>NC_090440.1:1102374187-1104855687 GCF_031143425.1 Pleurodeles waltl
AACCCTGGACTTTCCTCTACCATCACCCCATTCCATTGCACTCTACAGTCAATTATTTGCACTACAATAAACACCCTTGAACACAATTTGAGTGACACCGTTTTATGTGTTTAAAATGTGCATTTATGGGAACAGTCACATCTAGTGCAAATGATCGGAACACTGTGATAGCATACAAATAATGACCTATAGCTATCTGCAGTAAACGTATAAGGACACTGTTGTCATATCACCAACATCTGTGAAAGGACAAGCCATAGGTGACAGTAAGTTGAGATACAAATGACGTGAATGCCTTCATGCTACAGCCACACAGAAAACATCAATAGTCAGAGTAATGGTCAGTTTCACTGTCTCATCTGTGTGTCATTGGCAGTATTGACGTATAACTGATGTTCTATTGTCCACATCCTCATCCTGTGCCTCCTCATCCTCACTGTCCTCCAAGTCCACTGCAGCCACAGGGGCATCTCCAGTCCCCTCCTCCTGCAGAAAAGGTACATGTCATCTGAGGGACAGGTTGTGCAATATGCAGCATACCACTACTATCTGGCAGACCTTCTCTGGTGAGTACCACAGGGATCCACCTGTCAGATGCAGGCATCTGAACCTGGCCTTCAGGAGGCCAAAGGTCCTCTCGATTATTCTCCTGGTTCACCCATGTGCATCATTATAACAGTTCTCAGCCCCTGTCTTGGCATTCCTCATAGGGGTCAGGAACCACAATAGGTGTAGGTAGCTAGAGTCGCCTGCAAATTGTGAGAGCCAAAATTTAGCCTTACACAATCCTATGGGGATAATACTTGAAGGCATACACTGACAGACAGTGGATGGGGACTCTGGCTCACCTATTAGCCACACCATGTGCCTCTATAGTTGGGCCACCACATTTGGGATACTGCTATTCCTCAGAACGAAGGCATCATGCACCGACCCAGGATACTTGGCAGTGACGTGAGAGATGTACTGGTCCGCTAGACATATCATTTGCATATTCAGTGAGTGGAAACACTTCTGATTCCTAAACACCTGTTCATTCTGGCCGGGTGGAAAAACGCAATATGTGTACCGTCAATCGCCCTAACAATATTGGGTAGACTCCAGCCTTCACAGTGGTCACATCTTCCTCCTGGGGGAAAAAATTTAGCTGCACATGCGTTTCACCAAGGCAGACAATACCCTTGCCAGCACGACTGAGAACATTGGCTGTGACATTCCGGCTGCTAAACCCACTGTCACTTCGGATGAACCAGTTGCCAGGAAACAGAGGGGGGATCCCAGTGGGATGAAGGATAGCTGATATCAAGTCAGGCTCCAATTGGGAAGCAAAACACAAATGATGGACGGAATGCGGAACCAATCAAACATTCACCCCCAGTCACAGATCTGGGTTTAATCCATTGTTTTTTTGCTCACAATGCCACCCCAGTTTAGCCCCAGCCATATGCAAATCAGTCTTGACCCTGTTACTCATGGGAACAGTCCAGCCCGAACTGCCAGGCCAAGTCCTCCCTGGACCGGAAACAAGCATCCTGGGACCGGTTTCAGGGTTTCACCTTTCATCAGCCAGGCTAGCTTGAATCCAGTGGCATAGTCTGCCTAATTGGGCACACAGCTCTGTGACTGTGGCCCTGTCCAGCCTATAGGTGAGTATAATGTGCCTGTCCTCTGGTGTAGCCAAGTCCACTTGAGGTCTGTACACTGGGGTTTGTCTCCTCCTCCTATTCATCCACAGTGGTAGGTATCTAAAGGACACAAGGGTGAGTTGGCTGTCACAATTTGAACAATGGAACCACCACGTTAGTGTGCATACAGCATTAATGTGATGGGACAGATAGGAATGGCAATGTATGTGCAATTTTCGGCAATGACGCAGTTATTGAACATCTGTATGTAGTCCACCACCATGAAATGGCGACCGCCTGTCCTGTATCTAGGGGCAGGTGGAAGTGAGGTAACTCCACCGACGTTGGCCGTCATGACAGAAGGCAGTCTTGCACTGCCGTGCAATTCCTCATTGGCTAATATGGGATTCTATGGAGTACAGTGGCCAATGTGGATCAGCGGTGGTGGTGACAGTGTATACCGCCGCGGATGTGACCACCATTTCCTGTCTATAACCTCACTTGATTCCTGACTTTCCACAGGAGAACACCTATAGTGCATGTGCTGCTGTGACCTGTGTCGGGAACCTATCAAGGCCCGTGTGACCAGGGAAAGGGCCTCTCCCTTCACTTCGGAGGAGTTAGAGTGCTAGGCGGATGGGGTCCTACCCAAGTATGGACAGCTGTATGGGCCTCCAGACCAACAGGTGATTACACCTTGGGCACGATGCATGTGGGAAGGTTGCATGGACATGTGTGTGCAGGCATCCTGTCATTTGGGGGGGATGTCTGTTGGTAGTGAACATGTTGGGTGGCAGGTGATATGTCTGCCAATGGTGAAACAGGATTTGTGGGCCATTTGTGTGACATGCTGGATTGTATGGGTAATGGAGTCCTCCTGTCTGTATTACCTCTGCAGGTCAGCACCTCTCAAAGGAAGGGATTGTGGTGTGCAATAGCCAAGGATGTGCGGACCCTGGGGTCTACTCCAGGCGGAGCACCCACTGCAGGAGAGGATGGGAGGCCCTGAGACGCTTGGCACGAAGAACTGCGGAGGCCCAGCTGGGGATGGCCTCCCAACGAGGAAGGGGTGCATGTTGGAACCTGACTCCCCTGATGGCCTGCATACTGGCAGTGGCCTACCAAGAGATGGATGGGCACTTGAGGGCACACAACAGCCACAAGCCACTAGAGTTACTACAATAATTGGTAGGTGGCATGGGATCAGGGTGGTGGGTGTGAGTTAGTGGTGCCCCCTAATGCCAGGTCAGAGTTTGCAACATGATCTACCTCATGGGTAATGGGTTTATAGTAAATGCAGGTAACCTTCCATGTCAATCAGGGCTTTGTGGGTCCCAGGAGGGGTGCAGATAAGGGTGGGTGGCCCTTATCGTGCTGTGACATCTAGCCAATTGAACGCCAGTGCAATGCATAGTGCTGATTCCTGATCCCTGTGTGTGACGGTACTGTGTATGCTAACTGTTGTGTTGGTGCTGTAATTGACCCAGAGCTCCCTTTCCACCCCCCTTTTTATCATCCTGTTCATGTGTGCATTAGCATCACCTGCGGAGGAGCAGGGGCACTGGCCACAGAGGGAGCTGCATCCCACAGGACCCAGGAGGCAGAGTCCACCAACACCGAGGGAACCAGTGGGACAGAGGACGATGGGAGCACCATGGCGGAGACTTGAGGAGACAACACTGACTCAGATACCTCCTCCGATGGAAGCTCCCTAGTGGTGGTTGACACCTCTGTGACAACCCCAGATGCAGGTACAGCTGCCAACCCCGTACCAGGACCACCCTCCCAGTAGCCCCTCACGGAGTTGCCCGTGCCCGCTCACCCAGGAGGGTGGGCATTTCCTTCGCCCCAGGTATCTCAGGCCCTGCCCCAGTGAGCCCTGCTGCCCTGAGTGAGGAGGCTATTGATCTCCTGAGATTCATCTCTGTATGGCAGTCAACCATTGTGAATGCCATCCAGGAGCTGGAATCCCAGATGCAGCAATGAAATATATTCCTGGAGGGCGTCTACGGTGGATTGGCGGCCTAACAGAGATCGATTCAGGCTCTGGCCTCCTCTCTGATGGCAGCCATTGTCCCTGTTTCTACCGTCGCTCCTCCAACTACCACTTCCCCGTCCCAGCCTCCTCAACCCCAAACCCATCCAATCTACCATTGTCTCCCCTCCTCCTCCTCCTCCTCCTCCTCCTCCACCTACTAACAGTCACTTCCACACTCACACCTGCATGCACTGTTTCAACAGCCACCACCAGCATCACCACACCAAGCAGCACACACACCTGTCTAGCAGACACCTCCACAAGATCCATCCACACATCCCCTGTGTCCTCTCCCACCCGGTCTGTCCCCCCTCCTAAAGGACACAAATCCAGACACTCAGACACCCAACAGCCATCCACCTCACATCAGCACAGGCACCTGCACCCAAGTCAAGCAGACGTACTCCTCCAGCAACCAGGCCCTCAAGCTCCACTCCCATCCCTCCTCTCACATCCCACCCCAATGTCCCTAAGAGGTTTTCCTTGCACATCTTGACCTCTTCCCTCCCCCTCCCCCGTCCTGCCCATAAGAGCAGGGTCCCAACGACCCAGCCCAGCACCTCAGCCAAACAGTCCACGGGGACAGTGAAGGATCCCACTCCACCAGCCAGGAAAGGGAAGGATCCCACTCCACCATCCAGGAAATGGAAGGATCCCACTTCACCATCCAGGAAAGGGAGGGATCCCACTCCACCAGGCAGGAAAGGGAAGGATCCCACTCCACCAGCAAGGAAAGGGAAGGATTCCACTACCCCAGCCAGGAGGGGTAAAGTTCCCACTTAACCACCAATGACAGGCAAGAAGCCCTCACCTCCATCAGAGGCTACCCAGAAGACACCTCCCCCAGCAGAGACAATGTAGCCCTCACCTCCAGCTGAGACACGGCAGCCCTCACCTCCAGCAGTGGCTGCCCAGGAGACACCTCCCCAGCAGAGACAATATAGCCCTCACCTCCAGCTGAGACACAGCAGCCCTCACCTCCAGCAGAGGGCATGTAGGCCACCCTTCAGGGACTGTTCTACAAGGATCCCCCTCCAGCATCAGTGGGCAAGTTCCTCACCTCAGAGACTGTGTCCTTGCACTCCCCAGCATTGTGAAATGGGCATGGAGCCACCTCCAGGATCAGTGGGCAAGTTCCCCACCTCGGAGACTGTGACCTTGCACTCCCCAGCATTGGGAAATGGCCATGGAGCCCCTTCCTGAACAAGTGGGCATGTTCCCCACCTCAGAGATTGTGACCTTGCACTCCCCAGCATTGAGAAATGGGCATGGAGCCCCCTCCTTAACTAGTGGGCAAGATTGTGACTTCAGCTGAGGTGCCCCCACCCTCCTTTCTCCTGAGGTACCTGTCCACTTCCGTGATGTTGTTCCTGTCAGTAGTTAGTCAGGATCAAGTTGGGGCTTGGACTGTGCCCTGTAGCTTGGACTGGGCATTGGCCCTTTCTGGACAACTGTTTATGTATCTCTGTTCTAAAATTGGTTCATGTGGTGGCTTTTACCTTGCAATTACAAGTTCAGTACTGCCGACCTCTAGTCCTTGTATTATTATGCCATTGGTACCGCCTCGGAAATCATGTCGGTGTGCTGTATCATAATATGGCCGGCGGTACCTTGTCTTCCGCCTGGCTGTTGATGGCTACTGCCATGGTGTGTGATGTTAACGCCCTGGCGGATGGTGTGGTACATTGGCTGTTTATGGGAGTTCTCACTGCCATGGTCATAATTTGGCGGTAATTACCGCCAGCCTGTTGGCAGTATTACTGCCACTTTAACAGTCACCGCCAATGCCATACTGACCACCTTTAGTCTTTTTCTTGAAGATTTTCTCAGCGAGATGAAGTCACCAGTCCAACCTCCCTGGAGTAAGGCCGGGTCACGGTCGACGTAAGCCGGCTTAACTATCAATGGCGGATCAGTCTATTTATGGAGAACAGTGTCCAGGTGCAGGTCAGGGGTCTAGCAGGGCAGTCCTTCTTCTTCTAATGTTGTTCTTTGTAGGGATCTGAGGTGCAGTTGCAGCTCTGCCATATTTATCCTTGCTTCTGGGGTGAAAAGCAGGGTGAGACAGCTGTCCAATCACAGGCAGGCCACTACCTCCTTAAATGACCACTTCCTGGGAAGTGTGGCAAAGATCAGTACCAGGGAGAAACATTCTTAAAAAATCCAACATAGCTGAAACTGATTTTTGGAGGTTAGGTCTGGCTGAGACTACCCATTGGTGCGGCTAAAACTCCTTACCAGATCCCTCTCCTGCTCTCTCCTAATGTAATCAAGAGGGCAACTGGTTGTCTGGGTTTGCAGGAAATGAGGGAGGTCCTGAGCTGCTCCAAATGTCCTTCCCTCCTTTGAGTTTGGCTGCTCTCCCCATCCTGTTTCACCATCTCCTGACGCAGATCTCCTCCCCCAGGCACATCCTTTGTGTTCATCCCAAGCCACTTCACGCCGCATGAAGACAGCCTGGACAGGCTCCCAGAGGCTGGCCAATCAGAGAAGGGCACTACAGAGCTGAAGTTGGCAACTTTCAGGTAGAGTTTTAAAACTCTTTCTTCGAGCTAGTTATATTAAATCAAACAATGGCAAGTTGTGGGATATATTAGAACAAATAATTTGATATCAAACATGAAATATCTGGCTCCTACATGAACTCTATTAATTAAAATAAAGTCTCCTAATTTTAGCCTATGGAGCCCATTCACTACAGTGAGGGAAAAACAAATGTGTCTATTTTATCTCATCAGGGCTTATAAAAACATTTGTATAAGGTCCCTGCTTATAATTACATGGCACCC
The DNA here is from genome assembly GCF_031143425.1 of Pleurodeles waltl. Lineage (NCBI taxonomy): Eukaryota > Metazoa > Chordata > Amphibia > Caudata > Salamandridae > Pleurodeles > Pleurodeles waltl. The sequence goes on from NC_090440.1 coordinate 1,102,380,640, forward strand.
AACCCTGGGGGCACTTAGGACACACCTTAGGGGTTACTTATTGGATGTTTCAGACCTTGGAAGTACTTTTAATTCCAAAGTCGAATTTGCTTATAACTTTACTTTAAAAGCAGCCAGCAAGGGAAGCCTGCATTTAAAATGATACTGGGCACCTCAGCAGTGCATATATGTGTGCACGACCTACGCTGGGGTCCCTAAACCTACATGCCTACTATATACTAGGGACTTATAGGTAGGTTGACATAGCCAATCATAATTAGCCTAATTTGCATACTAATTTTACACAGGCACTAGGACTGGGTAGCAGTACCCAGGGCACCATCAGAGTCAGGAGAACACCAGCAAAAAGTAAAAATTGGAGGAAAAAAGTGAGGGGACCTTTGCAGTCAGCCCTGTTTTCTCACAGGGGATCTGTCAAGAAGGAGGTGAGAAAAGGGGGGGGGGGGCAAAAAACATGTGTTTCCCATGTTAATTCCCTCAGGAGTTTTGAACATAATTACAGCCCAAACTGCTAGACAGAATTATACCACATTTAGAGGAAAGGCAGCTTTCGGTACAAAGATTATGCTTTTTATCATTTGGTGTAAATCAGTTCAGAGGTTTAAGAGAAATTAAAGGAAAACCAAATGTGTACATCTAGGGCTATAAATCCATTAAATGTTCGCGATTATCGTAACAAATCTTCAAATGCACACGCCAACAGGAATGCTGCGATTGGCTGGCCGCAACCTGACCAGAAAGTTGTGACTGCCATTTTAGGCAAAGGGACACGGTCCCTGGGGCTGACAAATAAAATAAAAAGTAGCATAGGCGATCAGGGTGGAGGTACCTTGACTCCAGAGCCATGACAGAAGGGTCTTTGAGCTTGAAATTATGACCTTAAATTTTTTTTATTCATAGTGCCTGATATTCACAAATATATTGCAATGCTAGCACGGCCCCCTGTGTAATGGCACAACATATTTGTGGATATCTGAGAAAAAGTTTTACAAAAATCTGAGACACATTCGTACACCAATTCATTTACTCATAGTAGCACTCAGACCCTCGTGCAGCTACTGATAAAGCCACTCAGATACTAGCATACTCACTAATAGACCCACACAGACATAGACACCCACTCATACACCTATTCAGACCCTTTTGCACCCACTCACAGAGCCACTCAAACACTTATACACCCACTCACAGACCCACTCAGACTCTGATGCACACACACACAGACCAACTCAGACATTGACGCACCCACTCACAGACCCACTCAGACACTGATGCACCCACTCACAGAACCACTCAAACCATCACACATCCACTCAAAGACCCACTCAGACCCTCACACACCCACTCACAGATGAAATCAGACACTCATGCACCCACTCACAGACCCACTCAGACACTCACATACCTACTCACAGACCCACTCAGACCCTCCGGTACCCATTTACAGACCCACTCAGACACTCATGCAGCCACTCACAGGTTGGGTTGTTTCAGGTGTTTGGTCACAGGGCCTAACTGCAGGCCAGTCCCTGCAGCCAAACCCCACTATGCATGGTAAAAGGGCTTGTGAGGCACGGGTTGAGTGGTTATAGAGGGTTGATTTTTTAGTATACTTCTATGCTTTTTTAATTTTATTTCCCAACTATAACATCCCTGTAACCTTTGTTTTTTTCCAGTGAATTTCAATGACTTTTTAAACCTAAAGTAATTTTCATTACTATACGTTAATCCAACCACTGATGTAACCTCTGTTTTTTTAAGTGAATATATATATATATATATATATATATATATATATATATATATATATATATATATATATACATACATATATATATATATATATATAGATCTCAATCCGATCCAAAAGTTGTTATGATGGCGCACTCAGTTGTCGGTGCAGGCAGCAGGGGTAGACCAAGCCACTCGTTTTCAATCCCACAACAAGAAAATAGATTAAGCTGCTGCACTCCCATCTGTGATAATATAGCGCCACTTTATTCTAGAACACAGCAACACACCAATGTGTTTCGACCCTGAGCAAGTCCTCTTCATGATCAGTAAGTCCTTCTTTGATTACATTACTTACAGCACCTGCTGATTAGGAGGCATTCGGGACATATAGTTTACCATCATGAATAACTTTCAGGAGGATGCATAATGTTCACAAACTCCTTCAAAACGTGCAGCCTCAGTTTACAATGGTGCAAGATTAAGGTACGAAACACAACAGAATCCAATACCTCACAGCACAATAAGAGTGGAGAACACTGATCGTGGGTCAAGCGCTGGGCGCATGGAGCTGGTGGATCTTGCATGGTCGTGAGCCTCTACAGGTAAAGTGTGTGGCTCTCTTATGTTTCTTTTATGGAAGTGAGGCATTGTGTCAATGTTGTTAATGAGCCAATCGGTATGAGCAAAATATAAACTGGATGAAACTTGTCTGAACAGCAAACTTGGTGAGTTGGTTGTATATTAACTCAAAAAACCAAAGGTTAAAAGGACGTTATAATTAGACTCACAATTGTGACGTACAAAAACCTTAGAAATTCACTTCACTAGTTTGAGTTATCGCAAGTAACTGTAACTTGTGCCCTAAGGTAACTATAACCTGCGTTTCCACCATGCACAGTTTGTCGGTCAAAACCTTTACTGCAAATATTACATTGATATTATCACCAATGTTATCAAAGATGTCATGAGTGCTGTAATTTGTGTGGTAATTAGCAATGCATGGCAAGGGCCCGAGTTATAGTTACCTTAGGGCACGAGTTATAGTTAGTCAGATAACTATAACTATAACAGGTGAATTTCTATGGTTTTCTATGTTTAAAATGTGAGCCTAACTATAATGTCTCTGTAACATGTGGTTTTTAAGTGAATTTCTATGTTTTTTTTCTTCTCTTTCCTAACTATAACATCCCTGTAACCTTTTGTTTTTTCAGTGAATTTCTGTGTTTTTTTACTATATGTTAATCAACCACCGACCGTGCGTGGCAGCGGTTGGCCGCATGGCCTGGCCTGTGGCTACCCCCTAAACCCACCCAACCTTGTGCCATGCACAGCCTTCAGCCATGCATGGTGGATTTGGTCACAGGGCCTGAACTGTGGCCAGACCCTGCACCAAACCCCCTAACCATCCAACCCTATGCTGCGCACAGCCTTTGGTCATGTGCAGCGGGAGGTGGCCCCCCTCTCCCAGATGATTTTGACCCAGGGAAACCCGCTCAAGAAACTTTCCAAAAGAAAAGGTACATCCAGGTCAGCTCCTTCCTACAAAGTCTTAGGGTGGTCAGTCTGCGGTAACGTGAACATTTGGTGATCTCAATGCTTGTTTCTTCTCATGTTAAATCCCATAGGAAAATTTGGGAAGCAATACAGAAAATATAGCTGAATGGAATTACACCAAATTTGGCAGAAAGGTTAAACTTTAATCATGAAGTGGGCTTTTCTGGGATGTAAATCCATTTTTGGAAATTCCACTTTGAAGAGTTGCTCCGGTTGGGCTTGAAAGGATTAAAAAAAATAGATATAGTCGGAGACCTGTTTCTATGGGAGTCCGGTAGCACAGGGTGGGTTACCTGCTCATGGGGGGATGGCCTGGCCAGATGTTAGCAAAGCAAAACACAAATGATGGACGGAATGCAGAACCAATCAAACATTCACCCCCAGTTACTGATCTGGGTGCAATCCATTGTTCTTTTGCTCAACGTGCCACCTCAGCTTAGACCCAGCCATATGCAAATCAGTCTTGACGCTGTTCCTCATAAGAACAGTCCAGCACGAACTGCCAGGCCAGGTCCTCCCTGGACCAGAAACAAGCATCCTGGGACCAGTTTCAGGGTTTCACCCTTCATCAGTCAGGCTAGCTTGAATCCAGTGGCATAGTGAGCCCGCGACCCACGTCTGGGCATACCTGGCACACTTATGGCAGCAAAAGCAAAGCAAAACACAAATGATGGATGGAATGGGGAACCAATCAAACATTCACCCCCAGTCACAGATCTGAGTTTAATCCAGCGTTCTTTTGCTCACCATGCCACCTCAGTTTAGACCCAGCCATATGCAAATCAGTCTTGACCCTGTTCCTCATGGGAACAGTCCAGCCCGAACTGCCAGGCCAGGTCCTCCCTGGACCGGAAACAGGCATCCTGGGACCAGTTTCAGGGTTTCACCCTTCATCAGCCAGGCTAGCTTGAATCCAGTGGCATAGTGATCCCGGGACCCACATCTGGGCATACCTGGTGCACTTATGGTGGCAAAAGCAAAGCAAAACACAAATGATGGACGGAATGCAGAACCAATCAAACATTCACCACCAGTCACAGATCTGGGTTTAATCCATTGTTCTTTTGCTCACCATGCCACTCCAGTTCAGACCCAGCCATATACAAATCAGTCTTGACCCTGTTCCTCATGGGAACAGTCCAGCCCAAACTGCCAGGCCAGGTCCTCTATGGACTGGAAACAAGCATCCTAAGACCGGTTTCAGGGTTTCACCCTTCATCAGCCAGGCTAGCTTGAATCCAGTGGCACAGTGAGCCCGGGACCCACGTCTGGGCCTTCCTGGCGCACTTATGGCAGCAAAAGCAAAGCAAAACACAAATGATGGACGGAATGCAGAACCAATCAAACATTCACCCCCAGTCACAGATCTGGGTTTAATCCATCGTTCTTTTGCTCACCATGCCACCCCAGATTAGACCCAGCCATATGCAAATCTGTCTTGACCCTGTTCCTCATGGGAACAGTCCAGTCCAAACTGCCAGGCCAGGTCCTCCCTGGACCGGAAACAAGCATCCTGGGACCGGTTTCAGGGTTTCACCCTTCATCAGCCAGGCTAGCTTGAATCCAGTGGCAATTTGCATTTGCTGCCCCAAGTGGGAAGGGTATGCTCCGATGTGGGTCCCTTGCTCCTCATGCCACTGGAGTCAAGCTAGCCTGGCTGATGAAGGGATATACCCTGAAAACGGTCCTAGGATGCTTGTTTCCAATCCAGGGAGGACCTGGCCTAGCAGTTCATGCTGGAGTGTTCCCATCGGGAACAGGGTCAAGACTGATTTGCATATGGCTGGGACCAAACAGGAATGGCATGGGTGGTAAAAAAACTATGGATTTAGGCCCAGATCTCTGTACTGGGGGTGAATGTTTGACATTGTTCAGTATTCCGTCCATCACTTGTTCTTTTTGCATTTGCTGCCCCAAGTGGGAAGGGTATGCCCGGACGTGGGTCCCTTGCTCCCCCATGCCACTGGAGTCAAGCTAGCCTGGCTGATGAAGGGTGGTACCCTGAAACTGGTCCTAGGGTGCTTGTTTCCAGTCCAGGGAGGACCTGGCTTGGCAGTTCAGACTGCACTGTTCCCATGGGGAACAGGGTCAAGACTGATTTGCATATGGCTGGGACCAAACTGGAATGGCATGGGTGGCAAAAAAACGATGGATTTAGGCCCAGATGTCTGTACGGGGGGGTGAATGTTTGACATTGTTCGGCATTCCGTCCATCACTTGTTCTTTTTGCATTTGCTGCCCTAAGTGGGAAAGGTATGCCCAGATGTGGGTCTCTTGCTCCCCATTCCAATGGAGTCAAGCTAGCCTGGCTGATGAAGGGTGATACCCTGAAACTGGTCCTAGGCTGCTTGTTTCCAGTCCAGGCAGGACCTGGCTTGGCGGTTTGGGCTGGACTGTTCCTATGGGGAACAGGGTCAAGACTGATTTGCGTATGGCTGGGACCAAACTGGAATGGCATGGGTGGCAAAAAAATGATGGATTCAGGCTCAGATCTCAGTACTGGGGGTGAATGTTTGACATTGTTCAGCATTCCGTCCATCACTTGTTCTTTTTGCATTTGCTCCCCCAAGTGGGAAGGGTATGCCCAGACGTGGGTCCCTTGCTCCCCATGCCACTGGAGTCAAGCTAGCCTGGCTGATGAAGGGTGATACCCTGAAACTGGTCCTAGGATGCTTGTTTCCAGTCCAGGGAGGACCTGGCTTGGCAGTTCGGACTGGACTGTTCCCTTGGGGAACAGGGTCAAGACTGATTTGCATATGGCTGGGACCAAACTGAAATGGCATGGGTGGCAAAAAAACGATGGATTTAGGCCCAGATCTCTTTACTGGGGATGAATGTTTGACATTGTTCAGCATTCCGTCCATCACTTGTTCTTTTTGCACTGGCCAGATATTGGGCCTTGGAGCAAACCTACTACTGTGATAATGTGCACTGCCAAAGGCCATGTCTATTGGGTGGTTAACTGCGTGAAGGAGTTGTCTTAGGGTCTGTCCAAAAGAAGTGCAAGGATACCAGCTCTCCGTCCACACTACAGTGAACTCACATTTTGCACTAATGAAGTGGAATTCAGGTACCAACCCATCCGCTTCAGACTTCAAATGGGCCGAGTTTCAGACTTTTTTTGTTCACATAGTAGAAGACAAATAGAAGCAGTTTAAAGGATTAATTAGCAATCTACGCATGCTAAACACAAAATAACTTCTGTAACAGTAGTCAATAGTTTCATGTTTGTTTAGGAGGTATAGGTATGTGAAATTGTACTTTTTTATTGTAAAATGCGCTAAATCGAGAGAATTTGTAAAGTTTGGTACCTTTGTTAGTTCATGCAGCCATAACATAATTCTCCGTTAAACAGATTTGTGCTTAAGAATATTTCTGCAACAAAAAAAAATTTACAACATTTTTTTTATGGCAGAAGTCTTTTTTTCCCTATGGCTGTTTTCTGCAAAGCTGCTTTTGAAGTATTGTTCATGAATCTTTTGATGTTTTAAAGAATGTTCGTGATGTTGGTGGGGGAAAGTCTTTTCATTTTCGTGCTAGATCTAATATGCCTTCAATGATTATTGTTAATTATTATTATTGACTATAAGAGTAGACCGACACTGGGGAATGAAAAACATGAAGTCCAATCAGTGATGAATGACTGCTACAACTAAATGGGAAGGCTTAATATGACTGAACAACAAGCATACAATAGAACAAATTCAGGGGAACATTAGGGCTCTAAATATTAACAACAGGGTCTAACAAGCTCTGCGTAGTAATATATAGAATTACTTCTTTGAAATGTATTTTGAACTTAATGCGTTCTGTTATTTTTCCTTTCTTTTCTTATTCATGTCACCGACCACGGCTATTACTTATTTCCGAATCTAGACTAGAGAAAAGAGAATGATCTTTTGCTTCACCTTTGAAATTACAAAGAGTATGTATTTGTACTTTTTCCTAAAATCTATTAATATTTATTAACCCTGATATCAGAACACAAGGCTTTTATCTTCCTCATAGTTCACACATGTAACGCCTTAGAAAATGCACTTCTTGAAAGAGTAATTCGTTTCATAGCCGTGAAAAAAGATGAAAATAAATGCATTTCAACAAAATGTAAGCTGCAGAGGAATATTAAAAAAAAAAACTTTACTGAAAAATACCAACTTTGTGACAGATGAAGGGTGCACAAGCTTCATTAGAACATCACAAATTTGATTTGTTCAAATATATATATTAATGCCTTTATCAAAAGGAGAAAAGGAAGACAAATGCAGAGACTTTCACATTTGCCCACTGTTGAGTCTTTTACTCAGTACAGCGCCCTAAGTGTGAGAGCTATGCCCAGACATGGGTCCCGAAATTATTGTGGCACAGAACCCGCGCTTCTGTTGATTGCCCGTGTAAAAAATCCAAAGCCAGAGGCAGATCCTTTTCAAACCTGGCTCCTCGCTACTGGAATAAATTGCCACACGAAATCTGAATATGTATTGACCAGCTTTCCTTCACAAAATTGCTCAAGAAAGCACTGTTTTAACTCTGCAACGTCCGCTGCTACCCTGGGAGCACCTATATACCCTTCTCGAGGTGATTCGTGCGCTATATCAAGTGAACCTAACATGACATAACTCAAGCTGCACCTTACTGACGAGGCCCAGGTAGGCTGTGCAGATGGGACCTGGCACGACAATTTGAGCAGGACTGTTTCTTGTGGAGCAGGAGCAAGTCTCATTTGCAGAATCCTAGTTCTGCCTGGCGTGATGTGGTGGGCAAAAAAACAAACACTCGAATTCGGAAGGAGTCATTACCAAAGGCTTAGGTTAATACAAACATTCCCTTCAATCCATGTTTGTTTTTATCAGCTCTTGGTTGGGGCATAGTAACGCTTGTTAATACTAATTCAAAATGGAATGATTTAACAGGCAGTGCAAGTGCAATGGACGTAGGCCTTGATATCACGGACATTGGTAGCACCTAATCCCTGCGCAAAAGCCCATGTTCGAGCAAGGCCCAGAATTCTGACTCCAAGAGTAAACACTAAGGGCCATATTTATACTTTTTGACGCAAAGCTGCGCCACCGCAGTTTTGCGTCAAAAATTTTACAGCCGGCTAACGCCATTTCGATGCGCCGTGCGGGCGTCAAATTTATACTTTGACGCACGGCGGCGCACTCAACAGGTGGGAGTCATTTTTTTTACGCACATCGCGGAGTCAAGTTGTAAAGGAAAACGACGTTAACGCGACGTAAATGACTGTGGGTCGATTTATGACACCGCAACCCGGATATGCGCCGTTTTTTTTAAACGCAATAGCGTCAAAAATACCTGCGAACACTGCCCTTTCAGCAGAGGAGAGCCAAAATGGATCCCAGATGCCACCACAGACCCCAGGAAGATGACAGCAGACCAGGAACCAGCCAGGATGATCCATACAAGAACCAGGACATATATATAAAAAAAAGAAAGTGTCGCTTCAGTGCAGAGGAACAGGAAATCCTGGTTAAAGAGGTGACAGAACACCAGCACCAACTGTTCATCACCTCTAAGTTGCCAATCAGTAGGAGAGAGGCCATATGGCAACAAATTGTTGACAAGATCAACAGTGTGGCTGAAGTACGCAGCACAGTCACCGAGTGTAAGAAACGCTGGCATGACAGCAAACGTAGGACAAAGGAAAAAATGGCCAGGAACAGGAAGGCAGCACTGCAGACTGGAGGTGGGAGTCCAGCACACCAGGAGGCCCTGGACATGGAGGAGATGGTCGCAGCCGTCATCCCTTAGGAGATCTTCACAGGGATTCAAGGACAGGACAGTGCAGACTACCACGAGACAACGCACATGCAGGGTAAGTTGCATGGGGATTTAAAATACAAATATGTTGACTGTAAGCAGGGGGGGAAATACCTACTAGACATTGCATGTAAGTCAGCATATCCAGGGAGTGGCATGGGTAAAGGGGTATGGCAGGGGGGAATGCCCTGCACATACAGAAGCTGGGGCACAACATAACACAACACCAACAACAGTCCCATGGGGGCATCCTGTCATGACAACAATGGAGCTAAGGGAAAGCCTCGACAGGAGGGAAGGCCACTACGTCAAACTTACATCCTGGCACTCGTCAGCCAAAATATCTCCTACATTAACTAGGGCCCTATCAGCAATCCTCTAGCCAAAACAACAATTGCAATGTAACTGCAACAACAGTTGACACTAACACCTCTGATCTCTGTGCAGCTATAGTAGCCAATGGCAGTAACCTCCCCATGGAACATACATACCTAAATTAGGGGGTGAGGATGACATCTGCAACAATCTCCTGAAACAAGACAAAGGCCCCAGTACACTCATGTGAATGCCCATAGTTGTCACATACATCAGCCAAAGTAAAGAACAATAGGAGCAACACAGCACTAAGGACACACACATGCTGCATATGTCAGGGTCCTTCACATGCCTGGCTAACAAGGCAACATCACAAATGTCATACTGCTCAGACAACAGCATTGAGGAGGGGACACATGCAACTGCTCACTGAAATACACCTGCACAGTCAGAGGACCAAATAGGACATTGATACGATAAACAGGGCAATCCAATGTAACACACATTACCCAACATCAGCAAGACACATTAACAATGTCTACATCCATATCACATCATAACATTGACATGCATAGGATATGCCACATGTCAATTACATTTAAGTCAATGTGAACAATCAGGGATTGGGGCAGGTCCTGAGAGGCAATTGTGCTGCCAGGGCAATCAGAACACCCACAGCCAGTGAAAGGTCTCACCATAAGAATGGATATACACGGAGGGTCGAGTAGGACAAAAAGATGGCTATTCCCTATTTGGTACAAAGCAACACCTAGAGGCGATTAGGCAGACAAGTTTGATAACTCAATATCATACATGTGACACACAGGTGGGCCATAGGCCTATAACAATGCCCATATGAAGGACAGCAGATACCAATACCAAACAAGATCACAAAGTAATTTCATCAAAAGGCTGGCATGCTAAGTAAAAATTGTCACAACACAGACACACTAATTGTACCCTGTTTCATTGCAGAGGAACATGGATCTCCTGCCGATATGCCTGTCCCTGATTTCCCTGATGACATGGATGACGAGCCCATAAACATTCCCCAGGAGACCATCCAAAAGGTCCTTGAAACCCTCCAGACCCCACCTTCAGTCACAAGGAGGAGCACAGAACAAGCAGCCATCACAGAAGAACCACCCACCACCCCAATTGCAAGACCTGCCAGCTCCTACACAGCTGAGGACTCTGACGACACTGGCACCAGCTTTGAAAGAACTGTAGTTGGAGTACAGCGGGAGCTGGCCAAGGAGGTGCGGGTGGGGATGCAAAACATGGCAGCCAGCCTTGAGGGGGTGCGCTAGTGCATGATGTCATCTGCAGATCAGGCAGCAGCTATGCAAGCCCTAACATCCATACTGCAAGGACTACAAGAAACTATAAAGGAATTCACCACTGCAGTAAGGGAGTTGCCACAACACCTCGCACCCCAAACTTTCCACTGCATGCACGAATGCAAACATGACTCCCTCAGAGCCGACCTGGCTGCCTACCATCGTGATTTAGCTGCTATTCTCAAAAACCAGCAGGCCCTCCTTGCTGCAGTACTGCCCTTAAGACCTTCACAGGGAGCAGCCACCGGGATGTCTGACTCCACGTCTTCTAACACTGAGGTGTGTGTTGCCCCTTCACAACCAACAACAACAAGGACAAAGCAGGCAACACACACATCAGAAGAAGAATACATGGAACAGATCACATTCACACGGAAGAGTACCCGGAAGCACTAGTCCCTGCACCATGGCCTACTTTGACCAAGGTCCTACGTTTTGTCAATTGCCAGTCTCACTACAACTATACTCAATGACTGTTCTGCTAACCACTGTATGACTTGTCAGCATTGCCAGTGAATGTCTCTCTCCTACTAATCGGCAAATCCTGTCCCTCTGCACTGTCTGTAACATCACCCCAGCATGTCAGGAGCATCATCCACACCCCTTCTGTAGGATCACCATGTAAGAATGCACTAGAATGGACTCAGCAAACATGAACAATGTAAAGATTGCACTACAGCACCTATCAATAAATAGCACTTGCACACCTAATATGTCTCTGTGTAATTTGACACATCAACTGTGCAGTAGATAACTCAAAAGTGTCTGTGTGACAACCATGTAGCTTGTCAATACAACTGTCCTGACATCATGTAGTCAGATACATCTGTGCAGCGGCCAGGATTGCATCATAGCCTGACCATCCTGAGGAGAATAACTGATGAAGGGAGAAACCACACACAATCATGCTGTGTTGGACAGAATAATGCTCCATCAATAGCAATCAAAGTCAACTAATGGTGGCTGATAAATGTGGGCACCATGCAATACTAATACATTAAATTATGCAGTCTAATCTAAGCAAACACAACTAAACACAGCATCAATCACCCTTTATGAGTATACTTCCAAGAAGGGAAGTCATGCTGAATTGTTGCACACATGATCTATGTCAGTAATGAAGACAAGAAGACAAGAGTGTTAACAACACCTCATCTACAAAGATGTCCCTGAACATCACACTGCAGTCCGACCTAATAAATGACCCACAATACCAAGTCTGGAAGCACACTTTGTGATGTAGAAAACATACTCATCAACACAAATCCTTTGTGATCCATGTAAACTCCAAATGGTGGTTCTATCAAATGGTGGATACTTACCAAGTTAGCACAGGGGTAGCTGCCATTTTAAACCTCTTTTTTCTTTGGTTTGTAGCATAGGACACAAATGTCATAGAACAACAATCACCTACACAGATGGCAAGGCCATGATCAAGTAGCAGTTAACACATAATGCAAAGGGTTAACTATAGATTTATTCATAAGTATTCACACCAGAGGCAACTAAGGGAAAAGTCATACCTACACTTATCTAACCTGACTACTCCTAACCCACAACTGTCCCTAACTAACCTAAGCTAAACTTACTCTACACATATAACGAATCGATCCAAACATCAACCCCCCACCCACCATTATGAGACAGGACACATGCAGGACAACACATACTAACCTACACACATACTATACTATCCTAAACAATCATATATTTTTTTGTATTTATTTTATAAAATACATATATATTTTTTTTCTAAACAGACAGGAATCCAAACATTGACCCCCACACACTCAAAAAAGAAAAATAGAAAGAATAAGGACCCCCCACCCTCCTCCCTAATACTAACTAAGCTAACAACCTATACTAACCTAACACTAATCCCCAAAACCCACCTATCATGATAAAAAGGAAAGAGGAGGATGGGGAGGGATAAATGAAAAAAGACCATATAAGTCCTAGAGGTTGGCCCTCCGTAGGGTCCGCCTGATGGACCTGACCCGCCTCTTAATGTACGCCACATCCTGGCTCAGCTTGTCCACCTTCCGAATGAACTTGTCCATTTTGCGGTCTAAAGCCTGGAATGCCGCAGGGTCAATTGGAGGTGCTGCTGCTGTCTGTGTGCTGGCAGAGGTGCTCTGTGTGGGAGTTGTTTGTAGCCCACTGGACTGTCCTGCAGCTCTTATATTGCTGGGTCCTGGTCGTGCTGCAGAGGCAGGGACAACTGTCCCTGCCGTTGCTGGGGCCACTTGGGGAGAACTGGTGGTTGTGGCGGTGGTGGCTGTAGTGGGCAACTTTGGGCCACCCTGTGGTGAGGCCCACCATGCTCCGGAGGCCCGATCCGCCTGGTATTTTTGGGCCATCAGTCGGAACCCTGACTGCACCTGCAGGATGTGCCGGTATTTCATGGCCCGCCTCTCAAAATCATGCCTCTGTGCGGCACTCATGTTTGCAGCTGTGAAGAGAAAGGGCAACTATTTACCATAGGAAATGCATTGGGTGGAATAGCACAATGGCTCAATTGGAAATTACTTTTACTGTAGTTGTAACAGCTCATATCACCATATAGATCATTGAAAGTCTCAGAGGAAGTACATGGGAAGCCTGCATACAAAGGGCATCTCACACATAGCATATACAATTATCTACATGATGGGTGACATCAGCCTAAACTTCTCATCATAAAAATTAGTAATGCAGCTGACATTATGGCTGCACCTCCTCCGCCTATTGCCTGGACTACATATGTCAGTGTATGTGATAACAATCACAACCCTCAATATCTGCGATTTGTAATTGGATTTGCTAGTATAGAACTCATGTGCCATAACCGAGTATGTACACTAGGTTCAAAACAAAGTTTCAAATGGTCACAAGTATGTGTAACATGCTGGTTGCTACAGTCCTAGGTACCTTATTCCCAAACACATGGCTGTCTTTGAGGGGGGGGTGGAAGAACATCCAACAATCCCATAATCAATGCACACCCAGGAGTGTATAGAAAGCTCAACATGTTTTTGCCTCCACACACACACCACCAGTGAAGGGCTAGCAACAAATCGGAGTCAGCTAAACCTTGTCCTATCCAAGGTCCACACATGTCAAAATGTACTGACTTAGGCCAACATCACATACTACCAGTGAGGCATATTTTTCTACAGACACAGAGGAGCAAGAACACCCATGATCATGAGTAGCATGTACACCTAGGCCATTGCACTCTAGTCCCACACACTTCTAGTACAACTTGTGGAAGTACATGCCCCCGGAAGATCCAACCTACAGTGTACTCAGTCCATCGTTAACTAGGGAAGCAGCAGATTTCAGGCAAGCCATTTGCAGAAGCTATCTGGGAGAATGTCAGTCTGAAATGCAGACTCAGTCCGAGACAAGTCCCAGAGCAACTCTTACATTAACCAGTGTATTCCACATGACTCACCTCATTCCCCACAGCGGGCCCTACTGGAATGGCCTACAGATCCAAAATCTGAGAAATGGATAAGCATAGGTCAACTCAAAATGAAGTGATAACTGAAATCCCACTAATGGAACAATACTAATGAATGGGCAGCACATCAAACCTTGAATTCTGTTGAACACACAGTAGTCCATCATGCATCACCAGCAAACATTAAAAATAGCACACATGCAACACTCACTGTAGGTGTCGGGGTCCTCAAAATGAGCCACCTCTCCCACTGTGTACGGTGCAGGTCCACCTGTAAAGCATGGAAGGAAGAATATACTCAGAATCCGTGCACTGACAAACAATTGCAATTACAAAGACAATGTGAGAATATGACATGAGTAATGAAACCCTTTCACACATGCTCATACTGCATGGAATTATTCATGAGCAACATTTACATTGGATGAGTATCCTGCTACAGTGACACACCCTACTACACACATGCAGTGGCCTGGACAGTCATGTGGTGGCAAAGATGCACCTCCATTAGTATGCAGCAACAATATAGGGGTGCATTCATCTCATCATGTGCATCCAAGAGAGACATCCAAAAGCTGGTTACTTGAGGACTGCATGACCTCTCAAACTCAAACAGCCTATGTGGTCATGACACATATGTGACTGATAGGTACATGGTACAGAGGGCCAGGTACTCTGGCAATACCTCATGTTGTTACAGTTTCATACATTGATGTGTCCTAACAATAGTGATTGGCACCAAACATAGATGTTTGTACCCTAGTCCATACCTTTGCACTGCAATCCCTATTCTGATTTGGGCACAAGTGACTATAAATACCAGTCTAATATGTTAGCTGAGGGCACCTGAGTCCTTAACAAATATGGTTCATGCTGAGATCAGGCATGTAACAATTAGATGTGAAGGAACACATTTATCACAACAAGGCATGGCACTTCCATGAACATTTTCCATACACACCAACCAGACACACATGTGACATATGTGTGGACAACATTGCTAACTTCAATTGACGTGAAGGCAGCACTCATTTATAGCATCATGTAGGGTTTACAAATGTCAGTCTAGCTATGGCGTCTACATATGTAGGTATGATGTTTCAACATCCATTTTTCACTGGCTATTGTGACCTGTAGAGTCCTAATTGCGTCATTAATGTGTCGCTTGTCTGACACAAAGGCAGCACTACATTACATTCTGCTACAGGCAACCGGTATGTGTTGAAAACATGAGCTACCTGACTGCTAGCATTTGTCTTCCTTCACATCGTGCATCAATTACCCAGTAGGTTTCCCTAGCATTACACACAGTCAGCTACTTATCTGGCAGATTGGGTAACAATCATTACATGTCACCACACAGCTTTAAATTGTGCACATGTAATTGATCTGTACTCACCAACATGGCCACCAATCCTGATTCCCAGGTGGTCCAGCAGATCTTGCTCCCTGGATATCAGATCAGCCCAGCGGTGCTTCAGTTGATGGTCATTCCTTTGGCTACCATATATACGGACCAAGTGATGGCGCACCTTCCCCCACCGGACTTTACGGGCCTCTGTGTGATACCCCTGTATCACCCTACCCCCAGCCTCCAGCATGAGAGGGAGTAAATGGCAAACAAGCCATATAAATCCCCCCAATTCCTCCTCACCCATCCTGGGAAGCCGTGGCCTACCAGACATGTCAGCACTGACAAAGGGGAAAAAGTTGTAGAAAAAGGAAAAGGGGGAAATGGGGAAAGGTAGAGTGGTGAAATACAAAGACAACTTAAGGAGAAGAGCCCAACTAACCCCTATATAACAGTACCCACAACAGACTCCCACAGACAATAAATAAAACACTGGACTTGACAAAATAATACAACACAGACTCAGACAGTATTCAACAACAAGACAATGATGACAAAAGCACAATTGAGATGGTACACTGGACACAAAAGCACTAATACATAGGACAACACTTTCCACACACCCACACAGTCTAGAATAATCTGAGACTGCAAAGTGAAAGTGAAAGTACACACACTGTACAGATTCTGTAAACAGGATATCCTATTACATCACATCCTGCATAAAATGGCCGCCGTTTATTTTTCCGCTATGCTTCATTTTTTCACGCATACAGCTTGTGCGTCATATTTTTTGACGCATAGGAGTGCAAATAATGCAGAGTCAAAAAAACAAATCTTCATTGGTCTATTATGTTTGTTTGAGGCATATTTTACAGTTCTAGAGTTGAAAATTAAGCCGCTGGAAAATATGATATCTAAATATGAAAAATATTTTTGACTCTGCATTATCTGCACTCCTGTGCGTCAAAAATTATGACGCACAAGCTGTATGCGTGGAAATATGACGCATTATGGAAAAAAATGGAGGCCATGTTATGCAGGATATTATGATATCTATTTTTGAAATAATTTTTTGACTCTGCATTATCTGCACTCCTGTGCGTCAAAAATTATGACGCACAAGCTGTATGCGTGGAAATATAACGCATTATGACAAATATGTCTTTCATTTGTCAAATTGAGAAATGAATTTTGTCATGACCAAATGGTGCTAAGTGATACACATTTGGGGTTAGCGATGGCAAATGTCCCTTATAGGATGTATAGAAGGTATTCACAGTGCAATGGTAATGATTGGTCAGAATGGATATTACTCATAATTGTACCCATATGTGGGTAATTGCTGATGGCTATTTTCAAAATATGAATGGGATACCAGGAT
This sequence comes from Pleurodeles waltl, assembly GCF_031143425.1. NCBI lineage: Eukaryota > Metazoa > Chordata > Amphibia > Caudata > Salamandridae > Pleurodeles > Pleurodeles waltl. The sequence continues at coordinate 1,102,397,541 of NC_090440.1, forward strand.
GTATTCCTTAGCAAAAATGTGTCCACATTTATCAAGGTAATCAAAATTATATAAAGGCCAAATAGGTAGTGCAATTGTCGCCTACACTTTTTTAGGGGGTAACCATGTCCTAATTACGAGTTAATGTATCTAAAATGTGTTTTACTTTTTACATGTAGGGCACACATGCGCCTTATGCATGTGTGTGCTTCACATGTGCATAAATAATGTATATTTGGGGCAGTAGAGGTGGACTTAGGCCCCCAGCACCCTAGGGTTAGCTCTTCCAGACTTGCAAATTTATCCAAGGGTTTCCCAAATTCAGTAATGCTAAACCTTCAGCAGCAGGCCCATGCAAGCAAATAGGGTATGATTCACTGTTTGCCATTCTGTAATCCCATTTGCCCATTTTACGTTTGCCCTATTGATTCTTTGGAGAAATCTGACATACCATTTTGCATTGATATTTTTTGCAAAATCTCAACGTTCCTCATGTCATGATAGCAAATAAGTTGTTGTTGTATGTGGCCCTTTATGCATTACCTGGTTTAGTGGCATGTTTCATTCTTCCTGCTAGGTTACAACTGGGACACTACTGTGATCGGCTGCTTGCAAATATTTTGTTGATTGGATGGTACATGTACATGTGTGTGGTCCAATATTGATCCAGTATCAACTGTCAGGGTGTATGTTGTCACTGTAACGTCCAGGTCTCCTCATGAGTTAGTGGCAGCTAATCTTGTTTCTATTGGGTATTGTTTGTAGCAAAACCTGAGAGAAGCCATTGAGGACATGGTCACCTACACATGGGTGGTCCCACCCTGTCACTGAAAACGTGTAATGAGACTTTCAACTGGGCAACCTTGGTGTGCTGAGTGAGAGAATGTCTCAGGTGTTTGGATCCGGCATGTGTCATTGCAACATTTGTACTCCAGTTGGCCTCTGTGGATGGTAATGTATCAGGACACATCCTAGCCTCTGTGCAGAAGTAAATGGCTGGTATTCAACACACACGACTCATCTTTATCATTTGAACAATGTTACTCAACGTTTGAAGAGTCAGGGTCCTCATATGTGTTGACTTTTCATGGACATTATCTGAGGTTGCTGGTTTTGATGGAGGCCATTTAGACCATCATACACTATGGTCCAGGTCCACTGTCACACTTTGTAGTTTAGGCATTAATGAGGGCCAGACAACGGAAGGGCCAAGATTTGGCTATTCAAGGGCACTGTCACAAATCAGATACAAATAACAGTCAGATGATGCAATACTATGTATTTGAGTATACATTGATGAGGCTAATGACAAATTAGTGTCTGAGGTACAAGAGGTTTTGGACAGCACGTGTGGTCCATAGGTGGACCCCAGATATCTGTAGAGTGACCCACGGACAGGTGACAGTCAGGCTGACAGGATGCTGGGTCAATCAGGAGCAAGTTCTTTCAGTAATTACATGATCAGTATTCTGACTAGGACTGGTCAGAGGGAGCAGTAGACAGTTGAGATGTCACACTGTGTATGTCCTGTGTTGTTTTGAAGGTGACACATGAACCCTGATAAAGTGTTCTACGGCAACATTAGTAGCAATGCTTAATGATGTAATAGCTCAAATTCCAACATGTATGCAGTAGGAGGCATCAGCAAGGACGGGGCATGTACATTTGGGTGGTGTGCATGGAGGGGATCACTGGTGTGGCCTCCATCAGTGGCTCACTAGTCCTGTCAGATGGGATTTGCTGATAATTAGCCTACAGTACCTTTCACAGAAGAATCAATCTACAGGTGATTCCAGGCCTTAAAAACTCCAAGCCAGTGTATTATATGAGCTGAGTTCCATGCAGTGAGATGGTACTATGACAATGGTAGGCATAGGAAAGGGTGTGGCACACTGGATGACTCTTGTGAGTGTGTGTGTGTAGATGAGGGAATCTCAGTGTACACAAATCAGCATTCCAGGGACCTCTTCAGACATGTGGGGTGTGAGCAGCTGCAAGTGTGTGTAATGTTTTTAGAAAAGGGCTGACATGTAGATGGGATGTGATGTGCTGGATGCTTGTCATAGGTGTAGCACTTGTGCTGTGTATGTTCTGCTTATGTGTAACTCTAGTGACAGATAGTCATTGCAATGATAGTAAGTAGTTGGAATTACTGTTGGCAAGAGTCTAGTACTACATTCCTGTTCCTGAAGCATTAGCATGTGAACTGCCTGATGTGTGAGGCCTGTTTTCCCCTAGTTGAGTGATGGTGTTTTAGTTGTGTGCCATCTGCTGCGATGATCCATGTTTACTACATGTATGTGAGTCATATGTGTGGTCCTCAGCTATTGCCCTTCAAAGGTGAACTGTACAGGATGTCTGTCATTTACATTGTGTGTGTATTTGACCATTGTATGGTGGCCATTACATTTGTGGTGTATTTTTTTGTGTCCTGATTGTTATATCATTATTGCTCAATGAGACGACATTCTTCTTCAGATATTTCAAGCTAAAGGTGGGCAGAAATGAATATGCCAAACCATGATGTGGTGTTTGTTATCAGTGTTTATTTACAATAGTGCATTAAGTGGTGATGGTGATAATTATGCAAAGAAATTATTTACAATGTGTTGGTGCCTACGCACTCCAGCAGCCGTGTTTGGTTGTTCCCCCTCCTGTTGCAGGCCAGCATCCTCCTCTTCTTCGTCTTCAGGCATGTATGGGTCTGGTTCGAGGAGGGGAATGTTCCTTTTTACACAAATGTTGTGCAATATTGCACATGTGAGTATGATCCTACAGACCATCTCGGGGGAATATAGTAGGCTACCGCCAGTGATGTCAAGGCAGCGGAACCTTGACTTGAGGATCCCAAAGGTCCGCTTGACAAAGCTGCGTGTCCTCTTATGGGCGTCGTTGTATGCCCGCTCTGCAGCAGTACTCGGGTTCCCAAATGGTGTCATTAGCCGTGGCTGAATGCCATACCCCTGATCAGCTGAAAGAAAAACACAGAATGGGATCATGTAGATGTAGCTGGCACTATTGAAAAGACCTTTAATGGCAGTAGTTGTCTTGTGTTGTCTGTGACTCTTTTGTGTACTAATGTGACATCCTATACTTGTAGGCTATACCATCTGCATTGTGTTGTTTCCTTGGCTGAACAAGTGTTTGTCTGCTAACCGTTTGTCAGCAGTATGTTTTGGGATTTGCAGTACAGTGTGCCCTCCCTAGCATTGTGACTAGTGATACAGGTGTCCGTGTGTCTTCACTGAGGGTGAGATGATAGTTCCATGCACATTTAAATTTGGAAGTGTTGTTAACACGTTCATATCCAAGTACCCTGGACATCCCATACCTTGAAACGTATGCAATGTATTAATGTAAAGGTCATTGTGACACTTACAATTTGCAAGGTGACATTTCGACAACCACACTCATTAATGTCTTCACATTAGGCTGTACAGTGAATTTTGATGTGTGACAGGTTCAATGGTGACTTAAGAAACATGGCTAGTGATGTCAGTGTGTTCCTGTCTAGATGTTGCTGTTGTGGTGTATGTGTTGTGTGTCCTAGAGGGTTGCTGTGCAGTGTGTATATAAGTAGGTTTTTGAACTTACCAACAAGTAGTCCATTGCCATACCGTCCATCCTGGAAGTGTTGGTTGATGGTGCAGTGACAGAAGATGAATGAGTCATGTACACTCCCAGGATATTTAGCCACGATGTTGGTGATCAATCCCTGGTGATCGACTATGGCCTGCACGTTGATTGAATGTGTGTGCTTCCTGTTGCGGTAGAGGTGTGCAGTCGATTGCACCAAGGATGTGTGGGAAGCCACTGATGAGGTAGAACCCCTGTTTAGTTTCCTGCTGCTTCTGCAGTGTGTTAGGGAAGCAAATGTGGAGGGATGTCAGGCGAATGATGGCATCCAGTACTTTTGGCAGAAATGCAGAGAATGATGGTTGTGATATTCCGCCAACCAGGGCACCAGTTGTTTGAAATGAGCCACTTGCCAGCATGTGAAGTACGGCAAGCAGCTTTGTTTCTGTTGGGATGGTGCGGGGTGTCACCAAAGTGGGGGCCAACTGCTGTTCAATGTTTCGCAGCAGCTGCTGAATGGCCTGCCAGTTCAACCGGTACCTCTGTATGATGTCGTATTCCCTGAGGCCGTGCAGGGTTGTTCTTGGGCAGAATATCCTCTCCTGCCTTCTGCGCTGCCTTTGGGGTCCCTGCTGGTGTTGTGGTAGCTGCTGTTGTTGAAGCTGGGCTCTGCGTCTGCGTGCACGCTGGATAAGAATCACCTCCATGTCTCCCTGTTGCTGCTCTGCTGCTCTGTTTATTCTCTGTGTTCTGATTAAATACAGGTGTGTTTGCCCCATTTTAACGCCTGCCCTGACCTAGGCGTTAAATTTTGACGCACGTCGGGCTGTGCGTCATTTTTTTGCTCCGCCTCCCGGCCGAGAGTAATTTTTGCCCGGAAGCATAAATACGACGCACGGCCGTTTGCGTCGTTTTTTGGACGAGAACGCCTACCCTGCATATCATTAACGCAGGGCGTGTTGCCGCATCCAAAAAATGATGCACACGGCGGAATTTTGTCGTCCGCGGACTCGGGTGTCAGAGTTTAAATATGGGGCAACGTTTGCGCTGATTGTGCGTCAAATATTTTGACGCACAATTGGCGCAAACAGAGTATAAATATGCCCCTAAACCTCATTTAGCCCACTGACATTTACAAGGGAAACATTATGCTGTAAATTGCAATACATGCCTAACTTTGGGTGAAAATACCATATTCTGCATGTACGTCACCGTTTCAAAGAGAACATTTGGATTACAGGGCACGTGCTACACCTGGCAAATACCGTATTCCGGGGTATCAGTATTTACCGTGTATGGCAAATACAGCACCCTTCCCACTCTACCTTAAAGACTTCACGGTAGTACTTCATTTAGAATTCTATTGAGTGCTGTCAAGTACTACAAAGATGTGCTCATCTTGAGCATGAATTCAACTAGGATGCAAATGTTCCCCTTTTCGAATGGTTGAAATTAAAGGCAAACGGCACGTTCTCACTATGGGCCTAGTAACAACAACCTGAACATTGCATAATTTGCCCATCACACTTCACTTCTCTTAATTTCCCACTGGTTGTGGGCAGTGCGGACAAATTGCAGGATTGATATGTGCACCTCGACTTTGAATGTGCTTTAGAGGACCCTCTTCAGCATCTTGCATACCTCTTCCAGGAAACTAATTGCTAATATACTTTTATAAATAATGGTATTTATCTATGTTGTTTGCACAACTGCACTGTACACTTGATGAGGTTTCTTAAAAACAGTGTAACTCTTCTCGAAGGACCATCCAGCGAGAGACTGATAACAAGTCAGTGCTGCGTTCTCTGTTATGTTATGTTATGTTTTTTTGTATAGCTCACAACTCACCCAGGAGGATATCCTGGCGCTGATTAATTTAAGAGCGTGGAGCTTGCAAACAATATCCTGCTATTAAGTATGAACAGAAAAACAAAACCAAAAACCTGAGTAATTTATTTGAAGAGAATGGGGTGCTGTCGAAAAGGTGTGGAAACAGTTTTAGGCGTTAATTAGATTTGGCAGATAGGCTACTCCATCACAATGTGGCAGATATCCTATCTTTCCTATCACAAGTTCCACAGGTTGTAACACACTTGTGATGAGGCAAGATTTAGATCTCGGCAGAGGGAATACTGTGTCACAAATGTGACAGTTATCAAGTCTGCCGTATTACGGCATCCGTAGAATATGATGGTATTGTAATACGGCAGATGGGATATCTGTCACGTTTGTGATGGAGTATTCCCGTCCACTAACATCTAAATCAGGCACTAAGCAACTGGCCCACCAAACTCTGAATCAGACCCCTTTCTTTCAAAAATATAAAGATACGACCAGAATGTTTTGGTGGTGATTTGGTCAATGTATGGATTCCCTACAGGAGAAAAATGCATGTGCAAAGTAGACAACAAACAAAAAGGTCTCATTTTCATTTTCCATGTTACATCATTCTTTATATTTAACATTTTTCCTGCAGCTCAGAAAGTATTAAGGAGGTCTACATAGAACTACTTATATCAAAATCATGGTGACATTTGATCAATATACAAACGTAACAGTTCCACTGCATGCACGTTGATTGTAAGAGCAATAAAGGCGATAGCTGAACATTTGCACATGTAAAATTGAAGTGCAATATTTAAAGAGGAAGAGTGGCATGTTAGCTCAGGAAGAACTGCAAAAGGTGTTGTTGGAATGTGGGCCATTAGTTGCGTGGCCTGCACACGTAATTGGTTCGCACTCGACCACCACTGGGAACACCCCATTGCAGCGCTTGACTCTCATAGGGTAGTGTTGCAGAGCAATCCAAGGCATACTCAAGGATAGTGTTGTGGGCTGGTAATTGCAATTCACAAACACACAAGAATAACACTCAATAAGTTATGTCCAGTCTGTGCTTTTTCTTTTGACAATGTTAAAGTACATTTAGTACACACACTACTCAATACTATGCAAAAATGTAAAAGTACACACAAGTTGATAGAATTATTTTTTGGATGACACTGCGTAATCAACAACTCACACGGCAGAATATCCACTTATATTTCAATGCAATACCCAACTGTAACTTAGAGTGAGAGCACCTACTACTGGTAATAAAGTACACCTACTTTGCTCACTAGTGGCTGTCAGTCTCATTACTCAAATAAGCATCAACAAGGAACATGTCTAGGCAGGCTGGAGTGGTTTGCACTGTTAGGATTAGCCTCAGCATGATCTATGCAATCTACCCACACCTCTAAAGGGTCTGGGCCAAGGTTCATCATATTCTACATTGAAACATTCAACATAAAAATGATGCACAGTTGAAACAGTCCCTAAAGGAATTGGTTGTTAATTATCATGTAATAACATTTTCACCCCAAAAGGAACCTTTTCATATGACCTTACTCAGATCATATCATTGGCCACAACTTTGCAGTCATACATTTTGAATCACATTTAGCATTAATGCTATTGTTTTAACCATAGTCCCTAAAAGACTCAAGTCTTGTACAAACGCTTGAAATTATCACCTTCCACCCATGGAGAGTGTTCGCCATTGTAACAATCCATTGTGATCGTCATTCAGGACACAAGAACTGCAGCCATGATCTTCATCCCTAGAGAGCACAATTATACCACCCTGAAACAAACGTTTCAGCTGGAACTAGCTTAAAAACACATTGAAACCCATGAGTGGATATCATTTCCAAGTCCCTTGAAACTGAGGGTGGGGACATTTGATAACTTCTTTGGGGGAGGGGGACAGTGCTCCTCCTTCACCTCCCTCTCACATGGTGATGATTTTGGTGGTGACTCCACTCTCTCAGGGCTCACCACCAGGCCAAACAAATGTTTTTTGCTCATGGATTTGGGCCAGGCCCTTGGGCATTATGGGGCGCTCCCTCTCTAGCGTGAATAACCAATGAGCGGCACTTTGGCAGCTCCAGGGACAGCTGCTGCTGTAGTTTCCTTAGTTGTGCTGGGTTTAGTTGGAGGTGTCCGGTGACCCTACAGCCTGTATTCACGTTGGAGAGCAGCTTGGGGAGCCCACCCCTGGCTGCTCTCACCAGCTCCATATCCGGCCAGCACCTTCACCAACTCTGTACATGGAGTCGGCCCACAGGAGCGGGAAGAAATATTTGGTGCTGCGGCTGGGCTGGCTGCATGGAGGAGTGAGGTGGCACTCCCCCCTCCTTTCCTTCACAGGGGATGCAGCGGCGTCCCTGACTTTGTTTCGCTGTGAGGCCCCAGGATGGGCTCTGGGATCCTTCTCTTCATTTTTGCAGGGGGCACAAAGTGTCCCCCAGCTTTGCTTCACTGTGGGGCCCCAGAATGGGGTCCGGGGCTGCCTCTCCATCTTTGCAGGGGTTATGATGGTGTTCCCCAACTTTGATTCACTGTGTGGCCCCGGAACGGGTTCTGGGGCCCTCCTTCATGGGGATATGACTGCGTCACCTGACTTTGGTTCTGTGTAGGGCCCCGAGATGGGTTCCGGGCACCTTCCCTCACCTTTGAGGGAGCGCGACAGCGCTCCCTCATGCCTGCATTTTCGCCAGGGATGGGCAACAGTGCCATCTGGCTCCACTCTTCTTTGGGGGCAGCACCCAGGCCCTGACCCACCCCGGGGGCAGGAATCCAGCATGGCGGCAAAGCCACCCATGCTTTGCCCTCAGACAGAGGTCAAAGGTTGCCGAACTTTATTGGAAGATGTCTCAGCCCTCGGGGCCAATCTCAATGATTTCCATCTCATTTTGCTCCTGGTGGCAAGCCCTTGCCACCTGGGGCACTTTCTTTAGGCCTCCTGGTCTAGATGATTCCCAACTTGGTCAGGAGCCAGTCCCACTGACTCCCTGCACCAGCCTTTCATCTGGGTGCCTTCCTTTCTTCTGGGCAGCTCGCTTTCCTTGCAGCAGAGCCCAGTCTTTCCCACAGCTGGTCCTCAGGGGAGTAAGGGTACCATCTTACCTGGTCCTGGGTTTTGCCCCACTGGGTCTGGAGTCAATCAGGGGCAGAGTCCTTGTCCCAGTGGGAAGTCAGGAGGTTCTTCTTTCCAGTTGTCCAAGACGCCCATATTCATTCCTAGTGTTCTGCGGAGAAGTACAGCCAAAAGAAAGAGTCCCCCCCTGTGCAAGACCGTTTAGGTGGGGGTGGGGGTGGACGTGTCCAGCAGGGCTGTGCCTCTGGCCTATCCTGATGTGACACATCACTTCTCCATCCCTGTCCAAACCTTCCTGCACAGTCCTCTGAGATAGCTCAAAATGGCAACATCCAGGAGTTAGCACATAGGACATGTGCTCTGAGAGACTCAGCCCCTCCTCCCTGACATTCCTGCTACGGCCTCTCTCAGCAATTACTCTGAGTAGCCCCTCCTTGGTGAGGAGCATGGGGGAAGCCCGATTCCTGGAACTGAATGACATCTGGCTGATTGATGAAAGTCCTTGCTTCTGCAGCTGGGCAGAGAAGTAATTGGCCCTAATCCTGAGCTGAGCTAGAGAGAGATGACATTCCTGGATAACCCATAAGCTGTACAAATATGCTTTTGTAACTTACTGCATCTTTCTTTTAATACAGGCTACAGTGTACATTGGACCCTAGGGAACCGGAGTTGTGTCCTAGACTGGCCTTTCCCACTGACATATATTGGAGTGTCACCAATCAAGACAGTAAGCACACTGAATATACTTCATATGTGTACACTCATCTCGTAAGGCCTACTCCAGGTCACCACCTACTTTGCATGGTCCCTTCTGCGCCAGGCTACCGAAGCACAGTTCTTGTGCTGTGCACGTCAGGCATTCTCCCCGTTCAGCTCTCACACAGGTGCACATGTATGTGCACTCATGATCATGTGTATCCAGCCTCCTACCCTTACTATATTACAGTGAAAGGTGACTTCTATGCCCTGGGACATATCCCCAACATCATTGGTGCCACTGATGGTACACATGTGGCATTTGTCCCCCCCACAGGAATGAACAGGTGTACAGAAACCGGAAAAGCTACCATTCAGTGAATGTGCAGATGGTGTGTTTGGCAGACCAGTACATCTCCCATGTGAATGCCAAGTATCCTGGCTCAGTGCATGACACTTACATTTTGAGGAATAGCAGCATCCCTTATGTGATGGGGCAACTCCAAAGGCACCGTGTGTGCCTTATAGGTGAGCCTAAAGTCCCCACACAGTTTCATTTGGGGTCTGGGTATGGGAGATTCCCTAATGTTTGGAGGATGTCTAAGAGTTGTCCCTAGATATTTGCAGGTGACTCTGGTTACCCCAACCTGTCATGGCTACTGACCCCAGTGAGGAATCCCAGGACAAGGGCAGAGGAACAATGGAGGCACATGGGTGAACTAGGAGGATTATAGAACACACCTTCGGCCCCATGAAGGTCAGATTCTGGTGCCTCCATCTGACAGGTGGATCCCTATACTACTCACCAAAGAAGGTGTGCCAGATAATCGTGACCTGTTGTATGTTGCACAACCTGGCTTTGCGACGCCAGGTGCCTTTTTTGCAGGAAGATGGGCCTGATGGTGGTCTTGTGGCAGCTGTGGAGCCTGTGGACAGTGAAGAAGAGGAGGCAGAAGAAGAAGATGTAGACAACCGAAACAACATCATTATGCAATACTTCCAGTGAGACACAGGTAAGAAGATGGAACTGCTTCCCACATCTCATACTATTGTTGGAGCTAGCATAAGTCTGCCATTTTCACTCTGTGTATAGACCCTGACTTGTTACTTTGCCTTTCCATTTCACAATCTGGGTCCCAATGTGTGCCCTCTGCTATGTTTACTGCTGGCCCACAGCTGTGTTACATTGGTATGTGAACAAGTACATTGACATTGCTACATTCCAGAGGTTTTGCAATTACACATTTGAGAAAGCACAGACTGACTCCAGATTGTTTTGTGATTCAGGGGTGTTTATTTCTGTGCAAATAAGTGTAGGGGCTTGTGACATGGACTGGGGTGATGGTGGAGGAAAGTCCATGGCAGAGTCCAGTCTATTTGTATCACTGGTGCATTGTCCAATGGGGAATAGGAAGTGGAGCAATGGCAGTTTAAGGTGGACAGGGTGACAAAGTGGGACAGAAGGGTGACATTCAGGGAGGTCTTATTTCCTGGCAGGGGTCTTGGAAATGTTATCTGTCTTGTTCCTGGATCTCAGGGACCGTTTGTGGGGTGGTTCTCCTTCTGCAGGGGGTGGGGTGCTGGTTGCCTGGTGGTCCTGTGGCGGTGCCTCCTGTCCACTAGCGCCGGTGGAGGTGGAGGGCTGTTCATTGTCCAGGCTAGTTTCAGAGGCCCATTGGTGTGCCACTGTGTCCCTCCTGGTGTTGACAAGGTCTGCCAGCACCCCTGCAATGGTGACCAGGGTGGTGTTAATGGACTTCAAGTCCTCCCTGATCCCCAGATAGTGTTCCTCCTGCAGCCGCTGGGTATCCTGAAACTTGGCCAGTACCGTGCCCATGGTCTCCTGGGAATGGTGGTAAGCGCCCACGATGTTGGAGAGTGCATCGTGGAGTGTTGGTTCACTGGACCTGTCCTCCCCCTGTTGCACAGCAGTCCTCCCAGCTTCCCTGTTATCCTGTGCCTCTGTCCCCTGAACCGTGTGCCCGCTGCCACTGACCCCAGCTCCCTGATTTTCTTGGGTTGGTAGGTCTGCCTGGGTTCCCTGTAGTGGTGGACACACTGCTGATTGACGTGTCCTGGGGACAGAGGAATGGGCCCGCTGGGTGGGTGCTGTGCTGGTGTTTCCTGAGGGGAGACGCTCTGTGGTGGTTTGTGACTGTGTCAGGGGAACAAATGTCCCGAGGTCCCTGGTGGACCGGGCTGGTCATCTTGCTCCAGGCGTGCAGAGCTGCTGTCATCACTGTGGGCTTCTTCTGTGGGGGGACTGGATATGTCTGGCACCTCCTGTCCGGTGATGTTGGGTATGGGTCCTGTTGGGGATTGAATGCACAATCTTAATGTCTGTGTGTGCCATCTTGTGCAATGGGTGAGTTAACCTCTACTCCTGTGCTTACATTATTGCTGTGGCCCTTGTGTGATTTTGGGGCATGAGTGAGTCTCTCTACTGGACATGCTTAGTGATGGGTGTCCATGCACTGGTGTCACATGCAGGGCTTAGTTTTGGGACGTGTGGGTTGTGATAGTGGGGTATCTGTGGGGTGTTGGGGTGATGGGTGTGAGGGTGGGAGTATGTGATAGCATGCAGCTAGGGGGTGATATGGTAGTAAAGATTTGCCTTACCAGAGTCCAGTCCTCCTGCTACTCCTGACAGGCCCTCAGCATGCATGATCGCTAAGACTTGCTCCTCCCATGTTGTTAGTTGTGGGGGAGGAGGTGGGGGTCCACTGCCAGTCCTCTGTACAGCAATCTGGTGTTTCGATACCACGGAACGTACTTTCCCCCGTAGGTCGTTCCACCTCTTTCTGATGTCATCCCGTGTTCTTGGATGCTGTCCCATGCGTTGACCCTGTCAACGATTCTCCGCCATAGCTCCATCTTCCTAGCAATGGATGTCTGCTGCACCTGTGATCCGAATAGCTGTGGCTCTACCCGGATGATTTCCTCCACCATGACCCTGAGCTCCTCCTCAGAAAACCTGGGGTGTCTTCGAGGTGCCATGATGTGGTGTGAGTGAAGTGTGAGGTGCTGTCTGTTGTGATGTGTGAGGGGATGTGTTGGTGTGTGCTGTTTGAGGTGCGTGGATGTTGTATAAGTGATGGTGTTGTGTGTCTGTGGATGCCGGTGTTGTGTTAGCTAATCTCTCGCTGGCCTTCTTTCAAATTTTTCATTGTAAGGGTTTGTGGGTGATGTGGGTGTGTGCTTTATATTGGATTGGGTGTGTGGGTGTGGTGCGTGTATGTGTATCAGGTGTGTGCATTTTGAATTGTCCAATGTGGTTGTGTTTTGTAAATGTGTGTGTATTTTGAGCTCAGCGGTGTGTACTGCCAATGGATTACCGCGGTTGAAAGGCCGCTGCGTTGATTCATGGGTCGTGATAGTGTGGGCGTATTCTTGTTAGGTATGGGCGTGACTGTGTGGGTTTTGGTATCACCAGTTTATCACTGACCGTTCTTGTGGCGGACTTGTGTGGGTGTCTGTATTGTGGCAGATTCCGAGCATTGAGTCGTAATACCTGTGGCGAATTTCCACTGCTGCAACGGTATATTGGCGGTCTTCAGCACGGTGGAAAGCAGGATTTACCGCCAGGGTTGTAATGAGGGCCATAGACTGTAACAACCATACATGGACACCGGGGGAGGAGACCAGGAATCTGGGATAATGAGACATGGATAATAAGAGTGAGAAAGATAGCCCCTAACACAAAGAGAGCAGACAATGGCAGACGTTATCCTTTACTATTCCCACATTATGTACTGAACTTTGTCACACTACAGGGCAACATACAATACACAGCACAGAAACGTTTAAATTACCGTTTTCAGTAAAATTGATTCACACAACTACTTCCCCATTGATAGATTCCATTATGGGATTGATCTTTTAACCCAGAATTCTGAAATGGCTTTCACTTCTTGACAATAGTAAAATATCACACAAGCTAATGTCAGCCGCCCTTGGGTAATCTGACAGACATCAAACTGAAATCATCCATGTCACAGGTTTCTATCACAATAACTAATACTATCACACATTTCACAAGGCTTACTTCACCACAAATTATCTCTGCTGAGTATACCATCCTATAACAATCACACATAAAACTTAGAACTTTGATATCTGCACCTATTTCTATTTATACACATGCAGAAAAAGGTGTTAAAATGTAATGCATTATTTATTGATTTCTATTCTTTTTTGACATGATAAACTATTTTTAAGCACGCTGAGATGTCATAAACTCCTGACTACCCAAGCCCACGGTTTGCACCGTTGCCACATTTCTCAGCTGAAGGAACACCTTTGCAAAATCAATAACAGTCCAAGGACATATTTAAGAAGGCCCTAGAGCCACCTTGCCCCACATTTGCATTTTTTTATTTTGTATGCAAATGTGGCAGCAAGGTGGCATTTCCTCTGTGCCTTATTCACAAAGTGCTACAATGCTTGCATTGTGCCACTTTGTAAATCCTTGTGCCACATTATGCCTGCCCCAGGCATAATGTATGCAAGGGAGATGTTCCGGCACTAGTAGGCCAGAAAAAATAGCACAGTGAGATTTAACAGATTTCAATGCTCCATTATTTCCGTCATTTTTAATGCCTGCTCAGAGCAGGTGTTAAAATGACCCACTCAATAACATCAATGGGCCTCCTTGCACTTTGCTACACCTGCGTCAACATTTTTGACACTAGTGTAGCAAAGCACCACAACAGCATAAAAAATGTTGGCCATGGTGTGCTGTATTTTAAATACAGTGCAACCATGGTGTGGATAGGTGCGGTACGGGGTGCAGAAAAATTGGTTCATCAGAGCTGATGCCCCACTTTTTTTTAAATATAGCCCCAAGTTTCTTTTTTCTCTGCTCCAATGGGCAGTACTGTCCATTTATACGCATGATGAATTATGTTCCACAATACTTTGCCACTGAAAAACATCTATAAAAATAGGGAACCTACTTTACAGCTTAACCCATAGTGTCCTATACAATTGTTATGTGCTGACTTTAAGATATACAAAGGCCTTAGAGCCAATAAAATTATTACAATTATAATGGAATTGGTTACACAATGGGAGCATGTATTTATTCTAGTTTAAAATATTCTTAACATACTAATATTGCAAGTTGTCTGATTTACTGTGGTCAAACAGTGCCAACAGTCTATTTCTACTGTATCAATAAATCCTGAAAAGGCATAAAACTGAGTTGAATGTCCATTTCTCCGGGCAACTTAAAAAAGACACATATTCCCCTCTACTTTTAATAAATGGATGCTGACTGCATATAGGGACCCCAAGGCAGTAGTGTCTATCAATGGATCCTCATCAGCTCAATTTAAAATCCTTCCTGGTACACAGCACACATGCCTGCTATTTCCTGCTCTGTGTGCACTTTACATAGTGCCCTACTCATTCAAATGAATAGAGTCCATGGACATACCAAGTGTTAACTGTGATATTCATAATATTAAAGTTAGGGCATATGCCAACAATGTGCTTATCATTACACTCAATGTTTATTTAGGTTTCCTGCAAAGGAGGCAACTGCTTCCTCCTTTAGTGCAGTCTCTGGTTATAAGTAAAACAGTGATAAAACACAGATACTCCACACTGGCTCTGCTCCCTAACAGATCAAATATTTTGTTATCAAGTTGAAATACTTGAAGATTTGGTTTATCACCAAATATGAAAATCATATACCCATCAGCTATACATGTCTTTTGAAAGAAATTTACCGTCACTTAACAAATGAGATTACCTCCCTCTCATGCTGGTAGACCTTGCTTATCTCATCAAAATGTTATTACTACATAAGCTGTCGTATGAAATCTAGTTACTTCTTATCGATCCCCCTAGTATTTTTTTTTAGTTAGAGGCTGCAAGTTCTGCAATTATTTGGGGCTATAAGTGATCTACACTTACCTTTTATTTTCTTTAGATACCTCTGCTTCACTTTTATTATTGCTGTTAGCCATGTGAATGTCCAAATTAGTATTAGATATTAATAACACATTCTCATACACTAATGCATATTTATGCCCGACTCCATTTCATTTATTTCATTTTACGAATCTGAATAACTCCCCAAAAGTGAATTTTAAGGAATCAGTATGTATATATTTGCATAGGTAGACAAGCCCTATCTGCTAAGAGTTTTAGACCCGTCGGCTACCCTGACCTGGATTTACCGGCCAGTCAAAGCTGTTCCCCGAGTTGTGGTTGCTGTTGCATGCAAACAGCTATGAGGAGCCACAGGTGAGACCTGAATGTCAAGTGAGGACCAAGGTGGATAAGCTACTCCACTGAGCATGACTTGTTACCCCAACAGAGGTACTACCTCCTCCTAACACCCCATACACCCCAAGACTGGATCAAGCGAACTGCGTGGAGGGAAACACTCGATTTGCTCAACGGGCAGCAAGGCAGTCTCAGCAAAGTTCTGTGGAGCACAAATGCGGCACAGTCAGACACATTAGGGCACTGCTGGGCATCCACTGCATCCCGACCCATCACCAGTCGTCTCAACTATGTCCTGCCACTGGATAAATGTAGGCGGGGACAAGAGAGGCTGAGGATCTGCGCAACTCCCCCTCACTAAAATCCAACTCACGTGCAAGTCAAGATATCACCTCCCATCGCCACCATCAAGTGCTGTGTCGATGGGCGAGTGACGAAGCAACAAGTGTTGATACAGTGGAAGCTGTAGCCACAACCCCATACACAAGTGCCCAAGGGTAATGGGTCCCTTTCTACTAGAACAAAGCAGCAGTGTAGTTTGGCAATCCCATGGGTGTCTGAGCAGCTCTATTTAGGATCACCCTGCTCACTTCCATGGTCTGAGGAAGGTACTAGTAAAGGTACCCTAAAAATTGCCTGCTTCACTCTATCCCCTGGCCTGCTGGCCCCAGGAGGCAGGGATCCCAACCATGTGGTCACATCACAAAGAAGGCCATTGGCACATGGAATGTGCGCACGCTCATGGATACCTCTAAAACAGACAGACCTAAGAGATGGACAGCACTTGTCGCAGCCCTCTGTGAGACCAGGTTCGCAGACGAAGGCTAGCTGACAGAAGTCAAAGCCGGTTATACCTTTTTCTGGAGTGGCAGCAGAAGCGATGAACATCGTGAAGCAGGAGTTGGTTTCACCATCAGATCTAATCTGATCAGCAAATTAGCCAGCCTCCCAAAAGAATTCAATGATTGACTCATGTCTCTGTGACTCCCCCTCAAAGGAAAGCACCATGCCACCTTCATCATTGCATATGCCCCCACTGTGACAATCAAAGGGGAGATAAAAGACAAGTTTTATGAAGACTTGGAGTCCCTTCATACATCTGTGCCCAAGGAGGACAAGCTCGTTATCATAGGCGACTTCAGTGCCAGAGTTGATGCAGACCACCAGACATGGGACGGAGTTGTTGGGAGGAATGGAGCCGGCAAAAGTAACATCAATGGTCATTACTTATGAGGAACTATGCAGCTCATGACCTGTTGATCACAAACACAGTGTTCCGCCTACTCAACATAACAGGACATCCTGGGTGCACCCACGCAGCAAGCACTGGCATCTCATTGATTATGTATTAGTAATGAGAAGGGACAGGCAGGATGTTAGAGTGACTAAGGCCATGTGCGGCGCAGACTGCAGGACAGACCACAGGCTCATTCTCTCAAAACTCAACATGCACATCTAGCCGAGACCAAGTTAGAACGGAACTCTGTGTGCCAGAACCTCAGTGAGGACCTCGACAGTAAGCTTGACCAACTCAGCCTTAGCACAAACATTGCTGAAGAGGACTGAGCAGCTTTTAGAGATGTGGTCTACAACACTGCTATCACTCACTTGGACCAGAACACATGCAAACACCAGGACTGGTTCAAAAACAATGATGAAGACATTCAGAAGCTGCTGGATGAGACGCATGAAACCTACAGATCCCTCTAACAAGACACTACATCAACCTCCAAGAAGGCAGCCTACAACTCCATCAAAAGCAAGGTGCAACAAAAGCTCAAAGAGATGCAAGACTCCTGGCTCAGCAGAAAGGCTGATGAGATCCAGAAGTTCTCTGACAGCAACAACTCCAAGTGTTTCTACAATGCCGTGAAGACCATCTATGGGCCTCAGTACTCTGGAATATCACCACAGCTAAGTGCAGATGGGTCCACCCTGCTCACTGACAAGAACGGCACCCTGAAAAGATGAGCTGAGCACTTCAACAGTGTCCTGAACAGGCCTTCCTCCATGAATGCCAAAGCCATTGACCGCATGCCACAAGTCGCCTTCAACACCTCTCTGCCAGAACCTCCAAAGGAATCAGGGGTTAAGGAAGCAATTAAGCTTCTCTTCAATGGTAAAGCAGTGAGGCTCTGACTCCATCCCAGCCGAAATTTACAAGGCAGGGGGACCAGTCTTGTTAGAGAAGCTCACGGAGCTCTTTCATACCATGTGGCAAGAGGAAGTTATCACTCAAGAGCTAGCGGATGCCTCCATCCTCCATCACTACAAGAGAAAGGGAAACAGGCAGTCTTGTAACAACCCTATAGGAATCTCTCTCCTGGTCATTGCTGGCAAAATCCTTGCCAGAGTCCTCCTCGACCGCCTCACTCAACACATGGAAGATCGACACCTGCCAGCGAGTCAGTGCGGTTTCAGAGAGGGCTGAGGGACAGTGGACATGATATTTACAGCATGTCAACTACAGCAGAAGTGCCAGGAACATAACAGGGACCTTCATACAATGTTTGTGGACCTGACCAAAGTCTTTGACACCGTAAGTCCTGAGGGGCTATGGCAGATTATGGAGAAGTCTGGCTTCCCAGGCAAATTCATCAGTATGGTGCGCCCGTTCCACTATGGCATGCTTGCTCGAGTACTGGATGATGGAGACTCCTCCAATGTCTTCCCAGTCACCAACGGAGTGCAGCAAGGCTGTGTACTGGAACCCATGCTGTTCAGCATGATGTTTTCAGCCATACTACCAGATGCCTTCTGCGATGGCGAAGAAACCAGCATCAAGTTTAAACATGGGACTGATGGTAGGCTCTTCAACCTGCAGAGGCTACAGGCCAAGACCAAGGTTGAAGAGGACTCTGTGCACTATTTCCTGTTCGAAGATGGCTGGGCATTCAACTCTGCCATAGAGGCCCAGATGCAGCAGGGCATGAACCATTTTTCCACTGCCTGCAGAACTTTTGGCCTCACATTCAGTACCAAGAGGACTGAGGTCTTTTATCAGCCCACTCTGCAGAAGACATAAATGGTACCAACTATTACCACTAAAGGAGAAGTACTGAAGGCTGTTGACAAGTTTTCATACCTCAGTAGCACACTTTCCAGATCTATGAACATTGACGATGAGGTAGACACACATCGCCAAGGCAAGCTCTGCATTTGGACAGTTGCGGGAGTTAGTTTGGGGGAGGCGAGGCGTCAAACTGTCCTCCAAGCTGAAGATGTATAAGGCAGCCATGATGCCCACACTACTGCATGCCTGTGAGACATGGACTGTGTAAAAGGGTCGTGCTAAAAAGCTCAATTGGTTCTATATGAACTACTTAAGAAGGCTGCTGAAAATTACTTTGCAGGGCAAGGTTTTGGACGCAGATGTCCTCTCTCAAGCTGGTCTGCCAAGCATCTACACCATGCTGAGAAGAGCCCAAGTCAGATGGGCAGGCCACCTTGTACATATGCTAGATATACACCTCCCCAAGAGACTGTTCTACTGTGAACTGGCGGAAGGCAAACACACACAAGTTGGGCAGAAAAAGTGCTTCAAGGACACGCTGAAAGCCTTCTCTGAAGAGCTTGGTCATTGACCCAGATTCCTGGGAAATCCAAGCGCATGACCACTCTGCCTGGCGAAGCTGTATCAGCAAAAGCACTACCTCCTACGAGCAGAGCAGGATTGCAGAGGCACAGAAGAAGCGTGAGCTGAGCAAATTCATAGCCAGCTCTTTGCCATCCGACCCAGCAGCCCACTGGTGCCCGACGTGCAGCATAGCTTTCTGAACCCGCATCGGACTGATCAGTGACAGCTGGACACACTGCACCCAGTCAACCTCCTCAACTTGATGTCCTTAGCCATCGTCGACAACGACGGTCGAACACCACTACCAAACATATATATTTATTTGGAAACGTATATACAAGTAATATTAAATCTAGATATTACATGGACATTATAATTTATGAAATAATACCCTAATAACTAAGGCTTCTAAAGGGCACGTCAATTCAGTATGGGCTAATTCCAGTTTTAAATTCTTACAGCAATTACATGAACATGGCATTCTTAAAAACTTCATCAGTGTTGCCATTGAATTCAGTGTTCATTGCAGTGAGATTTTTGAATATCTGTCTTACCTCTGCCAATATAAGCCCAGAACATGAAGTGTTACCAAAAGTATGTTTATGTTGATGGATCCCACCTCTCCCCCATCAGAATATTTTAGCAAGAATTATTATCTACGCAAGAAAATAAATTACCGTACTGGGCTGATAAATGGTGTAACAAGATAAACATTGACATTAGACCTGAGATGTTTACTGAATTCTTGTAACTGAGCCTTACTGCTACTATGATAGTAAAATCAAGAGTATTGCATTATATGATTTTATATGACGTTTACATTACACCAGTTAAAATCAGCATGAAGAAACCCAAGATATTTAGTTACTGCCCATCATTGATCATATACATATGTTGGCCACCTGTCCAAGAATTAGATAATAGTGGGCTGCTATCATGGAAAAACATCATCAAGTGACCAAATAGTGCAACACCAATTCCAAAGAGACTTGATGCGGTGTATAGCTAATGTAAAATCAATGATAGAATTCTGGCTGCATTGATAGCACAACTCCATAAAGCTCATTAATGGAAAGTTTATGAACATCCTAAAATACAAACATGGGTACAAGAAAAATTGAGCATTTATGTGTTTGAGAAAGATATGAATGGAATAACAAAAACAATTACAGTCAGTACTGGATTGTAAAATGATGACAACATATGATTTAGATAAAATTGGAGTGGAAATGCTGTTTTTATATGAACATTAATGATCAGGACTATGCATGAGTTTTTCTTTGAATCTCTGTGGTTATGTGAAATTGATATTTCACTTGGTAAACTAGGCCTGGCTGAAATTAAATTTATGCCACCCTAATTTGAGTTATTTTGTGAATTTCACATTACGTTTGTGTTTGAAGTTCCAGAAATTACACTATTTCACCACATTGTTTAATCACATGCCATTCACCGTAAAATTAACCCCAAATGCTCCATTTGCAGTAAAAATGTGCAACAAACGTACAGGAACAACAAATTGCTAGTCTTTGATTTTTATGTAGATTTAGTTTGCACTTTTTTAGCTCCAAATTAATCTTTTTATCCAAAATTGACAAAAGGATGGGTTTTGCGCTAAACTATAGAGCTAAAGATGGATAACTATGCACAATTTTACATAATTTTTCCAAAATTTTGTCTCATTGAGCAAAATTAAATTAAACAAATTTTGCACACCTGTAACGTATATCTCCCCTAATTAAAAAAAGCCCTTTTCCATAATTATACCACTGCAACTAACTTGACACAATGAGTTTGAAACAGGGGCTTGAGGCATTCCTTTGTACCTGATAAATGTGCAAAAGGTGTGGGCCACATAGCCACTCTACGACCATACCCTCTGCCAATTTTATTGCCAAAACAGGTAAGACTGGTATAGGCATAAAGCCTAAGAAAGATGCTACTCATTTGCCTAAGGGCCACTGGTGTTTCACAAAAAGTATTAACACAGGAGAAGAGACGCAATTCATACTCTGAGACTACTTTCCTCTTCTATATCAAAAGAAGTAGAAGATGATTTAACAGTTAATACTCCTTTCATCAACAAGTCTATTATCCTTGCACTGTTGCAGGATGACAAAGGTATTAAATGTAACCAAGTGTGATAATACAAACAAACTAGATGATGGTGATTTGAGAATCTCCGAAAACTTGGAATTTCCATATAAGCAAGTCTCATCAACATGGCATTGTCTTAGAAGTGTTACTGTGCTTGTAAAAATTTTTTTGATCAAAGTTTATAGTAATGATGATAATCGTACAACATTTGCTAAAGGGACATCTTCTTCTGCTAGTCTTTTAAAGTCTCATCAGTCAATTAATGTGGGATATTCTAATTGTGATAGCAAGAGGGATGTGGACAATTATTGATTCAACAAACCTATAAACAACACCTCTGTGTTAGTCTCCTCCTCAACAAAGAACACAAATTATACAATAATGATGAGATAAATATATTTCATGTTATGAAGCATCAATCTATGACAATTAATTTTATCTCAAATTCCCTAACCTTCCACCTCATCTCTGACTCAAATTTCCTATTTGGTATAGAAAGTTATTGAAAGGATCCAGGAATGTGTGCTGTTTAAGTAATTTTGAAATTAGGCCTCTCAGTAAATTTGGGGTATCTATAATAGGGAAATATGAGGTACCTAGCAACATTTATGAAAATTGAAAATATCCATCTAAGAAATGCTTTCACTTTTTTTAGATAAGAAAGATAATGTTATTGTGTTGATGGAGAAGAGTAGAGTTGGGCTGAGAAGCTCTCTTGTCCTTTTGCTACAGCAGATTGTTTTAAAATATGCGCAGAGATTGAGACTATGTTAGATGATTTGTTGTCTTTCTAACCCTGCTGTACAAATTGAACACTTATTACCTGTTATTTAATCCTCTCCAACACTATTCCCTGCTTCCCTCTAGTCTTTGTTGATAACTAAGAGAAAACCAGTTGTCCCTCCATGCAACACAACCTCTCATTTAGGTTTAATTTTATTTACACACTTTTCTCAACTACACATACCCTCTCTTACATCCATGGGTCAATGAGGCTGCAAATAAGTGGTGACAGCATTCAAATACCAACAGACCCCGCATCGATTCCACTCTCCCCTGTAAGTCCTTTCCCAGAACAAATAATCCCTGACACACTCATGTCAAGCACATACACTTCAGTTATGCCTTCAGTGTTGGAAAGTAAAATTAGTTGCCCCTCATATGTATTTCCTTTGTTGGTCGGCTCAATGTTTGGGAACATTCTCCTTGTGTGAAATGCTCTACCCTGAAATACTTTAGGCAGGTTCATTCCCCATAATCATGGGACAGAAAAATAAGGACCAGATGCATGACCCTCAGTGTTTGTGACTCACAATTTGCATTTTTTTGTGACTCGCAAATTGCGAGTTGCAAACTCTGATGTACAACAGTGTCTCAGACACTATTTACGATTCGCAAATGGGTCCCAAAGGACCCGCCTCAATAATATTCATGAGGCAGATTGCATTTTGCGGCCCTTTGGGAATGGCCAAAACTCACAGGGGTGATGGCCTACTGTGGTCAGCAGACCACCATGTCTATGACTGCTTTTTAAAAAGATTTCTTACAGAAAAATGATATGCATTACAAAACAAAAAGAAAAGTTTCATTCAGTAAGCAGTGTCTGAGCCCCCATTCACAAAGGGGCCTTCTCCCCGTTTGCAAATGGGTTACCACCAAATTCCATCGCAAAACAATCATACATCACCTGTGACTCGCTATTAGGAAGGGACACTCCTGGCACGTTCTTTCCTACTAGCAAGTCGCAAACCCTATTTTGCAAGTCAGTAATAGGGTTGGCACATGGTATGAGGCCATTTAGTGGTCACAAAGGATAAATTTTACCGTTTGCGACCGCTAAATAGCTTTGTAAATCTGGCCCCTAAGAAACAGATTCCAGCCAGCATCATAAACTTCAACATGTGCTATATCGTCTGTGTGATTTTTTTTTTTTTTTTCTTGGCTAATGTATCCTATATTCTAGCAATTCAGTCATGAAAGGCTGTGTCGTTCATGCTTCCTGCAGTGTACCAGCATTGCTTGAATTGCCACAACCAATATCATGGCTAATTGCTTGGCCATCAGAATCTTATTTTGTCTACCTCCCTGGAATTGATAATCCAAATTAATTGCCTGTTGTTCTCTCAGTCATTTCTGAAAGGCCCCTTTCTTTAGGAACATCCTCATATATCTCTTCAATTTGGTTCAAGGCCAGAGTGAATGAGTCATAACGCTACTTCCTCTCCAGCATTCTCCATGCCTGACTTTGTTCCACACTTCAAATTTCTCTGTGATCATTCATCAATAGATAATAGTTTTTGCTGAGTTTTTTTCAACCCTGCTCTGCCTTTATTTAGAACAAGTAGCCTGACTCCTTCTCACCAAATTTAGGGCCTCATTACATGTTTGGCGGTCGGACTGCCAGACCGCCATAGTAGCGGCTGCCAAATCACCGCCATGTTGGCAATCAAACAAACCACTGTATTACAAATCACATAGGCAGGACTAACAAAAGTCAGCCAACTATCCAACACCACCAGTACTTTGGAGGGGGGAAATAGGCGGTCCACCACCAGCACCGACAGCCCATCAACCAACCGCCAAACCTATTACAAGTACAATGTCGCTGTGATGATCAGCCATGGTGGTTCGCCAATGGCAGTCCGAACCATGGCAGTTCGCGGTCAACAAAGTAATACACAACACCACATTAGATGGATTTGAAAACAACACAGCTGACACACATTGCCGCACCTGGCACATCTGCAAAGCACATTATAAAACACAGCCCTTAAAACACCACAATCTTCTGCATCCACAATGCCAAACATTGTAGCCAGAGCGTATGATCAAAAAAGATAAATCCATAGAATAGGCACCACACAAAACATACACTAAGCACATATCCCACACCCTCAACACACCCCTATCACATCCATTTGCATCACACTACTCCATTTATTCCCCATCACCTGTTTAATTTCGATCAACTTTTAACTATCACCATCATGTCACCCCAGAAAAATCCCTGTTCCACTGAAGATGGGTTAAGAGTCATGGTGGATAAAGTCATCAGAGAAGAGCCACATATATTTGGAGCCCAGGTCCAGCACACTAGAATCACCAGGAAAATGGAAATGTGACAAAAGATAGTCGACAGAGTGAATGCTATAGGTTCCACCCCATGCACAAGGGATGACATCAGGAGGAGATGGAACGACCGCAGGGGCAAGGTTCGTTCCATGGCATCCAGGCCCCAGCTGCTTGTCCTGAAGACTGGCAGTGGGCCCCAACCTCCTCTCTTGAAACTCCCATCCTGGGAGGAGATGGTCTTGTCCATCCTGCATCCTGAGGGGAGTGGAGTTGGATAAGTCACAACACAAAAATATCACCAAAATGTATTGACATGCATGCTCACTGCTCACCTTTTGCCAACTTCACTGTCAAACCACTCAATAGCCCAGTGTCCACCTTTCCATAGACCCCTGTCTGACCTCCAACATGTGAACTAAACTCACCTTGGGGCAACAACAACTCTCTATAGTGTGTGTAGTACCAGGATTGACAGCACTACAATTCCCAGCAGGCTCTGTTTCACAATTACAAAAACCTGAACAGTGTGTCCTACTCAGAATGACATTGTTACCTCCTCATTGGAATGTACACACCTTAGAGGATGCCATCTGTTTACTGTGTGGGGAGGACAGGCACTGACAGGAATGCTAAGGCCCTGCTACTCTCACCCCACTCAGCCACCACAGTGTCCTCTGCTCCAATGGCCCTTTTCCCTCTACTCAGCCTTTGGTCTGTACTCACCTGAGAGGATGACATTGGCATACTGTGTGTAGTACTCGGAGTAACATGACTGTAGATCCCAGGAAAACCAGTCCATGTAACTCCAACAACCAGCCCGGTGTCCAGAGGACATTTTGCATCTGTCTGTGAACTCTTAACTACCTGGGAGGGACCAAGATACAGATCAGGGTACACTCTGTAGTGTGGCTAAACACTTAGATCCATCTTGAGCAGTTACAGCTAAACCAGTGTGCAAACGAAAATTGAGACAGATCAAAGGCCCCAAGATGCACCATATGAATGGTATTGGACACATTCACAAGGCACAGACCACATGATGACAACTATCACATATACAACCATATTCTGGGTATGCCTTCATAACACTCAACTAGGTCTTAAAATGGAATATAGCACATCCTGCCCAGCCACTGTTTAGCCTGCATTACTGTCAATAAATTCGCCTACGACCATCCTTTGAAGTGTAAATAAACTCAGACATTCTGAAGCCTGTTGACTGAAATGTAATTGGTGTTACCCAAATTTCAGGTCAATACAACTGAGAGCATGTGTACCTGTCACATAAGGGAAATCTGCAAATACAATGTGGACATGGCCTTATCCAAATGTCACTTTTTACTATTGGAGGTAGATGTCACAATACAACCTTTAATATTGTATCTCTCACATCAACATGTCTAGCTGTCACTGCGAATACTGAGCCTACTGAAGAGACTGCCACTACCCACATGGATGAAGAACTCTGTAATCACTCCTGGACGTTGAGGATGATTACAGCCCATCAGGGCAACCTGGTCAGACGACACCAGTGAGCCTCACCGTGACCACATCAACTCCACTGCTTCAACATCTCAGGCAGCCAGTCACCCCCCCAAACCTGTGTCTCGAGGACAACCATCTTGTGCCCCCCAGTCTAGGATCCTGAGTCACAGCAAAACATCTCTGACAATGATGGTCCTGGAACCAGTGGTAGGGGGCAAGCAGTGCCAAGGGCGCAGGCATGTGGGGATAGGGTGCACAGGAGGGATGGTGTGGGCCTGAGGCATGAGTCTGCCGGGGGTGGTCCTGGCCAAGACACAATCAGCTAAGTCTTGGGAGCTTATCAATCCCTAGGCGTGATGGGCCAGGTACTTGCCAAACTCTGGGAGGTGAAGAAAAAGCAGAGGTACTTCCAGTCTCTGAAAAAGTGGGATGCCACCATCATCATCCTGGCCTCCCTAACAGGGGTGTTCAAGGAGATCAGTAGTACCCTGATCAGGGACGGTGAGCAACACCACACCCCTTCCTTTGGCCAAGTAACACTAGCCCCTTCAACATCTGTGGCAGCCACTGGATGGGAGGCCCTTTCAGTGAAAGGACCCACCTCAGACACCCCTGCTTCTGTAGCAGCAGATCTCCCCACAAATGGGGACATCCACCCAAGGCTCCAGGAGGTGCGGATGGCAAGACATCAACCGCTGCCAGCAAGTGACCTCTTCTTGAAGGAACTCCTCTGTGTGCCACAGATTCACTCTGTTGATTGTTCTTTAGCCATTTTCCAAGTAGTAGGAAAAATTATGTGGCATCTACTAATTTGATTTAATCCACCACGACTGATCCTATCACTTTACATTTTTGTTGATTCTCACAATTATGTCCTGTACATACATAAACATGCACATCTAGCACAAAACAGGGCACACTACCATTTTTTCAAAATTTTGAAAGTTTGAATTGTAAACCCATGTGATGTACATGAGGAAGACATAAAATGGTAATGGAAGGAGGGATATGTCTCAGGTTGTGTCATGCTAGGGAGAATTAGCAACACAATGCCACAAGTGTCTGGTCACACCAAACATTTTATTGCACAGTACAGCATATAGGCTGTTAAAATGTCTGGACTGTCATAGCCAGGAATGGCAGAACCATCCTGAGTCAGGCAAGATATCACAAAGGTACCGTCCCCAGACCACATAAGAAAGGGCTTTGTCTGACCTTGTCCCGTAGAACAGGCTTAGAAATAAATGTATCTTGTCACTAACTAGAGCCTTATCACATTCCAGAACAATGTCTATCACCTTAACATACACTGTGGCACAGACAGAGGGCAGTACAACAGTCCCTGATCAGAGGTCCATCCCATTACAATGAGCAAGCAGCTGGTGGCACGACACAACCCTATGTCAGTGTTGAGGGACAGGGACTGTCGCCTGCAGTGAGGAAACTCATTGACAGCTACACAAAGTTCATACAGGATTATTGTCAACACAATGTGAAGGGAGAATGCATGGATTGCACTTGAGGACATGTTTCAAGGGCACGGGATCACACACATGAGACAATTGGACCAACTCACCACATCAAACAAGTATATTGTGCAGTTCTGAATTCCATCCATCCACTGTCTAATCTGCTTTAGCACATGACTCATACATCCCATATCTGTGACTAACATTACCTGGATCAATCCATGTCCACTTCATGTCAGAACAGCAACAGCTACCTTCCAATGTCACAACTCTGAAATTCCCACATAAAAATGGCATGCTGAAGAGACCTGGGTAAAACACAAACCAAGGAGTTTAGGCATTAAAAATCATACGTATGACCACAACTTCACGTCAAACTTTAGTAGAGTCACTCACATTGCAATGAGACTGACGCAACTAAAGCATACCATTAAGGTAGCAACATTTCTAAGTCTGAGTTAGCAAGCAAACTATTTGACTTGGCATCCTTGGCATGGCTTCCCCTAACTTTTGCTTCTGTTACTCAGGTTGCTGATGTGTGCTGACTCTTTTTTTGCGTTTTTTTGACACTCTGGGCACTTTACCACTACTATCTGGTGCTAAAGTGCAAGTGCTCCTGTGTAGAATTTATGTGTAATTGGCTTTCCAGGATTGGCATCTTTGATTTACTAGTAAGTCCCTAATGCAGTGCACTAGAGGTGCCCAGGACATGTAACTCAAATGCTAGTATTGGGGCTGCAGCACTGATTGTGCCACCCACATTCATAGCCCTGTTAATATGCCTCAGACCTCCCACTGCAGTGTCTGTGTGTGTAATCTCAGTCTGGCAATTAGACAGGTGTACACACTTGCCAGGCCTAACCCTTCCCTTTTTATTCATGTAAGGCACCCCTGAGGTGGGCCCTAGTTAGCCCTATGGGCAGGGTGCACTGTGTGCTAAAGGTGTGACATGTACTGATGTGTTTTATGTATCCTGAGAGTGAAATACTGCCAACTTCGGTTTTCACTGTTGCAAGGCCTATCTCTCCCATAGGTTAACATGGGGGCGGGCCTTTACATGTTATTAAAGGTCAGATTCCCTTTGGGAGCAGATAGAAATCCGGAGTTTAGGGTCTCTGAGCTCACAATTTAAAAATACATCTTTTAGTGAAGTTGATTTTTAGATTGTGTGTTTGAAAATGCCTCTTTTAGAAAGTAGGCATTTTCTTGCTTGAACCATTCTGTGACTCTGCCTGTTTGTGGATTCCATGTCTGGGTCAGTTTGACATTTGGACTGTTTGCACCTCTCTCTAGACAGGTACACAAACAGGGCTTGTGTATAGCCTGTATGACCTGATGAGCCATCTGTGCTGGAGGGGAGGGTAGGAGTAGTCACTCACACCTGAATGGGCTGTGTCTGACCTCACACAGTGCAGTCCCCAACCTCCTGGTGTGTGGCTGGGACCTGGCCTGGACAGGAAATGATCTTACGGACACTTGAGACTTTACTTTGAAATTTGCCAACTTCAAAGGCAGAAAGGAGTATAAATATTGAACCCCAAACCCCAGACTTTAGATTACTTTAAGGATTCAAGAGGAACCTCTGCCTGGAGAAGAGCTGAAGAGCTAAGGAGAAGTGCTGCCCTGGCCTGTGACTGTGCTGTGTTGTGTTATCATGCAGTTGCTGCTTCTGCCTGTGCAAGAGGACAGAGACTGGACTTTGTTGCATTCCTGCTTGAGAAGTGACTCCAAGGGCTTGGAGTAGAGCTTGCCTCCTGTTTTGAAGCCTCGGGGACAGCAAAGCCTTCATCAACCAGACCTGAGTTTACTTGCAGTGGACTTTAGCTTGCTATAGGGTGCCACCCCTGTTTCTGGACCCCTGGAAGTGAATTCTTAGAGAAAAAACAGTCTAACGATGCCGGACGACGCTGTGTGACATCACAAAGCACGTGGCTGTCTGGAACCGCGACACTGCTTGCACCGAGGCTGTGGACCTCGCTGAGTGCTACGAATCCAATGACCATGGGAGCTGACTCTGCTATCCTGGAACCACAACGCCTCCTGCCCCGAGGCCGTGGACCTCATAGAGGCCCCACCATCCTGCAGGCCTCGTGTCGCTGAAGCTGCTGATCCCGCCCAACTTTGCTGACACCGTAGTGTCATAAGTCCAACGTCCACGATGACCCAATGCCACCACAGCACCTGCGGCCCTGTGACATCATCGTGACCTTGTGAGGTTGTCCCGCAGCATTGTGACTCTGCCGGATTCTCATCTGTCGGAACCAAGGGACCAACTTCGCATCTGACACTGCCTCACCTCCACTGCCCTGTAGTGAGGACCCAACGCTGCAAAATGTTTATTTTTAACTGTATATTGGGGATTTTTATTGTATTTGGTCTTGTTTATTTAGATAAAATATATACTATTTTTCTAAACCTGTGTTGCATCATTTTGTAGTGGTTCACTGTATTACTGTGTGTGTGTTTGTACAAATACTTAACACATTGGTCCTCATTACAACCCTGGTGGATGGTGTAAAAGTGGCGGTAATACCTCCAACAGGCTGGCGCTAATCACCTGTAAATTATTACCATGGCGGTGAGAACTCAGATAGACAGCCACTTTACCACACCGATCGCCAGGGCAGAAACAACAGGAACCAGGGCGTAAGCCGCCTACAGCCAGGCGGAAGTCAATGTTCTGGCCACAATATTAAGACCCTGCAATAAGACACCTTTTCCAGGGCAGTACCAACAACATCAAAAGCCTGGCAGAAACACTGCACAGAAGGGAAAGGACTCACTATTGGAGACACAAGGAAGAACCATGCCGCCATGGAGCCTGAGCTGCATGTCTTCCCCGTGATCTTCTACGTCCTGCTCCACCACAAACACCAACCACGGTGAAGACGATGACGGTGAGTACAGCCACCTCACACACAGGGGAGAGGGGAGGAAAAAGAGTGTGACACACACCCACGCACCACACATACCCCCTCCCCCAACACCATACACACAAACAGCTGCAGTAAGAAAATAAATTTACCCTCTACCTCGGATGAATAATGCAAGGACAACAGGAATTTACTAAAGTGAATGTTACAAGATAAACACAGTACAAATAAGAAATATGTAGTGTAACAGATATATACTATTGTACAGTTCAAGGGACACTGCCCAGTCCTCAGTGTGCGTGGGCCACAGGCCAAAGTCCAAGTCCCACTTGTCACCTACATCAAAACGAAGAGAACACTGCAGGGGCATCAGTTGGAAAATAGGCAGGCACCTCAGTGGGACGGGGGACGGAAGGGCACCTCGGCTGGGAGATGGAACAAGGCCACTGGTTCTGGAGTGGGCAACATGACCTGTGCTTGGCCCTGGGGAGTGCAAGGCCACAGTCTCTCAAGTGGGTGTCTTGCCCATGTGCTCTGGAGGGGGCAAAATGCCCTGTGCTTGGTCCTGGGGAGTGCAAGGCCACAGTCTCTCAAATGGGTGACGTTTCCACATGCTCTGGAGGAGGCAAAATGCCCTGTGCTTGGTCCTGGGGAGTGCAAGGCCACACTCTCTCAAGTGGGTGACTTGCCCAAGTGCTCTGGAGTGGGCAACATGCCCTGTGCTTGATCGTGGGGGGGTACAAGGCCACAGTCTCTCAAGTGGGTTACTTGCCCATGTGCTCTGGAGCAGGCAACATGCCCTGTGCTTGGTCCTGGGGAGTGCACGGCCACAGTCTCTCAAGTGGGTGACTTGCCCGCATGCTCTGGAGGGGGCAACAATCCCTGTGCTTCGTCCTGGGGAGGCTGGGGTTGGTGGCTGTCTTACCCACTGGTTCTGGAGGGGCAATCCTGCCCTTTGCTCATGATCCTGGGGATGCTGGGGTGGGTGGGTGTCTTTCCCACTGGTTCTGGAGGAGGCATCGTGCCCTGTGCTCTTGAAACTGGGGAGACTCGGATTGGGGGGTGTCTTACCCACTGGTTCTGGAGGGGGCATCGTGCCCTGTGCTCTTGATCCGGGGAGGCTGGGTTTGGTGGGTGTCTTACCCACTGGTTCTGGAGGGGGCATCGTGCCCTGTGTTCTTGATCCTGGGGAGGCTGGGTCTCTTACCCACTGGTTCTGGAGGAGGCATCGTGCCCTGTGCTCTTGATACTGGGGAGTGCAAGGTCACAGTCTCTCAGGTGGGTGTCATACCCACTGGATTTGCAGGGGGCAGGCCGCACAGCAGCCCATGGAGGCAGGACAACATACCGTCCGCCGGCGGTGACGGCTGCTTAGTGGTGGTAGTGGTGCTGCTGCTGCTGGTGGAGGGAGGCTCCAGCCATCCCCTGCAGACTCGGACGGCTGCCTAATGGTGGTGGTTATGCTGCTGCTACTGGTAGGGGGAGGCTCCAACCCATCCCCTGCAGCCTCAGACGGCTACCCACTGGTGGTGGTTGTGCTGGTGGGGGGAGGCTCCAGCCCATCCCCTGCAGCCTCTGATGGCTGCACAACCAAGGTTGGTGGTGGGGGCTCCATCAGAGCCCTTGCCCCAGGCCCCTTATCCTTCCTGTCTTCTGGTGCTACCTCCTTGCTCTTCCTGCCAGCAGCTGGGGCAGGCTCCTTGACCTTCCTGGCATCAGCTGGTGCTGGCTCATTGCTCTTCCTGCCAGCAGCTGGGGCAGGCTGCTTGCCCTTCCTGGCAGCAGCTGGGGCTGGCTCCATGCTTTTCCGGGCAGCAGCTGGCACAGGCTCCTTCACCCTCAGGACATGTGCCCTGGATCCTTTCCCACCACAAGTGGGTGTGGTGACTACTGGGCCCGTGGACTGAGTGGCTGTGGTGCTTGCCCGGGTTTTTGCCATCCTGGGCAGACGTGAAGGATGGGGGGGAGGGGTAGGGAAGAGGTAAGTGGTGAATAGGAAAAGCTTTTTAGGGACATTAGGGAGGGAAGAGGGAGAAGGTTTGGGAGTGGAGGAAGAGGGAGTGGTTGTAGGAGGTGTCTGCAGATTTTGGGTGCAGGTGTATGGGCTGGATGCTGTTGTGAGGTGGATGGCTGTTGGGTGTCTGAGTACATGTGTTTGTGTAGTTTAGGAGGGGGGACAGACACAATGGGAGAGGACACAGGGGACATGTGCATGGCTGTTGTAGAGGTGTCTGCAAGTGAGGTGTGTATTCTGCTAGGTGTGGTGGTGATGCTGGTAGTGGATGAAGATGTAATGCATACAGGCGTGAGTGTAGACAGAACTGGGAGGGAGGTGGAGGAGTAGGAAGAGGGGGAGACAATGGAAACTGTGGATGTTGATATGTCTAAATCTGGATGGTGTTTGTGTGAGTGTCTGTGGGATGATGTGTGGTGCTTGTGTTTGCCTATGCCACTTTTGTGTGTTGTCTTGTGACCATGCTCGTCTGCCTGTGTGCTTGGGATAGGTTGGGGTTGAGGGGAATGGGATTGGGAAGAGGAAGCTGGCAGGGGGAAGGTGGAAACAAGGACAATGGCTGCCATCAGAGAGGAGGCCAGAGCCTGGATCGATCTCTGTTGGGCCACCAAGCCAGTGTGAATGCCCTCCAGAAATGTATTGTCTGTTGCATCTGAGCTGCCAGCCCCTGGATGGCATTCTTAATGGTTGACTGCCCTACAGAGATGAATTTCAAGAGGTCAATAGCCTCCTCACTCAGGGCAGCAGGGCTCACTGGTGTGGGGCCTGAGGTGCCTGGGGAGAAGGAGATGCCCACCCTCCTGGGTGAGCGGGACCGGGCAACTCGCAGAGGGGCTTTTGGGAGGGCTGTGCTGGTATAGGGTGGTGGCGGCTGTACCTGTAGCTGGGGTGGTCTCAGAGATGTCCCCTACCACCACGGAGCTTCCATCGGAGGAGGTATCTGTGTCTGAACTATCCCCTCCAATTTCCGCCGTGGTGCTCCCCTCACCGTCCGTCCCACTGGTGCCCTTGCAGTCGGTGGACTCTGCCTCCTGGGTCCTGTGGGATGCAACTCCCTCCGTCGCCGGTGCCTCTGCTCTTCTGCCAGATTATGCTAATGCACAGAAGGACACGGTGACAAAACAAAAAGGGGGGGAAGAGACAAAGGATACACTTGGTCAATGGATGCACCATCACCACTATTGGCGTGCACACCTCCCTCACACACAGGGAACAGTCAGTATGCAGGCCATCAGAAGGATCAGGGTTCAACGGGCACGCCTTCCTCGTTGGGAGGCCATCCCCAGCTGGGCCTCCACCATCTTCTGTGCCCAGCATCTCAGGTCCTCCCACAGTTTCCGACAGTGGTTGCTCCACCTGCCGTAGACCCCCAGGATCCGCACCTCCTTGGCTATAGCACGCCATATACCCTTCTATTGATGAGTGCTGACCTGCAGAGGAAATACACACAGGAAAATAGTATCAGTCAGACAGTCCTGCCTGTTACACTTTTGGCCCACCATACCTCTTCACAACACCATTTACACACACATGGCCCAGCAAACAACCAGTATGCTGCCCAGAGGACATCCACCCCCCCTTACACCAGGCCTTCACACACACCACTCCATGCATTCATGCCACATGCATCGTGCCCGCAGTGTACTCACCTGTTGTTCTGGAGGCTCATACAGCAGTCTGTACTGGGGCAGGACCCCATCCACCAGTCGCTCCAACTCTCCTGAGGATGATGGCAGGGCCCTTTCCCCAGTCACACGTGCCATGGTAGGTTCCAGGCACAGGTCACAGCAGCACATGCAGTGTAGGTTCTCTCCTGATGAAGGTCAGGTAGCAAGTGAGTGATCATAATAAAAATGGCGGTCACGTCTGCGGTGGTGCATACCGTCACCGCCAGCGTACCTCCACATTGGCCACTGTACACTATAGGGCCCAATGATAACCAATGAGGAGTTACACAGCGATTCCTGACCGCCTCCCGCAACGGCACACCATGTCAGCGGAATTATCTCACTTCTACCTGTCCCTCCACACAGGACAGGCGGATGCCATTTCTGTGGGGGGCAGGCCCTGGATAATAACTACGTCACTGTTAACATTTTGACATACAGGACAATTCTCACTGACCCATTACAAATTGAAAGCATGCATTGTACTGTTGTAGCCCCATTGTTCAGTGTGTGACTGGCTCCCCACTCTTTTGTCCCTTAGATTGCTACCGCTGCGGATGAATAGGAGATGGAGACATACCCCCATGTACAGAGCCGTGGTTGAATTAGCAACAATGGAGGACAGGCACATCATCCTCACCTATAACAGAGCTGTGTGCTCAATTGGAGCATGACCTGATATCTGCTATCCGTCACCCAACTGGGATCCCCCTCTTGTGCAACTTCTATTAGTGCTCCATTTCCTGGCAACTGGTTCTTTCCAAGTGACAGTGGGCTTGGCAGCAGGAATGTCACAGCCAATGTTCTCAATAGCGCTGACCAGGGTGTTGTCTGCCATGCTTAAACACATGTGCAGCTACATTGTTTTCTCCCAGGTGGAGGATTTGGCCACAGTGAAGGCTGACTTCTATGCAATGGGACATATCCCCAACATAATTGCCCAATTGATGGAACACATATATAGCAGCATCCCAAATGTGATGGCTCAACTACAGAGGCAGAGGGAGTGGCTAATAGAGGAGCCCTGGTCCCCACCCAGTATATGTTGGTGTATGGGTATGGTGTGGACAATATAGGATAGTGTGTGGCTAAATGTTGTCCCTCAATATTGCAGGTGACTCTAGTTACCCCACCCTATCTTGGCTGCTGACCCCAGTGAGGAATGCCAAGACAATGGCAGAAGAACGTTACAATGAGGCACGTGGGCAAACCAGAAGGATAATAGAAAGAACCTTTGACCTCCTGAAGGCCAGGTTCAGGTGCCTCCATCTAGCAGGTGGATCCCCGTGCTACTCACCTAAGAAGGTCTGACAGATAATAGTGGCATGCTGCATGTTGCACAACCTTGCCCTGAGATGCCATGTGCCTTTTCTGCAGGATGAGGAGGCTGGAGATGCCCGTGTGGCAGCAGTGGACCCTGTGGACATTAAGGATGAGGAGGCAGAGGATGAGGATAACAGAACAGCAGTGGTGCGACAATACTTCCAATGACACACAGATAAGACAGTGTTACTTCACATTTCATTGTAATTAATTAGAATTTTTTTGGCACTAGCATGCTGTTATTTCTCACTTCTATGCCCACTTACTGTACCCTTTGGCAATTAATTTTACAGATGTGGGTGCCCCACTATAGCTCCTGGTGTGATCACTGCAGCCAACTGCAGGTCTTTCCTATGTGCTCATTTAATGTACAGTCGAATTACAATGTTTGTACCTAGTTAAACGTATACATACTTGGAAAATGTGACATACTCTATACTTGTATTTTTTCCATGGGTGTTTATTGAAGTGCTAGCAAAAAAAAGGGGAAAGTGCAATGGGATGGGGTGATGATGGAGAAAAGTTCAGGGTAATGTTCCAGTCTATTTGTAGCACAGATGCAATGTCCAAGGGGACATAGGAAGGGGAGCAATGGCAGTTCAAGGTGGGCAGGGTGGGACACAAGGGTGACAATCAGGAGAGTCTCATTTCTTGGAGGGGGTCTTGGTAATAGTCTCTGGCTTCTGCCTGGATCGCAGGGAACGTTTGTGGGGTGGTTCTCCTTTTGCAGGGGGAGAGGTGCTAGTGGCCTGTGAGTCCTGTTTTGGGGCCTCCTGTCTACTAGTGGCAGCAGATGTGGAAGGCAGTTCAGATGCGTAGCTAGTGGCAGGGGCCCGCTGTTGTGCGACTGCCTCCCTCATAATGTTGGCAATGTCTGCCACCACCCCTGCTATGGAGACCAGGTTGGTGTTGATGGCCTGTAAGTCCTCCCTGATCCTCTGGTACTGCCCCTCCTGCAGACGCCTGTTCTCCTGCCCATTGTCCAGGGTCTGGCCCATCGTGTCCTGGGAATTTTGATATGCTCCTAGGAACTCGGCGAGTGCCTCCTGGAGAGTCAGTTCCCTAGGCCTGTCCTCCCCCGGGTGCACAGCAGTCCTCCCAGTTTCCCTGTTGTCCTGTGCCTCTAGCCCCTGAACCGTGTGCCGACTGCCATTGACCCCAGGTCCCCGATTGTCTTAGGTATGAGGTGTGCCCTGGGGTCCCGGTAGAGGTGGATACACTGCTGATTGGGGACAGAGGTATGGGTACGCTGGGTGGGTGCTGTGGTGGTGTTTCCAGATGGGGGAGGCTTTTTGGTGGTGTGTGACTGGGCTTGGGTAACCGACTGCCCAGAGGTCCCTGATGGGCGAGGTTGTTCATCCAGATCCAGTCGACCAGAGTTGCTGTCATCACTGTGGGCCTCTTCTGTTGGGGGATTGGATGTTGCTGGCACCTCCTCACCGGTGACATTGGCTGGGATACCTGTGGGGATGTAAATGATGTGTTATTGTTTCTGTGTGTGACATATTGTGCATCAGTGGGTCGCCCTCTTTGGCTGTATTTGCCCTGGCAGCTTTCACTTGTGTAAATTGGTATGTGGTGGGCTAACTGATTGTCTCTAGTGTGCATGCTTTGGTGGTAGGTGTCCATGCAAGGCTGTGAGTGATGTTCATGCATTGGTAGTGCATGCAGGGCTTGGCATTGGAATGAGTGCGATGTGATGGTGGGGTGTGTGGGCGGTGATGGAGTGATGGGAGTTAGGTGAGGGTGGGGGTATGTGATGGCATGCAGGTAGGGGGTAGTAGTAGTAGAGAGTTGACGTACCAGAGTCCAGTCCTCCTCCTGCTCCGGCCAGGCCCTCAGGATGCACGATTGCCAAGACTTGCTCCTCCCATGCTGTTATTTGTGCGTGAGGAGGTGGGGGTCAACCGCCAGTCCTCTGTACAGCGAGTTGGTGTCTTGCTGCAATGGAACGCACCATTCCCCGTAGATCGTTCCACCTCTTCCTGACATCATCTATTGTTCTTGGGTGCTGTCCCGTGGAGTTGACCCTGTCCAAGATCCTCCACCATAGCTCCATCTACCTAGCTATCGATATCTGCTGCACCTGTGCTCCAAATAGCTGGGACTCTGCCCTGATGATTTACTCCACCTTGACCCTTAGCTCCTCCTCTGAGAATCGGGGGTGTCTTTGCAGTGCCATGGGTGTTGTGTGAGGTGTGTAGGTGACGGTGTGTATGGTAATGTGTTGGGGTGTGTGATGTGGGGTGCGTGAGTGGTATATAGGTGTGAGTAGTGTGTGGCTCTGGTTGTGTCAGTGGTCTTGCTGTCTCTCTCTGGTGGCAATTGTTTGTAATGGTAAAGGGTTGTGGGTAATGTGGGTATGTGTTCTATAGTGGTGTGATTGGGTGTGTGTGGTGTGTGTATGGGTGTCAGGTGTGTGTAATTTGAATTGTCCAATGTGGTATTGTTTTGTATGTGTGTGTGTGTATTTTAAGTGTGGCAGTATGTGCCACCAATGGTTTACCGCTGTTGAATGTCCGCTGTGAAAGTCGTGGACCATAATATGATGG
Organism: Pleurodeles waltl; assembly: GCF_031143425.1. Lineage (NCBI taxonomy): Eukaryota > Metazoa > Chordata > Amphibia > Caudata > Salamandridae > Pleurodeles > Pleurodeles waltl. The sequence goes on from NC_090440.1 coordinate 1,102,435,076, forward strand.
GCGTTGTTCCGTTGGCGTATTGGTGTGGTTTTGGATACCGCCAGTTTATTTCTGACCTCTGGTGTGGCAGAATTGTGTATGTGGCTGAATAGTGATGGATTGGTGTGTGTGTGTTATAATATGGTGAACAGATATCCACCGCTGCGGAGATATGTTGGCGGCAGTCAGCAGGGCGATAAGTGGGATTTACCGCCAATGTCATAATGAGGGCCATTGTCTCTGATTTAAGCCTGCCTGCTCATGCCAAGCTACAAAGGGAGTAAAAGGGGGTTAATTGAGTGTGATTCTCCTTTACCTTCACTAGAGTGAGGGTATTTGCTTGGACAGGGGGCACCTGACTGCCAGCAAAAGACCCCATTTCTAACACAAACCTTGATTATATACTGTATACCTTCATATCTCCTGTTGATAGGAAACATATTCCCTGCTCAACACATCCTGACCCCTACAGTCCCCCATTCAGTCACAGTAATCACATAACATTACATACTTACTCAAGTGAAGTGGTGATTGATGAGATCTGCCCACAAGTCTTCACCTTCCTCTTCATCACTGTCATCCTCACTTGGCCTTTCTTGATTATCACCCAGTGGTACTGCTAGCTTCCCCTCATCTGGAATATATGGGATAGCTCTCCTCAGGGCAATATTGTGGAGCATGCAGCAGTCCACAATGATCTTAGAAGATGATGGCTCCATCTGTCTTGTCTCCACACCTAAATCTGGCTTTCAGGAGCCCAAAAGCTCACTTCAGGACACGCTGTGTTCTTCCATGGGCATTGTTGAATCAGACTTCCCCTGGCGTAGTTGGTTTTCAGACCGCGTGACAATCATCAAGGACGGTTTGGGTATTCAAATTCCCATGTAATGGAATGGGATATATGTGCAACTATGAGTCCCTCTCAGCCAAATCTTTGCTGCAGATATTGCAGACAAACAAACATGACATATGTGACTTAACCAGCCAGGCCCTCTCTGGGTACAGTTGTGACATCAGCTGCGGAATTGCGTTGTTCCACATGCTGAAGGCATCATGGACTGAACCTGCATAAATGGCAGAGAACTCTGATATGTAAAGGTCTCCCAGTCAAACAACTTGTACATTGATGGAATTGAGTTCTTCCTGTGACAATAGACTTTTTTATTGCCATGCGTACCATTAATGGCTCCCACAACATATGGGATGTGTGGCAAGGAAACTGGATGTAACTGTCCATGTGTCTTAACATTGCTGAAAGACATTCTTCAGTAAAAGACTGAACATAGGCTGGGACATCCCAGCAGATAGGGCCACTGTATTTTGGAAGAACCCTGTGGGCAGGAAGTGCAACACTGCCATTACTTGTGTAATGAGTGGTATGCTATTTGGATGACAAATGGCAGGCATCAGATCTGGCTCTAACTGATGACAAAGATCCACAATTATTTGCCGATTCAGACGTGAGATCTGGATAATGTGTCTTTCTTCCATGGCCTGAAGGTCTGGCAGTGGACAATACACAGGAGGATGTCAGATCCTTCCCCTCCCTGTGTACCTGTGTAGGACAAGTAATGAGTTTGGTCATCACTCTATTTGTCCCTTGCAACATACATTAGGCATGTTAAACTGTGACAAACTGTGACAAGGCATCTCATCAATTGAGGACATGCTACACAGCACACATCACCACTGTCAATGCACAACATCAACATGTTTCCCCCTTGCTTTGCCACAACTGTGTACACATCATCTATCTGGACAGCAAGAATTTGTACATAATGTTTGACACTCGGACTGTGACTTGATGTCCCAAAAGTTAAATTACCGGGAGGTGGGCTGTGCCACAAATCAAGTTGCCACATGTGTCAGGCAATGTACAAAAATAGTGTCCAACTCAAGGACCCACATTACAGGACAGGACAAACACTTATCATTGGTACTAACAACCTTTTTGGAATTGTGACAGTTGTCTTAGCCATGTAACACATTTCATGCCTTTAAAATGCCGGGTGCCTGACCTACTCCACTGGACATTATGAACTGCCCGTGACCACAGGCGGAAGTCGTTATGGCAGTAGGTGGTTGCTACCATGGCGGACACAGTCATAGGCTAACGTTGCAAGTGGCGATCAAAGACCATTGGCTGTGTCTGCTGGTGGTGATGGGTAGGTACGTGGTGGCTGTGACCTCCATGTCCTGAAAAATCTCTCACTGACTCCTGACACTGCTGCTAGCAAGACCTCCACAACCTGAGCTGCTGTGCACCGCCTCTGGGAGCAATCATGCCACATCCAACAGGTGATAGGACCCCTGCCTTCTCCCTAGAGGAGCAGTAGAAGGTAGTGGAGGAGGTCCTACCCCTGTATGGACAGCTCCAAGGGCACCAGAGAAACAGGTAAGTACCTCATGTCCACTTTATTTTACTGTACTTTACCATATTTCTCCTCCTCAAAGGCTAGATTGTGCTCATGTGTGTCAGGATCAAAGGTCAAGGCCATGGAGGTTGAGTTGGTGTGGAATTAATGGGAGAGTCAATGTTCATGGAACTGTGTTCAGTGCCAGATGTTGGGTCCTTAGACTTTGGTGTGTATGTCTGTTTTGAATGTACCAGGTTGTACCTTATGTTGGATGCACAACACTAGGTGAGGTAACATCACAGCCATCACCATACATCACATGACTTATGGATGTTGTCAATATGAGACCACGTTTATTTGCGTGACAGCATGAGCTCTATTTGCATGCGTTATGTGTCAGGTGTGTGTCAAGTAGCTATGTGTATGTTGCCTGTGAGATTTAAAACCACATCTGGGGTTACTAAACTGATATTATGAAGGCTTATCCTGACTCACCCTGCCCTTCAGGTTACCACATACACACCACATGCCAATAAGTTGTTGGCTACATGATGTCCTGTCATCCATGGAAGTGAAAGGAATAGAGCAACATGTAGGTTCTGTCTGCAGAGACCAGGGCCCATCAAACATATCTCCCAGTATGGGTCTATGTCTAGGCTGATGTTGAGTCTATTTGGCAATTGTGACACTATGCCCACTCCCTGTATCCAAGTATATCCTCTCATGTAAACCAATGAGGTTCTTTCTCTGATTAATATGTAAATGGTTTTAGAAGGGAGACAATGATCTGTGCGTTATGTGCACTTGGCATCACTGTCCATGTCTTGTTTCTGATCCCTGACAGGTCCCTTACTTCCACAGCCCTGTTGCGTATGCCATAAATGATACTCCCATAGTGCAGACAGTGTGATGAATCATGGGAACCCATGATATATGACTCATTGGTTTTGTCACATAGCAGATAGATAATGCATGCCTTTGTTTGTTGGATGCCATCTCTGTAGAATGGACACATATGTCCAAAAGCATGTTTGGTGGCACATGTCCATGATACAGAGCCCCACCCACTGAGGTGGCGTGAATATGCATTTGTCAGTCCACACATCCACATATGGACAGGTTGGGCACCTTCTATACCCGCCATGCGAGTCCCTTCATCGTTACCCAAGGGGTAATGTTTGAGTTTGTACTCTGGCAGTAGGCTGTAGGAACTGTATGCTGGGAATCATTCCCAAATGAGATGTCAGTTGGCCTACCTTGTCAGTGGAGAATCTGAGCAGGATGGTGGTTAGGTCTGCAGATTGGAAAGTGTTTGTAGTCATTTGTCTGTACTCAGTGGCTGGTATGTGGCACACTTGGGCAGTTTGGGTAAAAAAGAATGTTCATAGCTTTGTGTACTGACATGTATGTGACTCAGTCATTTTGGATAGGACTTGTGGACACAGGTGGTCATTATGACTTTGGCGGTCCTGCTACGCCACGCTGGCGGTGGCCGTAACACCATCGACAGCATGGCGGAGCAGGACCGCCAAATTATGATCACGGCGGTGAATGGGCTGCATAGCAGCCAGTTCACCGCCTGTACCACCAGGGCTGTTGGACCGTTGGGCCGAAGATGCGCCACTTTTGGCCCGGCGGTCCATCTTATACCACTGCTGGTATTATGAGTCTCCTTTCCGCCAGGGATTTCCTGGCAGCAACCAGCCAGGAAATCCCTGGTGGAAAGGTTACTGGTGACAGGAATTAGCATTCCTGTCACCAGTATGCAACTCCCCCACCCCACCACCCCGAAACATCCATGGCCCACCTATGGACACCACCCTCCCCCGCCCCCTAACCTCATACATACCCCACCCCATCCACGCATGCACACACCACACATACACACACACACTCACACATCCACGCATGCACATTCACACACATACACTCGGCCACAAGACCCCCAACCACCCGCTGACACGCATTCACACATTCACACAGACACATGCACACACGCACACAAACACCCTCCCCTCCATTCACACCCCCATTCACGCACACAACACTCAACACTGCTCCTGTGGGACGATCACCTTACCTGCCCGTGGTGGTCGCCTGGCAGGGAACAGGGTCCATGGGGCCTGCTCTGCCGGCACCCCGTCACCACAACACCGCCACGCTGATTACAAAGTTGTAATACGGCGAGCGATGTTGTGATGATGTGGCAGTGCCAGCGGGGCAACCTCCACTAAACTGCTAACTGCCAGTATGGCTGCTGGCGGTGCTCTGCTCAATTTATGGTGGAGAGCTGTTAAGAGTCATAATATGGTGGTCTCAAGGCCACCATAACTGGCGATCTCCCGGCCAGCGTGACTTTAGCGATCAACTGCTTTGACTGCCTAAGTCATAATGAGGGCCATAATTTCTTGTCTTTTCTTTTGCATCTATGCAGGTCAACGCCCATCAGAAGAAAAGGATTTGGCAGCCATCCCCAAGAAGGTGCGAACCCTGGAGATCCACAGCCAGTGAAGTACCCACTGCAGAAAGAGGTGGGAGGACCTGAGATGCTGTGCCCAGAAGATCGCAGAGTCCCAGCTGGGGATGCCCTCCCAATATGGGCAGGGTGTCTGTCAGACAATGACCCCCCCTAATGGCCCGCATTCTGGCAGTTGCATACCCAGAGCTGGAAGGGTGTTTGAGGGCACACAGCAGCCACAAGGGAGTGAATAGACTGCAAATTCCTGTCTGTCCCTTTGTCAGATGATTTAGTGGGGTACTGACTGCTCCCCCTGACAATTAGGGATGAGCTATGTGTCAGACAGTAGATGTTTTTGTAGACATGTCATGTGCCTTCTGAACCTGGGATCTGGTGCAAAGCTGGGGGAAATCCTCAAACAACTTGATCTGCAGGGACCATGAATGGCTGTGTAAAGTGATCATTCATGTACTTATTATTATTGTAGTGGGTGTAATTTCTGACCCACAGATCACTTTCCCTGAAAGTCACAGACAAAAGGTAAGTGGGTAATGGATCACTGTCCTTTGTCATGTGCCTGGGCATAGGTGTATGTAGATATCTGCCACCCAGAAGCACGTTTTCTAGAGTGTATGATGTGTGCTGGTACCTCTCTGCTATCCGTGATGTGTTTGTGCCTAGTATAGATGTGACATGGTTTGCAGATGCATCAAACTACTTTCCCTTGGTAACTGGGGTATGTCCATTTAGTAGAATTATGTCCCATGACTGCAGCCAACATTCATTGTGCTTACATGTCAGCATGTGTCCATTTCTCTTTAGGAAACATCTTTATTCTGCACTTTCATGCATGTTCTACCCATGTTGATTGGATGATGTCCGTATTCGCTCACATATATGTGAATAGAAAACTGTTAGTGAAATAGCACATTTACAATACTGATCCATTTCATGACCTGCCACAGACAGGAGTGTTTAGTGTCTGATAGATATATTCATGTATCATAGTATGTCATTTGTCATGCAGGACTGCAATAGCAATGAGGGACGTGTCATTAGGGACCACTCTGTGTACATCTATGCCCTTGATGTGGCATCTTGTGGAAAAGTGCCCTGCACACGTTTAATGATTGAGAAACTTTCCCTGACTCTTGTCGTGCACTATGGAGTGACTTGCAGTGATGTTGACATCCTGAACATGTGTTTGGGTTCAGGCATTCATCCACAGATACCAGGGGTGGCAAGTCTTACATGTAGATAGTGACGTTGCGTCTCATTGAACAGCAGGTTGGGGTCCTTCTATTTTTTCTTGCAAATTTTGTGTCTCTCCAACATACAAGGTACAGATGTGTACCACAGACACAGGCAGGTGATGTCATTGTAATGGATGCCAGACATTAGTGATGACAATCCTGGGGCTGACTGATTCATTGTTGGAGACAGCTCTTACTGACATATTGGACCTGACGCCAATGTTGTTCCTTTCAATGACACGTGAAGCCTATCAGAGTGACATTGATAACTACTTCCTTGACTCTGCTGGGACAGGTGTCATGTTTTGAACTGTACATAGTTGGAATTTGTCCATTGTGACATGGGTGTTTCCATGTTAACTACTCCAAGATGTTTCACTTTTGTACCTGTGATAGGTGGATTTCATAGGTATCATCTGAAATTGTTGGTAGCTCATGTGTGTGCAAAATAGATGTGTGCATAAACTTGTGTGTGAAATATGGAAAGTTACTTTAACAAGGGATTGTATTGTGAACTGAGATCTGCTGCATGGCGCACAGCTGTGAGGATGGAGAGGTCACCTAGTTGTTGTATGGTCATTGTGTTTGCAAGACTTCACTATGCACTTGAAGTTGTCTGAGATCCTGATCACCTGTGGGTAACTTTAGTAAGTCCAGATGGCATGCATCCAAATGGTATGGCATATGAAAGTGCCACTTTGATTAAACAATTTTATGGAGCATACCAGACATAAAGGTATTGTTTGTCAATCAGACTTGTGATTTAGGTGTTATCATGTATATGTCATGGCCCTATTTATCATTCTTTTTGCAGCATCAGCACAGGCAGGTGAAGGAGATAGGGTACAGATGAGTGGGGAAGCATCTTGCCATGGGGCCTCTGGAAAAGATACCACAGACACAGAGGGACCCAATGGCCTGGAGGGCGAGGGGTGTGCCACAGGCGATACAGGATTGACATCCTCATCATCGCATTCCTCCTCCAGTGGCCATGTCCTATTGGTGGTGGACCCTTTAGGGACCCCCCCTTACCATCCTTTTCCACCACCCTTTGTTCTATCACCTACATCCCTGTTGCTTCCCACTCAGTTAGCCGTACCCGCTCACCCAAAAGGGTGGGCGTTTTCTTTGCTGCATGCACCTCTGCCCCAGTCCCTGTTACCCATACTGCCCTCAGTGAGGAAGCAATTGACCTCCTGAGAATGATCTCTTTAGGTCAGACTGCCATTATGAATGCCTTCCAGGGATTGGCAAGTCAGCTACAACAGACTAATGTATTCCTGAAAAGCATTCATGGTGCAATGTCTCGCCTGCAGAGATCTATTCAGGCTCTGGCCTCCACACTGATGGCAGCCAATCACCCCCCAGCTTCCATCCCCCCTCCACCTTCCTCTTCCCAATCCAAATCTCCCCTCCCCTATCTACCCAAAGCACACAAACAGACCCTCACGCATCCACCTCGACAGACAAATGTAGCGCACACAAATACATACACCACAAGACACATCAGCAGGCACACAAACAACATTCACCCAAAGGCACAGTAACACCCACAACTGGCCCTGACACCCCCACCACTTCCAGCATCACACACACAACATCAAGCCTACCTACAGACACCTCCGCAACAGTCACTGACACAGCCACCACACCCACCCTACCCATAGTCACCATCCTAGCAGACCCTCAGACATCTACCACAAGCACCACACCCGCAGACTCCACAGCTACTGACACACCTACATCCACCATACATGCAGTCACCACCCCAACAGACACCCATCCACCATGGCATCCCCCAGCCCCTCCACTCCCTAAACCCAAGACACATAAACACCCTCACTCACCCACCCAACAGACACCCACCACACACAAGCATACCTTGAATAAGCATGAAGCCAAGACATCCAAACCTACACAGCCTAAAACCACTCCCTCAACCTCCAAATCCCTTACCCCTTCTGATGACCATCCACATGTTGCCAAAAAAACACTTCCTGTGTGACCTTGGCCTTACCCATATTCTCTCCCCCCAAACCACACCCAGGAGGACCCCACCCAGGTCCCAATCTGTCCCTTCCACCTCCAAGGCCTCCCATACAAGTAGCCATTCCCTTCAAAAGAAGCCTACTCCTCTCACAAAGAAGCCCATCCCTCCCAAGAAGAAGACTACCCCTTCCCAGCCCAAACCCCCTCCTAAATCCGATCCCTCCTGATAATCCCTGAGGTGCCTGCCTGCCCCCTTGATGCCCCTTCCTGTGGAGATTACATGGCAGTCAGTAGTCAAGGTGGGGCATGGAAGTGTACTATTATTGCGAAAATGTCATGGGCTGGCCAATGGCCTTTGGACAATAGCATGATTTCTTATTAATAAACCCAACAGTTGTTTTGTTTTGGATAAACCTTTGTCCTGCAATTCCTTTACCAGCTTTATGTTGTCCCTGAGTGACTTTGGTTGTGTGCCTGCGTTTGGGTGTGTTTGATCCTGCTTGCTGCTGGTGTTAGCATTATGTGAGTTTCTGTGCAGTGCTTTTGTCCCCCGAGAGAAGGGTATATTTTGTGTGTATATGTATGTGTATATGAATGCAATGGTGGTGTAATGGCATTGTGTACTGTTTGGTATGATAAGTATTTCTTTTGTTGATGTCCAATGTGAGCATGTATGGTGTGAGACTTGTCCTCCTGACCTGGCTTATGTATCCAAGTGATGTCTGTCATTTTGAGTTTTGCATTTGCAGACATGGAGTGTGTATAATTGTGCTAGATGTGTTTGCATTTGCCTGTGCATGCATCCATGTAAGTGTGCAAATGGTTGCTGTAGAGGTATGTTCCATGCAGTGGGAGTTGTATGTGCTTTGTTGACTTTCCCTTCCCCATTATGTGCCTGACAACTGGTTTTATTATTGTTTGTCTCTGAGACAATGGAGAGCCTTTCCTGTGGAAATGTTGTTTGAAGGTCCTGTTGAAAGTGTTATATGTCCCAGTGCAGTCTCCTTCCCTGTTCGACCAGTATGGCCCCATCCCAATTGTGTAGGTATAGTTGTTATGTTGTTCTTGGTGTATTGGTGTATCTGTGTTTTATGCATGTCATTGTGCTTCCATTGTGCTGTGATGTGTGTGATGTGTGTGTCCATTGCAGGGCAGTTTTCTGGTGGTGTTGTTTGTGTAGCATGCCACATGTCCGCAGCACCACCTTGCTGTCTCGTGCCCCTGACCACCGCCCACGCTGCTGCTAGCGTGTTCGAGGCCCTCCTCCACCCGCAGGCATCCTCCTGCGCCTCATCCCTGGTGTCTAGTGGGCTCTGGTAAGCTTCGCTAGACCCGTGTGCAATCTGCCGCTTTTGCCGTATCTGTAAGTGTTTTTACTTTTCAGCGCCTTGCCTCCTTGCGCTCTTGCCCCCATTTGTGCCCCTTCTGATTGCTGTTTTCCGCTTGTACTTTGTGCCTTTTTACCGTATTTGTGACTGTTTTTGACTTGTGCTTATCGTTCACTTTTGTGCCTTTTTTACCTGGTTTTTCGCCCCTTAAGCGCTCCCCCTTGCCGCTTCCCCTGCCGCTGCCTCCCTGCGGCCCCGCCCCCCTCGCGCCCCCATTCGCCGCTCCCTCCCGCCTCCCAGCTGCTCCTCCCTCCCCCCTCCATTCTTAATGGCTGGCGCTGCGCGTCGAGGGTGAGCGACCTCTGACCTGTTTTTGGTCTAGAGCTCGCCCCCCACGTCCGCAGCACACCTTGCTGTCTCGTGCCCCTGACCCCCGCCCACGCTGCTGCTAGAGTGTTCGAGGCCCTCCTCCACCCGCAGGCATCCTCCTGCGCCTCATCCCTGGTGTCTAGTGGGCTCTGGTAAGCTTCGCTAGACCCGTGTGCAATATGCCACTTTTGCCATATCTGTAAGTGTTTTTACTTTTCAGCGCCCTGCCTCCTTGCGCTCTTGCCCCCATTTGTGCCCCTTCTGATTGCTGTTTTCCGCTTGTACTTTGTGCCTTTTTACCGTATTTGTGACTGTTTTTGACTTATGCTTATCGTTCACTTTTGTGCCTTTTTTACCTGTTTTTTCGCCCCTTAAGTGCTCCCCCTTGCCGCTTCCCCTGCCGCTGCCTCCCTGCGGCCCCGCCCCCCTCGCGCCCCCATTCGCCGCTCCCTCCCGCCTCCCCCTCCCTCCCTTCTTAATGGCTGGCGCTGCGCGTCGAGGGTGAGCGACCTCTGTCCTGTTTTTGGTCTAGAGCTCGCCCCCCACGTCCGCAGCACACCTTGCTGTCTCGTGCCCCTGACCCCCGCCCACGCTGCTGCTAGCGTGTTCGAGGCCCTCCTCCACCCGCAGGCATCCTCCTGCGCCTCATCCCTGGTGTCTAGTGGGCTCTGGTAAGCTTCGCTAGACCCGTGTGCAATATGCCTCTTTTGCCATATCTGTAAGTGTTTTTACTTTTCAGCGCCCTGCCTCCTTGCGCTCTTGCCCCCATTTGTGCCCCTTCTGATTGCTGTTTTCCGCTTGTACTTTGTGCCTTTTTACCGTATTTGTGACTGTTTTTGACTTATGCTTATCGTTCACTTTTGTGCCTTTTTTACCTGTTTTTTCGCCCCTTAAGTGCTCCCCCTTGCCGCTTCCCCTGCCGCTGCCTCCCTGCGGCCCCGCCCCCCTCGCGCCCCCATTCGCTGCTCCCTCCCGCCTCCCCCTCCCTCCCTTCTTAATGGCTGGCGCTGCGCGTCGAGGGTGAGCGACCTCTGACCTGTTTTTGGTCTAGAGCTCGCCCCCCCACGTCCGCAGCACCACCTTGCTGTCTCGTGCCCCTGACCCCCGCCCACGCTGCTGCTAGCGTGTTCGAGGCCCTCCTCCACCCGCAGGCATCCTCCTGCGCCTCATCCCTGGTGTCTAGTGGGCTCTGGTAAGCTTCTCTAGACCCGTGTGCAATCTGCCGCTTTTGCCTTATCTGTAATTGTTTTTACTTTTCAGCGCCTTGCCTCCTTGCGCTCTTGCCCCCATTTGTGCCCCTTCTGATTGCTGTTTTCCGCTTGTACTTTGTGCCTTTTTACCGTATTTGTGACTGTTTTTGACTTGTGCTTATCGTTCACTTTTGTGCCTTTTTTACCTGTTTTTTCGCCCCTTAGGCGCTCCCCCTTGCCGCTTCCCCTGCCGCTGCCTCCCTGCGGCCCCGCCCTCTCGCGCCCCCATTCACCGCTCCCTGCCGCCTCCCAGCTGCTCCTCCCTCCCTTCTTAATGGCTGGCGCTGCGCGGCGAGGGTGAGCGACCTCTGACCTGTTTTTGGTCTAGAGCTCGCCCCCCACGTCCGCAGCACCACCTTGTTGTCTCGTGCCCCTGACCCCCGCCCCCGCTACTGCTAGCGTGTTCGAGGCCCTCCTCCACCCGCAGGCATGCTCCTGCGCCTCATCCCTGGTGTCTAGTGGGCTCTGGTAAGCTTCACTAGACACGTGTGCAATATGCCGCTTTTGCCGTATCTGTAAGTGTTTTTACTTTTCAGCGCCTTGCCTCCTTGTGCTCTTGCCCCCATTTGTGCCCCTTCTGATTTCTGTTTTCCGCTTGTACTTTGTGCCTTTTTACCGTATTTGTGACTGTTTTTGACTTGTGCTTATCGTTCACTTTTGTGCCTTTTTTACCTGGTTTTTCGCCCCTTAAGCGCTCCCCCTTGCCGCTTCCCCTGCCGCTGCCTCCCTGCGGCCCGCCCCCCTCGCGCCCCCATTCGCTGCTCCCTCCCGCCTCCCGCCTCCCAGCTGCTCCTCCCTCCCCCCTCCCTTCTTAATGGCTGGCGCTGCGCGTCGAGGGTGAGCGATCTCTGACCTGTTTTTGGTCTAGAGCTCGCCCCCCACGCCCGCAGCACCACCTTGCTGTCTTGTGCCCCTGACCCCCGCCCACACTGCTGCTAGAGTGTTCGAGGCCCTCCTCCACTCGCAGGCATCCTCCTGCGCCTCATCCCTGGTGTCTAGTGGGCTCTGGTAAGCTTCGCTAGACCCGTGTGCAATCTGCCGCTTTTGCCGTATCTGTAAGTGTTTTTACTTTTCAGCGCCTTGCCTCCTTGCGCTCTTGCCCCCATTTGTGCACCTTCTGATTGCTGTTTTCCCCTTGTACTTTGTGCCTTTTTACCGTATTTGTGACTGTTTTTGACTTGTGCTTATCGTTCACTTTTGTTCCCTTTTTTACCTGGTTTTTCGCCCCTTAGGCGCTCCCCCTTGCCGCTTCCCCTGCCGCTGCCTCCCTGCGGCCCGCTCCCCTCGCGCCCCCATTCGCCGCTCCCCTCCGCCTCCCGCCTCCCAGCTGCTCCTCCCTCCCCCCTCCCTTCTTAATGCCTGGCGCTGCGCGTCCGCTGGCGGGCGCACCAGAGGCAAGCCCATCTGCGCACGTCCGCGCCTAGACCGCGCCCAGCGCCACCCCCCCTGCTCCACACGCACCGCGCACCACCAGCCTTCGCTACTCGGCCAGCGAACTCCTCGCCCTCAACCCTGGTTCCTCCACAGCCTGCTTCCAGGCCACTCTGAAGCACACCAAAGGACACTACTCCTGCCGCACCTGCAACTTCACCTGTAACAGAACACGGAAGCCTGCAACAACCAACACCAACCACCTCCACTGCATCCTCCTCAACACACGCTCCGCACGTAAGCACGCCATCGAGCTCTGGGACCTGCTCGACACCACCGCCCCAGACATAGCCTTCCTGACCGAAACCTGGTGGAACGGCTCCTCGGCCCCAGACATCGCCATCGCCATCCCTGACGGCTACAAGATCACCAGAAGAGATCGCACCAACGGAATCGGTGGAGGAATAGCCATCGTCCACAAATCCACCCTCAAGATCCACACCCACATGGACGACACCCTCAAGACAGCTGAACACCTTCACTTCCAGATCCACACGGACCCCAACACTACCCTCAGAGGAACTCTCATATACAGACCTCCAGGACCAAGAGCCCCCTTCAGTGACACCATTTCCGACATCGCAAGCACCCACGCCCTCGCCTCAACGGACTACATCCTCCTTGGAGACCTCAACTTCCACCTGGAGAACAACAACGACGCCAACACCGCATCACTGGCCACCAACCTCTCCAACCTCGGACTCAGACAACTGGTCAACACACCCACCCACATCGCCGGCCACACTCTAGACCCACTCTTCACTGCAAGCAACCACATCTCCTTCAGCCACACCACCGATCTCCACTGGACCGACCACCACTGCGTCCACTTCACATTCAAGAAACACACCGAACACCACTGCACTCCACTACCGCCGCACCGCCGCTGGGGCAAAGTTACCGAGGACCAACTAACCAGCACCCTCGCCAAGAACCCGCCGACTGACCCTACCGACCCGGACTCCGCCGCCATCAACCTCCAACAGTGGATACTCAACTGCGCCAACACCCTCGCACCACTCAAGAGGCCCAACGTCAACCAAGAAAAGAAAAAAGCAGCCTGGTTCACAGACGAACTGATCACCTCCAAACGCACCTGCCAGAAATTTAAGAAAAAATAGCTTCTCGAGCGCACACCAGACAGCCTGGCAACTCACAAGGAAGCCACCCGCAAACACCACCAACTTATCCGACTCGCCAAATGCTCCCACTTCACAGAACGCCTAAACAACAACGCACACGACAGCAAGGAGCTCTTCTGCATCGTGAAGGAGCTCTCCAACCCCAGCGCCAACGTCAACGACATCCCACCATCCCAGAAACTCTGCGACGCACTCTCCACCTTCTTTTACCAGAAAATCGCCGCCATCCACGACAGCCTCAACACCACACCTCCGCCAGACCCCACCCCCGACAACTCCTCCTACGCCGACCGCCTCACCACCTAGACCCACGTAGATGACGCCGAAACCCGAAAGACCATGAACTCCATCCACTCAGGATCCCCCTCAGACCCCTGCCCACACCACGTCTACAACAAAGCCGACTCCACCATCGCCCCCCAACTTCGTAAGATCATCAACCTATCCTTCGATACTGCGACCTTCCCGGACAGCTGGATGCACGCCGATATCCAAGCCCTCCTCAAGAAACCCAAGGCTGACCTCAACGACCTCAAAAACTTCCGCCCGATCTCCCTCCTCCCCTTCCCAGCGAAGGTCATCGAGAAGATCGTCAACGCTCAGCTCACCCACTACCTCGAGGACAACTCCATCCTAGACCCCTCCCAATCCGGATTAAGACTGCGCTCCTCGCCGCCAAGGATGACATCAGACAGCAAATGGACAACGGCAAAACCTCAGCCCTCATCCTCCTAGACCTCTCCGCTGCCTTCGATACGGTCTGCCACCGCACCCTACTAACTCGTCTCCACGAAGCCGGAATACAAGACAAAGCCCTCAACAGGATCGCCTCATTCCTCTCCGGCAGAACCCAGAGAGTCCGCCTCTCACCCTTCCGCTCCGAAGCCACCAACCTCATCTGCGGCGTCCCCCAAGGCTCCTCGCTAAGCCCGACGCTGTTCAACGTCTACATGGCACCCCTCGCACAACTGGCCCGTCAGCACAACCTCAGCATCCTCTCCTACGCCGACGACACCCAGCTCATCCTCTCCCTCACCAATGACCCACACACCGCCAAAGCCAACCTCCATGAGGGATTGAAATCCATCGCCGAGTGGATGAGAAACAGCCGCCTGAAATTAAACTCCGACAAGACGGAAGTCCTCATCCTCGGACGCACCCCCTCGGCCTGGGATGACTCCTGGTGGCCCACTGCGCTGGGACCCCCCCTCCTCCAGCCAACCACGCACACAACCTCGGCTTCATCCTCGACTCTGCCCTCACCATGTCCAAACAGGTCAACGCAGTCTCCTCCTCCTGCTTCAACACCCTTCGCATGCTCCGTAGAATCTACAAGTGGATCCCGACGGAAACCAGAAAAACTGTGACCCAGGCCCTCGTCAGTAGCAGACTTGACTACGGCAACGCACTCTACACAGGCATCCCAGCAAAAGACATCCAACGACTCCAACGCATCCAGAACGCATCTCCCCGCCTGATCCTCGACATACCCCGCCGATGCCACATCTCCCACCACCTGAAGGACCTCCACTGGCTCCCCGTGGACAAGAGGATCACCTTTAAACTCCTCACCCACGCGCACAAAGCACTACACAACGCCGGACCCGCCTACCTGAACAACAGACTCAACTTCTACGTCCCCTCCCGCCACCTCCGCTCTGCAAACCTCTCCCTCGTCATCGTTCCCCGATTCCAACGCAAGACCTCCGGCGGCAGATCCTTCTCCTACCTCGCCGCCAAGACCTGGAACTCCCTCCCGACCCCCCTGCGCCAGACCCAGGACCTCCTCACCTTCAGGAGACTCCTCAAGACCTGGCTCTTCGACCAATAGCAGCTGCCCCCCCCTCAGTGCCTTGAAACCCTAACGGGTACATAGCGCGCTTTATAAATTTTATGATTGATTGATTGATAGGTATGTGTGTTGTATGTGTGGGCAGTCCCTGGCCAGTGTGGAATGTGGTTGTGTGAGCTGTAATTGTATATATGCTGTAGGTTTGTTGTTGTTGCTGTGTGTGACAATGTTGTGTAGCCTTCAGTGTCCCTGTTCCTGGGCTGTGTGGCCAGCTTTATTTGTGTAGTATTACAGTGCAGTGTGAGTGTGCTGGCCAAAGTGTGCATAGTGGCGGTGTTGTACGAGACATGAGCCTGCTGCCCATGACGTACCCCGGATGATGGATTTGCTGGCGCTACAAGTTCTTTTGGAAGGTTGATGATACAGGTAGGTGTGAGTACTTACGGTTGAAGGCCACCATGTTGATGTTGATTTTGTGGTCTCTTGAGGAGCAGCTGCATGATGTACATGAATGGCTCCATGGCGACCCTGGATGTGTAAAGCTATCTGCTAGTGAGTGCCTCTCTTTATACTGTCCATTTCCACCAGCTTGTACATGGTGGTTGGACTGCCATAGTCACATTGGGGGTGTGCAACCTTGTAATGGTTTTGGCGGAAACACTGTTTCCGCAGGCCTGTTTATGCTTCCTCTGCACTGTGGTGGTCTGTGTTGCCTGGCTATGCCAGCAGATCTCTAGTGGTCATCTGTTTGTACGACAGCCAAACTCGTTATACGCCGGTCTGTTCCACCGGACCATTGGTGGTCGGACCACCTACATGCCAGTCACGGTACAGCCAAACTCATAATCAGGTCCTTAATGATTAAAAAGTCATGATGACAGTTAAACAGTGGCCTTCCAGATGGCAAGAAGGTCCTGGTGAATGATAAGAAAAGAGCTTTTGTCAAATAGCAACCAGTGGGTCTGGTCATCTAACCTTACAACCAGATGTTCACCTCACAAGCAACATGTGGTACTCAGGTGTTTCCGCAATACATGCCCATCTGGAGGCACATTGTTTAGTAACATCGGGAGTTTTGAGAACCCTTGCAAAACACTAAACTACCAAGGTTTGATGCCTTAAATTCCTCCTAGGGTTTCTAACTCTGTTCCCGTAGATGGAGTGGCGCTAGTGACAAACTCCATTTTGTCTCTTTTGTGATTGCGTTCCTGAAACTCCTGTACAGTTTTCTCTTTCTATTACTTATCTCTTAAAGATGGCCTTAATTGTGATAAATAGTTTGGCTTTAAAATATTGTGGACTAAACGTTTTCTGACAAAAACAATGTATCCTAAAAAAACAACAAAAAAACATACCCTAAACATTGAGTCCTTAATAACAAAAATATTTCTCCACTAGAGTCAATAAAAGAATAGATGATCTTGTTTTAAATAATATTTAGGGCAGAGTTTTAATATCAGAAGATATTTGTGTTAATGATATTGTGACATATAATCTGACAACAGGCATATAGATTCTCCTTATTGATATTAGTTTACTAGTTTTTTAAGGGACAAAGGGGGTCAGGAATTCCCTGGCACTGATAGTGCTTACCGCCATGGATTTCATGGCGGTTCAAACCGCTGGAAATCCACGGCGGTAAGCCGGGTCAAAATACCGCCGGCGGTATAGTGACGGCTGCCGGGCTGGAGACCCAGGTCTCCAGCCCGGCGGGCGGAACGGAGAACCGGCGGATGACCATGGCGGTAACCGCATTGGTTATAATTCCATGAAGGGAGACCGCCAGCCTGTTGGCGGTCTTACCGCCGGTTCTCCGCCTTCCGCAAGGGTCGTAATGACCCCCAAAGTGTTTATTCTAAATACTGTAAGTAACAGATGTTCCCATGGAATTTATTTAAGGTACTCAATTTATCCACAGTAGGAAAATGGAAGGTTGCCACAACTATTAATCATCAGTAAGCACTCGGCTCAATGAGCCATCTCTCGGTGTAGTTTAACGTAAGTAAATCTTCTAAAAATTAGTGTTTATTAAACAATTATATTTCCAGCACAAATTCTGACAAAAGTCCTAAAACTGTATTTGTCACATTTGTAAGGTTAATGATTACAACAGATCCCGAATGACTATGAGCGTTAGTTCTAAGCGACCATCAGAGACACTGATCCCATCAGACACACCAAATTCCACACTTGTACTTCCTTTTGACATTGATTGAAACAGGCTGTCCCTTATGTCACAGAGACACCTGTTGACTTCCTCAGCAGATCATTTCTTGTTGCTCATATTTCTGTTGCACGATGCCTATCTATGGTTCAGGAACAAAAACTAATCTGGACCATATAATTTGTGCTCCTGACATTCATGGTAGCTCTCACCATCCAGATCTCATTTTATACAGCTCAAGGCCTTCGCAAGTACCTTAGTCAGTCGGAATAGCTACCAAGTAGCCTCATATCGCTTTTGACACCCTTGGACAGTCCAGTTTTTTAGTCAATAGTCAATAGTCCTTTTTATGATGGGGTTCTTGAGCCCATGCTTAACGTGTTGAGTAAAACCACAAGTCACAAAATGCAACAGGCTCTGGGCTAAAGAGCCAGGACTGGCTGGAGGTTTCTCACATGATTTTGACCACTTGCCTGCTAGGTCTAAAGAGGCAAGAATTTGGGACTACATATTTTGCTGGAATTTTAACTTCTCAGGTCGCTGAGAGTATAGGTACCCAACCCACATATTCCTTCACTCTACTTGACTACGAGCTAGAGACACCACCCTCTTTCCTTTGCTCATCCAATTATCAGAGTATGAACAAGTATAATCAAATAGCAACAACAACTAAGTTCCAGGTCAGGACTAAATTTAAAAGATTCATTACAGGAAATCTCATGATATCTCATGGGGTGTGTTAGACCTGGCATCCTTGGTGTGGTCTCCCCTGTCATTTGTGCCTCTGCTTCCCATGTTTTGACTGTGTGCTAGACTCTGTTTCGTTCTGTTTGTGGTACTCTGATGACCAGTGCTAAAGCGCAAGTGCTGCCTGTGTTAAATGTATGTGTAATTGGCTTTTCCATATTTGGCACATTTGATTTACAAGAGCATGTACATCAAATGCTACTAGTGGGGCTGTAGCACTGATTGTGCCACCCACATCAGTAACCATGTAAACATGTCTCAGACTTGCCTCTGCAGTGTCTGTGTGTGCAGTTTTAAACTGCCAATTGGACCTGGCCAGTGTACCCATTTGCCAGGACTAAACCTTCCATTTTTACACATGTAAGGCACCCCTAAGGTAGGCTCCAGGTAGCCTAAGGTAGGCTCCAGGTAGCTCCATGGGCAGGGTGCAGTGTATGTTAAAGGGTGGACATGTACTGCTGTGTTGTACATGTCCTAACATGAAATACTGTGACATTCATTGTTCACGTTTGTAAGACCTATCTCTCTCATAGGTTAACATGGGGGTTGCCTTTAAATATCTTTCAAACATAGTTTCCCTTTGGGAGCAGACGGAAATTTGGAGTTTGGTGTCTCTGAATGCACAATTTAAAAATACATATTTTGGTAAAGTTGTTTTTTAAATTGTCAGTTTGAAAACGCCACTTTTAGAAAGTGGCCATTTTCTTGCTTAAACAATTCTGTAACTCTGCCTACTTGTGTATTCCCTGCCTGGGTCAGACTGATAGTTGGGCTGTTTGTGAATACCCTATAGACAGAGTGACACAAAGGGAGCTGGGGTGTAGCCAGCTTATCCTGATGGGCCATCTGAGCGAGAGTGGAGGGAGGAGGGGTCACTTACACCTGAATGGGCTGTGCCTGCCCTCACACAATGCAGCCTACAACCCCCTGGTGTGAGTCTGGAGACAGGCCTGGGCAAGGCAGGATCTTGTAAACAATAGAGACTTTCCTTTAAAGTTTGCCTACTTCAAAGGCAGAAAGGTGTATAAGTAGTGGACCCAAAACGCCAGATTTTTAGGTTACTTCTGGATTCAAGAGGAACCTCTGCCAAGAAGAAGAGCTGAAGAGCTAGAGGAGGAGTACTGCCCCTTTGTTTGTGACTGTGCTTTGGTGGGTTGGCCTGCAGTTACTGCTTCTGCCTGAAAGAGGACAAAGACTGGACTTTGTGGTATATTCCTGCTTGTGAAGAATCTCCAAGGGCTTGGACTGAGCTTGCCTCCTGTTTTGAAGTCTCAGAGCCATCAAAGACTTCATCTGCCAGCACCTGGACTATCTGCTGAGCCTCCTGCCCTGCCAAGTGGTGCCCATCCAGTCCCTGGGCCCTTGAAAGATGAAGGTGCTGGAACAAGGACTGAAATCCACACAGGACGCAGTGCGGGTAAAATTGTGACACACCACCTGCAACAAGGCTGAAAGATGGCACGCCACCCACTTCGCAGCAAAAATCGTCACTCTACCTGCATCGTGGCTGGAAGATCGACGTATTGCGGCTGGAGAGACGGCACAACACCCGCTTGCAGCTGTTGATAATGACGCAAACCCCAGTTTTCTAACACCGTGAGACTGGATTTCTCCCGCATCATTGCTGGGCGCCAAAGTCATTGTGAACCTGCATGAATCTGAGGTGCCCTATCCGGAAATCAACACACTGCTCTCTTGTGAAGGAGAAAAACTATGCAACGCCTACCTGACCGGTGAAGAACGATGCACGGCCTCACTTGAGAGTAAGGATTCGACGTATCGTTGACTTTTATAAAACATGCCCTCCCGTGTGGCTATATTTTTTTTGCAAACCAGGTACTTTGTGTAGCAACAATGTTTTCATTGTTTTCTATGGAGTAAGATTCTTATTCTTTTGAAAATTCATATCTTAACTTGTGTATGTCGGATTTTTGTCGATTTGGTCTTGTTTGATTTATGTTATCTATTTTTCTAAAATGGTGTGGTCTCTATTATGTAGTGTTTTCACTGTATTACTGTGTGTGTTGGAACAAATACTTTACACATTGCCTTTGAGATGAGTCCGTCTGCTTGTGCCAAGCTATCAAGGGGGTGAGCAGGGGTATATCTCCATTGCCCTGACTAGAGTGAGGATCACTGCTTGGACAGAGTGCAAACTGACTGCCAACCTGATACCCCATTTGTAGCAAGGGATTACAGGAAATGTAGTAAGAAAGGTCATAAAGTCTCAGGTACAGAAAATACAAATGAGCATAAGGAATATTACTCTTAGTAAGCAGTTATTCCATACATTTAAGTGTCATACTCATGCAGAGTTCTGAAAGCATTCTATGTAAAGAACATCCCAACAAAATCAAACAGTGTTTTGGAAAAAAATGAGAAGTCACCCACCATCTCTAAAACCAAGGGTACCTACACACAATATATGCATAAGCATTTAGCAGAACTGCAGATTCTGATCATGGCATGATCGTAGTTAGCTCAATTTGGGCAAATCAGAATAAACAATATTAATTCTTAACTAACTCATTTGTCAAGGCAAGGTAAATTTCCCTTTGCTCTCTCAGCAACATTAGTTTGAGTTATGAAAATACAATGTGAAACATTTCTAAATAAGCACGTTTACAAATCATGTCTTCAGCAGGCGCACATCGAAGGTTCAACAGAAGTCTTGCAAAATGATACTTAGGGCACAAAAAAAAGTTTTATTTACAATATATGCTTTCTAACCAGCTGTACAATAGAGGATGTTTTATATTTTGGTGCATGAGCTTATTTTGTGTTCTGAAGTAAATCCTCTCAAGGGGATGTTCCAAGGTGTAGCTTGCTTTGGAAATTTGGGAGCGCCAGCATGTGTTTGTGGGCATTCCCAAAGTTCCAACTATATTCACTGTTATACCAGATGAGATGTGTCAGAACACCCTCCTATTCCCTTTGCAGAGTTCTCTTTTACAGTGACCTCTACACAGGAGGAATAGCTACCATTAGAGAAGTCACATGAAGTTCCCAGAATAATGCCTGGAAAGTTAAAATACTACCTGGCACATCTTTCCAAGCATAATTTCTGGAAAATGTTTGTGAATTGAAAATGTACTGAATATCTAAATCTCTGCACTTTTACAACATTTTTCATGAATGGTGCTGTTAGACCTGGCATCCTTAGGGTGGTCCTGCACCAGAAGTTTGCATTTCACCTCCTGTTTTTAGCTGTATTTATTTGTTGGCCATTGGACTCTGAGCACTTTACCACTGCTAATCAGTGCCAAAGTGCATGTGCCTCTCGATACATGGTAACCTTTGTGTACACACAACTGGCATATTTAATTTACTAGTAAGTTCCTTGTAATGTGGTATACCATATACCTAGGGGCTGCAAATTAAATGCTACCAGTGAGCTTGCAGCACCCACTTACGTTGTTATGTAGCCATTTTAGCTACAGTTTTTATGCACGTTATTTTAGCAAACTAGGTTAAACAGTAGCCACATTTGGGGTCTTGTTTTATTTTCTCTATCTAGCTGTTCTTTGCCTAGGTCAGCACTGCATTCTTAAACAAGGCATTTCTTTCGCTCTGTGCATTTATCAAGGATGCAGTAAGATAGGTTGCCGGCAAAAGTGGTATGCTTTGTCACCAATGTTCACAGAAACATACACACTTTTATGTGGGGATCCTTTCTTGGAACATCAGCTGTTTTATTATAAAAACACTACTTTGACCCATGTACGTTAGAGGGAGATTACAGCCAGATGACCACAACTGAATGCTGATTGCTTCGCTGCAGCTGCTTATGTAGCCTACAGGCCTCTTGCTCAGGTATGAGGGATGATGTCTTCCCAGGGGAAACCCGAAGGGCAGAATTAGAGCTTAACATGCTGTGCTCTAATAAAGCCTAGGTAGGAACTGTCCTTCACAATCTTAGTGACAAAATGGTAGCGTTATTTTTGTGTTTTACTCTCCTTGTCACAATTTTAATCTTGTTGTGCTTCATCCCCCTAGTTATTGTAATCCATGCCTTCTTATCTAAGATGCAGTTACTTCAATAAATCCTTATTGAACTATACTATACCTTTGATTGTCCTTGCATATGTGAGACTAATGTAACTGAGAGAAACGGGTGAGATCTGACTGACCACGGTTCCCCAGAGGAGTCATTTATGTCATGCACCTGGTTGCCCCAATCATCCATGCTCTTGGGTGGAGATGAGGCACTGCTAGTTAGCCAGAAAAAAAAACAGATTAGGCTGACAGGCATCATCACATGGTACGGGTTCAGATCCAGTCTCCCGCAGTACAGGTGATTCTGCTGCCCAAATCCAGTAGTCTCATTAGAATAATGAGAACCTACGTGACAATGTAACCCTGTAAACATGTCTCAGGCCTGCCACTGTAGAGCCATGTGTGCAGTTTCTCTGTCAGTCCGACTTGGCATTTAAAGCCTCTTGCCAAGCCTTAAACTCCCCTTTTCTTACATATAAGTTACCCCTAAGGTAGGCCCTAGGTAGCCCATAGGTTAGGGTGCCTTCTAAATAAAAGGCAAGACATGTACTTTTAAGTTTTACATCTCCTGGTAGTGAAAAAACTCCCAAAGTCATGTCTCACTGCTGTGAGGCCTGCTCCTCTCATAGGCCATCAAAGGGAATTCCTTAATAAACATTTGAGCTTTAATTCCTGGTCAAGAAAGGAGTAGCTATGTCATGTTTCATATAATTTGAATCATAATGATAAAGCCCCTTTTATTGGTGAAGTATGATTTATTATTAATATTTTAGAAATCCCACTTTTTGAAAGTGGGCACTACTCTGCTCTCACTGCCCTGTGTGCCTGATAGTCTGTCTCCAAAAATGTCTGGCCTGGGCTGCTAAGTTAGTGACAGCTAAGTTTGTACATTCCCATCGGACACAACTAAACTCAGGGTACTCAATTGCATCTGCACTCATCTGCACACTGATGGGTCTTCCCGGGGAGGAGGTTGGGAAGGGTTCAAATTTACACTTCAAAGGATAGTGGCCTTAGCCCACACAAAGGGGCTGATTACCTCCACAGTCTGGAGCTAGGGCTGGGCTGAATGGGAACCTGTGTACTTCAGAGAGATCCTTTGAAATCACCCCTACATAACAGGCACTTTTCGATATGTTTACTGGGTATCTGGCCCCTTGAAATCAGATTACTACTGGATTTGGGAAGAAATCTGCAGGAGTAAAGACTGCTGTGCTGTAAGGATTGCCACTCAGCATGGACTGACTGCTCCAAGGAACTACTTCTCTGCATTGCTGAATTGCTCTGCCACCTGCTGATCTCTGCCCTGCTTAGCACAAGGACTGGACCGATCCCACTGAAGCAGAGTGTCTCCAAGGGCTTGCTGGCTTGGCCCCTGTTCTCCTGCCATATATCCCAGGGGCATTAAAGACTGCTTGAAACTCTCCTGGTGCTGCTGGATTGTGCCATTTGTGAGTCCTACCCTTGCCTGAGGTGGCCCTCTAGGCCCGGGCCTCAGAAGTGGGTTTTGCAGCTACAATCTCCCAAAAGTGACGCACCGCTCAGAATGAGGCAGAAAAATTGATGCATCGCATCTATGCAAGGGATGCAGCATCTGCCGGATGACAGCAGATCCACAGGCTTTGTGGTCCCGTGGTGACGCTCTGCACAGCCCACTGACGAAGCATTGCATTCAGTTTTCCAGAGCCCGCTGTTGATGCAATGCCCCAAGTGTGAAGGAAAACAGATGCATTGGGCTCTCATCAACAACGCTTTGCTCCTCCAAATGTACTGTTTTAGCTGACCCTGCATGGGTTCTGTAACCGGCCTACCCTCTATTGCGGTTGGCCTGGATTTCTGTTTTGCACCGGTCCCTCGCTAACTCAATTATCCTTTTGACCGCTAGTGACATCTAAGCACTGTTTTCTCATTAAATTATATCAGTCATATCTTGATTTCAACAAATTGGATTTTTGCTGTTTTGGTCTTGTTTTATTCATTTAAATATTATCAATTTTTCCAAACCTGCTTGGAGTCTTTTTGTGGTGTTTCCATTGAGTTACTGTATTTTAATTGTGTTGCACAAATATTTTACATGTTGCCTTTTAAGGTAAACCTCATTGACCTGTGCCAAGCTACCAAAGGGTGAGCACAGGTTAATGTAGGGGGGTGTATCTGATTCACTCTGACTAGGATTGTGGTCCCTACCTGGACAGTGTGCATATCTGCCAAATAAAGACCCAGTTTCTAACAGGGGCCCATTGTGTTTTACTCATTCAGGTACTTTCAATTCCAAGACAACATTCTGTGATTGAAAACTGTTAATACAGATTGACCAATGCACACCTTTATTGGCCTTGCTGCCCTTTTAGCAGAGACTATTTGACTTATTAAAACCCTTTGACAGTCACCAGACATCTCCAAGAGCAAATAAGCAGTTTTTACGTTAACTAAGCTCAAGCAGCTCAGTTTATGCTGAATCAATAGTGTCTCAAAGCTAATTGAGTAATTATGGCTGGAATAGTGGAGTAAGAGATCTCCATTAGTTAAGGAGAGTTTTTAGAAGGTTTACATGATCGTCGACAGTCAGCACTATCCAAAGCCATTGCAGCCAATTTGCTGTCAGCTATAAATCTCCATGCTTCAAGGAAAATATATGTATAAGGGCATTCTTGTAATGAACATGTGCATAATCATTGGGTCAACAGAAATTAGCTTATGCATATGTTATGTGTTTAATGTAGTGCCAACAACCCTGTTTTTCTTCCAGCATCAGGCAGAAGCAATTTCTATTGGAATTATTCTTGAATTTTGTTGAGGCGACCTATATATATATATATATACATATATATATATATATGTGAAAACAAATTGGTCAGTTGTTCGAGTGGCACACTAATCTGCCAGTGCTAGCGACGGAGGGGACCATCCCCGTAAATATATATTCTAATGAAAAAATTCACCGCACTCCGTGGTGAGGTGAATTTCTTCATTTGAATATGCGCAGCAGGTCATAGTTATCCCCGCAGGCACAAAGAACAATAAATTTGCTCCTTTAGCAGACAACTCGCAGTCCAGATTCAATCCTCTCACCAGAGAAACACACCTGTCACCGACCCTAAATCTCAAACATCCCTCTAGGGAGGTCGCAACTACTCATCATGATGGACGAATAAAGACTAAAGTAACGATTCAAAATACTCAAATAGCCGCAACAGACCTTGAAAATAAAGCCTTTTTAAGCAAACAATCAGGCACGCTCAAAAGGGCCCCAACTAGAAACAATTCGGAAGATGGTCAACGGAACAGGCCTATGCCACACAGTATTATAGATCACTCCCAATCCACCCATGTGATTGAAAATGATAGGGAATCGAGGCTGGTCATTCTAACCCCAGATTATGACTCACGCGGCCAACAAGATAGCCTGAACAGGGGCAACATTCTGAGGCTTTTGGCAGAGCTTCCTTCAACTAAGGAAATCATGTCCCCAGATTTAATATCACTGAAATTCCTCTCCAACACCACTCAGAATGACCGGGAACAAACTCTGACTATGTGGAGAACAAGCGAAATCGCTGCTTCAATTATGGCAGTTAAGCAACAGTTCGAAAACTGGGGTATACGGCTATCACAACCACTATCACGTTATCCTTTTCCCCTATTGTTAAATCTGAAAAGTGAACCAATTAAAAAAACTGAATCACAGGCCCGCAAGCCCGGATGGGGCCCGGACGTCGGGGAAGCGGAACAGCTTCAATCCAAAAGGGGGGAAAAAGATTCAAACACCTCTATTGACCCCCTAGTTGTAGGGAATGGTCTACAAGACGAATGGAGATGGATGGCACGCACCCTAAACTCAAGGAGAAATAATTGACCCACCATACGTAATGCACCAGACATAGATCAAAGGCCGACCGTTACTATTATGTTCTGGAACATTGCGGGAGCAAAAGCAATTATTACAGAAGGACTTACAACAATGCCCAGTTGCAACTACTCGATAATAGTGCTGCATGAAACATGGCTGGTAGACCCGATAGAACTAGGAGGCTATTCTCTACACCACATTGGAGCTGAAAAATCAAACAAATCAGGCAGGGCAAGCGGTGGTCTAGCCACATACATCTCTACGGCACTTCAGGTCACAACAGAACAGCTGGCCTTCTCATCAACGGACTTACAGGCAATAAAAATCAATTTTAGTTGCAACTGTCACGCTCCAATAATTATCTTTAACGTCTACGCCCATCCGCGGAAACATCGCAAAGTACTTCTCTTCGAGAAGTTACTACAAAAGGTAGAAGAGATACGGTGCGCTAATCCAGCATGGGACATCTTAGTAGCAGGCAACTTTAACAGCAACCTGATATATACTCCAGAACCGGACGAGCAATTGGCAGCAGAAAACGCAATTTGGTCAGTGCTACCACAGTTACCATCAACACATATGAAACTGGATACAAGGGGCAAACAATTGGTCGAGGCCTTAGAACATCTGAGTATGAGGGTGCTAAACGGCAGGGTGAAAGGTGATGTCCCACCCAGCTTTACTCATCATAGTGCAAAATCTGCAACTACAATTGACTATACTGCCGTCTCTCTTCCCCTTCTGGCACACGTTAAAAAATTCAAAATCATACCTACTCTTCACAGTGACCACTCGCTTCAGCACATAGAATTGGCTTGGAACACTCCGTGTTTTCTTCCAGCCATAGATGAATTAGGTACAGTCGCCTCTGTCAATCTAAACCGCCTGTTCTTGACGGAGTCCTCTTTACCACAGCTGTGCAAAAATATAAAAACCCTGCTTCAATCAACAGCATGCCAAGATCTCTCAGCTGGGGAAGTGTGGGCCAGCTTTCTACAGTTAGTACCATCACTTGGCTCGGCTAGGCGTCAAGCACCAAATCATAACCGGAGGCCACTAACCATCCCACCAAATATCTTAGAATTAAGAAAGGATCTGAGACGTAAACTCAGATCCACAAAAGATAAATCTCCAACTGAGTCTTTATGTGCCCAAATAAAAACACTTTGGAAAAATTATAAGAAACAGCTATGGCAAATACGAACCCAAAAGGAGGATGATTTCTGGATCAAACTACTTTTCAACTTAAGAAAGGCTAATACTAGAGAATTCTGGATGTCAGTGAATGAAATAGACCGAAAAGCAAGAGTAATAAACTGTACTTCAATTTCAGAAGATAAATGGGTGGATTACCTGTTAGACATCTTTTTGTAAGCCAACTTCTCCTGTAGAAAATCAGCAACTGAAGGCTTCGCTAAAACCTACAGACCTTCCTCAGAGTGATATGAGATTCAGTGCCAATAAAGTAGCCCAGGTGATCAGAAGGAGCCGTAGGGACGGAGCTCCCGGCCCTAATGGTCTCCTTCAAGCCATATTCAAGGCAGACCTCGATTACTGGTCAGCCACTCTGTCAATATTATATGCGGAAGTCGAACGTAACAGTACCATTCCCGATAGTTGGAAAGGATCCATCATTAATCCTATATACAAAGGAGGCAGCAGGGCAAACCCAGCTAGCTACAGGCTGATAGCTCTAATTGACAGTGAGGCCAAATACTTTGCCTCGTTAATCCTAGCTGACCTGCTCTCCTGGTCAAATTCAAATAACTTGGTCCCTATGAATCAAACCGGTTTCCGGAAGGGCTACGGCACATTGACTAACATTCTTGTGCTAGGAGATGTAGCCAATCGAGCAAAGTGCTTAAAGAAAAATTTACACATATGTTTTGTCGATTTCAAAAGTGCTTTTGATTGTGTGGACAGAACAATTCTCTGGAACAAACTACGGAGTTGGGGTTTGCAAGAACGCATTTTGAGGTGTATAGAATCACTGTATGACAAAACTTGGGTACGAATCAAGGTAACAGATGGCTCAAAAGTTTCCAGGAGAATACCAACAAATATATTATTAAAGCAAGGCTGCGTGTTGGCCCCGCACCTCTTTAACCTCTTCATGGCAGATCTCTCTGTAAAACTAGATGCAACCAACTCACATTCTCCAAGGATGGGAAGTCTAGCTATAACACATCTATCGTATGCGGATGACATTGTTCTGTTAAGCCACACAAAAATAGGGTTGCAACGCCTGGTTACTGCCTTGGGCGAATTTGCAAAGGCAATCAAACTAGAGGTTAATACTTCAAAGACAAAAACAATGTCAATAGGCTGCTCTTTGAATCCTGCAAACAAAATAAAATTGAACGGTTTCATTCTCGATACGATCTGCAGCTACAAATATCTTGGACTTACAGTAGACAATAAGATCAATTTTGTGCCGCAAAATCAGTATATTCTACAGAAGTCCAAAGCCTTAGCGTTCGCTTTCTGCACTCTTGCCCATCATATAAACCACTAATGTTGGTCATGTGGGCTAAACTCCTTCCAGCAATTACATACAGAAGTGCAGCCCAATATGGGAAAGATGCAAGCCTTCTCGAAAGGCAGCAAATAAAAATCTATAAGCAAGTCTTCAATCTTCCTCGCTCTGCTTCCCCTGCACAGATAAGGCTGGAATTTGGTCTAACACAACAGCAGCTCGACAGGAAGGCCCACACAATAAAGATCTGGTACAAAATAAGTAAAAACACTGCCAGCCCTCTAGTAGCAGCACTATGGAGTTCAGTAAATGGCAACCCTAATTCAGCTTACAACAGATACCTAAACAACTCCTTGCAAGAGACAAAAACAAAGTACCTATGGGATTCCAACATGTCGTATTCCCTTTTGTGTCGAGCAATAAAAAAGGAAATAAGTACCCAATCTTTTCTAGACGATAAAGCTAAACTTGCGCAGCGAACTCACGCCTGGCTGGTAATGCACACTTATACCACCATGGCCCCATCACAATACCTGGCTGAAACTTTCGCACTCCACATCAAGCATCGCTTCTTGACCCTGCATTTGGGTGCATCTCCTGCTAGAGCGGATCAACCATCGTGGAAGAATAGAGGAGGGACTTCATGCAGGCTATGCAAAGGCCCAAAAGAAGATATGGTTCACATGATTTGTAATTGTCCAGCCTTAAAAGAAGCCCGCAGACAACTATTAAAACCGTTTTTTATGAGAAATGGGACTCGTTCCTGTCGGTCAGCGGTGATGTCAATGTTTGATCCCAATGACGCACAATCAATATGCAAATTCATTAAATTCTTGACTGCAGACACCAAAGACGTAACCCTGCCATCCGGGATGCATACCTAATCACACACTTTCTTTGCATCTTAGAATTAAGAAACTGATTTTAGATCCTCGCATGGTCTCACGGCCAAGGAATTAACGGAATTTTAGAGATATTTTATCTTTTAAACATGTTGTATTATGAGATAATTGTTATGGTTTTTATTAACTAAACAATAAAGATTTACTTACTCTTCATTTGAATATATATATATATATATATATATAAATATATATATGTGTGTGTGTGTACATATATAAACACGCACACACACACACGCACACATATGTATATAGTTATATATGTGTCTATATACAGGGAGTGCAGAATTATTAGGCAAATGAGTATTTTGACCACATCATCCTCTTCATGCATGTTGTCTTACTCCAAGCTGTATAGGCTCGAAAGCCTACTACCAATTAAGCATATTAGGTGATGTGCATCTCTGTAATGAGAAGGGGTGTGGTCTAATGACATCAACACCCTATATCAGGTGTGCATAATTATTAGGCAACTTCCTTTCCTTTGGCAAAATGGGTCAAAAGAAGGACTTGACAGGCTCAGAAAAGTCAAAAATAGAGAGATATCTTGCAGAGGGATGCAGAACTCTTAAAATTGCAAAGCTTCTGAAGCGTGATCATCGAACAATCAAGCGTTTCATTCAAAATAGTCAACAGGGTCGCAAGAAGCGTGTGGAAAAACCAAGGCGCAAAATAACTGCCCATGAACTGAGAAAAGTCAAGCGTGCAGCTGCCACGATGCCACTTGCCACCAGTTTGGCCATATTTCAGAGCTGCAACATCACTGGAGTGCCCAAAAGCACAAGGTGTGCCATACTCAGAGACATGGCCAAGGTAAGAAAGGCTGAAAGACGACCACCACTGAACAAGACACACAAGCTGAAACGTCAAGACTGGTCCAAGAAATATCTCAAGACTGATTTTTCTAAGGTTTTATGGACTGAAATGAGAGTGAGTCTTGATGGGCCAGATGGATGGGCCCGTGGCTGGATTGGTAAAGGGCAGAGAGCTCCAGTCCGACTCAGACGCCAGCAAGGTGGAGGTGGAGTACTGGTTTGGGCTGGTATCATCAAAGATGAGCTTGTGGGGCCTTTTCGGGTTGAGGATGGAGTCAAGCTCAACTCCCAGTCCTACTGCCAGTTCCTGGAAGACACCTTCTTCAAGCAGTGGTACAGGAAGAAGTCTGCATCCTTCAAGAAAAACATGATTTTCATGCAGGACAATGCTCCATCACACGCGTCCAAGTACTCCACAGCGTGGCTGGCAAGAAAGGGTATAAAAGAAGGAAATCTAATGACATGGCCTCCTTGTTCACCTGATCTGAACCCCATTGAGAACCTGTGGTCCATCATCAAATGTGAGATTTACAAGGAGGGAAAACAGTACACCTCTCTGAACAGTGTCTGGGAGGCTGTGGTTGCTGCTGCACGCAATGTTGATGGTGAACAGATCAAAACACTGACAGAATCCATGGATGGCAGGCTTTTGAGTGTCCTTGCAAAGAAAGGTGGCTATATTGGTCACTGATTTGTTTTTGTTTTGTTTTTGAATGTCAGAAATGTATATTTGTGAATGTTGAGATGTTATATTGGTTTCACTGGTAATAATAAATAATTGAAATGGGTATATATTTGTTTTTTGTTAAGTTGCCTAATAATTATGCACAGTAATAGTCACCTGCACACACAGATATCCCCCTAACATAGCTAAAACTAAAAACAAACTAAAAACTACTTCCAAAAATATTCAGCTTTGATATTTATGAGTTTTTTGGGTTCATTGAGAACATGGTTGTTGTTCAATAATAAAATTAATCCTCAAAAATACAACTTGCCTAATAATTCTGCACTCCCTGTATATCTATATATATATCTATATATATATATATATATATATATATATATATATATATATATATATATATATGAAAAATGACATGCACAATCTTGTCATCCATGATATGATGTTATTTCTAATGTGCCAGTGATGTTATCAATGATGTTATAGAGTAAGTCATGAGTGATGTAATATGTGGGGGTATTCGCTGTGCATGGCTAGTGCACACGTTATAGGTACCGCAGAGCCTTAGTTATAGTTACTAGAGGTAACTATATCAGGTGAATTTCAGGTTTTTTTCTGTTTAAAACTACATTGTCGCTGCAATTTTGAACTCACTTGAACTTCACATTAAACTTTGTTTTTTCAGTTCATTTTTAGTCTTATTTTTTAATGTAAAGAAATATTTCATTACCATATGTAAAAGATCAGGGGGTGGCTGTAGGTTGTGCGCAGCCGCAGGCATCCAACCCCACACCACGCACATTCTTTGGCCATGCAGGGCATGGAATTGGCCACAGGGCCTGCATCCAATCCATTGGTGCAGCGTCCTTTCCCAAGCCACTTCAGGCACAGGAACATCATCCCCTGAGGCCTGTGTTTTTTTTTAATGGGAAGGGGTGCATAGGCCCTCGTTTATTTCTAGTTTTTTTTAAATGTAAAGTAATATTTCATTACCATATGTAAAAGATCGGGATGGCAGTAGGCTGAGCGCAGTTGCAGGCAGCCAACCCCACACCACACTCAGCAGCCTTTGGTCATGCCCGACATAGAGTTAGCAACAGGACCTGCATCCATTCCATTGGAGTAGCGTACTTTCCCAAGCCACTTCAGGCCCAGGAACCTCATCCACTGAGGGATGTGTTTTTTTAAAGGTAAGGGGTGCATAGCCACCCTCCCCATGCCACTTTTGACCTTGGGGACCCCATCCTCCAGCGCCAAAAATATATTTGTAGCGGGGAGAGGTGCACAGCCTCCTCCCCAGCTAAAAAGGGCCCAAGGACCCAATCCATAGGGGCTTTTTGTATTAAGAGAAGGGGCATTCAAGCGCCCTCCCCGAGTAATGAATGGCCCACAGGTATATTCTTATTCTTCAATACTGAGCAGTAGGACTCAGATCTTGCTCCATTCCCTGGTATGCCTCCTATGGAGAAGTTCCATGTGGTCCTCAACCCAGTACATTGTCATAAACCTTTGTTTTCAACCCATAACAGCAGTTTGAAAACATCATCTTTTTAGGAAATTGTCTTTCACTTTATATTGAACTCTTTGAACTTTGGATTCAGGGCATTTTTGTGGACTAATATTTTTGATATTTTTCTTGTTTACATTTGTTTTTCCCTTTGAACTATGTATATAGCAATTCCTGCTGATTGTCATTGTGATTTTTCAGTTTTTTGCCCTACCCCAGTTGAGTGATGCTACACGTACTCAGGTTCTATTCAGTTTATTTCTTCCCTCCACAAGGCCACGTGACATTTTTACATAATCTCTGGAACACATGCCGAGTGTTCTTTCTCTTTGAAAAATATATAAGTCAATATTTTTCCATTTAACTTGAAACTATGACTCATTTGGTATTCAGCGTGCATGTAGTACATAGACATATGCACATTGTCGAAAGGTGAACATCAAATGATTTCAGGGCTACAAAGTATTCTGTGACATAACCCACGTGCATCAAACTTCAGGCTGATGTGGAGGTGGAATTTATATAAAATTGATGTCTATTCATAGATAGTAGCACAATAAAATGACTGTTTCCACCTCTATTCTGATGGGGAATAGGTTAACACAAAAGCAAATATGTGTTTTGTGTGAGTAGAATGAATTGACTAGTGAGTGCAGTCTTTATGGGAGTAGTGGTTGCTTTCCATGCACATGGGTGAGGGGTCATCTCCATCCACAAAGTAATACTGCGCCCACTTCGGATTGAGAAACAGGCTGGTACTTGAAGCAGATGGGTGACTTGGTGGGATAATGGGGTGAGCAGGTGGATTGGTGTTAGAATGGGCCCAGCAGGTTGTTGAGGTCCCTCAGTTGCCTAAGTTGCAGGCTTCAGCCACCCCCCATACCCAGCATTGACTTGATGATACAGATTGTGACTGACCCTTGTTTAAGAGGCCCTGAATGAGCTGCATGACCTAAGCATGACACTTCACCTCCGTCATCACCTGGAAATGTTCCTGTGTGCACCTTCATGATGTCTTGGTGACTTTTGTCTATATTCTCTAAGACACAGGTCAACCTCTCATTAACCGGTTGAGGTCTTTCAGGTGGGTGCACATGTTGTGCAAGCTTGCCCCTATTCCATGATTTTCGCCCACACTGAGAACTGTTATTTGTAAAACTCATACTCATGGAGGACAGTGTTTGTCCATGCATGTCCCCTGCTTACATGCAAGCCCATCTCATAGAGACATCTAGTTGCCCTGCATATACACTGATGACACCTGCAAGACTGTGGGCTGAAGATTGCTCAACAGAGGAAAAGTCAGTTTTAAGTGGGGCTTCTTCCCTGTGAGAAGATGGCGAGAAGTCCAGAGCTGAGGTGGAAGAATACAACCGAGGTACCTGCTGCCACAGGAGTGGCTGTAGGAGAGTCCTACATAGATGGGATACGCAATGGTAAATTTTTAGATAGTGCCTGAGGAGTGCAAGGTGGAAATCACTTTATTTCATATGTTTTATAAAATGTAATTTATATAACAAAATCTGCACCTGTGCTATTTCGTCTCTTTGATTTTCTAATAAAAGAAGCTCCAGTAGCTAACTTTTGTTCTCAAACATATTGATGTATGTTTTTTTCCCTTAGATGTTCGCCCTGTGTAGTATTTTTATTGCTATCAAAGCTGATTATAAAAATATTGTTGGCCCTAACCAGTAAAATATTTGGAGCTAAGTAGTTTTACACCATTATTTCAGTGGTCCAATAAAATCCAAGAGGGAATAATCCCATTCCAGAGTTTAATATAGAGCAATTGCACTTTCTACCAGATTTCCAGGCACAGTGTGGTATTTATTAAAAAATAAATGTAACATTTTGATGGGCCCCTCGAGAACGCAATTTTTAACTTTGAAAAAAAGCTGAAGTTAAGTATCTCTCTGGGTGAGCGTTGTAAAACATACCTTTAATAGCTTATGTTTATTTGTCTTGGATCTTTTGTATACATGTCACCAGACGCTAAAGAGCAGTTATAAAACGGTCTGAGGAAGTTGCCTTGTAAATATGACATGTTCATGTTTGCTTATACGCAAATATGAAATATGCATCCATACCATTGACTAATCTAACTTGTAAATAGCTTTTCCTACATACAATGTTGGGTCTTGTACGGCTGTGCAAAAATACTGAATACAATAAAATTGTCTGCTCCTAAACGGAGCCATACAATAAATAAAGCAATGCACAGGTTGAGCAATTGTTAAAATCAAGATCAGCTGTATACAGTTGAGACTAGTGGGACTGCACTAGGTGCAGGCCTGGGGAGGAAGGCGCTGAGCTAGCGAGTGGGGTGTTGGGGTGGAGCTTTGGTCAGCAATAGCTCATTATTTAAAAACACCTGCTGCCTGGTTCTTTGTGCGTCCAGCTTTCAGGCAGCAATAACAATGTCAACATAACTCTTGTGACTAATGTTCCTGCTTTTCCTAAGATTTGTCTAGTGGCAGTTTCATCTCGTCATAAAGAAGCATAGAGGGTTAATATGGCTGCTGCAAATAGCGTGTACTGTGCAGATCACAGATCTGCATTTCATATAGATAACTGAGTAGATTACTTACTGCTTTTGTCGCAGTGATTCTTTTATTATTGCAGTTCAGAAGCTAGACCCCTAATACAGAACATTTACTGTTATGACCTGTCATTAAAGAGCATCATGGAAACTGCATTCAAAGGGTTAGGACTGTCAGACCTTGCATCCATGATGTGGTTCACCCCAGCATTTTGCCTTCAGACTTCCTGTTTTGCTGACATTGTTTTTGATGGCTTTAAGATTCTGGGCACTTTACCACTGCTAATCAGTGCTAAAGTGTATGTGCTCTCTGCTTAAAACGTAGTAACATTGGCTAGGCCGCAACTAGCATATTACATATACTTATAAGTTCTTAGTCAAGTGCAGCACTCGTGCCCAGGGCTTGCAAATTAAATGCTACTAGTGGGCCTGCAGCACAGATCATGCCGCCCAATACAGAAGCCCTTTAAACATGCCTGCGGCCTGTCACTGTAGAGCCTGTGGGCGCAGTTTTAAACTGTCATTTTGACCTAGCAAGTGCACCCACTTGCCAGGCCCAATCCTTCCTTTGGTGGGTAGTCCCAAAGTTCCAACTATATTTACTGTTATCAAAGAAAGCAAAAAACGAATGGCTGTGTGTACTTAGGTGCGCACTTCACAAAATATATGCTAGATATTATGCCCAATGCAAATTCATAAGTGTCCTCAAATATAGTCCAAGGAGTGTCTCAGTGGTTATACACCCAGCCACACGGTGTAGGTACTGAAAACCAAAGGGTTGACAGTTGATTATGTATCAAAAATAACACGGCACATCACAACTTTCATTTTTTCTGTGTTTATTCTTCCATGATAAGTTATAGGGTATCCAAACAGAAAATGTTCATAAAAGTAAGTAGATATTGAAAACGTAGAAAAACAGCAGCAGATATGGCTTATGCAAAACAATCCACAGCCTCTGAAGTGGCTTTTCAAAACAATCCACAGCCGACACGTGTTTCGTCAAAAGCTTGACTTTTTCAAGGCTGTAAATACAATTAGTAGATGGAAAACTCATCAGATGACTAGTTTCAACTGTCTAGTAATTTTTTTGTAAACTTCTGTTGAATTTCAGAACCCAACACCAGCAAAAAGACCATGTCAGAAAGTGAAGTGCCTCCCAACAGTTACTGGAAGTAACCTATTCCAGTTCACTGTATACCCAAATCATATATCATGCAAAACAAATCCACCTGGGTGTACAAACAAACGTAACCAATTCCCAAAGAGCCCATAAGTGACAAAGACATACCCTAGTGATAGCCGTGAAAGGCATGTGAAACACCTCCGCATGCCGTGAATGAAGTAGATAGAAAAAGATCAATACATTGAAAACGAATAAAGATCCTACTGTAAGGAGTATGCTGCTAGGGTGTATATAAGTTCCTACAGTCTCTGTGCTGTTACATAATATGTATGAAAAACAAAATCCTTAATCGTATGTATTGCAGCTCCACAAGATACCTTGATACGTCCTGGAGCCCTGGCACGGATGTAGTCCAAATAGGGATCAGACCATGATAAGTCCGTCAGTCCTGAAGAAACAGAAAAAGATAACCATGTATTACTGCTAAGGGATCAATCCTATCTAAATCATCGCTATAACGTAGAACCAAGAACTAACCGTGGGTTAACAACAATGTAAAATGGTAACTTACAGGGGATCCGTGAGAAACAAATATATAAATAAGCGTGAAAATCCGCTAGGATGTCGCCAGATGCCCCCTGCATTGTATTAAAAAATAGTGGGGGATAAAGACATATTAAAACGGCAGGTAATTCCGAAACGTTCGTCCTAGGTGCCTAATCAAGACATCAATATAGCAAGAAAAATGTGTAAGTAACCAAACAAAAAGCTACAAATTCGTAGTAGAAGTTTAGCGGAAGTATACCAGGTATGTAAGGCCTTAGATACGGGTAAGTCTTACGAAACCCTAAAGCATGTAACTACATACCAGTTTGGCAGTCCAAGTGCTGCAGAGATCCGCGTTCAAGTAACAGTCGATAGAGGTCCCTCCATGCTTGTTTTATGTATTAGAGACGGAAATAAAAACGGACTATCCGAGTAGTCTGTCATTGTGAATAGTTAGTATCTAGCCAGAGTGGCCATATTGGAATGGAGAGCATGCAGATAAGGTATCATAGTATCATTATCCACGAGGGAAAGTGCATGGCAGAAACGAATATGAGAAGAAGAACATTCGAAAATAATAAGTAAACATAATAGTAAAGGAAGTGGGCAGAAGTGTAAAAAGACCCCGTCCACCACAAATTGTTATTGCTGAGCAGTCTTTGCTATCTGTATGCCATATAATATGTAAAGTCATGTGCTACATAACAACAAAACCATACTTCATTCACTTACGTGCAATGGTGGCAGAGGAAGAGTAAGCTCATTGCACTCACATATACAGGGTGTATAGTACAAAGGTCATAGTATTTACAATTGAGTATAGGAGCATGCGTATGTAATTATTAAATATGCATTGTCATATATACAATTATGTAAAACAGACCTGAGTAATGTCAGAGACACCTAAATGTATAGTAGACAGTTGGCAGGATGTGCCCAAAAAATATCCGATTTCAGTAGGCATATATTGAGTGTATTACAAGTGAGATTCATAAATGTCCAATTAAAAATGAAACAGTTCTACACATATGAAAGCAGCTGGACAAAATTATAAAAAGACATTCAAG
The DNA here is from genome assembly GCF_031143425.1 of Pleurodeles waltl. Classification (NCBI taxonomy): domain Eukaryota; kingdom Metazoa; phylum Chordata; class Amphibia; order Caudata; family Salamandridae; genus Pleurodeles; species Pleurodeles waltl. The sequence goes on from NC_090440.1 coordinate 1,102,472,844, forward strand.
TCTTTTTCAACATTGAGGCCCTCCTCCACTACTCGGAGTTTGATGATCCATCTTCTCCCTAAACATCTGAGCAAAAGGGTCTTGTTTCCGCCCCTAGGGCATTTACCCAAAGTAGCAATACCATGTGTTGTGATTCCCAAAACCTCCCTGTGAGGATGGGCCGAGTTGTAGTGTACTGCAAAGGGATATTCCATGTTGTTGTTTTTAATGGCCCTGATGTGTTCTTGTAGTCTTTCCTTGTAAGTTCTAATCGTGCTACTTACATATATTCGTTTGCACATGCAGATGAGACCATACACAACAAATTTCGTGTTGCAGTTCATGAAATGTGGGATTTGGTGTGTTATTCCCGTATTATAACAAAAAGATTTGGTCTTATCGATTGTGTACTCACATACATTGCACCGGCCACATTTATAAAAGCCCTGAGGGGGCTGTGAAATCCACATATCATTTCTAACAGGTGGCAAATAACTATGACATAATCAGTCCCTTAGGGTACGACCTCTACTGTGTACAATGTCCGGTCTGTTCTTAATGCCACTTTTTAGTGTGTTATTTGATAGAAGGAGGGACCAATTCTTTTTTAAGATCCTGTAGACGTCTGAGCTTACAGTACTGTAAGGTATAATCAAAGACAAGCCAGTCTTCTTGGAGCTTTTTTTAGGGTCTGGATTAGAGAGTAGGGCCGACCACTTTACTGTCTTAATTCTTCTGTGAGTTTCTTTCATAGGTTTATCAAAATAACCTCGATTACGGAAACGTTGTTCCAATTCCTGTAGTTCATACATAAACATCTCATCTTGACAACAATTGCGTCTTATTCTGATGGTTTTGCCATAAGGAATTGCTTTGATTTGTGAGTACGGATGAGCACTAGTGGCATGTAAGATAGAGTTAAACGCAGTTGGTTTCCTGAAAAGTTTGGAACAAATCTCATTGTCCTTGATGTAGAGGGTGACATCCAGGAAGTCAGCAGTGGTCGTGCTGTACTCACTAGTGAATTTGATGTTAAAAGTATTATGATTAAGATAATCAGTGAATAGGTCTAAAGAGGTAGAGTCACCTGACCAAAATAGAAGAACATCGTCAATATAACAACCCCAAAACATGATGTGCTGCGTAAGTTCAGGGGAACAGTTGTGCCAGATATGTTTTTTTTCGTAGTACCCCATATACAGATTTGCGAAAGAGGGTGAAAATTTTGCACCCATGGCAACTCCCTGGACTTGTTGGTACCAAGCACCTTCATGCAGAAACACATTGTTATCCATGACAGTATGTATTAGATCCATCTGCATGTGTGAGTGCTGTAGCAGGGTGACCTCTCTCTTGTCTAAAAAATGTTAAATTGCAGTCATCCACTGTTATACCAGATGGAGATGTGTCGGAACACCCCCCTATTCCCTTTGCAGAGTTCTCTGCTACAGTGTAGCAACCATTAGAGAAGTCACATGAAGTTCCGAGTATAATTCCTGGAAAGTTAAAATACCACCTGGCTCAGCTTACCAAGCATAATTTCTGGAAAATGTTTGTGAATTGAAAATGTACTGAATATCTAAATCTCTGCACTTTTACAACATTTTTCATGAATGGCGCTGTTAGACCTGGCATCCTTAGGGTGGTCCTGCACCAGAAGTTTTCATTTCACCTCCTGTTTTTAGCTGTATTTATTTGTTGGCCATAGGACTCTGAGCACTTTACCACTGCTCATCAGTGTTAAAGTGCATGTGCCTCTCTATACATGGTAACATTTGTGTACACACAATTGGCATATTTAATTTACTAGTAAGTTCCTTGTAAAGTGGTATACCATATACCTAGGGGCTGTAAATTAAATGCTACCAGTGAGCTTGCAGCACCCACCTACATTGTTGTGTGGCCATTTTAGCTATAGTTTTTATGCACGTTATTTTAGCACACTAGGTTAAACACTAGCCACATTTGCGGTCTTGTTTTATTTTCTCTATCTAGCTGTTCTTTGCCTAGGTCAGCACTGCATTCTTAAACAAGGCATTTCTTTTACTCAGTGCTTTTCTCAAGGCTGCAGTAAGATAGGTTGCCGGCAAAAGTGGTATGCTTTGTCTCCAATGTTCACAGAAACATACGCACTCTTATCTGGGGATCCTTTCTTGGAACATCAGCTGTTTTATTATAAAAACACTACTTTGACCCATGTACGATAGAGGGAGATTCCAGTCAGATGACCACGACTGAATGCTGATTGCTGATTGCTTCACTGCAGCTGCTTACGTAGACTACAGGCCTCTTGCTCAGGTATGAGGGATGATGTCTTCCCAGGGTGAACCTGAAGTGCAGAATTAGAGCTTAACATGCTGTGCTCTAATATAGCCTAGGTAGGAACTGTCCTTCACAATATTAGTGACACAATGGTAGCGTTATTTTTGTGTTTGACTCTCCTTGTCACAATTTTAATCTTGTTGTGCTTCATCCTCCTAGTTATTGTAATCCATGCCTTCTTATCTAAGATGCAGTTACTTCAATAAATCCTTATTGAACTATACTATGCCTTTGATTGTCCTTGCATATGTGAGACTAATGTAACTGAGAGAAACGGATGAGATCTGAGTGACTACGGTTCCCCTGAGGAGTCATTTATGTCATGCACCTGGTTACCCCAATGATTTATCCTCTTCGGTGGAGATGAGACACTGCTAGTTAGCCGAAAAAAAACCCAGATTAGGCTGACAGGCATCACATGGTACGGGTTCAGACCCAGTCTCCCGCAGTAAAGGTGATTCTGCTGCCCAAATCAGTAGTCTCATTAGGATAATGAGAACCTACGTGACAATGTAACCCTGTAAACATGTCTCAGGCCTGCCACCGTAGAGCCCATGTGTGCAGTTTCACTGTCAGTCAGACTTGGCATTTAAAGCCACTTGCCAAGCCTTAAACTCCCCTTTCCTTTCATATAAGTTACCGCTAAGTAGGCCCTAGGTAGCCCATAGGTTAGGGTGCCTTCTAAATAAAAGGCAAGACATGTAGTTTTAAGATTTACATCTCCTAGTAGTGAAAAAACTCCCATATTCATGTTTTACTGCTGTGAGGCCTGCTTCTCTCATAGGCCATCAAAGGGAATTCCTTAATAAACATTTAAGCTGTAATTCCTGATCAAGAAAGGAGTAGCTATGTCATGTTTCATATAATTGGAATCATAATGATAAAGCCCCTTTTATTGGTGAAGTATGATTTATTATTAATAATTTAGAAATCCCACTTTTTGAAAGTGGGCACTTCTCTGCCCTCACTGCCTTGTGTGCCTGACAGTCTCTCTCCAACAATGTCTGGCCTGGGCTGGGTGACAGCTATGTTTGTACATTCCCATTGGACACAACCAAACTCAGGATACTCAATTGCATCTGCACTCATCTGCACACTGATGGGTCTTCCCGGGGAAGAGGTTCAGAAGGGCTCAAAGTTACACTCAAAGGTATAGTGGCCTGAGCACACACAAAGGGGCTGATCACCTCCACAGTCTGGAGCTAGGGCTGGGCTGAATGGGGACCTGTGTACTTTAGAGAGATCTATTGAAATCATCCCCTACATAACAGACACTTTTCAATATATTTACTGGGTATCTTGCCCCTTGAAATCAGATTACTACTGGATTTGGGAAGAAATCTGCAGAAGTAAAGACTGCTGTGCTGTAAGGATTACCACTCTGCCTGGACTGACTGCTCCAAGGAACTACTTATCTGCATTGCTGAGCTGCCCTGCCGCCTGCTGATCTCTGCCCTACTTAGCACAAGGACTGGACCGATCCCACTGAAGCAGAGTGTCTCCAAGGGCTTTCTGTCTTGGCCTCTGTTCTCCTGCCATCTCAGGGACATTAAAGACTGCTTGAAACTCTCCTGGTGCTGCTGGATTGTGCCATTTGTGAGTCCTACCCTTGCCTGATGTGGCCCTCTGGGCTCAGGCCTCAGAAGTGGGTTTTGCAGCTACAATCTCCCAAAAGTGATGCACCGCTCAGATTGAGGCAGAAAAATTGATGCATCACATCTATCCAGTGATGCAGCGTCTGCCGGATGACAGCAGATCCACAGGCTTTGTGGTCCCATGATGACACTCTGCACGGCCCACGGACGAAGCATTGCATTCAGTTTTCCAGAGCCCGCTGTTGATGCAATGCCCCAAGTTTGAACGAAAGCAGATGCATCGGGCCCTCATCAACAATGCTTTGCTTCTCCAAATGTACTGTTTTAGCTGACCCTGCATGGGTTCTGCAGCCAGCCTACCCTCTATTGCAGTTGGCCTGGATTTCTGTTTTGCACCGGTATTCGCTAACTCAAGTATCCTTTTGACCGCTAGTGAAATCTAAGCACTGTTTTCTCATTTAATTATATCAGTCATATCTTGATTTTAACTAATTGGATGTTTGTTGTTTTGGTCTTGTTTTAATCATTTAAATATTATTCATGTTTCCAAACCTGCCTGAAGTCTTATTGTGGTGTTTCCATTGACTTACTGTATTTTAAGTGTGTTGCACAAATACTTTACATGTTGCCTTTTAAGGTAAGCCTCACTGACCTGTGCCAAGCTACCAAAGGGTGAGAACAGGTTAATGTATCTGACTCACTCTGACTAGGATTGTGGTCCCTACCCGGACAGTGTGCATATCTGCCAAATAGAGACCCAGGGCCAGATGTAGGTAGGTCCGATCTTGCGAATTGGAAATTGCGAGTCTGTGCGACTCGCAATTTCCCATTGGCAAAATCGGATGCCGAACGGTGTCTCAGACACCGTCTGCCATTCGCTATGGGGTCGCAAAGACCCACCTCATTTATATTAATGAGGTGGGTCGCATTTTGCGACCCCATAGCGAGTCCCTGCACTCACAGGGATGGTGGCCTGCTGAAGACAGCAGACCTCCATGTCTGTGACTGCTTTTTAAATAAAGGAGTTTTTTATTTTATTTTGCAGCCCGTTTTCCTTAAAGGAAAACGAGTTGCTAAATAAAAAAAATAACGAAACCATTTGGTTTCGTTTTTTCAGAGTAGGCAGTGGTGAATTGGACCACTGCCTGCTCTGAAAAAACATTTTGAGCAACAATCACTAAGGGTAAGGCGTCCCATGGGGACCCCTTCCCTTTTGCGAATGAGTTACCACCAGTGTGACACTGATGGTAACTGCGAATTGCTTTGAGACCGCATTCGTGGTCACAAAGCAATTTAGCAAAGCGATGCGAGTCGCAAATAGGAAGGGGACACCCATTCCTATTTGCGAGTCGCATTCACAATTTGCGAGTCGGTACCGACTCCCAAATTGTGAATGTGCATCGCAATGGGCATTTTGCATGCCGCAAACTGCGATTTTGGCAGTTTGCACCATCCAAAATGCTTGCTACTTCTGGCCCCCAGTTTCTAACAGGGGCCCATTGTGTTTTACACATTCAGGTATTTTCAATTCCAAGACAACATTCTGTGATTGAAATCTATTAATACAGATTGACCAATGCACACCTTTATTGTGCTTGCTGCTCTTTTAGCAGAGACTATTTGACTTATTAAAATCCTTTGACAGTCACTAGACATCTCCAAGAGCAAATAAGCAGTTTTTACGTTAACTAAGCTCAAGCAGCTCAGTTTATGCTGAATCAATAGTGTCTCAAGGCTAATTGAGTAATTATGACTGGAATAGAGGAGTGAGAGATCTCCATTAGTTAAGGAGAGTTTTTAGAAGGTTTCCATGATCGTCGACAGTCAGCACTATCCAAAGCCATTGCGGCCAATTTACTGTCAGCTATAAATCTACATGCTTCAAGGAAAATATATATACAAGGGCATTCTTGTAATGAACATGTGCATAATTTTTGGGTCAACAGAAAACGGCTTTGTTATGCATATGTTATTATGTGTTTAATGTAGTGCCAACAACCCTGTTTTTCTTCCAGCATCATGCAGAAGCAATTTATATTGGAATTATTCCTGTAGAAACCTTGAGCCTTGGCTTTCAATTTTGTTGAGGCGATCTATATATATATATATATATATATATATATATATATATATATATATATATTGTCAAAACAAATTGGTGAGTTGTTCAAGTGGCGCACTAATCTGCCGGTGCTAGCGACGGAGGGGACCATCCTGTTAAATATATATTCTAATTAAAACATTCACCGCACTCCGTGTTGAGGTGAATTTCTTCATTTGAATATATATATATATATATATATATATATATATATATATATATATATATATGTGTGTGTGTGTACATGTATATACATGCACACACACACACACACATGTCACGCACTGCGCTGGACTTCTCACCTCTGGATTTCGGATTGACGAATACACCAAGTCTTCTACAGGTCCTGGAAACTCCCAGATAAGGGCGACCCCTTCTAGTAGCCACGGTGCAGCTTGACAGGCTACGCCAAAGCAGACCGAACCCTCCAGAAGGAGTCCTAGAGGGAAAAAACCTCTAACAGGAACTCCTGAAGGAAAACAAGAAAAAACAGGACTTGACAACAGGAAACAAAAATAGGCAATATCCAGGGTAAAAGGCAGGAAAAAAGTAACAGGCAAAAATATCCCAAGGAAAAAGCAGGGACAAAGAACAGGCAAAAATCTCCCAAGGCAAAAGCAGGAACAAAGAACAGGCAAAAATCTTCCAAGGCAAAAAGCAGGAACAAAGAACAGGAGCAAACAGCACAACTAGAAGGAAGTGTTTGCAACGCAAGGAGGAACAAGACTGACTGACTTATATACTGAGAAAAGGGAAGTGACATCACAGGAAAGGGAAGTAACACCATCTTGGATTGGGAAAAGCCCATAGACCAGTATAGGAAATAGAAAGTAGTATGACAGAGAAACGGAGCATGCTGGGACAAAAACACGAAGAAGACAAGATGGACACAACATGGATAGAGACAGGCAAAAGGATCAACAAAAAACCCACCACCAACAACAAAAGAAGAAAAAAGGCTACAAGTAAGTGTAGCACGACCGGGAGCGAAATATATGCTTCCCAGAAAGCATAGTCAAAAAACGCGGGGAACGGCGCTCCGAATATCAGTAGCGCGTTCCAGCTGCGAGGACAGAAAGAGACGCCACGTCAGAGCGCGGCGTTACAGTAGGTCCCCTCCCCGAGGCACCAGGTTTGTCAGGATGATTGTCAAAAAACAGACGAACCAAACGGGGAGCATGGACGGAGGAAGCATCCTCCCAAGAACAGTCACTGAGGGGGTATCCTTTCCAATGGACCAAAAACTGTAGTTTGCGTCGAAAAATTCTGGAATCACAGATCTCCTGAACTTCATTCTCAGGCTGTCCGTCGATAGAAAGAGGAGGTGGACGTTGGAACTGGCGATGGTAAGGATCAGGAACAAAGGGTTTTAATTGGGACACATGGAAAACAGGATGAACCCTCCAGGTATGAGGTAAGCGGAGACGCACAACTACAGGATTCAGGATGTGTGAAATTCGAAAGGGTCCATAAAAACGTGGTTTGAACTTATTGGTGGAAAACCGGGATGCTAGAAATCTGGAAGAAAGCCATACCTTGTGGCCCACTTGATACAAAGGTGCGGCTTGCCGATAACGATCCGCCTTTCGCTTCATAGCTTGTTTCGAAGCTAGGAGAGTTGTGTGAAGTAGGCCCTGGATTTGACAGATCTGTTGTGAAAAAGAAGTGACTGCAGGCACAGAAGAGGATGTTCGAGAAACAGTAGTGAAAGTCCTCGGATGAAATCCATAAGTACAATAAAAGGGTGTGGTCTTGGTCGCACTATGTATTGAGTTGTTATAGGAGAACTCGGCAAGAGCAAGATATTCCGACCAATTGCTTTGTGTGGCATTACAGTAACATCTCAGATACTGCTGAAGCTCTTGATTCACTCGTTCAGTTTGCCCATTCGTTTGTGGATGGAAACCCGAGGATAAAGAAATCTCAATGTTAAAGAAGGCACAAAAGGCTCTCCAGAAACGTGATACATATTGAGGCCCTCTGTCCGAAATTACCTCTTGAGGAAGACCATGGAGGCGAAAAATATCCCATAGAAAAATGCGACTCTTTTCTGGGGCCGTTGGTAGTTTTTTCAAGGCTGAAAAATGGGCCATCCTGGTGAATGAATCTACGGTCACCATGATTACTTGATTACCAGAGGAGGTAGGTAGGGAGCATATGAAATCCGTGGACAGAGTACACCAAGGAGCAGAAGGAACCGGTAAAGGTCTTAATAAACCTGCCACCTTAGTTCGGGGTGTTTTAGTCTGGGCACAGACTGGGCATGCTGACACATAGGTTCTGTCTTTAGCGAAGGCCACCAAAAAGATCGCTGAAGCAGCTCCTGGGTCTTCCTGATACCTCGATGACCGGCTATAGGAGAATCATGGCACATTTGCAGGGCTTCTGTCTGCAATTTCTTGGTAGGTAGGAAAAGAGCATGTTGTTGATAGAAGTAGTTGTTCTTCTTCTGCAAAAAAGGAGTCACTCTATCCCATTCTGAAGCAGACAAAAACTGGTACTCGGATTGAATGCGTTCTTGAAAAGATTGAGTAGCTCCGATGATCCTGCTAGACTCAATAAGATGTGGAGAGGAGTTCTGGGCTATGTCAGGATATCTGCGGGATAAGGCATCTGCCACTAAATTCTGGGAACCAGGTATGTATGTGATCACAAAATCGTACTGGCTAAAGAAGAGAGCCCATCGAGCCTGACGACTGGTGCGACACTGAAAGCTCCGAAGACACTGGAGATTACGGTGATCAGTCCTAGCTTCAAAGGGCTCTCTGGAACCCATCAGGAAATGCCTCCATTCCTTACAAGCTACTTTGAAAGCGAGTAGTTCTCGTTCCAGTACAGAATAATTTTGTTCAGCCTCTGATAGAATATGAGACACATAAAAGATAGGATGTTCCAATCCATCATTGTCTTGCTTCTGCAGCAGAACTGCTCCAATAGCTCTGTTTGAGGCATCAGTCTCAACGCTAAATTTCTTGGTATTGTCAGGATCACGCAACACGGGTGCTTGGGTAAAGGCTGTCTTTAATTCTTGAAACGTGCGTTCAGCCTCCTTGGTCCAAATGAAACCCTTCTTCAGGTTCTCTTTCTTAATTGTTTGTGTTATGAAACTTTGTAGGTGAGCAAAGTTCTGTATAAACTGACGATAAAAGTTTGGTAAACCAAGAAAACATTGCGTTTCTTTAATAGACGTTGGAGAAGGCCAATCTAATATGGCACTGACCTTGTCAGGATCCATGGATATTCTGTGTTGATTAATACAAAACCTGAGATACCTTACTTCAGATTTATGGAACTCACACTTCTCAGGTTTACAAAACAATTGTTTTTTCTTGAGTCTTTCCAGGACTTGCAGGACATGATTTACATGGTGCTCAGGATCACGGGAATATATCAAGATATCATCCAAATAGATGACTACATATTGATTGAGTACATCAGAGAACACTGAATCCATAAATCGTTGAAAAACAGAAGGGGCGTTGGTCAGTCCAAAGGGCATAACACAATACTCATAGTGCCCAAAAGGGGTACGGAAAGCTGTCTTCCATTCATCTCCTTCCTTGATCCGAAGGAGATGATAGGCATCCCGTAAGTCTAATTTAGTAAATATCTTGGCTCCTTGAATGGCATCCAATATGTCTCTGATTAAAGGCAGTGGATATTGATCCTTTATCGTTATTCGGTTGAGTGCATGAAAGTCCACACAAGGACGCAGATCCTTAGTCTTCTTTGTGACGAAGAAGAGAGGAGTCCCAGCGGGTGGATGTGGAAGGCACAATCAAACCGTTGTGTAAGTTGTCGTCTAAATATTCCCTTAGCACCTTCTTTTCTTGGTCTGTCAGAGAATACATTCGACCGAAGGGGACGACTTCATCAGGAATTAAAGGAATAGCACAGTCATAACTGTGATGAGGTGGCAAAATAGGATTACTCGGTTTCTGAAAAATCCTGATATATTCCTGATAACAATCTGGAACCCCCTGGATAATATTGATAGAGTTAGTGTTATCCTTAGTTGACTGACAGGACCTTTTTGGAGTCCAATAAGAAGTAGTGGAATAACAATTCTGTTGACAAAATGAAGACGTTAGGGATATAGTTTGTGTTTCCCAATTGATATAGGGGTTGTGTCGGGCTAACCAGGGAATTCCCAAAATCATTATGTGATTTGGTGAGGCGATGAGATCAAAGGCAACGTGTTCTTGATGCCCCCCAAATGTCAAACAAAGAGTAGGAGTTGAGGCCACCACAGGTCCTGAGGTTAACGGAGAGCCATCCACCGTGTGAACCTGCTCAGGAGTTTCTTTAGGAATGCAGGGAATTCCTTTACTCATAGCCCAGGTCTCATCCCGATAGAGTCCACTGGCTCCACAATCAAGGAGAGCCAGAAGATGTTCTTCTTGATCTTGTGAACTTTGTAACTTGACCGAGAGGATAAAGAGGGTGGACATGCTTTCTTTGGAGGAACATATTGATGGTACTTCGGCTCCTCCCGTCTCCTTCCTCCTTACAGGGGACGGGAGCTGGCATTTCCCGCAGGCTTTGAGGGACGTACCGGACAACTACGGATCAGGTGGCCAGCCTTACCACAGTATAGGCAAAGTCCCCTTCGTCGTCGTTCCTCCTTTTCTGACTCCGTCAATGGCCCACGAACCAGATCTATCTGCATGGGCTCTTCATGGGGAGGTGGAGAGGCTTCAGATGGACTATCTTCTGTTCGCCGACTGCTAGCACGGAAGGTACTGGACTGGTATGGAGCTCTAGTTCTACATCTTTCCATCTTGCGCTCTCGAAGTCTATACTCGATGTTCATAGATTGATCCATTAATTCTTTCAAAGAACAAGCTGGAGAAGAGTGTACAAGCTCATCTTTAATTTCTTCACGCAGGCCTCGGCGGAAAAGGGTTACAAAGGTGCATTCTACACAGGAGGTTTCAGCTGCCAGCTGTTTGAAGCGGGTTATATACTGCAGTACATCCTGATTACCCTGCTGAATGTCACATAAGGCTTCTTCAGCTGCTGCTTCTACCCCAGGTCTCTCAAACATTTGTTTGAAAACAGTCAGGAAAGTGGAATAGTTAGCCAGGACTGGGTCATCTGCAGAAACCAGAGGAGTCGCCCAAGCAAGCGCTGGACCAGACAAGGCGCTAATCAGATAGCCCACCTTAGCCTTATCCGAAGAAAACTGGAGTGGACGAAAGGCAAAGAAAACCATCAAGGCATCCAAAAATTCCTTCATCTTTAAAGGATCTCCGGAATATCGAGGAATAGTAGCAGATACAGGTGGTATGTCCATTGATCGGGAAGACAAGAACTGTCGTAGCGCAGTGTTCTCTGCCCATAACTGTTGTAACTCTTGGGCTTGTTGTTGGACAGTCTGTAACATAGCTTGAGCATTTTCTGACGCCTCTCCCTGTGGATCTTCCATGGCGCTCTCGCAACGCTGAATCTTTTGGCGTTGCGATCTGTCACGTACTGGGCTGTACTTCTCACCTCTGGATTTCAGATTGGCGAATACACCAAGTCTTCTACAGGTCCTGGATACTCCCAGATAAAGGCGAACCCTTCTAATAGCCACGTTGCAGCTTGACAGGCTACGCCAAAGCAGACCATACCCTCCTGAAGGAGTCCCAGAGGGAAAAAAAACCAACACTGGAGAAAAACCCTCTAACAGGAACTCCTGAAGGAAAACAAGAAAAAACAGGACTTGACAACAGGAAACAAAAATAGGCAATATCCAGGTTAAAAGGCAGGAAAAAAGGAACAGGCAAAAATATCCCAAGGCAAAAGCAGGAACAAAGAACAGGCAAAAATCTCCCAAGGCAAAAAGCAGGAACAAAGAACAGGAGCGAACAGCACAACCAGAAGGAAGTGTTTGCAACGCAAGGAGGAACAAGACTGACTGACTTATATACTGAGAAAAGGGAAGTGACATCACAGGAAAGGGAAGTAACACCATCTTGGATTGGGAAAAGCCCATAGACCAGTATAGGAAATAGAAAGTAGTATAACAGAGAAACGGAGCATGCTGGGACAAAAACACAAAGAAGACAAGATGGACACAACATGGATAGGGACAGGCAAAAGGACCAACAAAAAACCCACCACCAACAACAAAAGAAGAAAAAAGGCTACAAGTAAGTGTAGCGCGACCGGGAGCGAAATATATGCTTCCCAGAAAGCATGGTCAAATAACGCGGGGAGCGGCGCTCCGAATATCGGTAGCGCGTTCCACCCGCGAGGACAGAAAGAGACGCCACGTCAGAGCGCGGCGTTACAACACACACACATATATATAGTTATATATATATACATATATATATATATATATGAAAAATGGCATGCACAATCTTGTCATCCATGATATGATGTAATTTTAATGAGGCAGTGATGTTATCAATGATGTTGTGGAGTAAGTCATGAGTGATGTAATATGTGTGGGTATTAGCTGTACATGGCTAGTGGGCCTGTTATAGGTACCGCAGGGCCTTAGTTATAGTTACTAGAGGTAAATATATAAGATGAATTTCATTTTTTTTCTGTTTAAAACTACATTGTCGCTGCAATTTTGAACTCACTTCAACTTCACTTTAAACTTTGTTTTTTCAGTTTATTTCTAGGTCTTTTGTAATGTCAAGTAATATTTCAATACCATATGTAAAAGATCGGGGGTGGCTGTAGGCTGAGCGCAGCTGCAGGAAGCCAACCCCACACAGCCTTTGGTCATGCCCGGCATGGAGTTAGCCACAGGACCTGCATCCATTCCATTGGAGTAGTGTACTTTCCCAAGCCACTTCAGGCCCAGGAACCTCATCCACTGAGGCATGTGTTTTTTTAAGGGTAAGGGGTGCATAGCCACTCTTCCCATGCCACTTTTGACCTTGGGGACCACATCCCCCAGCGCCAAAAAGATATTTGTAGAGGGGAGGGGTGCACAGCCCCTCCCCAGCTAAAAAAGGCCTCAAGTACCCAATCCATAGGGGTTTTTTGTATTAAGAGAAGGGGCATTCGAGCGCCCTTTCCGAGTAATGAATGGCCCCCAGGTATATTCTTATTCTTCAATACTGAGCAGTAGGACTCAGATCTTGCTCCACTCCCTGGTATGCCTCCTATGGAGGAGAAGTTCCATGTGGTCCTCAACACAGAACATGGTCATAAACCTTTGCTTTAAACCCAAAACAGCAGTTTTTTTTTTTTTTTTTTAAATATATTTTTATTGTTTTATCAGCCAAGTGGCAACATTTAACTGAGATACATGAGGTTACATATTGTTCCATCATACATTATATTGTGATCTTACGAGTGCACGTTTGCGCATCCAGTGCGAGTGCACTGTAGCCCGATTAAGGCCTAGAAGCCATTCTCCCACGCATGAGGTACATTCTACGGGTGCAAGTTTATTTAGGAAACTAAAGATGTAGAGAAAGAGAGTTAGATAGGAGATAAGGCGGCACTGGAGGACCCACTCCGAGGGGGGAGGGGGATCAGCAAGGGGAGGGGGAAACCCCAAGAAGAGAGGGGGAGAGCAATTCGCCGGAGAGGCTATAGCCGCCATCCATGAGCCGTGCGCAACAGTTGCACGTACATCCCTTCAATAGTGCCGCCCCAGCGCCCAGCCTTGTTGTCCCAGGCCAACAGGGGACCAGCCCACCATTAGCCATGTATTGCCGCGCATGGGCAGCCGGCCACAACTGGAGGGATCAGCAAGTTTCAAGTTCACCCGGCACCCATGTCCTCCGGCGCACCACGGGACTCCCACGTGGCACCTAAGGGCATACACCAAGAGCACCTGAGTTTATATATATATATATTTTTTTTTTCCTCCTCTCCCCTCCCCTATGCCCCTCTTCTGAGCGGTGTGATACTATTTGTTATGGTCATTAATGTTGTCGATTATCTCGTTCACGTCTGTTTAGGGAGGGCGTTCATCGTTTTTGTTTTCTACGGCTAACAAAAATGATTTCCATACCTCTAGGCCTTTAACTAGTATACCCTTATCCAGTAAATTCTGTAATGTCTGTATTTCTGCTTTGGTCCAACGTGTTACCTCTTCTTGCCACTGAGTAATGCCTGGGGCACCAGGGGCCTTCCATTTCATGGCAATGAGGCATCTATACAGCACCAACGCTAGGGCAATGCATTTATATGAGCGTTTGCGTTTCTTGGGGTGGGGTGTTATACCTAACAGGCACACCTCAGGAGTGGGAGTTAGTGAGGTATTTGTCCATTCAGCTAGCAACGTTATTATCTCTATCCATGTATTCCTAATTGGGAGGCATTCCCATGTCATGTGATAGAAAGTGGCCTCTTCTGTGCCTCATCTGGGGCATGTTTGCGGTGAACGGGGGAACATGCGTGTTAAGCGGTGCGGAGACAGGTAAGTCTGATGTAAATAATTAAGTTGTGTATACCGAAAGCGGGGATTACGAGAGACCTCTTGTATCATTCTCAACGCCTGCTCCCATGCAGTTAGTGACAGTGGTTCCGGTAGTACATGGTCCCACTTATTTTTTGGTTGTTCCTGTTTGTGTTCCGTCTGGGTTGTCAGGATATTGTATATATTCGATATTTTTGATGTGGCATTTGTACACTCCAACAGCTCGTGTAGCAGAGGAGAGACATCTGGTTCGGAGTTGCCATTTCTCCAATATTCACGCATTACCTGCCGAACTGCCCCGTAGGCTATGAATCCTCCCCCACCCAGCGCGTGCCTGTCGGCTAGTGCCTCATAGGTTAGGATTTGTCTGTCCTGGAAAATATCTCCCAGTATGTGTATGCCCCTGCTGCCCCACGCATTTAGGCCCACTTTGGCTGCTATTTTTGCTAATTTCGGGAGAGCCAACAGTGGTATCCTCGGTGAGTACTGCTGACCTTTTGCGTTTTGCATCGCATATCGGCCCCAGGCCCAGTGTGCCGTGCACAGCAGCACATTGCCAGTGTGCGCTGGGTCAGTTCGATTCATGAGGTATTGTATTATTTCTGTACCACCGAGCTCTAACAGCACCTTCTGAGCTTCAGCCCCAGGTGGGTTACCGCCCCATGTGGATATCCAATGTATCTGGGCAGCCGCGTAGTACGCTTCAAATTTGGGGGCACCCATTCCCCCCACCCGGAGCGGTTGAAGCACTCTTGTCAAAGCAATGCGTCTTCGGCCATTTCCCCAAATTAAATCCGTTAATAAACTATTCAATAGTCTAAAGAATGAGCTCGGGAGTACCAAGGGCAATGACATAAAATAATAAAGTAGGCGGGGCAGTACTATCATCTTTGCTATAGCCACTCTGCCCATAGGGGAAAGTGGGAGTGAGCACCAGAAGGGTAGGGAGCCCCTCGTTGATCTGATCACGTGGCCAAGGTTGCCGTCTCTAAGATCTTGACTATCGTGGTATATATTTACACCAAGATATTTAAATGTTGTGTAGCACCATTTCAAGCCACCCAAACCCGCCGGTGTGCTCATCGCCTCGGGAACTGGACGCATAGGAAATATGCAGGATTTTGACCAGTTTACTGTTAACCCGGCCACTGAGCTAAATTCCTCTAGGAGATCCAACAGTCCCGGTAGGGCTGCGGTGTGATCCCGTAGTAAGATCAGCGCATCATCTGCATATAAGGATACTATCTGATGTGTCTGGCCATCCGTGACACCCCAGGCGGGGGCCATCATGCGAAGGCGGGCGGCCAAAGGTTCAATCGCTAATGCAAATAACAATGGAGACAGCGGACATCCCTGTCTAGTGCCTCTACCAATGCTAAATTTCTCGGAAATCATATCGCCGGTCTTAACCCTAGCCTTGGGGTCAGTATATAATGTTCTCACCCATCTAATATATGTTTGCCCGAAGCCCATCCGTTTGAGTGTCTCTAATAAAAAAGGCCAGCCCAGCGTGTCAAACGCCTTTTCTATGTCCAATGAGACTACAACCTGCAACTCATCTTCCACCGGGGAATTACTCATTAGACGTATTAAATTCCTGATGTTGCTGTATGTGTTGCGACCGGGTATGAAACCTGCTTGGTCTTGATGTACTAACTCCGTCATGTATGGGAGCAAGCGATTGGCCAGTATTTTGCCGAGTAATTTGCAGTCTGTGTTCAGTAATGATAATGGTCTGTACGACCGGACATCCAGAGGGTCGCGGCCCGCCTTCGGTAACACTGCTATTAATGCTTCACGACATGTATCAGGAAGTAGGCCTAGTTCCAGGGCTTCCTTCAGCATTGCCAGATATGGTGCTAAAATCTGCGGTTGAAACGTGCTATAGTATTCTATGGGTATACCATCACTGCCCGGTGCTTTGCCGTTTGCCAGTTGTAGCAATGCTCGTTGGATTTCAGCTATCTGTATTGGGCTGTCTAGTTCTCTATTTTGAGTAGCTGTCAGGTGGGTCAGGGTGACACCACCGAAGAAGCTGTTTAAGTGAGCATTGGTGGGCGGCGGCCGAGCCCGATACAGCGAGCCGTAATATTCTTGGAAAGCAGTATTTATCTCTGCCTGTGTATTAACTATCCGACCCGACTCCAGTCGGATAGCACCTATGGGGGAGTTCCGGCGTTCGTTTTTTATAAGCCACGCTAATAATTTACCGGATCTGTCACCCTCCGCGTGTGTGCGGGCCATGTAATGTCGATAATCAAAGTGTCTAAGGCGGATGTCCGCCTCGGTCCATTTGGAACGCATATTAGTGAGGGCGTTTGTTGTTATAGAGCCTGTAGCGTGTTCACCCTCGGCTAACTGTATTTTTTGTTCTAATGCTCGGAGTTCGCGCGTTAGTGTTTGCCGCACTCCCACTGTGGTTGATATGCATACCCCTCTTATGACTGTCTTATGTGCATCCCATTCGATGGCCCTTGAGCTGGACGTCCCTTCATTCGCTGTGAAATATGTTGAAATGAGTGTGGCAATGTCCTTCCTGAAAGGGGGATCCTGTAATAGGGGTGTTTGCAATCGCCAGGTAGGTATACAAGAGCGAGGTCTGCCCCATCTTATTTGTACTATGAGTGGGCAGTGATCTGATATTACCTTGGCGGAGTATTCCGCTCTCGTAATTTTATGTGTTAGATTCTGTGAAGTTAGGATGAGGTCTATACGGGTATGTAATAGGTGTACTGGGGAGTAATAGGAATACCCTTTTTCGTGTGGGTGCAAGTGCCGCCATATGTCAATCAAACGCCGCTCTTTCATCCATGCGCCCAGTGTTTGGGCATTTTTCATTGTTGGGGCGGCCACAAGCGGAGGGTGTGATCTGTCTTCAACTATGTTTGGAACACAGTTCATGTCCCCACCCCATATGCATGGTGAAGTTAGGTCGTGGGTTAATTGGGAGGCCTTAGTTTGTAGAAATTCGCCTTGTTTAATGTTCGGTACGTACAGCCCATTTATCACGAGTTCCTCTCCATCCAACAGTCCCCTTAATTGTATAAATCTGCCCTCCTTGTCTTTTGTACTGTGTTGTACTATGTAAGGGACACCTGGCGCTATCCAGATCAGTACCCCTCTAGCAAAGGAAGAATCGCCAGCACTGTATATTGAGCCCTCCCAGCACTTTTCTAACCGAGCCGCCTCTGTGGGTGTAATGTGCGTTTCCTGTAGTATTGCTATATGTATGTGATGTCGTTTTAGAAACGCGTGTATTCTGTGGCGTTTATTTGTCCCGGCCATGCCCTTCACATTCCAGGTTATGATATTATAAATGGGTTCCTTATTCATTTTGTTGTATTGAGACGAGGGGGATTACCGAAACCGCACCGGATACGTTCGCCCCCCCGACCCCCCCTCCGCTCCCCCCACCCCCGTCCCGGACGACAGCCCCCCAGCCCCAACCCAAAGGCTCCGAAGAGTAAAGAGTAAGCCCATAGTGGCCTAAAGATAGAAGGAAGAGTGATAGGTATAACAACAAAAAAGGATATTGCAGACTGTGTGTGTCCACTAAATAACGTGGCACAACCGGTGCCTAAAGTGGATTCCATAAGAGTCAGTTCCATTCGGATACCGTTTAGGTATGTGGGGACGTGGATTCCTGGCGTCGATCCCTTGGATGGCCCACCTACAGGATGCTTCCTGTTACTTCAGTACCATTCGTCCTGTGCAGCTATCAGTCTTATACCATCATGCCACGGCAATCATACTTTGTGAAGCTCAGGGGCAGCGGCCCAGTGCCGGCAACATGTCGCATCTTGATTGCCGCCGTCGTCGAGGGGGGTCCGCGGATGCCAGTTCTTCATATTTAAAGCTCATCCGCCGATCGCGGTGTGCACCCAAAACAGCAGTTTGAAAACATCATCTTTTTAGGGAATTGGCTTTCACTTTATATTGAACTCTTTGAACTTTGGATTCAGGCCATTTTTGTGGACTAATATTTTTTATATTTTTCTTGTTTACATTTGTTTTTCCCTTTGAACTATGTATATAGGAATGCCTGCTGATTGTCATTGTGAGTTTTCAGTTGTTTGCCCTACCCCAGTTGAGTCTTGCTACACGTACTCAGGTCCTATTCAGTTTATTTCTTCCCTCCACAAGGCCATGTGACATTTTTACATAATCTCTGGAACACATGCCCAGTGTTCTTTCTCTTTGAAAAATATATAAATCAATATTATTCCATTTAACTTGAAACTATGACTCATTTGGTATTCAGCGTGCATGTAGTACATAGACATATGCACATTGTCGAAAGGTGAACGTCAAATGATTTCAGGGCTACAAAGTATTCTGTGACACAACCCACATGCATCAAACTTCAGGCTGATGTGGAGGTGGACTTTATATAAAATTGATGTCTATTCATAAATAGTAGCATAATAAAATGACTGTTTCCACCTCTAACTCTGATGGGGAATAGGTTAACACAAAAGCAAATATGTAGTTTGTGTGAGTAGAATGGATTGACTAGTGAGTGCAGTCTTTTTGGGAGCAGTGGTTGCTTTCCATGCACATAGGTGAGGGGTTATCTCCATCCCCAAAGTAATACTGCACCCACTTCTGATTGAGAAACAGGCTGGTACTTGAAGCAGATGGGTGACTTGGTGGGATAATGGGGTGAGCAGGTGGATTGGTGTTAGAATGGGCCCAGCAGGTTGTTGAGGTCCCTCAGTTGCCTAAGTTGCAGGCTTCAGCCACCCCCCATACCCAGCGTTGACTTGATGATACAGATTGTGACTGACCCTTGTTTAAGAGGCCCTGAATGAGGTGCATGATCAAAGCATGACACTTCACCTCCGTCATCACCTGGAAATGTTCCTGTGTGCGCCTTCATGATGTCTTGGTGACTTTTGTCTATATTCTCTAAGACACAGGTCAACCTCTCATTAACCGATTGAGGTCTTTCGGGTGGGTGCACATGTTGTGCAAGCTTGCCCCTATTTCATGATTTTTGCCCACACTGAGAACTGTTATTTGTAAAACTCATACTCACAGAGGACAGTGTTTGTCCATGCCACGTCCCCTGCTTGCATGAAAGCCCATCTCATAGAGCCATCTAGTTGTCCTGCACATAAATTGCTGACACCTGGAAGGTTGTGGGCTGAAGATTGCTCAACAGAGGAAAAGTCAGTTTTAAGTGGGGCTTCTTCCCTGTGAGAAGATGGCGAGAAGTCCAGAGCTGTCACATGGTGGAAGATTACAACCGAGGTACCTGCTGCCACAGGAGTGGCTGTAGGAGAGTCCTACATAGATGGGATACGCAATGGTAAATTTTTAGATAGTGCCTGAGGATTGCAAGGTGGAAATCAGTTTATTTCATATGTTTTATAAAATGTAGTTTATATAGCAAAATCTGCACCTGTGCTATTTCGTCTCTTTGATTTTCTAATAAAAGAAGCTCCAGTAGCTAACTTTTGTTCTCAAACATATTGATGTATGTTTTTTTCCCTTAGATGTTCGCCCTGTGTAGTTTTTTTTATTGCTATCAAAGCAGATTATAAAAATATTGTTGGCCCTAACCAGTAAAATATTTGGAGCTAAGTAGTTTTACACCATTATTTCAGTGGTCCAAAAAAATCCAAGAGGGAATTATCCCATTCCAGAGTTTAATATAGAGCAATTGCACTTTCTACCAGATTTCCAGGCATAGTGTGGTATTTATTAAAAAATAAATGTAACATTTTGATGGGCCCCTCGAGAATGCAATGTTTAACTTTGAAAAAAAGCTAAAGTTAAGTATCTCTCTGGGTGTGTGTTGTAAAACATACCTTTAATAGCTTATGTTTATTTGTCTTGGATCTTTTGTATACATGTCACCAGACGCTAAAGAGCAGTTATAAAACGGTCTGAGGAAGTTGCCTTGTAAATATGACATGTTCGTGTTTGCTTACACACAAATATGAAATATGCATCCATACCATTGACTAATCTAACTTGTGAATAGCTGTTCCTACATACAATGTTGGGTCTTGTATGGCTGTGCAAAACTACTGAATACAATAAAATTGTCTGCTCTGAAACTGAACCATACAATAAATAAAGCAATGCACAGGTTGAGCAATTATTAAAATCAAGGTCAGCTGTATAGAGGTGAGACTAGTGGGACTGCACTGGGTGCTGGCCTGGGGATGGGGGTGCTGAGTTTGCGAGAGGGGTGTTCGTGTGGAGCTTTGGTTAGCAATAGCTCATGATTTAAAAACACCTCCTGCCAGGTTATTTGTGCGTCCAGCTTTCAGGCAGCAATAACAATGTCAACATAACTCTTGTGACTAATGTTTCTTCTTTTCCTAAGATTTGTCCAGTGGCAGTTTTGTCTCGTCATAAAATAGCATAGAGGGTTAATATGGCTGCTGCAAATAGCCGAACCTTTGCTTTCTCCGTCACCGGGGGAGAACCCCGGCAACGCTTGGTGGAGGGCGGAGCCAAGCCCTTGGGAGAGCGCACAAAGCATTGTCTGCGCTCCCGCTACGCGGGACATGCCGAACCTTTGTTTTCTCCTTCACCGGGGGAGAGCCCCGGCAACGCTTGGTGGAGGGCAGAGCCAAGCCCTCGGGAGAGCGCACAAAGCGCTGTCTGCGCTCCCACTACGCGGGACGCGCGGGGTGGGCGGGCCCATCCTTCGCCCGTTATCGACTGGAAGAGGCTGGGCTGGGACCTCCTCTTTAATCTACGATCAAGGGACCCTTAGTGGCTGGGCTAACAACGACATAGCGCACCCGAAGGAAGAGGCAGAATCCTCTTAGGTTATTAAGCAGTTTTTTTTAATTGGTTATTTTTAGTGTTTTTGTAGTTCACGTACGAATTAGGTTGGACGGGCCAAAGAAATTTAACCAAAATATATATAAAGACATTTAGTTTTTATTTAGGACTTGCCTGCTCCGATGGGGAAACGCAAAGGAGACCATGGGACTCGGGGCTTTTATTCTGAGACCACTGCTCCTAAGTTGATAACTAGTTATCTTACTTCTGTGATGGGTGTCACTGAGTCAGAGATAGGAAAGGTGGAAGCCACCCTAGAATCAACTATTGAGAAAACAGGGAAAGGAGGGACGGAAGTAAAGACTCCTCATGTAAAAGTTTTATCATCTAGGATAAGGAATCCCTGCGTTGTAAAGGATATGGACTCTCAAGTTTAACAAATTAACTCCATAACCCCTGAGAGTCCACCCGTCAAAAAGAGTAGGCAACTGATCTCTCCCCATGCCATAGACTCATTTCTAGATTTAGCTTTGTCTCCTGAAAAATCCAATGCTCCTGGAAAGGCTATAGTAGGAACAGTAAACAGAAAGGGGAAGCTACAATTTAAACCACAAAAGAAAGTCACTCAGAAACACCCAAGAGATACTAAAACTCTGAAACTCTCCAATGACTATTGTAGTCGATTGAAAATCAGCTCGGAGATATCAGAAAGTTATGTCATCAGGTTTTGTAGAAAGTGGCAGTTTTGGAGGAGAAGGTCGACCTTATATCAGCAAAAACTAAGGCCCTCATTCTGACCTTGGCGGTCGGCGGAGAGGCGGCGGTCGGACCGCGAACAGACCGGCGATATTAAAAATGGCATTCTGAACGCGGCGGTCACCGCCGCGACCGACCGCCACTTCCCCACTCCGACAGCCACGGCGGTCATGACCGACGGGCTGGAGTCTGCGCACTCCGGTCCGGCGGTCGACCCAAGACCGCCAACGGTATCATGACCCTGCTTACCGCCGCGGTTTCTGGCGTTCGGGAACCGCCATGCGAACCATGGCGGTAGGCACTATCGGTGCCAGGGAATTCCTTCCCTGGCACTGATAGGGGTCTCCCCCACCCCCCACTGCCCCCCCGAGTCCTCCCCCCACACCCTCCACCCCCCTGCCACCACCCAGAGGTGGTACGAACCCCCTCCCCACCCCCACCCCGACATGCACATACACGCACCCCGACATGCACACACCCCCAACATGCACATATACACACCCCC
Source organism: Pleurodeles waltl (assembly GCF_031143425.1). NCBI lineage: Eukaryota > Metazoa > Chordata > Amphibia > Caudata > Salamandridae > Pleurodeles > Pleurodeles waltl. The sequence goes on from NC_090440.1 coordinate 1,102,495,223, forward strand.
TACACACACACATACACAACGGGGACACATACCCGCACACATACATGCCGACATGTGCACCCGCCGAACTACACACATTGCCCATAGGCACAGCAGCACTCCCCGCCCGCATGCACGCACTCACACACCCCCTCTACACACTCACACGCACACCCCCATGCACGCACACATCACACAACACCCCCCCACCCCCTCCCCTCACGGACGATCAACTTACCTTGTGCGTTGGTCCTCCGGGAGGTGACAGGAGCCATGGGGAGGTGACCGCCAACAGAAGACCGCCACACAGAAATGTGGGTCGTAATTCTGTGGGCGGTGTTCTGCTGGCGTGGCGGTGGAGGTTGACCAGTCTCCACTTTCCCGCCGACCGCCAGTGTGGCTGCTGGCGGTTTTCCGGCGGAACGCTCCCAGCGGTCAGAATGCGCACAGCGGCATACCGCCGCGGTCGGCGGTCTTCACCGCGGCGGTAACTCGGCGGTCTTGCGAAAAGACCGCCAAGGTCAGAATGACCCCCTAAGTCTTTACAGCCGAGGGCTGAATTGCAGACTAATCATACTTACTCTGTGCGCCCACCAACCCCGGTTATCCGGTTAAACCTAAAAGACAGGCACAACTCTGTCCAGAATTATTTACAAAACCTTTGAATCCTGTGGCTATAGAAAAACCTATAAATAGGCCAATGCAGTGGGGAATAGATAAGCGAGAGGGCAGTGAGGGCCAGGTGCCTACAAGAGCCCAAACATCGTACCCAAAGATCCCGCTGGCATGTGCTCCATATATTTTAATTTTGGAAAATGTCCCTATATTAGGAAATTCATACCCTGAGTCCCACACATCTTTGTTAAACAAAGTTACACACTGGGCCGGAAAGCATTTGGGGCAGAGGGCTGATTTTTGTAAAGACATTCTTACTGTGAGAAGGGTCCCCTGGGTTGGTACATTGCCCAAGTCTTCACAGGGGGACAGTATAATTATAAATTTTAGGAGCCCTAAGACAGCCAGCACCTTGTACCATCATTTCTCAACTTTAACGCAATCCTCAGGATTCATAAAAGTAAACTATTTAACTGAGTTTATCCCAATTCTACCTCAGCCTCATCTGCCTGATCTAAACTGTCTTGGAAAACAGAATCCTAACCATTATGGGGCCCCTAAGCAGTATGATACTCCCCTGACACTGTCTAATAGGTTTGAGCCCTTGGATTCTTTAGAGCAGTTAGATTGACCATCAACAATTGGGTCTTCCTCAGAAGAGACTCGGGAGACTAATGTATTGTACCAGTCTGATTCACAACACAAGGGAGCTCTTAATACACCAGATATGATGGTTTCAGGGATCATCTCCTGGAATGTCGCAGGATTGAAATCTAAGATGGGAAACCTCGACTGGCTAGGTTTAGTGACCGAAAATCTCTTTATTTGTTGTCAAGAGACATGGCTTATAGAGCCGCCTCATATCAATAGCTACGCCACATATAGGTGGTCAATACAAAATTGGCGGTAAATGCCACTTACCACCATGCAGAAGACCGCCAACACACTGGTGCGGCTGCGGAAATCCGCCACAGCTATTATGACCCACAGCTTGGAATCTGCCAACATTCAGACACACACACAAGTCTGCCACACCAAAGGTCAGTGATAAACTGGCGAAAATAAAACCTCCACCGTCACGCCAACAGAAATACGCCCACACTATCACGACCCACGAATCCACGTGGCGGTCTTTCAACTGTGGTATTCCATTGGCAGTACACACCACCATTCTCAAAATACACACACATTTACAAAACACTACCACATTGGACAATTCCAAATACACACACCTGATACACATACACACATCACTCCCACACACCCAATACAATATAAAACACACACCCACATCACCCACAAACCCCTACGACAAAATTACGAGAGAAGGCCAGAGAGAGACACTACAAACAACTACCAAGCATCCACAGGAACAAAATACCATCACCCATATAACTTCCACGCACCTCACACAACACACCACTAAATATCACCACACTTATCACTACACACACCACCCCACACATCACCCACACCACCCCATGGCACGGCAAAGACACCCCAGGTTCTCTGAGGAGGAGCTCAGGGTCATGGTGGAGGAAATCGTCCGGGTAGAGCCACAGCTTTTCGGACACAGGTGCAGCACACCTCCATAGCTAGGAAGATGGAGCTATGGCGAAGAATAGTGGACAGGGTTAACGCAGTGCCCAAGAAATAGGGATGACATCAGGAAGAGATGGGACGACCTACGGGGGAAGGTGCGTTCCGTGGTCTCAAGACACCACCTTGCGGTTCAGCGGACTGGCGGCGGACCCCCACCTCCTCCTCCACAGCTAACAACATGGGAGGAGCAAGTCTTGGCGAGTCTGCATCCTGAGGGCCTCGCAGAAGTAGATGGAGGAATGGACTCTGGTAATTCAAATCTTAACTATTACATCCCCCACCCTACCTGCATGCTATCACATACCCCCACCCTCGCCCTCACCCCCATCACTCCAAACCCTCACAAATGTCCCAATATCACAAACCACACATCCCAACACCAAGCCCTGCATGCAATAAAAAGGCATGGACACCCATCACCAATGCATGGCCACTGCACATACCCATACACCCCCCTAACCCACCATCACACGAGGTCCCACACAGGAATGCAAGCACTGGGTTACACGGTCACCCACCTATTGCACACATAGCACACACAGATAAACATCCCTTTATACCCCTGCAGGACCCCTACCCAAAGTCACTGGACAGGATGGTCCACACCACCAACAGAAGAGGCCCACAGTGATGACAGCAGCTCTGTTCAACTCGATCTAGAAGACCAGCCCGGCCCATCGGGGACCTCTGGACAGTCGGTTCCCCTCACACAGTCACAGGCCACCACAGAACTTCCCCCCTCTGGAAACACCAGCACAGCACCCACCCAGCGGGCCCATACCTCTGTCCCCAGGACACATCAATCAGCAGTGTGTCCACCACTACAGGGAACCCAGGCTAACCCACCACCCCAACAACAACAGGGACCTGGGGACAGTGGTAGTGGGCACACCGTTCAGGGGACAGAGGCCAAGGAACACAGGGGAACTGGGAGGGCTGCTGTGCGACGGGGGGAGGACAGGCCAAGGGAACCGACTCTCCACGAGGCCCTCTCCAACATCATGGGAGCCTACCACCACTCCCAGGAGACGATGGCAACTGTACTGGCCAAGTTTCAGGAGACCCAGCGGCTGCAAGAGGAGCAGTATTTGGGCTTCAGGGAGGAACTCAGATCCATCAATTCTACCCTGGGCACCATCGTAGGGGTGCTGAAGGAAGTACTCAACACCAGGAGGGACACTGTGGCACAACAAGGGACTTCTGACACTAGCCTGGGCGATGGACTGTCCACCAGCTCCGCCGGCGCTAGTGGACAGGACGCCTCACCACAGGACCACCACACCAGCACCCCACCCCCTGCAGAGGGAGAACCACCCCGCAAACGGTCCCTGAGATCCAGGACAAAGACAGAGAACGATGCCAAGACCCCCACCAAGAAATGAGACCACCCTGAATGTCATCCTTCTGTCCCACTTTGTCACCCTGTCCATCCTCAAACTGCCCCAGCTCCACTTCCTATGCCCCTTTGGATAATGAACCTGTGAGACTAATAGACTGGACTCTGCCATGGACATTCCTCCACCATCACCCCTCACCATTTTACAACACCCTCCAATAGTGAGCACTAAAATCAACACCCTTGAAGCACAAAACAATCTGGAGTCAGTCTGTGATTTTGAAATTGTGTATTAGCAATTACAGTGACAAAATTCTCTTTCAATTGTAATGTCAACATACCTGTGTCACACAGCTCTAGTCCATGAGGAAACACAGCAGATGTCACACAGTGGGACCCACATCTGTGAAATCGTAAGGGAAAGTGACAACTCAGTGACCATACACTGGGTGAAAATAAATGACAGACAGTAGAGAGGTAGTAGTGTTAAAGTACATGTCGTAGGCAGGTTTGTATTCTTACCTGTGTCTCACTGGAAGTATTGCAGGATGACAGAGGTCCCGTTATCGATGTCCTCTTCTTCTGCTTCCTTGTCCTCACTGTCCACAGGCTCCACAGCTGCAACAACACCGCCATCTGGACCATCCTCCTGCAGAAAAGGCACCTGTCATCCCAAAGCTAAGTTGTGAAGCATACAGAAGGCGACGATGATCTGGCACACCATCTTTGGTGGGTAAAATAGGGATCCACCTGTCATATGGCGGACCCTGCACCTGGCCTTCAGGAGGCTGAAGGTCCGCTCTATTATCTGCCAAGTTCGCCCATGGGCCTCATTGTAGCGTTCCTCTGCCCTTGTCCTGGGATTCCTCACTGGGGTCAGAAGCCATGGCAGGTTGGGGTAAGCAGAGTCACCTGTAGGGATATCCCCAGACCCGGACAACCATTCCCACTGACTTGCTTCCAAGTACTCACCTAATAGCCACGCACAGTACCTCTAGAGATGACCCATCACATAAGGGATGCTGCTATTCCGCAGGATGTAAGCGTCATGCACTGACCCAGGGAATTTGGCATTAACATGGGAGATGTGCTGGTCTGCCAAACACACCATCTGCACATTCATGGAATGATAACTGTTCCGGTTTCTGTACACCTGTTCACTCCTGCGGGGGGAACCAAAGCCACATGTGTCCCATCGATGGCACCTATGATGTTGGGGATATGTCCCAGGGCATAGAAGTCACCTTTCAATGTAGGCAAATCCTCCACCTGAGGGAAAACGATGTAGCTGCGCATGTGTTTCAGCAGGGCAGACAACACTCTGGACAACACGTTGGAAAAGATAGGCTGGGACATCCCTGATGCTATGGCCACTGCTGTTTGAAATGACCCACTTGCAAGGAAATGGAGTACTGACAGCACCTGCACTTGAGGGGGGATTCCTGTGGGATGGCGGATAGCTGACATCAGGTCTGGCTCCAGCTGGGCACACAGTTCCAGGATTGTGGCACGATCAAGCCTATAGGTGATGATCATATGTCTTTCCTCCATTGTTGACAGGTCCACCAACGGTCTGTACACGGGAGGATGCCGCCATCTCCTCACATGTACCAGCAGACGGTGCCTATGAACCGAGCACAGAGTCAACCAACTCAGAGGTACATACCCACAGCTTACACAGAACACGAATCATAATCCGAAATTTGCCCTGTATGAGTGTTGAGGCAAGGCCTAGGTATGTGTGACGCAGTGAAAAATTAAGCCATGTGGTCCCATGAAATGGCGGATGCCTGACCTGTAAAGTGGGGCAATGGGATGTCATGTAACTGAGCTGGCGTTGTACACCGTCGCGGTAGGCAGTCGAATACCGCGGCACAATTCTGCATTGGTTAACATTGGACCCCATGGGTCCCAGGAGCCAATGACGATGTACACCGGCAGTGACGGTACGCACCGCCGCGGACGTGACCGCCATTTTCTATGTGTTCAATCACTCAATACCTGATCTTCGACAGGAGAGGACCTACACTGCAAGTGCTGCTGTAACCTCAGTCTGGAAGAGACAATTGCTCGTGCATCTGGGGAAAGGGCCCATGCCTTCACATCAGAGGAGTTGGAGAGACTCATGGATGGGGTCCTTCCCCAGTACATGCTACTCTACGGTCCTCCAGACAAACAAATAAGCACACTGGGAGCATGCTGTATGGGCTATGCCCGTGTGGAGTGGGGTGGATGAAAGATGGGGGGGGGAGATTTAGGCGTGCATGAAACGACGGTGAGTGCATGTGCCACATGGCAAGGGTAGGGATGGGGGCCAATGACTGGGATGGTGCAGTTGGTAATAACTTATCTTTTCCCCCTGTACAATTCATGTAGGTCAGCGCCCACCAGAGAAAGGATATTTGGTGTGCCATCGCCAAGGAAGTCCGGACCCTGGGGGTCCACCACAGACGGAACACCCACTGCCGTAAGTGATGGGAGGGCATTCGCCGCTGGAGCACGAAGACGGCGGAGGCCCAGCTGGGGATGGCCTGCCAACGTGGAAGGCATGCCCGTCGCACCATGACCCCCCTGATGTTCAGGATCCTGGCGGTGGCGTACCCGGAGTTGGATGGGCGCTTGAGGGAATCACAGCAGCCACAAGGGGGTGAGTACGCTCTCATTCTGCTGATTTTGCCCGCAGTGGAGGTGTCTGGGTGGGAGAGGTGGGCTGTGGGTTTCCCTAGGCCAGGGCGAGTGTGCTAGTTAGGTCCCGTTGTTCTGGCAGACCCTGTGGCACCCCACCCCGCTTGTGTACAGTGCCAAGTTCACCTAGTCAGGCTCATGTGTCATCCATGTGTGCAGATGTCGGCCATAGCCTTGTAGGCCATGTCGCAGGGATTGAACAGTGGACCCCAAGTGCGTGGCGTAGTGCAGGGGGCTTCTGTGTCTGTCGTGTCCACCAACGGTAGCGGTAACGCATGCACTCAACATGTCTTCTGTCGTCCCCCCCTTTTTGTGGTCTCCCTGTTCTTGTGTGCGTATTACATCATCAGGCGGAGGAGCAGTGGCACCGGAGCAGGAGGGAGCTGCATCCCGCATGGCCCTGGAGGGCAAGACTACGGACTCGGAGTTCACCAGTGGGACGCAGGGCGAGGGGAGCTCCACGGCGGAGACAGGAGCTGACACCAGTGACACGGACTAGTCCTCTGATGGGAGCTCCCTTTTAGTGCCAGCAACATCTGTGCCCCCCTCGTCTACAGGTACAGCCGCCACCCGCCCTACCAGCACCACCCTCCCAGCAGCCCCCTCAGCCGTTGCCCCGTGCCCGCTCACCCAGGAGGGTGGGCATCACCTTCGCCCCAGGCACCTCAGGCCTTGCCCCAGTCACCGCTGCTGCCCTCAGTGAGGAGGCCATTGACCTCCTCAGGTCCCTCACTGTTGGGCAGTGGTGTAGAAAGGCAGTTGCAACAAACAAATGCATTCCTGGTGGAAATTCATTCTGGTCAGGCGGCCCTTCAGCGAGCTTTTCAGACTCTGGCCTCAGCACTGATGGCAGCCATTGTCCCTGTCTCTAGCCTCCCCCCTCCCACTTCCTCCACCCAGACCCAATCCCCTCTACCTCAGCCCATCCCAAGCACACCTTCAGACGACCATGCACACACCTCAACACACAAGGGAAGCTCTGGCAAACATAAGCACCACACATCCCACAGGCACTCATGCAAGCATCACACACATGCAGACACACCAACATCCACTGCCTCCACTGTGTCCCCCTCCTCCTCATCTCCCTCCTCCCTCCCTGTCTCGTCTCCACTCACACCTGCATGCACTACATCTACAGCCACTACTTCCATCACCAGCACACCCACCACCACACCCAGCTCACGTGCAGTCACCACCCCCACTACCATTCACACGTCCCCTGTGTCCTCTCCCAGTGTGTCTGTGACGCCCCCTCCCAAGATACACAAACGCAGGCACACACCCACCCAACAGCCATCCTCCTCACGACAGCCTCCAGCGCATGCACCTTCACCCAAAGTCACCAAATGAACACCTCATACAACCGCAACCTCTTCCTCCACTCCCAAACCCCCCCCAGCTACCCGTCCCAGTGTTCCCAAGAAACTTTTCCTGGCCAACCTTGACCTCTTTCCCTCAGCTCCCCCACCCCGTCCGTCTCCTAGGGCACTACTCTCCAGGTCACAACCTAGCACCTCAGCCACAACATCTCCGGGACCAGTGGTGACTGTAGTCACCGGAATCTGGAGTGCACCGGCCACCAGGGCAGCCAGTGTGGCACGGAGCCACAGCACGGACATTCCCCCATCTGTCAAGCTTCAAAAGTTGGCCAGTTTCCCGCGGGAGAGGGGGAAGACTCCAGCCACCAAAGCCGCTCCCAGGGGTACAGGTGGGAGTGTGGAGTCAGCTGCAACACCTTCCAAGGTGGGGAAGGCACACAAGAAAGTCAGCAAGTCTGGGAAGAGCAGCACGGCGGAGAAGACCGCCATCATCCCCGCTGCCCAGGAGGCCACCGCCGTCATCCCCGCTGCCCAGGAGGCCACCGCTATCATCCCCGCTGCCCAAGAGGCCACCGCCAGCACCAGCCCTGCTGCCCAGGAGGCCACTGCCAGCACCAGCCCTGCTGCCCAGGAGGCCACCGCCAGCACCAGCCCTGCTGCCCAGGATTCCACTGCCAGAACCAGCCCTGCTGCCCAGGACATGATCACCATCCCCGCTGGGCCATGAAGGACCGCCAGCACCAGCCTCGCTGGGCCATGAAGGACCACCAGCACCAGCCCCGCTGTGCCAGAAATGCCCGCCAGAAGCTGAGTCATTGCAAAGGACCCCTCCGCCTCAAGCACCTCTGAACAGGGCACCGCCCCCACAAGCACCGCTGAACAGGTCACCGCCGCCACAAGCACCGCTGAACAGGGCACCGCCGCCACAAGCCCCGCTGCCAATGACACCGCCGCAACAAGCACCACTGGCCCATGAGCGCCAAGGGCACTGGCGCTACTCAGTCCGTCCCGAGCAGGATGAAGCACTCTGGGCACAAAGCCCAATCCAGAACCAGTGGAGACAAACATCCACTATCTCTGTCCTTGGCAGGATGAAGCACTCTGGGCATAAAGCCCCCTCCAGAACCAGTGGAGACAAACATCCACTACCTCAGTCCTTAGCAGGATGAAGCACTCTGGGCACAAAGCCCCGTCCAGAACCAGTGGAGACAAACATCCACTACCTCTGTCCTTGGCAGGATTAAGCACTCTGGGCACAAAGCCCCCTCCAGAACCAGTGGAGACAAACATCCACTACCTCAGTCCTTAGCAGGATGAAGCACTCTGTGCACAAAGCCCCCTCCAGAACCAGTGGAGACAAATATCCACTACCTCTGTCCTTGGCAGGATGAAGCACTCTGGGCACAAAGCCCCCTCCAGAACCAGTGGAGAATGTTATCCACTTGAGCAACTGTGGCTTTGCACTCCCCAGGATTGCACAGTGGGCAAACCACCCACTTGTGAGACTTGAGAGACTGTGGCTTTGCACTCCCCAGGATGGAACATTGGGCAAACCACCCACTGCAGAGACTTGAGAGACTGTGGCTTTGCACTCCCCAGGATTGCACAGTGGGCAAACCACCCACTGTAGAGGCTTGAGAGACTGTGGCTTTGCACTCCCCAGGATGGAACAGTGGGCAAACCCCCCACTGTAGAGACTTGAGAGACTGTGGCTTTGCACTCCCCAGGATTGAACAGTGAGCAAACCACCCACTTGTGAGACTTGAGAGACTGTGGCTTTGCACTCCCCAGGATGGAACAGTGGGCTTGTGTCCCCTTCGTGGATTTGGCGTTGTGCACTAAAACGGCTGAGGTGCCCCCCCTTTCCCTTCTCCTTGAGGTGCCTGTTTTATTGCTATCTGATGCCCCTGCAGTGTTCTTTCTGTCATTTCGGGGATTGGGCGTGGGCCTCCCCCATACCGTGTGGGCCCAGTGTTCCACAGACTTCAATGGAGCACTACCTGGACTACTATTCTTGGTGTATATATTTGTTTACAGTGTATATATATATTTTTGCGTACTGTATTTTAATATATTACAATGGTTACACTAATTTCCTTTTGTCTTTGCATTCTCCCAGGGGGATTGGGGGGTGTAACTGTAATGTATCATGCTGTATTAGTGTGTGTGTTGTAGTGGGTGAGGGTGGGGGTGTTGCGTGTTGCATGTGTGTGTCACTGTTTTTTTCCTCCCCCCTCCCCTGTGTCGTAGGTGCAGTACTCACCGTTGTCTTTGCCGCTGGCGTTCATGCTCCTGGTAGAGGAGCAAGAAGATAAGGTGTGGCAGGATGTGCAGCTCTGGTTCCATGGCGTCTGGATTCCTCGTGGGGTGTGTAGAGGTGAGGGTTTTCCCTTCGAAGTCCTGTTTCCGCCGTGTTTTTGTTCGCGGTGAATCCGCCCCGGAAAAGGTGGTGGATTGGTAGGTTGTGATACTGTGGGCGGTACATTGTCCTCCACCTGCCTGTTACCGGTGACCACCAAGCTGTTTGTTTGTACCGCTGTGGTGGTCGGAGTGATAAAGTGGCTGTGTTTGTTGGCGGTTTCCGCCACAGTCGTGATTCCAATTATTTTTCCGCCGGCCTGTTGGTGGTCCAACCGCTTCTTTAACACTGGCCGCCAGGGTTGTAATGACCACCATAGTGTCCCCGCACTTAAGTCCTCCAAGGGTAGGGCCAAGGGAGGTTTGGCTACCTTTGTATCTGTAATGGCAAAGGGGGTGGATGTACGTGTACTGGGCACATCCCCTTTTTTCTTGGTTCTTATTTTGAAACTTCCCGAGCAATTCGATGTGCTGTTGATTAATTACTATAATAATATTTTTGATCTCTCGGACACTAGTGTGGTAGATGACCTTGAAACAGTAATGTATAAGGCTATGAACACAAGTAAGAAGATTTTAAGAAGAATTTGGGTTGATGATTTTAATGCCCATCTGTGTGAACCGGAATGTTTAGACTGTTGTGGGCTCTATGATGAACATGATTGTACCATCCAACATTTTAAGCACTCCCCTTATGGGAATGCTCTTAATCGTCTGATAGCAGCTAATTCCCTGCTTTTCTCCATGTCATTGGTAGAGGGGGTACCGACATTTAAAAGAGGAGACACTCGTACCACAATTGACTTTATAATTTATTCTAGAGAACTTACCCCTTTTGTTGGACAGTTTAGGGTGATGCTAACATGTTAGTGCCCACAATCCTTTAATTTTAGAGACAAGTTTGGGTCTTAATAGCAATTCTAGAGTTGAAAAGCGATATCCAGATATGAAATTCTTAGCTCGAAAAGGCCTGACCATTAAATGGGGAAAAATAGGCAGTAATAGCTTTTTTAAAGACCTAATTATGAATAGATGGACAGATGTGATGACAGCTCTGGGTGAAGATACTCCTCCCCATGAAATTGTCCGTGCCTACTCCTCCCTGACAAAATATATGGCCAAAAAACTGCAGTGCCCTAGTACCAATAAAGCAAGAGGCCCACGATGGTTCGATCATGCATGCACTTCTTCTTTAAAAAATCTGAAGAAAATAAAAAAAAAATTCCCTCACGATAGACATGCTTTTAAAATTGCAAGAAAGAAATACAAGGATGCCCTTGCCCTTAGAAAAGCTGAACTGAGGGATTCTGCCTGGGAGGAATTGACTGAGGCGAGCAAAAGCAGAGATATAGCCGCTTTTTGGCGAGTGGTTAATTCACCACTACTAAACGACAATGCTAATATGACTGTGGATGCTGTTATTCCAGCACAAACTTGGGTGGACTATTTTTCGAAAATCTTCACAACCAAGGAAAATGTCACACAGGATGATACAAGTTGCCTTATGACATTAAGTAATGCCATCGTTAGTGCGGCCTTTAGTAACACTGTTAATGAAGCAGACGTAAAACAGGCTATCCAAGATTGCCCCTCTGAGAAAGCTCCTGGCCCAGACAGAATCCCTGCCGATCTATACAAAGCGCTCCCAGATTTTTGGGGTCCACTGCTTACCAATGTTTTGAAATCTGCCATGACAGGCCCATTAGTAGATACCTGGAGTGAGGCGATCATCATCCCGATTTTCAAAAAGGGGAATAGGTCAGACCCCATATGCTATCGACCAATTTCCCTCTTGGATAGCTCGGTCACGATTTTGGGCAGAGTGATCCTAAATAAGTTGGAAAATTGGGCAATGGAGACTAACTGTCTCTCAGAATTGCAATTTGGGTTTCGACCAGGGCTGGGAACAGTCAAACAAACACTTAATTTGACCTTGATAGTCCAGAAATATACGAAAGCCAAAAAGGGGTGTGTACATTTAGCATTTATGGACTTGTTGTGCTTTTGACACAGTCAATCGAGAAAAATTGTGGATGATTATGTCAGAATTGGGGGTGGATAAAGACATAATTGTCCTACTTAGTAGGCTTCATGCATGCACTTCAGCCCGAGTTCGATATTCTCAGGAGGGCGACTTAACAGAGAAGTTTTCTGTATCAAAGGGGGTCAGGCAGGGTTGTGTGCTGGCCCCCTTTCTTTTTCTTCTTTACATAAACAGATTAGAGAAATATCTCTGTGAAATGGGGAAGGACTTACCAACTATTAATAATTCCCCAATTCCAGTACTGCTGTATGCGGACGATGCCGTATTTAGGTCAAGGACAGCTAATGGCCTCCAAATTTTATTGAATGCTTTTAATGTATTTAGGGGAAATTGTGGTCTTAAAATTAATAGATCAAAGTCATTTGTGATGAAGAGTGGGCCAAAGCTAGCAAAAACTAAAACATTTATTATGGAAGGGAAAGAAATACACAAGGTCCCACATTTTACATATTTGGGAGTCCCTATTGATGTAGATTTTAACTGGAAATCTTTCGTAAATATATGTCTAACACAATTTCAAAGTGCTATAACGCGGTTTTTAGATTTTCGAAAAAGTTGGGACACAAACCCATAAAAAAGATGATGATTTTTTTTTCTTGCTAATGCCTCTCCATTGCGACATTTGGAGCAGGGGTCTGGGGCTATGCTGAATCCTCGAGCCTCCAGGTTGCAGAAAACACGTTTTTAAGGAGGCTATTAGCAGTCCCCCAGTCAACTTCAGTAAAGTTTTGTCATGAAGAAGTGGGCTTGAGAGGCATATCCGACTACATAAAGCTCCAACCTGCATTATTATGGTTAAAATTTTGGTTAAAACAGGAAGCTCATTTATGTAGAAAGGTGATACAGGATTGCCTCTCATTAACAAGATCAATGGACATACCTTCGCTCAGATACGTCCGCTCATTGATTCTCTCCTCAGGAGTAGGGGAGCTTTTCATGAACCCGGACCTTATAGCAAAGCGGGACATTAAAAGACTAAAGGACATATATTGGCAGCTAATGTGGGACCTAAAATCAAACTCAGGTTTAGATCAAAATCAGGAGAGATGTCAGTCACAGCAATTATATCCAATGTTATACTTGGTTATTACTAGCTCTGAGCGACAAAGGTTCCTACTGACCAGGTTACGTTTGAATACATTACACCACCTGGTAGCATTCCCCTCATGCAGAACCTGGTTTCAGACTCTTCCCCCTTGTCGCTGTGATGGAAAGACACCTCAAAGCACATTGCACTTTATACTTTTTTGTAAGCTCTATGATACCCCAAGAAAAAGGTTTTTACGGCCGATTTTATTAACTAAAAGTATCAGAACTAGCCAGACTGCCTACTCTTATTTACACAAGCTGGAAGATGAAGAGACAATACAGGCTATGTTAAACTATCTATATGCTGCTTTTGGAATTCGAAAGAGGTTTTAAAAATATGCTTGCATTAACTTAACGTTTACAGATTTAAATTATTGTATTTATTTGATGTCTTTTATGGTCTTTTTGTACCGAATAAAGTATTGAAGAAGAAGAATAGCTCATGATTTAAAAACACCTGCTGCCAGGTTCTTTGTGCGTCCAGCTTTCAGGCAGCAATAACAATGTCAACATAACTCTTGTGACTAATGTTCCTTCTTTTCCTAAGATTTGTCTAGTGGCAGTTTTGTATCGTCATAAAGTAGCATAGAGGGTTAATATGGCTGCTGCAAACAGCGTGTACTGTACAGATCACAGATCTACATTTCATATAGATAACTGAGTAGATTACTGCTTTTGTCATAGTGATTCTTTTATTATTGCAGTTCGTAAGCTAGACCCCTTATACAGAACATTGACTGTTATGACCTGTCATTAAAGAGCATCATGGAAACGGCATTCAAAGGGTTAGGACTGTCAGACCTTGCATCCATGATGTGGTTCCCCCCAGCATTTTGCCTTCAGACTTCCTGTTTTGCTGACATTGTTTTTGATAGCTTTAAGATTGTGGGCACTTTACCACTGCTAATCAGTGCTAAAGCATATGTGCTGTCTGCTTAACAAGTAGTAACATTGGCTTGGCCGCAACTAGCATATTAAATATACTTATAAGTTCTTAGTAAAGTGCAGCACCTATGCCCAGGGCTTGTAAATTAAATGATACTAGTGGGCCTGCAGCACAGATCATGCCGCCCATTACAGAAGCCCTTTAAACATGCCTGTCACCATAGAGCCTGTGGGTGCAGTTTTAAACTGTCATTTTGACCTAGCAAGTGCACCCACTTGGCCCAATCTTTCCTTTATAGTACATGCAAATCACCCCCAAGGGGAGGCTGCAGTATATGTAAAACGTTGGACATGTGCTAAGTTTAGCATCTCCTGGTAGTGAAAAACTAATACAGTACATTGTTTTTTCACTGCTGCAAGGCCTATCTCGCTCAAAGGTTATCATTGGGATTATATTGAATCAGTCCTTAAGTGTATTTTCCAATTCAGAATAGATAGAAATTTGGAATTGGGTGTCTCCGGACTCACAATTTAAAATCAAAATTAATGGTGAAGTTGGATTTTATATTGTAATTCTTAAAGTGCCAATTTTAGAAAGTTGGCACTTTCTTACTTTAGCCATTTGGTGCATTCTGCCCGTCTGTGGATACACGTCTGGAGTGGGTGACAGCTGAGCTATGTGCATTACATCTGGATAGCCACACACAATGGGAACTTAGGTGTGATGGATGGCCCTGATGGGCCATCCTGGGCAGGATGAGTAGGAGGAGCTAACACTTACAGCTGAATAGGCTGTGTCTTGTCCCCACACAAATGGCTGCAAACCCCCCTGTAGTGTGTCTGGAGCCAGGACAGGGGCTATGTGAATTTCAAATGCTTCTTTCATTGAAGTTTCCCCCACTTTAAATTCACAACTGGGTATAAGTACTGGACCTCAGACACCAGCAAATCAGTACACTTCCGAATCTGTGGATACTCTGCCAGGAAGAACGACTGCTGTACAGAAAGGACCGCCACTCTGCTGGATTAGTACTCTTCTGGACTCCTGCTCTGCCTTGCTCACTTGCTGTCTGCTGCCCCCTTTGCCTGGTAGTGGGAAGGACTGGATCTGCATCTCTCCAACCCAGAATCCAAGTGACTCTAAGTCCTTGCTGGCTTGCATCCCTTTTTCTGAAGTCTCAGGGACACAAAAGACTTCTAACTCACCTGCTACAGCACCAGGACTCTGCCAACTGTGAGTCTTGCCATATCAAGTGATGTCAATTCAGTCCTAGGTCCTTGAAAGTGGGTATAAAGTGCTGCTCCAGAACCGGCACATCACCACTGCTGCGTGGATCGGAACCAGAACATCGCCTGTACTGCAGGGATTAACTCCCACACAATGCAGGGTCAGATCTGACACATTGCCTTTCGGACCACCACAACTCAGAGCCACCGCATAACTACTGCTACGTGGAGAAACTTGATGCATCTCCTCTACTGCATGGGGAAAATCAATGCATCTCCTCTGCTGTGGGGATCAACTTCAGCACATTGCCTTCAGAACCACAGCAGCCTGGTTTTCCCTGCAATACTGCTGCTGCATGGGGAAAAATGATGCATCTCCTGAGCTGCATTGGGAAAATCAATGCAGCTCCTCTGTTGCAGGGACAGACACCAGCACATTGCCTCAGTGGCACCTGCATCTTCATTGACGCAGCTAGGATTAAGATACTTTTGTTCAGCGGTCATCACTTGGCCACTGTAGTCAGCCTATGCTCCATTGCAGTCGGCATGAACTTATGACTTTGTCCTGGTACAGTGCGACTAGATATTCCAAATAAGTGCCTATTATTTCCAAGTGTTATTTTAGTGTTTATTCTTATAGGGTTTTTTCTCCCAAGTATTAGTTTTGTGCTTATTCTTATATCTGGTGTTCTCAGACTCAGACTTTCATGGAAACCAGGCAGGGCAGGGACTGCAAGCACAAGCACAGATCACCCCTGCGTTAATTTTTCCTTAACAACAGATTGTGTAAAATGCTTCCCTCAACTGGCCCCAGTACCCAACATTTTCCCTACTCCTCACTCTCATTTACCACCAGTTGAGAGAGGGTGGTCTATGGCAACAGAACTGGCCACGAATTGCGGAC
This sequence comes from Pleurodeles waltl, assembly GCF_031143425.1. Taxonomy (NCBI): domain Eukaryota; kingdom Metazoa; phylum Chordata; class Amphibia; order Caudata; family Salamandridae; genus Pleurodeles; species Pleurodeles waltl. The sequence goes on from NC_090440.1 coordinate 1,102,511,269, forward strand.
AACCATGTTGATTTGGACCAAATAATTCCAGATTCATATTGTTATCGCAATTCTGAGGATACAGTCTCAGCATTAAATGGTACAGTGGTGCATTTTCCACCTGAAATGATCAAGATTGTTGATGAGCACTGTAAACGTTCCAGATGTAGCACATGGTCTCTTTATTTCCCTGATGTTTTTAAAACTTCATTAGATTTTCTGTTCATAAAGGTAGTATTATACAACTTTGCCCACATCCAGACAAGGGTAGTTAAAAATAGATGGAACTTGACAGGCTCCATTCTAAGAGTAAGCAGAACAGAAAAAGGTGTGTCTTAAACTCTCACACATTATAGTATGTCTCCTTCAAATCAGAAACATACAGGAAGGGCTAGTCAGAGGGAGAACCATTGGACATGAAGACACCTTCCATCAAACTCTCTATATCTAGCAGGCCAAAAAGTTAGTACCACTTGGGATCTTGACCTCATCACGCCTCTTTCTCAACAAGAGAGGTGGAAGTATTTAGACATTTAACCAGAAGTGTGCCTTTCGAGAAATGAGTGATGGTTTTTGTTAGCCCTGGCAGCTTTTTGGCTTGTCTCCCCTTTCTTCTTGCCTTCTGACCTCATATTTTTATGGTGTACTGTTTTTGCTGGCTTATTGTTTCTGAGCACTTTACCACTGCTAAATAGTGCTACAGTGCAAGTGCTCCCTATATAAATGGTACTGTTGATTGGTTTGTCAATGATTGGCATATTTGATTTACTGGTAGGTCCCTAGTAAAGTGCACCAGAGGTGCCCAGGGCCTATAGATAAAATGCTACAAGTGGGCCTGCAGCACTGATTGTGCCACCCATATGGGTAGCCCTGTAAACATGGCTCTGACATGCAACTGCAGTGTCTGTGTGTGCAGTTGTAAACTTCCAATTCAAGCTGACAAGTGTACCCACTTTCCAACCTAAACCTTCCCTTTTACTGCATGGAAGGCAACCCTAAGGTGGGCCAAGCGCAGCCCCTGGGCAGGGTGCAGTGTATGTTAAAGGTGGGAAATGTGCTGATGTGTGTTAACATGTCCTAACAGTAAATTTACTGACAAATTGATTTTTCACTGTTGCCAGGCTACATAGGTTAACATGGGGGTGCCTTTAAATAACTTTAAAGTGCAATATCCCTTTGAAAGCAGATAGAAATGTAGAGTTTAGGGTCTCTGGACCACAATTTGAAAATATATCTTTTAGTGAAGTTGGTTTTTAGATTGTTAGTTTGAAAATGTCACGTTTAGAAAGTAGGCATTTTCTTACTTAAACCCCTTTTTGACTCTGCGTGTTTGTGGATTGCCTATCAGGGTCAGTTTGACAGTTGGGCTGTTGTGAATTCCCTCTAGACAGTGACACAAAGGGAACTGGAGTGTAACCTGCATATCCTGATGAACCATCTGAGCTAGAGTGGAAGGAGGAGTGGTCACTCACACCTGAAAGTGCTGTGCCTGTCCTCACACAATGCGGTCTCCAACCCTCTGGTGTGTGTCTAGGGCCTGGTGTGGACAAGGAAGGATCTTACAAACACTTGAGACTTTGCTTTGAAGTTTGCCAACTTCAAAGGCAGAAAGGGGTATGACTGTTGGACCCAAAACCCCAGACTTCTGGAATCTTTCTGGAATCAAGAGGAACCTCTGCCAAGGAGAAGAGTTGAGGAGCTAGAGGAGGAGTACTATCTCTTTGCTGTCTTGCTTTGCTGGATTGGCCTGCAGTTGCGGCTTCTGCCTTAAAAGAGAGCAAAGGGTGAACTTTGCTGTGTATCCTGCTTGAGATAGTTCTTCAAGGACTTGGAGTTGAGCTTGACTGCTGTTGTAAAGACTTCAGTTTCAACTTCCTACAGCACTAGAAACTGCGTGTTTTGTGCTGTTCAATGAGAAAAACCACAGCGACGTCATCAACGATGCTGCTGGCCAGCACCGTGCCCTGCCGACGCTGCACGGAGCCGCATGGCTCTGCCCCGAACCGTGACCCTGGTCTCACCGATGCCATCATCGGATGACTTCACTGAGCTGCTGCTCGCACTGTGACCTGTGGGCCCCACACTCCACCATCGCCTGCTCACACCTCAGCCTGGGCATCCCTGACGACACTGCTCCTGCTGACACCAGTGCCACTGTCCACACCGTGGCCTCTGGACACCGCTCATGAGGAGCACAAAGCACTGTCCTGTTACGCACTGCAGCCACAGTCCACCGACGCCAATATAATCAACTCCAGTGCCGTCAACAGATGTCCCTTTCTGCACTGTGACCTGTAGATGCCCCCCAGAGCCATCCCGCACCGCTAACTTGGGCATTCCAACGACAATGCCTCAGCAAGGATTACGCCGCTGCCTGCACCGTGACCTGGTGACACCGCATGTCACACTGTCCCTCTTCACATGGCAGCCCTGGTCTCAATAATGCCGCTGGACGCCATCACCGAGCCACTGCCTGCACCGTGACATGTCAGCACCACACGTTGCATCGTCCCGCTTCGCACCGCAGCCCCGACGCCATCCACGCCAACGCTCCTGACTTCATCAGCCTAGAGTTCGATCCACAATGCGTGTGACTTCAAGGGCCAGATCATCCCTGCACCGACTCCAGAACTGACATCACGATGCAAGCGACGCTGCTCCCTGGAGCTCACCGCGAGGATCACAACGCCCTGCAAATCCAACGGTACTGTTTGGGGTCTTCCCAACACTGTAGCTGACCTGCGAAGCCGCGGCCGGCCTGCACTGTTGGTTTTGTTGATCATGATGCTGTGATAGCCCCAGATGGAGCTATCGACTTCAAGGAACTGTATTTTTATGTTATTTCTTGCAAAATCCATATCTTTAGCACTGTATGTTGGATTGTTCTCATTTTGTTAGTGTTTTACACAGATACATATTGGCTATTTTTCTAAAACTGGTGTGGTGTCCTTTTGTAGTGTCTTCACTGTATTACTGTGTGTTTTGAGCAAATGATTTACACATTGCTTCTGAGATAAGCCTGATTGCTCATTGCAAGCTACCAAGGGGGTGGGCAGGGGTTATCTGAGATGGGTATCTCCCTTATCCTGACTAGAGCGAAGGTCCCTACTTGGACAGGGTGCAAACCGAGTACCAACTTGAGACCCTATGTACAACATTATTCATTAAAGTGCATTTTTCACTAAAGGGCAATTTTTATAGGTTGCAGCCCTAGATCCTCAAGTCCTGTATTGTTTGGTAAGAACCTTGTAGGATTAGCATCAGGTTAAAAGCTGAGTTCTAAACTGTTGGAATGCAACATCAAAGTCTGCTTGCCACTCTCCTGGTGCTGCTGGACAGAGTCATTTGTGAGTCCTATCCTTTCCTGAGGCGGCCCTCTAGGCCCAGGCCTCAGAAGTGGGTTTTGCAGCTACAATCTCCCAAAAGTGACGCATCACTCAGAATGAGGCAGAAAAATCAATGCATCGCATCCATGCCAGCGATGCAGTGGCTGCCGGATGACAGCAGATCCACAGGCTCTGTGGTCCCATGGTGACGCTCTGCACGGCCACTGACGAAGCATTGCATTCAGTTTTCAAGAGCCCGCTGTTGATGCAATGCCCCAAGTGTGAAGGAAAACAGACGCATCTTGCCCTTATCAACAATGCTTTGCTCCTCCAAATGTTCTGTTTTAGCTGACCCTGCATGGGTTCTGTAGCCGGCCTACCCTCTATCGCAGTTGGCCTGGATTTTGGTTTTGCACCGGTTCCTCGCTAACTCAAGTATCAATCAATCAAGGATTTATAGAGTGCACTAATCACCCGTTAGGGTCTCAAGGCGCTGGGGGGGGGCTACTGGTCGTAGAGCCATGTCTTGAGGCGTTTCCTGAATGTCAAGAGGTCTTGGGTCTGGCGAAGGTGGAGCTGTAGGGAGTTTCAGATCTTGGCAGCTAGGTGAGAGAAGGATCTTCCTCAGGCGGTGGTGCAATGGATGTGGGGGATGGAGGCGAGGGTGAGGCTGGTGAGGTGAAGATTGCGGGTGGGGTGTGGAAGGTGAGTCTGTCGTTGAGGTAGGCTGGGCCTGTGTCGTGGAGGGCCTTGTGTGCGTGGATGAGGAGTTTAAAGGTAATCCTCTTTGATACTGGTAGCCAGTGAAAGTCTCTGAGGTGGGGGGAAATGTGGTCGTGGCGTGGGATGTCCAGAAGGAGGCAGGCAGATGTGTTCTGGATTATTTGCAGCTGTGTTAGGAGTTTGGTTGTTATTCCTGCATATATGGCGTTTCCATAGTCTAATCGGCTGCTGACCAGGGCGTGGGAGATGGTTTTCCTGGTTTCAACGGGAATCCACTTGAAGATTTTGCGAAGCATGCAGAGAGTGTTGTAGCAGGAAGAGGAGATAGCATTGACCTGCTGAGTCATGCTGAGTGTGGAGTCCAAGATAAAGCCTACGTTGCGTGCGTGGGTGGTTGGTGAGGGCGCGGTTCCTAGGGAGGTGGGCCACCAGGAGTCAATCCAAGCTGAGGGGTTGGGGCCAAAGATGAGGATTTCTGTCTTGTCTGTGTTTAACTTGAGGTAGCTTGATTCCATCCAGCTGGCGATGGCGCGAAGTCCGTTGTGGAGGTTGTTCTTTGCAGTTGTAGGGTCTTTCGGGAGGTAGAGGATGAGCTGAGTGTCGTCTGCGTAGGAAACTATGTTGATGTGGTGGGTTCGTGAGATGTTGGCGAGGGGGGCCATGTAAACGTTGAAGAGCGTGGGGCTGAGCGAAGATCCTTGGGGAACGCCACAGATGATTCTGGAGGCTTCTGACAGGAACGGTGGGAGGCGGACTCTCTGCGTTCTGCCTGAGAGAAATGACGAGATCCAGTTGAGTGCCTTGTCGCGGATTCCAGCATTGTGGAGGCGTGTGCGGAGAGTGTGATGACTTACCGTGTCAAAAACTGCAGAGAGGTCCAGGAAGATGAGTGCTGCTGTTTCTCCTTCGTCGAGCATGGTCCTAATGTTGCCTGTGGCAGCAATGAGTGCAGTCTCGGTGCTGTGGTTTCTGCGGAATCCAGATTGGGAGGTGTTGAGTACTTTGCTGTCTTCCAGGAACCGGGATAGTTGGCAGTTTACGATTTTTTCCATGACCTTGGCTGGCAAGGGGAGGAGGGAGATCGGCCAGTAGTTCTTGGGGTCGTCTGGGTCTGCCTTTGGTTTCTTCAGCAGGGTGCTGATTTCTGCGTGCTTCCATCTTTCTGGGAAGGTGGCTGACTCGAAGGAGCTGTTGATGGTTTTGCAGAGGTGAAGGGCGATGATGATGTTTGCCTTATTGAAGATATGGTGTGGGCAGGGGTCCGATGGTGATCCGGAGTGGATGGAGGCCATGGTGGTGGGGTGTCTTCTATGTTGACGGGGGTCCAGATGTGGAGGAGGTGGTGTTGCTTGGAGCGTTGGGTTCTTGGGTGTTTGTAGTCAGCTGGTGGGTCAGGGGTTTGAAGCTATTGTGGATTTCCCCTATCTTTCGACGGAAGTGGGTTGCCAGTGAGTTGCAGAACTCCTGTGATGGCGGGGGTTCATTGGAGCAGGTCCTGGGGATGGAGAGCTCATTGATGATGCCAAAGAGCTCTTTACTGTTGTGAGCGTTGGTGTCAATGCGGTTTTTGAAGAGGGTCCTTTTGGTGGTGCGGATCAATTGGTGATGTTTGCATAGGGCATCCTTGAATGCAATGTGGTTGGAGTTGGTAGGGTCAAGGTGGAGTTGGTAGGGTCAAGGTATCCTTTTGACCGCTTATGACGTCTAAGCACTGTTTTAACATTTAATTATATCAGTCATATCTCGACCTCAACTAATTGGATTTTTGTTGTTTTGGTCTTGTTTTAATCATTTAAATATTATCCATTTGTCCAAACTGGCCTGGGGTCTTTTTGTGGTTTTTCCATTGAGTTACTGTATTTTAAGTGTGTTGCACAAATACTTTTCATTTTGCTTTTTAAGTTAAGCCTCACTGACCTGTGTCAAGCTACCAAGGGGTGAGCACAGGTTGATGTAGGGAGTGTATCTGACTTACCCTGACTAGGATTGTGGTCTCTAATTGGACAGTGTGCATATCTCTGCCAAATGGAGACCCTTTTTCTAACAGGGGCCCTTTGTGTTTTACTCATTTGGGTATTTTCAATTCCAAGTCAACATTCTGTGATTGAAAACTGTTTATACAGATTGAGCAATGCACACCTTTACTTGGCTTGCTGTCCTTTAAGCACAGATTATTTTACATATTAAAATCCTTTGACAGTCTCCAAAAGAAAATAGGAAGTTTTTACGTTAACTAAGCTCAAACAGCTCAGTTTATGCTGAATCAATAGTGTCTCAAGGCTAATTGAGTAATTCTGACTGGAATAGAGGAGTAAGAGATCTCCATTAGTTAAGGAGAGTTTTTAGAAGGTTTACATGTTTGTCGACAGTCAGCACTGTCCAAAGCCATGGCGGGCAATTTACTGTAAGCTATAAATCCACATGCTTCAAAGAAAAAATATATATAAGGCAATCCTTGTAATGAACATGTGCATAATTATTGGGTCAATGGAAAAAGGCTTTGTTATGCATATGTCATGTGTTTAATGTAGTGCCAACAACCTTGTTTTACTTTGTGTCCTGCACAAGCAATTAGATTGTAAATATTCCTGTAGAGACCGTGAGCCTTGGCTTTCATTTTGTTAAGGCAATATATAAATATATGTATATATATATATATTAGAAAACAAATTGGTCAGTTGTTCGAGTAGCGCACTAATCTACAGGTGCTAGTGACGGAGGGAACCATCCCCGTAAATTTATATTCTAAGGAGAAATTCACCGCACTCCATGGTGCGGTGAATTTCTTCATTTGAAAATATATATGTATGAAGAGATATATATATGTGTGTGTGTGTACATATATACACACATGCACACATACATACATATATATATATATATATATACATATCTATCTATATATATGTGTGTGCATATATATATGTGTGTGCATATATATATATACATATATATATATATATATATATATATATATATATATATATATATATGAAAAATGCCATGCACAAACTTGTCATCCATGATATGATGCGATTTCTAATGTGGCAGTGATGTTATCAATGATGTTATGGAGTAAGTCATGAGTGATGTAATAAGTGGGGGTATTAGCTGTGCATGGCTAGTGCGCAAGTTATAGGTACCACAGGGCCTTAGTTATAGATACTAGAGGTAACTACGGGCCTCATTATGACCCTGGCGGCCGGTGGTAAGCTGGCGGTAACACCGTTAACAGGCTGGCGGTGTTACTCCGGCTATTATGACCATGGCCCAATAGCCACAGACATACCGCCGGCCCCTCCACTATACCGCCAGGTGCCCAGGGTATTATGAGTCTCCAACCGTCAGCCTGGCCACAGTGGTAAACAGCGTCATGGAAAGGCTGGCAGTAAGGGGGACCTGGGGTGCCCCTGGGGGCCCCTGCACTGCCCATGCACTTGGCATGGGCCCCCAGGCATAGCCCCGTCGCGTATTTCACTGCCCAAATTTCCAGCAGTGAAATACGCGACGGGTGCTACTGCCCCCCCTGCACATCAGCATTGCCCCTGGCTCTATTACGAGCCGGCAGCAATGTTGATGTGACTTTTCCACTGGGCCAGCGGATGGTAACACTGTTACCGTCCGCTGGCCCAGCGGAAAAGTCATAATAGGGAGCCAGAAATATCGCCGGCACTGGCGGTATTCTGTCTCCTTCAGCCTCGGCGATCTTTTTGAAAGACCGCTGAGGGTGTAATGAGGGCATATATTTGGTGAATTTCAGGGGTTTTTCTGTTTAAAACTACATTGTCGCTGCAATTTTCAACTCACTTCAGCTTCACATTAAACTTTGTTTTTTCAGTTCATTTTTAGTCTTATTTTTTAATGTAAAGTAATATTTCATTACCATATGTAAAAGATCAGGGGGTGGCTGTAGGTTGTGCGCAGCCCCAGGCATCCAACCCCACACCACGCACATTCTTTGGCCATGCAGGGCATGGAATTGGCCACAGGGCCTGCATCCAATCCATTGGTGCAGCGTCCTTTCCCAAGCCACTTCAGGCACAGGAACATCATCCCCTGATGCCTGTGTTTTTTTTTAATGGGAAGGGGTGCATAGGCCCCCTCCTCGTGCCACTTTTGACATTGGGGACCCCACCTCCCAGGGCCAAAAAGATATTTGTAGAGGGGAGGGGTGCACAGCCCCCTCCCCAGCTAAAAAGGGCCCCAAAAACCCAATACATAGGGGCTTTTTGTATTAAGGGAAGGGGCATTCGAGCCCTCTCCCTGAGTAACTAATGGCCCCCAGGTATATTCTTATTCTTCAATACTGAGCAGTAGGACTCAGATCTTGCGCCACTCCCTGGTATGCCTCCTATCGAGGAGAAGTTCCATGTGGTCCTCAACACAGAACATGGTCATTAACCTTTGCTTTCAACCCAAAACACCAGTTTGAAAACATCATCTTTTTAGGGGATTGGCTTTTACTTTATTTTGAACTTTGGATTTAGGGCATTTTTGGGGACTAATATTTCTGATATTTTTCTTGTTTACATTTATTTTTCCCTTTGAACTATGTAAATAGGAATGTCTGCTGATTGCCATTGTGAGTTTTCAGTTGTTTGCCCTACCCCAGTTGAGTCTTGCTACACGTACTCAGGTTCTATTCAGTTTATTTCTTCCCTCCACAAGGCCACATGACATTTTTACATAATCTCTGGAACACCTGCCCAGTGTTCTTTCTCTCTGAAAAATATATAAATCAATATTTTTCTATTTAACTTGAAACTATGACTCATTTAGTATTCAGCGTGCATGTAGTACGTAGACATATGCACATTGTCAAAAGGTGAACATCAAATGATTTCAGGGCTACACAGTATTCTGTGACACAACCCACATGCATCAAACTTCAGGCTGATGTGGAGGTGGAATTTATATAAAATTGACCTCTATTCATAAATAGTAACACAATAAAAATTACTGTTTCCATCTGATGGGGAATAGGTTAACACAAAAGAAAATATGGGTTTTGTGTGAGTAGAAGGGATTGACTAGTGGGTGCAGTCTTTATGGGAGCAGTGGTTGCTTTCCATGCACATAGGTGAGGGGTCATCTCCATCACCAAAGTAATACTGTGCCCACTTCAGATTGAGAAACAGCCTGGTACTTGAAGCAGATGGGTGAGTAGGTGGGATAATGGGTTGAGCAGGTGGATTGGTGTTAGAATGGGCCCAGCAGGTTGTTGAGGTCCTTCAGTTGCCTAAATTGCAGGCTGAAGCCAACCCCTCCCCAGCGTTGACTTGATGATCCAGTTTGTGACTGACCCTTGTTTAAGAGGCCCTGTATGAGCTGCATGATCAAAGCATGACACTTACTTCACCTCCATCATCACCTAGCAATGTTCCTGTGTGCACCTTAATGATGTCTTGGTGACTTTTGTCTATATTCTCTAAGGTACAGGTCAACCTCTCATTAACCTATTGAGGTATTTCAGGTGGGTGCAGATGTTGTGCAAGCTTGCCCCTATTTCATTATTTTCGTCCACACTGAGAATTGTCATTTGCTAAAAACATACTCCCAGAGGACAGTGTTTGTCCATGCCACGTCCCCTGCTTGCGTGCAAGCCCATCTCATAGAGACATCTAGTTGCCCTGCACATAAATTGCTGACACCTGGAAGGTTGTGGGCTGAAGATTGCTCAACAGAGGAAAAGTCAATTTTAAGTGGGGCTTTTTCCCCGTGAGAAGATGGAGAGAAGTCCAGAGCTGTCCAATGATGGAAGAATACAACCGAGTTACCTACTGCCACAGGAGTGGCTGTAGGAGAGTCCTACATAGATGGGATACGCAATGGTAACTTTTTAGATAGTGCCTGAGGATTGCAATGTAGAAATCAGTTTATTTCATATGTTTTATAAAATATAGTTTATATAGCAAAATCTGCACCTGTGCTATTTCGGCCCTTTGATTTTCTAATAAAAGAAGCTCCATTAGCTACCTTTTCTTCTCAAACATATTGATGTATGTTTTTTTTTCCTTAGATTGTCGCCCTGTGTAGGTTTTTCATTGCTATCTAAGCAGATTATAAAAATATTTTTGAACTTAACCAGTAAAATATTTGGAGCTAAGTAGTTTTACACCATTATTTCAGTGGTCTAATAAAATCCAGGAGGGAATAATTGCATTCCAGAGTTTAATTAGGAGGAATTGCACTTTCTACCTGAATTCCAGGCACAGTGTGGTATTTATTTTATTAAAAAATAAATGTAACATTTCGATGGGCCACTCAACAAAGCTATTTTTTACTTTGAAAAAAAGCTAAAGTTAAGTATCTCCCTGGGTGTGTGTTGTAAAACATACCTTTAATAGCGTATGTTTATTAGTCTTGGATCTTTTGTATACATGTCACCAGACGCTAAAGAGCAGTTATAAAACGGTCTGAGGAAGTTGCCTTGTAAATATGACATGTTCATGTTTGCATATGCGCAAATATGAAATATGCATCCATACCTTTGACTAATCTAACTTGTAAATAGCTTTTCCTACATACAATGTTGGGTCTTGTACGGCTGTGCAAAACTACTGAATACAATAAAATTGTCTGCTCCGAAACGGAGCCATACAATAAATAAAGCAATGCACAGGTTGAGCAATTGTTAAAATCAAGATCAGCTGTATACAGTTGAGACTAGTGGGACTGCACTAGGTGCAGGCCTGGGGAGGAAGGCGCTGAGCTAGCGAGTGGGGTGTTGGGGTGGAGCTTTGGTTAGCAATAGCTCATTATTTAAAAACACCTGCTGCCTGGTTCCTTGTGCGTCCAGCTTTCAGGCAGCAATAACAATGTCAACATAACTCTTGTGATGAATGTTCCTGCTTTTCCTAAGATTTGTCTAGTGGCAGTTATGTGTGTCATAAAGTATCGAAGAGGGTTAATATGGCTGCTACAAATAGCGTTTACTGTGCAGATCACAGATCTGTATTCCAAATGGATAACTGAGTAGATTACTGCTTTTGTCGCAGTGATTCTTTTATTATTGCAGTTTGTAAGCTATACCCCTTATACAGAACATTGACTGTTATGACCTGTCATTAAAGAGCATCATGGAAACGGCATTCAAAGGGTTAGGACTGTCAGTCCTTACATCCATGGTGTGGTTATCTCCCAGTATTTTGCCTTCAGACTTCCTGTTTTGCTGACATTGTTTTTGTTGGCTTTAAGATTCTGGGCACTTTATCACTGCTAATCAGTGCTAAAGCGTATGTGATCTCTGCTTAAAACATAATAACATCGGCTTGGCCACAACTGGCATGTTAAATATACTTATAAGTCCTTAGTAAAGTGCAGCACCCATGCCCAGGGCCTGTAAATTACATGCTTCTGGTGGGCCTGCTGCACTGATCGTGCCACCCATTACAGCATCCCTTTAAACATGTCAGGCCTGTCACTGTAGAGCCTGTGGGTGCAGTTTTAAAATTTAAACTGCCATTTTGACCTAGCAAGTGCACCCACTTGCCAGGCCCAATCCTGCCTTTATAGTACATGCAAGTCACCCCCAAGGGGAGGCTGCAGTATGCTTAAAACAATGGACATGTACTAAGTTTAGCATGTCCTTGTAGTGAAAAACACTGTTTTGTCTCTGCTGCAAGCCATATCTCTCCCATAGGTTAACATTGGGATTACATTGAAACAGTCCTTAAGTGTATTTTCCAATTCAGAATAGATAGAAATTTGGAGTTTGGTGTCTTCCGACTCACAATTTAAAATCAAAATTTATAGTGAAGTTGGATTTTAAATTGTAATTCTTAAAGTGGCAATTTTAGAACGTTGGTATGTTCTTACTTCAGCCATTTGGTGCATTCCACCTGGTTCTGGCTACACGTCTGGGGTGGGTGACAGCTGGGCTATGCGCATTACCTCTAGATAGTGACACACAAAGGGAACTTAGGTGTGACTGATGGGCCATCCACAGCCTGATGGGTCATCCTGGGCAGGATGGGTGGGAGGAGCTAACACTTACAGCTGTATAGGCTGTGTCCTGTCCCCACACAAAGGGCTGCTGAACTCCTGCTCTGCCATGCTGACTTGCTACCTGCTGCCCCCTTTGCCTGGTTGTGAGAAGGACTGGATCTGCATCTCTCCAACCCAGATTCCAAGTGACTCCAAGTCCTTGCTGGCTTGCTCCCTTTTTCTGAAGTCTCAGGGACACAAAAGACTTCTAACTCACCTGCTACAGTACCTGGACCCTGCCAACTGTGAGTCTTGCCCTGCCAAGCGATGTCAATTTAGTACCGGGTCCTTGAAAGTGGGTATAAAGTGCTGCTCCAGTATCGATGCATCACTGCTGTTGGGAGGGACAGAACCAGCACATCGCCACTGCTGCGTGGTTTGGAACCAGCACATCGCTTCTACTGCAGGGATCAACTCCAACACAATGTAGGATCTGCATCTTCTCTACTGCATGGGGAAAATCAACGCATCTCCTCTGCTGTGGGGATCAACTTCAGCACATTGCCTTCGGATCCACAGCAGCCTGGCTTTCCCCGCAATACTGCTCCTGCATGGGGAAAAATCATGCATCTCCTCAGTTGCATTGGGAAAATCAATGAAGCTACTCTGCTGCGGGGACAGATGCCAGCACATTGACTCCGGGGCACCCGCATCTTCATCGACGCAGCTAGGATTAAGATACTTTTGTTAAGCAGTCATCACTGGGTCCCTGTAGCCATCCTATGCTCCATTGCAGTCGACATGAACTTGTGACTTTGTCCTAGTACAGTGCGATTAGATATCCCAAGTAAGTGCCTGTCACTTCCAAGCATTATTTTAGTGTTTATTCTTATAGCGTTTATTTTTCCAATTATATTTTTAGTGTTTGTTCTTATATCTGGTGTTCTCAGACTCAGACTTTCATGGAAACCAGGCTGGAGAGGGACAGCAAGCATAAGCATAGATCACCCCTGCGTTACTTCTTCCTAAACAACAGATTGTGTAAAATGCTTCCCTCAACTGCCCTGCCACCCAACATTTTCCCTACTCCTCACTCTAATTTACCACCTGTTGAGAGAGGGTGGTATTTGGCAACAGAACTGGCCACGAATTGCAGACAACCATGTTGATTTGGACCAAGTAATTCCAGATTCATATTGTTATAGCCGTTTTGAGGCTACAGTCTCAGCATTACATGGTGCAGTGGTGCATTTTCCGCCTGTAATGATCAAGATTGTTGATGAGCACTGTAAATGTTTCAGACTTAGCACATAGGGGGTTATTACAGCTTGGAGGAGGTGTTAATCCGTCCCAAAAATGACGTTAAAGTGACGGATATACCACCAGCCGTATTACGAGTTCCATAGGATATAATGGACTCGTAATACGGCTGGTGGTATATCTGTCAGTTTACCGTCACTTTTGGGACGGATTAACACCTCCTCCAAAGTTGTAATAACCCCCATAGTCTCTTTATTTCCCTGCTGTCTTTAAAATTTCATTAGCTTTTCTGTTCATAAAGGTAGTATAATCCAACTTTACCCACATCCAGGCAAGGGGTAGTGAAAAATAGATGGAACTTGGCAGCTCCATTCTAAGAGTAAGCAGAGCAGAAAAAAGTGTGTCTTAAACTCTCACACATAATAGTATGTCTCCTTCAAATCAGAAACATACAGGAAGGGCTAGTCAGAGGGAGGACCATTGGACATGAAGACACCTTCCACCAAACTCTCAATATCTATCAGGCCAAAAAGCTAGTACCACTTGGGAGCTTGTCCTCATCAGCCCCCTTTCTCAACAAGAGAGGTAGAAGTGTTTAAACATTTAACCAGAAGTGTGCCTTTCGAGAAATGAGTGATGTTTTTTGTTAGCCCTGGCAGCTTTTTGCCGTCTCTCCCCTCTCTTTTTACCTTCTGATCTCCTGTTTTTATGATGTACTGGACTCTGTTTTTGCTGTTTTAGTGCTATAGTGCAAGTGATCTCTACATTAATGTACTATTGATTGGTTTATCCATGATTGGCATATTTGATTTACTGGTACGTCCCTAGTAAAGTGCTCTAGAGGTGACCAGGGCCTGTAATTCAAATACTACTAGTGGACCTACAGCACTGATTGTGCCACTCACATGAGTAGCCCTGTAAACATGGCTCAGACATGCAACTGCAGTGTCTGTGTGTGCAGTTGTAAACTTCCATTTCGACCTGAGAAGTGTACCCACTTGCCAGGCCTACACTTTCCCTTTTACTACATGTAAGGCACCCCTAAGGTGGGCCCAACATAGCCCCTGTAATATACTGTAATATACTGCCTAATTCGGTTTTCACTGTTGCAAGGCTACATAGGTGAACATGGGGGCTGCCTTTAAATAACTTTAAAGTGCAACTTCCCTTTGAAAGCAGATAGAAATGTGGAGTCTAGGGTCACTTGGCTCACAATTTAAAGATACATCTTTTAGTGAAGTTGGTTTTTAGATTGTTAGTTTGAAAATGGCACTTTTAGAAAGGAGACATTTTCTTACTTAAACCATTCTGTGACTCTGCCTGTTTGAGGATTCCCCATCAGGGCCAGTTTGACAGTTGGACTGTTGTGCATTCCCTCTAGACAGTGACACAAAGGTAACTGGAGTGTAACCTGCATATCCTGATGAACCATGTGAGCTAGAGCGGAGAGGAGTGGTCACTCACCTGACAGGGCTGTGCCTGCCCCCACACAATGCGGTCTCCAACCCCCTAGTGTGTGTCTAGGGCCTGGTGTGGACATGGAAGAATCTTACAAACACCTGAGACTTTGCTTTGAAGTTTGCCAACTTAAAAGACAGAACGGGGCATAAATATTGAACCCAAAACCCCAGACTTCTGGAATCTTTCTGGAATCAAGAGGAACCTCTGTCAAGGAGAAGAGCTGAAGAGCTGGAGGAGGACTACTGGCCATTTGCTGTGTTGCTTTGCTTGTTTGGCCTGCAGATGCGGCTTCTGCCTTAATAGAGAGCAAAGGGTGAACTTTGCTGTGTATCCTGCTTGAGAAAGTTCTCCAAGGGCTTGGAGTTGAGCTTGCCTCCTGTTGGAAAGACTTCAGTTTCAACTTCCTACAGCACTGGAAACAGTGTGTTTTGTGCTGTTCAATGAGAAAAACAGCAGTGACGCCATCAACGACGCTGCTGGCCTACACCGTGACCAGCCAACGATGGACAGAGGCACACAGCTCTGCTTTGAACCGTGACCCTGGTCTCACCAATGCCGTCATCGTGACCTGTGAGACCCGCACTCCGGGATCGCCTGCTCACACCTCAGCCTGGGCATCCCCGACGACACAGCTCCTGCTGACACCGGTGCCACTGCGCACACTGTGGCCTCTAAGCACCACTCATGAGTAGCACAAAGCACTGTCCCATCATGCACTGCAGCCGCATTCCACCGACGCCAATACCATCAGCTCAAGATTGCTGTCAACAGACGTCCCTGTCTGCACCGTGACCTGTAGATGCCTCCAGGAGCCATCACGCAAGCTGACTTGGGCCTACCAATGACAACGCTTCAGCAACGATAACGCCGCTGCCTGCACCGTGACCTGGTGGCACCGCATGCCGCACCGTCCCACTTCAGACTGCAGCCCTGGTCTGACTGACGCCGCTGGACGCCGTCACTGAGCCACTGCCTTCACTGTGACATGTCAGCACCACACGTTGCATCGTTCTGCTTCGCACTGCAGCCCAATGCCATCCATGCCAACGCTCCTGACTTCATCTGCCTAGAGTTTGATCCACAATGTGTGTGACTACAAGGGCCCGATGATCCCTGCGCCGACTCTGGAACTGACACAGCGATGCCAGGGAGCTCACCGGGAGGATCACGACACCCTGCAAGTCCAACGTATTATTTTGGGGTCTTCCCAAAACTGTAGCTGTCCTGCGATGCCACGGCCGGCCTGAACTGTTTTGTTGATCATGATGCCCCAGGTGAACATATCGACTTCAAGGAACTGCATTTTTAAGTTAATTCTTCCAAAATTCATATCTTTAGCACTGTATGTTGGATTGTTCTCATTTTAATCTTGTTTTACACAGATAAATATTGGCTATTTTTCTAAAACTGGTGTGATGTCCTTTTGTAGTGTCTTCACTGTATTACTGTGTGTTAAGTGCAAATGCTTTACACATTGCTTCTGAGATAAGCCAGACTGCTCATGCCAAGCTACCAAGGGGGTGAGCCGGGGTTATCTGAGCTGGGTATCTCACTTACTCTGACTAGAGCGAGGGTCCCTACTTTGACAGGGTCAAACTGACTGCCAACTTGAGACCCTATTTCTAAAAATTTTCATTAAAGTGCAATTCTTATAGGTTGCAGCCCTGGATCCTCAAGTCCTGTATTGTTTGGTAAGGCCCTTCTAGGATTAGCATCAGGTGAACAGCTGAGTTCTAAACTGTTGGAATGCACTGATTTTTTGCCCACTCACAGTAAAAGATATTGCAGGAAGCACTAAATAGATTTAGTGAGATATTTGCAATAGAGGAACAAATTAGCACGACTCCCTTTGTGTGCAATATACATCCAGTGGGCAGGAGCATTTCAGTATATCCTCATAAAATAAATATATGTGCAACCAATGTAAAAAGAATGACTACGCTCAGTGGTTATTCCAAAATGTGCATGGATTGAGCCCTATTGGACATCCCTGGTAGGATGATGAAGTGTGCTTGTAGTATTTTCATACATTAAGAAGAATTCCCAGTGTTGTACCAGTCCTCATTGCCAAGGTTAGCAGCCAGGTCTGGTTCATAGCGGCTTTTGTCAACTGCACAGGTATTTGCAAATGTCCCCTTAAAAATGCAAATATCCCTGTAAAAATGGTTTTGGACAGAATGGTAATGTAAGTTTAGCACCAGCTTGCACCATTTCAGTGCACCAGCCGAGCACCATGTTTATGGAATGGTGCAAGCCGGTGCAAAGGGTAGGCTAGCGTAAAAAAATGACATCCGTCGGGTGGGAGCTGGCGGTATAAAAGAAGGGGTTTTGCACACAAAAAATGACGTTAGGCAGGTCAGAGTAAAAAAAACAATTACTCTAACCTGCCTAGAGTCATTTTCTGACGCAAAACCATCCATACCACATGACTCCTGTCTTAGAAAAGACAGGAGTCATGCCCACCACCCCATTGGCCAGCACAGGGGACCAGGATCTCCTGTATATGGCCATGTAGGGGAGCCCATTTCAGGGCCCCCAATGGCACTTTTAAAAAAAAACAATACTCACCTGCACTTACCTATACTTACCTGGGATGGGGTCTGCCATCCGCCACCGTCCCTCTGGGGTGGGTGGGGGTGTTCCTGGGCCCTGGGGAGGGCACCTGTGGTCTTAATCAATGGTGTTCCACCATGGAAATAGGCCTACAGGTCCCCTAATGCCTGCCTTCACCCAGACGTTAAAAAATTTGCACAAAGCAAGCTTTGCACGATTTTTTGACCCCTCTTCCCTCCTTTGCCTGATTTTAGCACGGGGGATAAATATGATGCTAAGGCCATAGAGTCATTTTTAGCACAGAAATGCCTACTTTGCATCTCATTGACGCAAATTAGGTTTCCACATCCAAAAAATTACTTTTACTCTATAAATTTGGCGCTTGACGAGTCTAGCTCCAAAGTATAAATATTTAGTTAGTTTTGCACCAAATTTGCCTAAAAAAATGATGCAAATTTGGCGCAAAACAAGTATAAATATGCCCCTAGGTCCTAACTATAACTACCTATTGGTAGATTATTTATAAAAAGGACATAAAATAAAAAATATATATAGATAGATATTTAGATATAGATATAGACATGGATATAGATATAGATATAGATAACCATATAAACATTTTTTTGCCCATATATTTGGTGCCGCTTGACGAATCTTCATGAAACTTTCTCAAAATATTTGCCAAACACATCAGCTTCTGTCTGGAAAGTTTTGTCTAGGATAGGCTGAGAAAAGGGGTGTCCCAAAACACTTTTTCCTCATGAATTTTTCCATAGGAAAAATTGAACAGCGATAGAGCCAAAAGTACTTGACGGAATAACACCAACTTTGGCAGAAAGGTAGGTCATGTTACATGGTTTTTGTGTAAATGGTTCAGTAGTTTTTGAGAAATTTAGGGGACAAAAAATGTGTATATATAGTGATGCGAATAATTCCCGACCCCTCTCGAACCAGGAAGTGTTGGCAGCCATCTTGGGACTCGGCAGCCAAGTCCCAGAAAAAAATCTAAAACAAAAAAGGAAAGGGGCCGTGGTACAGACACCCTCACCCCTTAGCTCTGGTGGTGGGGTCCCAAAGGGACCCACCCGAGCCAAAAAGCATATTTTTACAAATGATTGCTGTAATTTTTAGTCAGATCTATGAACATTTTTAAAAAATGAAGCACAGGCTCCCATGTTTTGTCTTTTTTAAGCCCCGGGTGGGCCAAGTCTTTTGGGCATTGTTTTATTTGAGTGCTGGGGGGGTTTCCTGGCCCCCTGCAGCCCCAGGGACCAGCACCTCTCTGGGGGCAAAGCAGAAATTATGTGTGGCCCTCCGTGCCCTGGGGACCACCACCTTCCCGGGACTAAATTAATTACTGGCATGGGGGAGCTCCAGCAGCCTCCACCATATACCCGGGGCCCGGCACCTCCCTGGTGCTTTCATCAATTAAGAAGCTGGCCCCTGCTTCCCCAGGAATTGCCAGCTCCCCGGGGCTTTATGAATTAAGTTGGGGGTCAAGGGACCGTCCCCTCTCCAGGGCTTTGTCACTATTTAGAGCGGGGATGCCATGCAACCCCCTCCCCCGCTGTCCCAGGGACCACCACCTCCCCAGGGCAAAGATTACAAACAAATGTGAAGGGGTCTGTTTCGGACCCCCTGTAGCCCGGAGGACCACCAGCTCCTATGCGCTGCAGCCCCACTCCAGTAGCCACTGATGGCCCAGGGGACTGCCACACCCCAGGGCCGGCTCCTGCTATGTCCTGGTCTGGCCACCCCTGGGGCATAGCTGTTTGCTCTGGCTTCGCTTCAGCTTTGATAGCTGCTGCCAAGTCACAGCAAACTTTCCACATTTTTAAAGCAAGACCTCTCAAACATGTCCCTCTGTCAAAAAGTGAAGTTGTCATCCCTGTTCCCTGACACAGATATGTGTGTGGGGGACAGAGATGAAAGCTTTGCTGCAAATGCTGGTTCATGCAGGTGGGGGAAGCTGGTAGATAGCCCGTAAAGGGCTAATAAAAAAGATAATAAGGGACCGCGGTGGAGGCCTTGAGGCTTCCCCCGCAGTCCAAGATAGCCTGTAAAGAGCAGAATGTGAAATAAAAACATAAACTGCAGGGACTGCCTTTGAGGGCAGTCCCAGATAGCCCAAAAACGGCTTAAAAATAATATATATATTTTTTTTTAAAGAGCAGCTGAAGTGTGAAGGTCAGAGACCTTTGCATTGGGGGTTTGAGTCCAGCCGGAGTCGTTTCCTTCCATTATTATTATTATTTTTTTGAATTGCTAAAGTTTAAGGCTCACACTGAGAGGTGATCTTACTGTTTTTAAATGACAAATACATTTCTCTTTTCAAATTGTGCAGAAATATCTCTTCTAAGTATATCAGACATCAAAGCCTAAAGAACTCTATCTATCGCCCTCTTGTTCACTGTCTCTCTCTCTCTCTCTCTCTCTCTCTCTCTTTCAATCTCTTTCTCACAGTCACAGCCCCACTCAGACCCTCACGTACCCACTCATAGGCCCACTCAGACAGTTATGCACCCTCTCACATATTCACTCAGAACCTCGTGCACCCACTCACAGCCCCACTCAGACCCTCACACACCCACTCATAGACCTACTCAGACAGTTATGCACCCTCTGACAGATCCACTCAGACTCTCACACACCCACTTCTGGCCTATTCTTAAATCTCTTGGACTGTCACTCATTAGGTTGAAGGTTCAGATCCTGGTATCTCATGCAGTGTGTCTATGTCTTTTCAAGTGTTTTGAATGTTAACATTTTCTAGTAAGGCAACATTGAAGTATTTTTCCCATTAAAATATGTGGGCTCAATATCATATGTGAATCTGGACAAAGTACAGTTAACAGTCCCTTCTCGCCTAGTGGTTAATGTCTCGGACACTCACACTAAAGGTTGAGGGTTCCAATCTGGGTAAGTCTGTGGTTATTTCCCTGCCCTAGTTTCTTTTCAACTTGAAGGGACTCTGTTCTGCTGTGTATTCAAACTTAACTATAACATTCTAATCTTGCTAGAGTGACTCTTTCAAGTCTTTGTATGAAGAGACCATTTCAATAACAGTCTCTTACTCTCTCTTCCATCCCATTATGGAATGCAAGAGAGAGAGTAACAAGACCTGTTGGGGGAGCTTGAAGGCCCTCCTAGCCTCCCCCGACCTATTTGACAGTTCCTGCCTGCAAAACAATGAGCTATATTTGCTTTTGCTTGGTGGGAGCTGTCAGCTAGGTGGTGCAGTCTTGAGGCCACCGTGAGAAGAATTGCCGGTGGCTCAAATAAAGGAATGCTCTGGTAGTTTTTCAAATATAAAAGGGTATGGGCTGCCACTTTTGAAAGTGTGGAAAAGTAGGTTCAGTTTGGTTAGGAATTGTGAAAAACAAACAGGAAATGTGTAAGCAAGGTATGTAAAGTATACTGTATGTGAATCTGGAGTCAAGTGCAGAGAACCCTACTTAGGGAGGAAAGTCAATAAAGGCCACTGTTGGGCAAGCAATGGCTTTTTTGTGACTACAAATTCCACATACATTGTAAACATAATCAGACTGGTGAGTGAAAACAGGACTCTTAATGACATGTCGAATGCAATAATTAATAATGAATGCGTGAAAGGAGTACAGTCCCTTTGATAGTAGCTAATGATATATAATTTTATGGTCACATATTGTCGAGATGAAACTGCCAAATTGTGATTACATAAAGTTTTCCTGTAAACAAGGCCCAGGTGGACCGAAACGCAGCAGGGATGTATTAGAAACTCTTCTTTCACCAGATTTGCATTTGAGTTAATTCAATATAAACTGTAAACAGGAGTGTGACTCTTGTCTTCCTTCTTTCGAAGATGCAGCTGTGATGTGTGAGCGGCTTGGCCCTAACCTCTAGACTGCACCACTGTGAGATGAAGTGCATATCACCTGAATAAAGGACCACCCGGTAGTTTTTCAAATATATATATAGCTTTTTTGTTTTGCTAATAACTTTGGTACCTTTTGATGAATATTCATAAAAGTTTCTAAAAAACAAGAGTAGTCACTTCAGCAGCTGCCTCAAAAGTTTCAAGGTGATCCATCAAGTGAGGACAGAGAAAAAAGTGTGTGGGCGGGTTCTAAAACGCATTTCACCATATTTTTTTCCTTCGGGAATTTGAACAGTGATAGCGCCTAAACCACTGGACGGAATTACACCAAATTCTGTAGAAAGGTAGCTCTTAGTCCAGAAGAGGTCTTTTGTTATTTGGTGTCAACCCATTCAGTAATTTAGAGAAATTAAAGGAAATCCAAATTTGTATATGTAGGGATGTGAAGGATTTGTGACCCCACCCCAAATCTCGTACTGAGATCTGATTGGCTTTCAACACTTCAAAAAGGAAGTGTTGGCAGCAATATAGGGGCTCGGCTCGAGCAGAGTCCCAGAAAAAAGGTTAAAAATAAAGAAAAGGGGTCAGGGTACGGACACCCTGAACACCTTAGCTCCAGTGGTGGTGTTTCTGAGCCCCCCAGAGCTAAAAAGCACCTTTTGTTTCTACATTTTGTGGCTGAATCGCAAAGGGGTTGCAAATTCATGTTTAAATCATTATGAACACAATGGTGTTTACTGCAGTGTTCATGCTGGCGGTCATTTCACTGACCACCAGCCCCCCTGGGAACCTGCCGGCCGCATAATGAACATTCTGCTGGGCCGGCGGGCCAGCAGAATGCATGGCCAGGACATATCCGGTGGCTCAATGCCTCTGTGCAGGCGGGTGCACCTGTCGCGCAGATCACTGCCCGTAAATCGGGCAGCGACCTGCGTGATGGGGCACTGCACAAGGGCCCCTGAACTTCCCATGACAAGCGCATGGGCAGTGCAGGGGCTCCAAGGGGGGGGGCCAGGAGCACCCCTTCCGCCAGCATTTCCCTGGCGGAGGAACCCACCAGGGAAAGGCTGGTGCCAGAAGGGATCATTATCCGAGGGGCAGCGCTGCTTGCAGCGCTGCCCTGTTGGACAATGGTTCCCTCCACCATCATGCTGCCCTCACTGTGTGCATCTGTGTGGCATGGTGGTCTGAACCTTCGGGATAATAATGTCCCCCTAAGTGTGGTCTCCTGTGCTTCGTTATTCAGAAACCCCCGGGTGGGCCACGACCCGGGCGCATTGTTTTTTAGAGTGCGGGGGGGCCGCCCAGCACCCACGCAGCCTCAAGGACCACCACCTCCCCGGAGCTTAGAACACATATCATGCAGGGATTGGGCGGCCTTCCCGCTGCCCCAGGGCCTCCACTTCTGCAGGGTTTAGAGGTAATATCATGCAGGGGCGTGCAACCCACCCCAAAGCTGCAGAGATCACCACCTCCCTGGGGGGTTACAATTAATATCATGTTAGAAAAACAAAGGTAACAGGGACATTATTGTTAGGCCCACATTTTAAATGTACCAAACCATAGAAATTCAACAGTTATAGTTAGTGTAATCTCAAGTAACTATAACTGGATAGGACACGAATTATAGTTACTTTAGGGCACTAGTTATAGTTACTTGAGGCATCTGGTGAATTTCTATGGTTTTGTACATTTAAAATGTGAGCCTAACTATAATGTCCCTCTAACCTTTGTTTTTTTCAGTGAATTTCTATGTGTTTTATAATTCTATTTCCTAACTAAAACGTACCTGTAACCTTTGTTTTTTTCAGTGAATTTCTATGGTTCTTTTTAAGGTATAGTAATTTTCCACTATATGTGCACAGTGGTGGTTGGCCACAGGGCCTGGCCTCCAGCCAGGACTTGAAGCCTCACCGCTATAAGCACCCAACCTTGCCTGGTGCACAGTGACCAGGAGGGGGTTGGCCTGCAAGACCTGACCCTCAGCCAGACCCTGTGGCCAACACCCCATAACCACCCCACCCCAAGTTGTGCCTTTGGCCGTGCACGGTAGGAATTGGCCTCAATCTCCCTAGGTGTGAGAATAGGTGTGAGAGTGTGTATATGATGGTGAGAGTGTCTGTCAGATAGTCTTTCTAAGTGTGAGACTGCATACATCAGTGTTTTAGTGGGTCTGTTAGTGGGTGCTTGAGGGTGTGAGGAGGTCTGTGAATGGGTGTGAGAGTGTCTGAGTGGGTCTGTGAGTTATGAGTAAGTGTTTGAGTGTGTGTGTGATTGGTAGAAATTAATTGAAAGAGAGACAGAAAGCAAGAAAGAAAGTAAGAGGGAAAGAGATAGAGTTTTTTTAGGTTTTGATGTCTGATATACTTGGAATTAAATATTTGTGTTCAATTTAAAAAATAAATGTAAATGTTATTTTAAAACAAAACTATAATAATTTGTTTTTTATTAAACAAAAAGAGGGAAATGAGTCCAGCTGGAATCAAACCCCCAATGCTCAGTATGCAGGTCTGCAACCTTCATACTGAGCTATGGTTTTCTTTTTTAGCCCTTTACGGGCTATCTGGGACCGAGAGGGAGCCCTCAAGGGTCCCCTAAGGTCCCTCTATTTTTAATTATTTATTTTTTCTTTTTTTACAAAAAAGCCCTTATGGGCTATCTCGCACTGTGGAGGAAGTCTTAAAGCATTCCTCATGGTGCCATTGCTTCAGCAAGCAAGGAGCTTCTTTGATAGCTGCTTTGTGCTTGCTAAAACATTTCATCTCTGTCTCCTGCACAGGTGAGTGCCTGCATGGGACAGAGATTAAAGCTTTGGATTTTGACAGCGGGACCTGCTTTACAGATCCCGCTCTCAAAACCCATAGTGTTTGCTGTGGCTTGGCTCCAGAGGCAGAGTTGCAGTCAAGCCACAACAAACAGCTACATCCTGGGGGTGGGCACCCCGGGACATAGTAGGAGCCGGCTCTGGGAGGTGGTGGTACCCAGGGCTATCATTGGCTCCACAAGGGGGACAGTGTGCCCCCCCTCCAATGTTGAGATAGCCGTGGGGAAATTGTGGTCCCTGGGGTTATTAGGGGTCTGAAACTGACCCCCCCATACATTATTAAGTATGTGCCCTGGGGGTGGTGGTACCCGGGTGTGGGGCTCCTAAAGGGTCCTCCTTTTATTTATAAAACTATTTTCCCCCGGGGTAGTGGTCTCCAGAGCACTGGGGCCACAGGCCCCTTGCACATTATTTCTTAAACACCCCAAAGAGGTTGTGGTCCCCGGGGCAGCGGGAGGGGGCTGGGCAGCCCCCCACATATTGTAACACAGCTCAGGGGAAGTGGCGGCCCCCAGAGCAGTGGGGGCACACGGCCCCCTGCATATGCAGTATAAACCCTGTAAAGGTGGTGGTCCCTAGGGCACCAGGAGGACCCGGTGCATTTCTAAATAAATGCACCCAGGACTTGGTCCACCCAGGGGCTTTATGAAAAAGAAGTGCAAGAGCTTGTGCTTCGTTTTCTTTTTTGATTTTATGGCAGATCGGGGGGTCTGACTGTAAAATAAAAAAGAGACTTTTTAGCCCAGGAGGGGGATCTATTTGGGCTCCTACCACCAGAGCAACCTTGTCAGGGTGTTAGTACCCTGGCCCCTTTTGTACTTTTTTTTTTTTTTTTTAGGACTCTGCTTCAGTCAAGTTCCAAGATGGCTGACAACACTAGAAGTGTTGTCAGCCAAATCAGATCTCAGCACGAGATTGAGAGGGGTTGCGAATCCTTCATGCACCAATATATATATATATATATATGCACATTTGGACTTTCTTAAATTTCTCAAAAACTACTGAATGGATTTACACCAAATAGCAAAAGAGGATCTTTCTAGACCAAGAGCTACATTCTGCTATGTTTGGTGTAATTTCGTTCAGTGGTTTTTGCGCTATCACTGTTCAATTTTTCCTACGGGAATTAACATTGGGAACTCAGCATTGTTCACCCATAATATTAGGGTCTGGGCTGCATACAAATCAGGATGTGAAAACAGAGGGTATACCAATTACAGCTGAATAAAACTGAAGCAGAGTATTTATGATACAGAGTAAGAAGGTTAAGTAGAGGGTACATTGATAGGATATATTTCACATGCCAAAATGGGATATATTATTTACCATAAAGGGTAACAGCGCTTAGCTTGAAGATGAGTAAAACCCTATGGGCATGACATGAATCTATCTGAGTATTCAGCCCACAACTACTCTTGACACCTGCAAGTGGGCACACAGCTCCCATGCCATGGGCAGTATTGATACCTTCAGTGACCAACATAATACAATTTATTTTGGTTGGTAACACAAGGTTAAGATCCAAATAACTGGTGACAGATACAAATCAGATGTGGTACCCAGACTGTGAAAAAAGTCCCCTCTGGTCATTGGTGTGCATAACTCTGTATTGCATTGAGCATAACATTTGATACTATTACCCCAAGGTGAAATGTTTGTATTGAATAAGAAAGTTTTACATGAACAACATGTCCCAGAATGCTTCCTTTTGGGAAGGATGGGCCACAGTGTTTAAGTTGTAATCAAAGAAGGACTCACAGATCATGAGCAAGACTTGTGCAGAGTCGGAATACGTTGGTGTTTGCTGTATAATTAATAAAATTACTTGTTATCACAAGATTGGAGTGCAGCAGCTATTTTCCTACATTGTCTTTAAAAAAAAAAAATATATATATATATATATATAAAACCTAATGGTGGAGGCCAGTAGGTAGTGTGTTTGTGCATATACACTTGGGAACTATCCAGAGTTCTCTCTTCTGTTTTGCATAATTTATAAGTCACTCTAACCCTGAAAGAGTTTTGTTTTGACTTATACGTGGTACTCCCTTGTGTCTGGACAAAGCTAAACCTCTCTGAAGAGATGTAATGACATCCACACACGTCAGGGGGTGCTTTTGCTCATTCCATGTTGCCATGGATGGTATTTTACCAGTCCAAAGCTGTAATACTGTGCCTGGAGTGGTGAAAGACTTTTGTCATTTTACAGCTCAGCAAGCATGGCAATCCTATGCCTAAGGATTTTGCTGTAGAAATTGCAAAAGACCTTGTCACTTTCTAGCTAGGTGTGGATGGCACTGTGCCAATCAAATGCTTAAAATGTTTGCTAGAAAATCAAACATTTGAAATGAGCAAATCTAGAGTATCCCTGTTGTTACTGTGTGGAGCTGATCTCCACATAAACTTGGGAACTACCCAGAGTTCCCTCTTCTGTTTTCCATTATTTAAGTGTCACTTTAACCCTGAAAGTGTTTTATTTTGACTTATACTGGGTGCTCGCTTGTGTCTGGTCAAAGCTAAACCTCTCTGAAGAGCTTTCTAGCACAGTGTGGATGGCACTGTGCCAATGTTATGCTTAAAAACATTGTTAGAAAAAATATGATGGATTGATTTTCTTGCACCCATATTCATCTCCCTGTGCCACTTGGCATATTGAATTTATTTTCTTTGAAAACTGTGTCTGATTTCAAAGTTATATTTGTAAAACAACCATTATATCTCAAATGGCACTGTGCTGATATTTATATGATTAGTATTTTTGGACTCGAATTTTGGTTGCCAATCAATTGTTTGTTGACTTTAAATATCAGGGTACTCAAGGCATTTGCCTATTCCAAGTATTTTGTCTATTTATAGATAGATAGATAGATAGATAGATAGATAGATAGATAGATAGATAGATAGATAGATAGATAGATAGATAGATAGATAGATAGATAGATGATAGATAGATATTGTGAGAAAGTCATCCTTTTTGCTCTGATCACCCCAAAACATTTGAACTGATACTGGATGTTAATTAATCTGATTGTGCAGTGGGCACTGTTAACCAGCTCCAGGGTAGGTGTGCTGTGTAAAATTGTATATGCCAATCAGGCACAATTCAATTGGCTCTGACAGCCTACTTATAAGTCCCTAGTATACAATAGGTTTACAATAGGTATGGGTGCCCAGTATAGTTAGGGCACCCATAGGTGTACTGCCATTGTGTCCAGTGTCATTTTAAAGGCAGGTGTTAGAAATGGGGTCTTTGATTGGCAGTCAGGTTACACCCTTTCCAAGCAGGGACCCTCACTCTAGTCAGAGTAAAGAAAATCATCCTCAGTTAACCCCCACTCACCCCCTTGGTATCTTGGCACGAGCAGACAGGCTTAACTTCAGAAGCAATTTGTAAAGTATTTGTACCAACACACACAGTAATACAGTGAAAACACTACAAAATGACACAACACAGGTTAAAAAAAATAGATAATATTTATCTAAACAAAACAAGACCAACATTTTTAAAAGAATAAGGCCCATATTTATACTTTTTGACGCAAAACTGCGCTAACGCAGTTTAGCGCCAAAAAAATTAGCGCCGGCTAACGCCATTCTGAAGCGCCATGCGGACGCCGTATTTATTGAATGGCGTTAGCCGGCGTTAGCCGACCGGCGCTGCCTGGTGTGCGTGAAAAAAAACCACGTACACCAGGCAGCGCTGGCGTAGGGAAAAATGGCGTTTGGGCGTCCAAAAATGGGGCAAGTCAGGCTGAGGCAAAAAAACGTCTTAACCCGATTTGCGCCATTTTTTTGGGCACCCAGACGCCATTAACATGACTCCTGTCTTAGCAAAGACAGGAGTCATGCCCCCTTGCCCAATGGCCATGCCCAGGGGACTTCTGTCCCCTGGGCATGGTCATTGGGCATAGTGGCATGTAGGGGGGCACAAATCAGGCCCCCCATGCCAAAAAAAAATAAAAAAAAAATACTTACCACGACCTACCTTTTCTTCCCTGGGGTGGGTCCCTCCATCCTTGGGTGTCCTCCTGGGGTGGGCAAGGGTGGCAGGGGGTGTCCCTGGGGGCTTGGGAGGGCACCTCTGGGCTCATTCTGAGCCCACAGGTCCCTTAACGCCTGCCCTGACCCAGGCGCTAAAATCCGGCGCAAATGCGGGTTTTTTAGTCCCGCCCACTCCCGGGCGTCATTTTTGCCCGGGAGTATAAATCCGACGCAATAGCAACGGAGTCATTTTTTTAGACGGGAACGCCTACCTTGCATATCATTAACGCAAGGAAGGTGTTCACGCAAAAAATGACGCTAACTCCATGAACTTTGTCGCTAGATGCGTCTAACGCCAAAGTATAAATATGGAGTTAGTTTTGCGTCGAATTTGCGTCGAAAAAAACGACGCAAATTCGGCGCAAACGGAGTATAAATATGCCCCTAAGAGTCTTAGGCCCTCATTACAACCCTGGCGGTCGGTGATAAAGTGGCGGTAATACCGCCAACAGGCTGACTATAATTACCATGAAATTATGACCACAGCGGAAACACCTCAGACAGACAGCCACTTTAACACAGCGACCGCCAGTGCGGAATCAACTGGCACCACGGCGGTAACCGCCTACAGCCAGGCCAAAGACAATGTTCCAGCCACTGTATTAAGACAGTCCAATCCGCCACCTTTTTCAGGGTGGTACCAACGACATCAAAAGCCTGGTGGAAACACTGCACAGAAGGGAAACAACTCACCTGTGGAGACTCAGAGAACAACCACGCCGCCATGGAGCCTGAGTTGCATGTCTTCCCAATGCTCTTCTACGTGCTGCTCCACTACGAACACCAACGATGGCGAAGACGGCCACGGTGAGTACAGCCTGCCTGCACACGGGGGGGAGAAAAAGAGAATGACACACACACACGCAACACGCAACACCCTCACCCCAACACAATACACACAAGCAGATGCAGTAACATAACATATTGACCCCATACCCCTCAGGAATAATGCAAGGACAACTACAATAGAGTAAAAAGAGGGTAATATAGTAGAAATACGTGTATCTAAATCAAAAAGTATAATTATTAAGCATATTTACAAATTAAGGGACACTGCCCAGTCCTCAATGTTCGTGGGCCTCAGGACTACATCACAAAGTCCAAGGCCCCACCTCACTCCTGCAACAACACGGAGAGAACACTCCAGGAACATCAGGTCAAAAATAGCCTGGCACCTCGGGGATGGGGAAAGGGGGCACCTCAGCCGGATGATGGTACAGCACCACTGGTCCTTAAGGGGGCAACATGCCCATTGCTCTGTCCTGGGGAGTGCAAGGCCACAGTCTCTCAAGTGGGTGACTTGCCTACATGCTCTGGAGGGGGCAACATGCCCTTAGCTTCGTCACGGAGAGTGATAGGCCACAGTCTCTCAAGTGTATGGCTTCTCCACTGGTTGTGGAGGGGGGCATCTTGCCCAATGAGCTTCATCCTAGGGAGGATGGGGTGAGTGGATTGCTTCTCCACTGGTTCTGGAAGGGACATCGTGCCCAGTGAGCTTCATCCTGGGGAGGGTGGGGTGAGTGGATGGATTCTACACTGGTTCTGGTGGGGGCATTGTGCCCAGTGCGCTTAATCCTGGGGAGGATGGGGTGAGTGGATGGAATCTCCACTGGCTCTGGAGAGGGCATTGTGCTCTGTGATGCTGATCTTGGGGAGTGTAAGGTCACAGTCTCTCAGCTGGGTGTCACACCCACAGGATTTGCAGGGGCCAGGCCACACAACAGCCCATGGACGCAGGACTACACACTGTCTGCTGGCGGTGACGGCTGTTCAGTGGTGGTGGTGGTGGTTCTGCTGGTAGTGGTGGAGGAAGGGTCCAGCCCATCCCCCGCCCGCAGCCTCGGACTGCTGCCCACTGGGGCTGGTGGTGGTAGTGGTGGTCCTGGTGGTGGTGGTGGGGGAGGCTCCAGCCCATCCCCTGTAGCCTTGGACGGCTGCCCACTGGGGCTGCTGCTACTGGTGGCGGTGCTGCTCGTGCAGCTGGTGTTGGTGGGAGGCTTCTGCCCATCCCCTGCAGCCTCGGAAGGCTGCACCACCATGGTTGGTGATGGTGGCTCTGACTGAGTCCCAGCACCAGGCCCCTTGTCCTTACTGCCTGCTGTTGCAGGCCCCTTGCCCTTCCTGCCAGCAGCTGGGGATGGCTCCTTGCCCCTTTTGGCAGAAGCTGGTGCTGGCTCCTTGTCCTTCCATCCTCCAGCTGGGGCTGGCTCCTTGCCCTTCCTTCCTGCAGCTGGGGCTGGCTCCTTGCTCTTCCTTCCTGCAGATGGGGATGGCTCTTTGCCCTTCCTTGAAGCACTTGGGGCAGGCACCCTTTCCGTCTGGCTGGCTGGTAGCTGTGATCCTTTCCCACTTGGAGTTGCAGGGGATACTACTGTGCCCGTGGACTGAGTGGCTGAGGTGCTTGCCTGGGTTTGACCACCCTGACGTGAGGGACAGGGGTAAGGGTAAAGAAGAGGTCAATGGTGGAGAAGAAAAGCTTCTTAGGGTCATTGGGGCGGGAAGAGGGATATGGTTTGAGAGTGGAGGAAGAGGGAGTGGTAGTAGGAGGTGTCTCTCTGTCTGCTGTTTGGATGCAGGTGCATAGGCTGGATGCTGTTGTGAGGTGGATGGCTTTTGGGTGTCTGAGTGCTTGCATTTGTGTGCTTTTGGAGGAGGGGGCACAGACACAGTGGGAGAGGACACAGGGGATGTGTGCATGGATATGGGGATGGTGACTGCCAGTGAGGGGTGTGTACTGATAGGTGTGCTAGTGATGCTCGTAGTGGATGAGGATGTAGTGCATGCAGGTGTGAGTGGAGATGAAACTGGGAGAGTGGTGGACAATGAGGAGGAGGGGGACACAGTGGATGCAGTGGATGCTGGGATGTCTGCATCTGGCTGTTGGTTGTGTAAGTGTCTGTGGGATGAAGTGTGGTGCTTGTGTTTGCCATGTCCACTTTTGTGTGTTGTCCTGGGTGTCTGCTCATCTGCCTGTGTGCTTGGGATAGGTTGAGGGGAATGGGATTGGGTGGAGGATGTTGGAGGGGGAGGGTGGAAACAGGGACAATGGCAGCCATCAGAGAGGAGGCCAGAGCCTAGATTTATCTTTTTTGGGCCACCAAGCCAGTGTGAATGTCCTCCAAAAATGCATTGGTCTGTTGCATTTGGGCTGCCAACCCCTGGATGGCATTCACAATGTTTGACTGCCCAACAGAGATGGATTTCAGGAGGTCAAGAGCCTCCTCACTCAGGGCAGCAGCGCTAACTGGGGCGGGGCCTGAGGTGCCTGTGGCAAAAGAGATGCCCACCCTCCTGGGTGAGCGGGCATGGGAAACTCACTGAGGGGCTGCTGGGAGGGCTGTGTACGGGGGTGGCAGCTGTACCTGTAGCTGGGGTGGGCACAGGGGTGACTGCCACCACCAGGGAGCTTCCATTGTGGAAGGTATCCATGTCCGAACTGTCCCCTCCAGTCTCCGCCGTGGTGCTCCCCTCACCCTTCGTTCCACTGGTGCCCTCACCATTGGTGGATTTGGCCTACTGGGTCCTGTGGGATGCATCTCCATCCATCACCGGGGCCTCTGCTCCTCCGCCAGATGATGCTAATGCACATAAGGACATGGTGACAAAACAAAAAGGGGGGGTAGAGACAAAGGATACACTTGGTCAGTGGTGGCACCAACACCACCATTAGTGTACACAACACACTCACACACAGGGAACCGCCCTACGCACTAGGCAATGCACTACCAGTCACAATGCTAGTCATCAGCCCATGGATAGGGACACCTAATGCCAATTGCAGCATACCTGAGACCCACAGACCCCGGTCCAGTGGTGGATGCTGACTACCTTGGTTGGAGGACTTTCACATCAGAACCCTGCCCAACATGGGACCTACTCTGCAATGTCAGGCCTGGCCAAGGGGAACCCACAAGCCCCCCACCCCCCACCAAGATACCACCCAACCAGGCGTCAGTTTTAATGAAGGACACTGTACTCACCCCTTGTTGCTGCTGTGATGCCCCTAATTGCCCATCTAGCTTCGGGTAGGCCACCGCCAGTATGCGGGCCATCAGGGTTCGATGGGCACCCCCTTCCTCTTTGGGATGCCATCCCCAGCTGGGCCCGCCATCTTCCGTGCCCAGCGTCTCAGGTCCTCCCAACGTTTCTGACAGTGGGTGCTCCGCCTGCTGTAGACCCCTAGGGTCCGCACGTCTTTGGCAATGCACGCTATATACCCTTCTTTTGATGGGCGCTGGCCTGCAGGGAAATACACACAGGGAAAAGTATTTGTCAGACCGTCCTGCATGTAACACTTATGGCCCACCATGGCCCTTTCCATCCCCATTAGCACAGACATGGCCCAGCATACATGCTGCACGCTGCCCAGAGCCCATCCACCAACCCCCCCACATGAGGCCTTCACACACAGCCCGCCATGCATTTATGCCCCATGCATCGTACTCACGGTGTACTCACATATTGGTCTGGAGGCCCATACAGCAGTCGGTACTGGGGTAGGACCCCATCCACCAATCACTCCAACTCCGCCAAGGTGAAGGCAGGGGCCCTTTCCCCAGTAACACGAGCCATAGTCGGTTCTAGACACAGGTCACAGCAGCAAATGCAGTGTAGGTCCTCTCCTGTTGAAAGTCAGGTTGTAAGTGAGTGAACAGATAGAAAATGGTGGTCACGTCCTCGGTGGTGCGTACCGTCACCTCTGGCGTACATCACCATTGGCCACTGTACTCCATGGGGCCCAATGATAACCAAGGAGGAGTTGCACAGCAGCAGAATTACCTCATTTCCACCTGTCCCTCCATACTGGACAGGTGGACGCCATTTCAAAGGGGGGTGTACCCCATGGATCCTAACTGCGTCACAGTCCACAAATTCACATTTTGGACATATCCCACCAAAATAATGTAACAATCACAATATGCATTGAACTGTTGTGGTTACAATGTACAGTTTATGACTGGTCCTCACTCTTTTAATATATATAGAATAGAATAGAATAGAAGATGGAGACATCCCCCGTGTACAGACCACTAGTGGACTTGGCAACAATGGAGGACAGTCACATTATCCTAACCTATAGACTTGACAGAGCCACAATCATGGAGCTGTGTGCCAAATTGGAGCCAGACCTAATATCTGGTATCCGTCACCCCACCGGGATCCCCCTTCTTGTGCAAGTGTTATCAGTGCTCCATTTCCTGGCAACTGGCTCTTTCCAAGTGACAGTGTGCTTGGCAGCAGGAATGTCACAGCCAATGTTCCCAATTGTGCTGACCAGGGTGTTGATTGCCCTGATTAAACACATGTGCAGCTACATCGTTTTCCCCCAGATGGAGGATCTGGCCACAGTGAAAGCTGACTCGTATGCAATGGGACATATCCCCAACATCATTTGGGCAATTGATGGAACACATATTGCTTTAGTCCCCCCCTGGCGAAATGAACAGGTTTTCAGAAATCGAAAACGTTTTTACTCTATGAATGTCCAGATGGTGTGCCTGGTGGACCAGTAAATTTCCCACGTCAATGCAAAGTATTCAGGGTCTGTGCATGATGCCTTTATCCTGAGGAATAGCAGCATCCCAAATGCGATGGCCTAACTCCAAATGCACAGGGTGTGGCTAATAGGTGATCCCTGGTTTCCACCCAGTGGATGTTGGTGTATGGGTATGATGTGGGCCGTGTGGGATAGTGTGTGGTTACAATGGGGCACATGGGTGAACCAGAAGGATAATAGAAAGGACCTTTGGCCTCCTGAAGGCCAGGTTTTGTTGCCTCCATCTAACAGATGGATCCCTGTGCTACTCACCCAAGAAGGTCTGCCAGATCATCGTGGCATGCATCATGTTGCACAACCTTGCCTTGCACCGCTATGTCCCTTTTCTGCAGGAGGAGGCTGGAGATGTCCGTGTGGCAGCAGTGGACCCTGTGGACAGTGAAGATGAGGAGGCAGAGGATGAGGATGAGGACAACAGAAGTGCAGTAATTCGTCAATACTTCCAATGAGACACAGGTAAGACAGTGTTATTTCACATTTCATTAACAGTTTGATGTGTGACATTGTCACTGGCAGACTGTGAATTCCTACTTCTATGCCCACTCACTGTACTCTTTTTGCAGATGTGGGTGCCCCACTATTGCTCCTGGTGTGTTCAGTGCAGCCAACTACAGGTCTTTCCTATGAAAACATTACTGTACAGTTGAATTTCAATGTTTGAACCTTGTTAAATGAATACATTTTGAAATCATTTGACATACACCATACTTGTATTTTATCAAAATGTGTTTATTGCAGTGCTCTGAAAAAGAGGGGGTACTGCAGTGGGCTGGGGTGATGATGGAAGAAAATCCACGTTAGAGTCCAGTCTATTTGTGTCACAGGTGCAGTGTCCAAGGGGGCATAGAAAGGGGACCAATGGCAGTTCAACTTGGACAGGGTGACAGAGTGGGACACAAGGGTGACAATCAGGAGAGTCTTATTTCCTGGCGGGGTCTTGGCAATAGTCTCTGGCTTCTGCCTGGATCGCAGGGAACATTTGCAGGATGGTTCTCCTTCTGCAGGGGGAGGGGTGCCAGTGGTCTTTTGGTCCTGTGGTGGGGCCTCTAGTCCACTAGCAGTAGCGGAGGTGGAGGGCTGTTCAGTAGTGTGGTTAGTGTCAGGGGCCCGCTGGTGTGCCACTGCCTCCCTCATACTGTTGGCCTTGTCTGCAAGCACCCCTGATCCCCAGGTATTATCCTTCCTGCAGCCGAATGTTCTCTTGCATCTTTTCTAGGATCTGGCCCATCGTATCCTGGGAATATTGGTATGCTCCCAGGATTGCAGTGAGTATCTCCTGGAGGGTCGGTTCCCTGGGCATGTCCTCCCCCTATCGCACAGCAGTCCTCCCTGCTTTCCTGTTGTCATATGCTTCTGTCCTCTGAACCGTGTGCCCACTGACACTAATCCCAGGTCCCTGATTGTCCTTGGTTTATAGTGTGCCTTGTGGCCCCTGTAGTGATGAACACACTGCTGATTGACGTGTCTTGGGGACAGAGGTATGGGCCCGCTGGGTGGGTGCTGTGGTGGTGTTTCCTAAGGGGGGAGGCTCTGTGGTTTTGTGAGAGTGTGCCTGGGTAACCGACTGTTCAGAGGTCCCTGATGGGCCAGGTTGGTCATCCAGATCCAGGCAACCAGAGCTGGTATCATTACTGTGGGCCTCTTCTGTCGGGGGACTGGATGTTGCTGGCACCTCTTCGTCTGTGACATTGGCTGGGTTACCTGTGGGGATGTAAATGCAGTGTTATTGTTTTTGTGTGTGACATCTTGTGCATGGGTGGGTTGCCCTCTATGGTTGTTATTGCCCTGCCAGCTTTGCCTTTTGTAAGTTCTTATTTGGTGGGCTAGGTGATTCTCTCTAGTGTGCATGCTGTGGTGATAGGTGTCCATACAGGTCTGTGAGTGGTGTCCATGCATTGGTAGTGCATGCAGGGCTTGGCATTGGGATGAGTGGGTTGTGATGGTGGGGTGTGTGGGAGGTAGTGGAGTGAAGGGAGTGAGGGTGGGGGTATGTGATGGCATGCAGGTAGGGGGTAATAGTAATAGAGAGTTGACTTACCAGAGTCCTCCTCCTACTCCTGCCAGGCCCTCAGGATGCATGATTGCCAAGACTTGCTCCTCCCATGTTGTTAGTTGTGGGGGAGGAGGTGGGAGTCCACTGCCAGTCCTCTGTACTGCGATCTGGTGTCTTGCTGCAATGGAACACACCTTCCCCCGTAGGTCATTCCACCTCTTCCTAATCTCATCCCTTGTTCTGGGGTGCTGTCCCACGCCGTTGACCCTGTCCACGATCCTCCGCCATAGCTCCATCTTCCTAGCAATGGATATCTTTTGCACCTGTGATCCAAATAGCTGTGGCTCTACCCAGATGATTTCCTCCACCATGACCCTTAGCTCCTCCTCAGAGAACCTAAGGTGTTGTTGTGGTGCCATGAGTGTAGAGTGAGTGGTGTGGGTGAGGGTGTGTAGGGTGACGTGTTGGAGTGTGTGATGTAAGGTGCTTGGGTGGTATATTGGTGATAGTGGTGCGTGTTTCTGGTCTTGTCTGTGGTCGTGGTGTCTGTCTCGTGCCAATGGTTTGTATTCGTAAACGGTTGTGGGTAATGTGGATGTGTGTTTTATAGTGGTGTGGGTGTGTAGGTGTGGTGTGTGTATATGTGTCAGGTGTGTGTAGTTTGAATTGTTGAATGTGGTGTTGTTTTGTTTGAGTGTGTGTATTTTGAGCATGACGGTATGTACCACCAATGGTTTACCGCCATTGAATGTCCGCTGTGGTGATTTTGGGTCATAATGTTGTAGGCATAGTTCTGGTGGCGTAACAGTGTTGTTTTGATACTACCAGTTTATCACTGACCTTTGGTCTGGCGGATTTGTGTGTGTATGATAGTGACGGATTGGTGTGTGTGTGTCATAATATGGTTAGCGGATATCCACGCGGCAGTGGTATGGTGGCGGCAGTCGGCATGGCGGTAAGTGGCAGTTACTGCCAATGTCATAATGAGGGCCTTAATCCTTAGAAAACAGTCAGAATCCTGTTGGTGCACAAAGAACCTGGTAGGCTTCAAAAATAAAGCTGCACGAGCGAAGGTGCATCAGAAAAGTCAGCAATGGGTTGATTCCTTACTCACAAGTGAGGCTGTGCATCACTTCCTTCTCCGGTTGTGTTGGCGATGCATCGTTTTTCTCCTTTGCAAGAGAGTGATGTGTCGATTTCCAGATGGGGCACCTGGGTTCCGTGCAGAGTTGGGTTGCCTTTGACGCCCAGGGACAACACGTGGAAAATCTGGTAGCACGGTATCAGAAAACTATGCTGCATGGGGTTTGCGATGTTATCCACCTCCATTAGCAGGTGTTGCGCATTGTTTCTTCAGCCGCGCTGCGTCGATCTTCTAGCTACGATGCATTTGGAGCATTGATTTTAGCCGCGAAGCCGGTGTTGCGTCGTTTATCAGCAGCGTCACAGAAGGTGCGTCTAAAATTTCCACAAACGTCGGTCTGTGCGTGGATTTTCAGGTCTTGTCTGCCAACTTCACATTTCAAGGGCCCAAGAACTGGATAGGACACCACTTGGCAGGGCAGGAGTCTCAGCAGAGAGTCCAGGTGCTGGCAGGGGAAGTCTTTGATGGCCCTAAGACTTCAACAACAGGAGGGAAGCTCAGTTCAAGTCCTTGGAGATTCTTCTCAAGCAGGAATGCACAACAAAATCCAGTCTTTGTCCCCTTTTACAGGAAGAAGCAGCAACTGCAGGATAGCCCAACAAAGCACAGTCCCAGGCAGGGGCAGCACTTCTCCTCAGCTCTTCAGCTCGTCTCCTTGGCAGAGGTTCCACTTGATTCCAGAAGTGATCTAATTTCGGGGGTTTTGAGCCCACTACTTATACTCCTTTCTGCTTTTGAAGTAGGCAAAGGGAAGTCTCTCTTGTTTGT
Source organism: Pleurodeles waltl (assembly GCF_031143425.1). Taxonomy (NCBI): domain Eukaryota; kingdom Metazoa; phylum Chordata; class Amphibia; order Caudata; family Salamandridae; genus Pleurodeles; species Pleurodeles waltl. The sequence goes on from NC_090440.1 coordinate 1,102,548,680, forward strand.
AAGATCCTGCCTTGCCTAGGCCAGGCCCCAGACACACACCAGAGGGTTGGAGACTACATTGTGTGACGGCAGGCACAGCTCTTTCAGGTGTGAGTTACCACTCTTCCCCTCCTTCCCAACACAGATGGCTCATTAGGATAGGCAGACTACACCCAAGCTCCCTTCGTGTCACTGTTTAGAGAGAGGTGCAAACAGCCCAACTGTCAAACTGACCCAGACAGGGAATCCACAAACAGGCAGAGTCACAGAAGGGTTTAAGCAAGAAAATGCCTACTTTCTAAAAGTGGCATTTTCAAAAACACAATCTAAAAACAAACTTTACTAAAAGATGTATTTTTAAATTGTGAGTCCAGAGACCCCAGACTCCATATTTCTGTCTGCTCCCAAAGGGAATCTGCGCTTTAATAATAGTTAAATGCAGCCTCCATGTTAATCTATGAGAAAGCTAGACCTTGCACAATGAAAAACAAACTTGGCAGTATTTCACTGTCAGGACATAGAAACCACATTAGTATATGTCCTACCTTAAACATACACTGCATCCTACTCATGTGGCTACCTAGGGCCTACCTGTCAAAGCCCAGCTCACCTGAGTCCTTGTTCAGTTCTGATGGAGGTTGAAGACAATCCGACCCCACCCTGAAACTGCTTGTTCCAGCACACTAGTTTTTAAAACAGTGCACTAAGAACAGAAGCTCAAGGGAAGGGGGGAAGTGGATAAAATAAAATAAAGAGACAACAGCGTTCTTGCGTTTCCACTGTTGAAGTGCTGCACAAATCTGCGGCCCTCTCTGACTTCTGTAGAAACTGGTGCCTAATGAAACATAAACAAAGAACAGATAAGTACATCCTATTCCTAACTGGGTTCCTGACTATCCCTTTATTTATTAGAAATTTTCTTCTAAAAGTACCTCTTGGATCCTGGTCTCTAGTTTCCAGGTTTGGGATGTGTTACTGCTCTGGGATGTGCTTTTTATTACTCTAAAGCTTCTAAAACATTAAACAAATACCGTTATCAGAATTATCAATATCAAACATTCATCTTAATATAACTAAAGCCTAAATTGCCAATAGCAGACTCACTTTTCCCATATTTCCAGAATCTTTTATAAAACATATACTGTACTTTTACGTCAAAATACAGCATGTAATTTGTGCAAGTCCTTGATTTACTGTTTGCCTTGCTGTTAATGGTTTCCACGGTTCGATTCCTAAAAGTTCCATTAAAAAAAAATGTTTGCTTCACAAAGTTCCGCAAAGTATTCTTGTAACAAAGAGTTTGAATCACAATGTTCGTGGAAGGTATCTTGTTTCAAATTGTCTATACACGAATCCAGAAATTGTTGTAAAAGTTCTTTCAGGTAATAAAAGTTTTGCACTTACTTGTTGCTGGCAAGAGATACTGATAAGTCTAACCTTGTCTTCTTTCTCTTTTGCAGGTTGCTTGTAGGAGAGAGGCTGAGGCAAGGCGGAACCGGAAACCGGAAGAAGGAAGAGCCAGCAGCTGCGCCCATTGAAGCCAATGAAAGTCTGTAGAGAGCAGGAGTGCCAGCGCCGAGGGATCTGTCCTCAGGTAAGCGGGAGGTAGACAAGCACAAGCACTGGGCGAGGCTCGGGGGCTGCCTTTTATAGACAGGGCTGGGTGTGGTCCTCACATGCTGCACATGTTCTTGAAAGGTGTGCAGAGCTGGGTGTGGTTTGAAGAGCTGGGTGTGGTCCTCACATGCTGCACGTGTTCTTGAAAGGTATGCAGAGTTTCAGTTATTATGCAAATGAGTTAAATTAACACATGGCCTAGAGAGGAGTGTTTTAAAGAAGCCTTGGTAAAAGCAAGGCCCAATGTGTAAACAAAACAGCACATTAAACAACATACACAGAAGCCTAGGGGGGGGGAAGGTGAGATAACAAGAAAGGCTTTCAATAGTAAGTTTAAAAGGGAGCTATTACAGAACCCACTAGTGCAGTGAGAGGGGACATGCTCTTAGCTGTGCACAAACCCTAACACTACCTTAGGGGTGCCTTACATGTAAAAAAAAGGGAAGGTTTAGGCCTGGCAAGTGGGTACATTTGCTAAGTCATATAGGCAGTTCAAAACTCCACACACAGACACTGCTATGGCAGGTATGAACCATGTTTACAGGGCTACTCATGTGGGTGGCACAACCAGTGCTGCAGAACCACTAGTAGTGTTTGGATTATAGGCCCTGGGCACCTCTAGTGCACTGTACTAGGGACTTACTAGTAAATCAAATATGCCAATCATGGGAAGTCAATTTCACATACATTTTACATAGGAGCATTTTCACCTTAGCACTGGATAGCAGTGATAATGTGCTCAGAGTAACAAAAACAGCAGAAACAGAGTCCAGCACACATCGCCAACTTGGGAAACAGAGGCAAAAAGTTAGGCGAGACCAACCCAAGGATGCAAAGTCTAACAGCAGGCCTGCCTTGCTGGCTACTTTTAAATTCTAGTTAACCCCAAATTTGACTTTAGAATTACAGTACTTCCACAATCCTTAACTACCTTGTTTTTACATTTGTCACCCCTAAGGTCTGCTCTAGGTGCCCCAAGGGTTGGGTTTATATATTCAGGGAATTTATAAATTATGTTTTGTAAGTCCGGGTGAGGGTAATTAGTTTTTACCCATTGTAGTGCATTAGCTTTATAAGCAAACATTGGGAGGCTTTGGTATCATTTTAAAGATACAAATATTTCCTATTTGTTTATACTGGTGTTAGATTTGTATTGTATGTTGTGTTTTACTTAGTTACTGCATTGTTGATATTAAATGTTTACACATCTGTCTCCTAAATTAATCCTAACTGCTCATGGAGCAAGCTACCACGGGTTGAGCAAGAATTAATTTAGTGAGACATTGAATGGTCCCAGTAGGGTATTTGTGGCCTATTACTAAATGTCGGCACCTACCTGCCTTGACCAATAACCCACTTTCCAAATTTTTTGATGCACAGTGGTAAGATCCATTACCTCTGCTTAATATCCCAATACAGGGGGTGATTCTGACCGCGGCGGACGGCGGTCGCCGCCCGCCAAGCGGTTCCCGCCGAAAGACCGCGGCGGTCATTCTGGCTTTCCCACTGGGCTGGCGGGCGACCGCCGAAAGTCCGCCCGCCAGCCCAGCGGGAAACACCCTTCCCACGAGGACGCCGGCTCAGAATGGAGCCAGCGGAGTGGGAAGGTGCGACGGGTGCAGTTGCACCCGTCGCGAATTTCAGTGTCTGCAAAGCAGACACTGAAATTCTTCGTGGGGCCCTCTTACGGGGGCCCCTGCAGTGCCCATGCCATTGGCATGGGCACTGCAGGGGCCCCCAGGGGCCCCGCGGCACCCCCTACCGCCATCCTGTTCCTGGCGGGAGACCCGCCAGGAACAGGATGGCGGTAGGGGGTGTCAGAATCCCCATGGCGGCGGAGCACGCTACGCCGCCATGGAGGATTCTCAAGGGCAGCGGGAAGTCGGCGGTACACCGCCGACTTTCCGTTTCTGGCCGCGGCTGAACCGCCGCGGTCAGAATGCCCAGCGGTGCACCGCCAGCCTGTTGGCGGTGCTACCGCCGACCTCCCCCATGGCGGTAATTACCGCCAGGGTCAGAATGACCCCCACAGTGTCAAGTGAAGCAAATAAAAAATCCTCTAAATTGTCCTAGTGCAAAATGTGTGTTTGATTTTTAATTTGGACTAATTTCAATTCAATAATTTGTTGATATTCTTCCAAATTCCTGACTCAGTTTTTACTAAGTTTTGTTGTGTTACACACAACCTTGGGATACCATGGAGATTGATCTGGATAGCCTACCCACACTCACTGTAGTCCAGCGTAGGGAGTTGTGTACTTACAGGGGATTACCAGCAGCCACTCACCTTAAGAAGGCTGAGCTGATTAAGTCCCTTAGGGCCTGGGCAGAAGCCCAGCAGGTAGGCATAGAGGAGGCTCCGGTGGGAGAGGAGAGGAAGGATGCCATCTCCAACCTCTCAGGGTAGAGAGAACCTACAAACATTAATGATAAGGAGGAAGAGGGGTCATCCCTCCACACAGTGACTTGGACCCTGCCTACAGCCTAGACGTGGTTGGGGGAGCAGAGTCACCTCAGAATGAGCAAACCTGTATGTCAGGGAAAGAGAACTCCTATATAGCTCCAGAGGCAGAGAAGGTGACCCTAGAACAGAAGATGTGGGCAAGTGATGAACAGAGAGATGTTGTCAGAGAAGTAGACTTCAAGAAGTTGGTTTTGCCCCAGACTACCCAAGGGGATTGTCTCTAACTACCAAGAGGGTGATGACATTGGCAAGTGTCTGGCAGCCTTTGAGATGACACTCTCAGGATGAGAAAAGTTAGTCCTCAGTACTGGGTTTCACTTCTATGGCAACAGATCTCAGTATCTGGGAGGGATAGGCTCCTGAACCTAGGGGAGGATGAGACAGAGTCCTATCCAAATAAGAAGAGATGTTTCATCCAGGAGTTTGGTCTCACCCCAGAACAGTATAGTATGAAGTTTAGGGACACCCAGAAGGTCAATACCCAGTCTTGGGTTGACTTTGTAGGAACCTCAGTTAAGGCACTAGAGGGCTGGATACAGTGTAACATGGAATGTACATGAGGGGCTATACAATTTGGTCATGGAGGAGCACAACCTGACTAATTGTATCTCAGAGAAGTTACGTCAGTATTTGGTAGACTGCAAGGGGCATATTTATGAAAAGTGGTACTGCAAATAGTGCAGCACCACTTTTCTTGCACCCCTTAGCCCCTGCCAAACGCCACTATGGGGGTCATTCTGACCCTGGCGGTCTTGGACCGCCAGGGCCACGAATGACGGAAGCACCGCCAACAGGCTGGCGGTGCTTCAATCCCCATTCCGACCGCGGCGGTAAAGCCGCGGTCGGATTGCCGGGGCCGGCGGTCATCCGCCGTTTTTGCCCCGGCTGGGAGAATCCGCCAGGGCAGCGCTGCAAGCAGAGCTGCCCTGTTGATTCGGACCCCTGTACCGCCAGCCTGTTTCTTGCGGTTTTCACCGCCAGGAAGAGGCTGGCGGTAACGGGTGTCCTGGGGCCCCTGGGGGCCCCTGCACTGCCCATGCCACTGGCATGGGCAGTGCAGGGGCCCCCTAACAGGGCCCCGGCCTGCTTTTCACTGTCTGCATGGCAGACAGTGAAAAGTGCGACGGGTGCAACTGCACCCGTCGCACCGCCGCAACACCGCCGGCTCCATTCGGAGCCGGCTCCTGTGTTGCGGCCTCATTCCCGTTGGGCCAGCGGGCGCTAACTTGGTTAGCGCCCGCCAGCCCAGCAGGAATGTCAGAATGGGGGCCGCAGAATTTTGGCCACGTGGCGGCCAAAAGGGCGGTTTCCGCCTGGCGGGCGGCAGTAGCCACCCACCAGAGTTGGAATCACCCCCTATGTGTGCCCAGTATTTAATATACCACACACCATGGCGATAGTTAGGGAACTAATATCAAACTTTTTGATGTTAGTTCAGCGCTTTGCAGAATTATAATAACTAATGTTGATGTTAATCCTGCAAAGCACCCAGAGGTCCATTGAAACCAATGGGAGCAGCTTCGAGAAGACATTAAAAATGCAGGAAAAATGACGTAAAGAAATCTCTGAAATTTCTTTGGGACTTTTTTTCACTCCCCAAATGCTGGGAACGGCCTCCTTGCATACATTGTGCTTGGCTCAGATATAATGTGGCGCAAGGTATCACAAAGTGGTGCAATGCAAGCACTGTGCCACTTTGTAAATCTGGCACTGTGTTTTTGGCCATCTAATGGCGCATTAGCGTTAAAAAAATGCAAACGTTTCGTTAGATGGTGCTAGGACCGCTTAAGTCTGGGCCTAAGTTGTCCAATCCCAGGGACCTGGGAGAGGCAGCTGATGAGTTGTTGGGAACTAGGGTTTCCAAAAACACCAGGGGGTAATCAGAAGAAAGGAGGATAAGGTCCCCCCAGGGGGAGCCCAGGGAAAAGAAGATAACAAGTCCAAAGAGTCCTCACAAGAGCCCCACAAACCTGCACAATGAGGGGGAACCCGAAGCCATGCCACTTCCAAGGGAAGGGAGTATCAGGCAAAGCATTTTGATCCTGCTAATGCAGGGAAGTTCTATGAACTTGCAAAGAGAGGGATGTTTTTTTACTGTTTCTAGCAAGGACACAAAAGAAGAGATTCTGTCTGCTCCAGGAAGCTCCCCACGGGTGGGCAGTCCCATGGGATTGCTAGTACACGTGTGGGGGTGGAAGTTGGCCCAGAGATGGGGTCAGAGTACACAGAGGTTACCTTTGTGCCTGAGGGAGGGGTGAATGTTGCAGCCCTGGCCGCCTTACCTCCAAGCATGGAGTAATACAGGCAGAAGTCTAAAGCCAATGGGACTGAGGTAGAGGTTCTGAGAGATACAGGTGCCAGTGTGACTATGATGATGGACAAATTGGTTTCTCCAGAGCGGATCCTACCTGATGTGTTCCACCAGGTCACTTATGCAGACAGCAGAGCCAATCTCAATCTCATGGCCACTGTGAGCTTAGAATGGAGAGGTGTGACTGGCCCTAAAAAGGTAGTTGTGTCTTCTGCTCTCCCAGTGGAGTGTCTACTGGGAAATGGTTTTGAAGCATCCAAGTGGTCAGAGGTGGAAAGAAGGTCCATGCACAGATGCTGGACCTCCCTGAGTGGTTGTATACTGTGACCAGGTCACAGGCTGCACAACAGGAAAGTTCTGGGCATTTGGACTCTGGAACAATGGGCCGGGCGATTAGAAACAAACGAAAGGGCAAAGGGTCTGGTATGCCAGCCCAGGAAACTCCAAAAGGTGCAGGAGAAATCCAATCCTAAGGAGGAGGATCTAACCTCTGAGGTAGGGACTCCACCTCTGCAAGCTCTGCCTGACTTGACAGAATTGCAAGGATCAGGTGGGCCCACCAGGGAAGGGTTGTGCCAGGGGCAAAGATAGTTTTTCACTCTTGAGGACCTGAGGCTGACTGCCTCCAGGCAAGAGCAAGGTGATGTCAGTAGATCCCCCAGTTTTTACAGGGAAGATGGAGCTCTCTATATTAAGACAAGGAAATCTAAACCAGAGACAACCAGGAGAGTGGTGACCCCCCAAAAATACACAGAATTCCTCTTCACCTACAGCCATGACATCCCCTTGGCAGGACATTTGGGTCAGACCAAGACTTGGAATAGGCTGGCCAACCATAACTATTGGCCTAACATGTCTGCCACAGTGAGGGAGTTCTGTTGCTCCTGTGTCACCTGTTAGGCCAGTGGCAAAACAGGGAGCAAGCCAATGCTTCCCTTAATACCAGTAGTTGGAACCCACTTTGAGATGGTGGGGATTGATATTGTTGGTCCCCTTGTCCCACCAACTACCTCAGGCAAAAGGTACATTTTAGTGGTAGTGGAACATGCCACCAGGTACCCAGAAGCAATACCCCTCATAATAGTCACTGCTCCCACAGTAGATAGGTCCGTACTTGGTGTGTTCACCAGAGTGGATTTTCCCATGGAGGTGGCCTCAGATAGGGGCACCAACTTTATGTCTGCCTATCAAAAGGCGAAGTGGAATGAATGTGGTGTTACTTATAAGTTCACCACCCCATATCACTCCCAGACTAATGGTCTGGTGGAAAGATTTAACAAGACCCTGAAGGGCATGATTATGGGTTTGTCTGACAAACTCAGATGGAGATGGGATGTTCTACTCCCATGCCTGCTGTTTACTTACAGAGAGGAGCCCCAAAAGGCGGTTGGCTTCAGCCCCTTGAAATTCTGTTTAGGCACCCTGTAAGAGGCCCACTGTATTTGGTGAGTGAGTCTTGGGAGAAGCCTCTCAAGGACTCTTATTAGAGTGTGCTTGACTATGTGCTAGGACTGTGGTCTTGCATGGCAGAGTACATGAAGAGAGCAAGCAGCAGCCTGGAGACCAGCCAGGAGCTCATGAAGCTCTGGCATGACAAAAAGGCTACTATGCCTGAGTACCATCCAGGTCAATTGGTTTGGTATTTGGAGCCTGTGGCTCCCAGGGACTAAGCCCTACCCCATTGTGGAGAAAAAAGGGTGAGGTCACCTACCTGATGGACCTTGGCACCCCTAATAATCTCTACCGGATCATGCATATGAACAGACTTTAACCACATTAGGAGAGGGCAGGCATGACCATGCTTAGGGTCACAGATGAGGGAGGGAAGGAGGAGAGTGAACCACTTCTAGACCTCCTTTCTACCAATGTGCAAGATGGGTCAGTGGAGGGAGCTGTACTCTCTTTCAAGCCGACAGACCAGCAGCAGTAAAACTGCAAACAGGTTTTGGAGCATTTTGCTGGACTGTTTTCCCTGACCCCTGGACTTAACACTTGGTATGTGCATGACATTGGCACTGGTGAAAGCTTACCTGTCAAAAACAAGCTGTATGGGTTGTCTGACCAGGTCAGAGCCAACATCAAGGCTGAGGTAGCTAATATGTTGGAGCTAGGGGTATATGAGCCATCTGGACCAGTGCAGTAGTGCTGGTCCCTAAAACTAATCCCCATGGAGGGAAGAAGGAGTTGTGATTCTGTGTAGACTGCAGAGGTTTAAAGGCAGTTACTAAGACTGACGCTCACCCCATACCTAGAGCTGATGAGCTCATCAATAGGTTGGGGGCTGCAAAGTAACTGAGCACATTTTACTTAACCTCCGGATACTGGCAGATTTCTCTAAGTCCATAAGCCAAGGAGAGGTCAGCATTTTCCACACAGAGAGCCACTATCAATTCAAGGTGATGCACTTTAGTTTGAAAAATGCTTCCGCCACCTTCCAAAGGTTGGAGAACAGAGTCTTGTCTTGGTTGAAATCCTTTCTTGCAGCTTATCTGGATAATGTTGCTGTATTCAGTTCCACCTGGGAGGATCTCCTGGTCCACCAGAGACAAATGCTTCAGGCCCTGCAACAGGCAGGCCTGACTATCAAGGCAAGTAAATGCTAGATAGGGAAGAGTTCAGTTGTGTACCTGGACCGCCCTGTGGGTGGTGGCCATGTACAGCCTCTCCAACCAAAAATCCAGACCATTCTGGATTGGGAGGCTCCTAAAAGCCAGACTGAGGTCAAGGCCTTCCTTGGCCTGACTGGGTATTACAAAGGACTTGTCAAGAACTATGGGGCCATTGTGGCCCCTCTGATAGAACTAACATAAAAAACACTCAAAAGGTAATTTGGAGCCGAGGGAGTTAGAAGGATTTTGACACTCTGAAGGAGGCTATGTATTCAGCACAAGTGTTACTGACCCCTGTCTACCGTAAGGAATTTATTGTACAAACAGATGCTTCAGAGCAAGGGACTGGGGCAGTTTGTCACAAGTAAATGATGAGGGCCAGGATCAGCCAGTTCCCTTCATTAGCAGGTAAACACTTTCCAGAGAACAAGGATAGAGTGCCATTGAGAGGGAGGCCTTTGTTGTAGTCTGGTTCCTGAAGAAGCTAATGCCATACCCGTTTGGCACTCATTTCCATGTTCAAACTGACCACAGACCTCTGAGATGTCTCATGCAGATGAGGGGCAGAACCCTAAGCTGTTGAGGTGGTTCATTTCCCTACAGGGGATGAAATTCAAAGTCGAACATAAACACGGGAGTGCCCATGCCAATGTAGATGTACGCTCCAGGTTTTTCCACTTAGCTGATGAGGACTATCAGGGTGTTGGTTAGTACCCATCTCCTTTCGTCTATGGGTGGGGCAGTGTGAGAAAGTCATCCTTTTTGCCTTGATCACCCCCAAACGCTTTGACTGATACTGGTGGTTACTGACACTGACTATGCCCTGGGCACTGCTAATCAGTCCCAGGGACAATGACCTATGTAAAATGGTACATGCAAATTAGGCATAATTATAATTTGCTCCAACAGCCCACCTATAAGTCCCTAGTATATAGTAGGGCACATTGGTGGTCATTCTGACCCTGGCGGTCTTTGACCGCCAGGGCGGAGGACCGCGGGAGCACCGCCGACAGGCCGGCGGTGCTCCAATGGGGATTCCGACCGCGGCGGTAAAGCCGCGGTCGGACCGGCACCGCTGGCGGGCTCCCGCCAGTGTACCGCCGCCCCATTGAATCCTCCGCGGCGGCGCAGCTTGCTGCACCGCCGCGGGGATTCCGACCCCCCCTACCGCCATCCAGATCCCGGCGGTCGGACCGCCGGGATCCGGATGGCGGTAGGGGGGGTCGTGGGGCCCCTGGGGGCCCCTGCAGTGCCCATGCCACTGGCATGGGCATTGCAGGGGCCCCCGTAAGAGGGCCCCTACATGTATTTCACTGTCTGCTGCGCAGACAGTGAAATACGCGACGGGTGCAACTGCACCCGTCGCACAGCTTCCACTCCGCCGGCTCGATTCCGAGCCGGCTTCATCGTGGAAGCCTCTTTCCCGCTGGGCTGGCGGGCTGTCTGAAGGCGACCGCCCGCCAGCCCAGCGGGAAAGTCAGAATTACCGCCGCGGTCTTTCGACCGCGGAACGGTAATCTGACGGCGGGACTTTGGCGGGCGGCCTCCGCCGCCCGCCAAGGTCAGAATGAGGGCCATAGTCATCCAAAACTCGCTCCATTTGAAAAATGTAGTTTTGTAAAATAAAGAAACGGAAAAGGTACAGAAGGTCATTTTGAACAAGTCCGTAGAACTATATCCTGAAAAATGTAAAGCATAGTACTAAACATGAAGGATAGTTATACATTTCTGTACAGAGGGTTTGGATCCAAAACTAGTCCTTTCGAAGTGGGTTCATCCCAAAAATAGAAAAACTATATTACCTCAGTGAAGAGATGAAAATTATGACAGGAATCACAATGGAACCCATTTTAAAGAAACCCCAATCACCAATCTGTAAAAAAGCACACAATTAAAAAATGTAACCCCTGAAAACAGCTGCCAAGTCCATATACATTAGTCTAACATTAAATAATTATGATACTGTGGCACTGAATGTGGGAAAGAAGCAACCTAATCAAATTTAATCAAGAGCATATAAACGCAAAGAGTACAGGCATTAGATCCCCAAATGGATGTTCCGTTCCTCATCCTGATTCAACCGATAAGGCACCACAGTCTCAAATATGATGAAATATATGGACTTCAGGCTACACAGGATGAGCACCCTGTTGTCACCTCTTACTTTAACTTTGACTCTATCAATCACAAAAAAAATCAGCAGATTTGGATCACTATTGTGATGTGTTTTAAAATGGTGTGCTACCAGATAAGTATTTAAATTGTTTTTGATAGCACACATGCTCCAATGCCAACCTTTGTGCTCGGGGAATAAGACTATGATTTATCCTGTATGTAATCTTAGTGTAATCACCTACCATTTTACCAATTGTTATATCTGAGTATACAATATGCCAGTGTGTCTTTAAGATTCTGCAAATCTCAGTGAAGTCAGTATCATATGTTATGAGGAGTCTGATTACATCATGACCCTACTTAATCTTGTCAAGATCCATGGGGTGGATGAGTTCCTTTCTCTCCTTGAGCTTAATCTTCTGTTTACCCCCTATCACTGAAATGATTTAATAATTGTTCCTGTTCTTCCAAATAAGTCTCATGAGTACTGCAATTTATTTTAATGCATAGGAGTTCCCCATAAAGAATACTCCATTTAACATTGGGGGGGGTCCACTGCTAACATTTAACAGCCTATTGACCTGAGTGTCTTTGTGGTAGATACAAGTGGCTATTTTGAAATCAATGATCCTAATTCTTAAATCCAAATAGTCAATGCTATCATAACTTAGGCCCATATTTATACTTTTTTAGCGCGCATTTGCTTAATTTTTTTACGCAAAAGCGCGCAAACTTGCAAAATACAATTGTATTTTGTAGGCTTGCGCCATTTTTGCATCAAAAAGGAGCGCGAATGTGGTGCTAAAATAGTATAAATATGGGCCTTAGTGTACTAGTGAAATGGAGAATATATGTGTTAGACCTGACATCCTTGATGTGGTTTCCTCTGACATTTTGCCTTGTGGCCTCCTGTTTTCTGACCTCATTTTTGCTAGCTGTAGGATTCAGTTGACTTTACCACTGCTAACCAGTGCTGAAGTGAAAGTGCTCTGTCCTTTAAGGATGGTGATATTGACCCCTCCACAATTGGCATATTTAATTTACTTGTAATTCCCTAGTAAAGTTGTGAGAAAACTAGCCTGATTGCAGAAGTACTTTTTGCACCCATTTTTCACTTTTTGCTGGTGTTTTCCTGACTCTGATGGTGCCCTGGGTCCTGCTAAGCAGTCCCAGGTCCTGTGCTCTATGTCAAATGAGTATGAAAATTAGGCAAATTATAATTGGCTATTGCTAGTATATGATAGGCATTTAGAGTTAGCGGCCCCAGCATAGGTAGTCCCCCAATAGGTGTACTGCTGAGGTACCCAGGGTCATTTTAACAGCAGGCCTGCCTTGCTGGCTACTTTTAAACGGTTCTGTGCCAGGGACATAATGGTTACGTCTGCCGGCACAGTGCTACTGTGCAGAGGACGTAACCATTACATCCTGGCACATGAGCTCAGAGGGAGCACTAGCGCTCCCTCCGTGGGCTTCCCTTCCACCCTCCAGGGTGGAAGGGAAGCCCTTCCCCTTCCACCAACGATCCCCCTGAACCCCCCTGACCCCCTCAGTGATGTCTGATGATGTCAGTGCGCGATTGTGCACTGAACTCATCAGAGGCCACCTCCCATTGCGCTGGAAGCTGAGCTTCCAGCGCGATCGGAGGAGAAATGCTTTGCTTTTTTCTTCCGATCATGTGATGGGGGCCTGAGAGGCTTCAAAGGGAAGGAAATTAATTTCCTTGAAGTCTCTCAGAGCATTTCAGCAGCAAGATCTGGCTGCTGAAATGCCCAATACACACCAGGGATTATTTTGAAAAACAAAATTGGCATAAGGGTAGTGACCCCTTGGGCAAGGGTCGCACCCCAGGCAGGCAATTTTTTTCAAGGCCTTTTCTGCCTACCCCCCTCCAAACCGGGGCAGATCGGCCTTTTGTTATTAGGCAGATCAGCCCCCGGGGGGGCAGAAACCTCTAGGCGCGAGGGATAATTTCTTTGTTTTTATTTGCATTTTTTAGAGGTGGGGAGCGATCCCTTAAGTGAGGGTCGCTCCCCTGGGGGGCACATTGTATTTAGGCCATTTCTGCCCACTTGGAGGCAGATGGTCCTATTTTTATTAGGCCAATCTGCCTCCAATGGGAGAAGAAACCAGTAGACACCAGGGATTTTTTTTGTATACTTGGGTGGTTCCCCAGGGGGGCAAAATATTTGTAGGCCTTCTCTGCCCTTCCGGGACAGATCGGCCTACTATAATTAGGCTGATCTGCCCCGGGGGGCAGAGACCCCTAGACACCAGAGATATATTTTTGTTTATGTTTACTTTTGTTTTTTATATATGGGGAGCGACCCCTTAGGCAAGGGTCGTTCCCTTGGCGGGGGGAAATTGTATTTAGACCATGTCTGCGCCCCTTGGGGGCAGACACCACTAGGCACGGGGGATTTTTTTTGCGCCAATTTCACGCAAAGGGAGCAACCCCTTAGGCAAGGGTCGCTCCCCTTGGGGGGGGGAATTTATTTTAGGCCATTTCTGCTCCCCTTGGGGGCTTATCGGCCTATTTCCATTAGGCCGATCTGCCCCCGGGAGGGCAGAAGCCACTTAGGCACCAGGGATTGGTGTGTGTGTGTATGTCTGTGTTTTGTTTGGGGGGGCAGCCCCTTGGGCAAGGGTCGCTCCCCATGGGGGCACATTACTGCTGGCCATATCTGCCCCCCTTGAGGGCAGATTGGCCTATTTTTGGAAGGCCCATCTGCCCCCAAGGCAAAGTTCAAAATAAGAGGGTGTGGGTATGGCCATCCCCCCACCCCATATAAATGGTGAGAAAGTCTACTAGATACCAGGGAATAAAAATTAAAAAAATAATACTGGGGTGGTGGCTACCAACCAGTATGGGCCTGGTTATGCCCCCATCCCAACAGTCTTTCAGCTCTCCCCCCGCACACTAAAACATCTTATCTCAGGCAAGCAAGAGGACATTTGATTATTTGGGGCTTTGGTTTTACATTTGGGCCATGAGAGCTTGGCTAACGCTCAAAATCGTCCCACTTGAAATGGTGAGGGCTGCACCTTGTGGACTTTGGGATGCTGCCATGTAGAAAAAACCGCAAGACCTAGACACATCTGAAAACTAAACATCTGGGTGATTCCAGAGTGGTGTGCTTCACATGCACCCCACACCATTTTCTTACCCACAATGCCCTGCAAATCTCCTACTTTGCAGGAAATCACACATTTTTCCCACATTTTTTGTGATGGAACCTTCCGGAATCTGCAGGAATCCACAAAATTCCTACCACACAGCATTGTCTCATCTATACCGATAAAAATTCTGCTGCACTTGTCAGCCTAAAAATTTTTTTTTTCAAACTGCCCTTTTGGACCCGCTTTAGTTCCCCCTCAATTTCAACATGTTTTTGGCTCTTCCCTGTCAAAAACACTTGGGCCACCTACACAAGTGAGGTTTCATTTTTACCGAGAGACTGAGGGGAACGTTGGGTGGTAGGGAATTCGTCCCAGTGTGGTGATCCGACACAGAAATGTGGGAAAGATTGATTTTTTAGCTAAATTTGAGGTTTGCTGAGGATTCTGGGTACGAAAACATTGGGGGATCCACACAAGTCACACCTCCCCGGACTCCTTCGGGTGTCTTGTTTTCAGAAATGTCTGGGTTTGGTAGGTTTCCGTAGATGGCTGCTGAGCCCAGGACCAAAAACACAGGTTTCCGCCACCCGCCCCCCAAAACAGGTAGTTTTGTTTTTAATAATTTTGATGTGTCCAGATAGTGGTTTGGGCCATTTCCTTTCACGGGCAGTAGGCCTACCCACAAAAGTGAGGTACCATTTTTATCGGGAGACATAGGGGAACGCTGGGTTGAAGGAAATCTGTGGCTCCTCTCAGATTCCAGAACTTTCTGTCACCGAAATGTGTGGAAAAAGTGTTTTTTTAGCCAAATTTTGAGATTTGCAAATGATTCCGGGTAACAGAACTTGGTGAGAGCCTCACAAATCACCCCATCTTGGATTCCCCTAGGTGTCTAGTTTTGAAAAATGCACAGGTTTGGTAGGTTTCCCCCAGGTGCCGGCTGAGCTAGAGGCCAAAATCTACAGCTAGACACTTTGCTAGAAACCCTTCAGATTTCAATGTAAAAATGTGATGTGTCCATGTTGCGTTTCCTGTTGTGAGCATTAGGCCTACCCACACAAGTGAGGTACCATTTCTATTGTGAGACATGCAGGGACACAGAATAGCAAAACAAGTGTTATTGCCCCTTGTTTTTCTTTACATTTTTTCCTTGCAAATGTAAGACAGTATGTAAAAAAGACGTCTATTTGAGGAATGCCCTGTAATTCACATGCTAGTATGGGCACCCCAGAATTCAGAGATGTGCGAATAACCACTGCTTCTCAACACCTTATCTTGTACCCATTTTGGAAATACAAAGCTTTTCTTGATACCTATTTCTTACTTTTTATATTTCACCAAATGAATTGCTGTATGCCCGGAATACAATGAAAACCCATTGAAAGGTGCAGCTCTTTTATTGGCTCTCTGTACCTAGAGTTCTTGATGAACCTACAAGCCCTATATATCCCCACACCTAGAAGAGTCTAGCAGATGTAACGGTATATTGCTTTTGAAAATATGACACTGCAGGCAGAAGTTACAGAGTAAAACGTGGAGAAGAATGGCTGTTTTTTTACCTCAATTTCAATATTTTTTTATTTCAGCTGTTATTTTCTGTAGGAAACCCTTGTAGTATCTCCACAAATTACCCCTCCTGAATTGAGAATTTAGTCTACTTTTCAGAAATGTTTAGCTTTCTGGGATCCAGCATTGGTTTCACACACCCATTTCTGTCACTAACTGGAAGAGGGCTCAAAGTACAAAAAATAGTAATAATGAGGTATGTCCCAGTAAAATTTCAACATTGTGTTGAAAATTTTGTTTTTCTAATTCAAGTCTGCCTGTTCCTGAAAGCTGGGAAGATGATGATTTTAGCACTGCAAACTTTTAATTGATGCCATTTTCTGGGGAAAAAAACACATGCTTTATTCTGCAGACCTTTTTTCCCATTTGTTTGAAAAAAACAAAATTGTTGCTGTATTTTGGCTAATTTCTTGGTCTCCTTCAGGGGAACCCACAAACTCTGGGTACCCATAGAATCCCTCGGATGTTGGGAAAAATGGCCGCAAAATTTGTGTGGATAGCTTATGTGGACAAAAAGTTATGACGGCCCAAGCACGAACTGCCCCAAATAGCCAAAAAAAGGCTCGGCACAGGAGGGGAAAAGGTCTGGCATGCAATGGGGTTAAATTAAAGATACATGCAAATTCGAATTGGGAATTAAAAGTACTTTCAAAGTATTAAACTTCCTTATTTTTACATATGTGTCACCCCTAAGGTGTGCCCTAGGTGCCAACCAGGGTTGGGAGCGGTGTAACTATAAGCAGGGACTCAAAATATATGTTTTATAAACCCCATTGAGGAAAAATAGCCAAATTCATCCAGACATAACTTCCAAACTTCAGTTTCTGCCATTTTGGATTTTTAAGGAAGGTTGCTCCCTGGGATTGATTATTGCCACCTTTCCCAGGAAGTGGTCATCTAAGAGGGTAGTGCCCTGTCTGTGATTGGCAAGTTCTCCCCCTCTGTTTTTCACCCCAGGAGCAAGGATTAATTTGGCAGAGCTGAACTCACACCTCATATCCCTACAAGGAACAAGACAAGAAGAAGAAGGATTACCCTGCTGAACCCCTCACCAGCACCTGGACACTGCACTCTGAAGGACTGCACCAACTGCACACTTTGGCTTCACCACTAAAAGGACTTTGCCTGCCTTCAACTGCTTCAAGAAGGGATTCCCTGTAAGCTACAGGTACAAAGGAGCAAGAAGAGCCCAGCTGACAAACATCCAGTAACCATTTGAGGATTCTGACCAGGTGCCATCTTGGAATTGCTGTCCAAACTCCCAAGGAGCAACTCAGAGCTTCTGGAAACTTGGATCAAGTTGTGGACACTTCAAGGACCCAAAGAACCACTGGAAGAAGATCCAGAATTTGGATACATTTGGAGCAACTGTTGAAAACAGCTCCATAAGTTGAATTGGTGCATTGCGGAATTTGCAGTCCCAGGCCCCAAGAGGCAAACCAGAGCCTCTGAACCCTGGGCTGGTGCTTTAGATTTCTTTCCTGTATCAAAAAACACTTCTGAAAGTAAGAGTAACACTGTTAAATTGCGGGTGGCCTGAACTCTGGACTTTGTCCCTGTCCAGTGTTACCTTTTTAACCCTTTGAGCGCTATTTGCTTCTAAGCGCTAGAGTTACTTTTAATCTTTAAAAATTCATATCTCCAAGTCCCTACATTGGATTTTTGTCATTTGGGTGTCAATTTGAAGATAAAAATGTAATCCATTTTTATAAATTGATGTTGGATTTTTATTGTGTTTTGCTTATTTACTGTTTTGTTGATATTAAATGCTTTACACACCTGTCTCCTAAGTTAAGCCTAGCTGCTCGTTGCAAAGCTACCAAGGGTTGAGCTGGGATTAATTTATTGAGACCTGACTGACCTAGTGGGAGTTAGTGGCCTATTGCTAAGTGTAGGTACTTACCTGCCCTGACCAATAATCCACTTTCCCCCCCAAAAATGACTATGGGGGTCATTTTGACCTCAGTGGTCTTTTTTAAAGACCGCAGAGGGACCGCCGTGCGGAAGACCGCCAGTGCAGGCGGTTTGCTGCTCGGCCTATTATGACCATTGGCAGCTCTCCGTCCCTTTACGGACGGAGAGCCACCAACAGGCATACTGGTGGGAGGCGGGGAAGTGGAGGTTGCTCCACCTCCACCGCCACGCCAACAAAACACCGCCCAGCGAATCACGTCCTGTGATTCGCCGTGGCGGTGTTCTGTTGGCGGTGTGGTGTCGGCGAAGCTGCCCCCATGGCTCCCGTCCCCTCCCGAAGGATCGACGGACCAGATAAGTCGATCGTCCGTTAGGGGAGTGGGGTGGGGGGTGTTGTGTGTTGTGTGCGTGCATGGGGGTATGTGTCTGAGTATGTAGAGGGGGTGTGTTAGTGCGTGTATGCTTGTGGGGGTGATGCGTGTTTGGGAATGAGTGCGTGTATGTCTGTGGGTATGTCTGTATGGATGTGTGCGTGTATGTTTGAATGTGGGTGTGCGTGTCTGTGGATGTTGGCATGAATGTCGGTGTGTGTGCGTGTGTGTGTTTGTGGTGCCTGCATGCGTGTCGGGTGTGTGTGAGTTATGTGATGATGGGGGTCGGGTGGGGAGGGGGGGTGCCAGGGGTGGTGGGGGTGTAGGGGAGGGAGTCGGGGTTGGGGTGAGGGGTGGGGGAGACCCCTATCAGTCCCAGAGAAGGAATTCCCTGGCACTGATAGTGCTTACCGCCATGGATTTCATGGCGGTTCAAACCGCTGGAAATCCACGGCGGTAAGCCGGGTCCAAATACCGCTGGCGGTATAGTGACGGCCGCCAGGCTGGAGACCAAGTACTCCAGCCCGGCGGTCGTCTCCGCCCTGGCGGGCGGAACGGAGAACCGGCGGATAACCATGGCGGTAACCGCCATGGTCATAATTCCACAAGGTAAGACCGCCAGCCTGTTGGCGGTCTTACCGCCGGTTCTCCACCTTCCGCCAGGGTCGTAATGACCCTCTATATGTGCTCAGGGCCTGCAAATTAAATGCTACTAGTGGGCACTGATTCTGCCACCAATTATAGTAGCACCCTTAAACATGTTTCAGATCTGCCACAGCAGAGTCTGCATGTGCAATTTGAAACTGCTGTTTACACCTGACAAATGCACACACTTGCCAGGCCAAAACACTCCTTTTTTATACATGTAAGTCACTTCTAAGGTGGGCTCTAGCTAGCCCCAAGGACAGGGTGCAGTGTATTTAAAAAGTTAGACATGTATTTTCACGTTTACCATCTTAGTGACAAACTATTACATTGGCTTCCACTACTGCAAGGGCTATCGCTCCCATAGGTTAACATTGGGATTACCTTGATACAGCTTTTAAGTGTAATTTCCAAGTGGGAAAAGATAGAAATTTGGAGTTTGATGTCTCAGGACTCACAATTTAAAACTACAACTTTCGTTGAAGTTGGATTTTAAATTGTAAGTCTGAAAATGCCATTTTAGAAAGTTGACCTTTTTTTACTTTAACTATTCTGTGCCTCTGGCTGTCTCTGAATACATGTCTGGGGTGAGTGACAGCTGGGCTTTGTGAATTCCCTATAGAAAGCCACCCATAAAGGGAGCTGAGGTGTGCTACTTACATCCTAATGGCCCATCACCATGCTCATGGGTCTTCCTGGGCTAGACGGGAGGGGATAGCTGACACATGCACCTCAATAGAACTGTGTCTGTCCCCTCACAAAGAGCCGCATAACCCCCTGTAGTCTGTCTGGAGCCAGGGAAGGAAAGGTAGGGATTGTGTGCTCTTCAAAGGTATCTCTTTGCAGTCTCTCCAACTTCAAATTATCAACTAGGTATAAGTACTGAACCCCAAACCCTACCAAATCAGTACACGTCTGCATATGAGGACATTCTGCCAGGAAGAAGGACTGCTGTACTGTCAGGAGCGACTGCTGCTCTACTGAACAGCTTTGCTTGTTGGCCTGCTACCTGCTGTCTCTCACATGAGAGTGAGAAGGACTGGGCTTGCCTCTCTGCATCCTGCCAGAACCTAAACGACTCCAAGGGCTTGCAGGCTTGCCTCCTGTTTTGAAGTCTCAGGGCCATCAAAGACTTCCTTCAACCCTGCTTCAGCTGTTGGACTCTGCCCAACTGTCCTGCCAAGAGGTGCCAATCCAGTCCTGGAACTTGAAGGTTGGCTTTCTAGCTCTTCTTATACAAAAATTGATGCATCAATGTTGTTGAGCCAATCGGAAACACTGCATCTTCCCTCACCGTTGCCACAACAACTGAGGCTAAGGACTTTGCAGGACTGACTGTGTGGCTCAGGATTTGTGCAACACCACCAACCACTGTGCATCACCTTCGCTTCGCCGACTGTGCGGCTTGATGACAACACATAACCTTCATTTCTAAGGGTTTGATGCTGCAACCTGAGGAAAATGCATTGATGACTGTTTGGCCCGTGAATGACACAATTCCTGACAGCATGGACCAGAACCGATGCATCACCTTCGCATCGCCTCCTCATCGTCAACGCAACCCTCTATCCAAGGTACTTTTTCAGCAGGCCCTACTTGGATCCTGTAGCTGGCATGCCATCCATCACAGTCAGCCTGAACTTTGGATTTTCCCTACTACACCAGGACCCCAAGTAACCTTAAAGCACTATTGATTTCTAAGCCTGACTGCTCTGTGCCAAGCTACTGGGGGCTGAACACAGGCTAATTTAGCTTGTGTATCTTACCTTGACTAGGATTGTGGTCCCTCCTTAGACATGGTGCATACCTCTGCCAACTAGAGACACAGTTTCTAACAGTATGTATTATGCTTGAGGATCTCAACAAACTCAGTGGAGATGGAGAAGTCACCTTCCCAAATAATAAAGAGATCATCAGTTCATCTCCACCATGCTATGATGTGGTCACAAGAGTTCATGTTGTAATGTACCTATACCACCCTCTCCTTTCACCAGTGCATCACTTTTCTTTTAAAGCGTAATAAACATGTTAACGTTTTCAATACTTTACCACAGGAAAATCTCTGCCCTGATTAAAATGATCTCTGACTACCTCTGAAAAGTAGTTATACGTAGGAAATTTACACCAGTAAATTAGGTTCTACCTCCTGATTTCTGGAGTTGGAGACATGTAAGTCTGCAGTTTGTAGTAAGTTCACATTTGTTGATGGTGAGTATCCAAAAGTTGTACTATTGCTCTAAAGTGTAAGAGTTAACTTGGAGCAAAATGGATAGCGGCAGGGAAAGAGTTACTGTTTAGGGTAGAGGCGACAAAAAAGAATAAAAGTGATACTGAGCACATGGTGGAAGGGCTAGGACCAACAGTGTTGGGAGGAAAAATATCCCTAATGGGCATTGGGACAAGTAAAGATAATTTTAAAGGAGTGAGTATATGAATACATGTTTAGTTAAGATAGAGAAACCACAAGAGATGGTGAGGGTGAAAGGGGAGACAACAAAGAGGAAATTAGGAAGTACATGAAGAAAGGAAAATACACGTATATTGAAGTAGATTGACTTGCTTTAAAGGAGTAAATTAGTGGTCTGATAAAGGAAGGGGTAAAATCAAGCCAAGAAAGCACAAGAATGGATATTAATTTGCTGACAGTGAATTTAAATGAAACACCGTTCCAAATGGGTTGTGAAAAACCGGTAAGCAGCTGGACCTTTAGACCTATGTTAGGTATCCGTGCTTGTACAGGCAGGACTTCTACCTCTTGTGTT
Source organism: Pleurodeles waltl (assembly GCF_031143425.1). Classification (NCBI taxonomy): domain Eukaryota; kingdom Metazoa; phylum Chordata; class Amphibia; order Caudata; family Salamandridae; genus Pleurodeles; species Pleurodeles waltl. The sequence goes on from NC_090440.1 coordinate 1,102,570,150, forward strand.
GAAGGATTTTCATATATAAATGGCTAATTAGTGGAACAATTAACAGAGCATACATTAGCTCCACATGTCTCCTTGTCAAGTGAAAGCTGTTCTGCTGTATCAAATGTTATTTTTCAAATCTCTGAAAAAAGAGCTTCATGGGAGAAAACTGTGAACTAGTGGACCTTTCTTCTTCTTGTTTTAGCAGTGAGAAAGTCCTATCTTCTGGAAGTGAGGTACCACGTAGTAATGCAAACCTTTCTTACCCATTAAAAAATATTATGATTGTGTTTGATTAATCTCAGAAGTTCAATTTGCAAGTTCGCTTTACTATGGTGGAATTTTCCACTATAGTCCTACTCTAGTAGATTCCAAAACGTCCATGATTGTTGTTCACTTGCCTCACCATCATAAATGTTTACTCTCTCTGTCTCTTTTTAATTCTCAAAAATGTTTGTCCTACTTAAATTACCTTGCATTACCTTACCTATATTTCCAATGAAGATCCAGTATTCATGACAGATTTTCAGACTATCCTGAAAATCTGTCATGGATCCTGCCACTTTGACCCTACACATTGCTGTGTCATCGCAACATCTGAGCCTTTCAGATTTAAAAGCCAAAGCTTTACATTGAGCCCCAACAGTGAGTAATAATATATTGCTTGTTACTGTGTCAGTTAACTGACCTCAACAGCTAGAGCATGATGAACAAGCACACTGATACATATAATTCATCTGTCAGGAGACTTTTATCCAATGGAGCATCCATTTCTTGTGATTGTGTTACCAATGCTTCCTATAAAAGTAGAAACCTAGTCTTGTGAATTCAATGGGTTACGGTTAGATCATAAACATTTTGCTGCCTTTGAATAATTTTGCAGCCGTGCTGGACAACATGGCAGTGTAATTTGAAGTGGCAACTAGTAAAAAAAGCATTTAGAAATATTTTACCTCACTGAACCTTTTTCACTAGCCAAGGCTTGTCAAGGAAGTATCTATCCCAGGTTTGGAGAAATATTGGATGAGTATGTACGTTAGCGTAATATCATATATGTTCACATGCACTGGTTCCTCTTGTCCATGAGCCTGTTTGAACTTTTACATATTATTCACAGCTTTACCTTGTCAGCTTCATACTTGGTTCAGCATCATGCTAATGTGGGCATTATCATCCCATGTACTGACACAATATGTTTTTAATTACCACAATAAAAAAGGGATGGGGGTCATCATTACAGCCGATGTGAGTGCCTTGGATGTCCACAATATTTCGAGAATTTCCACTAGTTTGCAATGAATGCCACAATATGGCAACAATTATCAATGGGTTTAATGCTAGATGGACATGGGTATACTGCTAGAAAACTCATTATTCCATGGATGCCCACTGTAGTCCAAGAAGCCCATTTTGCTACAGTGAACAGTATTTCATTGTTGGACACCATTGTGCAACGCATGCCCATGATATATCAGAATTACACCATGCTACCTGGACCACCATTATGATGGGTGAGCACAACCTTGCAAAACTTAAAATACCCCAAGAAAGATCACCATTTTGTCAAGACTATAATGATGCTGATGACAGGCACAATCAGACGATAGATGGCCACATTATGGAAGGAATTACCACTAGTTTGTTATGGCTAGCATCTTACAAGTGAGTAGCCAACAAATGACAAAGCCAACAATTTACCAAAAGATGGCATCATGCTGCCAGAAATCAACATGATGCTTAGGATTGTCAAACAGCCATTTGCACCAATAAAAGTAATGCTCCAGATTTACACATATGTAAAATACACTCACCAATAATCTGTAGGAAAACAAATCATTAGGGTAGACATACACAGGCATGGAAACTAGAAAAGATAGGGCAGTGCAGATTAGGAGTCTGCTGTGACTGACTGCGAAATCTTAGTATTGCTTGGTGATAAGTGCTGAACACCTAAGCACGATTGGTACTTCTGGTGCAGAAGAAGCATCATTAGTTAAAAGGGCTACAAAAATAGTATTTGGTGCTTTGCAACAGCAATTGTTGAACTTGTTTTGCTCTGGTCCAGTTTGCACTCATGTGACCTTTTGTTATTTTATACTTTCCTCCTTTCTGCAGGAGTTATGACCTGATAGGCAGAACTCTATATTTGTCCTTTTTTATGTTGCTGGAATTTACCATGGTTGTCAACCCAAATATGAACTTAACTCTTAACAACATGGGGCAGATTTAAAAGCCCCTAGCACCTCCTTGTGCCGCATTAGTGTCATTTTTTTACACTAATGTGGCCCAACGAGTCCCAAATCGCAGTGCCAAAAATATAAAGTGGCGCAATGCATGCATTGCATCACTTTGTAACCCTTTGCACTACATTATGCCTGCAGCTCACCATGCCACCCTAACTTGGACCCAGCCTTCTGCAAATTAGTGTTGACCCTGCTCCACTGTGTAACAGTCCGGCCTGAACTGCCAGGCCAGGTCGTCCCTGTACCTGAAACAAGCATGGCATGTTGTGCAAAAAAACAATGGATTTAACCCAGATTTATGACTGGGGTGAATTTTTGATTTGTTCCACATTCTGTCCATCAACTGTTCTTTTTGCATTTACCACCCTAAGTGTGAAGGGTATGCCCAGACATTGGTCCTGTGCTTGCTATACCACTGGATTCACGGTATCCTGGCTGATGAGGGGTGATATGCTGAAACCGTTCCATGATGCTTGTTTACAGTCTAGGGAGGACCTAGCCTGGGAGTTTGGGCTGGACTGTTACAATGGGGAGCAGGGTCAAGACTGATAAGCACATGGCCTGGTCCAAACTGGAATGGCGTGGAGTGCAAAACAAATAGTGGGTCATGAATTTAACCTGGATCTGTAAATGACATGAATGTTTGATTTGTTTTGCATTCCGTCCCTCATCTGTTCTTTTTGCACATTTTGAAATTGGGCATGTCTCTGCTCTTACAGCTCTGTGTGCTGGGGTTGGTGGCAGCTACACTTTGTGCATCCCTCCTAGGCAGCCACAAACACAGAAAGGTTAGGTGTGCCTGAGCACAAATCTGCATTCTGATGGCATTCCTTGGCAGGAAGGGAGAAGGCGTGCTTATACTTACACCTGAATAGGGACTGCCTGTCCCCATACAAAGGACTGATTACCCCCTACTGATGGTCTGGAGTGCAGGCTGAGAAGAAAGGGTCTGTGCACTTCAAAGACCCTTCTTTGAATTCTCCCTCAATTCAAAGGCACAACTAGATACATGTACTTGGTCTTTGACCCCACCAAATCAGTTACTTCTGGACATATTATTGGACTCAGTCAGAAGAACTGCTGTGCTGCCTAAAGGACTGTTACTCTGATGGGCTGCTGCCCTGGAAGGACTGCTTTTCTGCTATACTGCCCTGCTACCTGCTGCTCTCTGTCCTGAGAGTTGGGCTCTGCCTTGCACCACAAGGGACCTCCAAGGGCTTGCTGACTCTCCTCCTGTTACCTGAGACTCAGGAATATCAAAGTATCTACCCCAGGTCCTGTGTCTGGTTCACTGGAAGTGGACCTAAATACTTGCATCACAGTAATCAATGCATCTCATGTCTGCATTCAGCAGAACCTGCACATCAACTCGGTTGCAGGAGCAGAATCGGTGCAGTGCTCTCAAAACCAATGCATTGCCTTAAGAGCCCCACGCATAGGAACCATGCTTCGCCGCTGCAGCAGTCTACGGAGGCTGGCAACTGCATGAAGAAACATGGTGCATCGCACTTTGGAACCAATGCATCTTTGCTCCAGCACTTGTCTTCGGAACCAATGTATCGCCATCACTGCGTGGGACAGATCGACGCATTGCCATCTCTGTGAGGACCTGATCACCACATCTCACCATGCATCTTACTGTTGCAACCAGGACAGGTACTTTGTTCTTCAGGCCTATGTGGGTCCTGCAGCTGGCCTGCACTCCATCGCGGTCAGTCCAAACTTTGACTCCTCCTACCCCGCCCCGGTCCAGCACGACCTAAAGTAACCAGTAAGAGAAGTACGTGATTTTAAGTGCTATTTTGCATTTCCTCTTTAAAAATTCATATCTGAACTTCTAAACATTTAATTTTTTTGTCATACTGGTCTTCTTTTATTTATGAAATCATAATCTATTTTTCTAATGCAGTGTGGAGCGTTTGTTTGGTGTTTTCACTGTGTTACTCTATGAGTTATTGCACAAATACTTTACACATTGCCTTCTAATTTAAGCCTGCCTGCTTTGTGCCAAGCTGTCAGAGGGCGAGCACAGGATGATTATAATAATAATAATAGGTTGTATTGTGACTTACCCTGACCAAGACTGTTCTCCCTCCTTGGACAGGGTGCATACCTCTAGAAACTAGAGACCTAATTTCTAACACCTATAAAAGCTGCAAATGTGGTTCTGTAGGAATCACATTTTTGGCTGTCATGTTATTCATATATACTTACAGGAGTACTCCTGGGAAGCTATGACTGTCCCCGCCTCCTTTAAATAATCATATGGATAAACATTTTTAAAACTCAAAATGTAGCAGATACATATTTCTGAAACAGTAGATGCATGGCAGAATTGAAATTACACTTGGGGATTTTTTTCACTCTACACACTGAAATGTTTTTCGACCACACGCCTTAATTTTGTGTATGTTTCTCCCCTTTGCCATCACCAGTACGGAATTATTCCTGCCCTTAATAGTAGTAAATCTCTGAATGGTTTCAGGGTTTGTGAATACCCACACGCTCACTTATCACTACGATTTGAACGTGGCCCCACGCTTCTGGCCCACTACCCACTATTCTGAAAAACTGTGCTCACATCTTAAATTACACCATGTCGGTAAACGTTTTGATGGGAGTAATTGTTTTTCAGATTTGAATTGCAAAGTTGAATTTCCACCTCTAAAAGCTCTGCTTTAATCGCGACTCCCTGTGCGTTTTCGATGCATTTCAGACAATATATGTTGAGGTTATTAAATTTGTGAACTATTGCATTTTTTTATGTGACAACTTTTTTTTCAATATACATATTTGTTTTCCCAAAATGACACATATTTCAATGCACACTCATGATTTGTGAGTAATTGGGTACTTCCACATATTTGCTAGTTATAGCATTAACACATGGACCATGGGAGTCAGTTACAAGTGCAGACAAACGTAGGAAGTGTTTGTACATATAAGTCAATGTAGGAATTGTATAATCCATTTCTTGCCTGTTCCTCGTCGCATAACTAGACCTTAAAATCAGAAACATGGAACTATATATCAAGTATGTCAGAGACTGGACGGCATTATCATTATCAAATACCCCTTAACTTTGCATTAATTGTGTGCTTTAAGAGCTGATGGTTCCAAAAGCTCAAGGCTTGTTTTCCGGCAAAGCGAGGGTAATGACACATGCGAATCCCTATAGCTAGCAGATATTAAAATGATCAATGAAACGAATCGAACAAATCCTCTCATCTTATCTCGGCCTTCTTGGTTCAAGGCTTTAATGTAAAACCTCATCTCAAAGCGACCTTATCAGATGGTAAAAGAGCGCAAGTAGCCTGGAGCCTGGCCAGAGGGTGGAGTTAAATTGTCTCTGCTGGTAGAACAACTGTTGTTGAATGGGCAGAGCGTCCCAAGCAGTAGCAGCAGGTTCCGAATTTTCCAAGCTTGTTTACTGATGTTGCATTCTTTGTGTCGTTATCATTAATAATTTCCATTGTTTAGGAAATGCCAAGAATTAGCAAAATGAACCTAGTGCAAAACGATGTTGGGTTATGTTATGTTGTGTGACGCTGTGCGATGCTATGCAATGTTAGGTTACAATATGTTATGTCATGTTATTATTATACTGTCACACGTTATGTTATTCTATATTATATCATGCTGCATCATGTTTTATGTTGTTATATGATGTATTGTAGTGCAATGCTGTATTCCTAAAAACTAATTTAAGAAAAATTACGCCCAACTACGCTAGCACAATTTTGCCTCCAAAAAAAAAAACGAGCGTCGGCTAACGCAATTCCTTAGCACCATCTCTGCGCCATATTTCAACAAAACGGCTGTACAAGTAGCTTTCATTTCACCGTGTAACAAGGTTGCCTGTGTTATGGGAATGGTTGGTGTTGTACACAAAGGGACACCTTCATGCGTAAGAACAGCCAAAAGTGACATCAATGTGGAACTACGGGCCCAGTATCACAAGCCTGTAATGCAACAGTGCCATCATACAAATAGTTGCCAATGTGGATCCAAGCTGCCCATTCCCCTTGTGTCTCATTACCAAAGTCACACAATGCATGCATTGATCCACATTGTACATCCTTATGCCACTATATGCCTGTGGAAGACATGCTGTATGCAAGGAAATATCCCTTATGCACAGAGGGAAGAACTAATGGGGCTGACAATTCATAAAGGTTGCACTGTGCCATCTAAGTACCACATAGGAGAGGCCTGCTGAAAACAGATGACAAAGTGACACAAGCATCATAAGCAATGAACCTCGCTGTGCTTTGCTGCACTAGTGCCATCATTCATGGTGCCAATGCAGTAAGGCACCAAAATAGTGACAAAACTCATTAGACTACTGTGGGAATGTCCACCATGGTGAATAGAAATGTAAATGGTGTGCTTCCATTGTGTCAGTGGCTGGAGCAAGAGGCCTGAAAGGAAAATGGTGGTGTGGGATCAATGCACCAAATACCTTGATAGGTTGCCCTATGTGTGATGCACAATGCAACACATAAAAAAAAATGACAACCTGGGGTCCGTAACATGTCACTGAGTGTGGCAAGTAAATGATGAGCCATGTCAGCAGCCACTACAGTCAAAGATAGACCTTTCATTATCTCATTGCAGAGGATGATGCCTTATCTCATGCAGACCTGGCTGTCCTGGATTTTACAGATGACATGGATGACCAGCTGATGACCATCAATGAAGAAACTCTCCAGGATGTCCTAGGTTCCTTCTAGACACCACCTCCAGTCACAGTGAGGACACACAGCATTGCAGGATCTTCACATGAACTACTCAACTGCCATTCACACAGCACCAACCAGTCCTGCCACAGCCCAGGACTCTGAGGACCCAGACATCACCTTTCAGAGGACAGTGGTAGGAGTCCAGCAGGAGCTGGCACAGCGGGTGAGGGTGGGGACGGATACCATGGCAGGCAGCCTAGAGGGTGTGCAGAGGTGCCTCTGTCTGAATAAGAACAACTCAGCTGCCATCAGAGGCACCCACTCCCCGCTGCTTGGATTCCAGCAGTTCCTGGCTGACAGCTACTGCCATGAGGAAGAGGCTTGAACAATGGCCCTCCCAAAGTGGCAGCAGAATGATAGATAACAGGCTGGGGGCTATACAAAATGCCCTGGAGTCCATACAGCAAGAAGTGATCCCTGTCAGGGACAACATGGCTGCCTACCACCATGAGGTAGCTGCGGTGTTAAGTAATCAGCAGTTCCTCCTTACTGCAGTGATGCTTTATGTGTTCCCACAAATGGCAGCTGCTGGGACCTTTGATTCCACATCTCTGTCCCTGATGTGTGTGTGGCCCCCTCAGCTTCAACAACAGCACCGCCCAGGGCACTGGAGGCACCACACACATCAGAGGATGTAGATGTGGAAGGAACAACATTCTCACGCAAAACCACCTGGTAGGTGCAGTCTTTGCCACATAGACAATATCTCCTTAGTTCAGTGCTTAAGATCGTGCCAGTGTTGTGACAGCTGGCAAAGTGCCTTCTTCACTCTACCACTGTTGAAATTTTCTATGGACTGTCATTGTCTCAATTCCTACCTATTGTCAATTTGGACACCTCCTCACTAATGCACACTTTTCCTACACATGTCTTATGACATGTCCCACACCCATGGGCTCTGAATGTACATCAAGTGGTTCAGGATCTCTCATGGGGTCAATGAACTGGACATTGTACTGAATTGGAAACTAAATTTGCACATGTAAATAAATCACCATAATCATATGTATCATGTGTCTTACTGTCAGACACAAAGGCAGACACTAGGACTCAAACATGATAAAGGTAACCAACAGTGATGTGGACTACTAACAACTTACTGAGCCTCCCAAGCATGTATTGAACATATATCCATGCAAGTTGGCATATGGCATGAATGGTTCAGAACTCAAGTGTCAGGAAATTTCCCTGATGAATATACTAGTACAACAAACATGTGAGGAACTGAAGAGCATACTTAAGACTGTGACAGACAGCTGTCAGTGTGCCAGTACTCATATCCCAAATAAGATGGAGTTTAATATGCTAAATATTTCCAAAATGATAGTGACAGACAATAGCAATGTCAATTGATGTTGCTTCATTGCATGTCAAAAATATTGTATCCATACGCAATCTGAACATTAGAAACTGAGCTGAAAATTGTCTTGAGTATCTGATGTCATAGCGCTACCAATCAGACAGCTCCTTGGTCACTGGGGATACACATAGTCATACATGTAAATCAATACTGAATGCATGCCCTAAGGCATTTCCCTAACTTGGACATTGCAGACATGAGAACATCCAGAGAGTCAATCATCATGGTCACCTAATTGTCAAACATTACACGATTTACTGGTACCTACAAACACAGCCTATTAAAAACCTAACCTACTCACCAACCTACACTAAGCTAACCTATACTAATGTATCTTAACTTAACCCTACAGCTTTCTATCCTAATCTAAACTTAACTTATACACATATAGTCACTCAACAAACATTGTCCCCCCACTCCCTCTAATGAGACAATAGACATGTAGGACAACATGAACCAAAGCTACACATATATTAACTAATCCTATATCCTACACAAATATATATTTTTTTCAAAAATGATGTCATTTGTTGGTATTTTTTTAACATATACCCCTAAATATAACCCCCTACCCAAACACTCCCCAAACAAAAACAACAAAGTCTAAATCCCACCCCCAAACTACACTAACTATATCCTAAAACCAACCTACTCCATCCTATCTAACCTATGTCTACCCCCTTAAAACCAACTAAAACTTGAAACAATGCCTGGGGAAGGGAAGGTCCAGGGAAGTGGTGAGTGGCTACACCTACAGCTTCTTCAGCTTCCCCTTTATTAACATTAATAGCTTGTAATTCGTGGCATTGTCTGCCTCAAGTCTGGCCAGCCTAGCCTTGACCTTGGCCAGGTCCTTACTCATATCCCCCTCAAAGCTGGACCCAGTGGCAGATTGTAGTGGCAGTTGTGGTGCTGTTGGCATCTGATGTGCTGTAGATGTTAATGCACCACATTGACGTCATAATCAATATAACACTAATAAGGCACAGAAAGGCCTAATGGTCAGCAGAATATCAACAAAGTGGTCCAATGCCTGCATTGTGCCACTTTGTCAACCCTTGCACCACACTAGGCCTGTGCCAGGTATGATGTATGCAAGGGTGTCGTTACCCAAGTGGGTGATTGCCAAAATGGCGAGCTGCCTCATTTTGATATTGCTACTTTTGTTGCCAGCTCAGAGCTGGAATTAAAAGGGAGCACACAATTGATCACAATGGACCCCTGTGTACAGTCCACAGTTAGCATTAGATTCTCTTGCACTAACCATGAATTGTACATCATTTACTTCAAGATGTTAACCACAATTGGCACATTCCCAGCACCATGGTGCACCGTATATTATATACGGATAGTGGGGAGCTAAGTACCGCAAGAGAAGTGGCGCAGCACAGCTATCATGATGGCTGAAACCCGTGGTTTCATCTGCACACATCCTATTTGCTACAATCTATGGACTTGTCCCACATCCATCTGGAGAAGACCGCAAATATCTATGTGCACCCAACTGACTGTTGTCCTTCACAAAAGAGCTCCTTGCACATCCGGTGCCTCACTTGATTATTAAAGAGCAGTGAAGCAGAAATGGTGCAAGTGTCTTCTCACGAAAGGCTCTTGGAGAGCTCTACCCAGGTACATATATTTTACCACTTCCTGACTACATCTGTGCAGCGTGTGGCACACACTGTAGGGACAGGTGCTGTAAAACCATATGTTTTTAACATCCATGCATTGCAGAACGCCAGCACCTCTGACACATATCGTGACTGACATCAGTGTGTTTGTGGGCATACAAATCATTTCCTGAGACCCACTAATCCATGGTAGGACACGTTGGCACCTATGCATGATTCAAATTATTCCACATCCTTAGCATACAATCAGACATGATGTTAATACCGAAGGATAGATGATGGTCTCTAAATTGATACACATGCCATTTGTACATGGCATGATACACATCAAACTCTCAGACACAGCACTGTTTATACACATGTGACATACAGATGACACTTGCTGGTTGCATCAGGGTCTTCAAAAGTGGTAACTTCACCTATGGTGTAGCATGGAGGTCCGCCTGCAAGACATGACAGGAAAACATAGCTTTGTGATTTGTGAACACAGATTAGCATGAACAACTGTTACTAATTGCACTTGTTCAGCTGAGTGACCTAGTCAACTTAGTGTTAAGAATAACCCACTGCCATCTACAACATGTCAGTCAGACGGACATAGGTAGCATCCAAAAACATACATGGCAATGTGACTCACCCATACATACATGTCTCTGATTCATATGTTACACTGTGGGGCAGGACACTGTTAATTGTGCTAAGCTTCGGGGCAGATAATAGCATCACTTCTCTTGCACCCCTTAGCACCCCCCTACTGCCACCATTTGTGTACCTTATCTAAGATAAGGTGTACCATGGTGCAGGGTAGGGGGCAACTACATCATCATTTTGGATGTTATTGATGAACTATTCAGGGTTAGTGCCAAGATTTTGGCCCAACCTTGAACAGTACATAGGGGTCCATCATAATTAATGGTGTGCCCTTTGTTGATGCCTGATTTGAGCAGGCGTAAAAAATACCAGACTGTTTTACACAAAGAATTCTCTTGGTTTTCTTTGTGACTTTTATTCTTTTGCACCCCCCCAAAAGGGAAATGGCCCCCTTACATACATCATGCATGTAGGCATAATGTTTCTCATAAGCTCACTAAGTGGAGCAATGCATGCATTGTGCAACTTTATCACTCTTTCCATTACATTATGCCTGCGCCAGCCATAATTTATTCTAAGTGGGCATTTGCTTGTCTGGGGGGGCTGAAGAAATGGCACATTGAAACCTAAAGGAAGCCTGGTGGTAGTCTAACGCCTTCTGGCTCTTCTCCTACATATGCTTCAGATGTGAGGAAAGCTAAGTGGCTGCCAATTTATAGGGTTCTAATCCCGGATAGTTCTTAGTATTTCCTCCAGGGAAAGTGCTTCCCTATTCTCTGTAGTGAGGCTTGGGTGGGGGATCTGACCCAGGAGCTCACCTGCTTTGCATTTTGTGGCAAAATGTCTTGCATAATCGATGTTTCCATTGTAGTGGGCTAACATTTGGGATATGGTTTGTCTACTACTAGCAAGTCCCCCTGATTCCTTTTGGATCCCAGGAACCCATCTATTTGCTGCCTCATACCAGTCCGGCCAGGCCAATAATTTTTCTTGTTTTGTCCCCCATTACATTGATGTGGTGCTGTGTTGCCTATGGTGCATATTCGCAGCTTCCTGGGCCACGTCTCAGTATTCATTTTGCTTCAGAGCTAGGTTGTGAGATCCCTCAGATCCCTCTTCATCAGGTAAACTGGCCTCAAGGGACAATAACTCATGTTCAAGAGCCTTCAGTTTGAGTTTCTTCCCTTGCGCCATCATGGTGAGACCCACAACCTTGACTACTGTCTTATAGACCCCCAACAACGTGAATGGAGACTCATCTAAAGTGCTGTTTCTCTGAAAATAATGGTCTTTTGCAGCTAACATCCATTCTCAGATTAATGGCTCTTTGAGCTAGCAAGGGCTCAATATGATGCAGGTAGTGTTTGGCCTCTTGGCCCGACCATACACCAGCCACAGGGAAGAATAGTCTGAAATACACCTGTTTAAGTTTGTGATCTCACTGATTTTTAACAGTTGGGGAGTGGGCATGAGAAAGTGATCAATTCACGAGAGACTATCATGCACTCCCAAGTAAAAGGATGAACTGCTGGGTTGCTGGGTTAAGGGTGCACCATACATCTGTCAGTCACTGGGCAGTGAGGTAGTCTGCTAATGGTCATCTGACTGAGGCCAGGGGCCTGGGGGGATGTCAGTGAATGCTATCACTCGGCGTTGCATTGAGGATCTCGCACATGATCACTTCTCCATCTGGAAGACTGTGTAGTAGAGTGGTCAGGGCTGGTAGTATCGAGACGTGAAGTCATATTGTGATATCCACTGAAGGTATGTTTAAGATGCCCCCCTCCCAAGTCCCAGAGAGCACCACATAGGGAACCTGTGGACTTGGCCGTATTTGCCAAATGACCAGGTGCAGGGTTTCTCTCACAGAGATTACTACTCCTCTAGAGGAGGTGATGTGGCCCACATTAGAAGCTTTTTAATGTCTCTAATGGTCAAGGGCATGACACCTATTACCTAGGAGGTGAGTCTCTTGCAGGAGAACCCTATCAGGGGAGTCCGATTTGATGTCCTGGAACACAGCTCCCCATTCGACTTTGTTGGCTAGGTCATTGACATTCCAGGAAACTATCTTTAGGGTTGACATAATAACTTTGGATATCCCACTGTATGGTTAATGGATGGGGGGTGGCCGTCCAAAGCTAGTTGGGCTTCAGACTGTGAGAGTGAATATCCTGTGTGTCTCAGCTATGTCGACTGGCCATATGTTTATTGAATGAACATTTACTGCAACAACTATCCAATAACCCTTCTTCATTGATTGAGCTGCAGAATCCAAACTGCCCACCTCACCAACTGTGCATAGCTCTGGTTGCCCCAACCAAACATAGGGGGTCATTCTAAGTCTGGCGGGCGGCGGAGGCCGCCCGCCAGACTTCCCCCTCCGAAATACCGCTCCGCGGTCGAAAGACCGCGGAGGGTATTCTAAGTTTTTCCCTGGGCTGGCGGGCGATCGCCAAAAGACCGCCCGCCAGCCCAGGGAAAAACTCCCTTCCCACGAGGATGCCGGCTCGTAATCGATCCGGCGGAGTGGGAAGGTGCGACGGGTGCTGTTGCACCCGTCGCGTATTTCACTGTCTGCCAAGCAGACAGTGAAATACTTGTAGGGGCCCTCTTACGGGGGCCCCTGCAGTGCCCATGCCAGTGGCATGGGCACTGCAGGGGCCCCCAGGGGCCCCGCGACCCCCCCTACCGCCATCCGGTTCCCGGCGGGCGGACCGCCGGGAACTGGATGGCGGTAGGGGGGGTCGGAATCCCCTCGGCGGCGCAGCTAGCTGCGCCGCCTTGGAGGATTCAATAGGGCGGCGGGACACTGGCGGGAGACCGCCAGTGTTGCCGGTCTGACCGCGGATTTACCGCCGCGGTCAGAATGCCCTGCGGGGCACCGCCGGCCTGTCGGCGGTGCTCCCGCCGACCCTGGCCCCGGCGGTCTGAGACCGCCGGGGTCAGAATGACCCCCATAATGTTGACTAGTAATCATGACTGCCGCATTCTGGTCCACACCCAACCTCTTACTGGAATGTCTTTACCAAGCTGGTGCCTCATTTCCTTCTGCCTCAATCTTGCCCAAACACAGATTTAGGTCCATAGTGGACTGCTCCAAGCCCACCACATGACACTCCGGGTGCATCGCCAGTGCCACATTTCCAATCTCCTTTGCCATGCCGACAATCTGGCCCCTCTTACGGTGGTCTCAGTGTCTTGACCATTCTACCACCTGACAATCAACCACAACCAGTTTCTGGGCTTGATAAAAAGTGAGTTTGGCATTTTGCAACTAATCATAGCTACACCAGATAAGTCTTTGTTTACTTGTGGTCCCGTTCCCTCAGAGCCTCTTCATCTAGAGGTAACTGCGTTACAGACTCTGGACCCAAAGACTGACATTGGGGAAGAAGGTAACCTGAGGTTTACCTATATGCAATGGAAGGGACAGTGCGAGGTTCTTGGAGAATCACATCCCAGTTTCAGATTTTTATGAGTCTTGTTATGATGGGACAAGGGTGTGCTCCATACATCCTTGGGATGCACCTGAGATGGGGTAGGTTCCATACACCTAAAAGATATTTGGAAGTCCACATGCTTGCAGCTGTCTCAGGATCAGATCATCCACAAACAGGTGCATGGCCGGCTCCTTGGTATTTAGAGGTACCACTAGTATCCATTCACTATTTCTGTAGGGCCAGCCCTCCAAGTCTTCCAACTTCTCTCACAACTGTTCTACTGTGGTTTCACATCATTTGTCATACATGGCCACATGCTCACATTTGCATGTGACAACCTATATAACAATGAGTGAATTTTGGTACTGTGATGACTCATGTAGGCTATAAGGAGAGAGTATGACACATCAAGCTTTCTATGTAATTTATCACACATACAATTTGGCAAGGGTCAGTGACTTATTAGTACATTGATTGACTTACATACACATTCCAAGTTGATTGGTTGTGACACACCTAGACATTTATATGTAAATTGTCCCTGTATATCACTCTCTAGCTAATACATGTGAGTGGCACTGAGAAGTGTATTGTCAGTACTCACAACTGATATTGTGATTCTGACTTAGCTATGTTACCTAGCTGACACAAACCTTCCACTGTATGTACTTTCTAGCCTTTTCCTACTTACCCTGTACATCTGTACAGCAGTCTTCACATTTATTTCCTGGATTGCTACAGGCATATGTCAGACCAAAACCCTTGTGTGATATGTATGTGACAATGTAAAATGTATTAGCTACAGACAATGCCTACATTCCACCAACACATTCATGTGGTAGTGAATTATTTGAAAGATGTATAATGTTCCTGACTATGGGTCACATTAAAATGAAGTGGCGCAGTAGTCAGTGTAGGATGACTTTTCTTCCCCCCTTGGCATCCTCCTTCTGCCACCATGATTTTATTGATTTATTTACAATGTTGTGCAAAATGGCATAAACAAGGATTATTTTGCAGACAAGGGGTGGTGCATATAACTGTCCTTCTCCTGTAAGATGTAGGCACATGAACCTTGATTTAGGGAGTCCAAATGTCCGATCCATTACATTTCTGGCCCTTATGTGCGCTTCATTGTATGACCGCTCTGCATCCATTGTAGTATTTCCAAAAGACATCATGACCCATGGCTGGATGCTGTAACCTTGGTCAGCTACAAAGGAATGTGAGAACATGTGTCAATCAAGCACATTAGTTAATTGCTAGGTTCCCTGGCCCGTATTTGTTTTGAGTTGGAGTGGTGTATCAGACTTACATCTGGCATTGTGTGTGTTTCTGTGTGGGTGGTGGTGATGCAGTTTCTGATCATGGGTTGTGACTTAGGTACATGGTGATTGTAACTGGAATTTTTGTCTGACACTTCATCCATGTCAAATGTGTGTGGTGTTCTTTAATTTGAGCCAGGGGACTAGATTTACAAGGCCCTACCACCTCTTAGCACAACATAAGCCTAATTTTATTGGACACTTTTGAGGGCCAACTAGGCAAATGATCACAGCGCCATGTTTACAAAGTGGTACAATCCATGGAGGGCAACACTTAGTGAACCTTTGTTTCACATTATACTTGTGCAAAGCATCATGTATAGGGTGTGTTCCCCCACTGGACAAAAACCTAAATGGTGCAGAGTGATATAAGAGGTTCCAATGCGTAATTTTTATCAGATACTTTTGCCGCCTGCACAGAGCAGGCGTAAGTTTGGGCTACACCATTACTTTACACGTGGCCCTATGTACTGCGCAGGACATGCACCATACATTTGGCATTTATCCTACATAATCCTTCCATGGCATCCATCTTGTTGACACAATTTGCACCTACTCTGTGCCATGGTGTGCCATATATTAACTACGGCACACACATGGGTGCAGTGGGGTGCTAAGGTGCAGAAGTAAAGTAGTAAAGTGCTACCCAATGTTTCTGACATGTGGCCTTTAGTGCCTTCACTTTAGACCTACAGAGGAGTGATGTAGTGCACATGTGTACCTATTTTGTGTGTTGTGTGCCATGTAACAGGTGTAGGGTCCTGTGTGTTGCAAGTGAATCCCACCCCTTTGCCCTTGAAATACCTCCCTTGCACAAAGTGTTGTTGGCAGTTACTGGCTGGCATACGTATGTGCGTGAGGTTCATATTCCCCGTGTGGGACAGTTTTATGGGATGTATTGTGATGTGTACAAGATTTTTTAGAAAGCTGTGGGACAAGGCAGGGCTTGCTGTGCTTTTTCTGCACTGCCCTATGTCATGAGCCCAACCCTGCTAAGTTCCATGAATCCTCATTCATGTGCATTTCTGGTCTCTCCCTTTAGATTGTCAGTAGTACATCTGCCGCACTCCATTGTTGGTACCATTGTATCATGGTATGGAGTTGTGGTATTTCCAGATATGCTTGTTGGTGTGCTGTGAGGTTTCTATTACTCCACATGATCTATCATTGATAGTGATGTTGTATTTAAATGTGTGCTGCACTATGCACCACACAAGGGAAAGTTGTATACAATGATTATAACTATAATATTCTGCTGATATGTAGATGGTGATGGGACCTCTTGGGTGGCAATAGATATCAGTGCTGCCTGAGTTTCTACAGCACAGTAAATGTGGGGCAGTGCCAATATATTAGTAGTTTGACGTTTGAATGGCCAATGGAATTCACATAGCAAAGCGCTTCCTTGGTAAGTGTTATGTGTGAACGGTCTGTGTTTTGTTGTGAACCTGTGGACACATGTAGTTCTTTGAGTCCATCTTTTGTATTCATAGGGTCATTGTTCCACCTGTCTATCCAGTGATGTGTCAGTCAGCTGGTGCAGGGACTTGTAGAGATGGGCGTATGTGAGGGTGATGTGCATTGCATGCACTGTAGTGTGGCATGGGGCATATGTGTGGTGGTCTATACATCTGTCTTTTCCCTGTCTATGTGTGTTTGGTGTTGTGTTTGTATTGTTTGTACTACAAGTTTGGTGTGTTGTATGTGTTTTGATTAGTATGGTATCTTATCTACGAGGGGGCCATTGCCATATTGTCCATCCTGGAATTGTTGGTTTATAGTGGATTGCCTGAAGATGTAAGCATCATGGACTCTTCCGGGATATTTTGCAAGGATGATTGTGATCATTCCACAGTGGTCCACAATGGCCTGCACATTGATGGAGTGGGTATGTTTGTGGTTCCTGTAGAGGAGTTCGTTTGCTGCAGGTGGAACATGTTGGACATGGGTGCAATCCATTGCACCAAGCACATGCGGGAAGCCAGCAACTTGGTAGAAACCTTGCTTGGTCTCCTGCTGCAGTTCCTGGTTGTTGGGGAACCGGATGTGGTGGGGTGTGAGTCTGATGATGCCATCCAGGACCTTCAGAAGGCAGAGAGGGGTGGTTGCGAGATCCTACCCACTTATGCCTCAGTCATATGGAATTAACCTATTGCCAGCAAGTGGAGGACAGTTAGTAGTTTGGTCATGAGTGAAATTGCTGTGTGACTCTGTACTCTTGCTGTGATGGCGCAATGTGGTAGAGCAGGCATATTATGGACTCCCACCACAAACGGTAGATTCTGATCACCTCTTCTTCCCTGAGGGCAAGGATGCTTGCACACTGGCGAAAGATCCTCTCCCACCTTTTATGCTGTGTTTGTGGCTGCTGTGGTGGTGTTTCATGTTGGTGCAGTGGTCCTGGTGGCACTTGGCGGCATTGCTGTTGTCTTCTATGGTTGCCAAGCTGTAGGAGTAACTCTTTCATGGTGTCCAGTTGCTTTCCAATGCTCCATCTGTGTGTTTCTCTTATGTAGTACTGTGTGGGCCTCATTTTAACACCTAGACTGACCAGGCGTTACATATTTGATGGTAATTGGAATGAACATGATTTTTTGGAGCCAGTCCTTTGTATGCGTCATTTTTCCGTCAGGCTTTAAATTTGGTGCTAGCGGCCTCGCGTCATTTTTTAGGAGGAAATAACTACCTTGCATATCATTGTTGTTAAACGACGCAAGGTGAGGTGGTGCTCCCAAAAAATGATGCTAAGTCGGATATTTTGACGCTAGACTGCTCTAGCATCAAAATATAAATATGCTGTTAGGTTAGCGCTGCTGTTGCATTAAAAAATGGTGCAAATGTGACGCTCACTTTTCTTAAATCTAAGGGCCTCATTTACAAGTGGACTCACTTTTTTTGATGCACCAGCGGTGTAGTGTGCCGGCCCATATTTGCAAAGCCTCATAAAGCCCCCTTGAGTGGCATTTCATGGCCTTGTAAATAAGGTCCCCTTTCATGCATTACTCTGAGTGTAAGGGGCAATTCATGGGTGTTGCTGTTCCCAAGCAACACCCATAGAATCTCATGCATTCCCATTTTCAAGGTTTCATAAACCTGGGAATGCGTTTGTTTCCTAGGCCACCCCAGGTGCAATAGGGGGAAATAACATTATCTTTCCATGTTTTCTCCAATTTCTATGTGTGCTGTATTTTGCAGAACATATAGAAGGAGGAAAACACCTCTAATCATTGTTTTTGTGCAGGAAGGTGTCCCTTCCTGCACAAAAACAATCATCCCTGCAATGCAAGCACCCTTGCACCATGGTGCAAAGGTGCCTGCCTTGGTGCATGGCAGCAGCAATTTTTTCACTACAGCAGGGGACAAGAATAGGAATTCACTGTACATTGAAGATATGGTGCATTCCTGCCTTTTTGATTTGACACCGGGCAGTGCAGCAAAAAGACTTGCAAATCTGCCCCGCGCCAAAACTTTTCGAATGTGGCCTTGAGGCCTAACGTACATAAAACTTTTGAGAGTTGCAAAATTCTATCAGACTTGCAAAAGGGGTGCCTCGACGTTTCTGAATCACCATTAGGGGACGCATAAAAGGGATATTTTCTCCTAATTGTTAGTTTCAGTGACATGTATCATTGGTTCAGGAATGCTGCTGCCAACCATTGATACCAGCACCCAAGTTGGACTGGTTTTTGATTTGCAAACTAGTTTGGCAGCACAAATTGCTCCATGGGACCTCTGCATACTGCCTCACATAGCTTTGTAAATGGAATTAAAGTAGCACATGTCTTTCAACATTAATTTAAATTAATTAAGTAATTTGTAGGCCTGGCCTAAATTATAATGATGCAGGAGTAATCAGTGTAAAATAACAAACTTAGGCCTCATCTACAAGGAAATGGCACAGCGTGGTGTGCAAGCAATCTTGCTGCATGAGCTGCGTCATTTCCAAAATGCAGGGATGCGCTGTACTTAAAAGAAAATGAAGCATCCATGTGTTTCCCCCTGCGCCAGCATTAAATTAGTTGCCCAGCGCCAATGCAGCAACCCTTGCACCATGGTGCAAGGATGGCTGCGTTGTGGGGGAGATTGTTTTGTCAAGGAAGCGACTCCATTCTGCACAAAAACTAAGAATGTAGCACACATAGAAAAAGCAAAAAACGAGGAGAAATAAAAGTATTACTCCTCATTGTGCCACTTTAACGCCTCCCCTGAGAGGCATTAGTGTTTGGCGCTGCCTCAGGTTTTCAATTTCTTTTAAATCTGAGACAGCGTCAAAAAGCAATGGGTGTTGCTTGGGTACTCCCACAGCAACACCCATTGCACACTCCTTAGCCACAGAACTGTGTTGGGTGGCCTATATCTATAAGGCCAGGAAAAGTGGCTTAATACCACCTTGTAGATATGGGGGACTGCCCAGCACCCCCAGAGAATCACAAAAAGTGATGCTGTGGTGGTGCTAGGACATCACAAATGAGGCTCTAAGAGAGAGCGAGCGGCTGCTGGCTACTACTGTTCATGTTTTGTAGCACTTAGTGCCATTTTCGTAGAACAAAAGACATCCTTGGGCCCATTTTGGATGTGAGGGTGCATTCTGCACTAAGAAAAAAGGGCTACATGGTGGATTATGCTTCTCACACAATTACACATAATTATGAGTGATTTTACAGTTGTTATTAGTAATTAAGCTAGTGAGAAGTACCCCAGTGATGAACATCGCTAGTAATTTGGTGATGTGAATAAAAGGATGAAGTTCTCCAGTCCCTTGCAAGCCATCATCCCTGCTTTTGTAACGTGTCATAGGGAGTTCCACATAATCACATGCCTCGTTTTGCAACCCTTTGTGAATGGGTGTTTTGGAATGTAAGCTATTAGTACATAGGTGTTAGACCTGGCATCTTTGGCATGGTTCTCCTCTAACTTTGCACCTTTAACCTTCCTGTTTTGCAGACTTTAGGGCTCTGCACACTTTACCACCGCTAATCAGTGCTAAAGTGCTTGTACTCCCTCCTATAGATGTGACAGAATTGACTTACCCAATTGGCATTGTTAAATTGCATGCAAGTCTCCATTAAAGTGGTACTACACATGTCCAAGGCCTATAAATTAAATGCTAAGTAGCCCTTTAAATGGGTCTCAGGCCTGCATTGCAGCCTGTGTGTGAAGTTTTTGAACTGTCATTTAAACTTGGCAAAATAAACCTTTAGCAAGGCCCAAATCTTACTTTTAAATACATAGCAGTCACCGCTAGGGTAGGAGGGCAAAGTGCAGTGTGTTTAGAAGTTAGACATTTACTTTTAAATTGGACATGTCCTGGTAGTGAACACATTGTTTTTTAACTACTGGAAGGCCTGCCACTCACATAGAATAACATTTGTTTACCTTATTGCATTTAATCAGTGACAACATTTAAATGGCAGCAGGAAACAGTTCAAGTTTGGTGTCCATAGAATTATGACAAAAACCGTCTTTAATGGTAAAGACAAATTTGTAATCATAATTCCAAAAAAGCTACTTTTAGAAAGTTGACATTTACCTGTCCTAACCATTTGGTGCCTACAGTCTGATCCTGGGTCGCATGACTAGGTATAGCTAGCAGTTAGTGTTTGCTTCATCCTCCCAGACAGTAAGACAAAGGAAGGATAGCTGCCAGCAGGATGATCCACTCTAAGTTAATAAGGGGTAAGAGATGTTACCACACTTGTACATCACAAGCACTCTGCCTGAGCACTCACACAAAGGGTATTTTGGGACCCCAGACAATCTGGGGACAGGACAGGGAAGAGGGTGATGCCTGACACCCCATGGTTGTAGAAACCCTTAGAAGCTTCATCTACTTCAATGTGGGAACCAGGTATGAATATTGAACCCTTAGACCCAGCTATTCAGTACACTTCTTGACTTGTGGGCCCTGCCAAGATGAAGGACTGCTGTGCTGCTGAAAGGACTGCCACTCTGCTGGACTGCTGCCCAGAACAACTGCTGTCTTGTTGTGCTCACCTGCTGCCCTGGCGCCCTCCTGTCTGGCCAAGAAGGGCTAGATCTGCATCTTTAAACCCAGGACCCAGATTGACTTCAAGCACTAGTTGGCTGGCCTCCTGATCAGAAACCTCAGGGAGAAATAGGCTCCCAAAAACTTTTATCCCAGCATCTGGAATGTGCAGTCTGTGTGTCCTGTCATCCCAAATAGTGCCACCCCAGTTCTGGACAATTGGAAGTGGGCCCGAAGGTGCTCTGCCAGCCCATCTGTGGATTCAGCAGAACCAACCCATTACCTCTGTGGCTCAGCACATCTCCCTCCAGTGCATCACCTCTGCTGCTTGATGCATCACCCTCAGAACCTATGCATCATAGGCAGTGTGATGCAGGACTACACATAGCCCATTGCAGGCCATTGGAACCACCACCTCTCAATGCATCTCCATGCAAGGACTTCGTAGCTCCCCAGAGATGACACTGCACAATGCATGTTTTCACCCGGCCCTTGCATCGCCTCTGCTGTGGGCCACATCATCAACAAGCGACTCCGCATCTCTTCGCAACCAGGATTAAGTTACTATGTTCAGCAGGCCTAACTATTTCCCAGAGCTGACCTGAGCTCCATCATGGTCGAACTGGGCCGGTGACTGTGTCTCGGTCTAACGCAACCAGGTGACCACAGTTGGTACTTGGTGCTTATTGGTCTATTTTCACTTTCATCTTCAAAATTGCATATCTCAGATTCTACTGATTGGACTTTCTTCATTTGGATCTTGATTTATTTATTAAAATGTATTCTATATATAATTTATTTTATTTGGTGTGGGATTTTCCTCATGTTTTGTCTTCACTTTATTACTGTTCGAAGTGCTGAATAAATACTTTACATATTGCCTCTAAGTTAAGCCTGACTGTTTTTGTGCCAAGCTACCAGAGGAGTAAGCACAGGTTAATTTGGGGTTTGCTCATGTTGAAAAGGATAATGGTTTCTGCTGGAGTGCGATTTTACTCCATCACTAAGCAACCCAAATTCTTATAATAAGTGATATCACAAAATGAGAGTTAGATCACTAAAATCAGTGTGGAATTTCGACTTGTCTCAACATAAGAGACCTAGTTAGTAGGGGAGAAGAAATCATTAGTTACTTTGTAGTGATTGCATATGTACTCTACACTTAAGCGGTCCTTGGTTAATCTGATTATCTGTTCCATGAATGTCTGAAATCATTCACAGTTACATGTTGTACAATCAATGTTTTAAACATAGAAAACAAGAACCGAAAAGTAATACCAGGAATCAAAATATATATTTGAAAGCATACACAAAGTTGTGAGTCTACAAAATACAACATACAGTGCTTCATGAAAAGGTGTAGCAAAGACGATGTGTTCATGTGCATTATACCTGCAGGTAAAGTAATGACTTTTACACAACAAACACAAACCAACCTGCTCGAGTTACTAACAGCCCCTCGCAGTGATGACTGTGTTCCTCCGTCATAGTTGTACCAGGTTTGGCTTCTGATGACTAATAAGGATATGTGAAATCTCAAGAAAATCACACTAGACGCGTTTCTTGATAAAGAGCTTCAACAATAGCATTCAGGGGGAAGACATTGTTGGTGGGTAGTTAATACTAATCTTTAAAAAGTTTTAGATTGTTCCTGCTTTCATTTTCATTGATCAGTTCTTAGCAAAATTGGTTCTTGTGCAAGATCATTGGACTAATTTTCATTCATATTCAATACAGTATAGTGATGCATTAAGAATTCTAAGATCTGGAAATAGCACTTTAGTTCTATACTGCATGTCCAAATATCTGCTGGTTGATTAGAGCCCAGTTGTTAATGGAAAAGTAGTACTGATTGTTATATATATATATTTTTTTTAATGCCTTACATTTCTTTACATTTCTCGATATATTTTCAACTAGCAGTGTCTATTTTATTATTTTAAAATTGACTGAACTGTTCATATTTGTTTTTATGATTACATGTTTTTTCCAAACTGCTGATTTAGGAGTAGATTTAGTAATTATATGTTGAGTGGACAGCTTTAGTATTAATTAATTGTATATGTTATGTGTTGTATTGTAGTCTAAAGGAAAGACATTTCTAACTATTTGATGATGAAACAAACAAATCATTAATAAGCAGGAAGAATTTTGTTAGACTGACATATATCTTCTCTTTTTACATCAAAGGCATTCTAGTAATGCTCCAAGGAACTCCCTGATCAATTTTTTAAAAATATTTAGGAACATTGAATTTTTTAAATTCCAAGCATGAGTTTGAAAGGGCTAGCATTCTCACAACTGATGTGGTTAAGCCTTTGCAAAACTTTACCTATGATTACTGACTGGTCCACAAGAGACAATTAGGCTTGTATGTATCTCTGTTTGGAAAGAAAAGTATAGTTTGAGCAATCTGAAAACCGGCAATTCAAGAAATACGCTTAACAAATTTCTCTATTTGCATTGTTCAAAAGTCTTTGAAGAAATTCTGCATGTTGTTATTTAAAAAAAAATCCTAATTTTTATAATGGTCACCCATCGGCACTTCTGTGTCCTGTGGACAAACTTTAATTTATTGGAAACCTTTGCTAAAATTACCATCTCAGCAGTAATAATGAAAACAGTGTCATTGTTCAGTGACATTTGGAGTGAAGACATAGGGCCTGATTTAGAGTTTTGCAGCCAGGTTACTCCGTCACTAACGTGACGGATATTCCATCTACCATATTACGAATTCCATAGGATATAATGGAATCATAATACGGTGGACGGGATATCCGTCACATTTGTACCGAGTAACCCTGCCTGCCAAACTCTAAATCAGGCCCATAGTTATTTCTTGTAAGGATTTAGTTGGTAGAATGGTTTGCATATATTACAGTATTTTTATAGTTTTTACCTTTGGGAATTACAGTTACCAAGTGAAGTCAGAGCTGTGATAGCAGGTAATATTTAGGGGAATTATATGATTATGTTTTTTCTCTGGAAAATATAAAAGATATATCCTTGATTATTTAATGCTATAATCACTTAAACATTGGATAAGAATAAAGGTAATTAAGAGTGGAGAAACATCAATGGCGTGAATTGCAATGTGGCTTCTATTGGACCAAACATTACTTTAATAGATTCATTACTCCTGTAACGTTTTAGAGATGACCTACTTGATACGGCCCCACTGTATACACCTGATACAATCATGACATTTGGTGGGCAGTGTCACTCTGTATTTTAGATGCAAAGGAGAAGTTCTCTTCATTCCTCATTGGACTTACTCACTGAAATTAATTAATATTTTACTAGGCTGTTTGAGGAATTATCTATAATAAAAGGTCTTGCCATGAAAATGGTAGGGCAAAGTATAGCGTTTGGGATAGAAGGATGATGGGAAATTCTTGAATCTGAAATTCTAAAATTGAAAAGCACATTTTAAGTAGTATAATATTTCCAAGGAAAGTTGATTTTTTTTTTACATAAATGTAGTTAGAAATTAAGGAAGGTGCTTCATATGGGAGAAATCTGCAAAAGGAACATTCATCAAATTATATTTGTAAATGCCACAGAGCCTTCTGCTTCTTGGCAGTTGATGGGTTTATTTATTTCAAATAAGGTATAGCTTTAAGAAATTGGGTTATTAGGTTAGAGGGGTAAATGCCCCATTCATGAAAAACACAATCCTTGTCAGTGTGAACCAAGAATGGTCACTAAATTAACCTGTTCTTTACCCTCTGGTAGGCTGGCACAAAATCAGTCAGGCTTAACTTAGAGGCAATGTGTAAAGTAAATATGCAGTGTACAAACAGAAATAAAGTAAAAACACAACACAGGAAAAAACCCTGGACATATTTAGAAACATAGAGTAAAATGTAATAAACAAAATGACACCAAAACACTCAAATTCAATCCGTAGAACCAGAGATATGAATTTTTAAAGTTTCAGGTACAAATAGCACCAAAAATCACAAGGCGCCGACTAGGGGTATCTGGTTGCATTAGACCAGGACAAAGTCACATTTACCAGCTGACGGTGACTGAGTGCAGGGCAGGCACAGGACTGACTTTTGCCTATAGGGAGTTGTACCCAATGTACTTGATGCAATGCCTCCTCAGCATTGCTTTGCAGGGCTTCATGTTGCTGGTCATTGGATCTGATGCAGCTTTCAGGTGTGTGGTGAGGTTTGGCATTGCTCAGCATCAGTTCCAATGAAGCTATCAGTTGGGTGGTGAGGCTTTGCAGGGCTTCACATCTTTCAGTGTCAGACTCAATGATGCTTTCAGTAGGGCAGTGAGGCATTGCTGTGTTTAACATCACTCAGCGGTGGTTCTGATGAAGCTTTCAGATGTGTGGCCAGGCTTTGCAGGGCTTGATGTAGCTTGGCACTAGATGTAGTGAAGCTTTCAGGTGGGCTTTGTGTTGCTTTGCGGGACACTGGGCTACTTCACGCCATATCTCACAGTACCTTCAGTTAGGCAAGGAAGAGTATTTCTAATTCAAGCAAAATGCCCGGGACCTGTAGTGCAGCTCTTTAAGATAAGGAATCACTCCAGCAGAGGCCAGCAGCAGGGCTCAAGCAGGTCTAGGCAGGTCCAGTTGGTGCAGGTCAGCTGGGGAGTTTAGGGCAGATCTCTGAAAGCTTATTGTGTACCCCTCTCTCACACAGGAAGTTAGACAACTGACCCTCGGAGTCAGTCTGGGTAGCCTCATATCAAGGCAAGCAGGTCCAATCTTCCTCATTCAGGCAGCAAGGAAGTCCTGGCAACAGCTGTGGACATCTTCCACAGGTCCAGGTGTGTTCTAAACCGTCTGTCTGCAGGAACATAAGTTATTAGCCACCAATCACTGGTTTGACATACAAGAATCATATCCCCATCCCACACCTTGGTGTATGCATGATGAATGTTCAGAACAGTAAAGCATTTCCATGTAATATAATGTAGATTAACACTAAGATGAGTGTTGGGTATTGATTATCCCCCCAGTCTGTGGTCAGAAGTTGAGATCTATGTTTGGTAGAATACATGACACATGCATTTCCCTATGCACGTTCTGACTTCAAAGCCTTTGCAATTTCTCCTTGCACATGTCTGGAGATGGACAGATACGAGAAGGTAGTGGTTTCCTTGTGTTAGTTGGGCACAAATTAGTGTGATTTGTTATCATTCTCTCACTTTGGTGGACATATATCGCTTCTCACTACCCACATGCAAGTGCAGGCTTTAGTCACATGATTCCTCTTCTCCATGATGGCCAACGGCAGTTCACAGTCTAGTGTTTGATTGGATAGTGGTTTGTTCTTTAGGGTTGCCTCCTGTTCATCTTCATTCATGAAGAAACAGCAGGGAACACATCACGCATGTCCATGTTCTCTGCAAGTACACTCCCTGCACTAGAGAGAATTTTGTTTATATTTTTGTATATATCTGCTGCTGAATGTGATCTTTTTATCACAGCTAAGTGATTAGTTTGGGTTGCTCTATGCAAAGATGTATGTGTCACGGGTCAGTGTATTTGCGAGTTGTTTCTACATCCCTGTACACAGTGCCCTCTCCCCCCATTTCTTCACACATCCCAGCTCAGTGTATATGCTAGCTGCTTATGTTTGTACATTCTTGTTCACATTTCTGTCACCCACAGCTTGATCAAAAAAGATCCTTGCCATGCATGCTTCGTACAATCACTTGACTGGTGTGAGGTGAAGGGCAAAAGCCTCACTCTATGAGATTTTGTTTCCATGGTATAAACAGCAAGTGGGGCATTCTACTATAGTGACTATGCTGCCAGTCACACGTCTACAATGGAACATGGTGGAGTTTTCTTGGTGGATAAATCAAGCTGGATATTTTGACATAAAACACCTACTGTGTTGACTTTTCCATATATTAACACCTTACTGATTGATTCTAAGGAGGGCATTCCTCTGCTGTACTAGTTGGGTAAGCGTTGGCCTAAGAATCGTTGATTAATTTACTGTGCTGAGGGCTGCTGAAGGAGGGGGGCACAAGCCCCAGAGGACAACGTGCCTATTAAATAAAATATAAAATGTGAGGAAATCTCACCACCACAGACAGCAGAAAGCACTGTAGAACTGTACGTAATGAAAGAACAGTACAAGCCTAAGTTTCACAAGGACACATTGTAGGTGGGAGTTCACAGGAAAACAGAAAACAAGATCATGAAGTTTAACTAAATGGGAAAACATTATCAGCAAAGCCTTGAAGATTTCACAGTCATAGTACACAAGCATGTACCTGCACTCCCATTGCTAGCTGAGACGCTGTTCAGAAAATATGCGACAAACAAGTAGTTTGAGACAGCAGTACAGGAAGTTAGATAAGTCTGGGAACAGTGCAACAGAACACTCACAACCCTAGGGAGGAAAGGCTAACGCCAGGTTAGTTTCAAAGTTCTGTCAGGGTCACAAGATAAGGGTAACATAAGGGTAACAGAGAGGGGAAGGACACAAGTTCAAGGATGCAGGTGGTTTTGGGTTTGCATGGAAATATATCAGCAGCTTATCTTATTCCATGACTCGTTTATTATTTATTTAATATTATGCGCATTAAGTCATTGTAGATTTTGAGTATAAGTGCGAGTAGCACTTTGAGATCAGCTTCAGCTCCACTGGATTGACTGTCGTCCCGGCCGTATTGTGATTAAAGCCATATTGTTTTACCAACAGAATTGTGTCTTTCTTTTTTCCTAGTCAACATTTGGTGAGCCAGGCAGGAGTCCAGTTCAACTTCACTGACTGCTGCTGATGGAGAGCCACCTGCCCTTACTGAATATGTTACTGCACACAAAATAAGGTAAGCAGACACCCTCTTCAACTAAAGAGCTGCCTAATTACATGGGAAAGTAGGTTCCAATATTGCCATACAAGCGAGGACAATGCAGGCTTCTTACCTTAAAATTTGCAATTGTGAGATTCTTTGGCAATAAGAATGTGGAAGATCATGGAAATGCATGCATGATTGTTTAGTTACTTCCTAATACTATAATGCATGTGGGAAATTAAATGTGGTGATTCCGGTTCAAGCTGGATGATAGTGGTAATCCCAGTTCCAGTCAGATGGTAGTGGTAATCCTGGTTCCAGGCGAATGATAACAAATTGATAGTGTACAACCCAGAGGCTTTCATGTGAAAGGGGCATTTTCCCCGGAAAGTGACTGAGACTGGGAAACACACGCATCAGGGAAGTCTGACATTTTGGTGAGAACAGAACTGAAAGATTGGTGTCATCAGAACTTGCTCTGAGCACGGTCAGACACTCTGTTCTCCGACAGGAGGGAGTGGCCAGACTGAAAGACAGCCCAGTCAGATCCAGAAGTATATAGTAGGAGTAGTGAGTCAGGAACAGGGCAACCAGTGTTAAGTCTGAGGTTTCCGTAAGGAGATGGCCACATGTCTGGTATCAGCAGGCTTCACTCTAAGCAAGGCTCTCTCTTCACTCTGCTCTCAAGTTCCCAGGTTTAAGACATCTGGAAGGCGTCTTTAAGGGAAGACTGACCAAAGCTGAGGCATCAGTGTGAATCTGATGTTTTGATAAAGGGACAACCAGATGGTAAGTGTCAATTGACTTTACCCTGAGCACTGTCAGACCCTTGGCTGCAAAACCCCAAAAGTACATTTGTTTATGAGTGATATCCCTCTATGAGTAAGGAGTGTGACAAAAATGTGTATAGTACAGCATAACCATAAGGGAGACAGAGTTACTGAGTTCCCTACACTGGATATTTGCCTCATCACCAGCAACATCTCCTCAGAAGAGAGATTGCAAGACTTTGTATCAATAGTCCATATTGAAGTCCCCAGGTATAAAATGGTGAAGGTAGCTCCATCACCCCAGTAACAGATACAAATTGCAAACTAGATTTAGTTCAACTTGAAACTGCAGTATAATATAATATTTGTTACATTGCAATGGATTGTTTTAGTGTCATAGCAGAGGTGAGAAATTTGATGAGACTCTACTACCACCAGAGCCTGACACACCAGCATGGTACATAGTCAAAAAGAAGGGTAACCCAAGAATATGGGGCTGATTATGAGTTTGGCTGTCCATGGACCACCATTGTGGTGGTGGTGGTCTGACTGCCAATGACCTGGCAATGCAGACTGCTGTATTATGAGTTTGGCACTGCCAGCCAGGACCGTCTGCCATGGTCGCCAGGAAGTACAAACAGGCCGGCGGAAGCCATGTTTCTACCAGACCCATTAAGAAGTTGCACACCACTAATATGACTGTGGCGGTCCAACCACCAGGACCCAGCAGGCGGAAATGGGCAGTATAAAGGGAGACACTCACCTCCAGGAAGCCGTACATGTTCAGAGCCGCCATAGAACCACAACTAGACGTCATCCAGCTGCTCCTGCTCATCCATAGATGACAAACTCCTACAAACGTCCACGAGGACGACAACAACCATGAGTACACACACCTGTCTGCAATAAACCAACAAGTACCGGCAAACACATTATATGGGGGGCACCACGTGCTGTACCTACACTCCACATACAACACACACTCACAAACATACATCTACATGGACACCTACACACTCACGAGATGCACACTTTTGACAACAAACACACTGCACCACAAAACAGCACTTCTACACAAAACCACACAGCTCAGGCACAGGGTCACTAAAGACCACACAACAGTCACATACACAGCTTCAACAACACATCTACTGCACATATATAAATACAATGCACATACTCACACACAACACAGGCCAGGGACTGATCACACATGCAACACACATAGCCATTGATGTGGAATGGAACACACACACTACCATGAAACTACCATGCAATTGACACACACATCACAACACCATGGAGGCATGATGCCATGCACAAAGCACAGACAAAACGAAACAAAATGAGTCAAGGAACACCATCAGTAACACACCAGTACAATTGGGATGGGAGCATCAGGACCATACATGGAAGGAGACTGCACTGCGACACATACCACATACAAAAGGGTCCTCAAACCACATGTGCACAGAAAATAGCCCTCTATAGATCTTGGGGACTAACCATACATAAACCAATTGTCATGCACACTAACACAAAAGGGAAGGGTAAGTCTACAAAGCACACACAATTCACATTCCATGGAACATACCCCTATACCAAACACCTGCAAGGGACACACACATAAATGGGTATATGCACACTCAATTGCAATGCTACATAGCACGACTCATCACACTCGATGTCTCCAGTTACAAAACTCAAGGAGACACACATCAGATGTACACAACAGCCATGTCAGTGGTACTAGTCCCACACCATACATGCCCACACTGCACAACACAAACCCAAATACCTCCAATAACAGTCACTACACAATGTCATTACACTAACAAAGTATATTCACACACATATCACACAACACATATCCTCTCTTGGGAGACAACATCACTGCACACAAACCCACCTACTGCATACAACACCACAAGGAGCAACAAGCAGGCACAAAAACACAACTACCAATGTGGTTCAGGAACAACAGAAACCTAGGAAAGGAACTGAAGGACAAAGGTGTACCCAACAAATCAACAACTGGTTGGGTTTATTAATAATGATCCTCATAAGAGATCAAGGCCATGGGCCAGTCCATAAATGATCCAATTTATGGCACTGTGATGTGCCCAAACTTGACTCCTAACTGCCATGTAACCTCCACTGGAAGGGGCATCATGGAGGCATGACAGCACCTCAGGGCTTATCCTAGGGTGGGGGTTGGGGTTTGGTTTGGGAGGGGCTTTGGGTTTGTGCTCGGGAAGGGGGGCTCCTTTTTGGGAGGGGTGGGTTTCTTCTTGTTGGTGGAGGGGCATGGGTACTTGCAAGGGAGGCAATGGAGGTCTTGGAGGGGGAATGGGTGGCATTGGCCAGGACTGTGGCCCTTTGGGTGTGACAAGGCAGGTGGAGGACAGGGGTAAGTCAAGATAACACAGGAATAGTTTCTTAGACACACAGAGGCTGTCATCAGAAAATGTGTGGGGATTTTGAGATTGAGGGAGTGGGTGCCTGACGTAGACTTGTGGATGTCTTGAGTGTATGCTAGTTGGACGTATGCTTGTGCGTGGTGGGTGTCTGTTGGGTGGGTGAGCGGGAGTGATTATGTGTCTTGGGCTGGGGGTTGGAGGTGCTGGGCAATAGCGTGGTGGGTGGGTGGCTGTCTGTTGCGGTGGTGACTGCAGATATGGTAGATGTGCTGCATGTAGATGTGTTCTTGGTTGTGGTGTCCGCAGGAATGGTGATTAGGGTGCATATCTGAGGGCCTGCTGGGGTTGTTTCTGTGGGTGGGATTGGTGTGGTGGCTGGATCACTGACTGTTGGTGTTGTGAATGTGAGTATGCTTGATGTCATGTATGTGATGCTGGGGGTGGTGTCAGGGCAGGTTGTGACTGCTGCTGCGTCTGCAGTTGGATGTTGTTTGTTTGTTTGTTTGTTGTATCTTGTGGTGCTTGTGAGTGTTACTTTTGTCTTTGGAGGTAGATGCAAGAGAGCCAGTTTGTGTATTTTGGGTTGGTCAGGGAAGGGGGGAACTGGACTAGGAAGAGGAAGGTAGAGGGGGGACGGAAGACAAGGGTCGACTGGCTGCTGTCAATGTGGAGGCCGGAGCCTGAAAAGACCTCTGTAGGCCAGCCACTGCACTGTGAATGCCCTCCATGAATGTGTTTGTCTGCTGGAGTTGTGTCACCAGTCCCTGGATGACAATCACAATGGTGGACTGACCCACAGAGATGGACCTCAGGAGATCAATAGCCTCCCCACTGAGGGCAGTAGTGGTAACAGGGGCTGGGGCAGAGGTGCCTGGGACAAAGTAGATGTCCACCCTCTTGGGTGAGTGTGCACGGCCACTGTGTGGGGAGCAACAGGAAAGGAGGTGATAGAACTGGGGGTGGTGGTCAAAGATGGGGCTGGGGTATTTCCTGATGGGTCCGCCACCACTAGGAAGTGGCCACTGGAGGAGGAATCTGATGATGTTGATGCAGATCCGGTCTCCCCTATGGCACTCGCTTCACCCTACGGGCCACTAAGTTCTTCTGTGCCGGTGATGTCTGGACCTGAGGTCCTGTGGTTAGATGCTTCCCCACTCAGCTGTGCCCCATCTCCTTCACCTGCTCTGATGCTGCCGAAAGAAAGAGGGATAGGGTCAGTACTTGAAAATTAAAAAACTTTAATCACAACTCTGAAAAACAAAACATACCATCATTTCTAGTAGACCCTCTCTGAGAGTGCCAGCAAATTAGAACGCTCATGTGTCAATACAAAACCATGCAAGGCATCAGGAAAACCAAAAAATGGTTGTGAATGTGAATCTCAAACAACTGCAATAGCATAGATGGAGTCTACCCAACACACTAACCATAACACAACTAAGTTAAAACTCTACATCAAACCAGTACCACATGCAGGAGACCACAGCTGACTAGTAGCCAACAATTGGGCCTTATTATAAGGTACCCTACCAATTACACAGAGACAAGCCCATGCACACACCTTACCTGCAGTGATGTTAAGCACTATACCACTTGTGGTCAAGGCAGTTCAGACAACATAGCCACAAATGTGCAGTATCCTGAACTTGCATTTGTGCAGAAAATCATGTCACCATCTACACCTCACAACATTGAACATTCACCAAACATCACCAGCCCAAACAGAGTCCAGGATGTAGGAGAAAGATCACATAGCTATGCCCCACAAGTGGCACCAAAGAAACAACTATGCAGTCAGCTCACAAAGCTTATGAAGTGACATATTATGAATGCACACAAGAATGATTCTGCAAGGGCAAGGATAACCTCCACCAATGTTTGACATCCAGTTCCATGTCTACACCTCACTGTGTTTGTAACACAGAGCTGTATCATACAGAATTGGGAGTCACAGAACTCCCAATAAACAAACTTGACTTACAATTACAAGCCATATCACTAGCTACATCTCTCACATTGCAAGCATTGCATCTATCAGCGGATGAATCACTGAACCCAATCATATGTGATACAAACATCACTGCATGACAAACCATGATGCATCCCAACAGCCAGGGCACATTTCACAACCATTGCATGTGTACATTGTACAGAGCAACATAATCACACATCAAGGGTACATATCAACATGAACTGGAAAACATCTCTCTCTGGCCCTGCCACTCATGATCCTTTATGCTACTGCAGCTGTACATGACTAATGACATACTTTGATGCATTATGGTATCAGTTTGATGAGATATCATGGTGAAACACTCCTGTCCATGGATCCTCAAGAATAGGGCAAATTATTTTAGCCTGCTTTCACAACCAGAGTTCACAAAGCACATGTTTGTGAGAGACTCCAGACATCATCCCATCCACATGGATGGCATATGCCTTTTCCACTAGAATAGTTAACTGAATGTAAGGGGAATTATGCACATTCTGACATGTAGCCACAAGGAATTTTGTATACAGCAAAGAGACAGAAAACTCTGTCCTGCACTTTCCACACTTACAAAGGGAAATTAGTATGCTACAGTAGCTAAGATGTAGCCATGTAAGCCATCACACATGTATGATGGACACCTATACATCACAAATTGCAGTGATGCACCTGCTTCCACTATGTGATTAACAACACCTGCTTCATGGTGCCACATGTCAATATGCACATCATCCCAGCACATGGCAAAGAACAGTGACCCACTTCATACTCACCTTCAGACTGCAATAATTGGAAAGGGTAACCTGTCGCTAAAAACTGGGTCACCAGAAGAACAAATGATTTATGTTGGATCACTAACACATATATCCTCCCTGCTGACTTGATGGTCTGAGAGTTTCCAACAGTAGTATCTATGGTTCCACTTCAAAAACGCAGAGTCCACCAGTTGGAAACACATGGCCTGTCCACTAATTCTACATAACATATGAACTGTAACACATTGCACATCCCTCATGGTCAAGGGTAGTAGTCACTCCCTCACCAAAACACCTTATCAAAGGCTTTCGTTAGAAATGTTACTCGTACTCACCCCCTTGTGGCTGCTGTGCTGCCTTCAAATGCCCATTCAGCTCTGAGTAGGCAACCACCAGAATGCGGGCAATTAGGGGGGGGTCAATGTCCGATGGGCACCCCGTACACTTTGGGAGAACAGCGCTAGCTGGGACTCCGCGATCTTCTGGACCCGGCATCCCAGATCCTCCCACCTCTTCCAACCGTTGGCACTCTGCCAGCAGTGGATCGTCAGGGTCCGTACCTTCTTCATGATGCCTGACCAGATTCCCTTCTTCTGATTGGCGTTGACCTGCATTGAATCAAAAGACAAGAAAGGAAATCCTGTTAACAAGTTCAAAAAATTATTAAAGGCAGAGTCACATATGTCAGTGTGCCTAGCTAAAACATCCTGTCTTGACCATCCTAGCCACCTGTGGCAGATTGTGATTATTGGATCCAAGGAAACTACTACAGAAACTGTGCAGTTAGCCAACCCACACACCACCTAGCTCAGGCCCAGAACTGACTAGGCAGGTCAACTATAATATCTGTGAGACAAGGACTGGCTACCTGATAGAGAGATGGAACACAATGATACACAAAATACCAAGCAGACAATGATTTGTAAAATCCACAACCATAATTGCACACAAACAACCAATATGTCTGATTAACAACGACAGCATACAGACCATATAGGCCATAGCCAGCTTACTAACTCCACTATCGCAGTTGGCTCACACTGAAGCATGCTTTGTGACTCATCAATCAATGCACACTGATAGCACCTACAGCTATCACAATTCAATACATGACATGCTGTGATAAAGTCTACCCTGTCTAAAGTTCATTCATGTTACAGTACAGGGGAAACTTTTAACATGGGGTACTTACTTGCTCCTCTGGTGCCCCATAGAGCTATCCATATAAGGGTGAGACCTCATCTACAAGCTTGTCTGGTTCCTGGGTGGTGAAAGTAGGAGCCCTATCACCTAATGGACGTGGCATGATTGCTCCCAGAGGCAGATCACAGCAGCTCAGGTAGTGGAGGTTTTTCTGGCAGCAGTGTCAGGAGTCAAGTGAGGGAATCTGCAGGAGATGACGGTCACATCCACCACATACATAACCGTCACTGGCATTGGTCAAAGACCGCCACTGGCATCAACGTTAGCCTATAGCTGTGTCTGCCGCAGTTTCATCAGCTAAACACCATGAAAACTTCCGCCAGCGGTCTTGCGCGGTTCTCCAAAGTCCAGTAGAGTAGGTCAGGCAGTCACCATTTTAGAGGCAAGCAATGCCAGTATTGGTATTTTTCAGATGCGTCACAAATCTGATTTTGCCATTCTGGAGAATCGTGAGTGCTGGTTGTGTCCTGTCATGTTTGATAACATATTTAACCCTCATATCGGTATGCTGCCAAGCACATGTGACCAAATAAGGCAGGGCACGGATCCAAAATAATTTCCCGCAGACAATTTAGGTGTAGGTTCATTGAATCACAATCTGAGTGGTTAGTCACATGCACATTTTGTTGAGGAGGCTATGGTGAAAAGCAAGAAAGGTGTCACATATCTATTTGGAAGTGGTGATGTGTACTGTGTAGCATGTACTCTGCTAATCATATGCCATGTCACTGTTGGAAAATGATAAGCTTTGGTTATCTTGCAAGAGGCATGTTGTATGATGGCTGTACTCTCTTTTTGTCCCACTTAGGAGGGGAAGCATCAGACAACCTCCTGTGTACCATCCACTGGTAGATCTACAAGCCATGGAAGACAGGCACATCATACAGATATACCGCCTGGATAGGCAGACAATCGTGGATCTTTGTTATCAGCTGGAGCCAGATCTCATAACAGCCATCAGTCATCCAAATAGCATACCACCATCTGTTCAAGTCATGGCAGTGTTGCATTTCCTGTCCACAGGATCCTTCCAAATACAGTGGCACTATCTGCTTGAATGTCCCAGCCCATGTTCAGTCTGGTCTTAAAGCATGTACTTTCTGCAATGTTGAAACACCTGGACAGATATATTTGCTTCCTTCAATGTGAGAATTTGGCTTCAATGGTTTGGCATACATTCCACATGTGGTTGGAACAATTCATGGTACGCATGTAGCCTTGGTTCCACCGTATGGCAATTAACAAGTGTTGGACCTGGCCCTTTTACAGGCTTTTGCCTCCTTTTTTTTCTGACCTTTGTTGGCTGATGTTTTGACTCAGAGCACTTTTTCACTGCTAACCAGTGCTAAAGTGCATGTGCTCTCTCTTACAAATTTGGTATGATTGGATTATACCTGATTGGCATATTTAATTTACCTATAAGTCCCTTGTAAAGTGGTATCCCTATACCCAGGGCCTGTAAACTAAATGCTACTAGTGGGCCTGCAGCGCTGCTTGCGCCACCCACTGAAGTAGCATGTCAAACCTATCTAAGGCCTGCTAGCGCAGAGCCTGTGTGCGCAGTTTCCTGCCACAGGAACCTGCCACCTAAATTTACTTGCCAGGCCCAGAACTCCCCTTTTACTACATGTAAGTCACCCCTAAGGTACACCCTAGCTAGCCCTTTGGGCAGGGTGCCAGGTATGTAGAAGGCAGGACATTTGCCATGTTGCGTGGCCTGTCCTGGTAGTGACAAACAGCCTAACTGGTGTCTCACTGCTATGAGTGCTGCCCTCTCATAGGATTACATTGGAGATGCCCTGCCTTATGTGTAAGGGGTATTGTCTGATTTATGAGGGGTAGCGTAGGCATGTTTGGTATGGTTGTGACAGTGGTAAGAAATGCTGCTTACTGGTGTAGGTGTATTTTTTATTACTATCACACAAATGCCACTTCTTGAAAGTGTGCATTTATCTGTGCTTATGACTTTGGTGTTTTGCAGCTTTTCTCCAATCAACGTCTGGGTAGACTGACAGTTGGGGCTTTGTGCATACTTCTCAGACAGGTGAAACCCCGAAACCGGTCCCAGGATGCTTGTTTCCGGTCCAGTGAGGACCTGGCTTTGCAGTTCGGGCTGGACTGTTCCCATGAGGAACAGGGTCAAGACTGATTTGCATATGGCTGGGTCCAAACTGGGGTGGCATGGTGAGCAAAAGAACGATGGATTAAACCCAGATCTGCGACTGGGGGTGAGTGTTTGACAATGTTCA
This sequence comes from Pleurodeles waltl, assembly GCF_031143425.1. Lineage (NCBI taxonomy): Eukaryota > Metazoa > Chordata > Amphibia > Caudata > Salamandridae > Pleurodeles > Pleurodeles waltl. Next base: position 1,102,607,611 of record NC_090440.1, read on the forward strand.
GCATTCCGTCCATCACTTGTTGTTTATACTTCTCAGACAGCCTGAACACAGGGAGGGTGGAGGTGACACAGAGGTGCATCTACATATAGTAAAGCCTTCCTGGGCTGAGAGAAGGGAGAAGCGAGGCACACCTGCATTTGTGAAGACTGTGCCCTGGCCTCCCACAATAGGGTTGTTAACCCCCCACTGATGTTTGGAGCCTGTGCTGAAAGGAGAGAGGGGGCACTCCCAGAACCAGTTGTAACTGGCTGGAACCTCCTCTCCCTACCATTGTGAAACACTTTAAAAACTGACTATAAGTACAGGGGAATTTTCCCCACAATTTGAACATTCTTGGAACTTGAAACTGGACATGTAAAGCTATTGAATGGACTCACCAGGAAACCACCTTGGACTGCTGCTGTTGTGCTGACCTGTGACCTGCCTGGTCACTAGGAGGAACTGCCACCATCTGCACCCCTTGTGCTGGCCTGTAGCTGGGCCCACCAGCCCTGTGCTTCTTCTGGTTTTGGTTGCTCCCAGGGGTAGGGTGTTGTGGCCCCTCACCCCTGCCAACCCTTCTACCACTTGCCCATAGCGCTTTTCCAAAGGGCGCTCTTTTGGTTCTAAGGAAAAATCAGCGCCACAGCCCAGGCTGCAGATTTGACCTAAGCGCTGTGAAAAGCGCTTTATTGGGAACTCTAAAAATCACTGCCACAGCCCGGGCTTCTCGGAGTGCCCCTTGCGCTCCTGTTATACCCCCGGGACGAGCTTGCTCTCCGGAGCTCCCCCGGGGCACCATCAGGCACCTGCTTCGGGTGCCTGCCCACTTCCGCGAGCCGGAAAGGCTAATTTCACAGCGTCTCCATTGGGCGAGGGGACGGAAGCCTCCTCCGAGGCTCCCGCCACCCCCACCAGGCCCAAAGGATCGTGTGAGGCCCTGTCGCCCCCACTCCAGAGGAAGGGCCAGAAGGGTCAACCTCGAACCGGAAGAGCGGGCGGGGTGGAAGTCTCATCAGTGGCTCCCCGCGCCACCAACGATCGACCCGGTGGCCATTTCTGAGGCCCCCCATCCTTGGCTAAGAGGGGCCTGTTTTTGAACCTCAGAGAGGGTGCTGGATCCCATACAGGACAGCGTGTGGCCCCCGCTGAGCGCATAGTAGCGCCGGGGCCCCCCACTACGACCTTCCAGGCACTGGAGTGCCTTACTCTGGGAATTAAGGTTCTCTGGGGGTCACTGGGAGGGTGAGATGTTCTAGGGTGATACTCTGAGAGAAACATATTTTTTATTTATGTCTTGCCATATGTTATGTCTTGCCATATGTTCACTACTATTCCTTTTAGGGGTATTAAGGAATTATTCATGACAAGTGTATATACCTCTTATTGTGATTTCCTGACTACTGCTTATGTTGCAGAATCCTGAGTACTTACGTGTTCTAATGTGACAACTGCATATCCTTGCAGAGTATTAGTAACTTGTGTAACCATCTGACAACTGCTAAGGTAGCAGGGTATTACTTACGTGTAATGTTGGTTTAATGATGTTTTGTGCAATACAGATTATTTTTACATAGCTCAGTGTTGTGTTTACTTTGTGGTGTACATTTTGCGTCACGTGTGTTGTGTGTTGTGCGAACGCTTTACACATTGCCACCAGGTTAAGCCTGACTGCTCGTGCCAAGCTACCAAGAGGGTGAGCAGGGGTTATCTTGGACGTGTAACTCCCAAGCCATGACTAGAGTGGGTAAGTTCATCCTGGCTGAGGTGCATACCATAGCCAACCAGAAACCCCATTTCTAACAACAAGTGTACAGGAATCAGAAAAACGTCCATTGCATCAATGTCCAAGTTGTCTGTTTGGTGGACCTCTACATTTCCCAGGTATGTGCCCAATATATGGGTTCAGTCCAACATGCCTCCATCATGCAGAACAGAGCTCTTTCACAGTTGATGAAAAGACTATGGGGGTCATTACGACCCTGGCGGACAGTGTAAAAGGTGCGGTAATACCGCAAACAGGCCGACGGACAAAAAAAGGGAATTATGACCCTGGCGGAAACCGCCAACAAAGACAGCCACTTTAACACACCGACCGCCACGGCGGTACAGACAAGCAACGCGGCGGTCACTGCCAACAGACAGGCGGGGGACAATGTACCACCCACACTATTACAACCTGGCAATCCACCACCTTTTCCGGGGCGGATTCACTGTGGATAAAAACACGGCGGAAACAGCTTGTGCTATGGGAAAACGCTCACCTTAACATATCCCACGAGGAACGACGACTCCATGGACCCCGAACTCCAAATACTACCTGCCCTTGTCTTTCTGCTCCTTTACGACCAACAGCGAAGTAGGCGCAGAAGATACCGGTGACTACTGCACCTACGACACTGGGGAGGCAAAAGTTAGGGGGACACCCACCAAACACCCCCACCCCCACCCTCGCATATTACAACATACACACCAATGCAGTCAAAAATATCACATTAACAACCCACAATCCCCCCGGAAGAATCCAAAGACAAAGCGAATTTCGGTCAAACATTGTAATGTGCCAATATACATGTCATACAAAAATATACAGATATACATGTCTAAATCACTCATAATTATATATACAATACAAGAAGTAGTGCAGATATGTACACAACAATGTCCGTGCACCAACAATCCAAAAATGCATGGGCGAGGCCCACAATAGATACCTGACCAAAATCGGAGAGAACACTGCCTGGGCATCAGATAGAAATAAAACAGCCACCTCAGGGGGAAGGGAAGGGGGGGGCACCTCAGCCAGATGAATGTGAAGCCAGATCCACGACGGGGCTCCATGCCCATTGATGTATCCTGGGGAGTGCAAAGCCACAGTCTCTCAAGTCTCTACAGTGAGTGGGTTGCCCACTGTGCCATCCTGGGGAGTGCAAAGCCACAGTCACTCAAGTCTCTACAGTGGGTGGCTTGCCCACTGTGCCATCCTGGGGAGTGCAAAGCCACAGTCTCTCAAGTCTCACAAGTGGGTGGGTTGCCCACTGTGCCATCCTGGGGAGTGCAAAGCCACAGTCTCTCAAGTCTCTACAGTGGGTGGCCTGCCCACTGTGCCATCCTGGGGAGTGCAAAGCCACAGTCTCTCAAGTCTCTACAGTGGGTGGCTTGCCCACTGTGCCATCCTGGGGAGTGCAAAGCCACAGTCTCTCAAGTCTCTACAGTGGGTGGCTTGCCCACTGTGCCATCCTGGGGAGTGCAAAGCCACAGTCTCTCAAGTAGATGCAGGTCTCCACTTGTTCTGGAGGGGGACTGGTGCCCAGACTGGATGCGTCTCCCTGTGAAAGTTCCTGTCCTGTCACTGTCCCAGCTGCACATGGGATAAGGATGCCTGATGTGGCGGTCCATTCATTCCTACACGGTCCATGCCCTGTTCAGCGGTGCTTTGACATGGCGGTCTTTGCCCTGTTCAGCGGTGCTTTACCATGGCGGTCTTTGCCCTGTTCAGGAGTGCTTTGCCATTGAGGTTCAGGACTGTTCAGCGGTGCTTTGCCATGGCGGTCTTTGCCCTGTTCAGCGGTGCTTTGACATGGCGTTCTTTGCCCTGTTCAGCGGTGCTTTACCATGGCGGTCTTTGCCCTGTTCAGCAGGTGCTTTGCCATTGAGGTTCATGACTGTTCAGCGGTGTTTTGCCATGGCGGTCCTGATACTGACATTGGTGTGTGGCATGACGATCTCTACACTGGCCATTGGTGTGTGGCATGACGATCTTCACACTGGACATTGGTGTGTGGCATGACGTTCCATCATTGGCCAGCGGGGCTGTGGCATCCTGTCCCCTCCTGGGCTGTGACTCTGGGGGTGGTCTCTGGACCAGTGACGATACTTGTGCCCTCCTGGGCTGTGACTCTGGCAGTGGTCTCTGGACCAGTGACGATACTTGGGCTGTGACTGTGGCGGTGGTCTCTGGACCAGTGACGATACTTGGGCCCAACAGGCTGGGCATACTTCCCCACCTTTTTTGGAGTTACAGCTGACTCACCAATCGCCTTCGATCCCATTTCACTTGTTGTCCCACCAGGAGTCTTGACACTGTCCCGTCGTCCACTCTCCAATTTTGGAGCCTTTACAGGGGGTGGGCTGCCAGTGCCTTGGTTCCGGGTCCTACTGCCTGCCCTGGTGGACGGTGCACTCCAAAAACCTGGAACACGCACCACTGGTACTGGAGGCTTTTTGGCTGAGGCGCTACGACGAGACTGATGAATTGGAGGGGCGGGGGTGGGGGCAAAAAGGTCAATTTGACAGAGGGACAGTTTCTGACGGACACTGGGATGGATAGCTGGAGGGGGTCTGGGAGTGGAGGAAGAGGAGGTGGTTGTAGGATGTGTCACTTTAGCTGTTTTGGGTGCAGGTACTGGAGGCTGTCGTGAGGTGGATGGATGTTGGGTGAGTGATTGCCGGCGTTTGGGTACTTTGGGAGCGGGCGTTACAGACACACTGGGAGAGGACACAGGGGACGTGTAAATGGCAGTGGAGGTGGTGAGTGCAGGTGAGCGGCTTGTTGTGCTGGGTGTCCTGGTGCGAATCCTAGTGCCTGTAGATGTGGTGCATGCAGGTGTGTGTGTAGACGAGACTGGGAGGGAGGAGGGAGAAGAAGAGGAGGGGGACACAGTGGAGACAGTGGATGTTGCTGTATCCGTATGTGTGTGATGCTTGTGTGAGTGCCTGTGGTGTGTGTGGTCCCTATGTTTGCTAGAGCTACTTGTGTGTGTTGATTTGTGTACATGCTGGTCTGTAGGTGTACTTGGGATGGGCTGGGGTACAGGGGATTGGGTCTGGATGGAGGAAGTTGAGTTGGAGGGGGGAGGCTAGAAACAGGGATAATGGCTGCCATCAGTGCTGAGGCCAGAGATTGGAGGGTTCGCTGAAGGACAGCCTGACCAGAATGAATGCCCTCCAGGAATGCATTACCATGTTGCAACTCTCGTTCTACACCCTGGATGGCATTCACAGTGGTAGACTGCCCAACAGTGAGTGACCTGAGGAGGTCAATGGCCTCCTCACTGAGGGCAGCAGGGGTGACTGGGGCAGGGCCTGAGGTGCCTGGGGCGAAGGTGATGCCCACCCTCCTGAAGGCTGAGGGGCTGCTGGGAGGGCGGTGCTGGTAGGGGAGGTGGCGGCTGTACATGTAGAAGTGGGGGGCACAGATGGTGCCGCCACCACAAGGGAGCTCCCATCGTCAGACGAGTCCGTGTCGCTGGTTGCTGATCCGGTGGCCGACGTGAAGCTCCCCTCGCCCTCCGTCCCACTGGTGCATTCAGAGTCTGTGGTGTGGCCCTCCATGGCCATGTGGGATGCAGCTCCCTCGTGCTCCGGTGCCACTGTACCTCCGCCTGTTGATGCTGATGTACAAAAGGACAGGGAGAGCAGAAAAAGGGGGGAAGGCAGAAGTTAGAGAGTTTTAGTGCATGGCATACCGCTGCCGTTGGCGGACAAGACAGACGCAGCAGCCCCATGCATTACGCCGTGCTCCTGGCCTCTGCACATGCAATTTCTGGGATATGGCCTTCATTGCAATGGTGGACATCTGCGCACATGGATGCCACAGGGGCAACTATACCTCAACTTGGCACTCTTCTGAGGTGGGCTAGAGTGCCACATGGCATACATTACGGAGGGGCCTTGCCTACAGAATTCGCCCTGGCCTAGGGACACCCACAGCCCACCTCTCCCACCCAGACCCCTCCACTGCACGCAAAGTCCGCAGAATGAGGTTGTACTCACCCCCTTGTGTCTGCTGTGATGTCCTCAAGCGCCCATCCAACTCTGGATAGGCCACCGCCAGGATACGGAACATCAGGGGGGTCATGATGCGACGGGCACCCCTCACACGTTGGGAGGCCATCCCCAGCTGAGCCTCCGCCGTCTTCTTGCTGCAGCGGCGAATGTCCTCCCATCTCTTCCGGCAGTGGGTGCCCCGTCTCTGGTGGGCCCCCAGGGTCCGGACCTCCTTGGCGATGGCACGCCAAATGTCCCTCTTCTGGTGGGCGCTGACCTACATGACATGCACAAGGGAAGAGGAATAGTCATTACCAACTGCATCATCAATGTGAGTGGCCACCTCCCTACTCTGACCATGTGGCCCATTTATTCCCATTCTTTACTGTAGTATGAACTCTGACCCCTTCACTCTTCCCCCCAGCCCTGTCCACCCAGGCCTAGCCCATACAACGTGCTCCCTGTGTACTAACCTGTTGGTCTGGAGGACCATAGAGTAGCATGTACTGGGGGAGGACCCCATCCACAAGTTTCTCCAACTCCTGTGCATTGAAGGCAGGGGCCCTTTCCCCAGATGCAGCAGCCATCGTCGCTTCCAGACCGAGGTCACAGCAGCACTAACAGTGTAGGTCCTCTCCTGTCGAAGGTCAGGTATCTAGTGATTGAACAGATAGAAAATGGCGGTGATGTCCGCGGCGGTGACGTCTGCGGCGGTGCGCATCATCACAGCCAACGCACCTGTTCATTGGCTCCTGGGACCCATAGGGTCCAATGTTAACCAATGCAGCAGTGCGCCGTGGTCTACGACCGCCTACCGCGACGGTGTGCAACGCCAGCGCTGTTACCCCACAATCCCATTGCCCCAGTTTTGAGGTCAGGCAGCCGCCATTTCAGGGGCCCACATGGTTTCTTTTTCAACTGCGTCACACATACCGAGGCCTACACTCAACACACATACAGGAAGGGTTCATTGTCTGGTGTAGTCTTGTGTGTGACTGTGGATACATGCCTGGAGGAATATTGACTGGTTATTCGCTGTTGTCCTTCGTAGGCACCATCAGCTGGGACATGTGAGAAGATGGCGGAATCCTCCGGTGTACCGACTGCTAGTGGACCTGTTGACAATGGAAGAGAGACATTTAATCGTCACCTACAGGTTTGACAGTGCCACATCCAGGAACTATGTACCCAGTTGGAGCCAGACCTGATGTCACCAATCCGCCATCCGACTGGAATCCCCCCTGACGTGCAGGTGCTGTCAGTGCTCCATTTCCTTGCAAGTGGGTCTTTTCAGACAACAGTGGCCATGGCATCAGGGATGTCCCAGCCTATGTTTTCAAACGTGTTGTCCAGAGTGTTGGCTGCCCTGCTGAAACACGTAAGGAGATACATCATTTTTCCTGAGGTGGAGGATTTGCCTACAGTGAAAGGTGACATCTATGCCCTTGGACATATACCGAACATCATAGGTGCCATTGATGGGACCCATGTAGCTCTGGTCCCCCCCGCAGGAGTGAACAGGTGTACAGGAACCGGAAGAGTTATCATTCGATGAATGTCCAGATGGTCTGTTTGGCAGACCAGTACATCTCGCAGGTAAATGCTATGTTCCCTGGCTCTGTGCATGACGCCTATATCCTGCGCAATAGCAGCATCCCTGATATGATGGGTCAACTCCAGAGGCACCGTGTATGGCTATTGGGGGACTCTGGTTACCCCAACCTTTCCTGGCTATTGACCCCAGTGAGGAATCCCAGGACCAGGGCAGAGGAACGCTACAATGATGCCCATGGGCGGACTAGGAGGTTAATCAAACGCACCTTCGGCCTTCTTAAGGCCAGGTTCAGGTGCCTCCATATGACAGGTGGGTCCCTATTCTACTCACCGAAGAAGGTGTGCAACATCATCATCGCCTGCTCCATGCTCCATAATGTAACATTGCGACGCCAGGTGCCTTTTCTGCAGGAGGATGATCCAGATGACGGTGTCGTTGCAGCTGTGGAGTCTGTGGAGCCTATGGACAGTGATGAGGATGAAGCTGAGGAAGAAGAAAACGATGACAGGGAGTCAGTCATACAGCAATATTTCCAGTGAAACTCAGGTGAGTACATTTTCCGGTGTAACATTACATTAATTTTCACACGTCTACCTCTATCCTGTACCGACATTTCACTCACTATTTGTTAACTGAGTTGTCTCCTTCCATTTCAGTTTCACAAATGTGGTAACCTACGTGTCAACTGCTTGCATCCTTGAAGGGCTTGTGATGTGTGACATTGGTATGTTAGCCTTCCAATGGGTAACCCATTATGACACTGTCATTGATATTCGAAAAATACAAATCATAGACTGACTCCAGTTTTTTTAGTGTTTCAATTGTGTTTATTTAAGTGCTAAAAATGAAGGGGGGTTGTAAAATGGTGACGGGTGATGGTGGAGGAATGTCCATGGCAGAGTCCAGTCTATTAGTCTCACAGGTACATTGCACATCTGCCCATTGGAAGTGGAGCTGGGGCAGTTCCGATTTGGACAGGGTAACAAAGTGGGACAGTGGGGGGACAATCAGGGTGGTCTTATTTCGTGGCGGGGGTCTTGCCATCTTGCTCTGTCCTGTTCCTGGATCTCAGGGCCCGCTTGCGTGGTGGTTGTCCGTCTGCAGGGTATGGGGTGCTGGTGTGGTGGTCCTGTGGCGGGGCGTCCTGTCCACTAGCACCAGCGGAGGTGGTAGGCAGTTCATCGTCGTGGCTAGTGTCAGGGGCCCCTTGGAGTGCCACGGTGTCCCTCAAGTTCTTTTGAATGTCCGTCAGCACCCCTACGATGGTGCCCAGGGTGGAGCCGATGGTCCTGAGCTCCTCCCTGAACCCCAAATACTGCTCCTCCTGCAGACGCAGGGTCTCCCGCAACTTGTCCAGGACCGTGGCCATCGTCTCCTGGGAGTGGTGGTATGCTCCCATGATGGAGGAGAGGGCCTCGTGGAGAGTTGGTTCCCTTGGCCTGTCCTCCCTCTGTCGCACAGCAGCACTCCCAGTTCCCCTGTGTTCCTGTGCCTCCGACCCCTGGACCGTGTGCCCATTACCACTGCCCCCAGGTCCCTGTTGTTGTTGGGATGGTGGGTTAGCCTGGGTGCCCTGTAGTGGTGGACACACCGCTGATTGACCTGTCCTGGGTAGGGAGGTTTGGGCCCGCTGGGTGGGTGCTGTGCTGGTGTTACCAGAGGGTGGAAGGTCAGTGTTGGGCTGTGCCTGTGCGAGGGGAACCGACTGTCCTGAGGCCCACGATGGTCCGGGCTGGTCATAAAGATCCAGTAGGGCAGAGCTGCTGTCGTCACTGTGGGCCTCTTCTGGGGGTGGAGTGGTGTTGTCTGGACCCTCTGGTGTGGTGACGTTCCTTCGGGTTCCTGCGGGGGTATAAGTACATGATTATTGCATGTGTGTGTAATGGTGTGCAATGGTTGGGTGTGCGTGAACCCCTAGTGCAGGCATTCCTGTGTGTGGGGTTGTGTGCTGATGGTTGGGGGGTGTTCTGGGTATGTGCAGTGGGCATGCTTTAGTGATGAGTGTCCATGGTTAGTTGTGTCATGCAGGTCTTGGGGTTGGGATGTGTAGTTGGTGTTATTAGTACATTAGTGAGGAGTTTGGGTGATAGGGGAGGGTTTGAGGGTGGGGGTGTGTGATAGCATGCAGGTAGGGTGGGGGATGTGATAGTTAAGATTTGACTTACCAGTGTCCGTTCCTCCGACGACTCCTCGAGGCCCTCAGGATGCAAGATGGTCAAGACTTGCTCCTCCCATGCTGTTAGTTGAGGGGGAGGAGGTGGGGGTCCGCCGCCAGTCCGCTGTACCGCGATGTGGTGCCTGGATACTGTTGAACGCACCTTCCCCCGTAGGTCGTTCCACCTCTTCCTGATGTCCTCCCTATTTCTTGGGTGCTGTCCCACTGCGTTGACCCTGTCCACTATTCTTTGCCATAGCTCCATCTTCCTTGCAATTGATGTGTGCTGTACCTGTGAGCCAAATAGCTGTGGCTCTACCCGTAGGATTTCCTCCACCATGACCCTGAGCTCCTCCTCGGAGAAGCGGGGGTGTCTTTGGCGTGACATGGGGTGGTGTGTGTGATGTGTGGGGTGGTGTATGTGGTGATGAGTGTGGTGAGTGTAGTGGTATGTGGTGTTTTGTGCTTGGATGTTGTGTGGGTGATGGTGTTGTGTGCCTCTGTGTGATGGGGTTGTCTATTCTGTGCTCTCTCTCTCGCCTTCTCTCAGAATTTCTGGTTGTAGGGGTTTGTGTGTGATGTGGGTGTGTGTTTTATATTGTGTTTGGTGCGTGGGAGTGGTGTGTGTCTCAGGTGTGTGTATTTCGAAATGTCCAATGTGGCGGTGTTTTGGAGATGTGTGTGTATTTTGAGCGCGACGTTGTGTACCGCCAATGGAATACCGCTGTTGACAGACCACTGCGTGGATTCATGGGTCGTAATAGCATGGGCGTGTTTCTGTTGCCGTGGAGGTGGAGGATGTGTTTCCGCCAATTTATCGCTGACCTTTGGTGTGGCGGTATTGTGTGGGTGTCTGAATTTCGGCGGATTCCGTGATGTGTGTCATAATAGCTGTGGCGGTCTACCGCCGCGGTGTATTGGCGGTCTTCTGCACGGCGGTAAGCGCCTTATATCGCCAGGGTCGTAATGACCCCCTATATCCAGAGAGGGCCTGTCTGGTTGGTAAGTCACTTATGTCGTGTCTGTTTGCATACTATGCCTGCTGCAATGGAGATAAAGAGAGGAATTCATGTTTGCACATATGTTGCATTGCCTTACAGGGGACTCTGCATACCCGTCCATAGTTGGTGACACCAGTGAGGAACCCAACTACGCCAGGAGAGGGCCACTTTAACGAGGTCCATGGAAGGACACATTGTGTCGTGGAGTGAGCCTTTGGGTTCCTGAACGCCAGATTCAGGTGTTTGGGCAAGTCTGCTGGAGCCATCCTCTACTCATGCGCAAAAGTGTGTAAGATAATTGTGGCCGGCTGCATGCTCCATAACATTTCCCTGAGCAGAAATAGCCCTTATATTATAATGTTCCTTGCGTCTTGGCTGGACGTCCCCCTTGCAGCGGGATCAGTAGATACAGAGGCAGGTGTGTCTGAGGTTTTAGCTTCCCCTGAGAGGGGCTTCCTTCCAGTTGCTGGCACCGATTTTGAAGGGCCTGGTGTTGCAGGGCCACTGGAAGGCGTGTTGTGTTGTTCACAGTCCCTTCTCCGGATGGTGCGGGTGTCAGTGAACACTCCAGATATCAAGGCCAAGATGTTGTTGGTGGCCTCCTACATCTCCATAGCCTCTTGATAGCTGTCCCTCTGCAACTGCCTCATTTCCCTGATTGCTGGCATGCTCCCAAGACTTGGCAATGGTGACGTCACGCCGCTGGACCACTGCATCCCTCCCACGCACCCTACCCCTACGTACCTGTGCCCTTGGTGCAGCTTGCCCCCTCCCACTGGTTTAAGGACCATCTTTGTCGAAGGTGGGTTGCTGTGACTCAGGAACCTGGACTGGGGGGCACAAGATGTTTGTAACTGGCCTTGGTGTACAGGCTTTGGGTGATAGGCATCGGGGCTGGGAGGATTTGATGTGGTCAGGTTACGGCTCTCAGGTGTTGCCTGAACAGGTTGCCTGGATGGGTCAGCACAGTCCTCAACATCCACACGTCCAGGAGTGTTCTCCTCACTGAGGGCTTCCTCCATGGGGGTGGTGGCAATCTCTTCAATGGTCTCTGAGGTTGCAGTGGCAGCTCGACCTGTTGATGTGAGGAATACAAGGTTTAAAGGTTGTATTTTGACATCTACCTCCTACGTTTGACAGTGACATTGGTCCAGGTCCATAGTCACAACGAATTTGCTGATTTACCTTTTGTAACAAGTACACATCTTAAGATTTGTAGTGTGCTGACAATGTAGTTACATGCCAGTCCCATTTGAGTCCAGTAAGGTCAGACTGTCTGCAAGTTTTTAGCTGTTGGAGGGATGGCTGTGGACTACTATCTTGCATGCAGTGCAGGCAGAACAGTAGCTGGGGAGATTGTAATTTGTGTTATCTTGATATCAGTTTTGACTGATGTGACTGCTGCCAAAGCCAATCTGATTACACATCTTGTGGCCTTAGATCTGTTTTAGAAGTTCCTTCATAACATTTTGTGGTGTCCTTCCTGAGCACGCAAATGGCATATTGCTAAAGATGGATTAGGTATGTGTTGGCACAGCAGAGGGTGTATCTATATCCTGTATCATTGTCCCTCCCAGGTGTGTCAAGTTCATAAGTGAGTTTGTAGACAGTGGGACATTATCATGTGTTGAGTGGCCTGGAATTTGAGGTTGCATGGGCTTGGGCTCATGGGCTTTAGAGTGAAGTTGCTTGATACACATCTCTCAGTTTACATTGTCATTCCTCTAAGGAAGGCTTTCTTCCAATGCAAGTATACCGACCGGGATATTTGACCATATGCAGAGTGGGCTGGGTCATTGGATGAAGTGGACAGATTCTCCTGGCATTAGCAGTGCTGTGTTTCCCTGTACTACAGGCAGTTTTTTTTCTATAAATCGTCCCCAGGTGTCTGAACTTCAAGTGTGAATTTCAGATATCACAGTCATTTTGCTGTTGTTTGCTGTACTGTTGCTTGTTGTGAGAGTAAGGGATGCTCCTATGAGATCCAGCTACTTTCCTACCAGTACTGCACTCACACACTATATAGGTGAACTCCCCTCAAATGAGTACATTTCAATGGGTGACTGGAGGGAGAAGGGTGTATAGTTTGAGGTGTCCAGTGTGTTGGCTGGGGTGGGTAACACTACTATTGTCCCCTGGCTTTAGCATTCCTGCCAGTTCCTGTCTTCCACTCACACAAACCAGTTGTCTCCCTCTAAAGTGACTACAGTTCACAAGGGATTTGCACAACAAGGTTAATTTGAGTATGGTACACTGTTCTTGTCTTGTTATGGTAGAACAGTGCCTACTGGGAGTTGAGGTGCTGTCTGTCCCGGTACTACTCGCACCATACCCAGATTATGTGCAGCCAGGTGAGTTACCTTCACATGTGAGATGCCATGCAGAGGTATTTTTACAGTGGGACAGAGGGGAGGTGAGTAGGGTGATATTGTAGGTGGCAAAAGGTGATCAGTAAACATGCATAACAATATATTTTGGTGACATTTTAATTGCTGTGACTTACCCAACTTCACTCTCACAGGTATTCCTGTCAGACCCTTAGGATGCAGGATGGTGAAGACTTTCTCCTCCCATGATGCGAGCTGTAGAGGAGGAGGCAGGGGACCACTGCAAGTAGTGTTCCCTGAAGGGTGCACACGTGAATGCATCCTATTTTTTCCCAGCACTAGTTCTAAGAGCGCACGTCAGTGCCAGGTCACTGCCTGCTTCAATGGAGAGCGTGAAACTGTTCACCAATGCTGCGTTTAAAAGACAAGCAGCGCAAAATGCAGCAGAGCAGTACAAGCAGCAACAGTTCAATAGGAGGCCAGTGGGAAGGAGCAGATCACCACTGAAGGGCCACTGAAGGGCACACAATGCAATTGCAAAGATTAGTGAAATTCTTATAGGGCATTTTCAGTTTCAGCAGGGTCACGGAGTTCAGAGCAGGGGGCTCCTACAAACACCACTTGCTCTGTTATTATGGAGGTGGGGGAGGCACTCAGTGGCATTCTGCAGTCAATCACGGCACAGAGCTCAATGTCCTTTCATTTAGGATTAGAGTTTTGTATGTAAAGACCCATATTGTGACCAGGCCTTGGAATTTACATGGCCTATCTTTTTCTCGAGTCATTTTACATTACTTTTCTGACTTTGTTTACTTTAACTTCTAGCCAGGGATTATTAATCCCTTCGCTGCCAGGCCTTTTCCCCCCTCAAGGCCTTTTTTGGGCTATTTGGGGCAGTTCGCACTCAGGCCCTCATAACTTTTTGTCCACATAAACTACCCATGCCAAATGTGTGTCCTTTTTTTCCAACATTCCTGGGATTCTAGAGGTACCCAGAGTTTGTGGGTTCCCCTGAAGGAGACCTAGAAATTAGCCAAAATACAGCAACATTTTTATTTTTTTCAAACAAATTGGGAAAAAAGGGCTGCAGAAGAAGGCTTTGTTTTTTTTCCCTGAAAACAACACCAACAAAGGGTTTGCAGTGCTAAAATCACCAGTTTCCCTGCTTAGAGGGACAGGTAGACTTAAATCAGAAAACCACATTTTTCAACACAATTTTGGCATTTTACTGGAACATACCTAATTTTGACTATTTTTCGTCTTTTAGCCTCCTTCCAGTTAGTGACAGACATGGGTGTGAAACCAATGTTGGATCCCAGAAAGCTAAACATTTCTAAAAAGCAGACAACATTCTAAATTCAGCAAGGGGTCATTTGTGTAGATATTACAATGGTTTCCTACAGAAAATAACAGCTGAAATAAAAAAATAAAAAACATTTAGGTAAAAAAACATACATTTTTCTTCACGTTTTACTCTGTAACTTTTTACTGCGATGTCAGATTTTTGAAAGCAATATACTGTTACGTCTGCTGGACTCTTCTGGTTGTGGGGATATATAGGGCTTGTAGGTTCATCAAGAACCCTAGGAAACCAGAGCAATGGGTTTTCATTCTATACCTGGTATACAGCAATTAATTTGCTGAAATATTAAGAGTGAAAAACAGGTATCAAGAAAACCTTTGTATTTCCAAAATCGGCACAAGTTAAGGTGTGGAGAAGCAGTGGTTATTTGTACATCTCTGAATACTGAGGTCCCCATACTAGCACGTGAATTACAGGGCATTTCTCAAATAGACGTCTTTTTTACACACTATCTTACATTTGGAAGCAAAAAATGTAGAGAAACACAAGGGGCAATAACAGTTGTTCTGCTATTCTGTGTTTCCCCAAGCCTCCCGATAAAAATGGTACCTCACTTGCTTGGGTAGGCCTAATGCCCATGACATGAAACACAAAATGGACACATCACATTTTCCCAAAGAAAACTGATGTGTTTTTTGGAAAGTGCCTAGCTGTGGATTTTGGCCTCGAGCTCAGCTGGCACCTAGGAAAACCTATCAAACCTGTGCATTTTTTTAAACTAGACACCTTGGGGAATCTAAGATGGGGTGACTTGTGGGGCTCTCACCAGGTTCTGTTACCCAGAATCCTTTGCAAACCTCAAAATTTGGCCAAAAAAAACACTTTTTCCTCACATTTCGGTGACAGAAAGTTCTGGAATCTGAGAGGAGCCACAAATATTCTTACATCCAACGTTCCCCATAGTCTCCCGATAAAAATGGTACCTCACTTGTGTGGGTAGGCCTAGCGCCTGTGACAGGAAATGTCCCAAAACACAACATGGACACATCACATTTTCCCAAAGAAAACAGAGCTGTTTTTTGCAAAGTGCCAAGCAGTGGATTTTGTCCTCTAGCTCACTTAGGGAAATCTACCAAACCTGTGCATTTTTTAAAACTAGACACCTAGAGGAATCCAGGATGGGGTGACTAGTGGGGCTCTCACCGGGTTCTATTACCCAGAATCCTTTGCCAACCTCAAAATTTGGCCCCCAAAAAACACTTTTTCCTCAACGTTTGGTGACAGAAAGTTGTGGAATCTGAGAGGAGCCACAAATTTCCTCCCATTCAGCCTTCCCCCAAGTCTCCCGATACAAAATGGTGTCTCACTTGTGTGGGTAGGCCTAATGCCCACGAAAGGAAATGCCCCAAAACACTATGGGGGTCATTCTGACCCTGGCGGTAAATACCGCCAGGGCCGGGGTCGGCGGTAGCACCGCCAACAGGCTGGCGGTGCTCCGCCGGGCATTCTGATCGCGGCGGTACAGCCGCGGCCAGAAGCGGAAAGCCGGCGGTGTACCGCCGACTTTCCGCTGCCCATGGGAATTCCGCTGACCTATGGGATTCTGGCACCCCATACCGCCATCCAGTTCCTGGCGGTTCACCCGCCAGGAACAGGATGGCGGTATGGGGTGTCGTGGGGCCCCTGGGGGCCCCTGCAGTGCCCATGCCAATGGCATGGGCACTGCAGGGGCCCCCGTAAGAGGGCCCCACAAAGAATTTCAGTGTCTGCTTTGCAGACAGTGAAATTCGCGACGGGTGCAACTGCACCCGTCGCACCTTCCCACTCCGCCGGCTCCATTCTGAGCCGACTTCCTCGTGGGAAGGGTGTTTCCCGCTGGGCTGGCGGGCGGCCTTTTGGCGGTCGTCCGCCAGCCCAGTGGGAAACCCAGAATGACCGCCGCAAAATTGGCAGTTTGAAAAAAAAACCAATGTTAGGTTGACAAGTGGGGCCCAATTGTTATCGGTATAGATGGAATTTTGTGTATTCCTGCAGATTCCGGAAGGTTCCATCACAAAAATGCGGGAAAAATTTGTGATTTCCAGCAAAGTAGGAGGTTTGCAGGGCATTGTGGGTAAGAATATGGTGTGGGGTGCATGTGAAGCACACCACCCTGGAATTACCCAGATGTTTAGTTTTCAGATGTGTCTAGGTCTTGTGGATTTTTCTACATGGCAGCGTCCCAAAGTCCAAAAAGTGCAGCCCTCATCATTCCAAGTGCGATGATTTTGGGAGTTAGCGAAGCTCTCATGGCCCCAATGTAAAACCAAAGCCCAAAATAATCAAATGTCCTCTTGATTGCCGTGGGATAAGATGTTTTAGTGTACGGGGAGAGCTGAAAGACTGTTACCCCCTTCAGTTGGGGTGGGGGGCACAACCAGGTCCATACTGGTTGGTAGCCACCACCTCACAGTTTTTTTATTTTTATTTCCTGGCATCTGGTAGACTTTTTGCCCCCCCGATGTGGATTGGGCGTAATTGTCCCATCTGCCCACTGGTGGGCAGAACAACTTTGGCCCCATTTATTTGGGGGTGGGGGTATGGCCATACCCACAACCTCGTATTTAAAAAAAAAAATCTTCTCTGGTGGGCTTCTGCCCCCCTTGGGTGCAGATGGGTCTTCCAAAAAAAATAGGTTGATCTGCCAATGCGCCCCCATGGGGAGTGACCCTTGCCGATGGGCCTGCCCCCCCAAACAAAACACACACATACTCACACAAATCCCTGGTGCCTAAGTGGTTTCTGCCCCCCTGGGGGAAGATTGGCCTAATAGAAATAGGCCGATCAGCCCCCAAGGGGAGCAGAAATGGTCTAAAATTAATTTGCCCTTCAGGGAAGCGACCCTTGCCTAAGGGGTGGCTCCCCTTGCGTGAAATTGGCACAAAAAAAAATCCCCGGGGCCTAGTGGTTTCTGCCCCCCATGGGGGCAGATCAGCCTAATAAGAATAGGCCGATCTGTTCCCAAAGGGGGCAGAAACGGCCTAAAATAAATTTTCCCCTGGGGGTACCACCCTTGTCTAAGGGGTCGCTCCCATTGCATGAAATTGATGCAAAAAAATAATAATCCGGTTGTCTAGTGGTTTCTGCCACCCTTGGGGGCAGATTGGCCTAATAAAAATAGGCCGATCTACCCCCAAATGGGGCAGAAATGGCCTAAATACAATTTGCCCCCAGGGGATCGACCCTTGCCTAAGGGGTCTCTCCCCACATATAAAAAAATAAAGTAAACAAACAATATATAAATCCCTGGTGTCTAGGGGTTTCTGCCCTCCCTGGGGGAGGACAGGCCTAGTTATAATAGGCCGATTTGCCCCGAGTGGGGGCAGAAATGGCCTAAAAATAAATTGCTGCTCCCCTCATTCAATAATAAAAAATTAAAAAATTCCCTGGTGCCTAGTGGGCATTTCTGGTGCCCGATCGCATCGCAGAAATGCAGAGAGAGACATCAAAGGAAAGGAAAGGCCTTTCCTTTGATGCCTCTCTCTGCCCCTCCATGTTATCAGAGGAGAAATGCTTTTGCATTTCTCCTCCGATCCTGATGAGGTCAGTGCGCAATTGCATGCACTAACATCATCAGATGCCACAGGGTGTAAGGGGGGTGGGGGTGGAAGTAGAAGCAATTCCCCTTCCATCCCTGCCCAGGGGAGGAGGGGTACGAGGCCCCGGGGGGACTGCTAGCGCATCCCCCTAGGGCCTCTACTTGGAGGTAACAGTTACGTCCTGGGCACCTGAACGGTGCTGCCCAGGATGTAGCCATTGCGTCCACGGCACCAAATCGTTTAACGCAGCTCTAGAACATATTTAAGTGTGATTTCCCCTTACATTTTTTCTCATATTCTTCTTGTACTGCACTAGTGTTTCCTGACTAAGAGTTAAAGTAAACAGAGATGAAGGTTCATGCTACAAATAGCTGCGGGCACTGCAACTAAGGAGTGAAGTTCAGTCAGTCTGCATGGAGGGAGAATGCATCTAAGTGCACAGCAGAGGCCAGTCAAATGGATAAGTGAATGTTGGATGCTGCAGCAACAAGTAGTCCCTGTCGTTGGGCAGAGAGAACACTCTGGCTGATACTAGGGAAATACATTTGCAATTCTGCATAATTTTTTTTCAATTATACTTCTATTTTGTGTCACATTTACTGTGCAGGTATATGTTGACGCATGCATTTCTTATCACATAACTTTATTTCTTAGTAGGTACGATAAACATGAGGCAGTAGAAAATACAGTCAAAATATACCTGTGCCTTTAAGCTCCGAGAATTGTAATGCTTTATTTTTCAATTATTTCCAGCTGCCTTTACTTTTATGTTACACAGCTACGCTATGCATACTTTTCGTCCTTAACTTTATTTTAACGGGTGACTTTCTCTAAATTCACGCCCCACACCGCAAACCCACTTAATTCATGCTGCGCCCTGTAATTATCACTTCACCTCACCAATCCTGCTTTTCTAACTAGAGAATAGAAACTATGTACACACATATCACTATATAAATATGCTCCAGCCCAGCTTCCATTATTACAAAGGCAGGGTACATCTGTAAGATGTAGCAGCTCTCATAACATCCTCCACCCTTACTTCCTCGAGAAAGGATCTTAAGTGGTTCCTACAGTAAAATTTCATAATGGCTCAACCTTCTGATTCCTGTTTTCTCTAGCTGAGGTGTAGGTGCTACTTAACAGGTCATGTCCTAAGGATTTGTCACTATGCCACAAAACTGCCTTAATACTATATTGCCTGGAACAATGTTTGCAAAAATGTCCCTTTTTTGCTTTAGTTGTCAAATAAAAGTTTAGAATGGCAAATGCTACTGATTTTGGTAACTTCACAGTGCCTTCACATAAATGGTAATTTTCTTGCTGCACATGCCCTTGGCTGCAGTGCCCGGTGGCCTTACACTGCTGCACGTAATGGAGAAAAAAAAAAATTAGGGAACATTGACTGTCAGTCTTCAGGACGGCCAGTTGGTGCCTGGATGCAATATAATGTACCTTGCCCTTGAGTTCGTTCCACCTATTACTGAAGTCGTACTTTGTGCGTGGGGTGGTGCTTACAGCATTCACCCTGTCAACTATCCTCTGCCACATTTCCATTTTCCTAGTAGTCCGGTGAATTTGGGCTCCAAATAATTGTGGTTCTAATCTAATGATTTCATCCATCATCACTCTTAACTCATCATCAGTGAAACCGGAATTTTTCTTTGGTGAAATGGTGAAAGGTGTGGTGTGACAAATAGGTGATAGTGAGTGTTTACAGTAGTGATGTGCAAATGGGAGTGATGTATATGTTGAGGGTGTGTGATATGTGAATGTGTGAATTAGTGAGGTGCCTAATCTATGGTGTTTTCTGATGGAAAGTCTTGCTCTGGCCTGGGTATTTCGCATGGGAGTAGCAAAGGATTGTGGTTTGTGAAGGGATGTGTTTTATAATGCTGTTTGTGAGTGTGTCGGGTGAATGAATGTGTGTTCGCTATGTGGATCTTGAATGCATCCAATGTGGCGTTGTGTTTTACTGTGGTAACCGTGGACCACCTTGGTTCGGACTGCCATTGGAAGACTGCAATGAGAGAACCGCCATTGTGATTTTTGACTGGTAATAAGGTTGGTGATAGGTTGACGGGCTACTGGTGCCAGTGGTTGGACCTCCTAATTCCTGCCCTCCAGATTCCTGGCGGTGTCAGTTTTTTTACTGGGTTTTTCGCAGTCCTGGCTATGGATCTCATATAACGGCAGTCTGTTTGTGCACCAACTTGGCGGTCTTTTGTCGGCTGCCACCCTGGCGGTCTGCCAGTCTGTCCGCCAAACTCGTAATGAGGTCTTATGTTTTTAAACAAATTGGGGTTATATCACATGCAAAGACCCACACAGACAATGGGCAACATGGGGGTAATTCAAGGAAAGATTGTCTAAGAGAATGTGACATGAAAGGGAAAAGGATAAATGTATTATAGTGGGAGGAATTTCATGCATGGAAAGATTACACAATACCGTTGGGAAAGTAATGAAATAAGAAAGGGAGAGGATCGAAAATGTACATGATATAGCCCGGTGAGAACAGGGCTTCACAGTAGAGAGATATTTTGTAGAAAAGGGACAAGATACCCCCATTAGAAGATACAGTTAGGAGTGAATTTATGGAATAGGCATCATTACTTTGTCCAACTACAAAACTTCATTAAGGATTTAAAGTAGTACATTTGCTGCAACAACAAGAATGGTTAATATGAGGACAGGGAGAACAAAATACAAATCAGAATGCAGAAGGTGCAGACAGACACATTTGTTCAATGCACTTGATAAAAGGACCAAAATAGCATTAAAAATGTTGACGCTAGTTCCCCCAACTATGCCCTTGTGTGCTGTATCTTAGATAAGGCGTACACATGGTGGTGTTAAGGGGGCCCTAAGGGGCACAAGAAAAATGGGGCTGCAATGGATGCAGCCCACTTTTCTTAAATCACGCCCTTGGTGTCTCCTGATAAGATACAATTTATTCAACAAGAAGGTTTCTAATTAGGACACCTTTTGTGGAAAGGATGGAGACAATTGGAAACAGACCGCCTGAAATACATTTTGGCTGTGCTACCTCTAAACAGACAAAAACAGGTGTGCACATTTTTGGAAATGGCTGGCTACGTCCTTCATTTGATTTCAAATTTTCACTATTGGCAAAGCCATTATTGGCCCTTGTCCACAAGGACACACCTGACTGCGGAACATGAATGCAGCTTCCTTGCCATCTGGCAATCTTTCTGTGGATCTCTTGCTTTGGGGTTTAATAATAGTATTTCTCTGCATGACTAAAGACTTTTCATCTAACTGTTCATGAGTCAAAAGTGTATGCTTTTACAGTATTCATCGAGCACCATGATGATTGTAATCGACCATGCACATATTACTTTGCCACATTTTATATAGATGCAATATTTTGAATGCATTTACACCTCTACCTCATATTGAAAGTGCACAATAACCATGTGATAATCATGACTGCATTCACAGAATGGAGATGAAGACAAAGGGCACAATAGACATGCAGGGTATGTTATTTGCATTACATGCAATAGTAGGAGGCTAGCAGTGCGAGGAACTGGGCAGTGTATGTGACCTGAAAGCGTTGGATCGAAAATGTTGGTGGCAGGGCCCCCAAAACAGTGGTCATGGGCCTCAAGGGTCGGACCTTTGGCACAAGGGGCTGAAACACTCACCAACTGCGCTGGAGGATTCCAGTAACCAGGACACAGACCCTCCGGCACCACAGGGCTCCAGGAGTACACTGAAACTGCTTGCTTCCCAGCACTGAACAGGGCACTGAGTCCCCATGCTTTTTGGCTGCTGTGCCTCTGCACCCACAGCACCTGGCCGTCCATCAAAGCGGGCCTGGTTGAGGAGAAACTACCATACCCTTCTAAGGAGAAGCGCACCACAACTTTCTCTCCCCCACGCTTTCCTAGCTGGAACATTGCAATCTTACTCCAGGAACCACTGCAGTCTTCTGGACCCCTCACCACAGACCACAATATTGTTGGGGGCAAACAGAATTGTTTCCAGCCTCCGTGGGTGTCCGCCACTCTATCCATTGCAATATGGCCAGAGGAGCCCCAATGATTTGCTACAACGCTCTCCTTTATATATTAGTTAGATGCTTAAGTGACAGCATGGAATAAAGGAAGGGTGCTGGGGATTTTACTATCTCAACCCCACCCAGCACTGAGTATTGATAACATGCCGTAGCCTGCTGTGGGGATTATCTCCATTGAAATCACCCTAACAGAAAGAAGGTTGTCGTCCTTGGGAGTAGGGGCAGTGGCAGGGGTAAGTTTACCCATGGACGGCTTTCTAACCCATGATTCCCCAAGTGTTACACCATCAGAAGAGATATTGGATCAACCTGCCCCACTAGTTCCAAATATTAACCCCTGTATCAACGTCTCAGCAACGGGTGACTGGTGCCTGTCCAAAGGGAAAAACAACATCTGGCATGAGTTGTCAAAGGGGGACTCCAGATACATATCCTGTTGACTGTAATACTACACTAGAAAAGGAGGCTGAGCATATTCCTCATTGGCCTAACGATTTTACTGGAGGTGTGTTCAACAAAGGTCAGACACGTTTTAAAGACTGAATTTGCTCCAATCCTGGCTCGGCTGGCAGCGATTGAAAAGGACATTATCCAAGTTAAGTCAACACTCAACAAGATATTGCAACAAATTGCTTTGGCCCCAGGTGGGTCCCCAGGCTGGAAATACATATAACCCTACACATCTGGCATTGGAAGGAAATATGATCCCGCAGTTTGAGGCCAAAGATTCTTGGTGCACCCATGAGAGACTTATAACGTCAAACTGTCCAAAAGGTTCTGCAGCTGCTGTTATCAGACCAGAGGGTGTTACAGACTCTTTGAGGGGAAAGGAGAGGGTGGCTCAAAGTTCAATGATACCCAACTCGATTGACATTTTTTAAAAGCAACCTGTTTAAATCTCCCACCTGCACGATGTCCATATGTGTTAATTTTAGCAGGTGTGCCTCGCTTGCACCAGGAACAGAGAGAGGGTTTAAACTGGCTGGTTCAGCATCGAAAATTTCCTCATGCAATGGCAACTGATATTCTTTTAACATGAAGGGTGGTCTGATTGGGTTCAGAGACAGTTGATTGACTGGGAGATTGTGTTGTGGTAAGCTTTAGATCTCCTAGGTTGGTGCAGAGTTGAAAAGCAAACCAATATTGTGGTCTGTGGTGATGGGGCCAGAAGACTGCGGTGGTGACAAATAGTGGAGATAAGGTTCTCACATGCAGGGTGGGAAGAAGTTGTCTGATCAGCATGGTATCCCCTCCCTTGACCATTTGGAAAATTTGAGAGCTGGAATTATTGGTAGGCTGCAGCAAAATAGTCTCGCTCTCTCTGATCCCGATAATTTCTTGCTACAGGAAAAGGGCGAGCAATTTACTAATAATAAACAATCAATAAATGCTTATAAGTGGTCTGCTACTGCAGATCCTCATAGAATTGTCCTCAGATTTAGCATTACAGCTTGGAGGCAGTTAGATCTCCCCCACTGTATTATGGTAAGCTCATGGAAGAATCTTCTGCAAAACTGCTGAGATTTGTATCTTGGAATGTGGCGGGGCTATGTAAAAAAGTACATTTAAATGGGGTGAGTTTATAGATGCTCATGCAATTTGTCTTTTTCCTGGAGACTTGGTCAAATAGGCTCGTCCATTGTTGTGGTTACATTAGTTATACTAATTTAGCTGCTACAGGGGAGGGGAGGCTTTCTGGTAGTTTAGTGACTTGGGTGAGCACTACTCTCAACTCTATGGTAAAAAGAATAATGATCCCCTTGGATAATATTCTTTGTGTTTCTCTAAGTTTTAATCATTTCATGGTTACATTTATTATGTTTACATAAGGCCAATACTGATTCTTCAATCATTGAGCTATTACATGTGCACATGACTAATGCAGTCAAGCTAAAGGTGGAGATTTTAACTGTCAGTTTGAACCACTGGATTTTTGTTCTGTCCCCATAACACTTGACAAGGATGTTGCTTCGATGATCCCTCTTTTGGGAATACCGTCTATTAGAATGTGGAGTACCCTGGTGTTTTGCTTCACTAATGAGCGAACTAAAACACTCATGCACTGACAAAAGTCTCTAGAAAGCGCTTCTTAGTCCAAAGAAGACATTTATTAATTCACTTCGCAAGGTTCGTAAAGGAAGGTCAACATGCTAAAGCACACATTTAAAAATGGTCACAGCAATGAAATGAAAACGCGTAGAAATGATTCTCCACTGCAATATAAACAGCAAATATATGTATCTATATTATAATGCAAAGCAAATAATAGATAAAAAAATATGCATCACCATGAGGCAAGGGCACATCTGCTTCATGACCCACCTATCAGCATCAGATCGCCAGATCAAAGAATCGATCGTTGAGAGAGAGAGATCAATTCTCCTCACAGGAAAGGTGACACACCTCAGCGTCATGAGCTTTTCTGAGCTCTGAATCACTCACACACAAGAGAGGAAAATTCTAGAAACCCCCTTTGACTGCACACCTTTATTATTCAAAAATTGCTGATTACTTTAGGCCAGCTTTGAAAGAAAGGAACCTGGTGGGACTTGGCCAAAATCCCAAGGTGCCCCTTCAAAACAAAACCATTCCTTGCCGTCCTAGTACATTCTTATCAGCCTAAGTCCTTGGTGAGAAAGAACACAAAAACAAGTAGAATAAAAACATGAGCACATTGTATAACGTGAGTATGGAAAATTACTTGCAGCTTTTAACGTGGTGGTGGCTAATGCTAAAATAAAGTCAATATGCAAAATGAAGTTGATGGTCACTAATGTGATGGTGTGCTGCTAGGCTAAGTGCAACGTGGAGTCAGTGGTGAAAACACAAATATCATTAAACCTGGCAGTACAAATTAACCCATTTAACATTGAATCAGGGCTCTCGGGCAGCAAATGGTAGGACTCCATCTGATAAAGAAGTAAGACACACTTTCAATTAGACCCAGGAAACTAGTCTTCTCGATTGCATTGTGGTGGATGTAAGGGTTTTGATATATTTTAATGATATGGTGGTACTGGCCAGAGGGGATAGTGATCATACTATGCTGGCTTTTTCTGTAGAATTTCCAGTAATGAAAGAGTGTCACAACTTACGTGCTGCTTTACCCTGGAGGCCGCAGAGCGAGTGGCGTGGATCCTGTTCTTGAATGTTCTGTCTTGGCCCAAGTAAGGGTGACTCTTTCTGGTAGCCACGGTGCTGCAGGCAATGGGTACGGCAAGAGCAGGCCTTGTTCCTCAGAAGTAGTGGCAGAGGAAAAAACATCCTGAAAGGGGAAAAAACCTCCAAAAAGATAGAGTCCTGCAACAGGAACAAAAAGAATAGGTATCAGCAGGAGCGAATACAGGAAAATACACTGGAACCGACGAGAACCAGCACAGGAATACAAGGAAGCAGGAGCGAAGACACCATCCAAACATAAAGTGTTGCAGCGCAAGGAGAGAAAGAATCACAGCCCTTAAATACCAACAAACAGGAAACGACCAACAGGAAGTAAAAGGACACCATCTTAGATAGGGAAAAGCACATAGAACAGAATGGACTAGGAACCATAGAAAGTAGGGAACAAGGAATGCTGAGAAGGGATGGGTAATATGGGAAGGGGGTAAAAACATAAAGGAAGGCACAACCAGATGTCCAGAAAAAAAGAAGAAAAGAACAGGTGAGTGGGGGGGGTCAGACCTGCCTAGACACGCGGTGCGCTAAAAAAGAACGAGGCCCAATGGCCAATTTGGGGCCTCGTAAGGTACAGAGCAGGCTGGGGCGCTGCGCATCTTAAGACCGCGTGCTGCGGCCCGAGCCGAATGTTCGGCTCGTGCCGCGCGCAGTGGCATGACAAAGAGAGGGGTAGCACTGATGAGCCATTCAATAGTAGGCTGCAAGTTGCCAGTAGAAAACGTTCCGTCTAATGGGCCTCTATGACCACTTACAAGGAACAGCTGCATTTCTGAACTCAGGGACTATTTTTACATAACAAGAAAATAGGCCTTTAGGAGGAAAGCCCCCATGTCTTGGCACAATAAGGCTTGTAGGACTGCCAGGGCCACCCTCATGTTAGCTATACGGTCACAGAACAAGTGAGAAATAAGACAGATGAGAATAGCATTTAAGAGGTGCATTAGTGAAGCAAAAAAAGACTGGGATAGGAGATTGTGGGAAGGACTACTTAAAGCAGCCAAATAATGTGATCAGTGACCCTTTTAGAATCTGCTAGAAACAGGGTCAAAGGAGGGCCATTGTCCGGTAGAGGTGAATGTCCCAGGTGATTCCTGTGTTGCTCACTTCTCAAGATTGTATGTCCCCAGTAATAATGAGGGCACTGATGTATTGTCGAGGGTGCAAGGAGATATAGTAGGGGGGTGTATCGAAGAGTCATAAATGAAAATTGTGTCAATGCTGCCACTCGAGAAGTCACAAATGTAAGTTTCTCCAATAACATTGTCTGAGGTAAGACGGGCAGTGATGAAGATAGTTTCTAACAAAGCCCCTGATCTTTACAAGATCCCTCGAACCCTGGATAAGGGGTAGGTGGAGGTTTGGGGCCTTATTTCCTAATTCTATTTAATTCAATATTACTATGGGCTCCTTTACAAGGAACATGGACAGGGAAGAGATAGTGCCAATTTACAAGAAAGGTTCTCTCACCGGCCCATGCAACTACTGCTCAATAAGTCTTATTGATTGGTCCCAAAAGCTATTTAGTAGAGTCATACTGGAGTGGTTTTCAATTTGGGTAGAGGGATTTTATCCCCCCTCCAGGAGGGGTGTAGGGAATGCACCAGCATGGTAGACCAAATTTTTAGACTCTAGTTCCTTTTTGAAATGTTGTAACTTTGGGAGGTGATCACCAATTTGTTGCCTTTGTTTACTTACGTTCGCCTTTTGACCTAGTTCCAAGTGATACAATCTGGTGTGCTCTGGCAGACATGAGGGTCCCTGGTGACCTCCTGGCTGTCATAATTAAACATGAGAAATAATGAGTTCACTGTTCCAGAAGGTGCAGGGTATTCAAACCCCTCTCACAGGCACACACTCAGTCAGAAGCAATAACCCTCATGCATCATCATCGGGCTCTGCTCCACGTCAGACTGGCACTGCAATGTCTAACGGGGTTCTACATGGGACCATCTAGCCATTACAAATTGTTTGTGTCTCTGTACCAATTACCAACAAGTAGCAACAGCTGGTTAGATACAAAGTAAAAATCAAAATTGGCTTGGGTGCCTCCTCAATGTAAGAGGATATTTAAAATGGGAGCTAGGACCCGGTCAAGGTTAAAAACACAGGAAAAGTGAAGGGTAAATAATGACTTTACATTCTCCAAGGGTAAAGTACAATGACTTTAACCTCTCCAAAAAGTCAACATGTTTCGTGCCTAAAAATTGTCCCAAAAATATCCACCAGCACTTCATCAGGACTAGAACAATTATCTTTCTCAAGAACAACAAATATATGAATACAATTTGTTCATTCTAAAAGGAAGAAGGGAGTAGAGAGAGTTTTTACTAACTACAGGTCTGTGTTTACTAGCACAAAACTACTGGTGACTGGCCATGGTCAGAAAAAGAACTACTTCCAAAAAGGACATATGTAAGAAATAATTCAGGAAATTGGTACGCCGTAATAATCAACAGCGTGTCCTAGTACGCTGTGGCAATCATCAGCACGATGCATTCCCCGGCCGCGTTCTCGTACTTCGTATATCGGGAGAACGTGCACAGGACCAGTCAATCTCCCAGTCCCCCTTTCTTTTTTCATGTCATAATAAAACTCCACAGCTACAATTATGCTCAGGTCCATTGTGGAAAGCTGGGAGAGTTGACTGATGTCTTCCCTGTTAGTAGAGGTGTAAGGCAGTGGTGCGTTTTGGCTCCAACGCTTTTCACTTTATATGCTGATGATTCAATAACATTTCTGAATAATTGTGATGGAGACACACCCTGTCTGGCCAACATTAATGTTCCGGCCCTGATGTTCGCAGACAACACCCTACTGTTATAAAAAAAAAACCATGGGGCTACAGAAGATCTTGGACCACTTTACAAATGTATGTGTCTAGAGGGGACTTGAAATAAATGTAGCCAAAACGAAATACGTGGTTCTAAATCTCTGTCTGAGCATGAGATCAAAGCCAAAGTTGTAGGAGATCCATTTGGAACAAGTTCAGATTTTTGACTATTTGGGTTTGACCCTAACAGAACATCTTGATTGGAGCCACCACATAGCCAAGTGTAAGTTTAGGCTGATGCAGAATGTAGGGTTCCTGACCAGAGTGTTGAATAGGTCTTGCTTTCATCCTATAGCACCAGTGATTCAGATTTATAAGCAACAGCTGCTTGGTTCATCTCTTTGTGGAGCAGAGCTGTGGGGCCATAATTATATAGGTACATTGCAAACTGTGGAAAATTGTTTTTTGCATCAGTTGGTAGGGTTACCAACTAGTACCCTATTGATTCCTATTAGGATGGACATGGATGTCAGGTCATTCTCGGAGGTTGCAGGTGTTCAGCCCCTGTTCTGGAATCGCATCTGGTCAACTGAAGAGCTTGTGAACCTCCCTTAGCGAAGAAGTTGTATTTACAATTTAGGTATGACACTGTTCCGCTTGCATCTTTCACTGCAAGTTGGGGGCACCTGTCTGCAAAGGGAGATTCTTTCTGCCCAATGTGTAGCCTAAATGAGGAGATGGATGGGCATATCCTTTTTTTCTGTTCTGTTCTACCATTTAGGAAGTTGGAGATGGCTCATACCAATCTGCTGAAATCTTGGGGTGGATAATTTACCGTGGCATTGCGAATTGTGAAAACGGACACAACTCAAACTATAGTGTTTGCTGTGTCGTGTTATTTATTAATGATGTGGAGAACCCGGGAGAGTGTGTGCTTAAGTTAAAGCTTTCTTGACTATTTGGCTTTGCAAGACTGAGGACTTTTCCACAATTTTACACTTTGAGGTTATTTTTTTGTGATTGAAGAAATATGCATTATTTTGCTATGTATGTTGCTATAATTTTATTCCATCTTATATTGGGTGATCAATCTCTGCCTGTGCTTGTTAAGTATGCATTTTGCATATTTGCATATTTGCATATTTGATGGTTTTTAGCTCTTAGGACTTTTTTGTTGGGATTGTTTTTATGTGTTTTAACCGAGATGTCTCTTAATTTAGCTTCATTTTATATACTGTATATTTTTATTTGTTTTTATTTTTTAAATTAATGTTTTATATTTTTGCTTTTATGGTAACTTGCAGAAAAAAGTATTTGATTGATTGATATGCTATTTGATGATGGTGAAGGGGGGTTATGTCATGGATGGTTGCATTTATGATTGTGCATGTAAACACTGGGGTGTTTTTTATGGTGTACACCAAGACTACGGCCCTCATTACAACCCTGGCGGTAAATCCCGCTTTCTGCCGTGCTGAAGACCGCCAACATACTGTTGCGGTGGCGGAATTCCGCTACAGGTATTACGACCCACATCTCAGAATCTGCCACAATTCAAACACCCACGCAAGTCCGCCACACCAAAGGTCAGTGATAAACTGGCCATACCAAAACCTACACCGTCACGCCAACAAGAATACGCCCTCACTATCACGACCCACGAATCAACGTGGCGGTCTTTCAACCGCTGTAATCCATTGGTGGTACACACTGCCGCGCTCAAAATACACACACACTTACAAAACAAAACTACATTGGACAATTCAAAATACACACACCTGATACACATACACACACCACACCAACATATCCACAATACTATAAAACACACACCCACATTACCCACAAACCCGTACGGCTATTTTTTGGGAAGAAGCCCAGAGAGGAGAGATTAGCAAACACAACACCAGCATCCACAGGCACACAACACTATCACCCATACAACATCCATGCACCTCAAACAACACACACCAACACATCCCCCCCCACATCACAACAGACAGCACCTCACACATCACCCACACCACATCATGGCACCTCAAAGACACCCCAGGTTTTCTGAGGAGGAGCTCAGAGTCATGGTGGAGGAAATCATCCAGGTAGAGCCACAACTTTTCAGATCACAGGTGCAGCACACCTCCATTGCTAGGAAGATGGAACTATGGTGGAGAATCGTTGACAGGCTCAACGCAGTGGGACAGCATCCAAGAACACAGGATGACATCAGGAAGAGGTGGAATGACCTACGGGGGAAGGTACGTTCCGTGGTATCCAGACACCAAATTCCTGTACAGAGGACTTGCGGTGGACCCCCATCTCCTCCCCCGCAACTAACAACATGGGAGGAGCAAGTCTTGGCAATACTGCATCCTGAGGGCCTCGCAGGAGTAGCATGCGGACTGGACTCTGGTAAGTCATATCTTTATTACCATATCACCCACCACCCCACCTGCATCCCATCACATACCCCCACCCTTACTCTCACTCCCATCACTCCATCATCTCACATGTGTCCCACTATCACAACCCACACATCTCAATACCAAGGCCCTGCATGCAACACCTATGCATGGACCACCGTCACCAAAGCATGTCCAGTACTGATACCCACACAGACCCCAAACCAACTATCACAAAAGGGCAAACACAATGATGCAAGCACAGAAATAGAGGGTACCTCACCCAATGCAAAAGATGGCACACACAGATACTAAAACTATGCATTTACACCCCAACAGGACCCATACCCAACGTCACCAGACAGGAGGTGCCAGATATATCCAGTCCCCCCACAGAAGAGGCCCACAGTGATGACAGCAGCTCTGCATGCCCGGATCAAGATGACCAGCCCGGCCCATCAGGGACCTCTAGAGAGTCGGTTCCTCTGCCACTGTCACAAACCACCACATACCCTCCCCCCTCAGGAAACACCAGCACAGCACCCACCCAGCGGGCCCATCCCTCTGTCCCCAGGACACGTCAAGCAGCAGTGTGTCCAACACTACAGGAAACCCAGGCAAACCCACCAACCCAAGAAATTCAGGGACCTGGGGTCAGTGGCAGTGGGCACACGGTTCAGGGGACAGAGGCACAGGATAACAGGGAAGCTGGGAGGACTGTTGTGCGACAGGGGGAGGACAGGCCCAGGGAAGCGACACTCCACGAGGCACTCTCCAACATTATGGGAGCATACCACCATTCCCAGGAGGCCATGGGCACGGTACTGGCCAAGTTTCAAGAGACCCAGCGGCTGCAGGAGGAACACTACCCGGGGATCAGGGAGGACATGAAGTCCATCAACAACAACCTGGTCACCATTGCAGGGGTGCTGGCAGACCTTGTCAACACCATGAGGGACACAGTGGGACACAAACGGGCCCCTGACACTAGCCTGGATGATGAACAGCCCTCTACCTCTGACGACGCTAGTGGACAGGAGGCACCCCCACAGGACCAACAGGCCACCAGCACTCCGACCCCTGCAGAAAGAGAACCACCCCGCAAACGGTCCCTGAGATTCAGGAATAAGACAGAGAACATTGCCAAGACCCCCGCCAGGAAATAAGACCTTCATGAATGTCACCCTTCTGTCCCACTTTGTCACCCTGTCCACCTTAAACTGCCATTGCTCCCCATCCTATGCCCCATTGGACAATGCACCTGTGAGACCAAATGACTGGACTCTGCCATGGACATTCCTCCACCATCACCCCAGCCCATTTCACACACACCCTCCACTCATTAGCACTGAAATAAACACTCTTGAATCACCAAACAATCTGGAGTCAGTCAGTGTTTTTACAAATGTGTAATTGCAACATCTCTGAAATATAGCAATGTCAATGTACTTGTTCGCATACCATTGTTACACAGCTGTAGGCCAGGAGTAAACATAGCAGAGGGCACAAATTGGGATCCAGATCTGTGAAATGGAAAGGCAAAGTGACAAGTCAGGGTCCATACACAGAGGTAAAAAGGCAGACTTATGCTAGGTCCTACAGTAGTATGGGATGTGGGAAGCAGTTCCATCCTCTTACCTGTGTCTCACTGGAAGTATTGCATGATGATTTAGTTTCAGTTGTCTACATCTTCTTCTTCTGCCTCCTCTTCTTCACCGTCCATAGGCTCCACAGCTGCCACAAGACCACCATCAGGCCCATCCTCCTGCAGAAAAGGCACCCAGCGTCACAAAGCCAGGTTGCGCAACATACAGCAGGCCACGATGATCTGGCACACCTTCTTCAGTGAGTAGTATAGGGATCCACCTGTCAGATGGAACACCGGAATCTGGCCTTCAGGAGGCCAAAGGTGCACTCCATTATCCTCCTAGTTCACCCATGTGCCTCATTGTAGCTTTCCTCTGCCCTTGTCCTGGGATTCCTCACTGGGGTCAGTAGCCATGACAGGTTGGGGTAACCAGAGTCACCTACAAATTTCGAGGGACAACAATTAGACATCCTACAAACATTAGGGAATCTCCCATACCCAGACAGCATATTAAACTGTGTTGGGACTTTACGCTCACCTACTAGTCACATACGGTGCCTCTGGAGTTGCCCCATCACATAAGGGCTGCTCCTATTCTTCAAAATGTAAGCGTCATATACTGAGCCAGGATACTTGGCATTCACATGGGAGATGTACTGGTCTGGCAAACACACCATCTGCACATTCATTGAATGGTAGCTTTTGCGGTTTCTGTACACTTGTTCGTTCCTGCGGTGGGGGGGGACAAATGCCACATGTATACCATCAGTGGCACCAATGATGTTGGGGATATGCCCCAGGGCATAGAAGTCACCTTTCACTGTGGGCACATCCTCCACCTGGGGGAAAACGATGTAGCTGCGTAAGTGTTTCAGCAGGGCAGACAACACTCTGGACAACACGTTAGAGAACATTGGCTGTGACATCTCTGATGCCATGGCTACTGTTGTTTGAAAAGGACCCCTAGCCAGGAAATGGAGTACTGACAGGACCTGCACTAGAGGGGGTATTCCTGTGGGATGGTGGATAGCTGACATCAGCTCAGGCTTCAACTGGGTACACAGTTCCTGGATTGTTGCACAATCAAGTCTGTAAGTGATAATTATGTGTCTGTCTTCCATTGTCGACAGGTCCACCAGGGGTCTGTACACTGGAGGATGCCGCCATCTCATCACCTGCCCCAGCAGACGTGCCTTATGGAGGAGAACGGTGAGCAGAGGGTCATGCAACACATAGGTTTCACAAGGCTGTTTAGCGCAAACGTTAAAATTTCTCTAGGTGCCTTTGTCTGTCCGTATTCATGACTTAAATAGGTGGGACGAAGTTATTTGGCCTGCCATGTGGCCCCCTGAAATGGAGGCTGCCTGACCTGAAAGGTGGGAGAAGGGGAAATGAGGTAACTGCTCTGGCGTTGTGCACCGTTGTGGTAGGCGGTAGAAGACCGCGGCACAGTTCAGCATTGGTTATTATTGGGCCCTATAGGTTCCAGGAGCCAATGATGATGTACGCCAGCGGTGACGGTGCGCACCGCCGCGGATGTGACCGCCATTTTCTATCAGTTCCCTCACTTGATACCTGACCTTCAACAGGAGAGGACCTACACTGCTAGTGCTGCTGTGACCTGTGTCTGGAAGCCAAAATGGCTACAGTGCCTGGGGAAAGGGCCCCTGCCTTCACTGGGGAGGAGGTGGAGAAACTGGTGTATGGGGTCCTCCCCCAGTACACGCAACTGTACGGTCTTCCAGACAAACAGGTGAGTCAACTGTGTGCATGGTGGATGGCACATGATTGTATGGAGTGTCGTGGATGGAAGAGACGGGGGAACAGGCCAGCATGTGAGGATGGTGTGTGTATGTATGTCTGGGCCATGGTGGGAGGTTTGTGGGCAGTGTGTGAGAAGAACTGTACGGGAGAGTGGGGGAGGTGGGCTGTGGGTTCCCCTAGGCCAGGGCAGACGTGCAAAGGTAAATCCATTGATTTGCAGCCTCATTCCCTGTACAACCCCAAAGGTGGAATTTGCCGTTGACAACTAATCAGGCTCCTATTGCTTCCAGCTGTGCAGAAAATGGTTCTCGACAGAGTAGCCTATGGGCATGTGCTTTTACACTGCCCTGTCAGTGTATGGCTTAGTCCATAGGGCTGCTCCCTGTGTGTTGTGCCCGCCAACGGTAGTGGTGTTACATGCATTGACCATGTGTCCCCTCTGTCCCTCCCTTTTGTTTTGTCACCCTGTCCTTGCGTGCATTAGCATCATCTGGCAGAGGAGCAGTGGCACCGGAGCAGGAGGGAGCTGTATCCCACATGGCCCTGGAGGGTGCAGTAACGGAGTCAGAAGGCACCAGTGGGACAGAAGGCGAGGGGAGCTCCACGACGGAGACAGGAGCAGACACCAGCGACAGTGACTCCTCCTCTGATGGGAGCTCCCTTGCAGTGGCGGGCACCTCTGTGCCCACCTCATCAACAGGTACAGCCGCCACCCACCTACCAGCACCTCCCTCCCACCAGCCCCTCATCGAGTTTCCTGTGCCCGCTCACCCAGGAGGATGGACATCTCCTTCGACCCAGGCACCTCAGCCCCTGCTGCCCTCAGTGAGGAGGCTATTGACCTCCTGAGATCCCTCACAGTTGGGCAATCTACCATTTTGAATGCCATCCAGGCTGTTGAGAGGCATTTGCAGCAAACAAATGCATACCTGGATGGCATTCATTCTGGCCAGGTGGCCAAACAGAGAGCATTTCAGGCTCTGGCCTCAGCACTGATGGCAGCCATTGTCCCTGTGTCCAGCCTCCCCCTCCAACATCCTCCACCCAGACCCAATCCGCTGTACCTCAGCCTATCCCAAGAACACCATCAGACCAGCTTGCACACTCATCAACACACAAGAGTGGATATGGCAAACATAAGCACCACACATCCCACCGGCACTCACACAAGCACTATCCCCATGCAGACACACCAACATCCACTGCCTCCACTGTGTCCCCCTCATCCACGTCCGCCTCCTCCCACCTTGTCTCGTCCCCACTCACACCTGCATGCACTACATCTTCATCCACTACCTCCATCACCAGCACGCCCATCACCACACACCGCTCACATGCACTCACCACCCCCACTACCATTCACACATCCCCTGCGCCCTCTCCCAGTGTGTCTGTGAGCCCTCCTCCCATACTACACAAACGCAGGCACACACCCACCCAACAGCCATCCACCTCGCAGCAGCCTCCGGCCCATGCACTTTCACCCAATTTCACCAAACGTACACCTCCTACAACCATTACCTCTTCCTCCACTCCCAAACCCCCTCCATCTTCCCATCCCAGTGTGTCTAACAAACCTTTCCTGTCTAACGTTGACCTCCTCCCTACACCTCCACCCGTCCTTCCCTTAGGGCCAGGCTGTCCAGGTCCCAGCCCAGCACCTCAGCCACCAAATCCTCCAGCACAGTGGTCTCAGCAAGTCCGGTCTCATCGCGGGCACCACCCATCAGGGCTGCAAGTGTGCCACCTAGCAAGGCCAAGGAGCAAGCCATTCCGCCACCTGCCAAGGTGAAGAAGGTGCCCACATGCCGGAGGGAGAAGCCGCACCTACCAGCAAGCAAGGGCTCCTCCAAGCCAAAAGGGTACAGTGGCAAGGCACCAGCAGTGACATCAAAGGTGGGGAAGGGACACAAGCCAAAGAGCAGGTCAGGACAGGGCACGGTGGCTCCGGATGAGGGACCAGAGTCACCCCTTCTGTCAACCACAACATCAACCTGTATGGCGGTGGACACCGCCACGTGCACCGCCACCAGCACCGCCACCTGCATGTCTGCTGCCTCAGCAACATTCCCCAGCATCATCCCCAGTGGGCAGCCATCTGAGGCTGCAGGAGACATCCTGCTGTGTCCCTCAACAGGTGCAGACACACGCACCACCACCAGCACCTCCGCCACAGACACCGCCCCAAGCACCGCCACCAGCCCAGCGACGTGGTCAGACAGTGCCACCACAGCTGACATGGCAATCATCCCCAGTGGGCAGCCGTCCGAGTCTGCAGGAGACGTCCTGGACCCTGCCCAGCGTACATGAGGCATGACTCACAGCCAGCACTGTTTGTACCTGCAGGTGGCAGGCGAAGTCACAGCAGGGTGGAGTGTGCCTCTGCCTCCATGGAGTATCATGCTACTTGTTCCCAGGCAATCTCGTGACACACACACCCAGGTGAGGGAATGGGACCTGCCACACTGCATGTGAAGCACTCTGGGCACAATGCCCCCTCCAGAACCAGTGGAGATTCACATTCACTACCTCAGTCCTTGTCAGGATGAAGCACTCTGGGCACAATGCCCCCTCCAGAACCAGTGGAGATTCACATCCACTACCTCAGTCCTTGTCAGGATGAAGCACTCTGGGCACAATGCCCCCTCCAGAACCAGTGGAGAACAGCATCCACTTGTGATACTGTGGCTTTGCACTTCCCAGGATAAAGTAGTAGGCAAACCACCCACTGGAGAGACTTTAGAGAATGTGGCTTTGCACTACCCAGGATAAAGCAGTGGGCAACCCACCCACTGGAGAGACTTGAGAGACTGTGGCTTTGTACTCCCCAGGACCAATGGAGCCCCCTAGTGGAGCAGTGGTGTCGCCTGTTCATCCGGCTGAGGTGCCCCCCTCACCTTCCCCCTCCCCCTGAGTTGCCTGTTTATTTTCCATCTGATGCCCCTGCAGTGTTCTCTCCGTTTTGAGTCAGGTATCTTGTGTGGGCTTCACTCATACATTTTGGGACACTGATCCACGGACAATGATTTAATTAATATCCGGACTTGTGTAGTTGGTGTACATATTTGTATATACTGCTTTTTTAATTTGGCATATCTGATATTTAATTGATTACACTTGTTACAATCATTTCCTTTTGTCCTTGCGTTCTTCCAGGGGGTGACGGAGTGTATATGTAATGTTGCTGCATGTATTTGTGTGTATGGGGTTGTGGGTGAGGGTGGGGGTGTTGCATGTTGCATGTTTGTGTGTCACTCTCATTTCCCTCTCTCCCTTCCCTCTGTGCTAGGTGCAGTACTCACCGTGGTCATCGCCGGCGTCTTTCCTGCTCCTGATACAAGAGGAGGTAGACCAGCATGGGCAGGACCTGTAGTTCGGGCTCCATGGTGTCCTAGTTGTTCCTTGAGTGTGGAAAGGTGAGTGGTTTCTGTTCCAAGTCCTGTTTCCGCCGTACTTTTGATGGCATTGGCACCGCCGCGGAAAAGGTGGCGGATAGGCGGTTACTGCCTCGGTGTTCGTTTCTACCACCATGGCGGTCGGAGTGTTAAAGTGGTTGTCTATGTTGACGGTTTCCGCCTTAGTCGTGATTCCATTTTTTTTTTCCACTGGCCTGCTGGTGGCGGTTTTACCACTGCTTTAACACCGACCACCAGGGTTGTAATGAGGGCCTATATTTCTCAATTCAGAAACAGGGTAAACTTTAGGGCTTGAGATATAATGTACAGATCCAGTATACAAATACAAATCATGGTGTTCCCTTTACAGTACATTACAGCGTGGAAAGAGAATACAATTGATATGTCTATTTTACAGGGTTGATACAACTGAGTTGTGTGAGAAATAATCTGCATTAGCTGACCACAATTTAATGTAAGACTTTTTATATTTCTTTACTTAATTTACATATATGAATTTGCAAGCCAGGCAGATTTATTTTCCCTAAGATTTTCTACCATGAAACAAATGGGTATTTATGAGATAGAAATTCATAACAGCCAGTTTGGTAGGGTTATTTAGTTCCAGAGAACAATTCCCTGGAAGAGTATGCCTTCTGATTCTGTATACATGTGTTAACCATTTGTTAGAACTGACCATATGTCACCCTCACAGTTCATTTTAGCATTCACAGATGGTAAAGGATCGTCTTCCTTAAATCTGATGGGCCAAAGGTAATGCACAAAGCATTTACTACTGTAACTGGGAAAAGCCTTAGTGCTACCTTAAAAGCATTTTGGTTTATTCCCTACCGTGTACATTGCAGAGTGTGCAGTATGCCGACATTACAGCACCAAACCCACTAAAAGTGATTACATCAATGATACCTCACATAACAGGCTCATTTAAAATGTTACTCTTAGATGTTGTTGATAAAACTGGCAAGTGCAACTATTGCATGTAGCTAAGATGAGATTTTGAGTGATGAAATGGTATCCTATCAGTCCTGAACTAACAGAAGCCACAAAGTTGTTTTCTAAACAGGCATCAAAGAAGTAGGAGTGTGTCACCACTGCACACCAGCCTGCTCCCCTAGCAATTGGCAAACAAGTGTACATCTGCAATTTTATTCAAATTCAATGGGCCCTTGTCAGTGACAACAAGCACTCTCCCGGTGGTCAAAGTGGACGTCAGGAAGCTATGGATGAACCTATTGAATGTTTGCTTGGACCATGCCGTACATCAGACACCTCCACAGACAGAAAAGGAAAGAAATGGAGGGGAACAGGGTTCAACTGTAAAAACCCTTGTTCCAACACGGAAGTGGAGCAGTTACCTGACTCTGCAAATGGACAAATATGTTGCTGCTTACCTTGCACTTTTACAATCACTCATGCCTAAGATCATGTTAAAATATCACTCGCCTGCGGAGATAAATAGTTACGCATAGCAATGTATCTCATAGTATTCATGCTAGTTTATCAGACAATAGGTGGTATCCACACATGTCAGAAATAGGACTAGAAGGTACCAATGTATCATGCTTTCTTTGCTCATTGATACCCGACACCACAGTGTCAGATAGATTGCACTCAAATAGAGAAGTACCCTGGGAACAGCCTTATGCCTCTTACACATCTACCTTTGTAGGAGTAAGGCCCAAATTCACTCAACACATGTTCATGTAGTACATTTTAGGGTTAGCACCACAATGTATGACTCACTAGTAGAAATATGACATATCCTCACAGATATGTAGGACATTGAGGATGAAATAAGACAAATGAAGATAGGTCAATACAAGGCCAAAGAATAGATAGCAGCAGTTCTAGACTTAGGCCCTCATTACAACCCTGGCGGTCTTGGACCGCCAGGGTTGTTGAGGCAGATTTCACCACCAGCAGGCTGGCGGTGAAATCCCTAGTATTACTACCGCGACGAAAGCCCAGCGTTCGCACCGCCGGAACCGGCGGTTTACCGCCACTTCAGTCCCGGCGGTTTTAATCTGCTAGGGCAGCGCTGCCCAGGGGATTACGAGTCCCCCTACCGCCAGCCTTTTCCTGGCGGTTTGAACCGGCGGTACGGGGAGTCGCGGGGCCCCTGGGGGCCCCTGCACTGCCCATGCCACTGGCATGGGCAGTGCAGGATACCCCTGACACGGCCCCGTGCAGCTTTTCACTGTCTGCTAAGCAGACAGTGAAAAGTGCGACGGGTGCAACTGCACCCGTCGCACAGCCGCAACACCACCGGCTCCAAATGGAGCCGGATCCTGTGTTGCAGCCGTGATCCCCGCTGGGCCAGAGGGCGAAAATCAGGTTTCCGCCCGCCGGCCCAGCGGGGATCTCAAAATGACCGCAGCGGGTGTGCAGCTGCATTGGCGGCCGCCTGGCAGTCAGATCTTGGTGGGCGGCTTCAGACGCCCGCCAAGGTCGTAATGAGGGCCTTAGTGCCTCATTACAAGTTTGGAGGTTGGACCTCCAGACCGTTATGTTGGCCGTCCCTAAAAGACCACCCTATTACAGATAATAGAGGCTGAACCACCAACTGCCAACCAAGTAAGGTAGACCGCTATTATTGCGGCGGCCTGGAAAAAGGCAGTCCAACCTCCAACGCCCAAGGCGCATCGATCAATCCCTGAGCACATTACAAGCACACAGCCACTGTGGCAGATCCTCATGGCAAAAGACTGACACTGGCCCTCCTACTGCCCCATTACATCTCTTTCCCTGGGAGGAGAAGGTTCTTGCCATCTTGCATCCTGAAGACTTAACAGGAATACCTGGGGAAGTGGGGTCTGGTAAGCCACAACACAAAAATATGTCACCAAAATGCTATGTCATGTATGATCATAGTTCACCTTTTGCCTCATTTACTTTTAATCCACTTAGCAGCCCAGGGTTCACCTGCTCAATGATCTCCATTTGGCAATTCCCAATTGAAGTGTACTGACCTGGGGAGATGACATCTATATAGTGTGTATAATACAGGGACTGACATAACTACAACTCCCAGAAGGTGCGGTTCCTGTAACTGCAAACACAAACACAGTGGTCACATGCTACAATACATGTGTTTTTTTTCAAATATTACAAAGAAACTACGAGTAGGCCTTGGATCTGTGACTCCAAACAATAGCACAGGCTTCACAGGCCCAAATACACCTGTCTGTAATCTCTCCAATGCTCTTCTCTCACCTGGCAGGATACCATTTGTGAAGTGTTGAGAAGTAGAGGGACTGACCTGACTGCAACTCCCAGCAGTCCCTTTATCTGTTACTCAAAACACCAGATCAGTGATCACTTGCTCATATAGCCCTGTTTGGAAACTCCCAAATGAATTATGCTCACCTGGGGGGAGAATATAGGGGGTCATTCCGACTCCCGCCGGCGGCGGTAACTGCACGCCCGGCGGGAGCCGCCGAATGACCGCACCGCGGTCAAATGTCCGCGGCGGTCATTCTGAGTTTCCCGCTGGGCTGGCGGGCGACCGCCAGAAGGCCACCCGCCCGCCCAGCGGGAAACCCCCTTCCACGAGGATGCCGGCTCCGAATGGAGCCGGCGGAGTGGAAGGGGTGCGACCGGTGCAGTTGTACCCGTCGCGATTTTCAGTGTCTGCCACTCAGACACTGAAAATCTATGTGGGGCCCTGTTAGGGGGCCCCACGACACCCGTTCCTGCCATCCAGGTTCTGGCGGTGAAAACCGCCAGAACCAGGCTGGCGGGAAGGGGGTCGGAATCCCCATGGCAGCGCTGCTTGCAGCGCCGCCGTGGAGGATTCCCTGGGGCAGCGGGAAACCGGCGGGACACCGCCGGTTTCCCGTTTCTGACCGCGGCTGTACCGCCGCGGTCAGAATGCCCATGGAAGCACTGCCAGCCTGTTGGCGGTGCTTCCGCGGTCGTTGGCCCTGGCGGTCATAGTGTATGTAGTACAGGGAGTGACCAAACTGCAACCCCCAGGAGGCTTTGTTACTGTCACTCCAACCACCAGTCCAGGGTTTCCATCTCCAAATACCCTTGTTTGGTAATTCACAAATGAAGTGTACCCACCTAGGAGGACAGCTTTTGTCAATTGTGTGAAGTAGAGGGAGTAACATGACTCTGAAGGACATGAGGCACTGTTTCTGTAACTCCAGACACAAGCCAAGTAGTCACCTGTCAAAATACCTGTGTCTGTTAACTCTCAATTGAATTGAGGTTTACACACCAAGGAGCATACCATTGGTAGAGGGTGTGTAATAGTGCCACTGAGATGTCTACAGCTACCAGTAGGCCCTGTTTCTTTGAGTCCAACCACCATCCCAGTGTACCTCAGTCCAAATACACCTGTTTATTAACTCCCAAATGATGTTTACTCACTTGTGGTGGGATATCATCTACTCAGTGTGTGAAGTATAGGGAGTGAGTTGACTATAGCTCACAACAGGCCCTACGGCTGTGACTCCAACCACCAGACCACTGTTTCCCAGGCCAAATACACCTGTGTCTCAACTTACAAATGAAGTTTATTCACCTGGGTGGAGAATATTTGTATAGTGTGTGTAGTATAGGGAGTGACCAGATTGCAACTCCCAGGAGTCACGGTTCCTCTAACTCCTAACTCCAGACTAGTTGTCACTTGTCCAAATACACTTGCTTGATAACGCTCGATTGAAGCTCACTCTCCTCAAGGTGACCAAGAAACAGATCATGCTCAACTCTGAGATGTGTCTGGCTCCATCTTGACATGCTAACCCAATTGAAAATAGGAAGAACAGCTTACCCAGTGTGCAGAAAATTATCCCAAAGCCTCAAAATGCATAACCAGAATGATATTGGCAGCAGACACATTCCCACTGCACGAGTCACATGATCACTCCAGTCACATATACAACAAACTCCTGCCTCAGCCTGCATCTCAATCAGCTAGATCACAAAATGTCCAAAACCATCTCCTGCATTGTCACTCTTTTGCATGTACTGCTGACAAGATGGAATTCTCAGCCCAGACTCCAAGTGACAATGAGCTTCATATTTCAGCAGCTGCCTCAGCCAAAAGGATATGCCATGCTCCACTAATACCATGAGTACTTGCCACATTTGGATTAACTGCAATTTCACTTTGTACAAGGTCTCTACATAGTGTAACACTAAATTGTTGGAGGTAGATGTCACAATAGAACCAGTGACACTGTACATTTCGCATCAGCAGGTTGACCTGCCACTGGGCACAGTGTGGCCACAGAGGAGACTGCCACCACCTCACTGGATGAAGGCCTCAGTGAAAACAGAACTCCGGGACTGCTGGACGTGGAGGACGTTTCTGGTCTATCTGGGCAACCTGGTCAGATGGCAACCATAAGTCTCACTGTGCCTACATCAATACCTCCCAGCCCGGTTGCCTCAACATCACAGGCAGCCATTTGTCCCGCAACCTAGTGTATGTAGCCCAGTGTCTACCATCTTGTGCCCCCCAGTCCTGGATTCTGAGTTGCAACACAACATTTCTGACAATGAGGGACCAGGAAAAAGTTGGAGAGAGCACCCTATGGCAAGAGTATAAGCCAGTGGGGGTGGTGTGCATCAGAGGGATGCTGTGGGCCAGCAGGTTGAGGTCACTGGGCCTGCTGTCAACCAGGACCCCATCAGCCACATCTTGGGGGTCTATCAGGAGTCCCAAGGTGTGATAACCCAGGCATTGACTGAACTTCAGGAAATAAAGCAGCTACAGAGGGACAACTTTAAGGATATGCAGGAGCAATGAAAGGTCCATAATATCAATATAGTCTCCCTAAAAGGTGTGTTGAGGGACATCAACACCACCCTGAGCAGGGCTATACAACAACACTCCACCCCTTCCTTTGATGCAGCATCACCAGGTACAACTACAATGATGTCAGTCACTGGAAGGGAGGCTCTGCCAGAGGAACAACCAGACACCCCTGCCTCTGCAGCAGCTGGAACCTCCCCACGCATGTGGGGACATCCATCAAATGATCCAGGAGGTACAGATGGCAAGACACCCGCCACTGTCAGCAAAGTGACCTCTTCCTGAAGGACCTCCTTTATGTGCCACACATTCACTCTGTTGACTGATCCTGAACCTCCTACGTGTTCCAACGGGAGGAGTACTCTCGACTTTGGACTCCCAATGAAGTGACATCTACTTAACTGAATGCATCCACCATGACTGATCCCTTCACTTTACTTTTATGTTCTTGTCTTTCCATAATCTGTGTTCTGCAACACCATTGTAACAAATTCACCCATCACAAACTTGTTTGTCTGCTTGCCTAATTTCCACTAATTGCTATGTAGAGATGCAAGACCATGTAAAACATATGATGAGGACACAAGCTACTTGTGCAAGAAGGGAACTGTCACAGGTACACAGTGTCCTGCTCAGGATTAAACTCATTACACACCAACCCATTAGTACAAGTGTCTGGTCACAATAAACGTTTCATTCCAGTGTACAACACATAGGCTGTCCATATGTCTGGACTTTTATAAACATGAATGTGTAACTCATACGCAGTCATAGTACATATCCCAAGGTACAGCCCCCCAGATCACGGAGGAAAGGGGATTTGCAAGACTTTGACCCGTAGAATAGGCAAACATTGAAGTGAATGATGTCACTAGCTCGAGCCTTTTCACATACCACACAAAAGTTATCCGGCACAACATAATCCAAGATACAGACAGATGAAAGTACAACCGTCCCTGATCACAGGCTCATCATGATCCAATTAGCATGGATTTGTGGTGTGACACACACATATGTCAGTGTTGTGAAACAGGCACTGTGGTCTGCAATGATGAAACATCTACAGCTACATATCGTTCATGCAATCTATGACTACATATTTCATGTGCATATGATGACAGACATGATGAAATTGGCCCACCACAGCACACAAAGCAAGTACAATGGACACTTCTGACCTTCTCCCCAGAAATTATGCAAGCTGTCTTGACACAGGTCTCATAAACTCAAACTCTGTGACCTCCATTACCTGGAACAATCCATGTGCACTTTGTTTGTAAGAACAGCATCAGATACCTGCCAATGTCACAACTTGACGATGTCATGGTGAAGGGAACATGTACAAATACAAAACAAGGAGTATAGGCTTAAAAACATACTGATAACACAAATCACATAGCAAGCATCTAGAAAATAAATTACATTCCAATGAGACTGACACAAACAAAGCAGCAGCATCAAGCTGAGAATACGTCAAAGGCTACCACTTCAAACAGCCTTTGGCTGAAAATTGC
This sequence comes from Pleurodeles waltl, assembly GCF_031143425.1. NCBI lineage: Eukaryota > Metazoa > Chordata > Amphibia > Caudata > Salamandridae > Pleurodeles > Pleurodeles waltl. The sequence continues at coordinate 1,102,651,715 of NC_090440.1, forward strand.
AGAGTATCAGCTCCCTAGTTGTTTCCAAAACACTCAACTCCACACATTCTCAGAGCTACAGTACATTGTACAGTCACAGTTATGACTTTACATGACATACTTACACTCATGAAAAGTAGCTGTTTATAAGATCTTCCCGTAAGTCAGCTTCTTCCTCTTCACCACTTTCATACTTGACATATCAGTAGTGTCACCCGGTGGCACTGCAGGCTGCCCCTTCTCTGGGATGTGTGGTATATTCCTCCTCCGGGTGAGGTTGTGGAGCATGCAGCATGCCACAGTAATAATTGGCCAATCCTAGAAAACATTGCGGGCATATTTATACTCCGTTTGCGCCGAATTTGCGTCGTTTTTTTCGACGCAAATTCGATGCAAAACTAACTCCATAGTTATACTTTGGCGTTAGACGCGTCTAGCGCCAAAGTTCATGGAGTTAACGTCATTTTTTGGCGTGAACACCTTCCTTGCGTTAATGAGATGCAAGGTAGGCGTTCCCGTCTTAAACAAATGACTCCCAGGCATGTGCGTGGTATTTATACTCCCGGGCAAAAATGACGCCCGGGAGTGGGCGGGGCAAAAAACCCCGCATTTGCGCCTCTTTTTAACGCCTGGGTCAGGGCAGGCGTTAAGGGACCTGTGGGCTCAGAATGAGCCCAGAGGTGCCCTCCCCTGCCCCCAGGGACACCCCCTGCCACCCTTGCCCACCCCAGGAGGACACCCAAGGATGGAGGGACCCATCCCAGGGAAGAAAAGGTAAGTTGTGGTAAGTATTTTTTAAAAACAATTTTGTGACATAGGGGGGCCTGATTTGTGCCCCCCTACATGCCACTATGCCCAATGACCATGCCCAGGGGACATAAGTCACCTGGGCATGGCCATTGGGCAAGGGGGCATGACTCCTGTCTTTGCTAAGACAGGAGTCATGTTAATGGCGTCTGGGCGCCCAAATAAAATGGGGCAAATCGGGTTAAGACGATTTTTTTGCCTCAGCCTGACTTGCCCCATTTTGGGACGCCCAAACGCCATTTTTCCCTACGCCGGCGCTGCCTGGTGTACGTCGTTTTTTTTCACGCACACCTGGCAGCGCCGGTCGGCTAACGCCGGCTAACGCCATTCAATAAATACGGCGCCCACATGGCGCTTCAGAATGGCGTTAGCCGGCGCTAATTTTTTTGGCGCAAAACTGCGTTAGCGCAGTTTTGCGTCAAAAAGTATAAATATGGCCCTGCATTTCCTTAATAGAGAAAGGGGAAGGCCAGTCTAGGATGGCTTGTACCTTTTCCTGGTCCATTGCTATTCCAGTGGGACTAAGGTGATATCCCAAATATTTGACTTCGGTCTTGTCAAACTCAATCTTTTCCGGTTTACAGGACAGTTGATGTTCCCGGAGTCTTTGGAGGACTTGTTTAACGTGAGAGGAATTAAGTTCGGGATGCCTAGAATAAATAAGGATATCGTCTAAATAGATGACGACCGGATGGTTCAAGATATCAGAGAACAGAGAGTCCATAAATCTTTGGAAAATGGAGGGGGCATTAGTGAGACCAAAAGGCATAACTCTGTACTCATAATGACCAAATGGGGTCCGGAAGGCAGTCTTCCACTCATCTCCTTCTTTAATGGGCAAAAGGTGGTAGGCTCCACGAAGATCCAGTTTGGTAAATCGTTGAGCCCCTCTGACTGCCTCTAGTATATCCTCGATGAGGGGCAAAGGATAACGGTCTTTTATAGTTATTTTATTTAGACCTCGAAAATCCAGGCAGGGACGAAGATCCTTCGTCTTCTTGGGCACAAAAAAGAGAGGAGCCCCAGCCGGAGAGGACGATGGTACAATAAGACCGCTATGTAAGTTTTCTTGCAGATATTCCTTTAGAACTTCTCTTTCAGGTTCCGTGAGTGAATACATCCTCCCAAAGTGAACAATAGCTCCGTGTTCCAAGGGAATAGCACAATCGTAATCTCGATGTGGGGGTAACACAGGCCTGGTTGGTTTTTGGAACACATCTTGAAATTCTAGCTAGTGATCGGGTCTCCTTGAACTGTATTGATGGAACATCCTGTAATAATTTCAGTAGGCATCAACCTCTTGGGTGACCAATAAGTGTCTGAAGCAAAGCAGTTTTTATGACAAAACTGTGAGGACAAGGATATAGTCCGGGTTTCCCAATTTACATAAAGGTTATGTCTTATGAACCACGGAATTCCCAAAATGATAGTATGATTGGGGGAGGATATTAGATCAAATGAGATGTGTTCTTGGTGGTTTCCGAATTGTAAACTCAGTGTAATGGTGGTGGTTTCAACTGGACCAGAGGATATTAAGGACCCATCCACTGTGTGAACTTGTTCTGGGATTTCTTTGGGTCGTGTTGGTATTTCTTGAGTCGTGGCCCAAGTCTTATCCATATATATGCCACTGACACCACAATCAAGTAAAGCCATTGTTCTCTCTTGACGGCCGTCCGGTAAATGTAACATCACAGGTAACATAAACAAAGTTGTGGCATTGTCCTTGAATGAACTGATGGAAGGTATAGCTGATGATCCTGTCCCCTCCCTTCTTACAGAGGACGGGAAGTGGAGTTTCCCGATGGCGTTTGAGGATGAACGGGGCAGGTACGAATCATGTGGCCGGCAGCACTACAATACAGGCACAATCCTCTCCTACGTCTGTCTTCCCGCTCTCTAACGGAAAGTGGGCCTCGAGTGGTATCCACCTGCATAGGTTTGCCTTCGGTGTCTCTGGCGGGAGGACGAGGTTCCTCGGGACGATGCATAGACACGTGAAGTGCTTGGCTGAGAAGATCCTCTGCTCTTTCTCTTCTCCATACGTCGTTTTTGGAGACGGTATTCAATGGAAAGAGCCTGATCCATCAGACCACGAAGATCTTCAACTCGGGTGGAGTGTACTAACTCATATTTAATCTCCTCTTTCAGTCCTCTATGGAATAAAGTCACCAGAGTTCGTTCCACCCAAGTGGTCTCAGCCGCTAGCTGTCGAAAGCGGGTAATATATTGGAGGACATCTTGTGAGCCTTGTTGGATGTCACATAAGGCTTCTTCCGCAGAGGCCTCCAATCCTGGACGACTGAACATCTGTTTAAACCGATTCACGAAGGTGGGATAGTCCGATAATACTGGGTCATTGGAGGATACCATCGGGGTTGCCCAGGCCAAGGCAGGACCGGATAACGCACTGATAAGATATCCCACCTTTGTCTTGTCGTGGGACAATTGGGTAGGTCGGAAGGCGAAATACACAGTTAATGCATCGAGGAACTCTTGCAGCTTAGTTGGTTCACCGGAGAAACGAGGAGTAGAGGTGGAGACGGCCGGAACATCCGCTCTGCGAAAGGCCAACGCTTGTCGTAAAGCAGCATTCTCATTGCGTAATTGTTGCAGTTCCTGAGCCTGTTGCTGAATGGTTGCCAGAAGAGATTGATCAGGATCTGCAGCAGCCACCACTGTATCATCCATGATGTTAGACGACGTCGGGAGGATTGGGCGCTGCAATCTGTCACAACTTGTGTGCTGCTTTACCCTGGAGGCCGCAGAGCGAGTGGCGTGGATCCTGTTCTTGAATGTTCTGCCTTGGCCCAAGTAAGGGTGACTCTTTCTGGTAGCCACGGTGCTGCAGGCAATGGGTACGCCAAGAGCAGGCCTTGTCCCTCAGAAGTAGTGGGAGAGGAAAAAAAAACCTGAAAGGGGAAAAAACCTCCAAAAAGATAGAGTCCTGCAACAGGAACAAAAAGAATAGGTATCAGCAGGAGCGAATACAGGAAAATACACTGGAACCGACGAGAACCAGCACAGGAATACAAGGAAGCAGGAGCGAAGACACCATCCTAACATAAAGTGTTACAGCGCAAGGAGAGAAAGAATCACAGCCCTTAAATACCAACAAACAGGAAACGACCAACAGGAAGTAAAAGGACACCATCTTAGATAGGGAAAAGCACATAGAACAGAATGGACTAGGAACCATAGAAAGTAGGGAACAAGGAATGCTGAGAAGGGAAGGGTAATATGGGAAGGGGGAAAAAACATAAAGGAAGGCACAACCAGATGTCCAGAAAAAAAGAAGAAAAGAACAGGTGAGTGGGGGGTCAGACCTGCCTAGACATGCAGTGCGCTAAAAAAGAACGAGGCCCCATGCCCAATTTGGGGCCTCGTAAGGTACAGAGCAGGCTGGGGCGCTGCGCATCTTAAGACCGCGTGCTGCGGCCCGAGCCGAATGTTCGGCTCGTGCCGCGCGCAGTGGCGTGACAAAGAGAGGGGTAGCACTGATGAGCCATTCAATAGTAGGCTGCAAGTTGCCAGTAGAAAACGTTCCGTCTAATGGGCCTCTATGACCACTTGCAAGGAACAGCTGCATTTCTGAACTCAGGGACTATTTTTACGTAACAAGAAAATAGGCCTTTAGGAGGAAAGCCCCCATGTCTTGCCACAATAAGGCTTGTAGGACTGCCAGGGCCACCCTCATGTTAGCTATACGGTCACAGAACAAGGGAGAAATAAGACAGATGAGAATAGCATTTAAGAGGTGCATTAGTGAAGCAAAAAAAGACTGGGATAGGAGATTGTGGGAAGGACTACTTAAAGCAGCCAAATAATGTGATCAGTGACCCTTTTAGAATCTGCTAGAAACAGGGTCAAAGGAGGGCCATTGTCCGGTAGAGGTGAATGTCCCAGGTGATGCCTGTGTTGCTCACTTCTCAAGATTGTATGTCCCCAGTAATAATGAGGGCACTGATGTATTGTCAAGGGTGCAAGGAGATATAGTAGGGGGGTGTATCGAAGAGTCATAAATGAAAATTGTGTCAATGCTGCCACTCGAGAAGTCACAAATGTAAGTTTCTCCAATAACATTGTCTGAGGTAAGACGGGCAGTGATGAAGATAGTTTCTAACAAAGCCCCTGATCTTTACAAGATCCCTCGAACCCTGGATAAGGGGTAGGTGGAGGTTTGGGGCCTTATTTCCTAATTCTATTTAATTCAATATTACTATGGGCTCCTTTACAAGGAACATGGACAGGGAAGAGATAGTGCCAATTTACAAGAAAGGTTCTCTCACCGGCTCATGCAACTACTGCTCAATTAGTCTTATTGATTGGTCCCAAAAGCTATTTAGTAGAGTCATACTGGAGTGGTTTTAAATTTGGGTAGAGGGATTTTATCCCCCCTCCAGGAGGGGTGTAGGGAATGCACCAGCATGGTAGACCAAATTTTTAGACTCTAGTTCCTTTTTGAAATGTTGTAACTTTGTGAGGTGATCACCAATTTGTTGCCTTTGTTTTCTTACGTTCGCCTTTTGACCTAGTTCCAAGTGATGCAATCTGGTGTGCTCTGGCAGACATGAGGGTCCCTGGTGACCTCCTGGCTGTCATAATTAAACATGAGAAATAATGAGTTCACTGTTCCAGAAGGTGCAGGGTATTCAAACCCCTCTCACAGGCACACACTCATTCAGAAGCAATAGCCCTCATGCATCATCATCGGGCTCTGCTCCACGTCAGACTGGCACTGCAATGTCTAACGGGGTTCTACATGGGACCATCTAGCCATTACAAATTGTTTGTGTCTCAGTACCAATTACCAACAAGTACCAACAGCTGGTTAGATACAAAGTAAAAATCAAAATTGGCTTGGGTGCCTCCTCAATGTAAGAGGATATTTAAAATGGGAGCGAGGACCCGGTCAAGGTTAAAAACACAGGAAAAGTGAAGGGTAAATAATGACTTTACATTCTCCAAGGGTAAAGTACAATGACTTTAACCTCTCCAAAAAGTCAACATGTTTCGTCCCTAAAAATTGTCCAAAAAATATCCACCAGCACTTCATCAGGACTAGAACAATTATCTTTCTCAAGAACAACAAATATATGAATACAATTTGTTCATTCTAAAAGGAAGAAGGGAGTAGAGAGAGTTTTTACTAACTACACGTCTGTGTTTACTAGCACAAAACTACTGGTGACTGGCCATGGTCAGAAAAAGAACTACTTCCAAAAAGGACATATGTAAGAAATAATTCAGGAAATTGGTACGCCGTAATAATCAACAGTGTGTCCTAGTATGCTGTGGCAATCATCAGCACGATGCATTCCCCGGCCGCGTTCTCGTACTTCGTATATCGGGAGAACGTGCACAGGACCAGTCAATGTCCCAGTCCCCCTTTCTTTTTTCATGTCATAATAAAACTCCACAGCTACAATTATGCTCAGGTCCATTGTGGAAAGCTGGGAGAGTTGACTGATGTCTTCCCTGTTAGTAGAGGTGTAAGGCAGTGGTGCGTTTTGGCTCCAACGCTTTTCACTTTATATGCTGATGATTCAATAACATTTCTGAATAATTGTGATGGAGACACACCCTGTCTGGCCAACATTAATGTTCCGGCCCTGATGTTCGCAGACAACACCCTACTGTTATCAAAAAACACCCATGGGGCTACAGAAGATCTTGGACCACTTTACAAATGTATGTGTCTAGAGGGGACTTGAAATAAATGTAGCCAAAATGAAATACGTGGTTCTAAATCTCTGTCTGAGTATGAGATCAAAGCCAAAGTTGTAGGAGATCCATTTGGAACAAGTTCAGATTTTTGACTATTTGGGTTTGACCCTAACAGAACATCTTGATTGGACCCACCACATAGCCAAGTGTAAGTTTAGGCTGATGCAGAATGTAGGGTTCCTGACCAGAGTGTTGAATAGGTCTTGCTTTCATCCTATAGCACCAGTGATTCAGATTTATAAGCAACAGCTGCTTGGTTCATCTCTTTGTGGAGCAGAGCTGTGGGGCCATAATTATATAGGTACATTGCAAACTGTGGAAAATAGTTTTTTGCATCAGTTGGTAGGGTTACCAACAAGTACCCTATTGATTCCTATTAGGATGGACATGGATGTCAGGTCATTCTCGGAGGTTGCAGGTGTTCAGCCCCTGTTCTGGAATCGTATCTGGTCAACTGAAGAGCTTGTGAACCTCCCTTAGCGAAGAAGTTGTATTTACAATTTAGGTATGACACTGTTCCGCTTGCATCTTTCACTGCAAGTTGGGGGCACCTGTCTGCAAAGGGAGATTCTTTCTGCCCAATGTGTAGCCTAAATGAGGAGATGGATGGGCATATCCTTTTTTTCTGTTCTGGCCTACCATTTAGGAAGTTGGAGATGGCTCATACCAATCTGCTGAAATCTTGGGGTTGGAAAATTTACCGTGGCATTGCGAATTGTGAAAACGGACACAACTCAGACTATAGTGTTTGCTGTGTCGTGTTCTTTATTAATGATGTGGAGAACCAGGGAGAGTGTGTGCTTAAGTTAAAGCTTTCTTGACTATTTGGCTTTGCAAGACTGAGGACTTTTCCACAATTTTACACTTTGAGGTTATTTTTTTGTGATTGAAGAAATATGCATTATTTTGCTATGTATGTTGCTATAATTTTATTCCATCTTATATTGGGTGATCAATCTCTGCCTGTGCTTGTTAAGTATGCATTTTGCATATTTGCATATTTGCATATTTGATGGTTTTTAGCTCTTAGGACTTTTTTGTTGGGATTGTTTTTATGTGTTTTAACCGAGATGTCTCTTAATTTAGCTTCATTTTATATACTGTATATTTTTATTTGTTTTTATTTTTTAAATTAATGTTTTATATTTTTGCTTTTATGGCAACTTGCAGAAAAAAGTATTTGATTGATTGATATGCTATTTGATGATGGTGAAGGGGGGTTATGTTATGGATGGTTGCATTTATGATTGTGCATGTAAACACTGAGGTGTTTTTTATGGTGTACACCAAGACTACGGCCCTCATTACAACCCTGGCGGTAAATCCCGCTTTCCGCCGTGCTGAAGACCGCCAACATACCGTTGCGGTGGCGGAATTCCGCTACAGGTATTACGACCCACATCTCAGAATCTGCCACAATTCAAACACCCACGCAAGTCCGCCACACCAAAGGTCAGTGATAAACTGGCCATACCAAAACCTACACCGTCACGCCAACAAGAATACGCCCTCACTATCACGACCCATGAATCAACGTGGCGGTCTTTCAACCGCTGTAATCCATTGGTGGTACACACTGCCGCGCTCAAAATACACACACACTTACAAAACAAAACTACATTGGACAATTCAAAATACACACACCTGATACACATACATACACCACACCAACATATCCACAACACTATATAAACACACACCCACATTACCCACAAACCCGTACAGCTATTTTTTGGGAAGTGCCCAGAGAGAGAGATTAGCAAACACAACACCAGCATCCACAGGCACACAACACTATCACCCATACAACATCCATGCACCTCAAACAACACACACCAACACATCCCCCCCCACATCACAACAGACAGCACCTCACACATCACCCACACCACATCATGGCACCTCAAAGACACCCCAGGTTTTCTGAGGAGGAGCTCAGAGTCATGGTGGAGGAAATCATCCAGGTAGAGCCACAACTTTTCAGATCACAGGTGCAGCACACCTCCAGTGCTAGGAAGATGGAACTATGGTGGAGAATCGTTGACAGGCTCAACGCAGTGGGACAGCATCCAAGAACACGGGATGACATCAGGAAGAGGTGGAATGACCTACGGGGGAAGGTACGTTCCGTGGTATCCAGACACCAAATTCCTGTACAGAGGACTTGCGGTGGACCCCCATCTCCTCCCCCGCAACTAACAACATGGGAGGAGCAAGTCTTGGCAATACTGCATCCTGAGGGCCTCGCAGGAGTAGCATGCGGACCGGACTCTGGTAAGTCATATCTTTATTACCATATCACCCACCACCCCACCTGCATCCCATCACATACCCCCACTCTTACTCTCACTCCCATCACTCCATCATCTCACATGTGTCCCACTATCACAACCCACACATCTCAATACCAAGGCCCTGCATGCAACACCTATGCATGGACCACCGTCACCAAAGCATGTCCAGTACTGATACCCACACAGACCCCAAACCAACTATCACAAAAGGGCAAACACAATGATGCAAGCACAGAAATAGAGGGTACCTCACCCAATGCAAAAGATGGCACACACAGATACTAAAACTATGCATTTACACCCCAACAGGACCCATACCCAACGTCACCAGACAGGAGGTGCCAGATATATCCAGTCCCCCCACAGAAGAGGCCCACAGTGATGACAGCAGCTCTGCATGCCCGGATCAGGGACCACTAGAGAGTCGGTTCCTCTGCCACTGTCACAAACCACCACAGACCCTCCCCCCTCAGGAAACACCAGCACAGCACCCACCCAGCGGGCCCATCCCTCTGTCCCCAGGACACGTCAAGCAGCAGTGTGTCCAACACTACTGGAAACCCAGGCAAACCCACCAACCCAAGAATTTCAGGGACCTGGGGTCAGTGGCAGTGGGCACACGGTTCAGGGGACAGAGGCACAGGATAACAGGGAAGCTGGGAGGACTGTTGTGCGACAGGGGGAGGACAGGCCCAGGGAACCAACACTCCACGAGGCACTCTCCAACATTATGGGAGCATACCACCATTCCCAGGAGGCCATGGGCACGGTACTGGCCAAGTTTCAAGAGACCCAGCGGCTGCAGGAGGAACACTACCCGGGGATCAGGGAGGACATGAAGTCCATCAACAACAACCTGGTCACCATTGCAGGGGTGCTGGCAGACCTTGTCAACACCATGAGGGACACAGTGGGACACAAACGGGCCCCTGACACTAGCCTGGACGATGAACAGCCCTCTACCTCTGCCGACGCTGGTGGACAGGAGGCACCCCCACAGGACCAACAGGCCACCAGCACTCCACCCCCTGCAGAAAGAGTACCACCCCGCAAACGGTCCCTGAGATTCAGGAATAAGACAGAGAACATTGCCAAGACCCCCGCCAGGAAATAAGACCTTCATGAATGTCACCCTTCTGTCCCACTTTGTCACCCTGTCCACCTTAAACTGCCATTGCTCCCCATCCTATGCCCCATTGGACAATGCACCTGTGAGACCAAATGACTGGACTCTGCCATGGACATTCCTCCACCATCACCCCAGCCCATTTCACACACACCCTCCACTCATTAGCAAAGAAATAAACACTCTTGAATCACCAAACAATCTGGAGTCAGTCAGTGTTTTTACAAATGTGTAATTGCAACATCTCTGAAATATAGCAATGTCAATGTACTTGTTCGCATACCATTGTTACACAGCTGTAGGCCAGGAGTAAACATAGCAGAGGGCACACATTGGGATCCAGATCTGTGAAATGGAAAGGCAAAGTGACAAGTCAGGGTCCATACACAGAGGTAAAAAGGCAGACTTATGCTAGGTCCTACAGTAGTATGGGAATGTTGGAAGCAGTTCCATCCTCTTACCTGTGTCTCACTGGAAGTATTGCATGATGATTTAGTTTCAGTTGTCTACATCTTCTTCTTCTGCCTCCTCTTCTTCACCGTCCATAGGCTCCACAGCTGCCACAAGACCACCATCAGGCACCCAGCGTCGCAAAGCCAGGTTGTGCAACATACAGCAGGCCACGATGATCTGGCACACCTTCTTCAGTGAGCAGTATAGGGATCCACCTGTCAGATGGAGCACCGGAATCTGGCCTTCAGGAGGCCAAAGGTGCACTCCATTATCCTCCTAGTTCACCCATGTGCCTCATTGTAGCTTTCCTCTGCCCTTGTCCTGGGATTCCTCACTGGGGTCAGTAGCCATGACAGGTTTGGGTAACCAGAGTCACCTACAAATTTCGAGGGACAACAGCTAGACATCCTACAAACATTAGGGAATCTCCCATACCCAGACAGCATATTAAACTGTGTTGGAACTTTACACTCACCTACTAGTCACACACGGTGCCTCTGGAGTTGCCCCATCACATAAGGGCTGCTCCTATTCTTCAAAATGTAAGCGTCATATACTGAGCCAGGATACTTGGCATTCACATGGGAGATGTACTGGTCTGGCAAACACACCATCTGCACATTCATTGAATGGTAGCTTTTGCGGTTTCTGTACACTTGTTCGTTCCTGCGGTGGGGGGGGAACAAATGCCACATGTATACCATCAGTGGCACCAATGATGTTGGGGATATGCCCCAGGGCATAGAAGTCACCTTTCACTGTGGGCACATCCTCCACCTGGTGGAAAACGATGTAGCTGCGTAAGTGTTTCAGCAGGGCAGACAACACTCTGGACAACACATTAGAGAACATTGGCTGTGACATCCCTGATGCCATGGCTACTGTTGTTTGAAAAGGACCCCTAGCCAGGAAATGGAGTACTGACAGGACCTGCACTAGAGGGGGTATTCCTGTGGGATGGTGGATAGCTGACATCAGCTCAGGCTTCAACTGGGTACACAGTTCCTGGATTGTTGCACAATCAAGTCTGTAAGTGATAATTATGTGTCTGTCTTCCATTGTCGACAGGTCCACCAGGGGACTGTACACTGGAGGATGCCGCCATCTCATCACCTGCCCCAGCAGACGTGCCTTACGGAGGAGAACGGTGAGCAGAGGGTCATGCAACACATAGGTTTCACAAGGCTGTTTAGCGCAAACGTTAAAATTTCTCTAGGTGCCCTTGTCTGTCCGTATTCATGACTTAAATAGGTGGGACGAAGTTATTTGGCCTGCCATGTGGCCCCCTGAAATGGAGGCTGCCTGACCTGAAAGGTGGGAGAAGGGGAAATGAGGTAACTGCTCTGGCGTTGTGCACCGTTGTGGTAGGCGGTAGAAGACCGCGGCACAGTTCAGCATTGGTTATCATTGGGTCCTATAGGTTCCAGGAGCCAATGATGATGTACGCCAGCGGTGACGGTGCGCACCGCCGCGGACGTGACCGCCATTTTCTATCAGTTTCCTCACTTGATACCTGACCTTCAACAGGAGAGGACCTACACTGCTAGTGCTGCTGTGACCTGTGTCTGGAAGCCAAAATGGCTACAGTGCCTGGGGAAAGGGCCCTTGCTTCACTGGGGAGGAGTTGGAGAAACTGGTGTATGGGGTCCTCCCCCAGTACACGCAACTGTACGGTCTTCCAGACAAACAGGTGAGTCAACTGTGTGCATGGTGGATGGCACATGATTGTATGGAGTGTCGTGGATGGAAGAGACGGGGGAACAGGCCAGCATGTGAGGATGGTGTGTGTATGTATGTCTGGGCCATGGTGGGAGGTTTGTGGGCAGTGTGTGAGAAGAACTGTACGGGAGAGTGGGGGAGGTGGGCTGTGGGTTCCCCTAGGCCAGGGCAGACGTGCAAAGGTAAATCCATTGATTTGCAGCCTCATTCCCTGTACAACCCCAAAGGTGGAATTTGCCGTTGACAACTAATCAGGCTCCTATTGCTTCCAGCTGTGCAGAAAATGGTTCTCGACAGAGTCCCCTATGGGCATGTGCTTTTACCCTGCCCTGTCAGTGTATGGCTTAGTCCATAGGGCTGCTCCCTGTGTGTTGTGCCCGCCAACGGTAGTGGTGTTACATGCATTGACCATGTGTCCCCTCTGTCCCTCCCTTTTGTTTTGTCACCCTGTCCTTGCGTGCATTAGCATCATCTGGCAGAGGAGCAGTGGCACCGGAGCAGGAGGGAGCTGTATCCCACATGGCCCTGGAGGGTGCAGTAACGGAGTCAGAAGGCACCAGTGGGACAGAAGGCGAGGGGAGCTCCACGACGGAGACAGGAGCAGACACCAGCGACAGTGACTCCTCCTCTGATGGGAGCTCCCTTGCGGTGGCGGGCACCTCTGTGCCCACCTCATCAACAGGTACAGCCGCCACCCACCTACCAGCACCTCCCTTCCACCAGCCCCTCATTGAGTTTCCCGTGCCCGCTCACCCAGGAGGATGGACATCTCCTTCGACCCAGGCACCTCAGCCCCTACTGCCCTCAGTGAGGAGGCTATTGACCTCCTGAGATCCCTCAAAGTTGGGCAATCTACCATTTTGAATGCCATCCAGGGTGTTGAGAGGCATTTGCAGCAAACAAATGCATACCTGGATGGCATTCATTCTGGCCAGGTGGCCAAACAGAGAGCATTTCAGGCTCTGGCCTCAGCACTGATGGCAGCCATTGTCCCTGTGTCCAGCCTCCCCCTCCAACATCCTCCACCCAGACCCAATCCGCTGTACCTCAGCCTATCCCAAGAACACCATCAGACCAGCTTGCACACTCATCAACACACAAGAGTGGATATGGCAAACATAAGCACCACACATCCCACCGGCACTCACACAAGCACTATCCCCATGCAGACACACCAACATCCACTGCCTCCACTGTGTCCCCCTCATCCACGTCTGCCTCCTCCCACCCTGTCTCGTCCCCACTCACACCTGCATGCACTACATCTTCATCCACTACCTCCATCACCAGCACGCCCATCACCACACACCGCTCACATGCACTCACCACCCCCACTACCATTCACACATCCCCTGCGCCCTCTCCCAGTGTGTCTGTGAGCCCTCCTCCCAAACTACACAAACGCAGGCACACACCCACCCAACAGCCATCCACCTCGCAGCAGCCTCCGGCCCATGCACTTTCACCCAAATTCAGCAAACGTACACCTCCTACAACCACTACCTCTTCCTCCACTCCCAAACCCCCTCCATTTCCCATCCCAGTGTGTCTAACAAACTTTTCCTGTCTAACGTTGACCTCCTCCCTACACCTACACCCGTCCGTCCCTTAGGGCCAGGCTGTCCAGGTCCCAGCCCAGCACCTCAGCCACCAAATCCTCCAGCACAGTGGTCTCAGCAAGTCCGGTCTCATCGCGGGCACCACCCATCAGGGCTGCAAGTGTGCCACCTAGCAAGGCCAAGGAGCAAGCCATTCCGCCACCTGCCAAGGTGAAGAAGGTGCCCACATGCCGGAGGGAGAAGCCGCACCTACCAGCAAGCAAGGGCTCCTCCAAGCCAAAAGGGGACAGTGGCAAGGCACCAGCAGTGACATCAAAGGTGGGGAAGGGACACAAGCCAAAGAGCAGGTCAGGACAGGGCACGGTGGCTCCGGATGAGGGACCAGAGTCACCCCTTCTGTCAACCACAACATCAACCTGTATGGCGGTGGACACCGCCACATGCACCGCCACCAGCACCGCCACCTGCATGTCTGCTGCCTCAGCAACATTCCCCAGCATCATCCCCAGTGGGCAGCCATCTGAGGCTGCAGGAGACATCCTGCTGTGTCCCTCAACAGGTGCAGACACACGCACCACCACCAGCACCTCCGCCACAGACACCGCCCCAAGCACCGCCACCAGCCCAGCGACGTGGTCAGACAGTGCCACTACAGCTGACATGGCAATCATCCCCAGTGGGCAGCCGTCCGAGTCTGCAGGAGACGTCCTGGACCCTGCCCAGCGTACATGAGGCATGACTCACAGCCAGCACTGTTTGTACCTGCAGGTGGCAGGCGAAGTCACAGCAGGGTGGAGTGTGCCTCTGCCTCCATGGAGTATCATGCTACTTGTTCCCAGGCAATCTCGTGACACACACACCCAGGTGAGGGAATGGGACCTGCCACACTGCATGTGAAGCACTCTGGGCACAATGCCCCCTCCAGAACCAGTGGAGATTCACATTCACTACCTCAGTCCTTGTCAGGATGAAGCACTCTGGGCACAATGCCCCCTCCAGAACCAGTGGAGATTCACATCCACTTGTGATACTGTGGCTTTGCACTCCCCAGGATAAAGTAGTAGGCAAACCACCCACTGGAGAGACTTTAGAGAATGTGGCTTTGCACTACCCAGGATAAAGCAGTGGGCAACCCACCCACTGGAGAGACTTGAGAGACTGTGGCTTTGCACTCCCCAGGACCAATGGAGCCCCCTAGTAGAGCAGTGGTGTCGCCTGTTCATCCGGCTGAGGTGCCCCCTCACCTTCCCCCTCCCCCTGAGGTGCCTGTTTATTTTCCATCTGATGCCCCTGCAGTGTTCTCTCCGTTTTGAGTCAGGTATCTTGTGTGGGCTTCACTCATACATTTTGGGACACTGATCCACGAACAATGATTTAATTAATATCCGGACTTGTGTAGTTGGTGTACATATTTGTATATACTGCTTTTTTAATTTGGCATATCTGATATTTAATTGATTACACTTGTTACAATCATTTCCTTTTGTCCTTGCGTTCTTCCAGGGGGTGACGGGGTGTATATGTAATGTTGCTGCATGTATTTGTGTGTATGGGGTTGTGGGTGAGGGTGGGGGTGTTGCGTGGTGCATGTTTGTGTGTCACTCTCTTTTCCCTCTCTCCCTTCCCTGTGTGCTAGGTGCAGTACTCACCGTGGTCATCGCCGGCGTCTTTCCTGCTCCTGATACAAGAGGAGGTAGACCAGCATGGGCAGGACCTGTAGTTCGGGCTCCATGGTGTCCTAGTTGTTCCTTGAGTGTGGAAAGGTGAGTGGTTTCTGTTCCAAGTCCTGTTTCCGCCGTACTTTTGATGGCATTGGCACCGCCGCGGAAAAGGTGGCGGATAGGCGGTTACTGCCGCAGTGTTTGTTTCTACCACCATGGCGGTCGGAGTGTTAAAGTGGTTGTCTATGTTGACGGTTTCCGCCTTAGTCGTGATTCCATTTTTTTTCCCCACTGGCCTGCTGGTGGCGGTTTTACCGCTGCTTTAACACCGACCACCAGGTTTGTAATGAGGGCCTATATTTCTCAATTCAGAAACAGGGTAAACTTTAGGGCTTGAGATATAATGTACAGATCCAGTATACAAATACAAATCATGGTGTTCCCTTTACAGTACATTACAGCGTGGAAAGAGAATACAATTGAGATGTCTATTTTACAGGGTTGATACAACTGAGTTGTGTGTGAGAAATAATCTGCATTAGCTGACCACTATTTAATGTAAGACTTTTTATATTTCTTTACTTAATTTACATATATGAATTTGCAAGCCAGGCAGATTTATTTTCCCTAAGATTTTCTACCATGAAACAAATGGGTATTTATGAGATAGAAATTCATAACAGCCAGTTTGGTAGGGTTATTTAGTTCCAGAGAACAATTCCCTGGAAGAGTATGCCTTCTGATTCTGTATACATGTGATAACCATTTGTTAGAACTGACCATATGTCACCCTCACAGTTCATTTTAGCATTCACAGATGGTAAAGGATCGTCTTCCTTAAATCTGATGAGCCAAAGGTAATGCACAAAGCATTTACTACTGTAACTGGGAAAAGCCTTAGTGCTACCTTAAAAGCATTTTGGTTTATTCCCTACCGTGTACATTGCAGAGTGTGCAGTATGCCGACATTACAGCACCAAACCCACTAAAAGTGATTACATCAATGATACCTCACATAACAGGCTCATTTAAAATGTTACTCTTAGATGTTGTTGATAAAACTGGCAAGTGCAACTATTGCATGTAGCTAAGATGAGATTTTGAGTGATGAAATGGTATCCTATCAGTCCTGAACTAATAGAAGCCACAAAGTTGTTTTCTAAACAGGCATCAAAGAAGTAGGAGTGGGTCACCACTGCACACCAGCCTGCTCCCCTAGCAATTGGCAAACAAGTGTAAATCTGCAATTTTATTCAAATTCAATGGGCCCTTGTCAGTGACAACAAGCAATCTCCCGGTGGTCAAAGTGGACGTCAGGAAGCTATGGATGAACCTATTGAATGTTTGCTTGGACCATGCCTTACATCAGACACCTCCACAAACAGAAAAGGAAAGAAATGGAGGGGAACAGGGTTCAACTGTAAAAACCCTTGCTCCAACACGGAAGTGGAGCAGTTACCTGACTCTGCAAATGGCCAAATATGTTGCTGCTTACCTTGCACTTTTACAATCACTCATGCCTAAGATCATGTTAAAATATCACTCGCCTGCGGAGATAAATAGTTACGCATAGCAATGTATCTCATAGTATTCATGCTAGTTTATCAGACAATAGGTGGTATCCACACATGTCAGAAATAGGACTAGAAGGTACCAATGTATCATGCTTTCTTTGCTCATTGATACCCGACACCACAGTGTCAGATAGATTGCACTCAAATAGAGAAGTACCCTGGGAACAGCCTTATGCCTCTTACACATCTACCTTTGTAGGAGTAAGGCCCAAATGCACTCAACACATGTTCATGTAGTACATTTTAGGGTTAGCACCACAATGTATGACTCACTAGTAGAAATATGACATATCCTCACAGATATGTAGGACATTGAGGATGAAATAAGACAAATGAAGATAGGTCAATACAAGGCCAAAGAATAGATAGCAGCAGTTCTAGACTTAGGCCCTCATTACAACCCTGGCGGTCGTGGACCGCCAGGGTTGTTGAGGCAGATTTCACCACCAGCAGGCTGGCGGTGAAATCCCTAGTATTACGACCGCGGCGAAAGCCCCGCGTTCGCACCGCCGGAACCGGCGGTTTACCGCCACTTCAGTCCCGGCGGTTTTAATCTGCTAGGGCAGCGCTGCCCAGGGGATTATGAGTCCCCCTACCACCAGCCTTTTCCTGGCGGTTTGAACCGGTGGTACGGGAAGTCGCGGGGCCCCTGGGGGCCCCTGCACTGCCCATGCCACTGGCATGGGCAGTGCAGGAGACCCCTGACACGGCCCATGCAGCTTTTCACTGTCTGCTAAGCAGACAGTGAAAAGTGCGACGGGTGCAACTGCACCCGTCGCACAGCCGCAACACCACCGGCTCCATTTGGAGCCGGATCCTGTGTTGCAGCCGTGATCCCCGCTGGCCCAGCGGGCGAAAACCAGGTTTCCGCCCGCCGGCCCAGCGGGGATCTCAAAATGACCGCGGCGGGTTTGCAGCTGCATTGGCGGACGCCTGGCAGTCAGATCTTGGCGGGCGGCTTCAGACGCCCGCCAAGGTCGTAATGAGGGCCTTAGTGCCTCATTACAAGTTTGGAGGTTGGACCTCCAGACCGTTATGTTGGCCGTCCCTAAAAGACCACCCTATTACAGATAATAGAGGCTGAACCACCAACTGCCAACCAAATAAGGTAGACCGCTATTATTGCGGCGGCCTGGAAAAAGGCAGTCCAACCTCCAACGCCCAAGGCGCATCGATCAATCCGTGAGCACATTACAAGCACACAACCACTGTGGCAGATCCTCATGGCAAAAGACTGACACTGGCCCTCCTACTGCCCCATTACATCTCTTTCCCTGGGAGGAGAAGGTTCTTGCCATCTTGCATCCTGAAGACTTAACAGGAATACCTGGGGAAGTGGGGTCTGGTAAGCCACAACACAAAAATATGTCACCAAAATGCTATGTCAGGTATGATCATAGTTCACCTTTTGCCTCATTTACTGTTAATCCACTTAGCAGCCCAGGGTTCACCTGCTCAATGATCTCCATTTGGAAATTCCCAATTGAAGTGTTCTGACCTGGGGAGATTACATCTATATAGTGTGAAGGTGCGGTTCCTGTAACTGCAAACACAAACACGGTGGTCACATGCTACAATACATGTGTTTTTTTTCAAATATTACAAAGAAACTACAAGTAGGCCTTGGATCTGTGACTCCAAACAATAGCACAGGCTTCACAGGCCCAAATACACCTGTCTGTAATCTCTCCAATGCTCTTCTCTTACCTGGCAGGATACCATTTGTGAAGTGTTGAGAAGTAGAGGGACTGACCTGACCGCAACTCCCAGCAGTCCCTTTATCTGTTACTCAAAACACCAGATCAGTGATCACTTGCTCATATAGCCCTGTTTGGAAACTCCCAAATTAATTATGCTCACCTGGGGGGAGAATATAGGGGATCATTCCGACTCCCACCGCCGGCGGTAACCGCACGCCCGGCGGGAACCGCCGAATGACCGCACCGCGGTCAAATGACCGCGTCGGTCATTCTGAGTTTCCCGCTGGGCTGGCGGGCGACCGCCAGAAGGCCGCCCGCCCGCCCAGCGGGAAACCCCCTTCCACGAGGATGCCGGCTCCGAATGGAGCCGGTGGAGTGGAAGGGGTGCGACGGGTGCAGTTGCACCCGTCGCGATTTTCAGTGTCTGCCACGCAGACACTGAAAATCTATGTGGGGCCCTGTTAGGGGGCCCCACGACACCCGTTCCCGCCATCCAGGTTCTGGCGGTGAAAACCGCCATAACAAGGCTGGCGGGAAGGGGGTCGGAATCCCCATGGCGACGCTGCTTGCAGCGCCGCCGTGGAGGATTCCCTGGGGCAGCGGGAAACCGGCGGGACACCGCCGGTTTCCCGTTTCTGACCGCGGCTGTACCGCCGCGGTCAGAATGCCCATGGAAGCACTGCCAGACTGTTGGCGGTGCTTCCGCGGTCGTTGGCCGTGGCGGTCCATGACCGCCAGGGTCAGAATGACCCCCATAGTGTATGTAGTACAGGGAGTGACCAAACTGCAACCCCCAGGAGGCTTTGTTACTGTCACTCCAACCACCATTCCAGGGTTTCCATCTCCAAATACCCTTGTTTGGTAATTCACAAATGAAGTGTACCCACCTAGGAGGACAGCTTTTGTCAACTGTGTGAAGTAGAGGGAGTAACATGACTCTGAAGGACATGAGGCACTGTTTCTGTAACTCCAGACACAAGCCAAGTAGTCACCTGTCAAAATACCTGTGTCTGTTAACTCTCAATTGAATTGAGGTTTATACACCAAGGAGCGTACCATAGGTAGAGGGTGTGTAATAGTGCCACTGAGATGTCTACAGCTACCAGTAGGCCCTGTTTCTTTGAGTCCAACCACCATCCCAGTGTACCTCAGTCCAAATACACCTGTTTATTAACTCCCAAATGATGTTTACTCACTTGTGGTGGGATATCATCTATCCAGTGTGTGAAGTATAGGGAGTGAGTTGACTATAGCTCACAACAGGCCATACGGCTGTGACTCCAACCACCAGACCACTGTTTCCCAGGCCAAATACACCTGTGTCTCAACTTAAAAACAAAGTTTATTCACCTGGGTGGAGAATATTTGTATGGTGTGTGTAGTATAGGGAGTGACCAGATTGCAACTCCCAGGAGTCACCGTTCCTCTAACTCCTAACTCCAGACTAGTTGTCACTTGTCCAAATACACTTGCTTGATAACGCTCGATTGAAGCTCACTCACCTCAAGGTGACCAAGAAACAGATCATGCTCAACTCTGAGATGTGTCTGGCTCCATCTTGACATGCTAACCCGATTGAAAACAGGAAGAACAGCTTACCCAGTATGCAGAAAATTATCCCAAAGCCTCAAAATGCATAACCAGAATGATATTGGCAGCAGACACATTCCCACTGCACGAGTCACATGATCACTCCAGTCACATATACAACAAACTCCTGCCTCAGCCTGCATCTCAATCAGCTAGATCACAAAATGTCCAAAACCATCTCCTGCATTGTCACTCTTTTGCATGCACTGCTGACAAGATGGAATTCTCAGCCCAGACTCCAAGTGACAATGAGCTTCATATTTCAGCAGCTGCCTCAGCCAAAAGGATATGCCATGCTCCACTAATACCATGGGTACTTGCCACATTTGGATTAACTGCAATTTCACTTTGTACAAGGTCTCTACATAGTGTTGGAGGTAGATGTCACAATAGAACCAGTGACACTGTACATTTCGCATCAGCAGGTTGACCTGCCACTGGGCACAGTGTGGCCACAGAGGAGACTGCCACCACCTCACTGGATGAAGGCCTCAGTGAAAACAGAACTCCGGGACTGCTGGACGTGGAGGACGTTTCTGGTCTATCTGGGCAACCTGGTCAGATGGCAACCATAAGTCTCACTGTGCCTACATCAATACCTCCCAGCCCGGTTGCCTCAACATCACAGGCAGCCATTTGTCCCGCAACCTAGTGTATGTAGCCCAGTGTCTACCATCTTGTGCCCCCCAGTCCTGGATTCTGAGTTGCAACACAACATTTCTGACAATGAGGGACCAGGAAAAAGTTGGAGAGAGCACCCTATGGCAAGAGTATAAGCCAGTGGGGGTGGTGTGTATCAGAGGGATGCTGTGGGCCAGCAGGTTGAGGTCACTGGGCCTGCTGTCAACCAGGACCCCATCAGCCACATCTTGGGGGTCTATCAGGAGTCCCAAGGTGTGATAACCCAGGCATTGACTGAACTTCAGGAAATAAAGCAGCTACAGAGGGACAACTGTAAGGATATGCAGGAGCAATGAAAGGTCCATAATATCAATATAGCCTCCCTAAAAGGTGTGTTGAGGGACATCAACACCACCCTGAGCAGGGCTATACAACAACACTCCACCCCTTCCTTTGATGCAGCATCACCAGGTACAACTACAATGATGTCAGTCACTGGAAGGGAGGCTCTGCCAGAGGAACAACCAGACACCCCTGCCTCTGCAGCAGCTGGAACCCCCCCACGCATGTGGGGACATCCATCAAATAATCCAGGAGGTACAGATGGCAAGACACCCGCCACTGTCAGCAAAGTGACCTCTTCCTGAAGGACCTCCTTAATGTGCCACACATTCACTCTGTTGACTGATCCTGAACCTCTTACCTGTTCCAACGGGAGGAGTACTCTCGACTTTGGACTCCCAATGAAGTGACATCTACTTAACTGAATGCATCCACCATGACTGATCCCTTCACTTTACTTTTATGTTCTTTTCTTTCCATAATCTGTGTTCTGCAACACCATTGTAACAAATTCACCCATCACAAACTTGTTTGTCTGCTTGCCTAATTTCCACTAATTGCTATGTAGAGATGCAAGACCATGTAAAACATATGATGAGGACACAAGCTACTTGTGCAAGAAGGGAACTGTCACAGGTACACAGTGTCCTGCTCAGGATTAAACTCATTACACACCAACCCATTAGTACAAGTGTCTGGTCACAACAAATGTTTCATTCCAGTGTACAACACATAGGCTGTCCATATGTCTGGACTTTTATAAACATGAATGTGTAACTCATACGCAGTCATAGTACATATCCCAAGGTACAGCCCCCCAGATCACGGAGGAAAGGGGATTTGCAAGACTTTGACCCGTAGAATAGGCAAACATTGAAGTGAATGATGTCACTAGCTCGAGCCTTTTCACATACCACACAAAAGTTATCCGGCACAACATAATCCAAGATACAGACAGATGAAAGTACAACCGTCCATGATCACAGGCTCATCATGATCCAATTAGCATGGATTTGTGGTGTGACACACACATATGTCAGTGTTGTGAAACAGGCACTGTGGTCTGCAATGATGAAACATCTACAGCTACATATCGTTCATGCAATCTATGACTACATATTTCATGTGCATATGATGACAGACATGATGAAATTGGCCCACCACAGCACACAAAGCAAGTACAATGGACACTTCTGACCTTCTCCCCAGAAATTATGCAAGCTGTCTTGACACAGGTCTCATAAACTCAAACTCTGTGACCTCCATTACCTGGAACAATCCATGTGCACTTTGTTTGTAAGAACAGCATCAGATACCTGCCAATGTCACAACTTGACAATGTCATGGTGAAGGGAACCTGTACAAATTCAAAACAAGGAGTATAGGCTTAAAAACATACTGATAACACAAATCACATAGCAAGCATCTAGAAAATAAATTACATTCCAATGAGACTGACACAAACAAAGCAGCAGCATCAAGCTGGGAATACGTCAAAGGCTACCACTTCAAACAGCCTTTGGCTGAAAATTGCAGAGTATCAGCTCCCTAGTTGTTTCCAAAACACTCAACTCCACACATTCTCAGAGCTACAGTACATTGTACAGTCACAGTTATGACCTTACATGACATACTTACACTCATGAAAAGTAGCTGTTTATAAGATCTTCCCGTAAGTCAGCTTCTTCCTCTTCACCACTTTCATACTTGACATATCAGTAGTGTCACCCGGTGGCACTGCAGGCTGCCCCTTCTCTGGGATGTGTGGTATATTCCTCCTCCGGGTGAGGTTGTGGAGCATGCAGCATGCCACAGTAATGTGACACACTTTTCTGGGTGAGTAGAGGAAGGCTGCACCAGTTTGGTCCAGACAGAGGAATCTGGCTGTCAGGAGCACAAAGCCGCATACCACTGCCCACCTTGTTCTTACATGCGCCTCATTGAAGCAGACTTCCCCTTGCGTAGCTGGATTGCTTATTGGCGTCAACAACCAAGGACAGTTTGGATATGCAGAGTCTTCTGTTAAGTAATAGGACAAATGGGCAACAATTAGTCACTCACGTTAATGATTGTAGTACCAGACATTGCACACACACAATCAGGACAGATGTGACTTACAAACCAGCCAGGCCCTCTCTGGACACAGTTGTGACATCAGCTGGGGTATGGTGTTGCTCTGCATTATGAAGGAATCATTGGATGAACCCGTATAATGGGTGCAGACCTGTCAAATCTATAAATCCATCAAACAGACAACTTGCACCTTGATGGAATGGAAGTTCTTTCTGTTGTGGTATACTTATTCATTAGCGTGTGCTGGGGCCAAGCCAACATGTGTGTCATCAATGATACCCTCCACATGTGGGATGTGTGCAAAGCCACAAAAGTCAGCCTTCACATGAGCTAAATCCTCATGTTGGGGAAACTGGATGTAGCTGCCCAGAAATGTCATTATTGCTGAAAGGACATCCTTTAACACCAGCCTGAACATAAAGTGGGATATG
Source organism: Pleurodeles waltl (assembly GCF_031143425.1). Classification (NCBI taxonomy): domain Eukaryota; kingdom Metazoa; phylum Chordata; class Amphibia; order Caudata; family Salamandridae; genus Pleurodeles; species Pleurodeles waltl. The sequence continues at coordinate 1,102,675,371 of NC_090440.1, forward strand.
CCAGCTGATAGGGTCACTGTATGCTAGAAGGACCCTGTGGCTAGGAAGCGCAACACAGACATGACTTGTACAATGGGTGGTATGTTGGTTGGCTAACCAATAGCTGACATCAGATCTGGCTCCATCTGACGACATAAGTCCATGATTGTTTGCCTATTTAGATGGTAGAGCAGGGTGAGGTGGCATTCTTTTAAGGTCTGAAGGTCTGGCAGTGGACGGTAGACAGGAGGTTGTTGCCTCCTCCCACTCCCTGGATACCTATGTATGACAAGACATGTTTTTGAACATTAGACAGTGTGTCATACGTACATGATGCATGTCAATGATATCATGTGATAAGCATTTCTGAATGGATAGACATGGCAACCAGTACACATAGCTGCAAAGAACAGAAGGGTCACAAGTGGCCAACATGGGTTTCCACACATGTGGTCACAACATGGATTTGGACCAAACTCAAAGATATGCAACACAATTGGCCCTCGAAATCTGCCTGGATATTCCTACAGCCGAAATGACCATCGCAGTGGTGGACTGTGCCCCGCTGAAAATGCCAGCTGTGCCCTGCAACATGCTGCAATGGTGTTTGAGTAGAAGGACCTACGTGATAAGACAAGATTAGCCTGTTTGTAATGTTAAAAAATCATTTTCACAGGAGTGACACAGTTCATATAGCCCAGTACAGCATTTTAGGCTGCCAGAATTGTGGCTGTCTGACCTACTCCACAGGATTTTAGGAACCACCCGTGACTGCTGGTGAAGTCATAATGGCGGAAGGCAGTTGCAACCGCTGTGGACACAGCCATAGACTAATGTTGTTGCCAGTGGCAGTCATGGGCCAATGGCTGTTTCCACCAGGGGTGACAACTGCACATGTGGCAGACGTGACCACCATGTTCTGCATATTTACTCACTTGACTCCTCACAGTGCTGCCAGCTACACCTCCACGACCTGAGCTGCTGTGGGCCACCTCTGTCCAACATGTGATAGGGTCCCTGCCTTCTCTCCGGAGATGCTGGAGGGGCTAATTACTGAAGTCCTTCCCCAGTATGGACAGCTTTATGGCTCACCAGAGGAGCTGTTACGTCCCTCAGGTGCACACATTTCTCTGTACTTCACCATTCTTTCCCTTCTCACAGGCCAGATTGGTCACATGTGTGCTAGTTCAACTACTCATGTGCCTGTTGTTGCTGTCTGTGTGGCATCAATGGAGGGATAATTTGCAGGTATTGGTGGCCAGTGCAATATGTTAAGTTCAGTCATATTATGTTGTGTGAGGTTTCAAGGGTCCTAGATCCTACTTGTTTTGGTTGTACAGAACTAGGGGCCATATGTACCAAAGCTTTTTCCCATAGACACAGAATGGGTAAAATCCTTTGGTACATCTGGCCCTAGGTGAGGAGGCATTACTGCCATCCACTGCCATCTCTTTCATCATGATTGTTGTAAATGTCAGACAACATGTATGTGTGTGACAGCATGAGCTGTATATGCATGTTGTATGAGTCAGTTGAGAGTCATGTGAGCAATGTGTTTAGTGCCACAGATATTGCAACCCACATCTGCCCTTGCTAAGGTGTTGTTTGGAAGCATATCATGATTCACTATGTCCTTCAGTTTGTCAAACACACCACATGCCAAATTGCTGTTGGCTACATGATGTACTGTTATGCATGGAAGTGATGGGAATGGAGTATCATGTAGGTTCAGTCAGCAAAGTCTGCAGAGACCAGTCCCAGTCATCTAGTCCGTAAGTGCACCTAGCTTCATTGTCAGTTTGTGTCTCGGACTCATGACACGTCCCTTACTCTCACAAATCTGTTGTCACCTTCCCACAGGTCATATTTGTCCTGTACAGGCTTATTGCATAACTGACAGTCCCACAGTTTGGACAGTGTGTTGATTCCTGGGAGACCATGATATGTGACTCTTTAGCTTGGTCACATAGCAGAAACTATACAATGCAAGCCTTTGTTTGTTGAATTTCTGTAGATAGACACATACGTCCAAAGGAGTGTTCTGTGGTACAGGTACATACCACAGAACCCCACCCCATGAAGTGGTGTGAGTCTGCATTTGCTATTCCACATGTCCAACATGGACAGGGGATACACTTTCAGTACCCACCATGCCAGCCCCTTCATTGTTACTTATGTGTAATGTTTGAGTTTGTACTCTGGCGTTTGCCTGTAGGGACTGCATGCAGTAAGCCATTCTCACTGAGTATGAATGGTTGGCCCATTCATGCCTAAGGACTTTACCCTCCAGATGCCACATAGGTGTGTTGTTTCCATAGTGGCTCACATAACAGTACAAGTTGCTAGAGCATGGGCTACCTAATGTCAGTAAGTTTGCTAACTCATTGTAGGCCATAAGCAGGGTAGTGGGTTGGTCTGCAGATGGAAATATATATGTGTGTGTAGTCATGCCCCTGCACTTATTGACCTGTATGTGTCACACTTGGGGAGTGTTGACCGATAGAAAAGTCTTAGCTTGTTGTTACTGACATGTATGTAATGCAATCTCTTTTGATGAAACTTGTGATTTTGATCTCTTAATTTGTCTTTTGCATCCATGCAGGTCGATGCTCATCAAAAGAAGGCTCTGTGGAGAACAATCGCCCAGAAGGTGGGGACCATGAGGGTCCACAGCTGGCAGAGCACCCACTGCAGGAAAAAGTGGGAGGCCCTGAGATACCGGGCCATCAAAATCACTGCGGTCCAGCTGGGGATATCCTCCCAACGTGGGCAGGGTGCCCGTCGGACCATGACCCCCCTAGTGACCCGCATTCCGGTGGTGGCCTATCCAGAGCTTGATGGGCGATTGAGGGTAGCACAGAAGCCACAAACAGAGCATATTCCTGCCTGTCACATTGCCAACTGAATGTGTTAGGTTCTGACAGCTCCCCTGACAATTAGGGATGAGCCATGTGTAACACAAGAGATGAGTGATTGTTTGCGTAGACATGTCATGTGCTGCATACTGATGTGCCTTGCCTATTGACCTACGACACAACTGTGTACAATCCACAAACGACTTGTTCTCCAGGGTCGACATATGGCTGTGTACAGTGATCTATCAAGAACTGTTTGTTTTTGTAGTGTGTATCAATTCTATGTAAAAGACCACCACTCGTCAATGATACATGCTAAAAATAAGTAAGTGATGGACCACTGTCCATAGCCATGTGTCTGGGTAAATGAGAATTGTTGTCTCTGCCACCCAGAAGCTAGTTGTCTTCAGTGTATGATGGGTGCTGGTGCCCTACTGCAGTCTATAATGTGAAGACGGTCATCAATCATGTGACAGAGCCTACATTGACCTTTGTGTGCAGCTAACAATGAATGCTTTCCCTTGGTAAGTGTGGAATGTCCATTGACATGATTTCTGTGCCATCATTGTATCCAGCATGTCTTATGCCTATAGCTCAGCATGTCTTATGCCTATAGCTCAGCATGTGTCCCTTTCTCTTTTGGAAAGCATTTGTAAGCTGCTGTTTCATGTGTGGTATACCTGTGTTGATTGAATTATGTCTGTATTCTTTCATATATATATGTACATGGCAAACTATGTGTGGACTAAGCCATTTACAGTGGGGGTACATTTCATGTTATGCCACATACAGGAATGTGTCATTATTGTTTATTGGCTGACACATCCCCTCATGCATCATAGCATGTCATTTGGCATGTACAACTGCAGTAGCAATGTGGGAAATGACAGGCAGGCCTGGAGATTTGAGACACAGTGTGAATTTCTATGCCCGTGACGTGGCAGCAGGTAGGAATGTGCACTGCACATGTGTAACGGGTAAGGCTTATTACATGCATCATGGCGTAACTTGCAGCTATGTTGAAATCACATGAGTCTGGTTACAATCATTGGTCCAAAGACAGACATCTGGGTCTGTATGACAATAATGGACACAATCGTGTAGCGTCCAATAGGGAAACATGTTGATGGCCTTCAAAAAGTACTTGTGAATTTTCAGACCTCTCCAATATCCAAGAAACTAATGGCATCTACTCATTCACTCAGGGTATGTCATTGTAAAGGATGCCAGACATTAGTGGTGATTACCCTATGGCTTCCTGATTCATTGTGTTGGGGATTTTGGGAGCATTTCTCCCTGACATCTTGCAAATGATGTCTACAGTGTCCTTTTCTGTGCCACATGTGTGGCCTATCTGGGTCACATTAGTATTACATCCATGACTCTATTGGGACAAATATCACTTGGTGAAGTGTGTATTGTTGTTATGTTTCAAGTGTGAGGTAAGTATTCCCATGTCCCCTTCTCCAGGCTATTGTACCTTTGTCATCAAATGTCTCTTGCAAGCACAAAGTACCTGGTTTGCGTTCAAAATCTCTGCAAAGAACCGCAGAGAAAGAGATGTGTGGAAAGAAGGGATGTGTGTGTCGATTTCTCGGGCCACACATAGCAATGTGTTGTTTATTTTCTATGCAGGGAAGGCTCAGGGATGATGCGTGGAAATACAGAGATAGCAGGACGAAGTCACGAGGGTTGCGTCATTCGGGTGGGTGTTGTGTGGAAAGTTCTATCGCACAGCAGGCACTGCGTCAATTCCTTTCTGGAAGTCGGGCTGCGTCGTTCTGGCTCGGTTGTGCATTGATCCAGTGGGCCGTGCTTCGAATTTCTGGTTGTTACGCTGGCACTGTGTAGATCTTCTCATTGCGAAGTCGGGCTGTATCATTCTGGTCCGGCAGGCAGTGAATTTTTCACTGCGATGCAGGTTGTGCGTTGATTTTCGCACAAGGAGTTCTTCTTACAGAGATGAAATCTTTTTGGTCCTGAGACTTCAAATTGTTGCTTAGCTCAGTACCTCTCCGTTTCTACATGTTTAAAACATCTGCACTATTATCGTACTATTTGGCCTAGATTTCCAAAAGGCCATTTCTAGCCAGTAGGCAAAGTACTAGCAGTCATCAGTGCATGAAATAAATATTTCAGTGGTACATGTTTTTTTAACTTAATTTAGTGCAGAGATGGCATTGGATTAAATTAAAAATATTGGCTATTGTTTACATTTAAGTTTTTTTGCAAAAAGTGTATATGTTGTGTGGTAATATTTGATGGCATAGCAGAATGTGTACTGTTATTGTGAAATTTTTATAGCTCAGTTAATTTTTGTGTTTTTACATTGCTGAATGAACTTAAGCGTTCTCTTCAGTGTTACCACCTTGCTTTCGGATGGACAATATGTGTGTGTTTTTGACATTGTCCACCAGGTGTCTTTATTCTCCATTCCGTGTGGCCAGGGGCCATTTTTTTTACACTATGTCCATAGGCGTGCATGTTTCCTATGTTCTCCAAGCCTCCTTGTTCAGAGTTGCTGCTTGACCATTTGGCTGGCAGCCATTTGGTCCATCCAGTTAGTATCCCTTTTCCGTAGGCTTGCATGTGTTCTTTGTTTGCTGTGCCTCCTTGTTGTAGTTTTACCATGTGGCTGGCACCCATTGTGTGCATCCAGCCAGTGCATGGCATGTGTGGGTTCTTCTTTGTTCCCATGCCTCCTTGCTCATTGTTGTTGTTGTTTAACCGTGTGGCTAGGGGCCATTTTGTGCATGCAGCCAGTGTCCCTTTGCCATAGGCTTGCATGTGTTCTTTGTTGGTCATGTGTCCTTGCTCCTTTTTTTATTTTATCATGTGGCTGGAAGCCATAATGTGCATCCAGCCAGTGTGTCTTTGCCATAGGCTTGCATGAGTTCTTCTATGTTCCCCATTCCTCCTGCTCCTTTTTGGTGTTGTTTGACCACATGGTTGCCGATCATTTTGTCCATCCAGCCAGTGTCCCTCTGCCATAGGCTTGCACATATTCTTTGTTTGCCATGCCTTCTTGCTTCTTCTTGTCATTTTACCATGAGGCTGGCAGGCTTTTGTGTCTGTGTCATAGGCTTGCTTGGGTTCTTCTATGTTCCTGATGCCTCCTTGCGCCTTGTTGTTGACCAAGTGTCTGGCTGCCATTTTGTTCATCTAGCTAGCGTCCCATAGGCTTGCATTTTTTCTTTGTTTGCCATGCCTCCTTGCTTCTTGTTGCTATTTTACCATGTGGCTGGCAGGCAATTTGTGCATCTAGACAGTGTATCTTTCTTATAAGCTTACATAAACAGTATTGGTAATTATTGATCATTTGTTTATATCAGGCCGATATTTTAATTTTTGTTTTAATTTTCTATTTAAATTTTTACCCTATTTTTTAATTAATGTTTTATTTAATTTTTAATTGTTTTTTAATTGTTATATTTTTGCTTTTATTTTAATGTTTACATTAAATTTTTTCTTTTAATTTTTATTTTTAGGTTAACTTTTCAATTTCTTGTTTTTATTTTAATTTTATTTTAGTTTTTTGTTTTTTTCAGATTTGTTTTATTTTTGTAATTTTTTATTTCATTTCATTTAATTCTGCATTTTGCCTTGATCGATCGATCCTTCCACATCCATTCCTCCATCCATACATCCTCCAAAGGTACATAGCCATACAACAGCATTCAGCTTCTTTAGGTGTATATTAATTCAATTTCCTCCTGGACACCCTAGCTGTGGTGCACTGCATGCAAATCAACAGCATAATTCCTTTTAATAAAAGTGTATTCCATTTCTTCTGGACCACCTTACCGCCATTTGTTTTTAAGGATTATTCTATTTACCCATGCACCTTTCTCTGACAGTTGTCTCAGATGTAAATAAAGCAAAGAGCTATCTGCATGCTGTGCTGCCTGATTAGAAATGGTTTGGTGGTGAGGTTTGACTTTACAATGATTGATTAAATTGGTATTCATTACATAAGTAAACAACCACACTCAGATTGCATTTGTCTGTACTATTTCAACCTGCAACAATGCCATGTTTCGCTGACTATATGTTTTTTGTGCTTGGTTGCTTTTAGGTGCACAAGAGAAGAGACATCACATCACCTACAGTACTGCCAAAGAGAAGTCCTCAAATCACTTGCACTTGTACAGCTTAGTTCCACTGGCAACTGAGAATTTTAGAATGGCCCCAAAGAAAGTTGCTCTCAATAAAATGGTCAGTGAGAAGAAGCAGTTTATTACCAGTGCCTTGTTCGGAAGACGTGTGCCTGCCACACCCCCCTCCAGGGAGGAATCTGGGAGCAGCACTCATGCGTCTACAGCACCACCCAACCCAAGCCCAAAACTATGTCTATCAGTGAGGTAGCACTGCAATCATGGCCACTGTAGGAAAGTACCATCTTGCCTGGCATGTTACCCCCATATTTCACTGTATATATGTTGTTTTAGTGTATGTGTCACTGGGACCCTGCCAGCCAGGGCCCCAGTGCTCATAAGTGTGCCCTGTATGTGTTCCCTGTGTGATGACTAACTGTCTCACTGAGGCGCTGCTAACCAGAACCTCAGTGGTTATGCTCTCTCTCCTTTCCAAATTGTCACTAACAGGCTAGTGACCAATTTCACCAATTCACATTGGCATACTGGAACACCCTTATAATTCCCTAGTATATGGTGCTGAGGTACCCAGGCTATTGGGGTTCCAGGAGATCCCTATGGGCTGCAGCATTTCTTTTGCCACCCAAAGGGAGCTCTGACAATTCTTACACAGGCCTGCCACTGCAGCTTGAGTGAAATAACGTCCACGTTATTTCACAGCCATTTACCACTGCACTTAAGTAACTTATAAGTCACCTATATGTCTAACCTTTACCTGGTAAAGGTTGGGTGCTAAATTACTTAGTGTGAGGGCACCCTGGCAGTAGCCAAGGTGCCCCCACATCGTTCAGGGCCAATTCCCCGGACTTTGTGAGTGCGGGGACACCATTATACGCGTGCACTGGACATAGGTCACTACCTATGTACAGCGTCACAACGGTAACTCCGAACACGGCCATGTAACATGTCTAAGATCATGGAATTGTCACCCCAATGGCATTCTGGCATTGGGGAGACAATTCCATGATCCCCCGAGTCTCTAGCACAGACCCGGGTACTGCCAAACTACCTTTCCCGGGGTTTCACTGCAGCTGCTGCTGCCAACCCCTCAGACAGGTTTCTGCCCTCCTGGGGTCCAGCCAGGCTTGGCCCAGGAAGGCAGAACAAAGGACTTCCTCAGAGAGAGGGTGTTACACCCTCTCCCATTGGAAAAAGGTGTCAGGGCTGGGGAGGAGTAGCCTCCCCCAGCCTCTGGAAATGCTTTGATGGGCACAGATGGTGCCCATCTCTGCATAAGCCAGTCTACACCGGTTCAGGGATCCCCCAGCCCTGCTCTGGCGCGAAACTGGACAAAGGAAAGGGGAGTGACCACTCCCCTGACCTGCACCTCCAAGGGGAGGTGCCCAGAGCTCCTCCAGTGTGCTCCAGACCTCTGCCATCTTGGAAACAGAGGTGCTGCTGGCACACTGGACTGCTCCGAGTGGCCAGTGCCAGCAGATGACGTCAGAGACTCCTCCTGATAGGCTCTTACCTGTGTTGCTAGCCTATCCTCCTTCCTAGGTAGCCAAACCTCCTTTTCTGGCTATTTAGGGTCTCTGCTTTAGGGAATTCTTTAGATAATGAATGCAAGAGCTCATCAGAGTTCCTCTGCATCTCTCTCTTCACCTTCTGCCAAAGGATCGACCGCTGACTGCTCAGGACGCCTGCAAAACCACAACAAAGTAGCAAAGACGACTACTGCAACCTTGTATCACTGAACCTGCCGCTTTCTCGCCTGTTTCCTGGTGGTGCATGCTCTGGGGGTAGTCTGCCTCCTTTCTGCACCAGGAGCTCTGAAGAAATCTCCCGTGGGACGACGGAATCCTCCCCCTGCAACCTCAGGCAACAAAAGACTGCATCACCGGTCCTCTGGGTCCCCTCTCAGCACGACGAGCGTGGTCCCTGGAACTCAGAAACTCTGTCCAAGTGACTCCCACAGTCCAGTGGCTCTTCAGTCCAAGTTTGGTGGAGGTAAGTCCTTGCCTCCCCACGCTAGACTGCATTGCTGGGTACCGCGTGATTTGCAGCTGCTCCGGCTCCTGTGCACTCTTCCAGGATTTCCTTCATGAACAGTCAAGCCTGGGTCTCCGACACTCTAACCTGCTGTGCACAACCTTCTGAGTTGTCATCCGGCGTCGTGGGACTCCCTTTTGTGTCTTCGGGTGAGCTCTGGTTCACTCCTCTTCTAAGTGCCTGTTCCGGTACTTCTGCGGGTGCTGCATGCTTCTGTGAGGGCTCCCTGACTTGCTGGGTGCCCCCTCTGTCTCCTCATCCAAGCGGCGACATCCTGGTCCCTCCTGGGCTACAGCAGCATCCAAAAACCCTAACTGTGACCCTTGCAGCTAGCAAGGCTTGTTTGTGGTCTTTCTGCATGGGAACACCTCTGCAAGCTTCTTCACGATGTGGGACATCCATCCTCCAAAGGAGAAGTTTCTAGCCCTCTTCGTTCTTGCAGAATCTACAGCTTCTACCATCCGGTAGCAGCTTCTTTGCACCCTCAGCTGGCATTTCCTGGGCATCTGCCCAATCTCGACTTTGTCGCGACTCTTGGACTTGGTCCCCTTGTTCCACAGGTACTCTCGTCTGGAAATCCACTTTGGTTGCTTTGCTGGTGTTGGTCTTCCTTGCAGAATTCCCCTATCACGACTTCTGTGCTCTCTGGGGAATATAGGTGCACTTTACACCTACTTTTCAGGGTCTTGGGGTGGGCTATTTTTCTAACCCTCACTGTTTTCTTACAGTCCCAGCGACCCTCTACAAGCTCACATAGGTTTGGGGTCCATTCGTGGTTCGCATTCCACTTTTGGAGTATATGGTTTTTGTTGCCCCTATACCTATGTGCTCCTATTGCAATCTACTGTGACTTTACATTGCTTGCATTACTTCCTTTTGCTATTACTGCATATTTTTGGTATTGTGTACATATATCTTGTGTATATTTGGCATCCTCATACTGAGGGTACTCACTGAGATACTTTTGGCATATTGTCATAAAAATAAAGTACCTTTGTTTTTAGTATATCTGTGTATTGTGTGTTCTTATGATATTGTGCATATGACACCAGTGGTATAGTAGGAGCTTTGCATGTCTCCTAGTTCAGGCTAAGCTGCTCTGCTATAGCTACCTTCTATCAGCCTAAGCTGCTAGAAACACCTCTTCTACACTAATAAGGGATAACTGGACCTGGTACAGAGTGTAAGTACCCCTTGGTACCCACTACAAACCAGGCCAGCCTCCTACATTGGTTGTGCAGCGGTGGGATAAGTACTTGCAACTACTTACCACTTTGTCATTGTGTACTTTTCATAAGAGAATAATATACAAAACAAGATCAGTGTATGTACACCTAACCAAAAAGTTTTGCTTTACTTCTCTTACTCTATTTGCTAAGTGCTGAAAAGTACCTCTAAACTTTCAAAAGGTTTCTAAAAAGTTGAAAAAGTTTTTTTTCTGTTTCCTTAAAAAGTCCTGAAACTTTTTCTTTCTTTTTTTCTGTCCCTAAACCTTTTTCCATCATGTCTGGTACAGGTCGTACTCTTGATCTTGTCAGCTCGGCTTTTGATAACCTTAGCTGGAAAGGGTTGAGGAGTCTCTGCATTGATAGAGGTTTAGGGGTAGGTAAGAATCCCTCTAGAGAATTGTTAAATAACATGCTCATTGAGAATGATAAGGCCTTAGCTGGCACATCAGTTGAGAAGTTAGGAGATGGTTCACACTCTGATTCTGGGGCACCCCCAGTAAGAATTTTAGATGGTATCCTTCCTAACCTGCCCCTTAGCAGACCACCTAGCATAACTGGTACTAATGTGAGCTCTCATCACAGTAGGGATGTCATTCCTGCAGGCCAGGTTGTTAGGGTGCCAACTGTTAGGGACAGGTCTCTCTCTGTTCATTCACATCATTTTTCTGTGTCAAAGCATGCCCAACCCACCCACCCTGATGACAGAATGTTAGAAAGGGAGCTCAATAGATTGAGAGTGGAAGAGTCCAGGCTGAAGCTTAAACAGCAACAGCTGGCTCTAGACAGGGAATCTTTAGACTTAGAAAAAGAAAGACAGAGGTTGGGGTTAGGAACCCATGGTGGCAGCAGCAGTATTACAGATAGTAATCCTGTGAAAGAGCATGATTCCTGGAATCTGCATAAGATAGTTCCCCCTTACAAGGAGGGGGATGACATTAACAAGTAGTTTGCTGCACTTGAGAGGGCCTGTGTTGTACAGGGGGTCCCTCAAAGGCAGTGGGATGCTATCCTATGGCTATCTTTCAGTGGAAAGGGTAGGGATAGGCTCCTTACTGTGAATTAAAGTGATGCCAATCATTTTACAGTTTTGAAGAATGCACTCTTGGATGGATTTGGCTTAACCACTGAACAATACAGGATTAAGTTCAGAGAAACCAGAAAAGAGTCCTCACAAGACTGGGTAGACTTTGTTGACTATTCAGTGAAGGCCTTGGAGGGGTGGTTACATGGCAGTAAAGTTTCTGACTATGAAAGCCTGTACAATCTAATCTTGAGAGAGCATATTCTGAATAACTGTGTGTCTGATTTGTTACACCAATATCTAGTGGACTCAGATCTGACCTCTCCCCAAGAATTGGGAAAGAAGGCAGACAAATGGGTCAGAACAAGAGTGAACAGAAAAGTTCATACAGGGGGTAATAAGGATGGCAAGAAGAAGGATGGTAAGTCTTCAGACAAGGGTGGGGACAAATCTAAAAATGAGTCTTCATCAGGCCCACAAAAACAATCTGGTGGGGGTGGTGGGTCCAAATCCTCTTCTAATCAAGTAAAGAAACCATGGTGCTATTTATGTTAAGTAAAAGGCCATTGGACAACTGATGCCAGTTGTCCAAAGAAAAGCACCAAGCCTCCCACTACCACAACCCCTACTGCTACACCTAGTGCCCCTAGTAATAGCAGTGGTGGTGGGAGCAAACCTACTAATAGCCAATCCAAGGGAGTAGCTGGGCTCACTTTTGGTAATTTAGTTGGGGTTGGTCTTGTTAGGGAGACCACAGAGGCTGTGTTAGTCTCTGAAGGTGCCATTGATTTGGCCACCTTGGTTGCTTGTCCCCTTAATATGGATAAGTACAAGCAACTTCCCCTAATAAATGGTGTTGAGGTTCAGGCCTACAGGGACACAGGTGCCAGTGTTGCCATGGTAATAGAGAAACTGGAACACCCTGAACAACACCTACTTGGTCACCAGTACCAAGTGACTGATGCTCATAACAACACTCTTAGCCACCCCATGGCTGTTGTAAATCTCAACTGGGTGGGGGTTACTGGTCCAAAGAAAGTTGTGGTTGCCTCAGATTTACCTGTAGACTGTCTACTAGGGAACAATTTAGAGACATCAGCTTGGGCAGAAGTGGAGTTGGAAGCTCATGCAGCAATGCTGGGCATTCCTGGGCATATTTTTGCTTTAACCAGGGCTCAGGCCAAAAAGCAAAAAGGACAGGGTGACTTGGATCCTGGAACAATGGACCAAGTGCTCCCTAAAGCTAGGGTTAGTAAGGGAAAATCCCTACCCACTATCCCTCCCTCTACAGATGATTCAACTTCTGAGGAAGAAGAATTTCCCCCCTGTGCAGAACCTTCACCAGAGGAGCTGGAAGCAGACACTGCTGAGCTTTTGGGTGGAGGGGGGCCTGCCAGGGAGGAGCTGAGTGTGGCACAGCAAACCTGTCCCACATTAGAGGGTCTAAGACAGCAAGCTGTCAAACAGCAAAATGGGGATGTCAGTGACTCACATAGAGTTTACTGGGAGGGGATTATGGTTAGGAGAGTCACAAGACTAACTTTATGTGTTTACCCACACATGCCTCACAAAAAAAGCACTGACTGTCTGGTACGAAAGATGTAAGGCGGAATAACACCAGATTTAAAATATAATGTTTTCATTTTTTTTTCTTTTAAAGGCTTTTCTAGTGACTAAACCGACACTTTTAGTGACAAAATATAAATGAACTACCTCTCATTTATGAGTTATGCATTATGCATTGCGGAGTACAAGTTGTTGTGCCAAATTAATGGAGACATGCTAGCCAGTGCTTCCAGTATTTTGCTACAATCTGAAGCTGTAATTGACAATTATCTATCTTTAATTCCAATGGCCCTGCTCTTCTCCAAATGCCTTTCAATTTGTTTTTACCCTGACTCCAAAGCGGTAGATGAACAATAAATAAGAAACGTAACACATGTCATGTATAAAATGCAGATGCTATCTTGTCTGCTGTAAGTAGAAGGTGGGGAAAATGATGCACTGTCCTACAGGTAAAGTAACAGGCTATATAGATTGTATTTGGCACATTTGTGACAGAGTATCCTTCACGCCAAAGTTTGAGCACTTACTAGTCCCACTTTACTCACTGATCTCGCCCATCACCACAAATTCTTTCCAACAAATTCCTTCGCTGGGCAGTAAGGAAGGACACTTGACTTACTCTACTGCAGGGTAAGGCAAAGGGATTAGGCAGGTAGGTAGAGCTTTTGCTATGGAATAGAGGGGTGTCACTGATCATCAATTCACCATCTGCCTAAGCCTTGGCACATACAGTCAATGTATAGACAAAAGACTAAAGGGAAAAATATGAAGAGGTGTAACATACATCTTTTGTGGGAAACCATGAAATATATTTTGGAAATACTTCACATGGCCATATAAATGTGGCACATGTCAAGAATGGATTTTTCAATTTGTTTGGTAGGCTGGCTGGGACCGAAGAATTTAGGAAAGAATAAAGGAGTGAAGTACTAAGAGGTGACTGAATGGGCAAAGGGAAATACACCTTGGGGGTCATTACAACATTGGCAGTAAAAGGCGCTTACCGCTGTGCAGAAGACCGTCAAGACACTGCGGCGGCGGCGGTAGTCCGCCACAGCTATTATGACCCACATCTCGGAATCCGCTGAAATACAGACACCCACAAAAGTCCGCCACACCGAAGGTCAGTGTTAAACTGGCGAAAACAAATCCTCCACCTCCATGCCAACAGAAACACGCCCATGCTATTACGACCCACGAATCCACGCGGCGGTCTTTCAACCGCGGTATTCCATTGGCGGTACACATCGCCGCGCTCAAAATACACACACATCTCCAAAACACCGCCACATTGGACAATTACAAATACACACACCTGACACACATACAAACAACACTCCCACACACCCAACACAACATAAAACACACACCCACATCACCCACAATCCCCTATGACCAAAATTTACGGACAAAGGCCAGAGAGACAACACAGCCAAGACAACACCACCATACAGAGGCACACAACACCATCACCCACACCACATCCACGCACAAAACACCACACACCACTACACATCACCACACACATCAACACTCACACCGCCCCACACATCACACACACCACCCCATGTCACGCCAAAGACACCCCCGCTTCTCCGAGGAGGAGCTCAGGGTAATGGTGGAGGAAATCATCCGGGTAGAGCCACAGCTATTTGGCTCACAAGTATAGCACACCTCCATAGCCAGGAAGATGAAGCTATGGCGCAGAATCATCGACAGGGTCAACGCTGTGGGACAACACCCAAGAAATAGGGAGGACATCAGGAAGAGGTGAAACGACCTACGGGGGAAGGTGCTTTCAACGGTCTCCAGGCACAACATCGCGGTGCAGCGGACTGGCGGCGGACCCCCGCCTCCTCCCCCACAACTAACAACATGGGAGGAGCAAGTCTTGACCATCATGCATCCAGAGGGCCTCGGAGGAGTTGGTGGAGGATAGGACACTGGTAAGTCAAATCTTAACTATCTAATCCCCCACCCTACCTGCATGCTATCACACACCCCCACTCTCACCCCCTCCCCTATCACTCCAACTCCTCACTAATGTACTAAGAACACAAACCACACATCCCAACACCAAGCCCTGCATGACACAACTAAGCATGGTCACCCCTCACTAAAGCTACCCAGAACACCCCCTAACCATCATCACACAAGCCCCCACACAGGAATGCTACCACTGGGGTACACAGACACCCACCCATTGCACAACATCACACACACACACATGCTATAATCATGCTCTTATGCCCCTGCAGAAACCCGAAGGACCGTCACCACACCAGAGGGTCCAGACAACACCACTCCACCCCCAGAAGAGGCCCACAGTGACGACAGCAGCTCTGCCCTACTGGATCCTGATGACCAGCCCAGACCATCGTGGGCCTCGGGACAGTCGGTTCCCCTCGCACAGGCACAGCCCACCACAGACCTTCCACCCCCTGGTAACACCAGCACAGCACCCACCCAGCGGGCCCAAACCTCCATACCCAGGACAGGTCAATCAGCTGTGTGTCCACCACTACAGGGAACCCAGGATAACCCACCACCCCAACAACAACAGGGACCTGGGGGCAGTGGTAGTGGGCACACGGTCCAGGGGACGGAGGCACAGGAACACAGGGGAACTGGGAGGGCTGCTGTGCGACAGGGGGCGGACAGACCAAGGGAACCCACTCTCCACGAGGCCCTATCCTCCATCATGGGAGCATACCACCACTCCCAGGAGACAATGGCTACGGTCCTGGCCAAGTTTCAGGAGACCCAGCGACTGCAGGAGGAGCAGTATTTGGGGTTCAGGGAGGAGCTCAGGACCATCAGCTCCGCCCTGGGCACCATCTTAGGGGTGCTGAAGGACATACAAAAAACCATGAGGGACACCGTAGCACTCCAAGGGGCCCCTGACACCAGCCAGGACGATGAACTGCCCACTACATCCGCCGGCGCTAGTGGACAGGACGCCCCGAAACAGGACCACCACACCAGCACCCCAACCCCTGCAGATGGAGAACCACCACGCAAGCGGTCCCTGAGAGCCAGGAACAGGACAGAGCAAGATGGCAAGTCCCCCACCAGAAAATGAGACCACCCTGATTGTCCCCCCACTGACCCACTTTGATACCCTGTCCATACTTGAACTGCCCCAGCTCCACTTCCTATGCCCAGATGGGCAAAGCACCTGTGAGACTAATAGACTGGACTCTGCCATGGACATTCCTCCACCATAACCCATCCTCATATTACAACCCCCCCCCCAATTCTGAGCACTTCAATAAACACCCTTGAAACAAAAAACAATCTTGAGTCAGTCTGTGAGATTGTAAATATGTATTATCAATGACAGAGTCATAATGCGTTCCCCATTGTAAAGCCAACATACCTATGTCACACATCACAAGTCCTTGAAGGATGCAAGCAGATAACACACGTTGGTAACCACACCTGTGAAACCGTAATGGAAAGGAACAACTCAGTTACCAAATACTGGTTGATATCGACAGACAGGATAGAGGTAGGCGTGTGAAAGTTAATGTAATGGAAAAAATTTAAATGTTCTCACCTGTGTGTCACTGGAAATATTGCTGCATGACTGACTCCCTGTTGTCGTTGTCTTGTTCCTCAGCTTCCTCCTCATCACTGTCCACAGGCTCCACAGGCTCCACAGCTGCCACAACACCGTCATCTGGACCATCCTCCTGCAGAAAGGGCACCCAGCGTCGCAAAGCCAAATTATGAAGCATGGAGCAGGCGATGATGATTTTGCACACCTTCTTCGGTGAGTAGAATAGGGAACCACCTGTCATATGGAGGCACCTGAACCTGGCCTTCAGGAGGCCGAAGGTGCGTTCGATCACCCTCCTAGTCCGCCCATGGGACTCATTGTAGCGTTCCTCTGCCCTGGTCCTGGGATTCCTCAGTGGGGTCAGTAGCCATGACAGGTTGGGGTAACCAGAGTCCCCCAATAGCCACACACAGTGCCTCTGGAGTTGACCCATCATATCAGGGATGCTGCTATTCCGCAGGATGTAGGTGTCATGCACTGAGCCAGGGAACATAGCATTTACCAGCGAGATGTACTGGTCTACCAAACAGACCATCTGAACATTCATGAAATGATAACTCTTCCTGTTCCTGTACACCTGTTCACTATTGTGGGGGGGGGACCAGAGCTACATGGGTGCCATCAATGGCACCGATGACGTTGGGGATATGTCCAAGGGCATAGAAGTCACCTTTCACTGTAGGGAAATCTTCCACCTCAGGGAAAATGATGTATCTCCTTACGTGTTTCAGCAGGGCAGACAACACTCTGGACAAAACGTTGGAAAACATAGGCTGGGAAATCCCTGATGCCATGGCCACTGTCGTCTGGAATGACCCACTTGCAAGGAAATGGAGCACTGACAGCACCTGCACGTCAGGGGGGATTCCAGTGGGATGGCGGATTGGTGACATCAGGTCTGGCTCTAACTGGGTACATAGTTCCTGGATTGTGGCACGGTCAAACTTGTAGGTGATGATGACATGTCGTTCTTCCATTGTCAACAGGTCCACCAGCGGTCGGTACACCAGAGGATTCCGCCATCTTCTCACATGTCCCAGCTGACGGTGCCTAAGAAGGACAACAGCGACGAATCAGTCATTTTTCATCCAGGTATGTACCCACAGTTACACACAAGACTATACCAATCAAAAAACCCTTCCTGTATGTGTGTTGAGTGTAGGCCTAGCTATGTGTGACGCAGAGGTAAATGAAGCCATGTGGGCCCCTGAAATGGCGGCTGCCTGACCTCTAAACTGGCACAATGGGATTGTGGGGTAACAGCGCTGGCGTTGCACACCGTGGCGGTAGGCGGTCATAGACCGCGGCGCAATGCAGCATTGGTTAACACTGGACCCTATGGGTCCCAGGAGCCAATGAACAGGTGCGCCGGCGGTGATGATGCGCACCGCCGCAGACATCACCGCCGTGGACGTCACCGCCATTTTCTATCTGTTCAATCACTAGATGCCTGACCTTCAACAGGAGAGGACCTACACTGCAAGTGCTGCTGTAACCTCGGTCTGGAAGCGACGGTGGCTGCTGCGTCTGGGGAAAGGGCCCCTGCCTTCACTGCTCAGGAGTTGGAGAAACTGGTAGACGGGGTCCTCCCCTAGTACACGCTACTCTACGGTCCTCCAGACCAACAGGTTAGTACACAGGGAGCACGTTGAATGGGCTAGGCCTGGGTGGAGAGGGCTGGTTGGAAGAGGTAAGGGGGCAGAGTTCAGGGAACAATAATGCATGTCAATGAATGGGCCACATGGCTAGAGTAGGGAGGGGGGCCACTCATATCGACGGTGCAGTTGGTAATGACTTCTCTGCTTCCCTTGTGCATGTCATGTAGGTCAGTGCCCACCAGAAGAGGGACATTTGGCGTGCCATCGCCAAGGAGGTCTGGACCCTGGGGGCCCACCAGAGACGGGGCACCCACTGCCGGAACAGATGGGAGGACATTCGCCGCTGCAGCAAGAAGACGGCGGAGGCTCAGCTGGGGATGGCCTCCCAACGTGGGAGGGGTGCCCGTCGCACCATGACCCCCCTGATGTTCCGGATCCTGGCGGTGGCCTACCTGGAGTTGGATGGGCGCTTGAGGGCATCACAGCAGACACAAGGGGGTGAGTACAACCTCATTCTGCAGACTTTGCGCGCAGTAGAGGGGTCTGGGTGGGGGAGGAGGCCTGTGGGTGTACCTAGGCCAGGCAGAAACACGAAAACTAGGCCCCTCTGTAATGCAGCCCATGTGGCACTGTAGCCCACCTCAGTAGAGTGCCAAGTCGAGGTATAGTTGCCCCTGTGGCATCCACGTGTGCAGATGTCCACCATTGCCATGAAGGCCATATCCCAGAAATTGCATATGCAGAGGGCAGGAGCATGGCGTAATGCAGGGGGCTGCTGTGTCTGTCTTGTTCGCCAACGGTCGCGGTCCGCCATGCACTCAACCTGTCTTTCTTCTGTCTACCCCCCACCGTTCTGCTCTCCCTGTTCTTTTGTGCATCAGCATCATCAGGCGGAGGTACAGTGGCACCGGAGCACGAGGGAGCTGCATCCCACATGGCCATGGAGGGCCACACCACAGACTCTGAATGCACCAGTGGGACGGAGGGCGAGGGGAGCTTCACGTCGGCCACCGGATCACCAACCAGCGACACGGACTCGTCCGACGGTGGGAGCTCCTTTATGGTGGCGGCACCATCTGTGCGCCCCACTTCTACAGGTACAGCCACCACCTCCCCTACCAGCACCGCCCTCCCAGCAGCCCCTCAGCCTTCGCCCCGTGCCCGCTCACCCAGGAGGGTGGGCATCACCTTCGCCCCAGGCACCTCAGGCCCTGCCCCAGTCACCCCTGCTGCCCTCAGTGAGGAGGCCATTGACCTCCTCAGGTCACTCACTGTTGGGCAGTCTACCATTGTGAACGCCATCCAGGGTGTAGAACGAGAGTTGCAACACGGTAATGCATTCCTGGAGGGCATTCATTCTGGCCAGGCTGTCCTTCAGCGAACCCTGCAATCTCTGGCCTCAGCACTGATGGCAGCCATTGTCCCTGTGTCTAGCCTCCCCCTTCCAACCTCCTCCACCCAGACCCAATCCCCTGTACCCCAGCCCATCCCAAGCACACCTACAGTCAGCACACACAAGTAGCTCAAGCAAACATAGGCACCACACAACCCACAGGCACTCAAGCAAGCATCACACACATACAGACACAGCAACATCCACTGCCTCCACTGTGGCCCCCTCCTCCTCTTCTCCCTCCTCCCTCCCACACACACCTGCATGCACCGCATCTACAGGCACCAGGAATCGCACCAGGACACCCAGCACCACAAGCCGCTCACCTGCACTCACCACCTCCACTGCCATTTACATGTCCCCTGTGTCCTCTCCCAGTGTGTCTGTGACGCCCACTCCCAAAGCAATCACACACCCAACATCCATCCACCTCACGACAGCCTCCAGTACCTGCACCTGCACCCAAATCACCTAAAGTGACAACTCCTACAACCACCTCCTCTTCCTCCACTCCCAGACCCCTCCAACTACCCATCCCAGTGTCCATCAGAAACTGTCCTTCTGTAAAGTTGACCTTTTTGCCCCCACCCCCCCTCCAATTCATCAGTCCCATCGTAGAGCCTCAGCCAAAAAGCCTCCAATACCAGTGGTGCCTGTTCAAGGTATGTGGAGTGCACCGGCCACCAGGGCAGGCAGTGTGACCCGGAGCCAAGGCACTGGCAGCCCACCCTCTGCAAAAAGGCTCTGAAATTGGAGAGTGGACGACGGGACCGTGTGAAGCCTCCTGGTGGGAAACCAGCTCACATGGGTTCCAAGGGGATTGGAGAGTCAGCTGTGACTCCACCAAAGGTGGGGAAGGCCCAGAGGAAGTCTGGCCAGCATGTTGTGAGTATCACGGCGGAGAAGGGCGCCATCATTCCTGGCGGTCGAGACCCAACTGCCAGCACTGTCGTCACTGGTCAGGAGACCACCGCCACCGCCGGAGTCAGTGCCCAGGAGGGCCCAAGTATCGTCACTGGTTAGGAGACCACCGCCAGAGTCATAGCCCAGGAGGGCCCAAGTATCGTCAGTGGTCAGGAGACCACCGCCAGAGTCATAGCCCAGGAGGGCCAAAGTATCGTCACTGGTCAGCAGACCACCGCCGGAGTCATAGCCCAGGAGGGCCCAAGTATCGTCACTGGTCAGGAGACCACCGCCGGAGTCAGTACCCAGGAGGGCCCCAGCTGCCACAGCCCAGGTGGGCTATGAGGGAACGTCATGCCACACACCAATGCCCAGTCTAGGGAACATCATGCCACACACCAATGTCCGGACCAGAACCACCATGGCAAAGCACTGCTGAACAGGGCAAGCACCGCCATGGTGAAGACCGCCGAACAGGGCAAGCACCGCCATGGTGAAGACCGCTGAACAGTCCAGAACTGCCATGGCAAAGCACCGCTGAACAGTCCCGAACCGCCATGGTGAAGACCGCTGAACAGTCCAGAACTGCCATGGCAAAGCACCGCTGAACAGTCCCGAACCGCCATGCTGAAGACCGCTGAACAGTCCAGAACTCTCATGGCAAAGCACCGCTGAACAGTCCCGAACCGCCATGGTGAAGACCGCTGAACAGGGCATGCACCGGGTAAGAATGAATAGACCGCCACATCAAGCATCCTTATCCCATGTGCAGCTGGGACAGTGACGGGACAGGAACTTTCACGGGGAGACTAATCCAGTCTGGGCACCAGTCCCCCTCACGAGCCACTGGCGGATGTTATCTACTTGCGAAATTGAGCCTTTGCACTCCCCAGGATGGCACAGTGGGCAACCCACCCACTGTAGAGACTTGAGAGACTGTGGCTTTGCACACCCCAGGATGGCACAGTGGGCAAGCCACCCACTGTAGAGACTTGAGAGACTGTGGCTTTGCACTCCCCAGGATGGCAGAGTGGGCATGGAGCCCTGTCGTGGATCTGGCTTTGCAGTCATCCGGCTCAGGTGCCCCCCTTTCCCTTCCCCCTGAGGTGCCTGTAGTATTTCTATCTGATGACCCGGCAGTGTTCTCTCCGATTGTCGTCAGGTATCTTTTGTGGGCCTCGCCCATGCATTTTTGGACTAGTGGTGCACGGACATTGATATGTACATATCTGTACTACTTCTCATACTGTATATATTTCTGAAAGATTTTCGTATATATCTGTATATTTTTGCTAAACTTGTTTATTGCAACATTACAATGTTTGAACGGACCTCGCTTTGTCTTTGCATTCTTCCAGGGGGATTGTGGGTTGTTACTGTGAGGTTTGGAAATGCATTGGTGTGTATGTTGTAATATGCGAGGGTGGGGGTGGGGTGGGGGTGGGAGTGTTTCGTGGGTGTCCCCCTAACGTTTGCCTCCCCCCTCCCCCATGTCGTAGGTGCAGTACTCACCGTTGTCTTCAGCGCCTACGTAGATGGTGGTCGTAGAGGAGCAGAAAGACAAGCGCAGGGAGTATTTGGAGTTCGGGCTTCATGGAGTCCTCCTTCCTCGTGGGATGTGTTCAGGTGAGCGTTTTCCCATTGCAAAAGCAGTTTCCGCCGTCTTTTTATTCACGGAGTATCCGCCCCGGAAAAGGTGGCGGATTGGCGGGTTGTAATACTATGGGTGGTACATTGACTTCCGCCTGTCTGTTGGCGGTGACCGCCGCGCTGCTTGTCTGTACCGCCGTGGCGGGCGGTGTGTTAAAGTGGCTGTCTTTGTTGGCGGTTTCCGCCAGGGTCATAATTCCCTTTTTTTGTTCGCCGGCCTGTTTGCGGTATTACCGCAGATTTAACACCGTCCGCCAGGGTTGTAATGACCCCCTTATGTGTTCGGTTTGCAATGCATTGAAAACTTTGTAAATGACACATTAACTGAAGCAGACACATATTGCACAGCTATTACTCCAGTCACGAATTGAACCATAATGCATTTATTCAGGTGATGGGTGGTGAATGCCATGGGCAGGGAGGGGGTTGATGGCTGATGATGG
This sequence comes from Pleurodeles waltl, assembly GCF_031143425.1. Taxonomy (NCBI): domain Eukaryota; kingdom Metazoa; phylum Chordata; class Amphibia; order Caudata; family Salamandridae; genus Pleurodeles; species Pleurodeles waltl. The sequence continues at coordinate 1,102,697,716 of NC_090440.1, forward strand.
GTGCGATACATATCTGCCTTGCTTAAGAAATACAGGGCCTGATTCTAACTTTGGAGGACGGTGTTAAACCGTCCCAAAAGTGGCGGATATAGCACCTACCGTATTACGAGTCCATTATATCCTATGGAACTCGTAATACGGTAGGTGGTATATCCGCCGCTTTTGGGACGGTTTAACACCGTCCTCCAAAGTTAGAATCAGGCCCACAGTGTGTCTAGGGATTAGAAAACAAATTAAAATACCTATTTGATCCATAGCTTTGATAACCATAAAACAAAGAAGGCAAAGTAGTTAAGTAGCATTCCCCTCTCCAAAAGAGCTCCCTTGTTTATTCATCTAAGCAATTATGCTATCATTCTTTCATTCTTCCTATTATATTCACCCATAGCCACAATGATTTAAGCTTTACCTTCTCTCATCTACTCTTTCACCAAAATTCACAATCCATTCATTATCCACTATCCAACCTTTCGTTAATCATCTTTTCCCCATTCATCCATTTACCCAATACTCACTGATACATCTTTTCACACACCCACACATCCTTTCGTTTTACCCGTGTCATCCATCCTTTCTTATAACATTCTTTTCTTTCCAGTTTCCATCAAGCCATCATTTTTAGCATACATTTTGTGTGCTTTTGCTGAGTTGCAGATAGAAGAGGCCATGACCCAATCACCGCTGCAGCTGGTAACACAGGGGGTTCATGATCATGACGACACCTTTGTAGCTAATGATTATAATAGTAATTGTCAATAAGCAAGCAATGCAGCTTACCACTGCTCAACCCTGCCACTTCTTCTCCCCTTGCTCCATCTCCTCATGCAGTGGCACTTGAACTGGTGCAACTGGTGGTCGATGTGGCTAGAATTTTTTTTTTTTACAGTTTTTAGATGCCAAGTACACCTCCCCTTAATGTTCTCAATCAGAAAAATGCAACCGCAAAACATTGCTACAGTTTGGTCAGCTCTGCAGTATCGTCTGTCAAAAATATCAATCTGAGCATTTTGTTGGTTCACAATGTTAGAAAAGGCAGGTAGTCAAGCCAACCAAAAACCTTTCGTAATGGAGGGGAAGAGCTATTGGGGGTCATTCCGACCCTGGCGGTAAATACCCCCAGGGCCGGGGACCGCGGGAGCACCGCCAACAGGCTGGCGGTGCTCCCTTGGGCATTCTGACCGCGGCGGTTCGGCCGCGGTCAGAACAGGAATACCAGCGGTCTCCCGCCAGATTTCCGCTGCCCTGGGAATCCCCCATGGTGGCGCAGCTTGCTGCGCCGCCATGGGGGATTCCGACCCCCTCACCGCTATCCTGTTCCTGGCGGTTCCGCCCGCCAGGAACAGGATGGCGGTGAGGGGTGTCGTGGGGCCCCTGGGGGCCCCTGCAGTGCCCATGCCAATGGCATGGGCACTGCAGGGGCCCCCGTAAGAGGGCCCCACTTTGTATTTCAGTGTCTGCATTGCAGACACTGAAATACGCGATGGGTGCCACTGCACCCGTCGCACATCCTCCACTCCGCCGGCTCCATTCGGAGCCGGCATCCTCATAGAGGGCTGTTTCCCACTGGGCTGGCGGGCGGCCTTTTGGCGGTCGCCCGCCAGCCCAGTGGGAAACCCAGAATGACCGCCGCGGTATTTTGACCGCGGTACGGTCTTCTGGCGGTTCCCTCCAGGCGGGCGGCTCCCGCCGCCCGCCGGGGTCAGAATGACCCCCATAGTCTATGATGATGATGAGTCTGAATCATTGAAGCACAATGAAGAGGTGGAATAAAATGGTCAATGAAAAGCAGAAAAAAGATAATGCAGGGATAACAGGAATTAAACAAAAATTGCATAGGGGAGTTGGAAAAAAGGTTAAAAAAATAAACATGGCAAAATCAAAAGTAGCGTAATGGAAAGCTGAGGAAAAAGTTAAGTAGATCATAATAAAAATAATAATAATAATAATGAATAATAGGACTTACTGGGATGAGCAGAGCCCTCAGCATTGGCACTGGTATTGCTGGACCCGCCTCTATGCCCCTCTTCTTGCCCTGGTGTGCTGATGTAAGAAATAAAGAAGATTAAAATATTGATGATCAGTTAATCTCTACAACATTATTTTAACAGGCAAACACAGTAACATTGTACTCATCTCAATAAGATCACCTATGATATTAATATGGTTAACTATCATTGAGTTGATTGTAGTTCTAAAATCTCTATTCCAAATTTACTTGCCAAAAACTACATTAAAACTAATGTGTTTTAATGAATGATCTTTGATTCTATTCTCATTTCTCAACCCCTTGATGGACCAACTCAGTCTCCCTTTTTTGCAATGCATAGATTCATATTAGTAGTGCTACACATCACTGTAAAATTGCTTGGGACTGTATGAGCTACATAGATAAAAGTCATAGAGAATGCTAATTCATTGATATCACTAATTCACTATGCTGATGGGAGGACGGAGGAGGCTGCATTGCAATGGTTTCTTAAATAATCAGCCAAAGCAAGTGCCGACGAGTATACGATGAGGTAGCACCGTGCACCTGCCTAGCTCTAATTGGATCACATAATGATGTGCTGCACACTCCGGCGCACCCTCCAACACAGCCGACTATCCTGCAGAGGGTACCTGCTGCCAGGCCTGGCACCTGCTGCCAGCATGGAGGGGAGGTGATGCTGTACATAAAAAACAAGTGCTGCCACCTCCACCCTGCAAAAGATGGGCCGAGGCTGCACCTCATAGCAACGCGGCTGCCCACAAGGTAGGCGGCTGCTGCTGCTAGCTGCTTGGGAAGGCCTGGCCCCGCTGCTCCCCTGCTCGCGGCCATGGTTTGACATAAAATGTAATGCAAATGGGTGCAATGGGGAAGTCTACCCACATGCAGGCTTACAGTTTGATGGCTGGAATACTACATCTAAAATATGGGAGACATTCTGTCCTTCATATTACAGGTGTCATTAAATATACTAGGCTTGTAATTCAGAAGATGGTACCTAGGTCTCCTTTGCCTCATGCACCTCTCTCTCTCTGTACCTATCCTTCAAGCATCGGTGTCAGGAGAGGCAATGGAGATTTTTAAGAACCTCTCTATAGTGCGGACAACATTATTGAATGCCATCCAGGATGTCAGTCAGCAACTGCATCAAAAAGATTGACATCATGGATGACAAACTGCCATGTGTGTCACACTGTGAAATACTGTCTCTCATTGTGCCTCCTCTGACACTAGTGCTTTGCAAAACAAGCCTCTATTCCTCCTTCTAACCCCCTTTCCAAAACCTGACCTAATTCCTGGATCCACTCCAATTTCCCTTGTTGGCACAATTCCCTTACCTCCCTCCACTGTTCCAACAGTCGTTAAATCTCTCTATTCCCCGAGACATCCCATACTCATAAACCTCACCATGCCCCTAGATATTACTCCCTGGAAACCCTAGGCCAAGCCCTATCCTAAAAAATCCATAAATCACCTCTTGTCCCAAAATGTAGCTGCCTGAACTAACATCTGTTCCAGGAAGATAGAGATTTGCCTGAGGAGGAACAATCTTAAGTCTCTCTGGGACAGAAGGACTGTTTTCAGTGCATTTAACTTAACTATGTCATACTTATCCCTTCATCGTTTCCTTCCACAACAGACTGATGATGTTGTACTGCCCAGTGACCAATTAATATTGTTGTGACTTCTTTTGTGTTGTGTTTGCCTTTGTCACACCTTTCCTCAAAACCCTTTTTCTATTCACTCACCGAGCCTTCATCCTCTTACTTAATTTTACACCATAAATGGATCACATACTTACTGGGGCGGATGTGGTGAAAGCAACCAATTCACTGCATGACCTTCTATTTCCTGAGCAATATTCCACACCTGCCCCATCAACATCTTCATTAAGGCTTTTGTTGTGTAAATGCTTAACCTTGTCCAGCCACTCCTGACTGTGATTCCACTTGTCCTGATTTCATGATTTTATTTCCAAATTTAAATTTTTAAATATTGGTTTCCCGCAGACGCTCAGAAGAAGTTGATATTGATAGTTTGTATCATATAAGGTCTTCATTCTTTGTTATGTATCAAATACTATCATTGTGGTAGTCTGGTCCTAGTCTTCCTAAAGTTATGATCTGAATTATGACCCATTAACTCTCTGTTGTCTTTCAATCTAGTTGACAGTGATGGATAACCCTTTGATTAATCCTGTAGTTGGAGTTCGCATAGGTGGGAGTAGCACCTTCTGTCTTCCCTGTCAGAGCACTAGCTTGCTACTGCTACTACTACTACCACACCCTTAAGATGCCACCTTTGGAAAAACTCTGCAGTAAGAAGACTCCCACACTTCATCTGTTCAGGTAAGAGAAGAACTATGGATTTTGAATATGAGCCCTCTAAAGGAAATAATTTGAATAGCCTAAATGAAATTTAATTTGGAATTATCCTAGTATTTTTATATCTAAAAAATGTCAAGGTTTAGTTTTTCCCCACCACCTGACAACCATAACTGAGGTTAATGGCATTTTATGGAAGGATCTTAATGGACAGTCCTGCAAGCTAACATTTAAAGCAAGGGTTGTAAACTTCTGTATTGATAATTTTATATTTGAGCTCAACCATTGTCACTGCCTTTAAGATGCGTTCATGGCTGAGTGGTTTGAAAGTGACCACAATCCTTTAGTTTTAATGTGGACAGTAGTTTAGTTAAAGTATCACAAACTCTTGAACAAACCAACTTACATTCTCTGGGCACTGGGCGCTAGTTGTTTCTAGCCATAGAAGAAGGATAACATGTAGTAACATTGATTCCCTAAATATCCTACATGCATCATCCTGGTAGGTAGATTTTTTCTAAAAACAACATCATTTAAATTTAAATGTGAATCATGATAGATTAGACTTCCACTCAAATTATCTTTCTTTTTTTTCACTAGCCAAGAAAAGGAGAGTCCTAAACCTGTATTTTCCTTTGCCCACTCAGTCACCTCTTAGTACGTCCTGGTATGATAATGAGTGTCACCAAACCAAGGCAGAGCTATTTGTAGGAACAGAGATAGGCCAGGGAAACTGACTCAAATTACGTTAGCTATAAATTGGTCAAAACTCAAACTTTGTCAAAAGCAGGACTAAGAGCATTGCATGTGGAAAACTGTTAATTGAGCCATTGTTGAGCAGTATGATATATCTTTCTGGATGATTTAGTTCATGGTGATAGTTAGCGGTAGGCCCAGAAGTAAACATTCTGGAAGAATATATATATGACCATTTTACATGCCTTCACAGCCATTCATGAGATAAAATAGCAACATATACAGGAGAAGGACTAGGCAGCAAGAGCAAAGACTGGGAACAGGACAGTTGCCTCCTAACACATCTGAAGAAGTACAGAGTGCCATTTATTCCCAAAAATGTTATGAGGCACAAAGTCTTGAAAGAATGCTCTTTGGTCTTTATACAGTGGACCATAACATTTGTCAGCATATTACTCATATTACCCTATTACTTGTCCTAATTATTGCATCTGGTTCCATTCTGTTGTCTTCAGTAGCAGCAAACATTATATCAATATAAAAAGAGCCTAAGTCACAAATGTAATCTTACATGTTTGTGTATCCTTATAATTTTGTTTAGTATTCACAAACTACACGTTTACTTTTACTAATAATAATTTTACAGCTGTAGAGACTGTGCTCTTGTGGCAGAGACTCCGCACATAAAAAGATGGGCCTGTCCCATCTTACTTTTTGACAATGCAACAACCTGGCAGTCCGGGTTGAACTGCTACCATTGGAGTAGGGTCAAGACTGATTTGCATATGGCTGGTCCTAACTGAGGTGTCTTGTTGTGCAAAATAATGATGGACTGGCTTGAGGCCCAGAGTAATTATCAGTGGCTGAGATGAATTCAATACTTCCATCCATTCCCTTTTTGTATACTTTAGTGTGTAACCCTAAGTGGGAGAAATATGCCCAGATGTGGGTCCAGTGCACACTGTGTCACTGAGTCCTAACTAGGGTGAAATTGGTTCTGGGTTGTTTCTATTCTGGTTGAGAGATGACCTGGCCCGGCAGTTCAAGCTGGGCTGTTCCCATTGCTGCAGCGTCAAGACTATTTGAATATTGTTGGGTCCAATCTGAGATGGCGCTGTGTGCAAAGTAACAATGAACTTGGATACAGTCCTGAGTAAATACTCAGGCCCTCATTCCGAGCCTGGCGGGCGGCGGAGGCCGCCCGCCAGGCTTCCCCCCTCCGAAATACCGCTCCGCGGTCGTAAGACCGCGGAGGGTATTCCGAGTTTTCCCCTGGGCTGGCGGGCGGTCTTCACAAGACCGCCCGCCAGCCCAGGGGAAAACTCCCTTCCCACGATGACGCCGGCTCGTAATAGAGCCGGCGGAGTGGGAAGGTGCGACGGGTGCAGTTGCACCCGTCGCGTATTTCAGTGTCTGCTTTGCAGACACTGAAATACTTTTAGGGGCCCTCTTACGGGGGCCCCTGCCGTGCCCATGCTATAGGCATGGGCACGGCAGGGGCCCCCAGGGGCCCCGCGACTCCCCCTCCCGCCATCCGGTTCCCGGCGGGAGAACCGCCAGGAACTGGATGGCGGGAGGGGGAGTCGGAATCCCCATGCCGGCGCAGCATGCTGCGCCGGCTTGGAGGATTCCTTTGGGGCAGCGGGAAACCGGCGGGAGACCGCCGGTTTCCCTTCTCTGACCGCGGCTGAGCCGCCGCGGTCAGAATGCCCCGCGGGGCACCGCCGGCCTGTCGGCGGTGCCACCGCGTCCCACGGCCCTGGCGGACTTGTTCCGCCAGGGTCGTAATGACCCCCTCAGTGTCTGAAGTTCACATTTTCCATCCACCACTTTTCAGTATACTTTAGTGTGTCAGCCAAAGTGGGCAGGGTATGCCCAGATGTGGGTCTTGGGCACACTGTGTCACTGGAACCAACCTGTACCTGGCTCATGAGTCCTAACTAGGGTGAAACAGGTCCCGGGTGGCTTGACTATATCAGGAAGGACCTGGCCTGGCAGTTAGCACCGAACTGTGATCATTGGATCAGGGTCAAGACTGATTTGCATATGGCTGGGTCCAATCGGAGGTGACACAGGTCACAAAAGAAGATGGATTGGGATGCAACCTCAAGAAATTACCGGAGGCTGAGACTGATTCAAGCCTACTATCTATCACTTTTTTGTATACTTTTAGTGTGTCACCCTAGGTAGGAAGGGTATGTTCAGACTTAGCTCCCATGCACAGTTTGCCCCTGGAACCATTCTATACCTGGCAGAGAGCCCTAACAAGGGTAAAACAGGTCCGGAGTTACTTGTGTTCTGGTTGAGAGAGGTCCTGGCCTGGCAGTTTGGTCTGGACGTTCCCACTGGAGCAGATCAATATTATTTTCATATTGTTGGGTACAATCTGAGGTGGCATGGTGTGAAAAATAACAATGGAGTAGTATGAGACAACAGCTAATTACCAGTTGCTGAGATTTAATTCCACCCATCACTTTCTTGTATACTGTAGTGTAACTGATGCAGCAGATTGTGAAACTACTTCTGATGGTTGTTGTACAGAGTCAGGAGGATCAGACATGAAGAGATGCAATCATTCTTCTTAGCTCCAATGAGGAGTGTAAGTGATGCATGTGATGTAAACAATGAAGTGTGTGAGTTGTCGAGATTCTTGGGTGACTATGAACTTGATGGCAAAAAAACTTAGGGCCGTATTTATACTTTTTGGTGCACAACTGCGCCAACGCAGTTGTGCGTCAAAAAATTTAACGCGGCTAACGCCATTCCAAAGTGCCATGCGGGCGCCTTATTTATGAAATGACGTTAGCCGGCGGAGCTGCCTGGTGTGCGTCAAAAAAAATGACTTACACCAGGCAGCGCCGGCGTAGGGGAAAATGGAGCTTGGGCGTCAAAAAATGGGGCAAGTCAGGCTGAGGCAAAATTTTTGCCTCAACCCGATTTGCGCCATTTTTTTTAACTCCCAACCCCCATTTAAATGACTCCTGTCTTAGCAAAGACAGGAGTCATGCCCCCTTGCCCAATGGCCATGCCCAGGGGACCTATGTCCCCTGGGCATGGTCATTGGGCATAGTGGCATGTAGGGGGGCACAAATCAGGCCCCCCTATGCCTCAAAAAAAAAAAAAAGATACTTACCTGAACTTACCTTAAGTTCCCTGGGATTGGTCCCTCCATCCTTGGGCGTCCTCCTGGGGTGGGCAAGGGTGGCAGGGGGTGTCCCTGGGGGCATGGGAGGGCACATCTGGGCTCCTTCTGAGCCCACAGGTCCCTTAACGCCTGCCCTGACCAGGCGTTAAAAAATTACGCTAAAGCGGCTGGATGTCATTTATTTTGACCCGCCCACTCCCGGGCGTCATTTTTGCCCGGGAGTGTAAATACGGTGCACATGCCTCGGAGTCATTTTTTAGAAGGGAACGCCTACCTTGCATATCATTAACGCAAGGAAGGTGTCCACGCTAAAAAATGACGCACACTCCAAGATCTTTGGCGCTAGACGGGTCTAACGCCAAAGTATAAATATGGAGTTCGTTTTGCGTCGGATTTGCGTAAAAAAAAACGACGCAAATCCGGCGCAAACAGAGTATAAATATGCCCCTTAGATTCTTGGTGGGGTTGAAGGGTTTGCATAGATCTTATACCAAGCCTCAATTATAAAGCTAACAACCAAACTAAGGACCATATTGCAAGAATGGTATGCCTTAGATGAGGCACTACAGGGACCGGTTAACAATTCCTGACAGTATCTTCAGAACAAAAATTCAGACATCACAAGTATTTGTCCCCAGAAGAGGAATAATCATATGGACCTTGGAACAGCAGGTTCTTCTCGACTGTTTTTTTCTAATTTTCCTCTCATATTCACTACTTGCTCTGAGCAGGGGCTTAATGACAGCATGAGGACTACATCTGTGCATGAGGCAGAGATGAGGAAGCAGTGGGAGGGCAAGGCAGGGTATGGCTTAGCTGGGGGGAGCACTGCATGCCTCCCATGTTTTGGGAATGGGTCAGATGGGGCTAGTCTGAGATGTCACTGCATCATCCGCATGGTCCCAGAGGTTGTACCAAGTTTGGATTAACATCTGCAAAAATTGAGCCTAATTTTCCTACTGTGTAATCCGAGGTGCAGGTATTCTGTGAAAGAGTGAAAGCTCCTTTGTATACCACTTCGACTCCTTATGATGCCCTTGGCTACTAGTAATCACTTGCCTATGAGCTTAACATAAACTATTTCGGATATGTTGGCCAGTAGCCAGTGCTTTAATCCATGGTCCGATACTGTGATATCGTGTGATGTGGTTACAACCCCACTTATTCTGGATGAACTCTTAATCGTATTAGCTTGGGCAGGGTCTTCAAAACTTGACCCGTCCAACAATAAATACGAATAAAGTTCACCTATCTGTTCATCATTAAATGATACACCATTGAAATTCATCGAAGTGCGCCCTTCTAAGTCGGTGTAAAGGTTTTACACTTAAGCTGACAAGCAGCTCCAGATTTTGCAGCCACCTGTGGGTTTAACGAATAGACATACTGTAGTATAATTGGCAGCATTACTGTAGCGTCTGGTTGCTGAATTAAAATAAATAAACATTTTGTAATTTCGGCAAATGAGCAGTCTGAGAGGGGAGCATGCGAATGAATTCATCAAAACGAGAATTTCTTTCATTTTATTCATTAGTTTTTCAGTGCACCGCGCAGTGAACTGAATGAATAGTTTCTACTTTGTTCTCTTTAAACCCAAGAATACGTCTAGCATGGCAGCGGGGTGCAGCCAAATGCATTTCAAAATGTCAGAGCGCATTACAGATGCAAGTTCTAAAGTTGTTCTGGTTGCCTGGGGCTTTCATTAAACGATTAATGTTCACATTTAATTAATACGTGTTGTAGGTGGAATTTCGCCACCGAAGAGGCTAGATTGAGGGACAAATACTTCATAATGTGCCAAGTATAAACCTCTGGCTTTATTTGCAAAAAAACTTCTCATTGTAATGCTTGGCAGGACTTGCTGCTGTAGCCTAGTTTATAATTCAGTCAACAACATGGCTCTGTGATTTAACTTTGATGTAGTGTGTGAGTTCAAATCCTAGCGAGGCCTCCCAGCCTTATATCCTTCTGAGGTATGCAATGTGAGTAACATTAAATTGAGTATTACTGACTCTTGTCGTTTACAGTGCTTATATACAATAGAAATGGGGGGAGGTACTATATAAAATGAGGTATATTACCTTGCCATGTTTGTTTGACCTGTTTCCTCAGCCAAACCCTCAATGGATTCGATTGGCGGAGAACAAGCTTTTAAGAATTAAAGGCCCGAGCACAAAAATGAGCAAATCCACAAATCACAAAACAGGCTTATGTCCGTGATTTCTAAATACTACTCATTTTTAGGATCTGAAAATTTGCAATACTTTCCCCTTTTTCTCTGCAACTAGGAAACATTTTAGGGCTTACAAATCCCTTTCTTGCACCCCATGATAGAAGGAGTTTTGTTACAGAGTAAACTTTATTAATAAATTATTAGTAAACAAATCGTATAAATAATGTCTACTAAAAGAGATTAATTATACAAATGTGTGCTAGAAATATAAAACATATGGCCCATATTTATACTTTTTGACGCAAAACTGCGCCTACCACCTCTGATCTGTGTGCAGCTCAAGTAGCCAATGGCAGTAACCTCCCCATGGAACATACATACCTAAATTAGGGGGTGAGGATGACATCTGCAACAATCTCCTGAAACAAGACAAAGGCCCCAGTACTCTCAAATGTCAATGCCCGTAGTTGTCACAAACATCAGCCAAAGTAAACAACAATAGGAGCGACACAGCACTAAGGACACACCCATGCTGCATATGTCAGGGTCCATCCTGTGCCTGGGTAACAAGGCAACATCCCAAATGTCATACTGCTCAGACAACAGCATTGAGGAGGGGACACATGTAACTGGTCACTGAAATACACCTGCACAGTCAGAGGACGAAATAGGACACTGATACGACTATCAGGGCAATCCAAAAATGTAACATACATTACCCAACATCAGCAGGACCCATTAACAATGTCAACCTCCATATCAGATCATAACATTGCCATGCTTAGGATATGCCACATGTCAATTACATTTAAGTCGATGTGAACGATCAGGGATTGGGGCAGGTCAAGATTGTTAAGTGCGCTGCCAGGGCCATAAGAACACCCACAGCCAGTGAAAGGTCTCACCATGAGAATAGATGTACACGGAGGGTCGAGTAGGACAAGAAGGTGGCAATTCTCTATTTGGCATAAAGCAACACCTAGAGGCGATGAGGCTGACAAGTCTGATAACTCAATAACATACATGAGACACACAGGTGGGCCATAGGCCTCAAACAATGCCCATCTGAAGGACTGCAGATATTAATACAAAACAAGATCACAAAGTGAATTCATCAAAAGGCAGACACGTCACGTCAAAATTGTCACAACACAGACACACTAATTGTACCCTGTTTCATTGCCGAGGAAGATGGATCTCCTGTCGATATGCCTGTCCCAGATTTCCCTGATGACATGGATGACGAGCTGATAAACATTCCCCAGGAGACTATCCAAAAGGTCCTTGACACCCTCCAGACCCCACCTTCAGTCACAAGGAGGAGCACAGAACAAGCAGCCATCGCAGAGGATCCACCCACCACCCCAATTGTAAGACCTGCCAGCTCCAATACAGCTGAGGACTCAGACGACACTGGCACCAGCTTTGAGAGAACTCTAGTTGGAGTACAGCGGGAGCTGGCCAAGGAGGTGCGGGTGGGGATGCAAAATATGGCAGCCAGCCTTGAGGGGGTGCTTTCGTGCATGATGTCATCTGCAGATCAGGCAGCAGCTATGCAAGCCCTAACATCTATCTTGCAGGAACTGCAGAAAACCCAGAAGGAAATCAGCACAGCTGTAATACAGTTGACCCAACACCTACAACAGCAATCCTGTCAACGCGTGCACAAATGCAACATTGAACCCCTCAGGGCTGACCTGGCTGCCTACCATCGTGATGTGGCTGCTATTCTCAAGAACCAGCAGGCCCTCCTTGCAGCAGTACTGCCCTTAAGACCTTCACAGGGAGCAGCGACCGGGATGTCTGACTCCACGTCTTCTAACACTGAGGTGTGTGTTGCCCCTTCACAACCAACAACAAGGACAAAGCAGGCAACACACACATCAGAAGAAGAAGACATGGAACAGATCACATTCACAAGGAAAATGACCCGGAAGCACTAGTCTCTGCCACATGGCCGACATTTACCAAGGTCCTGTGCTTTGTAACTTGCCAGTCTTGCAACAACTGTACTCAAGCACTGTTCTGCAAACCACTGTGGGCCATATTTATACTTTTTGACGCAAAACTGCGCTAATGCAGTTATGCGCTCAAAAATTTAGCGCCGGCTAACGCCATTCTGAAGCACCATGCGGGCGCCGTATTTATTCAATGACGTTAGCCGGCGTTAGCCGGCGGCGCTGTCTGGTGTGCGTTAAAAAAAACGACGTACACCAGGCAGCGCCGGCGTAGGGGGATAATGGCGTATGGGCGTCCACAAATGGTGCAAGTCAGGCTGAGGCAAAAAAATCGCCTCAACCCGATTTGCGCCATTTTTTTACGACGCCCAACCCCCATTGAAATGACTCCTGTCTTAGAAAAGGCAGGAGTCATGCCCCCTTGCCCAATGGCCATGCCCAGGGGACTTCTGTCCCCTGGGCATGGTCATTGGGCATAGTGGCATGTAGGGGGGCACAAATCAGGCCCCCCTATGCCAAAAAAATAAATAAATACTTACCTGAACTTACCTTAATGTCCCTGGGGTGGGTCCCTCCATCCTTGGGTGTCCTCCTGGGGTGGGCAAGGGTGGCAGGGGGTGTCCCTGGGGGCAGGGGAGGGCACCTCTGGGCTCATTCTGAGGCCACAGGTCCCTTAACGCCTGTCCTGACCCAGGCGCTAAAATCCGGCGCTAATGCGGGTTTTTTAGACCCGCCCACTCCCGGGCGTCATTTTTGCCCGGGAGTATAAATACGACGCATTTGCATCGGAGTCATTTTTTAAGACGGGAACGCCTACCTTGCATATCATTAACACAAGGAAGGTGTTCACGCAAAAAAATGATTCTAACTCCATGAACTTTGGCGCTAGACGCGTCTAACGCCAAAGTATAAATATGGAGTTAGTTTTGCATCGAATTTGCGTCGAAAAAAACGACGCAAATTCGGCGCAAACGGAGTATAAATATGCCCTTGTATATCTTGTCACCCAGCCCAGTGATTGTCTCTCTCCTACTCATTGGCTAAGTCTGTCCCTCTGCACTGTCTGAAACAGCAACCCCAGAATGACAAAAGCATTTTGGTAAACCCTTGTGTTGGATCACAATGGAAGATATCACTATAATAGACTCACAGTCATGGACAATGTACATATAGCACTACAGCACTTTTCAATAAATAGCACTTACACAACAAATCTGTCTCTGAGTAATGTGACATATCAACTGCGCAGTAGATAATTGAAATGTCCCTACTGTCAAATAATGTAGCTTGTCAATACAACTGTCCAGATATTATGTAGTTAGAGAAATCTGCACAGTGACCATGATTGCATCATACTCTGCCCATCCTGAGGGAATAATCTGATGAAGGGAGAAACCATAGACCACCATGCTGTGTTGGACAGAAGAATGCTTCCTCAGGGGATAACTAAGTCATCAAATAGTGCCCGCAAAATGTTGTCAACGTGCAAAAATAACACAATAAACATGCCACACTAATCTAAGTAAACACTAAAAAAACTGCACAAATGAAGGTGTCTGAGTTAACGTACAAATAGGTAATCATGCCGAACTGTGTCACCGAGGATGTATGAGGGTCATGACGACAAGAATACAAGATTGCCAATGAGAACTCATTTTATAAGGGTGTGCACGATCATCACACTGCAGTCAGACCTAAAAGTGTTTCCCCAATATCAAGTCTGGAAGCACTGTTAGTGACTTTGAAAACACACTTATCAACAGAAACACATTGTCATCCATATTAACTGTGATTGGTGGTTGCAAAAAAGGGTAGACAGTTTGCAAGGTAGCTCTGGGTTAGCTGCCAATCGTACAGCTCAGGTGGGATTTGTTTGTAGCATTGGACACAGATGTTATAGTACAAAAGAGATGTACACGGAATCCAAACCCACGATCAAGTACCATTCAACACATACTATTAAGGGGTAACCAAATATTTATTAAAAGCTAACCATAGATGAGGAAACTGAGGGAAAATTCTTACCTACCCTAATCTACCCTGACTACTCATTACCCACAACTGTCCCTAACTAACCTAAGCTACACTTACTTATCACATGTAACGAAACGTTCTAAACATCTGCCCCCCACCCCCCTTATGAGACGGGACACATTGAGGACAACACATACTAACCTAAACACATACTAAACTATCCGAAACAAATTTTCTTTTTTTTTTGGTAAATTGTTTTTTTAATGTTTTTTGCTTTTTTGTTTTTTTACATTTTTTTTACACACAAGAACCCCAACATAGCCCCCCACCCACCCACCCACACATGTAATAAGTCAAAAAAGAAACAAGCAGGACCCCCTACCCCCCACCCACTAACACTGACTAAACTAACAACCTATACTAACCTAACACTAAGCCCCCTAAGCCCACTAAGTATAAGAACAAGGAAAGAGGAGGGAGGGGAGGGTATCATGTCCATTTATTCAAATGTCTAGAGGTTGGCCCTCCGGAGGGTCCTCTTGATATCCTTGACCCGCCGTTTAATGTGCCGCACGTCCCGGCTCAGGTGGCTCACCTTGCGCAGCACTTTGTCCATCTTGTTTTCAAGTCTATTGAAGGCGGCAGGGTCAACAGCTGGAGCAGTGGCAGTCTGGGTACCGGTAGAGGAGGTCTGTGTGGGCTGTCCTGCACCGGTGGCAATGCTGGGGCCAGGAAGTCCAGCAGATGTAGATTGAACAGAGGCAGCTGTGGGTGGGGCCACCTGGCTCTCATTGGTGGTTGTTTCTGTGTTGGCTGTGGTGGGCACAGTAGGCCCACCCTGAGGGAAGGCTCGCCATGCCCCAGAGGCACGTTCATGGCGATATCGCCGGGCCATCCTCCGGAACCCCGACTTCACCAGTAGGATGTGCTAGTATTGCATGGCCTGACGCTGAAATTCACGAACCTGGTCTGGAGTCATGTTAGCTGCTGTGAAGACAAATGCAGATATGCCACATTAGTAATTGCATTGTGTGAAACAGCACAGCAAGTTAATCAGACAATACAGCTACTGTACTTCTAACAGCTCATATCACAAAACAGAGCATCGAATGTCCCTGAGGAAGTACATGGCAGGCCAGACAACAAAGGTCACATCACACAAAGCACATTCATAACCCACAAGATGGGTAACAACTGGCCTTGACTTGCAATCTGAGTTCTGACAGTTAACATCTAAGAATCATGCTGCATATCCTCCACCAAGAGCTGGGCTACAAATGTCAGTGTACGGAAAGCAAAACTAAAGCCACATGGTCTGCAAGTTGTAACTGGACTTTCCAGTATGGTACCAAGTGCCAAACCTGAGTGTGTATACTAGTATGCAACCAAACCGTCACTTATTCACAGGTATGTGTAACATAATGGTAGCATCAATACTAGGTTCCCCTTTCACAAACCCATGGCCGTGTTTGAGGGGGGGGCGGTGGATATACAACTATAATTTGCCAACAACATGTACACCAAGAAGTGTATAGGCTAATCCACACATGTTTGTCTCTACAGACACACCACAGGTAAGGTCTATCTACATTTTGGAGTCAGCAAACCCTAGAGCACTCATAGGGTCAGACATGTCAGGAAAATCAGAACTTAGTACACAACATATACTTCCAGTGAGGCCTGACTTACATCAGACACAGAGTTGCTAGAACACCCATGATCATGAATTGCACTCACACCTAGGCCATTACACTCAGGTTCCACAGACTAGATGCACTACATGTGGAAGTACATGATGCTAGGAGGTTCTACCTACTGTTTCAAAATTACGTAGGTAAATAGGGAAGCAGATGTCTATTGGAAAGCTATTAGCTCCACCAATCTTAGAGAATGTGGGTCTGACAGGCTGACTAAATAGGGGCTGACTTCCATTGCGACTCTTGGTGATACAAGTGTCAGAGACATGACTATCCCCTGTACTCACAGTGGGGCCTACAGGGATGTCCTACAATCCCTACATGATACCATTGGATACGCATTGACTAACTCAAAACATGTGAAAACTGCATTCCCACTCATGGAACAAGTGAAAAACTTGACCACAGCATCACACCTTGCTATGCGTCCAACTCACACGAGTCCATAACCAGCAAACACAACATATAACAGACATATCAACACTTACTGTAGTGGTCTGGGTCCTCAAATGTCGCCACCTCTCCCACAGTGTAGGGCACCGGTCCACCTGTAAGGTATGGAAGGAAGAAATGTGCTCAAGATCTGTGCACAGTGCAACATTTTCAGTATCATTTACAATGTGTAGGCTGAATAAGTAAATGGCAGCTATTCAGACATGATGGTACTGCATCAGATATTTCACGCCCAACTTGTACATAGCATGGGTCTCCTGTGACAGTTACACACATATCTGCACACATACATTGGCCCTAACTATCATGTGGTTGCAAACTTGACCCATAATTGGTGAGCACGAAAAAATATGGAGTGTAATCGTCTCATCATGTGCATCCAAGAGAAACATCCAACGCCTGGTTACTTGAGGACTGCATTACCAGTCAAACATGCCTTGTGGCCATGACACATTTAGTGCACATAGGCCCAATGTACAGAGGGAGGGGCAGGGACTCCTGTAAGCCATCCTGTTGTTACAGTATAGTCAATTGATGTGGCCCAGCTATGGTGATTTGCACCAACCATGGAGATGTAAAGCCATTTGCATACACTTGGTCTGCCATCCATATTTGGATTGTGGCTCAATCGATTCCAACAAACATCTTACGATGTTAGCTGAGGGCACCTTACACCTTTACACAATGTATTCAAATCATGAATTGACATTTATCCTAAAAGATTAGGAAACACAATAATCCCACACATTCATAGTACTTCTGTGAACGCTTTTCCTTCCACACTCACCAGACTCACATGAGACCAATGTTTGAGCCACTTTGCTATTATCAATTGACGTGAAGGCAGCACTCATTTTCAGCATCATGTAGTGATTCTAAAGTCAGTCTAGTAATTTGCGTAAACATAGTTGGCCTAAATGTTGGTACATCTGTACTTCTCTGTCAATAATACCCTATATAGACATGATTGGCTCCTATTTTGTTAGCTGTGCTGACAGAAAAGCCGCACCAAATTCCTTCATGGTAAAGTTACCTGTAAGTTTGCTGAGCACGTGCTACCTGACAGCTAGCAATTGTGATCCTTGCCATAGTGCATCAATGATCCCCTTATATGTCCCCAAAATTACACACAGTCATCAAGTTAGCTGGCAGACATTGCACTAATCCACTGATGTCACAAGACAGCATTCATTTGTGCACTACAACAATAGTCGTACTCACCAACAGTGCCACCAATCATGATTCCCAGGTGGTCCAAGAGATCCTGCTCCCTGGTGATGAGGTCAGCCCACCGGTGCTTCAGCTGGTGCTCACTCCTCTGACTGGCATACACATGCTGCAGGTGATGCAGAACCTTTCCCCACCGGATTCTGCGCGCCTCTGTCGGGTAGCCCTGTATGACCCTGCCCCCTGCCTGGATCATGAGCGGCAAGAAATGTGTCACCAGCCAGATGAAGCCCCCCAACTCCTCTTCCCCCATCCTGCCAAGACGTGGCCTACCAGATATACTTATAATTGAAGAGAAGGAATAGGGGTAAAATAAATAGAAAGGGGAAATGGGTGAAAGTAGGGGTAAAAATACAGAAAAAAAGTAAACCTAAACACTAAAAGAGCCCAACTATCCCCAAATTAACACTACCCACAACAGACTCCCACAAACAAAAAATACACAAGATAAATAGACAAATGTAGACAAAACACAGTACTACAGTATACACAAACAATATTTAATTCACAAAAGGACTTTACAGATAGCACACAGGACAAATACAGCACAAAATCTCTGGACAACACTCTCTACACAGCCACACAGTCTAGAAGGATCATAGACTGCAAAGTGAAAGTGAAAGTACACCCACTGCACAAGATCTGTAAACAGGATATCCTATTACATCACTTCCTAAATGAAAAATCCTGGCTTTTTCATGTTATACGTCATTTTTTGTTGCACAAAACTGTATTTGCGTCATTTTTTTTACACACAGACGTGAATATTAACCCGCATCCACATAATGATACATGGACTGTACAAATATCTGGATGCGGGCTATATTTCACTCCTGTGTGTCAAAAAAAACAACGCAAATACAGTTTTGGGCAACAAAAAATGACGCACACCGCTAGGGACGTCAAAATTACAGTGCATTAACTGGTTTGGGGCATTTTAACATGTTTTTTGGTTAATTTACATTTGGAACAAATCAGAGATTGGCTAATTGAAGACAGTATGGTGTTGATGGTGTATGTTCCCATGTGTGACATCATACTGCAGCGGAACATCATCCACTACACTCTTCATAGTATGTTTACAGTTGGCTGATGTCATAGATGGTCATATGTGTGGCCCACATATATGTATGGCACAAATTGTGCATGTTTGCCATAAGGAGAGGATAGCAATGTGACGAACATATGTACAATACCTAATTGCCTTTGGCTCAAAGTGTGTGCTTTGACAACTAATTTGTTGGTTGACCAGGTGTGTGTGTACATCACATGAAGCATTATTGTACATTTGGTTGTATGAATGTGACGTCCATGTGTCCAACCCTAAGATGCAAGTAAAAATTGGAATGAGCAAGGGCATGTGTTAGTCATACATGTAACAACACCCGCAAAGTATACTTCCAAGTTTTAGGGTCACGTAGACACCACATGTGACATAGCAGGCACCAGATGGATGGCAGACACATGTTCATGTCAAAGGTCCACAATTTCTACATCCTATGTCCTAGAGTATTGGTAAGAACTTCCTGGGCACTAGTTGATGAATCCCACAGTGAGTCATACACATGCATTGAGGAAGTGGGTACCATGTTGTTTGCACAGACAGACAAGGGTCAATCTCATATGTATGATGACACCACAGTAAGTGGCTGTGGTGGACCAGCATAAAAGGCAGCACGTGTCCACATATTTCCAGTGATCATTTACACATAGGTGTCTTGTTCATGTGTGTGGTCCAATGATGATCCTGTAGATTTTTTGGGATGTAATTTGTCACAGTTCGGACCAGGACTCATCATGAGTCAGTGGCAGCTATTCCTGTAACTACTGAGTATCCTTTGTTGATCAATGTGAGTAAAGTAGATGTGGACATGTGAATCAACATGTGGATGGTCCCACCCTATCACTAACGACCTGTAATGAGACAGTCAACAGGGCAACCTTGGTGTGCTGAGTGTGATAATGTCTCAATTGTCATGTTCCGGCAGGTGTCATTACAACATTTGTACACAGGTTGGCCTCTGCACTTCCCACTGCATCTGGGAACATCATAGCCTCTGTGCTGTTTATTCTAGCAGCTATACAGCACACACGGCCCATCACTATGTTGTGCGCACTGTGATGCTGTGTGTGAACTGTCATGGTTCTGACATTTGTGTATTAGTCATGTACATTATCAGAGGTTGCTGGTTGTGCTGAAAGCCCCGTACCCAAGCCCTGCCTATGACCCTGGGACACTGTCACACTTTGTCATTCATGCATAAATGCAACCCAGAAAAGGGATGGGCCATGAATTTTGCATTTCCAAGAGGATTTAACTCAAATGGTACAGTTAAAAGGCAGATGATGCTATACAATGTATTTGTGTATGCATGGTAGAAGCCCATGCCCAATGCCCCCTGATGAATGGGAGGTTTGCTAACGCAAGTGTGGTACATATGTAGACACAGGGATACTTTAGTGTGACGCACAGACAGTTGCCAGTCAGGCTGACAGAATGCAAGATGATTCAGGAGCCAGCTACTGGACAAGTTACATAATCAGTGGTCTGACTGAGACTGTTTGGAGGACAAACTAGACAGTTGACATGTCAATCTGTGTATGTCCTATGTTTTTGAAGGTGACAAATGAACCCAAGGGCTGTGTTACACGGCTTAATTACTATCAATGGTTGACGATGTATTTGACATAATGGCTACTACAATGCTGTTCCAGCATCATCAGGGGCAATGCTTTTTGTAATGGGTGGTGTGCATGGAGGTATTCACAGTTGTGGGCTGCATCTGTTTCTCACCAGTCCTGTAGGTGAGACTTGCATTCTAAAGGCCAACAGACAGTTTCACAAGGGGAAGCAATCTACATGTGCTAACAGGGCTTTGAAACTAGAAGACCGTGTATAAATTGACCTGACGACCATGCAGTCAGATGTTCTTTGACAATGGCACACCTTAGTAAAGGATGTAGCACACTGGTTTGCTAATGTTGGTCTGTGTTTGTAGAGGAGGTATTATCAGGGTACACATCTTTGTATTCCGGGGACCTCTTCCGACAGGTGGGTTGTGACCAGGTGCATGGGTGTGTGATGAGTTCGGAAATGGGCTGACATGTGCATGGAATGTCATGTGTGCAATGCATGTCATATGTGTGGCACTTGTGCTGTCTATGTTCTGCTTCTATGGAACTCTAGTCACAGATATTCCTTGCAAATATTGGATGCAGTTGGACTAACTGCTGTCAAGGGTCTTGTCAGACATTCCTGTTAGTGATGCCAAAGCACATTGACATCCTCATGTATGAGGCTTGTTTTCCCCTTATTGAGTGATGGTGTCATAGTTGTGTGCCATATGCTGCGTTGGATCATGCTTCCAACATGTATGTGTGAAATAGTTGTGGTCCTCTGCTATAGACCTTCAAAGGAGAGATGTACATGATATATGTCATTAAGAGTGTGTGTGTATGTGACCATTGTATGTTAGGCATCACATAAGCTCTGGGATGTTCCGTGTCCTAATCAGTATCTCAGCAATGCTCCATGAGGCAACACTCTTATTCTGATAAGTAGAGATGAAGGTGTGTAAAAAGGAATAGCCAGACCATGATATGGTGATTATAATAGGTGTTTATTTACATTAGTTAACTAAAGTGGTGAAGGTGATCATATTCAGAAGAAATTATTCACAATCTGTTGCCGCCTGCGTACACCAGCAGCTGTGTTCTGTAGTCCCCCCTCCTGTTGCAGGCCATCATCCTCCTCTTCCTCCTCTTCAGGCATGTGTGGCTCTGGTTCCAGGGGGGGAATGTTTCTTCTGACATAAATGTTGTGCAATATTGCACATGTGAGGATGATCCTACAGACCATCTCAGGGGAATATAGGAGGCTACCACCAGTGATGTCGAGGCAGCGGAACCTTGACTTGAGGATGCCAAAGGTCCGCTCGACAATGCTGCGTGTCCTCCTATGGCTCTCGTTGTATGCACGCTCTGCAGCTGTACTCAGGTTGCCAAATGGTGTCATAATCCATGGCTGGATGCCATACCCCTGATCAGCTGCAAGAGAAAATGAATGGGATCATGTTGATGTAGATGGCAATATTGAAAAGACCTTTAATGGCAGTGGTTGTCTTGTGTTGTCTGTGACTCTTTTGTGTACTAATGTGACATCCTATGTTTGTAGGCTATACCATCTGCATTGTGTTGTTTCCTTGGCTGAACAAGTGTTTGTCTGCTAACCGTTTGTCAGCAGTGTGTTTTGGGATTTTCAGTACAGTGTGCCCTCCCTAGCATTGTGACTTGTGATACAGGTGTCAGTGTGTCTTCACTGGGGGTGAGATGATAGTTCCATGCAGAGTTGAAATTGAAAGTGTTGTTAACACGTTCATATCAAAGTACCCTGGACATCCCATACCTTTAGACTTAGGCAATGTATCAATGTAAAGGTCATTGGGACACTGACAATTTCTGTGGTTAGTAGTCTTTTGAGCCCCTCTTTAGGAGAAGTATGTAGATATTAGGTCCTGAAGAAGCGTCGCTGGATCCTGTTGGACCTTAGAGACGCGAAACATGTTGACCCTTCACTAGGGCCGGATGGTAGTCCCTCTCCCCTTTTCAATATTCTTTGCACAGAGTGTCAGACCATTGTCTCTGTGTCACTCTCTTTGATTATTTTTAATCTTGGCATCAACCCTCGTTTGGATTAATACATTTTTTTCTACGTTTGGGATTGTGAGCCAATTTTATTCTTTAGTGTAACTCTCCTTATTTCCCTCTCTTCCAAACTCACCCTTGAGGTGTTGACATCATCGAGAAAAGATCTCCGGCAAAGAGCCCCACTTCGGTGGGTGCCCATCAGACTTTGCAGCGCCGGTCTGACGAGGAGCTACGCCGATGATGAAGCATGACACCCAACTGGGTGTGTGAGGTTTTTTGCTCATAAAGTTTAGGACTTTTTTGTATCCTTTCACCTTTATTTCTACTTTTGGAACAGTGTATCATTTTGTGCTATAGCATCCTACTTATCACCCGCTCCATCCACAAACATGCAATTGAACTCTGGGACCTCCTGACCACATACTCGCCTGACGTCGCATTCCTCACCGAAACCTGGATGAATTCGGCCTCAGAACCAGATGTAGCCATAGCCATACCAGAAAACTACAAGATTACCAGAAGAGACCGAATCAACAGACCAGGAGGAGGAATCGCCATAGTCCATAAAAACACCATAAGAGTTTCCACCAACTCCCACAACACCATCAACTCCGCCGAGCACCACCACTTCAAAATCCACATCAACGCCAACAACACACTCAGAGGAACACGGTCTACAGACCCCCTGGACCCAGACCGCAGTTCTGTGACGACATCGCCGATGCCATCAGCTCCCAATCCCTCACCTCAACAGACTACATCCTCCTTGGCGACCTAAATTTCCACCTAGAAAATAACAACGATATCAACACCACCAACCTAATCGACAACCTCAGCAACTTCGGCTTCAAGCAACTCGTCAATACACCCACCCACTCTGCAGGCCACACACTCGACCCCATCTTCTCAGCCAGCAGCCACATCTCTTTCAGCCACACCACCGAACTCAGTTGGACAGACCACCGCTGCATCCACTTCTCCTGCCAAAAACCAGTCACTCACCACCACCGCACACAATCCCCTGACGTAACTGGAGCAAAATATCATCGGATCAACTGATCTCCTCTCTCGCCCGGGCCCCACCCCCTGGAACCCCGGACTCCAACATAGCCACCACCAACCTACATCGCTGGATAGAAGATTGCGCCAACACCCTTGCACCGCTAAAAAAAAAAAAAACACATCCCACAGAATCAAGGCCAGCTGGTTCACCCCAGAACTACAGGAATCCAAACGGCTATGTCGCAGAATGGAAAAAACCTGGCACCTTGAACCTACCAACTCCAACCACATCGCTTTCAAGGATGCCCTACGCAAACATCACCAACTGATCCGCACCACCAAAAGGACCCACTTCAATAACCGCATTGACGCCAACGCTCACAACAGTAAAGAGCTCTTCGGCATCGTCAATGAGCTCTCCACCCCCAGGACCTGCTCAAACGAACCCCCGCCATCACAGGAGTTCTGCAACTCACTGGCAACCCACTTCCGTCGAAAGATAGAAGAAACCCACAATAGCTTCAAACCCCAGACCCACCAGCTGACTACAAACCCCCAAGAACCCAACGCTCCAAGCAACACCCACCTCCTCCACACCTGGACCCCCGTCAACATAGAGGACACCGCCACCACCATGGCCTCCATCCACTCCGGATCACCATCGGACCCCTGCCCACACCATATCTTCAATAACGCAAACATCATCATCGCCCCCCACCTCTGCAAAACCATCAACAGCTTCTTTGAGTCAGCCACCTTCCCAGAAAGATGGAAGCACGCAGAAATCAACACCCTGCTAAAGAAACCAAAGGCAGACCCAGACGACCCCAAGAACTACCAGCCGATCTCCCTCCTCCCCTTCCCAGCCAAGGTCATCAAAAAAATTGTAAACAGCCAACTATCCCGGTTCCTGGAAGACAGCAAGGTACTCAACACCTCCCAATCCGTATTCCGCAGAAACTACAGCACTGAGACTGCACTCATTGCTGCCACAGACGACATTAGGACCATGCTCGACGAAGGAGAAACAGCAGCACTCATCCTCCTGTACCTCTCCGCAGCTTTCGACACGGTATGTCATCACACTCTCCGCACACGCCTCCACAACGCTGGAATCCACGACAAGGCACTCAACTGGATCTCGTCATTTCTCTCAGGCAGAACTCAGAGAGTCCACCTCCCACCATTCCTGTCAGAAGCCTCCAGAATCATCTGTTCCCCAAGGATCTTCGCTCAGCTGCACGCTCTTCAACGTTTACATGGCCCCCCTCGCCAACATCGCACGAACCCACCACATCAACATAGTTTCCTACCCAGGCGACACTCAGCTCATCCTCTCCTTCACGAAAGACCCTTCAACTGCAAAGAACAAGCTCCACAATGGACTTCACGCCATCGCCAGCTGGATGGAATCAAGCCACCTCAAGTTAAACACAGACAAGACAGAAATCCTCATCTTTGGCACCAACCCCTCAACTTGGAATGACTCCTGGTGGCCCACCTCCCTAGGAACTGCGCCCTCAACCACCACCCACGCACGCAACATAGGCTTCATCTTGGACTCCACACTCAGCATGACTCAGCAGGTCAATGCCATCTCCTCTTCCTGCTACAACACTCTCTGCATGCTCCGCAAAATCTTCAAGTGGATTCCCATAGAAACCAGGAAAACTGTCACCCACGCCCTGGTCAGCAGCCGATTGGACTACGGAAATGCCCTATATGCAGGAATAACAACCAAACTCGTAACAAAACTGCAAAGAATCCAGAACGCACCCGCCCGCTTCATTCTGGACATCCCATGCCGTGACGACATTTCCCCCCACCTCAGAGACCTTCACTGGCTACCAGTATCAAAGAGGATCACCTTCAAACTCCTCATCCACGCACACAAGGCCCTCCACAACACAGGCCCAGCCTACCTCAACAACAGACTCACCTTCCACACCCCACCCGCAATCTTCGCTCCGCCAGCCTCGCCCTCTCCTCCATTCCCTGCATCCGCCGCACCACCGCCGGAGGAAGAATCTTCTCTCACCTAGCCTCCAAGACCTGGAACTCCCTACCGCTCCACCTTCGCCAGACCCAAGACCTCTTGACATTCCGGAAACGCCACAAGACATGGCTCTACTACCAGTAGCTCCGCCCCCCAGTGCCTTGAGACACTAACGGGTGATTAGTGCGCTCTATAAATCCTTGATTGATTGATTGATTGAACTGCACAACTAATGAAATCTGTTGCTATTTCTCAAATAATCCTGTTGTTGTTCTGTATAGTTCTTCTGGAGTGTCTAATGGTGATTGCTATTATTAGATTAAGATTCTTTAGACATTTTGGACGGCCCCTGTTGTTTCTGTATTGCTATCATCTGGTTTTACATATTATTTATGTGACTTTAGTATTGTTAATATAAGGGCAATAAATAATTAAACTTTACTAAATTGGTGTGATTTGTGACCTCATAGGTCCTGGTGAGTATAAAGTACTGACTCCTTAGTGCACTTTGTTGTTGTTTATGGCTACAGGTTTGTAACCGTATCGGCACGGAGGAATCACTGAGGAATCGCGTGTTCTATGTACAAGGTGTATTATTAGTAGGTTTTAGTGGGTTACAATCAAGGTAGATTTAAGTCTTTCTTCTTCGGACGTGGATATGGTAGGTTTAACTCTCGTAGTCTGTTCTTCACTCTTCTCTTTTTGTCTCCTCGTCTCACAGGTATCCCCGGGAAGCGTATGTGGAGAGAACAGAACAACAGAGGTATGTGGTCAGGGTTTGTCACTCAGTATGGCTTATTTATTCTCTCTTCCTGTCTCTTTTCTTGTTGACCTTCTTTTGCTTTCTCTCCCTTGTGGTCTCTTTCCTTTCTGGTACTCGTTCTCCGGTCTTTCTCTTTTACGGTTCTTTCTAGGGCTATTCTTCTCTCTATTTCTTCCTTTTCTTTTTCCTATTTATCTTGATCTATGCATCTTCTATCATCTTCTGTGGCTGTAAGATCCTGTGCGCGGTGCCTTGGGTGATAACTATACGTGATACTATACTTTGGTGTGGTTTGGTGGTAGTGCTCCCCAGTTCTCCCCCCCCTCTCTCTCTCTCTCTCTCTCTCTCTCAGGGCAGGGCCCCACGCACCTGGAACTGCCACGCTTCTCCAGAAGCGTGGCAGGGTGCAGCGTTCCGTCCTCATGGTTGCCTGCTGTCAGGGATCCCGTCGGACGTCTCCGGTCTTCTCTCCACGATGAACACTGGTTTCCCCGTCTCAGGGTTCCGTTCGAGGTTCCGATTTCCGTCTTCCTCATCTGCTTGGTCTTCGCCGTCTTCCTCCTGAACATAGGTCCCGTCTCTCCTTCCTCCGATGTCCGCAGGTTCTGTTACTGGGTTATTTGACCTCCCGGCATCCCGCGCCCATAGTCCTTTCCACCAATCACGGGAAGGGAGGCCGGGAAGGTCTGGAGCACAAGTGGCAGCACCAGCACTAGTCAAGTCCATGTGCGGGCGATCTGAAACAAGCCCGTCACATACACTCCCCCTAGAGAGCAGCCAGTCGGGACGCTCAGAGACTGGATAACGGGACAGAAAATCAGCAGTCACCAATTGTTTTCCCGGGAGATGCTGAATCTGAAATGAGAAAGGCTGTAAGGAAAGGAACCAGCACGGAATACGGGAATTAGTGTCCTTATTATGAGCGAGCCAGGTGAGAGGAGCGTGATCAGTAACCAGGGTAAAGGTCCTGCCAGACAGATAATACCTGAGAGATTCAATAGCCCATTTAATCGCCAAACACTCCTTTTCTATAGCTGGATAATGTTTTTCCCGTGGTAGGAGTTTCCTGCTGATATAAAGTATGGGGTGAAGTGTTCCATCGTCCTTTGGCTGGGACAGTACAGCCCCAAGGCTCACCTCAGAGGCATCAGTCAGTAAAACAAAGGGTTTACGGAAATCTGGGCAACATAACACCGGTTCTGAAGTGAGCGCAGCTTTTAGACTGTCAAAGCTACGTAATTCAGACAACGTAGGTGGACAAAGGGTATTTGGACATGCCTTCTGTAACAAGTTAGTAAGGGGTTCTGCCACCGTGGAGAAATGGGGAATAAAGCACCTATAATAGCCTATTAATCCCAAGAAAGCCCTAATGTCTTTTTTTTCTTTGGGAAAGTCATTTGCATGATGGCTTCTATTTTCTCCACCTGTGGGCTAATCCGACCACCCCCTACTATGTAACCCAAGTATTTGATACTGGTTTGTCCTAATCGACATTTCTCCGGATTTGCAGTTAACTGGGCTTTTATCAGGGCTCGCAGAATGGCATCTAGATGAGACATGTGATCACCCCACGTTTTGCTATACATAACAATTTCATCAAGATAGGCCGCAGCATATTGTCTATATGGCCGTAAGATTTCATCCATGAGTCTTTGGAAGGTGGCAGGGGCCCCGTGGAGCCCAAAGGGAAGGACGGTGAAGTGGTATAATCCCGAAGGGGTGGCAAATGTTGTTTTCTCTTTGTCCTCCATTCTCAAGGGTATTTGCCAATATCCCTTCGTAAGATCCAGGGTGGATAAGTATCTGGCTTGGCCCAATCTCTCAATAAGTTTGTCAATTCGAGGCATGGGATAGGCATCAAAGTGGGTTAAGTTATTGACTCCCCTATAGTCTACACAAAACCTGGTACTACCGTCCGGCTTGGGAACCAATACAACCGGCAAGCACCAAGGACTGGGTGAGGGTTCTATAATACCAGCTGCTAAAACATGGTCTGGACTTCTTCTTCTATAATCTTTTGTTTCGCTTCTGGGATGCGATATGGCCTCTGTCGGGATACTTTATTTATTTTGAGCCGAATGGGATGTTGGACAAGGATGGCTCTCCCAGGGTACTTAGAGAAGACATCCTGATTTACATCTACTAAGTGGACTAGTTGTTTATGACAAGATCCTGTGAGAGCGGGATTGATCCAAGGTTTGGCCAGGTTGGAAAGATCTTGGGTAGGGAGGAAGGGATATGGGATGTCTTCGGTAACATCATGGGTGATGTAGTGGACGGAATGCCCACCGGTGGGGTCTAACCATTTTTTAAGAAGATTGATATGGTATATCTGTTCCCTTCCACTGCCTTGGGGTATGGCCAGTTTAGATGTGATGGGGTTAATTTGTGCAATGACGTTAAATGGTCCCTGCCATCGAGCCAATAATTTATTTTCAGTGCTAGGGAATAAGACCAACGCTTTATCTCCTACAGCTAAAGTACGAACTAGGCTTCTGGCGTCATATATTTGCTTCTGCTTGGTCTGAGCTTCACGTAAAGCAGTTTGGGCTTCTTCCCATACTGTATGAAGATTTTCTCTCAAGTCTCGTGTATATGTTAAGAGATCCTTTATTTCCTCCTCAGTTTCCTCCCACTGTTCGGCTAACATATCCAGCAGCGTACGTGGCTGTCGGCCAAACAACATTTCAAAGGGGCTATGTCCTAGGGAGGCCTGTACGTGGGTACAGATAGCATATAAAACTGAAGGTAGTTTTTTCCCCAATCTTTACCAGCCACTGATATGCTTTTTCTTAGAAGGGATTTAATGGTCTTATTGTACCTTTCAACTAGCCCATCTGTTTGTGGGTGATATACAGAGGTACAGATTTGCTTCACCCCTAGCGATCGACATACCTCAGTCATCAGTCTGGACATGAAAGGGGTCCCTTGGTCAGTCAATATTTTTTTGGGGAAACCCACCCTCGAAAAGAACTCTATCATTGCCTGTGAAATGGCTTTGGTGTGCATACTGGGTATGGGAATGGCTTCCGGATAACGGGTGGCATAATCCACCAATACTAAGACGTATTGCCAGCCCCGAATTGAGGGGGTGAGAGGACCAATGATATCCATCCCAACTCTGGTAATTGGAATATCTATAACCGGAAGAGGTTGGAGTGGAACGGGTTTATGTGGAGAGGGGTTATACAGTTGACATATGGGACACTTGCGAATCTCTCCAAAAACCCCAGGCCAATAGAATCATCTGAGCACTGCTTCCTTGGTTTTCTCCCTCCCCAAATGCCCTTCCCCGTTATCCCCATGGGCTAAATGTAACACCTGTTGATGGTGACTTCTAGGTACAACTAACTGTAATTCTTTTCCCCCTTTTGTGGTGGGTCTCAGATACAATAGGTTATTACGAATCAGGAATCTGGGACCTACCCCTTGTGCTGCCATGGATACTGCCTGCTGCCATGCGTGTTTCAAAGAGGGGTCCTCATTCTGATTCCGCCGGAAGTCACCAGTGACCGTACAGACTGTCCCAGTAACTGTGTGACCGTTTTGTGGTAGGGGGTTCTGTGCATAATAACGTTGTTGCTCCCGTTTCTGTCTCCTACTGAGGAGAACCCGTGCTTCTTTGGGCTCCTCCTTATCCAATCCACTGGGTGCCTCCTTCCACCAGGTCCTCAAAAGATGTTCTTGCCAGGCTTTTTCTAATAGAGAGGGAAAGTCCTCATAATCAGTACCGAGGATTATGTCCTCGTCCAATCGGGAAAGTACCCCAACCCGTAGGGTCTCGGTTTTGACCCTCCACTTCAACCTTATGGTGGCCAGTGGGTAATACCGTTGATCGCCATGCACACAGGCGATTAGGACCTGGGTCTCGGAATCCTCTTGACCAGGCAATACCAGATCCCCCTGATCACGCTCTGGCTACACCCAGAATCAATTAGGGCTGTTCTTTCCACTCCATTGATGATGATGGGGAGGGTATATTTTGGCTTTTCTCCTCCAGTCCAGAACACACTCTCCCTCTTGTCAATCCAATCTCCATGGGTTCCTCTGCGTCTTTTTTATGGGGGCAATACATGGCGATATGTCCCTACTCTGAGCAGTTATAGCACTGAGGTCCGGTGCCTGAGTATCCGGAAGCCACCGGGGCA
The DNA here is from genome assembly GCF_031143425.1 of Pleurodeles waltl. Lineage (NCBI taxonomy): Eukaryota > Metazoa > Chordata > Amphibia > Caudata > Salamandridae > Pleurodeles > Pleurodeles waltl. Next base: position 1,102,727,906 of record NC_090440.1, read on the forward strand.
GCTGGTTGGGAACGGTCAGGGCCATGGATTAATACTGGCCGATGGGTGGTATTTCTAGTCATGACCAGTAGCACAGGAGGTGGAGGGGCTCGACTAACGGTAGCACGGAAGTCCGGACCCCTATGATATGCGCAGGCAAGTTCCACAGCTGTTTCATTAGTGAGCCCGGGATGTTGTCTTACCCAGTTTCGTGTGGTAGGCGGTAAGGCATCCAAGTATTGTTCTAAGACTACAACATCAAACATTTCCTCCCTGGTTTTCTCCGTGGGATGTAACCACCTCCCCGCTGCGTGCTGGACTCTATACTATAAGGTGCGAGGGTTCTCTTGATGCTGCCATTTCACTTGTCGGAACCTGGTGCGGTAACTTTCACTATCTAACCCAACTCTTTCTAAAATGGTTTTCTTGATTTCCCTGTAGGGGAGGGTACCACTGGGATTAATGGCTTGGTAAGTTGACTGCAAGTGGCAAGTGAGTGGGGGGGCGATATACTGGCCCCATTTGTCCTCTGGCCAATTGTTTTATTTGAGTTCATTTGGTCTAGAGATCTAGGCCATTTTGAGTAGCAAAGATAACAATCTTACATGATAAAATAGTATTTGTTAAAAAAAACAAGATAACAATAAAAAAACAGTAATAATCAGGACAGTATAACAATAAGATCAACAGGACTAAGTATTTGATTATAGATAAAAAGTACAATAAATAAGACATGGCTAAAATATTAAGAATAAAAAAGATAAAAGATAAAATATAAAATTCTGTCTGACAAACCAATGTGTGCAATTGTTTCCCCGTAAGACCTGGCCCTCGGCAAAAAAAAAAAATAACAGTTGAGACTCCTTCTGTCGACTAATGACAGGATGGCTCACATGCCCTTTGAAACAATAAGCCTACGCCCGATGTACCAGGCCTCCGCCAAAAATTTGGTAACTGTAATAGCTACCACGGAGGATGAGTCGTATGTACAGATTCTGGTGGCGTTTGCTCTATCATGTAATGACATATTTTTGCAGAGGGGAATGATCCACCTCCCTCTGGGACTTTTATACAGAGGGCAGAAAAATAGTATATGCTCTATTGTTTCTTTACAATTTTGGCAAGAGATACATCTATCATTTGAAGCGATGTTAGATGACCAGTGAGCCGTAAAACCATTAATAGGCAGTGTACCATATCTTAGTTGGAGATATAGAGCACGGGCGTACGGAGGCATGGGAAGGTTCAAGAAGTTCTCAGGCCAGGGCTTGTGCTTGATTTGGAGAAATTCCATTGTTAGCCTGCCCGCCCCTTTTTGGTGCAAGGAGTCTTCGTTAACTTTCTCCCAATATCTTTTTGTGACAAGTTTCTTTGCATTATCGGGGATTTGATCCGGATAGTTCCAGTAGGAAGGAAAACCTATTTTGACCCAGGCAGATTTCATTTCCTTCAGCCATGGGATTTTCTCCAGTGCCTGGGGGGTAGCTATGAGCTCTCTTATAGCCAGCCTATATGGTTCGAGTTCAACAGATTTCCATAAGCGGATCCAATAGGAGAGAGGCCTTAGGGCTGCTGTGGTTTTGATACTGTTTAGACCTAGGTCTAGCCTTAGAGGGGTCATTGGAGAGCCCATACCTAGCCGGGCAATCTGTCTAAGGAAATGGTTTTCCTTGGTTTGCAGAGTATCAAGGTTTTTGTGGGACCCCCAAAGTTCCGCTCCATAGAGAACCGCTGCTCTGATTTGGACATTGTAGATCTCTGCAAGTATGTTCAAGGGGGGACTCGGAGCCTTTCTCGATCTACGGACAAGGGCCCCTCCTCTCTGGCTTATAATGAGAGCCCCTTTGTCAATGGCTGCCATCCATTTGCCTGTGGTCGATAGTCTGCAACCCAAGTAGTCGAACTCTTCTACTTTCTCCAGTGGAATCAAGTTCATTTCTATGCTAACGCGCGAGCGTTTCTTGGACGTACTATACATCATGAGTTTTGTTTTCTTAATGTTTACATCCAGACCATAGTCACTACAAAAAACACAGAATTGGTTGATCAGGTTTTGGATTCCCATTGGCGATTTAGTTATCAAAATTGTGTCATCTGCATATAGCAGACACGGGATTTTTTTCCCAACCAATTTAGGTGAATCATTTATACAGTTCTCTAAGTAGTGGATGCAATTATTGATATATAGCAAAAAAAGAGTGGGTGCCAGAACACATCCTTGTCTAACTCCTTTTTTAATAGCTACGGGGTCAGTCAACTCACCCCCCTGGCCACATCTAATTTGAGCGAAAGTATTTTCATGCAGTTGGGCAATGAGTTTCAGGAGACCAGATGGCACTCCCATGTTTGATAATGTTGACCACAGCAGGTTCCGGGGGATCAAATCAAATGCGGCTCTGAGATCTATGAAGACCACATAGAGATTACCCCTCCCCAGGTCAACATTCTTCCATTTTATTGACATGAATCTTAGGGCTTGGTCAACTGTACTCACTGCAGGTCTAAAGCCTGCTAGTAGGTCAGAAAGAGCTTCGGACTCCATAATCCATTCCTCAAGATGGAGCAAAAGATGCTTTGCATAGATTTTTTGGGAGTTATCAAGGAGACTAATCGGACGATAATTGGCAGGGATGTTCGGATTTCCTTTTTTAAAAATGGGTACTATTTCGGCCCCTTTCCAAGTGGGAGGAGCGGGGGCCCCTGCTGCAATAGCATTGCAGATAAGGTTGAGATATGGTGCCCATATATCTGGTCTTGATTTGTATAGATCGCTTTTCCCCATTTCAATGAGTCTATTGCTGCTCTTGTTTCGGATAGAGAGAATGTGATCGGGGTAGTCTCATGGTTTATTGGAGCATCAGGGGCCCACAAAGATGCTTCAGAAGGCCCTTCATATAGTTGCCCAAAGTGCTCTACCCATGATGCTGAGAGGATTGATGAGCCAGGTGCGGCAGGGGAGTTGCTACAGTCATCAGATATTAGTTTCCAGAACCTAGATGTGTCATTAGATTTAGCAGTCTCCAAAATGATAACCCATCTGGCCAATTAGCTGTGCTGACAACTCTCTCAAAGTTCGTGAAGAAAGAATCTGGATCCTCCTGTTCCTGATAACGTTGCAGCACACTACTTGGTACATTGGGGTGTACTTTTGTATGGGCGATGGTGTCGGTAAGCTTCCCCAGAGCTGTTTCATGTACCAGCTGGTTGTTAGCCATAATTGTTGCCTGGCTCTTAAGAGCTGTCTGCAATGCCTCACGCTCCTCTTTGGCTTCTTTCATTTGTTGCTCCCAAATCAACTGGAGGTGTCGCTGCCCCTCTGCCAACTGTGCTATTATGCCAGCCATTGATGCCTTCTCTTCCATGGCAGCAGTTCCTCAAATCCCACTTCTGACACCACTTGTAACCGTATCGGCACGGAGGAATCACTCAGGAATCGCGTGTTCTATGTACAAGGTGTTTTATTAATAGGTTTTAGTGGCTTACAGTCAAGGTAGATTTAAGTCTTTCTTCTTCCGAAGTGGATATGGTGGGTTTAATTCTCGTAGTCTGTTCTTCACTCTTCTCTTTTTGTCTCCTCGTCTCACAGGTTTCCCCGGGAAGCATATGTGGGGAGAACAGAACAACAGAGGTAAGTGGTCAGGGTTTGTCACTCAGTATGGCTTCTTTATTCTCTCTTCCTGTCTCTTTTCTTGTTGATCTTTTTTTGCTTTCTCTCCCTTGTGGTCTCTTTCCTTTCTGGTATTCATTCTCTGGTTTTTCTCTTTTACGGTTCTTTCTAGGGCTATTCTTCTCTCTATTTCTTCCTTTTCTTTTCCTATTTATCTTGATCTATGCATCTTCTATCATCTTCTGTGGCTGTAAGATCCTGTGCGCGGTGGCTTGGGTGATAACTATAAACTATACGTGATACTATACATTGGTGTGGTTTGGTGGTAATGCTCCCCATTTCTCCCCCCCCCTCTCTCTGTCTCTCTCTCAGGGCAGTGGCCCCACACACCTGGAACTGCCACGCTTCTTCAGAAGCGTGGCGGAGTGCACCGTTCCGTCCTCCCGGTTGCCTGCGGTCAGGGATCCCGTCGGACCTCTCCGGTCTTCTCTCTGCGATGAACACTGGTTTCCCCGTCTCAGGGTTCCATTCGAGGTTCCGATTTCCGTCTTCCTTGTCTGCTTGGTCTTCGCCGTCTTTCTCCTGAACATCGGTCCCGTCTCTCCTTCCTCCGATGTCCGCAGGTTCTGTTACCGGGTTATTTGGCCTCCCGGCATCTCGCGCCCATAGTCCATTCCACCAATCACGGGAAGGGAGGCCGGGAAGGTCTGGAGCACAAGTGGCAGCGCCAGCACTAGTCAAGTCCATGTGCGGGCGATCCGAAACAAGCCCATCACAAGGTTCTTATAGTCTGATTTAATGATCTTATTACTCCTGTCTGAGTCAAAAGATTCGAGTCGACCTCCGAAAGTAGTAGATGTCACTACCCTACTATGTGCCACTTAAGCCTAACTTAGGAGGCCACATGCCCGCAGTTCACACATCTGCTCTGCCATGCCCTAACTATAACATTTACACTTTTAGATGTAAGTTGCACGTAGGAGTCTGTTGCATACATTTTTTTTTTCTTCACATTTGTAATAGGGAGACTCTGGAGAAAACACATTTTCTTCCCCTGCAATACAAAGATTCACAATTCTGGAGAGCAAAAACCCTGCAGTACACTAAACTTTTTCCTTACATAGATTTCAGTAGGTGTGCAATTATTTTAGGATTAAGGCACAGACATTTGGCAAAGCTCAAAGTAGGTAAAAGATGCACACTCTTAGGACTCAGTGCAAGGGGCATCTTGTAGCACAGTTTCACATTCATTTTCATTTGATATAAGCGAAAATATATTTGTTTTTAGATATGTAGGATCTCATTTATAAGCACTTTTCTCCACCACTGTGTCATTTTGTTTTGACGCAGCGGTGATGCTAGCAGTGCACTACAATGCCCCATATTTACAAACTGGCACATTGGGCCCAGTGCATCAGTTTGTGAAGTCCTGCATCACATTAGACCTGCTCCGGGTATAATGCATGCTGGGTAGGCGTTCCCACGGGAAAAGCTATGCAGAATTGACACAGTGAAATTTAGAACATCATTCTGCGAGTTCACTGCATGAAACTTTTACTAGAGCAGACAGGAAATTGATGCAGGGTGTTTTCCTATAGAAGACTCCTTGCAATACTGAAGTTGCATCAGTTTAACAACACTACTCCAACAATGCATGAGTTCATGGCCAACAGTTGTGTCAGAGTTTCTGACACATCTGTGAAAATGTGCGCCATGGAGCTCCGTATTGTAAATACAGTACATCCACGGTGTCGTTAGGGGATGTGAGGGAAGAAATCTGATGCATCAATGGCTATGCGTCAGATTCTTGTAAATGAGGCCCCCATTTTTGTATGGCTATAACCTTAAAAAGCAACAGTTCGCTTTGCAGTAAACACTTTTGGGATTGACATGCAAAAACATTTATGAATGCAGTAATTAGTTATACAGGAGTATTCATTTAGGTGCACATACATTCCTTTGTGACAAGGCTCCGAAAAGTATTAATTCCTATTAACAAAAGTGTATGAGGTTACAGTCTTCTCCATCTGTAATCTGTGGGCCATATTTACAACGCCCTTTGTGCTGCTGGAACATCACTTTTAGTGACGGTCTGGCAAAGCACACTGCAGTGCCATATTTACATGGCCACGTAAAGCCACACTGCATGGCTTTTTATGGCCTTGTAAATATCGACTGAGTCAATGCGGCACAAGTTGCTGCATTGACTCACCCTGCGACAGGGAGGAGTCTCATTGGTGTTGCCGTGGTTGTTGCAACACCCATGAATTTTGATACATGTACAGATTTACCAGGATTTGTAAACTTGGGAATGCATCAAAAGCCAATGCCTCCACAGGGGAGTCGTAATGGAGGATCAACGAGGAGAAATACCTTTACTTCTCATTTTTTCCTTTTTCTATGTGTGTTGCATTCTACAGGACATATAAGAGTAGGAAAACGCTTCTTGTGATTGTTTTTGTGCAGGAAGGTTGCCCTTCTGCACAAAAACAATCATCCCCGCAAGGCAGACAACCTTGCACCATGGTGTAAGTGTGCCTGCATTGGCACATGGCAGCCAATTGTGTGCCAGCATAGGGGAAAGGGGCAGGAATGTGCCAAATCTTGTAGATACGGCACATTCCTGCCCTTTTCTTTTGACACAGGTCAGCACAGCATGAAGGCTTGCAGAGTTGCCCTGCGCCAAAAGCTTGTAAATATGCACCTGTGTATTACTTTTCCTGAATATTCCCATTTTATTCCCATTTTCAATGTTGTGGGGAAGATTGAAATAAGAATATGCAACTGAGTACTACAAGGGTAATAATTTATGTAGTCCAAAATGCCTTCGCAAATACTCCTCTGCGACTTTTGTAGGAGAAGCTCAAACAACAGGTTTGTACAAAGGACGGTGTGTATCTCTAGACTTGTGTGTGTCTTGTTCTCTGCCGACACTGGATCCAGAAATGTGACGGAGAATGTGGTAGGATCACTCTAATTCAACAGTTCCACAGAGTTCGTCATGCCACAGATTCTATGCATGTTTACATTAACTGAGAGATAAAGGAATTTTCCAAGATTTGCATGGTTTACGGACATGTCCTAAAGCTGGAACCGTAATCCAGGTCTCTACCAAAAAAGGTCAGGAATTTAGACTGAAGTCATTCCTCAACAATTTACCATTAAATAACTAGTTGCTGCCCTGTCACTAAATCCATTATATAATGTACTGTATCTGCTGGTAAGGTCCATGCATAGCCCATTTATCACACTCTGTTGATGTACATCTGCTTCATTCGGAAAGCTTTCACCTCAATTTCCCATATCACAGCAGACCTCCACATCTAAGTCACTAAGTTGTAACTCTGTCACTAAACAGAGGGTGCAATGCCCGTAAATTGCACCCTTAACAAGGGACACTGGACAAAGCATACAACCTTCCCTGGGACTACTGTCTTTCCCTCGTACCCATAGCTGTCATACGCAAAGTGAAAATGGTCCATCACAGATAGCTTTCACTTTGGAAACAGTTACTGACTTGCAAGTGTATTCAGAAACCTTTCACTGGTGGCTGCAAATAATAAACACATTTCCTTGTCAATCTTTAGAAAACGTAAACTTTCTTTGCGGTCTCCATTTTCCTTGTATCACAGAGAAATGCATTGTTCACATTGTGAATAACAACGGTATTTGCAACTCCAAATGTCGTTTTAATGCATTCTGATTTGGGGTTTTATACCTCGCACAGGTAACTTCTTTGTGCTGCAAAGGTTTTGGAGGGAACAAACCTACGAATATATCAGGCCTATTTGCTGCGCACATTCAGGATTGCCTAATTCAAGTATCTAGAGCTACATCCGAATCAGAGTTTAATGATATCCTCATAGGGTACTGTTTCCTAGAAATAATTCTAAATGCAAGTTCTTTACATAATCCGTGGGTATCCTGAAAGTCTAAACATGTGTACACCCCACTTTGGTATGCACTGGGCACCTCCACTGAACGTAAAGACACACTACTCCTCACTGTGCAAGGTGGACAGCACAAATGCACTCCCCCCAAAGTTAAAACCAATTGAATTGGCACCACTACAATCAATGCTTTATGCTATGTTATATGCGATATGAGGTGTCCTGCGCGATGTTTAAGGATCTCAATGTAATACATTCTAAACCCTCTATTGGTCCCAATTGCAGGAGGGTGGCATATTTAGAGATTCACAGAGAATAGCCAAGATTTAGAACAAGAAGTAGAATTGCAGTAGATTTTATTTCTCCCTAATGAGGTTATCTCTGATAGTCATAAAAAATAGAATAAAATATCAAGATGAAACCCTGACTTGTACCTAGAGTCTACAGTATCGAACGTAATTTGAATAGTAATTATTCGAATGCAATATATTGTATACCTCGCCCACGAAGGTGTTTAGTCAGGATCTACAAGCAGTGCTTAGCCAACGCTGTTAACTGAACTTCATGTTGGTTTCCAACATTTTACTGTGTAATTAACACTCCTGGACAGCAGAAATAAGAAAAGCGTTTATTGTAGCTGAGGAGCATAGAGGTACACAGCTTCCTATAAAGTGTACTTCAACAAATATTCAACAACAACCCTTTAAGATTGAATACAAAGTCTCCATGAAAGCCAGCTACTCCAAATGTTCCATGTAGCTAAGCAAATAAGCAATATAACACATCCCACTTCCCTCCTAAAATACCTAAATGAAAAACAAAACAAAATTACAATGTTACTATATATATATTTATTTATGTGTGTGTATATATATATATATACACACACACACACATATATATGTGTTTCTATATATATATACAAATATATATATATATATATATATATATATATATATATATATATATATATATATATATATATATTTTACCTAGTGGCAGTCACCACTAGGTAGTTATAGTATTTTTTACTTGCGCTGCTTGATGAATCTTCACAAAATTTTCCAAACAAATTTGTCAGTCCCATCAGCTGCTGCCTGGAAAGTTTTGGGGTGATCCCCAAGAGGGGCAGAAAAAAAGGGGGTCTCCCAAAACAAAGTTTCCCCATTTATTTTTCCATAGGGATTTTGAACAGCAATTACACCAAACCTACACCAAATTTCCCAGAGTTACACCAAATTACACAGAATTACACCAAATTTGGCAGGAAAGTAGGTCCTGGTCCAGAAAGAGTGCTTTTATGTTTCAGTGTAATTCCATTCAGTAGTTTTAGAGAAATTAAAGAAAATCCAAATTTGTATATCTAGGGATGCAAAGGATTCACAAACCCTGCCGATCTCGTGCAGAGATCTGATTTGCTGATAACACTTCAACAACAAGAAGTTGTTGAGGTTTTGTCAGCCATCTTGGCACTCAGCTGAAGACAAGTCCAAAAAAAAGTAAATAATAAAGAGAAGCATCAGGGGTACGAACATCCTGTCCCCTTAGCTCTTGTGGTGGGGTCTGAAAGGGACTCCCACAGGGCTAAAAATCATATTTTTTATTTTACAAGTGGAACCATGGTGGATTCGCGACAGCTTGCAAAATAAAAAAAAAATGAAGTGTGGTCTCTCACGCCTCGTTAGTGTAATGCCTCCAGGTGGGCCAAGTCTCAGGGGCTTTTTGAAAAAAAGACAGGGAGACCCTCTGGCCCTCTCCCTATGCCCCAGGAACCACCACCTCCCTGGGGATTATTGTGTCTGTATGAGTGGATGCTTGTGACCCCCGGCTGAACCGGGGACCACACCGCTCCAGGGATTTGATTATATATGCTGGGGGGTAATCAGCCCCTCCTACTGCTCCGGTGGCCACCACCTCCGAGAGGCGTTTGTGTAATATAATGCGGGTAGGCTTCCCCACTCCCCGGGGACCACCAACCCCCAGGGCAAAATGTATTTTATTTGCAGGGGCAGCACGCCCCTGCTGCCCTGGGGACCACCAACCCCCAGGGAAAATCTTCAAAAAACAAAGGGATCTATATGGGACCCTCCGGTACCACCAACCCCCTGGGCTAAGTCCTTGTTGGGGGGGGTGTGCACCCCCTTTCTTGAAGCCACAAATTGCCATCCCTGAGGGCCAGCTTCTGCTATGTTCCAGGTTGTCCACCTCGGTCCATTGCTATTTGCTGTGGCTTGGCTGCAGCACTGCAGCCAGGCCAAGCCACAGCAAACACTCCACTGTTTGACAGCAGGTTCTTTAAAGCAGGTCAATGCAGCGCCGTGCTTGCTGAAGCAATGGCACTGCAGTGGAAGCTTTAAGGTATCCCCTGCAGTTTCAGGCAGCCAATAAAGGGCATTTCATTAAAAAATATATATAAGAAAAATAAATCAATAAATAAATAAACAAATAAATAAATTAGAAGGGACCATGGGGAGCCTCGCTGTGCCAAATAGACCATAAAGGACCAAAGGACTAAAAAATGAAGTAAAAGACAACACCCTAGCTCAGTGTGAAGATCACAGATCTTCATACTGCACTTTAGGGGTTCAAGTCCAGCTGGCCTCATTTCATTTTTTTATTTTTAAATAAAACAATATTTTTATTTTTTTAAATACATTTTTGATTTGAAATTGGAAACACATAACTCTTTCTAAGCATATGAGACATCAAAGACTAAAAAACTCTATCTCTCTCCCTCGCACTTTCTGTCTCTCTCTTGCTCTGTTTCTCTTTCAATCAATTCTCCCATGCACACACCCACTCAGACACTTACACATCTACTCACAGACCCACTCAGACACTCATGCACTCACTCAGACCCCAATCAGACCCTCACTCACCCACTCAGACCCACTCAGATAGTGACGCATCCACTCACATACCCACTCAGAACGTCACACATCCACTCACAGACCCACTGACACCCTCATGCACCCACTCACAGACCCACGCGGACATTGACGCACCTGCTAAAACACTGATTTACACACTCTCACACCCAGACAGACAATCTGGCAGCCACTCTTACCCCCCAACTTTACAGGGGAGTTATAGTTAGGTTCTGAATTTACTTGTACAAAGCCATAGAAACTAAGCAGTTAGAGTTATTTCAAGTAACTATGACTCGTGCCCTAAGGTAAGTAAAACTCACACCTCCTACCCTGCGCAGTTTTTTCTTCCATAATTTGAGTGCTAAAGTTTCATTTCTATTTTTAATTATGTTATAGAAGTTGTCATGAGTGCTGTAATAACTGAGGTAATCAGCAGTACACAGTGAGGGTGTGACGTACAGTTACCTTAGGACATGAGTTATAGTTACTTGAAATAACTCTAGCTACAACTGCTAAATTTCTGGGGTTTTGTATGAGTAAATCCAGAACCTAACTATAACGCCTCTGTATCCTTTGTTTTTAAAGTGAAATTCCTTGTTTTTTTAAAGTAATTTTAATGACTCTACAATAATCCAACCACCACCGCACACAGTCTCTCTGCGTGTGAGAAGAGCTGTGAGAGGTGTCTCAAGTTATGAAAGTGTCTGGCTGGGTGTGAGAGTGGATGTATGATGGTCTGAGTGGTTCTGTGAGTGGATGTGTGATGGTCTGAGTGGGTGCCTCAGTTTCTGAGTGGGTCTGTGAGTGGATGTGTCAGTGTCTGAGTGGGTCTGCGTGTGGGTGTGTGAAGGTCTGAGTGGGTCTATGAGTGGGTGCATGATTGTCTGAGTGGGTCTGTGAGTGGTTGCATGAGTGGCTGAGTGGGTCTGTGAGTGGGTGCATGATGGTCAGAGTAGGTCTGTGAGTGGGTGTGTGATGGTCTGAATGGGTTGTGAGTGCATGTGGTGACAGTCTGAGTGAGTCTGTGAGTGTGTGTGTGTGTATGTGTCTCAGTGGGTCTGTGAATAGGTGCATCAGAGCCTGAGTAGGTCCATGATTGGGTGCGTCAGTGTTTGAGTGGATCAGTGAGTGGGTGTTTAAGGGTCTGAGTAGTTGTTTGAGTGTCTGTGTGGGTCTGTTAGTGGGTGTCTGAGTGTCTGACTGGCTCTGTCAGTATCTGCAAGAGTTTCTGAGTGCCACTATGAGTGAATGAATTAGTGTATCAATGAGTCTGTGAATTTTTATTTTATATTTTTCATTGATATTCCCAAATTTGTTGCAAAGTTACACGGGGTCACGCTGAGCACCAAGATGTATATGCAAATATCGTGCAATGTAGAAAAAAAATAAGGCCATAATTTGACCCTGAACGACCCCATTTCAGACCCCTGTGGTCAGGGTACTTCCACCCTGATCCCTTGTGCCACTTTTTTTTTATTTTTCAGCCCCAGTGACTGTGTTCTGTAACTTAAAATGGTGGCTGCAACTTTCTGGTGTGGTTGCGGCGACCAGTGACAGCATTTCTCTTGGCATGCACATCCATGAATTCACCTCAATCGGTGAAAAAATGTTGTGACAGATCCGCAGCCCTAGATATACAAATTGATCTTCCCTTTAGCATCTCAAAAACTACTGAACAGATTTGCTCCAAGTAACAAAAAGCACAATCTGCTGAACAAAATGTAGCTTTCTGTCAAACGTGATGTAATTCGGTCCAGCAGTTCGGGCTGTGGTCCTGTTCAAACCTCCTATGGGAATGAACTTGGGCAAAGCAGGTATTTTAGCCCCCCCTTTTTCTCTGCCACTGCTTGAAAGATCACCCCAAAATTTTACATGCACAATAAGATTCACTAGCATACTTTTTTTGAAAAATGTTTTGAATATTCGTCAAATATATGTGTCAGATGCCATCTTATACACTGGTGCACAGTCCTGGGGGATGGAACTTTGGCCTGATAACAATAAAACGGGTCAAGGTAGAGGTACTCTGACCCCTTGATATCCAATAATGAGTGACTAAAGGACCCTTTATGATTGTAAAAATCCTTTCATGATCGCCAAGTTGCGACTCCATCGTGGCTCTCAGAACACCCCCCATGTGTAAAATTATGATCGAGTCATGATCCCTGCCGCAAAATAAAAAATATCTATATATTTTCAATGAAAAAAACAAAAGTTACAGGGACGTTATACTTCAGAAATAGAATTTTTTTAAAAGATAGAAATTCACTTAAAAAACCAAGGGTTACAGGGACATTATAGTTAGGGTCATATTTTAAATATACCAATCCATAGAAAATCAACAGTTAGAGTTAGAGTTATTTCAAGTAGCTATAACTCATGCCCTAAGGTAACTATAAGTCACGCCCTAGCTGTGCACAGTTTTTTCTTCAATATTTTGAAGTAATTTGGGGTAATTAGCAGTGTAGGGCGAGGGAACAAGTTATAGTTACCTTAGGGCATGAGTATAGTATTTTAATAAAGAAATAGTATTTTTTATGTATATGTAGATTTACATATATATACATATTATACATTGTTCATTGTTCAACATTAAACATTAAACCTGAGTAGATAAAATATAATACATTGTTTAAGATTAATCTTGAAAAGAGGGGCTTAAATATGCATAAAATATTTATGCCAGGACTGAGTGTCTACCACTCAAATTATTTACTTATTTATTGTTGGCAATATAATCTTTCAACCAACCTGGAACCGTCCCCTTCTTATTGAACTTTGGTTGGAGTCACAGTTGTCTATCTCTTTGAAACTAGCTCCCACATCTTCCAAAGTACATGACGTGACTTGTTTGTCTGCCATAACACCCAACCCCCCAGAGTCATTCATCACAGTCTGCTGTGTAGTATGTCCATGCACATCTTGCCCACTTTGTGAATTGTTGACCACAATTTCACCCTGAAGCCAGTCAAATTAGTCCTCCTTACTGAAATCAATCCTCCTTCCATCAGCAATCCTGTTTATATTGCACACCTTCCCATTCCTCATTCTCACTGCATTCTGCAACACCTCCACAACTTCTTCGGGCTATAGAAACAACTCTCTCTCTTGCAAACCAAACCAGGCTTCTTTACATGTACCCAGTCTCCTACCTCTATTCTAGAAGGACTCACTCAATGATTTGCATCATATTATTCCTTACTTTTCTTATGCGTAAATTGAGTCTGGTTCTCTATCTCTTCCTTTGACCATGACTCCACCCCTAGTGAAAAACAACCATCCTGGATTATACTTTGTTCTTGGTTTCCTTCCTCTCATAATCATAAATGGGGGTAATCTGTTTGCATCATTGCATGTGACTCTTTTTTCAACCTGAATAATTAAATCCCCATTTCCTTTTACATTCAACTGAGTAGTGCCTTTCAATACACAGGTACAATTCTCAACCATTCAATTTCCACTTGGGTTATATGACAATGTTGTTCTATGTTAAATTCCTTGTTTTTCAAAGTATGTTTTGGCCTTATTGGAAAGGAACTGAATGCCATTGTCACTCACAATAGATTGTGGAACATACTAATATGTGAATTTGTTGTCCACAAATTCTAAAACAGAATCAGTATCTGCTTTGTTGACTACTTTAACCACTGGCCATCTTGAAAATAAGTCAATTAACACTATAAGATACTTTTGTGGTTTGCCAGCTGGACCCATAATGTCAATAGCAGCCGTCTCCCATAGTTCCTTAGGAAGGAATCCATCACTCAAGGGAGGACACAAAGTGTGCAATGATTTATCAGCAGTGGAACAAGCACAGTAATCTCTTACTGTCCCTTCTGCAGCTATATCCATCCCAGGCCACCAGAACAGTTTCCTAAGAGCAGATTTAGATCTGACAATACCTGAATACAGTTCATGGCATGATTCCACAACTATGTTGTGCAAACTTTCATGTGGGATAATCATTTCCCTTCTGGTTGGGTTCCTTCATTCACTGTCAATTCTGGCCTTAACTCGGAAAATATCTAACTGATGGGTTGAAGGATTCTTTCCTAGGCCATCCATTCAACGGGTGCAAAAGTACGTCTTGTGAAATCTAGTCCTACATGTATTCTGTGTCATTCATTCTTGTTAATTGTTGAGTAACCCTGATCATGTATCAATGCCACATGGCACCCATTCCATGTCTCATCTTTGCACTTTTCTCACATAACTGGCATTCCTGCGAGCAAATCAGCTACAATGTTATCCTTACCAGGTGTGTAGACAATCTTGTATATAAAATTTTGCATGTGCATTGAGATCCTAGCAAGTCTTGATGATGCATTGACTGCACGTTTAGTAGTTAAAATGTTAACTAAAAGTTTTTGTCAGAACAAGCCATTCATGCTGCCCCCCAAATAAATTATTTGAAGTGTTTTTAGGCCCATGTGCAAGATAATGCCTCCCTTTCAATAATTGGGTACTTATCTTCTCTGGGAGACAAAGATCTAGAAGCATATACAATTATGTTCTCTCTTCCTTTGCTGTCCCTCTGGGACAAGACTGCCTCTAAACCCTTGTTATCAGCATCTGTAGTAATAATGTTTCCCACTGAAGGGTTAACGTTTCTTAGAGCCATTGCATTAGGGCATCACTGATTTGATGATTTTAAAATCACCCTCACAGCCAGGGGACCAAATAAATGTACTGTTTTTGTTTAGTAACTGGTGGATATTGTACGTTCTTTCCATAAAGTTGGGGATATCCTATGCACAAAACTCAGCCATACCCAGGAATAATTTCTCATCTCCCTTACTAGTTGGTGTGGACGCATTCTCAATGTGACAAAGTGACACTCTTTTCCATAAATTTACATTTAGAATGTGCTACCGTAAGGCACTTTTCTTCTGAAATTCCTAAAACTTTTAATAGCCTAGACTCATGTTCTTCTTTACTTGAGCCAAATACCAAGAAATCATCCTGGAAGAAAGTAACCCCCATTCCTTACGAAATAGTTGGAACATGAGATTCTGAAAGACAGTAGCTACTAATGCCAAGCTGAATGGCGTTCGCCTAAATTGGAAGCAACTAAAAGGGGTGATGAAAGAAAATAATTTCTTAGATTCAGTTGGCAATGAAATCTGGTGGTATGCAGAGGAAAGGTCTATTGTGGAAAACATTTTACATCTTTTAAACAAGTGACCATCTCATTTATTTTGGACAAAGAAAATCTGTCTATAATAATTATGCAACTAAGCAACATAACACATCCACTCTATTACAAAAGTCTTTTATCTACTAGGCAATATACTGTTCCCTTTGAGGTAGCATAACATGATGCATAAGACTATCTACCTACTCATTCAAGACAACCTCTAAGCAGTCTGCTTTTACAGCACTATGCATTGTGGCTTAATCCTTTGACCTACACAGCCTTAATAACGGAAATGTCTATCCTTTTTTCCTCATGTTAGGGAATCTGAAGTCACCACAAGTTTTTGGACTCCACTGGAGGGAATAAAAAAAATTGCAAAAATATAGCTTTTTTTTAAAATGCTGCTCAAGAAAGTGTATGGAGTTTTTTTTTAAATATCACATCAACAAAAGGTTTGTGTGATAAGAACTGCATCTTCCCAGTGTCAAGAAGCAGGCAGAGCCGTAAAAAAAGAATTGTTGGAAATGTACCTACTTTTGCACTGTATTTCTCTATATTTTTGCCTATAATAGCTAAGCCGTTTTTGTTGAGCATAGGCCTATGTGCACTGAACTCCTGCTAACAGCTGTAAAGTGCTTGTGCTCTCCCTCTTAAACATGATAAAATTGACAAATACCTAGTTGGCACCTTTAATTTACTTATACTGTAAGTCCTCAGTAAATGGTATAATATGTAAATTTATGCTACTAGTGTACTGCATCACTCATTGTGCCACCAACTTAAGTAGCACTGTAAAACATGTCTTCAGGCCATTACATCATTGGCAGGCAGTTTTAAATTAGCATTTTGACCTGGAAATATAAACATTTTGCCAGTCCCAAATCTTCCTTTTTAAAATGAATATGTCGCCCCAAAGGTCAGTTGCATGGTATTCAAAAAGTAGGAGATATATATTCAAAAATGTACTTGTTGTGGTATTGAACAAATCTCCAAAATTGTGGTTGCATTGCAGCAAGTCTGGCGCTCCCATAGGAAAACACTAGGTTAAATTATAAAAACTTATAATGCTTAATTTTAGTTCAGGAGCAACTAGGAAAATGATTCAAGGACTTATTTTATTAATATTTCTAAATTCAGTTTAATGGTAAAGTCTGATTTGATATCACTATTTTGAAAATGACACTTTTAGCAAGTTGTCATTTGTGTGCCTAAGATGTGGATTGTTCCCAGATAGTGGACTAAAGGCTTGGGTTTAAGGAGATGCCTTGCTTCCTCAAGCAGGATGGCCTGGGGGGTTGTGCCCATCCCCTTCCTGAGCTTGAAAGGGCACCTACCTTCTCACTAGCAGATGTATCTCACACCGAGACCTGACTCTTTTTGTCTTCCTAAACAGCTCTGATCCAAGTCCAGTGGATGAGGGGCACTACTTCAGAAAAGGTTTGGAGTGACCACAGGAAAGCTTTGCCTATTCTCATAACCACCCCTTTGGAGTAGCACAGGGAGCAATGATCAAGAAAAGACAGGTTCTGCGTTTTTGGATTTCAGTGGAGAAAGGCATTGTGGGATAAATTACAGTAAAACACAGAGGAAGTGCAGCAAACGTGAGTGGGGTCACCCATGGGAACTTTTACCCCATTGGTTAGGGAGTGGCCCAGAGTGAGAAATTGGGTTATTGAATGGGTAGAGAAGCCCCACTCAGGCAACAACCACAGTCGTTGTGAGGGTTAACCTCAAAGTCACTAAATTAACCTGTGCTTAATCCTCTGATAGTGTGGCACAAAAACAGTCAGGTTTAATTTAGAGGCAATGTGTAAAGTATGCTTGCAGCATACAAACAGTAATAAAGTGATAACACAACACAAGAAAAATCCCAAACCAATTTAGAAAACAAAATAGAGTAAACGTTAATAATTCAAATGAAACCAGAAAGACAATAATCCAGTTAGATCCAATCAGTAGAACCAGAGATATGCAATGTTAAAGTTTTAGTGAAAATAGCTCCTAAAATCAGAAAGTGCCTCTTGCATGCATCTGGTTAGACTGGGGCAAAGTTACAAGTTCAGCCTGACCGCAATAAAGTATGGGTCAGATACAAGAACCAAGTTAGTCCCGCTGAGAAGTTACCTTTGAATTTTTGTGCAAAGAGTTCCCCTTGCATTGAAGGTGACTTTGCAGACCAGACTTTGCGTTCTGGTAGGTCATCACTGTAGTGCAAACTGCAGTTCAGGCATTGTGGATGGTCATTGCTATAGTGCAAAGAGGCAGTTGGGCATCCTGATGGTAGTTGCAGTAGTTTTGCATTTGTAGTCATTGAGGTCTGCTTTTACTGTAACGTGAGTCTCATCTTGACATTCATTGCGAGATGTCACTTTCGATGCAAAAACCAGGTCATCACGAGCGGCATAGTCTTGGAATAAACAGGCTAGTTTGCAGTGGTGGAGACCTCAAACTTCAGTATTTTCTCCTTTACTTTAGGAGCATTACACTCTAGTGCCAGCCAAGGATCTAGGCCCTGGGGGCACCTCCTGGGCATCAGAGACTCACTCCAGCAGAGGCCAGCTGGGCTCCGTCAAGTTCAGTTGCAGCATATCTGCTGGGCAGTTGCAGGGAGGCCCCTAAAGCTTGTTGTGTCCCTGTAGCTCACAAAGGAGGTCAGCCAACTGACCCTTGGAGTCACTCTGGTTAGCCTGAGATGATGCCAAGGAGGTCCAGATCTCCTCAGACAGCAAGGCAGTCCTTGAAGCAGAAGGGCAGCCATCTGGCAAAAAGGCATTCAGTTTTCTGTAACTTCCACAGTTCCAGAAGTATTCTGAAAAAGGGCTCTGAAGGTCTAATATTTATCCCTGGTGCCAGCACCTGTGTGGGGAGGACTCCCTGTCCTACCCCCAAATCTGGTTCTGTAAAGCTCTTCCCCTTCTGCCAGCACCTGTGTGGGGAGGACTCCCTGTCCTACCCCCAAATCTGGTTCTGTAAAACTCTTCCCCTTCCCCCATCAACACTTTGAACTGTCTCAGAGTGACAAATTGCAAGGCAGGTCTAGTGTCAGGTTCCTTTGTGTCAGGAGGCAAACACTTTTGAAGTATAAATTGGGCTGGGTACAGCCCCTTCTCATTCGTCCTGCCAGGATGACCTACCCTGTCCTCATCTAAGCCCTCTTTGTGCCACAGTCTAGAAGGAATACACACATTCCAATTTCAGAACCATTCTCAGTCATGTGGCCCAGGGCACCAGCAGAAGGCACAAATGGTTGAGACAAGGACATGACAATTTCCTAAAAGTAGCATTTTTAGAATTGTGACCAAAAATCTGACTTTACTTTTAAAAAGGATCGAAAATTGCAATTCATTTGAGTGCAACCAGTATATCTCTATTGTCTTCCAATCCAAAGTTTGCACTATTTAAATGTAATAAGATAAGCCAGTGAAAGTAAATGGGAGAGATGTACCATACAGCAGTGAAACAAACGGTGCCAGTTTTTCACTGCAAGGGCTTACAAAACTTAAGAACATGTGTCCTACTTTCTAAATACAGTGCACTCTGTCTTAATAGCCTTTAGGGCCTACCTTAGGGATGACTTAATAGTATTAAAGAGCAGGTTGAAATGGCAGCTTACATCTGTACTACAGGCTACAGTGGTAGGCTTGATACATGTTTAAAACTGTACTTTAGTTGGTGGCATAATGAGTTCTATAGGCCTACCAATAGCATTTAATTTACAGGTCTTAGGTACCATCTACTAGGAACTTACAAGTAAATTAAATGTGCCAATTAGGTGTAGGCCACTTCTACCATGTTTGAAGGAGAAAACACAATCACTTTAATACTAATAGCCTAAAAGCCAACAAACAAGAGGTTCAGCAAAACAGAATGAGTGAAGGCAAATATGTTGGGAAAATACCACACTAAGGATGTCAGGTCTAACACCCAATGATAGGCTGGCACTGGGCATAAAAGTGGCATCCACAGTATCTTTCATAGAACACTCCTGTACCTATGAAGATCAGAAGAAGGACTGCCCTGCTGTCTGAGCCCTATAGAAAGAAGGGACCTGCTTGCCTTGAATCCAGGACCCCAGAAGTGACTCCAAGGGTCAGCTTGCTTACCTCCTGTTTGAGCTGCAAGGACACAACAAGCTGAAAGAGGCATTTTCCCCCAACTGTCCAGCTGACCAGTTCCAATTGGAACTGCCCTGGACCCTGTTGCTGGCCTCTGTTGACCTGAGCCCTAACTCCAAAATGGTGCCACCAATGTTCTGTTCCATTGGCTGGTGTAAGAGTGTACTCTTCCTGTCCAAACTACAAAATTTGGGACTTTAGAACTTTTTTGCCAACTCTTGCTCTAAAACACCTATGGGAGACCGGAATCGCAGTAGAGCTGAAGCCTTCGGATCACCAGTCTGATTCAACTTGCTGGTTTGCCCTGCTGGCAGTGATCTGACTTCCAGAAACGTTTCTAAGGTCAGAAGTAAAGGGCGTCTGCTGGACCAATGCGGTGTAGCAAACCATCAGCACCAATGCCTTCCCAGGCACAGACTTTGGACTTCACCTGCACAGATCTTTCCTGCCTTCAATGACAATTGGGTTGAGACCCCACTCTAAAGCAACACTCCATTGTTGAACTCTGCATTATATCCAGCTGGCAGTTTCCCCCTGGC
Source organism: Pleurodeles waltl (assembly GCF_031143425.1). Lineage (NCBI taxonomy): Eukaryota > Metazoa > Chordata > Amphibia > Caudata > Salamandridae > Pleurodeles > Pleurodeles waltl. The sequence continues at coordinate 1,102,748,043 of NC_090440.1, forward strand.
CACAACTCATCAATGACCACTTTTTTCCTAAATAATTTCTATGCTCGAAGGTAAACTTGCCACGGGACAAGCCTAGTCCCCATATCTGATCTGAGCTCCATTTCAGTCAGCCTTTACCTTTTGACTTTGACCTTTTCTAGCACAACCAGCTAATCACAGTTGGTGCTTTTTGGCACTATTTTGAATTCAAAATGTAAAAATTCATATCTCCAGTTCAGTCTTTAGTTACTGGATTTTTTAAATTTTTGGTGTTGTTTTGTTTATTGAAATCTATTCTATTTGTTGTTTTTGTGATTTTTCTTGTTTTAGGTTTTCACTATAGGGTTGTTTCGTACTGAGCAAATACTTTACACATTGCCTCTAAGTTAAGCCTGCTTGCTTTCTGCCAAGCTACCAGATGGTCAGGCTTTTGTATGTCACCTGACAAGGATTTTGATTAATATTTGAGATAGGTTCTCACTGCTCCCAACTAATACTCCAATTTCTTACAATATTTTTTTTTTTACAGCTATTTTTATATTTCCTTGTTGCAGTTGATTTTTCATACTTTCTGTTGTTTTTACCTAATAGGTGACGTCATAAAGGTAATAATCTCCAAAAGATTGATAGAATTTAGAATTCACAAAGACATTCTTTGTATAGGTTGTTTGGGGTTTTTGCAAAGAAACTAATTGGTGGAATGAAAACATAGTCAGCGTAAGTTTGAAACTATAGAAAAATTTAGATTCATTTGTAGCTCTGAGGACACATTTACAAATGTAATATGAATATGAATACAATCTTTATTACATTATATTACAATAATTATAAATGAACATAAAACACAATACAACTCAAACAATAAATACAGTAAAACCCATAAAAACCAATACAATCAGTATAAATTAAAAAACAAGTGACTCTGTATAATTAATAATTCAAAACCTTGCTCCAAGCCAATACACCCTTCAAGAGAGCATTGCCCATACCACCTCTTCACAATTTAATAACTGTAAAAACATACAAATATTATCTAAGATAATGTTCTTTAGGATTTTCTTTTTTACAGTGATATGCAGAATTTGTATGTTGTTCAAAAACTTGACTCTCAGAGCCAACAACAGTGCTGCAGCATGTAATGTTTTAACATAGGGTTCAACAACAGTGCTGCAACATGTAAAGTTTTAATATTGGGTTCTGACCATGCATTAATTTATATAGTAACATCTAATGAATAAAAAAATCTGCTTTTTTCTCCTATTGTGATTCACAGGGCATTTTGCAAAATGTGTTCTTTCTTGCAAACTGGCTTACATTTGGTATCCAAAACTGAAGAGCAATTCAATTGATAATAAAAAATCTTCTACCATTCTGCGTTTCCACACTTCTTCTGATAAAATCAGTAACCCCACATGCATAGTGAGGTTTATCACCTACAACAGTAAAGGCCCCAAAAGGCAAGGTGGAGTAAATACCTTTTCACCTAAAGAATGGTCAGTTTTGGACATCTGAGGAGCTCCACTATTTGGACCCAAAATTCCAAAAGCTAGCCACTTGGGGTGTCATGGATGTTATGTTTTACTTGCATCACACTTTGAGCCTGACTACAAGTGTGGCGTTCTCAAAATCGCCAGACTCACGGTGGCGGTCTGACCACCTGTGATGGTGTGACCACCATATTAAGAATGCCAGGGGACCACCATCTGCACCAGGATCTCTGATCCTGACAGGCTGACGGCAGTCGTTTTTGTGATCACCCTGGGTGGTGCTGAAGTCAGCACTACCCTGCAAATTACAACAATGTTCTCTGCCAGACTTTTCTTAGTGGTCCAACCACTATAAAAAGTCTGGCGGAGAACAAATGCTGGGGGCCACAGGACATTGTCATGGGAAGTTCAGGGGTCCACTCCCCAGCAATGTCAGAATGTGCTCTTTCTTCTCAGCAGACAGTGTGAATTCTGAGGGTGCTGGTCGGCCTCACTGTGCGACGGCATTGGACTCGACTCCATGTGGAGCTGAGTACAATGCCGCTGCACATTTTCCACTGGGCTGAATGGCAGAAACGTTGGTTTCTGCAGGTCAACCCAGTGGAAAACTCACAATTGTTGTTCCGTGTGCCTGTGGCCTACCATCGGTATTCCATGTTTGAACTGCAGCACCATCCGCGGATCATTCTTTGAACTGTCCAGCCCGCAGCTGCTGTTTTTTCACCCTGTGATGGAGTTGCAGACATCTGCGATGCACACACTTCTAGATAAATACTGTCATGGTGCTTCCCTACTATTGGGATCCCCTGCGCAATATGTTTAGTGTTCTTTCCTGGTCTTGATCTTCAGCCCATGTTCTGTCCTTTCTTCCTCCTAGGGTGCTTTACACATTGTTCTCAGAATGATAGGGGGTGATTTGTTTCTCCAATCCACCATTGTGTTTTCTCTGTTTTTTCATATGGAGCACTTCCCTATCCAAGATGGTGATCTTTCTCTTTCCTGTTTTGTCACTTCCTGTTTTTCAGTATTTAAGGGGCCAGTTTCCTTTTTTTGCAAACACTCCTTGCCTTTTAGTGTGTCCTCACTCCTCCTGACTGTTGTTGCTGTTCTAGTTGGCATTTCCTGCTGACTTCTCCTGCTTGCTCCTTGTCTTGTCTCTGGTTTTTAGTGTCTCTCTCGATCCTTCCATCTTGGAGTTCCTGTACTTTGGAGGGTTTCCCTCTAAGGTTTTTCCTCTGTGGGACTCCTTCTGGGAGGCACAGTCTGCCTTGGCATACTCATTGTCAGCAGCACCATGGCTACTGGGAAGAGTCACCCCTACCTAGGACAGACAAGGGCATACAAGAAACCAAGTCATGGTCCTATCAAATCCAACAAGAGAGGTAAGAGTGATCAGAACATGACAGTAAAAGGGAAGGTGTGGAGACCACCAGCTCTGCTGTGGTCTCCTCACCACAGATCTGGTGATCGAGTTTTCTAACTGCAAAACTCATAATCAGGCCTATGTTGTTATACTCAGGATGCTCTCCAGACATCCCACCCAGTATTCCCACACTCCATTCACTAAAAATGGTACATCATTTGTGGGCTGTGTCAATCATCCCAGAGAGAAACCCATCAAAAGTGGTCTGTGAGAAGTCACTGTAGCATCAATCTAGTTTTCACATTGTTTGGTCCATTCCTATCACACTCTTTCAGCCCACCTGAACACGTGAGACACCATTTGTCTTGTGAAACAGATGAGCGCCTACAATTTCTACACACATTAATGAGGGCAAAATTGAATTTTTGACCCATAGTTTTATGTTTGCAGGGCCTTCTTGCAAGAGAACTAATTTGGATCCATGCAAGCCACAAAATCCATGATTTCCCTGGGTCTCACGTTTTCAGAGATGTACAGGGTTGGTAGGGTAATCCAGGAGCAAGCCAATTCTATGGCCAAGCATTGCAGTCACCCAATATGGAAAGAGCTGGTGTTTGTAAGCACATTTGTGACATTTGCAAGACTTCTTGGTAAGACCGCATGCTGGGATCTATATAAGCCACACAAACCTGGATTTACTTAATTCTCTAGGCTTCAGGTATGCCAGAATAGCAGCTAACCAAGATAGCAGCTGACCAGGAGCCTAAACACTGCTGACATCACCCATGATAAGTTAGAGGAAAGAGGAATTTATTTAGGCATCGTTTGGGCATAGGTCCCTAAAGAGAAGAGGTACACCCCCCATTTTGCTACCCATCATGGGGGAAACAGAAGGACTGTCTAGGGCCCAGTGGTTTTGTTGAATGCCTAATCAAACCACACCCCATAACTTTTTTTAACATTTTAACATTTTATTCTGATTGTCTAGTGGGATCTATATACTCCCTGGGAGCAGATTGGCAGTGTCTTTGCAATCTTCCCACCACCCACCTGGAGGGCAGAGAGACTACAGGGTTTGGCTGGGGTGGGTGGCAGAGTGCCAGGACACAGCAGCCACCAACTCAAACATAATTACAAAAAAAGAGATTGAATCAATAATAGTCTAGTGAGCCTTATACCCCTAGGGCGGATTGGAGTAACCCTTGAATATGCTCCCTGGGGAGGCAGAACAACCATCATGGGACTATGGAAGGTTGGGTTGTCCAGTGAAAGGACCATTCAGCCCCCCCAATCAACCCAGCCCAACATTAGGAAAAACATAGATAGAAAAAGGTAATTAAGTAATCCCTGGTGTCTAGTGGTGCTTGCCACACTCCAGTTCTAGACTGGATGTCACTGCTTATTGTTTGCACATTATGGAAGAATAGTTGTATACCCCTGCTTTGGGGCAAGACATTTGAAATCTTCAATGCAAAATCACAGACCTCAAGAACACAAACAGGAGGGAATATTTATGTATTTTTTAGGGTCCCCGAAAACAAGAAGGATAGAGATGATGACTTTCCTGGAGGGCATTCTGTATTATGTCATCGGTCTCTCTTTCAGCCCTAGCCTGGAATTCAAAGAGCTCAGTAGTATGATCCAGGAGACTAAATGAAGGTGACAGACCAAGGCCTACCATTACATGTCTGTTGTAGATTCAGCACACAAGACATTTTGTGGCCAGGAAAAATGGGCCCTCATTACAAACCTGGTGGTTGGTGATAAAGCGGTGGTAAAAAAAATAGAATTATGACCACGGCGGAAACCGCTCAGACAGACAGCCACTTTAACACACCAACCGCCAGGGCGGAACCAACAAGCACCACAATGGTAACCGCCAACGGCCAGTCGGAAGACAATGTTCTGCCCACTGTTATCATGACAGGCCTATCCGCCACCTTTTTCGGGGTGGTACCAATGACAATAAAAGCCTGGCGGAAACACTGCACAGAAGGGAAACAACTCACCTCTGGAGACACAGGGAACAACCATGCTACCATGGAGCCCAAGTTGTTGGTGTTCCCCATGCTCGTCTATCTTCTTCTTCACTATGAACACCAACGCCGGTGAAGATGACAACGGTGAGTACTGCTGCCTAGCACATAGGGGAGGGGGGGATGAAAAAGAGAGTGACAGACACACATGCAACATGCAACACCCCCACCCCCTTGCACACAAGCAGATGCAGGAACAGTACATACTAACCCCATACCCCTCAGGAATAATGCAAGGACAAAATGATTTGAAGAAAGTGAGTGTAATAAGTAAAAATGCTATGAATAAGTGCAGCAATAACCAAACGTAAATACATATGTACAAATGTAGGAACACTGCCCAGTCCTCAATGTCCGTGGGCCACAGGGCCACAATACATAGGCCAAGGCCTCACCTCACCCCTGCAACAACACAGAGAGAACACTGCAGGGGCATCAGGTCGAAAACAGACAGGCACCTCAGGGGGACGGGGAATGGGGGGGAATCTCAGCCGGAAGATGGTACAAAGCCACTGGTCCTGGAGAGGACCACATGCCCATTACTCTGTCCTGGGGAGTGCAAGGCCACAGTCTCTAAAGTGGGTGGTTTGCCCTGTGCTTGGTCCTGGGGAGTGGAAGGCTACAGTCTCTCAAGTTGGTGGTTTGCCCAGTGCTTGCTCCTGGGGAGTGCAAGGCCACAGAACATCTCAAGTGGGTTGTTACCGAACTGCTTTGTCCTGGGGAGTGCAAGGCCACAGTCTCTCAAGTGGGTGGTCTGCCCACTGCTTGGTCCTGGGGAGTGCAAGGCCACAGTCTCTCAAGTGGATGGCTTGCCCACTGCTTGGTCCTGGGGAGTTCAAGGCGGCAGTCTCTCAAGTGGGTGGTTTGCCCACTGCTTGGTCCTGGGGAGTGTAAGGTCACAGTCTCTCAATTGGGTGAATACTTCCACTGGTTCTGGAGGGGGCATTGTGCCACATTAGCTTCATCCTGGGAAGGATGGGGTGAGTGGATGGCTTGTTCCACTGGTTCGAGAGGGGGCATTGTGCCCAGTGATGCAGATCACACCCACAGGATTTGCTGGGGCCAGGCCTCACAACAGCACATGGAGGCAGGACTACACACTGTCTGCCAGCGGTGACGGCTGCTCAGTGGTGGCAGTGGTGGTGCTGCTGGCTGAGCTGGCAGTGGTGGGGGAGGCTCCAGCCCATCCCCTGCAGCCTCGGACGGCTGCCCACTGGGGCTGCTGGTGGTGCTGGCAGTGGTGGGGAGAGGCTCTAGCCTTTCCCCTGCAGCCTCGGACAGCTGCCCACTGGGGCTGCTGCTGCTGGCAGTGGTGTTGGTGGCGGTGCTGGTGGTGGTGCTGGCAGTGGTGCTGCTGGCGGTGCTGGTGGCAGTGCTAGCAGTTGTGGGGGGAGGCTCCAGCCCTTCCCCTGCAGCCTCGATACTGAACTAACATGGTTGGTGGTGGGGGCTCCGAATGACTGCCAGCACCATGCCTCCTGTTCGTCCTGCCTGCAGGTATAGGCCCCTTGCCCTTCCTCGGGCCAACTGGTGGTTCCTCCTTGACCTTCATCGGGCCAGCTGGTGGTGCCTCCTTGCCCTTCCTCGGGGCAGCTGGTGGTGCCTCCTTGCCCTTCCTCGGGGCAGCTGGCGCAGGCACCCTTTCTGTGGCTGCCTGGTGCCCAGTATCCTTTCCCACCTGGGGTATCTTTCATCACTACAGTGGCCGTGGAATGGGGGGCTGAGGTGCTCGCCTGGGTTCTGACCACCCTGGCCCAATGGGAAGGACGGGGGAAGTGATAGGGAAGAGGTCAGTGATGGAGAGGAAAAGCTTCTTAGGGACAGTGGGGCAGGAAGAGGGAGAAGGTTTGGGAGTGGAGGAAGAGGAAGTACTTGTAGGAGGTGTCAGTCTGCTGTGTTTGGGTGCAGGTGCATGGGCTGGATGCTGTTGTGAGGTGGATGGCTGTTGGGTGTCTGAGTGCTTGCGTTTGTGTACTTTGGGAGGAGGGGGCACAGACACAGTGGGAGAGGACACAGGAGACGTGTGCATGGATGTGGGGGTGGTGTCTGCCAGTGAGGGGTGTGTAGTGATAGGCATGCTGGTGATGGAGGAAGTGGATGTGGATGTACCACATGCAGGTATGAGTGGAGACGCTACTGGGAGGGAGGTGGATGAGGAGCAGGAGGGGGCCTCACTGAAGGCAGTGGATGTTGGTATGTCTGATTCTGGAAAGTGTTTGTGTGAGTGCCTGTGTGATGATGTGTGGTGTTTGTGTTTGCCTGAGCAACTCATGTGTGTTGTGTGCATGCTGGTCTGTCTGTGTGCTTGGGATAGGTTGGGGTTGAGGGGAATGGGCCTGGGAAGTGGAAGTTGGAGGGGGAGGCTAGAAACAGGGACAATTATGCCATCAGAGAGGAGGCCAGAGCCTGGAGTGAATGCCCTCTAGGAATGCATTTGTCTGTTGCATTTGGGCAGTAAGCCGCTGGATGGCTTTCACAATGGTTGACTGCCCAACAGAGATGGATTGCAGGAGGTCAATAGCCTCCTCACTAAGGGCAGCAGGGCTCACTGGTGCAGGGCCTGAGGTGCCTGGGGTGAAGGAAACACGCTGAGGGGCTGCTGGGAGGGCGGCTGCCACCAGGGAGCTTCCATCGGAGGAGGTATCACTGTCAGAACTGTCCCCTCCGGTCTCTGCCATGGTGCTCCCCTTGCCCTCCTTCCCACTGGTGCCCTCACTGTCGGTGGATTCGGCATCCTGGGTTTTGTGGGATGCAGCTCCCTCCATCACCGGTGCCTCTGCTCCTCTGCCAGATGATGCTAATGCACAGAAGGACAGGATGACAAAACAAAAAGGGGGGAGAGACAAAGGATACACTTGGTCAATGGCGGCAACAACACCACCATTGGCGTACACAACACACACACACAGGAAACAGCTCTACGCACTAGGCAATGCACTACCAGTCACAATGCTAGCCCCCAGCCCATAGACAGAGACACCTAACGCCAATTGCAGCATACCTGAGACCCACAGATCCCTGCCTAGTGGTGGATGCCTACTAGCCTGTTTGGAGGAAGTTAACATCAGACCCTGCCCAACATGGGACCTACCCTGCAGTATCAGGCCTGGCCTAGAGGCACATTCCCCACCCGGAACCCACCCCACCAGGTGCATGTAGTGTTTTGGGGCACTGTACTCACCCCCTTGTGGCTGCATTGACGCCCCCAAGTGCCCATCCAGCTCCAGATAGGCCAGTATGCAGGCCATCAGGGGGTCAGGGTTCGATGGGCACCACTTCTTCATTGGGAGGCCATCCCCAGCTGGGCCTCCGCCGTCTTCCATGCCCAGCGTCTCAGGTCCTTCCATTGTTTCCAACAGTGGGTGCTCCGTCTGCCATAGACCCCCACAGGGTCCGCAAGTCCTTGGCGATGCCACGCCATATACCCTTTTTCTGATGGGTGCTGACCTGCAAGGAAATGGACACAGGGTAAGGTATTAGTCTGACCGTCCTGCCTGTTACACTCATGGCCCACCATAGCCCTTCCCATCCACTTACTCACAGACATGGCCCAGCGTACATGCTGCACGCTGCCCAGGGCCCATCCGCCACCCCCCCTACACGAGGCCTTCACACACACAACTCCATGCAGTCAAGCCCCATGCATCGTGCTCACAGTTTACTCACCTGTTGGTCTGGAGGCCCATACAGCATTCGGTACTGGGGTAGGACCCCATCCACCAGTCTCTCCAACTCCACAGAAGTGAAGGCAGGGGCCCTTTCCCCAGTCACACGGGCCATGGTAGCTTCCTGACACAGGTCACAGCAGCACATGCAGTGCAGGACCTCTCCTGTTGAAGGTCAGGTAACAAGTGAGGAATCAGATGCATACCGTCACCGCCGGCGTACATCACCATTTGCCACTGTAACCTATAGGGCCCAATTATAACCAATGAGGAGTTGCACAGCGGTTCCCGACCACCTCCGGCAGAGGCGCACAACATCAGCGGAATTACCTCACTTCCACCTTTTCCTGTGTGTATTTCCTCTGCAGCTCAGCCCCCATCAAAAGAAGGGTATATGGCATGCCATCGCCAAGGACCTGCGGACCCTGGGGGTCTACGGCAGGCGGAGCACCCACTGCCGGAAATGGAGGGACCTGAGATGCTCGGCATGGAAGACGGCAGAGGCCCAGCTGGGGATGGCCTCCCAACGAGGAAGGGGTGCCTGTCGAATCCTGACCCCCCTGATTGCCTGCATACCGGCAGTGGCCTATCAAGGGCTGGATGGGCGCTTGAGGGCATCACAGCAGCCACAAGGGAGTGAGTACAGTGCCCATCATTACAACTTACGCATGGTAGGGTGGTATCCGGGTGGGTGGGTGGCAGTGGGTTTCCCTAGGCCAGGCCTGACATTACAGTGTAGGTCCCCTGGTGGCAAGGGTTATGAAGGGATAATCCTGCTACCTAGCTCATAGGCATCCACTACTGGTCAGGGCTGTGTGGGTCCCAGGTGTGCTGGATTTTCCGGTGTGTGCCCCTCCCCATGCCTTGGTGGCTAGCAATATCACTAGTAGTGCAATGCATAGTGCGTAGGCCTGTTCCCTGTGTGTGAGGGTGCTGTGTATGCCAACGGTGGTGTTGGTGCAGTGTATTGTTTGTCTCTTCCCCCCCTTCTTGTTTTGTCACCGTGTCCTTATGTGCATTAGCATCATCTGGCAGAGGAGCTGAAGCACCAGGGATGGAGGGAGCTGCATCCCACAGGACCAAGGAGGCGGAGTCCACCAACGGTGAAGGCACCAGTGGGACGGAGGGCAAAGGGAACACCACTGCGGAGACTGGAGGGGACAGTTCAGACACAGATACCTCCTCCGATGGAAGCTTCCTGGTGGTGGCGGACACTTCTGTGACCACCCTGGCTACAGGTACATCCGCCAACCCTGTACCAGCACCGCCCTCCCAGCAGCCCCTCATCGCGTTGCCAATGCCCTCTCACCCAGGAGGGTGGGCATCTCCTTCGCTCCAGGCACCTCAGGCCCTGCCCCAGTGAGCCCTGCTGCCCTGAGTGAGGAGGCTATTGACCTCCTGAGATCCATCTCTGTAGGGCAGTCAACCATTGTGAATGCCATCCAGGGGCTGCAGCCCAGATGCAACAGACTAATGCATTCCTGGAGGGCATTCACACTGGCTTGGTGGCCCAACAGAGATTGATCCAGGCTCTGGCCTCCGCTCTGATGGCAGCCACTGTCCCTGTTTCCACTCTCCCCCCTCCAACTTCCTCCTCCCAATCCCATTCCCCTCAACCTATCCCAAGCACACAGGCAGATGAGCATGAACACAAGACAACACACAAGTGTGACACAGGCAAACACAAGCACCACACTTCATCCTACATGCACTCACATGCACTCACACAAACACCAACCAGATGCAGACATACCAACATCCACAATTTCCAGTGTCTCCCCCTCCACCTCCTTCCCAGTTCCATCTACACTCACACCTGCATGCGCTACACCATCATCCACTACCAGCATCACCACCACACCTAGCAGAACACACACCTCACTGGCAGACACCTCAACAACAGCCATGCACACGTCCCCTGTGTCCTCTCCCACTGTGTCTGTCCCCCCCCCTCCCAAGGTACACAAACAGAAGCACACAGACACCCAACAGCCATCCACCTCACAACAGCATCCAGCCCACTCACCTCCACCCAAAATCAGCAGACAGACACCTCCTACAACCACTCCCTCTTCCTCCACTCCCAAACCTTCTCCCTCTTCCTGCCCCAATGTCCGTAAAAAAACTTTTCCTATCCACCATTGACCTCTTCCCTCCCTCTCAATCCCCATCCTGCTTGTCTGGCCAGGGTGGCAAAAACCCAGCCAAGCACCTCAGCCACCTAGTCCACGGGCCCAGTTGTCACCACACCCACTCGTGGTGGAAAATGATCCAGGGCACATGTTGTGAGGGTGAAGGAGCCTGCACAGGCAGCCTCAAGGTAAAGGAGCCTGCCCCAGCTGCTACCAGGAAGACTAAGGAGCCTGCCCCAGCTGCCAGGAAGAGCAAGGAGCCAGCACCAGCAGACAGGAAGGGCAAGGGGCCTGGGGCAGAAACTGTGACGGAGCCCCCACCACATAACCATGGTTGTGCAGCCGTATGAGGTTGCAGGGGATGGGCAGGAGCCTCCCCCACCAGTAGCAGCAGCAACACCACCTCCAGTGGGCAGCCATCCGAGGTTGCAGGGGATAGGTAGGAGCCTTCCCCCACCACCACCACCATTGAGCAGCCGTCACTGCTGGCGGACGGTATGTAATCCGGCCTCCATGGGCTGCTGTGTGGACTGTCCCCTGCAAATCCAGTGGGTATGATACCCACCAGAGAGACTGTGATCTTACACTCCCCAGGATCAAGAGCACAGGGGACAATGCCCCCCTTCAGAACCAGTGGGTAAGACACACACCTACCCCAGCCTCCCCAGGATCAAGAGCACAGGGCACGATGCCCCCTCCAGAACAAGTGGGTAAGACACCCACTTGAGAGACTGTGGCCGTGCACTCCCCGGGGCCAACCACAGGACATGTTGCCCCCTCCAGAGCATGTGGGCAAGTCACTCACTTGAGAGACTGTAGCCTTGCACTCCACAGAACCAAGCACAGGGCCTGTTGCCTTCTCCAGAACCAGAGGTCTTGTTTCATCTGCCGGCTGAGGTGCCCCCTGTCTCCCACCCCCCTGAGGTGCCTGCCTATTTCCCAACTGATGCCCCTGCAGTGTTCTCTCTGTGTTGAGGCTGGTGCCATGTGTGGCCTTGGAATTGGGCCTGTGGCCATGTGGACAACGTACATTGTGGACTGGGCTGTGTCCCTTTTTATGTACATATGTATATATCTATTATTTTGCCTCACTTATTTATTTTGATGTGTTGCTCTCATTACATTCACTTTTTCTAAAATGTCTTGTCCTTGCATTATTCATCTGAGTAAATATGTTTTAGTACTGCAGCTGATTGTTTGCATAGTATTGTGTGTGTGTGTGTGTGTTGCATGTGTGTGTGTCACTCTTGTTCCCCCCCATTGTGTGCTAGGCGGCTGTACTCACCGTTGTCATCTTCGCCGGTGTTGGTGATCGTGGTGGAGCAGCACGTAGAAGACCATGGGGAAAACACGCAGCTCGGGCTCCATGGCGGCGTGGTTGTTCCCTGTATATCCAATGGTGAGTCCTTTCACTTCTGTGCAGTGTTTCTGGCAGGCTTTTGATGTCGTTGGTACCGCCACTGAAAAGGTGGCGGTTTGCAGGGTCATAATATGGTGGGTGGAACATTGACTTCCGCCTGGCTGTAAGCGGCTACTGCCGTGGTGCCTGTTGTTTACACCCTGGTGGTGGATGTGATACATTGGCTGTCTATAGGAGATCTATCCGCCAGGGTCGTAATTTGGCAGTAATTACCGCCAGCCTGTTGGCGGCATTACCACCACTTTTACACCAACAGCCAGGGTTGTAATGAGAGGCAAAGTCTTTACCTATATTATGTAGTTTTCATGTAGCTCTGTAGCTTGGAATTGGGATGAGTGAGATGTGATGGTGGTGTGTGTGGGACGTGGTGGAGTGATGGGAGTGAGGGTGAGGGTGGGGGTTTGTGATGGCATGCAGGTAGGGGGGTGATAGTAGTAAAGAGTTGACTTACCAGAGTCCAGACCTCCTCCTTCTCTGGCCAGGCCCTCAGGATGCATGATTGCCAAGACTTGTTCCTCCCATGCTGTTAGTTGTAGGGGAGGAGGTGGTGGTCCACCGCCAGTCCTCTGTACAGCGAGTTGGTGTCTTGCTGCAATGGAACGCACCTTCCCCATAGGTTGTTCCACCTCTTCCTGATGTCATCCTTGGTTCTGTGGTGCAGTCCCACGGCGTTGACCCTGTCCACGATTCTCCGCAATAGCTCGCTCTTCCTAACTATCAATATCTGCTGCACCTGTGCTTCAAATAGCTGAGGCTCTACCCTGATGATTTCCTACACCATGAGCCTTAGCTCCTCCTCTGAGAATCGGGGGTATCTTTGCGGTGACATGGGTGTTGTGTGTGCTGTATAGGTGAGGGTGTGTTGGGTAATGTGTTGGGGTGTGTGATGTGGGGTACGTGAGTGGTGTATAGGTGTGAGTAGTGTGTGGCTCTGGTTGTGTCTGTGGTCTTGCTGTCTCTCTCTTGTGACAATTGTTTGTAATGGTAAAGGGTTGTGGGTAATGTGGGAGTGTGTTTTATAGGGGTGTGGTATGTGTATGGGTGTCAGGTGTGTGTTGTCCAATGTGGTGTTGTTTTGTTTGTGGGTGGGTATCACTGACCTTTGGTGTGGTGGAACTGCGTATGTGGCTGAATAGTGATGGATTGGTGTGTGTGTGTCATAATATGGTGAACAGATATCTGCGGCGGTGGCAGTATGTTGGCGGCAGTCAGTGTAAAATGGCATAATGAAGGCCTTTATGTTTTTTTACCTCAGCCTTTCATTATCTATTCCTAATTTTGCTAAAAAGGGTTCATTTGGGTAGATATACATTTTTATTAGTAAAGCAAACCAAACCAACACCTTTAAAACAAATGAAATGTATGTGACAGGGGCGCTATGGAGAGATGAGGAGAAGAATTCTAGGGTCAGGGATATGTGGAGGAGGTCATTGGTTGGTGGCGCTGTAACAAAACTGGGCTTTTTGTTTTTTGCAGAGACCCCCTCACATTGTGACTCTGATTGTGTTGAGAAAAAAATATGTTTTTTGTCCACACTGCATTATGTATGATTTTACTCTGTGGTATTTAGTTTGTGTATATGCAGCATTTCTATTTTATATTTTGCCCATCTTTTAACTATGTCCCCTTTTTGGGTTTTGCTGTGACAGCACTTTCAAACAAATAATATAAATGACTCGGGAAGAAGATGCTTGTTTGTGAAGCATAACACTGGGATGTGCTTCTGCTTTCTGCCATGGCCTGCCAATGAACATTGGTACCTCAACAAACATTTCATCTGTTCTGGAGACTTGCCTGGTGTAGGTGTTTGTGTCACTCTGAGGAGGGTTGGAAAAGTTGTTTCACTAACAAATGGCATCAGAAGTGGGATGCATGAGATGTCACCACCAGTAAGTTTAAGTTAACTAAATAGTTGGCCTTTCAACACTTACAATATAGCTGGTAGTAAAACTGTGGATTGAGTTTTAAATACAAATATAGCTGGCAATTAAACAGGGGATTGAGGAGTAACTAAGTTATCTGTATCATTATGTTAAATTATAGTGTCAGATCTTTTTGGAAGATCAGTAGACCACCCAGGGAAGCCTGAGCCAGAGAGAAAACATTGATTTAATTTTGAGGGAACCACAGAGAAAAAATAAATGAATAAATAAATAAATAAATAAATACCCTCCCAGAGTGTAGCTTGGGAAACATTTGATCAGCTACCACAGGAACACAGGGAAACTATTGTGAAATGTGAACAAACCAATAGTCTGTCATTGATCAACGGCTGCATTTGAATTGTGTGTTGATTAAGTGAGAATGTGAGACTATGTTTTATTGCAATGCTTCCTTGAATTATATGTAAAGTAGTGCATTACTATACTAGCGAAGAAAAACTGTTTATGTGCTGTCTCTAAGTTGTCAACAGCTCTTGTGTTCCTCACTTTCTCTTTATTCACCACTGCATAACAAATATTTCCTGCTTAGCATTTTTCTGCAGGTTACAACTATTGAGTTTCTCTTTCAGTGTGTAAAATTGTTAAGGAAGAGCACAATGGGCAGTGGCAAGTCTAAAGGAAACATAATGGTGGTTAAGCCCTGAAGTATTGAAAAAGACTAAAAAGTTGTTTTAACAGCAGACAGCAGAGAAAGGTTTTAACTTACCATCAGTTGGCCTGCAGCTCAGGTTCTGGAATTGTCTGAAATATGTAACACCTTTCTGCGCACTAGTCTGGACTTGTCAGGGGAATAACTGGAGTTGGCCTAGATAAGGTTCTCTTGAGCTAGATGATATTGAACACTTGACAGAGCTTATAGAATTATGGGGTAGCCAATCATTGGATTCATACTATATAAATGATTGCTTGCAGCAGTGGCTTTCAATTTCTAAAAAGAAAGCCCTTCTTTTAAAAAAAGTGAGGCCAGGAAAATGTATCCGCAGAGTCCAGAGACTGTTCTGCAGTAGCAGTGGTGAACAGGGAGTGTGAAAAACCTAATGAAAAGGAGCTAGAACCAGCAAAGGATTGGCAAGTAGTTTTAAATTTAATGGCAAGTCAAAGTAGCAGTAAACTGCACACACAGGGTGCAGTGGAAGGCCAGAGACAGGTTTGAAAGGCTATGTCAGTGGGTGGCACAACCAGTACAACAGCCCACTAGTAACATTTAATTTACAGGCTCTGGGCACATGGTATACTTCTTTGGAAAAAGACCTTTCAAGTACATTTGTTGTTCGATGGGAAATAATGACGTATTTCTAAAGAATAAAATCCCAGTGAAGGCGCATGCTTGTAGCAATAAAGAGATCAATAAAAAATATTAATTCTGAATAAAGACATATTACAGTGTGACGCTACAGCTTGAAGACCCTAAAACATTATTCAATATTGACCAAGTGTGAGAGGATGGTTGTGACCATCTGGTCTGGCCTGATTTTTTGCTTCTTGACCACCTGGTTTTTGACCTTTTACTGTGAGGGAGCTTCCCAGTCAGGGACTCCCTCACCTAAACCCATTTCAAAGTGGATTGCACGTGTGACCGCCAGTGCCGCCTTGCTAAGGTAAGGCTTCTGTGGCGTATCAAGAGTAGGCGGCCCTGGCTTGTTACATGGGATCATGTGTGCACATGTGTGTGCACCTATGTAAGGGCTGTGCAGGCATGGTTCCTTGGCACGCGCAGCCCAAGAACTGTGCTGAGAAATCCTGGCACAGAAGGTACTATGCAGAGTGGATGGTGACCTGGAGTAGGCCTCATGAGATGGGTGTACACAGGGGAGAGTTAATCAGTGTGCTTACTGTATTTTTACTGTAGGGACACTCCAGTACATGTCAACATCAGTGTGCTTACTGTCTTTTTACTGTAGGGACACTCCACTCAATGGGAAACAGTGGCCTGGGGCATAACTCAGGTCCTCTAGGGCCCACAGATACCAGACTCATACCAATGCACACTGTAACCTTTATGAAAAGAATGATGTGGTAGGTTACAAAAGCATAGTTGTACAAATTATGGGTCACCCAGGAATGTCATCTTTCTCTGACTCAACTCAGGACTAGGGTCAATTACTGCTCTATCCAGCTGCCTGATCAGGGCCTTGCATCACTCAGCCAGCTGTCAGCCCCTGCCAGGAAATGTGCGGAGAAGCCCTGAAAGGAATGTTAGGAAGGAGGGACTGAGTTTCAGAGCATATGTGGCCCAAGCTCCTGGATGATGTCATTTTGAGCTATCCCATAAGACTGTGCAGGAAGGAGGGGACAGGGGCAAGAAAGTGATATGGCACTTCTAGACTGGCCAGAGTTGCAGGCCTGCTTGACACTTCCGCCCCCACTTAAAAGGTCCTGGACAGGAGAGAGCTCTCTCTCTCTTGGCTGTGCTTCACTGCTGGACACTGAGACTGTAGACGGGTGTCATGGACAACCGGAAGAAAGAACCTCCTGACTGCCCCTGAGGCAGGGACTTTGCCCCTAAAGGACTTCAGGCCCAGTGAGGTGCAGGCCAGGGACAGGTAAGCTCCCTCTTTACCTCCCCAGAGAACTAGTTGGGGGAAAGGCTGAGCTAGCGCAAGGGGAGAGCATGGCCCAGAAGAAAAGGGGGACACCCAGAATGAAGGCTGGTTCAGGGAGTCAATGGGACAGGCTCCTTAAAATCTGGGAGACTTCTAGGCCAGGAGGCCTAAGGAGAGTGCTCATGGTGGCAAGGGCTCATCCCCGGGAGCAAAATGACACCAGAACCATCCAAATCGGCTCTTGGGGGCCTGAGATATCCAAAGGAGAAGGTCTGTGATCTTTGCCCTACATCTGAGCGAGCGGCGAATCACGTGAGGCTCCGCTGCTGCTCTGGACAATGCCCCTGGAGTAGGCCAGGGCCCAGGGGCTGCCCCCAAAATGAAATAAAGCCAGGAGCCACCATTGTGACCCCTGAGAAGAGTAACGGGGAGGGTCCCGGACCCCATCTCAGGGCCCACAGCGAAGGAAGCTGGCAGAAGGGGGCCCTGGACCCCATCTCAGGGCCCCACCAAAAAGACTAGTCAGGGGACACTGTTTCATCACCAGTGAAGATTGCCACCAGCTGAGGGAGTGCCGGCAGCTAAAGATCAAGCTGGGATCGCCTTCGCGCTCCCTGTAAAAAATTGAGCTGGAGCCCCGAACCACATCCCTGGGCCCCTCCTGGAAGGGGATCTCAGGGCCCACTGTGAAAAGTGGCTAAAAGGGCCACAGACCTATCCTGAGGCCCCTTGAAGAGGCCAAAGGCAGGGAGCACCATTGCGCTCCCTAGAGTGGTGAGGGGGCCCCGGACCCCATCCTGGGGCCATATGTGGCAGGAGAGGAGGAGGGGAATGAGGTCACAGACGCCAAAGAAAGGCCTGCTCTTGTGGTAGCACCTGGAGGTGCTGGCCATGCAGTGAGCCAGCAGGAGCGGCCTGGGTGGGCTCCCTGAGCCACTTCCCCACAGCACTCACCTGACGGGTGTGTCCGAGTGGGATTGCACCCCCCCACAACCATGAGGGCAGCTGGGGTTGTGTTCCCCATGCTGCCCTCCACCAAGGAGGCAGCATGTCAGGGGTGTCCAGGTGGGACCGGACACCCCCACAAACACAAGGGCAGCTGGGGATAGGCTCCCCGCGCTGCATTCCAACAATCCCAGCATTCGGGGGGTGACCGAGTGAGACCAGACACCCTCCAAGCTAAGAGGAACGCAGCAGCACATAGCCAAATGAAAGAAAGCAGAGTGGCTCTCCCCAGCACTCCGGGAAAGCTGCTCATTAGATATGCATATGACCCAGAAGGCCTTGCAAGGCACACTGTCATTCGGAGCTGAGTGCTCAGCTCATAGTGGCCCCAGGAGCATGGGGTCACCACCAACCAAGCGCGGTGGGGCAAAGGACTCATAACCACTCCAGGGTTCCAACGTACTTCCAAACACAAGTCTTTTAGAACTTTTGTGCTTTCTTTGTGAGACTGCACCCTATAGGATGGTATTATACCTGATTCATCCAAGGTAATCAAAAACTAATCTAAAAGTATTTCAATAGTATTCTTCAACTTTTAAAGAATTTGAACCTGTCTTTGTTGGACCTAGCCCTTGTGGCAGGTTCACCCCCTGACTTTTTATCTAATTTCTCCTATTTTTTCCGAACTGTCGCTGTTGCCTCTAGGACTCTGAGCACTTTATCACTGCTGATCAGTGCTAAAGTGCAGGTGCTCTCCCGTCTAAAGTTTGTATGATTGGCTTATATCTAATTGCCATATTTAATTTACCTATCAGGCCCTTGTACAGTGGTATCTCTATACCCAGGGCCTGTAAATTAAATACTACTAGTGGGCCTGCAGCACTACTTGTGCCACCCACTGAAGTATCCTTTCAAATCTATCTCAGGCCTGCTAGCGCAGGGCCTGTGTGTGCAGTTTTCTGCCACAGGGACTTGGCATCTAAATTTACTTGCCGGGCCCAGAACTCCCATTTTACTACATATAAGTCACCCCTAAGTTAGGCCCTAGCTAGCCCTATGGGCAGGGTGCCATGTATGTCGAAGGCAGGACATGTGCCAGGTTATGTGGCCTGTCCTGGTAGTGACAAACAGCCTAAGTTGGTGTCTCACTGCTGTGAGTGCTGCATTCTCATAGGATTGCATTAGAAATGCCCTGCCTTATATGAGGGTATTGCCTGATTTATGAGGGGTAGCATAGGAATATTTGGTATGGATGTAATGGTGGTAAGAAATGCTGCTTACTGGTGTAGGTGTATTTTTTAACACTATTGCAGAAATGCCACTTCTAGAAAGTGCGCGTTTCTCTGTGCTTATGACTGTGGTGCTTTACTCCAATCCTTGTCTGGGTAGAGTGACAGTTGGGCTTTGTGCATACTTTTCAGACAGCCTGTACACAGGGAGGGTGGAGGTGTCAAAGAGGTACATCTGCATACTGAATAGTCTTCCTGGGCTGCGAGAAGGGAGAGGCGGGGCACATCTGCATTTGTAAAGGCTGCACCCTGGCCTCACACAATAGGGTCTTTTACCCCCAAATGATGTTTGGAGCCTGTGCTGGAGGAGAGAGGGGGCACTTCCAGAACCAGTTGTAACTGGTTGGAACCTCCTCTCCCCTTCCATTGTAAAACACTGTAAAAACTTATTATAAGTACAGGGGAGTTTCCCCCACAATTTGGAGACATTTTGGGAACTTACCTGGAACTGGACACAGACTGCTGGAAGGACTCCACAGGAACTGCCATGGACTGCTGCTGCTGTGCTGACCTGTGACCTGCTTGGTCATATGGAGGAGCTGCCAACTACCTGCATGTACCGTGTGCTGGAATGCGGCTGCGCTCTGCCACACTTTGCTCCTTTGACTTCGTCCCCCACGGGCAGGGTGCTGTGGCCCCTGACCCCCGTATCTATATGCAGTATGAGGAGTGCTTTATGTTGCCCCCAGCGCTTTGTAAAGTGCTTTAGCCTGATTGCCCTAGCACTTGATAGCACTGGCCAACTAGGCTGTGTAGCGCCTGGGGCACGCTATTGCCAGGAATAATTGGCGCTTGAGAGCGCCCTGCCGTCGTGGGGAAATCACAGCCGCGACCTGGGCTGTGTTTGGTGAAGCGCCGGAGTCGTGCAACTCTCTGTGCCCCTGGGGCACCACAGAAAGAAAAGAAAGGAGCGGGTGTGCTCCTACCGTGCTCCTGAGGTGAGTTGCGCACAAAGGAGCGCCCCCGGGGCACAAGCAAGCACCCGCTTCGGTGCCAGCACGTTTTCAGAGCCTGCGTGTGCCGAGGGAGACGGGTGGGGGCTGAAGCCTCATCGGAGGCTCCCCGCCTCACCAGAGTCCCTCACTTGAGTCCTGAGGACGGGAAGGGGGGCACGGAGGCCTCATCGGAGTTTCGCCCTGCCCCAACGGAGGCCCCATCTGTCCCTAAAGACTGCAGGTGGGGCAGAAGCCTCGCCGGAGGCCCCCATGCCGCTGGTCTCATTTTGCGGCCCCTTGTGGGCCAGTGCCATTGTCTTGCCCCCCCCCCTTGTTGGAGAGCCAGGTAATGCCCAGGGGGGCCCAGAGATCACGGACCCCAGGAGGGGCCTGTTATTACAACAGAGGGGGTACGTGGCACCCCCCTCCTTCATAAAGCATTTGGCTGACTTTGGCCCCCCACATGAGGGCAGGTTGAGGCCCGGTGGCCCCCCACAGATCGCAGGCCCCAAGAGGGTCCCGTCATTAATACAGAGGGGGTGGGTGCTACCCCCCTTTAACCCCAGAACTCTTGGGAGGCCCCCATTTGATGCAGGGGAGCGCCGGGGCCCCATATTTGTTCCCCTGGCACTGGAGGTGCCTTCATCTTTAACAGGTACTACTAGTAGATAACATATATGGCCTAAGTTATTTTTTGAGACTTTATTGATTTATATGTTGCCTACCTTTTTTATGATGCTTCATATGTGTATGCAAATGTTCCGTTTATGGGCATAACATGCTAATATTTTTTTTTACTTGCCATACGTTTTATAATGTTCCTAATATGGGTGTTTATGATATTCTCATGACAGGTGCTTTGGTGTAATAACATGTTTTCTGACTACTGCTTATGTTGCAGAATACTAAGTAACCTGTGTGTTATATGTGATGACTGCTAGTTTTGCAGAGTAACTAATATGTAACATTCTGACAACTGCTAAGGTAGTAGGATATTACTGATATGTGATGTTTGGTCTAATAATTGCATTGTGAACAATAGAGTATATTTTCATATAACTTGGTGTTGTGTTTCCTTTGTGGTGGGGATAGTGTATCACCTGTTGTGTGTGTTGTGCAAACCCCTTACACATTGCCTCCGGGTTAGGCCTGACTGCTCGTGTCAAGCTACCAAGGGGGTGAGCAGGGGTTATTTTGGACGCGTAACTCCCTTTCCCTGACTAGAGTGGGTGGGTTCGGCCTGGCTTAGGTGCATACCCTAGACAACCAGAAATCCATTTCTAACAGTCTCTATATGTTTCTTGTAGTACAGATGTGTATAATGAGACTGATAACCACTCTCTTACATAGTAGATATGTTTATCTACCAGATTTTGATGCTCTCCTTCTACATAACAGGTACATGTTGCATTGTCATACGAGGGATTGTTTTGCCATGTGGGTTGTTGGATTATACTTTCCCTAGGGGAGACATGAGAGATTACATAATATCATCCAAGGGTAATTCCATCAATTAGTGTATATTTGTAAATTGTTGCATAGTATTGAGTAGTGTGTGTGTGTAATAAATATACTTTTACTTTATCAAAAGAAAAATCACAGACTGCACAATTCTTTATATAGTGTCATGCTTGTGTGCTCGTGAATGGGGATTACTAGCCCACACCACCTCCCTTTAGTAAGCCATGGACTGCTCTGCAACGCTGCCCTATGAGAGTCAAGCGCTACAATGGGGTGTTTGGTTCCCAGTGGTGGTTGTGTGCGGACCCATTACTTGTGCAGGCACCACAACTAATACCCCACCTTCCAACACCAAGGCTAAATATGGCCTACTACCAAAAAAATTCTCAACATACAAAAATGTAAATTATTCTTAAAATTAATTTTACTAAAATCGTTTTTGCATTTTTATAATGTTTATAATGTCTAACATCACTTCTGTAAATATCAGTTATGTAACTAATTCCCCAAAATGTTTGCACCCCTTTTTTTCATGGTGTACTACAATGTATGGCAATAGAAAGGATAGGTCACATCATTAGAATTGCATTATTCTGTCAACATAAAAAAATATATATATATCCTCCTCATAAGTATTCTGTTATAACATCTTATTAATAAGCAGTTAATATGTTTGCATTTTATTTTCTCTCTTTCTACGGTTTAAAGCACACTTTTAAGGTGCTGTTACTTTTTCTGTGTCATTGCCTGCTCTTAGACCTGACAGCCTTAGGGTGATCACCTCTAATTGTTTGTCTGTGCCCTCCACTTTTTAGATACTGTTTTGCTGGTTTTAAGACTCTGCACACTTTACCACTGCTAACTAGTGCTAAAGTGCATATGATCTCTCCCTTTAAACATGGTAACATTGGATCATACCCAATTGGACTATTTGATTTACTTATAAGTCCCTAGTAGAGTGCACTATATGTGCCCAGGGCCTGTAGATTAAATGCTACTAGTGGGCCTGCTGCACTGACTTTGCCACCTACTTTAATAGACCCTTAACCTCATCTCAGGCCTGCCATTGCAAGGCCTGTGTGTGCAGTTTCACTGCCAATTCGACTTGGCATTTAAACGTACTTGCCAAGCCTAAAACTCCCCTTTTTCTACACATAAGTCACCCCTAAGGCATACCTAGATATCCCATAGGGCAGGGTGCTGTCTAGGCAAAAGGCAGGACATTTTTACACTGCTGTGAGGCCTGCTCCCTTCATAGGCTAACATTGGGGCTGATCGCATACATTGTTTGAGTGGTAGCTGCTGATCTGAAAGGAGTAGGAAGGTCATATTTAGTATGGCCAGAATGGTGATACAAAATCCTGCTGACTGGTGAAGTTGGATTTAATATTACTATTTTAGAAATGCCACTTTTAGAAACTTTTAGAAAGTGAGCAATTCTTTGCACTTAACTCCTTCTGTGCCTTACAATCCATGTCTGTCTGGGTTTATTTGACAGCTCCCTTGTGCATTCACTCAGACACACTCAAGCCACACTTTTAAGTCTCCCCCACGTCAATGGCACATTTGGGTATTTAAACAGGGCTTCTGCCCCTACCAACTCAGACACTTCTTGGATAAGAAACCAGAACCTGCATCCTGCCAAGAAGACCTGCCTGGCTGCTCAAAGGACTCACCTGCCTGCTTTCTGTGAAGGACTGCTGCCTTGCTGTTGCCCTGCTGCCTTGCTGCTCTTTGGCTGATTTGAAGAAGTGGTCTCCAAGGGCTTGGATAGAGCTTGCCTCCTGTTTCCTGAAGTCTCAGGACCAAAATGACTTCATCTCTACAAGAAAGACTCCTTGTGCGGCGCAATTCAACACACAGCCTGTCAGAAATGACACACAACCTGCACTGCAGTGAAAATTCCACTGCACGCCAAACTGGAACGATGCAGCCTGACTTCGCAACAAGAAGATCGACTTAGCGCCAGCGTAACGACTGGAAATTCAATGCCCGGTCCGCCGAATCGACGCACAGAGAGTAACAGATGCAACACCTGCCGTGCGGTAGAAAATGTTATGCAACGCCCACCGAATCGACGCAGCTCCATTGACTTTGTCCTGCCAGCACAGGGAATGTACGCATTGTCGAGGGCGTCCAAAAACTGAGCAACCCAAAGAGGATCCACAACGAGCACCAGAAATTGCCACACAGCCATCCCTGCATGAAAACGAAATGACGCATCGCCGTGTGCTGCCCAGGAGATTGATGCGCACCCCTTTGTTTCCACGCATCTCCTCCTCTGGAGATTTTGCACCCGAACCAGGTACTTTGTGCTTGAAAGAGACTTTGTTTGCTTTTAAAAAGTCTTAAGACACTTTGGCCCTCATTACAACATTCACGGTAAAAGCTGCTTACCACCGTGCAGAAGTCTGCCAACACAGAGCCGCGGCCACGGAATCCCGCTACAGCTATTACGGCCCACTGCTCAGAAACCACCAAAATCTAGACAACAACACAAGTCCGCCACACCAAAGGTCAGTGATAAACTGGCGATAACAAAACCTCCACCATCACGCCAACAGGAATATGCCCACACTGGCACGACCCACGAATCCACGCGGCGGTCTTTCAACCGCTGTAATCCATTGGTGGTACACACCGCCACGCTCAAAATACACACACTCTTACAGAACACAACCACATTGGACAATTCAAAATACACACACCTGATACACATACACACACCACCCCCATACACCCAATACAATATAAATCACACACCCTCATTACCCACAAACTCTTACTACCCAAAAATCTGAAGAAGGCCACAGAGAGACAGCAAAGCAAAGACAACACCAGCACACAGAGGCACACAACACCATCACACATACACATCCATGCATGAAACACCACACACCCCTAAACATCACCCCACACATCACAACACACACCACCTCACACATCACCCACACCACCCCATGGCACCGCAAAGACACCCCAGGTTTTCTGAGGAGGAGCTTAGGGTCATGGTGGAAGAAATCATCTGGGTAGAGCCACAGCTATTCGGATCACAAGAACAGCACACCACTATAGCTAGGAAGATGGAGATATGGTACAGAATTATGGACAGGGTCAACGCAGTGGGGAGGTACCCAAGAACATGGGATGACATCAGGAAGAGGTGGAACGACCTACGGGGAAGGTGCGATCCGTGGTCTCGAGACACCACATTGTGGTTCAGAGGACTGGCGGCGGACCCCCACCTCCTCCCCCAAAACTAACAACATGGGAGGAGCAGGTCTTGGCTATACTCCAACCTGAGGGCCTCGCAGGAGTAGCAGGAGGAATGGACTCTGGTAAGTCAAATCTTTAACTACTTCATCCCCCACCCTACCTGCATGCTATCACATACCCCCACCCTCGCACTCACCCCCATCACTTCAACTCCTCACATATGTCCCACTATTACAAACCACACATCCCAATACCAACACCAAGCCCTGCATGCAACAACAAAGCATGGACACCCATCACCAATGCAAGTCCACTACACATACCCACACAGACCCCTAAACAATTATCCCAAAAGGTCCTACACAGGAATGGAAGCACTGGGGTACAGGGTCACCCAACCATTGCACACCATGGCACACACAGATACTAAAACTATGCATTTAAACCCCTGCAGGACCCCTACCCAACGTCACCGGACAGGAGGTTCCAGACATGTCCACTCCACTCACAGAAGAGGGCCACAGTGATTGCAGCAGCTCTGTCCAACTGGATCTATATGAACAGTCCGGCCCATCTGGGACCTCAGGACAGTCGGTTCCCCTCACACAGTCACAGGTCACCACAGAGCCTCCCCCCTCAGGAAACACCAGCACAGCACCCACCCAGCGGGCCCATACCTCTGTCCCCAGGACACGTCAAGCAGCAGTGTGTCCACCACTACAGGGAACCCAGGCTAACCCACCACCCCAACAACAGCAGGGGCCAAAGGGCAGTGGTAGTGGGCACACGGTTCAGGGGACAGAGGCCCAGGAACACAGGGGAACTGGGAGGGCTGATGTGCGACAGGGGGAGGACAGTCCCAGGGAACCCACTCTCCACAAGGCCTTCTCCAAAATCATGGGAGCCTACCATCATTCCCAGGAGACGATGGCAACGGTACTGGCCAAGTTTCAGGAGACCCAGCGGCTGCAGGAGGAACTGTATTTAGGGTTCAGGGAGGAACTCAAGTCCATCAATACCACCCTGGGCACCATTTTAGGGGTGCTGAAGGACCTTGTGAACACCAGGAGGAACACTGTGGCCTCTGGACGATGAACTGCCCACCACGACACCAGCACCCCACCCCCTGCAGATGGAGAACCACCCCGCAAATGGTCCCTGAGATCCAGGACAAAGACAGAGAACAATGCCAAGACCCCTGCAAAGAAATGAGACCACCCTGATTGTCATCCTTCTGTCCCACTTTGTCACCCTGTACATCCTTAAACTGCCCTAACTCCACTTCCTATGCCCCTTTGGACAATGCACCTGTGAGACAAATAGACTGGACTCTGCCAAGGACATTCGTCCACCATCACCCCTGACCATTTTACAACCCCCTCCACTATTTTGCACTTAAATAAACACCCTTGAATCACAAAAGAATCAGTCTGTGCTTCCACAAATGTTCATTAGCTATAACTAAGGAAAATACCAATGTCCATTGTATTGTCAACATACCTATGTCACACAGCTCTAGTCCATGAGGTAACATAGCAGAGGTCACACAGTGGGGCCCACATCTGTGAAATCGCAAGGGAAAGTGACAAATCAGGGTCCATACACTGGGTGAAAGTGACAGACTGATGAGAGGTCAAACAATTTCATCAGATGTAGGAGGCAGTGAGGTCTTCTTACCTGTGTCTCACTGGAAGTATAGATGGATCACAGTGTTTCTGTCCTCCATCTGGACCATCCTCCTGCAGAAAAGGCACCTGTCGCCGCAAAGCCAAGTTGTGCAGCATACAGCAGGCCACGATGATCTGGCACACCTACTTTGGTGAGTAGTTTAGGGAACCACCTGTCATATGAAGGCACCTGAACCTTTCCTTCAGGAGTCCGAAGGTCCTCTCGATAACCCTCCTAGTTCGCCCATGTGCCTCATTGTAGTATTCCTCTGCCCTTGTCCTGGGATTCCTCACTGGGGTCAGTAGCCATGACAGGTTGGGGTAGCCAGAGTCACCTGCAAATGTTGAGGGACAACTGTTAGACACACACTAACCCGTAGGGACAACCCGGACCCAGACAACTATTCACACTGTATAGGGTCCATGTCTTCACCTAATAGCCACACACGGTGCCTCTGGAGTTACCCCATCACATAAGGGATGCTGATATTTGTTAGAATGTAAGCGTCATGCACTGAGCCAGGAAACTTGGCGTTCACATGGGAGATGTGCTGGTCGGCCAAACACACCATCTGCACATTCATTGAATGGTAACTCTTCTGGTTTCTGTACACCTGTTCACTCCTGTGGGGGGGACCAAGGCCACATGTGTCCCATCAATGGCACCTATGATGTTGGGGATATGCCCGAGGGCATAGAAGTCACCTTTCATTGTAGGTAAATCCTCCACCTGAGGGAAAACGATGTAGCTGCACATGTGTTTCAGCAGGGCAGACAACACTCTGAACAGCACGTTGGAGAACATAGACTGGGACATCCCTGATGTAATGGCCACTGTTGTTTGAAAGGAACCACTTGCCAGGAAATGGAGTACTGACAGGACCTGCACTAGAGGGGGATTCCTGTGGGATGGCGGATAGCTGACATCAGGTCTGGCTCCAACTGGGCACACAGTTCATGGACTGTGGCACAATCAAGTCTGTAGGTGACTATTACATTTCGCTTTTCTATTGTCGACAGGTCCACCAGTGGTCTGTCCACTGGAGGATGCCACCATCTCCTCACCTGCCCCAGCGGACGTGCTCTATGGATGAGAACAGCGATCAGAGGGTCTGCCAACACTGAGGTACGAAAAAACAACTTTCTTGCACACATTTGTCAATCCGCTATGTGCCTGTCTTAGTGTGTATGCAAGGCCTAGATATGTGTGACGCATTTAAAATGAATGCCATGTGGCCCCCTGAAATGGCGGCTGCCTGACCTGTAATGTGGGACAATGGGACATGAGGTAACTGCGCTGGCGTTGTACACCATCACGGTAGGCGGTCGAAGACCGTGGCGCAATCCTGCATTGGGTAACATTGGACCCTATGGGTCCCAGGAGCCAATGACGATGTACGCCGGCGGTGACGGTATGCACCACCACAGGCGTGACTGCCATTTTCACTCTGTTCACTCACTTGATACGTGATCTTCGACAGGAGAGGACCTACACTGCAAGTGCTGCTGTGACTTCAGTTTGGAAGCGACAATGGCTCAAGTGTCTGGGGAAAGGGCCCCTGCCTTCACATTGGAGGAGTTGGACAAACTAGTGGATGGGGTCCTCCCCCAGTACACGCTACTCTACGGTCCTCCGAACAAACAGGTGAGTACACTCTGAGCATGCTGTGTGGGCAATGCCTGTTTGGAGTGGTGTGGATGGGAGATGGGAGGGGGGACAAGGCGTACATGAAACAACGGTGAGTGGAGGTGCATCAGGGCAAGGGTGGGAACGTGGGCCAATGACTGTGACGGTCCGAACGGTTATAGTTTTTCCTTTTCCCCTGTACTATTCCTGTAGGTCAGCGCCCACCAGAAGAAGGATATTTGGCGTGCCATCGCCAAGGAAGTCCGGACCCTGGGGATCCACCACAGACGGAGCACCCACTGCCGGAAAAGATGGGAGGACATTCGCCACTGGAGCAAGAAGACGTCGAAGGCCCAGCTGGGGATGGCCTCACAACATGGGAGGGGTGCCCGTCGCACCAAGAACCCCCTGATGTTCCGGATCCTAGCGGTGGCGTATCCGGATTTGGATGGGCGCTTGAGGGCATCACAGCAGCCACAAGGGGGTGAGTACACTCACATTCATCTGATTCAGCGATCATGGGAGGGGGAGGTGGGCAGTGGGTTCCCCTAGGCCAGGGCAAATTTTGTAGGCAAGGTCCCTTCGTCAGGCAGGCTATGTGGCACCCCAACCCTAACAGTGTTAATAGCCATCTACCCCTAGTCAGGCTCCTGTGACTTCCATGTGTGCAGCAATCGTGCATAGGCCTTGTACCCCATGGCCCCGTGATTAATTAGGGAACTCTAAGTGTATGGCATAGTGTAGAGGGCTACTTTGTCTGTAGTGTCCACCAACGGTAGCAGTATTGCATACACTGAACATGTCTTTCTACTTTCTTTACCCCTCTTTGTGTGGTCTCCCTGCTCTTGAGTGCATTAGCATCATCAGGTGGAGGAGCAGTGCCACCGGAACAGGAGGGAGCTGCATCCCACATGGCCCTGGAGGGCTAGACTACGGACTCCGAATTCACCAGTGGGACGGAGGGCGAAGGGAGATCCACGGTGGGGACAGGAGCTGAGACCAGCGACACAAACACCTTCTCTGATGGGAGCTCCCTTGTGGTGGCGGGCCCCTCTGTGCCCACCGCATCTACAGGTACAGCCGGCACCCCCACTACCAGCACCGCCCTCCCAGCAGCCCTTCAGCGTGTGCCCCTTGGCCGCTCACCCAGGAGGGTGGGCATCTCCTTCGCCCCAGGCACCTCAGTCCCTGCTCCTGTCAGCCCTGCTGCCCTCAGTGAGGAGGCCGTTGACCTCCTGAGATCCTTCACTGTTGGGCAGTCTACCATTCTGAATGCCATCCAGGGTGTAGAGGGGCAGTTGCAACAGACAAATGCATACCTGGGGGGCATTCATTCTGGTCAGGCAGCCCAACAGCAAGCTTTTCAGACTCTGGCCTCAGCACTGATTGCAGCCATTGTCCCTGTGTCCAGCCTCCCCCCTCCAACTTCCACCACCCAGACCCAATCCCCAGTACCTCAGCCAATTCCAAGCACACTATAAGACCAGCATGCACACACCTCAACACACAAGGGTAGCGCTGGCAAACATAAGCACCACACATCCCACAAGCACTCACACAAGCATCATACCCATGCAGATATACCAACAGCCACTGCCTCCGCTGTGTCCCCCTCCTCCACGTCTCCCTCCTCCCTCCCTGTCACTTTTCGACTCACACCTGCATGCACTACATCTTCAGCCACTACGTCCATCACCAGCACGCCCATCACCACACACCGTTCACGTGCACTCACCACCCCCACTACCATTCACACATCCCCTGTGTCCTCTCCCAGTGTGTCTGTGAGCCCACCTCCCAAACTACACAAATGCAGTCACACACCCACCCAACAGCCATCCACCT
Organism: Pleurodeles waltl; assembly: GCF_031143425.1. Taxonomy (NCBI): domain Eukaryota; kingdom Metazoa; phylum Chordata; class Amphibia; order Caudata; family Salamandridae; genus Pleurodeles; species Pleurodeles waltl. The sequence continues at coordinate 1,102,777,596 of NC_090440.1, forward strand.
CACAGCAGCCTCCAGCCCATGCACCTTCATCCAAAGTCAGCAAACGAACACCTCCTACAACCACTACCTCTTCCTCCACTCCCAAACCCCCTCCATCTATCCGTCCCAGTGTGTCTAAAAACCGTTTCCTGTCAAACCTTGACTTCTTCCCTACACCTCCGTACCCCTTCCGTCCCCTAGGGCCCGCCTTTCCAGGTCCCAACCCAGCACCTCAGCCATCACATCACCGGGAACAGTGGTGCCAGCAGTAACCGGCTTCTGGAGTGCGCCGGTTAAAGATTAAAATATTTCCTATTTTTTTCAATTGGTGTTGGATTTTCATTGTGTGTTGTGTTTCACTCATTTACTGTTTTGTTAATATCAAATGCTTTACACACTTGTCTACTAAGTTAAACCTATTTGCTTGTGGGCCAAACTACCAAGGATTGACCAAGGATTAATTTATTGAGATCTTCACTGGACCTTATGTGAGATTGTGCCCTATTACTAAGTGTAGGTACCTACCTGCACTTACTAATAATCCACTTTCCAAGAGGTGACAAAAACAACTGTAGCACCAGGCACGATCATTGCTAAAGCTGCCCTGCCTGAAGTCCTGACAGACAGTTAAAGTAGTCCCTCAATAAAACTGAGTTCACTGTAGGCAGAAAAAGCTTTGAGTGATGTAGTGGGTAAGGTGCCTGCTTCTACATTGGTAAGGCTTTCATGACCCCCTTTCCCTGCCAAGACTTTTTCATGCCGTGTCAGGGCTCCTTCCACCTGCCCGTTCCTAGGAACAGGCCACTGTGATGATAAGGCCCAGATCTATGTTAAAGTGGCACGCTGTGCCACTTTAGAAATAGAGGAATATGTCACAACCCTGCGTTTTCCCCAGCGTTTTCCCCTGTGCTGGCACTGAATTAAGCTGCCTAGCGCCAACGCATGCATCTTTGCACCATAGTGCAAGGGTGTCTGCGTTGAGGAGTTAGATTGTTTATGTACAGGAAGGTGTCCTTTCCAGCACATAAACAATTTATAATGGCCATTTGGCACTTCTATGTGCGCTGAAGTCTGCAGCACACCTAGAAGTACCAAAGTGTCATTTTTAATGATTGTTTATGTGCAGTAAGTTGTACCTTCTTGCACGTAAACAATCGTCCATGGCATTCTGTTTCTTCTATGTGTGCTGCAGAATGCAACACACATAGAAAAAGCAAAAAACGAGGAGGAATGAAAACATTCTTCCTCGTTTTGCCATGCTAATACCACCACAGGGGTGGTGTTAGTTTTTGGCTCTGCCACACGTTTATGATTACTCGCCGACCTCAACACCCATTGCACGCCCCTCAGAAAACTGCATCGGAGGGCCCCCTATTTACAAGTGGTTAGCACCACCAAAGCTCATGAAAAGTGATGCTCTGGTGGTGCTGTGGGCTCTTAAATATGCCCCTAAGTCCTTTAGATATGCAGTTAGTATTTTTAAATACATGCATTAATTTTTAAATCAATGCATTTTGTTCAAACTTTGGCCCACATGTATGAAATGTTTGCCCTGCCTTAGCATCATTTTTTTACACTAAAGTGCAAAAACATAACTCCATATTTATATTTTGATGTTAGACCCTTTGATCGTGAAAATATAGGAGTTTGCACCATTTTTAGGTAGCGCCAATCCACCTTGCGTCTCATTGCATCTCATTGCTACAATAAGATGCAAGGTAGGCATTCCCTTCCTAAAAATGACATTGGTAGGAGTATATAGCACATACCTGACCCTACATGCACCGTACTAAAGCACCAATGTGAAAAATAGCTGGGTCCCCTCCAAGTGCCTGCACTGTACATGTGATGTGTAGAAAGTGTCTGTGAGAAATCATGTATTTGAAGCTAGGAGATACTACTGCACCAAATTATATCATCCTACTAATGTGCGATACACACCCTCATACAATTGATGGCTGGCACTACCATCATCTACCACAAAGAGTCACAAAGTGTTGCACTGCATGCGTAGTGCCACATGGTAACATGGACAGCACATTCTGGGATTGTAGGTCAACTATGGTGTCTTAACATCTGACACCATTGTGGTGCAGGGAGGTGGTAGGTTCCATCTAACAATAGAACAATGCATCAAATATCGACTACACAACACATTTATCTAAATTATAACCATCATTTTGGGATCAATATGAAAATTCCCAGGTTTTTGAGCCACTACCCAAGATTGTCATGTCCATCAACATTGTCCAATGAAACCATTTCACAAGAACAGGAACAAATACTATACCACTAGCAAGTCTGAGTCACCACTCCAACTAAAACTAATAACTGTCATGGTATGTTTCAAATCACTATCAGGCTTTACCAACACATCTCCTCTCCTTCCTCTGCAGCTTTTGAAGGGTACGGCATACAGCCCAGGGTTATGACTCCATTTCCCAATCTCACAATAGTGGAAGAGCGGGCCTGCAATGAAGGGCACAGAAGAACATGTAACATGGTGAGAAGACATTTGGGCTCCTGAAATCAAGGATCGGGTGCCTGGCCCTGACAGGAGGAAGCCCCTTGTTTGCTCCACCACTCGTATGCAAAATCATACTGGCATGTGCAATGCTCCACAATATCTGTGTCAGAGCTAACGTCCCCTTGGATGACCAGGTTAATGTCCCCAACAAGGAGAAGGATGATGATGGAGCAGATCATTTGGAGGGGGACAACAGAACACTGCTGCAGGAGCTTGCAGGAGCTCACAGGAGTCTCCACATTGTAGAGAACTTCTATACATGGTCAGTGGACTCACAACATCACATTGTAAATAGCACAAATAAAATACTTTGCACCTGGTTCTCCTTGGTCTACTCATTCTACACTACATATACCATTGGAATGTAACTCAAATATCAGGGAGCAGGGAAGAAACACAACGGTTATCAGTATGGTAGGAACATTGTTTGTGATGTAAGAGGGTCTACTGCCTCAATCTCACATATTAGTGACACGCAATTCACGGGCATGTGACTCCTGAAGGCCTAGATCCATGCACCACTACATATATTGTGCCATCAAGTGGCCAAGGTTCTAATTCCTAGCCCATTTACCACAACAATAACATGCCTAACATGATGTATGCAAGGGGAGCACACATAAGGTAGGGGCTGTCAATAAATGGTTATAAGTAATGTTGGAACTGAACACTGTCACAACTCTAAATGATTGCTGCTTTGCCTGCACGGTACATGTGTGACAAGAGTGGGACATCATAGGTAATTATGGACCTTCAGTACTTGTCAAGAGATTGTACCCAATGTCAGATGCTGACCCTGCACAGTGTATCCATGGGATTATGTCCTGGCACTGCCATTGGGCACAACCCTGACACATGGTGGACTGTACCTCACATATGGCACACACAAGTTGGCTGTGGAGTGCGCAATGGGTTGCCAGACAAATTAAGCAGCCATGGGTGCAGAATCACTATCCAAACACATGCCCCATTGTCAGAATCTAACAATTTAATGGGACAATGCACCACCAAATATTAGTCTGGGTGGAACGTAGGCAGAGTATGTTACACTCCCTATGTACAAAACCTACACATGTGTCACAAAAATCCACTGTCTTGACACAAGCCTAGAGCAAATTGAGATAAACATGTTATTGGACTTTTCTGCTTGTGCAGGTTCATCCTCAATCTTTTTGCCTCCTGCCTCCTATTTTTTTCTGACCTGTTGCTGTTGGCTTTTGAACTCTGAGCACTTTACCACTGCTAACCAGTGCTAAAGTGCATATGCTCTCTGTGTAAATTGTATGGTTGATTGGATTATCCATGATTGACATACTGGATTTACTAGTAAGTCCCTAGTAAAATGTGCTAGAGGTGCCCAGGGCCTGTAAATCAAATGCTACTAGTGGTTCTGTAGCGCTGGTTGTGCCACTCACATAAGTTACTCTTTAATCATGTCTCAGACCAGCCACTGCAGTGTCTGTGTGTGCAGTTTTAACTGTAAATTCGACTTGGCAAGTGTACCCACTTGCCAGGTCTAAACCTTCCCTTTTCTTACATGAAGACACCCCTGAGGTAGGCCCTAGGTAGCCCCAAGGGCAGGGTACAGTGTATGGTTAAGGTAGGACATATAGTAATGTGTTTTATATGTCCTGAGAGTGAAATATTGCTAAATTCGTTTTTCACTATTGCAAGGCCTGTCCCTCTCATAGGTTAACATGGGGGCTACCTTTAAATCTGATTAAAGTGTAGATTCCCTTTGGGAGCGGATAGACATGTGGAGTTTGGGGTCTCTGGGCTCACAATTAAAAAATACATCTTTTAGTAAAGTTGATTTTAAGATTGTGTGTTTGAAAATGCCACTTTTAGAAAGTGGGCATTTTCTTGCTTGAACCAATTCTGTGACTCTGCCTGTTTGTGGATTCCCTGTCTGGGTCAGTTTGACAGTTGGGCTGGTTGCACCTCTCACTAGACAGTGACACAAAGGGAGCTGGGGTGTAGTCTGCATTTCCTAATGAGCCAGCTGTGCTAGGAGGGAGGGAGGAGTGGTCACTCACACCTGAAAGGGCTGTGCCTGTCCTCACACAATGCAGTCTCCAACAACCTGGTGTGGGTCTGGGGTCTGGCCTGGGCAAGGCAGGATTTCACAAACAAGAGAGACTTTGCTTTGAAGTAGGCCTACTTCAAAGGGCAAAGTGGGTATAAGAAGGGGACGCAAAACCACAGACTTTAGAACACTTCTTGAAACCAAGAGGAACCTCCGTCTGGAGAAGAGCTGAAGAGCTGAGGAAGAAGAGCTCCCTTGCCTGTGACTGTGCTTTGTGAAGCTACCCTGCAGTTGCTGCTTCTGCCTGTGCTAGAGGACTAAGACTGGACTTTGTGTTGCCTGCTTTCTTGTGAAGAACTCTCCAAGGGCTTGATTTAGAGCTTGCCTCCTGTTGTTTGAAGTCTCAGAGACAGCAAAGACGTCTCTCTGCCAACACCTGGAGCCTCTGCTGAGACTCCTAATCTACCAAATGGTGTCCATCCAGTTCTTGGGACCCTGAAAGGAGAAGTTGGCAGCCCAAGAGTAAGAAATCTACGCACCGACCACCGTGCGGGGAAAAGATTGACGCAACTCCGATCTGTGGCTGAAAAATCAACGCACCGCCAGCTTCGCGGCTAAAAATCAACGCTCGCCTGCAACGCGACCGGAAGATCGATGCCGGCAGCTGGAGAAACGACACACAGCATTGCCGACGGAGGTTGGTGAGATCGCACCCCACGCTGCATGGTTTTCGGATCATCGTGTGGCTGGATTTCTGAAGCAAACACCGCTGGGCGTGTAAAAATGACGCAAGACCTGCCCGGACCTGAGAGTGCTGACCGGATCGACAGATCGCTCTCCTGCGGAGAGAAGAAATGACGCATGCTGACCCGATGAAAGGAGAAATAACGCAAGGTCTCGCTCGTGACTGGTATCGATGCATCGCAAGCCCTTTCTGATGCACACTCACCGTGCAGGGTTATTTTTGATGCACCCAAGGTACATTTTCACACTAACAGCGTTAGTGTGTGTTTAAAATTACATGAAGACTCTTTTTGCATTTTTAGTGATAACTTGACTTGTGCATTGTGGATTTTTGTTGTTTGTTCTTGTTTGGTTTAGATAAATATTTTCTATTTTTCTAAACCTGTGTTGTGTCATTTTGTAGTGTTTTAATCAGGTTACTGTGTGTGTTGGTACAAATACTTTACACCTAGCATTCTGAAGTTAAGCCTACTGCTCGTGCCATGCTACCAAGGTAAGCAGGGGTTAGCTGAGGGTGATTCTCTTTTACCCTGACTAGAGTGAGTTTCCTTGCTTGGACAGGGGTAACCTGACTGCCAACTAAAAACTCTATTTCTAATACATGTGAAGACTGATGTACGGGTGTATGTCCTAGGTAGCAACAGGTTTTCCAGTATCAACAATGCTTGCCATGTGTCAGCATGTTTACCTAGTATGCTCTGTATAACAACATCACACAGCAATACACCACTCATTGTCACCCGTTATGACACTACAAGTGCATGGTAGCTACAGTAACAATTTATCCCATACATGTTTTGGGCCCAATATTGTAATCAAGTGTGAAATTAGCTGCTATGTCCGGCATTGTTCAATAATGTCAGAAACACAACATCAAACTGAGTGGGAGTAAACCTCGCCATATATGTTGCATTTGGCTAATGAAAAATACAGCACTGAGATTATTTCACACCTCAACATCATTCAGTCATGGGAAGAGTCACCTAGGTAGTGGCATACTGAAAGAAAAGCATACCCATGTTCAACGGAGGACGTGGATGGACAGATTAGAGACACCCACAGATACTTCCAAATACAACACAGGAGGTCACTTGGAGACAACACAAGGGCCGTGGCAGGTGTAATGTCATGTGTGTGTGTGACACTCATAACTTCTCACAAATACCGTCAATAGGACGGTAACTATCAAGTAGCCAGTAGTAGGATATGTGTACATCTACAAATAACACAAGTCACATGTTGCATCCTGTCCACGTATGACAAGACAATGTTGCTGTAGAAGATGTGTACAAAGTGCAAGGAGTCTAAAGAATGGGAGCAATGTAGGAGACAATTCATACCTTACCAGTAATGCAGGAAAACATGAAGAAGGAACACACATAGACCAATACTGACTGTACAACAAATCAATGTCTACATGTCAATATTTAACATATGTACAGAGAGGGTGGCCAGGTCAGTACATAACCCAGTCATGTTGGCCACTAGCATACCCTGGTATTTGCCCACCGTGTGCCACAATGACAGGAGGCAGTAACAGACAACACCATCTGTACCCTGGCATGTTCTCAAAATTGAAGTCACAGCGGATATAGAACCCCTAAACAAGCTGCCCAAGGAAACAACTAAGGATATCAAATAATGAGATGTGTCCTACATAGCAAGCACCCAGACCTCTGTATATGAGAGGGGAAGGCTGACATCATGGACCGCAAAGGAAAATGTGATATCCTGGTCTGTATGATCCCAATTGTGCATATGTCTGTCTGCTGGGGAGTGCGCATAGTTCTGCTGAATAACAATCATGAAGAGTATAGATACCTGCTCAATAAACCCAGAATCCATGATCTAGCTACATTAATGTATGACATTGTCAGGGGCCTGATACATGTGCACAGGGGTCTGAGTAAACTGGAGCACCATTAACCTGCCCCTTTACATGCAACCATGGGTTTCTGTTACCATACAAACTCACACAGTTGTGATGATGAGTAGGCTGGCATCTATGCCAGACTGCAACACTCCTACACTGTGGTATGCCATTGTATGCGAAAGTCACATCAAACATGATGCCTAGTTGGAGGCATACACACAATACCACATATCTCAGCACACGTGTACCACTAAAATGGCTCAGGCATGGTAATATGTATGGATTGTGAAAAAAGTCAACCTAGCAAAAAAGTAAGGGCATAGGAATAACAAGATCAGTGACTGAAAGAAATGACCTTCACATGTGTTCCGACATATGGAAACATAGATGGCACTGATGTGACTACACATGCATTTGTAAAATGCCAACATGTGTACATGCAGGAAGACAGTAATGTGAGTTTTCACATGCCGTGAACACACCACTGTGGTCATATGTTACAGAAATGACACCACACATGTCTTTTCACACACACGCCATAAGCCAACCTTCACTAACACATGTGTACATAACATCTCCTACAACTAAGCTGCATGGGGAACAAAATGCCACACGTGTAGCAGAGCAACATGACGTACAATCCAACAACACACAACAGAGTGGACACACGAGCACACACAAATTGCCTGGGGTAACGTGATGTCAATGCCATTTTAGTCCACTGAATACTCTCAGTACAATTTGTCATGGTTGTCACATGCCTTACCATGTGTTGGACATAGGCCATCATATATATTGTGTTGTAGGTATGTGTACATTTGTATCTCAGACATAACAATGTAGTCCACCCACAAATTAGTATTCAAACACATATGTACACATATAGCACACATGTGCCAAAATTTATGTGGACACAGTGTAGCTACATATGTACAAGGTATGAGTAATTGCATGCAGCAGACTCATAGACAAACCTATGGATTCAACATAACACTATCACTGTTATGACATTACTGGATAGTTACGCATTTCTAGCCATACCACATATACAACAATGTAGCACAGCCCATGTGTCATGCTAATTGAATCAAGGTGCACTCAGGACCTACACTGCAAAAATCCACACAATTCCGTCATGCATAAAAAAAAGTACACAAACACATCAAATTCACACTGCAATGTAAGTAAAATGACGCTTGGGCCCTAAGCGGCAATCACACTTTCACATGCCTTTCAACTCACCATAGTGAAAAATTGACACATGAACGTCATACGTCAAACTTTTTCACGCGTACGCATTTTCCATGCAATTCCCCTAACCTAAAAGATGCCTAGCCCCTGAATGTCTATTGCACTTCCACAGGCAATTTCACGCAAATTGAGAAAAAATCGACACATGACCGTCAAGCGTCAAAAAAACGACGCAAGGCTGTAAATGTGATGCACAGGCCCAGAAAGTTATGAAACAGGACATCCTGCCTGCAAACATGGTACAGTGAGTTCACTTTCACCTCATAGTCTTACTGACTGTATCTGTGTGAGGGTGTGTGGAGCTGGTGCTTTTTGGTGAGTTTTTGCGTGATTGGAGTGTTTTGAGCATTTATTGTGCTGTGTCTTATTTGTCTTCAAACCTGTCTTTTGTTTTGTAAGTGTACTGTTTCTGTCTCTGTATTGTGGGGTGTTTGTCTGGGGTAGTATAGTTGTTGGGGTAGTTTGGGTAGTTGGGATAGCTGTTTGGAATTAAAAGATTTTTGTGATTAACTGCATTTGCAGTCCAGTATGTCTGGGAAAGGGAGGATGGGGAGGATGTTGGCCGATGAGCTGGGGGGGTTTAGATGGCTGGTTCAGCACTACCTCCCATGATGCTGCAACTGGGTGGCCGTGTCATCCTAATCTACCCCACAGAGGCAAGAAGGCTGCGGAGGGACAAGGTGCTTCACCACCTAACACGAGTTTTTGGAACAGGAAGGAACAACCACCAACTCAAGCACCGCTGGGCGGACCTCATTACAAGGGAGCAAGATCTGCTGGATCATCCGGGCATAGAGATTGGTGGAGTAGTTGGTGAGTCTCCCTTTTCCATACAAAGTCCATCTTTTGCATGTGCATGACAGTTGCAGATACGGTTGAGTGCTGCCTATAATTGTTGTGGATCTAGACATGTCGTATGCTACATGTATGAAAAGCCCATGTGCCACCTTAAGCCTGCAATTCAAATGTGCAATAATGAAGCCTATGCAGGGCAAATGTAGCATTTGCTCTGCACAACCATTGCAAAGTATTGTGATGCATGCATGGAGCAATTCGGTATTGAGCAGCACCAAATGAGGTCTGCACCATGCATCATGTATAGAAAGGGGGCCTCAAAACCTGTTTGGGAGGCAAATGTATAACCCACTGGGAAAAATGAGAAATACCTAAATTCAATTTTTCATGCACCCTGAACAGCTGCTGAGAGCAGGTGTGTTATGGTGGCATATAAATGTATGTGATGGGATCATGGACCCACGCTTAAACAGATTCTGTTGGACCATACCTGCATCATGCTGTGCCTTAATTCTCAATAGGCACACACATGGCGGGGCTAATGGGGTGCATTGAGGGCCACAAGGACTGTATTGATGGAATTGGTGCTGCACCACTGTTGTTCTATCGGCCAATTTGTGTCATTGGCCAAGGCCATGTAAGAGAGCTTGACAATGCACTTTGTCCAGACTACTAGCACTTCTCTCTTCCTATACATTGTGTATCACATACTCCCTATACTATGTATATTACCACACACACATGTGCTGAGTCAGTTCCGCAGTCCTGCCACTTCTCACTGACAGTATGTGGCTGACCTGAATCTGCTCCAACAATGGTACATTACTCAGTAACCTGCACCAACAAATGCATCCTTGGACCACAGACCAAGTGTGTCTGTGTTGAGGAATATGTCCATGCCCATGTTCTTATCTCTCCCTGGACAAATAAGGGTATAACATGGCAACAATGGCTGGCCACACACCATAGGCAATACATCCATGATTTAAATTAGTCAATGTGCAGGTAAGTACAACTATTTTCACATGAGTAAACTCCCATAGCATTATTGATCATATGTGTGCCTTGTGATGGCACACAAATATTACTTACTTCTACAGAAGGATGTATCACTGCAGTCCTCAACACTTTGGAATAACTACACAACCCCTGGGCAGTAGTTTGTCAGTTTTTGTGTGACAATGAAGTAGATGTTTATGACATCTGAAGCAGGCTCAAATGCTATAGGTGTCACAATAGGACAGTTATTGCAACAACCATTGCATGCCCCTCAGATGCCTTATACAGTGTCAAGCAGTCCCATATGGTCATGGAGGTATAGAGCTAACAGACACCTGCATGACAATGCTATGTATAAATGGTGCAGTGAGAAGCACCACAGGAGTGTCAGTGACAGTGATGGTTTGTAGGTGCGTGGGGCTACATTATCTGAGACTGTGTGTGATTGACTGATCTTAGGTGTTTGTTCGTAGCTCTGATCTACCACTAGGATGACTTGCTCACTCAGCCCAACAAGTTGACAGTGAACAATGTCGGCCATCAACTGATATTTACAAATTACACTAAGCAATGTTTTCCATCCATGTCTTGCAGGTGGATCTCCGTCCTACACCATAGGTGAGGTGGCCGGATTTGAAGACCCTGATGCAGCCAGTAAGTGTCATCTTGTGCGTCATGTGTGCTAATTCAGGGTTTGGTATGAGTCAGTCTGAAGTGTGGAATGCTATGAAATATGGTTTTGGCAGACCAATTATATGATATAATTGGAGAATGGATGGTGACATCATGGCGGTCATTCCAACCCTGGCGGTCGGTGTTAAAGCGGCGGCAAAACCGCCAACAGGCTGGCGGTAAAAAAAAAGGAATTCTGACGAGGCGGTAACCGCCAACAGAGACCGCCACTTTAACAGACCGACCGCCACGGCGGTACAAACAAACAGCGCAGCGTTCACCGTCAACAGACAGGCGGGAGTCAATGTACCGCCCACAGTATCACAACCTACCAATCCGCCACCTTTTCCGGGGTGGTAGCCCCGCCGATAAAAACACGGCAGAAACAGCCATTTCAAAGGGAAAACACTGACCTCCATACACCCCACGAGGAATCAGGACAGCATGGAACCCGAACTCCACATACTCCCAGCGATAGTCTTCCTGCTCCTCTACCAGGAGCACGAACGCCAGGGGAGGGGGGAGGCAAAAAATTACGGGGACACACATACGCAACACACCCACCTCCACCCTCACCCACTACAACACACACATCAATGCATAGCAGTACATCACAGTTACACCTCCAAACCCCCCGGAAGAATGCAAAGACAAAAGGAAATGATTTTAAACATTGAAATATATTGCAATACTGCCAAAAAATATATATACACATCAAAAACTCTTACATACAGAAATGTACAAGTCTGAGCATTGTAGCAGGCATTGTCCGTGGACCACTGGGCCCAAATCACATGGGCAAAGCCCACACAGGATACCTGACTCTAACGGAGAGAACACTGCAGGGGCATCAGATAGCAAAACTACAGGCACCTCAGGGGGAAGGGAAGGGGGGCACCTCAGCCAGATGAGTGCACGACGCCAGATCCACGAGGGGCCTCCATGCCCACTGTTCAATCCTGGGGGGTGCAAAGCCACAGTCTCACAAGTCTATACAGTGGGTGGGCTGCCCACTGCTCAATCCTGGGGAGTGCAAAGCCACAGTCTCACAAGTGGATAACACTCTCCACTGGTTCTGGAGGGGGCCTGGTGCCCAGAGTGCCTCGTGCAGCCCTGCCCTACACAGAGGCGGCCCAGCCCCTGACGCTCATGGGCCAGCGGTGCTTGAGATGAAGGGCCCAGTTCAGCGGTGCTTGAGATGAAGGGCCCAGTTCAGCGGTGCTTGAGACGGCGGTGCCCAGTTCAGAAGTGCTTGAGATGAAGGGCCCAGTGCAGTGGTGCTTGATACGGCGGTGCCCAGTTCAGCAGTGCTTGAGACGGCGGTGCCCAGTTCAGCGGTGCTTGAGATGAAGGGCCCAGTTCAGCTGTGCTTGAGATGAAGGGTCCAGTGCAGCGGTGCTTGAGACGGCAGTGCCCAGTTCAGCGGTGCTTGAGATGAAGGGCCCACTTCAGTGGTGCTTGAGATGAAGGGCCCAGTGCAGCGGTGCTTGAGACGGCGGTGCCCAGTTCAGCGATGCTTGAGACGGCGGTGCCCAGTTCAGCGGTGCTTGAGACGGCGGTGCCCAGTTCAGCAGTGCTTGAGACCGCGGTGCCCAGTTCAGCGGTGCTTGAGATGAAGGGCCCAGTGAAGCGGTGCTTGAGATGAAGGGCCCAGTGAAGCGGTGCTTGAGACGGCGGTGCCCAGTTCAGCGGTGCTTGAGATGAAGGGCCCAGTTCAGCGGTGCTTGAGATGAAGGGCCCAGTGCAGCGGTGCTTGAGACGGTGGTGCCCAGTTCAGCGGTGCCTGCGATGGAGTGGCCAGTGCAGTGGTGCTTAAGATGAAGGGCCCAGTTCAGCGGTGCTTGAGATGAAGGGCCCAGTGCAGCGGTGCTTGAGACGGCGGTGCCCAGTTCAGCGGTGCTTGAGATGAAGGGCCCAGTTCAGCGGTGCTTGAGATGAAGGGCCCAGTGCAGTGGTGCTTGAGACGGCGGTGCCCAGTTCAGCGGTGCTTGAGACAGCGGTGCCCAGTTCAGCGGTGCTTGAGATGAAGGGCCCAGTGCAGCGGTGCTTGAGACAGCGGTGCCCAGTGCAGCGGTGCTTGAGACGGCGGTGCCCAGTTCAGCGGTGCTTGAGATGAAGGGCCCAGTTCAGCGGTGCTTGAGATGAAGGGCCCAGTGCAGCGGTGCTTGAGACGGTGGTGCCCAGTTCAGCGGTGCCTGCGATGGAGTGGCCAGTGCAGCGGTTCTTGAGATGAAGGGCCCAGTGCAGCGGTGCTTGAGACGGCGGTGCCCAGTTCAGCGGTGCTTGAGATGAAGGGCCCAGTTCAACGGTGCTTGAGATGAAGGGCCCAGTGCAGCGGTGCTTGAGACGGCGGTGCCCAGTTCAGCGGTGCCTGCGATGGAGTGGCAAGTGCAGCGGTGCTTGAGATGAAGGGCCCAGTGCAGCGGTGCTTGAGACGGCGGTGCCCAGTTCAGCGGTGCCCAGTTCAGCGGTGCTTGAGATGAAGGGCCCAGTTCAGCGGTGCTTGAGATGAAGGGCCCAGTTCAGCGGTGCTTGAGACGGCGGTGCCCAGTTCAGCGATGCTTGAGACGGCGGTGCCCAGTTCAGCGGTGCTTGAGACGGCGGTGCCCACTTCAGCGGTGCTTGAGATGAAGGGCCCAGTTCAGCGGTGCTTGAGATGAAGGGCCCAGTGCAGCGGTGCTTGAGACGGCGGTGCCCAGTTCAGCGGTGCTTGAGATGAAGGGCCCAGTGCAGCGGTGCTTGAGACGGCGGTGCCCAGTTTAGCGGTGCCTGCGATGGAGTGGCCAGTGCAGTGGTGCTTAAGATGAAGGGCCCAGTTCAGCGGTGCTTGAGATGAAGGGCCCAGTGCAGCGGTGCTTGAGACGGCGGTGCCCAGTTCAGCGGTGCTTGAGATGAAGGGCCCAGTTCAGCGGTGCTTGAGATGAAGGGCCCAGTGCAGCGGTGCTTGAGACGGCGGTGCCCAGTTCAGCGGTGTTTGAGACAGCGGTGCCCAGTTCAGCGGTGCTTGAGATGAAGGGCCCAGTGCAGCGGTGCTTGAGACGGCGGTGCCCAGTGCAGCGGTGCTTGAGACGGCGGTGCCCAGTTCAGCGGTGCTTGAGATGAAGGGCCCAGTTCAGCGGTGCTTGAGATGAAGGGCCCAGTGCAGCGGTGCTTGAGATGAAGGGCCCAGTTCAGCGGTGCTTGAGATGAAGGGCCCAGTGCAGCGGTGCTTGAGACGGCGGTGCCCAGTTCAGCGATGCTTGAGACGGCGGTGCCCAGTTCAGCGGTGCTTGAGACGGCGGTGCCCAGTTCAGCGGTGCTTGAGATGAAGGGCCCAGTTCAGCGGTGCTTGAGATGAAGGGCCCAGTGCAGCGGTGCTTGAGACGGCGGTGCCCAGTTCAGCGGTGCTTGAGATGAAGGGCCCAGTGCAGCGGTGCTTGAGACGGCGGTGCCCAGTGCAGCGGTGCTTGAGACGGCGGTGCCCAGTTCAGCGGTGCTTGAGATGAAGGGCCCAGTTCAGCGGTGCTTGAGATGAAGGGCCCAGTGCAGCGGTGCTTGAGACGGTGGTGCCCAGTTCAGCGGTGCCTGCGATGGAGTGGCCAGTGCAGTGGTGCTTAAGATGAAGGGCCCAGTTCAGCGGTGCTTGAGATGAAGGGCCCAGTGCAGCGGTGCTTGAGACGGTGGTGCCCAGTTCAGCGGTGCTTGAGATGAAGGGCCCAGTTCAGCGGTGCTTGAGATGAAGGGCCCAGTGCAGCGGTGCTTGAGACAGCGGTGCCCAGTTCAGCGGTGCTTGAGACAGCGGTGCCCAGTTCAGCGGTGCTTGAGATGAAGGGCCCAGTGCAGCGGTGCTTGAGACAGCGGTGCCCAGTGCAGCGGTGCTTGAGACGGCGGTGCCCAGTTCAGCGGTGCTTGAGATGAAGGGCCCAGTTCAGCGGTGCTTGAGATGAAGGGCCCAGTGCAGCGATGCTTGAGACGGTGGTGCCCAGTTCAGCGGTGCCTGCGATGGAGTGGCCAGTGCAGCGGTGCTTGAGATGAAGGGCCCAGTGCAGCGGTGCTTGAGACGGCGGTGCCCAGTTCAGCGGTGCTTGAGATGAAGGGCCCAGTTCAGCGGTGCTTGAGATGAAGGGCCCAGTGCAGCGGTGCTTGAGACTGCGGTGCCCAGTTCAGCGGTGCCTGCGATGGAGTGGCAAGTGCAGCGGTGCTTGAGATGAAGGGCCCAGTGCAGCGGTGCTTGAGACGGCGGTGCCCAGTTCAGCGGTGCTTGAGATGAAGGGCCCAGTTCAGTGGTGCTTGAGATGAAGGGCCCAGTGCAGCGGTGCTTGAGACGGCGGTGCCCAGTTCAGCGATGCTTGAGACGGCGGTGCCCAGTTCAGCGGTGCTTGAGACGGCGGTGCCCAGTTCAGCGGTGCTTGAGATGAAGGGCCCAGTTCAGCGGTGCTTGAGATGAAGGGCCCAGTGCAGCGGTGCTTGAGACGGCGGTGCCCAGTTC
Source organism: Pleurodeles waltl (assembly GCF_031143425.1). Classification (NCBI taxonomy): domain Eukaryota; kingdom Metazoa; phylum Chordata; class Amphibia; order Caudata; family Salamandridae; genus Pleurodeles; species Pleurodeles waltl. The sequence continues at coordinate 1,102,792,930 of NC_090440.1, forward strand.
AGCGGTGCTTGAGATGAAGGGCCCAGTTCAGCGGTGCTTGAGATGAAGGGCCCAGTGCAGCGGTGCTTGAGACGGCGGTGCCCAGTTCAGCGGTGCCTGCGATGGAGTGGCCAGTGCAGTGGTGCTTAAGATGAAGGGCCCAGTTCAGCGGTGCTTGAGATGAAGGGCCCAGTGCAGCGGTGCTTGAGACGGCGGTGCCCAGTTCAGCGGTGCTTGAGATGACAGGCCCAGTTCAGCGGTGCTTGAGATGAAGGGCCCAGTGCAGCGGTGTTTGAGACGGCGGTGCCCAGTTCAGCGGTGCTTGAGATGAAGGGCCCAGTGCAGCGGTGCTTGAGACGGCGGTGCCCAGTGCAGCGGTGCTTGAGACGGCGGTGCCCAGTTCAGCGGTGCTTGAGATGAAGGGCCCAGTTCAGCGGTGCTTGAGATGAAGGGCCCAGTGCAGCGGTGCTTGAGACGGTGGTGCCCAGTTCAGCGGTGCCTGCGATGGAGTGGCCAGTGCAGCGGTGCTTGAGATGAAGGGCCCAGTGCAGTGGTGCTTGAGACGACGGTGCCCAGTTCAGCGGTGCTTGAGATGAAGGGCCCAGTTCAGCGGTGCTTGAGATGAAGGGCCCAGTGCAGCGGTGCTTGAGACGGCGGTGCCCAGTTCAGCGGTGCCTGCGATGGAGTGGCCAGTGCAGCGGTGCTTGAGATGAAGGGCCCAGTGCAGCGGTGCTTGAGACGGCGGTGCCCAGTTCAGTGGTCCTGGCCATGGCGGGGTGCTCATTTGCCACCTGTCTTGTGGCTGGCGGGGCCCTCCTGTCCATCTGTCCTTTGGCTGGTGGGGCCCTCCTGGGCAGCTGTGCCGGGGCTGTTGGTGGCCTCCTGCCCACCTGGAATGGGGCTGGCAGGGCCCTCCTGGCCAGCTGGGCTGATGGCGGTGTTGTCGGGCGTGCTGCCCTTTCCAGCCTTCCTGATCGCCTGTGGCCCTTCCCCACCTTGGGCGGTGTGCCAGCTGCCAACGACCTACGGGGAAGGTGCGTTCCGTGGTATCCAAACACCGCATTGCAGTGCAGAGGACTGGCGGCGGACCCCTACCTCCTCCCCCAGAATTTACAACATGGGAGGAGCAGGTCTTGGCGATCCTGCATCCTGAGGGCCTCGGCGGAGTATCTGGAGGAATGGACTCTGGTAAGTCTCATCTTCACTACCCCCCACCCCACCAGCATGCCAACTCATACCCCCACCCACACCCTCACCCCCATCACTCCTACTCCTTGCAAATGTCTCACCATCCCAACCCACCCATCCCAACACCAAGCCCTGCATGCGACCACAAAGCATGGACACCCATCACCAAAGCATGCCCACTGCACATACCCATCCCCCCCCAAACCACCGTCACAAAAGACCCCACACAGGAATGCAAGCACTGGGGTACACGGGCACCCACCCATTGCACACCATGACACACACAGATGCAATAATCATGGTTTTATACCCCTGCAGGACCTCAACGCAACGTCACCGCGCAGGAGGGTCCACAAATGTCCACTCCACCCCCAGAAGAGGCCCACAGTGATGACAGCAGCTCTGTCGACCTGGATCTAGATGACCAGCCCGGCCCATCGGGGACCTCGGGACAGTCGGTTCCCCTCAGACAGCCACAGGCCACAGCAGACCTTCCCCCCTCTGGGAACACCAGCACAGCACCCACCCAGCGGGCCCATACCTCTGTCCCCAGGACACATCAATCAGCTGTGTGTCCACGACTACAGGGCACCCAGGTTAACCCACCACCCCAACAACAACAGGGACCTGGGGGCAGTGGTAGTGGGCACACGGTCCAGGGGACAGAGGCCCAGGGAAACAGGGGAACTGGGAGGGCTGCTGTGCGACAGGGGGGGGACAGGCCCAGGGAACCCACTCTCCATGAGGCCCTCTCCAACATCATGGGAGCGTACCATCATTCCCAGGAGACAATGGCGACGGTACTGGCCAGGTTTCAGGAGACCCAGTGCCTGCAGGAGGACCAGTATTTGGGGTTCAGGGAGGAACTACGAACCATCAGTTCTGCCCTGGGCACCATCGTAGGGGTTCTGAATCTGGTAGTCACCACATTGCTGGACACTGTGGCACCACAAAGGGCCCCTGACACTAGCATGGACCAAAAACTGCCTTCCACCTCCGCCGGCGCTAGTGGACAGGAGGCCCTGCCACAGGACCAACAGGCCACCAGCACCCCACCCCTGCAGAAGGAGAACCACCCCGCAAGCGGTCCCTGAGATCCAGGAAGAAGACAGAGTAAGATGCCAAGACCCCCACCTGGAAAGGATACCACCCTGATTGTCATCCCACTGTCCTACATTGTCACCCTGTCCATCATTAAACTGCCCCAGCTCCACTTTCCACAGGCATTTGGACAATGCACCTGTGATACTAATAGTCTGGACTCTGCCATGGACATTCCTCCACCATCACCCCTCACCAATTTGCAACCACCCTCCAATATAGAGCACTTTAATAAACACAGTTATTGCACAAAAGAATCAGGAGTCTGGCTGTGATTTTGAACAAATGTATTAGACATTACCGTGCCAAAATGCTTATCTACATTGTGATGCCAACATACCAATGTCACACAGCTGTAGTCCATGGGGAAACAAAGCAGATGTCACACAGTGGGGCCCACATCTCTGAAATCGGAAGGGAAAGTCACAACTCAGTTACCATACACTGGGTGAAAACGACAGACAGTAGAGAGGTAGTAGTGTTTAAGTACATGTAGTATGCTGGTGTGTATTCTTACCTGTGTGTCATTGGAAATATTGCTGTATTACTGTGTTCCTGTTGTCTATGTCGTCTTCTTCGGCTTCCTCGTCTTCACTCTCCACAGGCTCCACAGCTGCTACAACACCACCATCTGGACCATCCTCCTGCAGAAAAGGCACCTGTCGTCGCAAAGCCAGGTTGTGAAGCATACAGCAGGCCACGATGATCTGGCACACCTTCTTTGGTGAGTAGAATAGGGATACACCTGTCATATGGAGGCAGCGGAACCTGGCCTTCAGGAGGCCGAAGGTCCGCTCGATCACCCTCCTAGTTCGCCAATGGGCCTCATTGTAGCGTTCCTCTGCCCTTGTTCTGGGATTCCTCACTGGGGTCAGTAGCCATGACAGGTTGGGGTAACCAGAGTCACCAATTAGCCACACACGGTGCCTCTGGAGTTGCCCCATCACGTAAGGGATGCTGCTATTCCGCATGATGTACGCGTCATGCACTGAGCCAGGAAACTTGGCATTAACATGGGAGATGTACTGGTCTGCCAAACATATCATCTGGACATTCATGGAATGATAACTCTTCCGGTTTCTGTACACCTGTTCACTCCTGTGGGGGGGGACCAAAGCCACATGGGTCCCATCAATGGCACCTATGATGTTGGGGATATGTCCAAGGGCATAGAAATCCCCCTTCACTGTAGGCAAATCCACCACCTCAGGGAAAACGATGTAGCTCCGCATGTGTTTCAGCAGGTCAGACAACACTCTGGACAACACCTTGGAAAACATAGGCTGGGACATCCCTGATGATATGGCCACTGTTGTTTGAAATGACCCACTTGCAAGGAAATGGAGCACTGACAGAACCTGCACTTGAGGGGGGATTCCTGTGGGTTGGCGGATAGCTTACATCAGCTCTGGCTCCAGCTGGGCACACAGTTCCTGAATAGTGGCACGGTCAAGCCTGTATGTCAGTATGACATGTCTCTCCTCCATTGTCGACAGGTCCACCAGCGGTCTGTACACCGGAGGATGCTGCCATCTCATCACCTGCCCCAGCGGACGTGCCCTATGGAGGAGAACAGCGAGCAGAGAGTCAGCCAACTCTGAGGTATTACAAAATGTCATTTGCATAAATTTCTAAATCGGCAATGTTCCTGTTACTGTGTGTATGCAAGGCCCAGATAGGTGTGACACAGTTATTATTAATGCCATGTGGCCCCCTGAAATGGCCGCTGCCTGACCTGTAAGGTGGGACAAGGGGATATGAGGCAACTGCGCTGGGGTTCTACACCGTCGTGGTAGGCGCAATCCAGTATTGGTTAACATTGGACCCTATGGGTCCCAGGAGCCAATGACAATGTACGCCGGCGGTGAAGGTATGCACCGTTGCGGGCGTGACTGCCATTCTCTATCTGTACACTCACTTGGGGCCATATTTATACTTTTTAACGCAAAACTGCGCTAACGCAGTTTTGCATCAAAAAAATTAGCGCCGGCTAACGCCATTCTGAAGCGCCATGCGGGCGCCGTATTTATTCAATGACGTTAGCCGGCGTTAGCCGCCGGCGCTGCCTGGTGTGCGTGAAAAAAAATGACGTACACCAGGCAGCGCCGGCATAGGGGAATATGGAGCTTGGGTGCCAAAAAATGGGGCAAGTCAGGCTGAGGCAAATTTTTCGCCTCAACCCGATTTGCGCCATTTTTTTCGACTCCCAACCCCCATTGAAATTACTACTGTCTTAGCAAAGACAGGAGTCATGCCCCCTTGCCCAATGGCCATGCCCAGGGGACTTCTGTCCCCTGGGCATGGTCATTGGGCATAGTGGCATGTAGGGGGGCACAAATCAGGCCCCTCTATGCCACAAAAAATAAAATAAAAAATACTTACCTGAACTTACCTTAATGTCCCTGGGATGGGTCCCTCCATCCTTGGGTGTCCTCCTGGGGTGGGCAAGGGTGGCAGGGGGTGTCCCTGGGGGCATGGGAGGGCACCTCTGGGCTCCTTCCGAGCCCACAGGTCCCTTAACGCCTGCCTTGTCCAGGCGCTAAAAAACGGCGCAAAAGCGGCTGGAAGTCATTTTTTTTGACCCGCCCACTCCCGGGCGTGAGTTTTGCCCAGGAGTGTAAATACGGCGCACATGCCTCGGAGTCAATTTTTTAGACGGGAACGCCTACCTTGCATATCATTAACGCAAAGTAGGTGTCCATGCTAAAAAATGACGCAAACTCCATGGACTTTGGCGCTAGACGCGTCTAACGCCAAAGTATAAATATGGAGTTAGTTTTGCGTCGGAATTGCGTCAAAAAAAATGACGCAATTCCGGCGCAAACAGAGTATAAATATGCCCCTTGATACCTGACCTTCAACAGGAGAGGACCTAAACTGCAAGTGCTGCTGTGACCTCAGTCTGGAAGCGACAATGGCTCATGTGTCTGGGGAAAGGGCCCCTGCCTTCACTTCAGAGGAGTTGGAGAAGTTAATGGATGGGGTCCTTACCCAGTACACGCTACTCTATGGTCCTCCAGACAAACAGGTGAGTACATTGTGAGCATGCTGCATGGGCAATGCCTGTTTGGAGTGGTGTGGATGGAAGATACATGGGGGGGACTGAGCCCTGCATGAGCGGACCATGAGTGTATGCACGTCAGGACAAGGGTGGGAACGTGGGCCAATGACTGTGACTGTCCGGATGGTTAAAGTTTTTCCTTGTCCCCTGTACTATTCCTCTAGGTCAGCGCCCACCAGAAGAAGGATATTTGGAGTGCCATTGCCAAGGACGTCTGGACCCTGGGGATCCACCACAGACGGAGCACCCACTGTTGAAAAAGATGGAGGACATTCACCACTGGAGCAAGAAGACGGCGGAGGCCCAGCTGGGGATGGCCTCCCAACATGGGAGGGGTGCCCGTCGCACCATGACCCCCCTGATGTTCCGGGTCCTGGTGGTGGCGCATCCGGAGTTGGATGGGCACCTGAGGGCATCACAGCAGCCACAGGGGGGTGAGTACAGTCACATCCATCTGACTCTGCACGCATTACGAGGAGTCTGGGTGGGGGAGGTGGGCAGTGAGTTCCCCTAGGCCAGGGCAAGCTTTGTAGGCAAGGTCGCTTTGCGAGGCAACCTATATGGCACCCCATCCCCACCAGTGGTAAGAGCCATCTACACCTAGTAAGGCTCCTGTGACTTCCATGTGTGCAGCAATCGGGCATAGGCCTTGTACCCCATGGCCCTGTGAATAATCTAGGAACTATAAGTGCATGGCATAGTGCAGAGGGCTGCTGTGTCTGTTGTGTCCGCCAACGATAGTGGTATTGCATGCACTGAACATGTCTTTCTTCTGTCTTTCCCCCATTTTTTTTGTGGTCTCCCTGTTCTTGTGTGCAATAGCATCATCAGGCGGAGGAGCAGTGCACAGCAGCAGGAGGGAGCTGCATCCAACTTGGCCCTGGAGGGTGAGACAACGGAGTCTGAAGCCACCACTGGGAGGGAGGGCGAGGGGAGCTCCACGGTGGGGACAGGAGGTGACAGCAGTGACAGCGACTCCTCCTCTGATGGGAGCTCCCTTGTGGTGGTGGGCCCCGTGTGCCCCCCGCCTCAACAGGTACAGCCACCACCCCCTACCAGCACCGCCCTCCCAGCAGCCCCTCAGCGTGTGTCCCGTGGCCGCTCACCCAGGAGGGTGGGCATCTCCTTCGCCCCAGGCACCTCATGCCCTGCCCCAGTCAGCCCTGCTGTCCTCAGTGAGGAGGCTATTGACCTCCTGAGATCCCTCACTGTTGGGCAATCTACCATTGTGAATGCCATCCAGGGTGTTGAGAGGCATTTGCAACAAACAAATGCATATCTGGAGGACATTCATTCTGACCAGGCAGCCCAACAGAGAGCATTTCAGGCTCTGGCCTCAGCACTGATGGCAGCAATTGTCCCTGTGTCCAGCCTCCCCCCTCCAACTTCCTCCACCCAGACCCAATCACCTATACCTCAGCCTATCCCAAGCACACCATCAGACCAGCATGAACACACCTCAACACACAAGGGTGGCTCAGGCAAACATAAGCACCACACGTCCCACAGGCACTCACACAAGCATCATACCCATGCACACATACCAACATCCACTGCCTCCACAGTGTCCCCCTCCTCCACGTCCACCTCCTCCCTCCCTGTCTCATCTCCACTCACACCTACATGCACTACATCTTCAGCCACTACCTCCATCACCAGCACACCCATCACCACACATAGCTCACGTGCACTCACCACCCCACTACCATTCACACATCCCATGTGTCCTCTATCAGTGTGTCTGTGAGTCCTCCTCCGAAAGTACACAAACGCAGACACACACCCACCCAACAGCCATCCACCTCACAACAGCCTCCAGCCCATGCACCTTCACCCAAGTTCAGCAAATGTACACCTCCTACAACCACTACCTCTTCCTCCACTCCCAAACCCCCTCCATCTACCCGTCCCAGTGTCTAAAAAACTTTGCGTGGATAATATTGACCTCTTCCCTACACCTACCCCCCTGTCCTTTCCCTAGGGCCAGGCTTTCCAGGTCCCAACCTAGCACCTCAGCCACCACATCACCAGGCACAGTGGTGCCAGCAACTGCGGACTATTGGAGTTCGCCAACCAACAGGGCTGCCAGTGTGCCACAGAGCGAGGGCAAGGACATTCCGAACATGCAAAAGTAAAAAAGTTGCCCACATCCCGGAGGGGGAAGCAGAAAACACCTGCCACCAAGGGCTCAAGGAAAACGAAAGGGGATGGTGGCAAGACAGCTGCGCCACCATCCAAGGTGGGGAAGGGCCAGAAAATAAAGGGCAGGTAAGGAGAGGGCATAGTGACACCGACAATTGGACCAGTATCACACCTTCTGTCCATGCCGATGCCAACCTGTACGGCGGAGAAGACCGCCACCTGCAGTGCCACATGCACCGCCACCAGCACCGCGGTCATTGAGCCCGCCACCAGCACCGCAATCACAGAGCCCGCCACCAGCACCGCCGCCACAGAGCCCGCCGCCAGCACCGCTGCCACAGAGCCCACCACCAGCACCGCTGCCACAGAGCCCGCCGCCAGCCCCGATGCCACAGAGGCCACCGCAAGCACTGCTGCCACAGAGCCCGCCGCCAGCCCCGATGCCACAGAGCCCGCTGCCAGCCCCGATGCCACATAGCCTGCCGCTAGCACCGCTGCGACTAACCCCACCGCAGGCACCGCCAGCGGCCCCGTGGCATCCTGAGCCTGTGGCACCACCGCAGACATTGCTGCCATCCCCAGTGGTCAGTCGTCCGAAGCTGGTGGTGAGTTTCAGTGGAGAAAGGCATCCACTACCTCAGTCCTTGGCAGGATGAAGCACTCTGGGCACAATGCCCCCTCCAGAACCAGTGGAGAAAGGCATCCACTACCTCAGTCCTTGGCAGGATGAAGCATTCTGGGCACAATGCCCCCTCCAGACCCATTCGAGAAAGGCATCCACTACCTCAGTCCTTGGCAGGATGAAACACTCTGGGCACAATGCCCCCTCAATATCCAGTGGAGAAAGGCATCCACTACCTCAGTCCTTGGCAGGATGAAGCACTCTGGGCACAAAGCCCCCTCCAGAACCAGTGGAGTATCACATCCACTACCTCAGTCCTTGGCAGGATGAAGCACTCTGGGCACAAAGCCCCCTCCAGAACCAGTGGAGAAAGGCATCCACTACCTCAGTCCTTGGCAGGATGAAGCACTCTGGGCACAATGCCCCCTCCAGACCCATTCGAGAAAGGCATCCACTACCTCAGTCCTTGGCAGGATGAAACACTCTGGGCACAATGCCCCCTCAATATCCAGTGGAGAAAGGCATCCACTACCTCAGTCCTTGGCAGGATGAAGCACTCTGGGCACAAAGCCCCCTCCAGAACCAGTGGAGTATCACATCCACTACCTCAGTCCTTGGCAGGATGAAGCACTCTGGGCACAAAGCCCCCTCCAGAACCAGTGGAGAAAGGCATCCACTACCTCAGTCCTTGGCAGGATGAAGCACTCTCGGCACAATGCCCCCTCCAGACCCTTTCGAGAAAGGCATCCACTACCTCAGTCCTTGGCAGGATGAAACACTCTGGGCACAATGCCCCCTCAATATCCAGTGGAGAAAGGCATCCACTACCTCAGTCCTTGGCAGGATGAAGCACTCTGGGCACAAAGCTCCCTCCAGAACCAGTGGAGTATCACATCCACTACCTCAGTCCTTGGCAGTATGAAGCACTCTGGGCACAAAGCCCCCTCCAGAACCAGTGGAGACTGTTATCCACTTGAGAGACTGTGGCTTTGCACTCCCCAGGATAAAACAGTGGGCAAACCACCCACTGGAGAGACTTGAGAGACTGTGGCTTTACACTCCCCAGGATAAAGCAGTGGGCAAACCACCCACTGGAGAGACTTGAGAGACTGTGGCTTTGCACTCCCCAGGATAAAGCATTGGGCAAACCACCCACTGGAGAGACTTGAGAGACTGTGGCTTTGCACTCCCCAGGATACAGCAGTGGGCATGGAGCACCCTCGTGGAGCAGTGGTGTTGTGCATTCATCAGGTGCCCCCTCCCCCTGAGGTGCCTGTTTCATTTTGATCTGATGCCCCTGCAGTGTTCTCTCAGTTTGAAGTCTGGTGTCATGTGTGGGCCTCGCCCATGCATTTTGGGACTCTGATCCACAGACGATGTTTGAGTAATATCCGGACTTGTGCATTTGGTGTACATATTTGTATATACTGATTTTGGAAATTGCACTATCTGATTTTTATTGATTACATTTGTTCAAATCAATTCCTTTTGTCCTTGCGTTATTGAAGGGGGGTGGAGGGATATATGTAATATTGCTGCATGTATTTGTGTGTATGGTGTTGTGGGTGAGGGTGGGGGTGTTGCATGTTGCATGTGTGTGTCACTCTCTTTTCCCTCCCCCCTTCCCTGTGTTGTAGGTACAGTACTCACCGTGGTCTTCGCTGCCGTCTTTGGTGCTCCTGATAGAGGAGCAGGAAGACCATTGCAGGGAGTATCTGGAGTTCTGGCTCCATGGCATCCTGGTTCCTCGTGGGATGTGGAGAGGTGAGTGTTTTCCCTTCCAAGTCCTGTGGCAGAGTGCCGGGTTGTGATAGGGTGGGCGATACATTGTCTTCCGCCTGTCTGTTGGCGGTGACCGCCGCGCTGTTTGTTTCTACCGCCGTGGCGGTCGAAGTGTTAAAGTGGTTGTCTGTGTTGGCAGATTCCACCATGGTCGTGTTTCAATTTTTTTACCGCCGGCCTGTTGGCGGTCTTACCGCCACTTTAACACCGACCGCCAGGGTTGTAATGAGGGCCTATGTATCCTCCAAGAGACTGGAGGTGGTGTATGAAGTGATCCTATGACATCCTGGAGAGTCTGTTCATTGGTGGTTGGCAGCTGGTCATCCATGTCATCTGCAAAATCCAGGAAAGGCAGATTGGCAGGAAGAAAGCCATCATCCTCTGCAATGAGATAGTGTAAAATCAATATTCAACTGTATTGACTGTTGACATAGGACATCATGTATTTGCCACTGGAGGTTCTGTGACATGTCACTGACCCAAGGTTGTGGTTGTACTTATGTGTAACAGTGTGCATCACACATGGGTCAAGCTCACAAGTAACGGGAAATGATGGATCGTGACCCCGTGCGAAAAGTAGCATTGCCCCTCTGTCATTTTCACAACGGCACACCCCTGTGTTGTCCCTGCACTGGTGCTAAATTGAGCTGCTTAGCCCCAACACAGGCATCCTTGCACCATCGTGCAAGGATGTCTGCTTTGAGGGGTTTCATTGTTTATGTCTGGGAAGGTGGCCCTTCCTGCACATAAACAATCACTAATGGCAATTTGGCACTTCTACACAGCACTCACAGAAGTGCCAAAGCATCATTTTTAAATGATTTTTTATGTGCAGAAAGGGATATCTTCCCGCACTTTGACAATCATGTCTGGCATTTTGCTCTTTCTATGAGTTCTGCAGAATGCAGCACACATAGAAAAAGCAAAAAACGAGGCGGAATAAAAGTATACCGCGTCGTTGCACCTTGATAACGCCATCCCTGGGGTGGCATTATATTTTACCACTGGCTCAGGTTTTACAAAAACTCGTAAATCTGAGGCAGAGTCAAAATGCAATGGGTGTTGCTGTGGCACTCTCACAGCAACACCCATTGCACGCCCCTTACATGCAACGGACTGCAAGTGAAGAGGCAGTATTTACATGGTGGCATTAAGCCACAAAAAGTGGCTTAAGGCCACCTTGTAAATATGCTGCAGGGCATTGCACCACTGGAGCGTCATGAAAAGTAACTCTCGGGTGGTGCTAGGGGGTCATAAATATGCCCCTAGATATTTTGGGGCATATGTAGGTACCCCAAGTGCCACCTCAGTGCCACTTTTGGTGAGGCTTAGTTAGTGCAATGCCCTGCCCCACATGCACTAGGTGGCATGAAGCCGCGTTTTGTGCCCTGATGACACCTTGTACAAATGGCCCCTTCACACCCGGCACTTTGTGTGGAAGGTGTGTGCAATGGGTGTTGCGGTGAGAGTACCACGGCAACACCCATTGCATTTTCATACTGCCTCGGATTTTGGACTATTTGTATACTGGACGCTGAGCCGAAATCTGACACCAGCCCAGGGGTGGGTTTAGTATGGAAAAATGTAGCTTTACATTTCTACTGGATTTTTGGCTTTTCCTAATTGTGTTGCATTCTGCTGCACACTGAATAAGAGCAAATCACACTTTAAGTTTGTTGTTGTGCAGAAAGATGTTCTTTCCTGCACACAAACTTTCTCCCCCTCAACGTAGCCATATTGGCCCACGACATCTAATTTCCACTTGCGCAAGGGGGCACAGGGGTGCAATGTATTCTTATGTATATGGTGTATCCCTGCATTTTAAAACTGAGGGTGCGTGATGCTGTCTAATGTTGTACAGCTGCACGCACCCCCATTTTCTGTTTGATCTAACCCTCTATCTTTCCAAATGGTGAGATTGCAGCCACTTGTACAGTTGCACACATGATGTTCACATACATGCACAATGTGTTGTATGCATTTTATTTTGTGGCCATTCCCATATGATCCATATAGTTGTGTGTGAGTTGTTGTGGGTTCACCCTGTATGTGTTGTGTTCCACAGGTTGCAAGCTTTAGGGCAGATTTTTTCTCATTTGGCATGGCTCAGAGCAACAGCAGGATGTGCTGCAATACACGGCAGCAGTTTAGATACTTTGTTCATTTGTTCACATGTACAAGCTATTTTTACTGAGATGACATTTCAATGAGTAAAGGCAATGTGACAATGAGGAAGCGAAGCAATTTGGCCAGAGACACCACCCTGACTCCACCACTGGGGTAGTATTGACTTCCGTCCTAGTGCCTGATGTCTATGTTGTGTTGGAACAGGGGCTTTGACTATATGCAATGGGTGTTGTTATGGTACAATCACACTATTTGCACGTGCCTCCAAGGCAAAGTGGTACATATTTACATGTTGGAGTATAGCCATAGTTAGTGGCCTATGTTGATGTTATGTATATGTTGGAGTGCATTGCACAACCAAAGTGTCAGTACAGGTGTGGCTTGGGTGGGGATGGTGCATCTTGATTCAGGGTATATTTGTCCTGATGCAACCCTTTAGCACGCATTGTGTCCTATGTTCCTCCCCTTCTGCCATTAGTGTAGGTCCAGATATCCCCCCTGCAACTTACCCTGCATGTGTAGTGGTTACTGGTAGTCTGCGCTATCCTGTGGTTACAGTGACCAGCTCCTCCAGGATAACAGCTGCAACCATCACGTCCAGCTCATCCAGGTCCTCATGTGGTGTGGGACTTCCACCTCCAGTCTGCAGTGCTGCTTTATGGTTCCTGTTGAGTTTCTCCTTAGTCCTGCGTTTGCAGTCATGCCAGCGCTTCTTGACCTCAGTGACAGTCCTGTTCACCTCTGCAACCCTGTTGATTTTGGCCACTATTGCCTGGCAAATTGTGTCCCTCCTACCGACTGGCAATTTGGAAGTGACGAAGAGTTGGTGTTGGTACTCCATCACCTCTCTGACCAGGATGTCGTGCTCCTCCTTGCTTAAGCAACACTTGCGCTTTCTCTTCTCCTTCTCCTGTGATTTTTCTGGACCCCCCTGGCTGGTCCTTGAGTGGGGTCTTTCCTGGCCTGAAATTCCATCTTCTCTTGCATTTGCACTCTTTACTGCTTGTGCGTTTTGTTTTGACCCTAATGTGGTGTAAAAATTGGGCTAACCCTTTTGCGACATGTTTGCGTGCCGCATAAGGGTCTAGTGCCACTTTTTCTACATTAGTGTCATTTTTCCTTATGGCATGTCTCAGTTCTTAGCATCTTTTTTCTCACATCAACCATTCCTTCGCGCCATTTTACGTCATTTCATAAACATGGCGCACGGATAGCGCTAAGGAATGACGCTAGCTTGCATTTATAAAAATAACACAGAACTGCGCTAGCACAGTTTTGCATTATTTTTCATAAATATGCCCCTTTATATTTTGCTATGCAGCTTATCTCAATGCGTGCTTATGGTAAACACACACGTTTAAATGTGAAAATCGTTGAATGGGTAGCTACAATTTTGCAAACTTTGATTTGCATTTAATGCTCACTCTTTACAAAAGAAGGCATTCATTTTTTGTCATCAGTAAACATCTTATGGAGAAAAAAACATGTCTGTGCTTTGTACATTTCTTACTAAAGAAGTGTAAAAAAGTGCTACTCCTCCATCCATCTATGAATTGTTTCAGTCTTAAGGAGATAAGAGAAGGTGAATTGTGTTAATTGTGCTCACCTACAATATTGACTAATAGGAAACCACCTATGTCCATCTACTCAGAGTTTACACACATATGCACCAAATTGTTTATTTCTGTAAACAAACTTAGGGGCATATTTATACTCTGTTTGCGCCAGCTTTGCGTCATTTTTTTTTTACGCAAAGCCAGTGCAAACCTAACTCCATATTTATACTTTGGCGCTAGACCCGTCTAGTATCAATATATGGAGTTAGTGTCATTTTTTGCCTGCGGAAAACTACCTTGCGTCAATGAGATGCAAGGTAGGTGTTTCCGGGCAAAAAATGACTCCAAGGCCTTAGAGCCCTATTTATCCTTCTGTGCAAAAATCATGCATGGGAGAAGGAGGGCCTTAAATAATGGTGCTAAGCCTGTTTAGCGCCATTATTTAACGCCTGGGTCAGGGAAGGCGTTCGAGGACCTGTGGGATCATTTCCATGGTTGGAGACCATGAAGCAGTCCACAGGTGCCCTTCCCTGCACCCAGGGACACCATCATCCACCCCCACCCACACCTGGAGGACACCTAAGGATGAGGGGACCCATCCCAGGTAAGTCCAGTTAAGCTTTTTTATTTTTTGTTAAAGTGACATAGGGGGGCCTAATTTGGGCTCCCTTACATGGCACTGTGCCCAATGGCTGGGCATGGCCATTGGCAGGGGGGCATGACTCCTGTCTTTATTCAGACAGGAGTCATGCCCATCGGGGTTGTGCATCAAACAATTACGCTAGTCAGGTTAGAGTCATTTCTTTTACCCTAACCTGACTAGCGCCATTCTTTCACGCACAACCTCCAGTCTTCCCTATGCCTCCCCTACCCAGTTAGCATCATTTATTTTTATGCTAATCGGGCCTTAGCGCCGGCTAGCCTCTTTCCATAAATATGATGCCCGGTTGGCGTCCAGGAATGGCGGTAGCCGGCTGTATACTTTTTGACGCAAACCTGCGTTAGCGCAGGTTTGCGTCAAAAAGTATAAATCAGAGCCTTAGTGGTGTTGAAATTGCAATGATTCACAGTGTTGTAAATGACACATCGGAAAGTAGTGCATGCAGCGAGTTGTGACCTGAAGAGAATGAGAGCTGTTGCTCCGGACCCTTTGGAGATGCTTCAAATTAAGAATTCTTTGTGTGTAAGAATTCATACATACCCATACTGTAAAATTCCAGCTAATTAACATGCTATAATTAAGTCGCAATACGCTAATGAGTTTTGCATTCATAAGGCTTAAAAACACAGTGATGCGTTTTGCAAGCAAATGTGCTAGAAAGGTGCAATAAAATCATATAGAATGACTGCTCGAGAAAAGGAGAAGGTGTTCGTTTAAGAGACCGACTTCTGCAGGTATTCATGTCAAGGACCGGGCCAAAAAGAAACTCATACTATGTAGGGGTGGTTCAAAAATGCATTTTAGTTATGTTTTCCTAAAATTACAAAAAAATCACATATTACGTGAAATATACTTTGCCATTCGTTTGCATATGGCGAGATCAACAGGAAACTAGTTTGAGCAAGAACTGTCCTGCGTTTAAAGTGCGGATCAATAACTCATAGCATGTATAAATATAAAATCCATAAAATGTACCTCAAATCTAATTTTAAACGTGCGGCACTGTTTTAATAAACCTACCGGGTACATGGGACATACATTTTAGAGCCAGAAAACAATATCGATGATTGACGACATATTCTTACTTGCAAAACGAGAAAATCTGTCCGTAACCCTTTCCTTCGTAGGTCAGTCAAAATGAGAGAGGTACAAAGGATGCGCACAATAGTCTCAGGCTTATACACACATCGAGGGCCAGGTGTTTTTTCAGCCTGGTACGGAATGTATTGTAAGAAATGCCCCCCTATAGGGCGTGTATGCAAGGTTCAAATGTGATGGAAAATGTGTGCTCAGATAATTGTGTTGAAAAATGTGTACTCAAATATTTTTGTGGACTTAATTTTCTATAGGACACAATTATTGACCAAGGGTGACTATTTATCCCGAGGAGATATTTGCCTTGATGATAAAAAGTGATTGGATATGTTAACCTTTTCTGAAAAAAATAAAAACAAAAAAAACTGGCGTTAGACAAAGGGCTGCCTAAACCCCTTGCAATTGGAGATTTTGCGGAGCTTTGTTGAGGTGTCACTCACAGTCCCTCCAATATATTTTCTGCTCGAACTATACTCCAAATGGAAAGCAAACAAACACAAATGATAGATGGAATGCAGGACCAATCAAACAGTCACCCCCAGTCACAGATCTGGGTTTTATCCATCAATTATTTTGCTCACCATGCCTCCACAG
Organism: Pleurodeles waltl; assembly: GCF_031143425.1. NCBI lineage: Eukaryota > Metazoa > Chordata > Amphibia > Caudata > Salamandridae > Pleurodeles > Pleurodeles waltl. The sequence goes on from NC_090440.1 coordinate 1,102,808,838, forward strand.
TTTGGACCCAGCCACATGCAGATTAGTCTTGACCCTGCTCCCCATGAGAACAGTCCAGCCCAAACTACCAGACCAAGTCCTCCCTGGACCAAAAATAAGCATCGTAGGACCAGTTTCAAAGTATCACCCTGTATCAGCCAAGCTAGTTTGAATCCATTGGCATAGTGAGCCCAGGACCAACATCTGGGCATACCCTGCACACATAGGGTGACAAAAGCAAGCAAGCACAGATGATGTATGGAATGCCGAACCAATCAAACATTCACCTCCAGTCACACATCTGGGTTCAATCCATCAATTCTTTTGCTCACCATGCCAGCCCAGTTTTGACCCAACTATATTTAAATTCATCTTGACACTGTTTCCCATAGAAATAGTCCAGCCCAAACTGCCAGGCCAGGTCCTCCCTCATCCTGGGACTGTTTTTTTTTGTTTTTTTAAGTTTCAAAAACCTTTATGAAGTGTTTAAAGTAGGCAATACATAGGTTTCAAAGAGTGGTAGTTCTTCTCTTTGAAAGGACAGTCCACTTCCACTTTGTTTGAAATATAAGTTTACATTCCAGTTGGTTACATATAAAAGAAGTAAATAAGTGGTGGGGGGTTGATTTCTTGGGGCAGTATCAGGAGTTCAGTGGGAAAGAGGGGGTTGGGCTTTACAGTTCTTCCTCCTTCTCACTCTCCTTGTTGTCCTTGGCTGTGTAGTCTCTCAGCAGGTTGTGTACCCTTTTGCGGCACGCCTCCTGCTCACCACCTCCCCGTTGGTCTTCAGTTGGGTTCTGATATACAGGAGGATGTCCTTTATGCAGCAGAGGATTCTGCAGCATCCTTGGATAGCCTCCATTGAGTGTGTCTTTGGAAACAGCCCACACAGCATGGAGTGGTGAGTAATGTTTGGGTATGGGATGTGACTTCCATTTCTTGTCTTAAGGTTGCCATAGTCTCTGGGCGAAAGGGCAGGGCCAGAACAGATGGTATGCAGTTTCCTCTCTGGGTCATCCCCTTGGACATTCTCTGTGTGGGCCCCTGCTGTGAATGAATGACCGAACTGGTAGTCCCTCTTTCACAGCCATCCATGCAATGTCTTTGTGCCTGTTGGTCAGTGATGGGGAGGATATATATTCCCACATGCTTGTTGCTGTAGTGGGTGGCAGGTCGCTCACTGGTTCTGTGGTGTCCCTTGACCTGATTAGTCTGTGGATTGTCTTGGGCTTCCACAGGCTTGGTGCGACACAGTTCAGCCCAAATTCCACCGAAAACGTTTCGATCTCCTTGTAATACCAGGGAAGGTCCCAGTTGAAAATTGTTGCATTCTCCCACTTATCCCACCTCAGTCTTCTCCATACCAGGAGCAGGAAGAAGCGGAAGACCCTGTAGGCTGAGTTGTCCTTGTTCTCATTTAGCAGGGTTGTTCAGACGAAGTCACACACAAAGACGGCCCTGAAGATTGTTGGGATCTCAGAGACTGCCTTCCCTCCCTTGCGGTGCTCCTTGTGCATGACTGACCTTTTCACCCTGTCCATCTTTGAATGCCAGACATAGTGGAAAACCATGCTGTTCACAGCCCGTGCTACATTGGCCAAGAGTGGCCAGGCCTGTGTCACATACAGCAGCACAGGCAGTGAGTCTTTGCTGAGCACCGGGGCCTTCCCTTCAATGCTCAGGTTTCTCAAGCTCAAAAGCCCCAGTTTCTGCTTGACTTTGGCCAGGCGTTCGTTCCAGCTTTTTCCCGCTGCTCCTGGTCCCCCAAACCAGACACTGAGGATCTTTGCCAGTCTTGCATCAATGGGTAAAGGGAGAGGATTGTTACATCGGTCCCAATGGCCAAATAGCTTTACCTGTGATTAGTCAACATTGATGTTTGCCCCTGATGCTTTGCCAAAGTCCTTGCACACCTCCAGCAGGGACTGGATCAATTTCCCATCTGTGCAGAAGAGGGTGACAGTGTCCATGTACAGCGCACATTTGACCTCTTTCTTTGCATGTCCTAGTGTCGGGATCCCTCTGATGTTTATGTCCTTCCTGATGTACTCGGCCAGTAGCTCTATAACCAAAACAAACAGAGGGCGAGAGCGGGCAACCTTGTCTTACCCCAGACCTGATAGGAAAAGGGTCTGTTTTCCAACCATTTACAATGACTGAACTGAAGATGTTAGTATACATTACTTTAACATAATTGCAGAACCAGTCCTCCAGCCCAAAGCCCTGCAGTATCCTCTCCATGGACTCATGGGAGACACAGTCAAAAGCCTTTTCCTGATCGAGGCAGACCAGGGAAGCACAGATGTTTGGGTCTGCGATATACTGGATCGTGTCCATGATCAGTCTTGACCCTTTTCCCCATGGGAACAGTCCAGACCGAACTGCCGGGTCAGATTCTCCCTCGACTGGAAACAAGCATCCTGGGGCTGGTTTAAGAGTATCACCCTCCATCATCCAAGCTAGTTTGAATTCAGTTGCATAGTGAGCCCGAAAACAGGGTCAGGAATGATTTGCATATGGCTGGGTTCAAACTGCGGTGGCGTAGAGAGCAAAATAATTGATGGATTTATTCCAGATCTGTGGCCGGGGGTGAATGTTTGATTTGGTCCGCATTCCTTCCTTCATTTGTGTTTGTTTGCTTTTCTCTCCCAATGGAAACACATCAAAATGCTTACGCTGCAGATAAAAATGTATGCAAAAATGGAACAAAAATACAGTTGTGAAATACCTTCAAATTTGTCCTTACATAACTCACCCGCAGTGCTTAATTTGTAAATAAAAAAAGTCCCAGTGGCCAAAGCTCTCCTGTTAAACATGCAGCTGCTGCAATTAAATGTGGGAGCAAGGGATAGTGAGGCCCTGTAATCCTGAAGCCATCTCGAGCCTCTTTAATATATTTACAGCCACTCCGTGCCCCTTCAGCTCACTCTAGCAGCTTTTTGCATTCTCTCGTTTTTTCATGTGTTTCTTCCTCTGGCTATCCTATGTGTGTCTTTTGCTTGCAGTAAAAGCTTGAGTCAGAAAATTAAGTGCTGGCACTCAAAAGAAGTTCACCGGCTCAAATTAAACAGTGTCCGAGCCTAATACAAAGTCCTTAAAGGCTCATTTTATGGATGTTCTGAGTGCTGAATCATTCGCAGGTGCTGTCTGGAAACATTAGCTTAATCTTTTTTTTTATAAAGATTTTTTATTCATTTTATCTGAATGGAACAGCATAAACACGTTACAACAGTAAAAGACAAAGGAAAAGAAGAGAAAAAAAATAATAATAATAATTTTTAAATAAATAATCAACAGTTACCGACAAATCGACACAATCTTTGAGATATACCATCTTCTGCATATTAAGTGTTCCTCTTAGTGGTCTAAATGACTTTAATCATCTTAATGGCCCAGTCCAGTTCCTTTTGGTCTTGGATGTGGATTATAATCTGGGTTTGGTCCCACCACTCGAGTGCGGGGGGTTGCAGTCTTCGCTGCCACCTTATTTGTTAGGGATCCACTTCGTCGTCACGCCACCCTTTGTGGGTTTGGTCCCTCTTTTATCACTAATCGGGGTTTGTAGCCAGCTACGTCCCTTCTCCCAGGGTTAAATGGTTTGCCCAGGGAATCTCTGGGGGTTCTGCTCTAATAAGTTATTCAACTGTCTAGTTGACTGTCCCAGTTCCCCCATATTTTGTTGTATTTGTCTGGGCATCCCCTCACTTCATATATCAGTTTTTCACATCTTGCGCACCAGTCCATTCCTCTTCTCCATTTGGTGAGGGTCGGAGCTTTTGCTGCCTTCCATTCTGACATGATGTCCCTCTTCGCCATCAAACAGGCTCTCCCTAGGAAAGTGCGGTTCACTGTGCCCAGCCCCATTCCGTCCATGGCCCCCAACAAAATCGGGATCGGGGATGCCTCTATCCTAGATTGCAGGGTTTCGGAGATCTCTCCCAGGACTATCCCCCAGTATGACTCTATAACTGGACAGGCCCAGATCATATGGAAGAAGTCAGCACCTGTCTGAAGGCAGCGGGGGCACTCATCTGTGGGGCGGAGGTTAGCTTGATGGAGCCTTTTAGGGGTAAGGTAGGCTGTGTGTAAGTAGAGGGTTTGTAGCGCTTGAAATCGTGTAGATATGGCCAGTGTTCGGGGTGCTGCCAGCGCGTCTCTCCAGTCTAGTTCTTCCAAGGGGCCCACCCAACCCTCCCATTTCCGGCGAAGCTTCTCAAGGGGGGGAGAGGTGTTTGTTAGAATGACCCTATATATTTGGGAGATCCCTCCTTTATTTATGTGTCCCATCATTACCTTTGCTTCGAGAGGGCTATGTTCTGGAATGTTGTCCCCCGGTTGCAGTTGTACTGATAGGGCGTGCCTTAGTTGAAGGTACTTGTGGAATTGGGTTTTATTCAGATCATGTGACCTCTAAAGTTCCTCAAAAGTTCGGATTTGTGAGTCTCCCCAGACATCCCCCAGCGTGGATATCCCTATGTTGTCCCACTTCCGGAATCCCGCCAGTGTGGAAACCTCCCTCAGCTACCTCTCCTGCCAGAGAGGTGTTTGAAGCGTTAGTCGGGACCACCACCCCATGGTCTTCTGTGCCGTTCGCCACCCCTTCAACACCATCCCAGTGACTTCAGGGATAGTTTGTGGTATCGTTCCCCCCATATAGCGCGTCAAGAACCCCATTGTAGCCCAGTGCTTGGAGCTCTAATCTATATGCGGGGTCCGTCCAGCCCCCCGATAACCAATCATTGATCACCTGCATGCGCATGGCTAGATAATAAAAATAAATGTTGGACATCCCTAGGCCCCCTTCACATGTGTCCCTTTGACACGTGGCAAGGGATAATTTGGTTCGGGAGCCGTACCATAGGTATTGACGCGAAGTCGTCTCGACTTCGCTAAACCACTTCCGGGGGATTGGGTGTGGGAAGTTCTGTAGTTGGTATAAAAAACTAGGGAGAATCATCATCTTAAACAATGCGGTTCTTCCCAGTATGTTGAGTGGTAAATCTCGCCAGCGTTGAAGATCCTTTTTGGTTTTTTTAAGAAGTGGTGTGATATTAAGTTCCCAGGTTAGTTCGGGAAGCAGCGCTATATGGACTCCTAGATATTTGAAACTGTTACGACGGATTGGGATGTTTTCCTGCCAGTTTATGCAATCTCTAGAGGGGTGTAGAGGGATCAGCAAGGATTTACTAGGATTTAGGGTTAGACCCGAAGCTTGTGAGAAGAGTTCCAGGAGTTCCAAGACACGGGGGCCACTCCTCGCTGGGTTGGAGAGGTAGAGGAGAACGTCGTCAGCTTACAATGCTACACGGTCTTCCGGGCTCTCTGGCCATGTCCAGCCCGTCACCAGTGGGTCCTCTCTGACCATTGTGGCCAACGGTTCGATTGCTAGGGCGAAGAGCAGCGGGGACAGCGGGCATCCTTGCCGTGTCCCTCGCCGGATGGGGAACGGATCGGAGGTCACACCGTTTATCTGAATACAGGCAGTTGGATTGGAGTAAAGTAGTTTAACAAGGCCGCGAAACCTGGGCCAAAGCCGTTTTTTATGAGGACTTGCTCTAAATACGACCAGTCCACCGTATTGAAGGCTTTTTCAAAGTCTATCAGGAGGTAAGCAAGGGGGGATCCAGTCAGGGTGCCGCGCTGAGCCAGCGCGACATGCAGTCTCCTTATGCAATGTCTCGTGCTGCGGGAGGGCATGAAGCCGCACTGATCTGGGTGTATCAGTGTGGGAAGCACCGCCTTCAGCCTTGTGGCAAGTATTGTTGATAGCACTTTGATCTCCGCATTTAACAGGGAGATTGGTCTGTAGACCGATCTATTGGGTGATGGCGGTTGCGACTTTGGGATCACCACTATTGTGGCTTGGTCTATCTCAGTGGGGAAGCGGCCCGTCTTCTCTGCTTCATCAAACATGCCAAGTAAGTGGGGGGCTAGGATATCTCCGCATCTTTTATAGAGTTCAGCCTGAAAGCCGTCCGGTCCGGGTGTTTTACCCGATGTCAGGGCAGCTATGGCCGTTGTGATTTCAGCTAGATTTATGGCTTCATCTAGGCTCATCCTAGTCGTATGCGAGATACTAGGGAGAGTAATATCGTTCAAGAGCGGGGACTCCCTTTCAGCTAGCGGGCGATGACGCACCGCATATAACTTAGCGTAATAGGAGGCAAAGCTCCTCGCAATTCCACTAGGGGTTCTCTCAACCAAGCCTGTCTCATCCACCACCTCAGGGACAACTCTGTTGGCCAAGTGGCTCGAGGCCAGCCAATGCAAGAGTTTGCCATTTTTATCACCCCATCCATAGACACGGGCCGCCAATGCCCTCCAAGCGTGTTTCGCGGCTTCAAGTACCGTCTGTTTTATTTCCTCCCTAATTGCCGTTAGGCGTCTCAGAACTGACGCCGACGTGGCAGTGGTCATAGATCTTTCCAGAGCGAGGGCCCTTATCTCGAGGGCTGTCACTCGCTGGTCCCGAGCTCTCTCTCGGGTGCGAATGAGATGCTTCGCGTAGCCTCTAAGTGTGGCTTTACATGCCGCCCGGATCGTGCCCGGGGATTGAACTGAGCCCACATTGTGATCAAAATATTGGGTAAGGTGTTCCCTTATTTCGGAGGTGTAATCCTCGTCCTGCAAATACCATGCATTCATGTGCCATGTAGGGCGCTGATTGGAGGTGGTGCTCCCCAATCGGATGCGTATTGGGGAGTGATCTGAGACTCCTCTGGCCAATATCTCTGCGCCAGTGACTCTAGGCATGAACACCATGTCAATTCTTGCCTGAGAGTGGTGAGCCGCCGAGGTGTGGGTGTATTGTCTTGTCCCAGGGTGCCATGTCCTCCATACCTCATATAGTCCCAGTTTAGTAGCCCATCCATTTAAACTGGATGCTCTCCCAGTTCTGACAGAGGAGACAGGACCAGAAACATCTAGGTTGGGGTCTAAGACAGAGTTAAAATCTCCCCCTATGAGTGTGAGTCCCTGCGGGAGCTCAGTGAGCGTCCGGCGTAGTTTTAACAAGAAGCTGTCAAAGCCAACTGGGGGGGCGTATGTACAGACGAAGTTAATTGTCGATCCGTGTAGTGTTCCAGTCACCGTTACAAATCTACCCTGTGGGTCTGACGTGGTAGAGGTGATTACTATTGGAAGTGAGCGATGAAGTAGGATGGCCACCCCCCTGGAACCTCTAGTGAATCCTGCATGGAAAACCTTGTCAAAACCCCCTCGTGCTAGGAAGGGGCATTTGGTTCCAGGCAGGTGGGTCTCCTGCAGGAGGACCACCTTAGGGGCGTATCTGCACAGCGTGCTATACACTGCAGATCTTTTGATCCTATCTAGAAGGCCGTTAACATTCCAAGATAGGATCTGTGTCAGTGGGGGACCGGTTTGTGCCATATCTGCGTGTTGGGGTTTAGAGGACTTGACCTGGGACCCAGAGATGGGCATATTGACTGAGGAGAGTTTATACAATAGGTGTCGGTGTTGTTACGGTAACTTATCTTAACCACTATGCTAAGCCCTAACGTGAGCTTTAAACATCCCAACCTCCCCCCACCCCATACTTTTACCCTTGAAGCATCTGTCGCCCTAGAGCCCAACTGGGGCAATACAGTCGTATAGACTGCCATTGAGTGGAGTGGTGGACCCCTCCTGTGTGTCGGATCAGTTGCAATTAGTTAGTGCGAAACCCCAACCTTTGGTAAAGTGTCTAGGGTGTACAACAAGTTTGGAAAATTTGTGTCACCTTGTCTCACTGATGTGGGCCGGCATCCGAGGCCGGAGCTCGGTACGCGTGGGGGCACCATCAGCCAAGTTCAGGGGACTGGCTCAAACGATCCTCCAGTTTGTCCTCTCCCCTAGCTCGGTCTCTTGGGCAGTCCGTCGGGTCTCCCTCTGGCGAGGGATTTTGGTTAAAATGGGGTTCCTCTTCTACTCGGTGGCTGGGGCTTCCAGGCCTACCCCACCTGGACCTGGTTCGCTTCCGACCCTTTCTTGTGTTCATCCGGGTAATCGGTTGTGTCCCATCCGAATTCCTGGGTGGGCCGGTTGGGCCCCGTCGGTTTCCCAAGCCCTCCTCCGTCAGCCAGTCCCATGCCTGCTCGGGTGACTCGAAGAAGTGCGTCCTGCCCGCTAGGATTACCTTCAGGCGCGCCGGGAAGAGGAGCATGTATGTGAGCTGCATCGCTCTCAGTTTCTGTTTCACTTGTTCATATGAGCGGCGTTTAGTTTGGACTTCACGGGTGTAGTCCGGGAAGACCATGATTCTCTGGTTGTCCCAAAGGAGGTTGGGGGTGCGTCTGGCTTCTCTGAGGATGGCATCTCGATCTTTAAAGTTGAAGAAGCGTGCAATCATTGGTCTTCGGGGGCTCCCCGGTGGGGGTCTCGGGGCCAAGGCCCTGTGTGCTCGCTCTATCGCAAACCAGGGCAAGAGAGAGTTCTCCGGCATCCAGGATTTAATCCATGCTTCTAGGAATTCGGCCGGCTTGCCATCCTCCGCTCCCTCTTGTACGCCTACGAAGCGCAGGTTGTTGCGTCTGGAGCGGTTCTCTGCATCTTCGGCTCTGCGCTGGAGTTCTCCAGTTCGCGTCTGCAACTGTGCCACTTTAGTTCTTAGATCCGCCAGGTCGTCTTCGGTTTGCGAGACACGGGCCTCCACCTCTGTGATGCGGCCCACTGCATTTCTAAGGTCTTGCCTCACAAGGCCCATCTCTTCTCTCACCTCTCCAATTTTGGATTCCACTGCCCGCTGTGAGGTTTGAATCGCAAGTAGGATGGTGCTGACCCCTTCTGCGGCCTGGTCAGAGGGCGCGGTGTCACCTCAGGTCCGGGGAGCCGCTGCCGTGGTAAATTGGTCTATTTTCTGTTGGGATGCTTGCGTTTGCTTGGAGGCTCTGTCTTTCCCCATGTTGCCTATTCTGTGCAGCTATGTCTTTATGTGGGTGAAGTTCAGTTGTCACGAGGGTTTTCGCGCCTCTTCTTTTCGGGGCCGCTTCGGGTCTATGTGATCACCTGTGGGGGGGACTTGGTCGGCAGGGGGTTCCATCCAGGACTGCCCGGCGGCCCCCAGACCAGGCTGGGTGGTGGGGGGGGGGGGAGTTCCGTCCTCCCTCCTCGATTGGAAGTCAAGGGTCCTGGAGTTCTTTTGGTCTTCTTGAGCACCTCAGACTGTCCTTGGCCAGCCCTCTAGTTATCTTCGCGCCTCCAGGGGGTAGCGCCCCGCGGCCAGGTCCAGGCGCTTGACGTCCCACTCGGTGCAGGCCACGAGGCGGGCCCCTCCAGCGCCTCGGCCTCTTCCTCCCTGTCCCCGCTTGGGAGGGCACAGGTCCTCTCACTACTTTCTGTTTCTCCCCCGCTGGCCCACCGCGGTTGGGGCTCGCCTGTCCGCGCAGCCGGGTCTCCTTTGGTTTCCAGGACCTTTTACATTTGTGTGGTCCCTTGCGGTGGGCCTCAAACGTTTCCTCTCCTCCCCTTCACTTGCTGCAGGTTCTCTGTACGATCGCCTGCCTCTATTAGTCCATCAGTCAATGTCCCGGGATTTGTGAGCACTCCGTTCTTCGGACCGCACCCACCCAGGCCTGTAACTCTGCTCCCACCGGTCTCTCCTCAGCTTTAGGGGTCCCGGCCCGGGGCTCTTCCGCTCTTACCTCCTGGTCACTGGATCTTCTTCTACCGCCTCCAGCGGCGCTCCGCTGCCTCTAGAGTGGGGCCTCGGGCGCCCATTCCTCCGAGCCTCAAGCTCGCGCACGTTCTCAGGCGCTCCGACCACGGAGCTCCGCGGCGCGTCGCCGCTGTCTTCTTTTGCGGATCCTCTCGGCCTCTGACAGCCGCGGCTCCCACTAGTCATGCTGGAGGGGGAGGGCACCTCTATCCTCGTCGCTCCGTTGGTCCCGGAACTCCCGGCCGGCAATGCTCGTCCGCCCGCAAGGGCGTGCTCCGGTCCGGAGCCCCAGACACCTCCTCTGCCGCGCGGCCCGGGGTCCGCGTCAGCCTCTTCCCCAGCGTTGATCTGGTGTCCTCGGTTCTCGGATCCGGACCCACAGGGGTCGGGAAGGTCCCTCACCACCCCCGAATCTCGGTTGAAGACTCGAGGGGGTCGATTATGGTGGCAGGATTCGGGCGGATGACGAAGGGGTCCTGAGCACTCTTAGAGTGCGACCGCCATCTTGACGCCCATGGCCACGCCTCACATTAGCTTAATCTTAAAGCTCGGTGGCACATGGCAATGCAACATTTTCATGATTCATGCCTTGCAGTAGCGTGCAGATCCCCTACAAGACAGTGTCCGATTGGTTTTGCATATGATAGTCCTCTTGGGCAACTCCACCCTTTAATTTTGGCTTATAGTATCAGGTAGTGTTTCCAAGACTGTGGGGGTCATTCTGACTCCCACCGGGCGCGGACACCGCGCGCCCGGCGGGAGCCGCCAAAATACCGTACCGCGGTCGGAAGACCGCGGTGGGTATTTTGAGGTTTCCCCTGGGCTGGCGGGCGGCCTCCAAAAGGCCGCCCGCCAGCCCAGGGGAAACCGTCCTTCCCACGATGAAGCCGGCTCGTAATCGAGCCGGCGGAGTGGGAAGGTGCGACGGGTGCTGTTGCACCCGTCGCGTATTTCACTGTCTGCCAAGCAGACAGTGAAATACTCGTAGGGGCCCTCTTACGGGGGCCCCTGCAGTGCCCATGCCAGTGGCATGGGCACTGCAGGGGCCCCCAGGGGCCCCGCGACCCCCCTACCGCCATCCGGTTCCCGCGGGCGGACCGCCGGGAACTGGATGGCGGTAGGGGGGGTCGGAATCCCCTCGGCGGCGCAGCTAGCTGCGCCGCCTTGGAGGATTCAAATGGGCGCCGGTACACTGGCGGGAGACCGCCAGTGTTGCCGGTCTGACCGCGACTTTACCGCCGCGGTCAGAATGCCCTGCGGGGCACCGCCGGCCTGTCGGCGGTGCTCCCGCCGACCCTGGCCCCGGCGGTCTAAGACCGCCGGGGTTAGAATGACCCCCTGTATCTTTTGCTGGAAGTCTTCTCTATGCCTGCACTGTAGTCCAGTTTGGGGAGGCTCGTCCAGGTTTAGAAACTCCCTGTCCCAATTGTCTCTTAGATTAAAAACTGTTTTAAAATAGACAGCTCTGATTAACCACTTGGATTGTTTGTTTTGAATGCAGTACAGGTTTTGCAGTATTTCTTTTATACTACACTGCTTGTCTCGTACGATGTATTCTCCTAATTTCCTTAGGGAAGTGACAAATGCATCAAGGATGTTAGCATGAGACAAAACACTGGCATTGTTTGGTTAGTAATAAGGTAGTGGGTCCATTTTCTTTATTCTGAACATAGGCATTTAGACAGCACGTCTAATCTCTCTCAGAACAACTCAACATAGATGCATAAACGGTGATGTCAGTAGGTGCTAGTATCCCTCCAGCTGCGCTGTGAGTGAACTTCACAGATACTCTAACCCAGGAAAGGGACTTGCCAGCATGTCAACCATTGCCTCTGGGCAGGGCAGTAGGATTGTTCAAGCTATGAGGTGAATCTTGCATTTTCCATTTTGCCTCTTTTTGATTGAAGGATCAGACTCTAAACATGAAAGATATGACTTTTATGAGAACAAGCTGAATGTCCAACAACGTCAATTCACCAAATTTCATCGGCACCAGGGAGTCCTCATGCAATGGGAGGGATGACGCCTTATCCCAACATCCCTACCCCCCACCCCCACTTCTATTATTTCCTGCTAAGGAGCTGAGAATCGGACAATGATTGAAAGTTACAGACTGTAGCCATGATTGCAAAAACCATGTCTACCTTCTCTACCCCTGACATACATGCTCACGTTGTTTCATAAAATGTGTGCAGTGGATTATGCCCTTTTATTATGCAGTTTGTTAAAACATCTCCAAGTGCGCCGAAAACACAGCAAAAGTGGACTCTTATATTTTTCAAGAGGCCAGCTCTGCGTTAGAATTTGCCCTTGAATGCACCCTCCAAAGCTTTTTACGTGTCGCACACCCAATGAAACACTAAATCAAAGAAGTTGAGACCATAAAACCACTTTTTATAATGCGCTAAAACCCATGTAATTAAAGCTGTGAAATGGGTTCAGAAGCAGTTACAAACGTGTTTCTTCTTTCAGAATTCTTTGTTACAGTGTTGAGGCAACAATATAACAGTATCAGAGTTAGCCATACAGTATATCACATCATACAAAGGTACTCCTGCTAACCAAATGAAAGTACTACTGCTGAGTTTTAACTTTTGATAATATTCTTTTCACATGTTTTTAACTCGAGTGTTTTTAACAACTGTTAGCTACATGTTGAAGGGATAACGCTTGCCAGTTAGAGCATCACTTTCTGATACATTTGCTTGATGGCAGAAGATCTGGGGGACGTGAACCAATAGAGAGCTACATTGATTTTGGTTTTATATGGTTTTGCTAATTTGAGGGTCATCTGTGAGAGGAATTTCAGTTTGTCCACGTGAGTGAAAATTGAATGTTTGGGTCGGATACTTTGGTTGATGTTCTAGTCTTTCACTTTTTAAGACTGCTGGAAAATAGCCCTCTCTGAAGGGTCCCCCCAACCTTTTGCCAGGGTCGGGGACAGAAGTCAGACCTAAGCAGTGGGATGGGTCACATCACTTTGTTGACTATGGTGGTACCTACTGGGATACATATTTAAGCAAATTAAGGTTTGGTGCTTCACAGATGGAATCTTCAGATGAGAAGAAGGGTTATCCATGGGTCAGTTCAGTGGCCCCAGAGATTAAAGACAGAGGGATCCAAATGAATTCAGAAAGGCATAGAACTATGAAGTGCCCCTTCAGAAGTGGACCATTGTCCATGTTCTATCCCCTAAGTAGGGAAGCCTATCAAGGTGGAAGGGATTGTGTTGAAAAATGTCCCTCTCTGAAGGGTCACCCCAAACTTTTTGCCTTCCTCCTTCTCTTTTTCTGACCTCATTTGTGTTGCTTTAGGACTCCGGCACTTTTCCACTGCTAATCAGTGCTAAAGTGCATGTTCTCTCACTAAAACATGGTAAAATTGGCTCATACCCAATTGGCATATTTAATTTACCTATACATCTGTAGCAAAGTGCACTAGATGTGCCCAGGGCCTGTAAATTAAATGCTACCAGTGGGCCTGCAGCACTGATTGTGTGTGGCAAGTAAGCAGCCCCTTAACTGTGTCTCAGGTCTGCTGTTGCCAGGCCTGAGTGTGTGAAGATTCACTGCCACTTCGAATTGGCATTTAAAACTACTTGCCAAGCCTTAAATTCCCCTTTGCTTACATATAAATCACCCCTAAGGTAGTCCCTAGGTGGCCCATAGGGCAGCGTGCTATGTAAGTAAAAGGCAGGACATGTACTTATAAGCTTTACATATCCTACTCACAAAGTCGTTTTCTACTGTTGTGAAGTCTGCTCCTCTCATAGGCCATCATTAGAGATCCCATTGTATGGTAATTTCTGAAATGAGAGGAATAGACGTGTCATACTTGGTATGGTTGGAATTGTAGTAAGAAATCCTACTTACTGGTGAAGTTGGATTTTACATTCTTATTTCAGTAATGTCACTTTTAGATATTAGGAATTTCTCTGCACTTGCTGTCATCTGTGCATTACAGCCTGTCTCCAATCCACATCTGGTCTATACTAGTTGACATCTCCCCTTGTGCATTCCACCCAGACAGCCATAAACACAGGACATTCACCTGCATCTTCATTCATCTGCATACAGATGGGTTTCTCTGGGCAGGAAGGGTGGAGGGGCTCTCTCTTACACTTCAAAGGCCAGTGGCCCGCCCTCACACAAAGGACTGATACCCCCCACCACAGGGCCCCTGGCAGGCAGGGCTGGGTTGAAAGAGGAACTACCACTTGTTAGAAATGGGGTCTTTTGTTGGCAGTCAGGTTACCCCCTGTCCAAGCAAGGCCCCTCACTCTAGTCAGGGTAAGTCACACACAATCTAAATTATCCTGTGCCAACCCTCTGGTAGCTTGGCACTGAGCAGTCAGGCTTAACGTAGAAGGTAATGTGTAAAGTATTTACAATACTACAATATAGCACCACAAAAATACACCACACAGTGTTTAGAAAAATATATAATATTTATCTGATAAGATGCAGGCCAAAACAATTAAAGATGCAATAAGTAAATGTAGAGATATCACTGAAAAGTGATGTAAAGTGTCTTAAGTCTTTTAAAAGGAAACAAAGTCCCTTTCAAGCACAAAGTACCCGGTTTGTGCGAAAAATCTCTGCAAAGGGCCACAGAGGAGGTGATGCATGGAAACAAAGGGGTGTGCGTCGATTTCTCGGGCCGCACACAGAGATGCGTCGTTTGGTTTTCAAGCAGGGACGGATGTGCGTTGATTTCTGGCACTCAGTCATGGATCCTCTTCGTGTTGTGGGGTTTTTAGACACCCAAGGACGATGCGTGGATTTCCAGTGCTGCTAGGACGATGTCACAGGAGCTGTGGCAATCCGGTAGGCGTTGTGTCGAATTTTCTACACCACGGCAGATGCTGCGGCGATTCCTCTCTGGAAGTTGGGCTGTGTCGTTCCGGCTCAGATATGCGTTGATCCGGTGAGGCCATGCGTCGAAGTTCCGGTTGCTAAGCTGGTGTTGCGTCGATCTTCTCATTGCGAAGTCAGGCTGCGTCATTCTGGTTCGCATGCAGTGAAATTTTTACCACGGTGCAGGCTATGCGTAATTTCTGGCAGGCTGTGCGTCGAATTTCACCGCACAAGGAGTCCTTCTTGTAGAGATGAAGTCTTTTTGGTCCTGAGAATTCAGGGAACAGGAGCAAGCTCTAACCAAGCCCTTGGAGAGCACTTCTTCACCACAGCCAGAGAGCAGCAGGGAAACAGCAAGGCAGCAGTCCTTCACAGAAAGCAGACAGGTGAGTCCTTTGAGCAGCCAGGCAGGTCTTCTGGGCAGGATGCGGGTTCTGGTTTCTTATCCAGGAAGTGTCTGAGTTGGTAGGGGCAGAGGCCCTGTTTAAATACCCAAATGTGCCTTTGATGTGGGGGAGACTTAAAAGAGTGGCTTAGAAGTGCAGAATGTCCCCTTTCAGTTCAATCCTGTCTGCCAGGGTCCCAGTGGGGGGTGTGGCAGTCCTTTGTGTGAGGGCAGACTACTGTCCATTGACATGCAAGTGTCAGGCCCTCCACTCTCCCAGCCCAGGAAGACCCATTCAAAATCCAGATGTATGCAAGTGAGGCTGAGTATCCTGTGTTTGGGGTGTGTCTGAGTGAATGCACAAGGGAGCTGTCAACTAAACCCAGGCAGACATGGATTGTAAGGCACAGAAGGAGTTAAGTGCAAAGAATTGCTCACTTTCTAAAAGTGGCATTTCTAAAATAGTAATATTAAATCCAACTTCACCAGTCGGCAGGATTTTGTATCACCATTCTGGCCATACTAAATATGACCTTCCTACTTCTTTCAGATCAGCAGCTACCACTCAAACAATGTATGAGGGCAACCCCACTGTTAGCCTTTGAAGGGAGCAGGCCTCACAGCAGTGTAAAAACACATTTAGGTGTTATACACTATCAGGACATATAAACTACACAGGTACATGTCCTGCCTTTTGCCTACCCAGCACCCTGACCTATGGGTTACCTAGGGCATGCCTTATGGGTGACTTATATGGAGAAAAAGGGGAGTTTTAGGCTTGGCGGGTACTTTTAAATGGCAAGTCGAATTGGCAGTGAAACTGCACACAGAGGCCTTGCAATGGCAGGCCTGAGACAAGGTTAAGGGACTACTTAAGTGGGTGGCACGATCAGTGCTTCAGCCCACTAATAGCATTTACTCTACAGGTCCTGGACACATATAGTGCACTCTACTAGGGAGTTATGAGTAAATTAAATAACCCAATTGGGTATGGTCCAATGTTATCATGTTTAAAGGGAGAGAGCATATGCACTTTAGCACTGGTTAGCAGCGGTAAAGTGCGAAGAGTCTTAAAACCAGCAAAAACAGTATCTAGAAGGTGGAGGGAGACAGGCAAAAAGTTAGGTTTGACCAACCTAAGGCTGTCAGGTCTAACACCACTCTTTGAAGTTTCCTCCACTTCAAAGGCACTTTTGGAAATATTTACTGGATTTGTAACCCCACACTTCTGGATCTACAACTAGACTCTGTCAAAAGGACTGCTGAGTTACCCGAATGACTCATCTGGACTGCTTTTCTAGAAGGACTGCTATCCTGCTTGTTGCCCTGCTGCACACTGACTCTCCAGGAAGAACTCTTCCTTTCTTCACAAGTGCTCTCCGAGGGCTTGGATTGAGCTTACCTACTGTTCTGAAGTTTCAGGTCCAACAGAGACTTCATCTGGTAGCTCCTAGCTAGTTCAGCGACTTCAGCGACTCCAGAACTGGCTCTGCCATCTGAAGCCACACCGCTGCCTGCTCCGGCTTAGTGGTCCTCAGTGAACACAACAACTATGACCTGCAACGTAAGTCCGATGTCGCCGTGATGCTGCTGAAGTCCTGCAGTGTGATCGCGACACTGCAAAGTCGATACATTGCATCTTGACCTGCTGAACTCATTGACCCCACTGGGTCACAAGGGACCAACACCTCACCACTGATGCCACATCACCTCCATTGCAACCAGATTGAACCATTGCCTCACCTCCCTGTGCAGCAGTAAGGAACTGACACCTCTCTGACCCGGCCGCAGCCACGAACTGACACCGCACTGGCCCCAGTGACACCTCATCTCCCCGACTCCCTGCTATGTCTTTGTTTCCTCATTTACCAAAGTCACTGTGTCTGGAGTCCGTTGAACTCTGTGACTGGACCGCACTCCCCCACAAGTGGTGTTGGCCTGTTGAGAATGACTCCGTCATGATGTCATAATAGCCCCAGTTGGAGCTATTATTTTTATTAGTGCTATAAGAGAATTTAATCTTGCAAAATTCATAACCTTACTTGTGTACATTGGAGTCTTGACATTTCGGTCGTATTTAATTCACATAAATATTATCTATTTTCCTAAACTGGTGTGGAGTACTTTTTGTGGTGTTTTCAGTTTGTTACTGCATAAGCTGATGCACAAATACTTTACACATTGCCTTCTAAGTTAAGGCTGCCTGCTCGGTGCCAAGCTACCTGCGGGTGAGTATAGGATAATTTAGGTTGTGTAGTGACATACCCTGACTAGAATTGTGGTCCCTACTTGGACAAGGGTGTATACCTCTACCAACTAGAGAGCCAATTTCTAACAAAGATTATTTCAGGAACTAAAGGCACTGCAAAGGTAAGCCTGTCTGCGCCTGCTGCTCATCGACCGTGCACAGCAACAGACATGCTGCTGGTTTTATCTTAGATCGATAGGCGTCCATCATTCTCTCCCGTCTGATCACTGTTACTGGACCCATAATTAGTTATACAAAAAAACAACTGCTAGACATTGGTAAGCAGTGCAAAACATTTCTTGAAGGAGCAACTCATAATAAGGTAGGACCTGGGCCTCCCCCATGCATTAATAATATGTTTCCTGAGGTCCTAAGGTGTTGCTTGCTGAATACAAGGTCTCTAGTGAAACTTTCCATGGAAATGTACTTGCTGCTTGAGTATGGGGACTGGAATGTACTGTTCATAATAGAAACCTGGACCACCCCAGACCTAGCAGTGAACTAGGGACTGGCGTGTCCGTCTGGGCTTAAAGCCTTTCATAAACCTAGAGTGAGCAAAAGAGGAGGAGGAGAGAGGGTTATCTGTAACATGAAATAGAATATTTCTTTACTCCCAAAAGATAAATTAGAACAACCAGAAACCCTGAGTTTTACCCTAAAAACATAGAAAAGTAGTGCCTTCTCAGGGGTGCTCTGTTATAGACCTCCAGTGTGCTCAAATTCATATCTGAACCTTCTTATAGAAGTGTTTTTAACAAGGCACTTGCACACTCAATTTTTTTCATTTTCTGGGATTTTAATTTATAGGCTGAAGGGGATGGCGTGCTTCTTCTTAAAGAACTGCTGGACTCATGCTGGATTTTAGGATTACAACAATGTGTATTTAGTCCTACACATCGGGCTTGGCACACTTTTGGTCTTATCTTTGCTCCTAAAGGGTTGATTTCAATTAAAGACATGGTACAATTACATTGGATAGACCATGCACTTGTGTCATTTCAGATATTGATGATAGAACCGTGCCCACCCACCCCCAAGTAGACTTGTAAGCCAGCTAGTGTAGGACGGGCCAGGTTCAAACTGAATAAGCTACATAGAAACCACTCTTCGACCTCTCTAGCACTTTTGACCCAAATAACTCAGTGGAGGTGAATTACACAACATATGAACAGGTGATCATCAAAATCCTGAATAAAGAGATTCATCTCAATAATATGAAATCCCATCACAGACCATCCACACCTTGGTACAGTGAGGCACTTAAAGCACTTAAACTCTCATATAGGAGGATAGAAAGGAAATTGCAGAATGTATATGATGTGCAGATAAAGAACGTCTTAAGTCTGCATTATGTGGTTGTAAAAGAGAGGTTAGTTAAAGCTAAGGGTGAATACTTTGCCACTTCAATTCTTGAAGCCACAAATGGTGTAATAAAGGTTTTTGGTATGCTGCAGGATCTGTCAAATCTTGATTGCGTTAGGCAGCCAGTTGCAGCATTGCAGTAGCTCTGCGATGATCTTGCTGATTTCTTTGACAAAAAGATCAGCAAGATATTGGGAAACAGTGGTGTGCCTAATCAAACAGTATCTGGTCTCAGTACAAGCCAAAATGGAATAGACCTCCTGGAGAGCTAGGACAGTAGATTTGACTTTTTAAAATCCATTTCAATGGAATACTTCCAACATATTGTGAGGTTCACTATGTCGAATTCACAACTTGGACCCTTATCTCCTAGAGTATGGAAGGAGCAGGAAGATGAACTCTCTCTACCAATACTACACCTATGTAATCAATGAATGGAGTTTGGGGTGGTGCCATTCACGTTGAAGAAGGTGATAGTAATTCCCCTTCTAAAGAATGGACGCCCTGTTCTTAAGATACTACAGACCCATATTGCTTCTTTTGCTCCCTGTGAAAATAGTAGAGTGATATGTAAGTAGGAGTCTATCCCATTATCTGGAATCCCACTCCCTCCTTGAGGATGAGCAATTTGGGTTTCGTCTGGACATGACACAGAATCAGCTTTACTCACTGCAATGGATGAGTTGTGATACAGTGGTCAGTTGACAGTCCAGGTCATGTTGGTCTTGTTGGCTGTCAACTCCACAATCCTCTCAGCCTGATGATCCTCAGCTGGGTTGGGGGAGATGGTACTGAAGTGGATGGAATCCTACCTTTTGGACCAGTGTTAAGTGGTTGCTCTACCTCTTTAATGTTTTGAATATAAAATATTGTGACAGGGATTTTTTCATTACTACGCTAGTCAATTATGCAGATGACACTCAACTGATTCTGCCCCTTACCAATAACAGGGAGGAAACAGTGACAGCCTTTCAGAATGGTATGTTAGAAATTTCTAACTGAATGAATGTAAATTCATTAAAACATATTGGAGTTAAAACTGAATTCTTATTTTGTGCAGCAAGTAGAATTCCTATGACCTATACTACAGTCATCAGTCACAGTCTACAACCTTGGGGTTGTTTTTGACCAGAAGCTGTCCCTGGAAAGCCATGTCAAAAACACTGCAGGCACCTGCTTTGCACTCCTTCATGCTCGTAGGAATATGGGACCTTTGTTGCCTGCTTAAGCCAAATCCTTGGTGTTGTGGAGAATTATACTCAATAGATGAGATTATTAAAATGTACTGCTACTTGGATATCCTGAAGTTCTGGCGAGAAAGTGCAAGTAGCAGTGGCCAAATCAGCACTGAACAATCCCCATTGGCCCTCCACGATGGTGCAAGGATGCCTGCGTTGGCACAGGCAGCTTAATTAAGCACCTGCACAGGGGACAACACAGGAATGCTCTGTATTCAATGAAATACGGTGCATCCCTGCATTGTGAAAATGACGGAGCACGGCACTGCCAATTTTGTTGCAACGTCACACTCCATCATTTTCTTTTAAATATGGGCCTACGTGATTTAGCTGTTGAAAACACTGATTCGGTACTGTTCAGGCTTTGTGATTGCTGAATCATTAATTCTTTTAAAGAAATATATATTTTTTGTCAAAAAAGAACATACCATGATTGCAAAATTCAACAAAGAACAAGTAGAAATGGAAAAGTATTCAGATCACGTTGAGAAGATAGTGCTCTTGTCAAACTAACTGACATTCAGCTGCATAGGTTTCACCCAATAAATACATCATTCTTTAAACCAAGTAGACTTTGCTTCACAGAACATCCTTGCAATTAACCCACCATATTCCAAACACAGTAATTCATATATCATAAGCCGAGATCATGAATGACTACTTCACTTGACTTGCATGCTGGCAATTCACATTTAGTCAGATATCTGCTAGACCTCATAGTACAAATTGTCCAAGACTAGGGAGTTCTATTCATGACTGATATATGTTCCAAATTATGAAGGGCTCCCATATAGGTGGTCACCCACTCCCTGTGGCCATAGTTATCCTCAATCCATACTTTCATTAGGGACCAAATCTACTTTCAGCACTTTTTGGCATCCCTTCCCTTACAACTGTATGAAGATATCTCTAAATTGTATATTCCCAGCAGCCGATATAACCACTGCTATATTGTGGCAGGTTCAGAGCCTTTCCATACCAGTGCTATCAGGAGATGAGCCACCGCCGTAGAGTCAAAAATAAAATACTGCTGCCCCTGAAAACCTGAGCAAGAAGAGTCAGTCCAGAACAGCATCAGTGATGGAGCTATCCATCGAACTTCTTTTTTAAGCACCTTATTCCAAAAATCTTAGATGCCTTTTTTTGAGCTACTGGAATTTTGCAGTCATATAACATATTCATCAGATCAGCTGGTGCTGCCCCATATTAAGGACATCTATTGTCAGCCTGTCTTCCCCAAATAAACAGTTTAGCTTGTGTATAAAATATAATAATAATAGTTTTAAAGTGCTGAGTCGTCATCTTGCCATTAGCAGCACGTTCATTCCCTTCTCAATAGATGTGCCAACATCTGTGTCTTGGACCCATAATTTTTGCCGTCATCCAGCACCTTGAGGGTCGAGGTCATCAGGCACTAAATTCGTCAGCACTGTGTAGATCTGCCCAATCCTGCTACACTGAGGCAGAACTAAATCCAAAATGTGACACTTTCAACTGAAGGCTGATCATTCCCTTGTTTAGTCAACATTTCTCCAATCAGTAAGTATGTTAAAAAAAGATTTACTAGTTAATCCAAAATCCTGCTCCAAATCAGCAAAAAGCATAGATCATCCTGACTGCATAATTCCCCCGTCGAGAGATCCCTACTTTTTCCCATTGCTTACAAACCTCATCATGAAATACTGATGGAAAAATGGGAGTGCACCATAGGGGATATAATAGCTATTGTTTACCATTCCAATCTTCTTCCTAACCTGATAAAAATTCTTGACAGCTGCTCTCATAATTTTAAATTATACTTTTTTTAAATAAGCCCCTAGCTTTGTTCCCCAAGGCTAGTTCGTATATACTTGGGGATCCAAAAAAGCAAAGTCAGTTAGCTCACTTGGATGAAAACAGGTCCCCCATAAGTTGAAGCAAAGCTGCCCAGTAGTAAAACTTATGTTTGGGTACTGTTCACCCGCTGAGACCTCTTGGAAGAGTCATATACTTTAGTGCCTTGCCTTGCCCGGGCATTTTGCCACAGTAAACTGGAGCAAATGGCATTCATTTCTTTTTCATCAACGCTGCTTCCAGCTCCAGGGTTGAAGTTTTGGAAAAATAAAACACTTTTTGGAGGAAGATCATTTCAGAGCACCACAGCAGCCAACTAAGGTAAGATGTAGCCTATTTTGCATTTTTCCCCCTAAGTGGGAAGGGTATGCCCAGACGTGGGTCCCGTGCTTCCCATGCCACTGGATTCAAGCTAGCCTGGCTGATGAGGGGTGAAACCCCGAAACCGGTCCCAGGATGCTTGTTTCCAGTCCAGGGAAGACCTGGCCTAGCAGTTCGGGCTGGACTGTTCCCATGGGGAACAGAGTCAAGACTGATTTGCATATGGCTGGGTCCAAACTGGTATGGCATGGGCAGCAAAAAAACGATGGATTAAACCCAGGTCTGTGACTGGGAGTGAATGTTTGACAATGTTCAGCATTCCGTCCATCACTTGTTGTTTTTGCATTTTTCGCCCTAAGTGGGAAGGGTATGCCCAGACGTGGGTCCCGTGCTTCCCATGCCACTGGATTCAAGCTAGCCTGGCTGAGGAGGGGTGAAACCCCAAAACCGGTCCCAGGATGCTTGTTTCCAGTCCAGAGAAGACCTGGCCTAGCAGTTCGGGCTGGACTGTTCCCATGGGGAACAGGGTCAAGACTGATTTGCATATGGCTGGGTCCAAACTGGAATGGCATGGACAGCAAAAAAACGATGGATTAAACCCAGATCTGTGTCTGGGGGTGAATTTTTGACAATGTTCAGCATTCCGTCCATCACTTGTTGTTTTTGCATTTTTCGCCCTAAGTGGGAAGGGTATGCCCAGACGTGGGTCCCGTGCTTCCCATGCCACTGGACTCAAGCTAGCCTGGCTGATGAGGGGTGAAACTCCGAAACCGGTCCCAGGTTGCTTGTTTCCAGTCCAGGAAAGACCTGGCCTAGTAGTTCGGGCTGGACTGTTCCCATGGGGAACAGGGTCAAGACTGATTTGCATATGGCTGGGTCCAAACTGGAATGGCATGGGCAGCAAAAAAACGATGGATTAAACCCAGATCTGTGACTGGGGGTGAATGTTTGACAATGTTCAGCATTCCGTCTATCACTTGTTGTTTTTGCATTTTTTGCCCTAAGTGGGAAGGGTATGCCCAGACGTGGGTCCCGTGCTTCCCATGCCACTGGATTCAAGCTAGCCTGGCTGATGAGGGGTGAAACCCCGAAACCGGTCCCAGGATGCTTGTTTCCAGTCCAGGGAAGACCTGGCCTAGCAGTTCGGTCTGGACTGTTCCCATGGGGAACAGGGTCAAGACTGATTTGCATATGGCTGGGTCCAAACTGGAATGGCATGGGCAGCAAAAAAACGATGGATTAAACCCAGATCTGTGACTGGGGGTGAATGTTCGACAATGTTCAGCATTCCGTCCATCACTTGTTGTTTTTGCATTTTTCGTCCTAAGTGGGAAGGGTATGCCCAGACGTGGGTCCCGTGCTTCCCATGCCACTGGATTCAAGCTAGCCTGGCTGATGAGGGGTGAAACCCCGAAACCGTTCCCAGGATGCTTGTTTCCAGTCCAGGGAAGACCTGGCCTAGCAGTTCGGGCTGGACTGTTTCCATGGGGAACAGGGTCAAGGCTGATTTGCATATTTCTGGGTCCAAACTGGAATGGCATGGGCAGCAAAAAAACGATGGATTAAACCCAGATCTGTGACTGGGGGTGAATGTTTGACAATGTTCAGCATTCCATCCATCACTTTTTGTTTTTGCATTTTTCGCCCTAAGTGGGAAGGGTATGCCCAAACGTGGGTCCCGTGCTTCCCATGCCACTGGATTCAAGCTAGCCTGGCTAATGAGGGGTGAAACCCCAAAACCGGTCCCAGGATGCTTGTTTCCAGTCCAGGGAAGACTTGGCCTAGCAGTTTGGGCTGGACTGTTCACATGGGGAACAGGGTGAAGACTGATTTGCATATGGCTGGGTCCAAACTGGAATGGCATGGGCAGCAAAAAAACGATGAATTAAACCCAGATCTGTGACTGGGGGTGAATGTTTGACAATGTTCAGCATTCCGTCCATCACTTGTTGTTTTTGCATTTTTCGCCCTAAGTGGGAAGGGTATGCCCAGACGTGGGTCCTGTGCTTCCCATGCCACTGGATTCAAGCTAGCCTTGCTGATGAGGGGTGAAACAACGAAACCGGTCCCAGGTTGCTTGTTTCCAGTCCAGGGAAAACCTGGCCTAGCAGTTCGGGCTGGACTGTTCCCATGGGGAACAGGGTCAAGACTGATTTGCATATGGCTGGGTCCAAACTGGAATGGCATGGGCAGCAAAAAAACGATGGATTAAACCCAGATCTGTGACTGGGGGTGAATGTTTGACAATGTTCATCATTCCGTCCATCACTTGTTGTTTTTGCATTTTTCACCCTAAGTGGGAAGGGTATGCCCAGACGTGGGTCCCGTGCTTCCCATGCCACTGGATTCAAGCTAGCCTGGCTGATGAGGGGTGAAACCCCGAAACCGTTCCCAGGATGCTTGTTTCCAGTCCAGGGAAGACCTGGCCTAGCAGTTCGGGCTGGACTGTTCCCATGGGGAACAGGGTCAAGACTGATTTGCATATGGCTGGGTCCAAACTGGAATGGCATGGACAGCAAAAAAACGATGGATTAAACCCAGATCTGTGACTGGGGGTGAATGTTTGACAATGTTCAGCATTCCGTCCATCACTTGTTGTTTTTGCATTTTTCGCCCTAATTGGGAAGGGTATGCCCAGACGTGGGTCCCGTGCTTCCCATGCCACTGGATTCAAGCTAGCCTGGCTGATGAGGGGTGAAACTCTGAAACCGGTCCCAGGTTGCTTGTTTCCAGTCCAGGGAAGACCTGGCCTAGTAGTTCGGGCTGGACTGTTCCCATGGGGAACAGGGTCAAGACTGATTTGCATATGGCTGGGTCCAAACTGGAATGGCATGGGCAGCAAAAAAACGATGGATTAAACCCAGATCTGTGACTGGGGGTGAATGTTCGACAATGTTCAGCATTCCGTCCATCACTTGTTGTTTTTGCATTTTTCGTCCTAAGTGGGAAGGGTATGCCCAGACGTGGGTCCCGTGCTTCCCATGCCACTGGATTCAAGCTAGCCTGGCTGATGAGGGGTGAAACCCCGAAACCGTTCCCAGGATGCTTGTTTCCAGTCCAGGGAAGACCTGGCCTAGCAGTTCGGGCTGGACTGTTTCCATGGGGAACAGGGTCAAGGCTGATTTGCATATTTCTGGGTCCAAACTGGAATGGCATGGGCAGCAAAAAAACAATGGATTAAACCCAGATCTGTGACTGGGGGTGAATGTTTGACAATGTTCAGCATTCCATCCATCACTTTTTGTTTTTGCATTTTTCGCCCTAAGTGGGAAGGGTATGCCCAAACGTGGGTCCCGTGCTTCCCATGCCACTGGATTCAAGCTAGCCTGGCTAATGAGGGGTGAAACCCCAAAACCGGTCCCAGGATGCTTGTTTCCAGTCCAGGGAAGACTTGGCCTAGCAGTTTGGGCTGGACTGTTCACATGGGGAACAGGGTGAAGACTGATTTGCATATGGCTGGGTCCAAACTGGAATGGCATGGGCAGCAAAAAAACGATGGATTAAACCCAGATCTGTGACTGGGGGTGAATGTTTGACAATGTTCAGCATTCCGTCCATCACTTGTTGTTTTTGCATTTTTCGCCCTAAGTGGGAAGGGTATGCCCAGACGTGGGTCCTGTGCTTCCCATGCCACTGGATTCAAGCTAGCCTTGCTGATGAGGGGTGAAACACCGAAACCGGTCCCAGGTTGCTTGTTTCCAGTCCAGGGAAGACCTGGCCTAGCAGTTCGGGCTGGACTGTTCCCATGGGGAACAGGGTCAAGACTGATTTGCATATGGCTGGGTCCAAACTGGAATGGCATGGGCAGCAAAAAAACGATGGATTAAACCCAGATCTGTGACTGGGGGTGAATGTTTGACAATGTTCATCATTCCGTCCATCACTTGTTGTTTTTGCATTTTTTGCCCTAAGTGGGAAGGGTATGCCCAGACGTGGGTCCCGTGCTTCCCATGCCACTGGATTCAAGCTAGCCTGGCTGATGAGGGGTGAAACCCCGAAACCGGTCCCAGGATGCTTGTTTTCAGTCCAGGGAAGACCTGGCCTAGCAGTTCGGGCTGGACTGTTCCCATGGGGAACAGGGTCAAGACTGATTTGCATATGGCTGGGTCCAAACTGGAATGGCATGGGCAGCAAAAAAACGATGGATTAAACCCAGATCTGTGACTGGGGGTGAATGTTCGACAATGTTCAGCATTCCGTCCATCACTTGTTGTTTTTGCATTTTTCGTCCTAAGTGGGAAGGGTATGCCCAGACGTGGGTCCCGTGCTTCCCATGCCACTGGATTCAAGCTAGCCTGGCTGATGAGGGGTGAAACCCCGAAACCGTTCCCAGGATGCTTGTTTCCAGTCCAGGGAAGACCTGGCCTAGCAGTTCGGGCTGGACTGTTTCCATGGGGAACAGGGTCAAGGCTGATTTGCATATTTCTGGGTCCAAACTGGAATGGCATGGGCAGCAAAAAAACGATGGATTAAACCCAGATCTGTGACTGGGGGTGAATGTTTGACAATGTTCAGCATTCCATCCATCACTTGTTGTTTTTGCATTTTTCGGCCTAAGTGGGAAGGGTATGCCCAAACGTGGGTCCCGTGCTTCCCATGCCACTGGATTCAAGCTAGCCTGGCTAATGAGGGGTGAAACCCCAAAACCGGTCCCAGGATGCTTGTTTCCAGTCCAGGGAAGACTTGGCCTAGCAGTTTGGGCTGGACTGTTCACATGGGGAACAGGGTGAAGACTGATTTGCATATGGCTGGGTCCAAACTGGAATGGCATGGGCAGCAAAAAAACGATGGATTAAACCCAGATCTGTGACTGGGGGTGAATGTTTGACAATGTTCAGCATTCCGTCCATCACTTGTTGTTTTTGCATTTTTCGCCCTAAGTGGGAAGGGTATGCCCAGACGTGGGTCCTGTGCTTCCCATGCCACTGGATTCAAGCTAGCCTTGCTGATGAGGGGTGAAACACCGAAACCGGTCCCAGGTTGCTTGTTTCCAGTCCAGGGAAGACCTGGCCTAGCAGTTCGGGCTGGACTGTTCCCATGGGGAACAGGGTCAAGACTGATTTGCATATGGCTGGGTCCAAACTGGAATGGCATGGGCAGCAAAAAAACGATGGATTAAACCCAGATCTGTGACTGGGGGTGAATGTTTGACAATGTTCAGCATTCCGTCTATCACTTGTTGTTTTTGCATTTTTTGCCCTAAGTGGGAAGGGTATGCCCAGACGTGGGTCCCGTGCTTCCCATGCCACTGGATTCAAGCTAGCCTGGCTGATGAGGGGTGAAACCCCGAAACCGGTCCCAGGATGCTTGTTTCCAGTCCAGGGAAGACCTGGCCTAGCAGTTCGGGCTGGACTGTTCCCATGGGGAACAGGGTCAAGACTGATTTGCATATGGCTGGGTCCAAACTGGAATGGCATGGGCAGCAAAAAAACGATGGATTAAACCCAGATCTGTGACTGGGGGTGAATGTTCGACAATCTTCAGCATTCCGTCCATCACTTGTTGTTTTTGCATTTTTCGTCCTAAGTGGGAAGGGTATGCCCAGACGTGGGTCCCGTGCTTCCCATGCCACTGGATTCAAGCTAGCCTGGCTGATGAGGGGTGAAACCCCGAAACCGTTCCCAGGATGCTTGTTTCCAGTCCAGGGAAGACCTGGCCTAGCAGTTCGGGCTGGACTGTTTCCATGGGGAACAGGGTCAAGGCTGATTTGCATATTTCTGGGTCCAAACTGGAATGGCATGGGCAGCAAAAAAACAATGGATTAAACCTAGATCTGTGACTGGGGGTGAATGTTTGACAATGTTCAGCATTCCATCCATCACTTTTTGTTTTTGCATTTTTCGCCCTAAGTGGGAAGGGTATGCCCAAACGTGGGTCCCGTGCTTCCCATGCCACTGGATTCAAGCTAGCCTGGCTAATGAGGGGTGAAACCCCAAAACCGGTCCCAGGATGCTTGTTTCCAGTCCAGGGAAGACTTGGCCTAGCAGTTTGGGCTGGACTGTTCACATGGGGAACAGGGTGAAGACTGATTTGCATATGGCTGGGTCCAAACTGGAATGGCATGGGCAGCAAAAAAACGATGGATTAAACCCAGATCTGTGACTGGGGGTGAATGTTTGACAATGTTCAGCATTCCGTCCATCACTTGTTGTTTTTGCATTTTTCGCCCTAAGTGGGAAGGGTATGCCCAGACGTGGGTCCTGTGCTTCCCATGCCACTGGATTCAAGCTAGCCTGGCTAATGAGGGGTGAAACCCCAAAACCCGTCCCAGGATGCTTGTTTCCAGTCCAGGGAAGACTTGGCCTAGCAGTTTGGGCTGGACTGTTCACATGGGGAACAGGGTGAAGACTGATTTGCATATGGCTGGGTCCAAACTGGAATGGCATGGGCAGCAAAAAAACGATGGATTAAACCCAGATCTGTGGCTGGGGGTGAATGTTTGACAATGTTCAGCATTCCGTCCATCACTTGTTGTTTTTGCATTTTTTGCCCTAAGTGGGAAGGGTATGCCCAGACGTGGGTCCCGTGCTTCCCATGCCACTGGATTCAAGCTAGCCTGGCTGATGAGGGGTGGAACCCCGAAACCGGTCCCAGGATGCTTGTTTCCAGTCCAGGGAAGACCTGGCCTAGCAGTTCGGGCTGGACTGTTCCCATGGGGAACAGGGTCAAGACTGATTTGCATATGGCTGGGTCCAAACTGGAATGGCATGGGCAGCAAAAAAACGATGGATTAAACCCAGATCTGTGACTGGGGGTGAATGTTCGACAATGTTCAGCATTCCGTCCATCACTTGTTGTTTTTGCATTTTTCATCCTAAGTGGGAAGGGTATGCCCAGACGTGGGTCCCGTGCTTCCCATGCCACTGGATTCAAGCTAGCCTGGCTGATGAGGGGTGAAACCCCGAAACCGTTCCCAGGATGCTTGTTTCCAGTCCAGGGAAGACCTGGCCTAGCAGTTCGGGCTGGACTGTTTCCATGGGGAACAGGGTCAAGGCTGATTTGCATATTTCTGGGTCCAAACTGGAATGGCATGGGCAGCAAAAAAACGATGGATTAAACCCAGATCTGTGACTGGGGGTGAATGTTTGACAATGTTCAGCATTCCATCCATCACTTGTTGTTTTTGCATTTTTCGCCCTAAGTGGGAAGGGTATTCCCAAACGTGGGTCCCGTGCTTCCCATGCCACTGGATTCAAGCTAGCCTGGCTAATGAGGGGTGAAACCCTAAAACCGGTCCCAGGATGCTTGTTTCCAGTCCAGGGAAGACTTGGCCTAGCAGTTTGGGCTGGACTGTTCACATGGGGAACAGGGTGAAGACTGATTTGCATATGGCTGGGTCCAAACTGGAATGGCATGGGCAGCAAAAAAACGATGGATTAAACCCAGATCTGTGACTGGGGGTGAATGTTTGACAATGTTCAGCATTCCGTCCATCACTTGTTGTTTTTGCATTTTTCGCCCTAAGTGGGAAGGGTATGCCCAGACGTGGGTCCTGTGCTTCCCATGCCACTGGATTCAAGCTAGCCCTGCTGATGAGGGGTGAAACACCGAAACCGGTCCCAGGTTGCTTGTTTCCAGTCCAGGGAAGACCTGGCCTAGCAGTTCGGGCTGGACTGTTCCCATGGGGAACAGGGTCAAGACTGATTTGCATATGGCTGGGTCCAAACTGGAATGGCATGGGCAGCAAAAAAACGATGGATTAAACCCAGATCTGTGACTGGGGGTGAATGTTTGACAATGTTCATCATTCCGTCCATCACTTGTTGTTTTTGCATTTTTCACCCTAAGTGGGAAGGGTATGCCCAGACGTGGGTCCCGTGCTTCCCATGCCACTGGATTCAAGTTAGCCTGGCTGATGAGGGGTGAAACCCCGAAACCAGTCCCAGGATGCTTGTTTCCAGTCCAGGGAAGACCTGGCCTAGCAGTTCGGGCTGGACTGTTCCCATGGGGAACAGGGTAAAGACTGATTTGCATATGGCTGGTTCCAAACTGGAATGGCATGGGCAGCAAAAAAACGATGGATTAAACCCAGATCTGTGACTGGGGGTGAATGTTTGACAATGTTCAGCATTCCGTCCATCACTTATAGTTTTTGCATTTTTCGCCCTAAGTGGGAAGGGTATGCCCAGACGTGGGTCCCGTGCTTCCCATGCCACTGGATTCAAGCTAGGCTGGCTGATGAGAGGTGAAACCCCGAAACCGGTCCCAGGATGCTTGTTTCCAGTCCCGGGAAGACCTGGCCTAGCAGTTCGGGCTGGACTGTTCCCATGGGGAACAGGGTCAAGACTGATTTGCATATGGCTGGGTCCAAACTGGAATGGCATGGGCAGCAAAAAAACGATGGATTAAACCCAGATCTGTGACTGGGGGTGAATGTTTGACAATGTTCAGCATTCCATCCATCACTTGTTGTTTTTGCCTATTAATCCATCCCAGGTCTAGGCCTTCCTTACCCATAATTCAGTCAAGATTTAGGGGCAGATTTATGAAAAGTGCCTAGTGCAGCACCACTTTTTCTTGTGCCCTGTAGTTCCCCCTAAAGCAACCACGTGTGTGCCATATTTAAAATACTGCACACCATGGCAGCAGTCAGAGGGACTAGCGTCATAATTTTTTATGCTAGTCCGGCGCTTTGCAGGATTAGAATAAAAAAATATGACACTAATCCTGCAAAACACCCAGAGGCCCATTGAATACAATGGGAGGCTCTTTTGAACGCCTGCTTTTAGCAGGCGTTAAAAACTGCAGATAAAAATGACGAAAATAAATCTCCCCCCCTAGCACCGGAACGGCCCCCTTGCATACATTATGCCTGGCACATTGCGCCACTTTGTGAATATGACGTGGCGTTTTTGACCTTCCAATGCCACATTAACATAAAGAAATTACGCTAATGTGGCTTTGGAATGGTGCTAGGCCTGCATAAAACTGGTCCTTCTTCTGCGGAGCCAAGATCCGCCAAGATTTTTATTCTGAAATACGTTACATTTTTCACCCTCTGATTGTCTATCAAGTCAATGCTACTTGAGCAAACTAGCTGTTTTCTCCCTATTTAAATAACACCTTGAAAGAAAACCAAATACTTCAGCCAGTTGTTCTGTTTTTATCAAGGCCATCTGGGGGTCAGGAGTTAATACTGCTACATCATTAGCATATGCTAATACCTTGGTGTAAACCGTATTCACACACAGACTTGATCAGACAGTTCTGCAACAAGTGATTTATAAGGGGGTCAATATAAAGGTTGAAGAGGATGAGGAAACTGGGACAGTCCTGTCAAGTACCTTGCAAGATCTGAATCCTGTCCGATTCCTGAACCATATTTTGCAGGTGGGTAAGCAGATGCTGAGTGAAAGCTTTATTAGCCTTCACCAGGCCAGGCCCAAACCGGTTTCATCTAAGTAGAGCCTCCAGAAACCCCCAAGATACCCTGCCATTTGCCTTCTCAGTATCAAGGATGTTCATGGCCAAGAGACAACCTGTGGTCAGAGCCATATAAACAAAGTGATGGCCCGTCTGACATGGACTGTGGTTCCATGCCTAACAATAAATCCATGTTGCCATGGCGAGACCACCTCGGCCACAATCCTCCCCATACTGGAGCTAAGATCTTTGAGTACACTTTTGCTTCCAAATTGATCAGAGCTATCGGTGTATTTGACCCTGGATTACTTGGAGGCTTACCCTTTTTTTAAACACTACAATGTTAGTGCCCCTCCAGGAAGCTGGTGGAGTCCCCTCATGTTGAATTCCCCAAGAACAATTCTAACAAATCCTCTGTCTTATCTATGAGGGGAAACTTATCTTCTGAATGTGAACGCCAATCTTCAAAAACTTTGATTATATTTTCTGGGTTAGCAGCTACATTCCCCTCTTTGCTAATAACATCAATTCCTCTGTCTACCTCTTGCTGGTGAGTACGTAGTACCAGCAATTTACTGGCTGCCTCACCGTATTCATTTGCCTCAGTCCTGTGAGACTGCTACTTCCCGGCTAAGCTTTTTGAATAATGTCTATTGATCTTAGTTTTCAAAATCATAATTTTTTGGTATAACTTTTGGCCAGTCTCTCCCACATGGATCAGCCCCATATGCTGCATCCCCAAACAGGCTACCTCCTCCTGTAAGCCCCTGATGGCATAACCAGTTGCTTTGAATAAAATGACACAAAGCTAATTGTCTCCCTCCTTACTGCCTCCTTAAGTGAGTCCCATACTGCCCCTGCAGATGGACTATACTTGTTTATCTCAATTAAATCTGCAATCCATGTTTTCATGTGAGCTACATACTTTGGGTTTAAAAGCAATGGCCTGCCAAAAGTCAAGTTTCCTGAATGTTTCCTTCCCCCATACCTGCCAGTACAAGAATTAAGGGGTTATGATCCAAAAATATTTTGGGGAATCTTTTCATGGTTGCTTTCCCCACCAATCCAGAGGACACCAATAAATAATTCAAACTGACATATCGTTGGTGTAGTTGTGAAAAATACTTATAACCGGGGTCCAGAGCGTTCAGTTTATCCCATGTGGCAACGAGCCCATGACTTCTATTAAAGTGAGGCAGTACTTGTCGCTTCCTCGCTGTATATTTATTTGCCTGTTTGCCACTATTACCAACTTGAAGATGTAAAATGAAATTTCCACTTGCAATCAGAGGTGTATGCCACAAAGCTAGCTCCCCCACCAGCTCCTCTTAGTCTACTGCCTCATCCAAATTTGACCCGTATATGGAGAAAATGGCAAACCTGTTACCCACCACTGGGCACTTTAAGATCACCCAATGGTCATATTTGTCCACCAGTTTTCTCTTTGGAAGCTCAAAACCCCTTTTTGCTAATATTGCGACCCCCTTGTTTGAAACTATTTGTGACATACATGCAAACAGGGAGTAGCTGCTGATTTGTAGTAGACCCTGCTTATACCAGGAGATACATGTCTCCTTCTCACATATAAGATCCAGTCATAATGCTCAAAGTATTTCAGAAAATATTTAGCTTTGGTTCCTGCCAATGCGCCCACAGACATTAACAGAGCAGAAGCTCATTTTACCACTTTGCTTCGCAAAATATGTAAATAAAACCTAACCATTAACAACTTACAAGCAATTTCTCTACAGTTTTCTGAGTGATCCATCCTATTGCCGAAATCCAGGGTCCCAGCTCTCAACCAGAGCACAACCTTCACCTGTTTCCTCTTGCCACTGCTCACTTTTTGTTTTTTTCTGAAATACTCACCACCCTCACCACACCTCTCACATCCTCAACCCCCTCTTTACCCCCTCATCCTATCCCCGGTCCCACTTACCTCCTGCAACCCTCCCCTCCCATGTGAAGCCCCGAGGCAACACAGGTCTGCTGTAGATGGATGAGCTCTCCCCATCGTGCCCCATCCCCCAAAGGAGCCACTAACAAAAACTCTCAAAAAGAAACAAAAAACACACAAAAGACCCTTATTAAATACTGATAGAAAAAATGCCACAGAAGCCTCCACAGTGACAATCAAGCAAATGAGGGCCCTCTAACTGCAGATGCAACCCAACCCCTCTGGATCTAATCCATGTTAAAATCTTAAAAGTTCTAGTCATAACTAGAACTAGCCCATTAATTTTGGCCCTCCAGGAAATCTTTGCCTTTTACTTCTGACATAAAAACCAGAGTCTGATTGATCCAAATGATCCTAAGCTTGGCAGGAGTGATCAAAAAGGCCTCTGCCCACTTAACCTGAAAAGGTCATGTTAATTGCCTGAGCTGCCATCTCCGCTCCACAGCCGAATGACAAATGTCTGGATGGACAAAAAACGAGCAATCATCCACAGTGCGCTTTGAGTCATGGCATGCCATTTAGAACATTTCTTGTTTAAGCAACAATTTACCAATGTACATCAAAATTGCTCAGGGTTTGTCAATTTCCTGTTTCTTATGACTCGTCGTATCAGGAGTCTGTGGGCTCTTTGAATCTTGTGAGTCCAATCCCAGCCCTGACACTCTGGGGAGCCTCTCTGGAAAAGATCTATTAAAAATGCTCTTACATCGCTTTTCTCCTTCCCTTCTGAGACCCCCAAAACTTGGAGCTTGTTTCTCCTTTGACGATTTTCCTAATTTTCCAACTTTCATTGTATATTGACTAATTGTGCCTCCATAAGATCTTTGACAGCATGATGTCTGTTTCTGGACTATTAGCCCCCAATTCTAGGTGAGCTGTTCTTTCAGAGATTGAGGAGCATGTTTTAACTACTATACCTATTGCTCCCTATAGCTTTCAAGTAGCTGCCTGGGCTTTCCGGTTGTCGACACACATCTCATCCCTGTGTGCCATAGTGGTCTGATAGATGGGCTCCAAAGATGGTGGGTTGGAATACAAGGGAGACTGAGAGTCACCTGCACCGTCTCTAACTGCATATGGTTTTACATTTACATAGCCCCATTTTAGATTATCTCCAGCGGTTGCCTTCCGTTTGTTCTTTCTGTGGAGCTTGCAGGGTGTAGTGTGAAAGTTACTCCCCTTGGAGTCACTGGAGCCACTCAAGATGCTGTCTTTACAGTCACATTCAGGGTCCAAATCCTCATTAGACCACTCTATGGTACCTGAAACTGAAAAAAAGGTCTCCATAGCCTTAAAATCCATACCACTAGGTTTGGGAAGAGTCGCTTCCTTCTTACGTTGTTTGGATGTCGCAGAGTGTTCATGTTACGACCTGAACGCTTCTTACCGCTGTAATCTGCCAGTCTCTGGGCACTACCAGGTTTCTTGCTTGTTCTGGATTGAGCAAGGGAGGGGTGGCCCTTTCCAGTAGCCACGGTGCTGCTGATAATAGAACATCAAGCAGGAAGTAACCTCCAAAAGGAGTCCCAGAGGAAAAACCCAAACTTGAGAAAAACCTCTGATTAAGGAACTCCTGAAAAAGATAAAAAGAAAAGAAAAAGTAAAGCACAAAAAGTCTTGAACAAAAACTGTAGACAGGGAAGAGCAGATGAAGTACAAAATCACAGGTTACAGGAGCGAGGAGCATAACTGGAATGGAAGTGTTTGCAACACAAGGAAAAGAAGACCAACTGTGCTTATATACTGACAAATAGGAAGTGACATACAGTAAGTAATGAAGACACCATCTTGGAATGGTAAAAGCCACATTAAGTAAATGGAAAAATAGCCGTAGTATAAAAAGTATGGAGCAAGGCATGCACGAAAGGAGACACAGACTCCTGGGAAAGAGAAAATATGGCTAAGAAGAAACAAAAAATAAAAAAGAGAAAACAAGAAGAAAAGAAGAAAAACAGTAAAAAAAACCAGGTAATAAAAACATATGGGGGTAAAAGGTGGGCACAGCGTGAAACAGATCCAAAAGGGAAAGTTTCAGGTCACAATGTGGCCCAAAAAACAGATCGCGACCTGAAAAGCAGCCCGCAGCAGAAACGGCCATCCGAGACGCAGACCGCCGATCTGACCGCAGCCGGCAAGTGGGACGCCACTGGTCTTCGTGGCGTTACAGTTCAATGACAAATCTTTCGTCTTGCCAATCAAGTCTTGATTGTCCATGCACCCAGTTTTCTTCTGCTTTTCCACCCTGCTTTCCATGAATAAAGGGATAATGGCTACACCCTGCGGCTCCCATTACTCAGTAAATAAAGCATTCAATCCACACATGCCTACTGTAAAAGACCATGTTACCTGGAGGTCTGTGGCTGTCTCCTTCATTTCTGGCATTAATGCTGAGCCAGTCCCTTCAGACTCATCTAAGGAAGATGCCAGGAGAGGAGATACCACCTTTTCATTCTTGGTGAACAGTTTTGCTTCCTTTGGAGGCTTACAGAGGAGATCCACAATTGAAAGACTGGGTAGACGTAGGGAGTAGGCCCAGCCATACAACTCCCCTCCTCCAGTGGAGTTTGCGGAATTTGGGCACTTCGCGATATGCAGAGTAGCACAGAGTTCGCAAATTCCACAATCCATAGAGGGTAAGAGTTCATTCAGGCACACAAGGTTGGGTTTTGGCTCTCTCTTGCGAGCATCATGATACTCCCGGGCCGCTAGCGAGCACATGCAAGACTTTGGCATTGCTCGAACTGCTTCCACCTATGACCATGGCCAAAACAGCCCTGCTCACGAGTGTGAATGCACCTGCAGTAGATTTTCTACTTGAGTTATATATAAATCTAGTCAAAAAGTGCTTTTGATAGGATTTTCTTCTCCAAAGGACCCTTCAAGTTGTTTTTTAGATTGAGACGCCCTTTATTTCAAACAGGAAGAAAGTGCCCCAGAGACTCCAACTTCCTGTTCCAGCCCATCAGGCTCCTCCATGTGCTTTGTCCATCCCCTGGTTACTTTTCACTTGGATTTCGAGATGCAAGGATCTCTCTCTTTGTCTCCTTGATATACCTTTTGATTTAAGGACTTTGTTTTTGTAAATCACACAAGTAAGTTCCAAAACTATTGAATACGAGTGTTATTTTTTGCTTGGGCATGCAACAATATTTCTTTGTACTTTAATTTGATTTAAATATTTTATAGCCGTGGGTGGCCTGGAGTTTAAGTATGGACCTAGTTATTTTTTTGCGTTTCATTGATTTTTCATCTTTTGTAAAGGAAAACATTTCCGTAGCTCAGTAACTGTCCTTTTCTACATGTTTGTAACATTTGTAATGTTATTCTACTATGTGGCCTAGATTTCTAAAGTGCCATCTAGCCAGTAGACCCAGTACTAGTAGTCATTAGTCCATGAAATAAAGATGTTAGTGGTATATGTTTTTAAAACTCCATTTAGGGCAGTGATGCAATTGGATTAAATTAAAAATGTTGGCTATTGTTTGCATTTCATTTTTTTTTGCATAAGGTGCATATGGTGTGTAGTATTATTTGATAATTAATGTTAGTGTTTTCTTCAGTGTTACCACTATGCATCCTTATGGCCAGTGTGTGTGTGTGTGTGTGTGTGTGTTTGTGTGTGTTTGTGTGTCATTATCCACCATTTGTTTTTGTTCTCCATGCTGTATGGCCAGGGGCTATTTTGTGTAGCCTATGTTCTTAGGCTTGCATGTGTTCTTTGTTCTCCATACGCCCTTGTTTGCAGTTGTTCTTTGACCATGAGGCTGGTAGCCATTTTCTGTATCTAGCCAGTGTGTCTTTACAATAAGCTTGCATGTGTTCTTCTTTGTTCTCCTTGCTCTTTGTTGTTGTTGTTTGACCATGTGTATGCCAGCCATTTGGTGCATGCAACCAGGGTTCCTTTGCCATAGGCATGCATATGTTTTTTTCTTTGTTCCCCCTGCCTCCTTGCTCATTGTTGTTGGTTGACCATGTGGCTGGCAGCCATTTTGTGCATGTGCCAGTGTACCTTTGCCATATACTTGGAGGTGTTCTTTCTTTGTTCCCCATGCCTCCTTGCTTCTTCTTCTTCTTGTCTGACCAGGTGGCTTGTGACCATTTTGTCCATCCAGCCAGTGTCCCTTTACCATAGCCACTATCTTATTTGTCATGCCTCCTTGCTCCTTTTTGTTGTTGTGTGGCCATGTGGCTGGTGACCATTTTGTCCATCCAGCCAGTGTCCCTATGCATTAGGCTTGTACATGTACTTGTTTTGCCACGCCTCCTTGCTCCTTGTTGTTTTACCATGTGACTGGCAACCATTTTGTGCATTCAGCCAGTGTGTCTTTGCCATGGGCTTACACACAACCATCATTAATAGTTGATCATTTGTTTATTTTAGATTTATATTTTAATGTTTTGTTTTTATTTTCTAAATTAATTTTCTCGTTTTTATGTTATTTTTTTTTTTTTTTTATTTTTTTTATTTTAATTTTTAAATTACATTTTTTTAGATTTCTGCAATGTTTTTATTTAATTTAATTTAATTCACCATTTTGCTTAGATCCATCCATCCATCCACATCTATTCCTCCATCTATCCATCCATCCATCCACCCATCCACCAAAGGCACACAGCCGCACTGCAGCGGTCGGAGTGGTACATTGGCCGGTTGGCTTCAGCCAACCCACCAATGTCATAATATGGGGATAAGTACCGCCAGCCTGTTGGCAGTACTTACAGCCACATTATCGCCAACTGCCGGGTTTGTAATGATCCCCCATGTCTGTAAGTGAGGCAACCACTCCAAACATGGCAATGCCAATGAGCAATGACATTAAATTTGATTTGTCCCTTTCACAAAGTAGTACCCAATGGTTTCAGGAAACAAAGCAAAGTGGACAGCAGCCAGCAATTGTAGATCGTACCAAAGTTAGAGTGGAACAGGAGGTCGAGCTTCCTGCAAAGCAAGAACTCAGCTTTTAGAATCAATGACCCACAGATTTCCAGCAAGAGGTACTACTCCACTTTCTTCTCAAAGCACCACTTCTGATGACAATGATAGGGACATGGAGTAGGCCCTTGCAGACTCCAGGAGACGCCAGGGAAGGCAAGGGAAAGTAAAAGCTCCAGAAAGCTTTAGACTCATGGAAGGGGATGATGATGAGGAGGATGATGATGATGAGCTAGTCATTGTGGAAGCTGGAACACAGGAGTCTGACATTACTTTCCAACCTTCTCCGAATGATGTGGCACAGGCAGCACTACCAGCTCCCATATTTGTAAAGCCCCAACAGAGACCTGCACCAACACGTACCTCAGTAGCAGTATGCATTGCAGAGAGGCAATCGGCACTGCCACCTGCCTCCAGTTCTTCTTCAGGCATTGGCAGTGGCCCAGTAAGAAAGTACTCCTCCCCATTTTGGGACTTTTTTATGATTAGCAAACAGGAGAAGAACATTGCGATATGCTACAATTGCCACGCGAATGTTCGCCAAGGTAAGCCTGGTTCACATTATCATACTGGAGGCAAGACGACCCTTATGAAAAAAATCACGCAATCTGGTGGGAGGAGAACCTTGAAAAAATGGCTGAACAGGGCTGTGGTGGTGAAAGTGAGAAAAGCCGGGAAAGACAGGCTCGAATGTGGTCAAATCACAGCATCCTCATGCAAAGCAGCCCTTTCCCCGGCAGTGCACCAGATTCACCTGCCTCAACAACCTCACAGTGGCACAGGAAGACTCAGAGTCAGATGGAGACACAATGGCATACGGTGACTGCACCGTGACACACATTGAGTCTGCCACCTCCTACATCTCAAAAGTTGTTGCATCATTGGCCCCACAAAAGAAAAAAATCTAGGCTACAATTACAGGCATGTTTAGGCATAAGGAGCCCTACGTCAGCAACCACCCTATGGGACGTTTGTACAATGGGAAGCTGGCAAAATGTTAGTGCTGGACCTCCTCCCTTTTGCTTTTGTGGAAGGAGAGGGCTTTTTAGAGTTTGTGGCAGCCATCTGCCTGAAATGGAGGGTTCCATGTCAGACCTATTTTGCCAGAGTGCCTTTTCCAGCGCTGTTTTGCAGTTGGTTGGACAAGCTTTGAAGCAAACTGTTGTCCATATTATCCACCTGATGACAGACATGTGGATGAGTTGTCAATCTACTGATAACATGTGCATCACTGCACACTGGGGGCCATATTTATACTCCGTTTGCGCCGAAATTGCGTCGTTTTTTTTGACGCAATTTCGACGCAAAACTAACGCCAACTAACGCCATATTTATACTATGGCGTTAGAGGCGAATAGCGCCAAAGTTCCCGGAATGTGCGTCATTTTTTAGCGTGAACCCCTTCCTTGCGTTAATGATATGCAAGGGAGGCGTTCCCGTCTAAAAAATGACTCCCAGGCCTTTACGTGGTATTTATACTCCCGGGCAAAAGAGACGCCCGGGAGTTGGCGTGGCTAAAAACGGCGCATTTGCGCCACTTTTTAACGCCTGCTCAGGGCAGGCGTTAAGGGGCCTGTGGGCTCAAAATGAGCCCACAGGTGCCCTCCCATGCCCCCAGGGACCCCCCCTGCCACCCTTGCCCACCCCAGGAGGACCCCCAAGGATGGAGGGACCCACCCCAGGGACATTCAGGTAAGTTCAGGTAAGTATAATTTTTTATTTTTTATATTTTTTTTTGGTGGCATAGGGGGGCCTTATTTGTGCCCCCCTACATGCCACTATGCCCAATGACCATGCCCAGGGGACAGAAGTCCCCTGGGCATGGCCATTGGGCAAGGGGGCATGACTCCTATCTTTACAATGATAGGAGTCATGTTGATGGGGGATGGGCGTCGAAAATAAATGGCGCAAGTCGGGTTAAGACGATTTTTTCGACGTAACCTGACTTGCCCCATTTTAAGACGCCCATGCGCCATTTTCCCCCTACGCCGGCGCTGTCTGGTCTACGTGGTTTTTCCCCACGCAAACCAGGCAGCGCCGGTCTGATTGCGCCGTCTAACGCCATTCCATAAATACGGCGCCCGCATGGCGCTTCAGAATGGCGTTAGACGGCGCAAAACTTTTTGACGCTAAACTGCGTTAGCGCAGTTTAGCGTCAAAAAGTATAAATATGGGCCTGGATCTGTTTTGCTGGAGTAAAAAAGATATCAACAGGTCTTGCCCCTGAAGAAATGTTTAAGAGCATTATATGGCATGCAACAGTAGCCATGTTCGCCATGGAGAAATTATACACAGCTGCAAACATCTTGGACAAATTACGTAGCAAGGTGTCTGAATGTTGCGACCCAGAGGTCTCCAAATTGGATTTGTTGCCACAGACAATGACAGTAACATAATCAAGGCCATGGCAGACAGTGGCTATTTCAGGGACCTGTGTTTAGCACACTGCAGCAATCTGTTTGTGCAAGACCTTCTTGAAAAAGAAGACATTGTCAGCAACATACTGACTAACTGCAGATGCATTTGCACTCATTTCAGTCATTCTTTTAAAGCCCAGAAACAGCTGTGGATTATTCAGTGTGATAACAGAGTACCAGTTAAAGCCCTGATACAGGAGACGCCAACATGATGGAATTGTGCCTATTATATGTTGCAACATCTGTTTAAGCAGTACAGACAGATCAATGACTATGTCATTCTAAGTGGAGGGGATGCAATTGGGAAAGCAATAACCACGGATGCAGACAAATTGGGCCTAATCAAATGCCTGACACAGATGTTGCTCCCTTTTGAGGTTATCACACGGGAAATTAGCAAAGAGGACAGTACTATGGGCTAAGCTATCCCATTGTTGAATCTGCAACAGGACCAGCTAAAGAAGGTGTCTGAAAGGTTCGCACTTGGAGGTGTGAACGAAAACCCAGAGGCGCATGCCTTGGTTGAGAGCCTAAGCTATTGCTTGACTTGTAATGTAAGGCTGCAAAATGACATTATCTCATCCAAAGAGTACATCTGTGCCACCCTACTTAATCCAAACTACAAAAAAGCATTCCACTTTCATTCTTTTTTCTGAAGGGGATGTTTCAAAATTCAAAAGGTAGATTGTTGAGCAAGCTGGACAATTGTAAGAACGGCTGGAATTTAGAGTCTCGATGTGCAGTTCTGTGGTGCTTCCGTCAACTTCCAGAGATTGCAACAGCCAGCACCTGCAATAGGAACACGGGCAATAATAGCATCCGAAGAATCAGACCAAACCTCAGCATTGGCCTGGTTTCAAATGGCATGTTTTAAGTCTAGTGCAGAGGCGGAGGCAAAAGAGGTTGAGCAAGTGGCAGCATCTATGACACTTCAGAGGAGGTTCAGGTATCTGGATGGCCCAAAAGTACTGTATATGGATCAAAACCCATTGGAGTATTGGTATGGGAAGATGCTCCAATGGCTAGAGCTTTCCAGGCTGACAATAAAGTATCTGGCTTCTCCCGTAGCCAGCATGTCTGCTGAATCAGTGCAGCTGGTGCAGTTGTTACAGTGATAAGGACCAGTCTCTTGCCTCAAAACATAAAGAGATTAACCATGACCAAAATGAACCAGCATTTTATACCATCCGATTACATTGTTTCTGAAAGACAACAGGAGGAGGAAGAGGATGATTAGTGAGAATCAAGTGTGATTGCTAACCAACTTCTGGGTAAATCACTTGAGTTTGAGGATCATCTCTACTTCCTGGACTATGCCAGTGTCACCACAGAGTGTTTTAATTATTTCTCACTGAACTTCTTTCTTTGCAAAAAAAAGTAGTTGGACCTCTGTGCAGTGATAAAGACCCCTTCAAGACAAGGGAGACAATGCCTGCCCCCCTTACATACTATTCCTTGTCCTTTTATCTTTTTTTATCGGGGAGGGCTGCCCCAGAAGATCATCAAGTAAAAGACTGTCAGTGAGAATGCCAAATTCCAATGTATTGTTACCATCAAAGAGGAAATAATATTTTGTATCAATCAAGCACAGTGCTTGGATTAGAAGAGATAACTACTAACTATTGCAGCAATGAGTGGTGGTACATTGAGCGATGATTGATGACGTATATGGTGGCTGAAAGTGAGAGAGGGAGTTCAACAAATTTGCAAATTTGATTTCCATGATGTGCAATTTTTGGGGGCTGATGGGTAATCATTTTTTCCTGAAAGTGATTGGTCTTTCAAACTCAGTGAAATATACCTGCACGGTCCACTCCATTTTTCTGGTTCCCTTAGAGACCAGAACATTCACTTTAGTTACTGATCACAAATCTTCACAAAATACTCAAATTGTCTTTCTAAAATTGTTCTTCAACAGCATTGTACTACACAGTTCTATCTCGCTCGGTTTGGGGCGGAGTTTCTCGGAATTAGGAAAAGGAGGAGAAAGATATTGACTTCAAAGAGAAACCTTGATGATGCAGAACACTCTCAGGCATTGAACTTAATCTGCTCTGTGGACTGAAGAGAGGTCGGTTGATTTGGGAAATGCTGCTGAGTGCATGTTTGCTGCATTGCTGGCTCAAATGTGAAACTCCTCTTTATGTTCTTGGTCTGCCTCTGAGACTTTATAGTACACCCCCGACTCCTCATGAAGCTTACCTTGGTTATTTTGTCCTTCTCCTCTACTCTGTACAACATTTAATTTGTTTTAATATGCAGGCATTTACTCAGTCCTCTCCTGCACGAACAAAACTTGGTGAAAGAACAACAATTCAGCTTAGTTACTGGACGGGTTCAGTCAGGCACCCAAGAGTGACGGGCATTCCAGGAAGAATGGAGAAGCACCATTGAATTTGGTAATATAGTATCATTTCCCTTTTATCAATCCTAATTTTTATAATTCAATCCTCCATAATTTGTATTTTTGAAACCTAGAAGACATACCATTTAGGGATATACTATCTTGGGTCTCTCTTGGACAGAAAGAGTATTTGTAATGCATTTAACTGAGCTGTGTCATGCTTACCCTTCATTGTTCCCTTCCACAACAGATTGATGATGGTGTGCTGCTCAGTGCCTTAACAAATATTGTTGTGGTTTCCTTTGTATAGTATTTGTCTTTGTCAGACCTTTCCACAAACCACCTTTCCCATCCATTCATCGAGCCTCTAATCCCTTCCCCCCCAGGCTGTGTGAATTATTAAAGTGTGACTTAATTCTACAACATAAATGGATTACACACTTGCTGGTGTGAAAGCGACACCAACTCACTACATGAGCTTCGATTACATGTGCAAGGTTCTAAACCAGCCCCATCAACATCATCATTAAGGCCTTGTATTGTGTGTTGCGTAAATGCTTCACCTTGTCCAACCACTCCTGACTTTGAGTCCACTTCTCCTGACTCAAAGATTTCATTTTGTAGGTTTAGTTTTTAAACACTAGCTACCCATTGATCAGAAGAAGTTGATATTGCTAGTCTTTATTACCATATCAGGTCTTCTTTATTGTGTCTCAAATACTGTCATTGTGGTAGTCTGGTCTCAGTCCTCCTAAAGTTATGATATAATATATGACCCACTAACTCTCTGCTTTTCTTCACTCTAGTTCCTGGTGAATGGATAACCCTCTGATTAATTTTTCAGTTGGAGTTTGCATAGATGGGAGTGGAGCTTGTGTCTTACCTGTTAGCATGCTAGCCTGCTACTACTACTATTGTCCCTTAAGTTAAGATGCCACCTTGGTAAAATCCTGCAGGAAGAAGACTGAGGTATCAGCCCTCACTTCATCTACTCAGGTAAGAGAAGAACAATGGATTTAAGTGATCTTGTTTAGCTAGTAATTAACTTCCATCGAAGAAGATGTTGTTTGTTTGTATCTAGGTATTTGGAGAACAAATAGGCAATGCAAACGTTCCCTAGTGGTCAATGTAGTCACAGAGGGCACTAGAGCAAGGGTATAATAAACTGCAGCAGTAAAATAAAGTTTCCCTTTTTATTTTTAATAAATATGAACACCCACCCTTTCCACCCAAAACAGGCACACCCCTCTCCCCAAACAATAGCCCCATCCTCAAAATGTCCACCAAAAGTCCAAAATGAAACCTGGTCCCAACACCCTCCCAACCCTTCCCACCCACAACAAGTCCCTCCCACCAAATCATAAAATTAAAACAAGGGCTCAGAACAGGGCACTGTCTATTTGGGTCTAGAGCTGGTCCAGGTTCTGTTCGATCCTGGTGAACCGGCTCTTCATACCATCCATCCGCTGCAGGATACGGTTGAGCAATGCCCTATCAGAGTAGGAGGGGGCATCAGAAACTGCAGTCAAGGCCCCTGACAGCTGGCAGCAGCACCATCAATGTTATGGGTGGGAGGCTGGGGCTTGTGTGACGCTGATGAACTGGGTCCCGGGTCAGATGCAGCGATTTATGCTTCTTCATCC
Source organism: Pleurodeles waltl (assembly GCF_031143425.1). Classification (NCBI taxonomy): domain Eukaryota; kingdom Metazoa; phylum Chordata; class Amphibia; order Caudata; family Salamandridae; genus Pleurodeles; species Pleurodeles waltl. The sequence goes on from NC_090440.1 coordinate 1,102,853,369, forward strand.
TCCAGAACCACCAGCAGCTGGTATTTGGCCAAGAAGTCCTCCACCCTCTGCCACCGTAGATGGGATGCTATCTCCTGCCTTGTGGGTTGTACTGATCAACCAGAAGGAATAGCTATTAAGGAAAAAAAATAAAAAAGAGAAATTGTAAACAACAGTTCTCTATGCAAACACTTCTTTTATAGTAAGTAGTGGGTAGCACAGGAGCACTACCTTGCTGGTCCCCTAGGGACATTGGAATTTGTTGTGAATATGACTGGGAGAATCACAGGGCCAATTTTATTTCCTTACATGCCTCACATAAAGGCACTGACTGTCTCGTAGAAAAGAATTGAGGTAGATTAACACCAGATCAAAAAAAAACAGTGTTTATTTTCTTTTAAAAGCTTTTCTAGTAACTAAACAGACATTTTTTGTACAAAAATAAAAATAATATTACTTCTCTTTTATGAGTAAAGCATTATGTGCAAATTAATGGAGGCATGCCAGCCAGTGCTTTCGGTACTGTGGTACTGTCTGCAGCTGTAGTTGTCAATTATCTGTATTTGATTCCACTTGCTCTGCTCTTCTCTGAATGCCTTTTACTTAGTTTCTACCCTGACTCCAAATAGGCAGATGAATAATAAATAAGATAATACGTCACACACATCCCATATAAAATGCAGACATATTATCCTTTCTGCGGTAAGTAGATGGTGGGAAAAATAATACACTGCACTGCAGGGAAAGGAATGGGCTAAATAGATCATATTTGTCACGTTTGTCACAGAGTATCCCTTAGGCCAAACTTGAAATCAAATCTGGCATTTACTAGGCGCACTTTACTCACTGGTCTTACCCACCACCACAATTTATTTCCAACAAATTTATTTGCTGGCCAGTAAGGAAAGGAAACTTGATTTTCTCTTCTTTAGGGTAAGGCAAAGGGATTAGGCAGGTAGGTTGAGCTTTTGCTGTAGAATGAAGGTGTGTCAATGATCATCGATTCATCATGTGCCTAAGCTTTGGCTTATCAGTCACTCTTGTTGACGAAAGTCTAAAGGTAAAATCCGAACTGCTGTAAAATAAATCCGTTATGGGAAACCATAAAATGTATTTTGGAAACACTTTCCATTGTCATAAAAATTTGGCTTATGCAAAAAAGGGAGAGTTGACTGAGTGGGCGAAGGGAAACACACCTTGTGTGTTCAGTTTGCAATGCATTGAAACTTTGTGAATGTTGCATTAACTGAAGCAGACTCACATTGCACAGCCAACATTGCAGTTTACAATTGGACCATACTTCACTTCTTCAGTCATGGGTGGCAAAATGCCATGGACAGGAGGGGGTTGTTGAATGATGATAGGTGGGATACATATCTGCCTCGCTTAACAAATACAATGGATCAGAAGAGCACAAATTAAAATACCCCCACTTTGAACCAAAGATTTGATAACCATGAAACAAAGTAAGGGAAGTAGGTGAGCCGAATGTCCCACTCCAGAAGAGCTCCCTTGTTTAATCATCCAAGCAATTATTTAATCATCCTTTCATTTTTCCTAAGTATATTCACCCATAGCCGCCATGATTTCAGCTTCGCGTTCTCTTATTCAGTTTTTCACCAAAATTTCCAGGCCTTTTTTTTATCCATTCAGTATCCACCCTTTCTTTTAGTCATCCTTCCACCTATCCATCAATTTACCCCAGTGTTCCCAAACTTTTTTGACCCGTGGCTCCCTTGACCTACATTGGCCATTGCCAACGGCTCCCCATTATGTCACTTTTTTTCGGGTGGGGCGATGTAAGCCTGGCCTTGGGAGTACCTCCATTTTTCCCCCTGAAAATAATTGGGGTGAAGCCCATGAAGGTATTATAATCATATTGGTAACAAAATAAAAATATGGAACTTTTTTCTTAAAGCCTGAAACTTTGTCTGAGAGCTGCAAGAAGTTTGTATCGTTACCTTGCAAGGACTTGTTCAGTGCGTTCAGTTTTTCAAATAGATAAGAAAAAAAAGATATTTGTATTAGAAAGTCTGCATCAATAAATTTGTCAGTGAAACAATGTTCATCATCATGTAGGTATGAGTATATTTTTTTCCTAAGCTCATACACTATAAGCAGGGAGTTACTGAAAAGGAGCAATTGAGAACTGCTGTGGTACAAGAGACAAGAGCGTTGGGTACCCATGTCATCACTCAGCTTAGCAAAAAGTCTTGCTTTCATTTGTCTTGTTTTAATAAAATGTATCACTTTCATCACTATTTTCAGAATGCCATCCAGTTCTTCACTGAGGTGTCCTGTTGCCAGTGCTTCTCTGTGTATCCAAACAGCATTAGGTTTAGACCATATGCGAGCTTGAAGTCCTTGGTAGTACCCTGCCATTGAATGACCACTGTCTGTACAAACTCAAACACAGCTCTCCCAGTCAATCTGATTCTGTACCATAAAATCGCCCACAACCACAAACCATTCTTCACTGATAATTCCACCTTTCATTTATTTACAGAACAACAAATCCTCAACAATATTGTTTTTGTTAACATACCTCAAATAGCAAATAAGGTGGGTGTCTTTTTGTATGTCTGTTGCCTTGTCCAAATGGAGTACACAGTCTTTCCCTTTTATGTTACAGATGAGCTGAGTATTAATATCTTTAACCACATCATTTATTATCCGGCTGATAGTATTATTACAAAGTGGCACTTTGAGAAGCTGTTTACCCTTTGCCGAGTATGATTGTTACCATATTTTACGCTGTGCAACACAATAGGCCACTTTATAAGAAGACAGGAGGGCATTGCTACTAACTTTGGCTTGTTTGAGAAATCAGACATTTGTAGTTTGTCCCATGAACAATTCCTATGGCTTGCTGACCATATTTGGGAGAAGACTTTCAAGATGATGCTTTAGTTTACTTGGAAACATGGATTCTAAAGCCAAAACTTTTAAACAGATTACACATTGAGAACACTCCTCATTATTAATCTGTACACATGTGAAACCATAATCTAGATTCCTGTTGTCATACTTTCTTTACTTGGGTTTTCTCTTCCTGTCCTCTTTTAGTCAGAAGAACCTGAGACTTCACTTTGCTCAGACGAACTTGAACTCGGTATCAAAAATCTCCTCATTGTCAATCAAAGATGCCTATCAGTTCCACTTGTCTTAATTATTCAGACAGAGAAGAAAAGAAAGGGAGGAAATGAATCAACAATTCAAAATTATATACTAAAGGTCTTTCTGTTTCTTAAGTTCCTTGTCTTCTTTTCTTTTCCTTAGCTCAGAGTATCTACAGGCATCTTCTGAGTCCCATACACAATCCCTTCAGAATAATAAGCCTTAAGGACAAAGCATCCAGGTAAGTATAAGAAGAAATAAAGTTATCCTCTTTCTAATCTACTGTTATTTAAGTAGCACATGATCATGGTGGCCATTGTGACTTCACTGGTATCAAAGACAAAAAGAACATTCCTTCTTTTAATTAATGAAATGGGAGATCACATTTGTTCAAAGGATAAGGAAGCCAATTTGGAGCTGCTAATTGCAAGTCATCAGACCATCATTTGGAACAGCAGATATCACACCAACTATTTCTCGATCCAATCCAATGACATATCAACATCAACAATTATCATGGATGAAGCTTTGGCTATCGGTCTAATAATCTGAAATGATCAACCGATAAAAGTTTTGTCTTTTTTCATCTAGATGAACACAAAACGTAGGATGGCATGGCATTTGCTGTTCAGGATAGTTTTTGGTTGTTTTTCTGGCATAATTGTAATAACAATGAAAAGAAGTGGAAGGGATACAGAAAAAGGAGCATGTCCATTTTACAAGTCCACGTACCACAGGTCTAAGAATAGAAATACTGATCAATAAAATGGCAAAGGGAAACTTTGCTGATTTTCAGCACTATGGCTGCAACCAACAACTGAAAACATGAGCGACTCGAACTCAGTTCATTTAAAAGCTGGGTAGGAACCACTTCACATACCTGCTTGTATTTCAATGAAGCGATGTGCACGTACAACAGTGTTATGTGATTGATGCATCCAGTTTGGCAACAGCAAGTGATACTCCACAGACTGCTGGACTGCCTGGAAGATCTGGTTCACTGGGTTCAGCTGGTGCAGTGGATCAGCTTCTCCACAGCAGTGTGCTCCTTCCCTAGACAGATTTCAATGCAATAAAATAAATTATTACTGTTTTTTCCTTTACCAACCTTACCAGAGTAATCAATTTTTTTAATAGAGTGCACCATCCAAATACTGATTTGTACATGCTTCAAACAGCAAATATAACTTAACATTTATAAATGTATCCTAGAGCTGCACTGATTATATGTGACTATAATTGAAATGAAAATAACAAGGCAATGGATAAAATGATTGAAATGATCTAAGCCACTGGCAATCACTTGGGGCTGCATCTCAATCCATCTTTTTTTGTCCACTGTGCCACCTTAGTAATAATTAAAGTAAGCACCATCATATAAAGTGCTACTGCTTATAAAGAAGGGGGGATAGGGAACTATTGGCCCAGGCACCAACTCTTTCCCTCCACAAGCTCAATAGGAGCTGTTTCCTACCCCACCCCCAGTCCAAAGCAGGTTCCTTTTTCTGGATCTTAAAAGATTCCTTGCTGTAGTGAAGGCAGAGCCTACAAAGAGTAAATCAAATTCCTCCAGGATGCATGGGAGTGTTGCGTAGCACCTTCTGCACCTCTAGGCCTTTTAGCCTAGCGCCACTGACTCTACCCTGCCACTAAGGACCCAAACGGTCCCAATCATGCTTGCACTTGTGTGCTTCTTTTTTTGTCCCTTTCATCTTTATGATGGCACTGATGAGGTGTGCCTGCTAAGATCTTGTGAAAAATGCATTTAGAAATGATGCTCACTGCTCATTACCTCGTCCTCACAAGGCTTACTCACTAGTTGTTTTCTACGTCTTTTGGAAGCCGTTACGGAAGGAGCGATTTCAGGACGCCGTACTACTTACTAAGGCACCCCATATTTGGATGTCAGGCTAACTTTGGACTTATAGAGCCTAAATTGGAGATTTTTACTACAGATTTCTCGTGACATTTTGAACTACATTTGATTAACATTTCGCTCTCAAACAACTTATGCTAAAAAGAGCAAGCCTTGATAAAGTCCCTTATGGGACGAAACACATGTCGGCTGAGTTTGGATGAACTGGACAATCCTTCTTTCCATCTGGATGAAGACAATTCTTTTCTGCTTCCTTATCTTCAAAGTGGATAGTTTTCACCCCTACAACCACTCTTGTTTTGGACTTTGAATGATCATAGTAGGGGATAAACCACGTATCAGTAGATTTTACATCTGTGTAATGCTTTGACGATCGTTATTTCTCTATTAACAATTTCTTATGTAAACAAATTTGTGACACATCAAAATGTATGATTTATGTATTAAAAGTTCTTCTTGAGTTCCTAACTTTTTAAATAGTACACTCGGTATTGATACCACTTCAGTGAAAACTTATCTCATGTTTGAATATGTATGACTATTGGAATTTCCTACATTAGAGGGATACGTTTTTGAGTGTGCTCCATTCTTATTTTTTAAACCAAAGTAAGGGCCATATTTATACTTTTTGACGCAAAACTGCGCTAACGCAGTTTAGCGTCAAAAAATTTAGCGCCGTCTAACGCCATTCTGAAGCGCCATGCGGGCGCCGTATTTATTGAATGGCGTTAGCCGGCGCTACCAGACCGGCGCTGCCTGGTGTGCGTGGAAAAAAACCACGTACACCAGACAGCGCCGGCGTAGGGGGAAAATGGCGTATGGGCGTCTTAAAATGGGGCAAGTCAGGTTGAGGCAAAAAAATCGTCTTAACCCGACTTGCGCCATTTTTTAACGACGCCCATCCCCCATCAACATGACTCCTATCATTGTAAAGATAGGAGTCATGCCCCCTTGCCCAATGGCCATGCCCAGGGGACTTCTGTCCCCTGGGCATGGTCATTGGGCATAGTGGCATGTAGGGGGGCACAAATCAGGCCCCCCCTATGCCACAAAAAAAAAAAAAAATACTTACCTGAACTTACCTTAATGTCCATGGGATGGGTCCCTCCGTCCTTGGGTGTCCTCCTGGGGTGGGCAAGGGTGGCAGGGGGGGTCCCTGGGGGCAGGGGAGGGCACTCTGGGCTCATTTTGAGCCCACTTGTCCCTTAACGCCATGCCTGACCCAGGCGTTAAAAAGCGGCGCAAATGCGCCGTTTTTGGCCACGCCCACTCCCGGGCGTCATTTTTGCCCGGGAGTATAAATACCACGTAAAGGCCTGGGAGTCATTTTTTAAGACGGGAACGCCTCCCTTGCATATCATTAACGCAAGGAAGGGGTTCACGCTAAAAAATGACGCACACTCCGGGCACTTTGGCGCCCGAAGCGTCTAACGCCATAGTATAAATATGGCGTTAGTTTGCGTTAGTTTAGCGTCGAATTTGCGTCGAAAAAAACGACGCAAATTCGGCGCAACCAGAGTATAAATACGGCCCTAAATGCTGTAAATATGCTGTTGTAATATGTAATATGAATACTTAATTGGATTCATAGTGCTTGCTGCCCCTGTGGCCTACACATGCATTGTACACATCAATAGCAGGTCAGACACAAACTACTTCCTGTCCTTTAATTTGCCTGCCACCAGGCAGTGCAAGCTGAGGATGTGTTTGTCAGATGTGGCTGGTTTGTGTACTGTTCCCAATGTCATCACCGCTTGCCCCGAAGACAGTCGCCCTGACTCTCCGATGTGGCCATTTCTCTGCATACCATACCATCTGGCCAGCTCTTCACCATCTTCTCTTAACTTGTCTTAAAGCACGCATACATAAAATAAAAGAAAGTCTGGGACATGGCATCTAGATGTGAGCCATGGCTGAATCCTGGGAAACAAATAACCACTGCGCTGAAGTCAACCTAGTGTAGCTCACTGCTTCCCAGGCTGGTGCCACGGCAAGCTGGGCTCAGCTAACTTAGACTGTCAGTATAATATTATTGATTAATTAGCAGCTGAGAGACCTGTGCTGCTACCTACAGCCTGGTAGGGTCAAGTCTGATGCTGACAGAGGCTGCTTGGACAGGATCGGTATCAATGATTCATGCATGATTGCCAGGGACCGAGAGGAATCTGGGACTAGGGCCCTCATTTTGAGGTTGTTGGTCATTAGACCACCAAACTTGCAGCGGACGTCTAACCACCGTGGACGCGGTAGCAAAGGCTGATGCATTACAAGTTGTCGGGTTTGGCCAAAGCCAAAATGCCGCAATGCTCCCGGCCAACCCGTGTAGTCGCACCAACATGGCCGGCAGTGAGCTCCTCAGGGCTGGCGGCAGGCCTAAGGCTGCTGGCTGTATTAGAAGGCAGCGAACCGCCAGGCTTTTTGTGTCGGTTGCCCTGCCACGAACACCCTGGTGGTAAAGAACCCGGAGACAGGAATCCCCATTCAGACACCCCCCACCCATCCACACACTTCCAAACACCCCCTCACCCTATACATCCATACTAGCACCCCCACCCACTCTCACACTGACATACACACACCTCCACTCACAAAATGCACTACCCCTGCAATCATTCCCACCCCACCCCCTCTGCATACATGCACACCCCCTCCACGCATGCTTATAATCACACACTCCCCCCTATGCATTTGCATGCATGCACACAAACCCCTCATTCGCACACTTGCACACACACACCCCTCATCTGCACACTTGCACACAGACACCCTCACTCACTTGTAGACTTGCACACATGCACCTCCTCTTGCATGCATACCAATACACACACCAACTCACTCACACCCCGACAAGCCCCCACCCTCCACATACATGCAGATACTTACACCCCCTCATCTGCATGCATGCAGACACACACCTCCATCTGCATACATGCAGACACACACCCCTCATCTGCATACATGCCGACACAACCCCCTCAACTGCACACATACATCCAGACTTGCTTGCTCACATACAAGCACTCAGACACCCCTATTCACACACATACACGCACATACATGCACACACCACACACATGCACCCAATACCCCCCCTTTCAGATGGTCCACTTACCTGTTTCGGTGAAGTGGTCATCCAGAAGGGAATGGATCCTGGCATCTTCCACCACCAGCACCGGATCATAATACGGCATGTGGAGTCCTGTACGGCGTGGCTTTGCTGGCGGTGGAACCGTCTCTTTTCCTCCATAGGCCAGGCCGAAGGGGTTGGATTTCCACCTGCAAATTGGCAGAAATCTTACGGGCGGAAGTCCTAAGCAACTGCAAATATGGCTTTCAGTTTCAGCTTTATTTCGGTAAAACAATACCATAAAAGCATACTGGCAAAATTCTTACATTTCTAAAAGGAACAAAAACACTTTTTAAGAAAAAAAAAACACTAAAAACAGATCGAGACCAGAGCTCCCTCAGGGCCATACAATGCAAATAGGCAAGTTATGGGTATAAATGTTATTAAAAGTCAACAATTAATCAGTAAAAACACTATAAAATATACAGTACACATCATCATGCAAATCACCATATAAATATTATAAAATTTTATAAAATACCCCTAAAATATAAATCTTTATACAAAAAACAGTTAAGATTGCTATCTCACTAATAGTAGCATTAACTATGGACTAGCTCAAAATGTGACCATTATAAAAATAGGATATATGCTTTTGAAAGATTATTTGCCTCTAGCATGTCAAATTGCCTCTACAATCTTGGCAATATAGATACCATCATCACGTGAGGGGTTATTTGACTAATTTTTAAGAGATGATTGACAATCCCTAGGGCCCAACGATTCCTTTCTTTCTTGCGTGCCTATATTACTTAGAAGCCATATACGATCAAGTAATGCAAAAGGCACATTGTTCTAGCAGCAGCTAATATTCACTTAACTACTAGAAACAAGTTATCTGATGTTGGTCTTAAAAACAATAAATAAAAGTCGATTACAGTATTTCATTTGTAAAACCCATAAAATGTACCTCCCGTGCCATCAGGCACTTATTTGCCTAGCTAAGAGGAGATCTTTTGGGATAAAAGTAGATAAATATCAGAATCCAGGAACAAGTTTCATAAGTGTCAATGACCATTCTAGGTAACTTAATCAACCTCCCAGTAACTACGGTCCTCCCGGGCATAGACAATATCCCCTGGGCTAAATATATCCTTGGCTGATTGTAGGTCCCAAGGCCATTGAATTGCAGAGGGTGACTCCCAATTATCGATTTCAGGACCATAGGTTAACTTTGGGAGTTTTGCCTGAGTTAAAGCGCCTACAGCCTCAGGCCCGCCTTGTCTCTGATGAATGAAATTGCTATTAAGAACCGGCTTAGACCAAGAACAACATATGGTATCGAGCTGGATCTCAAGAATCTGGCAGCTTCATTGTAGTTCCTGATTCCAACGTTCCTGCAGATGGGTCGGATCCATTTCGTCCTTGGTTTATCGTAGGCAATGCAATTTAAAAGGACATGATCCGTCGTTTCTGGTGTCTCCATATTACACAGCTCGCAGGTCGCCTCATGATTACTCCCATTCAGGAGGCCCCATTTAAAGGTAAAAGCCTTGACCTGGAGAATCCCATATCGAAACTTCATAAATAAAACTTTTGCTCGTCTAGGTTGGATAGTATCGATCCATTCCTCAGCGCTCGGTAATGGTTTAAAATCCAGAAAACTTAAGGTTAGTCTACCTGAATCCTTGCTATGAAAAGGGCTATTAAAGATGAAGTCCCAAAATACTTGCTTTAGTCGGATCTTTGATTGGGTTATGAGTGTATGCGGTTCATCCCAATAGAATTTCAGCCCTAAATTGTAAAAGCATTGCCTGATATAGTGGAGCCACGGGAGGGAGATAGTCTTGTCCAAGCCCATGATCTCAATTAGTTCTTGCCTGTATTGGATCAGTTCAGGGGTTGTCCAAAGTCTACACCAGTAGAGCAGGGGCCTCAGGGCTGCCAATTTGCCTATTTGTTTCATATTAGTGTCATAGGCTAAAGGAATCAACGGAGTGGATGGAGGGAGGCCCAATACCCCCCTCATGAAATTATTTTCCTGAGTAGCCAATGGAGTTAGTTTTGTGAACCCCCAGAGTTCTGCGCCATACAGAGCAGCGGCCTGTGCTTCGCACCTATAGATCTCGAATACTGGTGACACAGTGCTCGACCTTGAACATTTGTAATTTTTACTGATTGCCATGGAGCTATGAGTTAAGGAGATAGCAGCTTTGTTGATGTGTGGTGCCCATGACAATTTGGCATCAAGCAGTATCCCTAGGTAGTTGACATTTTTAACTCGTTCCAATGCCTGCCCTCTAATCCAAATGTTTCTCTTGAGTGCTTTGTGAGGGTTAACAGTTAAGTATTTAGTCTTGTTTGCATTTATTTCTAATCCCTTCAAGCTGCAATACTCACTGAATTTATCTAGTAGAGTTTGCAGGCCCATTGGAGTTTGAGATAATAGGATGGTATCATCTGCAAAAAGGAGGGCGGGGACTGGATCATCATTCAATCTTGGTGAGTCGTGGTTACTTTGTTTCAGATGATGAACCAGATCATTGATGTATAATGAGAAAAGTGTTGGGGCGAGCACACAGCCCTGTCTCACCCCCCTCTTGATAGGTATTGGGTCTGTCAACTCTCCCTTTGGCCCCCACCGGACCTTTGCGAATGTATTTTCATGTAGCCTCTCCAGCTGGCCCAGGAGGTTCCCTGGCATGCCCTGTTTTCCTAATGCTGCCCATAAGGAGTCTCTCGGCACCAGATCAAAGGCTGCGCGCAGATCCACAAACGCGATTTACAGGTGGCCTTTCTTTAGTCTAGTGTATTTCCATACTATTGTCAATAGCCTAAAGGCCTGGTCGACTGTACTGGTCTGTTGTCTAAAGCCTGCTTGGTATATAGTCATTATGCTGTTCTCTTCTATCCAGATATTGATTCTATTCAGGATCTGTCTAGCATAAATTTTTTGTATGACATCTATGAGGCTAATTGGTCTATAGTTCCCTGGGTCTTCCCTGGATCCTTTTTTGTAGATTGGGATTATTTCTGCCCCTGTCCATGTCTCGGGCATTAGGCCTCCCCTTGCTATAGCGTTACTTAGAAGGTTTAGATAAGGTGCCCAGATTTCTATGCAATGTTTGAACATATCCCCCGGGATCTTATCCAAACCGGGGGCTTTTCCTGGCTTGATTGCTTCAATGGCAATCACCGTCTCCTCCAGACTAAATTGTAACTCGGGTAAAATACCCCAAGTAACTGGGGTTTTATGTCTTGAGGGATAGAAATCGAGGGTGGGGGGGTCAGAGTAAAGATATGTAAAGTAGTTAACCCATGTTTTGGGGTCTATGTGATGGTCTGTAGTAAATATCCCCTCTTTGCTACCATGGGTAACTATTTTCCAGAAGGTCCTTGCATCATTGCTTTTTGCTGCTACCAGCAGGTCTTGCCATTTTTGGTCCTCCCAGTTGCGTTGGGCAGTAGCCAGCGTTTTCTTATAACTGGCCCTTGCCTGCTGTACGGCTAATTGATTTTTTTGCTTTAGTGCCTCTACCAGTACTCTTTTCCTCTCTCTACATTTGATAGTATACCATGGACTGTTTGGGGTGGTTTGCACCTTCTCCTTTTTATGCTTATTCTGTGGCTGTTTGGTCAGGACGGGTCTTAACGTAGTGCTCAATGAATGGTGGATAGCCGTAATAGGAATGTCACTAGGTTTATTTTCTGCATAAGGCTCCAAGAGATCAGAAAATATGTTGTAAATATTTATCATAGTGACCTGATTGCCTAGTATTGCTGGCCATTTTACAACCCTTCTGTTGTTACTGAGGGTGGGTTGTAACTCCACCTTATCATGTTCTATATATTTCGAGTCCAAATCTAAGAAGTGGGCCCTGAATTCAATTATTAGCGGGAAGTGATCGCTATCCCTTCTTTTATCAATTTTAAAGGTCGCTAGTCTTCCCCATGTATTTATACTATGCAGAATGTAATCTATTTTTGAAGTTGAGTTGCCTCTCTGGAAAGTAACCAGATTAAGGCCGCCTTCACCCACTCTGCCATTGCATGCCCTCAGTCCATGGTTTAATGTAAGGCCCATGATTTGCAATGCGGCCACTGTGCCTGGGACAGTTTTTTCTATTGTTAGGTAAGGAATTGTTCTCATTCGATCTTCCTCTTCTGCTAAATGTTCGAATCCAGTTATAGGTTCATAATTACAATTAAGGTCACCCCCTATCATAATTGTGTCACCTACTGGAATTTTTTTGAGCAGGTCGTCTAGTAGAGTTATTTCAGGAGACTCCACGTTTGACTTTCTAGGTCTTATATATACATTGAACAAGTGGGTTATTATCTTATTTTTTTTCCCATTATCAACCATAAGATGTCCTCCGACTCAGTGGCTTGCATGCGTATCTCAACATTTAATGAGATTTTCGCCCATACAACCAACCCCCCAGACGGTCTCCCTCTGGCAGCTGAAGTTGCACTAATAAAGTAGGTTTTATATCCTACTTTATACGGTGGATCTTTAAGCCACGTCTCTTGGAAGAGACAGACATGGTGTCGATCAATATAGTCCTGCCATTCGGGGTCTATAAGCTTATTTTTTAAGCCAGCTACATTCCATGAGATCATGGTGATAGGACCCCTTCAGTTTAGGCTTGTGGCATTGAAAGTATAGCTCGGATAGGTTGTTAGATCTTTCCTACCATACAAGAGCTCCGCTACGCTCCCTGCCCCTGTAGCATGAAGATCATTCCCTTCATGGGGCTCCCCTACTATTGGGTCCCCATTGGGTTCCACTTGTGCCTGATCTATCTGGATTAGTCAATCTACTCTTTCAAGGTTTGAATCATCATTTCTCTTTTGCAGTCCCTCATTGTGATTGAGTTTATGCCTTTGAACTCGAAGTTTGGTAATTAATGGATCCGAACTAAACCTCATGGCATTGAAATTAGGGGCGGGGGTTCTCTGTTCCATGTCAATCAAACCTCTGGTTAATCTTCCATCCTTGAGTGTTAATGCAATAACGTCAAGTTGCCCCTTCTCTCCAGGGATTCTTTCTGCCCCCCTAATATCTGATCGAATTATGGATAAACAGTGTCTTTTGGCCCTAATCCAATGTATAAGCTTGTTTTTTAAGGAGTCCTCATCTTCTCTGCTATTTAAGGGCAATTTTGGAACATTTAACAGATGAACAACATTGGTCCTAGTAGGAAACCTATCCTCCTCAGAGTATGGATTCCATATAGTGTTTTTGTTATAATCATTAGATACTTGGGGATAGGGGTTCAGAGTAAGTTCCAAATTTCCTTTTTGGGGTCCTTTTACCAAACGGGGATCTCTTTGTGGTTTCCCTGTTCCTTGGCATAAATGACTAGCATTTCCTCTCTGGAAATTGCGTGAACCAATATGTTCCACATTGACCCCTATCATGCATCCCTGTGGTTGTTGTACAATCTTAGCTATAGCTGGGGTAAGGTTAGGGTTAGTAATCAAATTTTGAGGATATGTGGGTCTACCTTGTAGATGGAGTGATATGGGGGGGACTCCCTTTCGCATTGGGCTCTATAGGTACCCCTACCCCCCTCCTTTTCCACAATATCTGTTAAGGTTCTTACTTCAAGTTTCAAGTCCCTAACTTCCTGGATTAATCCGGTGATTAGATCATAAAGGTCTGCTATAGATCTTGTTTTATATTTTAGAGGGTTCCCTGGTTCTGAATTGGGAGGAGTGGTCCTTTCACTATCTAGCTGTACAGTTGGAATAAATGGGTGTAACTCATCCACGGATTCCCCCTCTTGTGCATTCTGTATGTTACTACTATCGAGTTCTGCCAGGACTGCATATTTATTGGAGCACCTAGCTTCGCACTCCTGGATATGGCCCTTCTTCCTAATATTATCAATGGTGCATAGGTGTATGGATCGATTTGCAGCAACCCTAGGGTTGTCAGTCCTGACATCGGATGGTGCCTCCCCCTCTTGCTGGAAAATGATCTCTATCGCTTTATCTTCCACTGGTTCGATTTTCTTCGTGTAATAGGAGGTAATCTTTTTATCGGGACCCTCCCGAATAGTGGTCCTACTACATAGTAGTGACTCTACCTCCTCGATAAGATCGTCTATTTCAGCTATTGTGCAGTTCTCACCTGCATTCCTAAGTTTTTTTACAGAATTCACCTTTCCCCTTGGGGGTTCTGATGCCTTGCGTTTTCCCATAGTTTAAGCTGCCTAAATAGTGCTTCGGCTCTGTGAACCAGTCCCCAATATGTAATTATAAAGGAGAGTAGGAGAAGGGCTGGTAGGGATAGACCTATTTAGTACAATTATCTTCACATATGAGAACGATAGCTATATGTTTTCCACTATAAATATAAGCAGACCTCTTGCCAAGTATAAAAAGGCAGAGGCCCAGCCTGGCCCCACTCCAATATTTATCAGGTAATGAAAAAGCGTTGCAACAATAAGTGGAGAATACGGTCCAAAGGCCCTCTGTAAAAGGACCTATTTAGGAGTAAATATCAACACAGTACCTTCAGGCAGCCATACGTGTAGATTGGCATGTCCATGCAACTTTAGATGAATGTCAGGGGGGTGGCCCTGCCCTGCCTCTTCCTGGCAATGACGGGCAAGGACGGGCCCGCCCTTGGCCCGGGCTTTGCCCGGGCGCGTCCCGCGCGCTTCCCGCGACGGCGGGAGCGCTATTAGAAATTTAAAGGGCTCCTGCCCTCGACACGCCTCCCGGGACCTCCTTGCGCTTCCCGCGACGGCGGGAGCGCTATTAGAAATTTAAAGGGCTCCTGCCCTCGACACGCCTCCCGGGACCTCCTTGCGCTTCCCCGGCAGTCTTCGGGCCACCAACACTGGCGGTCTGTTGACTCCTGTGTCTTTGGCGGTCTTGCAAAAAGACCGCTGAAGTCGTAATGAGGGCCTCGGTCTGGTTGGGGCAGGCTACAGCAGGATGTTTCAATTTCCCCCCTGCCTAGGCTCACAGGAATTGTTGCTGCTTACCAGCTACAGAACACATGTCTGTTCAGTGGTTTGCACTTTTTGGTTGGTTTTACGCAGAAGAAAGTGTCACACATTTGAAAGTTGAATGCCACTCATAAGTGCACTTGAACCATGAAATGTCATTCATAAGCAGTCTGAAAACTTGACAGCTATGGCAGTTGTGTCCTACATGGAGAGCCAGGACAGAGTCACATTAGTTTCCTTCCATTTCTGGTGCTTTGTAGCAATTTAATTTTAAGATCTTCTTAGTAGAGTGTCTTGTTGCTCAAATGGGTCTAATTTCTGAAATCTATATTTTGTTACTCGGCTTTGCTTCATAGAAAGTGTCACTCATAGCTGTTAAAATGTCACTCATAAAAACACTGAAATCTGAAACCTTGGCTGCTATGTAGCATGCACCTTAGGGCGGGATCTTGACACATGAACATTGTTGGCCACCCCACCTACCTGCTCCTTCTCTCGGCTGACTCAGTCTAAAACAGGACCTTGCTGCCTGTTTGATTATTAGTCAGGGCAGGCCATCATCATTACAAGTACTACATATGCCTTGTTAAGAGGTACGTATTTACTTGTAATGACAATGGTCTGCCTTGCCTATTGATCACATGGGCAGCAAAGTGCATGTTTAGCAGTAAACAAGGGCCTTGCTGTCTATGTGATCATGAGACAGGGCAGGTCATAATCATTATAAGTATATACATATGCCTTGACTAGGCATACGTTTAACCAAGGGCCTTGCTGACCATGTGATCATTAGGCATACATACTTGTAATGTAGATGGCCTTCCCTGCCTAATGATCACATGGTCAGCAAGGCCCTTGTTAAAACAGGCCCAGCACCATAAACAGAGTTAAAAACAAGATGGCCACGTCCATGCAAACCGTGTGGTGCCATTTGAGCGTGATATTTAATGCAAGAACGTATTCTGCGTTGTGTTTGATGTAAAATGCAATGCAAACAGGCGTGATGTGGAAACTCTGCCCACCCGCGGAACTCTGCATATCACGGTAGAGACTTTTTACCACTTTGCGGAGTTCTGTGTTGTGCAACTTCATGAACTCTGCTCACCCCTAGTAGGGAGGCAGGTGGCGCAGGATCGTGTTTGTTTGTCTTTCCAGATACCTTCACTCTCACAGCTGGCTGCCCCATCAGCTGCTCTGCCTTGCTAAACTTGCAGGATCTGCAGCACTAACCCTGCGACTCACCTTCACGTTAACCTGGGCTGGAGCACCTACCACGCCTGCTCCCCCACGAGTCTTCAGGTCAACTGTGCGGATCAATTTTGGCCCCATAGTTGTTATCGAATGCCGGTAGGAGTGACCGTTATATGCCTTGACCAGCTTAAGCTGGTGTGCCCTCACCAGGAAGAGCACCTTCGAATTCACAATGCGCTTAGTCCTCCATTCAGCTCCACAGGCCTGCCGAACCAGTGCACCAGGGAGCATGTTCAGAGTATCCTATTGTACCTGACTTCTGTAGAGGCTAGACGGAGAGAGCTCCACATGACCACATCATGCTGTTGCAATGTTGCTTCTACTGAATCATTTATTATTATGTACAAAAACTGTTTAGCAAGTCAGAAAACGTATTCTAACTAGTGTTATGAAATTTGTGACTCATATCACAAACAATTTGGAAGGGGCTTACATTGGGCATTCCTTACAAACTGTGAGTTGCTGTGGTATGATTCACCAAAATTATGTTTGCAAACCGTTTATTGGTTGAAGTGGTAACTGATTTATGAAGGACAGGGGACAGCTATGACCCTCTATCTCTTTGGAGATCAAGTTGCCATCTTAGCCACAACGTGCTCTCATTTAAGCCAAAACAGGGAACTTTTTTTTTTTTTTTATAGCAGCAGTTTTCCATTTTGGAAAGCAATCAAAAGGAGGGTGGTCTTCTATCCCTTGCAAAACACCATCCTACTGATTGTAGCCAATCACAGGACAACACGAATGGCAACATACCTAATGAATATTAGTGTGGCAAGTCATTATGCAACCCCTTGTGATTCCTTATCATGTGAATCAGCTGTTTAGTACATAGGTTATTATGCAAAATAAAATGCTGTTTGCAAAAAGTTGATACACAATTCGTGACTGCTTTTTGAGCTCAGTTTGCTCGTACATCTGGCCTTTAATACCTGAATGTTTGCGAATGCCTATCCATGGCCTGCTGTACTCGTAATGAGGCCCTTAGTACTGCTCTGTGTGCAAGACCTGTAGTTTAAGGTACCAAAAAATTATTTATAAAGTGCACTTCTGATCCTTGGATTCTTATGTATTACTTAATCTTGATGAGACGTGCATTCACACACACACTTATACAATAGCTGCATCAACAAACCAAGTAATCTGACTTCAATGAAACATGTGACTTACATGATACAAATTCCAGAATATACTCTGCAGCAGACACTCAACCCTCTGAGCTATCTTACTTGGGTAAAAACTGTAACATGCTGGTTTCCCAGAGATGTACGCAACTCGTCAATATATTTGACAGACTTTCTCAAGCTCTTTTTATACAAAACACAGAGACTACAACGCTGGACTAGATTTGAAGGGCATAAGGAACAGTATTTACTTTGCAGGACATTATCCTCTCTACCTCCACCTCCCCTAAAACTACTCCACCCGTCTACACCCCTCATCTTCTCCACACTCAATGCACTATTGTTCTTGTTTGGGATTACCACAGGGGCTGTTGGGAAAACTCAGGTTCGTACCACCTGAATTTCCTAAACCAAGATATTCTCCTGAAAGTGAGATGAACTGTCTGGTAGAATATTCCATTAGTTCAGCTAGAATCTTTTGCAAGTTAATGCAATGTAATTATAATGTTTACTCAATGTGGAGAGGCAAGGTGATGGCCACACTGTGGGAACATATGGAGTCAAAATTAGAAAGCAAATCCACAAACCTCTATTGCTCATATGCATATAAAAAATATTTGGAAAAATTAAAATAAGAATGAAAAAGAGCAGAGGACAAGGACGTCATTTAGAGATCACCAGGTGTCGCAGCTGCAACCCCCAGCTTACCCATTTGACCCCTGGCACTGCCTTTGCAACTCCTGGCCTTACAGGGGGCAAAATCAGTGCCAGGCACTGATGTAATTAGCTAATTAAATGAACAAGCGGTTGCTAGGATTCATATTGGGATATATGTGCCCCATGCGGACAGATAATATTACATGAGTGTGGTTATTATTATCCAAATGGAGCAATTTGACATGAGGTGTTTAAAAGGGTACACTAAAGAACAATGAATGGCATTAGATCACATGTCCGCATAAGGGACAACGGAGACAAGTGTTTTGAAGTGGGCTCTGGGCTCCTGATATTTCTTGGAAGGTTTGGAGGTCATCGTATCTCTACAGTTAATGTGCCCTGTTTTATACCCATGGGACTACCAAGTAGATTAGCGGATCATTGTCAATCTTGGAGCAGCTAGAAAGCAACGTGTTGAATGATATTACACCAACAGTGAATTGCCACGTTTACCCGCAGTAATTATATGCCCCCGAACGGATAATTGACTAATGCATTATTGAAGACGTCAATCTCTTTGATATTCCTGGGATTCTTAATGACGTCACGAAGGGGACATACTTGAGAAGACGTCTTAAATGCACGCCTCTCGAGATGCCCCGTCTTGACATTATTGATTGAACTCGGGAGAGGCTATGACCCAGTTGAAGGTAGGCAGTTTTGTGCCTCTTTTGAATCTCGGAGAAAAGGGTGTTCCCTGACGGCTTTTGTCACGACATGTACGAAGTAGGCTTTGAGAAAGGGAGAAAAGGACTTTGATTTTTAGCACACGCGGTATACATAGGCTTCAGCATGTTATTATTGCATGTGTAAATGGGGCTACGAGAAAAGGAGAAAAGAACACTTTTACCTTTAGAACGCGCGGTATAGAAAAGACTCGAGCGCGTTATATAGATTGATTTCCTTTGAGAGAAATGGGCATGTTTTCCTTTTTGGAAATAGTGCTCCCCATGGGGGGACCCGCGGAGAGAGAGACTCGCTTTAGTCTCTCCGCGGGTCTTTTTGGGACGACAGGAAGTGGCGCGGGTGCGCCAGGTTTGGCGGACAGGTAAGTGGGGGTGGGCGGTAGGGATGGGTTAAAAGGGGGTAGAGGGGTGGGGTCGGCCTCTTTCCAGGCCAACCATTAGAGGGAGGAAGTTTTGGCAGGCGAGGGGAGCAACGAGGCCTGGTACCCAGTGTGGGAGCAGGCCTAGGCAGGTTTGAGGCAGCGCGCAGGCGGGGCCCGACTAGAAGCATTACCCGGCTGTGCCTAGCCGGGCGTAGGAGGCGAGCGCTCTACAGATTGTGCCGCAGGGGCCGGGCAGCAGGAGGAGGGGGCGGCGGCCCGTAAAACTTGCACGCAAACGCGGACCCGGCCGCACCTCCCGGGTACCCCATACAGGCGCTGGGGACACAGAAGAGGATCACACAGGCACTCGGAGGCCTGTTTGAAGTGTTGTGGTTTCCGGCGCGACGCGCCGGAGCCATTTTAGTTGTTTTCACGGAAGAGCCGCGAGGCGGCAAACAGCGCTGGGGAGTTGCCCACCCCCCCCTTACCTCAGATATACGGTTGAGCCGGCGAGCCACAAGCAAGATAGGCCCAACGCACATAGCGGCAGCGCCTGGGCGGGCCTGCTCACTTTTTGGGAAAATCAAGAGGAGTATAGGGAAGGGAGCTAGACACAAGGGAAAAACAGGGGCGCGGGGGCCACAAAGTAAGGATTTAAGGCCCACAGCAACAAGGGCCCACGCGAAGATATATAAAAAAAAAATTACAAAAAATTGCAGGTTTGAAATACAGAACTGTATAGGGTGAGGCAGTTAGGAGCATGGCTAACATTCACGATGCGGAGGCTGTCAGGGCAGCGCTCCGGGTTCTGGGTGAGGCCGGAAGGGCGGACTTGCTTAGGCCAGGGGTATTAGATCAGGCCTGGGTGGGCATGACACGCCCTACGCGGGCCGCATCAAGCCAAGTAGCGGCGGCAATCGCAGCATGTGACTCACAAGATTCGGAGGGGAACAAAGATGAAGTCCCAGTGAGGCAGGAACAGGCCGCAGAGGTACGACCAGAGACTCCTAACACATTTAGCCCACTAATGTTTGGAGGTGAGACGCAGGGCACACAGGACCCGGGCACAGGTGACACAGGAACGGGCTGCGCAGGCCCGACAAGCGGGGGGCCCACAGACAGAGTGGGGGATGGCATGACAGGGCTAGCCCATGGGTAACAATGGGACGGGTCCGAGCAGCCTATGCTGGGGCCCAGTGGGATACAGACCCCATTGGATTTGTCATGCCCCAGGAGCGGGATTTCCTTACCCATGGGTCACGGGCCACCACAAAAAAAAAAAAAAAAGAGGAAAATACACAGGGAGACACAGAGGAGGTGCTGGCCGGGCCAAACCTGCTCCACGCCAGGCGAAGTTACCTAAGCACCAAGCCAGGGATGAGGCCTTGGCGGGGGGGTTGCCCGGACCCGCCCCCAGGCAACATGGGGCCAGACAGAAACATGGGACCTGGAAGCCAGAATCCGCGAGCAGCGCAGGGCAGTGGCGGAAACGGAGGCCAGGTGGGCACAATTATGCAGGGACAGGGAGGAGATGGGGAGGTGGCACGAGGATAACAAAAAGGTCAGAGATGTCACGGACATGAAGGGGGTACAGACAGCAAGGGCCAGAGCAGGTAGTTGGGTCTGGATACCGCAGGCAGGAGAAGGTAGAGTTCAAGAGGCTGGTGCGGCCGAAGGGCAGGTTGGCTTGGGAAGCCCCAGTGGTTCAAGCGGTCATGTGGGGAAAGGCAGCACAATGTCAACGTCAGAGGTTGGCAAGAAAAGGGGAGCACCAACGGGGCGCAACACGGCCCAAGCACGTTGGAACGAAGCAATAGAGGGGTCTACTGCGGCCTTCTCTACACCGAGGGAACGGGAACATCAGCAGGTTGGCGGACGCCATGTAGGGCAAAATACGACAGAACCACCGATAACCAAATCTCAAGGGTATATGGAAAGCAAAAGAGGTGGGGAAGAGGAAGATGAGTTGGAATTGGACTACGACGAAGAGGAGGGAGATTGGGAGGATGGAGAATGGCGTGATGAGGATGTGAGCGGGGTTAGGAAAGGGGGGGGGCGGGGGCGCAAGTGTGGCGCAACCCCTGCCTCTGCTTTTCTGTTTCAGGACGACGTCATGGACGAAGGGCCGCCAAGTACAAGGCTAACAAGGCCACGCGGCGGAATGACACGGCGTACACCGCGTTATGTGGACGAACCAATTGGAGGTAAGGGGAGATGGTGGTCAGTCAGGGGTGACGGGGGAGTAACTAACAAGGTGACGCGCACGAGCAAATCAATAGGTGTGGGAGATGGGTCAGTATTAGACAACCCAGGAGAGGTCGCAGCACAGAAGGGCGACATAAACAAGGACAAAGAGACTGCATCCACCAGTACCACAACGGCGGTTAGCCCGCCCACAGGGGAGGGCAAGAATGCAGAGGATAAAGAAGGGGGAGCGCACAAGAAGCGCCTTCCGTACATGGGTTTGGCCATGCCTTTAGGGTCACATGTTGCGGAAAAAACCAAGGCAAGAATATGCAAACACGAATATGTGGATGTTTTCAAACTATTACATAGGGACATACAGGCCAAGGAAGGCTCCAAGGAGGAGGAGTGGGAGTTAGCACGCAGGCCTAGGGTTCCCATTACCATGGACAATTGGACGTCCGCATTTTTGATTTTCACCAGTATATACTGCGAAAAATACCCAGACCGGGCCATCGCGCTCTTCAAGTACATGGATATCATTAGAAAGGCTCAGATGCATTTTGGGGGTTTTGCATGGCTAAGTTATGACGAGGAGTTTAGGGCACGGGTGAGCATGAACCCCGAGAAACCATGGGGGGACGTAGATCCAGAGCTATGGATGCAATGGATGGCATCAGCACAGGCAGCGGCATCCACCCATACGGCGAGCGGGTTGCCGGTAACATATAAGCCCTTTCAGGCGCGCCCCGCCTTGGGAGGGGCGGGAAATACTACAAAAACACAGGCGGGTAACACAGGGGCCAGTTGGAATTTCAACAAGGGTTTCTGTTCAAGGGCTCAGTGCAGGTTCAAACATGACTGCTCCAAGTGCGGGGGTCATCATCCAGTCATACAATGTTTCTCCCTCAACAGCCCAGCTGAGCAATGGAGGGCAACAAGAGGAAGAGGCTCACAAGGTGCTCCTGCGCCAAAAGGGGCCTACGCCAGTTAGATTAGAAGTTTTGTTGCCATGGCTGCACAGGTACCCGGACAAGAATAGGGCCAGACAATTGGAATGGGGTTTTCGTGAAGGTTTTAGGGTAGGTTATCAAGGTCCTCGGCAGAGGCGATGGGCAGACAATTTACGGTCTGCAAAAGAACAGCCGCAAGTAATACGCGACAAAATAGACAAGGAGGTAGCACTTGGGAGAATAGCAGGTCCATTCTTCTACTGGCCAACGGATCATTTAATGATATCCCCATTAGGGGTAGTACCCAAAAAAGCGGCAGGCGAATTCCGGCTTATACATCATCTGTCATGGCCTGAGGGGACGTCGGTAAATGATTTTATCGCGCAAGAGGATACAAAGGTAATTTACGCGTCAGTGGACGATGCGGCGAAATTAGTATTGAAGTGCGGGTTAAAAGCGGAGATGGCAAAATGTGATATACAGTCTGCCTTCCGTCTGCTGCCAATTCATCCAGCAGATTTTGACCTCCTAGGCATGCAGTTAGAGGGAGCTATATATGTGGACAGGGTTCTACCTATGGGTTGAGCGATATCATGCGCACTCTTCGAAACTTTCAGTACCTTTCTGCAGTGGGTTTTTGTGAAAACAAGTGGCCACAAAGCGGTGACACACTATCTGGATGATTTTCTATTTGTAGGGGAAGCCGCATCTGGGGCATGTGGGATGGCCTTGGCAGCCTTTCAAAGACTAATGCAGCAGACAGGAGTGCTATTGGCACCGGAAAAGACTGAGGGACCGCTGTCAATCATGACTTTCTTGGGCATAGAGCTAGATGCGGAACTAATGGTGGCAAGATTGCCAGCATCAAAAGTGAAGGAAATTCTAGAATGCCTAGCAGCTGTGCGAACTATGCACAAAATGGAGTTATGGACGGCACAGAAATTACTAGGCTATCTCAATTTTGCGTGTAGAGTAGTGAGGGGAGGATGTACTTTTTGTAGAAGACTCGGACTGTCCATGTCAGGGGCAGTGTTACCTCACCATAGGATAAGAGTTTCCGTGGCTCTGAGGGAAGACATCAAGGTGTGGGAGGTTTTTCTGAAGAAGTTTAATGGGGTACCAATGTCTTTTGGAGATGCGGACACAATATGGCAAGTTCAAATATTTTCAGATGCAGCAGGCGCGTCTGGTTTTGGCATTTACTGGGACGGGAGGTGGTGCGCGGAGAGATGGCCCCGGCAGTGGTTGCAACAAGGGGGGAGCATTGCTTTCCTAGAGTTCTTTCCCTTGTTGGTGGCACTGGCAGTCTGGGTACGGGAACTGGCCAACAGGACGGTGGTTTTCCAGGTGGACAATATGACAGTAGTGGAATTGGTGAACAGACAGAGAGCCAGAGATTTAAGAGTTTTGCGTTTGTTGCGTCAATTTATGCTGCAATGTTTATCTCTTAATGTTATCTTTAAAGCTGCACACATACCCGGGGTATACAACGAGATTGCAGATTCCCTATCTCGTTCACAGTGGCGGTGTTTTCGCGACCTGGCGCCAGGAGCGGAGCAGACCAAGACTACGGTCCCGCAGACATTTGGGAGTGGGGACATGATGATCTTGGGGCTGGTGGCGATGTCTTTAGCAGTCTCTACGCGGCGAAGTTACAGGCTGGCATGGTTGGTTTTTCAATCTTTTGAAGAGTTTAAGGGCAATTTCTGGGCTCAGGGGCCTGAGTGTTTGGAAGCACGGGCCTTACGGTTCGCGCTGTTTTTGATCAAGGGAGGTCTATCCCCGGCCACGATAGGCGGAAAATTAGCAGGTGTTTCATTTTATGGGAAGCTTTTCTTTGGTACGGATCCGGCGCGGAATGATTTATTGGGAAAGATGTTGAAAGGATGGGGCAGGGTTAGGGCCGGGGAGGGAAGTAAGGCAAGGGAGCCCATTACCTTTGGGATACTGAAAGAACTTTTGCATGTTTTGCCAGTATGCGGCACGGACGAACACGAAGTAGCACTCTTCAGGTTGTACATGGTCTGGATGTTTTTCGGGGCATTTAGGGTATCGGAATTGTTGGGCATAGGCAAAGAGTGCAGTGTGAAGGAGAGGGAGATCTGCATGCATCAAGAGAGATTGGGCATATGGCTCAGGAAGTCCAAGACGGACCAGTTAGGAAAAGGGAAGTGGGTATGGTTGGAGAAAGGAGGTGATGATCTAGTATGCCCAGTGAAAGAGTGGATGGTTTTCAAACAAAAGTGGGGACAGGCAGGGGAAGCAGGGGTGTTTGTGCATGCTTCAGGAAAGGAAATCACGAGCTATCAGTTGCTGCAGGTTTTGAGGATGGCTTTGGGTAGGACTGGTCGGCAAGCAGGGGATTTTGGAACGCACTCCTTTAGGCTCGGGGCAGCAACAGCAGCAGCTCATTTAGGATGGGATTGGGCTAAGATTAAAGCTATAGGAAGATGGAAATCCAGATGCTGCGAGCGCTATGTTAGGCCATAATGAAACCCAGGTTGGGTGGGGGGGTTTAGAAGTACATCACAGTTGTTATAGTGTTTTTTCTTTACAGGGTGTGTGGCCGGACCAAGGAACGATAAGACAGTGACTTGGCTGGTCGGCCATTCATTCGTACATTGGGCGGCAAAATTTGCTGAAAAACAGATCTATGGCAGATCAATGGGACTGCCCAGCAGACACCACGAAGTGCGTTGGTGGGGAAAGAGCGGAATGAGGTGGGGGAGTTTACTCCCATTTATCACAGGGAATTTGCCGCAGTGGGGATGCCCGGATCTGTTGCTGATACACTTGGGAGAAAATGATTTGGTGAGGAAATCAGGGCTCACATTGATACAATTTATGCAAAAAGATTTGGAGCTATTGAAGCGGAACCTGTGCGGGACATGTCTAGTATGGACAGAGTTTATACCCAGGCGGGTATGGAGAGGGGCAATCAATCACGGAGCCATTGAACGGGCTCGGAAAAAGTTGAATAGGGCAATGAGGGTATTTTGCTGGGCCCAAGGGATTAAGGTGCTGAGGCACGAGGATATTAAGGAACAAGAGGGGACATTGTCCAGAGATGATGGAGTACATTTATCGCAATTGGGAAATGCGTATTATTTGATGGGTTTGAGGCTGATGCTAGAGAATTTATGGGGGGAGGATCTGTGGATTAGGAAATGAGAAGGAATCAGGGTGGCAAACGAGGGTTTGCCAGGTTGGGGCAGAAAAACGCCACATGGGTTTTCCTGGGTGGCAGGAAATGGGGGAGGGGGGAGAGCCAGGTGTGGGCTTGTTCCCCCCTTCCAAGGGGAAAAATGAGGTGAAGGATCAGAATGGGGGGGAGGATTGTTTACAAACAAGGAGGGCATGGAAGGAAGAGGGGAGTGTCTAGGGGAGGGGATTTGAAGAGAGCTATTAGAAGAGAAGGAAGGGCATAAGGAAGCTTTTAAGTTGAAAGTTGGGCGAGAGGGATTTCATACAGTTCAAAGTTGTTGTTGTTGATGTTAAATCCTATCCTAAATAAATGACCTTTTGCACTAGAAATGAGTGTCAATGTATGTTTGTCCCGATGGGGGGGCCCGCGGAGAGAGACACTCGCTCTAGTCTCTCCGCGGGTCTTTTCGGGACGACAGGAAGTGGCGCGGGTGCGCCAGGATTGGCGGACAGGTAAGTGGGGGTGGGCGGTAGGGATGGGTTAAAAGGGGGTAGAGGGGTGGGTTCGGCCTCTTTCCAGGCCGACCATTAGAGGGAGGAAGTTTTGGACCACCCACCCGCCCTGCACAGAAGGTAGGCAGCAAGGAGAGGGTTGTTAAGGGTAAGGCGTGATTAGGTAGGTAGGGTTAGGTTTTGACGTCAGTTAGGACAGGTGCGGTGCACGAGAGTTGGCAGGAAATGGGGGAGGGGGTAGAGCCAGATACGGGCTTGTTCCCCCCTTCCAAGGGGAAAAATGAGGTGATGGATCAGAATGGGGGGGAGGATTGTTTACAAACAAGGAGGGCATGGAAGGAAGAGGGGAGTGTCTAGGGGAGGGGATTTGAAGAGAGCTATTAGATGAGAAGGAAGGGCATAAGGAAGCTTTTAAGTTGAAAGTTGGGCGAGAGGGATTTTTATACAGTTCAAAGTTGTTGTTGTTGATGTTAAATCCTGTCCTAAATAAATGACCTTTTGCACTAGAAATGAGTGTCAATGTATGTTTGTCCCGATGTGTGTGTATGGAGGAGGTCGCGAACTAAGAATTTTCAGTGCATTTCTGTTATAGGATGTAGGTGAAAGCAGGATATGATCGCGCTTCATAAAATGAACGGTGTTTCCCTTTTTTATGTTTGGAAGGGTGACACATGATTTGTGAAAATAAGTAGACAACACATGTGGTTCTGCATTGTGTGTAGTGACTTTTAGGTCATTATTTATCAAATTTTGAAGGTATAAAATAAGGACATGAGTAGGAAAGATATCTTGAGAGTTTTTGTGGTACTATGTTGTAATTTGGTATTTTACATTGAATTAATTGGACGATAGATGCGTCGCCTATGGGATACAGGAACAACTTACCTCGACATGAGGTAAGCCTTCTTGAGATTAAGGACATAGTCAGATGCGTGGAATAGGAATGGAAGGATTTATTTGTTTTTGGTGTTTGATTTAATTCTTCAGATTCAATTGATCAGCAAGTCTAAACTTTGGAATGAAATAAGTAACCCGAAGACTTTAAAATATAAAGTAGGTACATTTGAAAAGGAAGGATAGCATAGGTAAGAGTTTGATATGGGTTTTTCCCTGATTGATCTCTCTCCTGATTGACTCTTTGGCATTATTGTAAGGACTCCCATCAGTTTAGTCCTGAAGAAGACCCGGTATGGAGCGGTGAATTGGCCCTGGACAGGAAGGGGTCGAAACAACTTAATTTTTCCACCTGGATTGGATATTATTTGAGATACTAAGGAAGGACTCAATAAGGAGATTTATATCTCCAAAAAGAAACTTGAGACTGTTTCAATGCATTTAAAAAGGAACCAACCAGCTGCTTTTTTTATTTTTACATAGTTTTTGAACTTTTAGGATATTGACTATTCCTTTTTTTTATTGTTTATCACGAGCACATTCACTTTTCGCACTGTTTTTTCCTTCTGTTTTTGTGTTGGGTTGTTATTACTGAATGATTGCATAAATAGGATTTTAATGTTTATATGTGAATAAATTAAATATTTTTCTTTATTTGTGTACCTATGCTGTTCATAATGTTTCTAAATAACTTTGGTTTCCTTTGGGGTCATTGTAGTATTTGATAATTGATTTCTACTCTGCCCCTTTGGGTTTATGGGTTACCCTCTGTGATCCATAAGTAGGAACACAGGGGCAGCTAGTCCTAATGGACATTGCTTGAGGCTACCTTTTCCTGTTTTCAATCGTTTTTATATTAAACTAATAGTGCATAATATATTATTTACTACTAGTGTAATAAAAACATGAAATACAGTTAGCTAGAATATGACCCTCCTTAGTAGCTGAGGTAAGTAAAAAACCCTTAAATGTATGTGTGCATGCCTACTGGTGAGAGTTTGCTTATGTAAACTAGAGTGTGTATGAGTGAATGTGTGTGTATGTGTAAGCATGTGCGTGTGAGTAAAAGTAAAGATGAAATGGCGTGTGATGTCACTTCCGCTGCTCCTGGCATTTTGGTGAATTGAAGTCCATCCCAGAGAAGTTCTATTTGCGCATCCCCTCATCAGGAGCGTCGCATTTCTCAAACGGGGTCACACGGGAACACAAAGTTAAAACGCTTCAAATTACTGAAGTTCACAACCTGCAGTTAACAAATGCCAGTGTCGTGTCTTTGTTTGTCGATGGAAAGAACTCTTTATCTTCCTGCCTCCTGACTTTTTACAAGCCCTTGAATTTACTTCAAATTCTGTTTACAAATTACCACGTCAAAAGGCATATTGCAAAAATTGCAAGCCAGGAGACTGTGCTAAGAGTGATTAATATATCCCTCAATCAATACAGTCATTTTTCGAATAGTACTTAAAGAGCATCATAATTATAGCCTACTGTGCTCCTATTGATTAAGTATTCAAGGACACAGTATTTAATCTTGTTCTGAAAGTCCCTGTTTTCTTTTTAAACCATTTTGTGATGAGCTTCATTTGTGATTTAATAACACAAGTTTCTCATTCGATCTACAAAGGTGAAAGGCAGTCGTTCTATTCTGTAGACCTTTCTATTTCTGTTAGTTGATTTTGTGTCCAATTGTATTAGCTTTTGAAAGCCTTCAACTTGTTGCCTTTTGATTTAGGGATAAATGCAACCTTTTCTAACAATATTCCAAACTGTGACACAGGACAAGAACATTCACGGTCCACAAACTACCAAATGGTTTACAAGGACGTTGGCAACTTCCCCTTAGACTGAACTATTCTTTGCTGAGGTAAATGAAATGAACAAGTTCATATTAGCAGTGCAACCAGACCAAGGGTAACTATGAACATATGTATAATTGAAAATGTAGGGCCAGTATTTTCTGGTGAATGCATAAGACGTGAGAGTGAAGTGGAAAATGAAAAAAAGGCAAAGAAGTAAGTAGCAACTTAACTGTAATAACGTATTACAGTTGAGTTCTGATATAACAATGGCTCCTTCGGAAAAGGCAGATCAGGTCATGGAACATAATCAAAACAGCTGTTCAAAGAAGGAATACGAAAAGTGGCTTTTCTTTCTTCTGCTCTGTTTTTGAGCTGTTGAGTGACAAGCAAAAAAAATATCTGTATGGCAAAATGTTTATTTTTTTCACTTCTTAAGTAATGATTTAAAAGTTAGAATCTTTTTCCATGTTTCTACATTCTAACTACATGCCTTAAAAAAATATTAATTTTTGTACTTCAAGTCTGCAAACATGCTGTCTCTTTCATATGAAAAGCTGTGCATCAAGGATAGAAGTGGTTTGTAGGAAAGGTGATGATATGACCATGCATTATAACGAATAAAGTACCACACGCCAGACATGATAAGGATATTTCAAGTCAGCTCAGAATTACATAACATTATAAAGGAACTCAGCCTTTGGCCTCGTTCCTCTATATGGTCTGGGAACTCCTCAGTGACTTGCAATAACCTTATCATGTATTGCAGGGGATACGTTATCACGTATATAAAGTTGGCAGCCTCTGAATGACCAAAAAGCAACATTCAATTGCAATGCCAAAGTTAAGCCCATGAGATTTCTCAGGTAACGGTGAAAGAAGAAACAATATTCCTGAGATGTTGTTGGGAAGGAAAAGTCCCCTGCATGGTTAAAGAGAGGTACCCCTGCCCTGAGTGCCCAACTGTATTGTTGTCCGGATGCCTAATGCTGATTTTTTGCCATAGGCAAACACGGATCATGCATGCGCACAATGACATAGACATGTCTCACAGATTGTCGTCTTGTTGGACCAGGAGGGGCGCCCAAAGTGCTACCCTCATAGTAATGGTAGGCTACTGCCTTCGCCAGGAGTTAAGCAACACAAGCACAGTGGTGGCAGCATACCTTGCACTGATCAATAGTAGTGGACAGTTTATTTTTCACCCTTTGGCATTGGATTTGTCACTCACCTTTATAAAAGTTACACTTTTGTGTGCATAACTCACCCTTGGCCTACATCAGGTAGATGTGGGCTGCTGCACAGTGCATGAGTAGTGATTGTGCTGGATGAATGTGTGCTGGGAAGAGCACAGTACACAGAGAGGGGAGTACTGTGTAGTACATGTGGGGGTGTTTGGGGTGCGGCCCGAACAAGACAGTTACTGCTGTTTCCAGAGGGTCAAGGCCATCAACTGCACCTGACTGCTCTCCTCAGGGTTGCAGGATGCAGCCAACAATGCCACACCCTCCACAGAGCTCCAGTCAGGAGCCCATACATCCTCCAGCCCCTATTAGGGGAAGAGTGACTTACATTGTGTTGACAGAGCGGGAGCAGCCCTGATGTTTGGATGAGCCGGCAGTGGTGCTCGGAGAAGAGAGGCTTTGCCTGCCCGATGTTGCTGTATGAACTGCTCGAGGCCTGACTTCACCAAACAGGATTTGGACTCAGGAGTGCCCACGGGGATCGCACTTGCTGCACTTCCATACCACTGGATACTGTAGGATCAAGAGTGGGTCTGTGGGCCCCGAGAGAAGTCATTGCTAATGGTGCTGCAGCAACATACACACTTACAACTAGTAACTAAAGAGTTAAAGAGAAACTCTTAAGTATGACTTATTGTTACACATTCCCTCCATGCGGCCAACAGTGAATGGAAAGTAACCCAGAACATGTTACAAGGTAAAGGGTGGGACACAGATTTGTATGACAACTACTAGAACTCCAACCTCAAGGGCAATGCATTATTGCATATGAGTATGGCTATTTCTCTGCATGTGTACAGATAGAAATAACATGCTTCTTTTTATTATAATACTATTTGGGCTGGACATTGATTTATTGGTCATACTGTGTGCACTTTGAATTATGATTTGCGTCCACATACCTGTATCTACACTTTCCCTCGAGGGAGCCTTTGACTGTTCATCCAAGGATCCCACTTAGAGTTAAGTGTAAGGAGTAATTGCCTAGCTGCCCAGGATCCATAATAGGTTGGGCTCTGGGACATCAGGAGTAAAAGGCCTCAACTACCACAGTTGGGTCCAGTAGCCCTTGGTGCCTCGTAGCCCTCTGAAAGGGTTCTGGCAGACGTTTTGCTCACTTTAGGATTTCACACTTCTCAAAGTGCAAAGTTCTCTGACTTTGCCAAAGGTGTAGTTTCACTTTCATCTAATCTAATTACCTGCAGTCATTCACCCGCCCAACATGGAAAGAATATTAAGCTGAACAGAATGTGGTCCCCTCCTGTCACTAAAGGCTCTGAAGCTCTGAATGGCAACTGGGAAAAGCTGGTGAATGGTGGCCGTCAAGGCAATAGTAAGAAGTTGCTGAACCGCAAAACTGCAGCTGTTTGTAGCAGGTAGAACTGTGGAGTTGCAGCTTAGTGCTATTTTTTTAACCAAATTAAAACTTTAAACTTAGATTTTCACTGTTCGCATGTTGTCTTAGTTTATTAAACACAGGGATGAGATTCAGGAGCTCACAACTTTTTCTACATTTTAACCTCATATTATTCATTGAAATGGTTCTCACTCTCTACCTCTCAGAACCCCACCTCCTCCTGGTTCTGTTCTGGCCCTCTGTTTTTCTTTATTTTCCATTTCATTCCATTCCATCATTCCACTGTCCACTTACATCCTTTTTTGGTTTGAGGCTGACTTTCATGAATATGATTTAAAATAAGTTTCTAATTTTATTTTATTTGTGCTTCAGTTTATTCTCACGTGCCTGTGAAGAAGCCAAGGTTGTCACACCTCCAAACTAGAAGACTGATATGTATAACATCTTTCTTAATTTGTGACATGAAAAACTATCCATGACATGATCCATCAGAGACAAAGGTATGGCTAACTAAGTTACGTCCTGCTCCACTCTACTTCCTTCATGTCCCTCTCTTTTGTTGAGGCACAGATGATCTCTCACTTTCTTACACGTAAACCTCTTATTCTCTTCTATTACTTTCATTTATTCAAAATGGCTGCAAATTTTATAAATTCAGTTGACTTATTTTTCCTTCTATGGTATTACTGTCCTGCACTGTAGTTTGTTCTCAGATTAACTGGCGCTGTCCTCTTTGATATGATGTCCTCAAAATTATTACTTCACCACTCCAGTTGATAGAAAATGATCACGTTCATTTGTGATTGGCACTTCTTTATCACTCACGCATCTCTATGAACATATGAACTTCACTGGCTGCTTTTCTGATTCTAACGTAAGTTGCATTTTTTTTGTTTTATCTTTAAATGTTTCACTCTGTATGCCTGCAGTATCATGGTTCATTAGTTTAATTGTTGATGCCTTCTCATCTGTTTTGTTATCATGTTTTGTCTTTGTTCTATCGACCCAGCCACCACGTTCCTCTCATTGGTTTTGTTCCTTTTTTGTCCTAGCTTACAAATTGTGGTAGGTGCTTCTTTTTTACATACAAGATACAATATTGTTGGTCTTCTTTAAGCAATTGATAATTGGCTTAAATATGACCTCCTCGAATTGTTCTTCCAAAATTGTCCATGCAGCTTAAATATAAACTCATACAAACTCCATATTTATACTTTGGCGTTAGACGCGTTTAGCGGCAAAGTCCATGGAGTTTGCGTCATTTTTTAGCGTGGACAGCTACTTTGCGTTAATGATATGCAAGGTAGGCGTTCCCGTCTAAAAAAGTGACTCCGAGGCATGTGCGCCGTATTTACACTCCCGGGCAAAATTCACGCCCGGGAGTGGGCGGCTCAAAAAAAATGACGTCCAGACGCTTTTGCGCCGTTTTTTAGCGCCTGGACAAGGCAGGCGTTAAGGGACCTGTGGGCTCGGAAGGAGCCCAGAGGTGCCCTCCCATGCCCCCAGGGACACCCCCTGCCACCCTTGCCCACCCCAGGAGGACACCCAAGGATGGAGGGACCCATCCCAGGGAACTTAAGGTAAGTTCAGGTAAATATTTGTTTTTGTTTTTTTTGTGGCATAGGGGGGCCTGATTTGTGCCCCCCTACATGCCACTATGCCCAATGACCATGCCTAGGGGACAGAAGTCCCCTGGGCATGGCCATTGGGCAAGGGGGCATGACTCCTGTCTTTGCTAAGACAGGAGTCATTTCAATGGGGGTTGGGAGTCGAAAAAAATTGCGCAAACCAGGTTGAGGTGAAAAATTTGCCTCAGCCTGACTTGCCCCATTTTTTGGCGCCCAAGCTCCATATTCCCCTACGCCGGCGCTGCCTGGTGTACGTCATTATTTTTCACGCACACCAGGCAGCGCTGGCGGCTAACGCCGGCTAACGCCGGCTAACATCATTGAATAAATACAGCATACGCATGGCGCTTCAGAATGGCGTTAGCCGGCGCTAATTTTTTTGACTCAAAACTGCGTTAGCGCAGTTTTGCGTCAAAAAGTATAAATATGGCCCATAAGATTTTACAAAATGTATCTGTATCATAAAATGTTTGCACTTTCCTACTTAGAAGCTCTTAAATAACATCCTAATGCTATTGCCGTATATATAAATCTTACTTGAGCTAATAGCATTTTTGCCCAATCTCACAAAAAAGTGCCTTATTTAATAAAAATGGGTTAAAGATAAGAACAACAAACAAGAAATCTCCAACAATCTAATAAAGCATGAATACAAGTGCATGTTGTTTTAAGAAAACACCGACAATAACCTCTGCTATGGACTGTTGCAGCAGATATACTAATACGAGAATATGCTAATGAGTTCTGTATAATGACTAATGAGAAAATTTGACATTTGATTAACACTAATTGAAAATAATGTGTAATGTGTAAAATGTGCCCACAAGAGTGGTCACCATCTGTGTTAACAGTACTAAAATAATGTGAAAATGTTTAATAATTTGTACTAATGTGTTATAATGAGAGATATAAATTTATGTTATGATGCTTCATAGCCTTAATTTAGCTATATCAGAGGCATAGTCGGCACTGGGCCTTGCTTGCTTAAACGTGGAGACGCGATGAGCTGCCGCAGACTGGAACTGGAGAAAAGAGACCTTGAACTGTACAGAGTTCACCATGAAATGCCACTAGAAAAATTTGTAAACTCACCAGTGGACAGGAGACGATCAGAACAAATTGATGCAATAAAACAACAGAGCTACAGACTAAGAGCTGGTAGAAACAATGCTGTTACCCGCAGAACCGGATGATGTACTCATCTACAAGAGGACCAATCATGTTAATGGAACTTGACTCTCAAAATAACGTAGACAAGTCGTAAACAAAATATATAGGTTAGAGTATTAACCCCTGATAAGGTTGACCAATGGGCAAATTGTGGGATGGACTGAGAGACCCTAATAAAAAGTCATGACAAGAGGGGAAGAATCAGAACAGAAAGGCGAAAGGTGATGACGTCAGGAGATGCTGTCCGAAGTGCTGAAAGTTGGGCTTGCTTCCTGTGACCCCGAGTCTTATTGATGACTGATGACCTGGAGATGAAGACTGACTCGTTGCTGATCTATCTTGGAAAGGTAGCTATAACCTGACTGACTAATGAATGCTTTTTCTTTCTAGATACCAACTGCACTGTTTTAAATGTTTTTCTCTTTTAGATAGATTTTTTCCAAATTAATGATTTTGACTAAATTGTTTTTCGGATGAAGACCCACATGCTGATTCTAATTTGAAGATAGGTAGGTTGACAAGGGTGACTTAGGGTGACTTAGACTGACTGACATATATTGCAGAATTATTTGATTGCTCATGAATTGCTATGTTTTGTTTAACGTTGGTTGCATATTCATAAAGTGCTGAGAATCCATTGCTTATGTTGATAAGAAAAATTGAAAATCATGATATTGTTGAATAAAGGTTTATGACTAGAGTTGTAACTAATAGGGAATAAACAGAACTAACTTTCATATGATTGATGATGGTTTTTCTGATTAGATTAGTTCATGGAATTTTAAGTTGATTGGACTGATTTATTGAAGTTTTCTTTTACTCTCTATACTTGACTAGGATACCCTATGCGATCCAAAAGATTCATCGACCTACACGCGTCCCCTTGTAAGTTTACTTACTAATGGGAAGGTGCGCAAGCAGTTTTTGGTAGCAGCTTGATGGTTAGTTTCCTTAGGGAACTAGTTAAGAAACGAGTAAAGGTTATGGTGGTAGTTTAAAAATTGAATATAGTTGTTTTGATTTCATGAGTTTTGGATTTTGTTTTTCTGAACTGATAATGGTAGCAAAGATGATGTTCCCTTAAGCCCAGAAATTACTTTCCCAGATCCTGGATCCTGTGAGTAAGGTTGGGTATGTTCCCGGCATATTTGTCAACAACAGGGCAGTGCGCGCTCTATTGGCGACTAGAATGCAAAAACCCAGCACTCTCAAAACAATGTAATTTCTGCATTGTGCTGATATGTTGTTGTTTAACCTTTTGCATTGCAGAGTTTAATCCTGAAGACTTATTTTCCATGTGTTTACAAATACTGTTCATTTGCAATGTATTGCTGCAGGCTTTCAGAGTGTGTTAGGGTGTGGTCCCTTTCCAGGGCCTTTCAGAGACTTTCCCTGCAGCATGCCTGGGTGTGGTTGTGGGCTGGGCCAAGACTCTATAAAAGGGAGCCAGCCCAGCTCCAAGTGCTCACTATTCAGAGGTCCCGGTGCAGAGCAGCAGCTACTTCCTGAGCTCCTGTCCCAGTGGCCTATTTGATCTTTCAGGCCTCTGCCCTTCATTCTTCATTGGTGATCCTTGTTCTGGGCGGTAAGACGGTGATTGGGCTGACCTCCCGACGCCGTTATCGAGAACTTTCATATTCTTGGCCTAATTCTTTAATGATTAACAGATTACTTTGCGCGCTACCATTTCTTGACATTTGCATGGTGGCTTGCGAATCGGCAAGACCCGCGATTAGTTTCATGCTGATTTGATCTTGTTATTCATTGCGTGCTACCATTTCTTGACATTTGCATGTTGGCTTGCGAATCAGCAAGACGCGCAATTCATTTCATGCTGATTTGATCTTGTTATTCATTGCGTGCTACCATTTCTTGACATTTGTATGGTGGCTTGCGAATCGCCAAGACACGCGATTCGTTTCATGATGATTTGACTTTGTTATTCATTGCGCAATACGATTTCTTGACATTTACATGGTGGCTTAAAAATCGGCAAAAGACGCGCGATTCGTTTCATGGTGCTTTAATCTTGTTATTCCTTGCCGCTGTTATTTTTTGGCATTTACATCCTGGTTTATGAATCGGCAAGACGCGCGATTCGTTTAATGGTGATTTAACCTTGATATTCATTGCGTGCTACCATTTATTGACATTTTACATGGTGGCACTTGAATCAGCAAGACGCACAATTCTTTCTTCGAGCTTAATTCACGTTGTTCATTGTATGCCATTTATTCTAAGACATTTATTAGGTAATATCCGAGTTGACAAGTTGTGTGATTTGTTTCCTGAATCCATATTGTGTTATTCATGGTGCACAATCCTTTTATGGTGTTTACTATATATATGAAAATCTGCAATGTGCGCAATTCGTGTTGAAACATTTCAAGAGAACACAGAAGACCAGAGTTTCTAGATGCAATATTGCATAGTCCTAGTACGCATTCTCAAAAAACGATTCATATGACTGGTTTAGAACTTATTCAGAATGTTT
Source organism: Pleurodeles waltl (assembly GCF_031143425.1). Classification (NCBI taxonomy): domain Eukaryota; kingdom Metazoa; phylum Chordata; class Amphibia; order Caudata; family Salamandridae; genus Pleurodeles; species Pleurodeles waltl. The sequence goes on from NC_090440.1 coordinate 1,102,889,887, forward strand.
TTTCCTGATTCTCATGTAAAGGAAAGTACTTGAATTTGAAAGTTTCATTTAATCCATCTTGATTTCCTTACAGGTATCTGGCCATCTTGAAACTTAGTTATTTTAAGCCTAATTCTTAGGTTGTTCATGTTTTCAGAATGACTAGGCTCAGAGTCATAGTCTAGTATTGATTTAATGAGATGTAATTTTCATATTGTGTGTTTTAACCTTTTTCTTACTACAGGTCTCCTTCCCAGCAGTTCCCTTCCTAATCCCCTCTTCCCCTCTTGAACTCTCTTAGCCTCTGTGATTTATCTATCAGAGTCTTGGAGCTGTTCAGTGGTGGACGTGTTGGGAACGTGCGCAGACCCCGAGGATCTGGTGACTCTGACAGAGTATTTGAGAAAATATGAGAGCGGTAGAATTGCGCTTGCCGAAGCTTAAGCCGATCGCAGGTGAATTGTGATGTATATGAGGTAAACAATAGGGATTTTGCATACTCCAGTTTAGGTTAGTAGCAGTGTACGTACTCCAAAAGGTATGAGAGTAGGGAAGTCATCAAACTTCATTTGTGTGTGGCACTTTGTGCTAAAAAATTGTCCACATGGCTGTTGGTGATGTACGGACCCTGCATGGTCTAAGACTCTGGAGTATATTGACAAGTGTAGGAGACACTTGGGTATACGCTGTAACCTGTCTGGTTTAGTAGGTTTATCGGGCGTGGTCAACAAGTCTGAATGAATGAACGTTGAATAGAAGAAGCTTCGACTGAGATTTGGCGAGTCCTATGTGCACCAGGACAGATCAAAAGATCAGTTGAGAGTAAAGTTTGCGGGTCGAATTTTACTTGCGAATGTGGGGTATTGAGAAAGTGGAATAGCTAAGGTCCCAGAGAGTTCCTTTTAGTGAAAATCTGTAGCAATTGTGTCCCTTCCTGTAGTAAACCAGCAGATTTGTTTTAGTTATTATTTGGTGAAGACGCTCGCAATAATTGCATTAGTCTAATGAATTTGAGTTGAGGAAGGCGAAGCCGCAAGACTTTGTCAGCCGCTGTGTGTTAGTGTGACGTCAGTGTGTACCGCGCTGGGAATGGTTGGTTACTGAGAAGAGCCGTGACCAGATTGGCAGCCGTCCGCAAGAGACAATTGGTTGAGCAAACAGGTGAAGGGAATCTTGGGAGTCAAAGTCATTTCACTTATTGAATTGTAATACATAAAACAGGCAAAATGAAGTTTTTCAAGGCTCTTAGGAGTGCGATGAAGGGTGAATCTTACATTAAGGCTTCAGTGGGGGAACCAACCCCCCGGAGGATAGTCCACCACATCTTGTAATGAAGGAAAAGGGCATAGCTTCTTGTCTTTGGTTAAAGCAATTGAGCACATTGACTAAGAATCAAGGAACCTTAGCATTTCCAGAGCATGGAACATTTAATTTAAGGGTTTTAGACCAGTTGCGATTATCATTGTATGACATAAGACCGTTACCGAGACCAGCACAGTTCGAGGCTTTAGCAGTTTGGGAGCTAGGGGCCAGACAGCTGCACGAGCTAAAGACCAATAGAAGGATAAAGAAGATAGAGAAATCACTAGCTGAAGCTAGGTGGGATTGGGAACAAAAAAGATGGAGAATGGCAACCATGAAGGAGATTAAGATGTTCCCTGCAATTACGGAGGGTGACCATTCAGACGAGGGAGATGATAGCAAGGAAAGAGAGAATGAGGAGAAAAGAAAAGGGAAAAAGTCTTATGTAGACAATAACGATTCTGATGTAGAAGATTACATTACGCAGTTGCTGAGGGATAGACCTCCACCTATGACAACTTATGCAGAGGGTCCAGGGAATATTGCTACAGACCCTCCTGCTACCCCTGGAACATCCCAGGGAGCCCTGGGTGCTGTACAAACAGAAGGAGGACAGATACCAGGGATAGTGCAGAGTACGCCAGTTGCAGGAACGAGAGCAGAAGCTCAACTGCAGGTACCTACACCTTCAGCACCAGGGATTTACCCGAATGCACCAACTCTTGAGACTGTTTCAAATATTTTGGTGCCGAGGGAGCAAGCGCATCCGCAGCCAATACTAGTTCAGACAGACCCAACACCAATGTTACTGCCGCCAGCACAGATACATAATATGCCAAGGCCTAATCAGTTAACTGGGGCATCAGTGGATCTCGTACCGGTTATGAATCAGGCAATGGGAGTACCACTTATATGAAGCGCAGGCTCTAGAACAGCTCCAGGTGCAATATCGCTACCGATTACTGTTGGTCCAGCGGTACCCTTATATGCTCAGAAGAAATCAGAAGCAGGGGGACAAATTGAGATATCACAGAACTTAGGGAAAAGGGGAGCAGGAGACACAGCACTGATGACAGCATCCTTAAGTATTTGTTCGAGTGAGCTTAAATCTCCTATGGGATTTAGGGCCTGATTCTAACTTTGGAGGACGGTGTTAAACCGTCCCAAAAGTGGCGGATATACCACCTACCGTATTACGAGTTCCATAGGATATAATGGACTCGTAATACGGTAGGTGGTATATCCGCCACTTTTGGGACGGTTTAACACCGTCCTCCAAAGTTAGAATCAGGCCCTAAGTCCTCTAGTGGCATTACCAGATGCGAATCAGAGAATGAGACTTTTGACACCACAGGCAGTGGGGACAGGGGTACAACAGTTGCCAGTGGTTAGTGTGAATAACGTTTCATTACAAGGGTTGACAGCACAGCAGTTAACTAGTTGGCTGGACAGTTTAAGTTCTTCTCAAGGTGTCTCAAAGGGGGAAGAGCAACTGAATCGGGTAGGACCAAATATTGAGGCAAATTAATTGGTTGAGGGAACAATGGGATTGAACAGGTTGAAATTTTATACTGAAGAAGAGCAGGGGTATTTGTGTCTGAGGATTACAAGGAAAGTGGAACAAATGCACCAGAAATGAGCTGAAGTAGCAGAAAAGTAGCAGAAAAACATGACAAAAACATTTGAGACGAAGCTACAGATCAGATTTCGAAGCAAAGGATTTTGAACACATGAGGTCAGCCGCTATGAAGGCACATTTGAGAGATTTGTTGCAAAATCCGCAGATTTGGGGAGCATTAGAGAAGTGGGAAGGCAGATGGACGAAAAGAAAAGATAAACAAAAACGGGATTCAGAAGGGAAAACAGAGGGAGTAGAAAAGGGAGAAGCAGTCAAGATGTTACTGATGAGGTAAATTCCAGGAGGACAGTTTGTTCATGTTCCATGGCATCGAAGTGACATACTGTCTTTTAACAATGATTATCCTAAATTGAGAGAAAAGCCATTTGAATGGTACCAACAGACTGAGAGGTTTGTGGAACTCTCCAAATGTTTGTGGGAAGATTTGAACACTTTGTTTGAGATAGTTGTGCCTTCTGACTTATGGGTTGAGTGCAAGAGAGCAGTAGATTGGCCAACAAGTGAACCTGAGAGGCACAAAATTACAGGTGCACCGTCGCCTGAGGTAATGAAAATTTATTACAAGGTGATAGAGTTTTTAAAAATTAGGATTTCTCTGAAAAACATTGATTGGCAGAGAATTGACAGGACGGTTCAGGAAACCAAAGAGTCAATACATACCTATTATGAAAGATTGCTAAAGGCTTTCAAGGAGTACAATGGCAAGGAAGCAGTCCAACCAAAGGACATGTTGCATTTCGTGTTTAGATTAGTTGGAGGGTTGACACCTGAAATAGGGCAGATGATTAAGAATCATTTGATTTGTTGGCAGGCAAAACCGATTGATGAGGTGTTGCAGTATGCAAAATATTGTAGCGCTGAGATTGAACTAAAGCAAAAGAAGTTGAAGGAAAAAGCGATGGTGATGCAGATTAAGGCAGCACAATCAGGAGTGCAAGGAGCTTTAGTGCCGCCAGTGCTGCCGCAACAGAGTCCTATCGCGTTTCAGCCTCAAGTGAGGGGTAGAGGACGTGGTATGGATGTGATGCGTGGGCCGGATCTGAATACAGTGGTTGTTCAGAATGACATGCAGGGGATGAAAAGAATGTTGCCATGTAACCTGTGCAGAAACGTGGGACACTGGAAGCAGGAGTGCCCGTTAATGGTGCAGGAAGGAATGTTTCAGCAAGGTGATGTCAGTACAGTACAAACAGTGAGAGTCCACAGAGTGAGGGCCCAATTCCCGAATGTTCAAACTCGAGGTCAGAACTTTTTACCAGTTCAACAGATGCAGGTGCCACGAGCACAATTTACTCCGTTAGCACCAGCAATGCACATACCTCAAGCCCCGATGGAGCAGCAACAAGTTCTGCTTACTCAGCAGGTCAATGTTCAGAGATCCGATAACAGTAACAATACAGTACACCAATTCCCATTTCACAGTGAGAATTAAATAAACGATGAATGGATGAGTGAAAGCTCTAATGAAGGAGCCTGTATTCTAGCCGCATCCCTAGAAGTGGATCAGAGAGGGCCTTTTGTGAAGGAAAAGGTAATGGGACATAAAGTGTCATTTTTGGTTGACACTGGAGCCACATGCTCCACAGTAAGGAGTATAGAAGTACCAGATTTGCCCCTTTCCGGAAGAACAGTGCAGGTTGTGGGAGTAGAGAATAGGCAATTAACGAATCCTATCACGGAACCAGTACAGATGGAAATTGGGAACTACACAGGACTGCATAGATTTGTAGTGTGTGATTCAAGTCCCATATCCTTGCTAGGCAGAGACTTATCATGCAAGACCAATTGTTCCATAAATTGTACAGATGCAGGAATAGAAGTCCAGACAAACAGTGATGATGAGGAAGAGCAAGCATCAGCCATCGTTCTTAATGGAGCATTTGAAGAATATCCCTTAATTGAGGTTTTCCCTATGTTCACTTTGAAGGAATTGCATGCAGATTTACAGGGAACAGTGAGGGAGAAGGTTTGGGATTTGACAGGGAAAGAAGTGGGTTTGATCAAGGATGTGGAGCCAATTAAAATCACTTTGAAGCCGAATGTTGAGTTTCCAAAACTTCCACAGTACAATATGCCACAGGATGTGTTGATGAAAGTGGCACAAATTATTGGGGATTTCTTGAAGCAGGGTGTTTTGAAGGAAGTGATGAGCAGTCCATGTAATTCACCGATAATGGGATTGAAAAAGCACAGTGGGAAAGTGCGAATTGTGCAGGATTTGCAAAAGGGGAATGACATGGTGGTTAAGTGTTGCCCGATGGTGCCCAATCCAGCAGTGATACTGTTTCAGATTCCATGCGGGGCAGAGTGATTCACAGTAGTCAACCTGTCACAAGCTTTCTTTTCAGTACGCTTCATGAGGATAGTCAGTTTCTTTTCAGTTTCAAATTCCTAGATAAAGTCTACAGCTGGTGTAGGCTTCCACAAGGGTACACGGAGTCACCATCCTTGTTTAACCAGATTTTGAAACAGAACTTGGAGTCATTGGAATTACCTTGCCAGTCAACTCTTGTACAGTACATTGATGATTTATTAATTACATCCAGAACAAGGGACGAGTGTAAACATGATTCAATTGTCTTACTTATTCATCTGGGAGACTTTGGTCACAAGGTCTTACCTTCAAAATTGCAGCATTGTCAGAAGTCTGTCAAATACTTGGTTCATCAGATTGGGAAAGGTTTGAGGTGAATCTCACGAGAGAGAATTACAATGATTTTGCAGAGAAATCCGCCGACTTCCCAGAAGGATGTACGCATGTATTTGGGATTGGTAGGATACTGTAGACAATGTATCGTGAATTTTGCTGACATTGTCAAAACTTTACAACAATTGACACACAAGAGAGTTAGAGACCCAATCGCTCTCGACGAAGATCAAATGAGGGCCTTCACTAAATTAAGAGAGAGTTTGTGCAGAGCTCCAGCGTTGGGAATGCCTGATTACACAAAGCCTTTCACACTGTTTTGTCATGAACGTGAGGCATGTTCTTTGTCTGTCTTGACACAGGTCCATGGAGGTGCTTATAGCCCAGTAGCCTATTTTTCAGCTACCTTGGACCCTGTTGCAGCAGCTTTACCAGGTTGTCTGTGGGCAGTAGCCGCTGTTGGTCAAAGTCTTTCCCAATGTGAAGGGGTAGTCATGGGATACCCAGTGACGGTAATGGTGCCACATTCAGTTGAAATTTTGCTGACAAGGAAAAATACACAACATTTGACGGGGGCTCGACTAGCAAGGTATGAGTAGAGTATATTGTGAGCTCAAAATGTTACTTTGAAAAGATGTACAGTGTTGAATCCAGCAACATTACTGCCAAGTCGAAAAAGAGGAAGACATAGAGCATGATTGTCTTGAAGTTACAGATCTCTGTACAAAGCCTAGACCTGATATTAGAGACACTCGACTGGAAGAAAATGATCAAATTTTTTTTGTTGATAGTTCATGCCTTAGAGATGGGACAGGTACACTTAGAGCAGGATATGCTGTGTGTACAATTACGGGGACCCTAGAAGCATCCTTGGTGTATATTCAGCACAAGTGGCAGAATTGGTGGCTCTCACTAGAGCATGTTATGTCTCTACTAGGCTGAGAGTGACAATATACACAGATAGCCAATACGGATTTGGAATTGTTCATGATTTTGGTCAATTGTGGTCACAAAGAGGGTTCATGACTTCCAGTGGAACCCAAGTATGAAATGGTGACAGAATAAAAGAGTTGTTGCACGCAATACAGTTACCTGAGGAAATTGCTGTAGTAAAATGCAGTGCACATCAGAAAACACCAGGCTACATTTCCTTAAGAAATGGATATGTGGATCAGTTAGCAACATTTTGTGCCTTGAACTGTATATTATATAAGGATAAGTGGGAACTAATGCAAGAAGAAGAGACCAGTTGTGCACATTTTTCTCTAAAACTAATTGACACCTTAGAGGAATTGAAAACTTTGCAAGAAAATGCAGACAAGGAAGAGAAACAGCTGTGGACAAAGTTGAAGTGTATGCAGAGACCAGATGAAATCTGGGTATCTGAGGGGGGCCAGATGGTGCTACCGAATTGTCTGTTGTCTCAGATGGCTCAGTATTACCATGGTCAGGCACACATTGGAAGGGATGTGATGATTCGGTTGTTCAAGGTTGATTGGTTTAATCCAAAATTTCGACAAGCAGCTGAGGCAGTGTGCCATAGATGTGTGATTTGCCAGCAGTTGAATGTGGGAAAAGGGACAGTGGTAAATTTGAGCCACATTGGAAGAGCAGGAGGACCATTCAGCAGAATGCAATTGGATTTCATTGAAATGCCTGCATGTGTTGGACTGAAGTACGTGTTGGTGATTGTGTGTGTGTTTAGTCATTGGATTGAAGCATACCCCATACGCAGAAATGGCAGTCTCACAGTTGCAAAGTTATTGCTTAGAGAGCTGATACCAAGGTTTGGATTTCCGATCTCTTTAGAATCAGATAGGGGATCGCACTTCAATAACGAAGTGAATCAAACTCTTATGTGCAGCACTGAATGATGAACAGATGCTACATTGCAGCTATCGTCCAGAAGCATCCGGATTGGTAGAACAAACAAATGGTACCCTGAAATCAAGAATTGGCAAAACGTGTGCAACCGCAAATTTGAAATGGCCACATGCATTGCCTTTAGTATTGATGTCAATGAGAAATGTACCTGACAGGAAGACAGGGTTATCCCCACACGAGATTCTCGTGGGAAGAGCAATGAGACTACCAGCAAACCAGCCAATGCTCTTGTCAATACCACAGATGATATGGTGTTAGACTACTGCAAGGGTCTAGCTGATGTGGTTCGATCTTTTTCTCAGCAGGTACAAGCTGTTACTCTGCCACCTATCCATGATCCAGGCCACAACTTTGAGAGCCGGAGACTGGGTCGTGATCAAAAAGCATTTGCAAAAAACCTGCCTAGAACCACGTCGGAGAGGTCCATACCAAGTGGTGTTGACGACTACCATAGCTGTAAAGGGTGCGTGATTGCCTAATTGGATACGAAAAAGGTGGTGAGTCCTCAGGATCATGAAGAAGTGTTGCTGAGAACACCAGCAGCAGCAAAACAAATAATTCTTCCTGAACCATAGCCAGAGCAAGTTGAGCCAGAAGTGGATCCAGAACTGACAGAAGAAGGATCGATCATCCCAGTAAGAGACGATTGTGTGGAAAATCAAGAGGCAGAACGTGCAGACAGTGCAGAAAAGACATTACGAGATCCATGCACAGGAGAAGTGATAACTCAAACAAAGGGGACTGAAAAACAAGGAGACTCAGTGCCAGAGCCTGAGGGGGAAAGAGTTGAGCCAGGTCAAAGCAAAAGTGATCTGACTCCTCCTGAACCCATTGCAGGCCCATCAAGAGAGGGCACTTCAGAGAAAGTCAAGGAGAAAACTCCTATTGTAAAGAGATTGCTGACAGAAGGTGTAAGAAAAGGGGATGATTGGCCTGAATCTCAAATCAGCAAGAAAAATGACTTGGTAATAAATGAAACAATAGAGGAAGAACAAGATACCACCAGGAAAGATGAACTGAGTGATGGAGAAATAACAGGGGAAAGGAGGTTGAAAAGAAAAAGAGTGGCAAGTTGAAATTACTCAGGACTGGCAGAATGAGTTTATGTCCTTTTGTTTTGACAGAGAAGTTCCAAATCAGTATTTTGATACAACCTGAAGAAAAGGAAAAGATAGACTGAATTGTTGAGTAAAGAAAGAGTTGAAATCACTTACCGGAAAGGACATTGTTAACCTGATATGACTCTTAAAACCTGGAATTGACCAGCTGCTAACCAATTTTGACAAAAGAAGAAGGGGTCTTGTTGTGCGAAATTGGAAGCGTGAAGAAAAAAGTATATTTTTGATTTTTGATTTTTGTGTTGCACATTAATTAGGAGTTGAAAACTCTGCTTTATGATTCTTTACAGCTCATGGCTAATCTAGATGATAACGTGAGGCATATTAGGTATTGTAGATATTTGAGTGTAGGAATAGCGATTGTGTGTGGAATATTGTTTGTGATAATGATTTCGGGAATGTCAATTCACGAGATGAAGGAAATGAGAGATACATCTGTACACAAGACTAATACACTAACAGCTATAGAGAGGTTTAAATTAGATGAGCAATATTTGCATGATTATACTGACGCACAGGGAGAGTTGTCTTCTAACGTCTTTTATCATTTATTGAGTGAGTATGTGGAAACGATAAATGCAAAGGATTTTCTTGTGTGTACACAAATACCTTCCTTGGTGAAAGAAGGGGCTACTTATCATAGTCTACCACTGACATACGGCATAACTTGCAGTCTGTTACTAACATGTTTTTAAGAGTATATACAGTATTTTTATTCCATCTATGATTTAGTATTTTCTTTCGTTCCTATAATTAGATACTTAAGTAAGATGCTAAAGAACATGATATAGTATAAGTTAGAGGATTCTTTGAGCCTACACAAACATTTGGCACAGCTTATGCGCATCGTAATAATTTGACTTGCTTATTAACTCCAGTGGAATAGAGCTTTATTGGGCATACTGACAATAGGAGAAAAGCATTAAAAGAAAAGTTAGAAAAAGGGTTAGAGAAAAGGACTTATAAAAATGATTATGCTTACACTGCTGTTAAAACACAAGGGAAGCTAGCCTTAGATGCATTACATGTAGGGAAGCTTTGTATATATAGGCCAAAATCACGCACTGACACTTTATTTGTGGGAACGAGTGAATGTAGGCATGAGTTTTTGTTTCACAGTAAATGGACGTTCATGCTAAATGGTGCTGACCCTGTGATTCCTGGAATCTATTACATTTGTGGATGTAATGCTTATTACCAACTCCCTAAGGGATGGTATGGGACATGTTATTTGGGAATAGTATTCCCTAAAATCTATCAAATAGATGATTTGAAAAAAATACTGAAAATGACTGAGCTACACCGAATGAGACAAAGAAGAGAAACAGCCTCTGCAATAGTAGGGGATATTTTTGGAGCAGTAATTCCTTCAGTAGGAGTTATATTAAATACAAACAAGATGCGAAAGTTGTCAACTATAGTAGATAATATGTTAACTAATTTTACAGGAGCTATATTATTACTAAACACTGAGTTAGCTGCGGGTAAAGCTATGACGCTTCAAAACAGGCTTGCTTTAGACATAATTTTAGCGAAAGACGGAGGAGTCTGCAAAATGATTAACAAAAAGCACTGCTGTTCTGATATCCCTACAAATGAGAAATAAGTAAACTAATTACTTACTAATTTAACTAATGCAAGTAAGGATTTAAAAGAGTTGAAAGAACCAGGAGTTTGGGAAAAAGTGGGAAAGGGATTTGCAACGCTAAGTAATTGGTTTAGTAAAATTTGGGATGGAATATTATGGAAAATCGTTCAAGGAATATTAATTGTGATCTTTATTATATTAGGAATTTGGGAGGCAGGCAAATTATGGCACAAAATTCAATTAAAAAGAGGAAAGAACAATCAGAGGAGGGAAGAACCACCTAGAAGAAGAATCTATAGGGAAAATGAAAACAGAAGAAATCAGAATGTAACTGAAAGTAATTTGTAATGTTTGATAAGTAAGAGTGTGATGACATATTTAGTCATCAGAGGAGGGACTGTTGCAGCAGATATACTAATCTGAGAATATGCTAATGAGTTGCGTATAATGACTAATGAGAAAATTTGACATTTGATTAACAGTAAGTGAAAATAACGTGTAATGTGTAAAATGTGCCCACGGGGAGTGGTCACTATCTTTGTTAACAATGCTAATGTGTTATAATGAGAGATATAAATTTATGTTATGATGCTTCATATCCTTAATTTAGCTATATCAGAGGCCTAGTCGGCACTGTGCCTTGCTTGCTTAAATGTGGAGACGCGATGAGCTGCCGCAGACTGGAACTGGAGAAAAGAGACATTGAACTGTACACCATGAAACGCCACTAGAAAAAATTTCAAAATCACCAGCGGACAGGAGATGATCAGAAAAATTGATGCAATAAAACAATAGAGCTACAGACTAAGAGCTGGGAAGAAACAATTTTGTTACCCGCAGAACCGGATGATGTACTCATCGACAAGAGGACCAATTATGTTAATGGAACTTGACTCCAAAATAACGTAGACAAGTCGTAAACAAAATGTATAGGTTAGAGTCATAACCCCTGATAAGGTTGATCAATGGGCAAATAGTGGGATGGACTGAGAGACCCTAATAAAAAGTCATGACAAGAGGGGAAGAATCAGAACGGAGAGGCGAAAGTTGATGACGTCAGGAGACGCTGTCCGAAGTGCTGAAACATGGGCTTGCTTCCTGTGAGCCCGAGTCTTAATGATGACTGATGACTGATGACCTGGAGACGAAGACTGACTCATTGCTGATCTATCTTGGATAGGTAGCTATAACCTGACTGACTAATGAATGTTTTTTCTTTCTACGTACCAACTGCGCTGTTTTAAATGTTTTTCTCTTTTAGATAGATTTTTTCCAAATTAATGATTTTGACTAAATAGTTTTTTGCATGAAGACCCACATGCTGATGCTAATTTGGAGATAGGCAGGCTTACAAGGGTGACTTAGACTGACTGACTTATATTGCTGAATTATTCGATTGCTAATGAATTGCTATGCTTTGTGTAACTTTGGTGGTATATTAATAAAGTGCTGAGAATCCAATTCTAATGTTGATAATAAAAATTGGAAATCATGATATTGTTGAATAAAGGTTTATGAATAGAGTTGTAACTAATAGGGAATAAACAGAACTAACTTTCATACGAATGATGGTGGTTTTTCTGATTAGATTAGTTCATGGAATTTTAAGTTGATTGGACTGATTTGTTGAAGTTTTCTTTTACTCACTATACTTGATAGGATACCCTATGTGATTCAAAAGATTTATCGACCTATACGCATCCCCTTGTAAGTTTACTTACTAAGGACAAGGCGCGCTAGCAGCTATAACCTGCCAGCACATAAAGAATTGGAATAGAACGGGTTTATACTAACTCTCAATTTATAAAATGCCTCTCTTGGACCCTGATAAGGAAATTGAGACAAATGCTGCCATCGAAACTCAACATCTAAAGTACAGAGGTACAAAAATCTCCATTCTTTGTGATAAGTGACCTTGGAGTCATAATCCCTAATCAGAAGACTTACCTTAAGGTTGACGATTGGACCGTCTTTCAGGAATAATAATTGTTCAGTTAAAGCCTACCTGAAGTGTGTAATGTATTTACTTAACATTTTTAAATCAAGCTGTACATAAAGGGAGCTCTGAACAACAGACATAAGCCTCGAATTATGAGTTGTTCTTTAAATCCAGTATCAATGCACTACAACGTTCTGAGTATAGGTCCCCTATGGCCTGCTTCCATACCACAAAGGCCTGGTGTGCTCTCACATTCTCGGTGAGGATCTTGTTAGGAACTAGGCTGTCAAAGAAGCTAGGACAATTGCCCAAAAAGATTATCAGATATATTATCTAGGCCTTTATATTGTACTCTACCAGTAACCAGAAGTGTTCTCAGGGCATACCTTTGTCAAGTTGAGAGAGACCCTGGCTCTTTACTTGTTGATTATTTGCATTTTTTGTATGGTTCTCACAAATAAAGGTGTATAGTCAGGAGTTTGACCTTGGACCATCATCATTATTGCTGTTGATACCTCTCAGGCCTATGAAAATTCATCCCACAAGACATTTATCACCCTGCACAACTGAAAAAAGTTTTGCCCTTTGTGAATGTAAATAAATCCACGTAGTGCTTAAAGGTGTCTAAACCTGGAAACTAAAATTGCAGCATAGAACATCAAAGGTTTCACTGTACTCTTCTTTTTATTTCTTTTTTTGTTTTCTATTTTAGTTAGGGACTTTTATAACTAGGATCTACACTGAAAAGAGCAGCAAACGTTTCTACACAGTGAAGCGAGAACGCTTATAAGAGTCATGCTTTCATTTTGTACTATTCACAAACATCATAGCGTTGTTGCCATTTGTGCAGTACATGGATGAGTGTGATGTGCAATACATTTAGTGAAGATTAGAGTTTCTGCTCTATATCTTGAGATTACCTTGCAGATGCTGTCCACATTATGACCCATATTTATACTTTTTGACGCTAAACTGCGCTAACGCAGTTTAGCGTCAAAAAGTTTTGCGCCGGCTAACGCCATTCTGAAGCGCCATGCGGGCGCCGTATTTATTGAATGGCGTTAGCCGGCGCAAGCAGACCGGCGCTGCCTGGTGTGCGCGAGAAAAACCACGTACACCAGGCAGCGCCGGCGTAGGGGGAAAATGGCGCATGGGCGTCTTAAAATGGGGCAAGTCAGGTTACGTCGAAAAAATCGTCGTAACCCGACTTGCGCCATTTATTTTCGACGCCCATCCCCCATCAACATGACTCCTATCATTGTAAAGATAGGAGTCATGCCCCCTTGCCCAATGGCCATGCCCAGGGGACTTCTGTCCCCTGGGCATGGTCATTGGGCATAGTGGCATGTAGGGGGGCACAAATCAGGCCCCCCTATGCCAAAAAAAATTATAAAAAAAAAATAAAAAAATACTTACCTGAATGTCCCTGGGGTGGGTCCCTCCAGCCTTGGGTGTCCTCCTGGGGTGGGCAAGGGTGGCAGGGGGGGTCCCTGGGGGCAGGGGAGGGCACTCTGGGCTCATTTTGAGCCCACTTGTCCCTTAACGCCATGCCTGACCCAGGCGTTAAAAAGCGGCGCAAATGCGCCGTTTTTAGCCACGCCCACTCCCGGGCGTCTCTTTTGCCCGGGAGTATAAATACCACGTAAAGGCCTGGGAGTCATTTTTTAGACGGGAACGCCTCCCTTGCATATCATTAACGCAAGGAAGGGGTTCACGCTAAAAAATGACGCACATTCCGGGAACTTTGGCGCTATTCGCCTCTAACGCCATAGTATAAATATGGCGTTAGTTGGCGTTAGTTTAGCGTCGAATTTGCGTCGAAAAAAACGACGCAAATTCGGCGCAAACGGAGTATAAATACGGCCCTAAATGTTAGTAATTGAGAGAATGAAAGTAAAAAAATAGCGGTAGATCTTGAGGGAATAGAAAGCTCTAGAAGAGGTATGTCAGAATAAACTCATTAAGGATTGAATTGATACCAGCTTTCCAAGGTAACCACTATGTAACTGCATGACTTCCAATTAAGTTAACTGTGTGAACATTTATCTGTAGTGGTTATCTCAAATTCTGACATGGCACAGTTCTTCAAGAACCAAAGGTAGGCATCGTAGCTATGCAGGCAGAAGATTGCTGCTCTTTTCCTTTTTAAAAAAAAAAGTTATAATCTTTTTGTGGCACACAACAATGCAGACAGGTCTTGATTGACCATGAAAGGAGGAATGTACAGTGCAGTTGGTTTAGCTTAACATTCAGAGAGTGAAACATGACAAGCATTTCTATCGTCCATTTGTAACAACATGAAGTAGGATAGCAAACACTATCACAGCAACCCTATCTGCCATATTTGCCTGCGGTGCAAGTCACAACGCAGGTGTGACTCCCATCATGTGTTTGTGTGATGCTGTGAGCTTGATGGTGTGGTGTCTATGGTACGTAGGTAGTCTCTCTATGGCTGCCAGATATCTTTAGGCCTAGACGTAGGGGGCTGGACAGATGCATTGATTTCAATAGTAATGTCACAATAGATGAGGCTTCTCCGCCACTGCTTACATGTGGGTGAGTGTCTGGTGCCTCAGTGTAGAGCAATCTCTCTCTTTGCCAAGAAGAGCACAACAGCAGTAAAACGCCTCATACCCTTTGGAATATCCCCCACATAATCCAAGAGAGCCATCAGTGGATGAGGTTGAAGGGCTGTAACTAACATCTGTGAGAGGCAGGCGAATGCCTTGATCCAATAGTGGTTAATGGAGATACATGTCCATATCATATGTGGGAATTCAGTCACCTGTGCACAGCATTTAAGGCAGTTGGGGGATAGCAAGGGGTATATACATGCTATGGCACTAGGTGTAATTTAGGCCCTATAGAGGAATTTGAATTGTATAAGTTTGTGCTATTGATTAAAGGACACTAATCTGGTTTGAGCACAACAAGCCAACCATAATTTCTGAGACAAGGGACGCCCCAGATATACCTCCCACTTCACCCTTAGCTTAGTATCTGACACAGGCAAAGTGGCAATGCACGTATGGTAAAGCTTGAAGGTGAGCCACGCCCTAGACCAGCTGTAATGACCAGAGTTAAAGGGGTGAAGTCCGTTGGGGCTAATGTGTACAAGGGAACTGGGTGCGTAGGGCACTTGGAGGTAGCGGAGTAAGTAGTGTTAGTGAAACATTCATCGTCTGCCCAACAGAAGACATAGCCATCTCCTTCATGAAGGGGAACAAAGGCCAGGGTTAACGTGGGTGAGTAGAGCAGTTCACCTTGAAGATGATGAATAAGTTTAGCCATGCCCAGATGGTGGTGGACAGTATCTGAATGTCCTTGGGGTCTAGGGGAACTACCAGAGGCATTAGCACTCATAGCAGGACTGGGTCAGCAAGTTCTCGCTCTGGGATTGCGTGGCGTAGGTGCTCATCAGGGTGGGACAAATGATAGGAGAATTGGCATCCCTCTGCCAGATAATAGACTTGGAAATAGGGTATCCCAAATCCTCTATGTTCATATGGGACGGTTGAAATTTCACATCAGATGCAGGGGTGTTGATCCGTTCACATAAGCCATATCAGCCGCCCACCAAGAATGTTGAAAAATTAATTTGTGAGCAGAATAGAGATATTTAAAAACAAATATAAGAATTGGGGTACTACCACCATTTCGATTAGAGAGATGCTGCATGCCATGGACAACAGGAGACCTATCCAGGGGTTCACCTGCGTGGTCAGTCTTTCGATGGCTATCCCATAATTTAACTGTATGAGTTGTTTTTTATCTCGATGTGTGTGGATGCCTAGGTAGTTGGTTGAGTCATCGCACCACTTCAGGGTGTATTCCGTTTGTGGTGGCGTGGTGATGTCTGTAAGGGCAAAAGTTAGGATTTTCCCCAGTTAATAGGCAGCCCTGAAAACATGCCAAACTGGACTAGTTTGTCTAGTGCTGGCTTTTGGTCGTCACCGGGTCAGTGTACGAATAACAAAATATTGTCAACTTATCACAATATCAGTAGTGGACTGCTAGTGAACTGCAGCCTCCTGGGTGTGTGTTTCTCCTGCAGGTTGCATTCCAAAGGGTCCATTGCAATAATAAAGAGTAGAAGCGATAAGGGGCAGACTTGCCGGGGTACCCTGCTCAACGGTAAGGGGTGGTGATAGAGATCCGTGGAGTTGTATGGTAGCTGACGGTTGTGTATACAGTAGTTTGACCAGGGAGGTGAATCCCAGTGGGAATCCAGGTTTACAGAGTGTGGCATGGAGAAAGGACCAATTGTGAGAGTCAAATGCTTTCTCCGTGTCTACTAGCAGTGCTATCACTGCTGGCATTGTGGGGGACACTCTAGCCAGTACTGAAAGGACCGTGTGGAGATTTAGAGATGTGGAGTGGCTTGGAATAAAACCTGTTTGAGTTGGGGATATGATTTGGTCTTCTAGGAGGGAGAGGCATGTTGCTAGTAGTTTGGCTAGTATCAAAATTGAGCATGGATCAGGGTTGGCAGGAGCTGTACTGGAGTGGGTCCTTACCGGGTTTAGGTAAGAGAGTGATCACCACCTCAACAGCGTCAGGGGCAGCACACCCGTCTCAAGGGCATCTGCGTACACAGACAGCAGGTGCAGTGCCAACATGTGTTTATACTTTTTGCAAAACTCTCAGGGGGAACCCGTCCATGCCCGGGGCCCGAGACCCCTTTAAGGCATATATAGCCTGAACTATTTTCTACACGATGAAGGGGTCACTAAGGAAATTCTGTTGGGCTTTGGTCAGCCAGACCATCGCTACCTCTGCAAGATATTGTTGTAATGCAGAAGGGCATGGGGTGGGTTGCACTGTATAGAGGCTGGTGTAGTAGTTGAAGATTTCAATCTGTACTGCCGAAGAACCCACTGCACATGCGTCCTCCTCCCTCTGTAGCTCTAATATGTACGCAGCTGATCCAGGCAGGCCTAACAGCCTGGCCAGTGCACGCCCCAGCCACTCCCCTTCGCCATATTTCAAGGGTTTGTGTATTTCCTCAGGGACTTTGCCTAGCGCTCCGCGAGTTCACAGAAGGTGTCTAAGAGTGTTTTACGCTTGTGTTCTTGGGAGGCGGTGTCCTGGGCCACCACTGCACTATCTAGTCCTTCCAACTGTGCCTCCACATGTGCCAAGCTGCATCATATATCACGCAGCACCTCAGAATGCTTTGATATACAGATACCTCTGATGTATACTTTTAATGCTTCCAATAAGGTTGCCGTGGTAGCTATTGAGCTAACATTCAGGGTGAAGTATTTGATGGTGGCATCGCGGAGCTTAGAGTGGAATAGCGCATCCTGCAGTGCCATGTCTGGGAAATGCCATGACTGCTCTAAGCCCCCTCACGTGGGAATATTGAGTGTTATCATTACTGGCGAATGGTCAGATAAAATGCGAGGGAGGTGTTTGATGGAGGTGAGCCATTGGATGATTGTATTAGATAGCAACCAGTACTCAATGCGTGTTCAGGTGTCATGAGGTGCTGAATGGAAGGCGTATCCCAATGCATCTGCGTTGTGAAGTTGTCATTGGTCAAGCAGTGTATATGTGTCACAAATGGTCTGAAGGACCAGGAGAGAATGTGGCGGTTGGTGTTGTGGCTGTGATGTCAAGTGAAGTTAAAGTCACCTCCCTCTAGAATGTGATTGGCCTCAAAACGATCCATGTGGGTCAGTAGGGCTTAGAAAAACTCGGGGGAGTCAACATTGGGAACATACATATTCACAAACAGTACCTTTTGTCCGTCAAGTACTTCTGTCACAAGTATGAACCTCCCGCTCTGTTTGTGTAGGAGGCATCCAAGTGGAATGGAAGGTTCTTATGTAAAAGAATGCAGGTGTCTAGGGAGTATATGCTCTAGCAGGCAAAATAGTGGTGTGGTCCCCATGCGGATGTGAAGGTGTGAGAGGTGCCTGCTGGCAGGTGCGTCTCCTGTAGGAAGGCCACTTACACATTATGGACCAGATTTACAAGGCCTTTGCACCCCTTAGTGCCACATTTGCAGCAAAAGCTTTACTGCAAATATGATGCTAATGGGCTACTACCATTGTGCCATATTTATAAGGTGCTGCTAACTAGGTTTTTGCCACCTTGTAAACCATTTGTGCCACATCATGCATAATACATGCATGATGTATGCAAGGGGGGCATTACCTCATTAGAGTAGTAATCTACAAGGTTCCATTGCACCATTCTTAGTGGCAGGCCTTAAAATGAGGCTTCCATTGATTTCAATGAGCCTCTTCACACTATGCTGGATTAGCATAAACATGTTTTATGCTAATCCAGTACACCGTTACAATAGTATAAAAAAAATGCCACTATTGTCACTAACTTGTGCCATGGGGCGCCACTTTGTAAATACGGTGCTACCATGATGGCATTAGGTGACGCAAGGGGGCCGTAAGAAAAGTGGCGCTTCACTAGTGATGCACCACTTTCTAGTAAACATTGCCCTTTTTCCAGTTAAGTATTACAAAACCTGTTTGCCTTTAAGCTGGTGCTTAAGGCCTTGCATGTTCCATGACATGAGGGTAATGTCAACAGCCTGCTTTGTATTATGTATCTTGCTTGTTTTGTATATGGTTTTGTGCCATTGTAATCTGTCATGCATGTGGTGTATCCTGCACTGCGTTGAGGTTAAGATGCTAAAGCAAACAGCCCAACTAACAATTGGTTCCATACACCCACCCACACCCAGTGGAGAATTGCCAGGCGTATCCCGTACAACCAAACAACAACTTAACTCTAATAGTGTGCAACTTGGTAACAACCATGTAGGTGAGACAACGCTGTGGTGGTGAATCCCCATGAAGGTAGGATTTAAATGTGATAATAGGGAGTGGGATGTGTATATTCAGTGAATTAAAACAGCAATCAAAACACATAAAACAACATTGCAGTTAGTGCTGCTAAGAAGGAAAGCAGGGACATTAGGGGCCATATTTATACTCCGTTTGCGCCGAAATTGCGTCGTTTTTTTTGACGCAATTTCGACGCAAAACTAACGCCAACTAACGCCATATTTATACTATGGCGTTAGAGGCGAATAGCGCCAAAGTTCCCGGAATGTGCGTCATTTTTTAGCGTGAACCCCTTCCTTGCGTTAATGATATGCAAGGGAGGCGTTCCCGTCTAAAAAATGACTCCCAGGCCTTTACGTGGTATTTATACTCCCGGGCAAAAGAGACGCCCGGGAGTTGGCGTGGCTAAAAACGGCGCATTTGCGCCACTTTTTAACGCCTGGGTCAGGCATGGCGTTAAGGGACAAGTGGGCTCAAAATGAGCCCAGAGTGCCCTCCCCTGCCCCCAGGGACCCCCCCTGCCACCCTTGCCCACCCCAGGAGGACACCCAAGGCTGGAGGGACCCACCCCAGGGACATTCAGGTAAGTTCAGGTAAGTATTTTTTTTTTTTTTTTTTATAATATTTTGTGGCATAGGGGGGCCTGATTTGTGCCCCCCTACATGCCACTATGCCCAATGACCATGCCCAGGGGACAGAAGTCCCCTGGGCATGGCCATTGGGCAAGGGGGCATGACTCCTATCTTTACAATGATAGGAGTCATGTTGATGGGGGATGGGCGTCGTTAAAAAATGGCGCAAGTCGGGTTAAGACGATTTTTTCGACGTAACCTGACTTGCCCCATTTTAAGACGCCCATGCGCCATTTTCCCCCTACGCCGGCGCTGTCTGGTCTACGTGGTTTTTTCCCACGCAAACCAGGCAGCGCCGGTCTGATTGCGCCGTCTAACGCCATTCCATAAATACGGCGCCCGCATGGCGCTTCAGAATGGCGTTAGACGGCGCAAAACTTTTTGACGCTAAACTGCGTTAGCGCAGTTTAGCGTCAAAAAGTATAAATATGGGCCTAGGGGTCCATAGTGTACGCTCTCAAAAGCAGAGGCAATGGCATCAGTCCAGAGGGCAGAGGTCCATGCTGGTGGCAGGGTCTATATCTGGGGGAGCATGCCCCAGGGGTGTCCCCATGGAATACAAGTCACTTTTGACATGCTGCTTACAAAAAGCCAGGGCGTCCGTGGGGGAGTCAAAATAGCTGGGTTTGCCATTTACATCAACTCGCAGCCTGGCCAGGTGTATCATGCTGTAACGAGGGCCCAGATATGAAGAGCATTTTTAGCATCTGCTAATTTCCCTCTGGTGTCCTGGACAGTGGGTGTGAAATCTAGAAATAGGGAAATAACTGTGACTTGGTAACAAAGTGGTCCTTTTCCCTAGCGAGGCGGAGCACTGTGCCGAGATCCCTGTAGTTGAATAACCTTGCAATGAAGCCTCAGCATGAGATGTGCTCTCTCCACCGCAAAAGTAGATGTAAAGTTTTAGTGACTTAGTAGGTCCGTAAAGAGCCCCTCCACAAACAGGTCCATGTGGCTGGTGATCGAAGACTCTGCAATTCCAGAAATGTGCAGGTTTTTGAAGCAGCTTCTATGCCTTCATTCTTTATAGCCACTGTCTTGAGCCTGTACTCCAATTACTCCAGTATTTTCTCCATCTTTGCAACTCTGTCCTCAAACCCCAAGATGCCCTCCTCTGCACCCTTGAGGCAATGCTACTGTTGATCGAGATGCTACCCAATTTTGTCAATTCTAGTGATTGAGGTGTTGAATCAAGCATAAATGGCGCTGAAGCCCGCTCTCAGCTCCGTGGCCACCATTTGTAGAGGAACAGGGCTCCAAGTGGCACACACCACTGAGGTTGGTGAAGAGACGTTTACATTTATTGTTGCATTCTTCTTGAAAGAGAATTTGCGTTGCTTCGGGCCGCTGTGCACCATGCCTGGGGTAAGGTGCCCCGCTTGAAAGCTGCGTGTAAAGGCGATTCTCTTGGGGCAGAAGTAGCAAGGCAGCAGTCTGACACAAACACTGCAGGAGGAGATGAACAGTGTTTTTGTGGCATAATATGCACAGCCGTGGGGAAGAAACTGTGCCCTGTAAGGCATGGGGTTGAGTTCAAGGGGGGTGGTCTCCAGAACCAGGCAGGTGTAAAGCTAGTTAGAATGCACAGTTGTTTGTCCATGCTGCATTGCACTGCCAGAGGATCACGCCCCTCTGCCTTTGGGCCTAAGCAGTGGATTGGCCATGTGTCACATGGTGGTGCAGCAGCCCACCCCAGTCTGCAACAAAATATCGGAGAGAAGGGGGAGCACAGACTCTCCTATATTGCCTGTGTTAAGACAAGGCTCGGGAGGAAGAAGTCATTGCAGGAGAATGTCCCCCCAAGGACCAATGGTAGTGCAGCAGATCGGGGCAGCTCTCCCTACCTCAATGATGCCCAGATGGCCATCCACCTCCTCATAGTGGGAGACGGGTGAGCATGCTCAAGCTGTTCACAGGCTCCCAGCAATAGAGCGTGGTCGTGTGGGCCCAACAAGGCTGCACCAATGGTGTTTCACTGCTGTTGACCCCCTCAGCCCTCCAAGGCCAATCATGTTCATTGGACGGGGAGGCGGAAGGGAGGTCATTATAGTGTTCTTTGGCCAGTACAGCGCTGCCCAACCAGTCACGTGCCTCAGGCTCACCCGCAGCCTCTATCACTGCAGGGCCTCTGAGGTGCGCTGGCTGAGAGGGTGTCAGCCACCTAGGTAATCCGGAGCCCGCACGGGTGAGATGAGGTAGATTGCAGCCTCCCTTCTCTCCCACCTTCAGGTATCCCTGCACCCCATTTCCTGCTGCTATGCTGCATGATGACCGCCCATTCACTATCAGAGCTTCATCTCAAAGTGGCCATCACAGTCATCGGCATGGCCACACCCTTCAGAATAGTGCAGCTTTGAGAAGCATTTTTGCTAAAACCATAAAGCCCCATCCACCATTGAACTAGAGTAAAATGTCTTCTGTGTCACCCCTCTAAAAGAGGATGCATAATGGATTTGATCTGGAATCTATTGAACTGTTTGGATAGCCTAAGCATAGCAGCACTTTGTGATGGCAGAATGACATTATGCAAAGGAGCAGTATAAAGGTAAGTTGGCACTTTCTTAAAGACAGCGCAAAGTTAAAAAATGTATCCATCTGCATTAGAAAAGTATTTTTGGCAATGCCTTTGAGAGTTGGATTGACATCATAGCAATATATGTTCTTTGATCAGGAAGTCAATGAGCAGGTAATGCTGAGATTTAAAATGTGTTTTTGATGTTACTTACAATAAAATGTCATTGTTTTCCCTGCTCATTATAAGAGAAAAAAAATGTTCATACAAAAAGCATTGGCAATGCTAATAGGTCTGTCATAAGCAGTGGCCTTTTGGCATCGCCAATGCCTATATTTTTATGATTTTAGCAAAACTTTATTGTTCAAGATTCTGCCATGCCCACATCAATCTCAAGAAATGCATTGGCTAAAACCAAGAATGTTTATTGGTCTCAAAAAGTACATGTAGTAGGCCCTGGCACTTAAGAAAACTATTTTGTATGTGAATGTGCAACTTGTGAAAGGCTGAATGCTATCACTTATTGTGAGGTTAGCCAATGGCTACTACCCCTTTCTGAATGCTGTAGTGAGAGGAAGAAAAACATGGCTGACCCAATAACAGACTAATAGTTGAAGATGGCTTGTTGAAAGCCCCTATAAGTATATTATACATATATTGTAGCAAAATGTAAATGTCTTGGCTAACTCAGACCAATAAAGGGGTGGAATTGAATACCATGCCCATTGACAAGAAATCCTTCTGTGGGTTCTATCTTACAATGCTACTACAGTAGAAGGGAAAACACATGCCAG
The DNA here is from genome assembly GCF_031143425.1 of Pleurodeles waltl. NCBI lineage: Eukaryota > Metazoa > Chordata > Amphibia > Caudata > Salamandridae > Pleurodeles > Pleurodeles waltl. The sequence goes on from NC_090440.1 coordinate 1,102,912,733, forward strand.
ACACGGATATTAAGCCAACAAACTACCATATATAGAGGAAGTGATGCTGCATACCCATTGACCCGGTGACTATACAGCATTGACCCCTTGTCCGACCCTTAGACCTTCAAGACAGATTGGAGGAAAAACAATCAGTGGAAACTACATAAAATAAGGAAGTTTCATCATGACCCTTGAGTCTTAACAAGCAAGAAGTGAAGATCTCAAAAGGCATGGTAGAAATAGAAGCTGCTAGCTTTCATTACACCTAATTAATGTCCATAGTTATAGAGGCTTAACATGTTTCAATGCTCCCTAAGAGTGACCACTAGTTGTCGTGATAAGAGAGGTGGGAGGAGCAAGGCAAGGGATGAAGGCAACTGCAATCGAGACAATGTCTATGAGTATTGAGTCCTGGTGAGCAATGTTCAAATGTGATGTGCATTTTCCTAATCAAAGAATGAAATCTATTTTTTTAAAGATTTCTTATAGGTTGGGAGCAATATATGATTAACCCCTTTGCTGCTGGGCCTCACCCCTCCTTGCTGAGCCCTTTTTATAGTGAAATAGACACACGCCTATCCTAAAGATGTGAAAACAATCATCATACAAGATAACGGGTCCTGTATACCTTTTCTACAACATTGATTGTGAAACAAGTTACTGAATGAGTTTGCATACTTTCAGAGCAAGTAGAAATGTTGATGAATAAGTCTTCCAGAACATTTGTTTGACTTCCTATACTTACTCTGGTTCTCGTAGGCAATCACAGTTGTCCTTGTGTAGTATGCATATGTTCCCTATCAAAGCACTTGAAAATCCAGCCAAGCCTTTAACATTTTGCCACACAGCATAGTCTGTGACAATGTTGCATATGTTCCGTTGAAGAATTTTGAGCAGGCCATAAGGAAGTCCATGATTTCCTCAAGCAGAGGAACTAACATTTTGTGGCTGCTTGTCTAGTGAAGTGGTGGCCCATGAATTGTAGGTATCCATGCACATCCATTGAAAGATTTACCTAATGGCAGCTCTACCTCAGTTAATTTCCCAGTGCTTCACTTTTGTACGATGCAACATAAAGCAAGTAGGAAAACACAGGGCTGGCTGAGATGAGTACTGGGGACAGTAAACATGACTACCCTGCCTCTTTCCCTGTTTCGAGCAGATTTTACATCAACATGGTCAAGCCTTTTTAGATGTTTCAGGAATGCGATCAGAAATGTGCCATTCCTGCAGCATTGTTACATCCTCCAGAATGTATGAAGTGGAGGCTGCTGCTTCTGTAGCAATAACGCTTTCAACGACTGACAAATGAAAGTCAAGGAAAGACATGAGTCTTCCTGTGGTTGTCTGACGATAAACAACATGCGCATTGTATGTTGCCATCTGGATCAGGTGGGTAAACAGTTTCTTGTACTAAGTGCGAGTTTTATGACTCACATTGTGTGGCTGAAAAACCTGCAATCAAGTATACAGTTTGGCTTGTGAACTTCTGCCATCCGATCCCAAACTGTGATGGATGAAGTGCTCTCATCATGAATTGCAGTGATCATGTACACATTACGCCAATCCAAGAACTTGACTGTGAGCAGTTTGTTGGAATGCAGTGTGGTGTTCTGGGATTCCTGGAGAGTCTTACAAACAAGCTCCTGGGGGAATCCTTTGAGGTGACATTGAACTGTACCTCAGGTCACAGTGGCAGCATTGTGCAGCTCACTGAACAGCATTAATCCCATATATACATTGTCCAAATAAAGGTCATAGCCTACTTGATGGAGTGTTGGACAAGATCCCATTCAATCTTTCCTTTGACTTCCAGTGTGGGAGGGAAACCTAAATGGTTTAGAATTTAGTCCTTCCTTTTATATACTATCAGGCTGTACACATAGCCAGTGGAGCTCTCATTCACCATCTATAGCTTGATGCCATAGCAAGCTCTTTTGCATGCAATGTGCTGCCTGAACAGCAGCAGCCTTTTGTACAGGGTCAAGGACTCATCAATGGCTATTTTCTTTCCATCTCTGGAAACCTGGAAGACAAATGTTCTACGACAGGCCGAATTCTGGACACCCTGTCATGGTGCTGGATGGTCCCAGGCAATGCAGTAGAATTGTCATTGAATTGCAGCATGCACTGTAATAGCAAACAACTATCTCTGCTCATGTAAGGTGCATAGATGGGGGTTACCAAAACCATGCAAGCTGACCAGTAGGACTGCAAATTTGGTTTCTGCACTAACCCCATTTTGAGTGTAAGGCTCAAAAATATCTTCTTACTCCTCAAGCAAAGTGTGAATCCACTGGTGTGCCCTGGAACCAGGCCCAGAGTGCCTCCATGAGCTCTCAGAAATTGTTTGGCATGCAGCCATGTTTGCTGCACAATTTGTTTAAGGTAGTCAACATCCAAAAAGTGATAGACTTAGTCAGTTGGCAAAATGTTGGCCTTATCGACTTTACATCCAGCATTGTCAGTGTAAGGTGAAATTTGGGGCTAAGCTAAATTGGGGAGATGCCAAGAGAGCATTATGTCTGTGTTTGCTACCACATGTGCCTTCTCTCTGGATTGGTCTAACCTGCAACAGTTGTTCTGCTGCACAGTCTGTGTTTGTGAAGAGACAGCACAACTTTCTTCATTGTGTCCCTCAGAATTGCTGAAAAATGAGTCATCGGATGGAACTCCACCGACTGACATATCACTTCCAGATTCTGATCCAATTTCCTCTCCCTCAGATGCTGTTTTACTATCTGCTGTCTCACTCTCCAATCACTCTCTGATCCTGCCTCAGAGCTGTCCTACACAACCTGAGTTAGGACGAGAGCAGCCGTCATCTACCCGGTGCCATCTCTGTTACTGGCTGAACCATCCTTCTAAAATATTGTCCTATGTAGAAGGCAGATTTGTTGTTCTAAAGCAGTTAGTGGGTGTGTGCTTGAGTGATATGTGTGACAGCAAATAATGACAAAGTCACCTTACCTTGTCTCCTTTCTGAAGTCTTCAGGTTCTCCAAAGACATAAAAAAGACAAAGAACAACACAGTATTAAGTTGATGTAAATTTCAGTGAAATGATAATGAATTATTGATAGAGAACACTTTTTTTATATTTGTGTTTTCCTTGGGATCTGATCGTGGCCCCCAATGTAACCACATATTTATTAAAAAAGTAGTTACCACAGAGGATCGGCCTGTGATGAGGAGGGCCAACCCCCTGGTAATTTCTTCATTTTTATATATATATATTTTTTAACATTTACCCCCTCGGTGGTGATGATGCCTCCAGGTGTTAACCACCATATTTTTTCAAGAACATATGGCCCTGCGGGGGGCTGCCCAACTGCACAAAGGCCCATCACCAATTACAATTTCCTGGTGGCCTAATGTTGTTTCTTAACTGTGGAGCATGGCCGTGCTCAATCCACGGCCATGTAATGTTTCCAGGAAGGCACCATTTGAAAGGAGAGGCTCTTCCCTTTCCAAGGATGTCTCCCTGACATCTGGGGAGCCATCTCAGCCCCCAACCCTTACTGATGATGGAAAAGTGCTTACTTGCTGTCTTCTCCCTTGCCAGTGGGGAATATGTGATGTCAGCGCACTTGGTAGCACACTGACATCACAGATGGGCAGAAGGGGACTCGGGGAGAGATGTAGAAGCAATTCCGCATCACTACTGGGGCAAAAAAATAATTATTTGCCACTTTGCACCATAGGATTTGTTAAAGCCCTCCCTGTTGACAGAGGCACCTAAGGGGTTAAGGGTCACATTAGCTATTTTGTAGGCACTATGTCAATATTTTGCTTTTGCTAGTAAGAACATTTCTAACACAAAAGAATCAAATGTATTTTTCTTATGTGTAACTTTTCTTGGATAAATATCAGTTCTCCTACACCCTACATGCTTACTTTTTTGCAGCTGGTTCTAGGTTCATCTTATATGTGCCCTTATGCATATCTAATGTGCGTGCCACCCCATAAATCTAATCTACTGCTCCATTCTCATTTTTTCTTTATGTCATTTGCTTTAACACCTGAATGTTTAATATTTTCCAGTGAGCCTCCTATATATTGATTACTTTATTGTATTTCTTAAATGTATATGGTACAGCTACCTGATCCTCAAATGTGTCCCATTTCAAATATCTTCGCCCACCATCTTCTATTCACTCTTGATACAATGCAAATGAACCACAAAACAAGGAGGGTGTGGTGTAGCTTTGGAGCCCATAAAGGGGACACCTATCCATTAAACCAATGCATCCACTCAATCATCCATCCTTTCACTTACCCACCCCCTTTGTCCATCCATTCATTATCCATTCAATCATCCATCCATCCTTTTGCTCATATATCCACCCTTTTGATCCATGTATCCGTCATTTCACTCCATCCATCCATCAAACTTCCTTTGGCTCATCCACCTATCCACCCTATCACTCAGCCATCCATCCTTACACCCATCCACCCACCCTTTGTCCCACCCATCCATCCATTCACACATCCCTCCATTTACCCTTTCACTCAGCCATCCATAGTTTAATTCACTCATCCATCCAGCTATTTAGTCTTCCATCCATCAATTCACCCTTTCAATTATCCATCCATCCATTCTTTCATGCTGTCTACCTTGCCTTTCACTCATCAATCCATTGTTTTACTCATCCATATTTTCATACATACTTTCACTCATCCATCTTTTTGCTCATCCATCCATACTTTCACTCTATCCAGCCATCCATTCATCATTCCACTCATCCATCTATTTACCCTTTCACTCATCTATCCATCCTTTCACTCATTCTGTCATCTATCCAGCTGTTCTCTCACCATCTATCAACGCATCCATCCACTCATCCCCTCAGATTACAGGACATTTCCCTCACAAAAATGTGATGACGTTATGTGATTATACCCAATCTTTGACATTAACTGGGCATTTTGGGTAAGTAAAAGTATTGGGATCTATGCAGAGCACACAAGCCTCCCTGTTCGGTTCTCAATGGATCTCTAGACTTCAAAAATGTCTGGTATTGGTGGGCTACCTTGAGTGGCACCCAGGCCCAGCACTAAATACCACGACTTCTCACATCCAATGAATCATTGTAATTTAAGTCAAACATCTTGAGATTCCCATGGTTCATTTTGAGTTTGTTTTTGCCTCCCCTGAAAGATTCTCACTCAAGCAGGATATTATTTTATCCAAAGAATGCTGGGTGGTAGGATTTTTGGCACTCTTCACAAACTCCAAAACATTCTCTTACAAAAATATGAAAGCACTCTGTGATTTCACCGAAAAAACGGCATTTTCAAGTTATTCTGGCTAAGAAAATGTAGTGAGATCGACCCAAGCCACAACACCATAAACACCAATGGGCATGTGCTTTTAAGAAAGGTCTGGGGGTGGTAGGTATCCCTAATTACGGAAGTACTCCAGAGCGAAATACAGCACCTATGCTAATCTCAAGAATAAATGTAATTGAAAAGAATAATCTTGATGTGTCTAGTGTGTGTTTCAGGGCCTTGCCTGGCACCGGATATGCCACAGCAGGCATACTATTCAGCACTCACTCACATTTCTAGATTTAAACAATTTCTGGGGTTATTTCTAGATTTAAAAAATGTCTGGGGTTGGCAGTATTCCCTGGATGCTGGCCATCACCAGCTCGCAACACTGCAGCTATTTATATCCAAGAATAATTGTAAATAAAATTAAAAAAACATAGGGCCATATTTATACTTTTTGACGCACAACTGCGCCAACGCAGTTGTGCGTCAAAAATGTTAACGCCGGCTAACGCCATTCCAAAGTGCCATGCGGGCGCCTTATTTATGGAATGACGTTAGCCGGCGGAGCTGACTGGTGTGCGTAAAAAAAAATGACCCACACCAGGCAGCGCCGGCATAGGGGAAAATGGAGCTTGGGAGTCAAAAAATGGGGCAAGTCGGTCTGAGGCAAAAAATCTGCCTCAACCCGATTAGCGCCATTTTATTTGACTCCCACCCTCCATTGACATGACTCCTGTCTTAGCAAAGACAGGAGTCATGCCCCCTTGCCCAATGGCCATGCCCAGGGGACTTCTGTCCCCTGGGCATGGTCATTGGGCATAGTGGCATGTAGGGGGGCACAAATCAGGCCCCCCTATGCCACAAATCTTTTTTTTTTAAATTACTTACCTGAACTTACCTTAAGTTCCCTGGGATGGGTCCCTCCATCCTTGGGTGTCCTCCTGGGGTGGGCAAGGGTGGCAGGGGGTGTCCCTGGGGGCATGGGAGGGCACCTCTGGGCTCCTTCCGAGCCCACAGGTCCCTTAACGCCTGCCCTGACCAGGCGCTAAAAAATGACGCAAAAGCGGCTGGACGTCATTTTTTTTGACCCGCCAACTCCCGTGAGCCATTTTTGCACGGGAGTTTAAATAAGGCGCACATGCCTTGGAGTAATTTTTTAGACGGGAACGCCTACCTTGCATATCATGAACGCAAGGTAGGTGTCCACGCAAAAAAATGACGCTAACTCCAAGATCTTTGGCGCTAGACGGGTCTAACGCCAAAGTATAAATATGGAGTTAGCGTCGGATTTGCGTAAAAAAAAACAACGCAATTCCGGCGCAAACAGAGTATAAAAATGCCCTGTAATGCTTCTAATGTGCGTTTTGATGCCTTTCCTGTCGCTAGTGATAAGTGCACACACACAAGTGGGATGCCATTTTTATAGCAAGAATTGTGGGAATGCTCTGATGTACAGGGCATCATACTGTTCTCACACACCACATGGGGAGACAACAACCCGATACAGATGAGAGAACCCCGAAATATAATCATAAAATAGGATTCAAAGAAGTTAAGCACCTCAGCCAGAGCTACATGAGAAAGACAATAAGGCCCTCATTACAACCCTGGAGGTCGGTGTTAAAGCAGCGGTAATACCGTCAATAGGCCGGCGAAAAAAAAAATTGAATCACGACCATGGCCGAAACCGCCAACATAGACAGCCACTTTAACACTCTGACCACCATGGCAGTAGAAACAAACACCGCAGCGATAACCGCCAACAGACAGGCGGAACACAAGGTTCCGCCCACTGTATTACAACACTCGTATCCGCCACCTTTTCCGGGGCGGTACAAATGCCATCAAAAGCACAGCGGAAACAGGACTTGGAAAGGAAACCACTTACCTTTCGACACTTAACGAACAACCAGGACGCCATGGAGCCCAGACTACAGGTGCTTCCCATGCTGGTCTACCTCCTCTTGTATCAGGAGCAGCAAAGACGCCAGCGACGACCACAGTGAGTACTGCACCTAGCACACAGGGAAAGGGGGGAGGGAAAAGAGAGTGACACACACACACAACAAGCAACACCCCCACCCCCCATCCTCACCCACAACCCCATACACACAAATATAGGCAGCAACATTACATATACACCTGTCACCCCCTGGAAGAATGCAAGGACCAAAGAAAATGATTGTAAGGAGTGTAATCAATAAAAATCAGATAGGCCAAATTAAAAAATCAGTATATACAAATATATTAATTAAATCATTGTCTGTGGATCAGTGTCCCAAAATGCATGGGCGAAGCCCACACAAGATACCTGACTCAAAGTGGAGAGAACACTGCAGGGGCATCAGATGGAAAATAAATAGGCACTTCAGGGGGAGGGGGGCACCCCAGCCGGATGAACGGAAGACGCCACTGCTCCACGAGGGGGCTCCATGCCCACTGATTGGTCCTGGGGAGCGCAAAGCCACAGTCTCTCAAGTCTCCCCAGTGGGTGGTTTGCCCCCTGCTTCATCCTGGGGAGTGCAAAGCCACAGTCTCTCAAGACTCTCCAGTGGGTGGCTTGCCCACTGCTTTATACTGGGGAGTTCAAAGCCACAGTCTCTCAAGTCTCCCCAGTGGGTAGTTTCTCTCAAGTGGATAACAGTCTCCACTGGTTCTGGAGGGGCTTTGTGCCCAGAGTGATTCATCCTGCCAAGGACTGAGGTAGTGAATGTGAGTCTCTACTGGTTCTGGAAGGGGCTTGGTGGTCAGAGTGCTTCATCCTGCCAGGGACTGAGGTAGTGGATGTGAATCTCCACTGGTTCGGGAGGGGGCTTGGTGCCCAGAGTGCTTCATCCTGCCAAGGACTGAGGTAGTGGATGAGAATCTCCACTAGTTCTGGAGGGGGCTGGGTGCCCAGAGTGCTTCATCCTGCCAAGGATTGAGGTAGTGGATGTGAATCTCCACTGGTAATGGAGGGGGCTTTATGCCCAGAGTGCTTCATCCTGCCAAGGACTGAGGTAGTGGATGTGAATCTCCACTGGTTCTGGAGGGGGCTTGGTGCCCAGAGTGCTTCACATGCAGTGTGGCAGGTCCCATTCCCTCACCTGGGTGTGTGTGCCATGAGATTGCCTGGGAACAGATAGCATGATACTCCATGGAGGCAGAGACACACTCCACCCTGCTGCGACTTCGCCTGGCACTTGCTGGTACAGACAATGCTGGGAGTCATGCCTCATGTACGCTGGGCAGGGTCCAGGACATCTCCTGCAGCCTTGGACGGCTGGCCACTGGGGATAATTGCCATGTCAGCTGTGGTGGCACTAACTGAGCACATCGCGGGGATGGTGGCGGTGGTTGCGGCGGTGTCTGTGGCAGAGGTGTTGGCGGTGATGCATGTTTCTGCACCTGTTGAGGGACACAACAGGACGTATCCTGCAGCCTCGGATGGCTGCCCACTGGGGATGATGCTGGGGACTGTTGGTGAGGCAGCAGACGTGCAGGTGGCGGTAACGGTGGCGGTGCTGGTGGCGGTGCAGGTGGTGGTGTCTAACGCCGTACTGGTTGATGTTGTGGTTGACAGAAGGGGTGACTCTGGTCCCTCAGCCGGAACCTCTGTGCCCTGTCCTGACCTGCTCTTCAGCTTGTGTCCCTTTCCTTCCTTTGATGTCGCTGCTGGTGCCTTTCCACTGTCCCCTTTTGGCTTGGAGGAGCCCTTGCTTGCTGGTAGGTGTGGCTTCTCCCTCTGGCATGTGGGCACGTTCTTCACCTTGGCAGGTGGCGGAATGGTCTGCTCCTTGACCTCGCTAGGTGGCACACTGGCAGCCCTGACGGGTGGCACCCGCGATGTGACCAGACTTGCTGAGACCACTGTGCTGGAGGATTTGGTGGCTGAGGGGCTGGTGCTGGGCTGGGACCCGGACAGCCTGGCCCTAGGGGAAGGACGGGGGGAGGTGTAGGGAAGAGGTCAAAGTTTGCGAGGAAGAGTTTCTTAGACACAATGGGACGGGAAGATAGAGGGGGTTTGGGAGTGGAGGAAGAGGTAGTGGTTGTAGGAGGTGTAAGTTTGGTGAATTTGGGTGAAGGTGCATGAGCCGGAGGCTGTTGTGAGGTGGATGGCTGTTGGGTGTGTGCGTACCTGCGTTTGTGTAGTTTGGGAGGAGGGCTCACAGGCACACTGGGAGAGGACACAGGGGATGTGTGAATGGTAGTGGAGGTGGTGAGTGCATGTGAGCGGTGTGTGTGATGGGCGTGCTGGTGATGGAGGTAGTGGATGAAGATGTAGTGCATGCAGGTGTGAGTGGAGATGAGACAGGGAGGGAGGAAGAGGACGTGGAGGAGGGGGACACAGTGGAGGCAGTGGATGTTGGTGTGTCTGCATGGGGATGGTGCTTGTGTGAGTGCTGGTGGGATGTGTGGTGCTTATATTTGCCATGTCCACTCTTGTGTGTTGATGGGTGTGCATGCTGGTCTGATGGTGTGCTTGGGATAGGCTGCGGTACAGGGGATTGGGTCTGGGTGGGGGAAGTTGGAGATGGGAGGCTGGACACAGGGACAATGGCTGCCATCAGTGATGAAGCCAGAGCCGGAAATGCTCTCCGTTGGGCTGCCTGGCCAGAATGAATGCCCTCCAGGTATGCATTTGTTTGCTGCAAATGCCTCTCAACACCCTGGAGGGCATTCAAAATGGTAGATTGCCCAACAGTGAGGGATCTCAGGAGGTCAATAGCCTCCTGACTGAGTGCAGAAGGGCTGACTGGGGCAGGGGCTGAGGTTCCTGGGGCGAAGGAGATGCCCACCCTCCTGGGTGAGTGGGCACGGGAAACTCGATGAGGGGCTGCTGGGAGGGCAGTGCTGGTGGGGAGGTGGCAGCTGTACCTGTTGATGCGGTGGGGACAGAGGTGCCTGCCACGGCAAAGGAGCTCCCATCAGAGGATAAGTCGCTGTCGCTGGTGTCTGCTCCTGTCCCCGTCGTGGAGCTCCCCTCGCCCTCCATCCCACTGGTGCCTTAGGACTCCGTTACTTCACCCTCCAGGGCCATGTGGGATGCATCTCCCTCCTGCTTCGGTGCCACTGCTCCTCCGCCAGATGATGCTAATGCATGCAAGGACAGGGTGACAAACCAAAAAGGGGGGGGAAGACAGAAGAGACACATGGTCAATGCATGCAACACCACTACCGTTGTCGGACACAACACACAGGGAGCAACCCTATGCACTAATCCATGCACTGACAGGGCAGGGGAAAAGCACATGCCCGTAGGGGACTCTGTCAAGAACCATATTATGCACAGCTGGAAGCCATAGGACCCTGACTAGGTGTAGAGGGCAAATACCACCTTTGGGGTTGGACAGGGAATGAGGCTGCAAATCAATGGATCTACTTTTGCGCGTCTGCCCTGGCCTAGGGGAACCCACAGCCTACCCCCCCCAGACACCTTGTAATGTGCCCAGAATCAGCTGAATGAAAGTGTACTCACCCCCTTGTGACTGCTGTGATGCCCTCAAGCGCACACCATCCACACATGCTGGCCTGTCCCCGTGTCTCTTCCATCCACAACACTCCATACAATCATGTGCCATCCACCATCACACAGTTTACTCACCTGTTTGTCTGGAGGACCGTACGGTTGCGTGTACTGGGGGAGGACCCCATTCACCAGTTTCTCCAACTCCTCCGCAGTGAAGGCAGGGGCCCTTTCCCCAGACACTGTAGCCATTGTCGCTTCCAGACACAGGTCACAGCAGCACTTGCAGTGTAGGTCCTCTCCTGTTGAAGGTCAGGTATCAAGTGAGGGAAATGATAGAAAATGGCAGTCACGTCCACGGCGGTGCGTACCGTCACCGCCGGCGTACATCGTCATTGGCTCCTGGAACCTATAGGGCCCAATGATAACGAATGCTGAACTGTGCCACGGTCCTCTACCGTCTACCGCGACGGTTTACAACGCCAGCGCACTTACCTCATTTCCCCTTGTCCCACCTTAAAGGTCCGGAAGCCGCCATTTCAGGGGGCCACATAGCAGGCCAAATAACTGTGTCACACCTATTTAGGCCATGAATACGTCCAGACAAAGGCACACAAAGGAAAGTTCACTATTGTGCTAAACAGCCTTGTGAAACCTATGCTTTGTATGACCCTCTGCTCACCCTTCTCCTCCATAGGACACGTCTGCTGGGGCAGGTGATGAGATGGCAGCATCCTCTGGGGCACAGACCCCTGGTGGACCTGTCTACAATGGAAGACAGACACATAATTATCACTTACAGACTTGATCGTGCAACAATCCAGAAACTGTGTGCCCATTTGGAGCCTGACCTGATGTCAGCTATCTGCCATCCCCCATTAGCAAACACAATACCAGCATCCACAGACACACAACACCATCACCCATACAACATCCACGCACCTCAAAAAACACACACCAACTCATCCCCCCACACATCACAACAGACATCACCTCACACATCACCCATCACTACATCATGGCACCTCAAAGACACCCCGGGTTCTCAGAGGAGTAGCTAGGGTCATGGTGGAGGAAATAACCCGGGTAGAGCCACAGCTATTCAGATCACATGTGATTAGACTTTTTCATCCTTGGCACAGTCTCCCTTAACATTTTGCCTCTGTTCCTCAGGTTGTTGATGTGTGCTGGACTCTGATTTTGCTGTTTGTGTTACTCTGGGCACTTTACCACTGCTAACCAGTGCTAAAGTGCAAGTGCTCCTTTACAAAATGTGTATGGAATTGGTTTATCCATGATTGGCATATGTGATTTACCAGTAAGTCCCTAGTAAAGAGCACTAGAGGTGCCAGGGCCTGTAACTCAAATGCTACTAGTGGGCCTGCAGCACTGGGTGTGGCACCCACACAAGTAGCTCTGTAATCCTGCCTCAGATCTGCCACTGCACTGGGGTGGCACAACCAGTGCTGCACGCCCACTAGTAGCATTTGATTTACAGGCCCTTGCACCTCTAGTGCACGTGTGTGCAGTTTTAACTGTAAATTCGACTTGGCAAGTGTACCTACTTGCCAGGCCTAAACCTTCCCTTTTCTTACATGTAAGATACCTCTAAGTTAGGCCCTAGGTAGCCCCAATGGCAGGGTGCAGTGTATGGTTAAGGTAGGACATATAGTAATGTGTTTTATATGACAGCGAAATATTGCTAAATTCATTTTCACTGTCGCAAGGCCTGTCCCTCTCATAGGTTAACATGGGGGCTACCTTTAAATCTGATTAAAGTGTAGATTCCCTTTGAGAGCGGATGGACATGTGGAGTTTGGGGTCTCTGAGCTCACAATTTAAAAATACATCTTTTAGTAAAGTTATTTTTAAGATTGTATGTTTGAAAATGCCACTTTTAGAAAGTGACTCTGCCTGTTTGTGGATTCCCTGTCTGGGTCAGTTGGACAGTTGGGCTGGTTGCACCTCACACTAGACAGAGACACAAAGGGAGCTGGGGGGTAGTCTGCATTTCCTGATGAGCCATCTGTGCTAGGAGGGAGGGGAGGAGTGGTCACTTACACCTGAAAGGGCTGTGCATGTCCTCACACAATGCAGTCTCCGACCCCCTGGTGAGTGCCTGGGGCCTCGCCTGGGCAAGGCAGGATTTCACATTCAAAAGAGACTTTACTTTGAAGTAGGCCTACTTCAAAGGAGAAATTGGGTATAAGAAGGGCACCCAAAATCACAGACTTTACAACACTTGTGGAAACAAGAGGAACCTCTGCCTGGAGAAGAGCTGCAAAGCTGAGGAAGAAGAGCTGCCCTGCCTGTGACTGTGCTTTGTGGAGATATCCTGCAGTTGCTGCTTCTGCCAGAGTAAGAGGGCAAAGACTGGACTTTGTGTGCCTTCCATCTTGTGAAGAAATCTCCAAGGGCTTGATTTAGAGCTTGCCTCCTGTTGTTCGAAGTCTCAGGGACAGCAAAGACTTCTCTCTGCCAGCACCTGGAGTCTCTGGAGAGACTCCTGCTCTGACAATTGGTGCCCTAGCCAGTCCATGGGCCCTTGAAAGGAAAAGCTGATGAAAATTCAAGGAAATCAGCTTCAGACAACTCCGGACCAACGCCTCTGCTGAATCCGGTGCCGCCGCCTGCAACTGACTCTGTGATGTTTGCTGGAACGTGCTGACCTTCCCAGGCCCGACATGGCTGGAGCCCCGCCAAAGTCTGTGAATCCGTGGAAGTCGCCGCACCACGTCGTGACCGACACCACTCGAAGTGCGCAGATTCAATGTTTCGCACAGAGGCCACGATCCCCGACTTCGCGCATCGCCTTGTTTTCACTCTTCACCAAAGGTACTGTACCTGGGGGTCTACGTGACTCCATGTCCGGCGCCGCTGGTGTTGGATTGTTGGGAACAACTCTGTCACGACACCGTGTTAACACCTCATCGAAGCATTTTGTGTTTCTAAGTGCTATTTTTGAGTTTCATCTTTAAAAATTCATAACTTGACTTGTGTATGTCGAATTTGTGTCGTTTTCGTCTTGTTTTGTTTAGATAAATATTTCCTATTTTCTAAACTGGTGTTGTGTCATTTTGTAGTGTTTTCATTAAGTTTCTGTGTCTGTTGGTACAAATACTTTAAACCTAGCATTCTGAAGTTAAGCCTACTGCTCTGCCAAGCTACCAAGAGGGTAAGCAGGGGTTAGCTGAGGGTGATTCTCTTTTTCCCTGACTAGAGTGAGGGTCCTTGCTTGAACAGGGGGTAACCTGACTGTCAACCAAAGACCCCATTTCTAACATTGGTGATCAGCTGTTGGGATTTGGACTTGTATTTATACTTGACATACAGTGATTAAATGTACACTACTGTTTGAGTTCAGACCACTACGTGACCACATACTACTTGTCTTGTGATTTTTTCTTTTCTCTCTTTGGGACCATTTTTGTTCTACTTCTATTTTTGCTGATCCCTTGAGTGACTTTTTTTTGGAAAATTAATTTGGGAACTTGTTTTTTGACTTGGAACTTTGCACTTTTGTTTAACTCTTCATCATGTCTCAATCTGGAGATGCATCAGCTGGAGCTGATTTTGACATAGAGAATTTGGAGAGCTACACCGTGGCTCAGTTGAAGCAGTTCTGCAAAGATTTGGCCTGTCCCATTAAGAACTCTTCCAAGAAGGAGGAGCTACAAAAGGCACTGCGGGCCTGGGTGATAGCCAAAGAGGTTGAGGGGCACACAGAGGAGGAGCAGGTGAGGAGGAGAGGGTGCAGGCCACTCACAATGATGTAGTGGCTAGGCCTGTTATGTCCAGGGAGAGAGTCTACAGGATAGGTAGCAGTGTGTCCTCCAAGGGTCTAACACCTGAGGAGTTACAGGACAGACAGGCAGAGAGGGAATACCAATTGGAGCTGAAAAAGTTCAGTCTAAAGATGGAGATGGAAAGGGAGATGGAGCAGAGAATGTTAGCCATTGAGGAAAGGAAGCTGTAGCTGGCCCATGAACTTAGCTTAAACGAGTTAGACACAAGGAGCCAGTCTAGCAGAGATGGTGGGAGCAATCCTTCAGTGCAGCCTGAAAGGAGGGTGCACATTCCTAAAGACCTGGTGAAGGATTACAAGAGGGAAGATGACATACACTTGTTGTTCAAGGGGTATGAGTCTACTCTCCACATGAACCTGGTCCCTGAAGCTCATTGGGGAGCAGCTCTGTGGAAGCACTTTATGGTAGAAGGGAGGGATACACTGACAGCCTTAGGGGATGCTCAGAATCTCACTTACACTATAATGAAGGATGCCTTACTCACAAGGCATGGTCTCACCCCTGAGCAGTATAAGGACAACTTTAGGTCCTCTAAGAAGAATGAATTCCAAACATGGTTGGAATGTGTTGATTCTTATTGCAGGTCACTGGATGGTTGGGTGAAGGGCAGTAAGGTAACTACGTATGAGGGGCTTTACAATCTGATTGCTTGGGAGCACTTGTACAGTTTATGTTTTCCAGAGCTGTGCCAGCACCTGATTGACAGCAAGCTGACTGACCCCAGGAAGCTTATGCAGGAAGCAGACCGCTGGGAGATCACCCGAGTCCAATAGAGTTATGGGGGAGACCACGCCAAGGGTGGGCAGGGTCCCTCTCAAAAGAAAGGGGGGTAAGGGTAAACAGGGGGAGTTCTCTAAAGGGCCCCAAACTGATTCCCAGGGTAAGGATTCCCAACCCCCCAGTAAAAAGAAGCCATGGTTCTCCAAAGGGAAGTCAGTGGCAGGTGGTCCCCCACGTAAGTGCTATGCATGTGACCAGGTGAGTCATGTGAGGGGGGACCCCAAATGGCCCAAAAGACAGCCATGGGCAGCAGGTTCATCCTGGTCTTGGTGGACCATGCCACCCGGAACCCAGAGGCCATTCCTCTAGGGACCGTCACTGCCCATGTGGTGGGCTGTGCCTTGATCGGAGTTTTTACCCGCATGGGGTTCCCCAAGGAAGTGGTATCTGATAGGGGTACCAACTTCATATCTACGTATATGAAGTCTCTGTGGAAGGTGTGTGTGGGGTAACCTACAAGTCCACCACCCCCTACCACCCCCAAGGTAATGGTGTGGTTGAGAGATTCAACCGCACCTTGAAAGGCATGACCCAGGGCCTGCCAGAGGCCTTGAGGCCGAAGAGGGATGCCCTCTTGCCATGCCTTCTGTTCGCTTACAGGGAGATGCCTCAAAAGGGACTTGGCTTTAGCCCCTTTGAGATCATCTATGGCCACCCTGTGAGGGGACCTTTGAGTCTGGTGAAGGAAGCTTTGGAGAACGCTCCTAGTAAACCACCCCAGGATGTATTTAGCTACATGCTGGCTTTAAGAAACCAGACTGCCCGCTTCAGGAGTCTTGCTTAGGAGAACCTGTAAGCAAGCCAGAAGGCTATGAAACGGTGGTACGACTGGAATGCCACTCTGGTCGAGTTTCAACCTTGTCAGAAAGTGTGGGTGATGGCACCAGTGGAGCCTAGGGCACTCCAGGATAAGTGGACTGGGCATTTGAAGTGGTAGAGTGCAAGAGCAAAGTCACCTACCTAGTGGGCTTGCGGTCTCCAAGGAACCCTTTAAGGGTCCTGCATGTCAACCTCCTCAAGCCACACTTTGAGCAGACTGAGCTGTCAATGCTCCTTGCAACAGATGATGGGGTAGAGGAGGAGAGTGAGCCTCTTCCCGACCTCCTGTCTGCAGGAGAAAAGATGGGTCAGTGGAGGAAGTAATCATCTCTCCCTCCCTGACTAAGGGGGAGCAAGGTGACATTCGCCACGTGTTGGGACTGTTTTTCTCACTGTTTTCTCTGATCCCATGAGTCACACATTTGTGCACACATGATGTGGACACTGGGGACAGTACACCTATTAAACAGAAGATTTACAGGGTGGCTGACAGGGCTAGGGCATGCATTAAGGATTAGGTATCCAAAATGCTTACCCTAGGGCAGTGGTTCCCAAACTTTTTCGACCCGCGGCTCCCTTCACCTATATTGGCCATTGCCCGTGGCTCCCCATTATGTCACTTTCTTTTTGTGTAGGCGATGTAAGCCCAGCCTCGGGAGTACTTCAATTTTTCTCCCTACAAATAATTAGGATGAAGGCGATGAAGGTATTATCAAATTGGTAACAAAATAAAAATATAAGTTGTTTACAGGGAGGGAGGACTGTGGGCCTATAATTTATTTTGGACAATTTAAATAGCACTTTTTAAACACAAATGGGGAAAAAAGGAAAGGTGTGCTTTATAATGAGAAAAGGGCGTCATGACCAACCAAAACACTGAAATAACTAATTTCGGTTTTTTGTAGTTCAACAAAATAAATACAGAGGCATGGAAACAGATCATGTGCTCCAGTAATTATACCTAAAATCAGTCAAAATAGCCCCATTACATACAAGTTCATACTACTGTCTCTTTTTTAGGCGCAAACCAATCAGTAATAAAAATGTAAATATGTAAATGTGATTGTATTTAGCAATATAAAATTAAGAATTTTCTTTAACATCAATGGTGCATCATAAATCTCCCCTGCAAGGCCTGGAGTGCATGCAACTTGACCCTGACTTCTCCTAGCAAATTAACTGGGTTATTTCCAAATACAAATTAATTCGGTTCTTTCCAAATATTTTCCTGTTTTTCGGACAGGGGCTCCCAGGGGAATGGTTTTGTGAAGCTGCAAAGGCAGTGCGCGAGGGAGCAGATAGAAACAAGATCATTGTGAATAATGCTTTCGTTTTAAGTCTCTGTAAACACTGTTATCAAAGCTGCCTAGATGCAGCATGTTTCCAAAATGCACGCGGCGCCCCTGGCAACTTCTAACAGCGCACCCGGGTGCCGCGGCGCACAGTTTGGGAACCACTGCCCTAGGGGTTAATGAGCACTCCAACAGTCCTTGGGCCAACCCAGTGGTATTGGTACCAAAGGCTTCTGCACCTGGTGCCACTCCAGAACTCAGGTTCTGTGTGGACTACCAGGGACTCAATGCGGTCAGCAAGACTGACGCACACCCCATCCCCCGAGATGATGAGCTCATTGATCGGTTGGGAGCTGCCAAGTACCTCAGTATGTTTAACATCTGGGTACTGGCCGAATGCCTTAACTGAGGGGGCCAAGGAGAGGTCAACATTCTCTACCCTAGATGGACACTTTCAATTGAAAGTAACACCATTTGGGATGAAGAATGCCCCTGCCACCTTTCAGAGGCTGGTCAAGCAGGTGTTGGCTTGGCTGGATGAGTTCAGTGCCGCCTACCTAGATGACATTTCTGTGTTTAGTTCCACATGGGAGGAACACCTGCAACACCTCTGTGAGTGTTAGAGGCCCTGCAGAAGGCAGGCCTCACTATTAAGGTGAGCAAGTGCCAAATAGGGCAGGGTTCTGTGGTGTACTTAGGACAGCAGGTGGGGAGTGGCCAGGTGGCACTCCTATAGCCTAAAATTGACACAATTCTGGCTTGGGAGCCTCCCAAGACCCAGACTGAAGTGAGAGCCTTTTTAGGTCTCACAGGATATTACAGGAGGTTTGTTAAGTGATGTGGTATTATTGTTACCCCCTTAACCGAGTTGACTTTTAAGAAGCAACCCAGGGAAGTGATCTGGACTGAGGCTTGCCAGAATGCTTTTGATGCCCTGAAGGCTGCCATGTGCACAGCACCTGTGCTGAAGGCACCTGACTATTCCAAGGAGTTTGTTGTGCAAACAGACGCCTCAGAGCATGGTATTGGAGCAGTACTCTCAGAGCTTAATGAAGAGGGCCTAGATCAACCCGTAGCCTTCATTAGCAGGAGGCTGCTAACCAGGGAATGTAGGTGGGGTGCCATAGAATGTGAAGCTTTTGCTGTGGTCTGGGCACTGAAGAAGCTAAGACTTTACTTGTTTGGGACTCCAAGGTGCAGCAGACATACATTGCTAGGAAGATGGAGCTATGGCGGAGGATCATGGACAGGGTCAACGCCATGGAACAGCACCCAAGAAGAAGGGATGACATCAGGAAGAGGTGGAATGACCTACGGGGGAAGGTGCATTCCATGTTTGCAAGACACCAGATAGCTGTACAGAGGACTGCTGGTGGACCCCCACCTCCTCCCCCACAGGCTAACAACATGGGAGGAGCAAGTCTTGGCAATACTGCATCCTGAGGGTCTGGCAGGAGTAGCAGGAGGACTGGACTCTGGTAAGTCAAGTCTATACTATCACTCCCTACCTGCATGTCATCACATACCCCAACCCTCACCCTCACTTCCATCACTCCACCACTACCTACACACCCCACCATCACAACCCACCCATCCCAATACCAAGCCCTGCATACAACACCTATGAATGGACCCCTATCACAGACATGCATGGACACCTATCACCAAAGCATGCACACCTCAGACAATCACCTAGCCAACCAAATCAGCACACACAGAAGCCTAAGCTGCCAGGGCAAACACAATCTAACAGGGCAACACACCCATGTACAATATGTCACATGCAGAAACTATAACACTGCATTTACATCCTCCCAGGTGGCCCACACACCTCACCGGAGAGGAGGTGCCAGCAACATCCAGTCACCTCCCAGAAGAGGTCCACAGTGATGACAACAGCTCTGCATGCCTGGATCTGGATGACCAAACTGGCCCTTCAGGGGCCTCTGGACAGTCGGTTATCCAGCCACAGTCCCATACTACCACAAAGCCTCCCCCCTCAGGAAACACCACTGTCCCATACCACTGTCCCCAGGACACGTCAATCAGCAGTATGTCGACCACTACAGGGATCCCAGGTCACCCCACAAACACAGGACGATCAGGGACCTGGGTTCAGTGGCAGTGGGCACACTGTTCAGGGGATAGAAGCACAGGACAACAGGGAAGCTGGGAGGACTACTGTGGGCCAGGGGGAGGACAGGCCCAGGGAACTGACTTTCCACGAGGCACTCACCACCATCCTGGGAGCACATCACCATTCCCAGGAGACGATGGGCCAGATACTGGCCAAGTTGCAGAAACCCAGTGGCTGCATGAGGGACAGTACCTGAGGATCAGGGAGGACCTGAGGGACATCCACACCACCTTGGTCACCATTGCAGGGGTGCTAGCAGACATAGCCAACACCACGAGGGAGGCAGTGGCACACCAACGGGCCCCTGACACTAGCCACACCGATGAACAGCCCTCCACCTACGCCAGTGGACAGGTGGCCCCACCACAGGAACAGCAGGCCACCAGCATCCCACCCCCTGCAGAAGGAGAACCACCCCACAAGCGGTCCCTGCGAACCAGGCAAAAGCCAGAGAACATTTCCAAGATCCCCCCAGGAAATAGGACTCTCCTGATTGTCACCCTTGTGTCCCACTCTGTCACCCTGTCCACCTTGAACTGCCATTGCTCCACTCCCTATGCCCCTTTGGACAATACGCCTGTGATACAAATAGACTGGACTCTACCCTGGACTCTCCTCCACATCACCTCAGCCCATTGAACATATCCCTCAACTTATTAGCACTTAAATAAACACCCTTTGAAAAAACACAAGTATGGAGTATGTCAATTCCTTTAAATATGTATTTGGTTAACAAGGTTTAAACATTGCAATTCAACTGTACAGTAATGTTTACATAGCTATGACCTGTAGTTTGCTGCAATCAATACACCAGGAGCCAGAGTGGGGCACAGATATCTGTAAATAGACATGTCAAAATGTACAGTAAGTGGCCATAGTAGTGGGAATATCAGCCTGCCAGTGAAAAATTACAATTCTAAAATGCAATGAAAAATGAAGTTACAGTGTCTTACCTGTGTGTCACTGGAAGTACTGTCGAATGATTGATGTTCTATTGTCCTCATCCTCTTCCTCTGTCTCTTTGTCACTGTGCCCAGGCTCCACGACTGCCACATGCCCATCTCCAGCCTCATCCTCCTGCAGAAAAGGCACCTGGCGACGTAAGGCAAGGTTGGGCAACATGCAACATGCCATGATGATCTAGCACACCTTCCTGGGTGAGTAGCACAGGGAACCACCTATTAGATGGAGGCACCGAAACCTGGCCATCAGGAGGCCCAAGGTGCGCTCTATAATTCTTCTTGTTCATCCATGTGCCTCATTGTAACGTTCCTCTGCCCTTGTCCTGGCATTCCTCACTGCGGTCAATAGCCATGAGAGGTTGGGGTAACCAGAGTCACCTGCAAATACTGAGGGATACTAGTTAGGCAGACACTAACCCTTTGGGCTAACCCCATATCCATACACCAACACCCACTGGGTTGGAACCAGGGCTCACCTATTAGCCACACCCTGTGCCTCTGGAGTTGAGCCATCACATATGGGATGCTGCTATTCCTCAGGATAAAGGCATCATGCACAGATCCAGGGTACTTTGCACTGACATGGGCGATGTACTGGTCAGCCAAGCACACTATCTTCACATTCATAGAGTGAAAGCTCTTTGATTTCTGAAAACCTGTTCATTTCTCCGGGGGCGAGGGGGGGCAAAGGCAATATATGTACCATCTATTGTCCCAGTGATGTTTGGGATATGTCCCATTGCATATAAATCAGCTTTCACTGTGGCCAAATCCTCCACCTGGGGGAAAACGATGTAGCTGCGCATGTGTTTCATCAGGGCACACAACATTCTGGTCAGCACTATTGAGAACATTGACTGTGACATTCCTGCTGCCAAGCCCACTGTCACTTGGAAGGAGCCAGTTTCCAAGAAATGGAGCACACATAGGACCTGCACAGGAGGGGGGATCCCAGTGGGGTGACGGATTGCTGAGATCAGGTCTGGCTCCAATTGGGCACACAGCTCTTGGATTGTGGCCCTATCAAGTCTGTATGTGAGGATAATGTTCCTGTCTTCCTTTGTTGCCAAGTCCACCAGAGGCCTGTACACAGGGGGATGCCTCCATCACCTATTCATCCACAGCGGTTGTAATCTAGAGGGCAAAACGATGAGCATCTGGTCAGTTTTCAACATTTCCTAAATGTATAGTGCATTGCATGATGTGACAGAAACAGTATGTTGATGTTGAGCCCCAAAATGTGCCTATGTGTGCTGTGACACATTTAGGTGCCATGGCCTGCCCCCCCCCCCCCGAAATGGCATCCACCTGTCCTGTTAGGAGGGACATGTGGAAATGATGTAATGCCTCTGACGTTGTGCGCCGTTGCAGGAGGCAGTCGAGTACCGCCGTGCAACTCCTCATTGGTTGTCATTGAGCCCTATAGGTTACAGTAGCCAATAGTGATGTACGCCGATGGTACGCACCGCCACAGACATGACCGTCATTTTCTATCTCTTCACTCACTTGCTACCTGACCTTCAACAGGAGGGGACCTACACTACAAGTGCTGTTATGACCTGTTTCTGGAAGCGACCACTGGGGAAAGGGCTCCTGCCTTCACCGCGGAGTTGGAGAGAGTGGTGGATGGGGTCCTACCCCAGTACCAAATGCTGTATGGGCCTCTAGACCAACAGGTGAGTAGACTGTGAGCACGATGCATGGGCCATGCATGCATGGAGTGCTGTATGTAATGGCCTCATGTAAGGGGGGGTGGTTGAGGGGTCCTGGGCAGCGTGCTGCATGTATGGTAGACAATGTATGTGTGTAAGAAGATGGGAGGGATATGGTGGGCCATGAGTGTAACAGGCTGGACGGTATCACTGATACCCTTTTTCTATGTGTATTTCCTCTGCAGGTCAGCACCCATCAAAAAAAGGGTATATGGCGTGCCATCGCCAAGGATGTGTGGGCCCTGGGGGTCTACAGCAGGCGGAGTACCCACCGTCGGCAAGGAAGAACGTGGAGGCCCAGCTAGGGATGGCCTCCCAACGAAGAGGGGGTGCCCATCGAACCCTGACCCCCTTGATGTTCTGCATATTGGCAGTAGCCTATCCGGAGCTGGATGGGCACGTGAGGGCATCACAGCAGCCACAAGGGGGTGAGTACAGTTTCCAAACATACTACTTGTGTGTGGTGAAGTGGTATCCGGGTGGGGGATGTGGGCCTGTTGTTGCCCTTAGGCCAGGCCAGACATTGCAGGGTAGGTTCCATGTGGGGCAGGGGCTGATGAAATCCACCTCCAACAAAGCTAATGGGCATCCACTTCTGGGCATGTGGGTCTCAGGTATGCAGCAATTGGGGTTAGGTATTCCTGTCCATGGGCTGGTGACTAGCATTGTGCAAGGTAGTGCTTTGCCTAATGCGTAGGGCTGTTACCTGTGTGTGAGTTTGTTGTGTACAGCAAGGGTGGTGTTGGTCCTGCCATTGACCAAGCGTTTCCTTTGTCTCTCCCCCCCTTTTTGTTGTGTTACCCTGTCCTTCTGTGCATTAGCCTCATGTGACAGAGGAGCAGAGGCACCGGCTATGGAGGGAGCTGCATCCCACAGGACCCATGATGACGAATCCACCGACAGAGAGGTCACCAGTGGGACGGAGGGCGAAGGAAGCACCACGGCAGAGACAGGAGAGGACAGTTCTGAAAGTGATGCCTCCTCTGATGGAAGCTCCCTAGTGATGGCGGACAGCTCTGTGGCCACCCCACCTACAGGTACAGCCGCCACCCCCTGTACAAGCACCACCCTCCCAGCAACCCCTCAGCGTGTTTCCTGTGCCTGCTTACCCAGGAGGGTGGGCATCTCCTTCACCCCAGGCGCCTCAGGCCCTGCCCCAGTGAGCCCTGCTGCCCTGAGTGAGGAGGCTATTGACCTCCTGTGATCCATCTCTGTTGGGCAGTCAACCATTGTGAATGCCATCCAGGGGCTGGCAGGGCCTTTGCAACAAACAAATTAATTTCTGGAGGGTATTCACTCTGGCATGGTGGCCCAACAGAGATCAAACCAGGCTCTGGCCTCCTCCCTGATGGCAGCCATTGTCCCTGTTTCTAGCCTCTCCCCTCCAACTTCCTCTACCCAGTCCCATTCCCCTCAACCCCAACCTATCCCAAACACACAGTCAGACAAGCATGCTCCCAAGACAACACATAGGAGTGGCTCAGGCAAACACAAGCACCACACATCATCCCACAGGCACTTACACAAATACCATCCAGATGCAGACACACCAACATCCACTGCCTCCACTGTGTCCCCCTCCTCCTCCTCCTCCACCACCCGTCCAGTTCCATCTCCACTCACACCTGCATGCACTACATCCTCATCCACTACCACCAGCACGCCTATGACTACACGCCCCTCACTGGCAGTCACCACCCCCACATCAATGCACACATCCCCTTGTGTCTTCTCCCACTGTGTCTGTGCCCCCTCCTCCCAAAGTACACAAACGCAAGCACTCAGACACCCAACAGCCATCCACCTCACAACAGCATCCAGCCCATGCACCTGTACCCAAACACAGAAGACAGACACTTCCAACCACCACTCCCTCTTCCTCCACTCCCAAACCTCCACCCTCTTCCCACCCCAGTGTCCCTAAGAAGCTTTTCCTCTCTGCCATTGACCTCTTCTCTACCCCTCCACCCTCGTCCTTCACGTCGGGCCAGGGTGGGCAGAACCCAGGCTAGCACCTTAGCCCCACAGTCCACGGCTACAGTTGTTTCAGCAGCTACTGCAGGTATGAGCGGCTCCAAGGACACACCCATCAGCACTCCCAGTGTGCCTGCACCAGCTGCAAATGTGAAGGGCAAGGATGTTCCACCAGCTGCCAAGGAGAAGGCGTCACCACCACATGGCAAGGAGGAACCAACATGTGGCAAGGAGGAACCAACACATGGCAAGGGGCAAGACCAAGGCAGGAAGGATAGGAGGCCTGGTGCTGGGACTGAATCTGAGCCCACAACACCAACCATGGCGCTTCAGCCATCCGAAGCTGCAGGGGAAGGGCTGGAGCCTACCCCCACCTCTGGCAGCACCGCCACCAGCACCGCCACCAGCACCACTGCCAGCAGCAGCAGCCCCGGTGGGCAGCCGTCTGAGGCTGCAGGGGATGGGCTGGAGTCTCCCCTCACCACTGGCAGCCCTGACAATGGCACCACTGGCAGCAGCAGAAGACCCGGTGGGCAGCCGTCCAAGGCTGCAGGGGATGGGCTGGAGCCCCAAGCAGGCAGTGTGTAGTCCTGCTTCCATGGACTATAATGTATCCTGAGCACTGCAAATCATGTGGGTGAAACAACCAGGTGAGTGACTGTGACCTTGCACTCCCCAAGAACTGCATTTTTGGGCACAAAGCCCCCTGCAGAACCAGTGGAAGAAGCCATTCACTAACTGCATCCTTGCCAGGATGAAGCACACTGGGCACGAGGCCCCCTCCAGAACCAGTGGAAGAAGCCCTCCACTCACTACATCCTTGACAGGATGAAGCGCACTGGGCACTAGGCCCCTCCAGAACCAGTGGAAGAAGCATCCACTCACCGCATCCATGCCAGAATGAAGCACACTGGGCACAAGGCCCCCGCCAGAACCAGTGGAGAAGCCATCCACTTGAGAGACTGTGGCCTTACACTCCCCAGGACCAAGCAGTGGGCAAACCACCCACTTGAGAGACTGTGGCTTTGCACTCCCCAGGACCAAGCAGTGGGCAAACCACCCACTTGAGAGACTGTGGCTTTGCACTCCCCAGGACCAAGCAGTGGGCAAACCACACTCTTGAGAGACTGTAGCCTTGCACTCCCCAACACCAGGCAGTGGGCAAACCACCCACTTGAGAGACTGTGATACACGAAGGAGGCACTCAGTGAATATTATAGTAGTTAAATAATTGTGTAGTGTATAGTCTCTATGGTTTCCTTAGAAGAAGAAAAAGGCATCAGGCTTAAATATCATTTGATGATGTAACATAAAGTCCAGAATTGAAGAGGCGTAGCAGTTCCAACGTAGTTCCAACCAATTACAGGGTTTATTAAATATTCAAATTAAATCGAATCAATCAATGGTACATCTGCCAGTCACCATATCATCATATCCATAATGTTGTTATACCTACGTTCAAAACCCCACAGCCAACACGTGTTTCATCCAGGGATCACCCCATCAACTTTATCAGGGCTGCAAGATTAAGCATTCCTTAATCCTATTATTGTAGTATTAAGATTCTATATATCTCATAAGTGTGAGTATTTAGACGTTCCAATCGTACCAACGTGGTAACAAATAAAGCCAAATCTGAAAAATAAAATAAATTTGTATCGGCGCCGCTGTGGCAGCATGCAAATCTGCTAAGTTTGCCGGTCGCGAGTACGCCACCCACTTGAGAGACTGTGGCTTTGCACTCCCCAGGACCAAGCACTGGGCAAACCACCCACTAGAGAGACTGTGGCTTTGCACTCCCCAGGACATCGCACAGGGCATGTAGCGCCCTCCAGGACCAGTGGTGTTGTACCATCTTCCGGCTGAGGTGCCCTTCCTTTCCCCGTCCCCCTGCGGTGCCTGTGTATTTCTGACCTGATGCCCCAGAAGTGTTCTCTCCATGTTGATGCAGGAGTCAAGTGGGGCTTTGGCACATGTGATGTGGCCTTGCGGCTCACGGACATTGAGGACTGGGCAGTGTCCCTTGAATTGTAAATATGTACATACTTTTTGATTTGGATGCACTACTTTATCTTAGTACACTCTTTTTACTCTATTGGTGTTGTCCTTGCATTATTCCTGAGGGGTACGGGTTGAATATGTTATGTTGGAGCATCTGATTGTGTATATGGTGTTGGGGTGGGGGTGTTGCGTGTTGTGTGTGTGACTCTCTTTTTCCTCCCCCTCCCCTGTGTGCTAGGCGGCAGTACTCACCGTGGTCATCTTCGCCGACGTTGGTATTCCTGGTGTAGGAGGAGGTAGACCAGCATGGGGAAGGTCTGGAGTTCAGGCTCCATGGCATCGTGGTTGTTCCCTGAGTGTCCAGAGGTGAGCCATTTCCCTTCTGTATACTGTTTCTGCCGTGCTTTTCATGTCGTTAGTACCACACCGGAAAAGGTGGCGAATAAGCCAGTTGTGATACTGTGGGCGGTACATTGTCCTCCACCTGGCTACTAGCGGTTACCGCCGTGATGCTTGTTACTACTGCTGTGGCGGTCGATGTGTTAATGTGGCTGTCTGTGTTAGCGGTTTCTGCCGTGGTCAAAATTAATTTTTTTTTACCGTCGGTCTGTTGGTATTTCCGCCGCTTTCTCACCGACCGCCAGGGTTGTAATGAGGGCCATTATTTTAAAAACAGGGGTCTCAGTAATTACTGGTGATAGAAAAGCAGCACAGAGCAGATGAAAATTATGTTTTAGATCTTGAGAACCATAACTATCCTTGTTAGCTGAATGAGACCAACTGACAGCTAAAGCTTTCAATGGCAAAGCGAAACGTCTAGCACAGTGATCAGTATTCCATGTTAAATATTGCTGTGGGTTTCTCGGAATAAAGGAATTTATCATGATTTAAAATTTACTTTTTTCCCCACAATATTCAAAATCTAAGCAAAAGCTTAGGTTGAAAGAGGCATGCTTGATAAAATATTTTAACTACTGTTCTAAACAACTGCACAAGTACTCCTGATATAGGTCAAACATGCTTAAAGCATAAATAAGATTTCTGTAGAACAAAGATATTTAATGTATTACTTTAAAGATCTCTAAACACACAAGAGGTTTTTTAATGACATCACATCAATTCTCAAAAACTCATTTCCCCAGCATATAACTGCCATGAGGCTTTGTACAAATACACTCCCTACCCTTAATTCTAACCTGATTGCCGGCGTTGCCGCATGTGTATTAAAACCACAAAGTGTCCTCAGAATTAGCCCTTCCTTCTTATCTAAAAATCCCCATTTCCTCACATTAATTAGTTTAATTGCATGCAGTAGGGGTGGAAGGGTTTTAACCCTTACACAAAAATTAGGTGCACAAAATGCCTTCTCCTAATCACATTATAAAAGGCCCTTAGCCCATTGGCCTGTCATTTACCTTTACA
This sequence comes from Pleurodeles waltl, assembly GCF_031143425.1. NCBI lineage: Eukaryota > Metazoa > Chordata > Amphibia > Caudata > Salamandridae > Pleurodeles > Pleurodeles waltl. The sequence continues at coordinate 1,102,940,341 of NC_090440.1, forward strand.
GATGGTGTGAGGAAAAGGGTCAAGGTCGTTCAAGTTTCCCAAATATAAGATACGACTTAACTACCTCTAATTTTTATTCACAAAGGTGTCAAATATAATTAGAATATTTCTGAAGATTTGTGTCCTTAAATATCAGGATTTTACTTTTGGATACATTCGTTCTCTGAAAATGTGTACTCACAAATTTCTGAATTGACATCAGTCAACTGTTCAAACCATTAGGTGTTAAGGTCAAGGATCACAATATCATCTGCGTATAGGAGGTAGGGCACAGCCCCTCCTCCCCCCCCAATTTTTGTTGGATCAACAGAACCTTCACCTAGGTGAAAAGGTAAGTCAGAAATATAGAGTAGGAAAAACATTGGGGCTAGGAGACAGCCTGGTTTTAGGCCATTTTTTGTGGGGATTATAGACAATAACCCCTTGTCCCCCATCATTATTAGCACCAGGTGGCAGAATGTAGAGCGATAATTAAAAGTAACAGTATCCCAGGCATACCAAGATCATGTAATGTACTCCACAGTCCACAGTGTGGCATTGACAACTTTGTGGAACATTGTGGAGGAATCAATAAAAGCCACATATTTCCAGGGACCTCTATTTTTCACATATTTATCAGTTGAAAGTTGAATAGCAAAGAGATTATCCATTGTGGAATGATTTTTCCTAAAGTCAGATTGTACTACTGGAATGGTCCTTTCAGCTTCCACCCAAAAGTGTAGGTGTTCCAAAATGTTTCCATACACATTTTATCTACTCCTTCTAGAAGGGCAATTTGTCTATAGTTATTTGGCAGGTTACAGCAACCATTTTATCTAATGGGACAACAACACTCCCCAACAAAGATAAGGAAACTATAGCAAGAGAGTAACAATGTTTGAAAATAGGAGCCAAAAAATGTGCCCAAAGTTCAATCTCTCTTTTTATAACAGAGATCAGAACTTACTTCATCTAGACTCATCGCCCCCAAATTTCTCTTGATCAAATGAAGATCCTCGTTCTGCTCCAATGAGGAGGGAGTGGGAGGGGGGTAAAAGTTGCTAGTTCCAAATTCCAACTAGGAGAAACAGATTGACTATATGGAGCCTTTTCATCCTTTGCTGCATTTAACTCAGAAATATAACTGCTCCACTGTTCTTTCTCGATAGGAAAGGAGCGAGATCTCACTCAAGTTCCATAGCAATTTGAAACAATGTCCCAGTATTTTCTCATGTCCTTATGAAAGACTGCCTCTCTAAGTTCTATCCATTTTCAATCATACTTATCCTTTTTTTCAGCCTCTCTTTAATTGACTTTTCTTCTTTAGGAGAGTTATTACTTTCTCTTTTCCCCCTGAAAAAAGAGCTAAATTGAGTTCTAAGTAACTTATGTATTTCTTCATCCAGGGATGAAACTCACTGGTGCAAGGTTTTAAAACAGGCAGGCTTCTCTCTTTGATCATCCTGACTTACACATTTGTTCATGGTCTGAATATATTTAAAAAGTACATCCACATTCCAAGATTTCCAACTAATAATAATCGCTTCCATCAGACCTTTTAACTTTGCTGATGTGAGGAACATCAGTTCAATATTGATTTATGAAGTCAGGTTTACCATCTAATCAGGGTAGAAACCCTCGCGTCACAGGCCAGTAGACCTTGAAAGATAGTGAGATTAACCAAGAGAGGCACTTCAATCAATTAATCATCACAGTTCAAATATTATTTTGTTTGTCAAGTGGGTGTGAGTGAAAAGCTTTTTTTATAATTCTTTTTAGTTCATTAATCTTTATTGAATCAGCATGAAGTATCATCAATTATTTGGTAATTAGTAAATGAATATAATAAATTTTGATCAGAGCACATGCATTTACCCATTCCATAAAGGTAAAGTCTCTAATCTAAATCTTAAAATGGGATTTGGAAGGGTGAAAAATGGTGTAAGTCAGAACCCATAAAGAGCTCCAAATAGAAAGGATAAATCATAAGGCTTCATGGTCAAATCTCAGTAATCAAAGCAGAATGTCTCATAAAGAAAAGTTAATTATACTGAGTAGAGTCTCAGAGCAGCAAAGTTTCAGACAATAAAGTGAATTAGCAATGGAACAGAAAGTCTCTGGCCAAAAGGAATGAGAAATGGGTCCAAATCTACTCCAGGAACACACTTTAATATAAAAACATCACGTCTAAATTTTTGCAACATATACCATCTTCTTCTTCACGTCAACCAAACAGAAAAAGGAGTCAATGGGAAAAGGAACATTTTGCCATTGTCTCACAGTGAAAACAATAGTCCATAGGCAACAATGTTTAAAAGCAACATGGTTATAAAATGTTATATTCTACAGTGAGTTCTAGTCAGGGTAAGTCAGTAACACACCATAAACTAACCTGTGCTCACTCTCTCATAGAAGGGCACAGAGCAGGCAGGCTTAACTTAGGAGGCAATGTGTGAAATATTTATGCAAAACTGTGAAAACACCACACACAATAATCCTCATCAGGTTAGAAAATTAGAGCTTAATGTAATGAATGAAACAAGTCCAAAACAACAAAAATCCAATAAGTAGAAGTTCAGATATTAATTTTAAAAAATATCTGCAAATGTAAGGGCATATTTATAGAGAATTGGTGTAGGGCAAAGAAAAAAGGAAAAAGCAGGAATGCACTGTATTCATGCAATACAGTGCATTCCTGTTATTTCCCCCCCTGTGCTGTTACTGTTTTGACAGCTTAGTGCCAATGCAGGCACTCTTGCACTACGGTGCAAGGGTGGCTCTGTTGCGAACAGGATTGATTTTGTGCAGGAAGGGGAACCTTCCTGCACAAAAACAATCTTGAGAGGCATTTTTCTCTTTCTATCTGTGCTGCAGAATGCAGCACGCTTGGATAGAAGAAAAAATAGGGAGAAATAAAAAGTTTTCCTTGTGATGCCTGCTCTGGGGAGGATTAAGGTTTTGGCGCATCTCCAGGTTTACATGATTGAGTATATCTGGGTCAGCATCTGGGAAAACCCACTGCAGTGCACACAGGATGCCTCCATGGTGCAGAGTAAGGCAACGTAAAAACTTGCACTGACTTTCCTTACTCCACATCTATAAGGCCATTCAAAGTCACTCAAAGTGGCTCTTCATGGCCTCCTATTTATGGTTGAGAGGTTTGTACCTACGAAGCGTCACAAAAAGTGATTCCCCGGCAGCACAAGCCTCTAATAAATATATGCCTCACAGTGCTTAAAGCACCAACTGGGGCTATCTGGTTGCGTTAGACTGAAGTGAATCCAAAAGTTCAGGCCGACTGTGGTGAAGCGTGGGCCAGCTACAGGGACCAACCTTGTCCCACTGAAAAAGGACCTTGTGTGGAGGATTGCGTCATTATCAAAACTCCAGCGTGGAGCACAGGGGACGATGTGAAGGCAATGGGTCGGTCCGATCTGCACAGTGAAGGATGCATCTTTGTCAAGCCACTCAGTCATCGATGTCCTTGCATCAAATCCTTTGCAATGAAGGCAATGCATCACCATCAGGCCACGCAGCCAGTGATGCAATGTGTTTGTCCTCAGCGGTGAAGGGCTGGTGTTGAGGGAAAATGCATCGGTTCCATCTGGCGCTCTGACAACAGTGCATGGATTTTAGTAGAAAACAGCTGAAGAACCCACTTCCCAGGGCCCAGGACTGGATTAGCACCAGTTGGTTGTGAAGGACTCACAGTTGGCAGGGACTAGAGGCTGTAGCAGGGTCCAGTGAAGTCTTTGATGTTCCTAAGATGTCAGAACAGGAGGCACGCCTGCAAGCCTTTATAGTCACTTTGGTTTTGGTTATGTAGAGATGCAAGTCCAGTCCTTCTCACCCCAGGCAAGGAGGGAAGCAGGCCATGCACAGCAAAGCAGGAACCATGCAAAGTCCAGCAGTGTCAAGCAGAGTGACAGTCCTTTCAGCAGCACAGCAGTCATCTTCCTGGCAGAATGTTCTCAGATCCAGGAGTGTACTGATTTGGTAGGATCAGAGGTCCTATTCTTATACCCAGTGGTACCTTTGAAGTAGAGTAGTCTTCAATGAGAGGCCTCTAAAGTTCACAAAGTCCCTCCCCTTCCTGCCCTGGCTCCAGACACACTACAGTTATCATGCAACCCTCTGTGAGAGATCAGGACATAGTCCATCCAGGATGGGCTATCAACATGTGGATGGCCACTCAGTCGCACTGAGGCTCCCTTTGTGTGCAACTGTCTAGAGGGAATGCACAAGAGCCCAGCTGTCACCCACTCAGACGTGTATTCAGAGGAAGGCAGAAGGCACTAGGGGCCAGAGGTAGCAAAGGTTTAGCGACTCGCAAACGGCGAAAATCGCCGTTTGCGAGTCGCTAAAGCCACTTTGCAATGTAGAAATGCATTTTGCGAGTCGGAACCGACTCGCAAAATGCATTTCCGACTCGCAAATAGGAAGGGGTGTTCCCTTCCTATTTGCGACTCGCAATGCGATGTAATTCCATTTGCTACCACGAATGCGGTCGCAAATGGACTCGCAGTTACCATCCACTTGAAGTGGATGGTAACCCAGTCGCAAACGGGAAGGGGTCCCCATGGGACCCCTTCCCCTTTGTGTCTGGCATTAAAAATAATTTTTCAGAGCAGGCAGTGGTCCAATGGACCACTACCTGCCCTCAAAAATACAGAAACTAAAGGTTTCGGTTTTTTTTTTCAAAGTGCTGCTCGTTTTCCTTTAAGGAAAACGGGTTGCACTTTGAAAAAAAAAACTGCTTTATTTAAAAGCAGTCACGGACATGGTGGTCTGCTGTTCCCAGCAGGCCACCATCCCCATGAGTGCCCTGAATCGCTATGGGGTCGCAAATTGCGACCCATCTCATTAATATTAATGAGGTGGGTCTTTGCGACCCCATAGCGACTCGCAGAAGGTGTCTGAGACACCTTTCTGCATTCCAAATTGCGAGTTGCAATTTGCGAGTCGCTGGGACTCGCAAATTGCAACTCGCAATTTGGAACAATGCTACATCAGGCCCTAGATGATTTAAAGTAAGAAAATGCCCACTTCCTAAAAGTGGCATTTCAGAATTGCAATTTACAATCTAACTTCACCATAAATTGTAATTTTAAATAGTGATTCCAGAAACACCAATCTTGGGGGTTCTATCTTTTCCCAATTATAAATTACACTTATCATATGTAATAAAGTAATCCAATTGTAAACCTATGGCAGCGATAGGTCAAATTTATATGTTTTTCCCTACCTGGACATGTAAAGCTTCAAAGTATATATCTAACTTTTTAAATATGCTGCACCCTGCCCTTGGGGCCATCTAGGGCCTACCTTAGAGGTGAATATTATGTATTAAAAAGGAAGGTTTGGGCCTGGCAAGAGTGTTAGCTTGGCAGGTCGACATAGCAGTTTAAAACTGAACACACACAGGCTCTGCTATGGCAGGCCTGAGTCATTTTTAAAGGGCTACTGAAGTGGGTGGCATAATCAGTGCTAAAGGGCCACCAACAGCATTTAATTTACAGGCCTGGACATATGTAGTGTAGTTTATTAGAGACTTACAAGTAAATTAAATATTCCAATTGTGGATAAACCAGTTCTATCATGTTTTAGAGAGAGATCACATGCGCTTTAGCATTGGTCAGCAGTAGTAAAGAGTGCTAAAGCCAACAAAAAACAAGGTCAGAGAAAGGGGAGGAGAAAGGCAAAAAGTTTGTGGATGAGCTTTAGAAAAGGGCACTGTTCAACAGTTACATTTTTGCATCATTCTAATAAATCACAAGCTTCCTATTGATTCTTAAACCAAGCTATTATACATTTATGCATTTTGAAATATTTGGCAGAATTAAGATCCAACATTTTAATACATGTATATATATACTTATGAAAATATGACTCTGGGATGGTTAAAACTAACTTATTTTGCATTATATCATTATTTTCTCAACATGTTAGCTTTATTTCAAGTTTAACATTTCACATTTCTAACCTAGGTCAACTTTGCAACCTGCAGTATCAGCTTTTCAAGTCTTTCATTGCATTTTCATTTAAAACCTACATGTTAGTTCATCAGGTTATAGCATTAATTTTCATTGGTTTAAAATGCTTCTTCCACTTCACCCTCTGATGGTTTCTATTTCAAAATTTCAGTTTCATTCAGCTTCTATAACCTTTATTAATCTGATCATTTAATTGTAATTCTCTTCTTTTCTGTTTGTTTCTATATCTGTTCTTTCTTTTCTCTAGAATAATGTTTATAGCTTTGTAAACTCCTAATGAGGTCAGGAAGCAAACTCTAAAAAATAATATGGGTTTTTATATTGCTTTGGGGATTCTTCCTCCTGCTGATGCAAATCAATAGCCCGTTGCAGAATTTCCTTTGCCAAAACTTTTTAGTATGCTAGTGGTCTCTACTGAATCGAATTTAGGTTTTAGGTCAGAAATGTTTTTGTGTACTCTAGAAATCTTTTACTCTCGTCTGGAATGTATGTACAGCAATGCTAAACTTTTAAAATCCTAGAGACTTCATCATTTTCTGTGAGTAAAATGTCTAATGCTTATCGATTTTGTAAAACCATTGATCTGATTGCAACTGGTTCTGAGTTAACCAATAATACATCTCCATAAGTAGTAGTTGCCAATTTGTCAACTTCTCCTGAGAGCTTTCCAAACTTTTCATCATTTTAAGTCACTCCTGCAGGTGGTATGATTGCTTTAAAAATATCTTCCACTAAATGTGTACCATCAATTACACTATGGCCCATAGTTAAGAATAATGACGCACAACTGCGGTAGCACAGTTGTGCATCACAAAAAAATTCATAAGCTACTGTCATTCTCTAGCGCCATCCATGCTCCATATTTAAACAATGACGTACAATGGCACTAAGGAATGGCTAGTATAATAGAAAATTATGCTAGCCAATGATGGAAGGCATTAGAGAAAATGGTGCTAGTCGGCCAAAAATTTCGCTAGACTGATTAGCGGCTAAAATCTGCCGCTAGTCAGCCTAGTGTCATTTTTCAGTGACACAAGCAGCCAAAAAATGACGCCTGTCAATGTATGGACAGGAGACAGTACAACAACCACAATGTCCACCACAGGGGACCAGTGTCCCCAGAACAACCCCAACAGAACCAGCGCCAGCCAGGGGTCCCCATGTAAGTGGCCCCCAGTGGCACAAAACAGTTAACCAATATACTTATGTGAAATGGGCTCTCTCCACTTGTAGTGTCCATGTGGTGTGTATGGTGGTAATGTTGGGAGTTGGGGTGGGACTCTATGTGCCCAAAATAGTGACACCCTGTTGGACTCCACAGTGTTTCCCTAAGGAAATGTGCCTAACATCACTTTAGTGCCTGGCCTGATCAGGCATTACATTTTGACGCTAATAGGCCTCAGCGTAATTTTTGGGGTCCGCCGCCTTAGTGTGTGTTGTTTTAGTGTCAGGAGGTAAATATGGCGCTGGAGGGCTAGCACCATTTTTTGGAAGGGAATGCCTACTTTGTATATTATTGTCACAACAGGACACAAGATAGGTTGGCATTTCCCAAAAATAGCCGGGTCTAGCATCAAAATATAAATATGGAGGTAAGTTAGCGCTGCTTCAGTGTAAAGAAATTATGCTAAGGCAGCGCAAACTTTCCATAAATATTTACATATGTGTTTGTGTGTGTGTGCTGATGTCATTGTTAAAGCATCTATACTGTACACATCATGGCCCTCATTACAACCCTGGCGGTCGGTGTTAAAGCGGCGGTAACACCAACAGGCCGGCGGTAAAAAAAATTGAATCATGACCACGGCGGAAACCGCCAACACATACAGCCACTTTAACACTCCGACTGCCACAGTGGTAGCAACAAACACCACGGCGGTAACTGCCAACAGAAAGGTGGAAGACAATGTACTGCCCACAGCATTACAACCCGCACATCCGCCAGCTTTTCCAGGGCAGTACCAATGCCATCAAAAGCACGGCGGAAACAGTACTCTGAAGGGAAACCACTCACCTCTCAACACTCAAGGAAGAACAAGGACGCCATGGAGCCCGAGTTGCATGTTTTCCCCATGCTGGTGTATCCTATAATATATACAAGGAGCAGGAACGCCAGCGACGACGACCACGGTGAGTACTGCACCAGCACACAAGGGAGGGGGGGAGGAAAAAGAGAGTGAGACACACACGCAACACGCAACACCCCCACCCCCAAAACCATACACATAAATGCATCCTACAACATTACATATACACCCCGTAACCCTCAGGAATAACACAAGGACAAAAGGAATGGAGTCAAATGAGTGTTTTATTAGTAATACTTAGAAATGCGTTCAGAAAACAAAAACAATATGTACAGTATATACAAAATGCGGGACAATGCCCACTCAAAAATTGGCCCACTGGGCCTAAACACATAGGCCAAGCCCACACTTGACTCATGCCTCAATACGGAGAGAACACTGCAGGGGCATCAGGTCAAAAACACACAGGCACCTCAGGGGGACAGGGGATGGGGCACCTCAGCCGAAAGATGGCACAATGCCACTGCTCCTGGAGGAGGCTCCATGCCCACTGCTTGCTCCTGGGGATTACAAGGCCACAGTCTCAAGTGGGTGGTTTGCCCACTGCTTGGTCCTGGGGAGTGCAAGGCCACAGTCTCTCAAGTAGGTGGTTTGCCCACTGCTTGGTTCTGGGGAGTGCAAACCCAGAGTCTCTCAAGTGGGTGGTTTGCCCGCTCCTTGGTCCTGGGGAGTGCAAAGCCACAGTCTCTCAAGTAGGTGGTTTGCCCACTGCTTGGTTCTGGGGAGTGCAAGGCCACAGTCTCTCAAGTGGGTGGTTTGCCCACTGCTTGGTCCTGGGGAGTGCAAGGCCACAGTCTCTCAAGTGGGTGGTTTGCCCACTGCTTGGTACTGGGGAGTGCAAAGCCACAGTCTCTCTAGTGGATACCTTCTTCCACTGGTTCTGGAGGGGGCCTTGTGCCCAGTGTGCTTCATCCTGGCAAGGATGCAGTGGGTGGATGCCTTCTTCCACTGGTTCTGGAGGGGGACTTGTGCCCAGTGTGCTTCATCCTGGCAAGGAGGAGCTGAGTGGATGTCTTCTTCCACTGGTTCTGCAGGGGGCCTTGTGCCCAGTGTGCTTCATCATGGCAAGGAGGGGCTGAGTGGATGCCTTCTTCCACTGGTTCTGGAGGGGGCCTTGTGGTCAGAGTGCTTCATCCTGACAAGGATGCAGTGAGTGTATGCCTTCTTCCACTGGTTCTGGAGGGGAACTTGTGCCCAGTGCGCTTCATCCTGGCAAGAAGGGGCTGAGTGGATGCCTTCTTCCACTGGTTCTGGAGGGGGCCTTGTGCCCAGTGTGCTTCATCCTGGAAAGGATGCAGTGAGAGGATGCCTTCTTCCACTGGTTCTGGAGCGGGCCTTGTGCCGAGTGTGCTTCATCCTGGCAAGGATGCAGTGAGTGGAATCCTTCTTCCACTGGTTCAGGAGGAGGCCTTATGCCCAGTGTGCTTCATCCTGGCAAGGAGGGGCTGAGTTGATGCCTTCTTCCACTGTTTCTGGAGGGGGCCCTGTGCCCAGTGTGCTTCATCCTGGCAAGGAGGTGCTCAGTGGTGGCCTTCCTCAACTGGTTCTGGAGGGGGCTTTGCGACCTGTGATGCAGATGTTTTGGAGTGCAAGGTCACAGTTTCTCAGCTGGGTGTCACAACAACAGCTTTTGCAGGGGCCAGGACTCACTGCAGCCCGTGTAGTTACCACTACACATTGGTCTCCGGTGGTGACAGCTGCTCAGTGGATGGCAGTTGTGCTGCAGGTGGGGGTTCTGTCAGTGGTGGTGGTAGCCTCCAGGCCTTCACCTGCAGCCTCGGATGGCTGCCCATTGGGGCTGCTGCTGCGGGCCGTGGTGCTCCTTGCGGTGGTGCAGGTAGCGTTGCTGGCTGTGGTACAGATGGAGGTGCTGGCCGCAGTGCAGGTGGCGGTGCTGGCGGTTGTGGTGGTAGCCTCCAGGCCCTCACCTGCAGCCTCGGACGGCTGCCCACCGGGGCTGCTGCTGCTGGCAGTGGTGCTGTTTGTGGCGGTGCAGGCCGTGGTGCAGGTGGTGGTGATGGTGGTTGTAGTGGTAGCCTCCAGGCCCTCACCAGCAGCCTTGGACCACTGCCCACTGGGGCTGTTGCTGCTGGCAGTGGTGCTGGCGCTGGCTGCGGTGCAGGTGGTGGTGCTGGCCGTGGTGCAGGTGGCAATGCTGGTTGTTTTGGTGGTAGCCTCCAGGCCTTCACGTACTGCCATGGAAGGCTGAAGTGCCATGGCTGGTGTTCTATGCCCCTTCCTGCCCTTGGCAGACAGTGGTGCCTCCTTGCTTTTGCCAGCTGGAGTCTTTGACTTGGCTTTGCTGGCTGGTTTTGCCTCCTTCCTCTTGCTAGATGCTGTCCCCTTCTTGCCCTTGCTAGGTAGCGGAACCTTCTTGGGCTTGGCAGCTGTTGGTGGAACACTGGCTGGGCAGATGGGTGCCGCCTTGGAGCCTCTCACAGCAGCTAAAACCACAGCGGACGTGGACTGGGTGGCTGAGGTGCTGGGCTTGGTTCCGGACACCCTGGCCCGAGGTGAAGGATGGGGGGAAGGGGTAGGGGAGAGGTCAATGTTGGCTAGGAAAAGCTTCTTAGGGACACTGGGGAGGGAAGAGGGTGAAGGTTTGGGAGAAGAGGAAGAGGGAGTGATTGTAGGAGGTGTCAGTTTTCTGTGTTTGGGTGCAGGTGCATGGGCTGGATGCTGTTGTGAGGTGGATGGCTGTTGGACGTGTGTGTGCTTGCGTTTGTGTACTTTGGGAGGAGGGGTCTCAGACAGAGTGGGAGAGGACACAGGGGACGTGTGCATGGATGTCGAGGTGGTGACTGCCAGTGAGGGGCATGTAGTGATAGGCGTGCTGGTGATGGAGGTAGAGGATGAGAATGTAGTGCATGCAGGTGTGAGTGGAGACGCTACTGGGAGGGAGGTGGATGACGAGGAGGAGGGGCACACAGTAGAGGAAGTGGATGTTGGTGTGTCTGCATGGGGATGATGCTTGTGTGAGTAACTGTGAGATGAAGTGTGGTGGTTATGTTTGCCTGAGCCACTTCTGTGGGGTTGAGGGGGCTGGGACTGGGTAGAGGAAGTTGGAGGGGGGAGGCTGGAGACAGTGACAATAGCTGCCATCAGTGCGGATGCCAGAGCCTGGAATGCTCGCTGTTGGGCCGCTACACCAGAGTGAATGCCCTCCAAGTATGCATTTGTTTGTTGCAAATGCCTTTCCAGACCCTGGATGGCATTCAGTATGGTTGACTGCCCAACACAGAGGGATCTCAGGAGGTCAATAGCCTCCTCACTGAGGGCAGCAGGGCTGACTGGGGCAGGGCCTGAGTTGCCTGGGGCGAAGGAGATGCCCACCCTCCTGGGTGAGCGGGCACGGGAAACACGCTGAGGGGCTGCTGGGAGGGCGGTGATGGTACGGGGGTGGCGGCTGTACCTGTTGTTGGGGTGGGCACAGAGGTGTCCGCCACTTTCAGGGAGCTTCCATCGGAGGAGGAGTCGCTGTCGGTAGTGTCCCCTCCTGTCTCCTTCGTGGTGCTCCCTTCGCCCTCCGTCCCACTGGTGCCCTCACCGTTGGTGGATTCGGACTCCAGGCCTATGTGGGATTCAGCTTTCTCCATCGCCTGTGCATCTGCTCCTCCGCCAGATGATGCTAATGCACACAAGGACAGGGTGACAAAACAAAAAGGAGGGGGAGAGACAAAGGATACATTTGGTCAATGCCAGCAACAACACTACCATTGGCATACACAACACACAGGGATCAGCCCTATGCACTAGGCCATGCACTACCAGTTACAATACCAGTCACCAGCCCATGGGGTACATTGCCTAACGCCATTAGCTGCACACCTGAAACCAACAGGACCCTGCCCAGTAGTAGATGCCCACTAACACTATTGGGGTTGAAGTGCTTCAGAGCCTGCCCAACAAGGGACCTACCCTTCTAATTCGCCCTGGCCTGGGGGCACCCACAGCCCACAGCCCCCACCCAGGTAAAACGCAAAGTCATGATTCTGTACTCACCCCCTTGTGGCTGCTGTAATGCCTTCAAGCGCCCATCCAACTCTGGATAGGCCACCGCCAGGATGCGGAACATCAGGGGGGCCAGAGTACGACAGGCACCCCTCCCTCATTGGGAGGCCAGCTCCAGCTGGGCCTCCACTGTCTTCCTTGCCCAGTGGAGCAGGTCCTCCCACCTTTTGCGGCAGTGGGTGCTCCGCCTGTCAAAGACCCCCAGGGTCCGCACCTCCTTGGCGATGGCACGCCAAATACCCTTTTTCTGATGGGCTCTCGCCTGCAGAAAGAATGCAGCAGAAAAGGGATTATTCAGATCGTCCGGTTTATTACACTCATGGCCCACAATATCCCTCCCATCCACTTATGCACAGAGATTGACCACCAGACATGCAGCACTCTGCCCAGGACCCCTCAGCCACCCCCCTACACGAGGCTTACACACACAGCAATCCCTACATTCATGGCCCACGCATCATGTTCACAGTGTACTCACCTGTTTGTCTGGAGGACCATAGAGTCAAGTGTACTGGGGTAGGACCCCATCCACCAGTCTCTTAAACTTCTCCGAAGTGAAGGCAGGGGCCCTTTCCCCAGACACGCGAGCCATTGTCGCTTCCAGACACAGGTCACAGCAGCACTTGCAGTGTAGGTCCTCTCCTGTTGAATGTCAGGTAGCAACTGAGTGAACAGAGAGAAAATGGCGGTCACGATCACAGCGGTGTGTACCGTCACTGCCGTCATATATCTCCATTGGCTCCTGGATCCCATAGGGCCCAATGATAACCAATGTGAAGTTTCGCAGCGGTCGTCAACCGCTGATCGCAACGGCGCACAACGCCAGCGGAATTACCTCATTTCCACTTGTCTTTTTTCACAGGTCAGGCAGCCGCCGATTTAGGGGGGCACAGGCCATGGCACCTAACTGCATCACAGCAGACATTGGCACATCAACTGACTCTCGATTTCACATACTGTTTCTGTAAAGGAATAAATACATTTTATTATAACATGTGTGAATATAACCCTTTGCTCACAGTTTTTCTCCCTAGACTTCAACCGCTGAGGATGAGTAGGAGACGGAGACATCCCCTGTGTACAGATCTCTGGTGGACCTCGCAACAATGGAGGACAGGCACATTATCCTGACCTACAGACTTGATAGGGCCACAATCCAAGAACGGTGTGCCCAATTGGAGCCAGACCTGATTTCAGGTATCCGCCAGCCCACAGGAATCCCCCCTCTAGTGCAGGTCCTGTCAGTGCTACATTTCCTGGCAAGTGGTTCCTTCCAAGCGACAGTGGCCATTGCATCAGGGATGTCTCAGCCAATGTTCTCCAACGTGCTTACCAGGGTGTTGTCTGCCCTGCTGAAACACACGCGCAGCTACATCGTATTCCCCCAGGTGGACGATTTGGCCACAGTGAAGGATGACGTTTATGCCCTGGGACATATCCCCAACAACATTGGTGCCATTGATGGTACACATATAGCATTTGTCCCCCCTGTAGAAATGAGCAAGTGTTCAGGAATAGAAAAAGCTTTCACTCTCTGAATGTGCAGATGGTGTGGTTGGCGAACCAGTACAGCTCCCATGTGAATGCCAAGTATCCTGGCTCTGTGCATGATGCCTTTATCTTGAGGAATAGCAGCATTCCATATGAGATGTCGCAACTCCAGAGGCACCGGGTGTGGCTAATAGTTGAGCCCATGGTCCCCACCCAGTTGATGTAGGTATATGGGTGTGGGTTTGACCTTAAGGGTGAGTATCTGGCTAACAGGTATCCCTCGATATTTGCAGGTGACTCTGGTTACCCCAACCTCTCATGGCTACCGACCCCAGTGCGGAATGCCAGGACAAGGGCAGAGGAACCTTACAATTAGGCACATGGGTGAACAAGGAGGGTAATTGAAAGAACCTTTGGCCTCCTGAAGGCCAGATTCTGGTGCCTCCATCTGACAGGTGGATCCCCGTACTACTCACCCAAGAAGGTGTGCCAGATCATCGTTGCATGTTGCATGTTTTACAACCCGGTCTTGAGATGCCAGGTGCCTTTTCTGCAGGAGAATGAGCCTGGAGATGGTCTTGTGGCAGCGGTGGAGCCTGTGGACAGTGACGAAGAGGAGGCAGAGTAAGAAGATGTGGACAACAAACGTACACTCATTCAACAGTACTTCCAGTGACACACAGGTAAGACACTGTAACTTCACCTTCCATTGCATCTATGTGTTTGACATTAAACATGGCAGCCTAATTACCCTATGTCAATGGCCACTTACTGTACCCTTTGGCACCTCTATTTTCAGATCTCTGTGCCCCACTCTGGCTCCTGGTGTGTTTACGGCTACCCACTACAGGTTATAACTATGTTACTATTACAGTAGATTAGAAATGCAATGTTTACAGTTTGTTAAACGAATACATATTTCAATCAATTGACAGACTCCATGCTTGTATTGTTCCAAGGATGTTTATTTTGGTGCTAATAAGTGTAGGGGGTATTGCAATGGGCTGGGTTGCTGATTGAGAAAAGTCCAGGGTGGAGTCCACTCTATTTGTATCACAGGTGCATTGTCCAAGGGGGCATAGGAAGTGGAGCAATGGCAGTTCAAGGTGGACAGGGTGACAGAGTGGGACACAAGGGTGACAATCAGGAGAGTCTTATTTCCTGGCGGGGGTCTTGGCAATGTTCTTTGGCTTCTGCCTGGATCGCAGGGACTATTGTGGGGTGGTTCTCTTTCTGCAGGGTGTGGGATGCTGGTGGCCTGTGGGTCCTGTGGCTGGGCCTCTTGTCCACTAGCGCCGGTGGAGGTGGAGGGCTGTTCTTCGGTGTGGGTAGTGTCAGGGGCCCGTTGGTGTGCCACTGCCTCCCCCATTATGTTGGCCATGTCAGCCAGCACCCCTGCAATGATGACCAGGATGGTGTGGATGTGTTTCAGGTCCTCCCTGATCCCCAGGTACTGTCCCTCCTGCAGCCGCTGGGTCTCCTGCAAGCTATACAGTATCTGGCCCAAGGTCTTCTGGGAAAGGTGGTATGCTCCCAGTGCCTCCTGGAGAGTGGGTTCCCTGGGCCTGTCCTCCCCCTGTTGCACAGCAGTCCTCCCAGCTTCCCTGTTGTCCTGTGCCTCTGTCCCCTGAACTGTGTGGCCACTGCCACTGACCCCAGGTCTCTGATTGTCTTGGGTTTGTGGGGTGTCCTGGGGTCCCTGTAGTGGTGGACACACTGCTGATTGACGTGTCATGGGGACAGAGGTATGGACCCACTGGGAGGGTGCTGTGCTGGTGTTTCCTGAGGGGGGAGGCTCGGTGGTGGGTTGGGACTGTTACAGGGTAACCAACTGTCCAGAGGTCCCTGATAGGCCAGGTTGGTCATCGTGATCCAGGCGTGCAGAGCTGCTGTCATCACTGTGGGCCTCTTATGTGGGGGTACTGGATGTTGGTGGCACCTCCTCTCAGGAGACGTTAAGAGGGGGTCCTGTGGGGATGTAAATGCGGTGTTGTTGTATCTGCATGTGCCATCTTGTGCATGGATATGTTTCCCTCTATGGTTGGTATTACAAAGGCAGCTTTGGCTTGTGTGAGTTGTGATTTTGTTGGCTAAGTGATTGTCACTAGTGTGCATGCTGTGGTGATGGGTGTCCATGCAGGTCTGTGATGGGGGTCCATGCATTGGTGTTGCATGCAGGGCTTGGTATTGGGATGGGTGGGTTGTGATGGTGGGGTATATGTGAGGTGGTGGAGTGATAGGGTGAAGGTAGGTGTTTGTGATGGCATGCAGGTAGGGGGGTGAAAGTAGTAAAGATTTGACTTACCAGAGTCCAGTCCTCCTGCTACTCCTGCGAGGCCCTCAGGATGCATGGTAGCCAAGACTTGCTCCTCCTATGTTGTTAGTTGAGGGAGAGGAGGTATGGTTCCACCGCCAGTCCTCTGTACAGCTACCTGGTGCCTTGCAACCACGGAACACACCTTCCCCCGTAGGTTGTTCCACCTCTTCCTGATGTCATCCCTTGCTCTTGGGGGCTGTCCCACAGCGTTGACTCTGTCCACGATTCTCCGCTATAGCTCCATCTTCCTAGCAATGGATGTCTGCTACACCTCGGATCCGAATAGCTGTGGCTCTGCCTGGATGATTTCCTCCACCATGACCCTTAGCTCCTCCTCAGAGAACCTGGGGTGTCTTTCGGGTACCATGGGTGTAGTGTGAGTGGTATGTGTGAGGGTGTGTGGGGTGCTGTGGTAGGGTGTGTGCTGTGAGGTGCGTGGATGGTGTATGGGTGATGGTGTTTTGTAGATCTGATTCAGTGGGTGTTCCTGGCTTGTCTCTCTCTCTCTCTCAGTTGGCAATATTTTGTTTCATTGTGAGGGGTTGTGGGTAATATGTGTGTGTGTTTTAAAGTGTTGTGGGTGTGTGGGTGTGGTGTGTATGTGTGTCAGGTGTGTGTAGTTTGAATTGTCCAATGTGGTGCTGTTTTGTTAGTGTGTGTGTATTATGAGCGCTGCGGTATGTACCGCCAATGGTTTACTGCGGTTGAATGTCTGCCGTGGTGATTTGTGGGTCATGATGCTATGGGTGTATTTCTGTTGGGGTAACGATGTGGGTTTTGCTAACGCCAGTTTATCACTGACCTTTGGGCTGGCGGACTTCTGTGTGTATCTGTATAGTGGCAGATTTCTCTGTTTGGGTCATAAAACCCGTAGCGATATACCACCACAGTCATGGTATGTTGGCAGCCGTCAGCAGGGCGGTAGGCGTCATTTACCGCCAGTGTTGTAATGAGGGCCTATATCTCTTTGGATGAAGCAAAGCTAGGTAGAAAATACCCTCCCAATCAGCAGGTAGTTTGAAGTAAGTGCTGTGCTCACAAATGAAATAAACACCTGGAATAACTGGTTCATCTCCCTTTAAAATGTGCTTTGTACCTCCTGATAATTCAAATGTATGTTCACAATTGATGTTCCCTACAGGTTTCTTTCTAACTTGGTTTCTTCACCTGAAAACTCTAACTTTTCTCTTTTGTCTCTTGGCTCTTTTCAATTTTGAGTAAATCATTTTTCTTCTATTTTCATCTTCATCCTTTCCTCAAAAAATATGAAACATCTTCATCCATGTTATTACTGTGTGCAATGCATGGTCCTTTTTCTTCTAGTATCATGATAAATGTTGTTTCTAATGGTCTCATTAAGCATGTTAAGTTGTTTTCATAAGCCTCAAACAGTAGTTATAGGAAGAAAAAGGTCTAAAATGATGCTGTGCTGTTTCCATCTCTTTTGCTTGTGGATGTAAATTCATGCTCTTCAGTAAAGGTACATTACAAAGAACCATGTCAAAGTTAGAATAGTAGTATTCATAGTGGTGTTGCCTGTAAACTAAACTAAGCAAATTATCGCTTTGTGATGGGCCGATCCTGCCGCAATCGGGACCCGCCATATCCCGGCGGAGTTTCCTCCAGTGACACTTCCAACCCGGAAGTATACTGTGTTGTCACCAATCCCGAAGCACTTCCGGGTGAAGGCAGGCAGAGGGAGCAGTTTCACGCCGTCACCCGGCTTGAAAAGGACGACTGGAAGGCAGTGAAGGCGCGTGATGTGGATTTTGCGTAGAGACGAGGAGGAGGACGATGAAAGCGAAGACAGCGGTGGACCTCTCGGCAAGGACGGCCCAGCAGACCACAACAAAGACAACTGGATGGCATGAACCAGCGGAGCAGGAGGCGCCCAGTGCAAACTCCGGCCACGCTTGGAGAAAAGAGTGTCCCTCTTCAGGTGCATGCACTTTGTGAGCAAGAGGGCAGGCGGGAGAACCACAAAAAGAGGGGAGGAGGGACAACATTAAGGGGGGTGGGCGAGGAACACATGTTTTATTGTTATTTTTAGGCAGTGGCTCTGTTCTTTGTTTAATTTCTTGGCATTTGGTTCTGGTACGACCCCTGCAAACCGTTGCTTTGCTTTATAACCCTTACAGGAGGGAATATTTTGGTTAATCCTGAGACGTACCGACTTCAGGAAAGTCAAAGGGGGGGGCGAGGGGCACAAAAACAATATATCTGTATAGGCAAAAGAATAGAAAGCAATGTACAGTGCAACACGATCAGATCCTTAAGGAGAAAGGAATGTGAGGAAAGGCCAGGAAAGTCAGGAAAGTCTAGAAAGAGACACCTGCGATAGCCCAAGAAAAAGAAGGGAGGAGCCATGAGAGTGGAAAGAGAAGAAAGAGAGAGAAGAAGGAGGAGGAGACAGCAAGTACAGGAAACAGAGAGACAGAAAGAAAACAGACTAGGGAAGGGAGAAGTCAAATAAAGGACAGTCCACTGACCTTTATCTGTTTTGCTCTTTTTCCCACATGCGCCTCCTGGGAGCCCTATACAGAGAAGACGACGGGAAGAAATCAGAAGGAGCATTCACCATCCCCCCTAAAAAACCAGAACTATTTGGAAAATTATTACACCCAATAAATATCACCAAGGCATCTGACCACTGGCTATTTGTCATCTTTGCGCCACCCTGTTACATCCATGTAATAGCATACAACAAAGGTATGTGATAGTATGTTACCTCCTCCATATCAGATGAAGGCACATGAGCATAAACATAACAATCCTTTGCATCTCTAGCTTGTTGTATACTCTCAAACTAATCAACAATAAACATATAGGACCGTATTACGACTTTGGCGGACATTTGGGAAGACTGCTGCGGTGGAGGCCACCAGAAGACTACCATGTTGGCGATAATCTGGCCACCGTATTACAACTCACACTGTGAAGACTGCCAAAAACAGCCAAAAATCTGAAATCGGCAGGACACTGGAGGATAGACAAGAGGCAGTACCACCACCAACATCGCAAGTCCAGCAAAAATCCACCCACCAGATAACGAGACACAAATCACCACAGTAGTTCTTCCATGGGGAAAACCATTGGCAAAGCGAACAGCGGCAGTCTCAACTCACATCAGTCAGAACAATATGCCACATTGGATAGTTTGAATACCCCACACCTGACCCACATCCACACACCTGACACACCTACTCACTGCATTATATAACACACCTCTACACAACACACAATCCTTTGCAAACAGAACGCCATTCAGATACTCCGAGAAGGCAAAAATATAGAAATAGCACTCTTACACTTACACATCTCTCAGCACAGACCCCACATCACCACAACTATCACAATACACACATCACTAGCACACAATCCTCTAAACCATCTCCTACCAATTACACTGCACCCTTACACTCACAAGACCCCCATCCACCGTCTACACAACCACTACTATGTCCCCAAAAAACACCCACGTTTTACAGATGATGAGTTGAGGGTTATGGTGGATAAAATTGTCTGGCTAGAGCCACAACTGTTGGAAGCACAGGTCCAACAAACATCGATTACCAGGAAAATGGAGTTATGGCAAAGGATAGTCAACAGGGTCAATTCTGTAGGCAATCATCCACACACAAGGGATGACATCAGGAAGAGGTGTAACGACCTACTGGGGAAGGTCTGTTCTATGGCGTCCAGGTAGCAGATAGCCGTTCAGAAGACTGGAAGTGGGCCCCCACCTCTTCCCCCACAGTTCACATCTTGGGAGGAGAAGGTCATGGACATACTGCATCCTGAGGGCCTGACTAGAATACCTGGGGGCTAGAGTCTGGTAAGTACCCACAACATGTGTGTCAAACTATTCACTAGTCCTACGTGCTTCCTCACCACCCAAATCCTCACTAATTAACTAATTGTGCCACTAAATCTCTCACCTAATCGCCAAATTCCCCTCACTTGCATGCCACCTCTCCACTCAGCCCAACTGCCCTTACAGCCCTTGGCAATGGCATGTTAACTACAGGCTGATCAGATCACCATGACTCCCAGAAGGCACTAATCCATCATTGTAAAAACCTGGATTGTGCATATCACATCACATTTCATGCATGCATGACTAATGTACTAGCTACACCAACTAGTTTGTTCTACTGAGGACCAGTACAGCAATGACAGCAATGTCAGCAATACAATGGCACACACAAAATAGCAGCCAAAGCAAAACACAGCTACAGCTCAGTGACCATTCCCAATGGCCACAGATCAAAGATCCCAAACCTGAAATAGGCAGAGCTGGTTTGGAAAATAGGATGGCAGACTCCATGCACATGCACAACATCTAGTTACAGGACAATTTCTTCTCCATACTCTCATATTGTGTACCTACTAGGATACCCTGGTGCATTGTGCAGCTCTAATGTGAGACAACTAGCAAGACTGACTATTCACTAGGTAACAGAGCTGAACAGTCATATCATATATCGGACATAATCAGATTGCATCTGCACAAAAACATGTACCCAATTAGTACGACAGCTCACAACATGGATCAAGGAAAACATGCCACAGAGTTGTATGTACAACTAAAGTATGCGGTGCAGCATGGGTCAATATCATTGCAAGGAATCATGTAAAGCCACTGTCTGCATTTCACAAATAAGCAACGAAACACACAATCTAACCTGAACTCTGTGTCTGACTCCCTACTCAGGCAACCTTGCCATTGACACCATGGATAGGATTCCTGAGACTGTCAGTCTTCCTCAGGAATGAAGGGCCGCAGAGAGGACAACACCTTTGAATGTCTGGACACTGACGAACAACCTGGCCCATCTGGGACACCTTCTCAGTCTATAACTCTCAGCGTCACCCTGCCCACCTCAATCCCTCCCACCCCTGTTGCATCAACATCATGGGCAACCATTCACCCCAAACCTGTGTCCCAATGACTGTTCAATCTATTGTGTGCCTCACAGTACAGGCGCCTGAGTCTAACCTGACACCCTTGACAATGATGGACCTGCAACTACTGGGAGAGAGCACAGTGTGCCAGGGGCACGGGCACAAGGGGATAATGTGCATGGGAGGGATGCTATGGGCCTGGGAGGATGGGACCTCAAAGGGACACAGCTGACCAGGAAACCATCTCCCAAGTCATGGGAGCATACCAAAGTTCCCAAGACAGGATAGGCCAAATCATCATCATATTGAGGGAAAATTAAAGGCTACAGAGGGGACACCACCAGGAAGTCATGCAGCAGAGGCAGGGAAAAAATGCCCACATTGCTACCATTGCAGGGGTGCTGAGGGACATCAACACCGCCCTGATGACATTCTCCACACAACATCAGGCCCCTTCCACTAGCAATGGTATGTCTGCCCCTTCTACATCTCTGACAGCTGGTGGAATGGAGCCCCTGCCAGGGGAACCTCATGCTTCAGACACCCCTCCCTCTGTAGATAAAGACGCCCCAGAAATGTGGATGTCCACCCAGACATCCAGCTGGAGAGGATGCCAGGACCGAACTCTCTGCCAGGAAGTGAACCTCTCCTAACTTGTCACCCTTGTGTGCCACAGATACACCCTGTTGACTGTTCAGAAACCAAACTCCATTTTCTTATTGTACAAGGACACAGAACCAAGTGGTGTTGCAGCTACCCTGATGGATACATTAACCGTGACTTCACTCATCACTTTTATTTTCATTTATGCACTTCAATTGTTACTGATAGTCTTTTGATATGCACAATAAATCACACTTAAACACAACTACTGTGTATGTTTCATTTATAATACATGTACAATAGTCATGTTTGCCAACGGTGGTCTGGTCATACCTCCCTGTATCGAACAGCCAGTGTAACAGTCATCAGATGGAGGCTCCCTCAGCAGGACACACATTACAACAGAAATTTCACAGGACAGATGACAGAGTGGTTGAAATCCAGGTCAACACAATTGTATAGTCAGTATTCCAATCTGCAAATAGAGCATGACAGAAAGTACCACCAGGATGTAATCCATGGTGTCATATAATGCACATATACAGGTTATTAAAGTCAGGCTCATGGTAACTACCTACAAAGCAGTGGCACACACATATGTCCTCTACATCCTCAGGTAGAGACTATTCACTTACCCAGACCATAGCTACAAATTCACATATCCCATGGAACACACAAAGAATACAACAGAGGGACCCAGTACTCAAAGCATACACTAACATAGCACCATACCTGTAGATTGTCAGTGACCTATGTCAGTATACAATTACATGCACCATGGACAGCAAAGTTAGAGCACAAACACAGCTAGGCCCCATGGCCATCACAAAGTACTCCACCCATTGTGAAGTGAGAGGCCATGATCCAAACTTCATACATGTGCCACAAACTTCACTTGACACATCATACACCATTTTACATCCTTCTCAGGTAAAAGAAAAGGACTAAGGGCCAGATGTATCATTCTTAACAATAGCGATTACCTAATTGCGATGTTTTGCGAATCGCAATTAAGTAATCGCTATTGGAATGTATGAAACTCCAGGAATTTCATACTGCAATTCGCAAGGGCTTGTAAATGGACCTACCTCATTAATATTCATGAGGTAGGTTGCAATTTGCGAGCTATTGCAAATGGCTACAATCACAGAGATGGTGGCCTGCTCTGCTCAGCAGACCACCATGTCTGTGATTGCTTTTCAATAAAGCTATTTTTTTTTAAAATGCAGCCCGCTTTCCAATATTGGAAAAAAGGGTGCGTTGAAAAATGAAAAGTTTTCTTTTCATCCTGCTATTAAAATATTTTTTGGGATGCATTCTCAAAGGGGAAGGGATCCCTTGGGGACCCCTTCCTTCTTGCGAATGGGTTACCACCAATTTGAAATTGGTGGTAACTGCAATTGTTTTGGGACAGCATCCACGATCACAAAACAATCATACATACCTCTGCGATTCGGTATTAGGAAGGGACCCCCTTGACATGCCCCTTCCTAATACCAAATCGGTATGTAGTTGCAAATCCAATTTGCGATTCGGTAACTAGTTACCGAATCGCAAGTTTGGACTTCTTACATACCACAATACATTTTTGTGACAGCAAAAATGTTTGATACATCTGGCCCTATGCATTTACCACCCCACTTGTATGGAGAATAAACTATGAAGGTACCACCCCACTGAAACTAAACTCATTTAGCCAGGTATTTGTCAGGTACACCTCTCATGTCTGACAGCAATTACCATTGGCTACTGACAATGAATACCTCAAGTCTAGATTGCAGAGCCAAACATGACATAGCTAAATCAGTGAGTGGAAGGAAAAGAGGATAAGAGGTTACACGAAACAAACCTCAAACCTGAGAAGTCTTTACTAAAAGTGTATGTTAGCATCTGCAGTAACAATACATGAAAAAGCAGGACATACTGTTGTTTTCACATTAGAATCTATCAGTCTGCATCCACAACTCACACATAGGCACTGGAGCTCATGACCCCCCCCCCCACTGATGAAGAAAGAAAGGAGGTGTAATGGCAGCCATCTACTTCAAGTTGTTTACATTCATCACAACAAAAGGTCCACTTTACATACTTGTATGTAAGTTTAAGTACTGATTGAGAAGATCTGCCCTAGAGTCACCTGCTCCTTATACCTCATGCTCTTCTTCACTTGCCATATTAGCATTTCCACCCACTGGTCGAGCTGCCTCCCCCTCATCTGCTATCAATGGTATTTGACACCTCAGGGCTAGATTGTGGAGCATGCAGCAGGGAACAACACATTGGCATACCTTGTGGGGTGAGTAGAGAAGGGTTCCTCCAGATAGGTCCTGGCACCCAAATCTTGCCTTCAGGAGCCCAAATGTTCACTTAATTACACGCCTTGTCCTCCCATTGGCCGCATTGTAATGGAGTTCCCCTGGCATGGTTGGGTACCTCACTGATGTCAACAGCCAAGGACGGTTTGGATAGCCTGAGTAACCTGTGAACATAATGGTTGAACAACTCAAAAATATATGTGGTACTGGCTGTATTGTGATGACAGAAGACATAACTTACAAACACACACTACAATGGAAACTTACCAACAAGCCAGGCCCTCTCTGTTTGGAGCCGTACCATTAGCTGTGGGACATTGCTGTTCCGCATGATGTAGGAATCATGTACAGATCTAGGATACTTAGCTGTGACTTGTGAGATGCACAGGTCTGACAGACACACCACCTGAACTTTGGTTGAGTGGTAGTTCTTCCTTTTCTTAAATACCTGTTCATTGGCACTGAGAGGGACCAAGGCTACATAGGTGCCATCATTGGCTTCTACCGCATGTGGAATGTGTCCCATCTCAGAAAGGTCTGCCTTCACATATGCCAAATCCACTCGGTGGGGAAACCTTATGTAGCTGTCCAGGTGTCTCAACAATGCACACAGTACATCCTTCAAAACCAGACTGAACATGGGCTGAGACATCCCTGCTGTGAAAGTTACTATATTATGAAAGGAGCCTGTGGCCAGGAAGTGTAGCACTAACAAGACCTGAACAATGGGAGGTATGCCATAGGGATTGCGAATTTGGCTCCAACTGAGTAAAAAGATCCATGATTGTTTGATGATTAAGACGATATGTCTGGATGACATGCCTTTCCTCCATGGTGTCCAGGTCTACTAGTGGACAGTACAATGGTGGTTGTCTCACTCTCCTCATTGCAGCGTAACTATGTTGGGAGAAATGTAAATACAATGATTTATTCATTATGTACACATCATGCACACATTGTTAATTGCCTCAAACCTAACATCTGTAGAGGGTACCTAGTATATCTGACATATACAGTACATCCCATAGATATGCACCAATTTCACCCTCCTTGGTGCGCATTGGCAACTATGACAATGGGATTGTACATATGATACTAATGTTAGAGGATATGTGTGTAAGACTGAGCTGCCCTGAAGTAATCACACATATTTCTTGGAATAGATCAATATCTTCCAGTGGGCTATGAACCTCTGAATAGCTGTACAAAGGTATCACCAGATTTACTCACTCAACACAACCTTTACTTCACATTTGAACAATATGTTGCACAAACATGATGGCAGTACATACAGATATACAGCATTTTAAGGGAGTAAGTGAATGATGCAGATTAGTATACACTTCCATCTATGAAAGTGCACAAAATGGCGGGTGCCCGACCTACTGTACAGGACAGGTGGAAGTGACCTACGTCTGCCGGCAGAAGTCATCATGGTGGTAGGCGGTCGCAACCACCATGTAACTTGCTACTGGTAAACATTGCTGTCTTTGGCAGACTTCGGCCAATGGTGACATCCACCAGTGGTGAAGGTCATGCATGTAGCAACCATGACCACTATCTTCTGCTCTATTACTAACTAGACTCCTGACTATGTTGCCAGTAAGACCTCCATGACGTGAGCTGCTGTGTACTGCCTCTGGGATCCCTCATGCCATGTCCTTCAGGTAAGAGCCCCCCTGCCTTCACCCTGGAAGCTTGAGAGGCGGAAGAGGTCCTACCCCTGTAAGAACAGCTATATGGGGCACCAGAGGAGCAGGTGAGTCCAGTGTCTTGGCCATGTGTGATAGGTGTTCTGTGTGACGTTGCATCAAGCATGTGAACATGTGAGGGTGTTGATGCATGCAGATGGAATAATTTGAAGGCATGTTTGCAGAGACGATGGGTACGTGTGCCTACTTGCTGTGACTGAAGTATACTGACCACTCACATTGGTATGGCGCATTTGTACATGTCTTTCTCCTATTGTCTGTGTCATCCATGCAGGTCAACGCCCATCAGAAGAAAGGGATTTGGCGTGCCAATCACCAAGCAAATGTGGAACCTGGGGATGCAGAGCCTGGCGGATCAGCCAGTGCAGAAAGCTGTGGGAAGACCTGTGAATGCAGGCCCGGAAGACCGCTGAGGCCCAGCTGGAGATGTCCTCCCAATGAGGGATGAGTGCCCATCAGTCCCTGACCCTCCTAATGGCTAGCATTTTGGCGGTGGCCTACCTTGAGGTGGTTGGGCGTTTGAGAGCAGCATAGCAGCCACAAGAGGGTAAGTACTGACTGACTCCATGTACTTTACTCTGGTAGTTAGGCATTTGCTGTCACACTTTAGCAGCTGGGACTCTGTAGTAGGTGCTACATGTAAGTTGACTACTGGGAATACATAGTACTCAAGTTGCCTGACTAAAAAACGAGATCTGGCCTTAGGGTCGCGCATGTATACGTTTAGATCACCTGTGTCAAGGGATTTCTATGACAGCATGTGGAGATG
The DNA here is from genome assembly GCF_031143425.1 of Pleurodeles waltl. NCBI lineage: Eukaryota > Metazoa > Chordata > Amphibia > Caudata > Salamandridae > Pleurodeles > Pleurodeles waltl. The sequence goes on from NC_090440.1 coordinate 1,102,966,523, forward strand.
CACAATTCACAGTGCTACATGTGTGACTCTACCCAGCCATATATATAGCTGCTGTATCATCCTACCCATCTAGTATTTCCAGGTCAATTATTCGGAATATATGAATATGTAGCTCCAAGGTGTCTGACCTCTCCCATCTCTGAAGATCAGCTTTGCTTGCTACATTGTGCCTGACATATGTCTTACAGGGCCTAGTTACCTTTTGTCCAGGTACATGTTTTGACTCCATCTGAGACTGTCATCTCATTCAGCCACTCGGTATGGCCAGTATTGGACTGTTCATATGGGTTTGTGGAGGTGTTCTCATTGTCCCTTAATTTTTATACAATGAGTATGTAAAGGTTCTAACAGAAGGACATCCAATGATGGTTGTATAATTTTGTCTATTTGCCCTTACAAAGCATTTTCATGACATTAAAATGTGGAAAATCACTTATATCCCAATGCCTTTTAGAGGAGGTAAGTTGTTAGGCTGTCATACCCTTTGACAATGTGCAATGGCCATGCTATATGCGCCAATCCCCTACCAATGTTAGTGCTATATATGCTATTAGTTGCAAACATCATGTCACAATGGTTACTTGGGGGCAGATCTTGTTAATTGAGACAATCATTGCTATCCTGAGACTAGCTGATGTGGCCAGTTTTACAGGAATTGGTTTTAGCTCACCTCATATTTCGAGATGTCATGGTTTAGAATTAGTACTATTTACTATAAAGGTGTTGTTGTTGTGGGATATCTTGTCTGTGCAATGGCAGTCATGTAGGTCCACGTACACATCATGTGTACATGTAATTTCAGTGGCATGTGTGTTTTGTATGGACTTAGCTACTGGAAATCACATGTCAGAAATGGTGTGGGTGATGTTGGTGTACTCATGTTGTCATGTTGTGGTTCTGTACCTGCATGTCAGGTGGAATGTAATGTGCCCTATTAGGATTTAGGAGGCTGCCCTTTGTTTAGTTGTTGTAACACTGCTCTCTGTGATAGTCAGTGGATGTCTCATGTGTGCTAGACAGGCCACTGTAGCTGTACCTGCATGTATGGTGTGATATGGAGTTTCTGTTAATAATGACTGCAGCTATTCCTTTCAGTTTTAGCATATGTAGTGACATAGCTGTTCTCCAGACATGGAATGTAAAAATGTGATGGCACCTGTATGGGACTGCCACATGTTGTGTCTTCATCAGAGATTGTATCCATTGTGTTGAATATGTACAGAGGGATCAGCTAGGCATGTGATTGCAATGGCAGGTGCTGTGTCATTTGTGAATTAGAGTAGTCTTTACTTGCATGGTACATGAATTATGGACATGGACTGGTCAGGTGTTGATTCGGAACATGCATGATATGGTGTTATCAGTCAACTGCATTCAGCTTACGTAGAGTAATGACCTTTATTAGGATGGAAAATCAGCTTCAGGAGGGGCATGATGACCATGCTGACATAGGTTTACAGGTGATTTGATCAAATGCTTCATTTGTGCTACCTAATGTGGATAATGATGTTGATGAGAGAGATGACAATAAGGGGTGGATAGAAGTAACATCTTTTGACATGATGTAGGATCTGTGGTTTTCTATATGGTATTCCCAAGGCAGGAGATGTATACCTACAGTTGTGCATGTTGTAATGTGTGTATGTTAAGAATGTGATGACACTCTCTCCCTCTCTATCTCTCCCCCACTCTCTCCCTGTCTGTGTGCATCAGCATAGGCAGGCAAAGGAGACGGGGCACAGTCAAGTGGGATGCTGCTGGCCAAGGAACCCAGAATGCTGATACCACTGGTAGCAAGTGACCCAGTGTCCTGGAAGGTGAGAGGAGTGCCACGGGGGAGACTAGATCAAGCACATCATCTTCAGAATCCTCCTCCAGTGGACACTCCCTGGTGGTGTCAGACCCATCTGGGCCCACTCCAGCAGCATCTTTGTCCTCACCCCCCTTTGCACCACCAACCTCCCTGTAGCTCCCCACCCAGTTGTCCATGCCCGCTCACCCATGAGGGTGGGTGTTTGCTGTAGGCAACTCTGCCCTGCCCCTGTCAGCTCTGCTGCACAGTTGAGTGGGGATGCTAAGGGCACGGGACCCTGGGTGCTGATACCACCAACAGAGAGGGACCCAGTGGCCAGGATGATGAGGGAAGTACCACGATGGAGACTGGATCCAGCACATCATCTTCAGAATCCTCCCACAGTGGGCACTTCCTGGCGGTGGCAGACCCATCTGGGACCACCCCAGCACAATCTTTGTCCACCACCCCACTTACCACCACCGCCCTCCCTCTAGCTCCCCACCAAGTTGCCCGCTCACCCAAGAAAGTGGACATCTGCTTTGTCGCAGGCATTTCTGCCCCTGTCAGGCTACTGACCACCAGAGATCGATCTCTGTGAGTCAGTCGACTATCGTGAATGCCAACCCGGGACTGGCAACTCAAGTCCTGCAGAGTGATGCGTTCCTGGAGGGCACTCACTGTGCACTGGGTGGTCTACAGAGATCATTTCACGCTCCGGCCTCCACACTAATGGCAGCCAGTCATCCTTTGTCTTCCGTCTCCCCTTTACTTTCCTCTTCCTAATCCGAAAGCCCTCTTCCCAGACCCAGTGAAAGCACACAAGCAGACAAGCATGCATCCACCTCAACATCCAAGGGTAGCGCTGACAAACACAAGCACCACAAGACCCACCACCAGCATGCACACAAGCAACATCCACCTGCAGACACATCAACAGTGAGTACCTGCACTGACACCCCCACCACCCCAGCATCACATACACAGCACCTGACACACCAACATACACTGATACAGCCACTACGCCTATCTTACCCATAGACATCATGATAGCAGACCCTCACATCCACCCCAGTCACCACATCTGCAGCCACCACAACCACTGACACGCCTACATGCAGCACATCCACCATTCCTGCAGTCACCCCCAACAGTCACCCATCCACCATGACATTCCGAGCACCTCCACCCTCCCTCCTCCCAAGACACATCAACACCCACACTCATCCACCCAACACACACCCAGCACCCACAAGCATACCTCCCACACACATGCACCCATGAAATCCACCAAACCACCTCAGACAATAACTCCCTCTCCCTCCACACCCAAACCATTTTGGCATGACTTCCCTGTGTGTTTTCCTCTCGGAGTTGAACCTTTTCCCTACTCCTCTTCAACCATGTGTGACCCCCACATGCTCTGTGTCCCTCCTCAAGTCCAGCTCTTCCACCTCCACCACCTCTCCTGCCCTCTGCAAGAACCCATGCCCCTCCCATGCCAAGAAGTCTACCCACCCCAAGAGTTCCCAACCCTCCCCAAAGCCTCGACCTAAGCTCCCCTCCCAAAGCCAAGCCCATAGGTCCCCATCCCTAATCCCTGAAGTGCCTGCCTGCCCCTTTGATGCCCCTACCCGTGGAGGTTATATGGCAGTCAGGAATTAAGTTGGGACACTTAAAATTGCCATATACGCAAGTTGCATTTGGCTATTTGGACTGGCTTATGGCCTTATTCTTTGCACATTTTGATGTATATATATTTGTATTTATATATATCACGGCCAACCAGTTGTTGGTTCAAAGGTTACATCTTTGTCCTGCTTTTTTCATGACTGATTTTGTTTGTGTGTGAGTAAGTTTTGTGTGAGTGGTGGTTGTGCCACCAGTTGTGTCTGGGCAGCATGTGTTACTGTGTGCATAGCATTTGTCCCCAAGTGATGGGTGTATATTGCTTGATGGGCATGTGAATGTTGGGGACAAGTTATTGTCTTGGTATTGTGTGCTGTTTGTGTTGACATGTGTTGTTCTCTGTGTTAGTTCTCTGGTGTTGTTCCATTGTGTTGTATGTATGATTAGTCTAGTGGTGGTGTGTATTGTGGGTGCTTAATGATGCTTTGGTGGTGTTACATTTGTAGTTGTGTCATTTGGTGGTATTGTGTGTTGTTGTGTGGGACTGTGCCAGTGCTGTGTATCTGTGGGTTGGTGTATGTTTGTGGCATGTGTGTATGATGACCATAGTGTGTGTACTATGTATGTGCAGGTTTGTATGTGGCTGCCTGTAAGTGTGCGTGTCAGTGTGAGGTTACCTGTGTGTGTGTGTCGCCCTCGCCACCCGTTCCTGATTGGTATGTTGTGTGTTTTGTGTGTGTAGATACTTTGACATTTTGCAACAGTGACAGGTAAGTGTGTGTACTAACGTTTGCTGTTGTTGTCGTTGTCACTGGTTCCGGAGTTGTTTGGTGAGCAGGAGCAGTGGAAAGACACGTAGTTCTGGTTCCATGGCAGGTCCTCAAAGGATATGGTTCCTGAAGGTGAGTGTCTCCATTCACACTGTTGGTTTCTGAAAGGGTTTCCGTGGTGGTGCAACTGCAGCGGAAACCTTGGCGGAGTGCAACCTAATAATATGTCCGACAGGAACATGGTCTCCACTGGCCTTCAAGTGGCTACCATAGACCATGGCGTCTGACCGCAGCGGTGGTGTTGGTGGTGGTTTGGTTGTATTATGCTTTGTGAATACCATCATGGTCATAATTTGGCGGCCTTCTCCACAAGCCTGTTGGAGGTCTGACCACCACTGCCAACATGGCAGTCCTGAGCCCGCCACACTCGTGATGACCCCCATAATCTTCTTCAACTTAATGTACAAATGAGGCTTTCAATTTATCGCCATCTATGTTATGTACAGATGTAATGTTAGTAAATAAAAATATGAATTTATATTTCTCTGGCTACTAGTGCTATCACTAAAAATGTAATTACCATAATAATCTTGCATCTAGCTTTGGAAAACAGTTTTTCCAAAGTCAGATCTTTTACAACAGAAAGTGTAAGAACAAAAGGTTAACAGTTCATTTTCAAAGTTAGTTATTTCAAACACTTTTTCAAATAAATATTTTTTACTTTTAGTTCAGTTTTTATTTCAGTCTACACAGTTCATTCAATAAAGTTTTTCAGACAACTTTCAGGTTAAACTCTTGTTTCACTGTCTTCTTCACAAAAGGCCTAAATGTCACTCTGTAAGATATCAGGACACTGAATTATTTCACTGGTCTGCAGTTCTTCATCCCCCCTTGTATTTGATAATGTGCTTCTTGCAATACCATTATTTGTTACTGTAAAACTTGCAGAAGTACGTTCACACCTGCGCTCTTGAGTCTATCTCAAAGGATACTATTTCTTTATTTATTTACAGCGGATTGCCAGCCCGCGTTCTGCTGAAGCCCTTCTGAGGCCTTCCTTGGGTGCAACTTTGCCCCCCAGCATCTCTTGTTGTGCAAGAGGGCCAGGACATATTTGATACGAGCAGAAAAGCGCTTGACATTTCCTGCAGCACGGGACACCGTTCCCTGCTGTTTGCCTGCTTACATTCTGCTGAACCACTCTGAGTCACTGCTGGGGGAGGCTTTGTTCTCAAATATCCCTTGTAGTGCAGGAAGGCCCAGACATACCTGAAACGTGCTGAAAGGTGCTTGTCATTTCCCGCTGCGTCGGATACCGTTCACTGTGGTTTATCTTCCCGCATTGTGGTGAAGCTCTTCTGGGGCCCTGCTGGGATGGAACTTTGTCCCTCAGCATCCCCTGTGGTGCAGGAGGGTCCTGGCGTACCTGAAACATGCCTAGACTCCTCCGAGGTCTGAGGACTGCAGAAGGGCCCTCTCTTGGCCACCCCCGTGGATGAACATTTTTGGACATTAGGGTACTGTTGCCCATTTTTTTATAACCTTCATCAAGAATCCCATCCCTGAAGCTACAGTGTATGAACAGGTCACTTGGACTGTGTGTCTATCGCAGTTTTGTATTGAGTGTTTTACTATTTTAAGAATCTGACAAATGTAAAATCAGAGATAATGCACCATTTTGTTTATTTATTGTTGCATTTATATTTGTGCTGATTGTGTTATCTGTGTTAGTTAGATCAATCACATTACTAATATTAGTGGACGTACTTGCTTTATATTTCTGTCTTCGGAAAACTTAAGGCTAGTGACATAGTCCAGTGTGCTGCAAAACACTTGAAGGACTCTGCTAAGTCCGACAACTGCACCCTTAACGTAACTGACCTCCTCATTGAGGAGGTCGAGTCCCTCATAAGTGCATATTCTCTTTCACAAGCTGTTTCAGGATCGAGTTCGAAGCAAAAAGCTCATAATGTATCTCATGGCAGTTTCGGGGCTATCCCCAAGAAAAAGATGGGTTTTGCCCCCCGATGGTCAAGGGAGTACGCACACAACCATGAAAGTAACCCAGCCTATTTTGAGCTTTTTTAAAGGCCCTTTCAACAAGAAAAGTGCCACCAAAATTTCTCCCAGCTGAGGTTTCTCAGACTCCTCAGCCCCAATCGAACTAATAATTGCTGGTGACCTTGATTCCTTGCAGCAATCATTTTTTATCTCTCAAGGAACAGGCTTTGACTGCACCAACTTCAGAGACGGATAGAGAGTCAGGCCCATACCCCAAATCATTACCCCCCTGCACACAGACGGCATAGCTGATCTCTTTCAGCAAATCAATGTTCCTAGGGGTGAGGTGCGGCACCTGAAACTAATGACCTCTATTATCTTGCATGCTGAAACAGGTAATCGCGAGTTTGGTCCTGTTTTCTGATAAAGAATCACATGTTTTTCATCCTATCGGCATTACCTATGTTTGGTTCACTTAGGCCTTTGGTAGTACAAAGGCCCTAGTAATACATACCCCTCTCCTGCCATCAGAGGTTGCTTCTCCAAGGCAATCTGATGAGGGTTGAGAAACATTTTGGGACTGGAACACTTTGGCGTTTCCAGGCCCAACCGTGCACAGGGTTCCCTTCCTTATCTAAGACAGTGTAGCAATCACTCCGAAGATGCACGACTGGGTGAGAGACGTACATCTGAACCAATGCTGTATCCAAATTGTCAGCCTAAACCCCCCATCAAGAACCCTTCCAGCCATGTGAGCTCCATTTTTCTGACCAGTGTGCCCAAACTTCCATCGCATATATGCTGCAAAGGGAAGGACAAGCTGACAAATAAAATCCTACATTGGATACGCCACCTGAGGGGTTGCTGCTCAGTTATACGTGAGGACATCCTTGGCACTGGAAGGCTCTCACATATCAACTCGGATTCCAATTGCATGAATTAACACTCAGCAAGGGGAAATCTTGCTGATATTCTGGTGGCTTTTGACATTACTACCTCCTCTCTTCACACCACAAATATCCAGTTTAAATATAAAAGGGTTGACGCCAGCCGACAGGAAGATATATGCATTCTCCTATGTTAAACCAGAGGTTGGTCCCTAGTTCGGGAAGTAGACTGACTACACGTTTGTTTTACTGATACTATGGATTCTTCCTTTTCTTTTGTTAATCCTCATCCTCCAGTTTGCACCATTTGTTCTTTCCAGTCTCGGAGCATCAGTTCTGCCAACTCAAGTTTATGTTACCTCTTTAATTCAGTAGACAGACACCTTTCTGTGGAGTCTTCACAAACTCAATATGTTTTCACTGGTATCCCTGCTCCTGACTCTGTGATCTCAGTGGATTTTTCTTAACCATCAGTTACCTCTACAAGGAAAGCCTTGGTTTCTTTAATTTCCTGGAATTTGGCTGGCCTTCATTCTAAGGCCATTCGACCTGGCTGGATCAACTTTATGTACCTAAATGATATTTGCTTGTTGATGTCCTGAGCCTGTCTTGAATCCGGGTTACCAACATTTTTTATATAGTAATTTGTGGTGCAGCCATAAGACCCCTTGGTGAGGTAACCATATGGGCCAGACATCTTTAGGATGCTAATTTCATAAATTAGACATTAGCCTTCCGATTGGTGCTTGATGGCTTTCTTAGTATTGATGTTTATAACATCTATGCTAGAGGTGTTAGGGGTGGCTTGACATCTAAAACTGTTTTATGTCTTGAAGGCTATCTAGGGATTCAACTTTCCTCATTCTATCTCATATTAGTAGGGGACTTCAGTACAACCTATGAGCCCCTAGACTTTGATGATGTTAATGTATCCATAGAGGAGGAACAAATAAGGACCGATCCACATCTTGACTTGTCCCCTAAAAAACGTTGGACTGAAGCAGCCCTACCGCTTAAGGCCCTCTCTTTGGAATTGGGCCTCAGGGTGACAAATGATTGGACAATATCGGGCAGAAAAGGGGGCCGGACTTTTAATAATTAATTCCACTCAAGTTGTCTCAACTATATTTTAGTTGACCTAAGATTATGGCTCTTGTTAATGACATGGTTATAAATGAAAGGATTGAGAGGGACCATAACCCTTTGTGTCTGACTAGGACTGCTTTCTGTGCAAAACTGTTGAATGATCTTCAACCCCTGTCCCTCACTAGGATTATTCAGCCCACCAGTGACAGGCGGTGTCTAAGGTAGAAGCAGGTAGTGGACCACCCTGATTTCTGTCTGCCATTACCCAGGCCTTATTGTCTTGCTTAGCAGAAATAAATACAAAAATTATCTTGCCAATGTGGACTCAGGGTTTGCTGAGACTCATAATAAATTATTTAAGCAAATGTTCTAATTGTACCCCTTGTACCTGCAAAAGTGCTCCCAGATCCAAAACCTGCTTCAATGAACAAATGCAGACAAGCACGTATAGGACTGGCCGAGGCTATAAAAAGAAAGAATATGGGGCCGTATTTATACTCTGGTTGCGCCGAATTTGCGTCGTTTTTTTCGACGCAAATTCGACGCTAAACTAACGCAAACTAACGCCATATTTATACTATGGCGTTAGACGCTTCGGGCGCCAAAGTGCCCGGAGTGGGCGTCATTTTTTAGCGTGAACCCCTTCCTTGCGTTAATGATATGCAAGGGAGGCGTTCCCGTCTTAAAAAATGACTCCCAGGCCTTTACGTGGTATTTATATTCCCGGGCAAAAATGACGCCCGGGAGTGGGCGTGGCCAAAAACGGCGCTTTTGCGCCGCTTTTTAACGCCTGGGTCAGGCATGGCGTTAAGGGACAAGTGGGCTCAAAATGAGCCCAGAGGTGCCCTCCCCTGCCCCCAGGGACCCCCCCTGCCACCCTTGCCCACCCCAGGAGGACACCCAAGGACGGAGGGACCCATCCCATGGACATTAAGGTAAGTCCAGGTAAGTTTTTTTTTTTTTTTTTTTTGTGGCATAGGGGGGCCTGATTTGTGCCCCCCTACATGCCACTATGCCCAATGACCATGCCCAGGGGACAGAAGTCCCCTGGGCATGGCCATTGGGCAAGGGGGCATGACTCCTATCTTTACAATGATAGGAGTCATGTTGATGGGGGATGGGCGTCGAAAAAAAATGGCGCAAGTCGGGTTACGACGATTTTTTAGCGTCAACCTGACTTGCGCCATTTTAAGACGCCCTAACGTCATTTTTTCCCAACGCCGGAGCTGCCTGGTCTACGTGGTTTTTTTCCACGCACACCAGGCAGCGCCGGTCTGATTGCGCCGTCTAACGCCATTCCATAAATACGGCGCCCGCATGGCGCTTCAGAATGGCGTTAGACGGCGCAAAATTTTTTGACGCTAAACTGCGTTAGCGCAGTTTAGCGTCAAAAAGTATAAATATGGGCCATGATCCATATCACCTCTGCCAGAAAGTGATCCAGGCTAATTCTAAAAGAGATTGGGACAATAGGAGGTGGAACGATCCCAAAGATGCTTGTTACACTCAGGACTCTGCTAAATTTTGGTCCTTGGTTGCAAAAGGAAGCAACAAGTTTGCCTCACCATAATCTAATTACGTTTCTCCTTCAAAATGGTTTGATATTTTTTCTAATTTATATTCTGGGGGCTATCCTGCTTCTTCTGGTCCTGCTTTTCATGAGCCCACTGTTATTGGTCATTTAGCCCCAGTATCAAATTTGTTCGACATCAGTGATGTTTCTAAATCTTTCGATACAGTCACTACCGGCAGAGCAGCAGGCCTGGACGGTATACCCGTGGACATATTTCTCCATGCTAGAGCCAATAAGCCTAGTGATTTTATTATTCTTGCCAATGCTATTGCCCATGGGGCTCCCAATGCGGATTCTTGGAAGGTATCTGAAGTTATTCCCATTTTCAAAAAAGGGGATAGAAGCCTGCTGGGCTATTAAATACTGATCCGTCTGATCAATTGAACCTGAAATATTTTTTTGCCATCTTGTTTTGGGAACAACCCAGTATTGGATCATCAATGATGATATTAATTCATTGTACCAAGCCAGGTTCCTCAAGAAAACAAGCACAAGTGATCATTTGTTTGTTTTTTTGTTCTTATACTGGAAAACAGTAGTTTTCGGCATAGTCAGTTTTGATGCTGCCTTTGTAGACCCAAAACCTAATTTTGATCTAGTCTCACATATGAAGCTGCGGCAAGTCCTTTAGGACGTGGGCATGCCCCTGCCGTTCCTTGCGTAAGTCATCCATTTACATGGCAGCAACTTTGCTCAAGTCAGATAGTCAGATGGGGCAGACAGTGTGAACTTACAGATCAAATTGTTATAAATAAAGGTGTTTTCCAGGCCTGTGTCCTTGCCTCCACTCTGTTCTCCCTATTTCTTAATGATATACATTTTCTCTTTGCCAATTGCCTACAGATGCTTCCACTTTGGCTGGGAAGAAAACACCTATTTTACAATATGCAGATGATACTCTACTGATTTCCAACCCCCCCTGTGGATTGCTCCACTTTGAAGATTTCTGCACTAGACTAGGTTTAGAAATAAATGTATCCAAGACAAAGGGGGTCATTATGACCCCGGCAGACGGCAGTAAAATGGAGAAAAGTACTGCCAACAGGCTGGCGGTACTTTTCCCCATATGACAGGAGTCATTTGGTATGGTTGTTTTTCATCAGAAAATGACTCTAGGCAGGTTAGAGTCATCTTTTTTACTCTAACCTGCCTAACGTCGTTTTTTGGTGCAAAAACCCTTTCTCCCATACTGCCGGCTCAACCCAACTAAAGTCACTTTTTTTGCCACTAGCCTACCCTTTGCACCGGCTTGCACCATTCCATAAATATTATGCTCGGCTGGTGCACAGAAATGGTGCAAGCCAGTGCTAAACTATTTGGTGCAAACCTGAGTTGGTGCAGTTTAGCACCAAAAAGTATAAATCAGGGCCTAGGTTTCACAATTATCAATTAATATTAGTACATTCACAACAAAACGTTACAGTCACGATCTTGACCATACCTCCCGACCTGCATCGCAATCCTTTAGTAGACAAGAAAATCATTGATAAAGTCTCATTTCTCTATCCCAGCATCTTGGGCTACTTCTTAGTCCGATATTGCTTCAACTTCTTCATTAACAGTCACATCAGCATCAAAACTCACTCAACACACACATGCCAATACTGAAAAAAAAAACACAATTATCAAAACAATTTTGACTCATTAACCTATTAATACATCTCCACTTTAGTAATCGCCTTAAAAACCACACTCCATCAATCTTCGAGTTTGGGTTTTGGGCAATGGGATGTGGGCATCTAGATATATATCAGGGTGTTAGACCTGACAGCCTTAGGGTGGTCACCCCTAACTTTTTGCCTGCCTCCCTCCACTTTTTGGATACTGTTTTTGCTGGTTTTAGGACTCTGCGCACTTTACCACTGATAAAGTGCATATGCTCTCTCCCTTTAAACATTATGACATTGGATCATACCCAATTGGATTATTTAAGTTACTTTTAAGTCCCTAGTAAACTGCACTATATGTGCCCAGGGCTGGTACATTAAATGCTACTAGTGGGCCTGCAGCACTGATTGTGCCACCCACTTCGGTAGCTCTTAACCATGTCTCAGGCCTGCCATTGCAAGTCCTGTGTGTGCAGTTTCACTGCCAATTTGACTTGTCATTTAAAAGTACTTGCCAAGTCTAAAACTCCGCTTTTTCTACATATAAGTTACCCCTAAGGTAGACCCTAGGTAACACATAGGGCAGGGTGATGTGTAGACAAAAGGCAGGACATGTACCTGTGTAGTTTACATGTCCTGGTAGTGTAAAACTCCAAAATGTGTTTCTGCACTGCTGTGAGGCCTGCTCAATTCATAGGCTAACATTAGGGCTACCCTCATATACTGTTTGAGTGGTAGCTGCTGATCTAAAAGCAGTAGGAAGGTCTTATGTAGTATGGCCAGAATGGTAATACCAAATCCTGCTGGCTGGTGAAGTTGGATTTAATATTACTATTTTAGAAATGCCACTTTTAGAAAATATTCATTTCTCTGCACTTAAATCCTTGTGTGCCTTACAATCCACGCCTGGTTAGGTTCAGCTTCCTTATGCATTAATTCAGACAACACCCAAAAACAGGATGCTCAGCCTCACTTGCATACATCTGCATTTTGCATGGGTCTTCCTGGGCTGGTAGGTTGGAGTGCCTGACACTTGCATGTCAAAGAACAGTAGCCTGCCCTCACACAAAGGACTGCCACACACCCTACTGGGACCCTGGCAGACAGTATTGAACTGAAAGGGGACCTTGTGCCCTTCTAAGCCATTCTTTGAAGTCTCCCCCACTTCAAAGGCACATTTGGGTATTTAAACAGGGCCTCTACCCATACCAACTCAGACACTTCCTAGAGAAGATAACCTGAACCAGAACCTGCAACCTGCCAAGAAGAACTGCCTGGCTGCCCAAAGGACTCACCTGACTGCTTTCAATGAAGGACTGCTGCCTTGCTGTTGCCCTGCTGCTCTCTGGCTATGCTGAGAAGTGCTCTCCAAGAGCTTGGATAGAGCTTGCCTCCTGTTTCCTGAAGTCTTAGGCCCTCATTACAACCCTGGCGGTTGGTGTAAAAGTGGTGGTGATATCGCCAACAGGCCGGTGGTAATTACCGCCAAATGATGGCCATGGCGGTGCTATCTCCGATAGACAGCCTCTGTACCACACCGACCGCCAGGGTGGAAACAACAGCCACCACGGCGGGAGCCGCCTACAGCCAGGCGGAGGTCAAACCTCCACCTTTTCCAGGGTGACATTAAAAGCCTGGCGTAAACACTGCATAGAACTGAAAGGACTCACCATTGAAGACACAGGAAACAACCACGCCACCATGGAGCCCGAGCTGCATGTCTTCACCATGGTCTTCTACATGTTGCTCCACCACGAACACCAATGACGGCGAAGATGATGGCGGTGAGTACAGACGCCTAGCACACAAGGGAGGGGAGAGGAAAAAGAGAGTGGCACAAACACGCACAACACCCACAACACCATACACACAATCAGCTGCATTACTAAAACATATTTACCCCGTGCCTCGGATAAATAATGCAAGGACAAAACGTTTTAGAAAAAGTGAATGTAATGAGAGCAACACATCTAGATAAATAAGTGAGGCAAGATAATAGATATATACATATGTACATAAAAAGGGACACATTCCAGTCCACAATGTACTTGCCCACATTCTCTGGAGGGGGCAACATGCCCTGTGCTTGGTCCTGGGGAGAGCAAGGCCACAGTCTCTCAAGCGGGTGAATTGCCCACTGGTTCTGGAGGGGGCATCGTGCCCTGTGCTCTTGATCCTGGGAGGATGGGGTAGGTGAGTGTCTTACCCACTGGTTCTGGAGGGGGCATCATGCCATGTGCTCTTGATCCTGGGGAGGCTGGGGTAGGTGAGTGTCTTACCCCTGGTTCTGGAGGGGGCATCGTGCCCTGTGCTCTTGATCCTGGGGAGGCTGGGGTAAGTGGGTGTCTTACCCACTGGTTCTGGAGGGGGCATTGTGCCCTGTGCTCTTGATGCTGGGGAGGCTGGCGTAGGTGGGTGTCTTACCCACTGGCTCTGGAGGGGGCATTGTGCCCTGTGCTCTTGATCCAGGGGAGGCCAGTGTAGGTGGGTGACTTACCCACTTGTTCTGGAGTGGGCATTGTGCCCTGTGCTGTTGATCCTCGGGAGGCCGGGGTAGGTTGGTGTCTTACCCACTGGTTCTGGAGGGGGCATCGTTTCCTGTCCTCCTGGTCCTGGGGAGTGCAAGGTCACAGTCTCTCAGGTTGGTTTTCTCACTGGATTTTCAGGGGGCAGCCCGCACAGCAGCCCATGGAGGCAGGATTACATACCATCCGCTGGCGGTGGCGGCTGCTCAATGGTAGTGGTGGTGCTGCTTTTGGGGGGAAGTCTCATGCCCATCCCCTGTAGCCTCGGATGGCTGCTCAGCGGTGGTGGTGGTGCTGCTGCTGGGAGGGGGGCTCCTGCCTATTTCCTGCTGCCTCGGCTGGCTGCTCAATGGTGGTGGTGGTGCTGGGGGGAGGGTCCTGCCCATCCTCTGCAGCCTTGGATAGCTGCTCAATGGTGGTGGTGGTGCTGCTGGGGAGGGAGGCTCCTGCCCATCTCCTGCAGCCTCGGACGGCTGCTCAATGGTGGTGGTGCTGCTGGGGGGGGAGAGGCTCCTGCCCATCCCCTGCAGCGTTGGACAGCTGCACAACCATGGTTGGTGGGGGGCTCCGTCAGAGTTTCTGCCCCAGGCCCCTTGTCCTTCCTGCCTGCTGGTGCTGGCTCTTTGCTCTTCCTGGCAGCTGGGGCAGGCTCCTTCGTCTTCCTGGCAGCAGGTAGGGCAGGTTCCTTTGTCTTCCTGGCAGCAGTTTGGGCAGGCTCCTTGCTCCTTCCGACAGCTGTGCCAGGCTCCTTTCCCTTGAGGCTGCCTGGTGCAGGCTCTTTCACTCTCAGGGCATGTGCCCTGGATCCTTTTCCACCATGAGTGGGTATGGTGACGACTGGGCCCGTGGACTGGGTGGCTGAGGTGCTTGGCTGGGTTCTTCCCAAACTGGCCAGACGTGCATGACGGGGGTAGGGGTAGGGAAGAGGTCAATGGTGGCGAGGAAAAGCTTCTTAGGGACATTGGGGTGGGAAGTAGGTGAAGGTTTTGGAGTGGAGGAAGAGGAAGAGGAAGTGGTTGTAGTAGGTGTCAGTTTTCTGTGTTTGGGTGCAAGTGCATGGGCTGGATGCTGTTGTGAAGTGGATGGCTGTTGGGTGTCCGAGTGCTTGCGTTTTTGTACTTTGGGAGGACACAGTGGGTGAGGACACAGGGGACGTGTGCATGGATGTGGGGGTGGTGACTGCCAGTGAGGGGTGTGTAGTGATAGGCATGCTGGTGATGGTGGTAGTGTATGTGGATGTACTGCATGCAGGTGTGAGTGGAGACGCTACTGGGAGGGGTGGAGGACGAGGAGGAGGGGGCCACAGTGGAGGCAGTGGATGTTGGTATGTCTGATTCTGGATGGTGTTCGTGTGAGTGCCTGTGAGATGATGTGTGGTGCTTCTGTATGCCTGAGCCACTCTTGTGTGTTGTCTTGGGTGCATGCTCGTCTGCCTGTGTGCTTGAAATAGGTTGGGGTTGAAGGGAATGGGATTGGGAAAAGGATGTTGGAGGGAGGAGGCTGGAAATAGGGACAATGGCTGCCATCAGGGAGTCGGCCAGAGCCTGGATTGATCTATGTTGGGCCACCATGCCAGTGTGAATGCCCTCCAGGAATGTATTTGTCTGTTGCATTTGGGCTTTCAGCCCCTGGATGGCAATCACAATGGCTGACTGCCCAACAAAGATGGATCGCAGGAGGTCAATAGCCTCCTCACTCAGGGCAGCAGGGCTAACTAAGGCAGGGCCTGAGGTGCCTGAGGTGAAGGAGATGCCCACCCTCCTGGGTGAGTGGGCACGGGAAACACGCTGAGGGGCTGCAGGGAGGGCGGTGCTGGCACAGGGGTGGCAGCTGTACCTGTAGTTGGGATGGGCACAGAGGTGTCCGCCACCACCAGGGAGCTTCCATCGGAGGAGGTATCACTGTCAGAACTGTCTTCTTCTGTCTCCGCCGTGGTGCTCCCCTCCTCTATCCCACTGGTGCCCTCACTGTCAGTGGATTTGGCATACTGGGTTCTGTGGGATGCAGCTCCCTCCATCGCCGGTGCCTCTGCTCCTCCGCCAGATGATGCTAATGCACAGGAAGACAGGATGACAAAACAAAACGGGGGGAGACACAAAGGGTACACTTGGTCAATGGCGGCTCCAACATCACTGTTGACATACATGACACACACACAGAACCGTCCTACGCAGTAGGCAATGTACTACCAGTCACACTGCTAGTCCCCCGCCCATGGACAGGGACACCTAATGCCAATGCAGCACAGACCCCTGCCCAGTACTGGATGCCTACTAGCATGTTTGGAGGAAGTTAACATCAGACCCTGCCCAACATGGGACTTACCCTGCAGTATCAGGCCTAGCCTAGGGGTACCCACAGTCCCACATCACCCACCCCACCAGGTGCATGTAGTGTATTGGGGCACTGTACTCACCTCCTTGTGGCTGCTGTGATGCCCCCAAGTGCCCATCCAGCTCCAGATAGGCCACGGCAAGTATGCGGGCCATCAGGGGGGGTCAGGTTTCGACGGGCACCCCTTCCTCATTGGGAGGCCACCCCCAGCTGGGCCTCCACCGTCTTCCATGCCCAGCGTCTCAGGTCCTCCCACCGTTTCCAACAGAGGGTGCTCCCTCTGTCGTAGATCCCCAGGGTCCCCACGTCCTTGGCGATGGCACGCCATATACCCTTTTTCTAATGGGTGCTGACCTGCAGGCAAATGGACACAGGGAAAGGTATTAGTCTGACCATCCTGCCTGTTACATTCATGGCCCACCATACCCCTTCCCATCCCCTTACGCACAGATATGGCCCAGCATACATGCTGCACGCTGCCCAGGGCCCATCCACCAACCCCCCCACATGAGGCCTTCACACACACAACTCCATGCATCGTTCTCACAGTTTACTCACCTGTTGGTCTGGAGGCCCATACAGCATTTGGTAGTCTCTCCAATTCCGCCGAGGTGAAAGCAGTTTCTCCAGTCACAAGAGCCATGGTCGGTTCCTGTGATGCTGTTAATTGTGTTTGACCAATGACTTTGTGTTTCACCACTGCGCATATTAGTTGCTCAATGTTCACCAGTAGCACATTACATTCTGTATTCAGTTTAGCTGCCTATTGGCTTTGACATGGCATTAGACATTACAGGCCAGATGTAGCAAAATTTTGCGAGTCACAAATGGCCCGAATCGCTATTTGCGACCCCGCAAAATCGGAAATGGGATGTAAAAACCCCATTTCCGAATCGCAAATAGCGACGCAAGCCATTACCGACTCACAAAAGTTGCGACCCGCAAATAGGAAGTCGCAATTTGCGAGTCGCAAACCATAGGGAAAAGCCACTCGCAAATTGCAACTAGTCGCAAAAAGTCAATTTTGCACACCCAATTTACCACTAAGTCAGAGCAGGTGGTAACCAGCACCAAAGTATAAAAGGAGACCCAGAAGGCACCTGGGTTACTCAAGATGGCAGAGATATATGTGATAGCAAGCAGGAGGAGAGTCCACGCCGCACAGCAGAGGAGGAGGAGGAGCCAGAGACAAGAGAGGACATAGAGAACCAGGCAGACAATTTTCCAACAAACAGAGGAGGAGATATATGAGAAATACAGACTCAGCAGTGCAGCAATATTAGAATTAATAGATCTACTCAATCCACAGGTGCAAAGCTAAACTGTGCGCGGCAGCACCATCCCCACACATGTGCAAGTGCTATGCTCACTGCACCTCTTGGCCTCGGGTAGCTATCAGGGGGTCATTGCTGTGGCAGGTGGGGTATCCCAAAGTGCACTCTCACGTTTTTTCAGATGTTTCTTAGATGCCATACTCACACACATGTCCAGATACATATACCTACCCAGAAATGAGGCAGAAATCAAAAGCACCAAGTTGGATTCTACAGGATTGCCAACTTCCCTCATGTAATAGGGTGTGTAGACGGGACACATATACAAATCTGCCCTCCTGCAAATCTGGAGTATCTGTTCCGCAACCGGAAGTGTACCCACTCACTGAACATCCAGGTGGTATGTGACGCCCATTATGTCATCACTGACATGGTAGCCAAATTTCCAGGGAGTACACATGACTCCTACATTTTCAGGCACAGTGGGATACACCAACGCCTAGAACATGGGGAGTTTGGAGACGGATATCTCTTAGGTATTGCTGAATACACCCTGAAGACATACACACAGGTCACTGTAGAAACCATCCATGCCCTGCTAACATTGTCCATTTTTGCCAAACAGGTGACAGTGGATATGCGCTAAGACCATGGATACTTACCCCGTACTTAACACCCAGCAATGAGACTGAGAGGCGATACAACAGTGCACATAGGAGGACCCAAAATGTCATAGAGAGGACCTTTGGACTGTTGAAGGCAAGATTCCGATGCCTCCACAGAAGTGGAGGTGAGCTCCAGTATGCCCCAATAACAGCATTCAAGATCATTGGCGCATGCGCTATACTGCACAACATTGCCACTAGATGTGGGCTACATCTCACCCCAGAAGACCCAGATTCAGAGGATGACGAGCAAGAGCTACCACATCGCCATCATGGGGATAGAAGCATTGCAAATCAAGGCAGACAGAGACAGGACCACATTGTAAACCAATACTTTGGCAGGTATGTGCTAACTGTCACCACACACACTAATGTCACACACAAAGAGCCCAGTTGTGAAGTGGAACAAACAAGAACTTTTATTAAGTGAACCTAAGTAATTATGAACCGAACTTTTGGGAAGGGGCTGTAAATGTTCACCTGCAATGAGGACACATTCACCTCATGTGCCTAAATTATCCGCAAGTGCATAGGCTCAACTCCTCCGCCTGGGACGCCCAGCATGGCTAGTTCTTGGAGTGTCAGCAGATCCCTGACGTGCACTGCCACTCCTCAATACCCTTGTGTCCGTGGCAGATGCACTACTGACAGTGGAGCCATCCTCACTATCTTGAGGTGTGTCTGCTGTGCCCCTAGCCACCTGTCTTGCCTCCATCACGTCCACAGCATGGCTAATCCTACCCAGTCCCCGAGCCACATCCCCTGCAAAGTGGCCCAAGTCTACCTGCAAACTGACTGTACGGCGTGACAGCCCTGTGGTATTGACAGCCAGGCGGAGGATTGAGGCAGCCATGCGGTCCAAACGGTGTATGAGTTGCCGCTCACGGTGCCTTGCACTCTCTCTCTCTGACAGTAGTTCAGTTACAAGTTGATGGATGGAGAGTGCAAGGTCACCAACATGATTGTTCAGGCTTTGGAAGTCTGTGTGCACCTGTGCCAGTACTGTGGTGAAATTCCACTCCATACGCTGCATGGCCCCTGAAATAACTCTCATCTGCCTTGTTTGCAGGCGCTGACCACTGATGAGGGCTGCCTCGGCGGCCGACGTGGAAGAGTCCCCTACATCCTCCTGGGACACTGCAGGGACATGGACTCGGCGTCTGCGACGCAGTGGAGCATCAGGGTCCTGTTGTATGGCACTGTGGCTGGGACCAGGTGCTGGGTCGATCTCCCCAATGTCCATTGGTGCAGCTGGAGGGGACTGTGGTTGGGTGGTGCTGGGCCCTGTTGTGGCTGCTCTTGACTCCTGTGCTGCCTGTTGGCTGCTCTCTCCACCCTGGACGGACTGGCTGGTGGGGATATCTTGTGGGAGACCTGTGGGACATAGGGAACACACTGTCAGTATCTGACATCTGTTCTATGCTTCCTAATAAACTGTTGCCTATCAGCTGACTACTGAACTACATTGCCCATAATGCACCATTCTGGTGGTTGCTAGTCTGGAATGGAGCTAATTTGGTTGTGCATGCTGCTGTGTACTTGGTGGGTGGGGGTGTTGCAGATATGGGTGTACATGCATGTTTCATAGTACTCACTTGTTGATGTTCCTGGCGCTGACGTGTCCAGCTCTCCCATTCCAGCCACTGCCTCTGGCTCAAGGTTCTTTTCCACACGTTCCTCCATGGGTGTGGGTGGTGGGACGGTGGATGGGCCTCCTCCTGTGCCCCTCATCTCCCGGACGCGCTCTGCCACCCTCTCCTTGGTCCTGGAGCGCAGGTCGTACCATCTCTTTTTGAGCTCTTAAATGCTCCTGTGGCTCACCCCTATGGCGTTGACCTTCTCCTGGATGTCATTCCAAATCCTCCTTTTGTCAGTCTCTGGCACACTCAGGGTAGTCCTTCCAAATAGCTGGTCATGGTGCTGGCAGCATTCATCTGTCAGCACCTCCAGTTCCTTCTCTGAAAACTTACGTTTTCTCTTCCTGCCAGAGTCCTCCATTCTTGCTGCTGTTCCTCCTGGTGGTTGCTCAGCAGTTGGAAAAGGGTGTTGTCCTCCCTCCTCCCAGGTGTATTTGTAAACTTCCTGCCTGTGATGTCATCAGCAAGAGCCAGGAAGTGTTTTCCAGACTGTTCTGCTGCACCTGCATGCAATTTGTGTCACAGTCGCAATTTGCGACACCCACTCGCAATTTGCGTGTTCGTTTTTAGCGAGGTCGCAAAAAGCGACCTCGCAAACAGCGGACTCGCAATCTGCGGTGCGTCTTCATTGGTGAGTCGCAAAATGAAGTTGATTTTTCTTGTTGGATACTAGTTTGCGAGTCGGAAATTGCGAGTCGCAACGACTCGCAATTTCCGACTCGCTATTTTTTAGCTACCTACATCTGGCCCTACATTCTATATTCAGTTTAGCTGCCCATTGGCTTTGACATGGCATTAGACATTACATTTGATATTTAGGATAGCTGCCTATTGGCTTTAACGTGGAGTTAGACATTGCAGTTGAAACATTGCAGATGAGCTGTGTTTTTCCAAGCTGTGTTTTTCCACATGATAGACCAAGCTGTGTTTTTCACACCAGACCCTAGCTGATAAGAGAGAGTACATTTGGTGTTTTCCTTTCTGCTCAGCCTTGGGAAGAGGAGGGGTCTAGGAGATCTGGCCAGTCTCCAAAGGCTTGCCTTCCTTTCCCGAGTCTGAGAGGAGGGGGCACGTTTTTGGAAGGATGGCTCTGGACAACAGCAGAGTTAGTTAGATTAAAACTATCTTGACTTCAACCAGGAACGGAGACGTCAGTTGCCTGTCCCTGTTTGGGTAGAAAATCTCTTTCTCGCAGTTGAACCGGAGTCATCAACTTGAAGCCCTAGAAAGATGAAGCAGTAATAGGCCCTACGGTGATGCAATTTTGACTTTTATGCTTTGCTTTGAAGTTATGCTATAATATAATCACAGGTATTTGCTGTGTACATTGCAACTGAGAAGTACTTTGTTATATTTTGCTTTCATTGCTGCGACTACTTTTGAACATGAGCTTCCAACCTACTAATTTAGTCTCTCAGGAACCAGGTGGTGAAGTAATAATAACAATAAATGTCTTCTTTAAACTTTGAAGTGCATTCCAGAGAGGTTCTGTAAGCTCGGTCATGAGATGAGAGAAGGAAAGCAGAACAGTTCCAGACACAGGTCACAGTAGCACATGCAGTGTAGGTCCTCTCCTGTTGAAGGTCAGGTAGCAAGTGAGTGAACAGATAGAAAATAGCATTCACATCCACCTGGCTACATCACCATTCGCCACCGTACCCCATAAGGGGCAATAATAACCAATGAAGAGTTGCACGGCGGTTCTCAACCGCAATGGCGCACAACGTCGGCAGAATTACATAATTTCCACTGGACAGGCGGACGCCATTTCAGGGGATGGGGCAGGCCATAGATCATAACTGCTTCACAGTACACGTATGGCCCATTTGGACCCTTCAAAAAATATACAGTTAAATTACAACATGCAATGAAGTGTAGTGTTTGGCATAATGAGATACTGACCAGCTGCCCACCGTTTTGCCCCATAGGTTGCAACCACTGCGGTTGAATAGGAGATGGTGACATCCCCCCATGTACAGACCCCTGGTGGACTTGGCAACAATAGAGGACCAGTACTTTATCCTCACCTATAGGCTTGACAGGGCCACAATCACAGAGCTGTGTGCCCAATTGGAGCCTGACCTGATATCTGCTATCTTTCACCCCAACAGGATCCCCCCTCTTGTGCAAGTCCTATCTGTGCTCCATTTCCTGGTAACTGGTTCTTTCCAAGTGACAATGGGCTTGGCAGCAGGAATGTCTCAGCCAATGTTCTCAATAGTGCTGACTATAGTGTTGGCTGCCCTGATTAAACACATGCGCAGCTACATCATTTTCCCCCAGGTGGAGGATTGGGCCACAGTGAAAGCTGATTTCTATGCAATGGGACATATCCCCAACATCTTTGGGGCTATTGATGGTACACATATTGCATTCGTTCCCCCCCCCCCCATAGAAATGAACAGGTGTTCAGAAATCGTAAGAGCTTTCACTCGATGAATGTGCTGCTAGTGTGCCTGGCGGACTACTACATCTCCCATGTCAATGCAAAGTATCCTGGGTCTGTGCATGATGTCTTTATCCTGAGGAATAGCAGCATCCCATAAGTGGTGGCTCAACTCTAGAGGCACAGGGAGTGGCTAATAGGAGAGCCCTGGTTTCCACCACCCAGTATATGCTGGTGTATGGGTATGGTGTGGGCCCCAAGGGTTAATTTGTGTCTAACAGTTGTCCCTCAATATTTGCAGGTGACTCATGTTACCCCAACCTCTCATGGCTACTGACCCCGTGAGGAATGCCAGGACAAGGGCAGAGGAACGTCACAATGAGGCACATGGACGAACAAGAAGGATAATCGAAAGAACCTTTGGCCTACTGAAGGCCGGGTTGAGGTGCCTCCATCTAACAGGTGGATCCCTGTGCTCCTCACCTAAGAAGGTCTGCCAGATCGTCATGGCATGCTGTATGATGTACGACCTTGCCTTGCGTCGCCAGGTGCTTTTTCTGCAGGAGGATGAGGCTGGAGATGGCCGTGTGGCAGCAGTGGACCCTGTGGACAGTGAAGAAGAGGAGGCAGATGATGGGGATGAGGACAACAGATCTTCAGTGATTACACAATACTTCCAATGGCACACAGGTAAGACAGTGTAACTTATGATTTAATAGACAGTTTTGTGATTGAAATTGTCACTAGCAGGTTGATTTACCCACATTTATGCCCACTCACTGTACCTTTTGGCATCTCTATTTGCAGATATTTGTGCCCCACTCTGGCTCCTGGTGTGTTGACTGCAGCCAACTACAAGTCATTCCTATGTATACATTACTGTACAGTTGAATTGCACTGTTTGAACCTTGTTAAACAAATGCATATTTAAATCATTTGACATACTCTATACTTGTGTTTTTTCAAAGGGTGTCTATTTAAGTGCTAAGATGTAACTGGGGATGTGCAATGGGCTGGGGTGATGGTGGAGGAAAGTCCAGGATAGAGTCCAAAGTATTTGTATCACAGGTGCATTGTCCAAGAGGACATGGGAAGGGGAGCAATGGTATTTCAAGGTGGACAGGGTGACAAAGTGGGACACAAGGGTGACAATCAGGAGAGTCTTATTTCCTGGCGGGGTCATGGCAATAGTCTCTGGCTTCTGCCTGGATCACAGGGAACGTTTGTGGGGTGGTTAAAAGATGAGAAATAAGGGACAGAGTAAGAGGGTATAGGGTATTGTGGTAAAAGGAAATGTACCCCTTAAATCTTTTCTGAGCCACAGAAGCCAGTAAAAAAGCAGCTATAGGGATCGTAAATGGGGAAAAAAAACAATGTACTGTTGAACAAATGAACATAGAGACAAGGAAGAGAAAAAACCACAAAAGAACAAAGCAAAATGAAGTAAATCTGATATTATAAACCTTATTATCAGTAATATCATATCTCTGTTGTAAAAGAAGACCAAAATGAAGGACAAGGAGAGTGGCCCCAGTGGAGTATCTAATAGAGATCAGATTCAAGTCTTTATGGAGATATGCTCCATAAATGTAACAAATTCAACCACAAATATATTTGAAGTTTTAATGTCACTAGACAACACTGCTGAGGATGATTTACATAGTAAATTTAGGGGCTTCAGAGAGGGCAGTACCTGACGCTTAAACACTGTCAAAGAATAACATGAAAGAACCTGTTAGGAGTTATGATTCTTCAGTCACCAAAATGTTTGCAAAAATGCTACAAAATTTAACAACTGAGTTTAGGAAAGGGTTTGAGATTACAAAAACAATTTAGAGAGAAATTCAAGAGGTGTATCCTGCCCTAGAGAGAATACTTGATGATTTTGTTTTTCACTATCTTTATTTGGTTTTTAATTTTTTAGAGTTTCAGAAATGATACAGCAATCTTTGCATTTGAGTGCAGAATATGCACCTGATGTAAAATACTAAAAAGTAATGGAGGCAGGCACACACCCACACCCACTCATTCAAGCACAAGGGGTGAGTACATGACATTTCCATATGCAGATGAAATCACAAAGATGAATACAGTGACGCTCCCACACAAAACACAATAGTACGATTATGTCAAGGGATCATCAGCTGCCAGAGAAAGATAGATATCATAGTGTTTCAACCACCCTCCACACACCCTGAGAATTTGTGTGGACAACCCCTGCTTTTCTACATGAGCCTTTTGCCGCTATAGAAAGGCACTCCGACAATATCCAGACGTTAGATGTGGTGGACACACTACTGATTGACGTGTCCTGGGGCAGAGGTATGGGTACGCTGGGTGGGTGCTGTTATGGTGTTTCCAGATGGGGGAGGCTCTGTGGTGGAGTGTGACTTGGCCTGGGTAACCGACTGTCCAGAGGTCCCTGATGGGCCAGGTTGGTCATCCAGATCCAGGAGACCAGAGTTGCTGTCATCATTGTGGGCCTCTTCTGTTAGGGGACTGGATAGTGTTGTTACCTCTTTGCCGCTGACATTGGCTGGGGTACCTGTGGGGATGTAATGCAGTGTTATTGTTTCTGTGTGTGACATATTGTGCATCGTTGGGTTGGCCCGTTTGGTTGTATTTGCCCTGGCAGCTTTCACTTGTGTAAGTTGGTATGTGGTGGGCTAACTGATTCTCTCTAGTGTGCATGCTTTATTGATAGGTGTCCATGCAGGTCTGTGAGTTGTGTCCATGCATTGGTATGGCATGCAGGGTTTGGCATTGGGATGAGTGATATGTGATGGTGGTGTGTGTGGGAGTGGATTGAGTGATGGGAGTGAGGGTGAGAGTGGGGGTATGTGATGGCATGTAGGTAGGGGGGTGATAGCAGTAAAGTGTTGACTTACCAGAGTCCAGTCCACCTGCTACTCCAGCCAGGCCCTCAGGATGCATGATTGCCACGACTTGCTCCTCCCATGTTGTTAGTTGTGGGGGAGGAAGTGGGGGTCCACCTCCAGTCCTCTGTACAGTGAGTTGGTGTCTTGCTGCAATGGATCGTACCTTCCCCCGTAGGTCATTCCACCTCTTCCTCATGTCATCCCTGGTTCCTGGTGCTCTCCCACGGCGTTGACTCTGTCCACGATCCTCCTCCATAACTCTATCTTCCTTGCAATGGATATCTGCTGCACTTGTGTTCCAAATAGCTGTGGCTCTACCCTGATGATTTCCTCCACCATGACACTTAGCTCCTTCTCTGAGAATCGGGGTGTCTTTGTGGTGCCATGGGTGTTGGGTGAGTTGTGTGGGTGAGGGTGTGTAGGGTAATGTTTTGGGGTGTGTGATGTGGGGTGCGTTGGTGGTGTATAGTTGATGGTGGTGTGTGGCTCTGTAGTCGTGGTGTCTGTCTCGTGACAATGGTTTGTAGTTGTACAGGGTTGTGAGTAATGTGGGTGGGTGTTTTATAGTGGTGTGGGTGTGTGGTGTGTGTATGAGTGTCAGGTGTGTGTTGTGTGAATTGGCCAACGTGGTGTTGTTTTGTGTGTGTAAAAAATTTGCCCATCACAATTTGAATTCTGAACAACTACAGGCCATCCGAGAGTTGAATAAGAATGTAGATATAGTTATTAAACCCTCTGACAAAGGTGGCAATGTAGTAATCTGGCCTACAATCAAGTACTTCGAGGATGGTCAGAGACAATTCAAAGATAATAGACAATATGAGAAAACAAGCAAATAACAATATTTTGAATCCAATAACAAGTTTGTAGATAGACTAAATGATTGGGTGAGTGAAAAAATTATCACGAAGGAGGAATTTTGATTCTTAAAATGTTCCTATCCGAAATTACCAGTACTATACCTGTTACCGAAATTACATACAGATTCCAGTAACCCTCCAGGCAGACCAATTGTCTCCTCCAGAGGCAGTATGCTGGATAATACATCTAAATATATTGACTTTTTTCTTAGACCCTTTGTGGAAGCATTACCATCTTATATTAAGGATACACTGGACTTTTTTTTAAAGAATTCATGAGGTTCCTTGGGATGAGCAATTTTTGTTATTAACATTGGAGTGGAGAGTCATTATACTTGCATTCCTCATGAACTAGGCATTTTTGCTTGCAAACATTTCTTGAGAGCAAGATCACTGTCCTATTTACAGCATACTGAAATGTTATTACAGATGATGCAAACAGGCCTAACTAATAACTTTTTCATTTTTAATCATCAAGTGTATCGACAATTGCAAGGGACAGCAATGGGTACTTGCTTTGCTCCAAGCTACGTAGGTCTTTTTCTGGACTGGTGGGAGGAGCAATTTTTGTACAATATGCAGATGTTTGATTAGCATTTAATATTATGGGTAAGATATATTGACGCATCTTCTGCATTTGTAAGGGCAGTGAGGAACAGGTGGTACAATTTGTGTATCAATTAAATGAAAACCAGATAAATTTAAATCTGACCTCACACATGCATCAATCAGAAATTGACTTTCTGGATTTAAAAGTGCAGGTTAAAAGATCTAAACTTACTACTGTCTTGTTTCGCAAGAAAACAGCAGGGAATAGTCTCCTGCATGCGAATAGCTGCCATCCTAAACATTTGATTGATAGTATCCCTTATTTTTAAGAGCTTGAAGAAATTGCAGTGAAGATAGTGATTTTAGGGTCGAGATGCAAATAATGAAAAAGAGATTCTTAGAAAGAGGGTGCTCTAGTGAATTAATTGAGAACACATGTAAGAAAGTACTCTCATTAGATCGAGAGAAATTATTGATATCCCAAAAATGCCCTAATGAGGATGACCCTCAGATAATTAGGTCTATCACTACATTTAACCATCAAGCATGGGAAATTAAACGTATTTTATTGAAATATTGGAATATTCTCAAAAGTGATGAACACTAGCAGATGCAATTGGTCAACAACCTCTAGTGACTTTCAGAAGATGTATATCCCTAAAAGACTGTTTGTGTAAAAGCCTTATTCAATCATCAGAGGAAATAAGAAAATCTAATATTCAGGGATTTTTTATATGCGGCAAGTGTAAAGCTTGCAGGGGTAGTACTAATTGTGGGAAAGTCAAGCTATCAAGAGATGGAAGCCCTTTTATCATTAAAAAGCATTTCAACTGTAATACTGAATTTTGTGTCTATGCCCTTAATTGCCCATGTAATAAGTATTACAATGGTAGTACTATTCATAATGCGAGAAAGAGAGTTTTGGAACACATGAGAGCAATAACTAATGAAGATAGAACATATCCAATGGCCAGACATTTTGCTTTAGTTCATCAAAAAAACAGGGACTTATTGAGATTCTGTGTATTGGATAATGTCCCAGTTAATGTAAGAGGGGGCAATAGAGAACTTCAATTGAGACAATTAGAATCTAAATTAAATACTAAGTATTCTACTTGTGTCCCAGATGGATTTAATCAGGATGAGGAACTTTTTGTCCACCTTAGTTCTACTTAGACTGATAGGTGAGTAAGTTTTACTGTGAACTATACAGGGATGGAAATTGATCACTATCATAGTTGTTGTACTTTGATTTATGTTTGTTAGCATTTTTTATGTTTTTTATGTTTTTTTACAGGTACACAGAAAAAGTGGCAATGCAAAAGAGCTATTATTATCGACCAAGGATGCCTAAAATCTAGGATAGAAAATAATGATATGTGCTGGAAGTGTAATGAGCTATTGGTATTGTTAGGGCACGCTCCTCAGATTAGATGAGTATTATTTATAAATTTTACTTTTCTGTGGGATTATGTGTGCAAAGAATTACTAAAATAGAAATATAACATTATGTGTTGCTTTTGCTCCTTTCAAACTATAGATATATACGCGGGTCCGTATGAGTCTATATGTTTTTTTTTTTTCGAAGATGTAACACCTCTTAAAAAGGGCCGACATGTTAGCAGTAACAGCAACTTGCGTTCCGATAATGAGTGTGAGTAGTGTAGTTTAATTTGATTTAGAACCTTGGTAAACATTGAGTGATTAGGTAGTGTAGTATATAGAATCCACTCCAAAATGGCTGACACAGTTTGCAACAAGTGTCTTTGAGTCCTTTTATGATGTTGTTTATTTGTTCTTTGAGTTAAATGTATACATAATCCAACATGGGATATGACCTGTGAGAAAGGAGCCATTGCTCCGAAACGCGTCAGGATTTTTTAATTCAATAAAACACGTTCTTTTCGACTTGGAGTCACGGCCTCTTGGTCTTCTATAACCCACGCCCCCGCCATGCGCAGTTTTTTCTTCAATAGTTCAACTGCTAATGAATCATTTATATTTTTAGTGATGGTATAGAAGTTGTTATAAGTGCTGTAATAGCTGGGATAATTAGCAGTGCAGGGTGAGGGAGCAAATTATAGTTACGTTAGGGAATGAGTTTATAGTTACTTAAAATAACTCTAACTGCTGAATTTCTATGGTTTTGCATGAATAAATTCAGAACCTAACTGGAACGTCCCTGTAATCCTTGTTTTGTTAAAGTGAATTTCTATTTTTTTTATTTCTAGTTCCTAACTATAACGTTCCTGTAACCTATGTTTTTTCAGTGAATTTCTACGTTTAAAAAAAATATATAAAGTCATTTTAATTACTATACTTTAATCCAAACACTGCCATGCAAGGCCTTTGACTGTGCATGGCAGAGGTTGGCTGCTGGGCCAGGCACGCTCAATGGGTCTGTCTCCATAGGTGTGAGAGTAGGTGTGAGAGGGTGTCTCTGGGTCTGAGAGTGTCTGTCTGGGTGTGACAGTGGGTGCATGAGGGTCTGAGTTGTTCTGTGAGTGGATATGTGACATCTCAGTGGGTCTGTGAGTGGGTGCGTCAGTGTCTGATTAGGTCTGTGAGTGGGTGTGTGAGGCTCAAAGTGGGTCTGTGAATGGGTGCATGAGGGTCTGAGTGGGTCTGAAAGTGGGTGTATGGTACTCTTAGTGGGTCTGTGAGTGGATGCATTAGTGTCTGAGTGCTTCTTTGAGTGAATGATTTAGTGTATAAATGAGTGCGCTGCCCTGAGTGTCGCAATGTATTCATGAATATCCCTAGTCATGACCAAAAATCATTTTACAGTAATAATTTGACCCTCATAGACCCCTATATCACACCCCTTGGGTCAGGGTACCTCCATCCGGATCCCTTATGTCACCTTTTATTTTATTTTTCAGCCTGGGGAACTGTGTCCTGTAACATAACATGTCTGCCGCTACTTTGTCATCAGGCTGCATCCAGCCAATCACAGCATTCCTGTTGGTGCACGCATTTACAAATACCTGGCGACGGATCCACTGCCCTAGATATACAAATGTATTTCCCCTTCAAGAAGAGATATATATATATATATATATATATATATATGCTCCAGAAGGTTCTCTGTATTTGGGCACTCTTTCTTCATTAGTGGTGCTGCACCACTGGAGAAGTAAAAGCGCGGGGGAACTTCTGGAGCATACATACAAGCAAGGGCAAAGGCAGCTGTTGGCAAGAAAAATTATCAACGAAAGGACTCTACCTGCACTGAACAGCAGCAGCAGAGATTTGGAAGTCAGCAACCGGAGGGTGGCCGTCACTGCGCTGAAGTCCAGTAGGTAAGGAGGGAAGGAGGAGCCAACAAGCATTGTTACACGCACCTAGCAGTTGAAACTAGGTCTAATACAAGTGTAATAAGTCAAAATGAGAGAGGTGGGAGCACTGCCCATGGGAAAATAGTATTGGGGAAACAGAGCAAACAGAAGTGTTGATAAGGAAACGTATGGGAAGTGCACAGAGTGGGCAAAGAAAATAGAATGAAGAGAGACTAAGAGCAATGCAGAAATGGCAACTTTTTCGATGAATCAAACAAGATGTCCCAAAGGGGCAAAGGTGCAGGGACACAAAAGGAAGGTGACAAAGTAGACATTGAAAGTAAATTAAGAAATTGGGCAAAGCTGTTAGGAAAAGAAATTAATAAGTGGTTGGAAGTATAAACCATAAAAAATATATTAAGGTACAAAGGGTGCCTCGTGGACTGTGTATATCAATAATGCTCAGCCATCGTGGCACAAGTAGTGAAGTCTTGCAGGAATAGGGAGATCACATTTTAAAATCATCTGTGGTTTGAGAGTGAATTTGATAAAACACACAGAAATTGCTTATTAACTGATATAAACACAACTGAGGGATTTCGAAAGAGAGTTGGAATTAACTAAATTATCAGAAGATCTTACAACTTTTTTTATGGAATTAAGTAAAAAAATGAAATACGTTAGGAAGATGTAAAGTGAAGAAAGCAATTCAAATTCCAAAGAGACACAGAAGATTATGAGGAAGACAGAATCTTCGCATTTTCTAGAACATTTGACAATCTTAGACAAAAAGAACAATTAGATGCAGCTAAAACAGGTGCATCAAGCAGTCAATCTAAGCCTACAGATACAGATCTGAGTGAAGGAGAAGGAAGCTCCCACACAACCCCTAAAGAAAAGGAATCGATTATTTTAAATTTGATGGGCCTCACTCTCCAGCAGCAACAATGAGAAAACAACAGAGAATCATCCAGGGGGAGCGGAAGAGGATGGAGTCAAAGTAGAAAAGGGGAAAAACAAGAAGGCAGAAGATAATCAAAGGAACCAGGGAAATTAGGAATTTGGGCAAGAGGGAATCTGAAACAGGGCAAGTAACAGATAATTTAAGTCAAGAGGTAAATGTTATAAACCTCTCAAAAAGGACCATGGCAGTCTTGGAAATAATTATTTTGAAGAAAAGGCTTAAATATTTGTCCCACCTCGTACATTGATCTAACCCAAACTAGAATCAATTATGCAAGCATATACAGAAGATCACAGCAGAAGATAGGCTGGGCCTGGTAACTCTAATAAATCTAGAGGAATCAGAGAATGATCAAATCACATCTGGAGAAGGTCATAAATCCCTTAGGAGAAGGTTAAAGTGAATAGAAACCAAAATCATATTTGTATCCAAATGTACCACCTGGCATCAAGATTGATCTCTTTTGTGAGGCCACAATTTATGATCTATATAGAATTCAAAGAAAGAAAGTGAAAGACAACTTATCTAACAATGAGAGAGAAGCTTTGAGGGCATTAAAACAAGATGAAACCATGCAAATCAAACCTGCAGACAAGGGTGGAAATATTGTGATTTTAAACAAGAGTGACTACATCAAAGAGGTGAATCATCAACTCTCTGAGAAAACATGTTATGTGAAATTATCATGTATCCCAATTGAACAACACAAAAAGGAATTGCAAGCAAAGGTATATCAATAGGTGGAACTGAATCTAATATGGTTGGATGAACAAAGTATATGACAGTGGAAAATGCCATCATACTAACAATATACTATCTACTGAAAGTTCATAAAACTCAGAAAAACCCACGAGGCAAACTGATTATTTCGGGAAATGGATCACTTTTTGAACCAGTTTATACTGACCACTTTTTAGCTCCTTTGTGAGAGATATAAGCTCCTCTCTGAAAGATAGTGATGACCTATTGCAACATTACTAGAAGTGCAATGGGGGAAACATTTAAACTCATTACTATGAACCTACACAAATTAAACAATGGGATGGTGGGAACAACCTGCTGTTTAGACACCTGAAAATGATGAATATGTGTGCAAAATAATTATGTGACTGAGATTTATGGACAATTTGTTTATTATTTGGAATGGAAGTGCTGAGGAATTTCAGGGATACTATATAATCCTAAACAACGACATTGTAAATGTTAAATTTACTTATGAGATAAGTGACTCAAAAGTATCATTTTAGATACAGAAATCTACATATTTGATTGTATAATACAAACAACTCACAGAAAAGCTACAGTCACTAATGCAGTTCTAGATGCAGAGAGCTTTCACCAACCTTGTCTTAAATGAAACATCCCATATGGGGAAAACCTGCATATAAAAAATAAATATTCACAGGAAGTCGAAGTGGACATACGTAGGCCCTCATTACCACTTCGGCGGTCTTAGAAAAAGACCACTGAAGCCTCAGCAGCCAACATACCACCAGTGCTGGCGGTATAGCTGGCCCCCTATTATGACTTTTCCGCTGGGCCAACGGACGGAAACAGCGTTTCCGTCTGCTGGCCCAACGGAAAGTCACATCAACATTGATAATAGAGCCGGCGGCAATGTTGATGTGCAGAGGGTGCAGCAGCACCAGTCACGCATTTCACTGCCTGAAATTGGCCCAACGGAAAGTCACATCAACATTGAAGCCGCCTCATAATAGAGCCGGCGGCAATGTTGATGTGCAGAGGGTGCAGCAGCACCAGTCACGCATTTCACTGCCTGGGGGCCCCTGCACTGCCCAATGCCAAGTGCATGGGGAGTGCAGGGGCCCCCATGGGCACCCCGAGACCCCCTTACCGCCAGCCTTCCATGGCGCCATGGACAGGCTGGCGGTTGGGGATTATGACCACCCTGCGGAAGCCTGGCGGTATAGTGGAGGCTCCGGCGGTATGGCCATGGCTAATGCGCCACAGTCATAATACACTGGCGGAAGTTGGTGGCGTTACCGCCAGTGTTCCGCCGGCCACCTGGGTTGTAATGAGGCCCATAGTTTGGAGACAAAGAAACAATTTCAAGCCAGAGAGTACCGCAAATGAGTGATAAATGCAAGATTGGTGAAAGCAAAATCAATTTGCAGACTACAAATCTTGAAAGGCAGAGAAAAGAAACCAGAGACAGGTACTACCAGACTAATCACCACCTTCTCTGTAGAGCCAAGTAACTTATACAGAATCCTAAGAAAACATTGAAGCCTGCTGAAATTGAACCCAGCAGATAAAAATATAATTGTGAAAACACACAGAAATCCGATTAAGGAATTTGAAGGTCAACATGGTCCACAGTCACTTTATAGTGAAAAAAAGTAAATTGGATGATGCTCCTAGGGTTCTGGAAGTGCAAACAGTGTAAATCATGCGAGATCACAGTCAACACACAGGAGTTCATCATAGCTAACAAACAGAAGTGGAAAACCGAGCAAAACTTCACATGCAAGACAAAAAATGTTATCTATGTGATAGAGTATCCATGTGGATTGAAATACATTGGAAGTACAATTAGTGAGATAAGGAAACCAATCCTGGAACGTGCTAGAGCAACATTAAATAGGGATAGTAGTAATGCAGTTGACAGACATATGGAACAAGGTCACCAAAGTGACTACGAACAGATGAAGTGTTATGCCATTGAACAGGGGGCAAGCTTAGTCTAAGCCCTTGGAGATACCTCCAAGAGAAGCGGGAATATACCACAAAGTCCAGTCTTTGTTTCCTTTCTCAGGCAGAAGCAGCTACTGCAGAATAGCACAACAAATCACAGTCACAGGCAGGCGCAGCACTTCTCAGCTCTTCTCCAGACAGAGGTTCCTCATGAATCCTTAAAGTGATCTAAAGGCTGTGGTTTTGGGTTCAAGACTTATACCCTTTTCTGCCTTTAAAGTTGCCTAACTTGAAAGAAAAGTCTCTGTTGTTTACAGGATCCTGCCTTGCCCAGGCCTGGCCCCAGAAACACAACAGGGGGTTGGAGACTGCTTTGCGTGAGGGCAGGCGCAGCCCTTTCAGGTATAAGTGACCACTTCTCTCTCCACTCTAGCCCAGATGGCCCATTATGATATGCAAACTACACCCCAACACCCTTTGTGTTATTGTCTAGTGGAGATGCACAAACAGCCCAAGTGTCAGTCTGGCCAGACAAAGAATCCACAAAAAAGCATTGCCACAAAATGGTTTAAGCAGGAAAATGGCTACTTTCTAAAAGTGGCATTTTCAAACTAACAATCTAAAAACCAACTTCACTAAAATATGTATTTTTAAATTGTGAGTTCAGAGACCCCGAACTCAATATTTCTATCTACTCTTAAAGGAAACTTGTAGTTTAAAGACATTTAAAGACATCCCCCATGTTCACCTATGACAGAGATAGGCCTTGCAACAGTGAAAACTAAATTTGACAATATTTTACAGATTGGACATGTAAAAACACACCAGCATATGTCCTACCTTTAACATACACTGAACCCTGCCCACGGGGCTACATAGGGCCTATCTTAGGGGTGGCTTACATGTACAAAAAGGGAAGGTTTGGGCCTGGCAAGTAGGTCAAATTGGTGGTTTAAAAACTGCACACACAGACACTACTATGGCAAGTCTGAGCCATGTTTACTCATATGGGTGGCACAATCAGGGCTACAAGGCCCCTCACCCTGTCACCCATTCTGGGGCTCTGCACTCTCCAGCGTAGAGTGGTAACCCCAGAAGACAACATGGTAGGGGCACTGTTAGCAGTTACCTATCCCTCCAGGACAGGGGGGACAACCTGAGCTTGACCTTTCAACCCAGGGCCTGAACCCTTGAATTGAACCGGAGTCAGAGGTGAGTCTCTCCCTCCCCTGCACCTACTCCCAGGGTTCGGCACCCCCCATCATAGAGGGTACCCCTAGAAGACCGCCAGGGAGGGTTATTGGGCAAACCGTCCCCCATCAGGTCAGAGTTTACCCCCTGCACCTGACCCTCCAGCCTAGGGTCTGTACCCTCAGACTGGATCACTGCCTGGCAATCCAGGACCTCCTGAGAAACACACCTACCCTCCACAAGGGAAACACTTTCCCTATGGGCTGCACTAGAGTCTAACTGGTGATGGTCTCCTGACCTCTGCTCATCTGGGAGAGCCTGGATCCCCCCCAGCCCAGAAACGGTATCACCAGGGTAATTACTGGGGGTCACTGACCTCAGAGCTGACCCTCCAGGTTCTCCACTGGTGTCCCCAACCCCATCTCAACCCTCTGTCTGGACTTCTGCACCCCCTACTAGGAGTGGTACTGCCAGACACCAGAACTGGTGGTACGCTGGTGACTGCTGTTCTCTAGTTCTCCTGACACTGTGTGGTCCCCCTCAGCAGACAGCCCTACGTTACAGACTAGGATCCCCTCCTGGTGTTCCCTCATTGAACCACCCAGGCCCTATGAGTGGATCTCGGCA
Source organism: Pleurodeles waltl (assembly GCF_031143425.1). Lineage (NCBI taxonomy): Eukaryota > Metazoa > Chordata > Amphibia > Caudata > Salamandridae > Pleurodeles > Pleurodeles waltl. The sequence continues at coordinate 1,103,001,692 of NC_090440.1, forward strand.
TCCTGGGACTCAGCCCACCCCCATTACCTCTCCTCTGAGACCAGACATGGGATCACTCTCCCATCCCACTTCACTGGGACACTGCAAGCCTTTCCCACCGCACCTGCTTAGGGAAAGCCTAGACCACTCCCTTCAGGAGCACCCCAAATGCCTCTTTAGACCCCCTGGTACACACCCAGAGGTTTGTCTCTGGTGCAAGTTGCCAGGTCGGATTGGCAGTTTAAAAACTTTCACACAAAGATACTGCAGTGGCAGGTCCGAGCCATGTTTACAGGGCTACTCATATGGGTGGCACAATCAGTGCTGCAAGGCCCACTAGTGTGCATTTGATGAACAGGCCCTGGGCATCTTCTGTGCACTTTACTAGGGACTTACTAATAAATCAAATATGCCAATCCTTGATAAACGAACATCAATACAATTTACGCAGAGAGCAAATGCACTTTAGCACTGGTTAGCAGTGGTAAAATTCCAGGAGTCCTAAAGCCTCCAAAAACTGGTAATACAAATAGGAAGAAGGAGGCAAAACATGTGCTTTTGTCTCTTCCCTCATTTAGTTGCTACAATCTAAGATTTTTTGTTCTAGTCAGCTAGCCAACTTACGACTTATTGCTCCAAACTTCAGGATCTTTCTACAGAACTCCTTTTTGGGTACATGAAGTGTCTGCAAACTTGATCCAGGGTTCCAGAAGCTCTGAATTGCTCCTTGGAAGTTAGGACTACTGTTCCCAAAATGCACCTTGTCAGAATCTTCAAATGGCAACTGGATGCTGGTCTGCTGGGCTCTTTTTTACAGTACTTGATGGAGTGGACTCTGATCAGCTCCTTTTTACCTGTAGCTTACAGGCAAAGTCCTTTTCTTGGTGAAGCCCAAGGTGTGAAGGTGGTGCAGTTGTTGTGGGTGCAGTACTTCATGTGCAGACCAGGGGTTAAGCAAGGCAGTCTTGCCATATTAATCTTTGATCCTGTGTTGGTAATGGGGGGGGGGTAACCACTTCCTGTGAAGTGTGACAAAAAACAATCCCAGAAAGCAACATTCTTTAAAAATCTCCCTTTGAAGAGGTTACATCTGGCTGAGCCCACCAACTGGTGTGGCTAAGTTTAACCAACACACCCTGTAGAGTCCCTCTCCTAATCTAATTATTGGGGCTCCCATCTGGCTGGGGGCACAGAAAATGGGGGAGGTCCAGTTTCTGTCACAGATTGCTTTCCTTCCTTTGAAAACCAATTTGGCCACTTCCGCCCAATCCTGTTTTGCCATCTGCTGCAGCAGTTCTCCTGCCACCAGATACTTCCTTTGTTTGAGCCCGGCTACTTGACATCTCATTAAGGCAGCTTGGCTCAGGCTGCCAGACGGACCAATCAGGAAAGGGCACCACAGGGCTGATTTTGATAACTTTTAAAAATAGTTCTAAATCTCTTTCACTGCACTAGTTATAATAAACCTAACCTTTGCAAGTTGTTGGATTTATTCTAACTTTCAATTTGATACCAAGTTTGACAGATTTAGCTCTTTAATAGTGGAAATGAGACTTTCTTAATTTTAAATAAAGCCTCCTAATGTTAGCCTAGGGAGCTAATGCACTACAATAGGGAAAATTAATTTGGTTGCTTTTACCTCACCAGGGCTTATAAAACCTCTTGTATAGAGTCCCTACTCATATTTACACTGCACCTAACGTATGGACACCAATGGGTAAATTGTATGTAAAAATAAGGTAGTTTGAGTCTTTGGAAGCCCTTTTAATTCCAAAGTCAAATTTGGAGTTAACTTTAATTTAAAAGCAGCCAGCAAGACAGGCCTGCTTTGCAAATTACACTAGAGACCACAGCTGGGAACCCAGGTGTGCCCTAACTACATTGCAGTCCCTAAACCTTCATGCCCTACCATATACTAGGCACTTATGTTTGGCTTGTCAGAGCCAGTTATAATTATGCCTAATCTACACATACCATTTTGCACAGAGCACTGGCCATAGGCACAGTCCGAGTCAATAACCACCTGTATCAGTCAAAAGGTTTAGGGGTGATGAGGACAAAAAATGGATCTATCTCATCATTTATATATCTTAGAAAACGTGTGGTATCACTTATGAACGAAAAAAAGTGTTTCTACATATTTGGATGTGTTTTCAAGTAGACTCCCTCTAGAGGAGACTATCGATCTACCCAGGGGAGTACAGGTGTCCTTGTGTCATTTAGCTAAAAAATATAGTGCTGGGATCTTGGGGAATTTACAACTAATAAATAGATATTCTTCCTAATCCAGCAAGCCCTGTTCTCTCCAATCTATCAACTTCTCATTTTATTTATGATTCACCTTATTATACCATTTCTACTTGATAATTAATAACATGTGTGTCTTGTAGATGTCTATATCCTTCTTTTTGTTACATCTCTAGTGAGGGGATGAATACATTTCTACCTTTGTCTGTCTTATAGATTTCTATATCTCTGTGGTTCCTGCAAAGATTTAATAGCCTCCCTTTGTTTTATATTCAGATTATTCCAACTTGCCTATCTTTTAAATCGTTGCTTGCTAAATGCATTAATCACTCTATTTTTCAAATATATTGATTGTATAATTTACCAATGGGGGTAAGAATTATGACCTAGGTTTGAACCCACTTGACAACTTTGATTAAAATCTATGTGTATATCTATTGTATATCTATTTAGTTTGAAAACAAATCTGCCACGGTCACCTTCTTATCCAGCTCACACATACTATGCAATACTTCTACACTGCTGATTCTTAAATTAGATGATCTTATTGTTTCCTGCTCAGGACTATCACTGATCTTGGTAGCAAAACATTTTTTTCAATGTAAGTTTTCAAATAAACTGAATAAGATCAATCCTACTTTACCTATAATCAAAATGCATAAATGGACGAAATGTTAAACCTAAGGACAAAACCTCAATTCCATACTCTGTAAAGACAGATCAAAAAGGCTTACTACTGTCATGTTTTCAGTCATTTTGATGCTGACCGGCCCCTTGTTTGTACTCCCATCAGTCCTCCTAATAACTCTTTCCTTCCACCTCATCTGAAGTTGCCTCTTCTTCCTTCACATGTTCGACTTGTTACTCCTTTTCCTTGTTGCATTGCCAGGTGCCCTTGGGTCATCAAGTCGAGCTCCCTTAAAATTGTCTTTTTTACTCCGGTAATTCGATTTGTATTGAGACATCACTTTTACTGTTGTCACTTTTCACATTTTTTTTGTTCATTTTAGCTTCTTGATCCATAGCTATCTTAATTAATTTCACTTATCGTTTTTCTAAGTTCTATGTCTCAGATCTTTGTACATTTCTACTGGGCTCTTTGTTCTGAAATTGATCATATTGTTCCCTGAAAGTCAAAATTTGAATGCTTTTGTATGCACATTAACCTCTTACAATTTTCTTGTTTTTTGCTTAAATATCCTCTTCTGCTTCATCCAAACTGCTTTTAACCTTAATCATCTCTTTTTCAAATTCATCACTACTATATATTTCTTTTAGAGCTGTTACAATTTTGTAAATCTCCATTAGCAAGAAGTTGCATTCTTTCTATGCATATTTTATTAATATTTTAAGCATGTTGGTGGAACATTGGAGATTGTTTGCAGCCCATTCTCCAATCATTTCTGGATCTTTGTTATTAAATGTTGGTCGCAAATTTGTGAACCTCTTGGGACCCTGCCACAGTCAATATACATCTGTAATGTTGTCGCCTCACACCACTCAGAGTGTTCCTTTTTGGAAGCGTTCCACAAATGGTTCCAGAATTGTTTTTTTATTCATACTAGGACCACTCTCTCCTTCTTTGTTCGTGTCAGGTCAAGACATTCCCCCAGCGTCAGATTTGCAAACAATGTATCCACTGCTTTCCACCTGCTGGATTCTCTAGCCATTTCTATGTTATCAACTAAACTGTTGCTGGGAGCTCTTCATAGAAGGAATCCTATCCCCCGTCAAGTGCACATCACATATAGACATCTGTGCACTGCCATGTCTTTTAGGGGCTCACTTTCACACTTTCACCACCCTCACATTTCTCTCTCTCTCTCTCTCTCTCTCTCTCACTCTCTCTCTCTCACTCTCTCCCCCTCTCTCTCTCTCTGTCTCTCTCTCACTCTCTCTCCCAACTCCCCTTCCTCTCTCGTCCTCCCATTGGATGCTTTCCAGGTTACACAGACTAAGAATTATGCTCACAAACAAAGATTTAGGCCCTCCGTGCAGTTTGCCAGCAAAATACCACCGTGCACGCGGGAAACTTACTGCCATTATATGACCCCAAAGGCAAAACCCACCAGAAAAGAGAGAGGTATCCGACCCCACCAGGCTGAACGACGGTGGGAAACAGGCTGCATGGAATCCACCACCGCCATGGCAAAAATAAACTGCCCTCCCAATTACGAATCACAAATCAGCACAGCAGTCGTGCAACTGCAGCACACCATTGGCGGCACGGACTGCTGTGGGCCACGCAATGGACTCACCAACAAAAACACCCCACATTGGTCATTTTCGAACCCCCATAACTGAGACACATACATACACTTCACACACCCACACACACCACTATAAAACACACACCCACAAAACCCAGAATCCCTAGCTACGCCTACCTCCTGCCACACAACTCCCGGCCAACTAGAAAGGAACACCACAAACTCAAGTCACGCTTTTGCGCACCCCACATGCCACATGTAACTCACAAACACACAACTGAACCTTCAAATATCACCACACCTGTCACCAATTCACTCACACACTCCACTACGTCAAACATCACCACCACATCACTGCACACATCTCCCCACACAACCCACTATGGCACCCCCTAAGAATCCCCGTTTCACTGACAGGGAGTTGTAGACCATGGTGGAGGAAATAATCAGGGTGGAGCCACAGCTGTTCAGTGTACACGTCCAGCAGACATCTATTGCCAGGAAGATGGAGCTATGGCAGAGGATCGTCAACAGGGTGAATGCAGTGGGAAACCATCCACGCACAAGGGACAACATCAGGAAGAGGTGGAACAACCTGCGGAGGAAGGTCTGGTCCATGGCATCATGACACCAGATTCCCATACAGAGAACTGGCAGTGGTCCCCCACCATCTCCCCCCGAGTTGACTGAGTGGGAGGAGAAGGTCATGGCTATCTTGCATCCAGAGGGCCTCACTGGACTCATTGGAGGACTGGACTCTGGTAGGTCAATGACATACCCCTCTCACCCTCTCACCACCTGCACCTGAAATGCATGTTATCCCCTACCCCTGTACTGAACCCAACCCACCCTATCCCATATCCATCCCACCCCATCAACCACATACACCCATCCCCTGCATGCCCACGCACCCCACTAACACCTACCCAACCAATGTGCATACAACCACCAATCCCTGCATATAATGCTTGAAACACAAGTCCCACAATGCACCACCCATCCCACTAATTGTATGCACTGCACCCATCCCAATGGGAGTCCTGCATGCATATGTGAGGGGATGTAAGCACAAGAAACTGGTGGCAGATGCTGACAGGGATATGGCAATGACAGGACAGAGGGCAGAAACAGAAGGCTATACAAGCTACTTTTAATATGTGCAAGCAATGCACATGTGCAATTTCCACCATCAACAACTAACTGACTGTCCATGCTATATCCCCTGAAGCTGTTGAACACTACTGCCCAGCTGACACACACTCTAGCACCCTGCAAGACACACAATAAATTTGTTTTCTAACTCCACAGGTACTACTGCTCATGGCAGCAGCCAGGAAGTACCATGAAGTACCAGTTCCCCAGAAGAAGGCCCCAGTGATAACAGTCCAGCGGGATGTCTGGATCCGGACGACCATCCCGGCCCATCGGTAACCTCTGGTCAGTCCCCCTGCAGAAGCCCCACCCGATGCACCAGACATACCCCCACGACTCAGCCACCACCAACATCTGTGGCCAATGCTCCCAAACCAGTGTCCCTGGTTCAGCCACTGTGTGCCTACTTTACAAGGACTGGACTCACCACCCATCACCAGCCAAGACGATGAAAGTCCTGGTGCAAGTGGGAGTGGGCACACTGTGATGGAGTCACAGGCACAGGACACCCAGGCCAGTGGAGGGCATCTTTGGGCTCGGGGCAAACCAGGGTAGTGACCTTCCCAAGTCCTGGCAGTATACCAGCACTCCCAGGAAAGGATGGGCCAGATCCTGCCACTTTGCATGAGAGTCAGAGGCTGCAGAGTGAACACCATCAGGAGGCCATGGAGCAGTGGCAGGCCACAATGCCACCATAGCCTCCAACAAAGGGGTGCTGCAGGACATGACTGCAGTCCTGTGAGAGATCTCCACCTGCATGCAGGCCCTATCCACAAGCCACAAGACCCCTCCAGCCCTCCACATCTGCTGCTGGTAGTGGACTGTTAGCCCTGCCAGAGGACTCATAGGACACCAGCACCCCTTCCTCTGTTGCCCAAGAACCCCTTCGCAAATGTGACCGGCCAACCAGACATCCCTCAGAGACTGTAGCCATGACCAAACCCACCACCAGGAGGTGATCCTCTCCTGAACTGTCTCACTTGTGTGACACTGACACACCTTGTTGACTATCTACTGTCTATGCTCCATTTTCCAATCACCCCATGGACTCTGAGCCTTTGCTACCAACAGCTGTGAACACCAAACTGACTATTTCATCCATCATCTGTCCACTCTTTTGTATTTCCCCACCCCTTATTTTGCTGCACTTAATAAACACTGTACATTCACACCCAATATATTTGTGGTTTATTCCTAATGCATTCATGTGATGAATAACTTTGTCAATGTGCCTCCAACACTGGTTATACATTCTTACAATTGTACACAAATCTACTTAGGCAATGTTGTGGGAAATATTAGGCAAAATTTACCTTCAACTCATTGGAAGTATAGCTGAATGAGCTGAGTTCTGGAGTACACATCATCCTCCCCTTTTTCATTGTTGTCCTCTGCCCCTTCAGCTACCACCGTTGGATCAGATCATTCCTCTTCTTCCAGTAGGGGTACATGTCTCCTTAGTGCCAAGTAGTGCAGCATACAGCAGATCACGATCATCTGGCAATCCTTGTTTGGGGACCAGCACAGGGATCTACCTGACAAATGCATGAATCAAAATCTTGCCTTTAGTATGCCAAAGGTCCTTTATTTGACTCTTCTCGTCCTGCCTTGTGCCTCATTGTAGTGAATGTCACCCCCTGACCTGGGATACCTCACTGGTGTCAACAGCCAGGACGGATTTGGATAGCCAGAATCACCTCGGAAGAGTGGGAATACATAGCACATGTCACCATTGTGTAGAGGGTAAAGAGTAGGAAAGGCAGGTTGTTATCTATTGCACTCTCAAATCTCACAAACCCACAAGCCAGGCTCTCTCTCTTCGTATTCATGCCATCAGGTGTGGGACACTGCTGTTCCCCAAAATGTAAGAGTCATGCACAGATCCAGGAAATTTGGCAATCACTTGGTAGATGTACTAGTCTGTAAGACACACCACCTGTACATTAATGGACAGATAACTTTTCCTATTCCTGTACACTTGTTTGTTTACCCTGGGAGGAATCAAGGGAATACTGGTGCCATCTATGTCCCCAATCACATGTGGAATGTGTGCAATGGCATAGAAAACAGATTTCACAGTGGGCAAGCCACCAGGTTGGGGAAATGTGATGTAGCTGTGGGGGTGGTTCAGCAAGCAGTGAGGACATCCCTTAAGATGTTACTGAACACTGGCTGTGACACAACTGCTGCTAAGGCAACTGTCACCTGAAATGTCCCACTGGCCAAAAAATGTAGCACAGATAGTACCTGTGTAGTAGGGGGGATAGCATAGGGATTATGTAGAGCTGGTAGTAGATCTGGCTCCAATTGGGCACACAGTTTACGTATGGTCATCCGGTTCAGACAGTAGTTCAGTATGCTGTGTCATTCCGCCATGGTTGCCAGGTCAACTAGGGGCCGATAGACCGGTGCATTCCTCAGTCTCTGCATGGGTCGGTACCTAGGGAGGGCCAACACACATATGTCACCACCCAACACATTACGGATGATGTCAATGCACACACGACTGCACGAATGTAGCCTTCACATAATGGAAGGGTTGTATACAGCTAACATTGTGACAATTGACGAGTGATCACGGTGCCATGCAACCTACAAATGCAGCTAACTGATGCCACACATCACATATGGTATATATTGCTGTGTATGACTGATGTGGCACCGCCCCCTAAACAATGCAACCAGCTCTTTTGTTCAGAGGAGGATTCTGCTGGAAGTGAAGTACACCAAGGTCACCTACCTCTGGACCTTGAATGACTGGGGTATTATCGTGCTGTCTCCTTGTTTTCCCTTATTGTCCTTAGAGGACTTGGAGGATGGAAAGGAACACAAATTAGATGTAGATCTCAACATTAACTGCGACTGTCTCGTCACAAGCATGGGTAAGAGCACAAGGAGCTAGGGGCCAGATGTAGCAAAGGGTTTTCCCATTCTGTGTCAATGGGAAAATGTTTTCGTACATATGGCCCTAGGTCTTGTACTTTTTGATGGTCTTTGAATGTATAAGACAACTATTATTACACAACCTGGAGATGTTCTTCGACCTCAAGCATCAAGCTGAAAGAAATGGACTTCTGTACACTGAAGGGATGGTGGCGAACTAAGATATGACAGCATGGACAGTTCATAAAGAATGCACTCTTATACAGTTTACACTTCAAATGGTGGTTGCCCGTCCTACATGCTGAGGACAGATGGCAGTGACATGACTCTGCTGGCGTAAGTCGTCATGGTATTAGACGGTCTGTACCACCGTGCTATTCCTCATTGGTAACATTGGTGTCTATGGGGAACAGGGGCCTATCATGATCGCTACCGGCGGTGAAGATGCATATCTCCATGGTCGTCACCGCCATTTTGATTTCCCTTTGCCACTTGACTCCTGCACTCACCACAACTCCAATGCGTGTGCTGCTGTGTCCTGCATGTGGTCGCAAATCTGGCACATGCTACAGGGCAGAGGGCCTCAGCCTTCACACATGAGGAGATGACCAGGCTTGTGGATGGGGTCCTACCCCTGTATGCCAAGTTGTATGGGCGACCAGAGGAGCAGGTGAGTGGATTAACAGTGTCCTAGCAGTGAGTGCGATTGCTGGGGTACATGTGTGTGTGAATGTAGGATTGCCAAGTGTATAGGAGTAGTGAAGTAGGCCATCAATGAGGACCTATAGGAAGATGACAGAATGTATGGTGGCCTACTGTCAGTACGATTGTACCCTATGTCAGCATGTGCATGGTAAGTCTACATTAATGTGTATTCCTATGTGTCTCCCATGCAGATCAGTGCCCATCAGAAGGGGTTATGGTGAGCCATTGCCAAGGAAATGTGGACCATAGGTGTCTATAGCCAGCGGAACACCCACTGCAGGAAACGGTGGGAATACCAAGGAGGCCTAGCTGAGGACGGCCTCCCAACGAGGGAGGGGTGCATGTTGGACCCTGACCCCCCTAATGGCCTGCATACTAGCAGTGGCCGACCCAGCATTTGATGGGCGCTTGAAGGCATTACAGCAGCCACGAGGGGTTGAGTTCTCACACTGTCCTGCATGCCAACTGTATTTGGGGGATGGTAGGCAATGTGGAGAAAGGATGCTGTTACAATGACTCATAGGTGTCAGGGTATGCAGGTGTTCAGCTTCTTGACCAGATTACATTACATTGTTGTGTAGGGGACATGTGTACCCAGGTCAGGTTAAAATTGGGTAGTACAGTCAGTCAGGTAGTGTTCCTGTTGTCTTGCAAATTGATGTAGTGGTACTCTAAACATCTGAGCATTAAATGGATACCTCAGTTGTCACTGCAGGAAATGTACAATGAATCTGTAGGGCACCACTATCAGTGTAGTAAACTCCAAAGAGGCAGGTGTAATCCCTATCAGTGGAACATTCAATTAGTGCAAAGACTATGGTAAGGTGAGGTCTGAGATTGAAGTATACTGCATGTGTGCCTACCTGCATCATAGTTGAGTTGCTCACAGCCTTCATCCCTTTCTTTGCCTCACCCCTCCCTCTCTGTTTTCTTGTGTACTTGTGTGCATCAGCATCATCAGGCAAAGGAGCAGAGGCACTGGTGAGTGGGAATGCTGCAGCCCACAGGACCCAAGAGGCACAGTCCACTGACGCTGAGGGAACCAGTGGGTTGGAGGGCGAGGGGAGCACCACGGCAGAGCCTACTACCAATGCATCATCAGACCCTGCTTTCTCCTCTGATGGCAGCTCTCCCTGGTGGTGGTGGACCCCTCTGGGGGCACCCCAATGACATCTTTGCCTGCCACCCCCCTTCCAGCACTGCCCTCCAAATAGCTCCCCATCGAATTGCCCATGCCCACTCACCCAGAAGGATGGGTCCTTTGCCACAGGCACCTCAGCCCCTGCCCCAGTCAGCCCTGTTGCCCTCAGTGAGGAGGCTAGTGACCGCTTGGGAACCATCTCTGTGGGACAGGCAACGATCGTGAATGCCATCCAGGGGCTGGCATCTCAGATGCAGCAAACCAATACCTACTTGAAAGGCATTCACGGTGCCTTGTCTGGCCTCCAGAGATCATTTTAGGCTCTGGCCTCCTCTTTGATGGCAGCCAGTGTCCCTAGTACCCCTGTCCCCCCTCCAACCACCTGTGTCCCATCCAGCAACCCTCTCCCCTCACCCATCCCAAGCACACAAGCTAAACAGCATGCACACAGAACAACACACATGCCACACAAGGACACACACAGGCACCACAAGTCACACCACAGCCACGCATACACTCAACAGACAGATGCAAACATGACAACAGCCATGTGCCCCACTGTCTCCCCCACCCTGACCTCCCTTACCATAACCTCACTACACACACTCGCAAGCACTGTATTATCACTCCCAGATCCTGCCTCCGTTGAAACAGTCACCACAACAGCAGTCACCTAGACATGCACCCCAGACATCACTCCAGCAGTATATAAAAAACCTTTCCTGTCTTGCCTTGTCCACGTTCCAATGGCCCCCCCAAACCACTACCCCTGCTTCTCAATCCTCCCTAGACCTTCCCTCTGGTTCCTATGTCCCTTCCCCCTCCAAGAACACACCTGTGAAGAGGCCTGTTCCCACTCCCACCCACCAATCTAAACCCTCTTCCCCTTCATCAAAAGCAGAGACCAAGCCCCGATCCTAACCTGATACCCACCACCAACTCCTCCCCCTGCGCCCTGAGGTTCCTGCCCCATTGATGCCCCTGCCCTGCGGAGACCATGGCCTTGTCAGGAGTCAAGTTGGGGCCTTGTTGGAACTGTTTGGCCGCATGGTCATGGACCTCTGAACTGCCCAATATGCCTCTTTGTAAATAGTTCCTGTTATCCCTTTTGTTTTTCCCAATAATATATATGGCCAACCTGCACAGTTGGTGCACTTTGATCAAGTTGTCCTGAGTTTGACTATGGCTGCCTTGTGTGCACAGGTATGTGCATCATTGTCCCCATCTGTGCATGTGTACTGTGCTTGTGTAGTGACATCACTTCTGTTTGCCAATTTTGCCCCGTCTGTATTAGTGTGTGTAATGGTGTTTGTGTGGTGATGGGTTGGGAAGTCGGTGTGGATGGTATGTGTGTGGGTAATTGATTGCGATGTGTTTTCAGTTGTTGTGCATGGTGTGGGGGGAGTGAGTGATATGGACGAATGCGTCATGGTCTGGGACCAGTGTATGTGTGGATGGCACTTGTAGTTGTGTGCCGTATGTGTGTCTGGTATGCCGTTTTCTGCCTGGTATGCCGTTTTCTGCCTGGTGTCTGTGTTGGCCGTGGTTTTGTAATCAGTTTGTGTGTGGCTGAGTATGACTGTTGTGGCATGTTTACGGTTGGTGTTGTTTGGTGTGTGAGTGACATGTGTAGGGCATGGTGTGTGTTCTGGTTGTGGGGGAGTGTGTTGTGAGTGCGCTTGTATATGTATGTGTGTGTGTATATGTATAGGGGTGTTGCTGTGTGTGTGCTTGTGTGTGGGCATGGTAGTTGGTGTTGGGTGTGTTTGTAGCATGTGGGTGTGTAATTGTCCCCTTCCCTCCCTGGTGTGGTAAGCAGGGTACTCACCATTGTCGCCTTCATTGGCGTTGTATGTCCTGGGCGTGGATTGCAAGTACCAGCATTGGGAAGATCTCCAGTTCATGCTCCATATCATCAGCGGCCTCCTCTGTGTCCCTACAGTGAGTGTTTCCTTATATACTGGTCCTTTCCGCCAGGCTTTGAATGGAGGTTGGCCCGCCCCGGAAATCGTGGCGGTGTGCTGATACGTACTATGGTGGGCTGTAAGGTCCTTTCTGCCGCCATGTTGATGGCATCCGCTGTCATCAACGGTCGCCCCGCACTGCCGGTACAGGCGGTGTACTGGTTGTGTACTGTCCTGTTCACCGCCACGGTCGTATTACGGCTGTCTGCACTGCCAGCTTGTTGGAGGTCGGATCACCACCGCCGGTGTAGCGGGCCTGTCTCCACCAAACTCATAATGAGGGTCCTAATCTTCCACTTCAGATGTTTCATACATCATTTCCCATTCATCACTCCTGTGTCAGTGCATCCATTGGCATGAGTGAGCTGGGACGACTCCTGGGCGCCAACCTTCAGAGGGTGCAGCCAGCTGGCTGCATTAAGTGCAAACATGTAGCTGTCTCCAACAGTTCTATGGATTCAGATTAAATCTATTTGATTATTTTTAGATCTGATTTCACAGTTTAGCTGATGCCAGAACTTATGTGATCAACTGAAAAAGTTTTCTCTAAAGTACTACTGCGAGAGGGGCTTACGTTCCACCTACATATTGATTTACTGAAGTACAGCATTTTACTGGGCAGTAGTTGTGTGCTTCCAATTAGCTTGTTTTACACTTTGTTATTCATAGGAAAGTTTGTGCGTAATATAGGACTGTGTTAGTTATGGGCAAGCTGAGTATTAAGACTATAGACCCCATCTTTTTATCATAAAAAGGTATGATGAAGACAGTAGGCTCAGCATATTTTGTCAGGAATGTAAAATGAATTGGCTTTTGAGGGTAGATTGTTATTACTCTTTATTAAAGCCAGTGGAAATTCACATAGATTATAGTAGTAGCAACAGTTGTGGTGTTCCTTTTCGTTTCTGACAAACAATGGGGATAGAAGATTTGCCCCATGATACTTGTAGTTACACTCGCTTAGTACAGGTAGTAGTTTGTCGAATGTATTTTTTATTTATTTGTAATTTAATTTTATGATGTTTTAACTCATGATTGCTTTATGGGAAAGTATTTCCTCAAAATAGTAAGCCTGAGTTTGTTATGGTGGCAACTCAATGATAAAGGCTATAGGCCTGATTTGTTTTCTAGAAAAAGTTATGTCCAGTGCCAAAACTCAAACCTGTTTATTACGAAAAGTTATGACAAAGGCAGTAGGAATTGCTTATTTATTGTTAAAAAGCATTTGTTCAAATGGCTAGGCCTTTAAGGGTGAATTGATTACAAACCCTGTTACAGATTGCAGACAGGTATTTTGCTACATGAAATCTGTAAGAGCAAGGGTTTTAGTGGTGGTCCCTATTTGACATTCCCAGGGAGTAGATGATTTTCACTGTGAAAAGCTTTTTTGAGAGAGATTGTATATTGATTTGCCATCTGTAATATTATTTATATGTTAATGTTATAACTATGCATTATGGCTGTCAGTTTTTGCACACTTCAGTAGGCCTGTGTTTGGTTATGGTGCTTGGGCGAATAGTACAAGCTATAGGCATTAGTGATTCAATGGTAAAACCTATTTCAAATTCCATATGTTATATCCGTTTCTGATAAATACAAGTACAATAAAGCCAGTACCCCTTACTGATTATGAAGAGTATTATATAAAGGCAATGGTCTTTTAAGGGTGGATTTTGAATACACTTGGCTGAACCTTGAAGGTGTGTATTTTGTTACATAGAATCCCACAGATTACCATAGCAGGCATGGGTTTTGGTGCTGATGACCAACTCCAGCAAACATGCATAATGTACACTTAACCATAAAAAGCAGTCTCCCCTACAATTTTATAAACAGCATTCACAACCATAGGCAAAACATGTTTTTTTTTCTTTTTGGCTTTTACAATGTTTGTTTTTGAGGTCCCAGAGGTCTGCATGACTATTGGTTTTGACAGCATTTGCAGGAAACTTTTGATTCAAATTTTAAGAGTGTCTTTCCTTTCCATGCCTGTTGTAAAGACTTGGGGCCTGATTTAAGGAAAATGGTGCTGTACCCAGTGCAGCACCACTTTTCTTGCACCCTTTATTGCCCCCCTTAGGCCACCATGTGAGTGCCATATCTAAGATGCGGAGCAACATGATGGTAATTGGGGAAACTAGAGTCAACATGTTTTACTCTAGTTCAGAGCTCTGCAGGATTAACGTCAAACATATTGCTGCTAATCCTGCAAATCCAATTGAGGCATATTGAAAACAATGGGGTGCCTCCTTTTAATGCCTCCTCTAATGGGGGGATGCCCCCTTTACATACATTATGCCTCGCACAGGCATAATGTGGCCGAAAGGGTTAAAGGTTGTGCAGTGCATGCATTTGGCCAATTTGTAAATTTGGTACTATGATTTTGGCCTCGTTGGACCACATTAGCTTATACAATAAGTTGTCACTGCAGGAAATGTACAATGAATCTGTAGGGCACCACTATCAGTGTAGTAAACTCCAAAGAGGCAGGTGTAATCCCTATCAGTGGAACATTCAATTAGTGCAAAGACTATGGTAAGGTGAGGTCTGAGATTGAAGTATACTGCATGTGTGCCTACCTGCATCATAGTTGAGTTGCTCACAGCCTTCATCCCTTTCTTTGCCTCACCCCTCCCTCTCTGTTTTCTTGTGTACTTGTGTGCATCAGCATCATCAGGCAAAGGAGCAGAGGCACTGGTGAGTGGGAATGCTGCAGCCCACAGGACCCAAGAGGCACAGTCCACTGACGCTGAGGGAACCAGTGGGTTGGAGGGCGAGGGGAGCACCACGGCAGAGCCTACTACCAATGCATCATCAGACCCTGCTTTCTCCTCTGATGGCAGCTCTCCCTGGTGGTGGTGGACCCCTCTGGGGGCACCCCAATGACATCTTTGCCTGCCACCCCCCTTCCAGCACTGCCCTCCAAATAGCTCCCCATCGAATTGCCCATGCCCACTCACCCAGAAGGATGGGTCCTTTGCCACAGGCACCTCAGCCCCTGCCCCAGTCAGCCCTGTTGCCCTCAGTGAGGAGGCTAGTGACCGCTTGGGAACCATCTCTGTGGGACAGGCAACGATCGTGAATGCCATCCAGGGGCTGGCATCTCAGATGCAGCAAACCAATACCTACTTGAAAGGCATTCACGGTGCCTTGTCTGGCCTCCAGAGATCATTTTAGGCTCTGGCCTCCTCTTTGATGGCAGCCAGTGTCCCTAGTACCCCTGTCCCCCCTCCAACCACCTGTGTCCCATCCAGCAACCCTCTCCCCTCACCCATCCCAAGCACACAAGCTAAACAGCATGCACACAGAACAACACACATGCCACACAAGGACACACACAGGCACCACAAGTCACACCACAGCCACGCATACACTCAACAGACAGATGCAAACATGACAACAGCCATGTGCCCCACTGTCTCCCCCACCCTGACCTCCCTTACCATAACCTCACTACACACACTCGCAAGCACTGTATTATCACTCCCAGATCCTGCCTCCGTTGAAACAGTCACCACAACAGCAGTCACCTAGACATGCACCCCAGACATCACTCCAGCAGTATATAAAAAACCTTTCCTGTCTTGCCTTGTCCACGTTCCAATGGCCCCCCCAAACCACTACCCCTGCTTCTCAATCCTCCCTAGACCTTCCCTCTGGTTCCTATGTCCCTTCCCCCTCCAAGAACACACCTGTGAAGAGGCCTGTTCCCACTCCCACCCACCAATCTAAACCCTCTTCCCCTTCATCAAAAGCAGAGACCAAGCCCCGATCCTAACCTGATACCCACCACCAACTCCTCCCCCTGCGCCCTGAGGTTCCTGCCCCATTGATGCCCCTGCCCTGCGGAGACCATGGCCTTGTCAGGAGTCAAGTTGGGGCCTTGTTGGAACTGTTTGGCCGCATGGTCATGGACCTCTGAACTGCCCAATATGCCTCTTTGTAAATAGTTCCTGTTATCCCTTTTGTTTTTCCCAATAATATATATGGCCAACCTGCACAGTTGGTGCACTTTGATCAAGTTGTCCTGAGTTTGACTATGGCTGCCTTGTGTGCACAGGTATGTGCATCATTGTCCCCATCTGTGCATGTGTACTGTGCTTGTGTAGTGACATCACTTCTGTTTGCCAATTTTGCCCCGTCTGTATTAGTGTGTGTAATGGTGTTTGTGTGGTGATGGGTTGGGAAGTCGGTGTGGATGGTATGTGTGTGGGTAATTGATTGCGATGTGTTTACAGTTGTTGTGCATGGTGTGGGGGGAGTGAGTGATATGGACGAATGCGTCATGGTCTGGGACCAGTGTATGTGTGGATGGCACTTGTAGTTGTGTGCCGTATGTGTGTCTGGTATGCCGTTTTCTGCCTGGTATGCCGTTTTCTGCCTGGTGTCTGTGTTGGCCGTGGTTTTGTAATCAGTTTGTGTGTGGCTGAGTATGACTGTTGTGGCATGTTTACGGTTGGTGTTGTTTGGTGTGTGAGTGACATGTGTAGGGCATGGTGTGTGTTCTGGTTGTGGGGGAGTGTGTTGTGAGTGCGCTTGTATATGTATGTGTGTGTGTATATGTATAGGGGTGTTGCTGTGTGTGTGCTTGTGTGTGGGCATGGTAGTTGGTGTTGGGTGTGTTTGTAGCATGTGGGTGTGTAATTGTCCCCTTCCCTCCCTGGTGTGGTAAGCAGGGTACTCACCATTGTCGCCTTCATTGGCGTTGTATGTCCTGGGCGTGGATTGCAAGTACCAGCATTGGGAAGATCTCCAGTTCATGCTCCATATCATCAGCGGCCTCCTCTGTGTCCCTACAGTGAGTGTTTCCTTATATACTGGTCCTTTCCGCCAGGCTTTGAATGGAGGTTGGCCCGCCCCGGAAATCGTGGCGGTGTGCTGATACGTACTATGGTGGGCTGTAAGGTCCTTTCTGCCGCCATGTTGATGGCATCCGCTGTCATCAACGGTCGCCCCGCACTGCCGGTACAGGCGGTGTACTGGTTGTGTACTGTCCTGTTCACCGCCACGGTCGTATTACGGCTGTCTGCACTGCCAGCTTGTTGGAGGTCGGATCACCACCGCCGGTGTAGCGGGCCTGTCTCCACCAAACTCATAATGAGGGTCCTAATCTTCCACTTCAGATGTTTCATACATCATTTCCCATTCATCACTCCTGTGTCAGTGCATCCATTGGCATGAGTGAGCTGGGACGACTCCTGGGCGCCAACCTTCAGAGGGTGCAGCCAGCTGGCTGCATTAAGTGCAAACATGTAGCTGTCTCCAACAGTTCTATGGATTCAGATTAAATCTATTTGATTATTTTTAGATCTGATTTCACAGTTTAGCTGATGCCAGAACTTATGTGATCAACTGAAAAAGTTTTCTCTAAAGTACTACTGCGAGAGGGGCTTACGTTCCACCTACATATTGATTTACTGAAGTACAGCATTTTACTGGGCAGTAGTTGTGTGCTTCCAATTAGCTTGTTTTACACTTTGTTATTCATAGGAAAGTTTGTGCGTAATATAGGACTGTGTTAGTTATGGGCAAGCTGAGTATTAAGACTATAGACCCCATCTTTTTATCATAAAAAGGTATGATGAAGACAGTAGGCTCAGCATATTTTGTCAGGAATGTAAAATGAATTGGCTTTTGAGGGTAGATTGTTATTACTCTTTATTAAAGCCAGTGGAAATTCACATAGATTATAGTAGTAGCAACAGTTGTGGTGTTCCTTTTCGTTTCTGACAAACAATGGGGATAGAAGATTTGCCCCATGATACTTGTAGTTACACTCGCTTAGTACAGGTAGTAGTTTGTCGAATGTATTTTTTATTTATTTGTAATTTAATTTTATGATGTTTTAACTCATGATTGCTTTATGGGAAAGTATTTCCTCAAAATAGTAAGCCTGAGTTTGTTATGGTGGCAACTCAATGATAAAGGCTATAGGCCTGATTTGTTTTCTAGAAAAAGTTATGTCCAGTGCCAAAACTCAAACCTGTTTATTACGAAAAGTTATGACAAAGGCAGTAGGAATTGCTTATTTATTGTTAAAAAGCATTTGTTCAAATGGCTAGGCCTTTAAGGGTGAATTGATTACAAACCCTGTTACAGATTGCAGACAGGTATTTTGCTACATGAAATCTGTAAGAGCAAGGGTTTTAGTGGTGGTCCCTATTTGACATTCCCAGGGAGTAGATGATTTTCACTGTGAAAAGCTTTTTTGAGAGAGATTGTATATTGATTTGCCATCTGTAATATTATTTATATGTTAATGTTATAACTATGCATTATGGCTGTCAGTTTTTGCACACTTCAGTAGGCCTGTGTTTGGTTATGGTGCTTGGGCGAATAGTACAAGCTATAGGCATTAGTGATTCAATGGTAAAACCTATTTCAAATTCCATATGTTATATCCGTTTCTGATAAATACAAGTACAATAAAGCCAGTACCCCTTACTGATTATGAAGAGTATTATATAAAGGCAATGGTCTTTTAAGGGTGGATTTTGAATACACTTGGCTGAACCTTGAAGGTGTGTATTTTGTTACATAGAATCCCACAGATTACCATAGCAGGCATGGGTTTTGGTGCTGATGACCAACTCCAGCAAACATGCATAATGTACACTTAACCATAAAAAGCAGTCTCCCCTACAATTTTATAAACAGCATTCACAACCATAGGCAAAACATGTTTTTTTTTCTTTTTGGCTTTTACAATGTTTGTTTTTGAGGTCCCAGAGGTCTGCATGACTATTGGTTTTGACAGCATTTGCAGGAAACTTTTGATTCAAATTTTAAGAGTGTCTTTCCTTTCCATGCCTGTTGTAAAGACTTGGGGCCTGATTTAAGGAAAATGGTGCTGTACCCAGTGCAGCACCACTTTTCTTGCACCCTTTATTGCCCCCCTTAGGCCACCATGTGAGTGCCATATCTAAGATGCGGAGCAACATGATGGTAATTGGGGAAACTAGAGTCAACATGTTTTACTCTAGTTCAGAGCTCTGCAGGATTAACGTCAAACATATTGCTGCTAATCCTGCAAATCCAATTGAGGCATATTGAAAACAATGGGGTGCCTCCTTTTAATGCCTCCTCTAATGGGGGGATGCCCCCTTTACATACATTATGCCTCGCACAGGCATAATGTGGCCGAAAGGGTTAAAGGTTGTGCAGTGCATGCATTTGGCCAATTTGTAAATTTGGTACTATGATTTTGGCCTCGTTGGACCACATTAGCTTATACAATAAGTTGTCACTGCAGGAAATGTACAATGAATCTGTAGGGCACCACTATCAGTGTAGTAAACTCCAAAGAGGCAGGTGTAATCCCTATCAGTGGAACATTCAATTAGTGCAAAGACTATGGTAAGGTGAGGTCTGAGATTGAAGTATACTGCATGTGTGCCTACCTGCATCATAGTTGAGTTGCTCACAGCCTTCATCCCTTTCTTTGCCTCACCCCTCCCTCTCTGTTTTCTTGTGTACTTGTGTGCATCAGCATCATCAGGCAAAGGAGCAGAGGCACTGGTGAGTGGGAATGCTGCAGCCCACAGGACCCAAGAGGCACAGTCCACTGACGCTGAGGGAACCAGTGGGTTGGAGGGCGAGGGGAGCACCACGGCAGAGCCTACTACCAATGCATCATCAGACCCTGCTTTCTCCTCTGATGGCAGCTCTCCCTGGTGGTGGTGGACCCCTCTGGGGGCACCCCAATGACATCTTTGCCTGCCACCCCCCTTCCAGCACTGCCCTCCAAATAGCTCCCCATCGAATTGCCCATGCCCACTCACCCAGAAGGATGGGTCCTTTGCCACAGGCACCTCAGCCCCTGCCCCAGTCAGCCCTGTTGCCCTCAGTGAGGAGGCTAGTGACCGCTTGGGAACCATCTCTGTGGGACAGGCAACGATCGTGAATGCCATCCAGGGGCTGGCATCTCAGATGCAGCAAACCAATACCTACTTGAAAGGCATTCACGGTGCCTTGTCTGGCCTCCAGAGATCATTTTAGGCTCTGGCCTCCTCTTTGATGGCAGCCAGTGTCCCTAGTACCCCTGTCCCCCCTCCAACCACCTGTGTCCCATCCAGCAACCCTCTCCCCTCACCCATCCCAAGCACACAAGCTAAACAGCATGCACACAGAACAACACACATGCCACACAAGGACACACACAGGCACCACAAGTCACACCACAGCCACGCATACACTCAACAGACAGATGCAAACATGACAACAGCCATGTGCCCCACTGTCTCCCCCACCCTGACCTCCCTTACCATAACCTCACTACACACACTCGCAAGCACTGTATTATCACTCCCAGATCCTGCCTCCGTTGAAACAGTCACCACAACAGCAGTCACCTAGACATGCACCCCAGACATCACTCCAGCAGTATATAAAAAACCTTTCCTGTCTTGCCTTGTCCACGTTCCAATGGCCCCCCCAAACCACTACCCCTGCTTCTCAATCCTCCCTAGACCTTCCCTCTGGTTCCTATGTCCCTTCCCCCTCCAAGAACACACCTGTGAAGAGGCCTGTTCCCACTCCCACCCACCAATCTAAACCCTCTTCCCCTTCATCAAAAGCAGAGACCAAGCCCCGATCCTAACCTGATACCCACCACCAACTCCTCCCCCTGCGCCCTGAGGTTCCTGCCCCATTGATGCCCCTGCCCTGCGGAGACCATGGCCTTGTCAGGAGTCAAGTTGGGGCCTTGTTGGAACTGTTTGGCCGCATGGTCATGGACCTCTGAACTGCCCAATATGCCTCTTTGTAAATAGTTCCTGTTATCCCTTTTGTTTTTCCCAATAATATATATGGCCAACCTGCACAGTTGGTGCACTTTGATCAAGTTGTCCTGAGTTTGACTATGGCTGCCTTGTGTGCACAGGTATGTGCATCATTGTCCCCATCTGTGCATGTGTACTGTGCTTGTGTAGTGACATCACTTCTGTTTGCCAATTTTGCCCCGTCTGTATTAGTGTGTGTAATGGTGTTTGTGTGGTGATGGGTTGGGAAGTCGGTGTGGATGGTATGTGTGTGGGTAATTGATTGCGATGTGTTTTCAGTTGTTGTGCATGGTGTGGGGGGAGTGAGTGATATGGACGAATGCGTCATGGTCTGGGACCAGTGTATGTGTGGATGGCACTTGTAGTTGTGTGCCGTATGTGTGTCTGGTATGCCGTTTTCTGCCTGGTATGCCGTTTTCTGCCTGGTGTCTGTGTTGGCCGTGGTTTTGTAATCAGTTTGTGTGTGGCTGAGTATGACTGTTGTGGCATGTTTACGGTTGGTGTTGTTTGGTGTGTGAGTGACATGTGTAGGGCATGGTGTGTGTTCTGGTTGTGGGGGAGTGTGTTGTGAGTGCGCTTGTATATGTATGTGTGTGTGTATATGTATAGGGGTGTTGCTGTGTGTGTGCTTGTGTGTGGGCATGGTAGTTGGTGTTGGGTGTGTTTGTAGCATGTGGGTGTGTAATTGTCCCCTTCCCTCCCTGGTGTGGTAAGCAGGGTACTCACCATTGTCGCCTTCATTGGCGTTGTATGTCCTGGGCGTGGATTGCAAGTACCAGCATTGGGAAGATCTCCAGTTCATGCCCCATATCATCAGCGGCCTCCTCTGTGTCCCTACAGTGAGTGTTTCCTTATATACTGGTCCTTTCCGCCAGGCTTTGAATGGAGGTTGGCCCGCCCCGGAAATCGTGGCGGTGTGCTGATACGTACTATGGTGGGCTGTAAGGTCCTTTCTGCCGCCATGTTGATGGCATCCGCTGTCATCAACGGTCGCCCCGCACTGCCGGTACAGGCGGTGTACTGGTTGTGTACTGTCCTGTTCACCGCCACGGTCGTATTACGGCTGTCTGCACTGCCAGCTTGTTGGAGGTCGGATCACCACCGCCGGTGTAGCGGGCCTGTCTCCACCAAACTCATAATGAGGGTCCTAATCTTCCACTTCAGATGTTTCATACATCATTTCCCATTCATCACTCCTGTGTCAGTGCATCCATTGGCATGAGTGAGCTGGGACGACTCCTGGGCGCCAACCTTCAGAGGGTGCAGCCAGCTGGCTGCATTAAGTGCAAACATGTAGCTGTCTCCAACAGTTCTATGGATTCAGATTAAATCTATTTGATTATTTTTAGATCTGATTTCACAGTTTAGCTGATGCCAGAACTTATGTGATCAACTGAAAAAGTTTTCTCTAAAGTACTACTGCGAGAGGGACTTACGTTCCACCTACATATTGATTTACTGAAGTACAGCATTTTACTGGGCAGTAGTTGTGTGCTTCCAATTAGCTTGTTTTACACTTTGTTATTCATAGGAAAGTTTGTGCGTAATATAGGACTGTGTTAGTTATGGGCAAGCTGAGTATTAAGACTATAGACCCCATCTTTTTATCATAAAAAGGTATGATGAAGACAGTAGGCTCAGCATATTTTGTCAGGAATGTAAAATGAATTGGCTTTTGAGGGTAGATTGTTATTACTCTTTATTAAAGCCAGTGGAAATTCACATAGATTATAGTAGTAGCAACAGTTGTGGTGTTCCTTTTCGTTTCTGACAAACAATGGGGATAGAAGATTTGCCCCATGATACTTGTAGTTACACTCGCTTAGTACAGGTAGTAGTTTGTCGAATGTATTTTTTATTTATTTGTAATTTAATTTTATGATGTTTTAACTCATGATTGCTTTATGGGAAAGTATTTCCTCAAAATAGTAAGCCTGAGTTTGTTATGGTGGCAACTCAATGATAAAGGCTATAGGCCTGATTTGTTTTCTAGAAAAAGTTATGTCCAGTGCCAAAACTCAAACCTGTTTATTACGAAAAGTTATGACAAAGGCAGTAGGAATTGCTTATTTATTGTTAAAAAGCATTTGTTCAAATGGCTAGGCCTTTAAGGGTGAATTGATTACAAACCCTGTTACAGATTGCAGACAGGTATTTTGCTACATGAAATCTGTAAGAGCAAGGGTTTTAGTGGTGGTCCCTATTTGACATTCCCTGGGAGTAGATGATTTTCACAGTGAAAAGCTTTTTTGAGAGAGATTGTATATTGATTTGCCATCTGTAATATTATTTATATGTTAATGTTATAACTATGCATTATGGCTGTCAGTTTTTGCACACTTCAGTAGGCCTGTGTTTGGTTATGGTGCTTGGGCGAATAGTACAAGCTATAGGCATTAGTGATTCAATGGTAAAACCTATTTCAAATTCCATATGTTATATCCGTTTCTGATAAATACAAGTACAATAAAGCCAGTACCCCTTACTGATTATGAAGAGAATTATATAAAGGCAATGGTCTTTTAAGGGTGGATTTTGAATACACTTGGCTGAACCTTGAAGGTGTGTATTTTGTTACATAGAATCCCACAGATTACCATAGCAGGCATGGGTTTTGGTGCTGATGACCAACTCCAGCAAACATGCATAATGTACACTTAACCATAAAAAGCAGTCTCCCCTACAATTTTATAAACAGCATTCACAACCATAGGCAAAACATGTTTTTTTTTCTTTTTGGCTTTTACAATGTTTGTTTTTGAGGTCCCAGAGGTCTGCATGACTATTGGTTTTGACAGCATTTGCAGGAAACTTTTGATTCAAATTTTAAGAGTGTCTTTCCTTTCCATGCCTGTTGTAAAGACTTGGGGCCTGATTTAAGGAAAATGGTGCTGTACCCAGTGCAGCACCACTTTTCTTGCACCCTTTATTGCCCCCCTTAGGCCACCATGTGAGTGCCATATCTAAGATGCGGAGCAACATGATGGTAATTGGGGAAACTAGAGTCAACATGTTTTACTCTAGTTCAGAGCTCTGCAGGATTAACGTCAAACATATTGCTGCTAATCCTGCAAATCCAATTGAGGCATATTGAAAACAATGGGGTGCCTCCTTTTAATGCCTCCTCTAATGGGGGGATGCCCCCTTTACATACATTATGCCTCGCACAGGCATAATGTGGCCGAAAGGGTTAAAGGTTGTGCAGTGCATGCATTTGGCCAATTTGTAAATTTGGTACTATGATTTTGGCCTCGTTGGACCACATTAGCTTATACAATAATGACACTAATGTGGTACAAGGAGGCACTAGGGGCTCTTAAATCAGCCCCTCAGTGTTGCATATTGCAAAAGTCAAACTGAGAGTCCCATCCTGCCATTCAGGTAGTGTGCTTTCTTGTTGGTATAAATAATAATTGTGTTGTCTTGAAGTATTGTGATAATATTGTAATTCCATTTATATAGAACCTTCTACCTCTGAAGAGGCATTAAAGCTCTTTATGCTGGGCAGCACATTACTACGGAACAGAGAAAAGGGTTTAATCCAGTGATTATTAGTTACTCTTTAGGGTTTTGTTGGTTATTGGGATTAGACCTGTGCTTGTTAAAGAAACCATTGTATGCATTTACTCTAGTTTCCTTGTGGTAGATTAAATGAATAAGAGTTACATGCTATCATTAGAGGGGTGTGTTATCTGAATTCATGTAAATAGTTAGTGGAACTAATGAATGAGCTAGAGGAGATAAGGTATTGTTTGGTTTCAGGGTTATTACTTTTGAGGAAGGAGAGATTGTGATATTTCAAATGAGACCAGGGCAATTCTCAGAAATACAATAACACAGATTAAGGCAAACACAAATGTCAAATAATCCTGCTCCAACTTTATAAATCTGCAAGTTGACTATTCAGGAAACAACATAGCCATCTATAAGACTAAGGGGCATATTTAAGAGCTTCTAGCGCCACCTTTGTGCCACCATAGCATCATTTTGTTATGCTAATGCAGAGCTAAAGTGGCTTTTTCCATGTGCCATATTAAGAAACAGTGTAAACCCTTGCTCCACATTTTGGTTGCACCACACATAATGTATGCAAGGGGGCGTTCTGGCACTAGGAGGCCCACAAAAATGGTACCTTGATGGCAGTCCCTGTCAATGCCTTAGATGTCAACAGGCCTGACAAACATTTACAAATTTGGCAGTCTGGATCCCCGCTTGGGCGATGGAGTAAAATACAAATAAATCACGCCCATAGTTTACTGACCTTTTCTTCTGAAATTCAAAGGATGATTATTTTCTAAATCACAAACAGACAACTTAATGAAAAACATAGGTGACTTTTTTGAGGTCTCCCCAGTGCAAATAAAAGCAGGTGTAACTTTGCATTGATTTAGCTTGCAGCTGCCCAAACCAACAAAGAGTAAAACCTTAGACAAACATTAAAAATGCTCCAAAGTGTGACCCCTTCAGACACACGAAAATCTGCTAGTAAATAGAATAGTAAAATTGATATACAGATGATTGGTCCCTTTAATTTACTTATAGGGTCTTAGTATATGGTACTAAGGGCCTGGAAATGAAATGCTACTAGAGAGCTGCAGCATCCACTGTGCCACCTACTAACATAGCACTGTAAAACATGTCCCATGTCTGCCACTTCAGATTCCAGTGAAGTTTTAAATTGCCATTTTAGCATGGCAAAATAAACCTTTTGCAATTCTGTTATGTTAATGTTATGTTAACGTTGTGTTATGTTTGTGTTGTGTGGTGTTAATGTGTTGTGATACTATTGTGTTGTGCTGCGTTGTTTGTGTTAATGTTGTGTGTGTTAATGCTGTGTTGTGTTAATGTTTTTGTGATGTGTTAATGTTGTGTTGTGTTGTGTAAATGTGTTGTGTTGTAGGAATGTTGTGTTGTGTTAATGTTGTGTTGTGTTAATTTTGTGTTAATGTCGTTTTGTGCTGTGCTAATGTTGTGTTGTGTTATGTTACGTTATGTTAATGTTTTGTGTTATGATATATTATATTTCACCGGTGAGGGTTTTGAAGTGCTGACAGGTGTGTGTTCTAGCCCTGCCTATGGTAAATTAATTAATTGAAAAGACAGGTCTTCAGCTTCTTGCAGAATTCAAGAAAAGAGGAGAAGGCTTTGATAAGAAGTGAGAGACCGTTCCACACTTTGGAAGTGATGAAAGATACTGCCCATCCTCCTGATCTGATTCTATGTATGTGTTGGATGTGAGCGAGTAGGAGTCCTCCGGAGCAGAGGTGTCATGGTGGTTGGTAGATGGAGATGTGACTCAGGTAGGTGAGTCCTGGGCTGTGGAGTGCATTGAGTGTGTATGGGAGGAGTTTGAATTGGATGCTTTTGTGTATCAGGAGCCAGTGAAGTTCTCTGAGGTGTGCTGTTCGTTCTATGCTGGAGGTTGAGAATGAATCTGGCTGCTAAGTTCTGGATGACTTCTAGTCTCCTAGTGGGTTGATTGATCATCCTGGTATAGAGGGGGCACCCGTAGTCCAACTTTCTGGGGACTAGTGTGTGAGTGACAGTTTTTCTATTGTTGCTTGGGAAGCATTTGAAAATTTCCCTCAGCATCTTCATGGTGTGAAAGCAGGATGCAGAAATGGCATTGACTTGTACAGTCATGTCCAATTTAATATGGAAGACTAATCCAACGTTCTTGTGTTTCTGCCATGAGTCTAAGTTCAAAGTCCCATGGAGAGGTGGGCTTGCCGAAGATCAGAACTCTGTCTTGTCAGTTTTGAGCTTCAGACAGTTGGCTTTTATCCAGTTAGTTACTTCAGTGAACTTTTTTCTTACGTTGGGGTCTTGGCCAGGAGGGAGAGCATAAGTTGTGTTTCAGCAGTGAAGGAGAGGATGTTGATTTCATGTGACTGAATGACATTGGCGAGAGAAATTGCACATGCGTTGAATATAAGTATTCATGAGGAAGGTGCTGAGGCCTCTCATTTTGGTGTGTTAGTCCATAACAGATTTGACGCATTGGCTTGTTGTGATGTCAACGATTGACAATCAAGCAGAATTTTTTCTTCTCCTGCATATGTGTGTCCTGTTGCTGGGGATTCCAGAAGCCTGACATTCCAAGTGCTGACCACATATCTGATCCACCTACCTTTTTGGCCTCAGATTTAGCTGGTTTGTTCAAAGCTTCTGCCTTTATGGGGCCCACCATACATGGGGATATTAGTATTTCAGGCGGTAATCCTGCTTTTCAATTTGCTTCTTGGAATGTTTCAGATCTCGGTCTAAGTGGAATAATCCTGTTTGGACACATTGACTATTGATTCTGATATCATTTGCTGTCAGGAGACATGGGCTCTTGAGTCAGTTTATGTTGATGGGTAAATCTGTTTTTTATGCCAGAAGTTTTGTCACGTGCCGGCAGAGCAAAGTGTGGTTTGTTAAGGTACAGTTCCCTGGTACAGTCATGTGGGCTTTTTGAGATTCTCCTAATTTTCATCTTTTGTGGTTTAATTCTTGTCCTTTGAATTTTTTTATTAATTCATTTTTATAATCACGGTTTCAGTACATATAGGACGGATACAGTAATTGCACTGCATATAAATTAGACAGATTTATTGATACCCACAATGAGCC
This sequence comes from Pleurodeles waltl, assembly GCF_031143425.1. Lineage (NCBI taxonomy): Eukaryota > Metazoa > Chordata > Amphibia > Caudata > Salamandridae > Pleurodeles > Pleurodeles waltl. The sequence goes on from NC_090440.1 coordinate 1,103,029,368, forward strand.
AGTAGCCTTGCTGTGAATGGGTGACCTCAATATCAAAATGTGTTCCATCACAAGATCTCCACTTTGGGGCCTCCTTGACTGCTCTGGAGAGACATTAACCAATTTTGGTCAGTAACCCTTATGGGGATGCACTCAATCACCCGTTTGGTAACTACAGTCTGTATTTTACCCTCAACTCACTACAATATTACATGTTTTTTTAAGCCAACATACATTGGTAGGGAAGGTGGTAGTTTAATAGACTACATTCTGTTTTAATCAGATATTCTTCTTCTTTTTTTCTAACTATTTAGTTATGCAAACTATGTTCAGTGTTCACTGAGTCCTTTCAGTCACATGCTATAGAGGCGGGCTATAGTTGAGCTTGATTCTCCTGGTCTAACAAGCATACTTGCCAAGAATAAGGGTGTTGTACAAAAATGGGCAAGCATTAATAAAGGTTACTTGCTTTACACTTTGGTCACTTAAAATATGTGCAATATTTTGACTTGCCTGTATGAGAAAGGTTATGTCATTGATATTATTTGGTAGTTACCATATAAAGAGTTGTTGACGACTCCCTGTGAGCCCCATGAGGTTAAGACTGTATACCGGTTTGATACAAATTATTCTAGGGCTCATATAAACTTGCTTCTAGCCCTAAAATTGACTTCCAGAATCCAGGAGGTTATACAGTTGCATAGAGTGGCTCATAAAACTGCAGTTAGTACCCAGAAGAAAAGAGGAGGTCTATGAAACCCTTCTAAAGTCTTGTGAAACAAACGATATTATAGGCATCTGGCAAGTGGTTAACCATTCACTTTTTAATGATTCAACTAGCTTGGGTTTGGATGTAGTTATCTCTGATGATGATTGGTATTCCCACTTTTTGGGGTTTAATAAAGGTAGTACCTCTTCTGATGAGGCTCAGGGGATAGTGGTGCCCAAAGTTAGCAAACATGAAGATGTTACTAATTCTATCAAGAAAAGTATTTTGCGTAAGGCCCCGGGCCCAGATGGGGTACCGACTGGCCTTTTCAGGGCTAACATTGATTAGTGGGTGCCCATCCTCACTAATGTTTCTGCTACGGGCCGCCCTGGGTCTTGGTCTCATGCTATAATTGTGCTGATATTTTAAAAAGGTGATCAAAGTAATCCAAGGTGCTATCATCCTATTTCTGCAATCGATTCTACAGCCAAATTAATAGGCAGGATTTTAGTAGATCGATTGGAATCTTGGTCCAAGGCTAATAATGTAATTTTGGATCTACAATACAGTTTCAGACTTGGTGTGGGGACCTTAGAGCAATGTCTTAATATTTATCTTGTTACCAACAAATATTCAGCTGTATAGCTCATTTCTGTATAACCTGCATTTATGGATCTTAGCTCGGCTTTTGATCATGTGAATTGGTGCAAACTACTGTATGGAATATTATGATTTATTTAGGGGTTGAGTCTTACATTGTCTATTTCTTGAGGTAACTGTATTGTAACGTAACTGACAGTGTCAGGTATGGCATTAACGAAGAGATAACTAAACCCTTATGGATTGTTAGAGGAGTCAGATAGGGTTGTGTTCTGGCTCCCTTTTTGTTCTGTGTTATACATTAACGGTCCAGAAAAATATCTCTTGAACCATCTGGTGATGCTTTAATTGTTGACCTTCGTTCGTTTGTGGACTTTTATGTGCAGCCCAGACCCCGCTTGGTCTACCGAGATTACTGGATAGGTTTACAAATTTTATGACGAATCTTGATTTCACCATTAACTAGACTAAGACTAGCATAATGGCTTTCGGGCCCAATACATTTAAATGCAAGCCATTTACTGTCAGTCACACCAAGATTTGCTCCATGTCCACCTTTTCTATCTGAGTGTTCTTTTTAATGACTCTGGTGGCTGGTCTGTTACACTGTAGCATGGCAGCCATGTTAGGGAGAAATGTAGAAGGGCTTTCAAAAATTGCTCTTGTATTAGACCATGTACCCATCAGGGAGCTTGCCATGGTTTATAAAACCAGATATCTCTCGATTGCCACATATGTTTCTGGGCTATGGGGAGTGCAGAAGTAGGCATGATACAGAAAGTGGAGAACCATTTTTGAGACGTCTGCTGTCAGTTCCTCAATGTACCTCCAAAAAATTGTGCCTTACTGAATTGAGGCTGGATTATATAAACAATGTTATCAGACTCCACCCTGCACTAGTGTGGTTATCAATCTGGTCCTGCCCCTCAAATATTTTTATGTGCCAAGTTGTGTCGGATTGTCTACACATGGATCAGGTGAAAAAAATCCCTTAGTTAATGTACTTCACGTTGTAACCTAGGTGTCCCTGATTCTTTTGATAACCTAAGTGGTTTGCCAGTCTCTTTTAGGTATGTCTTAAAAGACAGACTCTTTCATTTATGCTGTTCATTGAGAATGTGCAAGGAGGTCAGGAAGACCTGCATGAGTAATTATTCTTTGCACACTAGCAGTCCATTGGTTGACTCATATCTGGTCCGGTTTCCAATCAGTTTTCACAGATATTTGTTAACATGCTTGAGATTTAACACTTTGCACTTTATGGTGACTTTTTCAACCTTGATTTTATATCAAGTGATTTTGCCATTATGCCCCTGTGATGATCAATCTACTCAATCTACACTGCACTTACTGTTTTTTTTGTAAATAATATGTTTCTCTTAGACAGCACTGTCTGCTGCTTATCATAAAAGATGACACATGTAGGTAGTGTAAGGTCTATACTCAGTCATTACATTTGATGTATAAATGTTGGCCCGTGGTAAAATGTTTCAGTGTGTTTACAAATTACGTATTGATGAGATGATCTTCATGTTTTTATGAAGTCTGGATATTTCTATTGGTATCTAGTTGTATATATGTATTTTATGATTGTTAATAAAAAAAAATACTGATTTTTAAATTGTACTTTTATGGTTGATGTATACAACTGAATAAAGTAAAACTTGACTAGACTTTACTTCACTTGGGCCGAGATATGCGGTACAGACATCACAAATGCCAAGATAGATTTGACTTTTTAGGTAGGCTGTGACAGAAAGGCAAAACAATGAAGTGGAGCACTAGTAAGCAAATGAGCGGGTGCTGTGGGACGCACATTATCTTTGTTTGTGCATTGCAGACTTACTTCCATTGTGGCGATGTGTTACAGCAGATGCGAATGATTTCACCACCTGTACTGCATCACCATAAGTTTCATCACACTTCATTTTTTGGTGGTGAAATGCCTAGGACAGGACCTTGACTCTTGAGGTGATGAGTGGGATATCTACCTCACTTAACAAATACAGTATTTTCATAAGAAAGGAAGGTGACTTGCCACATGTCCCTGCCACCACTGTAACTATTTCTCCCTCTCCCTCAACCACTAGCACCTGACCCTTATCCTCCTCCTTCAACATCCCTGCAATGATGGCACTGCTGGTGGTCTGTGCACCTAGGGAAAAGCATAATGCACCCATTTTAGATACCAGATAACCACCCAAGTGTCTATTTTGCACAAGGGACAGCAGCAATACCCCAATATAGTTAGGTTAGTTATCTACCAGCATCATCTTCTATCAAAGTAATCACTTTGAGAAGTTTGTTTTGCTTTTTAAAAAAACAGGTAGTCACTGAGCCAACCAAAAACATGTTTCTCTGAATGGAGGGATATTAAGGCAAGGGTATTGGTAATGCTATGAATGGATAAAGTGTAGAAAGTAATACACAGGACATATGGTATTGGTTGTGGTATCTCATTCCTGCCATCCTGCACTGTTATGGAAACTGCTAGTATAAGACAACATTGGGGTTTCATGGCCATGATGAACTCTCTATCTCTGTCTCTGTCTCTGTACTTTGTGACTGTTTTGTCAAAAAAACTACCAACATATTTGGTGACAAGAGTACTTGGGCCTACCTATGCGGTCCTCTTTCTGTTACCAAAAATGTTTTCCCCTTTCAGTACTACACAATAAGAAACCATGTAAAAGAGGGATCAAGCCCTGGGAAGCATCCAAAACTAGGGCAGAACAAAAGTACATACAGGAGAAAGTCAACTGTGGAAGCAGGAAATATAGAAGAAACACAGGGAAATGCAGGGATAACAAACAACATCCAATCGAGGTTGAAATGAATAACAAGCATGCAGTAGGGCATAATGTTAGTAGTAGGGAATAGAAATGATGTACAGGGGGCAGCAGAACCATCAATCTAGGTTGAAAAGAATAACAAGCATGTAGTAGGGCATAATTTTAGTAGTAGGGAATAGAAATGACGTACAGGGGGCAGCAGAACCATCTGCTGTGGCCGGGATGCAGGTGGATAGCAAACCAGTCACACCCACTGTGGTGTTGGTGGTAGTGGCACCTGTCCCAATTGGCATCTTGCCCTTGGGTGCTTAAAAAGGAAGATAAGGAACAATGATCAGTGGTACTAGTCTGTACATAAAAAACATTTCGACAGGCACAACATTGTACTTTTTAAAACAGATAGCCTAAACCTTGTTTCGTAGTCCTAAATCTCAAAACATAAAATTTTGAACTGTGTTCATGTTTTCCATTCCCTGCCACATTTTGATGAGTCAAGTCAGTCCCCCTTTGCATACTGCAAATCCAGGAGATTCAGACAGACTATGAGCTACGTAAAGACACAGAGAAGAACATTTTATTAGACATATATTAATTGATATTGTGGAATTGACATAGGGCCTGATTACGATGGAATACTCCTTCACAAATGTGACTGATATCCCGTCCGCCGTATTACAAGTTCCATTATATCCTATGGAACTTGGAAAACGACAGGAGGGATATCCATTGCGGTTTGTGATGGAGTATCCCATCCGCTAAGGCTGTAGTCAGGCCCATAGTATTAAGATGGTTGCCATGTATCCCTGTCTGCTGAAGGGAGATGCAATTGTAGTCCATAGTTTAAGTATAGCACACAGCTGCTGCCCCAATTAATTGTATACATTTATTGATGTTTGCAAAGGAGGTGGTAGCAATACTGAAGAAGGCCTTTGTGTCGAAACATGTTTTTTTTTTTTTTTGTAGTGTTTTGTGTTTTGAGGGCCGAATAAATGAATTTATGAAAAGCATTGCTCTCTGGGTCCACCCTCGAGAGTCGTGCACCCGATGCGTAGGAAAGTGGTTGCATTTGGTGGCGATGAGTAAATGGTTATATATAGATATATGTATACGCACATGTAGTATGACAGGTGAGGTGAGAACATTACGAAGTTGCCTGACTTGTATTAATTTAAATGTGGTGTGTTAAATCAAAATATCAGTTATAAGTAACACTATTTATGTAGGTGGGTGACAATAATGTAAAGGTGGTGTGTAAATTGTAATTTCAAGTTAGAACTTCAACTTTAGAATTTATAACGTTTCGGTAGTTTACTTAAGGTTTGTATGTAAATAATAAATTATGTTTTCCTAGCTATAACTTATCTGTAACATTTGTTTTTATCATCGACTTTTAATTGCTTTTATGTTAATAAAAATTGTGTCTCAAGCTGTAGAACTGAGTCTTATTTATTAAGGTATTGTTCATTGGAGTGTCATACAGTTAAATGAATGTGAGTGTTGTACAGTCAAGTGTAGTGGAGTAGGATATTCTGTAGTGGAATTGAATGCAGCGTTTTCTAATTTAGTGAGCTAGAGTGGCAAACACTGTAGTAAACTATTATTTTGTGATGTTTTATAGAGTACGTTAATGTGTTGTACAGTGAAGCTCCATAGAGAGGATGATTGGATAGTGGTGTAGAGCAAGGTAAAGTCTCATACAGCAGAGTAGAGTTCAGTGGAGAAGTGTAACGTAGTGTGCAGTAAATTATATTACAGTGTCTGGATTGTATTATAATGTAGTTTCATAGCATATCATCGAGTAATGCCCTATACAATAGAGTGCAGGGCTGTACCATACAGTACTGAAAAGAAATCTTTAGGAGAACAGCGTGTTGTACAAAGGAGTGTACAGGCATAGAATGGACAGTGGAGTGTACATGGGAGGACTGAAGTAGAGTCCTGTACAGTGCCATAAAGTACAATCTACTTTTATAGAGTACAGACCTAGAGGGGGAGTAGAGTGTTATACAGAGGAGCTGTGTAGAAGGAGTAGAATGTCATACAGAGGAGCTGTGTACAGTGCAGTGGCACAGAGTTTAATTGCTTAAAATGGAGTACTGTACACTGGAGTACCATATAGCTAAATGATGTACAGTAGAATACGGGACAGCCCAACAGTGTAAAGTGGAGTATGGAAAAGTGGATTGGCAGAAAGTCAAATAACGTACACTGGAGTGTCGTACAGTAGAGTGCCATACACTGCAATATCATGCAGTGCAGTGGAGTATAGTAGAGTGGAATACAGTGGAGTAGTGTACAGTGAAGTGGCATACAGTGGCAAGGCATAGTCTGGAGTGGCATATAGTGCAGTGTGATAAATTAGCGTGGCATACAAAAGAGTGGAGTATAATAGAATAGCATAGAAGTGAGTGTCGTAGAGTGGTCTGGCATATATTAGAGTGGAGTGCCATAGGTAAAATTTTGTAGAGGCCCGTGGCATACACTGGAGTAGCATACAGTGGAATGGCTTATTTTCAAGTAGCACGCAGTTGAGTTGGGTACATTGGAGTGATGTAGTGTGTACAGCAGTGTTGCATAAAGAGGAGTCATAAATACTGCAGTGAAGTACAGTGGAATGGGGTAGAATGGAATGGCAGATAGTGGAGTGTTGCAGAGTGGAGCATCATCCCAGGGAATATAGTAGAATGAAATGGCACAGAGTGGAATGGCATAGAGTGGAGTGATGTACAGTGGAGTAGCATGCATTAGAGTGCCATACAGCGAAATAGCATAGAGTGGAGTGTTGTGGACTGGAGTGCCATATGGTTGAATAGCAGACGGTGGAGTGCAGTAGAGAGGAATAGCTTATACTAGAGTCATGTACAATTCAGTTGGGTACAGTAGATCTGTGTACACTGCAGTGGCATACAGTGGAATAGCGTAGAGGTGAGTGGTGTATAGTGTAATGCCGTACAGTGTAGTGGGGTATGGATGAAATTGAAAATTTGGAGGACTGTAGTTTATGGTGTGCAGAGTAAAGCAGGAGAGCGAATTGCGCTGTATTGCATTTCTGCACATGTACAAAGCAAAGCGGGGTGATGCATGATGGCTTTGTGTAGTTTTATAAATGTTATGTAAGCATTCTGCTACCCTTGCAACACTTGTGTAATGCAAGAATTACACAATACAATCTCAAATTTAGCTCCTAGTGATGTATTGTGACATGGTATACAGTGGAAAGTTAGTGGTATACTATGGTATATAGCTGTAAAAAGGGAGTGTATAATTGGCTAATGCCTCCCTTTACAAAACTAAAAGGCAGCCATAATATTTTCAATTGAGTTTTGGATTGGTCTGGCTTAGGGCATTCAAGATAGGTAAGTAGTAGTTGTTATTGTTGCTCCCAACCTATCAACATTTTCTTTGATTGGAAGTGGGAATGGAAAAATGTCTATAATTTCCTATAAATTTATTTAACCCATTTTTGCAGTTCCCTGGTACTACCTATCACGTACTGTGATTTTATTCTAATATGGTCATTTTTTAAGTAATTTATTTAAAGAAACACAGTAAATTTTAGTTATTGCTGTGGTAATGCGTACCTTTTTTGACAGAATCAAACATGTAAAATAATCCAAAGACACTGTAATACACTATGGGCCTGATTCTAAGCTTGGCGGGCGGCGGGAGCCGCCCGCCAAGCGGGAACTGCCAGAAGACCGTACCGCGGTCACAAGACCGCGGCGGTCATTCTGGGTTTCCCACTGGGCTGGCGGGCGACGGCCAAAAGGCCGCCCGCCAGCCCAGTGGGAAACACCCTTCCACGAGGAAGCCGTCTCCGAATGGAGCCGGCGGAGTGGAAGGGGTGCGACGGGTGCAGTAGCACCCGTCGCGAATTTCAGTGTCTGCTAAGCAGACACTGAAATTCCAAGTGGGGCCCTCTTACGGGGGCCCCTGCAGTGCCCATGCCATTGGCATGGGCACTGCAGGGGCCCCCAGGGGCCCCACGACACCCCATACTGCCATCCTGTTCCTGGCGGCCGAAACCGCCAGGAACAGGATGGCGGTATGGGGGTCGGAATCCCCATGGCGACGCAGCAAGCTGCGCCGCCATGGAGGATTCCCCAGGGCAGCGGGAAACTGGCGGGACACCGCCAGTTTCCCGTTTCTGACCGCGGCTGTACCGCCGCGGTCAGAATTGCCCTGGATGCACCGCCAGCCTGTTGGCTGTGCATCCGCGGTAAGCCAGGGTAGGAATGACCGCCTATATTTGTGAAATATTGTGTATCACAATGTTTTTCAAATGTTAACTTTTTTGGAGGAATCACAGTACTATCTAGGTAGTACCATGGTAGTATCTTGGTATTCCGTAAGTGGAAGGGAAAACATGTAAAACCTAATATTTACCTATGCTTAAGTCCCTGAGCTAGAACACCACCAAAGTGGCTTTAAAACCACATGGCTGCCTGCACGTTTTGTAAAGGCAGTCATTCTCCAATCAGATAATGACCTGTGGCCATGGATATAGCTAAATAAAATCACTTATTCCTTGATTTGCCCTGATGATTTTGCCTACACTACTGCAAAGAATCATCTACACACCCCAATATGCACTACTACCAAATTTCAGAAAAATCTAGCTCATGGTTTTCACACTATGTGAAATATAAAAATATAAAAATCAATGGAAAATGCTTTGGATTTCAAGTTTGCTTTGAGATCCCCTTTTTTTCTTTGCACCCGCCACGTAATGGTGCAAACCTTTCGGGACTCAGACAATTAAATGGGGGCAGTCACTCATAACCAAAGAGATACTCTCACACCCACTCTCACATCCAGATACACACCCTCTCTCACCAAGACAGATGCTCTCATACCCACTTTCATATCCAGACACTGTCACACCCAGTCTCACACCCGGACAGACAGTCTTACACCCACTCTCACACCCAGCCAGACACTCTTATACCCACTCACACACCCAGACACACACTCTCACACCCACTCTTACAACCAGACACTCACACACCCACACACACACACCCACACCCACACCAACTCATACACAAACATTCTCTCACACCAACTCATACACAAACATTCTCTCACCCACTCGCACACTCAATGAGATGCTCTCACACCCACTCACTGATGACTCTCACACTTACTTTCACAGCTACTCTCACACCCACTCTCACACCCACACAGACACCCTCACACTCACTCGCACACCCACTCTCACGCCCTCATATATACCCAGAAAGATACTCCCACACCCCCTCACAAACCCAGACAGACACTCTCATACCCACTCACACACCCAGACCGATACTCTCACACCCACTTACAGACACTCTCACACCCACTCATTGACCCATACAGACACTATCAAATCAAGTGACACACCCACACAGAAATTCTCACACCCACTCACACACCCAGACATACACTCACACCAACTCTGGCATCCGGATAGACACTCTAACACCCACTCTCACAACAAAAACAGATGCTCTCACATCCACAATCACACCCAGACAGACACCCAGTCTCACATCCACATAGATCCTTTCACTCCCACTTTGATACCCAGACAGACAATCTCACACCAATTTTCGCATACAGACCGGCACTCTCACAGCCATTGTCACATCTAAAAAGATGCTCTCACACCCACTCTCACACCCAGAGAGACACACTTACACCCAGTCTCACACCCATCCACACACTCTAACATCCACTCTTATAACCTGAAACACACTTTCACACTGATTTTGTTCTAGCTGTAAAACATTCCTGGGGCTAAGATGTATGCTGGGATGCATATGAAGAGGTTCAGGGTAGAAGTTCCCTGACCCCAGAGGCTTCATGCAAATGTGGCGAAAAAATAATAATGGGTGTAAAATTAAAAAAAATACATATTTTATTTGGCACTTTCTAGATTTGTGGATGGATCTGCAGATCTGCATGATATTTAAAAGTATTTAAAAGTAGGAATAAATAAATACAAAATTATACCTATTGTAAAAAGTTTGGCTCTGAAAAAAAGCCTTTATGTTTATGATGTGTAATTGATAACTACATATGAAACAGGGTGCAGTCTTTGAGGTTCTTCAGGAACACCCTGTTGCCTCACTCTGTCAGATGTCTGTCATTGCTATATATATTATCCACATCAAACCATACATTATTGTGTTATATGGAGCCCATGTTATGGTCTCTGAGGATTGCTGAAACAGTTTTATTAACATGTTTCCTGGATTTTTCTATTTGTGGCCAGACTTCACTTGATCACTTCAACTTCTGCCTTTGGCAAATGTTTGAAAAAATAAAGACAGTGTGTGGGAAATGTTGCATTAACTTTGTGAAGGTATCCTTCATTAGGATTTCCAGTCCTTCCCCAGTAACTGTGACTAGGTCATTGCCACCACAGTTCACAGTCAAAAGGTCTGGATGCTTGCAATCCTTAATGCTGTCAACCAAAGGCAGCCATTAATGCCACTTTAACCCTCTCTGGCCAACCCAAGTAATAGCCTTATTAGATAAACCAAGGTCCCTGTCAAAGTCACTCTTTCTTGCACTCTCTCTGGCCCAAACCACAAAACTATGACCTACAATCCATACTGAGATTTTGAGAGGTGATCTGGATTACCACTCAGGACAAGGCTGCAGTTGCAGAAGGCAGTCTTGAAATGAAATGTTGTTAAAATGGAGGGTACTACTTAGAATTTAAAAGAACACGTGTTATTGGTTGTTCTAAATATGTTGGTGCCTTAAGCTATGTATTAATTTTGTGCAAAAGGTAAACAGATGTTGGATTGGGTTTTTAGAAAGAATAAGAAATGTTGCTGTTTGGGATGTGTTTATTACCAGAAAAAGTCAACCACACCTTCTATTTTTCATTTGCAAGTGAGCATGGTTCTTGCAAAAACTGTTATGAACCTGTGACATACACCTCCAAGACAATGTTACAAAGTATGTTACAAAGGTAGCAGAGTTGCCGGAGGATGGGACAGAAGGGAATAAAAAAGACCAGACTGTGACATTGTAGTTGTACTGAGTAAAAATATTTTAAAAAGTGTTTTAAAGTGAATAAATTATTATAATGATGGAGGAATATATATGGCAGTATATCATAATATATTGAAAAAATAAAATGTGTACTTCCACATTCCGGGGATCTACCGCAGAGTAACACAGGTGGGGCTGCACTGAGTGTCGGGGTGGATCCACGGATCTGGCTGAAAACCAATATCAAATTGGGCTACCTTATGAGGAGTGTTTGTGGGAAAAGTGAGCTGATTGCAAAAGCCCATTATTTTTGCCCCCATTTTTCACTCATACTGGGTTTTCCCAACTGTGATGGTGCCCTGGGCACAGCTAAACAGTCCCAGGACTTGTGCTCTAATTAAAACAGTATAAGCAAATTAGGTTAATTATCATCATCATCATCATCCGCTTTATTTCAGTAACAATATACCATAAAAGCACAGTACAAAAAAATATTTAAGAAGATAAAACATAAAATCTATGATTTTAAAAGAGAAAAGAGAAAAAGACTTTAAAATACAATAACATTTAGGCAACGAATCAAAAGTACATAAAGGTTTAAATAAATAAGTAGGTGTGTTATAATTAATTATAATTGGCTGTACCAACGTATCTAGAAGTCCCTACAATATGGTAGGTCATGTAGATTTAGGGGCCCCAGTATAGATAGTACACCTATAGGTGCACTACATTGCTGGCTGCTTTTAGGTTAAAGTTAACCCCAAATTCAACTTTGGAATTAAAAGGACTTCCAAAGTCCCAAGCTACCTTATTTTTACACATACATCCCCCCTAAGATATGCTCTAAGTGTCACCTGTGTAAGGTGCTGGTTAACCATAAGCAGGGACATTATAAAAGATGTTTTATAAGCCCTGGTGAGGGAAAATAGTCAAATTAATGTTTCCCCATTGTAGGGAAAGGGCTAAAATGGAGAGCCTTTATTTTAAAATAATAAAGTCTTATTTTCCACAGGAAGGAGCTAAATATCGCAGGTTTGGTTCAAATTAAAAGTTATAATAAATCCAACAACGTGTCACTGTTGAATTTAAGATAACTTGAATAGAAAAAGAGTTTTAGAACTCTTGCTACAAGTTACCAACTTCAGCCCTGTCTCTGATTGGTCAGTCTCTGGCAACCTGAGCCAGGCTGCCTTGATGAGGTGTGAAGTGGCATGGGCTGAAACAAAGGAAGCAACTGGTGGGAGGGGAACTGCCTCAGCAGATGGTAGAACAGGATGGAGGGAGAGCAGCTACACTGGACTTCAAAGGAGGGAAGGGCATTTGGGACAGCAACTGGATCTCCCCCATTTCCTACAGCCCCAGACACCCAGGTGCCCCCGATTAGATTAAGAGAGAACTGGGAAGGGGTGTATTAAGGGAAACGTAGCCACACCAGTGGGTGGACTCAGTCGGATCTAAACCCTAAAATTGAATTTTTGCCTTCTTGGATTTTGGAGGAATGTTGCTCCCTGAGATTGATTTTTGCCACACTTCCCAGGAAGTGGTCACTCAACAGGGTGGTGGCCTGCACATGATTGGATAGGAGCAACCTCTTGCCACCCCAGGAGCAAGGATACATTTCGCAGAACTGCCCCACACTTCTGATTCCTACTGAGAAAGAAAAGAAGAAGAATGACTGCCCTGCTGGGCCCCTGGCCTACACCTGGACACTGCACTCATAAGGACTGCACCAGCTGCACACTTTGGGCTTCATCAATAAAATGACTTTACCTTACTTCTACAACTCCAAGAAGGACTCCCTGTAAGCTATGGGAATAAGGGAGTTCACCAGAGTCCTCTACATCAAATCCTGCAAAAATAGCCCAGCTGATGAGTAACCAGTGGCCATTAAAGAATTTGGACCAGAAGCATTCTAAAAGTTGACGTCCGAACCCCCAAGGAGCAAATCAGAGCTTCTGGATCCTTGGAGTGAGTTGTGGACACTTGAATGACCTTAAAAGTACTTCTGAAAGAAGATCCAGAAGTATGGAAATGTTTGGAAAAACATGGGAATAAAGCTACATAAGTATACTGATCCGACAGCAAGAGTTAAGGCAGTCAATGTTGACATTGACCCAGCCTGATTTGCAAGTTCATCCTGCTGAAAAGCTCGGGAGACCCAGACTTCCAGGATTTGAACAAGGTCTTGTGGAAAGGCAATCAGACGATGTTGCATCGAAATCAGCTTGCTGAGGAGGGTCATCCAATGTTGGGTAAGAAAAGCTCCCAAAAAGTTTTTAAGTCCGAAGGTAAAAGTTTGACCATGGCCTCCTGCGCAGTGTATTTGAGGATGGCTCCTTTGTGGTCTGCCTTAACTTTCCACTTTCTCAGGAATGAGGATTTCTTACCGAAAAAGATTCCAACTCCGAACATAGAAGTTTTGACCAAGGCGTCCTGCGCAGGTTATCCAAAGAGGGCTCCAGCGAGGTTGGCCTAAACTTCTGACTTCGTCCCGGTAGGAGAAAAATCTTGAAGAAATCGCCTAAGTGTGAAGGTAAAACTATAACCGAGGCCTCATACTCAGTGTAGCCAAGCAGGGCTCCATCACGGTCATCCTCAAATTTGGACTTTGCCCCAGTCGAGTGTGACCAGATGCCCAGAGTTGCGCTTTTGATTTGTAGGCACTAGAAAACATTTAGGTGGTTATTATGACAATGGCGGTAATTATCACCAAATTATGACCATGGCAGTTATAACTCACATAGACAGCCAATGCACCACACCAACCGCCAGGGTGTTAATACCACTGACCCTGGCGGCAGCCATCCACAGCCAGGTGAAAGACAAGGTACCGCCCACCATATTATGACAGAACAAACCATCACAATTTCCGGGGCGGTACCAACGCCATCAAAAGCCTGGTGGAAACAGAACACAGAAGACAAAAGACTCACTATCAGAGACATGGAGAAGATCAACACCGCCAGGTCTTCCTGATGCTCCTCTAAGCCATGCCCTACTTGAAACACCAATGCTGACAAAGAGTACGGCCACCTAGCACACAAGGGAGGGAGGGAGGAAAAGGAGAGTGACACACACATGCACAACACACACAATCCACCCACACAACATACCATACACACAGCCAGCTGCTGAGGAAAAGCAATCTAACAGACACATGTCTTAATAATGCAAGGACAAAATATTAGCCATAACTGATAGTGTAGTTTGACGCCAACAGCCACCATATTGTCCATGTGATAAGAGAAATTGGAGTAAATGTTCAGAAAGGGCCAGTGGCCAGTCCAAAGTACAAAAGGTCCACATGGCCACAGGGCACAGTCCAAGCCCCAACTTGTTCCCTGACAAAATCCGCACTACACTGTGCAGGGGCATCATGTTGGAAATGGCCAGGCACCTCAGGGGGGAGGCAGGTTGGGGGCACCTCAGCTGAAGTGGGCCTGCCCACTTGTTCTAGAGGGGGCTCCATGCCCATTTCCCTTTGCTGGGAGTGCAAGATCACAGTCTCTGAGGTGTGGAACTTGCCCACTGGTTCTGGAGGGGGATCCTTGTACAACAGTCCCTGTAGGGTGGCTACATGCACTCTGCTGGAGGTGAGTGCTGCTGTGTCCCAGCTGGAGGTGAAGGCTGCTGTGTCCCGGTTGGGGGTGAGGGCTCCTTGCCCAATGCTGTTGGAGGGGAAACCCTGCCAACCTCTGCTGGAGGTGAGGGCTCCTTGCCCACTGCTGTTGGAGGGGAAATCCTGCCAGCCTCTGCTGGAGGTTAGGGTTCCTTGCCCACTGCCGTTGGAGGGGAAACCCTGTCAGCCTCTGCTGGAGATGAGGGCTCCTTGCCCACTGCTGTTGGAGGGGGCATCTTGCCTCTCTTAGTTGTTGGAGTGGGAACCTTCCCTTTCTTGGGTGGTGGAGTAGAATCCTTCCCTCTCTTGGGTGGTAGAGTGGAATCCTTCCCTCTCTTGGGTGGTGGAGTGGGATTCTTCCCTCTCTTGGGTGGTGTAGTGGGATCCCTCCCTCTCTTTGGTGGTGTAGTGGGATCCATCCCTCTCTTGGGTAGTGGAGTGGGATCCTTCCCTCTCTTGGGTGGTGGAGTGGGAGCCTTCTCTTTCCTGCCTCCACGACTAGGAGGTGCCTCCACTGTCCCTATGGACTGTTTAGCTGAGGTGCTGGGCTGGGTTGTTGTGACCCTGCTCTTACGGGCAGGACGGGGAGGTGGAGGGGGAGGGCAGATGTCAAGTTGGGCAAAGAAAAGCTTCTTACGGACGGTGGGGCGGGATGAGAGAGGTGGGATGGGAGCGGAGGTTGAGGGAGTGGTTGTTGGAGGTATGTCTCTGCTGGACTTGGATGCAGGTGCATGGGCAGTGTGCTGATGTGAGGTGGATGGCTGTTGGGAGTCTGAGTGCATGCATTTGTGTCTCTTAGGAAGGGGGCAGACAGGGTGGGAGGGGACGTGTGGATGGATGTTGTGGAGGCATCTGCAAGTGAGGTGTGTGTGCTGCTTGATGTGGTGATGGTGGCTGTTGACGCAGTGCATGCTGGTGTGAGAGCGGATGTGACTGTGAGGGGGGAGGAGGAAGAAGAGGAGGGGGAGACAGTGGAGGCAGTGGATGTTGTTGTCCCCTGAACGGTGTGCCCACTGCCACTGACCCCAGGTCCCTGATTGTCTTGGGGGTGAGGTGTGGACTGAGGTCCCTGCACAGGTGGGCACACTGCTGATTGGCGTGTCCTGGGGACAGAGGGGTGGGAACGTTGGATGGGTGCTGTGGTGTTGGATACTGATGGGGGAGGCTCTGTGGTGGACTGTGAGTGGGCTGGGGTGACCGCCTGACCAGTGGTCCCTGATGGGCCAGGTAGTTCATCCAGATCCTGAAGTCCAGAGTTACTGTCATCACTGGAGGCATCTTCTGTTGGGGGACTGGATTGTCATGGCACCACCTCGCCGCTGAGATTGGCTGGGGCACCTGTCGGAATGTATTATGCTTCATGTCTGTGACATATTGTACATCCCTAGCTTTCCCTCTATTGTTGCTCTTGCCCTGCCACCTTGGTTTGTGTATGGTGATGTATTGTGGGATTGTTAGTTCTCCATGCATTGCATGCTTTGGTGATGGGTATACATGCCGGTCTGGGAGGGCTGACCATGCATTGGTATAGCATGCAGGGCTTGGTATTGGTGTTATTTAGATGTGTAGGTGCAGTGTGTGGGATGGAGTGGAGTGATGGGAGTGACGGTGAGAGGGTGTGATGGCATGCAGGTATGGGGGTGATGAGTAGTAAATATCGACTCAACAGTGTCCAGCCCCTGGCTACTCCAGTGAGTCCCTCAGGATGCAGTATTGCCAAGACTTTCTCCTCCCATGCTGTGAGTTGTGGGGGAGGAGGTGTGGGTCCACCACCAGTCCTCTGGATGGCGAGTTGGTGCCCTTCTGCCATGAAACGTACCTTTCCCCATAGGTCGTTCCACCTCTTTCTGATTTTGTCCCTTGTTCATGGATGCTGTCTCATGGCGTTCACCCTGTCCACAATTTTCCGCCATAGCTCCATCTTCCTGGTAATGGATATTTTCTGTACATGTGTTCAGAACAGCTGTGGCTCTACCCTGACTATTTCCTCCACCATGACCCACAACTTCTCATCAGTGAAACGGGGGTGCCTTAGTGGGTACACAGAACATGTTTGGTGATCATACCATTCAGATCATTGGCCCACAAAGAACCAAGAGGATGTTTTATACAAGTTACAGGTGCACATTACGTTTGAATTACTGAATACTTGTGATTTTTTGGTTTCATGACATTGCCAAATATATGAATCACATTATATAATAACTGAAACAGAGGAGTAACTTGATCGTAATGTGTGGAATATTTTTGGAAAAGTTCAAAAGAACATTGTAGGAATTATAATTATCAATTGGATTGTCTTTTTCTGACCTATAATAGATAAAACTATATGTTAAAGAATACTGTTGGTATATTTCAAAATCCAGCATGGCTCTAGTCCACATACCTGTTGATGAGATCCCCTATTAAAATAAGGATTATTTGTGGATATTGCTGTGAGAGAAGTAATGATGGAAAATATTCAAGAGCTATATGATCAATGTATTGAATCCTGAACCAATATGACCAAGTCATAAGATAGATTGTACAAACTAACAATGCGTTCTGGTGTTCATTTAACTGATGTATGCAAGATAATATGTTTTTATATTTAAAGAAATCATACATTGTATTGTAATGGGTGGAATAATATATGTTTGGGTTTTTATTCTTGTAGCCTTGATGAAGTTCTCGTAGAACGAAATGCATTGACTACATGTTTGATCTTTGATTGTTTGCACACAATGTTTGGGTCTCGAGAAATTCAACTGCTAGTAATGGACACTTTGACATTTATGCATTAAGAGAGACTTTTTCCTTTTGGAAAGGTGTGGATCCTACAACAACTTGAATATATTGCCTCGTTTATACATTCATATGATGGATACACATTTTTGTGAGTGCTGGGTCCTTGTTCAATAAATAGTAGTGGAACACAAATTCCAATTGGGAGGGGATCTGGCTGACCTCCGTGATCTGTATGCACCATACTCTATGAATTGCCAGCAGTACTTTTAATAGGAGTGGATGTCTGTGGCCCTATCCAGCTTTGTAAATTGTTCATTATGAGCTGTGCTCACCCCCTGGTAGCTTGGCACAGAACAGTCAGGCTTATCCGCAGAGGCAATGTGTTAATTGTTTCCGCAACACACAAACACTAGTGAAACTATAAATACACCAAAAAGAGACTCCACATAGTATTATATACAAAAAGACTGTATTGTATATAAATAATAGACCAAACATGATATGAAACATAATTACCTTGTCCACTAGGCAATTGTCAAACAGCACAATGAGTTCAATAAAATGAAGATTTATTTTTTACCCATGTCATCTAAAACAACATTACAGCACATATTATTGCAGATCCTAAATCAAGACTTATTAGCCTGACAATGAAGGAATCACCATGACATATGCATAACATCATAATTCAGAAATACAGTGCATATATAGCAATTACTGTAATAGGCATCAGTGTCCTGATAATAAAGGTATATCCTTAGCAATGGGATCCAGTCAGAAGATGTGTAGCAAAAGTTAAATATGAAAGAGACATTTTGAGTCGCTTTGCGATTGAGTAAGCTTGAACGCAAATTTGAAAAGGTTGCCCTCAATGGTTGCCTTACATGAGGGTGGTGTAGTATTCTTCTGCTTCTGATATTTGCACATTTTCAATGAGAAGAAATTCTTACAGTTACTGAGAGAAAAATATACTCAACAACAAACACACTTAACAGGAATGTGTAGTAAAATGTATTTTAATTTAAAATGTCTTACTACACTAATGCAGACTCTAAGGGGGTCATTCTGACCTCGGCGGTAAAAGGCCCTTACCGCCGGTCAGAAGTCCGCCATTCTACCGCCGCGGCCGCGGTAGACCGCCACGGTCATTCTGACCACCAACTGTGAAACCGCCAAAAATCCGACATCCAAGGAAGGCCGCCACATCAGCGGGCCGCGGAAAACTGGAGATGACCAAACCTCCGCCGTCACGCCAACACAAACACGCCCATGCCATTCTGACCCACGAATCCACGCGGCGGTCTTTCAACCGCGGTATTCCATTGGCGGTACACACCGCAGCGGTCAAAATACACACCCAGCTCCAAAACACTGCCTCATTGGACATTTTGAAATACACACACCTGAGACACATACAAACAACGCTCCCACACATCCAATCAACTATAAAACACACACCCACATCACCCACAAACCCCCACTAGTTGGAAATCAGAGTGAAGGCGAGAGCGAGAGAGATAGAGATAGCGAGCACAGCAATAGAAAACCCCAACACACACAGGAACACAACTTCATCACCCACACCACATCTACGCACACATCACCACATATCACCACGCACATCACCACAAACACCACCCCACACCTCATCCACACCACCCCATGGCACCCCAAAGACACCCAAGGTTTTCGGACCAAGAACTCCGGGTCATGGTGGAGGAAATCATGAGGGTTGAGCCCCAGCTCTTCGGCACACAGGTGCAGCACACCACCATAGCAAGGAAGGCTGAGCTATGGCAAAGGATCGTAGACAGGGTCAACGCTGTGGGACAGCATCCCAGAAATAGGGAAGATATCAGAAAGCGATGGAACGACCTACGGGGGAAGGTGCGCTCGATGATCTCCAGGCACAACATCGAAATATTTTCTATCTGCTTAATCACTCGAGACCTGATCTTCCACAGGAGAGGACCTATACTGCAAGTGCTGCTGTGACCTCGGTCTGGAAGTGACAATGGCTGCTGCGACTGGGGAAAGGGCCCCCGCCTTCAGTTCCGAAGAGTTGGAGAAGCTCGTGGACGGGGTCCTCCCCCAGTATGCGTTACTCTACGGTCCTCCAGACCAACAGGTAAGTACACTGGGTGCACATTGAATGGGCTATGCCTGTGTGGAGTGGGGTGGATGCTAAGTTGGTGGGGTGGGGGGCGAATGAGGAGTGCAACGCACGACAGATGAGAGCATGTGCCATATGGCAAGGTTGGGGAGGGGGACCAATCGCATCTAACATGCAGGAATATGATGATTTCTCCTTCCCACCCTGTACATGTCAAATAGGTCAGCGCCCATCAGAAAGTGGACATATGGCGTGCCATCGCCAAGGAAGTCCGGGCCCTGGGGGTCCACGTCAGACGGGGCACCCACTGCCGCAAGAGGTGGGAGGACATCCGCCGCGGGACCAGGAAGACCGCCGAGTCACTGCTGGGGATGGCCTCCCAACCTAGGAGGGGTGCCAGTCGTACCCTGACCCCCCTGATGTCCCGGATCCTGGCGGTGGCCTACCCTGATTTGGATGGGCGCTTGAGGACATCACAGCAGACACAAGGGGGTGAGTATCAGCACATTCTGCTATCTCTCTGCGCAGTGGAGGCGTCTGGGTGGGGAGGAGGGTTGGGGGTGACATTAGGCCAGGGCGCTTTCTGTAGTGTAGTCCTCTCCTTTAGGCATGGCCCTGTGCTCCCGGCCCCCACCACTGTAGGGTGACAAGTACAGCTATCGATGGTCCAGCATCACACATGTGCGCCTTTGTCGTCTCTAGACCTGTTGTCCTAGTCAGAAGTACTGAGTAGTGTACCCCGAATGCGCGGCTTAGTGCATGAGGCTCCTGGGGCTGTCCTCTCCGCCAACGGTGTTGACATTGCATGCACTCAACCTGGTCTTCGTTTTTCTCCCCCCACCATTCTTCTTCGTCTTCTTGTGCATCTGTGCATTAGCATCATCAGGCGGAGGAGAATTGGCATCGGAGCACGAGGGAGCTACAAGTCACAAGGCCCCGGTGAGACCAGGAACAGACACCGAGGGCACCAGTGATCCGGAGGGCGAGGGGAGCACCACAACGGGGACCGGTGGTGACACCAGCGACAGCGACACGTCCTCGGATGGGAGCTTCCTAGCGGTGGCGGCAACATCCGGGCCCCCCGCCTCTACAGGTACAGCCGCCACCCAGCGCACCAGCCCCGCCCTCCCAGCAGCCCCTCAGCCTACGCTCCGTGCCTGCTCGCCCAGGAAGGCGGGCGTCTCCTTCGCCCCAGGCACCTCAGCCCCTGCCCCTGTTACCCCTGCTGCCCTCAGTGAGGAGGTCATTGATCTCCTCAGGACACTCATTGTTGGGCAGACTACCCTTTTGAATGCCATCCAGGGGGTAGAAAGGGAGGTGCATCGGAGCAATGCCTACCTGGAGGGCATTCATTCGGGTCAGGCTGCCCATCAACGATCGTTCAATGCTCTGGCCTCAGCACTGACGGCAGCCATTGGCCCTGTTTCCAGCCTCCCTCTTCTGACTGCCTCCAGCCTGTCTCTGTCTCCTGTTCCTCAGCCTATCCCATCCACACCATCAGACCAGCCTGCACACACCTCAACACCCAAGGGCAGCTCATCCAGACACAAGCACCACAGAACCCACAAGCATTCACGCAAGCAACACCCAGATGCAGACATTCCAACAGTCACTACCACCTCTGTGTCCCCCTCCTCCTCGTCTCCCTCCTCCCTCCCTGTGACGTCTACACTCACACCTGCATGCACACCACCATCAGCCAGTGCGTCCATCACCAGCACACCCTCCAGTCCAGTCCGCACACGTGCAGTCACCACCCCCACTACCATTTACACGTCCCCTGTGTCCTCTCCCGCTGTGTCTGTCACCCCCTCTTCCAAGACACACAAACGCAGGCAGACACCCACCCAACAGCCATCCACCTCACGACAGCCTCCAGCACATGCACCTGCACCCAAAGACAGCACACCTGACTCTCCTACAACCACATCCTCTTCCTCCACTTCCATCTCCACTTCTCCTACCTTTTACCTTGGTCCTAAGAAAGTTTTCCTTGCTAATCTTGACCTCTTTCCCTCCACTGACCCACCCCCTCCATCTGCAAAGAGTCCCAAGAGCACCTCAGCCACCACCAGCCCAGC
This sequence comes from Pleurodeles waltl, assembly GCF_031143425.1. Taxonomy (NCBI): domain Eukaryota; kingdom Metazoa; phylum Chordata; class Amphibia; order Caudata; family Salamandridae; genus Pleurodeles; species Pleurodeles waltl. The sequence goes on from NC_090440.1 coordinate 1,103,050,978, forward strand.
TTCGAGTGTCACTGTGGTGCATGGGTTCTGGAGCCCACCCTTTGCCAGCAGTGACACTTCAGTCAGCAGCAAGGGGACAGCCAGCCCCCCACCAGGCAAGAAGACCAGGAAGCTAAAGGGCCGCCGTGAGAGGACTGACACGGCTGCCCCCAAGGAGCCAAGTTCGCCCACTTCACCAGCCACAACATCTAGGGGAGGCAAGGGCCCGAGAGCCCCATCTAAGGAGCGAAAGGGCAGCAGGGCGGAAAAGTCAGCCAGCAGGAGCGCGGAGCAGGAGGGGCCCACAAGCCCCATCCCGGGTGTTAGGAAGGACACCAAAGGGCCCAGGACTCCGTCACCGAAGGGTCCAGCAACAGCACGGTCGAAGGGCGACTGAGCAGGGAGTCCAGGCCAGGTCTGGCTCCCTTGACCTACTGGACGAGCACCGCTGAAGAGGGCCCCGCCGTGCAGAAGAGCACCGCTGAAGAGGGCCCTGCCGTGCAGAAGAGCACCGCTGAACAGGGCCCCGCCGTGCAGAAGAGCACCGCTGAAGAGGGCCCCGCCGTGCAGAAGAGCACCGCTGAAGAGGGCCCCGCCGTGCAGAAGAGCACCGCTGAACAGGGCCCCGCCGTGCAGAAGAGCACCGCTGAAGAGGGCCCCGCCGTGCAGAAGAGCACCGCTGAACAGGGCCCCGCCGTGCAGAAGAGCACCGCTGAACAGGGCCCCGCCGTGCAGAAGAGCACCGCTGAAGAGGGCCCCGCCGTGCAGAAGAGCACCGCTGAACAGGGACCCGCCGTGCAGAAGAGCACCGCTGAACAGGGCCCCGCCGTGCAGAAGAGCACCGCTGAACAGGGCCCCGCCGTGCAGAAGAGCACCGCTGAACAGGGCCCCGCCGTGCAAAAGAGCACCGCTGAACAGGGCCCCGCCGTGCAGAAGAGCACCGCTGAACAGGGCCCCGCCGTGCAGAAGAGCACCGCTGATGAGGGCCCCGCCATGCAGAAGAGCACCGCTGAAGAGGGCCCTGCGTGCAGAAGAGCACCGCTGAACAGGGCCCCGCCGTGCAGAAGAGCACCGCTGAACAGGGCCCCGCCGTGCAGAAGAGCACCGCTGAAGAGGGCCCCGCTGTGCAGAAGAGCACCGCTGAACAGGGCCCGCCATCTCAAGCACCGCTCCGCTGGGCCCCGCCGTCTCAAGCACCGCTCCGCTGGGCCCCGCCGTCTCAAGCACCGCTCCGCTGGGCCCTCCATCTCAAGCACCGCTACGCTGGGCCCTTCATCCCAAGCATCGCTCCGCTGGGCCCCGCCATCTCAAGCACCGCTCCGCGGGGCCCTTCATCCCAAGCACCGCTCCGCTGGGCCCCGCCGTCTCAAGCACCGCTCCGCTGGGCCCTCCATCTCAAGCACCGCTACGCTGGGCCCTTCATCCCAAGCATCGCTCCGCTGGGCCCCGCCATCTCAAGCACCGCTCCGCGGGGCCCTTCATCCCAAGCACCGCTCCGCTGGGCCCCGCCGTCTCAAGCACCGCTACGCTGGGCCCTTCATCCCAAGCACCGCTCCGCTGGGCACCGCCGTCTCAAGCACCGCTCCGCTGGGCCCCGCCGTCTCAAGCACCGCTCCGCTGGGCCCCGCCGTCTCAAGCACCGCTCCGCTGGGCCCTCCATCTCAAGCACCGCTCCGCTGGGCCCTTCATCCCAAGCACCGCTCCGCTGGGCCCTTTATCCCAAGTACCGCTCCGCTGGGCCCCGCCGTCTCAAGCACCGCTCCACTGGGCCCCGCCGTCTCAAGCACCGCTCCGCTGGGCACCGCCATCTCAAGCACCGCTCCGCTGGGCCCTTCATCCCAAGCACCGCTCCGCTGGGCCCCGCCGTCTCAAGCACCGCTCCGCTGGGCCCCGCCGTCTCATGCACTGCTCCGCTGGGCCCTCCATCTCAAGCACCTCTCCGCTGGGCCCTTCATCCCAAGCACCACTCCGCTGGGCACCGCCATCTCAAGCACCGCTCCGCTGGGCCCTTCATCCCAAGCACCGCTCCGCTGTGCCCCGCCGTCTCAAGCACCGCTCCGCTGGGCCCCGCCGTCTCAAGCACCGCTCCGCTGGGCCCTCCATCTCAAGCACCGCTCCGCTGGGCCCTTCATCCCAAGCACCGCTCCGCTGGGCCCTTCATCCCAAGCACCGCTCCACTGGGCCCTTCATCCCAAGCACCGCTCCGCTGGGCACCGCCGTCTCAAGCACCGCTCCGCTGGGCCCTTCATCCCAAGCACCGCTCCGCTGGGCACCGCCGTCTCAAGCACCGCTCCGCTGGGCCCTTCATCCCAAGCACCGCTCCGCTGGGCCCCGCCATCTCAAGCACCGCTCCGCTGGGCCCTTCATCCCAAGCACCGCTCCGCTGGGCCCCGCCATCTCAAGCACCGCTCAGCTGGGCCCTTCCTGTCATGCACTGTTAAAGGTTCACTGTGCCCACCATGCCTCCTCCTTGACCAGTGGAGACTGTAATCCACCTGATGGACTGTGGCTTTGCATTCCCCAGGATTGATCAGTGGGCAACCCACCCACTGTAGAGACTTGAGAGACTGTGGCTTTGCACTCCCCAGGATTGATCAGTGGGCAAGCCACCCACTGTAGAGACTTGAGAGACTGTGGCTTTGCACTCCCCAGGATGGCCGATTGGGCAACCCACCCACTGTAGAGACTTGAGAGACTGTGGCTTTGCACTCCCCAGGTTGGCCGAGTGGGCATGGTGGCCCCTTCGTGGATCTGGCGTCGTGGAATCATGTGGCTGTGGTGCCCCCCCCTTCCCTTCCCCCTGAGGTGCCTGTAGTTTTTTCATCAGATGCCCCTGCAGTGTTCTCTCCAAAGGACTCAGGTCTCCTGTGTGGGCTTTGCCCTTGTGTTGCTACACTTTGGCCCACGGACACTTTGAATCTCGTTAGTTGTGCAGGACTTATTGCCTCGGTTTTTCGTATGCACTGGATATTGAATTTGGATTTTTGAGTTGTTATTGCTATTTGACCGTGACTTATCAGTGGTTTTTATTTCCCATAAATTTCGAGTCACTATTTAATTATGTCCTTGTTTTCTTTACGGGGGTTTGGGTGGTTTCACTGTGACTTGTTGCTCTGCATTGGTGTGTACATGGTTTGGGGGGGTGGGTGTATCGCGTATGTGTGTGCACGTGACCTTTCGTCCTCCCCCCTCCCCTGTGTCGTAGGTGCAGTACTCACCGTTGTCGTCTGCGCCGGCGTTCGTACTCGTGGTAGATGAGTAGGTAGACGAGAGCAGGTAGGATGTTTAATTCGGGTTCCATGCTGTCCTCCTTCCTCGTGGAGTGCGTAGAGGTGCGCCTTTTCCCGTTCGTAGTCTGTTTCCGCCGTGTTTTTATCGGCTGTGCTCCCGCCCCGGAAAAGGTGGCGGATTGGCCGGTCATGATAGTGTGGGCGGTACATTGTCTGCCGCCTGGCTGTTGGCGGTGACCGCCGCGCTGTTTGTTGGTCCCGCCGTGGCGGTCGGAGTGTTAAAGTGGCGGGCTGTGTTGGCGGTTCCCGCCAGGGTCAGAATTCCATTTTTTGGACCGCCGGCCTGTTGGCGGGTTGGCCGCCGCTTTATCACCGTCCGCCAGGGTTAGAATCACCCCCTAAGTGTGCACTTTTATTGTCAGCTCGAGTTTCCTTTAGAAAGGCTGCTTGAGAATCCTCAAACCATCCTTGTACTACAGAAAATTGAGCACTCAGCTAGTCCATAGAGGGCGAAGAGCAGGGTGCTTTGTGGTTAAATCATTAAACATGTCCTTTTAAGTTTACCTTAGTTAGAGATGCACTTGTATATTCCTATGCTCACTTATACATGTAGTGTACAGGCCAAACTGCTACTTATATAGCTATAAACAAAAGAAGAGAGCCACTGACACAGTCACTCAGACTCTGAGCGGTCTGCTTTTACATTCATACATACACCCAGCCAGCAGTTGTGTTTCCAGCAGTTTTGGAGCCAATTGCATTTCCAGTACATATTCTTCTACTTACCATATTTACTGAAACATTTGGTGGGACACTCATAGAGATGCTGATACACTCAGTCAGATACCAAGCTAAATACTGACAGAACCTACTCACACATGCAGATAAGTAGTCATTTAAATATGACTCAGGCCTACTACTGTAGAACCTGGTTGTGCAGTTTTGCTGTCAGCTCAACTTGTCATGTGAAAGGCCGCTTGTCAATCTTTAATGTGTTGTTTTACTGCTGAGTGATGAATACTATGCTAGGCTGTAAGTAGGCCATAGAGCAGGGTGCTTTGAAGTTATAAGATGAAACGTCTATCTAATTTTCACTAAGTGAGATGTGCACTTTCAGACTCGTACACTCACTTATATGTGCAGTGTCCAACCCGTAATGCAACTCATAAATCTATTAACAAAAGGACATAGCCATTGACACATCCAGTCACGCACTCAGAAAGGCACTTGTCCATTTATGCACACACCCAGACAACAGTTATGTTTCCAGACATATTGCAGCTGGTTTCACACTCAGTTACATACCTTTGTATTCACCATATTTACTTAAACATCTCATGCAACACTGATAGAGGTACTGGTAGCCAAGTGCTGTCATGATATTCCCATCCATGCAGACTAGTCGTCCTTTAAACACAGCTCGTCTACTACTATAGAGCCTGAGTGTGGACTTTTAGTGCTAGCTAAACAGACATTAAAAATCAGTTTGTCAAGTCTTAACCTCTATCTTTAGTTTAAATAAATCAGCCGTCACCTAGACAATCAGTGACACACATGTACTTGACAGTGAACAAACTGACACACCTAATTAGTTCTACTACGTAATTTATTACTGTTTTCTGTAGAGCTACATGTACTTTGTATTTATTTTCCACGTATCGACTTATGCTGAAAAAAGAAAAATTTGAATGCCTGATAGAAGTAAAGGAAGAAAGAGACAGAGGAAACAATACTGCTTTATTGAAACTGCCTGTACAAAGACAGATAAGATGGAGAACGTGGACAAGAAAAAAGAACAGCTGGTAAGAGCACCAAAGAACTTTCTAAAAAGGTATTTGTAAAATTGCAAACTGAAAGAAATTTGTCTAGTAAAAACAGGAGTTGTAAATCAAATGATAAACAGGAAGTAGTATATGCTTTAAAAAGTAGAAAATGTAATAAAGAAACACAGACTATAAGTTGGAGATAAAAACAGTTTAAGGAGATAAGAGTAAACATGTTTTGAACTAGAGTAATACAAAATTTGCAAAAGAAGATCAAGAAGAATAAGAGGAGAAGTGCTATAGTTAAACAAAACAAAAATATATTGAGAGTATAGTGGACAAAGCATTTACTCTGAAGAGGAAACCTTTTAGCTCAATATTGAACAGAATGAAGACACTAGACAAATCAGTACTGTGCATGAGGAAAAATAACTTTAAGAAAAAGGCTTCTTAACAAAAGTAATTTTTGTAATGTATTTAGAGGTGAATGGATGCACACATCTAGCACTGACCATTTCTAATGAAGAGAGCAACTTGTAAGAAAACACATTGGTGCATAAGTTGACACAATTGGTTGTTGCTATGAATTAAAGGATGGTGGTCCCATAGAAAAAGACAAGATAGTTCCTAGGAATGTAGAAGAAGTGATAGCTGAATAAGTACTTGGAAGGCGTAATATGGCTCCTGTGTACAAATGGAAGTGTGGTAGTATTTGCAGTGTATGTCAGGAATCAATTGATAAATTGAAAACCTTCCTATGAGACGTTTCATGGAGAAGTCTGAAACAGGAAATTTAAATGCTTCAAGGATTATATCCATATAAAGTTAGAAAATACATTAAGTTACAAAGCCATTCACTGACATGTCCTTGAAAGAAAGTGTGTAGAAGCACTTTTCATCACTTTAGTATGTTGCACCATACAAAAATGCACAATTTAGTTAGGAGTATGTTTGTATTTGTTGTCCCTGCACTCAACTACAAAAAACAAAGTCATAACATAGTAGTATTTTCTAAAACTGACCAAGATAACAATAATGAGTAGCAGGAAGTTGGTGCATATCTATTTGTAGAGGATCACTTTGATTAAGACACAAAGCAAACAATATTTAAGTATTAGTGTGATAAATTAGAGGATAATAAAAGGCCAGCTAGAGCAATTCATAATAGATTAGAATTGGTACCAAAGCCACAAAAACATGATCAAAAACGTGATCAATTATATGTGTATGAAGCAATTCTAATACAAAAAAAATGTTGATGCTGGGTGTTGACAAAGATGTAGATGAACTGGTCATCATTCTAGTAAATGGAGAGCCCAGCAAAAGTAAAAAAAAATCTGGCAACAGTTAGTGGATATGAATTAAGAAAAAAAGCTGCAATATACTTGAAAGAAAAAAATGCTTTTCATAAAAATTTTGATATTATTGGCAATGTAAGTTGTAGCGATGATGCAGGAGTACAATCAAGGGATACATAAAAAGTGGGTAAGCAGCAGTCAGAAAAAATATATGAGCACTATAGTATTCATCCACTTCATTCAAAAGAAGCTGTTGAGGATCCTATTGATTTGTTTCAAATGAAACAAGCAAGAGGAGCTCCAAGGAGTGTCCCGGAAAAAGATTTAGAGGCTCGCTGCTTTCTACAGCTATTTCCTACAGGAGTAAAAGGTCACTACAATGGCTGATCTTTACAAATACCAGCAGCTATATACAGGTCAACAAGACTATATTCAGAGGATCATAGGTTTCAACAGTGTATTCCTTATGTATTCCATCTGTTATTTGAGAGTGACTTGTCACAACTCTCTTATAATATGAACCATATTGGACAGACAGGAGTTCATCTGAAAAACCTTTCTGAAAGGGAGTTTCTTGATAAAATACAAGGTAAGCAAAATTAAGTTGATGGCATGTCAATGAAGTACTAATGAATACTGATACTGTCACAATAAGGAACTTAAATGTATGCTCCAAAACCTAGGACCACCTACTTGATTTGTGGCACTTAGCTGTGCAGAGTATGCATGGGATGATTTACTAGAATTAAGGATATCAATTTGAAACTAGCAAGAGAACTTTGCTCTTTTGATCCTGCTAATGTATGCAGGTATCTCAATCACAAGTTTCAAGTGATGCTGGGCTTTATATGCAATAAAACACATCCTCCTCTTGGAGACGTGGTAGTTTTTTTTGGCAAAAAAAGAATACCAGGCAAGAGGCGCTCCTCATATACACATGCTCCTACGGATGAAGGATACACCAACATTTCATAGAACAGTTTGTTATATGCACCATCCCACATGAGAATAGTAACAAAACAGTATGACAACAAGTTCTACTCTTCTAAACATATAGATGAGGGAAGTACTGTTGGCAAAGATACAGATGTAAAGGAACATTTTATTCAAGATGTCATTTTGGATTTTTAAAGTCTATCATTTCCAGAGGAAGAGTGAATAACTTTTTGTCGGCAGCAAGTCATGCGCTGACAAGCATATCATCAAAAAACAGATATTTAATCTGAAAAGAAAGATCATAGACCTCTGATATTACTGAATATAATCCTGTCATTCTGAATTATGGCATGAAAATCATGGACCTTCAGTTTGTTGCAGATAATTCCATTGCTGTTTCTCTCTATCTCACTTCATATATGGCAAAATCAGAAAAACAGAGATGTTGGAAACCTACCCAAGATGAAGTCCACACCTCCAAAATAGGTGTCAGGAAAAAATATATATGGAAGTCAAAGAAAAAACAGAGCATGTATTACTGGACGAAAAAAAAAATTAATGTAAATGTTCACGTTTTTAGCCAGTTGTTTTGTATGTTAGCAGACAAGTTGTCACTGAGAAAAGCTTTTAAATTCAAGTTTTAACCTCTTATCTACAGAAGACTCTAGACTCTATTTTGTCAGGTGTAGTAACTACCCCTACGGGATTAGTTGCACACAACATCAATGGAATTACCTTACATCATCTACTCATGCAGCCTGCTGAACACAATAATAGACTGGAATAACAAATGTTATCTGGTGAGGATGTCACAAAGTTTCCAGAGTGTTGAAGAAATTAAAACGTTTAATATTTGATGAAGTGAACATGGTTTCAAACTTAATGCTCACCTTTGTGCATTTAAGAATGCAAAAGATATTGAAGACAGAGTATGATGTAGTTTTTTGAGGAAAACATGTAATTGTTTTGGGTGTTAAATTGCAACTTACCACTGTGAAAGGACAGCTGGTGTTTAAGACACTCTTACATGAAAAAACTTACAATTCTTTAGGGACCATTGGAAATGTAATCATTTGGTTGAATTTCCAAAACAAAGAACTAGTTGGAAACATGCGTCAAGCATCTGCTATGCAATATGCAAATATTCATAAGGATATTAGAGTCGTAAACTATCAAAAGAAGGAATAGTTGCTTGCAAACCCAACTTATAAAGAATATATTTCTTTCCAAAAAATCTGCAGGACAACTAATGTTTGAATTTATCAAACAACAATAATCCATTGTGTCTACCTACTCTTCAAGAATGCACCTCTTTCAATGAGCAATAACCACAACTGGAGAAAGAACAAATATTGGAATTTAAATAATTTGATAAAACAGAGCACCAAGGAGTGACAATAATGTTGACTGAAGCACTACAATCAAAACTGTGTTTTTTTTAGAAAAGTCTGTTTCCAAAACTTTGAGTTTAGAAAAGTGTTTACATGTTTATAAGAACCATAGGGTGATTTTGCGGCATAATTTAAGTTTTGAAGAAGGATTAGTTAATGGAACCATGGTTAATATAATTGATTTCATTTTCTATCCAGACAGAAATGAAATTGAATACATAGCAATTACATTTGATGATCTTGAAGGTGTAATAAAGATAGCAAGGTCTTTGCATGTTTCCTGCTTGTAAAATACTTGTATGTTCGCAGAAAGCAGTTTCCAGTATCTCTAGCATATTAGTCTCAAGATTAAGTTAAGTGTAGATGCAGCATTTATTAACATTTGTAGCACCATATTCAAGTATGGTATTTCATATGTAGTATTGTCACGGGTTAGTGGAACTTTGTCCGGTTTGTATCTGATTTGATGAGGGCAGGATAAATGCTGATTTTACCATTTGAGAAATCTGTATGCTCCTCATTTAGGACAGCACCCAGTTTAAGAAAATCCTAGAATTGTACCGAAATTAAAGATTTCAAAAGATCATAGTGACGTTCCTGAGAAAATGCATAAGAAAGAGAAGAAAGAAGTATTGGAGACAAATATACAAAAAAAAGTGATGACATTTTTGGTTACCAGTTCTCAAACCTCACTGGAGTCAACTGCTAGGCCAATGTAGTTCTCAATGTACTATTCTCTTGACCTCATCTGGTTCATGCAAATAAACAGAGAAAGGATAAAATAATCTGTTCTGCACTCTTTAGCTTTTTTGAACGCTTGTGCAGTGATAGAACAAAATATTTTCCTCATCTTTTATTAGAGATCTTGCAGATCTGTGCACTGGATCTGTGGTCTTCCTACTTGTTATTTTAGTAGTAGAGATGGTACCTACTGATGACCTATTTGGACTAAGTTACTCATAGCAACATGACTGTGAAAATTGTTCTTTTTCTTCTAAAATAAAAATCAATTCAGAATGATTTATATATTTAACTAGCAGACTATAAAACTGTCAATTTTGAGAAATTGTTTAAAGATTCATCTCAAAATAACTCCTGCACAAAATATAACTCAGATCTTCTATCAACTAAGAAAGTATATCATCCTAATGCATCATCGATGCACTGCAGATAGAACTTTTGGACACCTCTACAAATTGAAGGTATAACTATTACATCTGGACACTACACCACTTACTTAAAAAATGCAACTGGATGGACAGAGTGTAATGATAACAACCTTATATTCAAGCAGAGATTACCCTATAGACTACCAAATTCTTACCCTCTCTTTCTTGAACCAAAATTCTAAGGAGGATTACTAACTGAAAAAATTGAATAATTCTGGGACTTCTAAACAACAAGCTAAGACATCTTACAGCCTATAAATGGGCATGTCTTCATAATGGCTTCTAAATCTTGAAATGTTCTCACTCAAGCAAGGAGAAAACAGAGAAAACACTACATTGGAAACATAGGCCAAGATTCAACCCCTTTGCTGCCAGGCCTTTTCCCCTCCTGTGTTGAGCCTTTTTTTGGCTATTTGGGGCAGTTTGTGGTTAGACCCTCATAACTTGTTCTCCACATAAGCTACCCACCCCAAATTTGCATCCTTTTTTTCCAACATCCTAGGGATTCTAGAGGTTCCCAGACTTTGTGGGTTCCCTTGAAGGAGACCAAGAGATTAGCCAAAATACAGCAAAACTTTTGTTTTTTTCAAACAATTTGGAAAAAAGGGCTGCATAAGAAGGCTTGTGTTTTTCCCCTGAAAATGGCATCAACAAAGGGTTTGCGGTGCAAAAATCACCATCTTCCCAGCTTTCAGAAATAGGCAGACTTGAATCACAAAACCCAATTTTTCAACACCATTTTGGCATTTTACTGGGACATACCCCATTTTTGCAATTTTTTGTGCTTTCAGTCTCCTTCCAGTTAGTGACCGAAATGGGTGTGAAACCAATGCTGGATCCCAGAAAGCTAAACATTTATGAGAAGAAGACAAAATTCTGAGTTCAGCAAGGGGTAATTTGTGTAGATCCTACAAGAGTTTCCTACAGAAAATAACAGCTGAAACAACAAAAAATACTGAAATTGAGGTGAAAAAACAGCCATTTTTCTCCACGTTTTACTCTGTAACTTTTTCCTGCGATGTCAGATTTTTGAAAGCAATATACCGTTACGTCAGCTGGACTCTTCTGGTTGCGGGGATATATAGGGCTTGTAGGTTCATCAAGAATCCTATGTACCCAGAGCCAATAAATGAGCTGCACCTTGCAATGGGTTTTCATTCTATACCGGGTATGCAGCTGTCAGAGTCACCAGATCCTCGGGGTCTGCGCACGTTCCCAACACGTCCACCACTGAACAGCTCCAAGACTCTGATAGATAAATCACAAAGGCTAAGAGAGTTCAAGAGGGGAAGAGGGGATTAGGAAGGGAAACAGCTGGGAAGGAGACCTGTAGTAAGAAAAAGGTTAGAACACACAATATGAAAATTATATCTCCTGAAATCAATACTAGACTATGATTCTAAGCATAGTCATTCTGAAAACATGAACAATCTAAGAATTAAGTTTAAAATGACTAAGCGTCAAGATGGCCAGATACCTGTAAGGGAATCAAGATGGATTAAATGAAAACTTTCTTATTCAAGTACTTTCCTTTACATGAGAATCAGAAAAAACATTCTGACTAAATTTTAAACCAGTCATATAAATCCTTTTTTGAGAATGCATACTAGGACCATACAATATTGCATCTAGAAACTCGGATTTTCTGTGTACTCTTAAAATGTTTCAACACAAATTGCGCATATTGTAGATTTATATATATATATATATAGTAAACACCATAAAAGGATTGTGCACCATGAATAACACAATATGGATTCAGGAAAACAAATCACAAAACTTGTCAACTCGAATATTACATGATAAATATCTTAGAATAGTGGCATACAATAGAAAACATGAATTAAACTCGAGGAGAGAATCGTGCGTCTTGCCGATTCGAGTGTCACCATGTAAAATGGCAAGAAATGTTAGTACGCAATGAATATCAAAGTCAAATCATCATTAAACGAATCGCACGTCTTGCCGATTCGTAAACCACAATGTAAATGGCAAGAAATAACAGCTCACAATGAATAAAAAGATCAAAGTACAATGAAACGAATCGTGCGTCTTTTGCCGATTCTTAAGCCACCATGTAAATGTCAAGAAATGGTATGGCGCAATGAACAACAAAGTTAAAACACCATAAAACAAATTGCGCGTCTTGCCAATTCTTAAGCCACCATGCAAATGTCAAGAAATGGTAGCATGCAATGAATAACAAGATTAAATTATCATGAAACGAATCGCACGTCTTGCCGATTCGCAAGTCACCCTGCAAATGTCACAAACACTCAAGCGCATATTTCACACGCGCTAAGTACTCTGTCAAATCATAAAAGAATAAGGCCCAAGAACATGAAAGTTCTCGATAACGGCGTCGGGAGGCCAGCCCAACCACCGTCTTACCGCCCAGAACAAGGATCTCCAAATGAAGAATGAAAGTCAGATGTCTGGAAGATCAAATAGGCCACCGGGACAGGAGCTCAGGAAATAGCTGCTGCTCTGCACCGGGACCTCTGAATAGTGAGAACTTGGAGCTGGGCTGGCTCCTTTTATAGAGTCGTGGCCCAGCCCACAACCACACCCAGGCATGTTGCAGGGAAAGTCTCTAGAAGGCCCTGGAAAGGGACCACACCCTAACACTGAAAGCCTGCAGCAATACATTGCAAAAGAACAGCATTTGTAAGCACTTTAAAAATAAGTCTTCAGGATTGAACTCTGCAATGCAAAAGGTTAAACAACAACATATCTGCACAAATCATAAATTACATTGTTTTGAGAGTGCTGGGTTTTTGCATTCTAGTCGCCAATAGAGCGCGCACTGCCCTGGTGTTGACAACAGCAATTCATTTGCTGAAATATAAAAAGTGAAAAATAGGTATCAAGAAAACCTTTGTATTTCCAAAATGGCCACAAGATAAGGTGTTGAGAAGCAGTGGTTATTTGCACATCTCCAAATCCTGGGGTCCCCATACTAGCATGTGAATTACAGGGCATTTCTCAAATAGACGTCTTTTTTACACACTGTCTTACATTTGGAAGGAAAAAATGTAGAGAAAGACAAGGGGCAATAACACTTGTTTTGCTATTCTGTGTTCCCCCAAGTCTCCCGATAAAAATGGTACCTCACTTGTGTGGGTAGGCCTAGCGCCCGCGACAGGAAACACAAAATGGACACATCACATTTTCAGAAAGAAAGCAGAGCTGTTTTTACAAGGTGCCTAGCTGTGGATTTTGGCCTCTAGCTCAGCCGGCACCTAGGAAAACCAACCAAACCTGTGCATTTATGAAAACTAGGCACCTAGGGGAATCCAAGATGGAGTGACTTGTGGGGCTCTGACTAGGTTCTGTTACCCAGAATCCTTTGCAAACCTCACAATTTGGCCAAAAAAACACTTTTTCCTCACATTTCGGTGACAGAAAGTTCTGGAATCTGAGAGGAGCCACAAATTTCCTTCCACCCAGCGTTCCCCCAAGTCTTCCGATAAAAACGGTACCTCACTTGTGTAGGTGGGCCAAGGGCTTGTAACAGGGAAGAGCCAAAAACATGTTGAAATTGAGGGGGAACCAACATGGGTCCAAAAGGGCAGTTTGAGAAAAAAACATTTTTAGGCTGACAAGTGCAGCAGAATTTTTATCAGTATAGATGAGACAATGCTGGGTGGTAGGAATTTTGTGATTCTGGAAGGTTCCATCACAAAAAATTTGTGATTTCCAGCAAAGTTGGAGGTTTGCAGGGCATTGTGGGTAAAAAAATGGTGCGGGTGCCTGTGAAGCACACCACCCTGGAATCACCCAGATGTTTAGTTTTCAGATGTATCTAGGTCTTGTAGATTTTTCTACATGGCAGCATCCCAAAGTCCATAAAGTGCAGTCCTCACCATTCCAAGTGGGACGATTTTGAGAGTTAGCCAAGCTCTCATGGCCCAAATGTAAAACGAAAACCCAAAATAATCAAATGTCCTCTTGCTTGCCGTGGGATAAGATGTTTTAGTGTGCGGGGGAGAGCTGAAAGACTGTTACCCCCTTCAGTTGGGGTGGGGGCATAACCAGGCCCATACTGGTTGGTAGCCACTACCCCATTATTTTTTTTTAAATTCCCTGGCATCTAGTAGACTTTCTGCCCCCCCAGGGTGTGGATCAAGGGTAATTGCCCCATCTGACCCCTGGTGGGCAGAACAACTTTGTCCCCATTTATTTGGGGTGGGGGTATGGTCATACCCCCACCCTCTAATTTTGAAAACAAAATCTTCTCTTGTCTCTGGTGGGCTTTCTGCCCCCCTCGGGGGCAGATGGGCCTTCCAAAAATAAGCCAATCTGCCCCCACAGGGGGCAGATATGGCCAACAGTAATGTGCCCCCAAGGGGAGCGACCCTTGCCCAAGGGGCAGCCCCCCCAAACAAAACACACACACCAATCCCTGGTGCCAAAGTGGTTTCTGCCCCCCCCCTCGGGGCAGATTGGCCTAATAGAAATAGACCGATCTGCCCCCAACGGGAGGAGTAATGGCCTAAAATAAATTCCCCCCCCCCAGGGGAGCGACCCTTGCCTAAGGGGTCGCTCCCCTTGCGTAAAATTGGCACAAAAAAAAAATCCCCAGTGCCTAGTGGTTTCTGCCCCCCTTGGGGGCAGATCGGCCTAATAAAAATAGGCTGTTCTACCCCCATGGGGGGCAGAAATGGCCTAAAATAAATTTGCCCCCAGGGCAATGACCCTTGCCTAAGGGGTCGCTCCACTTGCGTGAAATTGACGCAAAAAAATAAAGATCCCTGGTGTCTAGTGGTTTCTGCCCCCCTTGGGGGTGGATTGGCGTAGCAAAAATCGCCCGATAAATGGCCTAAATACAATTTGCCCCTCCAGGGGAGCGACCCTTGTCTAAGGGGTCGCTACCCATCTGTAAAACAACAACAACAATAAAAAATCCCCGGTGCCTAGAGGTTTCTGCCCCCATTGGGGACAGATTGGCCTAATTAAAATAGGCTGATCTGCCCCCCAGGGGGACAGAAATGGCCTAAAATAAATTTGCCACCCAGGGGAGTGACCCTTGCCTAAGGGGTCACTCCCCTTGCGTGAAATTCACGTAAGAAAAACAACTCCCTGGTGTCTAGTGGTTTCTGTCTCCCTTGGGGGCAGATTGGCCTCATAAAAGAAATGGCTTAAATATAATTTGTCCCCTAGGGGAGCGACAGTTGCCTAAGGGGTCGTTCCCCACCTCAAAAAAAAAAAAAAAAAAGATCCCTGGCGTCTAGAGGTTTCTGCCTCCCCTGACGGCAGATCGGCCTAACAGTAGGCCGATCTGCCCTCAGGGAGGGCAGAAAAGGCCTTATAAAAAAATGCCCCCCTGGGGAGTGACCCTTGCCCAAGGGGTTGCTCCCCTTATGCCAATTTCTTATAAAAAATAAATCCCTGGTGTCTAGTGGGCATTTTAGCAGCCGGATCGCTTCACAATCCGGCAGTTAAATTGCTCAGAGAGACTTCAAAGGGAAGGAAATTCCTTTCTTTCCCTTTGAAGCCTCTCAGGCCTCCTCCACGTGATCGGAAGAGAAATGCTGATCATTTCTCTTCCAGCGCGATAGGAGGAGGCCTCTCTGAGGTCAGCGCAAGATTGTGTGCTGACATCACAGGGGGTGGGGGTCGGGGGGCTGTCGGGGTGGAAGGGGAAGGGTTTCCCCTTTCATCCCTGCATTTGGGGGGTGGGAGTTAAGAACACAGAGGGAGCGCTAGCGCTCCCTCTGGGCTCTGTGTCCAGGACGTAATGGTTACGTCCTGGGCACACGAGCACTGTGCCGCAGGATGTAACCGTTACGTCCGCTGGCACAGAAGCGGTTAAGAAAAGTGGTGCTAATCCTGCAAAGCAGATAGAGGCCCATTATAAATAATGGCGTGCCTCCTTTTAACGCATGCTCTGTGCAGGCATTAAAAATGGCACTAAAAATGACACAATGGAATCTCAGAGATTCCACTGCACCATTTTTGTGTGCCTCCCAACTGGGGAACAACCCCTTTGCATACATTATGCTTGACGAAGGCATAATATAGTGCAAGGGTTTACAAAGTGGTGTAATGCATGCGCTGCACCACTTTGAAAATATGCTGTGGTATTATTGCCACACTATCTCCACATTAGGATGAAAAAAATAACGCTAGTGTGGCGATAGTTGGTTCTTAAATTTGGGCCCGAGATCACAAACTACAAACCAGGACAAAGATCTACTGAGGAGAAAAATAAATACTGATAGACATATGTTGGAAGAACGCTGGAAGAAATATCAACAGAATTACACCATGGATACACTCTACACCTGGTAAATGGATGAGCAGATTTAACGACATCATGCAGCCTAGCAAGACTGATGTGTTTATATACCTTTACAGCTATCACTATCATTCATACACATTAATTGTATTATAAAATTATAACATCCATTATAACCTTTAGTAGGAATAGGTAAAACAGTTAGGCAAGTATTTGTAGTGAGTGTGATGCATAGTAATGTTAATTCAAAATAACGTGCTGTGTAATTATGTGATTTTTCTTTACAAGCTATATGATTGTATCCCCCCTCCCCCACTGTTCAAGGATGAGTATCTATACACACTTCATTTATAGTGTAAAGGTAAAAAAAACTGAGAACAGTGAAGGAGGGGAATACATCTGTAAATAATATGGTTAATCTTTATTCAATTACATACATTTTTTGTGTTTTATTATTACCAATAACTTTTTTTATAACAGATTATGAAACCTTAATAGAGAAATTTATAATAGGAAACTTTAGCTTCTATTTATATTTTCTCTCTTTCTACACAGATTAAAGGATGTCTTTTCATGCAATAATGTAGGTAACTAACTACATTTCTTCAATCATACACCATCCATAAATATACTTTAAACACATTGTTATGGTTATAGTTACATATAGTTACACAACTCATGTACACACTGACACACCCATATGCACACTAATGTGTAGACAAACACACCCAGGAACACACTTGTTCACAACCTGAGACATCCACCAACACACTGATATATCGGCCGACACTCAGCCACTCACTGATATATACATTACCAAACTCAGGTACACAGTGATCACAGTGATCCATACAATGACATACCCAATATACACAGATGCACTAACACACCCAGGAAAAAACTGATGCATACACTAACACACTCACTCACACACTGATGCACACACTAACACATCCAGGCACACACTGATGCACACAGAAATACACCCAGACAGACACTGATACATAAACTAACTTACCCAGGCAAACACAAACACATACAGTAACACATGCAGGCCCACTATGATGCATGCACCGACATATCCAAGCACACACTGGCACATAGACTAACACACCAGGCACACACTGATGCATACACTGGGATACATAGATACACTTGGATGTAAACACTAACACAAACAAACACTGACACACCCAGTCACACACTCATGCACAAACTAACAAACCCAGGCACACACTAATGCATGCACTGGCACACCCATCCACAAACTGAGGCACACACTGACATACCCAATCAAACACTGATGCAAACACTGACACACCCAGGCATTCTCTGATGCATACTCTAACATACCCAGGCACACTCTCATGCATACACTCACACACCAATATACATACTTATGCATACAGTGACACACACAGGTGCACACTGATGCATACACTGGCACACCCAGGCACACTCCCATACATACACTGACAGACCCAGTCACACACTCATGCGTACAGTGACACACACATGTACACACTCATGCATACACTAACACACCAAGCCACAAACTGATGCACACAGTGACACACCCATCCAAACACTGACTAACATACCCAGGCACACTCTGGTGCACACACTAACACACATAGGCATACACTGATGCACACACTGACACACCCAGGCACCATTGGCATAACACATGGCCTCTGTAGCCCCCGCGGTACGTGTGAGGGTCCTTAGCTCCAGAGGCCCCCTCCGCACAGCACCTGACATGAGTGAGTCAGGAGGGTGATCCCCTCCATGTTCTTTGAAGGGAGGTCCCCTAGAGGTTCATTACACCACTGCCAAGCACACACTTATACACAAACACTGACACACCCAGGACCACACTGGCAACCCGGAGCATACCCTCATGCATACACTGATACGCCCACGGAAATTCTGATATATACACTGACACACCCAGGAACACAAATAATGCATACACCAACACACCCAGCCACAAACTGATACACACACTGATGCACTCAAGCAAACACTGATGCATACACTAACATACTCAGGCACGCTCTGATGCATACAATAACACACCCAGTCACACTCTCATGCATACTCTCACACACACAGCCACACACTGAAGCATTCACTGAATCATTCACACAGTCATTCATATACACATTAAGACACCCTTGTACAGATTAATAGAAACACTAACACACCTACAGAGTTATTCATAGACCAAATACCATATAGACAGAAATACAGAAGAATAATAACGACTCAGACACAGCTCTTTGTTTGAATCAATTGTGGTTCTAACAAGAACCAATTTTTTAAAAACAGTTTTTATTTATTTTTTTAACTTAAAAAAAAACAGATGAAATAAAGCTTCAGAAAAAATGTAAATGCAGAAAGTTTGCATTTTCTAAGCTCAACTGTGCTGTAGAACAGTTAGATTAAAAAATAAACAGAAAAAACTAGCAATGGTGCTTCTTGACCTGCAATACAAAATCAATGACAACCTTCACATTTGCCATGGAAAGCATGTGGTGAAGTATGTCACCATTCCTCCTAATTTGGTGCATGTAGGTGGCATGCTGAAGTTTTCAGGAGTGACATGGCCAGATGGTGAAGATCCAAGTTCAGCATCCAAATCTCTATCTTCTCTCTCTAATCATTCACAGTTATGCACATTTGTGGATTGTGCGCACATGCTTAAGCATACTTTACCTTCGGTAGCTGTATTTTTTTTATGTGCATTGAGGCAAATCTTTGCCACACAGGTTGCATTTCACAAATATCGGTGTAACTTTTTTTTTTTCTCCACTAGGTATTGTAAAAACTGCCATATCTCACTCTCCTTTCATGAAGAAGGCAGCTCTTCATTTTCTTCTTCACGAGTAATAACTCAAGGTTCTTTAGGTGGTGATGTAGCACTCCCTTCAGCCATTATGACAACCAGTGTTTAAGGAAGATCTCAAAAAAGATGTTTCTCCCACAGGAGCTAGAGAAATAATAGATGTTTTAGGGAGTGTCCCTACCTAAAAATAGGTGTGGTCCAAAACTAACCAATACAATAGCAGAATCTTTTTGTGACATCGAGCGGATGCCCGGCTCCCAAGCGCAGATTTGAGGCTCCATGGAAATCATGAAATGACCTATTTATTACAAACTAAGGCCCTCATTACAACCCCGGTGGTTGGTGTTAAAGTGGCAGTAATACCACCAAAAGGCCAGTGGTAATTACCTCCTAATTATGATCATGGCAGAAAGATCTCCGATAGACAGCCAATGTACCACACGGACCGCCAGGGCGGAAACAACAGGCACCACGGCGGTTATAGCCTACAGCCAGGCGGAAGTCAATGATCCGCCCATCATATTAAGACTCTGGAAACCGCCACCTTTTCCAGGGCAGTACCAACAACATCAAAAACCTGGCGGAAACTGAGCTCAGAAGGGAAAGGACTCACCATTGGAGACACAGGTAACAACCATGCCACCATGTAGCCCAAGCTGCATGTATTCCCCATGATCTTCTACATGCTGCTCCACCACGAACATCAACGCCGGCGAAGACGACAACGGTGAGTACAGCCGCCTAGCACACAAGGGACAACAGTGACACACACACAGGCACCACATACCCCCAACAACATACACACAATCAGCTGCATTACTAAAACATTGTTACCCTGCAACTCGATGAATAATGCAAGGACAAACTGATTTTGAAAAAGTGAATGTAATGAGAGCAACACATGAAGAAAAACAATTTAGGCAATATATACATATGTAGACAAAAAGGGACACAGCCCAGTCCACAATGTTTGTAAGCCAAATGGCCACAGGCCAAAGTCCAAGGCCACACATGTCACCTGTGTCAACACGCAGAGAAAGCTGCAGGGGCATCAGTTGGTAAATAGGCAGGCACCTGAGGGAGATGGGGGATGGGGGGCACCTGAACCGGGAGATGGAACAAGACCACAGCTTCTGGAGGGGGCAACATGCCTTGTGCTTGGTCCTGGGGAGTGCAAGGCCACAGTCTCTTGAGTGGATGACTTGCCCACTTGCTCTGGAGGGGACAACATGCCCTGTACTTGGCCCTGGGGAGTGCAAGGCCACAGTCTCTCAGGTGGGTGACTTGCCCACTTGCTCTGGAGGGGGCAACATGCTCTGTGCTTGGTCCTGGGGAGTGCAATGCCACAGTCTCTTGAGTGGGTGACTTGCCCACATGCTCTGGAGGAGGCAACATGCCCTGTGCTTGATCCTGGGGAGTGCAAGGCCACAGTCTCTCGAGTGGGTGACTTGCCCAATGCTTCTGGAGGAGGCTTCGTGCCCTGTGCTCTTGATCCTGGGGAGTGCAAGGTCACAGTCTCACAGGTGGGTGTCATACCCACTGGATTTGCAGGGGTCAGGCTGCACAGCATCCAATGGAGGCAGGATTACATACCGTCTGCCTGCTCAGTGGTGGTGCTGCTGCTGGTGGGGGAGGCACCTGTCCATTCCCTGCAGCTTCGGACGGCTGCTCACTGGAGGTGGTGGTGCTGCGGGGGGCCTGCCCATCCCCTGCAGCCTCTGACGGCTGCCCACTGGCGGTGGTGGTGCTGCTGGGTGAGGAGAGGCTCCTGCCTATCCCCTGCAACCTCGGACAGCTGCACAACCATAGTTGGTAGTGAGGGCTCCATCACAGTTCCTGCCCCAGGCCCCTTGCTCTTCCTGCCTGCTGGTGCAGGCTCCTTGCTCTTCCTGGCAGCTCGGGCAGGCTCCTTTACCTTCTTAGCAGCTGCTGGTGCAGGCTCCTTGCTCTTTCTGGCAGCTGGGGCACGCTCCTTTCCCTTGAGATCCTTTTCCACCACGAGTGGGTGTGGTGACGACTGGGCCCGTGGACTGGGTGGCTTAGGTGCTTGGCTGGATTCTTCCCACTCTAGCCATAGGTGCAGGACAGGGGTGAAGGGGTAGGGAAGAGGTCACTGGTGGATAGGAACAGCTTTTAAGGGACATTGGGACGGGAAGAGGGAGAAGGAATGGGAGTGGAGGAAATGGAGAGGTTGTTGGAGGAGCCTGTCTTTTGATTTTGAGCGCAGGTGCATGGGCTGTATGCTGTTGTGAGGTGGATGGCTGTTGGGTGTCTGAGTGCTTGCATTTGTGTACCTTGGGGGGACAAACACAGTGGGAGAGGACACAGGAGACGTGCGCATGGCTGTTGAGGAGGCTCCAGTGAAGTGTGTGTTCTGCTTTGTGTGGTGATGATCCTGGTAGTGGATGATGATGTAGTGCATGCAGGTGTGAGTGTATACGGAACTGGGAGGGAGGTAGATAAGGAGGAGGATGGGGAGAGAGTGGAAATAGTGGATGTTGGTGTGTCTGCATCTGGATGGTGTTTGTGTGAGTGCCTGTGGGATGAAGTGTGGTGCTTGTGTTTGCCTGTACCACTCTTGTGTGTTGTCTTGTGTGCATGCTCGTCTGCCTGTGTGCTTGGGATAGGTTGGGGTTGAAGAGAATGGGACTGGGAAGAGGAAGTTGGAGGAGGGACGGTAGAAACAGGGACAATGGCTGCCATCAGAGAGGAGGCCAGAGCCTGGATCGATCTCTGTTGGCCCCCAATCCAGTGTGAATGCCTTACAGGAATGCATTAGTCTTTTGCATCTGGGCTGCCAGCCCCTGGATGGCATTCACAATGGATGACTGCCCTATAGAGATGGATCTCAGTAGACCAATAGCTTCCTCACTCAGGGCAGCAGGGCTAAATGGGGTAGGGCCTGAGGTGTCTGGGGCGAAGCGATGCCCACCCTCCTGGGTGAGCGGCCACGGGACACACGCTGAGGGGCTGCTGGGAGGACAGTGCTGGTAGGGGGGGTGGCGGCTGTACCTGTAGATGCGATGGGATGGGCACAGAGGGGCCCACCACCGCAAGGGAGCTCCCATCAGAGGAGGAGTCGGTGTTGCTGGTCTCTGCTCCTGTCCCCGCCGTGGAGCTCCCCTCACCCTCTGTCCCACTGGTGACTTCAGACTCCGTTGTCTCGTTCTCCAGGGCCATGTGGGATGCAGCTCCCTCCTGCTCCGGTGCCACTGCTCCTCCGCCTGATGATGCTAATGCACACAAGAACAGGGAGACCACAAAAAGGAGGGGGAAGGAAGAAGAAAGACATGTTCAGTGCACGCAATACCACTACCGTTGGCGGACACTACAGACAGAGCAGCCCTCTGCACTACGCCATGCACTTAGAGTGCCCTAATTAATCGCAGGGACATGGGGTACAAGGCCTATGCCTGATTGCTGCACACATGGAAGTCACAGGAGCCTGACTAGGTGTAGATGGCTCTTACCACTGGTGGGGTTGGGGTGCCACATAGCCTGCCTCACAAAGGGTCCTTGCCTACAAAGCTCGCCCTGGCCTAGGGTAACCCACTGCCCACCTCATAATGGGCGCAAAGTCAGATGGATGTGATGGTACTCACCCCCTTGTGGTTGCTGTGATGCCCTCAAGTGCCCATCCAACTCCAGATATGCCACCGCCAGGATCCGTAACATCAGGGGGGTCATGGTGCGATGGGCGCCCCTCCCACGTTGGGAGGCCATCCCGAGCTGGGCCTATGCCGTCTTCTTGCTCCAGCAGCGAATGTCCTCCCATCTTTTACGGCAGTGGGTGCTCCGTCAGTGGTGGACCCCCAGGGTCCGGTCGTCCTTGGCGATGGGATGCCAAATATCCTTCTTCTACTGGGTGCTGACCTAGAGGAATAGTACAGAGGAAAATGAAAAACTTTTATCGTCTGGACCGTCACAGTCATTGTCCAGCGTTCCCACCCTTGCCCTGACGCACATACACTCACTGTCCGCTCATGCAGGCATCAGTCCCCCTGTATCTTCCATCCACACCACTCCAAACAGGCATTGCCCATACAGCATGCTCACAGTGTACTCACCTGTTCTGAAAGACCGTAGAGTAGCGTGTACTGGGGGAGGATCCCATCCACTAGCTTCTCCAACTCCTCCGAAGTGAAGGCAGGGGCCCTTTCTCCAGGCACATGAGCCATTGTAGCTTCCAGACACAGGTCACTGCAGCACTTGCAGTGTAGGTCCTCTCCTGTCGAAGGTCAAGTATTAAGTGAGTGAACAGACAGAAAATGGCGGTCACGTCCGCGGCGGTGCGTACCATCACCGCCGGCGTACATCGTCATTGGCTCCTGGGACCCATAGAGCCCAATGTTAACCAACACAGGATTGCGCCGCGATCTTCGACCGCCTACCGTGACGGTGTACAACGCCAGCATAGTTACCTCATATCCCCTTGTCCCACATTACAGGTCAGGCAGCCGCCATTTTAGGCGGTCACATGGCATTACTTTAAAATGTGCCACACATATCTAGACCTTGCATACACACAGAGACAGGCACATTGTGGATTTACAAATTTTTGCTAATGACATGTAGTAATACCTCAGTGTTGGCTGACTCTGTGCTCGCTGTTGTCGTCCATAGGGCACGTCCGCTGGGGCAGGTGAGGCGATGGTGGCATCATCTGGTGTACAGACCGCTGGTGCACCTGTCGACAATGGAAGAGAGACATGTAATAATCACCTACAGACTTGATCGTGCCACAATCCAGGAACTGTGTGCACAATTGGAGCCAGACCTGATGTCAGCTATCCGCCATCCCACAGGAATCCCCCCTCTAGTGCAGGTCCTGTCAGTACTCCATTTCCTGGCAAGTGGGTCTTTTCAAACAACAGTGGCCATTGCATCAGGGATGTCCCAGCCTATGTTCTCAAACGTGTTGTCCAGAGTGTTGTCTGCCCTGCTGAAACCCATGCATTTTTCCTCAGGTGGAGGATTTGCCCACAGTGAAAAGTGACTTCTATGCCCTGGGACATATCCCCAACATCATAGGTGCCATTGATGGGACACATGTGGCCTTGGTACCCCCCGCAGGAGTGAACAGGTGTACAGAAACAGGAAGAGCTACCATTCAATGAATGTGCAGATGTTGTGTTTGGCTGACCAGTACATCTCCCATGTGAACGCCAAGTTTCCTGGCTCAGTGCATGACGCTTACATTCTGAGGAATAGTAGCATCCCTTATGTGATGGGGCAACTCCAGTGGCTAATAGAGGACAAGGACCCTATACAGTGTGAATAGTTGTCTGGGTCTGGGGTTGTCCCTACAGGTTAGTGTGTGTCTAACAGTTGTCCCTCGACATTTGCAGGGGACTCTGGGTACCCCAACCTGTCATGGCTACTGACCCCAGTGAGAAATCCCAGGACAAGGGCAGATGAACGCTACAATGAGGCACATGGGCGCACATCATCTCCTGGGATTGGGGGTAGGCTCCCATGATGGAGGAGATGGCCTCGTGGAGAGTGGGTTCCCTTGGCCTGTCCGCCCCCTATCGCACAGCAGCCCTCCCAGTTCCCCTGTGTTCCTGGGCCTCCATCCCCTGGACTGTGTGCCCACTGCCAATGCCCCCAGGTCTCTGTTGTTCTTGGGCTGGTGGGTTATCCTGGGTTCCCTGTAGTGGTGGACACACTGCTGATTGATGTGTCCTGGGGACGGAGGTAGGGGCCCGCTGGGTGGGTGCTGTGCTGGTGTTTCCAGAGGGGGGAAGGTCTGTGGTGGCCTGTGACTGGGTGAGGGGGACCGACTGTCCCGAGGTCCCCGATGGGCCGGACTTGTCATCTAGATCCAGTTGGACAGAGCTGCTGTCATCACTGTGGGCCTCTTCTGTTGGTGGTGTGGACATGTGTGGACCCTCCTGTCCGGTGACGATGGGTAGGGGTCCTGCAGGGGTATAAAAGGATGGTTATTACATCTGTGTGTGTCATGGTGTGCAATGGGTGGGTGACCGTGTACCTCAATGCTTGCATTCCTGTGTGGGACCTTGTGTGATGATGGTTTTGGGGGTTGTGGGTATGTGCAGTGGGCATGCTTTAGTGATGGGTGTCCATGCTTTGTTGTTGCATGCAGGGCTTGGTGTTGGGATGGGTGGTTTGTGATGTTGGGACATATGTGAGGAGTTGGGGTGCTGGGGGTGAGGGTTGGGGTATGTGATAGCATGCAGGTAGGGTGGGGGATGTAATAATTAAAATTTGTCTTACCAGAGTCCATTCCTCCACCTACTCCTGCGAGGCCCTCAGGATGCAGAATCACCAAGACCTGCTCCTCCCATGTTGTTAGTTGTGGGTGAGGAGGTGGGGGTCTGCCGCCAGTCCGCTGAACCACCTGGTGGTCTCTTGAGACCACGGAACGAACCTTCCCCCGTAGGTCATTCCACCTCTTCCTGATGTCCTCCTGATTTCTTGGGTGCGGTCACACTGCGTTGACCCTGTCCACTATTCTTCTCCATAGATCCATCTTCCTTGCAATTGAGGTGTGCTGCACCTGTGCTCCGAATAGCTGTGGCTCTACCCGGACGATTTCCTCCACCATGACCATGAGCTCCTCCTCCGAGAACCTGGGGTGTCTTTGCCGTGCCATAGGGTGGTGTAGGTGATGTGTGGGGTGGAGTGTGTAGTGAGAAGTGTGCTGATATGTAGTGGTGTGTTAATTTTATTTTAAAAAATTACGTTAATGGAGGAAAAATGACTCTAGTCCATTTTACGACTTGTAAACACGTTGCAAAACGGAAATGCACCATTTCTGCCCGCAATAGCATCAAAAGCAGACGCTAATGGAGCAAACAGTGCAAAGGAGCCCCAAAATGGATCCCAGAAGCCAGGATAGACCCCAGGGAGACCCCATTCAACCAGGAACCACCCAGCAGGACACAGACAAGACCCAGGGAAGGGAGAAGAACAAAATGAAGAGTTGTTTCAGCGCAGAGGAGCATGAAATACTGGTGAGAGAGGAGACGAAGCATCAAAATCAACTCTTCGTCCCCTCTAAATTGCCAATTGGAAGGAGAGAGGCAATCTTGCAGCAGATTGTAGATAAGATCAACAGTATTACAGAGGTCAGTAGAACTGTTACTGAGCGCAAGAAACAATGGCATGACTTGAAGAGAAAGACCAAGGAAAAAATAGCACAGAACAGGAAGGTAGCACAGCAAGCAGGAGATGGGAGTCCAGCATCGCAAGAGGACATGGATGAGATGGAGGAGATGGTTGCACCAGTCATCCCGGAGAAACTCGTCACAGGGATACAAGGACAGTACAATGCAGAATACCAGGAAACACCAGAAACGCAGGGTAAGTTGCATGGGGGAAATATATGCTTAAATGTCAAATGCAGGAAGAGGAGGCACATAGGGCTCACACAATGTATGTTAAAGGAGCGCAGAGGGATACAATACCCATTAAGCAAGTTGCACCATGCCAACGTAAGCTTACCCATGTACCTACGCCTTTGGAGTGCCATGCATCATTTACACATACAAAAACTGGACATATTAAGACCATCAGGCCTAAATACCTACATGTACAAATCCAGCACATGGGATGAATGGCATCCATAATCACAGTGCCACTGGTTGTGACATCACAAAATCCCTTGCATGTAGTCATATCAACACCACTAACATGACCAACACCTCAGAGACCAGGTAGCCAGTCAACACAATTCCTGGGGTTACTACATAGTGGTGTCCCTTGCAACAGCCTTGCCTCATAGCCCAAACGCATGTGTGCTGCATCTCACAACACACTAGTCATTGCAACTGTCCCAACAGTACCCAGGCATGTGCCGGAAGCACCACCACAACACACTTAGACAACACATCCACATGAGGCAGCCATCCCTACATCATGCAGTCAGGGTGTCCCCTGGGTGCATGAACAATTTACTCAACAGGTAACGGGGGAATAGTAGGCTGAACTGGTATCATTGGTGACATGCCACTACCCAGACCAACTAAACTCAAATTGTGTTCAACCACACATATTGATGCTGAACTGAAATGTGCAACTACAGAAAATATGTACCACAGATAGCAAACAGTAGGTCACAACAGTCACAGGCACTGGATGGTGCATGGGCAAGCCCGGTGTTGGTAAGACTGCCAGTGCAGTGTACCCATTGCACATTGCACTTGGCAGTATGAATCACACGTTGGCTGGTAATATAGCTCTGTGGGGCACTTACTAGACTTTATAGATGGATAGTACCAGTTTTGGCCTGCATTGGGCGTAACAGGACACACTGCACTCAGCCCTACAAATCAGACAGTGGAAAGTCAAAGAGCATGGGCTGTGCAGGGGCCCCCAGGGGCACACCACTTAACCAACAAACATTTCATGGGGGTTACACTGCCATGCAAAGGCTGGAAGAAATGTGGAAACGTACCTGGAGGGTAATGTTAAATATATCACTGGTCTGGTGCCACAGGACAGATGACAAAGCCAGTAAGCTGCTGGTAAGCTGCCATGTCCAGGCCATTGGCCCTTGGGTCATTACACATTGACAACAGTTGCCACTACCACCTGTGCTGTAGGGGGTGAACAATTATACTGTGGCAGTCAGGTGCCCCTTGGACTGATGCACATGAAATATGAACTTGCCTCAGGCCCTGCCCTAAGTACAATTCCTGTGAAAATTGGCAATGTCAATAGACACATTTACCATCAGGCACTGTCACATACAGAATGATATACAGAGTAGAAATTTCATACACATATTGCCCATCCCTGGGTTCAACACTGTGCTTTTGTCACATGAGCTGTACTGTCACCATGCTGCTCTCATGTATCATAGTGGACATAGGTGTTTAGTAAGGTAAACAACCTACACAGACAGGAGTTGAAACAGTACTCTGCCAGGTCCATGAGTGCTATGCAAAGAAGCACACAAACAAAAACGACAACATGATGAGACATCAATGGCAACAAGAGCACAGTGTCCTGACTATGCCATCCCTGGGATGGTGCAAGGTCTCAGCACAGCATGGGTGTATGTGAAACATGTAAGATTGGGATAGGTGAAAATTGCCATGTGTGGTGCTGTGGCATGAGCACAGCAACATTGCAATGCCTCACCATGCAAATTGATGCAAAGGGAGGGTAGAACAAGATAAGAGGGTGTCAAGACACAATAGCGATAGACAACACACTCAGAAAATGTGACGCAGCCAGTAGTGGCAACTGGGCTTACATTCATGTGACATGCAGGTGGGGCATAGGGCTGTAGACTGTAGGTATGATGTACTGGAACAATCCTTTGGAACTATTGGGCGCATCATAGGCCCCTAGCACCACAGCAGCAAAACTTTCAGTGATGCTTCTGTGGTGCTAAGCACTGCACTGTATTGACAAGGTAGCGTTAAGCCACTTTTTGTGGCATTATGTCACCTTGTAAATACGTAGCCTCCTGACCATGACTGTGCGTGGAAGGTGGTGCAATGGGTGGTACTGTGGGCGTGCCACAGCAACACACATTAAATTTAGATGCTGCCTCAAATAAATGGAATATTGTAAACTTGAGGTAGGGCCAAACCTATTACACCGGCCCCAGGGGTGGCATTAGAAGGGTGCAATGAGGAGGAATATATATTAATACCTCCTTCACCTCTGCTTCTCCAATGTGTGCTGCATTCTACAGCATGCATAGAAAGAGCAAAATTCCAGAAATGATTGTTTATGAGTGTGAATGTGTTCTTTCATGCACATAAACAATCATATGTAAATGACGATTTGGCTCTTCTGAGAGTGCTGCATTCTACAGCTCACACTGAAGTGCCAAAACGTCATTGCTGATTCTTAATGTGCAGGAAGGGACACCTTCAGGCACATAAACAGTCATACCCCTCAACATATACATCCTTGCATGATGCCTGAGATGATGCTGGCAGCTGAATCTTGCACCAGCAGGGGGGACAACACGGGGTGGCTAATATTCACTTACATACGGTGCATCCTTGTGTCACCAAAGTGAAGCAGTGCGGTGCTGATTATTTTTGCACAGCACTGTGCTGCACCACATTTACATCAACATGGGCCTATTATGACAATGAGCCTCAAATATCAAGTCAGTGACTTGACTTGTCAACTGCCACAACACAGACAGACTGATTTTATACCATCTCATTGTAGAGGGTGATGGCTCTCCTGCGGATTTGCCTGTCCTGGAGTGCCCTGATGACCTGGATGACCAGTTGGCAACTATCAGCCAAGAGACCCCCCCAAGAAGTCCTTGTGAACCTGCCGACACCACCTCCAGTTGCAAGAAGGAGTATTGAAGTAGCAGACATCTCACAGGCCCCCCTTAGCACCCCAACAGTACAACCTGCCAGCACCAACACAGTAGAGGACTCCAAGGACCCAGGCACCGGTTGTGAGAGGACAGTGGTAGGAATCCAGCGTGAGCTGGCCAAGGATGTGCGTGTGGGGATGCAAACGATGACAGCCAGCCTTGAGGGGATCGCCGCAACAGACCAGACAGCAGCCAACCGAAGCACACACTCCCCAATTCATGGAATCCAGGAATGTCTGAGGGACATAGCTGCTGCCATGAGGGAGAGACCACAACAACTGTCCTCCCAATCTGGCAGCAGTGTGCCTGAGGACAATAAGGACTCCATGCACTGGGAAATGGTCTCCCTCAGGGCAGACTTGGCTGCCTACCACAGGGATGTCACAGCTATACTTAAAAATCAGCAGCTCCTCCTTGCTGTAGTGATACCATATGTAGTGCCACAAATGGCAGCTGCCGGGAATTGGGAGTCCACATTTGCAACCACTGAGGTGTGTGTGGCCCCTTCTACCTCCCCATTACCACCACCAAGGGTAGAGGAGGCACAACATAAATTGGAGGATGAAAATGTGGAACAGATCATCTTCACCCGTAGGAGTTCCCAGTAATACCATCCCATGCCACATGGGCAGTATTTTCCTTAGTCCTGTGCTTGACCTCATGCCAGTGTTAGCAATCTGACAGATATGCACTCCTCCTCAACACACTGCCAGGGCCACCGACCGCGGGAGGACCGCCAACAGGCTGGCGGTGCTCCCATGGGCATTCTGACCGCGGCCGTACAGCTGCGGTCAGAAACGGGAAACCGGCGGTGTCCCGCCAGTTTCCCACTGCCCAAGGGAATCCTCCATGGCGGCGCTGCAGGCAGCGCCGCCATGGGGATTCCGACCCCCTTACCGCCAGCCTGGCTCTGGCGGTTTTGACCGCCAGAACCTGGCTGGCTGTAACAGGTGTTGTGGGGCCCCTGGGGGCCCCTGCAGTGCCCATGCCAATGGCATGGGCACTGCAGGGGCCCCCTAGCAGTGCCCATGCCAATGGCATAGGCACTGCAGGGGCCCCCTAACAGGGCCCCACCAAGATTTTCAGTGTCTGCCAAGCAGCTGCAGGCAGCGCCGCCATGGGGATTCCGACCCCCTTACCGCCAGCCTGGCTCTGGCGGTTTTGACTGCCAGAACCTGGCTGGCGGTAACGGGTGTCGTGGGGCCCCTGGGGGCCCCTGCAGTGCCCATGCCAATGGCATGGGCACTGCAGGGGCCCCCTAACAGGGCCCCACCAAGATTTTCAGTGTCTGCCAAGCAACTGCACCCGTCGCACCCCTTCCACTCCGCCGGCTCCATTCGGAGCCGGCATCCTCATGGAAGGGGGTTTCCCGCTGGGCTGGCGGGCGGCCTTCTGGCGGTCGCCCGCCAGCCCAGCGGGAAACTCAGAATGACCGCCGCAGTCTTTCGACCGCAGTACGGTCTTCTGGCGGTTCCCGCCAGGCGGGTGGCTTCAGCCGCCCACGGAGGTCAGAATGACCCCCAGAGTGTCAGTACAAGAGTGCATGAATATGTGTGAATATGGTACCTACATGTTGTACGTTGATGTTGTCCTCATCCCCTACAAGCAATTCACTGAATATTTGACACATGTATGCTACACCCACTACATACTGCAAGAATGGATGTCAAACAGTAATCAGGCAATATCCTCAGCTGGGAGTACCAGTAGAACACATTGGTGTGAAACAGAGGGACTCAAACTCATCCATTATTGCCACTGGTCAGTTTAGCAGGAATGGAATGATATGTAGGCTGTTGTAAAATGTCCCACAGTGCCCAACATTCCAAAACAAAACCCATACAATGTCAGCTGAATTCCCACACCTAACCTGTCCTATACATGGTCAACATAGTCAGCTTGAGTGGTGGGAACACTGGATGGCAGGGGCACAGGTAAGTAGATGTGTTGTAGCTGCCAATGTGACAGCTCAGTCATAAGGAGGTGTTGAACATGTCAAGAGAGGGATTTGGATGCAGGACGTTGTCCCCAGGACAACACATCATTTGCACTGTACACCCACGGGAAGTCCCTGAGTGTCAAAGCCCAGCTCACCTGAGTTCTTGTTCAGTTCTGATGGAGGTTGAAGACAATCCGACCCCACCCTGAAACTGCTTGTTTCAGCACACTAGTTTTTAAAACAGGGCACTAAGAACAGAAGCTCAAGGGAAGGGGGGAAGTGGATAAAATAAAAAAAAAAGAGACAACACCGTTCTTGCGTTTCCACTGTTGAAGTGCTGCACAAATCTGCGGCCCTTTCTGACTTCTGTAGAAACTGGTGCCTAATGAAACATAAACAAAGAACAGATAAGTGCAACCTATTCCTAAATGGGTTCCTAACTATCCCTTTATTTATTAGAAATTCTCTTCTAAAAGTACCTCTTGGATCCTGGTCTCTAGTTTCCAGGTTTGGAATGTGTTACTGCTCTGGGATGTGTTTTCTATTACTGTAAAGCTTCTAAAACATTAAACAAATACCATTATCAGAATTACCAATATCAAACATTCATCATAATATAACTAAAGCCTAAATTCCCAATAGCAGACTCACTTTTCGCATATTTCCAGAATCTTTCATAAAACAAATACTGTACTTTTACATCAAAATACAGCATCTAATTTGTGCAAGTCCTTGATTTACTGTTTGCCTTGCTGTCAATGGTTTCCACTGTTCGATTCCCAAAAGTTCCATGAAAAAAAACAATGTCCGCTTCACAAAGTCCTGCAAAATACTCCTGCAACAAAGAGCCTGAATCACAATGCTCGTGGAAGGCACTTCGCCTCAAACTGTCTATACACGAATCCAGAAATTGCCGTCAAAGCTCCCTCAGGTAATAAAAAGTTTTGCACTTACTTGTTGCTGGCAAGAGATACTGATCAGTCTAACCTTGTCTTCTTTCTCTTTTGCAGGTTACTCGTAGGAGAGAGGCTGAGGCAAGGAGGAACCGGAAACCAGAAGAAGGAAGAGCCAGCAGCTGCGCCCATTGAAGTCAAAGAAAGTCTGTAAAGAGCAGGAGTGCCAGCGCCGAGGGATCTGTTCTCAGGTAAGCGGGACGTAGACGAGCACAAGCACTGGGTGAGGCTCGGGGGATGCCTTTTATAGACAGGGCTGGGTGTGGTTCGAAGAGCTGGGTGTGGTTTGAAGGGCTGGGTGTGGTCCTCACATGCTGCACATGTTCTTGGAAGGTGTGCAGAGCTGGGTGTGGTTTGAAGAGCTGGGTGTGGTCCTCACATGCTGCACATGTTCTTGAAAGGTGTGCAGAGTTTCAGTTATTATGCAAATGAGTTGGATTAACACATGGCCTAGGGAGGAGTGTTTTAAAGAAGCCTTGGTAAAAGCAAGGCCCAATGTGTAAACAAAACAGCACATTAAACAACATACACAGAAGCCTAGGGGGGGGGGAAGGTGAGATAACAAGAAAGGCTTTCAATAGTAAGTTTAAAAGGGAGCTATTACAGAACCCACTAGTGCAGTGAGAGGGGACATGCTCTTTGCTGTGTACAAACCCTAACAGTTGCCCCCCTCAAAGGCCCTCCTACAGGACGGGGTTTTCCTGGATTTTTTAAATAAAACCGTCTAATCAGCTGTGGGGCATGTACATATGATGCTGGTTCCCATGAATTCTCAGATTCATCATATCCTTTCCATTCTACTAAATAAAACAGACGTCCACTAATTCTTTTTGAGTCTTTTATGCTTTTCACTTCATATTCCAGATTTCCCTTAATTGGTATGGGTGGAGGTGGTGGTTCAGGTCGTGTTTTTGAGTTGTACGGCTTAAGCAAGGACACATGGAATGTAGTATGTACTGGATATTCTTTTGGTGAATCTAATTTTACTGTTACCGGGTTTACTATGGCAGTTATACTAAAGGGTCCAATGAAACGTGGTTGCAGCTTTCGGGATCCCTCTATGTTTAGGTTTTTTGTGGAGAGCCATACCTTGTCACCAATTTTATACATTGGGGCCTCAGACCTGTGTTTGTCTGCTTGTCTTTTCATGCTTTCCTTGTACTTTAATAAATGTTTCCTGGCTTTGTCTTGTATGTCACCTAACCTCGTTAGTCTATCCGTTACTGTAGGCAACAGGGAATCTTCTAACAAAATGGGTATAGCTCTTGGATGATACCCCTGCAAGAAATAGAATGGTGAGCAAAGTAGAGCTGAATGCTCAGTATTATTATAAACAAACTCTGCTACAGGAAGAGCTTCCAACCATTCACTAGAATAATCAGCCAATAAACAACGTAGCGTTTGAAGTAAGGTTTGGTTCAGTCGTTCAGTCTGTCCATCTGTCTCTGGGTGGAAAGCAGTGGATAAGGCCACATCTATTTTCAGTTTTTCACATAATTTTTTCCAAAATCTGGAGTTGAACTGGCTCCCTCGGTCTGACACCACTTTGCTTGGCAAACCATGTAAACGCACAATTTCCCTTATAAAAATATCGGCAAAATCTGCCGCCGTGGGTAATTTCCGTAATGGTACAAAATGTGCCATTTTAGATAAAAAATCCACTATAACCAACACTGTTGTGAAGGATTTTACAGGTGGTAAACCTACAATAAAGTCTACGCTCACAGTGTGCCAAGGTTGTTTGGGTGTTGGCATTGGTATTAACAAGCCGTCAGGAGCCTTATGAGAAGATTTATGTCTTGCACAAATTGGACAGGTAGTGACAAATTGCTTAATGTCCTTTCTTATAGTGTCCCACCAAAAGTGTTTTTGCACATTTTCCAGGGTTTTTACCCAACCAGGATGACCTGCCAACGGTGAGGCGTGATGCCAAATTATCACCTGTGTTTGTAATTCAGAGGTGGGCACTAACAGCATGTTGTCGTGATACAATAAACCTCGTTGTATTGTGTTATGGGAATCCTTTAACCAATCCTGAGGTGCTATTTGCATGTGTGCATTATATAGATCTGTGATGAAATCCTTCTGTTGTACTGGTGCCAACAACTTTTGGGGAGGAATAATGGGTTCTCCTATTTTATCTTGTTTCATGTCTGAGGTATGTCCGTATCTAGATAACACATCAGATTGAATTTGTTGTGCACCTGGTCTATAGGTTATAACAAAGTAAAATGTGCTAAAAAAAATTAACCAGCGCATCTGACGTGGTGTTAGTGCTTTAAGTGATCCAAAAAACTGTAGGTTCTTATGGTCAGAAAAGATTGTAACTGGGTACTTGGCTCCCATTAAATGGTGCCTCCATTCTGAAAAGGCTACTTTGATAGCTAGTAGTTCCCTTTCAGCCACAGTGTAATTTTGTTCAGCTGGCAATAACTTTTTGGAATAGAAGGCTATAGGATGTAACTGGCCATCTACTGCATCTCGTTGAGAGAGAACTCCTCCTAAAGCTACTTGTGAAGCATCTGCTTCAACAAAAAAGGGCAAGTCAGGATCAGGATGTTTCAGAATTGGGGCTGAAGTGAACTTTTGTTTTAGGAGTTGAAAGGCGTGTGCCGCCTCATCAGTCCAAAGAAATCGTTGCCCTTTCCGCAACAAGGTAGTTATTGGGGCCGCAATGTCTGCAAAATGTGCAATAAACCTCCTATAAAAATTGGCGAAACCCAGAAATTTCTGAATATCTTTTACAGAGGATGGTTCTGGCCAATCAGCAATAGCACTGATTTTCTTTACATCCATAGTTATTCCTTGAGGTGACAGGCAGTATCCTAAAAAGTCCACCTTGTTGACATTAAAAGTACACTTTTCTAACTTAGCAAAAAGATGATTTTCTTTTAACTTTGATAATACTGCACGAACATGTTGGGTATGTTCTTCTGAGTTCTTAGAGTAAATGAGGATGTCGTCTATGTATACTATGACACAAACGTCCAGGAATTCGTGTAGGACCTCATTTAAAAGAACTGAAAGGCCGCAGGGGCATTACATAACCCAAAGGGCATTACTGTGTACTCAAATAAACCAAACTTTGTCTTGAAAGCTGTCTTCCACTCATCCCCCTCTTTTACTCGGACCAGGTGGTAAGCTCCCCGCAGATCTAGTTTAGTGTATACAGTAGAATGTCTTAATTGATCCAACAACACAGGTATTAGAGGAAGAGGATATTTATTCTTTATTGTAGCCTTATTTAGTCCTCTATAATCAATACAGGCGCGCAGGGATTTATCCGGCTTCGGGATAAAAAAGAGTGGAGATGACACTGGAGATGTGGAATGACGTATGAACCCAGACTGTAGTAGGTCATCTAGGTAGGTTCTTAAGTATTTGGTTTCTTCGTCAGTCAAAGCATATACTCTGTTATTAGGTAAAGGGGCCCCTGGGATAAGATCTATACGGCAGTCATAAGACCGATGTGGGGGCAGCACACTAGCCTTTACTGGATCAAAGACGTCTTTAAAGTCAGAATATTCAGGAGGGAGACTTGGTTCATCTTGTGTAACACTAGCACAGTGTAATACTGTGCTCTGTTCTGTACCTGCTTCTTGATAGCAATTGGTTCTACAGAAAGAGGAATCCAAAGTAACAGTTCTATTCACCCAATCAATTTTTGGGTTATGAGTTGTTAACCAGGGTACCCCGAGAATCAAACCAAAATTAGGAGTATCTATCAGATCAAAGCTAATCACCTCTGTGTGCCCGTTCTGACAGACCATAACAAGTGGACTTGTTTGTTTTGTGATTAATCCAGAGGTCAATTCTGACCCATCCACTGCACATACTGCTTCTGGACAAGGCTTTAGTCACATAGGAAGTCCTAAGATTTCAGCTAACTTATTATCCACAAAATTTCCTGTCGCGCCTGAGTCCAGTAGGACAGGGAGAGAATGCCTCACTTGGGTAGTAACAATAAAAATGACCTGAATTATGAAATGTCTAGGTATGTGCGGTACCCTGAAGGCTGCAGCATTAGAGGTTTGATTAAGATGTTTTCTCGAACAAGTAACCTCTCCCCTTGTCGAGCTTAATCGTTTCCCGATTCAGTTGAGGAGGTGGAGGAAACAGCACCCTTTTGTGGAGTTTTAGGCTTTACTGGACATTCTCTGGCAAAGTGACCTGCCCTGCCACAATATAAACATAATTGAAATTTTCTCCTTCTTTCTTTTTCCTCTGATGTGAGTGGACCTCTGAGTGTCCCTATTTGCATAGGCTCTGGTTCAGGGAGTTTATTATCTGTGTCTTTCTTCTCGTGTCTAATAAAAGTTAACCGTGATTCCAGTTTGTATTTATCTCTCTTTCTTTCTCCTAGTCTATGTTCTAATTTCACAACTAAATCTACAAAGTCCGAATAGTCTTTTGGCAAATCAACGATATGAGCCAGCGCGTCTTTTAACTCGTCTCTCAAACCTTTATAAAAAAGGGAGACACGCTTTTCTTCTGGCCACTGTGTCTCGGTGAGTAAACGATTAAAACTAGTGAGATAGGTCAATAAATCCTTGTTACCTTGTTTAAGATTTAAAAGCTCATTATCACTTGCCTGCATGAAAGTGTGTTTTGCAAAAAGGCTGGTCATGGTACGTTTAAATTGATTCCAATTATGGAGGATGGGATCATCTCTATCCACGAAAGGAATTGACCAATTGGCTGCTGTGCCACCCAAATAAGACAAGACGAATGCCACTTTCGTATCATCAGTAGGGAACTGTTGTGGCTTACAAATGAAGTGTAATTGACATTGATTGATAAAAACATGGAATTTGTTACTATCTCCATGAAAACGTTAAGGTGCTGCTAAGGGCACAACATTAGGAACATTAACAGTAACCTCAACTGGGGAAGGCAAAGTTGTATGTTTTGATGGCGCCCCTGTCTCTGAGGAGGTTTTAAACAAAGGCGTAGAAGCTGTGTTCCACTGAGATCCCCTAAATTTATACCTGCTTAAATCCTGTTTTAAAGAGGTATTCTCCATCTTTAATCTCTCTATTTCCTCTTGCATATGTTGCAAGATGCCAGACACTGATTCATTATGAGCCAAGTCCTCATTTAGGGCCTGCGCCATATCCGTGACGTCAATGCCCTCTATTTCTTCCCCGGTATTCATCGTCCACCAGAACTGAAATTTTTTAAGGCTTGTGCTTCTGTCAAAGCCCAGCTCACCTGAGTTCTTGTTCAGTTCTGATGGAGGTTGAAGACAATCCGACCCCACCCTGAAACTGCTTGTTCCAGCACACTAGTTTTTAAAACAGTGCACTAAGAACAGAAGCTCAAGGGAAGGGGGGAAGTAGATAAAATAAAAAAAAAAGAGACAACACCGTTCTTGCGTTTCCACTGTTGAAGTGCTGCACAAATCTGCGGCCCTTTCTGACTTCTGTAGAAACTGGTGCCTAATGAAACATAAACAAAGAACAGATAAGTGCAACCTATTCCTAAATGGGTTCCTAACTATCCCTTTATTTATTAGAAATTCTCTTCTAAAAGTACCTCTTGGATCCTGGTCTCTAGTTTCCAGGTTTGGAATGTGTTACTGCTCTGGGATGTGTTTTCTATTACTGTAAAGCTTCTAAAACATTAAACAAATACCATTATCAGAATTACCAATATCAAACATTCATCATAATATAACTAAAGCCTAAATTCCCAATTTCAGACTCACTTTTCGCATATTTCCAGAATCTTTTATAAAACAAATACTGTACTTTTACATCAAAATACAGCATCTAATTTGTGCAAGTCCTTGATTTACTGTTTGCCTTGCTGTCAATGGTTTCCACTGTTCGATTCCCAAAAGTTCCATGAAAAAAAACAATGTCCGCTTCACAAAGTCCTGCAAAATACTCCTGCAACAAAGAGCCTGAATCACAATGCTCGTGGAAGGCACTTCGCCTCAAACTGTCTATACACGAATCCAGAAATTGCCGTCAAAGCTCCTTCAGGTAATAAAAAGTTTTGCACTTACTTGTTGCTGGCAAGAGATACTGATCAGTCTAACCTTGTCTTCTTTCTCTTTTGCAGGTTACTCGTAGGAGAGAGGCTGAGGCAAGGAGGAACCCGTAACCAGAAGAAGGAAGAGCCAGCAGCTGCGCCCATTGAAGTCAAAGAAAGTCTGTAAAGAGCAGGAGTGCCAGCGCCGAGGGATCTGTTCTCAGGTAAGCGGGAGGTAGACGAGCACAAGCACTGGGTGAGGCTCGGGGGATGCCTTTTATAGACAGGGCTGGGTGTGGTTCGAAGAGCTGGGTGTGGTTTGAAGGGCTGGGTGTGGTCCTCACATGCTGCACATGTTCTTGGAAGGTGTGCAGAGCTGGGTGTGGTTTGAAGAGCTGGGTGTGGTCCTCACATGCTGCACATGTTCTTGAAAGGTGTGCAGAGTTTCAGTTATTATGCAAATGAGTTGGATTAACACATGGCCTAGGGAGGAGTGTTTTAAAGAAGCCTTGGTAAAAGCAAGGCCCAATGTGTAAACAAAACAGCACATTAAACAACATACACAGAAGCCTAGGGGGGGGGGGGAGGTGAGATAACAAGAAAGGCTTTCAATAGTAAGTTTAAAAGGGAGCTATTACAGAACCCACTAGTGCAGTGAGAGGGGACATGCTCTTTGCTGTGTACAAACCCTAACACTGAGACCCAAGCATATGACACATGAAGTGAGTGGGTACCCAATAATATTTATTATGATAACAAAATAAATTAAAAAATAGTTATTAACACCTATCCTAACCTAACCTATCCTAACTATACACAACCCACAACAGACCCTAACTGCTCTATGCTATACT
Source organism: Pleurodeles waltl (assembly GCF_031143425.1). Lineage (NCBI taxonomy): Eukaryota > Metazoa > Chordata > Amphibia > Caudata > Salamandridae > Pleurodeles > Pleurodeles waltl. The sequence goes on from NC_090440.1 coordinate 1,103,089,876, forward strand.
TACCTAACACATTTAACGACACACTCTAAAAATCCCCCCCCCTTATATCACAGGACACGTGCAGGACAAAATACACTAAACTACACATTTCCTAACTATGACTAAACAAATATATATTTTTTGTAGTTTTATTTTTGTATAAACATATAATAGCCCCAACATCACCCCCCACCCACCCACATAGTAAAACATAAGAAGTAGAAAACCTACCCCCAAACCTACTTATCCTAACTAGCCCACTAACCTATTTCAAACTACAACTAACTCCCTAATACCCACAAAAATCCTAGAAAAAAGAGGAGGGAGGGGAGTTAACTTGGGAGGAGTAACATGATGCCATTTAGAGGTTGGTCCTTTTCAGTCGTTTCTCAAAGTTCTTTAGGGCATTTGTATTCTTGGCCACCTCCTTTTCAATGGAGTCCAACTTTTGGAGGACCTGTTGTACATCCCTCTGTACATCAGTTATGGCACTCATGTCCATGGCAGCAGATGTGGTTGGCTGTGTGATGGTACTAGAGGGTGCAGCAGCTGGAGCAATATTTATGTTGGCAGCTGTGGCCCCTGCACAGCTGTGGAGCTTGGTCCGGCCTGTGTGGGTTGTGTGGGGCCCCCCTTGGCTGGATGCCCCGCACTCACCAGTAGATCGTTCCGAGCGATAGCGGCATGCCATCCTCCTGAACCCAGATTCCACTGCCAATATATGCCTATAGCGTACTGCCCTCTTCTGAAAGGCACGGAGTTGGTCGTTATTCATGTTGGCAGCTGTTGAAATGAGACAGGCAACCATCAGTGCCAACATTGGGTGGAGTATGTACAGTAAATTAGCTTACTCTCTACATTGAATTGCACATGCACTCCTACTCACAATCTGGATGATACAATGGCCCTGATGGATGAAGCAACAACATTGCCTTAGTACCGTTTCCTTTACACCATAGCCACCCACAACAAGATTAGGTAACAAACCAAATTAGATCTGATAAGACTTTGTACCGTGTGTGACAATGCTAAGGCAGCGTCAAATTCACATTGATCAGGGCCATCTTCATATGCGTCAAATTGTCTAACATACATCCCCTGAAATATGTTTCTATTATTGGGAGTATAGGATGCTGTTGTTAATCATAAGTGTTGATAGGTACACGTGCAAGCCTGATCAATATGACTGTCACCTACACTGTAAGCATCACATCTACCTACAAATTTGTTCTTCCTAACCTCTGTGCCTCAGGGGGTCTGGTGATCCAGATCAACATCCCAACTGTCCAGGTCATCCACCAATGCATGCCCACTTATACATGTAGTCAGGGAGTGGACCATAAGTTAGATGATGACAAAACTGAAGCTGGTATCCATATGTCTACCACTTCTGCATTCATATGTCCAGGTGAAGACAACCATTGATACCTGATCAGCCAATACCATTCCTCACAAACCCATAACCATGGCAGCACATGATTAGACTTGACCTGCATGAATGCCAATACATTCCATATACGTGTCACGTAAGTGGACTACTAAATTAGTAGCACCATGCTGGGGGATAAATGCCCACACAATCCTACATGTACATTACAATACAGGGATGCACTCATTTGTCTACAAAATGGTGCATCACTGTGTTGTGGGAATGACGGTGTGTTCCCGTGCCATAGTATACACAATGGTGCGCATCTAAGTCACATGGAGCTACATGTGGCTTTTCATCATCTTGTTTGCACAATGCTGGCCATTGAGCGCCAGAAGCCACACAAGATATGACTTTCTGCACGTGCATGAGGAACCACTTAAATGAGTCACAGTGTCAACATCCAGCCTACTTTCATTTCTGATAATTTTACAGCTCATCACTTCTAAGAACGTATGACTCACTCACACAAAACACTTCAACACTACACAGGACAGACAAAATCACACTTAATGGATACATCTGGGTCCTCAAATCTTGCCACTTCGCTTATGGTGTAGGGGGAGGTCCACCTGAAATAAATGGATGGAAAACCAGGGTTAGTATCACATCACTGTCACTACTAGTGGACAACATATGGCAGTATGTACTATTTCAAAAGAGTGAGGTAATTATGCAGGTTGTGGACAGTGCAACAGACACACCACTGCAAACTCACAATCAGACTGACACTCTGGTGAATGAGAGCCATACACAGAGGCACTCTAACACTGTGCCTGAGATTCATGTAGTGCTACACCCTGCAACAACCACGTGTGGCTAATCTGTAAAAGATGAACTCCATGGAATGAGGGGGAGCTAGGTGACAGATAAATGACACAAATCTTGTGCTCTGCAAGACAACTGATTCAGGTATTCTGACTTGTCCTGCAAGGCACACAGAGGCACTTTGTGGAGGACAAGTGGCTAAATAGTCTGCAATTTCCATGCATTGAGTAATCCATGACTGATGTGTCACAGTTGGGTGATGGCATCAAATGATCCATTGCTAATGCCCCCTAAGGCGGGTATCCCCCCTTTTTAAACATAATGGGAGGGATGATGTATGTGAAAATCTGACATTATTGCACCATACATGGATTGTTATACTTTGTTATCACACTCCACTTACAAATGGTATGCTGGCAGTGTCTTGGCATATCATACATGACACAATGTTGGGACACAGATGTTGCCATGCCCCCTGAAATGTATGACTTAGTTATGGATGTGCATGACTCTCCTAACATCTGACTTGCACCGGTAAAATGGTAGGATATGTGAAGCCCATGTCTATATTGGCACAGTGACACTTCATTCTGGTTGCATGCAACCTGTCCTCAAGCATTGCATTCAGCACGCCAACACATCTGCTTCTGTCATTCAAGTGCAGTGAACAGTAATTAGTTAGCCACTGGAGTACTCACCAACAGGGCCACCAATCACCACACCAAGATGGTCCAGGAGATCCTTCTCCCTGGCCACAAGATCAGCCCAGTGATGCTTCAGCTGATGGTTGTTGTGACTGCTGTGGTACACCCTCTTCAGGTGTTGGAGCACCTTGCCCCACCGCAGCTGCCTCACCTCCGTACGGTAGCCCTGGATCACATGGCCGCCCATCTCTAGCATCAATAGGAGGTAGTGGGTTACCAGCCAAATAAAGCCTCCCAGCTTCTCCTCCCCCATTCGGGTCTGCCTCCCTCTGCCGGACATTGCACTGGGGTACAGGTTGAAAAAATTTAAAAAGTAGTATTAAGAAACAGAAATAATGAAAGGAAGCTTAACACCCACAAATTCATTTCCCATTACATCACTTCCTATGCCCTTGCGCCACGATATCTGTTATGCGTGCATTTTTTTTACATCTGATATTTGCGTTAGTATTTCAGACCCATTACTTACGTGCGTCTATTTATATTGATGCATTACCCTTATGCATCGAATTAGCAGTAAATCAGCATTGCGATGAGTGCGAAGGTGGAAAATATGCTAAGGGCCCATGAGTCATGTATTTTGCGTTTGCAGATATTTTCTATGCATTGGGGTATTATTTTTTCCTCTATTCTTTGATTGCGTGTTTTTGACATTTGTTAATATTTGCACCATGTATCAACATACACATTGTATGTGCTGGGCTGCAGTATGGCATTTTGTGTATGGCCACAGGTGGTAGTCAATTGTACAATGTGATGTGTGTGTGATTGCTGTGTTACACCAATATGTGTGTTACAGAATCAACAGCATGCAAATGTATACACATCATTCATATGTCTGTAAGTGTGACAACAGTGTATCCACATATGTATGGCAGGCAGTACTATGCAAGAGTCATGGTATGTGATTGTCAATTGTGTTCACGTATGTGCTGTGTGTAGTGTCTTACAGAGCATTACATTTCATACAACATTCACAGCTCAGGCATTGTTGATGATGGCTGATGAATGCAATCTGGCAAATGTGACCTGACAAATGTCTCCATATGTTGATCTTGAGTATATGGAAGACTTGTGTGTGGACTACACATATGTCTGACATGTATACATCTTTGCCACAGACTGTGATTGACACACACTGCCTACATTCCAACCATATCACGTATTGAACACAATAGACAGTTGAAAATCATAAACTTTTGCTTTGTAATTACAATTACTTTGTGGTGGACCTGCAGCCCTAGCTGCATTTGTTCTCATCCATTCTGATGTGCATTCCACAGTCATGTCCGTGCAAAGTGTGAGGTCATGTGTACCCTGTGGCAGGACTGGGCCCCATGGCAGTGGCAGGAGTGATTTCAAGGGATGTACTGCACATGTTCCATATCTCCCATTGCTTGTCATACCTGGGCTAATCATTTTGAGCATTGTCACCAATGATGTCCCAACTTTGTCACACATGCTCCATGCAGCCATTGCAACTTTCACACTGAATTGTGTTAGTGGTCTGTTCAAACATTACAGTCTCACCATATTTTGACATCCACTGCCTCATGTGTGGGCCCCTTATTTAGCTCATTTTTCAACATGCTGTTGTGTGTGATGAGCTATTGTTATACAAGTTGGCAACATGGATGTGATTAGTATGTTCTGGTCCACAAACTGTGTCCTTTAGTTGCCACATTCAAGTAATGGGGCTAATTGTGATGTGTGTGATGGGAGCCGATCACTCTTATGCTTCACATGTGATGTTTCTAAAGTACTCTTCAGATCTGTATTTGTGACATGATGCCTGAGGTTAGACTCTTAATCCTAAGGTATATGTTGGAGAGATTGAAGATACTAAAGCTGCATTGTGTGAATAAGTGAGATGTTTATTGACAAAATGTACAAGATGAGTTACGTGATGATTATGTGAAGAAGTTCTGTACAATGTGCAGTCTGCGGCGAATCCCAGCAGCTGTGTTGTGGTCTTCCCCCTCATTTTCTTCTCCACCATTCTCCTCCTCCTCCTCAGGCAGGTCATCAACCTGCTCATATAATGCTATGTTCATCAGTACACATATGTTGTGCAGGATAGCACCAGTCAATATGATCTTGCAGACCATTTGTGGGGCATATAGGAGACTGCCTCCTGTGATTCAGGCACTTCAATCTGGACTTCAGGATGCCAAAGGTCCTCTCCAACAATGGTCCGTGTCCTCTGATGTCCATCTTTATATGCACGCTCTGCTGGTGTGCTTGGGTTGTGAAATGGGGTCATTATCCAATGCTGTATGCCATAACCCAGATCGGCTGCAAAAGTTTACAGGAGTAATTTGTTGTTAGGGCTTGCAACAGGGAAGTCATGTAGCATGTCTGTTGATATTAGGAGCTGGTTGTGGCTCATATGTATTTGTGTTTTGGTGTGAGTTCCTATCCTTGTGAGATCTTTCCTCAGAACTAGGTTGTTGGACATTACAATCTTGTGTTTGGGTCAAGGACCTGGAACATTTGATTTCGATTCTACACTGATAGTCATTATGTATGTATCATGCATTGTGTAGTGCACCTTTGTATCAATTTGCTATCACTAGGGTGGACATGACACATCTTAACAACACAATGAGGTCAGATGTGGTGGCAACATGGCAGCACTACAGTGCCTGGACATCCCATCCCTTTTGACATGTGTCATTGCAGATGAGGAGTGACACTTAGGACCTATGAAATTGGTCATGTGAATGCACTACATGTCTCCTAAATTGGCTGTTGTGTCCTGCAACATTTAAACTATGCAAGAATGCCCCATGTGTGACATGTTACTTGGCAACTCTTTGTTATCCCCTGTGCCAGTTGCTCATGTGCAGCCGTGCACCAACACTCCCTACACTACAGCAGGATAGTGGCTATCTGCCTTGTGGCGGTGGATGTCTCTGTGTAGGACGGTACACCACCCTGGACATGTGCTTTTTTGATGGCCAATTCGCCCTTCCTATGTGTGCAGCTGTGTGCAGCATGTATTTGTGCCACATTCATCTGAGTTCATAGCACAGTCTACTTTCTTTTTGCAACCAGCATACTACACCCCTGGGGTGGTATTTGTTGTTGGCACTTCCTCAGGTTGTAGGGGACAGCTACATGTAAGTCTGCACCATCATGCGATGTATCTTGTCGTGACAGACCTGTAGCGAGAAACATTGCACACCCCTTCCGTGCTAAACACAGCACGGGAAGGTGGCCAATTTACAATGTGGCTTCAAGTAATGATGAAATGGTCATCTGCAAGATGTACATTCAGTGCAGGCCATTGCTATGGAACTATGGGCTGTTACATTATTGCCTTGGTGTTCCTGAGTGCATGGGCGTAGGAAGTGTGGGGGATGCGGGGGATATGTCCCCTCCAGATTTTGGAGTGTGGGGGACACGGGGGACAAGGGTGGGGGGGACGAGGGGAAAGAAGAATTTTCCCTTCTCCTGTAATTCGCAGGGCCATTAGCGCATGAAAGCGCTACCTATACTGGCCCTGCACTTGACCTGTGACCTGGCTCCAGGACACTCGCCCTCTGCCCTTTTGTTGTGCTGCAGCACACAAGGGATTCTTTCTCACCTTGTCCCTCAGCAGTCTGCACTTCTGAGAACAAAGGGAGAAGAGAGGCCCTTAGTTGATTGCTGTCTGCATCCCGTCCCTCCTGAGCTCTACCCTTCCCTTCCCTTGAAGATCGAACCCTGAAGACAGCAGCAAGATTTGAAGAATATAAGGAGGTTTGTGTAATTAAATAAAGTTTTGCCAAGTAACTCCCTTTCTTTTTAAATACAGTGTTGTGTTGCAGAGTATCTCCCTTTCTAAAAACAGTATTGTTGAGTTACTGTGAGATATGAGCAGGGCAGGCTTTAGCGTGCTAGTGGCACCCTGTGCGCCAATGTTTGTTAGGGCTCCCCTTTCTTTTGCCTCTCTCTCACTCTCTTCCCTCCTCTGTCTCCAGCTTGCCTGCCCCAGTGCTAATTATTGTCCCCTAAATTGACATCCTGCCCCCCCCAACATTTCGGTCCCCTGTCTCTCCCTCAGCCTTCCTGGTATTTGTGAAAGCCTGCTCTGAAGGCCAAGGGCTGTCTGTAAACCTCATTTCCTGCCAATGGCCTGTACATGCGAAGCCAGCACTGTGCAGCTCACAGGCTTTACAGGACTTCACAGGCTGTGGTGGAACAGAGCCTGACACTGCTGGATGGACAGCGGAGAGACCAGCAATCAGCATGGGTCCCAGAAAGAACCAGATGGCCTGAGAGATGCACAGGACTAGGTAAGGCAGCTAGGGCGATGCAACCGGTGCTGCCGCACTGGGTGCTGACTTAGGATGGGGGTGCTGTGTTTGCAAGTATATTGTGACTTTAAAAGCACCTGCTGGATGTTCTTTGCCACCAACAGTTTTCAGGCAACAATAAAAATCTTAATATAATTCCGGTGATTAATGGTCATTCTGGAGAGAGATTGAAGTTTTGTCTAGTGGAAGTTTTGACTCATCATACCGTACAGGGTTACTATGCCTGCTACAAAGGCCGTCTACATGCAGATCACAAAGTGTATATAATGTGAATAGGTTAGTGGGTTACTGCTTTTGTCAGATGCAGAAAAGTACCCTCTTTTTGGCATGGTTACCCCACTTTTTGCCTGTTGTCAGTATGTTTTGACTGTGTTCACTGGGATCCTGCTAACCAGGACCCCAGTGCTCTCTCCCATTAAATTTGGTTGCTTGGACCACACACACCCCACACTTGGCATACTGGTGCCCCTTATAAGTCCCTAGTATATGGTACCCAGGTACCCAGGGCATTGGGGGATCAGAGGTTCCCCATGGGCTGCAGCATTTATTATGTATTATGCCATCCATAGGAGCCCATGTAAACGGTGTCTGCAGGCCTGCCATTGCACCCTGCGTGAAAAAGGTGCATGCACCCTTTCACTTCAGGTCACTGCACCAGGTCACTGTATGTCACCCCTATGGTAGGCCCTCCTAGCACAGAGGGCAGGGTGCAAGTACCTGTGTGTGAGGGCACCTCTGCAGGAGCAGAGGTGCCCCCACGAACTCCAGCTCCATTTTCCTGGACCTCGTGAGTGCGGGGACGCCATTTTACGCTTGTACTGGACATAGGTCACCACCTATGTCCAGCTACATAATGGTAACTCCAAACCTGGGCATGTTTGGTAACAAACATGTCAGAATCATACCCCAATACTATTGTCAGTATTGATTGTATGATTCCGTGCACTTTGGGGGCTCCTTAGAGGATCCCCAGCATTGCTCCTACCAGCTTTATGGGGTCTTCCGGACAGCCCACGCTGCTTCCAACCCTCAGACAGATTTCTGCCCTCCTTCTGCTGCTTGAGCAGATCATGCCCAGGAAGGCAGAACAAAGGATTTCCTTTGGAAGAGGGAGGCAACACCCTCTCCGTTATAAGGCTTGGGAGAGGTAGCCTCGCCAAGCTACTATTATGCTCTGAAGGGCACATTTGGTGCCCTCCTTGCATAAACCAGTCTGTACTAGTTCAGGGACCTCAGCCCCTACTCTGGAGTGAAACTGGACAATGGAAATGGCGTAACCACTCCCCTGTCCATCACCACCCCAGGGGTGGTGCCCAGAGCTACTCCAGGTGGCCACTTGATTCTTCCATCTTGAATCCAAGGTTGGCAGAGGCCTCTGTGAGAATCTGAGTGGCCAGGTCAGGGAGGTGACATCACAGCCCCTTCCTAGGTGGTCACCAGGCTAGGTGACCAATCCCCCTTTCTGGGCTATTTTTGGTTTCCCTCTTGGGTGGGTCCTCAGATTTGACGTGCAAGATTCCAGCAGGACTCCTCTGCAATGTTTACTTTGACTTCTGGCCACTGGAACCGCAACTGGACTTCACAGAAACCTACAATCTGCAGCTCCAGTGACACATTCGCCATGCAACATTGTTTCTCTGACTCCTTCCAGCAACTGCAACATTTGCCCAGCTGTGCTTCCTCTGAGGGCAGCAAGTCTTCGGTCTGCATGAGAAGAAAGAAGGAAAATTCCTTGGAGTGAAGGAGTCACTTACCTGCATCCGCAGGCACCAACTGCAACAACAACCGGCTGCGGGGATCTCCTCTCCTCCTGAGCTGCGTGGATCCTGCATCAGGGGTGGTAGTCTGGAGTGGTCTCCTTGGTCCTCTCTACCAGCTGCCCAACTTTGGGGTAGGTAGGTCTTTGCCTTCCCATGCAGGACAGTACCCCCATGCACTGCGTCTCTTGCAGCTACCAAGGCTTGTTGTTACCTCCTCCAAGGGATCTTCAGGCTCCGTGTAGCCTCAGCACCTGGCACTCTTCTCTGTGAAGCACAGCCCTCAACGTGCTTCATCTGTGAAGTGGACCTCTGTTCATGTGTGCTGTGGGCCTCTCTACAGCTCCTGGGCTCCTTGCCTGTAGGTCTTCTGTGGGGGCTGCCTCTCCTCCTCCAGACTCTCTGCCTTGCTGATGGTCACCTGGACCTTTCTGGTCCCCAGCAGCTCCACTTTTCTCTTACTGCGACATTTGCTTTTGCCAAGGCTTGTTGGTGGGTTTTCCACACCACAGACTGACTGCAATTCTTCATCTGGCATGGGACGTCAACTGCATCACCTAGGAACTCTTCATCTGTTCCAGTGCTGCATTGCTGACCATCTTCGTCTCCCCGTCGACCAACTCCTGCATCCATAGATGGGTGGGTAGTGGCTCCGGCCATGACCGGACCATCCTACGTAAACTGGACTTGGTGCCCTTCTTTTCCAGGTCTTACTCTTCCAGGATCCACCTCTAGTTTCTTGCAGTCTTGTCTGCGTTTTGCAATATCCTTCTATGTAGTCCTTTTGGTGGGTCAGGGAAAAAACAGTAACTTACCTCTTTTCTCCTGGTCGCTGGGGGGCACTCTGGTACTTACCTTTGGGATTTCCTAGTTCCTCCAGCTCCCCTCTACCATTTCCACGTCCTTGGGTGGGGACCCAGCTTTTGCATTTTACTTTCTTATATATGGTCTGGTCCCCTCTAGGCCTTCAGTATTGCCTACTGCTTTTCACTGTTTTCTATTGCTTTTCATGCCAATTTGTGATTGCTGCTGTACATACAATAGTGTGTTACTTACATCCTATTGGAGTATTGCCTATCTAGTGTTTTAGTGTTTGTGTTACTGTAATAAGGAACCTTTATTTTCGTAACACGTATTTCTTTCATGTGTGTAAGTGCTGTGTGACTACAGTGGTATTGCATGATTTTTTCATGTGTCCTAGATAAGTCTTGGCTGCTCATCCACAGCTACCTCTAGAGAGCCTGGCTTCTAGACACTGCCTACACTTCACTAATAAGGGGATACCTGGACCTGGTATAAGGTGATAATACCATAGGTACTCACCACACACAAGGCCAGCTTCCTACACCAGAGAGCTCCTTTTTTGTCCCCTGCAATTTATGAATGAAAACTGAATATAGAACAGTGAGCAATGAACTCATCAAAGAGCTACATGCAAACATCAAGGTATAGATTAGAGCGTCATGATTTCCCCCCACTTTTTCATTAACTTAATGCTGCAAAACAAGTTGATTTGAGCGCAAATCAGTTCTTATTATTAAAGAGAGCCCCCAACCATGGTGTTATGTTTTAAATTCTGAGTTTGCGCTTCTCCAGATAAAGCACTCTGAAACTATACCTGCTACCAGTATGGATGACCTGTGACACCTACACCTTGTAGTCCTCTGTCTTATGTAACATTTCATATACACTGATTTACACATATATGATGATTGTCTCTGCGTAATGTCTGTGTGATGTAAAGTGCTTTGACACCATAGACTGGTATGAGTGATGAATGATGGAACAACACATGTGTATATCGTGCATGCCTTAACATCGCGGTCTCAACAATGACCGTGTCTTTACTACGCATGCCTTTCCAACGAATTTCATTGTAAAAGCATGTTTGGTAAAGGAACATGCGTGGTAAATTCTCCCTACCCTGCCCCCTTACACCTGATACCATACTACACCCATCCAAGCACTTAAAACTGCCCCTGCCCTGAGCCCTAAACCCCCCACCCTGAGCCCTAAAAGTAATCCTGCCCTGTCCTAAAAACTACCCGACCCCCACTCTGAACCCTAAAACCTACCCTGAACTGCTCTAAAAACTACCTTGATGCCCCTGCCCCCACCCTGAACCCTAAAACCTACCTGCTCTGTCCTAAATACTACATGAGCCCCACCCTGTACCCTAAAACCTACCACACACTGTCCTAAAACTACTTGAACTCCATGCACTCCCCCTGACCCCTAAAACCTACCCCACCCTGTCCTAAAAACTACCCCAACCCTACCCACACCAGAGAGGTAGTGTGGGTGTTGGCCAATGGTCAACGCCCGCACTAAAGAGGTTAAGGAAGGTTCTTGGCATATGGATACATTGATGGATAAGACCTATTTCTAAAGCACACATTTGGGAAAGCTAATGAGGCTAATTCTTTTTTTGCAACCTATTCAAATGGATGATAGTAGAGGAGGCTCCTCCGCTATGGCGAAGGACCGTCGCCCCCCGCCAGCAGCAGCAGCTGCAAAGCTGTTTTCATTATCGTTTTCTTGTAAAGGGGCGGGGCCACAGGCTTTGACGAGCTCTGAGGGGGAGTGCACAGCTCTCCCCCTCAAAGTCCCTGTATATTGGCCAACCTTCTCGGGCCGGCGGAACACACATGCGCTAAGGGCTCTCTCCAGCCCGCCACTGTGTTGCCGGGCTGGCGAGAGCAGCCATCGGCTCCTAGTCTGCCTGGTAGCATCAATCCTAATGCTACTTTGAGCAACATCAGGATTGGCTGCAGGGCATGCTGGGAGCCTGTGCCTGCCTCCAGTGACCAGCAAGAAGGAGCGGCGGTGTCTCAGCAAGGCAGGTAAGTTTGTATTTATTTTTTTAATGTAATGTTTATTAAGCCCTTCCCAACACCCGCCCTTCAGCGTGCAGTAAGCCAACACTTGATGATAGTGTATTTGCTGCAGCAAACTTTTTATGGAACGTTTGGCAATGCCTTTCATTGAAATGACTGAATTCATAGAAGGATCTCTGACAGGTGTAAATGGTTTCTCAACTGAGTAATCCCCAAACACAAGTATATTGAATTATAGGGTAGTAAACCCATAAATGAGGTAGGGAGTGAGCAGAACAATGCATGGTTTGCCTTGTAAGTTTGTGAACTTTGTAAGTTGGTGGCTTTTCATAAACTCCAAATACCCATTTTTCAATCCTACTAATGGCCAGAGCTTTCCTCCAGCTTAGATATGAAGCAATTCTCCTTCCTCAGCGCGAGGGGGAATAGATCACCTTTAAACTTGGAGTGGATGTATGGAAGGATTTTCTACAGAGGCAAATGTATTTCAACGGGGAGAAAAAAGATAAAAGAATGGCATTTACATGTGTGTCCTATTCTTCCAGAGCTGCTATGTACAATTAAGCAATGAGGAAATGGAAGCTCGGGAAACTTTCCACTACACGTTCTAGTAGACCCAAAAAAGGTGTCCGGCGCACATTTACAGGCCTACTACAGGAAATGTTGTGAATTTCTAGAAGTATTACGTGAGCTCCCGTTCATAGGAAGAAAACTACAAGTGCAGATGTACAAGTTTTCTATGGGAATCAGGCGCAGTCTTTCCCGTAGAGATTTTCTTTTTTAATGCATAAATATGCATTTATATAGGACACAAGGACAAAATGTAAAAAACATTTTTAGCTGTCAGAAACCCTTCGGCCTATATTTATACTTTTTTAGCGCTGCATTTGCGTCATTTTTTTATGCAAAAGCGGTGCAAACTTCCAAAATACAATTGAATTTTGTAAGTTTGCGCTGTTTTTATGTCAAAAAGTGACGCAAATGCAGCCCTAAAAAAGTATAAATATGGGCCTTAGATTCACTTAATTATTGGGTATTCAATGTGTAAAAAGTTGTTACGTATGTACTTAACCCGTTTACCAAATCATAAAAGTATTCGTGTATTAGTAAATGAATTCAGAAATGGTTTATGAATCAATATTAGAAATGGGCATGTTGTGGTCATCCCTTCCAAATAGCCATTTGGTACGATATGAATGAATGGTCTGCGACCGTAATTCTTTTTGCAAACTACTGAAAAATTACTGATTCCTCAAAGGAGGTAGCAACCCTTATGCAAAGGGAAGTGGCCCCTGGGTCCTGTCTTCTTTGTGAATTTTGTTTAAAGTTTCTAGGTGAGTAGGCAGTGCATTGAGTGACTGAAGCCCATATTTACAAGTGGCCTGCACTGTCGGTGCATCACATTTTGTGACACGCCGGTGGCACAGGCTGCACAACCATATCTATCGGGCCACGAAAAGCCACTTGTTTGGCTTCACATGCCTTTTTGATATTAAGGTAATCCAGCGCAAGTCATTGCTTTGCCTTATTATGCATCAGGGAGGCAATTCCATGGGTATTGCATGGGTGTTCCCAAGCAACACCCATGGATTTTGATGCTTTCCCAGATTCACAAGGTTTTGTAAACTTGGGACTGCATCAAACGCATCAAACCCAATGCCTCCCCAACGGTGGCATAAGAGTGACACAACAGAGAGAAATATCTTTATTCCTCCCCGTTTTTAACACTTTCTATGTGTGCTGCATAATGCAGCACACATAGAAGGAGGAAATCACATCAATTGATTGTTTACATGCAGGAGGGTGTCCCTTACCGCACAAAAACAATCATCCCCACATGACAGGCACCCTTGCACCATGGTGCAAGGGTGCTTGCGTTGGCACATGGAAGCAATTTGTGCTCCAGTTCAGGTGGAGAGAGCAGAAATGCACTGTATCTTGTAGAAACAAGGCATTTATGCCCTTTCCTGGCGGTACAGGGTGGCGGAGCACGGCACTTGCTGGGCTGCCCTGCTCTTGGGTCTTGTAAATATGGTCCGAGAGTGTGTATGAGGCAGAATGAGTATGAATTAAGGAGATGGACAGTCAGTGTGTATCAAATAGTGTGACTATGCACACGTGAGTGAGCATGAGCATCAGTAAAATAGAATACTTTGGCTTATTGGTGCACCAATGGCAACATTGTGTCATTGCATATGGGAGGTAATTTTTGGCATAAAAGAGTGTATCTGTGGCAAAATGTAAGTCCTGGCATATTGGAGGTAATTCCTGGCATATTGGAACATCCTTGGCAGAATGCAGGCCAAGTCATACTGGTGCTACTTTGGGCTCCAGGGGCACCTATGGTAAGGCTCTGACACTGGTATGTTGGAGTTAATTCTTGGCCTCAGGGATGGCAAATTGGGGTGACATGAGAAAATGCTTGCCCTGAAATACTGGAGATAATCTGTGACATATGGCTCATCCGTGAAATATGCCACCATCAAAGACAAAATTCTGGCAGTTGCATATTGCTTATAATTTTTGCCATAATGGGACACCCATGGCATATGAGTGGAACTCATGGCAAAATGCTAGCAGTAGCACACTGACGGTAGTTCTAAAAATATAGGGGATGGAAATCCATGGCAAAATTTGAAACAGGCGGAACCAACTTGTGGTAAGCATTAGTCTTCACTGTGACACAACAAAAGTACTAGGATGATTCATAAGTGTACTCTGCCATTTTAGCATTTATCAGAAAACTGCTCGAAATGAGCCAATATTGCTGCATCTCAGAAGCACCAATACCATTAGTATTGGTACCATATTCAGAAGTATCAGCTATTAACTTTGAACAATGAAAACACTTAAAGGATTTGTTTGAATGTGTCCTCAAACTGCTTGTTTGGAGTAGAATACACATTCAGTTACCAGAGAAACATAATATTAGAGTGCTCAGCACAACAAGATGTCAATGATGAAGGTAAGTTATTTTTCCATGTGTATACATTTTTAGCAGACACTGACAGAAAGTATGTATACATAATACTGGCCGCTGAGAGACTACAGAGAAGGCGCACCACTGTTGCGCTGAAGGTGCACCAAAGCCAAGCTCATCTGTGCCCATCCACACCTGGACCCTATTCTGCGCCATGACCCCTGATCAGATCTCCCACTGCCTCTACTCCACAGCAACTCTGCACACACCTGACCCTATATACCCCTCCAATTGCTGCTGCTGCCCTGCATCTCACAGCATAGATGGATCTTTCTCTTACTCCCACTGTAACGTCACCTGCACCAACTCGGTACCACACTTGCCCCCTCAGTTAGACTCCCGCATTACCAGCTCACAACCTCACCTCTCCCAGGACTACAGCACTCACTTTCAGCATACCCTCAAACGCATGTTTCTAAACACTTGCTTTCTCAAAAAAACCACCATTGAAATTGAGGACCTCCTCAACAACAGCACACCAGACCTCCTCTTGCCCACAGAAACCTGGATGAACCCTGCCTCAGCTCCTGACATCGCTATTAGGTGTCCCAGTTGGATATAAAATTGCATGCCGGGACCACCTCTACAAAACCATGGGACGGCTAGTCATCACTGATCCAGACACCCCTTCCATGGAACCTATGCACTTCAAACTGGAACAAAACAACAACACCACAGTGAAGGGCACCCTAACTACAGAACACCCTGTCAGCGAGGAAACTCTGGCAATCTCATCTGAGACTTTATCGCCCCCTCTCCATTAACTCCAAAAACTTCCCTCTTCTGGATGATTTTAACTCTCACCTGGAAGACTCTCCAGCCACTGCTCCACCAGCCTCCTCGAGAGTTTACAAAACATAGGACTTTCAGAGATCATCTCAGACCTCACTCACAATGTAGGATGCACTTTAGATGCAATCTTCACTTCTGACAACTGCATCAGCTACTATTCTGCCTCTCCAATTACATGGACCGAGCACTACATTATTCATTTCAATATTTCCACATCTCAAGCCAAAGCTCCATCAACACAAACCAACTCATCCTGAACTTGAGCAGTACAATGGAAAAAGACTTGCACTACACTCTCGAAGGAAACCAACCCGGACACCACCAGCAACCTAGCCAAGGACATCACCAACTTCAACAAATTGATCTCTAACTGCCCCAATGCTCTTGCACCCAGCAAAACACACAAACATCACATAACCAACAACTGAGCCTCTTGGTACACAGAAGATGTCCAGGACTCAAAAAGATTCTGCAAACAGTTGGAATTTAATTGGATAACCAATTGTCAGGCCAACAATAGATCAACCTACAAGGCCATCCTCAGGCATTCCTACATTTTATTGGTGGGATGAAGTATGGTAACAAAGGAATTATGGTGCATATCTTCCTTATGGGCTATCTCAGAGGACAATAGAGTATATGGTATGATGCTGGCAGAGGGTGTAGGAATATTGGTTTATATGTATTCACAAATCTAAACAGTACAGGATAGGGCAAGTAATAAGCATATCAAAATGACACCACAGCACACAGAATTGGGAAGACAATGATCTCTTGAAATTTCAGAGGGCCATAGATGTCTCCTAGGAGTCGCTTTCTTTCTTCCAAAGAGGCCCATATAACTGCACAACCACATCAGGGGGAAGGATCAAAACCCCTGAATGCAGATGTCAGAAATGTGATGGGGCATCCCTTAAATCAGCCAAAAGTTCAATGGGTAAGGCACACATTTTAGGACTGTTGAAATATCTCATCCCAGAGATAGTCCTTTGAAGGTGGTGGTCTTTACCACCTAAGGATTGCCCTTCTTCAAAAGGGGCAATCTTCACAATCTTTATTTCAGGTGATGGGGTTGAATGTTATACAAAGGAGTATCTCTTGCAGCGATAATGTCCTTATGGAGATTGCAAAAGATTTCTCCAACAGTTTGCCTTGTTCTTCCAGATACGAGAAACTATTTTATTAGTGTTCTCCACTTCCAAACAGGTGGCAAACTGTGAAAATTCCAGTTTACCACTTTCCAAAATGTCCAAGCATGTAGTATCATAAAGCAAAGAAATTGGGGCCCATTGGATATGAGTGGCGTAGATCCAGTTTTTGTGGTCGTCACACCGGATGTTGTATCCCGGCCCTTGTAGAGGTTGGGGCAGGATTTCCTTGGCCTGTTAGTGGATAGCAGAAGGACTTTCTGTTGGTTCTTTGCAGTAGTATAGCAACATTGAATATTCAATTTACAACAGTTTTTTTAGTTCTGGGCACAGACCGAATGCTGGCAGGGTGACCCATTACTACTTCATATGGTGACAACTTTATACTTGAATGTAGACTTGTTCTCATGGACATAAGTGCAAGAGGCAATGAATCTACCCAAGTCAAGTCTGACTCTGTACATAGTTGAGATAGCTTTTTATTGAGAGTGGCATTACAACTCTCCACTAAGCCCGCTGCTTGAGGTGTTATATAGAATGACATATTTGTCTAATTCAAAGTGTCTGACATAGCAAGTCCATGGTCTTATTCACCAAATGGATGCGATTGTCAGTCTATATTGTATGGTACAATACAAACCTGGGAAAGTTCTCTGTGACCAAGGCTTTAGAAGTGCTCATTGCCTGTATAATCTTTGATTGGATATGAATCTACCCATTTGCTAAACATGCAGATTACAACTAGGCCATATCTGAATTTATAAGAAGGTGAAAGCTCAATGAAGTCCAATTCCAGGCATTGAAAAGGCACCTCAGGTGGTCCAAGGAGGCCCATTGGTGTAACTGTTCCCTTTAATGTATTATACCAAGTACAAATCACACAGGACTTACATAGAGGAGTGGCCACTTTGGTATCTTATAATTTTCCCAAATTGGGTTTAGAGCAATAAATCTACCATCCACATTTATGGGAGCAGAACCCTGGGATATAGAAACAATAGCAAAGATATAGCAATCAGGCAATAACTATCGCCTTTTATCCGAGTCATCTACCAAACATCACTTGCTACTTCATATTTTGATTCTCACAGTCTCCTTTTCTCCTCCGTAGCTTCATTCTGTATATTTTTAACAACATCAATAGTACTATCAAATGAATAACCATCTGCAAGCCAAGTTGCTAAGACATACATCAGACTAGTTATCTGCTGAGCAGTATGTTTGGCAGTCTTATCTGTGAAAGCATTTCCTGTCCAATTTGGTCGACTTATGATGAAAGGTACATTTTACAATTGATAATTTCTCTGGGAGAGCCATGTGCTGTCAAAAACCACACAATTGGCATTCCATGTTGGATTTTAGTGCCATGTGATGTCAGGAAACCTCTCTCAGGCCATAGATATCCGAAAGTATGCGTAACATCATAAGCATATTGGCTGTCAGTGTAGATGTGAACTATTCAGGAGAATATCCATAGCGTGTGGAACAATAAAGAGTCAATGAGTGACCCAAAACAATGCTTTCAGCTTGTTTTATCGAAAGAGCAGCAGCCACTACCCCTCTGAGGCATTTGGGCAATTCTTTAGCTACTGTATTTATCTAGTGTGGTGGAAAAATAAGAACATGGTCCATTCTTCCCTCCATGTTGTTGGGTTAGTACAGAAAAAACACAGCATTGTTGTTCATGAACTAACAGAGCAAGGGGTTTAGAATTATCTGGACTATCCAAAGCAGGAGAGTTGCAAAGTGCATTTTGAAGATAACCAAAGCTAGCTAGGTGGATGTCAGTCCAAGGAAGGGGCACTGGTTTGTCTTTAGTGGTGAGAGATATCAATGGTTTAGCAAGAAGAGAAATGTCTGGGATCTATTGCCGTTAGAAAGAGGTGATACGAAGGAATCATCTTACCTCTTGCTGAGTGGTAGGAATAGGAATGGACAATATGGTAGCAATGCTCAGAGGGTGCAGTTTCCTCTCCTCTTTTGACATGACCTGACCTAAATTGGAAACCTCTCATTGACTAAATTGTAATTTGGAAAGGGACACTTTGTGACCTTTTCTTGCAAGGCGATTTAGGAGAGAGATAGTGTCTGATACTCAACCCTCTCTAGTATCTGAGGCAATCAATTACATATCAATGTGCTGCAAATAGACAGTACCACAGTATAGGGAAAAGGCATCTAACTGCATCTTCAAAGCCTGTTTATAGATGCTAGTACATTCTGTGTATCCCTGAGGAGCATAACAGAAAGCAAAAGATCTTATACAGGGCCCGTTACTGAGCCCTGCGCTCTTTAACATTTATGTCCACCCTCTATCATATATCATCTGTTCCTTTGGCTTTAAGATGGTGTCCTACGTGGGAGACACTCAGATAATTGTTTACTCTGTCTCCAGATATAGAATCCACTTCCTTAAGACTAAATAGCTGCATAGAGAATGTGCATGAGTGCATGAAAGCCAGCTGCCTGAAGTTGAATGGTGAAAAAACTGAAGTTCTGGTTCCAGGCCACAGTTCAACACACTGGGATCAGATCATTTGGCCTCCTTCTCAGGCAGAACGCCCATCCACTAAAGTGGAAGAAAAGAGCCAATGGATGGTCCTGGACAAACATCTATCCATAGCCTCCCAAGCGAAAAGGTTGTCCCGCAGCTGCTTCACACCCCTGAGAGCCTGAGAAAGGTTCTAAAGTAGCTCCCGGTGCAATCATGCCGAATAATCTGATTTATTCTTGTCTTGATTATGGCAATGCTCCTTACTTAGGCAGTCCAAAGGCAGTGATACACTCCGAAACATTCAGAATGCCACTGACCGAATGCTGTGATGCCAGGAAACCTCTCTCAGGCAACAGGCATCCAAAATTATGTGTAACATCAAATGCATATTGGCTTTCAGTGTAGATGTTAACTATTCAGGAGAATATCCACAGCGTGTGGAACCAAAAGAGTCAAAGAGTGACCCAAAACAATGCTTTCAGCTTGTTTTATTGAGAGAGCAGCAGCCACTACCCCTCTGAGGCATTTGGGCATTTCTTTAGCTACTGTATTTATCTAGTGTGGTGGTAAAATAAGCACATGGTCTATTCTTCCCTCCGTGTTGTTGGGTTAGTACAGAAAGAGCACAGCATTTTTGTTCATGGACAAACAGAGCAAGGGGTTTAGAATTATCTGGAATATCCAAAGCAGCAGAGTTGCAAAGTGCATTTCGAAGATAACCAAAGCTAGCTAGCTGGATGTCAGTCCAAGAAAGGGGCACTGGTGTGTCTTTAGTGGTGAGAGATAGCAATGGTTTAGCAAGAAGAGAAATGTCTGGGATCCATTGCCATCAGAAAGAGGTCATACCAAGGAATCCTCTTACCTCTTGCTGAGTGGTAGGAATAGTAATGGACAATATAGTGGCAATGCTCAGAGGGTGCAGTTTCCTCTTCTCTTTTGACATGACCTGACCTAAATTGGAAATCTCTCATTGACTAAATTGCAGTTTGGAAAGGGACACTGTGTGACCTTTTCTTGCAAGGAGATTTAGAAGAGAGATAGTGTTTGATACTCAACCCTCTCTAGTATCAGAGGCAATCAATAAATCATCAATGTGCTGCAATTAGACAGTACCACAGTAGAGGGAAAAGGCATCTAACTGCATCTTCAATGCCTATTTAGAGATGCTAGTACATTCTGTGTATCCCTGAGGATAGCCACTGACCGAATGCTGTTAGGCATTTTGAAAACACAGTCAACAGGTGCTGCGCTCAAACTCTTCACTGGCATTCCATACATTGCAGAGTACAATTAGGGCACTATGCACCTTATATAGGGTCTTCTTCAGTATATGGTCACCTGCTATTGTGCCAGGAGGGACCTGAGGTCAAACAATCTTGAGCTGCTTGTTGTCCCCCGATTCAGAAGAGCTAAGAGTGGGGGTTGGTCTTTCACGTATCTGGCGCCCAAGCTTTGGAACACTCTGCCCATAAGCCT
Source organism: Pleurodeles waltl (assembly GCF_031143425.1). Classification (NCBI taxonomy): domain Eukaryota; kingdom Metazoa; phylum Chordata; class Amphibia; order Caudata; family Salamandridae; genus Pleurodeles; species Pleurodeles waltl. Next base: position 1,103,110,541 of record NC_090440.1, read on the forward strand.
TATAATGGAGGACGATCTCATGAGTTTCAGAAAAATAAATAAAGGACTTTTTTTTTCTGAATCCTTCTGTTAGCGATGTTGACTCACCCACTCCAACCAGTTTCGGAACCTGATGCTTGGGTAGCAATGAGCTCTATAAAACTGGAGAATAGAATATTGAAGCTCAAGAGGAATTGGTTGGCAGGCTGTATTGATACACTGAAAAATGCATTCTCCAACACAGTAAATAATTGTGTTGTGTCATTATAACTATAGAATGTATGTCTTGAACAACAAGAAATTGAGGATCTACTATTTTATTAATTACACGCAAATCAGTAAGAAACACCAATGGAGGGGTTCAGAGGCAACTTTTAAAAAAATTGCCTGTTGGCGGTGCTTTCCGTCGGTCACGGCCCTGGCGGTTTTTACCGCCAGGGTCGGAATGACCCCCTAAGTCCGAACATAGGAAGTTGACCGGGACCTCTTAGCCAGCGCATCCGAGGAGGGCTCCAAGGACGTCAGATCAAGATTCAGGTTTTCTCTGGTCGAAGGATTTTCACCTAAAATAAAACGACTAAGTCCGAAGGTAAAAATCTCCATTGAGGGCTCCCGCGACGCGTATCTGAGGAAGAGTTCTAGGAGGTCGGATTGGACTGGCAGGTTCGTCCTGCTGAAGAAAATCTTCAGAAAAACAACTAAGTCCTAAGGTAAACTTTTGACCGAGGCCTCCCGTGGGCTGTAGCCGAGTCGGGCTCCATCGAGATCATCCTTAAACTTTGACTTTGCCCCGGTCGAGGTGCGACCAGATGACCAGATTGTTTCTATGCATTAAAAAAGCAATAATTCTTTAAAAATGCATATCTCCGTTTCCCCTTATCCGATTCTATTCATTTTAAAGCCAAAATTATTTCCTCTTTTTATAAATTGATTTAGGATTTTTAAACTGTTTCCTGTGTTTTATTTAATTACTGTTTTGTGATATTTGAATGTTTTACGCGTTGTCTCCTAAGTTAAGCCTTATCTCTCGTTGCCAAGCTACCAAGGGTTGAGCTAGGTTTAATTTACTGAGACCTAACTGGACCTAAGTGGAGGTTAGTGGCCTATTGCTAAGTGTAGGTATCTACCTGCCCATACCAATAAGCCATTTTCCAACACTGAGAGTTCAGGCACAGTACCCTTTGCCAATAGTTCTGAAACAGCCTCTTGCAGAATAAAAAGACTTTAAAGTGTAATTTTATTTAGGTATTTGGGGCAATTTGGCATTTGATCTCAGCATAATGGTGACAGGATCAATTTATATGTAGCCCACATCATTCTTACCAGTTGACCATATAGTGGATTGACAGAAGAGAGCTCAAGAGGAATAGAAAATTCTCCAGGGTTGAGTGTCACAAAACGTGCAGCAAGTGAGGCAGCAGAAGAAATTAGAAAGACACAGTCAAGGGAGCAATAGATATTAGAGTGAAAGCATTTCAACAAATCCATGCTTTAGAGCATACCTATTAGTTAGCACAAAGGAAGAAGAGCATGTTAGATGACCAATAGTAAATTGCACAGGCTCAGAAAATAGGGGTGGAAATTGGGGTTTTTGAGAACCCCTGAGAAGTATTAATTTTCCATGAGAGAGGTGTCCCAGGTATGAGATCACATGATATATAGGTATTGGACGCCCCTATGTCCGACAAAAAACAAGTTTGTTTTCCCTCAACACATGCCTCTACATAGGGACCTGAAGGGTCCACTGAAATAGGAACACAATCCATGTTCTTTCTAGGGAAGTCCTATTCTACATGAGGAGAGTCATAATCATCATCTTTGTAATACTCTCTTGAGGAGTAATTCAATGTAGGCCTGTCGGTATAGTATTGGGGTTAGTCAAAAATAATTTTCTTGAGAGATAGAGCATTATTTTGTTATAGTGGTGGAGTAGAGTGTCCTCTGTCTCGAGTTGTAGGATGTGAATCTAGCCCTACCCTTGGGTATCTGTGGGCACTCATGAATCCAATGATCTTGTCATCTTTAATATTTTGGGCCTGAGGGGCAGAAACCCCTCGGGATTTACCTCTGAAGGCTGCTCTTCCTCTCCCTCTTTGAGCATGTGAGCCATAACCCTATTTAGGATGTGCTTGCTGCATCAAAGCTTTAGTCTTCAGATCCTTAATCTTTTTATCTTTTGTTGCCTGACCTTTAAGATGCCTATTAGCATAGTATCTGGCCATTGTCAATATTAAGGCAGAAGTCTGTCCTGGCCAAGCCAAGTGGACTCATGAGTCTGAATATCATTCTCAAGGTGAGGCAACAAACCTTCAACATAATGTGAACAAAAGGCAGTCTGCCCTTCAGTGTTAGCAAGGTCCATTCCAAAATAGAAAGTGAACATATCTTTCATCCATGTGAACTATTCTCAACCAACTTAGCTTCTTCTTGCTTGCAGGAAGTCAATTCATCCCAATTTACCTGTTTGTGAGTTACAATCTGTTGCAATCTTTTTATAATATTATCAGATAGTGCCAATGGATCTGCATGCATAGACCAGTATTGACCTCACGATTATTAGCAATATTAGCTTTTTCAAGAACTGCCCACACAATGGCTAGATCTGTACTAATCTGTTGACAAAATTGTGGCCATCTATCAGTGGTAGGATACAGGAACTACAGCATACAAAGCTAGGCTGACCACCTATAGTTTCTACATCTATCCATCTTAGTCAAGCAGTTTTGAGACAGACCATCCTGTATGATTAACATCTTCTTGCACAGTTTTGTCAACAGATACTTAGGCCCATATTTATTCTTTTTTAGTGCCACATTTGTGTCATTTGGTGACAAAAAAGCGGCGCAAACTTACAAAATACAATTATATTGTGTAAGTTTACACCACTTTTGTGTAAAAGAATTATGCAAATGAGGAGCTAAAAAGTATAAATATGGGCCTTATTTTCCACAGTGTTTGCAAAATTTAGTATACAAATTACAAGCTATTACTTATCTCTTCCTGTTCTTCAGATGCACTTGACACATGAGTAGTACATTTAAGGAACACCAAATGTGTCAGGAGCCTAAACAATGGTTAAATTTGCTTCACTAAATATTCTAAACTACAAATCCTTCTATGGGCCTGTAAAGGTAAGTTACCGTACTACCATCTAAAGAAACGTGCAAATAGCCATTTGCTTATCATGCTTCAGCTTAAGACAATGAGTCATTGACAAATATAAGACTGGAAAATACGGATGCCAACAGTTTCCTTGTTATTTTTGTAAACCTATTGGGACAAAACTGTATAAATATGAAGTGCTGAGAGGATTTTTTTAGAGTGCCTTGCGAAACAGTCTTTGATCACACCTCTATAGCTTAGCCTACTACTAACTGATAACAAATGCTTGTTTAACTTAGATTCTGTCAGTGCTGGACTCATTTCTTTTTCAGGCAGTAACCTTTTGGCCATCTATTAGACTCACACTACCACCTCCTGAGAGTAGCTAAGTGAAAAGACCTCCCTGCTAGGTTTGAGGCCAACTCCAACAGCAGCAAAAATATATTTGCCATCATGATTCACCAATACAGATGCCTCAACCAGCTCCCCCCTCTGCAACAATCTTTCAAATTACTTCAACAATAAAATTTGGAAGATCTACAATAACTTCAAAAAGCAACAAACCCAGAGGATATCATCAGCAACTGTACACCTACCATTTGGACAGACTCTTAAGCAACTGGAGAACACTAACTTAGAAAGACACCACCTCAGTCATAAAGACTGTATACTCCAGGGCCCCCACAGACCCATGTTCGCAACTCATCCAAAAACTAGGAGAATGTGTTATCAGCAAATTCCTCACCCACATCATCAACTCCTCCATGAAGTCTGCAACTTTCCCAGAGGGGTGGAAAGGTGCTGTAGTCACGGCCCACCTAAGAAAACCATTGGCTTACTCCAACAAACTATGCAACTTCTGAAACATCCCCCTACTACCAGGCCCAGCAAAGGAGACATAGAAAGCAATCAACCAGCAACTCACCAACCACCTGGATCTCCACAATCTTCTCAACCACTCCCAGTCTGGATTCTGCAGTAATCACAGCACAGAGGCAGCACTTATTGGTGCCACAAATGGGATCTGCACCCTTCTAGACTGAGAAGAAACCACTGTTGTCATGCTGCTGAACCTCTCAGCAGCTTTAGGCACCACACCACACTCAAACCTCTTTAAAAGATTACATGATACAGGAATTCAAAGCCCAGCCCTCTTTGATATGCTCCTTCATCACAAACTCCTCCCTACACATTTGAGTCTAGGGACCTGACCTGTGCAGTCCATCAAGGATCATCCCTCAGCCCCTACCTGTTCAACATTTACATGACACCACTCACAGACATCATCAGATGCAATGGTATCTCCATCATCTCCTACACTGATGACACCCAACTCATCCTCCCTGTGTCAGACAAATCCCCTATTACCAAATCCAGCATCACAGAATGCATAATCCACATAGCAAAATGGATGAGAATCAACTCCCTGAAACTCAACATAGATAAAACAGAAGTGCTGATCTTCTAGAACAAAACTCCCCCGGGACTCAACCTTGTGGCAATCAGTCCCCAACAACCACTCGATGCATATTTGATGACAAACTCAACATGGACACACAGGTGAATGTAGTTAGCTCCTCCTGCTTCCATATACTATGAATCCTTAAAAAATCTTAAGATAGATTCCCAAGAGCAGAAGATGTACCATCACTCAAGCCCTAATCATCAGGGGACTTGACTATGGCAAGGAGCTCTAAGCAGGAATCCCCAACAACCTTCTCTACCATCTTCACACCATCCAGAAAGCCACTGCCAGACTCGTCTTGGCCTTCTCCCGACCCACACACATCACTCCTCACAACAGATATCCCTACTGGTTGCTGATACACAAATGCTGTCAAGTCAAACTCCTTACACATGCATACAAGGCACTGCACAATATTGGATCAGCATACATCCAATCTTCCTCCACTTCCACCAGCCCACCAGACACCTACATTCTGCCTCTCTCTCTCGTGCACACCCTCTGTACTCACAGAAGCAGTACAGAAGGGCTTATACCTCAGACCGAAAACATGGACCAGGTTCCCTCTACACCTAACGGCCTCCTCCTTGCTTCTGGAAATCCGTAAGCGGCTGAAGACCTGGCTCTTCAACTAAGTCCCTGCAGATGACCTTCACACCTGCTCCTGGATACTCTTTAGGGATTAGTCACACATAACACATACATAACATATATAATATAACATGCACAACATATACGACATAGCAAAAACAACATATATAATACACAAAATACAACACAACATAACATAACATTACATAACATAACATTACATTAAATAACAGAACATATTATGTAACATAACATAACAACTTACTCTTTTTTCCTCATGCACAGAAGGTTGCCATTTTGCACCATCGGTCACCACCTCATAGCACGGTGGATGCCATCGAATCTTCCTGATGCACGTCAGCTGCAGTGAACTAAACACTCTGTCCATCAAGGTGTTTTTTGAGTTACCTTAAACAGCTATGTTGACACAAGTAAGAAGGTACACTGTCTTAGTAGCAAATAAATGCCGTGATCTACAGATTCTGACATGTATCCAGAGAACATCTCACTCTCCCAACTATCCTGATATCCTGAAAGATTCATTAAGAATAGAAACTTTCTTACACTCTAAAGTGCTCTCAAATTGTATTTTGAGATGGGGTATTGCAATAAGAAGGTAAAATATGCCTTCCTTTGACTATGATTTGCTTTACTTATTGAACTTCAGCCTATGTTTTCATCGGACTTTCAGACTTCTATGAGCTTTGAAGTATACACAAAAGTGATGGGTGGAATGCTTGACTTAATCTTTGTTGCTGATAATTACTTTGTGCTGCATCCCCATTGTTATTATTTTGCATACCATGCCACCTCAGTTTGAACACAGCTACATAAAATCAGTTTTGACCCTGCTCCAATAGGAGCAGTCCAGCCTGAACTGCCAAGTTAGGTCCTCCCCAGACTAGAACAGAAGCAGCCAAAGAACTGTTTCATAGTGATTTAGGGCCAGATGTAGCAAAGAGTTTGCGAGTCGCAAAAGGCGAAAAACGCCATTTGCAAGTCGCAAAAGCCTCACCGGAATGCAGAAATGCATTTTGCGAGTCGGATCCGACTCGCAAATTGCATTTCCGACTCGCAAATAGGAAGGGGTGTTCCCTTCCTATTTGCGATTCGCAATGCTATGCAATTCCATTTGCGACCGCAAAAGCGGTCGCAAATGGACTCACAGTTACCATCCACTTGGATGGTAACCCAGTCGCAAACGGGAAGGGGTCCCCATGGGACCCCTTCCCCTATGTGACTGGACATGAAAGTATTTTTTCAGAGCAGGCAGTGGTCCAAGGGACCACTACCTGCCCTGAAAAATTCCTAAACAAAAGGTTTCGTTTTTTTTTCAAAGTGCAGCTCGTTTTCCTTTAAGGAAAACGGGATACACTTTGAAAAAAAAAAGACTGCTTTATTTAAAAGCAGTCACGGACATGGTGGTCTGCTGTCTCCAGCAGGCCACCATCCCCGTGAGTGCCCAGACTCGCTATGGGGTCGCAAATTGTGACCCACCTCATTAATATTAATGAGGTGGGTCTTTGCGACCCCATAGCGAGTCGCAGAAGGTGTCTGAGACACCTTTCTGCATTGCAAATTGCGAGTTGCAATTTGCGAGTCGCTCGGACTCGCAAATTGCAAGTCGCAATTTGCTGTGTTCCTACATCTGGCCCTAAGTTCTCCACTTGAGTGTTGCTTGGTTCCAATGCCACAGTGAGCACAAGACCCACATCTGTGCATACCTGTTGCACTTAGGACACCACACTGAAGTATAGAACAAAAAATTGATGGATAGAATGGTTGAATTAATCTCAGCCACTGCTACTTGGGGAAGAATTCCAGTCTGTTGGTATTTTCCACACCATGCCACCCAGGTTGTTTCCAGCCTTATATCATTCTTATACCAGTCTTAAATCATTCCAATAAGAACAGTCCAGCACGAACTGCCAGACAAGATCCTTCCTGAACTGGGAAACATGCTACTTAAGAACAGTTTTTACCTGCTTGGGGTTCTTCAGTCTAGTGGAGCTTGGTTCCATTTGTACAGTGAGCATGGTACGATGCCTGGACATACCTATCGCACTTATGGTGTCATACTGAAGTATATAAAAAAGTGAAGATTGGAATGCTTGAATTATTCTCAGTCTATGATAATTACTTGACAGCCATCCTAGGATGGGTTGGAATGCTACTCTGAGAATTTGATATTGGCTAGATTTATTGCAATATTACAAACTAGAGACAAGTCCAAAGAAAAGCCACAGGATGGACAGGGAAAGAAGGAACATTTTCTTTATTAGAAAAACCCTCACCCACCAAGGTTATCCCTTGCATGCATTCCTCCCATCAACTTTTGTTTGTTTTCCATGAGCTTTCATCATTCACTGCAACTTTGGCAGTCAAGAATCTTTCAGACGATGCATTACACAACCAGTGTTACTGCTTTACAATTCTTTTATTCTTCTATGTTGACAAAAATTACTCAAGTGTATCATTGTTGAATTGTTTTTTATTATTTGTCATGGTCAAGGCCAACTTTTCATAATGTGTTATGCTGATCTTATCTTTTTTTGGTTACATTTCTATTGATTTCAAAATGTTATTAAAGATTGTAAAAAACTCTGAAATTCAAAGTTATGTTTAGCTCCACAACCTAAACTCACACAAACGCCAAGCAAACCATAACTCACACACCAAATTCAATGCTCATGACTACACACTTGTTGTGGCAGATGCAAAAACAACTGTCATAAATAATTTTACAGATTAGATTACGTATCACATTATTATTACCACAATTACAGTGACTATGAAAATTGCATTATTTATTTGATTGAGGACATATTGTTATCAAATGAGGCTCTGCTTTTAGGTGTTGTTACCTATTCGTATACATTTTGTGAGTTCATTGGCATTGCATTTGGTGTGTTTGTTAGATTTGTATGTCTGTTTTGGGATTTACAGATTGCAAAATAAACCATAACTAGTGCCTTTCAGTGGTTTAAGGTTATGTTTTATAACCTTAAATTCACTTTAGCTCTGTTTTTTACATTAATTTCTGAGCTTTTTAATTATACCTCACAGCGTTTGAACCAGTACTAACCATAACTTCACTTTAATTGACATTTCTTCAGTGAAATTCTTTTTTTTTCATGATACTACATTCAGTTTTGATGAAAGTATACCATACTGTTGTGTTATGAATTTACTCTTTTGCTATTTATAAATGTAATATTTTGCTATGAATTTACTCTTTTGTTTCAGTCCTACCTTTATGTTGTATAACTTGGCACTTTCATGCTTACAGTGTGATTACATTTGTATTGCCTTCCATGTTCCTGCATTCTTTCTCCTTGGGTTCCTACCACAACAATAGTTAGTTGCAGTTGGAGCTTACTGGAGGAAGAGCTGCAGGACATGGGCTACCCTGTATGAAATAAATGTATTATGGAACATACCTGCTTCCTGTGGTAATAGCACACTAAACGTTTGGCGATGAGCTAGTGGTATCACCTTAGGAACCCACCGTCAAAGAATTGTGTTGTTCCCTTAAACCTGTGCTGTGGAAACGCTCATCCGGTGGACTTCTCAGCCACTGAAGTTACCAACAAAGTGCTAGTAGACCCCACCCTGTGGGGATGCTAGCCCTGTAAGTACCCAATTGATTTCTGCTATGGTTACAGGATTATTTTTTACATTTCTTTATTCAAACAAGCCCATGCGCTGTTGCTCGCTGTGCAGGCGGTTGAGCACAAGCGTGAGGGATGAGCACATGTGCGAGCAGTGAACTTTGATGGATAACAACTCCGACTGCTTCACACGCCTGTTCCCTACTTTCACTTTGACACAGGTGCCACATGCAACACTTCACCTAACTCAGTGATGTAATTATGTTGTATGATGTGGTCATATTAAATTGGGAAGAAATACCACTGCATTCTACCTGATTTTATCACAACACGGATTTTGATATCAAAAGCAATCTAAAATAACGGCATTGCAATCATTTCAGCTGAGGATTTATCCATTATTTGACTGAATTCACAAGTTCATTCTACTCATATGCGCATTTGAAATGTTTCTCTTGGTATGTAAATGGTTTACAATTCATGAAAAACCCCTCAACATGGAAAACGTAGTTTAGGTCCTTTGAGATTCGTTTAATAACAATTGATGCTGAGAAATTCGGACCTAAAAGGAAAGCAGCTATCCTCGTTAGTCATCTTGATCAGAAGGTCTACAAGTATTTGACAACTTACCTGAAATCACACCATTTGCATAATTTGAGGACTGGAATGAATACACAGAATCAATTACCAGGCTCAAAAATAAATTCTCTAAATACCCAAGTGTTTTACTTGAAAGATTTAATTTATTTAAGAGGAAGAGACAGTTGCCATGCATATTCTGTGCTAAGAATTTTGGCTATCAGCTGCAATTTTTGGAAGTTCCTTAGAAATATACATCAGGGACCACGTTGTATGTGCAAAGAAAATATACGAACATCTATTGAGCTGCCCGGATCTAATATTATCTTAAGTCATAAATATGGCCAAAATCATAGAGTGATCTATTATTTCTAGTACATGTTTAGCAAATGAATCCACTTTACCTACAATTAATTCAGTACAAGCAGTTGACTCCATAAATTAAGTTTTATACAAGGAAAGACCTACAAAAATGTTTTGAATGAAAAAATACTCCTTTGTGTTTCAGATGTAGATCTACAACCAGGCACCGGCATAGAACTCTGCTCCACCATCAGAGTTTGCGGAATTCGGTCACTACTAGCTATAGCTACTAGCTATACAGAGTAGCATGATGTTCCCGAATTCCGCGATCTGGTGTAGAGTGAGATTTGGTGTTTGTGCTTTCTCTGACTGCTAATGAGCGTGCATGAGACTTTGCATTCGCTCGCATTGTTGCCAGTCACATGCACAAGAGTTTGACAAAGCAAAAGCAATTGGGAAGACAATCAAAGGAAAAAAGCACTCACAGTTAGTCATCACATCAAGAGTGAACACAAAATTCAAGCATGGTGCTCCTGGCAAGAAGATCTTCCTCTCTCCTCTAGTGTTTCCAAAGGAAACCAAACATTGAAAAACAGATGTCAGGGCACTCATGAATCAAAACGAAATGATTCATATATGTTTATAGTCCAAGCTTGTCGTTTTGTGCAAATAGCATCAAATTATCAGTCGGACCGGGATTCGTGAGAAAAATCACTCAATTTAATCTTGAAATATGAAGTCCATCAGAGCTAGAATAGCCGTCCTTGGAACCAAAATCTTTATTACAACAACAGCCATATCCTTATTAATCCGTCACAAAGTTTGTTGAATAAATTTCATTTAATCAACGGAATACAGAGGCGCCGCGTGGTGATATGAATGCGGCCCTCTGATTATGTGATTTATTTATCGCTAGTTGCTTTACACGCCACGGTGTTTCAGTATTCAACAAACTTTTGTTATGGATTAATAAAGATACCCAGATTAATTTTGATGATTTGGATCTACTAGCTTTTTTATGAAACTTTATGGAAGCCCTGATGAAGTCTTTGAGAGTGATTATCTCATAGGACGAAACACGTGTTGGCTGTTGTTGTAATAAAGATTTTGGTTCCAAGGACGGCTATTCTAGCTCTGATGGACTTCGTATTTCAAGATTAAATTGAGTGATTTTTCTCCCGAATCCCTGTCCGACTGATAATTTGATGCTATTTGCACGAAACGACAAGCTTGGACTATAAACATATATGAAAGATTTAGGGGGTCATTCCGACCCTGGCGGTCATGGACCGCCAGGGCCGGGGACGGAGGAAGCACCGACAACAGGCTGACGGTGCTTCAGGGGCAATTCTGACCGCGGCGGTAAAGCCGCGGTCAGAAAAGGGGAACCAGCGGTTTCCCGCCGGTTTTCCCCTGCCCCAGAGAATCCTCCACGGCGGCGCTGCAAGCAGCGCCGCCATGGGGATTCCGACCCCCTTCCCTCCATCCTGGTCCTGGTGGTAAAAACCACCAGGAACAGGATGGCGGGAACGGGTGTCGTGGGGCCCCTGGGGGCCCCTGCACTGCCCATGCCACAGGCATGGGCAGTGCAGGGACCCCTAACAGGGCCCCATAATGATTTTCAGTGTCTGCCTAGCAGACACTGAAAATCGCGACGGGTGCCACTGCACCCGTCGCAGACCAGCAACTCCGCCGGCTCCATTCGGAGCCGGCTTCATCGTTGCTGGGGCTTTCCCGCTGGGCGGGCGGGCGGCCTTTTTGGAATGACCCCCTTAGTTTTGATTCATGAGTGCCCTGACGTCTGTTTTGCACAAGAGTTTGCATTTACCTGTGCTGCTTCTGGTCCTTACGTTAGACAAAACAGTTCCACTTGCACGTGCGAATGCACCTGATGTTGATTTTTTACCCAAAATACATCTAAATCTAGTCAAAAAAAAGTTTTGAGTGGATTTTCTTCTCCAATAGACCCTTCAATTTCAAGTTGTTTTCTTGTGTGAGAAGACTTTTTTCTTTTTTTTACAAACAGGAAGGAAAGACTCCAAAGACTCCAACTTCCTGTTCCTGTCCAGCAGGCTCCTCCCAGTGCTTTGTTCATTTTCTGGTCACTTTTCACTTGGATTTCGAGGTGGAAGGATCACTCTCTTTGTCTCTTGGATATACCTTTGGATTTAAGGACTTTGTTTTTGTGAAATCACACAAGTTCAAAACATTTTGAATAAGGGTTTGTTTGTTTGGGCATGCAACAGTAATTCTTTGTACTTTAACTTGATTTTAAAAAATCATAGTAGTGGCTGGCTTGGAGTTTAACTATGGGCCTAGTTTTTATTTATTTACCATTTCATTGATTTTTCATCTTTTGTAAATGTAAATTGTTGCACAGCTCAGTACCTTTCTACATGTTTGTAACATTTGCAATATAATTTTACTATGTGACCTAGATTTCCAAAGGGCCATCTAGCAAGTAGGCCCAGTACTAGCAGTCATCAATGCATTAAAGAAATGTTTCAGTGGTATATGTTTTTAAAACTTAATTTAGGGCAGGGATGGTATTTGACTAAATTAAAAATGTTGGCTATTGTTAGCATTTATTGATTTGTTTTGCCAAAAGTGTGTAAGTTGTGGGGTAATATTTGATGGGAAAGGAGAACGTGTACTGTTATTGGTAACATTATAAAGCTCAGTTAAAGTTTGTGTTTTACATTGCTGAATTCATGTAAGTGTTTTCTTCAGTGTAACCACCATGCCTCCTTATGGCCATGTATTTGTGTGTGTTTGTCATTGTTCACCATTTGTCTTTGTTCTCCATGCCGTGTGGCCAGGGGCCATTTTGTGTAGTCTATGTTCTTAGGCTTGCATGTGTTCTTTGTTCTCCATGCCTCCTTGTTTGCGGTTGTTGTTTGACCACTTGGCTGGTGTCCATTTTGTGCACCAACCAGTGTGTCCTTCCCATAGGCTTGCATGTGTTCTTTGTTTTTCTTGCTCCTTATTGTTGTATGACCATGTGGCTGGCAGACATTTTGTGTACCTGTCCGGTGTCCTTTTGCCATAGGCTTGCATGTGCTCTTTGTTTTCCATGCCTCCTTGCTCCTCATTGTTGTGTAACCATGTGTCTGGCAGCCATTTTGTGCATCCAGCCAGTGTCCCTTTACAATAGGCTTGCATGTGTTCTCCTTGCTCCATATTGTTGTTGTTTGACCATGTGGCTGGCAGCCATTTTTTGCATCCAGTCAGTGTCCCTTTGTCATAGGCTTCAATTGTATTGTTTTTTCTCCATGGCTCCTTGCCCCTTGTTGTTGTTTGACCATGTGATGGTGACCATTTTGTGCATCCGAACAGTGTCTCTTTACAATAGGTTTGCATGTGTTCTTTGTTCTTCATGCCTCCTTGCTCCTTGTTGTTGCTGTTTGCCCATGTGGCTGCTGGCCTTTTTGTGGATCTAGGCAGTGTATCTTTGACATAGGATTCCACATGTTCTTTGTTTGCCAAGCCTCTGTGCTCCTTGTTGTTGTTTGATCATGTGTCTGACAGCCATTTTGTATATCCAGCCAGTGTGCCTTTGCCATAAGCTTACATGTGGTTTTGTTCCTGATTCCTCCTTGTTCCTTGTTGTTTGCCCATGTGGCTGGCAGCCATTTTGTGCACCCAGACGGTGTGTCTTTGCCATAGGCTTGTATGTGTTCTTTGTCCCCATGCCTCCTTGCTCCTTGTTATTCTTGTTTGGCCATTTGGCTGGCAGCCATTTTCTGCATCCAGACAGTGTCCCTTTGCAATAGGCTTGCATTTGTTCTTTGTTTGCCAGGCCTCCTTGCTCATTATTGTTGTTGTTTGACCATGTGGCTAGAAGCCATTTTGTGCATGAAGCCAGTGCGCCTTTGCCACAGACTTGCATTCAAACATTGGCAATTATTGATCATTTCTTTTTTTTAAGGTTATATTTTTTTATTTATTTAACTTTTCAATTTTATTTTTTATTTTAATATTTTATTTTTTATTTCACTTTTCTATTTTTTTGTTTAGTTTGTTTTTAATAAAAAATTTAATTTTATTTTGTATTTTTGTTGTTCCATTTCCCCTGGTCCACCTTGCTGCCAAAGGTTTTTTAATGATTATTCCATTTATCCATGAGCCTCTCTCTGGCTACCACAGGTGTCTCCTTCACAGAAGGAGATAAAGCAAAAAGCTATATCTGCCTGATTTGAAATTAAGTTTTATGGTCTGGTGGTGTGGTTTGACTTTACAATATTTTATTAAATTGGTATCACACTAATATTGCATTTGTCTGTACTATTTAACCTGCAACAATGCCATGTTTCACTAACTACATTTTGTCTTGCTTGTTTGCTTTTAGGTGCACAAGAAATGAGGCATCACATCACCCACAGTACTCCCAGGGAAAAGGCCTGTACAGTTAGTCCTCCAATCTCTGCTGCTTGTGCAGTTTAGTGTCACTCCCAACTGATAGTTTTAAGATAGCCCCAAAGAAAGTTGCTCCCAAGAAAGTGATCAGTGAGAAGAGATAACTTTCCAGCAGTGGTGGGCCGACCACAACCTTTTTTGGAAGTCATGTGCCTCCCACATCGGCCTCCCCAGAGGAACCTGGGCACAGCACTCCAACATCAACAGCACCATCCCAACCTGAGCCCAAGACCATGTCGGTCAGTGAGGCAGCCACTGCAATCATGGCGATGCTGATGAGCAGCAATGTTGAATTTGATTTGGCATTTCGCAAAGTAGTACCCAATCATTTCAGGAAACGGAGCAAAGTGTATAGCAGCCGCAGCCATCAATAGTAGATCTTCCGGAGGTTGGAGCAGAACACTAAGTCAAGCTTACTATCAAGCAAGAACCTCCTCTTTTAGAATCAATGGCTCCCAGACCTCCAGCAAGAAAAAGAAAGGGTACTACTCCACCATCTTCTCCATGCACCACTTCTGATGGCAATGATAGGGACATGGAGTGGAACCCGGCAGAGTCTTGTTGGTGCCTGGTGAGGCAAGGGGAAAGAAAAGTTCCAGAAAGCCTTGGAATCATGGAAGGGGATGATGTTGAGGAGGAAGATGATGATGAGCCAGTCATTGTGGAAGCTGGCAGAGAGGAGTCCGACATTACTATCCAACCTGCTCTGAGGGGTGTGACACAAGCAGCACCACCAGCTTCCATATTTGTAAGGCCCAAGCAAAGACCTGCACCAACCCCTACCTCAGTTGAAGGATGCACTGTAGAGAGGCAATCATCACACCCGCCTACCTCTAGTTCTTCTTAAGGCATTGGCTGTGGCAGTGGTCCAGTAAGAAAGAACTTCTCCCCAGTTTGGGACTTTTTTATGATTAACACAGGAGGAATATGCTCTATTTGCCACAAGAGTGCTCGTTGAGGTAATCCTAGTTCACTGGAGACCCTCACACAATCGGTGGGAGCAGCACCTTAAAGAAATTGCTGAACATTGTTGCGATGGTAAAGGTGAGAAGTGCCGGGAAACATCTGCTACAACTGGTCAGAGCATGGCAGAAGGTGAGGAAGAAGAGGATAGCATCCTCACTCAAAATAGCGTTGACCCCAGCAGTATGCCACAATCACCCGCCTCTGTGACCTCACAATGGCACAGGAAGACTCAGTGTCAGATGGAGACAACACAGCATACAGTGACTGCACCACGATGCACATTGAGTCTACCATCACCTACATCTCAAAAGTCGCCTGCATCAGCGGCCCCATAAAAGAAGAAATCAAGGCTACTATTATGGGTATGCTTAGGCAGGTGAGGCCCTACAACCGCAACCACCTAATGGCATGTTTGTACAGTGAGATGCTTGAATTTTTTTAGCACTGGACCACCTCCCTTTTCTTTTGTGGAAGGAGTGAGATTCTTAGGCCCATATTTATACTATTTTAGCACTGCATTTGCGTAATGTTTTTACGCAAAAGCGGCGCAAACTTTCAAAATACAATTGTATCCATCTGCCTGAAATGGAAGGTTCCAAGTCAGACTTATTTTATCAGATTTGCTGTTCCAGTGCTGCATCATGATGTGCTGCAATTGGTTGGCCAAGCTTTGCAGCAAAGTGTTGTCCACACTATCCACCTGATGCCAGACATGTGGACCAGTTGTCAGGATACTAATTGCAAGTGCATCACTGCACACTGGATCTCTTTTGTGGGGGTAAAGGAAAAGATATCTACAGGTCTTGACCCTGAAGAAATGTTTAAGAGCATTTGGCGGCATGCAGCAGTAGCTATGTTCACCACAAAATAAAATAAATGATGGACAGAGTGTTGAAACTTTTCTGAGACTCATCCCCAGTCACAAATCTGGGTTTATTCCATTGTTATTCTGCTCGTCACATCACCCCAGTTTGGACCTAGCCAAATGCAAAACAGTATTGACCCTGCTCCCGGCACACATAGCAACACCACAAAATAAAATGATGGACAGAGCGTTGAAACTTTTCAAACACTCACCTCCAGTCACAGATCTGGGTTTCATCCATTGTGATTTTGCTCACCATGTAACATTAGTGTGGACCCAGCCAAATGCAAATCAGTCTCAACCCTGATCCCTATGGAAACAGTCCAGCCCAAACTGCCAAGTCATGCCCTCCCTGGACTGAAAACAGGCATCATGGGCGGATTTCGGATATCACCCCTCATCAGCCAGGCTAGCTTGAATCCAGTGGTGCAGCAAACAACGGGCCCATATTTATGGACCGCGATGCTGCACCAAAATTGGCAGAGCCGTGCTCTGTCATTTGCATGACACAGGGATGAGCCGTATTTAATTGAATATGGCACACCTCTGTGATGTAACCTGCTCTGGTGCTAAATTTAGCTGCCAGCGCCACAGCTGACATACTTGCACCAATGTGCTAGGATGGTTGCGTTGAGAGGTGTGACTGTTTATGTGCGGTAGGTGTCGCTTCCTGCACATAACCAATCTCTAATGGTGATTTGGCACTTCTGTGTTTCTGCAAAATGCAGCACACACAGAAGTGCCAAAGCGTTATTTTGAAATGATTGTTTATGTGCAGGAAGGGACATCTTTCTGCACATAAACAATCATTTTTGGCATTTTGCTGTTTCTATGAGTGCTGCAGAATGCAGCACGCATAGAAACAGCAAAAAACAAGAAGGAATAAAAGTATTCCTCCTTGTTGCGCCTTCCTAACGCCACCCCTGGGGTGGTGTTAGATTTTGGCACTGCCTCAGGTTTACGAAATCTCGTAAATCTGAGGAAGTGTCAAAATACAATGGGTGTTGCTGTGTCAAGCCCACAGCAACACCCATTGCACGCCCCCTCTGACGCAGAAAACTGTGTCTGGGGGTCCATATTTACAAAGAGGTGTAACACCACAAAAAGTGTTGTTACACCTCCTTGTAAATATGGAGCAGAGGTTAGTGCCACTGGAGCATCACGTAAAGTGACGATTCAGTGGGACCCTGGGCTCTTAAATATGCCCCCATATGTCTTTTCTTTTAGCATGATACCCTGCTACTGCTACTACCCCCTTAAGTTAAAATAAGACGGCACCTTGGGAAAATGGCCAATGGCCCTTCTCTTCTCCAAATGCTTTTCGCTTTCTACCCTTTCTACCTTGAATCCAAAGAGACAAATAAATAATAAATAAGATACTGTGTCACACACATCACATATAAAATGTGGATATTATTAACCTGTCTGCCAAAGTGGACATTGGGAAAACGATGCAATGCACTACCGGGAAAGGAATGGGCTACATACATAGATTGTATTTGGAACATTTGTCATACAGTATCACTTAAAATCAAATCAGACACTTAGGGCCTCATTACAACATTGGCGGGCAGCAAGCGCCGCCAGCCAAGTTGTAACCGCCGGGCGGCTGCCAATGCAGTCACACTCACGCAGTGCCCATTTTGACATGCCCACTGGGCCGGCGGGCGGAAACCGAGTTTCCGCCTGCCGGCCCAGCGGGGATGTGGGCCGCAACATGGAGCCGGCCCCAAATGGAGCCGGCGGTGTTGCGGCCGTGCGACGGGTGCAGTTGCACCTGTTGCGCTTTTCACTGTCTGCATAGCAGACAGTGAAAAGCTGCATGGGGCCCTGTTAGGGGGCCCTTGCGTGGCCCATGCCAGTGGCATGGGCAGTGCAGGGTCCCCCAGGGGCCCCGCGACTCCCCATACCGCCATCCATTTCCTGGCAGTTCAAACCGCCAGGAAAAGGCTGGCGGTCGGGGACTCATAATCCCCTGGGCAACTGACGGATTACTACCGCAGGGCCCATTGTGGCGGAAAACCGCCGCTGTCGTAATCCCCAAGGAAGCACCGCCAGCCTGTTGGCGGTGCTTCTGTCATTTTAGCCCTGGCGGTATTGTGCCGCCAGGGTCAAAATGACCCCCTTAGTCTCACTTTACTCACTTCCTCACCCACCACTACACAATATTAACAACA
Organism: Pleurodeles waltl; assembly: GCF_031143425.1. NCBI lineage: Eukaryota > Metazoa > Chordata > Amphibia > Caudata > Salamandridae > Pleurodeles > Pleurodeles waltl. The sequence goes on from NC_090440.1 coordinate 1,103,128,595, forward strand.
AATTAATTCTCTAAGCAGTAAGGAAAGGAAACTTGACTTACAATACTTCAGAGTAAGGTAGAGGGATCAGGCAGGTAGGTAGAGCTTTAGAATAGAGGGGTATCACTGATCATCGATTCGTCATGTGCCTACGCTTTGGCTTATTCAGTCACTGTAAAAAACAAAAGTCTAAAGGGAAAAATCTGAACAGGCTAAATAAAATCTGTTATGAGAAACCATTAAATATATTTAGGAATCACTTCTGATGGTCATCAAAATGTGGCACATGTCAAGAATGGATTTTTCAATTTTTGATAGGCTGGGATGGAAGAACTTAGGAGGAATAAAGAAGTGAAATATTAAGCGGTGACTGAGTGTTCTGTTTACAATGCACCAAAAACTTTGTAAATGCTTCATTAAATGAAGCAGACGCACATTCCACAGCCAACACTGCAGTCATGAGGTGAACCCTACTGCACTTCGGTCATGATTGGTGAAATGCTATTGGCAGGGAGGTGATTGATGAATAATGGTGGGTGGACTACATCTGCCTCACTTAACAAATAAAAGGGGCCATTTTGACCCCGGCAGTAGGTGGTAATGTGGCAGTGGTAATGTGGCAGTGGTAGTGCCAACAGGCTGACGTTACATACTGCCACATTATGACATCTGCGTGTTGATTGAAGCCAATCCGCCAATGTACCACTCCGACTGCCATGGGGGTAGCAGCTGCCGGGCTGGAGATAAGAATCTCCAGCCCGGCGGCCACTATTGACCCTGCCTACCACCATGGTTTTCGTGCTGTTCGTAACCCCACGAAAACCATGGCGGTAGGCCCTATCAGTGACAGGGAATTCCTTCAATGTCACTGATAGGAGGTCCTCTCCCCAAACAGTCCCAGACACCTTCATCCCCCTCCATCCAAGCTCCCCCTTCTAATCCCACACCCCGCACACACATACGCAGATACGCACCAGGCATACTCACACTCACTCACACATGCATACAAGCATTCATACACGCATGCATTCATTCATCCATGCACATATCCGTACCACATTCACACTGACACGCAGACACGCATTCGCATATCCATTCATACACACATTCTCATACATGCACACAAACAACACTACACATACATTTGCATTCACGCACAGAACATACCCCCCACACACACACAACACCCCCCACTCCTCTCCCCTGTTGGAAACCCAACTTACCTGGATCCAGGGGGGGTCTTCTGTCTGGGCACGGGGTGCTGCTACCTCTAGCAGCACCCACCTGCAGAGCACCGCCAGGCTGTATTATTTTTCATAATACGGCAGGCTGCGGTCTACTGGCGTGGCACAGCTGGTGGTAGCAGTGCCACCTTAACGCCATCCGCCAGCATGACCACCCTTCTTGTGGCGGAAATCCAGCTGTGGTCATTATTTGGCATTCAGATGTTAGCCGTTGCAACGGTCTTTTGGTGGCCGTCACCGCAGCGGTAGGCAGTACTTACCACCAAAGGCATGATGTAGGCCACAGTGATTCAAGGTTTTAGGCCAAAAATTTAAATATCCCCCACTTTGAACCATAGCTTTGATAACCAAAAATCAAAGTAAGAGAGGTAGATGAGCAGCATGCCCCTGTCTGAAAGAGCTCCCTTGTTTATTTATCCACACAATTATTCAATCATTCTTTAATTCTAGATAAGTATATTCATGCATAGCCACCATGATTTAAGCTTTACTTTCTCTCATCTAGTCTTTCACTCTCTGCGGCTAGAAAAGAAAATTTAGCATTTTTCAGATGCCAGACACACCTCCCCTTACTTTATAAATGTAAAAAATACCACAGCAAAACATCACTACAGTTGAGTTACCACTGCAGTATCTTCTATCCAAAATATCACTCTGGGTAATCTGTTGGTTCACAATGTTAGAAAAGCCAGGTAGTTAAGCCATCCAAAAATGTTTCATAATGGAGGGACAGATATATGGCCTATGATGATGATGACTCGGAATCATTGAAGTGAATTGAAGGGGTGGAATAATAATGGTCAATGAAAGACATGGGTGGTCATTACAACCCTGGCGGACGGTGTTAAAGCTGCGGTAATACCGCAAACAGGCCGGCGGACAAAAAAAGGGAATTACGACCCTGGCGGAAACCGCCAACTAAGACAGCCACTTTAACACACCGCCCGCCACGGCGGTACAGACAAACAGCACGGCGGTCACCGCCAACAGACAGGCGGAAGACAATGTACCGCCCACACTACCACAACACACCAATCCGCCACCTTTTCCGGGGCGGATTCACCGTGGATAAAAACACGGCGGAAACAGCCATTTCAATGGGAAAACGCTCACCTCAACACATCCCACGAGGAACGAGGACACCATGGATCCGGAACAACAAATACTCCCTGCCCTTGAATTCCTGCTCATCTACGACCAACAGCGACGTAGGCGCCGAACATACCGGTGAGTACAGCACCTACGACACGGGGGAGGGGGGAGGCAAAAGTTACGGGGACACCCACCAAACACCCCCACCCTCGCATATTACAACATACACACAAATGCATTCACAAAAATCACAGTAACAACCCACAATCCCCCCGGAAGAATGCAAAGACAAAGCGAATAGCGGTCAAACTTTGTATTGTGCCAATATACTACTCATTAAAAAATATACAGATATATATATATCACGAAATCTGTCAAAAATAAATGTACAATACAAGAAGTAGTGCAGATATGTACACAACAATGTCCGTGCACCAACAGTCCAAAAATGCATGGGCGACGCCCACAATAGATACCTGACCAAAATCCGAGAGAACACTTCCGGGGCATCAGATAGAAACACTACAGGCACCTCAGGGGGAAGGGAAGGGGGGGCACCTCAGCCAGATGAATGCGAAGCCAGATCCACGACGGGGCTCCATGCCCATTGATGTGTCCTGGAGAGTGCAAAGCCACAGTCTCTCAAGTCACTTCAGTGGGTGGGTTGCCCTCTGTGCCATTCTGGGGAGTGCAAAGCCACAGTCTCTCATGTCTCTACAGTGGGTGGCTTGCCCACTGTTACATCCTGGGGAGTGCAAAGCCACAGTCTCTCAAGTTTTTACAGTGGGTGGCTTGCCCACTGTTACATCCTGGGGAGTGCTAAGCCACAGTCTCTCAAGTCTAACAAGTGGGTGGCTTGCCCACTGTTACATCCTGGGGAGTGCAAAGCCACAGTCTCTCAAGTCTCTACAGTGGGTGGCTTGCCCACTGTTACATCCTGGGGAGTGCTAAGCCACAGTCTCTCAAGTCTAACAAGTGGGTGGCTTGCCCACTGTTACATCCTGGGGAGTGCTAAGCCACAGTCTCTCAAGTCTAACAAGTGGGTGGCTTGCCCACTGTTACATCCTGGGGAGTGCAAAGCCACAGTCTCTCTAGTCACTTCAGTGGGTGGGTTGCCCACTGTTACATCCTGGGGAGTGCAAAGCCACAGTCTCTCAAGTCTCTACAGTGGGTGGCTTTCCCACTGTGACATCCTGGGGAGTGCAAAGCCACAGTCTCTCAAGTCTCTACAGTGGGTGGCTTGCCCACTGTGCCATCCTGGGGAGTGCAAAGACACATCTTCGCAAGTAAATGCAGTTCTCTACTGGTACTGGGTGGGACTGGTGCCCAGACTGGATGAGTCTCCCTGTGAAAGTACATGTCCTGTCACAGTCCCAGCTGCACATGGGAGAACGATGCCTGATGTGCCCGACTATTCATACCCACACGGTCTTTGCCCTGTTCAGCGGTGCTTTGCCATGGCAGTATTTGCCCTGTTCAGCGGTCTTCACCATGGCGGTCTTTGCCCTGTTCAGCGGTCTTCACCATGGCAGTCTTGGCCTTGTTCAGCGGTGCTTTGCCATGGCGGTCTTTGCCCTGTTCAGCGTTCTTCACCATGGCGGTCTTTGCCCTGTTCAGCGGTCTTCACCATGGCAGTCTTGGCCTTGTTCAGCGGTGCTTTGCCATGGCGGTCTTTGCCCTGTTCAGCGGTCTTCACCATGGCGGTCTTTGCCCTGTTCAGCGGTCTTCACCACGGCAGTCTTGGCCTTGTTCAGCGGTGCTTTGCCATGGCGGTCTTTGCCCTGTTCAGCGGTCTTCACCATGGCGGTCTTTGCCCTGTTCAGCGGTCTTCACCACGGCAGTCTTGGCCTTGTTCAGCGGTGCTTTGCCATGGCGGTCTTTGCCCTGTTCAGCGGTCTTCACCATGGCGGTCTTTGCCCTGTTCAGCGGTCTTCACCACGGCAGTCTTGGCCTTGTTCAGCGGTGCTTTGCCATGGCGGTCTTTGCCCTGTTCAGCGGTCTTCACCATGGCGGTGTTTGCCCTGTTCAGCGGTCTTCACCACGGCGGTCTTTGCCCTGTTCAGCGGTCTTCACCATGGCGGTCTTGGCCTTGTTCAGCGGTGCTTTGCCATGGCGGTCTTTGCCCTGTTCAGCGGTCTTCACCATGGCGGTCTTTGCCCTGTTCAGCGGTCTTCACCATGGCGGTCTTTGCCCTGTTCAGCGGTCTTCACCATGGCGGTCTTGGCCTTGTTCAGCGGTGCTTTGCCATGGCGGTCTTTGCCCTGTTCAGCGGTCTTCACCATGGCGGTCTTTGCCCTGTTCAGCGGTCTTCACCATGGCGGTCTTGGCCTTGTTCAGCGGTGCTTTGCCATGGCAGTCTTTGCCCTGTTCAGCGGTCTTCACCATGGCGGTCTTGGCCTTGTTCAGCAGTGCTTTGCCATGGCAGTCTTTGCCCTGTTCAGCGGTCTTCACCATGGCGGTCTTGGCCTTGTTCAGTGGTGCTTTGCCATGGCGGTTCTGGTACGGATATTGGTGTGTGGCATTACGATCTCCACAATTGACATTGGTGTGTGGCATTACGATCTCCACAATGGACATTGGTGTGTGGCATTACGATCTCCACAATGGACATTGGTGTGTGGCATGACGATCTCCACACTGGACATTGGTGTGTGGCATGACGAACTCCACACTGGACATTGGTGTGTGGCATCACGAACTCCACACTGGACATTGGTGTGTGGCATGACGAACCCCACACTGGACGTTGGTGTGTGGCATGACGAACTCCACACTGGACGTTGGTGTGTGGCATGACGAACTCCAAACTGGACGTTGGTGTGTGGCTTGACGTTCCATCATTGTCCAGCGGGGCTGTGGGATTCTGGACCCTCCTGGGCTGTGACTCCGGCGGTGGCGGTGGTCTCCTGACCAGTAACGATACTTGGGCCCTCCTGGGCTATGACTCTGGTGGTGGTCTCCTGACCAGTAACGATACTTGGGCCCTCCTGGGCTATGACTCTGGCGGTGGTCTCCTGACCAGTTACAATACTTGAGCCCTCCTGGGCTGTTTCTCCGGCGATGGCGGTGGTCTCCTGACCAGTAACGATACTTGGGCCATCCTGGGCTATGACTCTGGCGGTGGTCTCCTGACCAGTTACGATACTTGAGCCCTCCTGGGCTGTGACTCCGGCGGTGGCGGTGGCCTCCTGACCAGTAACGATACTTGGGCCCTCCTGGGCTATGACTCTGGCGGTGGTCTCCTGACCAGTTACGATACTTGAGCCCTCCTGGGCTGTGACTCCGGCGGTGGCGGTGGTCTCCGGACCAGTAACGATACTTGAGCCCTCCTGGGCTATGACTCTGGCGGTGGTCTCCTGACCAGTAACGATACTTGGGCCCTCATGGGCTATGACTCTGGCGGTGGTCTCCTGACCAGTTACGATACTTGAGCCCTCCTGGCCTGTGACTCCGGCGGTGGCGGTGGTCTCCTGACCAGTAACGATACTTGGGCCCTCCTGGGCTATGACTCTGGCGGTGGTCTCCGGACCAGTAACGATACTTGGGCCCTCCTGGGCTATGACTCTGGCGGTGGTCTCTGGACCAGTGACGACGGTGCTGGCGGTTGTGTCTGGACCGCCGGAAATGATGGCGCACTTCTCCGCCGTGACACTCACAACAGGTTGGGGAGACTTCCTCGGGACCTTCCCCACCTTCTTTTGAGTTACAGATGACTCACCAATCGCCTTGGATCCCATTTCACTGTGTGTCCCACCAGGAGTCTTGACACGGTCCTGTCGTCCACTCTCCAATTTCGGAGCCTTTACAGGGGGTGGGCTGACAGTGCCTTGGCTCCGGGTCCTACTGCCTGCCCTGGTGGACGGGGCACTCCAAAAACCTGGTACATGCACCACTGGTACTGGAGGTTTTTTGGCTGAGGCGCTACGACGGGACTGATAAATTGGAGGGGGGGGGCAAAAAGGTCAATTTGACATAGGGACAGTTTCTGTCGTACACTGGGATGGGTAGCTGGAGGGGCTCTGGGAGTGGAGGAAGAGGAGGTGGTTGTAGGAGGTGTCACTTTAGCTGTTTTGGGTGCAGGTGCAGGTACTGGAGGCTGTCGTGAGGTGGATGGATGTTGGGTGAGTGATTGCCGGCGTTTGTGTACTTTGGGAGGGGGCGTCACAGACACACTGGGAGAGGACACAGGGGACGTGTATATGGCAGTGGAGGTGGTGAGTGCAGGTGAGCGGCTTGTGGTGCTGGGTGTCCTGGTGCGAGTCCTAGTGCCTGTAGATGTGGTGCATGCAGGTGTGTGTGTAGATGACACTGGGAGGGAGGAGGGAGAAGAGGAGGAGGGGGACACAGTGGAGACAGTGGATGTTGCTGTGTCTGTATGGGTCTGATGCTTGTGTGAGTGCCTGTGGTGTGTGTGGTGCCTATGTTTGCTTGAGCTACTTGTGTGTGTTGACTTGTGTGCATGCTGGTCTGTAGGTGTGCTTGGGATGGGCTGGGGTACAGGGGATTGGGTCTGGGTGGAGGAAGTTGGAGGGGGGAGGCTGGACACAGGGACAATGGCTGCCATCAGTGCTGAGGCCAGAGATTGCAGGGTTCGCTGAAGGACAGCCTGACCAGAATGAATGCCTTCCAGGAATGTATTACCGTGTTTCAACTCTCGTTCTACACCCTGGATGGCATTCACAATGGTAGACTGCCCAACAGTGAGTGACCTGAGAGGTCAATGGCCTCCTCACCAAGGGCAGCAGGGGTGACTGGGGCAGGGCCTGAGGTGCCTGGGGCGAAGGTGATGCCCACCCTCCTGGGTGAGCGGACACGGGGCGAACGCTGAGGGGCTGCTGGGAGGGCGGTGCTGGTAGGGGAGGTGGCGGCTGTACCTGTAGAAGTGGGGCGCACAGATGGTGCCGCCACCACAGGGGAGCTCCCATCGGCAGACGAGTCCATGCCGCTGGTTGGTGATCCTGTGGCTGACGTGAAGCTCCCTTCGCCATCCGTCCCACTGGTGAATTCAGAGTCTGTGGTGTGGCCCTCCATGTGGGATGCAGCTCCCTCGTGCTCCGGTGCCACTGTACCTCCGCCTGTTGATGCTGATGTACAGAAGGACAGGGAGAGCAGAAAAAGGGTGGAGACAGAAGAAAGAGAGTTTTAGTGCATGGCATACCGCTACCGTTGGCGGATAAGACAATCGCAGCAGCCCCCTGCATTACGCCGTGCTCCTGCCCTCTGCACATGCAATTTCTGGGATATGGCCTACATGGCAATGGTAGAAATCTGCCCACATGGATGGCAAAGGGGCAACTATACATCAATTTGCCTTTTTTTTGAGCTGGGGTAGAGTGCCACATGGCCTACATAAAGGAGGGGCCTTGCCTACCTAACTCGCCCTGGCCTAGGGACACCCACAGCCCACCACCCCCACCCAGACAGCTCCACTGCACGCAAAGTCCATAGGATGAGGTTGTACTCACCCCCTTGTGTCTGCTGTGATGTCCTTAAGCGCCCATCCAACTCCGGGTAGGCCACCGTCAGGATCCGGAACATCAGGGGGGTCATGGTGCGACAGGCAGTCCTCCCACGTTGGGAGGCCATCCCCAGCTGAGCCTCCGCCGTCTTCTTGCTGCAGCGGCAAATGTCCTCCCATCTCTTCCGGCAGTGGATGCCCCGTCTCTGGTGGGCCCCCAGGGTCCGGACTTCCTTGGCGATGGCACGCCAAATATCCCTCTTCTGGTGGGCGCTGACCTACATGACATACACAAGGAAAGAGGAACAGTCATTACCTACAGCACCGTCATTGTAATTGGCCCCATCCCAACTCTATCCCTGTGGCCCATTCATCCCCATGCATGACTGTTCTATGTACTCTGCCCCCTTCCCTCATCCACCCAGCCCTGTCCACCCAGGCCTAGCCCATACAACGTGCTCCCTGTGTACTTACCTATTGGTCTGGAGGACCGTAGAGTAGCGTATACTTGGGGAGGACCACATCCACAAGTTTCTCCAACTCCTGTGCAGTGAAGGCAGGGGCCCTTTCCCCAGACGCAGCAGCCATCGTTGCTTCCAGACCGAGGTCACAGCAGCACTAGCAGTGTAGGTCCTCTCCTGTTGAAGGTCAGGTATCTAGTGATTGAAGAGATAGAAAATGGTGGTGACGTCCGCGGCGGTGCGCATCATCACCGCCAGCGCACCTGTTCATTGGCTCCTGGGACCCATACGGTCCAATGCTAACCAATGCAGCATTGCGCCGCGCTCTATGACCGCCTACCGCGACGATGTCCAACGCCAGCGCAGTTACCCCACAATTCCATTGTCCCAGTTTAGAGGTCAGGCAGCTGCCATTTCAGGGGCCCACATGGGTTCAATTACTACTGCGTCACACATACCGAGGCCTACACTCAAAACCTTTCCCGGATGGGTTAATTGTCTGGTGTAGTCTTGTGTGTGACTGTGGGTACATACCTGGAGGAATGCTGACATTTTTTTCGCTGTTGCCCTTCTTAGGCACCGTCAGTTGGGACATATTGGAAGATGGCGGAATCCGCCGGTGTACCGACCGCTGGTGGACCTGTTGACAATGGAAGAGCGACATGTCATCGTGACCTACCGGTTTGACCGTGCCACAATCCGGGAACTATGTACCCAGTTGGAGCGAGACCTGATGTCACCAATCCGCCATCCGACTGGAATCGCCCCTGACGTGCAGGTGCTGTCAGTGCTCCATTTCTTTGCAAGTGGGTCTTTTCAGACAACAGTGGCCATGGCATCAGGGATGTCCCAGCCTATGTTTTCCAACGTTTTGTCCAGAGTGTTGTCTGCCCTGCTGAAACACGTAAGGAGATACATCATTTTCCCTGAGGTGGCAGATTTTCCTACAGTGAAAGGTGACTTCTATGCCCTTGGACATATCCCCAACGTCATAGGTGCCATTGATGGGACCCATGTAGCTCTGGCCCCCCCGCAGGAATGAACAGGTGTACAGGAACAGGAAGAGTTATCATTCGATGAATGTCCAGATGGTCTGTTTGGCAGACCAGTACATCTCGCAGGTAAATGCAATGTTCCCTGGCTCAGTGCATGACGCCTACATCCTGCGGAATAGAAGCATCCCTGATATGATGGGTGAACTCCAGAGGCACCGTGTATGGCTATTGGGGGACTCTGGTTACGCCAACCTGTCCTGGCTACTGACCCCAGTGAGGAATCCCAGGGCAGAGGAACGGTACAATGAGGCCCATGGGCGGACTAGGAGGGTGATCGAGCGTACCTTCGGCCTCCTGAAGGCCAGGTTCAGGTGCCTCCATATGACAGGTGGGTCCCTATTCTACTCACCGAAGAAGGTGTGTGACATCATCATCGCCTGCTCCATGCTCCATAACTTGGCATTGCAACGCCAGGTGCCTTTTCTGCAGGAGGATGATCCAGATGACGGTGTTGTTGCAGCAGGTGAGCCTGTGGAGCCTGTGGACAGTGATGAGGAGGAAGCTGAAGAAGATGAAAACGACAACAGGGAGTCAGTCATACAGCAATATTTTCAATGAGACACAGGTGAGTACAATTTCATGTTTCACATTATATTACATTTCAAACGTCTACCTCTATCCTCTCCCTACATTTCACTCCCTATTTGGTAACTGAGTTGTCCCCTTCCATTTCAGTTTCAGTAATGTGGTAACCTACGTGTCAACAGCTTGCACCCTTGAAAGGCTTGTGATGTGTGACATTGGTATGTTGACCTTCCAATGGGTAACCTTTTTTAACACTGTAATTGACAATACAAATTTCACAATCATTGACTGACTCCAATATTATTGAGGTTTCAAGGGTGTTTATTGAAGTGCATAAAAATATAGGGGGGTTGTGAAATGGGGAGAGGTCATGGTGGATGAATGTCCATGGCAGAGTCCAGTCTATTAGTTTCACAGGTACATTGCACATCTGGCCATTGGAAGTGGAGCTGGGGCAGTTCCAATCTGGATAGGGTAACAAAGTGGGACAGTGGGGGACAATCAGGGTTGTCTTATTTCCTGCCGGGGGTCTTGCCATCTTGCTCTGTCCTGTTCCTGGATCTCAGGGCCCGCTTTCATGGTGGTTGTCCGTCTGCAGGGGGTGGGGTGCTGGTGTGGTGGTCCTGTGGCGGGGCGTCCTGTCCACTAGTGCCGGCGGAGGTGGTGGGCATTTCATCGTCCTGGCTAGTGTCAGGGGCCCATTGGAGTGCCACGGTGTCCCTCAAGGTCTTTTGAATGTCCGTCAGCACCCCTACGAAGGTGCCCAGGGCTGAGCCGATGGTCCTGAGCTCCTCCCTGAACCCCAAATACTGCTCCTCCTGCAGATGCAGGGTCTCCTGCAACTTGTCCAGGACCTTTGCCATTGTCTCCTGGGAGTGGTGGTATGCTCCCATGATGGAGGATAGGGCCTCGTGGAGAGTGGGTTCCCTTGGCCTGTCCTCCCTCTGTCGCACAGCAGCCCTCCCAGTTCCCCGGTGTTCCTGTGCCTCTGTCCCCTGGACCGTGTGCCCACTACCACTGCCCCCAGGTCCCTGTTGTTGTTGGGGTGTTGGGTTAGCCTGGGTGCCCTGTAGTGGTGGACACACCGCTGATTGACCTGTCCTGGGTGGGGAGGCATGGGCCCGCTGGGTGGGTGCTGTGCTAGGGTTACCAGAGGGTGGAAGCTCGGTGTTGGGCTGTGGCTGGGCAAGGGGAACCGACTGTCCTGAGGCCCACGATGGTCCAGGCTGGTCATCAAGATCCAGTAAGGCAGAGCTGCTGTTGTCACTGTGGGCCTCTTCTGGGGGTGGAGTGGTGTTGTCTGGACCCTCTGGTGTGGTGACGTTCCTTCGGGTTCCTGCGGGGGTATAAGTACATGATTATTGCATGTGTGTGTTTCATGGTGTGCAATGGTTGGGTGTGCGTGAACCCCAGTGCAGGCATTCCTGTGTGTGGGCTTGTGTGGTGATGGTTGGGGGGTGTTCTGGGTCTGTGCAGTGGGCATGCTTTAGTGATGGGTGTCCATGCTTAGTTGTGTCATGCAGGTCTTGGGGTTGGGATGGGTGGTTGGTGTTATGGGTAGATTAGTGAGGAGTTAGGGTGATAGGGGAGGGTGTGAGGGTGGGGGTGTGTGATAGCATGCAGGTAGGGTGGGGGATATGATAGTGAAGATTTGACTTACCAGTGTCCGTTCCTCCAACGACTCCTGCGAGGCCCTCAGGATGCAAGATGGACAAGACTTGCTTCTCCCATGTTGTTAGTTGTGGGGGAGGAGATGGGGGTCCGCCGCCAGTCCGCTGTACCGTGATGTGGTGCCCTGATACCGTGGAACGCACCTTCCCCCGTAGGTCGTTCCACCTCTTCCTGATGTCCTCCCTATTTCTTGGGTGCTGTCCCACAGCGTTGACCCTGTTGACTATTCTTTGCCATAGCTCCATCTTCCTGGCTATGGATGTGTACTATGCCTGTGAGCCAAATAGCTGTGGCTCTACCCTGATGATTTCCTCCACCATGACCCTGAGCTCCTCCTCGGAGAAGCGGGGGTGTCTTTGGCGTGACATGGGGTGTTGTGTGTGATGTGTGGGGTGGTGTATGTGTTGATGAGTGTGGTGAGTGTAGTGGTATGTGGTGTTTTGTGCGTGGATGTTGTGTGGGTGATGGTGTAGTGTGCCTCTGTGTGATGGTGTTATCTATTCTGTGCTGTCTCTCTCTGGCATTCGTCTCTAATTTGTGGTCGTAGGGGTTTGTGGGTGATGTGGGTGTGTGTTTTATATAGTGTTGGGTGTGTGGGAGTGGTGTGTGTATGTGTATCAGGTGTGTGTATTTGGAATTGTCCAATGTGGCGGTGTTTTGGAGCTGTGTGTGTATTTTGAGCGCGGCGGTGTGTACCGCCAATGGAATACCGAGGTTGAAATACCGCCGCGTGGATTCGTGGGTCGTAATAGCATGGGCGTGTTTCTGTTGGCGTGGAGGTGGAGGATTTGTTTCCGCATATTTATCGCTGACCTTTGGTGTGGCGGACTTGTGTGGGTGTCTGAATTTTGGCGGATTCCGTGATGTGTGTCATAATAGCTGTGGCGGTCTCCCGCCGCCCCAGCGGTGTATTGGCGGTCTTCTGCACGGCGGTAAGCGGCTTTTACCGCCAATGTTGTCATGACCCCCATGGTGTTGGTTGACAACTGCAATGGGACCTCATCCTTTTCAGCTGTGCTGCACTGTCAAGTGAACAGCTGGTATACTGTATAAATGAATTACACAGCATAACAGTGGTGGTTGGGGGGTAGTCCATAACCCTTTTTTCTAGTCTTGGTAACTGCTCCTCAACAAACATACATGGTAAATATTATTTATAATACTAGTTTACTTGGGCCCGCAATCTTCACAGTAGGCAGCAGAGTACCAAAGATCTCTTCTTAGTCTTACAGTACCTCAAGATAGATAGGGGAAAGGGAAAGATTACAACAAAACCTAAGAAATTGACAGACTAGTACACACCAGAAAAAGTCAGCTACCCAAAAAAATGGGAAATAAGAAAAAATAAAGATAATGCAGGGATAACAGGAATTAATCAAAAATTGGATAGGTGAGTTAGGAAAAAAAGGAGACAGTATAAAAATAATAAGGCAAAATTAAAGATAGTATAATAGTGGGCAGACGTAAAGGTTAAGGAAGTACTACTAACAATTACATATAAGAACTTACTGGGGTGAGCAGAGCCCTTACCTTTGAGTGTGAGCAGCATGCTATTGTGAAAAAAAATTAGCATTGTAGCACACAAATAATATAGGGCCAGATGTATCAAACATTTTTGCGATCTTTACGATCGCAAAAATGCATTTTGGTATGTAACAAGTGCAATTTGAGATTCAGTAACTTGTTACCGAATCACAAATTGGATTTGCGTCTACATACCGATTTGCTATTAGGAAGGGGAGTGTCAAGGGTGTCCCACCCTAATACCGAATCACAGAGATATATAAGATTGTTTTGTGACAGTGAATGCGATCGCAAAATAATCGCAGTTACCACCAATTTCAAATTGGTGGTAACCCATTCGTACAGGGGAAGGGGTCCCCAAAGGACCTTAATTAATTAATTAATATTCACTGAGCCCTGGAAACTCAGCACCTAACATGTCAAAGAGGTTCTGTTCCCAGTCGAGCATATCTACCCAGCAGTGGGTCAACTGCTGCGTGGTGCGCTAGACCAGATGAATCGCACACACCTGCACACCCTGCCCAACGCAGTTGATGCTCCCTCAGGGGGTACCCGCACTCAGCCCTGCCACCTGCTGCCAGCATGGAGGGGTGGAAGCACTGCACGTTAAAAAACAGTGCTGCCACCTCTACCTCCCAAAAGAGGTGCCATGAGTGCACCCCTTGCTGCTGCAGGCTGCTCGAGGGAGCTTGCACTGCTACTCCCCTGTTCGCCACCCTGCTCTCCCATGGTGCTGGGTCGGGTGAAAAGAAGAAACAGGAGAAGGAAGGAAGGAAAGAAGAAATAATAACTAAGAAAGGAAAGGGAAAAATAAGCACAAACATAAAAAGTCACAAAAAGCAGGAGAAAATGTAAAAAACATAAAAATACACAGACACAAAAACACAAATTTAGACAAAAAGTAAAACTTGAAGGGTAAATCAATTAGGAGGGTGGAGGATTGAAAAGATTAGGGAGGGATTAAAAAACAGGCCCGGCACCATGAACAGAGTAAGAAAATAAGATGGCCGAGCCCAAGAATATACTCCGTGTTTCGCTTGACAAAAAATCGAATGCAGACGGGTGTAATAGGAAACTCCACCTGCAGTATACCACGTAGCGAGGCTGAGTTTTTTAACCACGTTGTAGAGTTTCGTATAGTGCGTGTGAGAAAACAGGGCTGATTACAGAGGCCCCCTAACTTTTTGCCCCCATTTTCCACTTTTTGCTGGTATTTTCCTGACTCTGATGGTGCCCTTGGTACTGTTAACCAGTCCCAGGGCCTGTGCTCTGTGTAAAATGGATATGCAAATTAGGCTAATTATAATTGGCTAAGTTAACCTACCTATAAGTCCCTAGTATATGGTAGGGCATGTAGGTTTAGGGACCACAGCATAGGTAGTGCACCCATAGGTGCACTGCTGAGGTGCCCAGTGTCATTTTAAAGGCAGGCCTGCCTTGCTGGCTGCTTTTAAATTAAAGTCATATGCAAATTCGACTTTGGAATTAAAAGTAGTTCCAAAGTCTTAAACTACCTTATTTTTACATATAAGTCACCCCTAAGGTGTGCCCTATGTGCCCCTAGGGCTTGGTGCCATGTAACTATAAGCAGGGGCCTTATAAAAATAGTTTTATAAGCCCTGGTGAGGTAAAAACAGCCAAATTCGTTTTTCCCTCATTGTAGTAAATGGCCTTCATAGGCTAGAATGGGGAGACTTTATTTTAATTTTTAAAATCTCCTTAAAGGAAGGATGGATACCAAGAATTTGGTTTCAAATTAATTGCTGTAATAAATCCCACAACTTCCAGTTGTTGGATTTAATATAACTTGTTCAGGTAAAGAGTTCTAAGCTTTACCTAAAAAGTTGCCATTTTCATCCCTGCATTGTTTTTGCAGCTGTGCTCTGATTGGCCAAATTTTAGCAGCTTGGCCAAGCTGCCTTGATGAGGTGTGAAGTGGCCTGGCTTCACACAAAGGAATGTGCCTGTGGGAAGGAATCTCCCCTCAGCAGATGGTGAGGCAGGAAGGGGGAGGGCTGCCAAACTGGTCTTCAAAGGCAGAGAAGGACATTAGGAGCAACCAGCAACACCCCCACATCCTGCAACCCCAGACAACTAGGTGCCCCCTTGATTAGATTAGGAGAGGGCAGGAGAGGGGTGTGTTTATGATTTTTAGCCACACCAGTGGGTGGGCTCAGCCAGATGTAACCTCCAAAAATCAGATTCAGCCATGATGGATTTTTAGAGAATGTTGCCTCCTGGGATTGATTTTTGCCACACTTCCCAGGAAGTGGTCATCACAGGGGGAAGGACCCTGCACCTGATTGGAGAACCAGGACCCCCCTGCTTTTCACCCAGGAGCAAGGATAAAACTGGCAGACCTGCACCCACACCTCAGTTCCCTACCACATCCAACAAGGAAGAACAACAGAAGAAGAAGGACTGCCCTGCTGGACCCCTGGCCTGCACCTGGAACCTGCACTCAGAAGGACTGCACCAGCTGCACACTTGGGCTTCACCACAAGAAGGACTTTGCCTGGCTTCAACTGGTTCAAGGAGGGACTCCCTGTTTGCTACAGGTGAACAATTGCTAACCAGAGTCCCCTGCACCAACTCCTGAAGAAAGCGACCAGCTGACCACTGTCCAGTGGCCAAAAAGGAGTTTGCGCCAGGTGCATTCTGGGAGTTGTAGTCCGCACCCCCCCAAGGACCATCTCAGAACTTCTGGACCCTTGGGGTGAGCTGTGGACCTCAAAAGAACCTTAAAACGACATCTGGGAGAAGCCCCAGAAGTTTGGAGAAGTTTGGACAACTTTTGAAAAAAAGCTCCATAGAGGGACCGACCCGCTGCGGCAACTCTAGCCGGCTTGCCGCAACCCGGCCTGATTTGCTGGTTCGTCCCGGTAAAGAAAAATCTCTGAAAAAGAGACTAAGTCCGAAGGTAAAAAGTTGACCGGGACCTCCCAGCCAGCGTATCCGAGGAGGGCTCCATGGACGTCGGATCAAGATCTAGGCTTACCCCGGTCGAAGGATTTTCACCTCGAAAAAACGACTAAGTCCAAAGGTAAAAATCTCCACCGAGGATTCCAGCATCGCGTATCCGGAGAAGGGCTCCAGCAGGTCGGATTGGACTGGTAGGTTCGTCCCGCTGAAGAAAATCTTCGAAAAAAAGACTAAGGCCCTCATTCTGACTTTGGCGGGCGGCGAAAGACCGCTCCGCTGTCAAAAGACCGCGGCGGCCATTCTGGCTTTCCCGCTGGGCCGGCGGGCGCCCGTCAAAGGAGCGCCGGCCGGCCCAGCGGGAAAGGCCCTGCAACAATGAAGCCGGCTCCGAATGGAGCCGGCGGAGTTGCAGGGGTGCGACGGGTGCAGTTGCACCCGTCGCGATTTTCACTGTCTGCAATGCAGACAGTGAAAATCTTTATGGGGCCTAACTTAATCTGTTAGGGGGCCCCTGCACTGCCCATGCCAGTGGGCAGTGCAGGGGCCCCCAGGGGCCCCACGACACCCATTCCCACCATCCTGTTCCTGGCGGTAAAAACCGCCAGAAACAGGGTAGCGGGAAGGGGGTCGGAATCTCTATGGCGCTGCTGCTTGCAGCGCCGCCATGGAGATTCAGCACATGCAGGGGAAATCCGGCGGGAAACCGCCGGATTCCCTTTTCTGACCGCGGCTTTACAGCCGCGGTGAGAATGGGCTGGGAAGCACCGCCAGCCTGTTGCTGGTGCTTCCGTGGTACCCCTAAGTGTGAAGGTAAACTTTTAACCAAGGCCTCCCGTGGCCTGTTGCTGAGCAGGGCTCCATCGCGGTCGGCCTTAAACTTTGACTTTGCCCCGGTCGAGGTGCAACCAGATGACCCGATTGGCGCTTTTTGCTTCTACGCGCTAAAAAAAAAAAAAATCTTTAAAAATTCATATCTCCGGTTCCCCTTATCCGATTTTATTTGTTTTGGTGTCATTTTAAAGATAAAAATATAATTTATTTTTATGAATTGGGTTTGGTTTTTAAACTGTTTCCTGTGTTTTATTTAATTACTGTTTTGTGATATTTGAATGCTTTACACTCTGTCTCCTAAGTTAAGCCTTGACGCTCGTTGCCAAGCTACCAAGGGTTGAGCTGGGTTTAATTTACTGAGACCTAACTGGACCTTAGTGGATGTTAGTGGCCTATTGCTAAGTGTAGGTACCTACCTGCCCTTACCAATAACCCATTTTCCAACAGTGCGACTCCGCAAACTCCGCCCAGGCCTGTCATAGAACACATCTGATTACCAATAATTAATTTCCAGCTGTTAGCAAACACTGTGTAACATTTCACAAAGTAGATCACTTTTTAACATGGGTGTAAAAGTAATAGGAACAATATTCAAATAAGCAGTGTAACATCAGTACTGGAAAATGTACACATTCCTTGCCAAAATTAGTGCTTACAATAGATGTTGACAATCTTGTTGTGAGACCTGTCAAAGTTATGTTGTGTGATGTGTACACTGGAGAAATTAAGTTACATATGATGGCAGACTCTGGAGCACCAATTACAATATTATCTGATGTATTATATAATGAGTGTTGGACTTGCATTAAATTTCTCAATCCATTGGATGTTTCTTCAAAGGTGTATGAAGATTAAGATATAGATATGCTGGGCTATTTCACGGACTGGTTAGTATGCCAAGGCAGAGAAATGAGTGCAAATATGTACGTGACAATTGATGGAAAAACAATGTAGGTTGACAGGATTTAGCTAAATTAGTTTGTCCTAGGTTCTGATACACCTGCAGTTGTCAACAATACGTTCATTGCATTAATAGAAGAGAAACATGACAAAAACAGGTAGAATTATTATAAGTTCCCAAACTTATTCAGTGTCAAAATTGGTATAATACACAAATTATTATTAAACTAAAGAAAAATGTGATACCAATTGTCCACGAAGTAAGACCAGTGCCCCTAACTGTCAACCAAAAACTCAAAGACCTTCTCAACAATCTTATAGAACAGGGTGTTATTATAAGTAATGACTCTTCAGAATGGGTCAGTCCTATCGTGTAAGTATGTTTTAAGGCAGGCAATATTAGACTGTTTACAGATATATGCACACGTAACGAAAATATGATTGTAGGCTGCCATGCACTACCAAAAATCCAAAATTTGTTAGCTAATAGTGGCAACGCAAAATTATATTCCTTGCTAGACTTGCATTCTGCGTACTATCAAATACTACTCACTGTAGAGTCACTGCAGCATAACCTGATTCTTGAAAAAGTATTAAATGCCTTCAAAGACTTTGGCATCACTCTCTTACATGAAAAAGTACACTTTCTTGTAAGCAAATCATCCTAAATTGGACTAAACTGAAATTTTCTCTTATACAGGCCATTAAAGTTGTTGCACCACCTAAAGGTAAAGACACTTTAACATCCTTCTTGTGTATGAGTGAATATTATTTCAGATTTATCCAGATTGCATCCACTTGTGGTCCAATTTCTTTGCAACCAGGCACTTATAAAAAAGATTTAGGGCCTCATTATGAGCTTGACAGTCTATGGACCCCCAAACTTGCGGTGGCAGTCGAACCCTCTGTGGCGGGCTCAATGGTACAGAGGACCCGGACTCCGATTTCAGGGTGGCCCTATAAGGGCGTAGCACCATTTATTTATTTATAGTAAGGAGTATATAGTTATAATGACTGTAAGTCTTCCCAGTTTAGCTTTCTTGTGACAACTTGATTGGCTTTTGTCAGTCTTTAATACTCTTTCTTTTTCCTTTTAGGCGGCGTCTTCCGGACTGCTTCTTCTTGATTCCCGTGGGCTCTCTGAAAAAACAAGAAGATATCTCCAGGTAAGTGGGACGAATTTAGGTGCCTCTATGATGCTAGTATAGGTGAGGGAGGGCGGGGGAAAGAACCATAGGAGGCAGTGCATTAACGACGGTTGGCAACCACAGGAGGGAACGGATTGTTATAGTGCCTAGATTAGGTTGGTGACAGGCTGGGAATAGGATCAGTGTTTCCCCGGTCTCCAGCACCCAGAACAACCCACCCCGTTCCCTTTATGTCCTCCCTGGTGTCCTTACTTCCCCCTACCGCTCCCTTATTCCCCTTATGACGGTTTTCCTGGAGTATAGCCCGTACCTTGTTCAGCCACGACCCTCCTGGGTCGTGGCAGGGTTCATCTCTTCCTCGAGGCTTGCTTCTGGCTCCACCGTTTGTACTGGGCTTCCTCTCCTCGCCGCGCGTTCAGCTGGTCTCCTCTCCGTTTTGTTTTCCTTCCTTGATCTCTTCCTCCTCTCCCGCCTCCTCGTTACCGCGTTCTGCTCGCCGCTCTCCCCTGGTGTTCTCTCCCTTTTCTCCTGCGGCAACCCGGAAGTCCAGTGTCAGCAGGCCGCTCCGCCCCCACGCGTCTCCTAGGTGACGCTGAACGGGGCCGGAGGAGGTGCACGATCGGCACCATTCCAGCTCTTCGGTAGGAGAGGTGGATGACACCCACCTACACCCTCACACTCCTGGTGGTCTGACACCAGACTATGATCCTGGCGGGCAGACCACCAGGAGACTGCCACTAGGATCATGGATCCCAGCAGGTTGGTGGCTGTCGAAGTCGTGGTCATCAATGGCGGTGCCAAGTTCGGCACTGCCATTTCTTTTTCATCAATCTTTTTGTGGCAGGGTCCCTGCCATGAAAGGCTAGTGGAAGGCCAATACTGGGGCCAAAGGGGGGGGCCCTGCCAGCACCCTCAGAATGTGCATTGTCTGCTATTGCAGACAATGGGTATTCTAAGAGTGTTTGTGTGTGATGGTCAATGCTGCTGCATTGTTTCCACCGGGCTGACTGGTGAAAACATCCTAATATGTTTTTTCTGCTGGTCAGCCTGGTAGAAGCACTGTCTTATTATGGGGGGAGCCTGACAGCTTAATGGGAGCCTCACCCTGGTGGCCGTATTGGCATTGCCAGCGAGATTGTAATCAGACCCTTAATTGTTGAAGCTCCAGCACTGTCACCTTTCAGGGCTGGTCATAAATGCATGCTTACTGCTGATGCCAGTGAAGCATGTTTAGGTGCTGTGTTATCTAAGTGGATTTATAACAATGAGCAAACTGTTGCTTTTTGCTTCGTCATCTTTAACACATGCTGAACTACATTACAGCATTGTTGAGAGAGAAGCATTAGTCTGTGTATGGGCAATTGAAAATATCAAGACCTTTCTATGGGGCACACATTTTGAAATGTTCCCTAATCACAAACTACTCATTCATATGCTCTATGGAAATGGATCTGGTACAGAATCAGCCAGGCTTGTCATACTTGTTTCTTGTTTACAGGAGTACAAGTTCACAATCAGTTATATTCCTGGAGGGAAGAATGTAAGGGCTGATTACCTTCCCAAGATGTCAATGCGGGTTATTAAGTGGGTGATGTTGAGTGTGTGGTCCCCTAGAAGGAGGATATTTTGAATTTCACTGCGATCATCTCCTTGGATGAATGGTGAATGCCTTACAAAAGGACAATGTTTTATCTGCAGTAATGGACTTTGGTGGTACCAATAAAACCATCTGCACAGGTGGGAAGTGAACTGTCCATTGTGGAAGGTTTATTGAAGCCTAATGATGAATGTGTCCCATCCATATAAATTACAGGGAAGTTGATCATTGCTCAGTATGAAAATCATCTGGGGATAGATGGTACATGTTAAAATCTAAAACAATCATTTTGGTAGCCATCTTTAGACATGCAGATTTCTGACGGGATTACTAAATGTGACAGATTTTTGATGTCAGACAAACACTGGAAGACTCATCAACCAGAGTTCATACGGTACCCCTACCAGATGATTGGTGCAAGGTAGCACTGGATTTCGCAGCTCCATTTTATTTGGTAACATCTGATAAAATATATTTATTAGTGTTTAATGGACTACTTTTCAAAGTGAGTCTATTTTGATTTTACTTCTGCACCAACCACCACAACCGTAATCACATTTTTATGGATTTTTTTTACATAACCAAAAGAAACAGTAAAAGACAATAGTACTCATTTCACTTCTTTGTACATGAAAACCTTTATTGATTCTTTCCACCTTAAACATTTGAAGGTGGTGTTGCATTCTCCAACTTCAAATGGACTTGTGGAGAGAATGAAAGAAGGCATTCACTCAGCACTGGCCGCTGGAGCGCATGTGGAAGATTCCTTGAGGAAGAAATTCAGCATAAATGTAATTACTCCACACAATACGACAGCTGTATCTCCATTTTGCCTTCTTAAAAAAAGGGAGCATAGATGTGAGGTGTGTCCAGATTGGCTTAGGATGTTAGAGTCAAAAGAAAGAATTGCCACTGCAAAATTATCAAAACTGTCAATGAGAGGGTTTTTTCTCAAGAGTACATGTACATATCTCATTTAGACAGCTAACATGGTGAGGAAGATACAAACCTTTAAGGTCGAGATTGGGTGATAATCAAACGCCCCACTAGAGTTAAGAAGGGTGAATAGATACTTCCTCTAGTAGTACAAATAACCAAAGTTCCTAAAGGTTCCATGTTACTTGACAAGAAAGGATGGCAGAGCAAAAGAGCTTTGATAAAGTTGTCTCCTGAAGAAATTTGGAGAATAAGCAAGCATAAAGATGAGTTAGTTATGGTGTAATGATTAGTTATGGTATTCAGGAATGATTAGTTATGGTATTCAGGAAATATCTATACCAACATCACGCTATACCCTGACTTAACTCCTGGTTTACAACCTGAATCAGATCCTGTTTTGTCAAACTACCAGGAGTTTGAGTCCAGAAGTGACGATCATACAAGCGTTCTGGATTGTACCTTATCTTATTCTTGTTTAGGTAGCTTAGATTTGGTTGCTCTGGGGAATGCAAACAGCAACACTGATAATGTCACAAATTAAAAAATTCTAGAGCAAAGTTCTAGATTCTCCTATGAAATGTAAAGGTTTCTACATGCATTAATACTATTTACAGTTTCTTGCAATGTTTCTATGCCTACGAGGATATATATATATATATATATATATATAGATAGATAGATAGATAGATAGATAGATAGATAGATAGATAGATAGATAGATAGATAGATATACATACTCATATATATATGCATTCATATTTTTATCATCTCACACTGGTTCTAGGCCTATGCAATTAAAGGATTTCTACATGCTTTAATGTGTTAGATTTCTTTTACAACTTTTATTTTTTGTTATGGGGAGATGATATTATGTTATGAATTTAATGTTTTACTATTTATGAATTTACTATTTTGCTATGATTTTACTCATTTGCTATAGTCATACCTTTATATTGTATAACTTGGCACTTTCATGCATTACAGCGTGATTCCATGTGTAATGCTTTCCATATTCCACCATTCTTTCTCCCTAGATTCCAACTCCAGCAATAGTTAGTTGTAGTTGGAGCTCGTTACAGGAAGAGCAACAGGACGTGGGTTTCTTCATATGAATTAAATGTATTGTGAAACGTATGATCTGTTTCCTGGTATAATACCACGCTCTCCATTAAACATTGCCTCTGGTCATGCACAGCTGTCGTTGCCTGAAGGGCCTTGGCAATGTTCAATCTGTGCCCTTAACATGCAGCGGAGGTTGGCATCAGGGTGTGGACCATGGTCATGCACAACAGATTTTGGCCATAGGATCTGGAAAAAGGCCCATTCTACTGCAGGCAACCAAACCCACCTGTGCATAACAAGACAGGGGTTGAAGACTTCTAATCAATCCTGAAGGTCTACAAATAGTGTTTGTGGACACCAGGAAATGGGGTCCCCACGGTCTAATAAGACTTTGGGGAAGGGCCCCATGTGGACTCCCTCCCCTTAAAAAATCTTAAGGCAATGTGGCCAACTCCCCACCATGCACGGTTTTTAGCTCTGAGCAGTGGGCAGTTGACTTTACGTAGGATTAGAAAATAATACTTCATATTTAAAAATCCCAGAAATTCTGTGAAAAAACAAAGGTTAAAGTATTGTTATAGATAGGTATGATAAAAATATATATATATATTTTTATAAATTAGAAATTCACTGAACAATCCAAAGGTTAAAGTAACGCTATCGTTAGGTGAATATGTCAGTGTCAACATCAAGGTCTTTAACTAAAACAAAACACAGAAATTCATCAGTTATTGCTAGCAGAGCTAACTATAACTTGTGCACTGCTTTGCACTGCTTATGACCTCACATATTCCATAACTCATGACATGTACTTTGACATAGTTTATGACATCACTGATGACATCTCAAATGTCATCATTGATTAAATCACTGATGACATCACTGATGACATCATCAAATGAGCGTGTTAGTTTGATTTAATGTTTACCTAGTAGAGCATAGCTACCATACTACTTCTTTATTTATTTTTTTACAGTCTGTGTCCAGCTAATGGGTGTAAATGTTTGCAAAGCGCACAAGCTCCTAAAACATCATAGCTGTGTACAGGTATGGAAAATGTTATCAATATATATGCGCACACATATATATATATAGACATATATATTTGTTTTAGAAAACAAAGGTTAAAAGGAAAAGGAATGTTAGAAAAGGGACATTATAGTTAGGTGAAATGTCAGTTACAACATGCAATTTTAAGCAAACAAAACCACAGAATTAAACATTTACAGTTATCTCAAGTAACTATAACTTGTGCCCTAAAGTAATTATAACTTGCACCTCATCTCTTTAAAAAATACTTTGGAGGCCTGACGGATGGGGGCACTGTGGTTGAAAATAGGTTGGAGAGAGTGCCGCCTTTCCGTAAAAATAATTTGGGTCCCTGGGGGATGGAATCCCTGGGGCAAAAAACAGCTTGGGGAGCAGGGCCACACACCTCTCCCCTTAAATATACTAGGTCACAGGGAATCGGGTCCCTGTCGCCCTACATTGGCCAGGTAGGAGCCCTTCTAATGTCCCCTACCTCTATGTAGAACATAAAATGGCAGTTTCCATTTCATGTTTTTTTAATCATGACCCACAGGGCTCCTGTGGGATTACAGCAAAATGATGTGATTTGTTTTTGCCCAAGGGAGTGGTCACCTCAGTGTCCCTCTATGAGGCCTATGAGGGTAGGGCATACCTCCCCTGCACCCTTGTATCATTAATATTTTGTGAAAGTTCAGAACAAAGGGCTAAGACCTCGAGTCCTGTAAGGGCTGCCAGCAACAATTTTCTAATGTTGCTGGCAGCAAATCAGAGCGCTCGCTCCAGCAAGAGTCTGACTCACCCCAGGAGCAAGATGGCCAAAAGGAAAAATGCTCCCTGGGTCAGTCAGAATGCACTATTTTCAATCTGGTCATCCCACAAAGCACTTGCAAGCCTCTTCTTGTCCCAACTGTCCATATACACAAATATGTTGAAACATTAATTTCTCAGATTTACTGAATAGATTTACATCAATCACAAACAGCCACTCTACTAACCAAGAGTTAGCATCCTGCGAAATTTGGTATAATTCAGTTCAGCAGCTTTTTATCTGTAGTGCTTCTTAAAACAGTCAATGGACAATGCAAAACTGCATGGGGATTTTGCATTTTGGGACAACTTCTTTTATCTCCAAGCGCCCCCACCCCACCAGCTTGATGGATCAACCTAAAACCTTCTGTACAAACTAGGCAAAAATAAAACACTTTTTAGGATGTTTTGTGGAGATTGTCAAACGGTGCCAAAGTTAAATACATTTCCTACAGAAAAGCTGACCTATCACCTACACAGAGTCGACTATCACCGGGTAATATACTTATATATTTATGTATGTGTGTGTTTGTGGAATGTGTGTATGTGTGTGTGGTGTATGTGTGTTAGTAACACCATTGGTAAAAAGGCTAATGAAATGGTTTTTTTTCCAACTCATTTCTTTCTCAATAATAGTTATCATACTATGGCCCTCATTACAACCCTGGCGGTGGGTGTTAAAGCGGCGGTAACACCGTCAACAGGCCGGTGGTAAAAAAATGAGATCACAACCACGGCGGAAACCGGCAACATATACAGCCACTTTAAGACTCCGACCGCCACGACGGTAGCAACAAACACCATGGCGGTCACTGCCAACAGACAGGCGGAAGACAATGTACCACCCACACTATTATGGGAGGCCAATCTGCCAGCTTTTCCGGGGCGGTACCAACGACATCAAAAGCACAGTGGAAACAGTACATCGAAGGGGAACTACTCACCTTTCGACACTCCACAAAGAACCAGGACACAATGGAGTCCAAATTGCAGATCCTCCCCATGTTGGTGTATCTCCTCATACACCACGAAGTAGAAAGAA
Organism: Pleurodeles waltl; assembly: GCF_031143425.1. Lineage (NCBI taxonomy): Eukaryota > Metazoa > Chordata > Amphibia > Caudata > Salamandridae > Pleurodeles > Pleurodeles waltl. Next base: position 1,103,153,881 of record NC_090440.1, read on the forward strand.
GGCGGAGACGACGGTGAGTGTTGCTCCTAGCACACAGGGGAGGAGGGAAAAAAGATTGACACACACACGCTACAAGCAAACCCCTAACCCACACCCTCACCCACAACAACATACACACAAACACATCCAATAACAATAGTGAGACACTCCATCACCCCCTGGAAGAACGTAAGGACAAATGGAAATGAGTCTAACCAGTGTTATATTGGAACATTCATATAGCAAGAGAAAATCAAATAATCAGGATATACAAAAGTTCACATTATATACACAAGACCGTACACTGTCCCTTGTAAATGTCTGTGGACCAGTGGTCCCAAAAAGCATGGGCGAAGCCCACACATGACACCTGCCTCCAAACGGAGAGAACACTGCAGGGGCATCAGGTAAAAAAAAACACAGGCACCTCAGTGGGAAGGGGAGGGGGCAACCGCAGCTGGAAGATGGTACAACGCCACTGCCCCTCGAGGGGCCGCCGTAGCCACTGTTTGCTCCTGGGGAGTGCAACACCACGGTCTCTCAAGTGGGTGGTTTTCCCACTGTTTTCTCGTGGGGAGTGCAAAGCCACAGTCTCTCAAGTTGGTGACATGTTCCACTGGTTCTGGAGGGGGCATTGTGCCCAGAGTGCTTCATCCTGCCAAGGATCGGGGGAGTTGATGCATCCCTCCTCTGGTTCTGGAGGGGGCATTGTTCCCAGTTATGTTGCACCTGGGGTGTGGCAGTGAACATCCTCTCACCTGGAGGTCTGAGCCACGAGATGTACATGGAACAGGTAGCATTATACTCCATGGAGGCAGAGACACACTCCATCCTGTGGCGACTTAGGCTGACAACTGCTGGTCGTGCCAGTGCTGGTGGTGGCCGGGGTGCGGCAGAGGCTGCGGCAGTGGCTGCGGCAGTGGCTGCGGAGGTGGCTGCGGCAGTGGCTGCGGAGGTGGCTGTGGCGGAGATGCTGCTGGTGCTGGCCGGGGTGCAGGTGTCTGTTGTGGTGGAGGGAGACACCATACCATCTCCGGCAATCTCAGATGGCTGATCCTTGGTGAGGATGCTGCAGACTGATGTTGTCGCAGCGGCGATGCTGGTGGCGGTGCAGGTGGTGGTCGTTGCGGCGGTGGTGTCTGTGGTACAGGTCGCTAGCACCCCTGAGGATATGGTGGTCACCAGCCCCTTACCAGGAGGCATTGTGCCCTGAGGGGACTTGACCTTTGTCTTGTGTCCCTTCCCCACCTTGGCAGTCGCTGCTGGGACCTTGGCACTGTCCTCTCTGTGTTTGGGTGAGGCCTTGCTGGGTGGGTGGTGCGACTTGCCCCTGCTGGAAGCCGGACCTTTTTTTACCTTGGCAGGTGGTGGAATCGGGTGGTCCTTCACATCTGTAGGTGGCACACTGGCAGCTCTGATGGGTGCCCCCTTCGATCCACCCTTACTTGCACGAATCACAGCAGATGTGGTGGCTGAGGTGCTGGGCTGGGATCTAGACATCCTGGCCCTAGGGGATGGACGGGTGGGGAGGTGTAGGGAAGAGGTTAAAGTTACCTAGGAAATGCTTTTTAGACACACTGGGACGGGAAGATGGAAGGGGTGTGGGAGTGGAGGAAGAGGTAGTGGTTATAGGAGATGTACGTCTGCTGAGTTTGGGTGAAGGTGCATGGGCTGGCTGGAGGCTGTTGTGAGGTGGATGGCTGTTGAGTGGGTGTGTGCCTGCATTTTTGTACTTTGGGAGGAGGGCTAACAGACACAGTGGGAGAGGACACAGGGGACGTGTGAATGGTAGTGGGGGTTGTGATCGCATGTGAGCGGTGTGTTGTTATGGGCGAGCTGGTGATGGAGGCAGTGGCTGATGATGTAGTGCATGCAGGTGTGAGTGGAACAAGACTGGGAGGGAGGTGGAGGACGTGGAGGAGGGGTACGCAGTGGAGGAAGTGGATGTTGGTATGTGTGCATGGGTATGGTGCTTGTGAGATGGTACTTATGTTTTCCTAACCACTTTTGTCTGTTGATGTGTGTGCATGCTAGTTTGAAGGTAGGCTTGGGATAGGCTGAGGTAGAGGGGATTGGGTCGGGGTAGTGGAAGTTGGAGGGGGGAGGCTGGACAAAGGGACAATGGCAGCCATCAGTGCGGAGGCCAGAGCCTGAAATGCTCTCTGTTGTGCCGCCACGCCAGAATGAATGCCCTCCAAGTATGCATTTGTTTGCTGCAAAGGCCTCTTGACACCCTGGGTGGCATTCAGAATGGTTGACTGCCAAACAGTGAGGGATCTCAGGAGGTCAACAGACTCCTCACTGAGGGCAGCAGGGCTTACTGGGGCAGGGTCTGAGGTGCCTGGGGCGAAGGAGATGCCCACCCTCCTGGGTGAGCAGGCGTGGGAAATATGCTGAGGGGCTGCTGGGAGGGCAGTGCTGGGAGGGGGGTGGTGGCTGTACCTGTAGTTGGGGTGGCCACAGAGATGCCCACCACCTGCCAGGGAGCTTCCATCAGAGGATTAGTCGCTGACACTGGTATCCCTTCCTGTCCCCGTTGTGAAACTGCCCTCGCCCTCCGTCCCACTGGTGCCTTCACCATCCGTGGATTCACCCTCATGGGCCATGTGGGATGAGGCTCCCTCCATCGCCGGTGCCTCTGCTCCTCCGCCAGAAGATGCTAATGCACACAAGGACAGGGTGACAAAACAAGAAGGGGGGGAAAGACAAAGGACACACATGGTCAATGCCAGCAACGCCACTACCGTTGGCGGACACGACACACACACTGAGCTGCCCTATGCACTAGGCCTTGCCCATCCTGTCACTATGGTAGTCAGCAGCCCATGGGGTAAAATGCCTAATGCCAGCACATGCACACCTGACACCCACAGGACCCTCCACATTAGTAGCAGCCCAATTGTACCATTGGGGTAGGGGTGCTTCTGAGCCTGCAAACAAGGGACATACCCTGGCATGACTGCCCTGGCCTAGGGACACCCACAGCCCACACCCCCCACCGAGCTAGTTCCTAAACTGCGCAGAGTCAGCTTTATGACACTGTACTCCCTTGTGGCTGCTGTGATGCCCTCAAGTGCCCATCCACCTCTGGATAGGCCACCGCCAGGATGCAGAATATCAGGGAGGTCATGGTGCAACAGGCACCCCTTCCACTTTGGGAGGCCAGCCCCAGCTGGGCCTCGGCCGTCTTCTTGCTCCAGCAGCGCAGGTCCTCCCATCTCTTGCGGCAGTGGGTGCTCCGTCTGTGATAGACCCCCAGGGTCCGCACTTTCTTGGCGATGGCACGCCAAATACCCTTCTTCTGGTGGGTGATGACCCAGAGGGAAAGTACTGGAGGAAAGGAAATTACTCACCCGTCTGGACCTTCATACTCATTGCCCACCAGTTCCCACCCATGCCCTGATGCACATACACTGACCATCCTCACATGCAGCACTCAGCCCACCCCCCAACATGTGCCTTACATCAACACCACTCCAAACAGGCATTGCCCTGTTTGTCTGGTGGACAGCAGAGTAGCGTATACTGGGGGGGGACCCCATCCACCAGTTTGTCCAACTCCTCCACAGTGAAGACAGGGGCCCTTTTCCCAGACACTGTAGCCATTGTCGCTTCCAGACTCAGGTCACCACAGCACTTGCAGTGTAGGTCCTCTCCTGTTGATGGTCAGGTATCAAGTGAGTGAACAGATAGAAAATGGCGGTCACGTCTGCGGCGGTCACGTCCGCAGCGGTGAGTACTGTCACCGCCGGCGTATATCGCCATTGGCTCCTGCAACCCAAGGGGCTCAATGATAACCAATGCGGAGTTGTGTGGCAGTCTTCAACCGCCTACCACGACGCTGCACAATGCCAGCGCAGTTACCTCATTTCCCCTTGTCCCTCCTCACAAGTCAGGCAGCCGCCATTTCATGGGTGCACATGCCATGGCACCTAACTTCGTCACAGCTCATATTGGCACATATACGGACTCACGATTTCACACACGGATTTTCTAACAGTACTTCAGACACAGTTGTGCTACCTATGTGGTAAATGACCCTCTGCTCACCGTTCTCCTCCATAGGCTGCAACCGCTGGGGCAGATGATGAAATGGCGGCATCCTCCGGTGTCCAGACCCCTGGTGGACCTGTCGACAATGGAAGACAGACATATCATATTCACATACAGACTTGATCGTGCCATAATCCAAGAACTGTGTGCCCAATTGGAGCCAGACCTGATATCAGCTATCCACCAGCCCAAAGGTATACGCAGTGCAGGTCCTGTCAGTGCTCCATTTCTTGGCAAGTGGCTCCTTCCAAACTACAGTGGCCATGGCATCTGGGATGTCTCAGCCGATGTTTTCTAGCATGTTGAGCAGGGTGTTGTCTGCCCTGCTGAAAAACATGCGCAGCTACATCGTGTTCCCCCTGGTGGATGATTTGGCCACAGTGAAAGCTGACTTCTATTCCCTGCGACATATCCCCAACATCATTGGTGCCATTGATGGTACCCATGTGGCATTTGTCCCCCCCGCAGAAATGAACAAGTGTACAGGAATAGAAAAAGCTAACATTCGATGAATGTGCAAATGGTGTGTTTGGCGGACCAGTACATATCCCATGTGAATGCCAAGTATCCTGGCTCTGTGCATGACGTCTATATCTTGAGGAATAGCAGTATCCCTTATGTGATGGGCCAACTGCAGAGGCACTGGGTGTGGCAAATAGGTGTGCCCAAGGTCCCCACACAGTATGAGTAGGTGTCTGGGTATGGGGTAGTCCCTAAGGGTTAGTATGTGTCTAACCGGTATCCCTCGAAATTTGCAGGTGACTCTGGTTACCCCAACATCTCATGGCTACTGACCCCAGTGAGGAATGCCAGGACAAGGGCAGAGGAATGCTACAATGAGGCACATGAGCGATCTAGGCGTATTATCGAGAGGACGTTCGGCCACCTGAAGGCCAGATTCCGGTGCCTCCATCTAACAGGTGGCTCCCTGTACTACTCATCGAAGAAGGTGTGTCAGATAATCGCGGCATGCTGTATGTTGCACAACCTGGCATTGAGACGCCAGGTGCCTTTTCTGCTGGAGGATGAGGCTGGTGATGGTCTTGTGGCAGCGGTAGAGCCTGTGAACAGTGACGAAGAGGAGAAAGAGAAAGAAGATATTGACAACAGAACGAACATCATCATGCAGTACTTCCAGTGACTCACAGGTAAGAGACTGTAACTCCTGTTCACATTTCAGTATACTTTAGGACATTGTACATGGCAGACTCTTAACCTCTGTCTATGGACACTGACTGTTCCCTTTGAATTTCCTTTTTGCAGATCTGGGTACCCCATTCTGCCTTCTGCTATGCGTACTGCTGCCCAACAACTGCCATACATTGGTATGAATAACTGAACATTTACATTGCAATTTGTTGCTACTGTTGTGATAATACATTTGTGAAAGATCAGACTGACTCCAGATTGTTTTTTGATTAAAGGGTGTTTATTTAGGTGCTGATGGGTATAGGGGTATGTGCAAGGGGCTGGGGTGATGGTGGAGTAAGGTTCATGTAGAGTCCAGTCTCTTGTTATCACAGGTGCATTGTCCAATGGGGCATAGGAAAGGGGGCAATGGCAGTTCAAGGTGGACAGGGTGACATAGTGGGACAGAAGGGTGACATTCAGGAGGGTCCTATTTCCTGGCAGGGGTCTTGGCAATGTTCTCTGTCTTCTGCCTGGATCGCAGGGACCGTTTGCGGGGTGGTTCTCCTTCTGCAGGGGATGGGGTGCTGGTGGCCTGTTGGTCCTGTGGTGGGGCCTCCTGTCCACTAGCGCCGGCGGAGGTCGAAGGCTGCTCCTCGGTTTGGCTTGTGTCAGGGGCCCATTGTTGAGCCACTGCCTCCCTCATGGTCTTGCCCATATCAGCCAGCAACCCTGCTATGGTGACCAGGATGGTGTATATTTTGGTGTCGTCATCCCTTATCCCCATGTACTGCCGCCGCTGGGTCTCCTGGAATTTGGCCAGTACCATGCCCATGGTCTCCTGGGAATGGTGGTATGCTCCCATGTTGTTTGAGAGTGCCTCGTGGAGAGTGGGTTCCCTTGGCCTGTCCTGCCCCTGTCGCACAGCATTCCTCCCAGTTTCCCTGATGTCCTGTACCTCTGTCCCCTGAACCGTGTGCCCACTGCCACTGACCCCAGGTCCCTGATTGTCCTGGGTTAGTGGGGTTGCCTGGGGTCCCTGCAGTGGTGGACACACTGCTGATTGACGTGTCCTGGGGACAGTGGCATGGGCCCGCTAAGTGTGTGCTGTGCTGGTGTTTCCTGAGGGTGGAGGTTCTGTGGTGGTTTTGGACTGTGGCAGGGGAACCGACTGTCCAGAGGTCCCAGATGGGCCAGGCTGGTCACCTTGATCCAGGCGTGCAGAGCTGCTGTCATCACTGTGGGTCTCTTCTGTGGGGGGACTGGATGTAGGTGGCATTTCCTGTCCGGTGACGTTGGGTAGGGGTCCTGTTGGGATGCAAATGCATTGTTAATGTATCTGTGTGTACCATCTTGTGCAATGGGTGTGTTTCCCTGTATAAATGTGCTTGCACTGTCACCTTGGCCTTGTGTGATTGCTGATTAGGTGGGCTGGGTGAGTCTATCTAGTGTGCATGCTGTGGTGATAGGTGTCCATGCAGGTCTGTGATGGGTGTCCATGCATTGGTGTTGCATGCAGGGCTTGGTATTGGGATGGGTGGGTTGTGATAGTGGGGTATATGTGAGGTGTTGGAGTGATGGGGGTCGGGGTAAGAGTTTGTGATGGCATGCAGGTAGGTGGGGGGATAAAGTAGTAAAGATTTGACTTACCAGGGTCCAGTCCTTCTGCTACTTCTGTGAGGCCCTCAGGATGCATGATCGCCAAGACTTGCTCCTCCCATGTAGTTAGTTGTGGGGAGAAGGTGGGGGTCTACCACCAGTTCTCTGTACAGCAATCTGGTGTCTTGAAACCACAGAGCGTACCTTCCCCCGCAGGTCGTTCCACCTCTTCCTGATGTCATCCCGGGTTCTTGGATGCTGTCCCACGGCGCTGACCCTGTCAACGATTCTCTGCCATAGCTACATCTTCCTTGCAATGGAGGTATGCTGCACCTGTGATCCAAATAGCTGTGGCTCTACCCGGATGATTTCCTCTACCATGACCCTTAGTTCCTCCTCAGAAAACCTGGGGTGTCTTTGAGGAGGCATGATGTGGTGTGAGTGATGTGTGAGGTGATGTGTGGGGTGCTGTGTTGTGATGTATTATGTGCGTGGATGGTGTATGTGTGATGGTATTCTGTGCCTCTGGGTGAAGGTGTGATCTTTGCTTTTCTCTCTCTGCTTGTTCTAATTTGTTAGTTGAAAGGGTTGTGGGTAATGTGGGTGTGTGTTTTATAGTGGTGAGGGTGTGGTGTGTGTATGTGTGTCAGCTGTGTGTAGTTTGAATTATCCAATGTGGTTTTGTTTTGTATATGTATGTGTATTTTGAGCGCGGCGGTGTGTACCGCCAATGGTTTACCGCAGTTGTAAGACTGCTGTGGTGATTTGTGAGCCGTGATACTGTGGGCGTATTCCTGTTGGCGTGAAGGTGTGGGTTTTGCTATCGCCAGTTTATTACTGACCTTTGGTGTGGCGGACTTGTGTGGGTGTCTGTATAGTGGCGGATTTCTCTGTGTGGGTCATAATACCTGTAGCGGAATAACCTGCGGTCATGTATGTTGCCAGCCGTTGGCACGGCGGTAAGCGGGATTTACCACTAGGGTTGTAATGAGGGCCTATATGCCATAGTACCTTCTGTACAAACTAGGCAAAAAAACCCACTTTTTGGGATGTTTTGTGGAGATTCGTCAAACGGTGCCAAAGTTGAACACATTTCCTATGGAAACGCTGATCTATCACCTACACACAGACCATCACTGGGTAATATACTTTTATCTTTATGTATGTCTGTGTTTGTGGTATGTGTGAATGTGTGTTTGTGTATGTGTGGTGTATGTGTATTAGTAACACCATTGGTAAAAAGGCTAATAAAATGTTTTTTTTTTCCAATTCACTTCTTTCTCAATAACAGTTATCATATAGTTATCATACTATGTGCCACTTTATATTCATATTAATGTCATAGAATGTCAACTAGGTATGAAACTATATGTCATATCTATCTGATCCTAACTGAATATGGCAAATATTATGAAAACATCCCTTTAGAGCACTCTATATCACTTCATCTTTTTTGTCTATAATTTGTTCTTTCCTTGGTGTGCTTTCCCTGTATGTTCATTTGATCATCTGTTTGTAAGTCTTTAGTTCAAGGTTGACCATTCACAGCAAAATATTTTAAACTAATTCCTTCTGCATTTGAAATCATGATTGCTTGCAAGTCTGTGGGAATAAAGCAGAACTACAGTTCCATAAACGTCAAGAAGTTATTTAAACGTCTGCATGCCTTTCAGTGTTCTTGAGGGAAAAATGTCTGGAAAACAGCATGGAATCATAAAGTGCTGCATTAATAGAAAACAACAATTTCTCATGTGTTCGGGGTCAACATAGAGTGAGTTTATTTGTAGTTACAGTTTACATATAAGATTCAAGTACTTAGGTATTACTAAACTCTACCAGTATTTATTGATGTTTCCAGCTCTTTGATCCTTCCAACAGACTCAAATTGTATCAAGGAAATGGAACATTCTACTCTCAGAAAGCATTCTATGCAGCCGGACACTCAGCTACAGCAGAGGAATCATGGGAGGCTGCACTACGTTTAGCTGTAGAACTAGAGAGCTGTGGCTAACTGATGTCCAATCGTGGCATTCCTATATCCCAGCTCTAAAACATCTGCTATATTCTGTTCTATTGCATTACTCACATGCAGCTGAGGTTTGGTGATGCTACAAATAGCGCAAGGTAGTATTACCACTTCCAAAATTAGGTTTGGAGGCTCCTGTGCTGTGCAGTGAGCCCTGACCTGAGGGTACAGCTATGGTGAGGTGGTCAAAGTTGACGGTCCTCAAACAGGAGAGTACCTGGCAAGGGCATGCTCTCCGGCAGTCTCAGGTGGGTCACTGAGGAGCTAAAGTACAGAGACAGAGATCAGTAAGTGGCTCGGCATGGTCACACTCTTTCCCCAAAGTCTTTTATTGTTGAGATTTTCATGGCGACTCAGCAAACCTGGCCTTGAGGTGGTGCCTGCCTGAGAAAGAAGTACATACAATGTTCAGGGGCACTGGCATCAGTAATTGGGCAGGAAAGACACGCTGTGGTCCACCATATTTATTAATGCATACCTCAGGCAGTTAATTTACATTGAGGCTCAGCCCCTCAAGAAAGTGTGCTGTGAGTGCAACTGACAGGTGGCATTCACAAACACATGATGGACCATTGACTGTGGTGTGGCATACACAGCAACAATACCAATAGTCGTTTCATAACTAGGGCTCTGGGACTGCACCCTCACCTGCTTTGTAACCTCCCATATGATTTTAAATTTTAACTCAAACAGAGTACAAATAAGCCATATAATGAAGAATGTAAGGCTGCCTTACACTTGCATGTAGCGAAGGTCAGGAAATCAACCACTTCCTGAGACCTCAGCATCTGACAGAAGCAACACAATGACATTGAACTTACCATTGTTGCAGCCTTTCAGATTCACTTTAGTGGGTGCTGTGGGTGAGCACAGCAGAGGTGCAACTGATTGATGCAGCCTCGGACGCTGTAAAAAGCAGCCCTGTATAATGCTTGTCTTCACTTATCTCAGGAGCCTTCTCACTGGATTGGAGGGCTTTTGCTAAGTTATGCATTTGTGGGAAGGAGGGGAGGACTACGACATTTTTGCAGAAACCAAAAACAAACGCCCAACCAAGTACAGAGTGTGACTCCTTTTCCCGCTCACATTTAGAGACAGCATCTCTCGAACAACTTGTTAGCTGTGAGTCTAACATGACGGAGTGGGAGTTAAATGTGAACTGACCTGACTCAGCTGCAGCAGGCAGGCTGCAGCACCAAGACCGGAGTATTTCAGGTATCAAAAAAATAATGGCCTCATCACAACTCTGGTGGTCATAGACCGCCAGGGCTGTTTTGGAGATTGTCCCGCCAACAGGCTGGCGGTACAATCTTGCGGATTACGACCGTGGCGGAAGCACCGCGATCACACCGCCGGGACCGGCGGTTTACTGCCATGGTTGTCCCGCCGGTTTACCGCCATGGTTTTCCCGGTGGTTTTAATCCGCTGCCCAGGGGATTACGAGTCCCCTTCCCGCCAGCCTTTCCATGGCGGTAGTGACTGCCATGGAAAGGCTGGCGGGAAGGGGAGCCGCGGGGCCCCTGTGGGCCCTACACTGCCCATGCACTTGGCATGGGCAGTGCAAGGGCCCCCAGGCACAGCCCCACACTGCTTTTCACTGTCTGCTGAAAAACGCGACGGGTGCAGCTGCACCCGTCGCACGGCCGCAACACCACCGGCTCCATTAGGAGCCGGCTCCCATGTTGTGCCTGACATCCCCGCTGGGCCAGCGGGCGGAAACTCTGTTTCCACCCGCCGACCCAGCAGGGATGTCAAAATGTGGGCGGCAGTGGCTGCCCGCCAAGGTTGTAATGAGGCCCTAAAACACTGCACTCACAACTAAAGGGTTGGCACTTTGGTGAATTTAGCTACATTATCCCCGAGGCACTGCTCCAGCAAGATGCAGTGGATTCCTGTCTATTAATTTGTATCATTCTGTGCCTTGCATTCCACTGCTTCCCCTTCCATGTGTTCAAATTAATGTTATATGTCAAATTGTTCTTTTTAAAATTGGGCCGGTGTACACTGCATTGCCAAAATTGATCTTAGTCCAAGTTTTTCAGTTTTCATAGTAAAAGAATAGAAATGTCTGGTGCCTTCTCCCCTACATGAAAGAGAGCCCGGATAAATAATTGCATTTTTGCTATTTATGGAGTTAATTTTGCATTAGGGCTCCGACTGCAACATTAATGGCATTGCCGTAAGGGCTGGGAGGGTGTGAACAATATAGGTTCCTATTTAAAAACTATTATTTTAATAAATACCTCTCACTGCAGTAACATAATCTGATGTACAACAGTGAAACATTTCCGCATGTTAAAGAAATACACTTTTTTGAATGTTGAAGGGACTCTAATGTTTACATGGTGCTTGTTGCATGAATTACATTACAAACATCTTAATGTCTTAGCACTTGCATGGACGCTTGAAAGATAAGAGCCAGAGGGAAATTGTGCTACGAAATGCACCATTTTCTCTGTTAGGAAAATTCTCAAGGTAGAGCCACTTCTCTCTCCATCTACTTCCCCCAAAACACAGGATATGGGCTGGTCTGCATGCTGTAAACTGGGTCATGGGTTTATGCCCCACTACTTTTAAAGTTCAACAGCCAACACTAAATAATAATAAACAATTAGATTTACAACCCTGATTTTTGCCTGAACGCTTCCAACGTTCTCAACACCACCAAGGAGCCCAAATAAAGGAACCTCAACTTTGGTCAAGGACGGTGGTAAGAAAATAGGAGCCAGATCCAAGTTCTCTTCACCCCATGTGGAAAGAGATGGTCAAGGCAGAGCTGTTGTGGCTGAGGAGGACATTAAAACTATCCTCATAGAACTGAAGTTGAGCCTTCATGAAGTGGATCATCAAACCCCCAACTACTTTGAAGTTGATCATCTAACTCCCAAATGGATTTAATGAAGAACTGCCTCAACAAGAATATGGACCGCATAGCAGTGACCGAACATAGAATCTTTGACCTGGAAGATAAAATTCAGACTTTGAAAATAGCTATACAGTGAATGGAAAGAAAATTGCAGCAAAGAATGAAGACATTGAGGTAGGATCATGCAAAAATAACAAATGTGTGGTTGATGTGCCAAAATCCGCAAATATTTGCAAGCCTGAAGCTTTTATAGAAAACCTCTGGCTGAACTGCTAGGCAGGAAAAATAATTTTAGGACTTTCTAGTTTTCTGGAGAATGCACAAAACTGTGGGCCCTAACCCTTAAGCTGGAGCCTCACCAAGATCAATAGTGACCTGCTTATTAAACTATCATGAAAGAGACACCACTCTGTGTCTTCCTAGAGAGAAAGGACCACTAAAGTAATAGAGCTCTACCATTTCTAAACTTCAGTGCAAGATGCCAGGGGAGCTTATACTGGAGTAACATAGCTATTATGGGGGTCATTCCAACCCTGGTGGTCGGTGTTAAAGCGGCGGCCAACCCGCCAACAGGCAGGCGGTAAAAAAAATGGAATTCTGACCCTGACGGGAACCGCCAACACAGACCGCCACTTTAACACTCCGACCGCCACGGCGGGACAAACAAACAGTGCGGCGGTCACCGCCAACAGACAGGCGGCAGACAATGTACCGCCCACCCTACCACAACTCACCAATCCGCCACCTTTTCCGGGGCGGGAGCCCCGCCGATAAAAACACGGCGGAAACAGACTACGAACGGGAAAACGCTCACCCTACACACTCCACGAGGAATCTGGACAGCATGGAACCAGAACTACACATCCTACCAGCAATTGTCTACCTGCTCCTCTACCAGGAGCACGAACGCCGGCGCAGAAGACAACGGTGAGTACTGCACCTACGACACAGGGGAGGGGGGAGGAGAAAAGAATACGGGCACACACATACGCGACACCCCCCCCCCCACCCAACTACCTACACACCAATGCAGAGCAACAACTCAGAGTGACACCCCCCCAAACCCCCTGGAAGAATGCAAAGACAAAATAATATGTTATTGGAATTCAAATATATTGTAAGGCTAAGTAAATAAGTAAGTCGAACATCCCATAACTATATACACATATGTAAATTGTTCCGTCAAAATTGGCTTTCTGTCATTGTACGTGGGCCAATGGTCCTCAACACATGGGCAAAGCCCACACATGAGACCCGAATCCATTGGAGAGAACACTGCAGGGGCATCAGATAGGAAAACTACAGGCACCTCAGGGGGAAGGGAAGGGGGGGCACCTCAGCCACATGAGTCCACGACGCCAGATCCACGAGGGGCCTCCATGGCCACTGTTCAATCCTGGGGAGTGCAAAGCCACAGTCTCTCAAGTCCCTACAGTGGGTGGCTTGCCCACTGTTCAATCCTGAGGAGTGCAAAGCCACAGTCTCTCAAGTCCCTACAGTGGGTGGCTTGCCCACTGTGTCATCCTGGGGAGTGCAAAGCCACAGTCTCTCAAGTCCCTACAGTGGGTGGCTTGCCCACTGTGACATCCTGGGGAGTGCAAAGCCACAGTCTCTCAAGTCCCTACAGTGGGTAGCTTGCCCACTGTGCCATCCTGGGGAGTGCAAAGCCACAGTCTCACAAGTCCCTACAGTGGGTGGCTTGCCCACTGTGCCATCCTGGGGAGTGCAAAGCCACAGTCTCACAAGTGGATGACAGACTCCAGCGGTACTGGAGGAGTCTTGGTGCCCAGAGTGTATCGTGCAGCCCTGTCCGACACTGATCCGGGCCTGCCCCTTCTGCCAATGTGTCAGCGGTGCTTGAGGTGAAGGGCCCAGCGGAGCGGTGCAGAGACGGCGGTGCCCAGCGGAGCGGTGCATGAGTTGAAGGGCCCAGCGGAGCGGTGCTTGAGAGGAAGGGCCCTGCGGAGCGGTGCTTGAGAGGAAGGGCCCAGCGGAGCGGTGCTTGAAAGGAAGGGCCCAGTGGAGCGGTGCTTGAGAGGAAGTGCCCAGCGGAGCGGTGCTTGAGTTGAAGGGCCCAGCGGAGCGGTGCTTGAGAGGAAGGGCCCAGCGGAGCGGTGCTTGAGAGGAAGGGCCCAGCGGAGCGGTGCTTGAGTTGAAGGGCCCAGCGGAGCGGTGCTTGAGAGGAAGGGCCCAGCGGAGCGGTGCTTGAGTTGAAGGGCCCAGCGGGGCGGTGCTTGAGAGGAAGGGCCCAGCGGAGCGGTGCAGAGACGGCGGTGCCCAGCGGAGCGGTGCTTGAGTTGAAGGGCCCAGCGGAGCGGTGCTTGGGAGGAAGGGCCCAGCGGAGCGGTGCTTGAGAGGAAGGGCCCAGCGGAGCGGTGCTTGAGAGGAAGGGCCCAGCGGAGCGGTGCTTGAGAGGAAGTGCCCAGCGGAGCGGTGCTTGAGAGGAAGTGCCCAGCGGAGCGGTGCTTGAGTTGAAGGGCCCAGCTGAGCGGTGCAGAGACGGCGGTGCCCAGCGGAGCGGTGCTTGAGTTGAAGGGCCCAGTGGAGCGGTGCAGAGACGGCGGGGCCCTGTTCAGCGGTGCTTGTCTTGAAGGGCCCTGTTCAGCGGTGCTTGTCTTGAAGGGCCCTGTTCAGCGGTTCTTGAGACGGCGGTGCCCTGTTCAGCGGTGCTTGTCTTGAAGGGCCCTGTTCAGCGGTTCTTGAGACAGCGGGGCCCTGTTCAGCGGTGCTTGTCTTGAAGGGCCCTGTTCAGCGGTGCTTGTCTTGAAGGGCCCTGTTCAGCGGTTCTTGAGACGGCGGGTCCCTGTTCAGCGGTGCTTGTCTTGAAGGGCCCTGTTCAGCGGTTCTTGAGACGGCGGGGCCCTGTTCAGCGGTGCTTGTCTTGAAGGGCCCTGTTCAGCGGTTCTTGAGACGGCGGGCCCTGTTCAACGGTGCTTGTCTTTAAGGGCCCTGTTCAGCGGTGCTTGTCTTGAAGGGCCCTGTTCAGCGGTGCTTGTCTTGAAGGGCCCTGTTCAGAGGTTCTTGAGACGGCGGGGCCCTGTTCAGCGGTGCTTGTCTTGAAGGGCCCTGTTCAGCGGTGCTTGTCTTGAAGGGCCCTGTTCAGCGGTTCTTGAGACAGCGGGGCCCTGTTCAGCGGTGCTTGTCTTGAAGGGCCCTGTTCAGCGGTTCTTGAGACGGCGAGGCTCTGTTCAGCGGTGCTTGTCTTGAAGGGCCCTGTTCAGCGGTTTTTGAGACGGCGGGGCCCTGTTCAGCGCTGCTTGTCTTGAAGGGCCCTGTTCAGCGGTTCTTGAGACGGCGGGCCCTGTTCAGCGGTGCTAGTCTTGAAGGGCCCTGTTCAGCGGTTCTTGAGACGGCGGGGCCCTGTTCAGCGGTGCTTGTCTTGAAGGGCCCTGTTCAGCGGTTCTTGAGACGGCGGGTCCCTGTTCAGCGTTGCTTGTCTTGAAGGGCCCTGTTCAGCGGTTCTTGAGACGGCGGGCCCTGTTCAGCGGTGCTTGTCTTGAAGGGCCCTGTTCAGCGGTTCTTGAGACGGCGGGGCCCTGTTTAGCGGTTCTTCACATGTGTCTCCAGGGCACCAGATCTGGCCAATATCTGGTGTTCACTCGCCATCCGACTTCTCGCTTGCGGGGCCCTCCTGTGCTGGTGTCCCGTGCCCGTGGGTGTACTCCTTCACCCCCGGAATGGGTCTGGTGGGGCCCTCCTGGGCAGCTCGCCTGCTGCCGGACTTGTCGGCCGTGCTGCCCTTGCCATCCTTGCCTGATCCTCTGTGTCCCTTGCCTCCCTTTGGAGATGTGCCAGGTGGCACCCCACTTCCTGACGGTGCCTGGGTGGTGCCTGTGGAGGCTGCCGTCTCTGTCCTCTCGCACCGGCCCTTGCCTTTTTGGGATTTTTTCCCAGGGGGTGGGCTGGCTGTCCCTTTGCTGCTGGCCGATGTAGCTGCCCTCGAAGGTGGTGGCCTCCAATATCCCTGGACTATGGTCCTTGTAGGTCCAGGGCTTGTGGTGGCTCAGGTGCTGATTGGACTTTTACGAGATGGAGGGGGTGGGTCAGGTGATGGAAAGAGGTTAAGTTTGGAGAGGAAAAACTTTTTAGGAGCAATGGGAAGGGTAGGTGCAGTGGGTATGGGAGTGGAGGAAGAGGATGTGGTTGTAGGAGAGTCAAGTGTGCTGTTGTTGGGTGCAGGTGCTTGTGACGGAGGCTGTTGTGAGGTGGATGGCTGTTGGGTGGGTGGCTGCCTGCGTTTGTGTGGTTTGGAAGAGGGGGTGACAGACACACTGGGAGAGGACACAGGGGACGTGTAAATGGCAGTGGGGGTGGTGACTGCACTTGTGCGGAGTGTTCTGGTGGGTGTGCTGGTGATGGACGTAGTGGCTGATGAAGTGGTGCATGCAAGTGTGAGTGGAGACGTCACAGGGAGGGAGGAGGGAGACGAGGAGGAGGGGGACACAGAGGAGGCAGTGGCTGTTGGCATGTCTGCATGTGGATGTTGCTTGTGTGAATGCTTGTGGGATGTGTGGTGCTTATGTTTGGATGAGCTGACCTTGGGTGTTGAGGTGTGTGCAGGCTGGTCTGTAGGTGTGTCTGGGATAGGCAGAGGAACAGGGGAGTGGGACTGGGTGGAGGGAGTTGGAGGAGGGAGGCAGGAGACAGGGACAATGGCTGCCGTCAGTGCTGAGGCCAGAGCGTTGAACGATCGCTGATGGGCAGCCTGACCCGAATGAATGCCCTCCAGGTATGCATTGCTCCGATGCACCTCCCTTTCCACCCCCTGGATGGCATTCAAAAGGGTAGACTGCCCAACAATGAGCGTCCGGAGGAGGTCAATGACCTCCTCACTGAGGGCAGCAGGGGTAACTGGGGCAGGGCCTGAGGTGCCTAGGGCGAAGGAGATGCCCGCCTTGGTGTGCGAGCGGGCACGGGGCGAACGCTGAGGGGCTGCTTGGAGGGCAGAGCTGGTGCGCTGGGTGGCGGCTGTACCTGTTGTTGCGGTGGGCACGGATGTTGCCGCCACCACAAGGGAGCTCCCTTCCGAGGACGTGTCGGTGTATGATGTCTCCACGTGTCCCCGTTGTGGAGCCCCCCTCGCCCTCCGTCTCACTGGTGAAATCAGAATCCGTTGCATGGCCCTCCGGGGCCATGTGAGAGGCAGCTCCCTCGTGCTCCAATGCCACTTCTCCTCCGCCAGATGATGCTAATGCACACATGAACAGGAAGAGCAGACAAAAAAAGGGGGGGGAAATAAAGACATGTTGAGTGCATGCATTGGCAACACAGTTGGCGGAGAGGACAGACACAGAAGCCCCCTGCACTACGCCGCGCACTTGGGGTACACTACTCAATCAGTGAGACTTGGCCTACAAGCCAATGGACGACATCTGCACACATAGGTGACACAAGGCCATGGATAGGTGTACTTGGCACCCTACAGAGGTGGAGGGCGGGGGCACAGGGCCATGCCTTACGGAGGGGAGTAGCCTACAGAAATCGCCCTGGCCTAAGGATACCCACATCCCTCCTCCCCCACCCAGACACCTCCACTGCGCGCGAAGATAGCAGAATGTGCTTGTACTCACCCCCTTGTGTCTGCTGTGATGTCCTCACGCGCCCATCCAAATCTGGGTAGGCCACCGCCAGGATCTGAGACATCAGGGGGGTCAATTGACGGGTGGCACCCCTCCTACATTGGGAGGCCATCCCCAACAGAGCCTCCGCGGTCTTTCTGCTCCCGCGGCAGATGTCCTCCCACCTCTTGCGGCAGTGGGTGCCCCGTCTGTTGTGGACCCCCCAGGGTCCGGACGTCCTTGGCGATGGCACGCCAAATGTCGACTTTCTGATGGGCGCTGACCTATGTGACACGTACAGGGAGAGAAAATAAAATATCAACATTTTCTGCATGCTCGATGTGAGTGTCCCTCCATCCCCACCCTTGCCATGTGGCACATTCTCTCATCTGTCGTTTGATGCATGCCTCATACGCTCCCCTCCGCACCTTCGTTCATTCACCCCACTCAACCCAGGCATTGCCCACAAAGCATGGTCCCAGTGTACTAACCTGTTGGTCTGGAGGACCGTAGAGTAGCGCATACTGGGGGAGGACCCCATCCACGAGTTTCTCCAATTCTTCAGAAGTGAAGGCAGGGGCCCTTTCCCCAGTAGCAGCAGCCATTGTCTCTTCCAGACCGAGGTCACAGCATCACTTGCAGTATAGGTCCTCTCCTGTGGATGATCAGGTCTAGAGTGATTAAGCTGATAGAAAATGGCGGTCACGTCATTGGCTCCTGAAAGCCATAGGGTTCTATGTTAACCAATGCGGCTTTGCACCGCGGTCTTCGACCGCCTACCCCCACGGTGTGCCACACCAGCGTATTCACCTCACATCCCATTGTCACACTTCACAGGTCAGGCAGCCGCCATTTCAAGGGCCCACATGGCTTAATTTCTACTGCGTCACACAGGCCTAGGCCTTGCATTGCCACTCATACAAGCCATTCAATGCATAGCGAATCGTGTACTGTGCAAGCTGTGGGAACGTACCTGGGGTTTGCTTGACTCTGTTCTCCATGTTGTCCTTCCTAGGCACCGTCCGCTGGGACTTGCGAGGAGATGGAGGAATGTTCCTGTGTACAGACCGCTGGTGGACCTGTCGACAATGGAAGAAAGACATGTCATACTGACATACAGACTTGACCGAGCCACTATACAGGAACTGTGTGCCCAGCTGGAGCCAGACCTGATGTCACCCATTCGCCAACCCACAGGGATTCCCCCTCTGGTGCAGGTTCTGTCAGCACTCCATTTTTTGGCAAGTGGGTCATTTCAAACAACAGTGGCCATTTCATCAGGGATGTCTCAGCCTATGTTTTCTAAGGTTTTGTCCAGAGTGTTGTCTGCCCTGATGAAATACATGCGGACCTACATTGTTTTCCCTGAGGTGGGCGATTTGGCTACAGTGAAGGGTGATTTCTATGCCCTTGGACATATTCCCAACATCATTGGTGCCATTGATGGGACCCATGTGGCTTTGGTTCCCCCCAGTGAAAGTGAACAGGTGTACAGGAACATAAAAAGTTATCATTCTATGAATGTCCAGGTGGTCTGTTTGGCTGACCAGTACATCTCCCATGTAAATGCCAAGTTCCCTGGGTCAGTGCATGACGCGTACATCATGCGAAATAGCAGCATCCCTTATGTGATGGAACAGCTACAGAGACACCGTGTGTGGCTAATTGGTGACTCTGGTTACCCCAACCTGTCGTGGCTACTGACCCCAGTGAGGAATCCCCGGACCAGGGCAGAGGAACGGTACAATGAGGCCCATGGGCGGACTAGGAGGGTGATCAAGCGGATCTTCGGCCTCCTGAAGGCCAGGTTTAGGTGCATGCATATGACAGGTGGATCCCTAATGTACTCACCGAAGAAGGTGTGCCCGATCATCGTGGCCTGCTGTATGCTTCACAACCTGGCTTTGTGACGCCAGGTGCCTTTCCTGCAGGAGGATGGTCCAGAGGGTGGTGTTGTGGCAGCTGTGGAGCCTGTGGAGAGTGAAGAGGAGGAAGACGACGGGGACGACACAGACAACAGGGACACAGTGACACAACAGTATTTTCACAGGTACGAATCAACACCGCCATTTTACATGTACTTACAGTCTCCTGCCTCTCTACTGTCTGAGTTTCCCCCCAGTTTATGTTAACTGAGTTGTGACTTTCCCTTCCGTTTTCAGAGATGTGGGCCCCACTGCGTGACCTCTGCTTTGTTTGCCCATGGACTACAGCTGTGTGACAGTGGTATGTTGTCATCACAATGTAACTGAACATTTTGGCACCGTTATGTCTAATACATTTGTTCAAAATACAAGCAGACTCCAGATAATTTTAGTGCAATAAGTGATTTTATTTAAGTGCTAAATTTAGGGACATGCTTGAAAATCGGTGATGGGTGATGGTGGAGTAATGTCCATGGCAGAGTCCAGATTTTCAGTCTCACAGGTGCATTGTCCATATGCCTGTGGAAGGATGGAGCAGGGGCAGTTCAAAGTTGGACAGGGTGACAATGTGGGACAGTGGGATGACATCAGGGGGTATCCTTTGCTGGCGGGGGTCTTGGCATCCTACTCTGTCTTCTTCCTAGATCTCAGGTACCGCTTGCGGGGTGGTTCTTCTTCTGCAGGAGGTGGGGTTCTGGTGGCCTGTTGTTGTGTGGGGGCCTCCTGTCCACTAGCGCCGGCGGAGGTGGTAGGCTGTTCCTGGTCCATGCTAGTGACAGGGGCCCTTTGTGGTGCCACATGGTCTTGCAATGTGGTGACAATCTGGGTAAGAGCCACGACGATGGTCCCCATTGCGGAACTAATGGCTCGGAGTTCTTCCCTGAACCCCATGTACTGTTCCTCCTGCAGTACCTGGATCTCCTGGAACCTGGCCAGTACCGTAGCCATCGTCTCCTGGGAGCGGTGGTATGCTCCCATGATGGAAGAGAGGGCCTCATGGAGAGTGGGTTCCCTGGGCCTGTCCCCCCCCTGTCGCACAGCAGCCCTCCCAGTTCCCCTGTTTCCCTGGGCCTCTGTCCCCTGGACCGTGTGCCCACTACCACTGCCCCCAGGTCCCTGTTGTTGTTGGGGTGGTGGGTCAACCTGGGTGCCCTGTAGTGGTGGACACACCGCTGATTGACGTGTCCTAGAGACAGAGGCATGGGCCCGCTGGGTGGGAGCTGTGCTGGTGTTCCCAGAGGGGGGTAGGTCTGCTGTGGCCTGTGGCTGTGTGAGGGGAACCGACTGTCCCGAGGTCCCCGATGGGCCAGGCTGGTCATCTGGGTCCAGGGAGACAGAGCTGCTGTCATCACTGGGGGCCTCTTCTGGGGGTGGGATGGACATTTCTGGACCCTCCTGGGCGGTGTGGTGGCGTTCGGGTCCTGCAGGAGTGTAAGAGTATGGTTATTGCTTCTGTGTGTGCCATAGTGTGCAATGGGTGGGTGGCCGTGTACCCCAGTGCTGGCATTCCCTTGTGGGGGCTGTTGTGATGGTGGCTTGTGGGGGAGATGGGTATGTGAAGTGGGCATGCTTTGGTGATGGGTGTCCATGCTTTGTGGACGCATGCAGGGCTAGGTGTTGGGATGGGTGGGTTGTGATGGTGAGCCATTTGCAAGGAGTTGGTGTGATGGGAGTGGGGGTGAGGGTGGGGGTATGATTTGGCATGCAGGTGGGGTGGGGGGAATGAAGTAGTGAAGATTTGACTTACCAGAGTCCAGTCCTCCAGCTACTCCTGCTAGGCCCTCAGGATGCAGGATGTGCAAGACTTGCTCCTCCCATGCTGTAAATTCTGGGGGAGTAGGTGGGGGTCCGCCGCCAGTCTTCTGCACCGCAATGTTGTGCCTTGATACCATGGAATGCACCTTCCCCTGTAGGTCGTTCCACCGCTTCCTGATATCGTCCTGATTTCGTGGAAACTGTCCCACAGCGTTGACCCTGTCCACTATTCTTTGCCATAGCTCCATCTTCCTGGCAATGGTGGTGTGCTGCACCTGTGTCCCGAAGTGCAGGGGCTCTACCCGAACTATTTCCTCCACCATGACCCTGAGTTCTGCGTCAGAAAACCTGGGGTGTCTTAGGGGGGGCCATGGGGTGGTGTGGATGAGGTGTGGGGTGGTGTATGTGTTGTAGAGTGTGGTGAGTGTGGTGGTGTATGGTGTTTTGTGCGTGGATATTGTGTGGGTGATGTTGTGATTTGCCTCTGTGTGATGGTGTACTCTATTCTGTGCTGTCTCTCTCTGGCCTTCAGTTGCAATTGTGGTCGTAAGAGTTTGTGGGTGATGTAGGTGTGTGTTTTATATTGTAATGGGTGTGTGGGAGTGGTGTGTGTATGTGTCTCAGGTGTGTGTATTTTGAATTGTCCAATGTGGCTGTGTTTAGTAAAGGTGTGTGTATTTTGAGCGCGGCGGTGTGTACCGCCAATGGAATACCGCGGTTGAAAGACCGCTGCGGGGATTTGTGGGTCGGAATAGCATGGGCGTATTTCTGTTGGCGTGACGGTGGAGGTTTGGTCATCGCCAGTTTTTCGCTGGCCGTTGGTGTGGCGGACTTTTGTTGTTGTTGGTTTTTGGCGGTTTGCCAGTTGCGGGTCAGAATGACCGTGGCGGTTTACCGCGGCGGTGTTATGGCGGTCTTCTGACCGGCGGTAAGCGCCTTTTGCCGCCGAGGTCAGAATGACCCCCTATGTGTGCACAACATCAAGCATGATGTGTTGTACCCAGCTTACCTTCAAATCCAGGCAGGAGTTCCCATACATATATGTCAAATGCCAAAGAATGCAGTTAAACTTGTTAAAGTCACTATGAAGAGGAAGAAGAGTGGAACTGAAAAACACTTTCCCTCCCACTCCAACTCTGACATAGAGGAGCATTAAATAGTATCATACCCAGGGCCACTGGCATTATGTAACAGGAGAAGGCCAAATTATGCAGAAGGTTTGACTAAATTATGCGGCAAGAAAAGGCCAATTATGCAGCATAATGCAGCACACTTTGTAATGGAATTACTTCATTATTTTCTCATTTTTACACTTATTAGCACAGGTCATAGGTTGCATCTCATTAGTACTGGTCTAATACTAAAATAACGCATTAACCAACAGAAAGGTGACCATTCAACCTTTGGAAAGGGTGATGCTCTATGCGGCACATTGTGTTGCAGTGCCTTCAGTAACTTTCGCACTGTTTGAGCTAGGAACAAACAAATGTTTATGTCAAAATCCAAGGTACAAGGTCCTAACACAGCATAACTTCATCACTCTTTCTGAACCATTCTGAACTGGTTTACTTATTGTGTACTTCGCTGGACCCTTTTCCAAGTAGTTTGCTTGTATTCAATATAGCTACTTTGCAGAGGACCCCCTTTGTGTAAATTTTGCCTTCAGAGGAGGCAACGTAGCAATGCTTTATTCTGTCCTCGACCTCACCACATCACATCCCCGTTTCTATCCCTAAAATCAAAGAGTATCCTTTCTAGGTATTACTCATAGTTAGGAGCATGGATTTGGATGACACAGTCAGATCCCTTAGCAAATATGCTTTTCTATGTTTTTGGGGGGTTTATATAAGTGTTATGTGGTATTTTCACTGATTGTGGGGGTGTTGAGTGTGGGAGTTGAGATGGTAAGGGAGGAATGTGTTTACAGAGAGAAACATGAAATGCTACAAAAGTATTTAAGAATATTTTCCATATTAATAGGTAACCTGTCCATTATTAATTGGCATGTAATTTGAAATGCAGGTGCTTAGTCTTTTAACTTGGAAGAAAAGGGGATTGGAAAACCCGAAAAACATGCTCATGATTATGGCCTACCTGATGAAGCATAAAGTGGAAATAGCCATGTTGCAAGAAACACATTTGGGAACTCAATCCAGTAGCTTCTTAGCATGTTCATGGGGCCCGGTACAGGTATTTCCCTTCTTTCAGCCCACATTAGTGTTGAATAGCAATACTGATAAATAAAACCTCACATGCATGCATACACTCAAGACAGAACATTGACAGAACATTGATGGTTAAGGGAGTGATACACAGCTCTCCTGCTATTTTGATAAATACCTATTTCCCCAAGGTAGGTTCCCCAGAATTCGTTGGGGGAGGGAATTTAATTGTATCATCCACCCTGCAGTGGAGAGTGATAATCAACACTAGGTGAACCCCTCCCCCTGTGCCAAACTCCAGTGAGTTTTGTTTACATGGACAGACTACACAATGTCTGGCTTGCTACGAGACAGGCATATAGAGCTCACACTTAATATTCAAGAGTGTATGTCATACGTTTTCTCATAGATTTCTGTCTTGAATCAGTAGAGGTTCTGCAGCGCATCACAGAAGTCATATTCCTACTGCGGACTCTATTGGATCACATTCAGGAATTACTAGAGATCTCGGAGCAGAAGCATCATGTTCGCTTTTCGTCAGTCACACTTAGAGATGCTACATTGAGGGACGACTTGTAGATGGCCATAGCTGAGTTTTTGAACATCAATGTTGGATCTGTGGCCCAGCTGTCTACGAACTGAGAAATCAAGAAGGTGTTCATTTGGAGAGCACACTGGAATATTGCAAGCAAGAAGAATAGAGTTAGATAAGCTTGAGCAAACTCTAATGGCACTGGAAGTTAATTACGCTAAAGAATATGACCCAAAGCTCCTGAAAGGATTAAATGAGGCTTTGATCTCTTTTAGGGAACTAGAACACAGAGAATACAAATTCGTTGGTATAAAGACACTAGAACAGAAATATGATGAAGGGTAGAGACCCAGTAGGACATTAGCGTGGGTATTAAAATGCATTGATAGACAAACAGCGGTTCATGCCCTGAGAACTCACTCTGATGAGCTAATAGGAGGGGCTGAACATATCCACCAGGCATTCAGGAACAGTACACATATGTGTATGCACACAAAATCACCCCTTGACCAGAATATATTGAGCATTATCTAGATAGTATATCACTTATCTGGGTACAGTCCGGTAACTGTCCTTACTTGTAAGCGCCTATCATTGGGCAGGAAAGTCTAACATCTACTGAGGGTATGCCCGGTGGTAAGCATCCAGGATCCAATGGATTCACAATTTAGGAATATAAGACCATTCTGGACCTGAGACAGCAGAGCTGTGCCAGGAGCCTGAAGATCAGGGCACAGTACTAACAAGTACAATGGAGTCGGAGGGGTTATCATTGCTATTTTAAAACCTGAAAAAATGACATAGACTGTAAATCGTGCAGGACTCTTTGTCTAAAGAATTAAGATAAAAAGATTATTGCCTGAGCAACAGCCAACCAGCTAAACCCATTACAGAAAACTCTGGTTACCTATAAACAATCTGGGTTTATGACTGGGAGGGTGGCATTGAACAATTAGAACACTTTCTTTGCATTGGTGCATCAGATCAGGCCTGAGATAAACGCCCCATTTGTCCGACCCACCCAAGCATATTGGAGCAAAGATTTGAAATATTTTGCAACACAAAAAAGGACATTTTGCAGCACAAAAATTCAAATTCTGCTGCATTATTGCAGCACTTTTTTTTACTCCTGATCATTCCTTTTCAGTCTGAAATCAATAGAAACTGTTTTAGCAACGTGTTTCACTTTAAAACAGGAATGTTTGAAGTGTCTGAGAGTGTTTGTTTGCTATACAGGAAGAGGGAGTCCTGCTGAACTCAACGAGTCATTTCAGCAAATAAATTGGGATTACACAAATTCCCAAAACAAATGCGCAACTCAACACAAATCACAAACACATTTTCAATTACCGATGTGGATCAGCAAAGTAGCCACTGGCTTCCAACAGTTAAAATTAAGTCTGCATCTGCCATCAAGGAGGCCAACCAGGCAGCAGTATGCAACATATGATTGATACAGAATATTGTTAGCACGCTGGATCTTGGCACTTGTGTAGTTTGAAGGATCAGGTTTTGTGGGTCGTGCATTGAACTGACTGGACAGGTTACATTTTCATTGAGGCAGGTACTACTGTGACATTCACAGTTTACTGATGACTATGCCTCTCACTGGGGCATTGCTTCCATTGGTGCAGCTGGTGCAATGGTACTGAGGCCTCAACACCAAGGGTGAATTTGAACCATGATTATTGCAATACTTTAAAATTCAAACAAATATCTGGGGCTCAGTAGCATTTCCTTCCTTGTATTTGGGTCAATGACACACTGGCTACGCCACTGGCTCCCCCAGGGTCGGCCTTTGGACCAACCGTACCCTTGGCGAAAAGCAAATTGATGCACCCTATTAACTCATGTCTGCACCTCTGAACATCGTGGTCAATGCACACAAAGCACCATAAATGTAATTATTTCCTATACCCAGAACAGTTACTGTACTGGCAGCAACAGTACAAGCTTTGGTTGCAAAAACAAAATAGGTACAGGACAGATAGACAGGCAAGCTTCTTTGCCATGCTTGTGGATTGCAGGTACATTCTAGTCAGAGGCAATATTCCCATGGCTCATGCAAGTAGTTCATCTTGTCCTGTTGATTTTGTCTCGTGCTTCCTACTTTAGTTAAACGTTTTGATGTCAGAGTTCTAGGTTACAGAATATGTAGCCTTCATAGTCAAGAAAAATGATTGTCATCAAATTGGGTAACATGGCACCTATGCTAAGAAACGGCTGAATTGAACAAAGAAGAGCTATACAACAGCAGGTTATTAGAAAAAAATCGATTTGCAAACATTCATTCATTACAAATGTATCGAATTGAGGTAGATTACCACTGGACGTTATCGAAGTAAAAGTTGTCTCTTAAAATAACTGGCTAGTAAGTAAAAAAAAAAAAAAGCCGAATTCATATGCAGACAGACAAAAACACAACAAAGTGTCTCACTGATTGCATTTTAGAAACAATGGCCTGGCCCATCCGATGAAGGGTTCTACAATGAAATCTTATATTACAGTCACTGACTTCTTAAAAACGGAACCATAGATGCATGCCATTGCAAGAATAAGGCAAGAATTCATTCTACGCCATAAATAAAATATAGTCAGTTTCAACTGTATTATTGAAGTTCTAGGCCTGCTGCTAGGGGAGAAGGTGTACTTTCAATTGAAATACCTTTCTAAAATCACAAAGCCCCAAAAAGGCACATCTTCCTCGAGGGGCTGACTAAGAAGGAGAAACTAGCGGTGATTTATACCAAAAGTGATTGTACCCACCATGAGGCCCCCAAGCCCGGAAAGAAAAACACCCCTTTCCTTTCGTCTGCACAGCCAAACTCGACTGTGCACCGGCCGACCGCCGCATGGTGTGCCCTTCTTCGTAGTCTCAGAATGGTGCAGGAAGCTGTGACATAAAGAGGTCAAACTCCATTAACAATCATAAAAAGAATACTCATCTCCACATCAAAGGACTAAGAGGCAGCGTTAACCTCAATTCATGCTTTAGAACCGTGGAAAATGGAACTTGCATGGGAACTTGCATCGGAAGAGCCGAAGGTGTTTAGGCCCATATTTATACTCCCTTTGTGCTGAATTAGCGTCAGTTTTTTTAGGCTAATTCAGAGCAAACCTAACTCCATATTTATAGGAGGGGAAAATCTACCTTGCGTCAATGAGATGTAAGGTAGGCATTCCAGTCCAGAAAATGACGATATGGCCTTTGCGCCATATTTATCTCCCCATGCTAAAATCCAACACTGGGGGTTGGGGGCCTTAAATAATGGCAAAAAAGCTTTCTTAGTGCCATTATTTAACACCTGGGTCTGGGTAGGTATAAGGGGACCTGTAGGCAGATTTCCATGGTCGCAGACCATGGAAATTGCCCACATGTGCCCTTACCTGGCCCCAGGGACACCCCCACCCACCACCACCCACACTAGGAGGCCACTTATGGATGAGGGACCCATCCCAGGTAAGTCGGGGTGAGTATATAATGTTTTTATTCCCTACACCGCTCTGGCCCCTGACTTCGGGCCCCCTGCACGGCACTGGCCCCAATGGCCATGCCCAGGGTATTGGCATTGGGGTGGTGGGCATGGCTCCTTTCTTTACTAAGACACGAGCCATGTTCATGGGGATTGTGCACCAGAAAATGGCGCTACACTGCTTAGAGGCAATCTCTTTGCTTCTAAACAGTGTAGCACCATATTTTGCGCACAAGCCAGGGTTCCCCCCACGCCTCCCCAGCACTGTTAGCATCCTTTCCAAGGACACTAAGAGGGCCTTAGCGCTGGCTAGTGCCATTCAATAAATATGGTGCCCGGCCGGCGTCTAGGAATGGTGCTAGCCTGCGCTGTAGCGCAGGTTTGCAGCAAAAAATATAAACATGGGCCTTAGTGTGCCTAGATTTTGTTCCACTGTTCTCTCTCCCTGGTGCTCTTGTCCTTAATCTGTGCCGCTCCCAGTTTTGGAGGCCTGTTTGAATACGCATCACACATCACACTCACCGTAATGAGTCTAAGCGGCGGTGGTAGCACAAGGTCTCTCCGAATAGGCTGCCAGTACCTTGAAGGCAGATAGGGAGACCTTTTTATCTGCCCACAGTGACTGCCGGGGGACCTTTTTTTCTGCCTACGGTGTCTGCGAGGAGACTTTTATTTTTGCTTTTTTGTGGCCATTGCGCTTCATAGCTGATTTTGCGATTATTTAGCAAATCGCAAAATTGTGTATTGTGTAGAGATTCAACGCTTCAAAAGCACCCTTTCTGTTTGTGTGACTGCGCAGAATGGGGATTAGCTCCAATAATGTGAACCTCATCAGATTAGTGTATACTGAAACTAATGATTGTGTATATATTAATGGTTACACCGCTCATTCCTTTCCAGGATATAGTGGCACAAAACAGGGGTGTCCCCTCTTCCATCTTCTTTTCACTTTAGTCATCAAACCCCTCGCCACTTGGCTAGGTGAAAACCACAGGGGGAATACATTTCCTTTACAGAGTGTCTAATTGTCTCTATATGCAGAAGACATGAATTTTGTTAAGTTCCCAGAGATGAACTTTTCAGCCTTCCTAAGAGAAATATTCAGATGCGGAATGCTATCTGGTCTAGAATTAGCATTACATGGGGAAAATCAGAGATGTGCCCGCTCATAGATGCCGCAAAAAACAGCCTGTCCAATATTTTGGTATTTGTATAAGTAGTGATTGGGGGTTTACAGCACTTCAGATTCTTAGGGCTGATGAATTGTTTTCTCAGAATTCTAAGGGGTGAAGAGACAGACATAAAATTCTAAGCTTTATTTCAGTGCGACCCATTTGGCCACACATTCAACCTTGGAGATGGATTTAAAGTTTAAAGTATTTTTTCACAGACTCAAAGTGAAGCTTACATACATGAACCTCCAAAACATACCATAAATGTAAAGAATCACCAAAGACGAGTCAAAACCACGCACCACATGAAATTTCATCAGCATGTACAAGACCAATATTTCAATACTAAAAAATGTATAGTGCCTTGAATTCAGGCTTGAGTTCTCCTGTCTAGCCATCTAATGTAAATTCCTGACTATTCTATGTTTAAAGGGTTTTAAGAGAAAATATTAGCATTACAGAAACCTCTGTAGAGGTTCTGTCAAGAGCGATGTGAGGAGCATAAAGCTGCAGAGTCTATCAAGGAAGGAGAAGTCTGCACCTCTCGTAGATCCGCTCTAGTAAAGGGGCAAAGGAAATCTGCGTCTGCAACTGACTAACCAACACTCACATCTTTGCATTTTCAAGAGGCTGACCTCAATGCTGAATCTTTCCATTTTAACAAAAAGTCATAAATTGTAAATTTAATTGACACTTCATTGGTTGTGAATTTGGACGGGAGTTCAGTTACTGTCTCCACATTGCTCTTTCCATCTGTGGTAACATGTCTTCTCAGACCCTTCTATCTAAGGGCAACAATACACTTCTTCACTAGACAGTAGCTGGTCCCATCACACCTGCAGCTTAGAGAAATATGCAACAAAACATCCTTCTCATGGAAACCATTGAAAAAAAAATTCAGGCCTTCACTCCAGCTTAGATAATACAGACATAAATGCTCACTTGATTTACACGAGTACACGTACATTTCTCACCAATGTAATGAATGTAAAATGATGGTGGAAATATAAGTTCTAAACGTGATTCAATAATGATTAATAAATGAAATTTACATGGAAACATTCACATAAATATACTCGTACGTGCACTTTACTAATATGAATTTCAATGCACCACATTGTGGTGCTTCAGTAATGATTAGTAAATTAAATTTACATGGAAATATTCACATAAATGTACTCATACTTGCAGTTTACTAATATGCATTTCAATGCACCACGTAGTGTGAAAACCATTTACACATTACATAGGGAGCTCATTACTTCTTCATTTCACATTTTGAAACAACATAATGACACAGCCACATCCCTAGATTCCTGTATTTGTGTAATAACATCCCCTCTCTATTAGGTAAGTGCTTCTTTGCCACATTGAGGTCACTACTACTCAGTCTAGTATGGGGAGTGTAAAATGGGATACTGTTATATTACCATATTAAAAGAGTGGCTTTGGGGTCCCTGACCTAGAAAAATATTTCCACACAGCAGTCTTGTTATGTAACTTTCTGGTTTGATTGAGACTGCAGTTCACCCACCTACCTATTGAAAGAGATCAATTGGATATGTTAGAGTTATGCATTTAATTTGCGTAGAGGTCATCTAAACCTATTCAATTAGTACATATGGTGCGATGCACAAACTGGTCGATTTGGACCATGACTGCAGCTGCCGACTTGGAGACGCTCTACTCACCAACTTTAAAATTTCCAAAAAACATGTGTTTTCCCCTCTCATGGACAAAGGGGTTCTAAATAGGCTCTCGGAAAAGACTCTCTAATACTTAGTTGGCTTCTTCAGATTTCATCTAGACTCTTCTAGATGCTTCATATCATAATATTTACACTGATTGTCTTCCATTTCGACCTCTTTTTTCTTTCCCTTCCTTCCCTTTTGAATCTTCATTCTTGGAAAATGCTATATACAATCATTAAGGTCACAAGGAAAATAAGCACTAATAAACCTATTATGTACCCGCATCTACTTTTCTAATTTGGCTCCGTTACGTTTTCAGAATCAGATTATATTATCAATTAAATGCAGCAGCAGACTAGTATGTATCTGTTGGTTCCATAATGAGAACAGCAAACACATTTTAAATGTTCTAAAGTTCATTAACATATGTACAAATCTTTGTGAGACTTCCCTAACCTTTCTCCATATTCTTCTAAATGACAACCCTTTTTCTTCTTCTACTCGGGCCTAGGTATTTTCCTTATTTCCCTATCCCAATGAATATAAATGTCTCTAATGTTCACAAAACCATATTCAGAAATTACAATAAAAATTAATTCTACAGCTCAACCCCAATATTCAGTTCAATGAGGTGCAGCCAAACCTGTATGCCGACTCCAATATTCCCAGAACTCACTGTCTGTTTTATTTTCAGAGTCGGTTTACTCAGGTGAAGAATACCTATCACTAGGCACTCTTGTTCACTTTGACCTTCTTGGGGCAGCACCTTCACCCTCCCTTCCATTTAAGTCAGAGTTCCCAGTCTCTTCAGCGATCGTCTGAGGCACATTTTCTTTGGGCAAAGCCACTCTCGCTCATTCTTACCTTCTGGGCCATTGGTCTCCAGCTTTCACTCACTCTCTTCCAGCACTTGGTCCTTCATCAGTGTCTGATTCTAAGTTCACCACCCAACAAGGCTCTGTTACTCCTGCATAAACTTCGATTGTAGCTTGTTTCCAACTTCCTTCACACTGCTCAAATGCTGTTTCTGACTCTTGCTCGTCCCCAAAAGCTTGACTAACCTGCTGCTGTTCCCTCTCTCTCACCACAGGTTCTTCTTGAACAGGTGCTGTTGAATCAAGGGGACAAGAGTATGGGAAGCATGAATCCAATTAGGGAGACCTTCACACTTCACAGCAGTTGTTACAGCCCATGCCAGTGGGGCTCCAGACACTTCTTCCTGATGTGTTTCTTCACCAAGACCCAGTTGCCGGGACTTGGATCATGGGTTTGTTCTAGATGTGGAGGGGCTGTAACTGCTCCAACCTGATGAGACACATAGGCCCTCATTCCGACATTGGCCGGCGGCGGTCGCCGCCGGCCTGTCGGGGGCCGCCAGAATACCGTTCCGCGGTCGAAAGACCGCGGCGGTGATTCTGACTTTCCCGCTGGGCTGGCGGGCGGCCGCCTTCAGGCCGCCCGCCAGCCCAGCGGGAAAGAGGCTTCCACGATGAAGCCGGCTCGGAATCGAGCCGGCGGAGTGGAAGCTGTGCGACGGGTGCAGTTGCACCCGTCGCGTATTTCACTGTCTGCGAAGCAGACAGTGAAATACATTTAGGGGCCCTCTTACGGGGGCCCCTGCAGTGCCCATGCCAGTGGCATGGGCACTGCAGGAGCCCCCAGGGGCCCCGCGATCCCCCCTACCGCCATCCGGTTCCCGGTGGGAGAACCGCCGGGAACTGGATGGCGGTAGGGGGGGTCGGAATCCCCTCGGCGGCGCAGCTAGCTGCGCCACCTTGGAGGATTCCTATGGGCGGCGGTACACTGGCGGGAGACCACCAGTGTTGCCGGTCCGACCGCGGCTTTACCGCCGCGGTCGGAATGCCCATTGGAGCACCGCCGGCCTGTCGGCGGTGCTCCCGCGGTCCTCCACCCTGGCGGTTTGAAACCGCCAGGGTCGGAATGAGGGCCATAATGTTCTACATCAGCTAGTCCTTTGCAATAGTCAAGGACCATATCATCAGTAATGTTCACAAGTTAATTTGCATGAATCACTGGCAGTCTCATCGCCCTCTCCACAATAATCTTGTGGAAAAACAATCCATTCTTTCAATCAGGTTCACTTTAGAGACTAATCAACACAAGAGGCAGGGCATCAGGTCATTTCAAAGCAGATGTCAAAGCACACTCTTTTGCCAACCTGGATTCCAGGGTGCCATTCACTTGTTCCACAAGACCTAGGGCCAGATGTACGAAAAAACCAAATTGCGAGTTGCAATTTGCGAGTCCTTCCGACTCGCAAATTGCAACTCGCAATTTGGTATGCAGTACGGTGTCTCAGACACCGACTGCAACTCGCAATGGGGTCGCAATGACCCACCTCATGAATATTCATGAGGTGGGTCTCAAATTGCGGCCCCATTGCGAGTATAGGCACTCGCTAACATGGAGGCCTGCTGTAGTCAGCAGGCCTCCATGTTAGCAACCTGCTTTTCAATAAAGCAGTTTTTTTTTTTTTTTTAAATGTAGCCCGTTTTCCCTAAGGGAAAACGAGCTGCATTTCAAAAAATCCGAAACCTTTTGTTTCGGTTTTTTCAGGGCAGGGAGAGGTCCCTTGGACCACTCCCTGCCCTGAAAAAATGTTTTGGGGTCCATTTACAAAGGGGAAGGGGTCCCATGGGGACCCCTTCCCGTTTGCGAATGGGTTACCATCCACTTCAAGTGGATGGTAACTGCGACTCCATTTGCGACCGCATACGCGGTCACAAATGGAATTGCATACCATTGCGAATCGCAAATAGGAAGGGAACACCCCTTCCTATTTGCGATTCGGAAATGCATTTTGCGAGTCGGATCCGACTCGCAAAATGCATTTCAACATAGCAAAGTGGCTTTTGCGAGTCGCAAACGGCGTTTTTCGCCGTTTGCGACTCGCAAAACCCTTGCTACATCTGGGGCCAGATGTAGGAAGGAAGCAATTTGCGAGTTGCAAATTGCGAGTCCTTCCGACTCGCAATTTGCAACTCGCAAATTGCTATGCAGTATGGTGTCTCAGACACCGACTGCAACTCGCTATGGGGTCGCAATGACCCACCTCATGAATATTCATGAGGTGGGTCGCAAATTGCGGCCCCATAGCGAGTATAGGCACTCGCTAACATGGAGGCCTGCTGTAGTCAGCAGGCCTCCATGTTAGCGACCTGCTTTTCAATAAAGCAGTTTTTTTTTTTTTTAAATGTAGCCCGTTTTCCCTAAGGGAAAACGAGCTGCATTTAAAAAAATCCGAAACCTTTTGTTTCGGTTTTTTCAGGGCACCACTCCCTGCCCTGAAAAAATATTTTGGGGTCCATTCACAAAGGGGAAGGGGTCCCATGGGGACCCCTTCCCGTTTGCGAATGAGTTACCATCCACTTCAAGTGGATGGTAACTGCGACTCCATTTGCGACCGCATAAGCGGTCACAAATGGAATTGCATACCATTGCGAATCGCAAATAGGAAGGGAACACCCCTTCCTATTTGCGATTCGGAAATGCATTTTGCGAGTCGGTAACGACTCGCAAAATGCATTTCTGCATAGGAAACACGCATTTGCGAGTCGCAAACGGCAAATTTTGCCGTTTGCGACTCGCAAAGTGCTTCCTACATCTGGCCCCTGGCCCCTAATGCCTTAGGCCTATGGCTGCAATGTAATCTCTGTTCCGTTTGCAATTCTGCACACAACAATCTCAGGACCCCTTTGTTGAAATGAGTTCCTCGATCTGGTTCTAAAGGTCGGGAAACCAAATCAGTAAATGAATTCCCTCAGCAATAGGTTGGCCAATGTGAGATTATCATTTTCTCTAGCTGGATATGTCTCAACCCAACAGGAAAAGATGCACACCACAACCAACAAATTAACTCAACCTATTGTATGCAGACATTTCAATAAAGTCTAACTGCACCCTGATAAAATGCCCCCTGACCTTCCTGTGTGACTCAGAGCATCTGCATTTCTTTTTCCAACATTGTTCTGTTGGCATACATTGCACCTATGGCACAACACTTCAGCCATCAACCTGAATTTATGATTGAACCAAGATTGTCTAAACAACCTCACCATAGGGTCCCTGCCAATGTGAGCTCTATCATGGAAATATCTAGCCATCGAAGGTAACAGGCTATTTGGAAACACTGGTATTCCATCAGTCTAAAACCCCCAAACCATCATCTCTTTAGAGCCAACCTGCTCTGGCCCAACTCTGTTTTTCCTCCTCATACACTTCCTTTTCAAGCCTTATTACTTCATCCCAAGTATCAGTTGTTATCAAGAAAAGGTTAAAGTTAGTCTCATCAATCCCCTCACTTGTAAATTCACCATTAAATGTACAAACATTATGAGCACACTATTTTGCAACCTCATTTGCGTATCTATTCCCAAAGTCACATGATCATCTCCAGAACGATGTGCAGAGCACTTCACCACTGCAACCTGCTCAAGCAATTTTAATGCATCAAGGAGGCTTCTCACTTCTTTGCCATTCTGAATCGGAGATCCGGAGGACATCATGAACCCCCACTGGGACCATAGTTGTCCGAAGTCATGAACAACACCAAAGTCGTACTGACTATCGGTGAAGATTGTCACCTTCAACTAATTTGAGACACGGAATGCTCTAGTAAGAGCAATCAACGTTGCCACTTGTACAGAGAATAATCCATGAAGCCAAGAAGTGTTCTACAACTCAAAGTGTACAGACAGCATAAGCTGCTCTTAAACTTCAACCACTGTCTTGCAAGCATGAACCATCTACAGAGAGCACAGAATCAGATTCAGACAATAATTCATCACGTGTATCTGGTCTTGGCTTGGTGCACAGTCCAGTAACATCAAGACAGTCATGGCCCCCTTCGCAATCATCATTGCTTCCTTGACCCAGAACTAGAAATAGAGTAGAAGGATTCAAAACACATCAATGTTTGACAGTCACGTTTTCTGCAGCTAACATATTGTGCTCATACTTAGTGAGCTGGGTGTTTGTGAAATATGGAGTCCTAGTTTTAGTCAACAATAGTTCAACAGAGTGAGGAACGTACACAGTCAATGAGTGGTCCATAACAATATTTTCACATCTCTTGAACTAGTGCTGACTGTGGCAATGGCTTTTAGGCAGCCTGGCAGTATAGAAGTTACAGGATCCAACATGGCATAAATATAAGCCACAGGTCTCTCAGCATTTCCAAGTGTTTTTGTCAGCTCTGAGAGAGAACAGCCCTCCCTCTCACTACCAAAAACTACAAATGATGTGTTCTAATCAGGCATCCCTAGAGTCAGTGCATGACAGAGACATTTTCTCAGCTCTAGAAAGGTGATGAGACAGTCATTATCCCATGGTACCAGATCGGACACATCCTTGTGTGCTAGCCTCCTTAAAGGCTTGGCCACCAGGAAAAAGTTGGCTATCCACTGTATACTGTACCCCACCATTTCCAAAAACATCCTGATTCCTCTCTAAGTGGTTGGCAGATCCATTCTCCAGATGGCTGAGATTCTCTCTTGCAACACTTTTCTCACTCCAATCCCAGTATGGAGTCTAAGATATTGCACCTCTTTTTTGTAATACTCCAACTTTCCTGAGGGCACCTTGCATCTATTCTCAGCTAGGTGGCTTAGTAATGGAATAGTATTGTGTCAACAAGCTTCCTGGGTATTCAATGCCACCATTAGGTCATCAATATCTTCGATCAGGACCAAATTACAACGCATAACCAAAGATTCCAGCTTTAAAAAAAATCTGATAAAAAATTAAAGGACTCTCCATATACCCTGTAGAACTGAGCACCATGCTAAGAACCTATTTCTGAGCTGAAATGCAAAGAGAAAATGGCTATCTTCATGCAATGGTATTGAATAGAAGGCCTGACACAAATCAATAACAGGGTACCACTCTGCCTCACATGGAATATGAAACAATATCACAGCTGGATTCAGTACAATGAGGCAACAAGGAATAACAAAGTCCTCCACAATCCTATATGTACCACTTGGTTTCTGAAGACCCATATTTGGCGAATTGCAAGGACTGCCCATTATTTTGTTTAGAATCCCTTGCTGTATCATTGACTAAGTTGCAGGAGTTATCCCAGCAATCGTTTCAGGGGTCAAATTGTATTGCAGCGTTCTCAGGTGTTCAGCATTTAGGCCCTGATTTATACTTTTTGGTGCAAAACTGCTATAACCCAGTTTTGCACTAAAAGGTTTAGCACTAGCTTGCACCATTTATATGCACCAGCCGCGCACCATATTTATGGAATGGTGCAAGCCTGTGCAAAGGGTAGGCTAGAGTAAAACAAAAATGACGTTAGTCAGTAATTTTCTGATGCAAAACCATCCATACCACATGACTCCTGTCTTAGAAAAGACAGGAGTCATGCCCACCACCCCAATGACTAGCATAGGGGACCAGGGTCCCCTAGGCATGGCCATTGCACCCATTGCCATGTAGGAGGGGGCATTTTGGGGCCCCAATGGCACTTTAAAAAAAAATACTTACCTGTACTTACCTATACTTACCTGGGACGGGGTTCCCCACCCCCTGCTGTCCCTCTGGTGTGGGTGGGGGTGTCCCTGGGATGGGCACCTGTGTGCTTATTCCACGGTGTTTCACCATGGAATTAGGCCCACAGGTCCCCTAACACCTGCCCTGACCCAGGCGTTACAAAATGATGCAAAGCAAGCTTTGGACCATTTTTTGACCTCCTTCTCCCTCCTGTCCGTGATTTTAGCATGGTGGGGATAAATATGGTGCTAAGACCATAGAGTCATTTTTTGCACGGGAACGCCTACTTTACATCTCATTGACGCAAAGTAGGTTTTCACGTCCAAAAAATGACTTTAACTCAATATATTTGGCATTAGAAGGGTTGGCCCCATGACGCAAATTTGGCACAAAACAAGTATAAATATGCCCCACAGTTTGATAGAAATTCAGACAGGCTCAACACCTTTTATCATTCCAATATCCTTTCCTGAAAAATCCCACACTTCATGTTTGACTGTTTCTCTCAAACCTGGGGGCAAGTCATCAACAGTCAGTAAGGTCAACAAAGTACGGCAAGACTCGTTTCTGATTACTTTAAGGATATCATCCTCATCTTCAGTTTGTATCTGTATTCCTGCAAGTGTGCAAAAGATAACGTAATTCAGTCTAGAAAGCAAATCTCTTCCCAAGAGATTCACTGGGCTAGAATCACATATGATAAATATGTGTTTGTCTGCAAAGGATCCTATTTTCACTGTAACTGGGGCAGTTTCAAGAGTTGCCATCTGTTTATTCTTCACCCCAAAAACTTGGACTGTTTTTCCCGAGAAGGGTAGGTTTGGGATTTCTACTGAAAGTAGAATTGATAATACCAGTATCGACCAGGAATAACACTAAATGGGCATCCTCTTCACTATCTATAAAGGGCTCACTCTGGTCTCTCTCTAAGGCTGCGCCAAGTATGCAGTCTTCCTCTCCTCTCAGGCACCATCAGGCTATCTGATCAGAGCCATTTATCCTGCTCGATTCAAACCAAGGAAACTGTTGGAAAAGGTTGTTATCTTATGTCACATTTGCATTCATCCTCAAATTCTGATTCATATTCTGACCCCACCCAACAGTGTTCTTCTGTGGCATCAGAGGTGGTAGGACTTGCATCACTGGACCTTGGGGCACATTGAAAATGTGTTTTCTGGGAATTTGTGCACCCAGTATCTGATTAGCATTATTATTCTGAGACGAAATAACTGCTGCATTTTGGATCTGATTAGCAGGATTTAAACAACATTCCCACTTCCAATGTCCTAGCTTATTGCAGATGTGACAAAGAGTTGACATTGTTAGACTAGTTACATCCACTGCTGTACTAAGGTCAATAGGGACTCCTCAGCCTCTACCCTGCATTGAGTTTGGTGCTTGCTGATATGCCCCCTTCATAGTCCCAACGTTACTTGCAACTGGGGGCATCTTCTTCTGAGGGATAGTTCTTTGATCTGCCTTCATCTGAGCAACCATAAGCTTTTCCTTCAACTTCTTCTGTTTCATCTCAATCTCATCATGGTAGTACTTGGCACACCACAAAATGCTGGCAATCAACTTATTCTACCAACAAATCAAATGTTCCTGAATGATCATGCTGATCTCTGGTCTCAAACCTGTCACAAACATTGAAGCAAAATGTTCCATATACTTGGCCTTTAACGTCTCTAGACCACTGTACTGTTTGAAAGCTTGCAATAAGTGTTCATAATAAGCATCAATCAATTCTTTTTACTCCTTTTGTCAATTTTGACCCAATCAACATCTTGGAGAGGGACCTTCCCTTTCAAAAACGTCATGATGTCATGTTGGCCTTCATCACCAATGGTGAAGGCCCTTTAGTTAGTTGATTTCTAATTGGTTCTGTCTCAAACCACTAAACAGCTATCTTCCACTGCTTCTAAAAATCACTAGGAACAAGAATGTCAAAAACATATTGAAATCAGCCCACAATACCTGTGATATTTTCACAAATCTTTCAACCTGTCTATACCATTCCACTGTTTTTTTCTTCAGTTTGAAGAAATTGTTGGTAAATGATGCAAGATGACATTTGTTCCATGGTACATGCATGTTACCTCCACAAGGCACTTCTTGTAAGGGAAAGGTTGTAGCACCCCTACTCCCGGAGGGATTCCCCTGAAGGCTTCTTTACCTCCTTTTTTACCCTTTTATTTTCCTACTTATCTAATGTGTTTTATGTCCTTATATTATAGATGAATTCCCTAATTTGAGTTTTCATCCCTGGTATTTTCATATTACTAATGTCCTTTTCACTAAAGCACACTCGATAGCTCATTTGTAAAGCTTTGGTATTATTCAAATCCACTTCATATTTGTGTGCAAATTCTGCCAATCTATCGTAAACTTGCCCTGTTCGTCTGGTAACCCCCTGCACATAAATGTAAGTTCATCCTCCTGATACACATCTAATCAATCCAAACCAATGTTTCCAACACTCATCGCATCCAGTTCTGTGTTAAGCTTCGTCACTTCTAACATTTTTTCTTTCAGTGATGACTGAATTGTGCCCTCACTCACCTGTGCACTCACATTTTCTCTAGATAGAGTGCTCTCTTTAAAATCTTTCACCCACTCGTATATCTCTTGGGCACTTATTGTTCTATACACTGCAAGAATGTTAGATCTGATGTCATTTCCTTGAGCATTATTTCTGAGGTTAAGTGGATGTTCCCACACAGGAGATGCATGAGTAGGTATTTTCTGATAAGTACCTATGGAGGTACATTCTGGCATATTCAAAGTCGAATCTTCACTGGCTTCACATGGAGTATTGGCATGTGTCAGGATCAAAGGGACAAATTCTCTCAAATCTGGACTTTTTGGAACTTATCTTTGGCCACCAACAGGAGCAGGCATAGTCAAATTATGTGTTGTTCATGGATCCATCTGTTTAATACATAGGAACTGCCTGGCCAATAGTTACTGAAACAGTAAGAGCATCTACAGTGCTTAGTGTAGGATCTACTGGAACACACTCTCTAAAACCCTCACTACTCAATTCATGAGGTACATTTACTGAGGTAGCTCCCTCAGGATGAGGAGTCATCTTGGTTAGGGCTGTAGCAAAAGTAATCGGTCCTCCCCCACTAGCACCATTGCTTCCACCCTCAACTCTTGCTTCATTATATTGATGTGGGCATTCGGACAATAGTGCATCCAAAAAACCATCTACAGATTCGCTACCACTAGCTTCATTCACATCGTCCTGTCCCTTTGATATATTTTCCTATGTTTTCCGGATCTTTCCCTTATAAGCTTCTTCCTCTACATTCTCTAAGGTTATGGTTGATTACAACCTAACTCACTCAATCATATCTTTCCACTATCTTTTCTGTTCTGCATCCCACCTAGCATCTGCATAGACAGGTATAGTTTGCCTTGCTCTACCCTGGTATTTCTCCCTCTCTCTGGCATGTGCAGCACACTCCCATGCACTGATTGCTTCATATTATGAAGGCCTAGGAGGTGGCTACATTTCCTATAACACCTTTCTCAAATTTTCAATAATTCTCAAATTAAATGTGCCATATTGTAGAAATCTCGAAGCACCCTCCTTTTATGTAATCTTGTGCCATTGACCAAGCCAAGCACGTGTGAAGCCCTACTTTGATCGCAATATTGTGACCTGGGGTATCTTAAGAAGGCACCTCCTCACCCTCCCTGATAGGAATATGAAGAACATCACCTCTAAACAAATCTCACATAACTTTAAAACACTTACTTTTCTTAATTAATGTCATCAATTTTCAGAAGCTCTGTTTCAGTTCAAAACAATGCTGAATTGACAATCCCTTGTTATGAAGCAACCACCAATCACAGTGCAACTCCCTATGATATTGTCAGCCACGAACAGCGCAACACTACACAAACTGACCTATACCAGTGTGGCGCACCATGACATAAATCTCACTTCTCCCAGCAGTTTCCCCTGCTTTACAATCTGCATGCACACTCTCTCCGCAATATCACACACCTACAAAAATACGTTACAGTAACTCTTTGCCTGCTCCACTAAAAAATAAATTGTTTTCACTACACAGAAGTTTCCAAACACTTTGAATGAAATTTCAGCCTGCGAGGGTACAGCTTCTCTATGAACATTAAGGTCAACTATAGTAATCGTCCCACATTTCCACAAAGTAAGTCCCTATCTTAGCTGTGCTGTTGATGATGTCTAACAACAAACACAACCACGTAGCATACAATTTAACATGGTGTCTTTTGCACCTTTTAATACTATCCCAGGATCTTAGGTCATGTCGGATCGGATTACCTCATCAAATCCTTTATAAATCACCACATTCGCGTAGCATACAAAACATCTCTGCAAGACACCATCCAGACTCACAAACTAAACATGAACTGCTGCAATTTGCAACCCTATTAATAATCACACTTCTGCTGCCAACGCAACATCAGATTTCCAGTATTTTGCCAAATCTCCAACTCTAGGCATGGGCCACAAGAAATGGGCTCTGGGACTAACTACTCTAGAACCTGCTTCCCTTTCTCCCTACTTTGGAAAGAGAACCACCCTTGTCGATATTATCTGATTGGGTGGTTTACAGCACTTCAAATTCTTAGGGCCCAATGAATCTTTTGCTCAGATTTCCGAGGAGTGAAAAGACAGACATACAATTCTAAGCTCTCATTCAATGCAACCCATTTGACCACATATTTGACCTTGGAGATGGATTTAAAGTTTGAAGGATTTTATTACAGACTCAAAGTCAAGCTTTCATATATGAGTCTCAAAAACAGACCATAAATGTAAAGAATACTAAAGGCGAGACAAAACGATGCACCACATAAAATTTAATCAGCATATAAAAGATCAATATTTCAATAGCAATGATACAGAAATTAAGAACGGTGTATGGTGCATTGAATTCAGCTTTGAGTTCTGTCTAACCATCTAATCTAAATTCTTGACTATTCTATGTGTGAAGGTTTTTCAGAGAAAATGTCAGCAATACAAAAACCTCTGTAGAGAATCTGTCAAGAGAGATGTAAGCAGCTTAAAGCAGCAGAGTCTAGCAAAGCATAAAACGTTTGTACCTCTCACAAGATCCACTCTAGTCAAGGGGCAAAAGAAATCTGTGCCTGCAACTAACTAAACAACACTTAAATCTTTGCATCTTCGAGAGCATGACCTGAGTCAAAACTTTCCATTTAAACAACAAAGTTATAAATCGCACATGTGATTGACACTTTCATCATTTCAAGTTGCATGTGTTCATCCCTGGGTCTCTCCCATGCTCAGGAATTTGTAAGGGTGTTCAGTTACTGTCGCCACACTAGTCTTTCTGTCCTTGGTAAGTGTCTTCTCCGGCCTCCTTATCTAACCACAGCAATACATTTCTTCATTAGCCAGTAGCTGGTACTACCACACCTGCAGCTTAGAGAAATATATATGAAAACAAGCTTCTCATGGAAAGTTTCAACCATTTAAAAGAAATTCAGACTGTCACTCCATCCAAGTTAATACAGACATAAATGTGTACTTGATTTTAATGAGTATACATACATTTCTCATGTAATGAGTGTAAAATGATTATGAAAATGTAATTTCTAAACACTAGAGAATAAACGTACTTCAATGATGATTAAAAAAGTTAATTTACATGGAAGCATTCACAAAACTTTACTCATTTACTGATATTCATCTCAATGCACCACGTTGTGTGAAAACCATTTACACATTACATAGGAAGCTGATTACTCCTTCGTTTCACATTCTGGAAAAACATAATGGCACAGCCGCATCCCTAGATTCCTATATTTGTTTAATACCATCCCCATTGTATTAGGCAAACACTTCTTTGCCACATTGAGGTCAAGACTAATCAGACTAATAAGGGGAGCGTAAAATGTGATACTGTTGCATTACTATGTGAAAAGAGTGGCTTTGGGGTCTCTGATCTAGATAAATATTTCCAGCCTGCAGTCTTGCTATGTGACTTTCTGGTTTGATCGGGCTGCAACACGCCCACCTACCTATTGAAAGAGATCAAGTGGACATGTTAGAGTGAAGTGTTTCATTTGCATAGAGGCCATCTAAATCGATTCAATTAGTACACATGATGCAATGCACAAACTGTCCGATTTCGACCCTGACTGGAGCTGCTGACGTGGAGCGGCTCTACTCACCAGCTCTTAAAATCTCCAAGAAACATGCGATTTCCCCTTACATCGGCTAAGGGGTTCTAAATATCATGCTTCAGGCAGGAATCCCTGAAACCGGCCAGTTATTTGATAGTGGTACATTTCCAACGGTAGAGCAATTTTGAGGAGACAGAATGATTAACATTCTAGATATATATTTATATACGTATATATTTATATTTAAAAAGTACAATGGCAGATACAGCAAGGAGAAAAATGGTTTACCATTCAAATTCTCTAACAAAAGAACATGCTTTTGTATTTAGATCCAACTATCTTTCGTTTTGTTCCTTGTATTTTTCTGTTTAAAACTCCAGATCTTTATCTCTGATTTGGGATGCAGCTTGGCAGATTGGTGCCAGCCCCATATGGTCTATGACGATAGCATGCCTTTGTCCTCTTAGTACAACTATTAATGAAACCTGTCACAATACTAATCAGTAACTCCACTTACAAAACCTACTAGCCAAGGACTCCCAGAATTCACTCTGAGGGGCAGTTACAATTAGTGGAGATAAATAAATAAATCTCAACATTACCTTTTTACTGGGAAGCTTTCAATCTGGTATGAATATGTAGTGAAGTGGATGAGGTCACCTTGTCCCTTACATAAAATGCTGTTTCAGGATCAAATTAGATTTCTAGATTGGTGTATGTGATCAACATGCTGCAGCATAACTTAATTTGTCATGTACTTTGGGTAAGACACTCAAATTTGTAATCTGATTTCATATATCAATTATAGTTGTGTGAATTACACATCAGATAAAGGGGGTCATTCTGACCTCGGCGGTAAAAGCCGCTTACCGCCGGTCAGAAGGGCGCCACAATACCGCCACGGCCGCGGTCAGCCGCCACGGACATTCTGACCCACAACTGCAAAACCTCCAAAAATCCACCCTCCACTGCAGTCCGCCACATCAGCGGCCAGCGGTAAACTGGAGAAGACCAAACCTCCACCGCCACGCCAACAGAAATACGCCCATCCCATTATGACCCGCAAATCCACGCGGCGGTCATTCAACCGCGGTATTCCATTGGCGGTACACACCGCCGCGGTCAAAATACACACACCTTTACAAACCCCTACCACATTGGACAATTTGAAAGGCACACACCTGAAACACATACACACACCACTCCCACACATCCAATACCATATAAAACAC
This sequence comes from Pleurodeles waltl, assembly GCF_031143425.1. Classification (NCBI taxonomy): domain Eukaryota; kingdom Metazoa; phylum Chordata; class Amphibia; order Caudata; family Salamandridae; genus Pleurodeles; species Pleurodeles waltl. The sequence goes on from NC_090440.1 coordinate 1,103,197,695, forward strand.
ACACCCACATCACCCACAAACCCCTACCAACAAAAACCAGAGACGAAGGAGAGAGAGACACATCAGAGAATAGATAGCCAGACACACAGAGGCACACCACAACATCACACACACCACATAGAAGCACAAAGCACCACACACCAAAACACACATCATCACATACACCACCCCACACCTCATACACACCACCCCATGGCACCACAAAGGCACCCACGCTTTTCGGACCAAGAACTCCGGGTCATGGTGGAGGAAATCATACGAGTGGAACCCCAGCTCTTCAGCTCACAGGTTCAGCACACCACCATAGCAAGGAAGGCGGAGCTCTGGCAGCGGATCGTGGACAGGGTCAACACGGTGGGACAGCATCCCAGAAATCGAGAGGACATCCGCAAACGATGGAACGACCTACGGGGGAAGGTGCGCTCGATGGTCTCGCGACACAACATCGCAGTGCAGAAGACTGGCGGGGGACCCCCACCCACTCCACCCGAATTCACAACATGGGAGCAAGAGGTACTAAACATCCTGCATCCTGATGGCCTCGCTGGAGTACACGGAGGAATGGACTCTGGTAAGTACAAGGCCAACCACTTCACCCCCCCCCCAGCATGCTAACCCCCACCCTCACCCCAACCCCCCAGCACACATCCTCCCTGAGAATGTCTCTCCAGCACAACCCACCCAACACCAACCCCTGCATGCCATCCCCAAACTATGGGCACCCATCACCTAAGCATGACCACTGCACATACCCATCCCCCCCCCCACAAAACACCCTCACAACACCTCCCCCAAGGGAATGCCAGCACTGGGGAACAAGGGCACCCATAAAACGCAAGCTAATGCACACACAGAAACAATAACCATACCCTCTTACCCCATGCAGGACCCGAACGACAACACACCGGTCAGGAGGGACCAGAAATGTCCATCCCACCCCCGGAACAGGCCCCTAGTGATGACAGCAGCTCTGTCGACCTGGAACCTGACGACCAGCCCGGACCATCGGGGACCTCTGGGCAGTCGGTTCCCCTCACCCAGACAGAGGCCACTGCAGACCCAACCCCCTCTGGGAACAACAGCACAGCTCCCACCCAGCAGGCCCATGCCTCTGTCTCTAGGACAGGTCAAGCAGCGGTGTGTCTACCACTACAGGGCCCCCAGGGTAACCCACCAACCCAACAACAACAGGGACGTGGGGGCAGTGGGAGTGGGCACACCGTCCAGGGGACAGAGGCCCAGGGAAACAGGGCAACTCGGAGGGCTGCTGTGCGACAGGGGGGGGAGGAGAGGCCCAGGGAACCCACTCTCCAAGAGGCCCTCACCACCATCATGGCAGCCTACCACCACTCACAAGAGACGATGGCGACGGTACTGGCCAGGTTCAAGGAGATCCAGGCACAGCAGGAGCAACGCTACATGGGGTTCAGCGACCAACTCACCAACATCTCAACCGCTATGGGGAGCATAGTCCAGGCCCTGAACCGTATAGAGGACACGTTTTGGGACCATGTGGCATCACACAGGGCCCCTGTCACTAGCCAGGAACAGGAACAGCCAACCACCTCCGCCGGCGCTAGTGGACAGGAGGCGCCACCACAACGACAGCCCACCAGAACCCCACCTCCCGCTGAACAACAACCACCCCGCAAAAGGAGCCTGAGATCAAAGAAACCGACAGAGTAGGATGTCAAGACCCCCGCCAGCATCACATACCCCCTGAAGTCCTCCCACTGTTCCACATTGCCACCCTGTCAAACCTTGAACTGCCCCTGCTCCATCCTGCCACAGGCATATGGACAATGCACCTGTGAGACTGAGAACTGGACTCTGCCATGGACATTACTCCACCCCCACCCATCACTGTTTCACTATCATGTACCAATATCTATGCACTAATAATAAATCACACATTGCACTGAAATCAATCAGGACTCAGCCTGTCTTATTTACAAATGTATGACACATTACATATCAATTACGTATTTTTAACATTGTGAATTACACATACCGAGGTAACTTAGCATTAGTCCATGGGCCAACCAAGCCGAGGTCACGCAGTGGCTCATACAGCACAGAAAAGGGAAGGGAAAATCAAACATCATGTTTATAGTTCTGGGGGGAAATCGACAAAGTTGAGATGCAGGAGGCTTTCAGGAAATGTAAAATGGCATGGGTGATTATTACCTGTGTGCTACTGGAAATACTGTTCTATTACTCTGTCCCTGTTGTCTGTGTCGTCCTCTGAGTCTTCCTCCTCTTCACTCTCCGCAGGCTCCACAGCTGCTTCAACACCACCATCTGCACCATCCTCCTGCAGGAAAGGAACCTGACGTCGCAATGCCAGATTGTGAAGCATACAGCAGGCCACGATGATGTGGCACACCTTCTTTGGTGAGTACATCAGGGATCCCCCTGTCATATGCAGGCACCTAAACCTGGCCTTCAGGAGGCCAAAGGTCCTTTCGATGATCCTCGTAGTTCGCCCATGGGCCTCATTGTACCGTTCCTCTGCCCTGGTCCGGGGATTCCTCACTGGGGTCAGTAGCCAAGGCAGGTTGGGGTAACCAGAGTCACCTATTAGCCACACACGTTGTCTCTGTAGCTGCTCCATCACATAGGGGATGCTGCTATTTCGCATAACATACGCGTCATGCACTGACCCTGGGAACTTGGCATTTACATGGGAGATGTACTGGTCAGCCAAACAGACCACCTGGACATTCATCGAATGATAACTTTTCCTGTTTCTGTACACCTGCTCATCGTCTTTTGGGGGTACCAAAGCCACATGGGTCCCATCAATGGCACCAATGATGTTGGGGATATGTCCAAGGGCATAGAAATCACCCTTCACTGTAGGCAAGTCACCAGCTCCGTAAGAGTTTCATCAGGGCAGACAACACTCTGCTCAAAATCTTAGAAAACATAGGCTGAGACATTCCAGATGACATGGCCACTGTTGTCTGGAATGACCCACTTGCCAAAAAATGGAGGACTGACAAAACCTGCACCAGAGGGGGAATCCCTGTGGGTTGGCGGATGGGGGACATCAGGGCTGGCTCCAGCTGGGCACACAGTTCATGGATAGTGGCACGGTCAAGTCTGTATCGAAGTATTATATGGCGTTCTTCCATTGTCGACAGGTCCACCAGCGGTCAGTACACGCGAGGATTCGTCCTTCTCCTCGCAAGTCCCAGCGGACGGTGCCTAGGAAGGACAACATGGAGCACAGAGTCAGGCAAACCACAGGTACGTACAGACAGCTTGCACAGTTAAAGAATGGCAATGGGTTGAAAGGCGTGTATGTGTGGCAATGCAAGGCCTAGGCCTGTGTGTCGCAGTCAAAATTAAGCCATGTAGGCCCTTGAAATGGCGGCTGCCTGACCTTTGAAGTGGGACAATGGGATGTGAGGTCAATGCGCTGGCGGGGCACACCGTGGCGGTAGGCGGTCGAAGACCGCGGCGCAAACGCGCATTGGTTAACATTGAACCCTATGGGTTTCAGGAGCCAATGACGATGTGCGCCGGCGGTCGCGGTACGCACCGCCGCGGTACGCACCGCCGCGGCCGTGAGCGCCATTTCCTAGCTGATTGATCACTCGAGACCTGATCATCCACAGGAGAGGACCTATACTGCAAGTGCTGCTGTGACCTCGGTCTGGAAGTGACAATGGCTGCTGCGACTGGGGAAAGGGCCCCTGCCTTCACGTCTGAAGAGTTGGAGAAGCTCGTGGATGGGGTCCTCCCCCAGTATGCGCTACTCTACGGTCCTCCAGACCAACAAGTGAGTACACCGGGTGCACATGGAATGGGCTATGCCTGTGTGGATTGGGGTGGATGTAAGTTGGTGGGGTGGGGGGCGAATGAGGAGTGCAACGCACGACAGATGAGAGCATGTGCCATATGGCAAAGTTGGTGGGGGGGGGGCCAATCACATCTAACATGCAGGTCATTGATGATTTCCTCCTTTCCACCCTGTACATGTCAAATAGGTCAGCGCCCATCAGAAGATTGAGATTTGGCGTGCCATCGCCAAGGAAGTCCAGAACTTGGGGGTCCACAACAGACGGGGCACCCACTGCCGCAAGAGGTGGGAGGACATCCGCCGCGGAACAAGGAAGACCGCAGAAACACTGCTGGGGATGGCCTCCCAACCTAGGAGGGGTGCCAGTCGCACCATGACCCCCCTGATGTCCCGGATCCTGGCGGTGGCCTACCCTGAATTGGATGGGCGCTTTAAGACATCACAGCAGACACAAGGGGGTGAGTATCAGCACATTCTCCTATCTTTCTGCGCAGTGGAGGCGTCTGGGTGGGGGAGGAGGGCTGTGGGTGACATTAGGCCAGGGCGCTTTCTGTAGTGTAGTCCTCTCCCTTAGGCATGGCCCTGTGCCCCCGGCCCCCACCTCTGTAGGGTGACAAGTACAGCCATTGATGGTCCAGCATCACCCATGTGCGCGTTTGACGTCTCTTGGCCTGTTGTCCTAGTCAGTAGTACTGAGTAGTGTACCCTGAATGCGTGGCTTAGTGCATGAGGATCCTGTGTCTGTCCTCTCCGCCAAGGTGTTGACATTGCATGCACTCAACCTGGTCTTCTTTTTTCTCCCCCCACCCTTTCTCTTCATCTTCTTGTGCATGTGTGCATTAGCATCATCAGGCGGAGGAGATTTGGCATCGGAGCACGAGGGAGCTGCAGGACACAAGGCCCCGGTGGGCCCAGGAACAGACACCGAGGGCACCAGTGATCCGGAGGGCGAGGGGAGCACCACGACGGGGACCGCTGGTGAGAGCAGCGACAGCGACACGTCCTCGGATGGGAGCTCCCTAGCGGTGGCGGCAACATCCGGGCCCCCCGCCTCTACAGGTACAGCCGCCACCCAGCGCACCAGCCCCGCCCTCCCAGCAGCCCCTCAGCCTACGCTCCGTGCCCGCTCGCCCAGGAAGGCGCGCGTCTCCTTCGCCCCAGGCACCTCAGCCCCTGCCCCTGTTGCCCCTGCTGCCCTCAGTGCGGAGCTCATTGACCTGGTGAGGACGCTCATTGTTGGGCAGACGACCCTTTTGAATGCCATCCAGGGTGTGCAAAGGGAGGTGCAACAGAGCAATGCGTACCTGGAGGGCATTCATTCGGGTCAGGCTGCCCATCAACGAGCGTTCACTGCTCTGGCCTCAGCACTGACGGCAGCCATTGTCCCTGTTTCCAGCCTCCCTCTTCTTACTGCCTCCAGCCTGTCTCTGTCTCCTGTTCCTCAGCCTATCCCATCCACACCATCTGACCAGCCTGCACACACCTCAACACCCTGACAGCACACCTGACTCTCCTACAACCACATCCTCTTCCTCCACTCCCATCACCACTTCTCCTACCCTTTACCTTGGACCTAAAAAGCTTTTCCTGGCTAATCTTGACCTCTTTCCCTCCGATGAGCTCCCCCCTCCATCTGCAAAGAGTCCCAAGAGCACCGCAGCCACCACCAGCCCAGCTTCGAGTGTCACTGTTGTGCATGGGTTCTGGAGTCCACCCTTTGCCAGCAGTGACACATCGATCAGCAGCAAGGACACGTCCAGCCCCCCCCCCCGGCAAGAGGACCCACAAAAACAAGGGCCGCCGTGCGAGGACTGACAGGGCTGCCCCCAAGGAGCAATGTGCGGCCACTTCACCAGCCACACCATCTAGGGGAGGCAAGGGCCCGAGAGCCCCATCAAAGGAGCGGAAGGGCAGCAGGAGCGCGGAGAAGGTGGACCCCACATGTCACATCCCAGCTGGGAAGGAGGACACTAAAGAGGCCAGGAGTCCGTCCCCGAAGGGTCCAGAAACGTCACGGTCCGAGGGCGACTGAGCAGGGAGTCCAGGCCAGGTCTGGCTCCCTTGACCTGCTGGATGAGCACCGCTGAACAGGGCCCGCCGTGGAGAAGAGCACCGCTGAACAGGGCCCGCGGTGCAGAAGAGCACCGCTGAACAGGGCCCCGCCGTGGAGAAGAGCACCGCTGAACAGGGCCCGCGGTGCGGAAGAGCACCGCTGAACAGGGCCCGCCGTGGAGAAGAGCACTGCTGAACAGGGCCCGCGGTGCAGAAGAGCACCGCTGAACAGGGCCCCGCCGTGAAGATAGGCACCGCTGAACAGGGCCCCGCCGTGCAGATAGGCACCGCTGAAGAGGGCCCCGCCGTGAAGATAGGCACCGCTGAAGAGGGCCCCGCCGTGAAGATAGGCACCGCTGAAGAGGGCCCGCCATCTCAAGCACCGCTCCGCTGGGCCCTTCATCTCAAGCACCGCTCCGCTGGGCCCTTCTTCTCAAGCACCGCTCCGCTGGGCCCTTCATCTCAAGCACCGCTCCGCTGGGCCCTTCATCTCAAGCACCGCTCCGCTGGGCCCCGTCGTCTCAAGCACCGCTCCGCTGGGCCCTTCTTCTCAAGCACCGCTCCGCTGGGCCCTTCTTCTCAAGCACCGCTCCGCTGGGCCCTTCATCTCAAGCACCGCTCCGCTGGGCCCTTCTTCTCAAGCACCGCTCCGCTGGGCCCTTCATCGCAAGCACCGCTCCGCTGGGCCCTTCATCTCAAGCACCGCTCCGCTGGGCCCCGCCGTCTCAAGTACCGCTCCGCTGGGCCCTTCATCTCAAGCACCGCTCCGCTGGGCACCGCCGTCTCAAGCACCGCTCCGCTGGGCACCGCCGTCTCAAGCACCGCTCCGCTGGGCCCTTCATCTCAAGCACCGCTCCGCTGGGCCCTTCTTCTCAAGCACCGCTCCGCTGGGCCCTTCATCTCAAGCACCGCTCCGCTGGGCCCTTCATCTCAAGCACCGCTCCGCTGGGCCCCGCCGTCTCAAGCACCGCTCTGCTGGGCCCTTCTTCTCAAGCACCGCTCCGCTGGGCCCTTCTTCTCAAGCACCGCTCCGCTGGGCCCTTCATCTCAAGCACCGCTCCGCTGGGCCCTTCTTCACAAGCACCGCTCCGCTGGGCACCGCCGTCTCAAGCACCGCTCCGCTGGGCCCTTCTTCTCAAGCACCGCTCCGCTGGGCCCTTCATCTCAAGCACCGCTCCACTGGGCCCTTCATCTCAAGCACCGCTCCGCTGGGCACCGCCGTCTCAAGCACCGCTCCGCTGGGCACCGCCGTCTCAAGCACTGTTTATGGTTCACTGTGCCCACCATGCCTCCTCCTTGACCAGTGGAGACTGTCATCCACCTGATGGACTGTGGCTTTGCACTCCCCAGGATGGTACAGTGGGCAGCCCACCCACTGTAGAGACATTGAGAGACTGTGGCTTTGCACTCCCCAGGATGGTACAGTGGGCAGCCCACCCACTGTAGAGACATTGAGAGACTGTGGCTTTGCACTCCCCAGGATGGTACAGTGGGCAGCCCACCCACTGTAGAGACATTGAGAGACTGTGGCTTTGCACTCCCCAGGATGGTACAGTGGGCATGGTGGCTCCTCGTGGATCTGGCGTCGTGGACTCATGTGGCTGTGGTGCCCCCCCCTTCCCTTCCCCCTGAGGTGCCTGTAGTTTTTACATCTGATGCCCCTGCAGTGTTCTCTCCAAAGGACTCAGGTCTCCTGTGTGGGCTTTGCCCTTGTTTCTCAAAACTTTGGCCCACGGACATGATGAATTCGTCGGATGTGCAGGACTTGTTACTTCAGTTATACACTGATGTGTATATCATTTGTTTTCTTGTAAATATCTTTCATGGTTGTACGATAATTTTCAGGAGCTTTTTGGTACATAAATATTTATTCCAAATTTGATTATGTCATAGCATTTTTCAGGGGTGTTTGGGTGGTGTCACTGTGACTTGTTGCTCTGCATCGGTGTGTACATAGTTGGGGGGGGGGTCGCATATGTGTGTGCCCGTAACCTTTCGTCCTCCCCCCTCCCGTGTGTCGTAGGTGCAGTACTCACCGTTGTCATCTGCGCCGGACTTCGTACTCGTGGTAGATGAGAAGGTAGACGAGAGCAGGTAGGATGTTTAATTCGGGTTCCATGCTGTCCTCCTTCCTCCTGGAGTGCGTAGTGGTGTGCGTTTTCCCGTTCGTAGTCTGTTTCCGCCGTGTTTTTATCGGCGGTGCTCCCGCCCCGGAAAAGGTGGCGGATTGGTGAGTTGTGATAGTGTGGGGGGTACATTGTCTGCCGCCTGGCTGTTGGCGGTGACCGCCGCGCTGTTTGTTTGTACCGCCGTGGCGGTCGGAGTGTTAAAGTGGCTGTCTGTGTTGGCGGTTCCCGCCAGGGTCAGAATTCCATTGTTTTGACCGCCAGGCTGTTGGCGGGTTGGCCGCCGCTTTAACACCGACCGCCAGGGTTAGAATCACCCCCAAAGTGTCTGTAATTCCAGTGCAAGGACATTACATAACATAACAGAGTTGATAGTGTGCATCATAGGACACCGAGTTATAGACCTATTGAGCAAAACATTATCATTGTAGTGATATTGGCACAGACATTGGGTGCTTCTTCTATGCCTCTCTGAGATATTGACCAACAGAGAGGGCCCACAGGATATAGAGCAGGAAGCTATACAGAGGCAGCACCAGCGGCAGCTCCTCCTTTATGAAAGAAGAGCGTCGCCTTCCTGCCATCACGCAAGCATGACAAATGAAAAGATGATAATACTATTTCATTGTCATTTTAGTTTTCTTCACAAGACGAGTTTTAGGGGCAGGCCATGATGATGACAGCACTGAAGGAGGAGTGGTGTGCACCGCTGTCAGTCCGCATGTCGATTTGGACAAACCTAGCTGCGTTGCTTGGTAGAGAACAGTAGGCACAGGCTTCCAGTCCCTCTAGGAGTTCAAAACCAGCTTGCTCACACCAATCACTGTGCTTCTCTTATAGTATTGCCCAGCATGAGAGAAGCGTGTGGGTTGGTATAGAGGAATCTGGGAGCCTGTGCACTTGCAGCAGAGGAGCACAGAGGCAGCAAGGAGACGAGCAGCAGGTAAGTGTTTCTCATCATCATCATCATCATCAACACACCTTTATTTGGCTGTAAGCCATAAAAGGAAAATACAATCAAAAGAAACATCGTTTCAACAGCAGGTATTCACATGAATAGTAAAACCTATTTACATAAATAAATAACAGATGACGCTCCTAAGATCAATAAATAACAATCATTTTCATCATTACCTTGACTGAAAGTTAAAAAAAGTTTATAAAATTAATCTCCTGCCCAAAGTAATACCACTACTTTATTAGCTAGCTAATAAAAAGCTATTTAACCATTATCTAAAACAATAAATAGGTAAGAAGGAATATTCTTAAAATGCATAAATACCTATATTTTCCTTCATATAAGAGACTAAAATTACATCTTAAGCAAGGTAACTTCCCAGGGTCTGTTAACTTGCTTGGAAGAGAACCTATTAACCACTTGAACAATCATAAAATTTATCTATAGATGTTTATCAAATCTGAGCTTATTAAAACCTCAGGCCCTCCTTGTCCATGATAAATGAGGTCGCTAAGAGGAAGCAACTTATTCCAAAGACAATGGATGGGGTGGTGGTAAACCTAAGCAGTCTGGTCGCTTCATTGTCATTTCTAATTCCTTCATTCCTACAGATAGGTCGAATCCATTTTTTCCTTGGTTTATCATAGGCTTTTTAGAATAACAAAACATCATCCACCGTTTCAGTAGTCTCCATATTACACAACCCACACTTCGCCTCATGATTATTCTCACTCTGGGGACTCCATTTAATAGTAAAAGCCTTAGTCTGAAGGATCACATATCGAAACTTCATAAATAGTGTTTTCGCTTGCCTAGGGTGGATTGTATCTAACCAATCCTCAGCTCTTGGTGTTGGTTTAATATCCAAAAAGCTCGATGTCAATCTACCCAAATCCTTATTGCGAAAAAGTCTAATCGAGGAAAATTCCCAGTATACTTGCTTTAATGGAATCTTGGGTTGTAGCGTAAGTGTATGGGGTTCGTCCCAATAGGGTTTCAGCCCTAGGTTGTAGAACCAATACCTTACATGATGTAACCACAGGAGAGAGACTGATTTGTCAAGGTCCATTATCTCCATTAGTGCTTGCTTATAATGAATCAGTTCTGGAATTGTCCAAAGTCTACAACAATAAAGTAATGGCCTCAAAACTGCCAATTTACCTATTTGCTTCACATTTATATCATAAGTGAGAGGGATTAACGAGTAGATGGTGGCAATCCCAATACCCCCCTCAAAAAGCTGTTTTCTTGGGATACTAGTGAGTTTAGATTTACAATTCCCCAAAGTTCGGCACCGTATAAGGCAGCAGCCTGCGCTTTGTATCTATAGACCTCAAACACTGGTGAAACAATCCCAGTTCTTGAACTTTTATAGTTGTTGTTTATTGCCGTGGAGCTGTGAACTAAAGAAGTTGTAGCTTTGTTAATTTGCGGCGTCCAGGACAACTTAGCATCCAGCAATATCCCTAGGTAGTTAAAAAAATTACGTGTTCTAGTTCATGCCCACTGACCACAATACTCCTTTTAAGTGCTTTATGAGGATTAACAGTCAAATACTTTGTTTTGTTTGCGTTTATCTCCAGCCCCTTCAGGTTACAGTATTTGCTAAACATTCCTAATAAGGATTGTAGACCTATGGGAGTTTGCGACAATAAGATAGTATCATCTGCAAAGAGGAGAGCAGGAACTGGGTCTCCATTCAATCTTGGCGAGTCATGATTACTCTCTTTTAAATACTCTACCAGGTCATTGATATACAGCGAAAAGAGAGTTGGGGCAAGCACACAGCCCTGCCTCACTCCCCTTTTAATAGGTATTGGGTCAGTCAGCTCTCCATTTGGGCCCCACCGTACTTTTGCGTGAGTATTTTTGTGCAACCTCTTTATCTGGAACAGGAGACTCCCCGGCATACCCTGCTTCCCCAATGCAGTCCATAGAGAGTCTCTTGGAACCAGATCAAAGGCCGCACTCAAATCTTCAAACGCAATATACAAATGGCCCTTCTTTAGTTTTGTGTATTTCCACATTATTGCTAGTAGCCTGAAGACCTCGTCAATTGTACTTGTCTGCTGCCTGAAGCCTGCCTGTATATTGTCAAGATGTTTTCTTCCTCTATCCAACAACCTATTCTATTCAACAACTGCCTAGCATAATTTTGTTTGCATAACATCAATAAGGCTAATTGGCCTATAATTCCCAGGGTCCTCCCTAGATCTTTTTTTATGGACAGGGATTATTTCTGCACCTTTCCATGTCTCAGGAACTGGCTTCCCCCTTGCTATGGCATTACTGAGTAATTTTACATAAGGTGCCCAGATTTCTATGTTATGCTTGAACAGATCCCCAGGGATTTTGTCCAAACCTGGGGCTTTGCCTAATTTAATTGCTTCAATGGCAGTCACTGTTTCTTCCAGGCTAAACTGTATAACAGGTAAAATACTCCAAAAAGATACTTCTTTGGACCAAGAAAGATATGCATCAAGGTTGGGCAAGTCAGAATAGAGGTACGTAAAATGGTTGACCCAGGCACTAGAATCTATATGATGTTCAGTACTGTATATCCCCTCTTTCCTGCCATGGGTAACTATTTTCCAGAAAGCAGCTGTATCGTTGCGTTTAGCTGCCTCTAAGAGGTCATGCCATTTTTGATCCTCCCAGTTTTTTTGTACTGTAGCCAACATTTTCTTATGACCAGCCCTTGCCTGTTGCACAGCTATTGAGTTTTTCTGTTTAAGGGCCTCTACCAATGATGTTTTCCTCTCTCTGCATTCAATGGTACACCAAGGATTAGATGAAGTAATTTGCTCCTTGTCCTTTTTATTTTTTTGTTGTATCTGTTTAGTGAAATAAGGTCTTAGTGCAATACTCATGGATTGATGAATATCCATAATAGGGATATCAGTACAGATTTTGTGGGCTTGGGGTTCCATTAATTCTATATATTTATTATAAATATTGGTCATGACACCCAAATTGCCCAATATCACCGGCCATTTTACTGCCCTTCGATTATTACTAAGAGTGGGTTGCAGCTCCACCTTATCCTTTTCCATGGATTTCAATTCTGCGAGGTAACCCCTAAGTTCAACTACTTGCGGAAAATGATCACTTTCCCTCCTCTTATCTATTTTAAAGGTCACTATTCTCTCCCACGTAATAGTGCTATGCATAATATAATCTAATTTTGAACCTATATTACCTCTTTGAAAAGTGTCCATATTAAGACCACCTTGGCCCACTCTACCATTACACGCCCTCAATCCATGCTTTAATGTGAGGCCCATGAGTTGCAACGCAGCAACCGTACCGGGGACCGACTCTTCGATTGAAAGGTGGGGGACTGCTCTTGCTAGGTCTTCCTCTTCTGCCAGATGTTCAAGACCAATTATAGGCTCATAGTTGCAATTAAAATCTCCCCCAGTCATGATTGACTCTCCTACCGAGATTTTTAACCAGCCCCCCAGACGACCTTCCTCTCGCTGCAGCAGTTGCACTAATAAAAAAAGTTTTGTATCCCAGCTTATGCAGTGGATCCTTTAACCAAGTCTCTTGAAAGAGACAGACATGGAACTGTTCTATGTAATCATGCCAGTCAGGGTCTATAAGCTTACTTTTTAGGCCTGCTACATTCCAGGAGACCATAGAGACCAACCCACTTCCAATTGCAGTCATTTCATTGGTAGTAGGGCTCTGAGATATTGTCAGTTCCTTTCTACAGGGTAAGTACTCCTCAAAGCTTCCTCCCCCTGTGACTTGATAATTAATTCCTTCCTTCCTCTGCTACTGTTAGGTCTCTGATTGGTCCCAAATATACTTGATTTAGTCAATCAACTGTTTCAAGGTGAGAATCTCCTTTTCTCATTTGCGCTCCCTCATCCCCAGGTTTGCTACTCTGTGCTATAGACTTACAAATATAAGGATCCAGGCTAAATCTCATAGCATTTTCCGTGGGTGCACTGACTCTCTGTTCCATGGTGATCAAACCTTCAATTAGTCTTTCATCCCTTAATATCAGAGCGACAGCGCCTTGCATCCCAGCCTCTCCTGGGATCCTTTCCGCCCTCGCAATATCTGAGCGGATTAAGGATAAACAATGTTGTTTATGCCTGATCCAATGTGTAAGTTTGTTCTTTAGGGAATCCTCATCCTCTCTACTGTTTTGAGCCAATTTCGGAACATTTAGCAAGTAAACTACATCAGTCCTAGGGGACCTTGTTTTTCCCTCATGGTGTCTACTCCTTATAAAAGAATGCATGCTACCATTATGTGATAGAGTGTAGGGTTTAAATATGCTTTCCATCTTCTCTTCCTGTAACCCTATTCCCAAACGTGACTCCCTTCGGGGATTCACAGGTTCTTGTCGTAGTTCTCCTGCCTTAACTACGGAGTAAATACGAATCCCTCTATTACACTCATTTTCCCCTCTCTCACATTCTTGTGGTGCATGTGTTATACTGGCTGTAGTTGAAATAGAGTTGGGCTGGGGCATTCAAAGTTTGGGGGGACATGCATCTACCTTGTACATGTAATGATACTAATGAAGTCTCCTCTGTGCTCTGGTCTCTAAGGGTTCCCGTATCCCCCCCCTTTTTCAGAGGAGCTGATAGTTTTCCCACTTAGAGTTTAAGCTCTTTCTAACTTCCTGCATTAGTCAAGTCATTAGGTCATAAAGATCTGTTAAACTCCTTGTTTTGCATTTTAAACAGTTCTCTAGATCTTGATTAGCTAATGGTGTCTTCTCTATAGCTTTCTGTTCCAAGGGGGTGGTTTGATCGTGCATACCCACAGATTTCCTCTCTTGGGCCTTCTGCGCTTTGCTTGTAACAGGTTCTGCCAGGACTGCATACTTGTTAGAACACACAATGTCACTCTTCTGCACATGGCCCTTCTTCTTAATACTTTCTAGTGTAATTAGAGGATGGCGCTTGGCCCGAATTATATCATCTTTTTGGCTAGCTATCCAATTAACGGGGGATAGATTTTCCTCTTGCTGGCTGTCTCTCTCTTTCCTATCAATTGGTTCCGCTTTCCCTGCTTCTGTTTTCTTTGTATAGTATGAAGTTATCTTTTTATCCGAACCCTCCCGAGATGTAGTCCTATTACTTAGTAAAGACTCAACCTCCTCTATGAGGTCATCAATTTCGGATATCGTGCAATTTTCACCCGCATTTCTAAGTTTTTTTCTCTAAAAGGTATCAACGTCCCACTTGTTGTTAAATTCTTATTTAATAAAGCTCTCCAAATTATAATGACAACAGGAGAGCTGAAAAGGAGAGGCTAATATTAATAAAGCTGCCTAGAAATATTATAGCCCAAATTAAATTATATAAATAGTCTCAATACTGGGTAGCAGTCTGGTCTCTTACTGTAGATGAAAGAGGGGGGGCCCAGCCCAGTCTCCTACTTTCTCTGACGGGCACACGTCGGCCCGCCCTTGGCCCGGGCTTTGCCCGGGCGCCGCCCGCGCACCTCCCGCAAGTCGGGAGTGCTGTGCTGGTTTTAAAGGGCTCCTGCCCTTTAACAGTTGGCTGCCGTCTCCTCCTCGGCCCCCGGGTAGGAAGGAAAAATAAATAAAAGCGCGTCCCGCGAGGCGGGAGCGCTGTGCTGGTTTTAAAGGGCTCCTGCCCTTTAACAGTTGGCTGCCGTCTCCTCCTCGGCCCCCGGGTAGGAAGGAAAAAAAATAAAAGCGCGTCCCGCGAAGTGGGAGGGCTGTGCTGGTTTTAAAGGGCTCCTGCCCTTTAACAGTTGGCTGCCGTCTCCTCCTCGGCCCCCGGGTAGGAAGGAAAAAAAAAAATAATGCATCCCGCGTAGCGGGAGCGCTGTGCTGGTTTTAAAGGGATCCTGCCCTTTAACAGTTGGCTGCTGTCTCCTCCTGTTTCTATTTTTGTATTATTTTTGTCCCCGCACTTCCCCGTCAGTCTTTTTAAATACCAGCCTCTACTAAGTAGCACCAAAAATGATTTACATAATTGTAGCCCCAGAGGATACAAGGGGAACTGATACTCTGCCCCGGGGCACTAGACATCGAAACCAGCTTTGAATGTTTAATCTACGCTCTGCACTCATGGGCTACTTCCAGTGGTCAGTTGTAGGACCCTTTGTTCATTCTGAACTGTTCTGGTTGATATACTCACAGGTGTACAACACCTGTTGGCCTAAAGAGCTTGTTAGGATGGGCATCAGTGAAGCCTCTAGTGTGTTCTTTGTGACTTCACACGCAACAGACAGGAGAGAAAAGTATCACCTCTTTTTTATTTGTTCCCAGTGGCAGCGCTAGGACTGATATAAAACGAGGGATGAGAGGCACATTTAGGAAATTTCACTGGTACATTTTAAAATACTGCAACTTTTTTTTATTACAAAAATGATGGCTTCATGATTTTTAGTGACTCACAAAATAACTAAAACTTATAGGGTCTTATGCAGAAGCATGAGAAATATAAGTGTTTTTGGGGACTACCTGTCCCAGGGTTCCTGCTGCAAGAAGGGGCGGGAGGAGGAGGCAACAGAGAACAGTTGGTGCTATGTAGTGCACAATTCATATCAGCTTGTGTGGGGTGCTGTGCTTGTGGGGACTACCTGTCCCAGGATTCATACTACAAGCAGAGGTGGAAGGAGAGGGCTCCAGGGAACATTTGATGTCATATAGTGCACTTTTCATTCCCGCTGCACAGAATGCTGTGTTTGTGGAGACTATTATCCTTGGACGTCTGCTGCAAGCAAGGGTGGGAGAAGGAGGCCCTAGGGACATTTGGTGCTATATATAGAGCACTCTTCTTGGTCACTGTGTGAGATA
The DNA here is from genome assembly GCF_031143425.1 of Pleurodeles waltl. Classification (NCBI taxonomy): domain Eukaryota; kingdom Metazoa; phylum Chordata; class Amphibia; order Caudata; family Salamandridae; genus Pleurodeles; species Pleurodeles waltl. Next base: position 1,103,213,435 of record NC_090440.1, read on the forward strand.
AGCATGGGCCATGCCCAGGCAAAACTGGGACCAAGGGAGGTCCCATTCTGCTCCAGGAAGAGGCAGGGCCACCCCCCCTTGGTTCTGCTGGCTGGCCCTAGCCACTCTGAGTATGATAACACATTACTGGTAAGACCCAAGTGCTGACATTTGTTCTTGGAGATATGTGTGCACTTTGCCAATTATACATTATTGCTTATGAACCACTGGTATTGACTGTGCTACCTTAGTTGATGTCCTTCCCGGGATTGGGTCATTTAAAATCAATCTTTTTTTACTTCTATCTGGGTTCTTATCTGGATTGTGTGCTGAATTATGGTAAAAGAAAGGTGGCAGAGGCTCCTGCATCAAATTCAAATAGGCCTAAAGCAACAAGGCATGCAGATGTAGCCCCCTCTCGCTTTCTGAAATTGATTGACTAAAAACTAGCACTGTATACAGCCCACTCCAGCCTCAAGGTTTGAAAAACCGGGACAAGAAGCACCCTATAGTCGAAAATATAGGAACATATGAAATAGGGTTAGGCGATTCTGAGGCCGACCAGACCCCTACTGCAGACACCAAAGAGTCCACACCAACCTCCGCACCTGCCCAGCTAGACCATTCTAAGATGGAAACCAGTATCTGGCTTTCCTTCTGTGACCAGAGTTTGGAAATTTGTATTGGGGGAGCAAGTAAGGAGGGCAAGGTAAATGAGACCAATTTAGCCCCGGATCTAATAGGCCTCAGTAATTATGAGTATACACAACCATTTCAGACATTCAAACTGCTTACGCCACGCCCCGATTCAGACAGGGCAAGTAACATTCTGGGCGAGACTGTAGTGGGAAACTCCAATGAGGCTGGTATAGACATGATCGAAAAGGGTATAACATCTCCTCATGACACTTCATTTGCAAGAGAGAACCTTGTAGCTGAAGTTCCCCAAGACAAAATAGATGGTCTAGACACCGTTCTTAGCTGGAATATTGCAGGGCTGGAGAACAAAATTAGTAATCCTTAGTGGGGCAAATTCATAGATAAACATAAAATATGTCTATTCCAAGAAACGTGGGCACTGGAACCCAAATACAGAATTGGTTACAAAAGTTACTGGGTCCCAGCAACTAAGGTGAACTCAGGGAGACCTTCAGGTGGGTTGCTTATATGGCTCAGCTGTTCCCTTAAATGTCGGATTGAAACAATTGATTTGGGTTGTCCTGATTTGATGGGTTTATCAATACCATCTCTAAGTGAGAAACCACTCCTAATAATTAACATTTATAATAGGAGCTTGGGTAGCAAATCCGAGTCGGACACATTGACTATTTTGGATAGCCTCCTCTCTTGCAAATCATCTTCCCACTTTATCCTTAAAGCAGGAGATTTTAACGTCACATTTGAACCCTACCCGCTGGCTCAGGAACTATACAAAGATGAGGACGCCTACTGGGGTATTCCCCAACTGGTGTCAAGCAAAAGACCAAAAATGAACAGACTAACACATCAGGTTGTGGATATTACACTTGCGCATGGCCTGCGGGCCTGCAATGGTCGTTCTCGCTCGGACCCTGATCTTCACCCTACATTTAGACGTGGAGCACAGAAGAGCCAGATAGATTATATTTTGCTGGATCTCCGGTTGTGGGGTTATATGGTCGACATGAACATTGTAGAACATGAGGAAAGTGATCATGAGCCATTGATTTTATCTCTTAGGAACATATTACCCCTACTTGAAGCCTCCTGTCTCAAGACCCATGAGCAACAGCTCACATTGACCAATAATAGACGAAATGTTAAATGGGAATCCTTGAGTACTGACTTAGTCACATTGGCATCTGTGTACAGACAGTTGGCGGATCATATGGAACGCATACCTCAGCTTTTAGAAGATAGTGGTGGGCTTATAGCAGCCCACACACAACTATTTAATTCTCTAAAATATCTTTTTACTAAAGAGTCTGCCAAAAAAGCTAAAAAGAAGTGCAACGCAAGGTGGTTCAATCCGGTATGCAGGGAAACACAGCACAAATTACTGAGAGCTTTAAAAGGGGGTCAGCCAGACCATATAAGGAAAGCCAGGAAAGACTACAAACAGGAACTAAGTAGAGCCCGTAGGAGATGGGATGAATCCAGATGGGTTTCCCTCCTGGAGTCTGCTAAAACAAATGACATCTCGAAATTCCGGAAATTGGTGGCTGATGCCAGTGAAGAACCTAACCGTTCGCCTGGTGCCTCAATACTCCCCGTAGAGTGGACAGATCACTTTTCCCGACTATATTCTGGGATCGCTGGTGTTACTCCCATGGAATTGAATCATATTATGATCTTTGAGACCCCCAAAATTGAATTTACCCTGGCAGAAACCAAGGCTGCCATTGCTTCACTGAAGTGGGGAAAGGCCCCCGGCCTTGATAAAATTCCAGGCGATCTGTACAAGACAAGTCCAGATATATGGGCCCCATATCTGAACCTGATTTCCAACACAGTAGCTGCAGGAGCGCCTGTCCCAAGCTCCTGGATGGGAGCGGAGATAGTCCCCATCTTTAAGAAAGGCAGCCCCTCTAACCCTGCTAACTACCGTCCAATCTCTTTGCTTGATAACTTCCAAAACCTTTTTGCAAATCAAATTTTGTCTCGTTTAGAAGAATGGATTCTGGAATCCAATGCTATTTCCGACCTACAAGCAGGGTTTAGGCCAGCAGTCAGTACTATAGATCAGGTGTTAAGATTTTTATCAATCAAATGGAAGACTGTGGAAGTAGGAGGGGCTAACCTTTTTGTAGTTTTTATTGCTCTTAGAGCCGCGTTTGATCTGGTCCCCAGAAACCAGCTATGGCTGACACTAGCCAATATGGGTATCCCACATGGCCTCTTGAAACTCATCGTCCGATTACACGAGAATACCTACGCACAAATTAGGAGTGGCAAGGATGGTGACTTAACTGATTCAGTGGCTATTGAGAGAGGAGTCAGACAGGGCTGTGTCTTGGCCCCCACCCTTTTTCTTTTATACATAAATAACTGTGTCAAGTATTTAGTGATCACTATCCTCAGAGTATGAATCTCTTAATATCTCCCCTTTTAGCAGCTAGGGAAGATAGTATTATACTGGCAGATGATATTGAACTGGCACCGCGTAATGGATATACTATGAAGTGGGCCCAGATAGACCCCAAGTCTTTACTGAAACAGGTAATACGCCAATGTAAACACGCCTTCGCAGACTGTCTAAGAGAGAACCCACATCCAGGGCAATGTCTAAGTGCGTTTACAACGATTACACAAACCATAAAAGAAGCCCTCACTAACAAAAGCAGTAAGGTAGAGAAAAAAAGGATGTCCGGATGGTTTGACCATAACTGCACCCAAGCACATAAGAGACTGAAAAAGGCCCTAAATGCCCCAAAAAGGTGCTGGAGTGATATACGCAAACGCAGACAGGAATATAAGACAGCAATAAGGAAAAGGAAATTGACTATAAAACAAACTTGTGGGAAACCCTCCATATAGCAAGTCGCAAGAAAGATAACATACTCTTCTGGCAGACAATAAATTCCCCTATGTTAGGGGACAGTGACACTCCTAGGATGGAAATTGCTATCTCCGAAGAAGTCTGGGTAGCACATTTCTCTAATATATATTCCCTGATGAGTGACACACCAGACCATACCCACGACCACGATGCACAGGAAAGTCCGCGCCTAATCATAACCCCCCAATTTAGCCTTCAGGAGGTAGAGGAAGCTTTAATAGAAAGTAAATCAGGGAAAGCGCCCGGCCCTGATGGCGTTCCGATTGATTTATTCAAGGCCAACACGGAGTTGTGGGGGCCTGTACTGACGCAGACATTGAGGGCTATCTGAACATGCGGACCCCTACCATCTTGGAGAGACTCTAACATAATCCCAATATATAAGAAGGGTGACCGCCTCAATCCAGCCTGTTACAGGCCAATCTCCCTGCTGGACACAACAGCTAAAATTGCAGGGAGAATAATTCTGAACAGGCTACAAACATGGGCAGAGGAAAATAATGTGCTAACCCCGGTCCAGTATGGATTCCGAAAAGGAATCGGAACAGTGGAACAAAGTTTAAATCTAAGTCTTATTATTGCAAAGTATACTAAGATCAGAGCAGGCAACCTGTACCTGGCCTTTATTGATTTATCATCAGCCTTCGACTGTGTGATTCATGATAAATTATGGGATATTTTAAACAGCATGGGGGTGGAACCGGCCATAATTCAATTTATTCGTGAAATGTACACAGGGAGCAGAGCAAGAGGGAGGTACGGCCTAAAAGGGGAATGCACTCGCCCCTTTGGTCTATGTAGAGGATTGCGCCAAGGCTGTGTTCTTGCTCCGTTCCTGTTCTCAATGTACATAAACAACCTAGACAAAGAACTGGCCACTAAATATAAAGATTTACCCCAAATAGATAACCGACCTGTCCCAGCATTACTTTACGCAGACGACGCTGTACTAATGGCTAGGACCCCAATAGCTCTCCAGAAACTCTTAACAACCTGCATTACATACATGTCACAGCTGGGTCTTACTGTCAACCGCTCAAAAACTTTTATCATGAACTGCGGTGGGAAGCGCGGGAAGTCTTATAATATCACTATTGCAGATAGCAAGGTCGAAACCGCGCAATCTTTTTCATACTTGGGCATAACTCTTGACAAGTTGGGTTCCTGGGCCAACTGTAGGAAGATGAAGAGTTTGCACTTGATTAAAACAACGATGGCACTACGACTCTTCTCCAAAAGGCTTGGGGGGATTACACCACCTAACATGGTAAAGGTCTACAAAGCCAAGTGCATTCCAGCTATTACGTACGGGGCAGTAATTTGGGGTCATACAAACTGTGATCTAGTTCAGACTGTGGAGAATGATTTCCTACGACACCTGTTGAGGGTACCAAAAGGTACTTCATCGTACGTCACGCACTCGGAACTTGGGGTTCCTTTCATTGCAGACCTGATAAAGATACAGCCATTGCTATTATGGCATAAAGTCTGGACCTCGGAGCACACCAGTTTTAATAAGGCCATTCTTAGTGACTGTACGAAGTCATTATACATATCAAGGGTACCATGGCTAAAATACATCACAACCTTTTTTTGAAAAATTGGGCAACAAAGACTACTACTCAAATCCAGCCTCGTTGCAGAAGATATCTAGAAAGGACCTGAGCAAACTGGCATTAAAACACCTAGAAGACATACGCTGGGGTGTGGAATAAAAAAAAAACTTCAGTCATTCATAACCAAATAATTTTGACGGCGGAGGGCATGCAGCCTTACTTGGCAAACATGGTACTCCCTCGCCACCGTTATGTCCTTACCAGACTTAGGCTAGATACGTTTCATCGCCTAGTTTCATTTCCAACTATGAATGATTGGTCCATCTTGTTAAAACCATGCCCCTGTGATGCAAAAACACCGCAATCGACAATTCATGTGGTCTTATTTTGTAATTTTTACGCCTACCTGAGGAAACGCCTAGTTGTTCCACTTTTAAGGAAAATTAACCTCCCCCAATGTCGCACAGCCTACGCCTGTCTCCAGTCACTCTCTTCCTTAGAAACGTGTGGAATTTTAGCAAATTTTTTATGTTCGGTATTAAAGAGAAGGAAATCCATGGGGGAGGTGTTCTAAATATAATCTACCGTGATAGGTTTCTTCCATTGTTGTGTTTTTTTTTTTTTTACTACATTTTTACTACATTTTTATCGTTTTATCTATTCTGTCTTTTATTCTTTATTGAAACACATGTATTATAACCAGAGATCTTTTTTATGACTGTTATGTCTTTTATGACTTGGTGAAAGTCGAATAAAGATTTGTACTACTACTATTTAGTAAACTGCACTAATGACTCCCCAAAGTTGGCCGGGATCAAAGTGCCATGTTTACTTTATGCGGATGACACTATCCTGCTGGCCAAAACATCTATGGGAATCCAGAATCTAGTTAACCAGTTCTGTGCATTCTGCAGAGATTACGGGTTAGATATCAATGTTAAGAAAACCAAACTCATGATATGCAGTGCCCCGAATAAGAAGCTTAGAGCAAATATAAAGATGGATTCAACCCACCTGGAGAGGGTAACGGAATACGATTACCTGGGTATTAGATTATCTGATAAGGGCAGCTGGGATGCAGCTATAAGGAAAGGAGCACTTACCATCAGCCAAAGATGTGGAGTGATAGGATGGAAGGCTAGCACTGCAGCAAGCCCCCCCTCACTCTTATTTCTGAAATTTACAAAGTCCAAATCCGTGCCGCTGCCCTTTATGGAGCAGAACTCTGGGGATCACATAGACAACTGGACACTCTTCAATCCAAAGAAAATAACTTCCTTAGACACATATCCAGACTAGGGAAGGGCACGCCGATGCTCCCCCTAAGACTGGACCTGGGCTTAAACAGTATTAAAGATACAGCATACCTAAGGCCACTTCTGTACTGGGTTAGAGTATGGAAAACGGAAGAACTCGAATCTTTTAGGACAGCAGTCAAAGACCTATTGCCACCTTGCTATGGATGGGAAAAAGTTTGTTGGTTAAGGGAGATGAAAGCAGCTTGTGTCAAATTGGGTTTAGCCCATTATTGGGAGAGGCCCGAGATGATTCCTGCTAACGCTATGCTGCTGATTAAAGACCGATATTGGGGAAAAATCCATGAGGAATCTCTTGGCTCAAATGGTTTAGGTCGGCTGACAGCAGAGTTTCTGCTGGTTAAGCACGAACCTTCACCTGAAAGCTTCCTCGATCTCCCTATACCAGCCCGTGCTCGCTCTTTACTACTGCAGTTCAGATACGGAACATTGGCGGTCAACAGCTTCACGGCTCGTTGGTCGTCCAATAGTCCTTTGTCTGACAAATGTATAAATTGTCACCTATGCAAGAAAACTTCTGAGCATGTCCTATTTTTCTGTCCTTTGTACAAAAGCCCTCGAGGAAAGTGGATCATTCCTCTGTGCAAAACACTGCTAACACAAAACCGAACTAGTGTATATAGAATATGTAAATATGACACTTCCATGCTGATAGTGAGCTCTGTTTCCAAATACTTGGCAGCAGCATGGATAATCCGTAGCAGGATTATCACAGATCTTAATCCACTGGTTGAAGAACGGTCCAGTAGTTAGCGGACTAGTGCCCTTTTACAACAGACTGGGATTTTAAATATAACTAATAGTGTGATCTATTGAGGATATCAGACTGTATCTCTGTGTATGTTGCCCAGTGGGCTACCCCAATTAAAGTGACCTATAGTTCCTTAGCATATACTATATACCATTTTATAAATGGCAAGACGCAATTTATCTGATCAATTTACTTAAGAGAACTGGCCAATCTAGGATACCCTTTTCCATCGTCTGACTCCTGACTTCTAACTCTTATAAACAGGAGCTATTGCATGAAGTTTTTATGATTTAATCTATGTAGAAATCTGTTTCAGAATAAATTTTATGCGCTCTTTTAGTAACAAACTGATTTGCATTATCTTAGCACTCAGCACCTTGCATAGGGCAAGATTTTAGTATCTTTGTAAAAGTCTTGTTTTAATTATTTATGGAACTTTTTTATGCAGTACTATGAACATTTTCGATAAGCAGTGTATGTAGGAGGCTGGACTGGCTTGTAGTGAGTACCAAGGGGTACTTGCACCTTGCACCAGGCCCAGTTATCCCTTATTAGTGTATAGGGTGTCTAGCAGCTTAGGCTGATAGATAATGGTAGCTTAGCAGAGCAGCTTAGGCTGAACTAGGAGACGTGTGAAGCTACTACAGTACCACTTAGTGTCATATGCACAATATCATAAGAAAACACAATACACAGTTATACTAAAAATAAAGGTACTTTATTTTTATGACAATATGCCAAAGTATCTTAGAGTGTACCCTCAGTGAGAGGATAGGAAATATACACAAGATATATGTACACAATAGCAAAAATATGCAGTATAGTCTTAGAAAACAGTGCAAACAATGTATAGTTACAATAGGATGCAATGGGGAAACATAGGGATAGGGGCAACACAAACCATATACTCCAAAAGTGGAATGCGAACCACGAATGGACCCCAAACCTATGTGACCTTGTAGAGGGTCGCTGGGACTATTAGAAAATAGTGAGAGTTAGAAAAATAACCCTCCCCAAGACCCTGAAAAGTGACTGCAAAGTGCACTAAAGATCCCCTAAGGACAAAGTAGTTGTGTTAGAGGAATAATGCAGGAAAGACACAAACCAGCAATGCAACAACTGTGGATTTCCAATCTAGGGTACCTGTGGAACAAGGGGACCAAGTCCAAAAGTCACAAGCAAGTCGGAGATGGGCAGATGCCCAGGAAATGCCAGCTGCGGGTGCAAAGAAGCTTCGACTGGACAGAAGAAGCTGAGGTTTCTGCAGGAACGAAAAGGGCTAGAGACTTCCCCTTTGGTGGACGGATCCCGCTTGCCTTGGAGAGTTGTGCAGAAGTGTTTTCCTGCCGGAAGGACGCCAACAAGCCTTGCTACACGCAAATCGTGCGTTTGGTGTTTTTGGACGCTGTTGGGGCCCAGGAGGGACCAGGAGATCGCAAATTGGACCTGCAGAGAGAGGGAACGTAGAGCAAGACAAAGAGCCCTCACTGAAGCAGGTAGCACCCGGAGAAGTGCCAGAAACAGGCACTACGAGGATGCGTGAAACAGTGCTCGCCGAAGTTGCACAAAGGAGTCCCACGCCGCCGGAGACCAACTTAGAAAGTCGTGCAATGCAGGTTAGAGTGCCGTGGACCCAGGCTTGGCTGTGCACGAAGGATTTCCGCCGGAAGTGCACAGGGGCCGGAGTAGTTTGCAAAGTCGCGGTTCCCAGCAATGCAGCCCAGCGAGGTGAGGCAAGGACTTACCTCCACCAAACTTGGGCTGAAGAGTCACTGGACTGTGGGGGTCACTTGGACAGCATCGCTGGATTCAAGGGACCTCGCTTGTCGTGCTGAGAGGAGACCCAAGGGACCGGTAATGCAGCTTTTTGGTGCCTGCGGTTGCAGGGGGAAGATTCCGTCGACCCACGGGAGATTTCTTCGGAGCTTCTGGTGCAGAGAGGAGGCAGACTACCCCCACAGCATGCACAAGCAGGAAAACAGTCGAGAAGGCGGCAGGATCAGCGTTACAGAGTTGCAGTAGTCGTCTTTGCTACTATGTTGCAGGTTTGCAGGCTTCCAGCGAGGTCAGCGGTCGATTCCTTATCAGAAGGTGAAGAGAGAGATGCAGAGGAACTCGGCTGAGCTCATGCATTCGTTATCTAAAGTTTCCCCAGAGACAGAGACCCTAAATAGCCAGAAAAGAGGGTTTGGCTACCTAGGAGAGAGGAAAGGCTACTAACACCTGAAGGAGCCTATCAGCAGGAGTCTCTGATGTCACCTGGTGGCACTGGCTACTCAGAGCAGTCCAGTGTGCCAGCAGCACCTCTGTTTCCAAGATGGCAGAGGTCTGGAGCACACTGGAGGAGCTCTGGACACCTCCCAGGGGAGGTGCAGGTCAGGGGAGTGGTCACTCCCCTTTCCTTTGTCCAGTTTCGCGCCAGAGCAGGGGCTAAGGGGTCCCTGAACCGGTGTAGACTGGCTTATGCAGAATTGGGCACATCTGTGCCCAACAAAGCATTTCCAGAGGCTGGGGGAGGCTACTCCTCCCCTGCCTTCACACCATTTTCCAAAGGGAGAGGGTGTCACACCCTCTCTCAGAGGAAGTTCTTTGTTCTGCCATCCTGGGCCAGGCCTGGCTGGACCCCAGGAGGGCAGCTGCCTGTCTGAGGGGTTGGCAGCAGCAGCAGCTGCAGTGAAACCCCAGGAAGGGCAGTCTGGCAGTACCAGGGTCTGTGCTACAGACCACTGGGATCATGGAATTGTACCAACCATGCCAGGATGGCATAGAGGGGGCAATTCCATGATCATAGACATGTTACATGGCCATATTCGGAGTTACCATGGTGAAGCTACATATAGGTAGTGACCTATATGTAGTGCACGCGTGTAATGGTGTCCCCGCACTCACCACAAAGTTCAGTGAATTGTCTCTGAACAATGTGGGGGCACCTTGGCTAGTGCCAGGGTGCCCTCACACTAAGTAACTTTGCACCTAACCTTTACCAGGTAAAGGTTAGACATATAGGTGACTTATAAGTTACTTAAGTGCAGTGTAAAATGGCTGTGAAATAACGTGGACATTATTTCACTCAGGCTGCAGTGGCAGGCCTGTGTAAGAATTGTCAGAGCTCCCTATGGGTGGCAAAAGAAATGCTGCAGCCCATAGGGATCTCCTGGAACCCCAATACCCTGGGTACCTCAGTACCATATACTAGGGAATTATAAGGGTGTTCCAGTAAGCCAATGTAAATTGGTAAAAATGGTCACTAGCCTGTTAGTGACGATTTGGAAAGAAATGAGAGAGCATAACCACTGAGGTTCTGATTAGCAGAGCCTCAGTGAGACAGTTAGTCACTACACAGGTAACACATTCAGGCACACTTATGAGCACTGGGGCCCTGGGTTACCAGGGTCCCAGTGACACATACAACTAAAACAACATATATACAGTGAAAAATGGGGGTAACATGCCAGGCAAGATGGTACTTTCCTACACAACCCCCCCCCCCAAATGAAGGACAATAAGACTAGCCATGACCTGATGAGTCTTCATTGTCTAAGTGGAAATATCTGGAGAGTCCATCTGCATTGGAGTGGCTACTCCCAGGTCTATGTTCCACTGTATAGTCCATTCCCTGTAGGGATATGGACCACCTCAACAATTTAGGATTTTCACCTTTCATTTGTTTTAGCCAAAGTAGAGGTTTGTGGTCTGTCTGAACAATGAAGTGAGTGCCAAACAGGTATGGCCTCAACTTCTTCAGAGCCCAGACCACAGCAAAGGCCTCCCTCTCAATGGCAGACCAACGCTTTTCTCTAGGGGTCAACCTCCTACTAATAAAAGCAACAGGTTGATCCTGGCCATCAGAATTAAGTTGTGATAGGACTGCCCCTACTCCTAATTCAGATGCATCAGTTTGGACATAGAATTTTTTAGAGTAACAAGGGCTTTTTAGGACAGGTGCAGAGCACATGGCCTGCTTCAGCTCCTCAAAAGCTTTCTGACAGTTTGCTGTCCATAATACCTTTTTAGGCATTTTCTTGGATGTGAGGTCATTAAGAGGGGCTGCAATGGAGCCATAGTTCTTAATGAACCTCCTGTAATACCTAGTGAGGCCTAGGAAGGCTCTCACCTGAGTCTGAGTGGTAGGGGGAACCCAATCAATAATTGTTTGGATTTTCCCCTGAAGTGGTGCAATCTGTTCCCCACCAACAAGGTGTCCCAGATAAACCACCTTACCCTGCCCTATCTGGCACTTTGAAGCCTTGATAGTGAGGCCTGCCTTTTGCAGGGCCTCCAAAACTTTCCATAGGTGGACCAGGTGATCATCCCAGCTGGAGCTAAAGACAGCTATATCGTCCAAATATGCTGCACTGAAAGCTTCCAGCCCTTGCAGGACTGTGTTCACCAACCTCTGAAAAGTGGCAGGTGCATTTTTCAAACCAAAAGGCATTACAGTAAACTGGTAATGTCCTCCAATGGTAGAAAATGCAGTCTTAGGTTTAGCATCTTCTGACAATTTGATCTGCCAATACCCTGCAGTCAAATCAAAAGTGCTTAGATACTTGGCAGATGCCAGTGTATCTATAAGCTCATCTGCCCTGGGTATAGGGTGAGCATCAGTTTTGGTTACCAAGTTGAGACCTCTATAGTCTACACAAAACCTCATTTCCTTCTTTCCATCTTTAGAATTGGGTTTTGGTACCAGTACCACAGGAGAAGCCCATGGACTGTCAGAGTGCTCAACCACTCCTAGTTCCAACATTTTCTGAACTTCTTGCTTTATGCAGTCCCTGACATGGTCAGGCTGCCTATAGATCTTACTTTTGACAGGTAAACTGTCTCCAGTATCTATAGTGTGCTCACACCAAGAAGTGGTGCCTGGCACAGTGGAGAAGAGTTCTGAAAATTGTCCTAGGAGATTTATGCAATTGTCTTTCTGCTCAGCAGTAAGACAATCAGCCAAAACTACACCTTCCACAAGAGCATCTTGATCTGTGGAAGAGAAGAGATCAGGTAGAGGATCACTGTCTTCTTCCTGTCCCTCATCTGTTGCCATGAGCAGGGTGAGATCAGCCCTGTCATAGTAGGGTTTCAGGCGGTTGACATGGAGCACCCTAAGGGGACTCCTGGCAGTGCCTAAGTCAACCAAGTAGGTGACTTCACCCTTCTTTTCAACAATTGTGTGGGGTCCACTCCATTTATCTTGGAGTGCTCTTGGGGCCACAGGCTCCAAGACCCACACTTTCTGCCCTGGTTGGTACTGAACCAAAACAGCCTTCTGATCATGCCATTGCTTCTGGAGCTCTTGGCTGGCCTGAAGGTTTTTACTGGCCTTTTTCATGTACTCAGCCATCCTTGATCTGAGGCCAAGTACATTGTCCACAATATCCTGCTTAGGAGCTTTTAAAGGTTGTTCCCAACCCTCCTTTACAAGTGTGAGTGGACCCCTAACAGGGTGTCCAAAAAGAAGTTCAAAGGGGCTGAAGCCCACTCCTTTCTGGGGTACCTCCCTGTAGGCAAAAAGGAGGCATGGTAGAAGGATATCCCATCTCCTGCGGAGTTTTTCAGGGAGTCCCATAATCATGCCTTTGAGAGTTTTATTAAATCTCTCCACCAGTCCATTTGTTTGTGGATGATAGGGTGTTGTGAATTTGTAAGTTACGCCACACTCCTTCCACATGGCCTTTAAGTATGCAGACATGAAATTGCTTCCTCTGTCTGATACTACTTCCTTTGGGAAGCCCACCCTGGAAAATATTCCCAGGAGGGCCTTTGCCACTGCAGGAGCTGTAGTGGTCCTTAAAGGAATAGCTTCAGGATATCTTGTGGCATGGTCCACTACCACCAAGATAAACCTATTGCCTGAAGCAGTAGGAGGGTCAAGGGGGCCAACTATGTCAACCCCTACCCTTTCAAAGGGAACCCCAACCACAGGCAGTGGGATAAGGGGTGCCTTTGGAGTGCCACCTGTCTTGCCACTGGCTTGACAGGTTTCATAGGACTTACAAAATTCCTTTGTGTCCTCAGACATCCTAGGCCAATGAAACAATAGAACCAATCTGTCCCAAGTTTTCATTTGACCCAGGTGCCCAGCTAGGGGAATGTCATGTGCCAGCGTTAGGAGGAACTTTCTGTACTCCTGAGGAATCACTAATCTCCTGGCAGCTCCAGGTTTAGGATCCCTATGCTCAGTGTACAAGAGGTTGTCCTCCCAGTAAACTCTGTGAGAGTCACTGACATCCCCATTAGCCTGTTTGACAGCTTGCTGTCTGAGACCCTCTAATGTGGGACAGGTTTGCTGTGCCACACTCAGCTCCTCCCTGGCAGGCCCCCCTTCACCCAAAAGCTCAGCAGTGTCTGCTTCCAGCTCCTCTGGTGTAGGTTCTGCACAGGGAGGGAATTCTTCTTCCTCAGAATTAGAATCCACTGTAGAGGGAGGGATAGTAGGAAGTGGTTTGCTTCTACTAGCCCTAGCTTTAGGGAGCACTTGGTCCATTGTTCCAGGATCCAAGCTTCCCTGTCCTTTTTGCTTTTTGGCCTGAGCCCTTGTCAAAGCAAAAATATGCCCTGGGATGCCCAGCATTGCTGCATGGGCCTCCAACTCCACATCTGACCAAGCTGATGTCTCCAAATCATTCCCTAATAGACAGTCTACAGGTAAATCTGAAGCTACCACAACTTTCTTTGGACCAGTTACCCCCCCCCAGTTGAGATTTACAACAGCCATGGGGTGGCTTTGTGTTATGTTGTGAGCATCGGTTACTTGGTACTGGTGTCCAAGTATGTGTTGTTCAGGGTGCACCAGTTTCTCAATCACCATTGTGACACTGGCACCTGTGTCCCTGTAGGCCTGGACCTCAACACCATTTATTAGGGTTAGTTGCTTGTACTTCTCCAAGTTATGGGGGCAAGCAACCAAAGTGGCTAAATCAATAGCCCCTTCAGAGACTAAAGTAGCCTCTGTGGTCTCCCTAATCAGACCAACCCCAACTAAATTACCAAAAGTGAGCCCAGCTACTCCCTTGGATTGGCTATTAGTAGGTTTGCTCCCACCACCACTGCTATTAGTAGGGACACTAGGTGTAGCAGTAGGGGTTGTAGTGGTAGGAGCTGTGGTGCCTTTCTTTGGACAACTGGGATCTGTTGTCCAATGGCCTTTTATTTTACATAAATAGCACCATGGTTTCTTTTCCTTGTTCTGATTAAAGGAGGATTTGGACCCACCACCCCCACCAGAGTGTTTTTGTGGGCCTGATGAAGACTCATTTTTAGATTTGTCCCCACCCTTGTCAGAAGACTTACCATCCTTCTTTTTGTTGCCATCTTTGTCACCCCCTGTATGAACTTTTCTGTTCACTCTTGTTCTGACCCATTAGTCTGCCTTCTTTCCCAATTCTTGGGGAGAGGTCAGATCAGAGTCCACCAAGTACTGGTGCAACAAATCAGACACACAATTATTAAGAATATGCTCTCTCAGGATTAAGTTATACAGGCTGTCATAATCAGTAACTTTACTGCCATGTAACCACCCCTCCAAGGCCTTCACTGCCTGGTCAATGAAATCAACCCAGTCTTGTGAAGACTCCTTTTTGGTCTCTCTGAACTTTATCCTGTACTGTTCAGTGGTTAAGCCATAACCATCCAGGAGTGCATTCTTAAGAACTTGGAAATTATTAGCATCATTTTCTTTTACAGTAAGGAGCCTATCCCTACCTTTTCCACTAAATGATAGCCATAGGATAGCAGCCCACTGCTTTTGAGGGACATCCTGTTCAGCACAGGCCCTCTCAAGTGCAGCAAACCACTTGTTAATGTCATCCCCCTCCTTACAAGGGGGAACTATCTTGTGCAGATTCCTGGAATCATGCTCTTTTGCAGGATGACTATGGGGAATACTGCTGCTGCCACCATGGGTATCTAAACCCAACTTCTGTCTTTCCTTCTCTAATTCTAAAGACTGTCTATCCAAATCCAGCTGTTGCTTCTTGAGCTTCAGTCTGGTTTGTTCCACTCTCAATCTATTGAGCTCCCTTTCTAACAATCTGTCATCAGGGTGGGTGGGAGGGACATTTCTAGATACAGAGGTATGATGGGAATGAACAGAAGGAGACCTGTCCCTTACAGAGGGCACCCTAACAGCTTGGCTACCAGTATAATGTGAGAGCACACCATCAGTATGGTGTGAATCAACCTCTGTACCAACTATGCTAGACTGTCTAGTAATGGGCAGGCTGAGAAGTTTCTTTCCTGAATCTTTTCCTGGGGGAGTCCCTGGATCAGATTGAGAACCATTAGCTACTTTTTCACCAGATTGGGCACTTATGGCCTTATCCTGTACTCTAAGCATGTTAATTAACAGTTCTAAGGAAGGATTCTTCCCTACACTCAAACCTCTCTCTATGCAGAGACTCCTTGCTCCTTTCCAGCTAAGGTGATCATATGCAAGTTTGGACAGTTCAACATTTTTTCCTGTGCCAGACATTTTTTAGAGAGAGTTAAAGTGATAGAAAAAGAGAAAAAAGTTTTCAGAACTTTTTGGAAAGACAGAAAAAAACTTTTTAAACTTTTAAGAACTTTTTGAAAGTTTAGAAGTACTTTTCAGCACTTAGAAAAGAGTGAAAAGAGGAAATGCAAAACTTTTTGGCTATGTGTATATACACTGACCTTGTTTTGTATATTTTTCTCTTATGAAAAGTACAATGACAAGAGTGGTAAGTAGTCTCAAGCACTTATCCCACCACTGCACAACCAATGTAGGAGGCTGGACTGACTTGTAGTGAGTACCAAGGGGTACTTGCACCTTGCACCAGGCCCAGTTATCCCTTATTAGTGTATAGGGTGTCTAGCAGCTTAGGCTGATAGATAATGGTAGCTTAGCAGAGCAGCTTAGGCTGAACTAGGAGACGTGTGAAGCTACTACAGTACCACTTAGTGTCATATGCACAATATCATAAGAAAACACAATACACAGTTATACTAAAAATAAAGGTACTTTATTTTTATGACAATATGCCAAAGTATCTTAGAGTGTACCCTCAGTGAGAGGATAGGAAATATACACAAGATATATATACACAATAGCAAAAATATGCAGTATAGTCTTAGAAAACAGTGCAAACAATGTATAGTTACAATAGGATGCAATGGGGAAACATAGGGATAGGGGCAACACAAACCATATACTCCAAAAGTGGAATGCGAACCACGAATGGACCCCAAACCTACGTGACCTTGTAGAGGGTCGCTGGGACTATTAGAAAATAGTGAGAGTTAGAAAAATAACCCTCCCCAAGACCCTGAAAAGTGAGTGCAAAGTGCACTAAAGTTCCCCTAAGGACAAAGTAGTCGTGTTAGAGGAATAATGCAGGAAAGACACAAACCAGCAATGCAACAACTGTGGATTTCCAATCTAGGGTACCTGTGGAACAAGGGGACCAAGTCCAAAAGTCACAAGCAAGTCGGAGATGGGCAGATGCCCAGGAAATGCCAGCTACGGGTGCAAAGAAGCTTCGACTGGACAGAAGAAGCTGAGGTTTCTGCAGGAACGAAAAGGGCTAGAGACTTCCCCTTTGGTGGACGGATCCCTCTCGCCTTGAAGAGTTGTGCAAAAGTGTTTTCCCGCCGGAAGGACGCCAACAAGCCTTGCTACACGCAAATCGTGCGTTTGGCATTTATGTGGACGCTGCTGCTGCCCAGGAGGGACCAGGAGGTCGCAAATTGGACCTGCAGAGAGAGGGGACGTCGAGCAAGACAAAGAGCCCTCACTGAAGCAGGTAGCACCCAGAGAAGTGCCAGAAACAGGCACTAAGAGGATGCGTGAAACGGTGCTCGCCGAAGTTGCACAAAGGAGTCCCACGCCGCCGGAGACCAACTTAGAAAGTCGTGCAATGCAGGTTAGAGTGCCGTGGACCCAGGCTTGGCTGTGCACGAAGGATTTCCGCCGGAAGTGCACAGGGGCCGGAGTAGCTTGCAAAGTCGCGGTTCCCAGCAATGCAGCCCAGCGAGGTGAGGCAAGGACTTACCTCCACCAAACTTGGGCTGAAGAGTCACTGGACTGTGGGGGTCACTTGGACAGCGTCGCTGGATTCGAGGGACCTCGCTCGTCGTGCTGAGAGGAGACCCAAGGGACCGGTAATGCAGCTTTTTGGTGCCTGCGGTTGCAGGGGGAAGATTCCGTCGACCCACGGGAGATTTCTTCTGAGCTTCTGGTGCAGAGAGGAGGCAGACTACCCCCACAGCATGCACAAGCAGGAAAACAGTCGAGAAGGCGGCAGGATCAGCGTTACAGAGTTGCAGTAGTCATCTTTGCTACTATGTTGCAGGTTTGCAGGCTTCCAGCGCGGTCAGCGGTCGATTCCTTATCAGAAGGTGAAGAGAGAGATGCAGAGGAACTCGGCTGAGCTCATGCATTCGTTATCTAAAGTTTCCCCAGAGACAGAGACCCTAAATAGCCAGAAAAGAGGGTTTGGCTACCTAGGAGAGAGGAAAGGCTACTAACACCTGAAGGAGCCTATCAGCAGGAGTCTCTGACGTCACCTGGTGGCACTGGCCACTCAGAGCAGTCCAGTGTGCCAGCAGCACCTCTGTTTCCAAGATGGCAGAGGTCTGGAGCACACTGGAGGAGCTCTGGACACCTCCCAGGGGAGGTGCAGGTCAGGGGAGTGGTCACTCCCCTTTCCTTTGTCCAGTTTCGCGCCAGAGCAGGGGCTAAGGGGTCCCTGAACCGGTGTAGACTGGCTTATGCAGAATTGGGCACATCTGTGCCCAACAAAGCATTTCCAGAGGCTGGGGGAGGCTACTCCTCCCCTGCCTTCACACCATTTTCCAAAGGGAGAGGGTGTCACACCCTCTCTCAGAGGAAGTTCTTTGTTCTGCCATCCTGGGCCAGGCCTGGCTGGACCCCAGGAGGGCAGCTGCCTGTCTGAGGGGTTGGCAGCAGCAGCAGCTGCAGTGAAACCCCAGGAAGGGCAGTCTGGCAGTACCAGGGTCTGTGCTACAGACCACTGGGATCATGGAATTGTACCAACCATGCCAGGATGGCATAGAGGGGGCAATTCCATGATCATAGACATGTTACAAGGCCATATTCGGAGTTACCATGGTGAAGCTACATATAGGTAGTGACCTATATGTAGTGCACGCGTGTAATGGTGTCCCCGCACTCACAAAGTTCAGTGAATTGTCTCTGAACAATGTGGGGGCACCTTGGCTAGTGCCAGGGTGCCCTCACACTAAGTAACTTTGCACCTAACCTTTACCAGGTAAAGGTTAGACATATAGGTGACTTATAAGTTACTTAAGTGCAGTGTAAAATGGCTGTGAAATAACGTGGACATTATTTCACTCAGGCTGCAGTGGCAGGCCTGTGTAAGAATTGTCAGAGCTCCCTATGGGTGGCAAAAGAAATGCTGCAGCCCATAGGGATCTCCTGGAACCCCAATACCCTGGGTACCTCAGTACCATATACTAGGGAATTATAAGGGTGTTCCAGTAAGCCAATGTAAATTGGTAAAAATGGTCACTAGCCTGTTAGTGACGATTTGGAAAGAAATGAGAGAGCATAACCACTGAGGTTCTGATTAGCAGAGCCTCAGTGAGACAGTTAGTCACTACACAGGTAACACATTCAGGCACACTTATGAGCACTGGGGCCCTGGGTTACCAGGGTCCCAGTGACACATACAACTAAAACAACATATATACAGTGAAAAATGGGGGTAACATGCCAGGCAAGATGGTACTTTCCTACACTGTACTAACTGTTAATGCT
This sequence comes from Pleurodeles waltl, assembly GCF_031143425.1. Lineage (NCBI taxonomy): Eukaryota > Metazoa > Chordata > Amphibia > Caudata > Salamandridae > Pleurodeles > Pleurodeles waltl. Next base: position 1,103,232,330 of record NC_090440.1, read on the forward strand.
TTTATTTATGTGATGGTTTATGACTTTCATCCTCTTGTATGTACGACTATTTTTAAATTTTTAAATGGTCTAAATTTAGACCGAATAAACTATTGATTGATTGAAGGCATGCAGCTGAAAATTGTATTGTCCATGAGATCGAGGAGCTGATTGTGGAGGACGAGAGTATACTCAACACAGAAAAGAAATTGTCACAAACTTTGAGTAAAATTAAACACTTCTAAATAGGTGTCTTTGAAGCGTAACGTACCCCTGTTAGGGAAACTTCCGTTGCTAACAAAGAACTTTCAGTGACTACAGGATTTATTAATCCTTCACAGGATAGGGCCCAGACATCCACTTTACCCACCTAGGAGGCCCCCTGTACTACAGTAGCTACTGCTCACAAAGGGTCCATTCTTCAACCCATTCTACTTTGCCTAAGTTACATCAATTACCATACATTGCAGGCAACATTTCTGAGATCTAATGTGCTTGCAGCTAAAGATGTGAAGAGAATATAGGCATTGGATAAAATAGCATTATAGCCCGTCGCAGCGGGCTATACCGGCCATTAAAGGTTTGATCCAGCCTTTGACAGGCCAGAGTTGAAGGGAACAGGACTTTAACGCAAGTATGGCCCAGCGACAGAGGGCTATAAGGTTACTGGAAGGCAGAATGTTCTGATTAATAAAACAAGGCGTCATGGAGCTCGAGGGGTTTGAAATTCCCTCCAGCTTAATGAGAACTTTGTTCACAGCAACAGCTATGAATGACAACATTGGAAGTTTGGAGCTTCAGGCTTTTACCTGCCATTAGAAGCACCGAGCACTCCATTGTTTTCAATGGAGCTCCCAACCTTCCACTTTTCTAATAAAGGCATTAAGATCCTAATGGAATAGCTTTCTTTAATATAAGATGTAGGGCCACATGTACGAAGGTTTTTGCACATCACAAACAGCGAATCGGGCTGTTTGCGATGTGCAAAATGCACTTCCCCATGTACAAACCCAGTTTACCGAATCGCAAAACGGGATTGCGACTCGCAATTAGGAAGGAGTGTTCCCTTCGTAATTGCAACTCGCAGTCCCATGTATGATTGTTTTGTGACTGCGAATGCTGCCGCAAAAAAATCGCAGTTAGCACTAGTGTCACACTGGTGCTAACCCATTTGCAAACAGGAAAGGGGTCCCCAAGGGGCCCCTTCCCCTTTGTAAATATCACTGAAAAAAATGAAACATAAACATTTCATTTTTTGTTTTTGAAATGCAACTCGTTTTCCTTTACGGGCGGCATTTAAAAAAACAAAAACTGCTTTATTTAAAAGAAGTCACAGACATGGTGGTCTGCTGTCTCCAGCAGGCCACCATCCCGGTGAGGGCCGCCATTCCCAAAGGGGTCGCAAATTGCGACGTACCTCATGAAGAATCATGAGGTGGACATTTGCGACCCCCTTGCGAATCGCTATTAGTGTCAATGACACTATACTACATTCGGATTTGCGACTTGCAAATTGCGAGTCGCTCTAACTGGCAATTTGCGAGTTAGCAATTCTGAACTTTGATACATGTAGCCCGTAATCTCTTCATAGCATTGTAGGCTACAGGGTTTACAGGAGGTCATTAATTTAGCTATAGCACTATCTACTAGCCAGAGGGCCTCTGGTATGCCTGAGCCTCAAAGCAAAACCCTTCCCGCTCAGTCAGCCATTGATGCAAACTGTCCTAACCATGGCTACATGCAAGGCAAGATATAACCTCTATCCTGTTAAGGCTCAAATAACATTTTAAGAATGACTCAAAGAGAAAATACTGGCCAGAGGGGGAGCTTGGATTTTTACGAAAACAACAGGAAAAAGCTGTTGCAACCCCAAAGCCACAACAGTCTATTGATAAACCCCTGGAACTGTATCTCAGCTTTGCCCCACAAGTAGTGTGGGGGTGGCATTACTTTGTCTTCTACAACACAGGGGCTGACCTGCAAAGGAATTTACTGTAAGGCTGACAAATTTGTTCTTACCTCTACATTCAACCAATAAGTGGTATAGCTATCTTATTTTGATTGATGCTTTTATAAACCTTATTTTAACATTGGTTTAGATTATATTTTCATGATTTACTGTATAAGCTTTATTATCTAGTTTCATGAGGCATGTGATCCTTAGCTATAGGTAAATGTTTGATTTGCTGTCTGTGTGAGGTTTGGAATCTAATGTAGCCCAATGTCTTCCAGGGTTTTTTATATCTGTTTTTAAAATCAAATGGCTATTTTTAGTAATTGACGTTATATTCTGTAGTATAAGCTCTTTTCTTTATAAAACTGTGACATTTTTGAAGTGGGAGCTTAAACATTACGTATAACCAAATGTTTTATTTATTTTTCTTGACTATGATGACTATTGTGATGACATTTATTGACACACACACATAGGGAGTCATTCTGACCCTGGCGTTCGGTGATAAAGCGGCGGCCAACCCGCAAACAGGCCGGCGGTCAAAAAAATGGAATTCTAACCCTGGCGGGAACCGCCAACACAGGCCGCCACCTTAACACTCCGACTGCCATGGCGGGACCGACAAACAGCGCGGCGGTCACCGCCAACAGGCAGGCGGCAGACAATGTACCACCCACCCTATCACAACTCACCAATCCGCCACCTTTTCCGGGGCGGGAGCCCCGCCGATAAAAACACGGCGGAAACAGACTACGAACGGGAAAACGCTCACCTATACACACTCCACGAGGAAGGAGGACAGCATGGAGCCTGAATTACACATCCTACCAGCTATTGTCTACCTGCTCATCTACCAGGACTACAAACGCCGGAGCAGACGACAACGGTGAGTAATGCACCTACGACACAGGCGAGGGGGGAGGAGGAAAGCTTACGGGCACACACATGCGCCATACACCCACCCCCCCCCACAAATACCTACACCCCAATGCAGAGCAACAAGTCAGAGTGACACCACACAAACCCCCCGGAATAATGCAAAGACACAATTTAAATGATCTATAAAATATATGTATAAATAGCTCCATTGAAGGAATGGCAAATATGCCATATAAAAGATACAAAAATAAATAATGAACATAGTCAACAATATATACATAGGCAAAAAGTCCTGCACATTCCGTCAAAGTTCCATAGTCTGTGGGCCAATGTGTCCAAACACATGGGCAAAGCCCACACAGGAGACCAGATACCATTGGAGAGAACATTGCAGGGGCATCAGATGATAAAACTACAGGCACCTCAGGGGGAAGGGAAGGGGGGGCACCTCAGCCACATGAGTCCACGACGCCAGATCCACAAGGGGCCTCCATGCCCACTGTCCCATCCTGGGGAGTGCAAAGCCACAGTCTCACAAGTCCCTACAGTGGGAGGCTTGCCCACTGTCCCATCCTGGGGAGTGCAAAGCCACAGTCTCTCAAGTGTCAACAGTGGGAGGCTTGCCCACTGCACCATCCTGGGGAGTGCAAAGCCACAGTCTATCAGATGGATTACCGACTCCACTGTTATTGGAGGAGGCATGGTGCCCAGAGTGCTTCCTGAAGCCCTGCTCGACACAGAACCGGCACTGTCAATGGGCCAGCGGTGCTTGACAGGAAGGGCCCAGCGGAGCGGTGCTTGAGACGGCGGGGCCCAGCGGAGCGGTGCTTGACAGGAAGGGCCCAGCGGAGCGGTGCTTGACAGGAAGGGCCCAGCGGAGCGGTGCTTGAGATGAAGGGCCCAGCGGAGTGGTGCTTGAGACGGTGGGGCCCAGCGGAGCGGTGCTTGACAGGAAGGGCCCAGCGGTGCGGTGCTTGACAGGAAGGGCCCAGCGGAGCGGTGCTTGACAGGAAGGGCCCAGCGGAGCGGTGCTTGACAGGAAGGGCCCAGCGGTGCGGTGCTTGACAGGAAGGGCCCAGCGGAGCGGTGCTTGAGACGGCGGGGCCCGGCGGGGCCCAGCGGAGCGGTGCTTGACAAGAAGGGCCCAGCGGTGCGGTGCTTGACAGGAAGGGCCCAGCGGTGCGGTGCTTGACAGGAAGGGCCCAGCGGAGCGGTGCTTGACAGGAAGCGCCCAGCGGAGCAGTGCTTGAGACGGCGGGGCCCAGCAGAGCGGTGCTTGACAGGAAGGGCCCAGCGGTGCGGTGCTTGAGATGAAGGGCACAGCGGAGCGGTGCTTGACAGGAAGGGCCCAGCGGTGCGGTGCTTGACAGGAAGGGCCCAGCGGAGCGGTGCTTGAGACGGCGGGGCCCAGCGGAGCGGTGCTTGACAGGAAGGGCCCAGGGGAGCGGTGCTTGAGATGAAGGGCCCAGCGGAGCGGTGCTTGAGGTGGCAGGGCCCAGCGGTGTGGTGCTTGACAGGAAGGGCCCAGCGGAGCGGTGCTTGAGACGGCGGGGCCCAGCGGAGCGGTGCTTGAGATGAAGGGCCCAGCGGAGCGGTGCTTGAGACGGCGGTGCCCAGAGGAGCGGTGCTTGACAGGAAGGGCCCAGCGGTGCGGTGCTTGAGATGAAGGGCCCAGCGGAGCGGTGCTTGACAGGAAGGGCCCAGCGGTGCGGTGCTTGACAGGAAGGGCCCAGCGGAGCGGTGCTTGAGACGGCGGGGCCCAGCGGAGCGGTGCTTGACAGGAAGGGCCCAGCGGAGCGGTGCTTGACAGGAAGGGCCCAGCGGAGCAGTGCTTGACAGGAAGGGCCCAGCGGAGCGGTGCTTGAGATGAAGGGCCCAGCGGAGCGGTGCTTGAGACGGCGGGGCCCGGTGGAGCGGTGCTTGACAGGAAGGGCCCAGCGGTGCGGTGCTTGACAGGAAGGGCCCAGCGGAGCGGTGCTTGACAGGAAGGGCCCAGCGGAGCGGTGCTTGACAGGAAGGGCCCAGCGGTGCAGTGCTTGACAGGAAGGGCCCAGCGGAGCGGTGCTTGAGACGGCGGGGCCCAGCGGAGCGGTGCTTGACAGGAAGGGCCCTGCGGAGCGGTGCTTGACAGGAAGGGCCCAGCGGTGCGGTGCTTGACAGGAAGGGCCCAGCGGAGCGGTGCTTGAGACGGCGGGGCCCAGCGGAGCGGTGCTTGAAAGGAAGGGCCCAGCAGAGCGGTGCTTGACAGGAAGGGCCCAGCGGAGCGGTGCTTGAGATGAAGGGCCCAGTGGAGCGGTGCTTGAGACGGCGGGGCCCAGCAGAGCGGTGCTTGACAGGAAGGGCCCAGCGGAGCAGTGCTTGAGATGAAGGGCCCAGCGGTGCCGTTCATGTCCCGCCGGGGCCCTGTTCAGCGGTGCTCCTCCCGCCTGGGCCCTGTTCAGCGGTGCTCCTCCCGGCAGGGCCCTGTTCAGCGGTTCTTGTCCCAGCGGGGCCCGTTCAGCGGTTCTTGTCCCGGCGGGGCCCTGTTCAGCGGTGCTCCTCCCGGATGGGCCCTGTTCAGCAGTGCTCCTCCCAGCAGGGCCCTGTTCAGCGGTTCTTGTCCCGGCGGGGCCCGTTCAACGGTTCTTGTCCCGGCGGGTCCTGTTCAGCGGTGCTCCTCCCGGCGGGGCCCTGTTCAGCGGTGCTCCTCCCGGCGGGGCCCTGTTCAGCGGTGCTTCTCCCGGCGGGGCCCTGTTCAGCGGTGCTCCTCCCGGCGGGGCCCGTTCAGCGGTGCTCCTCCCGGCGGGGCCCTGTTCAGCGGTGCTCCTCCCGGCGGGGCCCTGTTCAGCAGTGCTCCTCCCGGCAGGGCCCTGTTCAGCGGTGCTTGTCCTGTGTGTCTAGGGAGCCAGACCTGGGCAAGACTTTCCGCTCATTCACCATCCGAACTTGCGGTCGTGGCGCCCTCCTGTGATGGTGTCCTGAGCCCGTGGGTGTCATCCGTCACACCCGGAATGGGGCTGGTGAGGCCCTCCTGGGCAGCTCACCTGCTGCCTGACTTCTCCGCCCCGCTGCCCTTGCCCTCCTTCGCTGGAGCTCTGTGGCCCTTGCCTCCCTTGGATGATGTGGCAGGTGACGGGGCAAGGCTACTGTCCTTGGTGGCAGCCGTCTCAGTCTTGTTGCGCAAGGCCTTTTTCTTTTTTGTCCTCTTCCCAGGGGGGGGGGGCTGGCTGTCCCCTTGCTGCTGGCCGATGTTCCTGCCCTAGGATCTGGTGGACTCCAATAGCCCTGCACTATGGTCACAGTGGATGCAGGGCTGGTGGTGGCTGAGGTGCTTTTTTTACTCTTCCCAGATGGAGGGGGTGGGTCAGTGATTGGAACGAGCTCAAGGTTCGAAAGGAAAAGGACTTTGGAAGGACAGGGACGGGTAGGTGTAGTGGGTTTGGGAGTGGAGGAAGAGGATGTGGTTGTAGGAGAGTCAAGTGTGCTGTCTTTGGGTGCAGGTGCTTGTGACGGAGGCTGTCGTGAGGTGGATGGCTGTTGGGTGGGTGGCTGCCTGCGTTTGTGTGCTTTGGAAGAGGGGGTGACAGACACACTGGGAGAGGACACAGGGGACGTGTAAATGGCAGTGGGGGTGGTGACTGCACGTGTGCGGACTGTAATGGAGGGTGTGCTGGTGATGGAAGTACTGGCTGATGGTGGTGTGCATGCAGGTGTGAGTGGAGACGTCACAGGGAGGGAGGAGGGAGATGAGGAGGTGGGGGACACAGAGGTGGTAGTGACTGTTGGCATGTCTGCATCTGGATGTTGCTTGGGTGAATGCTTGTTGGATCTGTGGTGCTTAAGTCTGGATGAGCTGCCCTTGGGTGTAGAGGTGTGTGCAGGCTGGTCTGATGGTGTGGATGGGATAGGCAGAGGAACAGGAGACTGCGACTGGGTGGAGGGAGTCAGAAGAGGGAGGCTGGAGACAGGGACAATGGCTGCCGTCAGTGCTAAGGCCAGAGCGTTGAACGATCGCTGATGGGCAGCCTGACCCGAATGAATGCCCTCCAGGTATGCATTGCTCCGATGCACCTCCCTTTCTACACCCTGGATGGCATTCAAAAGGGTAGACTGCCCAACAATGAGTGTCCTGAGGAGGTCAATGACCTCCTCACTGAGGGCAGCAGGGGTAACTGGGGCAGGGCCTGAGGTGCCTGGGGCGAAGGAGATGCCCGCCTTCCTGGGCGAGCGGGCACGGAGCGAAGGCTGAGGGGCTGCTGGGAGGGCGGGGCTGGTGCGCTGGGTGGCGGCTGTACCTGTTGTGGCGGTGGGCACGGATGTTGCCGCCACCGCTAGGGAGCTCCCTTCCGAGGACGTGTCGGTGTCGCTGACGTCTCCACGGGTCCCCGTTGTGGAGCTCCACTCGCCCTGCGTCTCACTGGTGTACTCGGAGTCTGTTGTATGGTCCTCCGGGCCCATGTGAGACGCAGCTCCCTCGTGTGCCGATGCCACTTCTCCTCTGCCTGATGATGCTAATGCACACATGAACAGGAAGAAAAAGAAAGAAAATGGGGGGGGGGAGAAATGAAGACAGGTTGAGTGCATGCATTGGCAACACCGTTGTCAGAGAGGACAGACACAGAAGCCCCCTGAACTAGGCCGCGCAATCGGGGTACACTACTCAGTTATTGTGACTAGGCCTACGGGTCTATGGACGACAAATGCACACATGGGTGAGGCCGGACCATGGATAGCTGTACTTCGCACCCTACAGAGGTGGGGGGCGGGGGCACAGGGCCGTGTCTAATGGAGGGGCCTAGCCTACAGAATGCACCCTTGCCTGAAGATAGCCACAGCCCTCCTCCCCCACCCAGACACCTTCACTGCGCGCAAAGATAGCAGAATGTGCTGATACTCACCCCCTTGTGTCTGCTGTGATGTCCTCACGCGCCCATCCAAATCGGGGTAGGCCACCGCCAGGATCCGGGACATCAGGGGGGTCAATTGGCGGCTGGCACCCCTCCTACGGTGGGAGGCCATCCCCAGCAGAGACTCGGCGGTCTTTCTGGTCCCGCGGCGGATGTCTTCCCACCTCTTTCGGCAGTGGGTGCCCCGTCTGTTGTGGACCCCCAGGGCCCGGACGTCCTTGGCGATGGCACGCCAAATGTCGATCTTCTGATGGGCGCTGACCTATGTGACATGTACAGGGTGGTAAAGGAAATCGCATCAGTTTTCTGCCTGGTCAATGTGAGTGGCCCCCCCCTCCCCAACCTTGCCATGTGGCACATGCTCTCATCTTTCGTGCGTTGCACTCCTCATTCGCTCCCCTCCCCACCATCTTACATACACCCCACTCAACACAGGCATAGCCCATTCAACGTGCACCCTGTGTACTAACCTGCTGGTCTGGAGGACCGTAGAGTAGCGCATACTGGGGGAGGACCCCATCAACAAGTTTCTCCAATTCTTCGGCAGTGAAGGCAGGGGCCCTTTCCCCAGTCGCAGCAGCCATTGTGTCTCCCAGACCGAGGTCACAGCAGCACTTGCAGTATAGGTCCTCTCCTGTGGATGATCAAGTCTCGAGTGATTAATCAGATAGAAAATGGTGGCCACGCCCACGGCGGTGCGTACCGCGGCGGTGCGTACCGCGACCGCCAGCGCACATCGTCATTGGCTCCTGAGACCCATAGGGTTCAATGTTAACCAATGCTGCTTTGCGTAGCGGTCTTCGACCGCCTACCGCCACGGTGTGCCACGCCAGCGCAGTGACCTCACATCCCACTGTCACACTTCACAGGTCAGGCAGCCGCCATTTCAAGGGCCCACATGGCATGATTTCTACTGCGTCACACAGGCCTAGGCCTTGCATTGCCACTCATACAAGCCGTTCCATGCATAGCGATTCGTGTACTGTGCAAGCTGTGTGAACTAACCTGTGGGTTGCTTGACTCTGTGCTCCATGTTGTCCTTCCTAGGCACCGTCCACTGGGACTTGCGAGGAGAAGGATGAATCCTCCCGTGTACCGACCGCTGGTGGACCTGTCGACAATGGAAGAACGACATATCATACTTACATACCGGCTTGACAGAGCAACTATACATGAACTATGTGCCCAGCTGGAGCCAGACCTGATGTCCCCCATCCGCCAACCCACAGGGATTCCCCCTCTGGTGCAGGTTCTGTCAGTACTCCATTTTTTGGCAAGTGGGTCTTTTCAGACAACAGTGGCCATATCATCTGGGATGTCTCAGCCTATGTTTTCTAAGGTTTTGTCCAGAGTGTTGTCTGCCCTGATGAAATACATGCGGAGCTACATTATTTTCCCTGAGGTGGGCGAATTGGCTACAGTGAAGGGTGATTTCTATGCCCTTGGACATATCCCCAACATCATTGGTGCCATTGATGGGACCCATGTGGCTTTGGTTCCCCCCAAAGAAAGTGAGCCGGTGTACTGAAACAGAAAAAGTTATCATTCGATGAATGTCCAGGTGGTCTGTTTGGCTGACCAGTATATCTCCCATGTAAATGCCAAGTTCCCTGGGTCAGTGCATGACGCGTATGTCATGCAAAATAGCAGCATCCCTTATGTGATGGATCAGCTACAGAGACACCGTGTGTGGCTAATTGGTGACTCTGGTTACCCCAACCTGTCGTGGCTACTGACCCCAGTGAGGAATCCCCGGACCAGGGCAGAGGAACGGTACAATGAGGCCCATGGGCGATCTAGGAGGATCATAGAAAGGGCCTTCGGGGTCCTGAAAGCCAGGTTTAGGTGCCTGCATATGACAGGGGGATCCCTCATGTACTCACCAAAGAAGGTGTGCCAGATCATCGTGGCCTGCTGTATGCTTCACAATCTTGCATTGCGACGCCAGGTGCCTTTTCTGCAGGAGGATGGTCCAGATGGTGGTGTTGTTGCAGCTGTGGAGCCTGTGGAGAGTGAAGAGGAGGAAGAAGACGGGGACGACACGGACAACAGGGATACAGTCATACAACAATACTTTCAGTAGCACACAAGTAAGAAACAGCCACCCCAATTTACATTTACTTGAGGCCTCATGCATCTCCACTGTCTGTGTTTCCCCCCAGTTCCTGTTAACTGATTTGTGACTTTCCCTTCCCTTTTCAGAGCTGTATGACCCACTGCCTGACTTCAGCTTTGTTTGCCCATGGACTAAAGCTTATTGCAATTGGTATGTTGTCATCACAAAGTAACTGGACATTATTGAACCGTTATGTGTAATACATTTGTTAAGAATACAAGCAGACTCCTGTTTATTTAAGTGGAATAAGTGATTTATTTTAAGTGCTAGATATAGGTAAATGATTGGGAAGCGGGGATGGGTGGGGGTGGAGTAATGTCCATGGCAGAGTCCAGTTCTCAGTCGCACAGGTGCATTGTCCATATGCATGTGGAAGGATGGAGCAGGGGCAGTTCAAGGTTGGACAGGGTGACAATGTGGGACAGTGGGATGACATCAGGGGGTATCTTAGGCTGGCGGGGTCTTGCAATCCTACTCTGTCTTCTTGTGAGATCTCAGGTTCCGCTTGCGGGGTGGTTCTTCTTCTGCAGGAGGTGGGGTTCTGGTGGCCTGTCATTGTGTGGGGGCCTCCTGTCCACTAGCACCGGCGGAGGTGGTAGGCTGTTCCTGGCCTGGGCTAGTGACAGGGGCCCTTTGGGGTGCCACATGGTCCCGCAATGTGGTGACGATCTGGGTAAGGGCCAGGACGATGGTCCCCATTGCGGAACCGATGTTCCTCAGTTCCTCCCTGATCCCCATGTACCGTTACTCCTGCAGTTCCTGGATCTCCTGGAACCGGGCCAGTACCGTCGCCATCGTCTCCTGGGAGCGGTGGTATGCTCCCATGATGGAGGAGAGGGCCTCTTGGAGAGTCGGTTCCCCGGGCCTGTCCCCCCCCTGTCGCACAGCAGCCCTCCCAGTTCCCCTGTGTTCCTGGGCCTCTGTCCCCTGGACGGTGTGCCCACTACCACTGCCCCCAGGTCCCTGTTGTTGTTGGGGTGGTGGGTCAACCTGGGTGCCCTGTAGTGGTGGACACACCGCTGATTTACGTGCCCTGGAGACAGAGGCATGGGCCCGCTGGGTGGGAGCTGTGCTGGTGTTCCCAGAGGGGGTTGGGTCTGGTGTAGCCTGTGGCTGTCTGTGGGGAACCGACTGTCCAGAGGTCCCCGATGGGCCGGGCTGGTCATCTGGCTCCAGGGAGACAGAGCTGCTGTCATCGCTGGGGGCCTCTTCTGGGGGTGGGATGGACATCTCTGGACCCTCCGTGGCGGTGTGGTGGCGTTCGGGTCCTGCAGGGGTATAAAGGTATGGTTATTGCTTCTGTGTGTGGCATTTCGTGTGATGGGTGGGTGTCCGTGTACCCATGTGCAGGCATTTCCTTGTGGGGGCTTTTGTGAGGGTGGCTTGTGGGGGTGATGTGTGTGTGCAGTGGGCATGCTTTGGTGATGGGTGTCCATGCTTTGGGGTCGCATGCAGGGCTTGGTGTTGGGATGGGTGGGTTGTGATGGTGAGCCTTTTGCTAGGGGTTGGTGTGATGGGGAGGGGTGAGGGTGGGGGTATGATTTGGCATGCAGGTGGTGTGGGGGTGGGAAGCAGTAGTGAAGATTTGCCTTACCAGAGTCCATTCCTCCGCCTACTCCTGCGAGGCCCTCAGGATGCAGGATGTGCAAGACTTCCTCCTCCCACGCGGTAAATTCTGGGGGAGTAGGTGGGGGTCTGCCGCCAGTCTTCTGCACCGCAATGTTGTGCCTTGATACCATGGAACGCACCTTCCCCCGTAGGTCGTTCCATCTCTTCCTGATGTCCTCCCGATTGCGTGGATGCTGTCCCACCGCGTTAACCCTGTCCACTATCCTTTGCCATAGCTCCATCTTCCTGGCAATTGTGGTGTGCTGCACCTGTGCCCCGAAGAGCTGGGGCTCTACACGGACTATTTCCTCCACCATGACCCTGAGTTCGGCGTCACTGAACCTGGGGTGTCTTTGGGGTGCCATGGGGTGGTGTGCTTGAGGTGTGGGGTGGCGTTTGTGGTGATGAGTGTCGTGCGTGTGGCGGTGTGTGGTGTTTGGTGCGTGGATTCTGTGTGGGTCATGGTGTTGTGTGCCTCTGTGTTGTGGGATTCTATATTCTATGCTCTGTCTCTAGCCTTCGTCAATGATTTCGGGTCGTAGGGGCTTGTGGGTGATGTGGGTGTGTGTTTTATATTGTGTTGGGTGTGTGGGAGTGGTGTTAGTATGTGTATCAGGTGTGTGTATTTCGAACTAACCAATGTGGCTGGGTTTTCTATGTGTGTGTGTATTTTGACCGCGGCGGTGTGTACCGCCAATGGAATACCGCGTTTGAAAGACCGCCGCGTGGATTTGTGGGTCGGAATGGTATGGGCGTATTTCTGTTGGTGTGACGGTGGAGGTTTGGTCAGCGCCATTTTTTCGCTGACCTTTGGTGTGGCGGATTTATGAGGATGTCGGGTTTTCGGCGGTTTGGCAGTTGCGGGTCAAAATGACCGTGGCGGTTTACCGCGGCCGCGGCGGTGTTATGGCGGCCTTCTGGCCGGCGGTAAGCGCCTTTTACCGCCGAGGTCAGAATGACCCCCATAATGTTACTGTTTTTATGATGTATGTGTATGCTTTCGGGGTTTTATCCCAGAGATACACATGATAATAAATGAATGAAGGAATCTATGCTTAAAGTAGTTTCAACAAACATACTGTGTAAATATAACAAATCTATCAAACTCAACAGACTCGGTGTCTCTACTTGCTGGCACGTGATCCTCTCTAGACAACCTGCACCAATGATATGTAGAAAAAACAACTGAAATCTGGAATGGCAATGGTGTGAGTCACAAGGCAGAGAGGGCAAAGCACAACGTAAAATACACAGGTAAGGAAACCAGCCACCCAAAGAGCCAAATCAGCTTACAAAGCTCATTGTATTCATGAGGAATCCATCCAAGCAAAGGAAATGGTCAAGAGTTATTACGAAGTATATATCTTGGATGCTGTACTGCCATTTGATAAAGTTTTGTTTTGACCAATGACTTTGTGTTTCACCACTGCGCATATTAGTTGCTCAATGTTCACCAGTAGCACATGGTATGTTTTGTTCAGTTTAGCCGCCTATGGGCTTTGACATTGCATTAGTCATTACATTCTGTATTCTGCCTATTGGCTTTGACATGGCATTAGCCATTACTTTCTGTATTCAGTTTAGCCGCCTATGGGCTTTGACATTGCATTAGCCATTACATTCTGTATTCTGCCTATTGGCTTTGACATGCTGTATCCAGTCTAGCCGCCTATTGGCTTTGACATTGCATGCCTATTGACTTTGACATGATGTATTCAGCTCCGCTGCCTATTGGCTTTGACATGATATTATACATTGCATTTTATATTCAGCTCAGCTGCCTATTGGCTTTGACATGATATTATACATTGCATTTTATATTCAGCTCAGCTGCCTATTGGCTTTGACATGACACTAGACATTGCATTTGATATTTAGGTTAGCTGCCTATTGCCTTTAACATGACATTGCATTTGATATTTAGGTTAGCTGCCCATTGCCTTTAACGTGGAGTTAGACATTGCAGTTGAGAATCCAAGCTGTATTTTTCCAAGCTGTGTTTTTGCACAAGATGAACCAAGATGTTTTTCTCACAGTAGACTAGACATGATAAGAGAGAGTACATGGGTGTTGTTTTTTCTTCGCTTGAGCTTGGGAACAGGAGTAGTCTTGGAGACCTGGCCAGTCTCCAAAAGGCTTGCTCAGTTTCCCAGGTCTGAGAGGAGGGGGCACACCTTTGTAACGAATGTAACAGGCTGCAGAGGGTCAGATTCGAATCTGCCGGACCTCGTGCTGGAGCTTGGCGCAGGCTGCCAGCAATCCCGTGTGGGTAGATGAATCTCTCTTTCTCGCGGCTGACAGGGGTCATCAGCTTGCAGACCTTAGAAAGATGAAGCTGTAGATAATTTCCCACACGGTGAAGTATTTGTTTTGCTTTGCATTCAATATCTTATAAATATAACCTGCTGTGTATATTGCAAACTGATATATTTTGTTTGATTAACGCGGACTTGAAAGCTACTAATTCGTCATACATAAAATATTGTGGTTGGGGAAGAATTAACAACAATAAAAGTCTTCTTTGACCTCACAAGTGCATTTCTAGTGTGTTATGTTAGTGCTTAGAAACTAGATAAGAGGGAAGCACTACAATTGGTACCTGGAGTCGTGGGGTCGGTCATTAAGAGGTGATTAAGAAGGGGTTTGACGAGTTAGTAGATTTCTAAGTGCACACTTTAAAAGTGTAATTGTTTTTTTGTTGTTTGGAGAGTTACAGAAATTGTTTTTTGTTGTTTGGAGAATCACAGTAGCACGGCAGACCATGTCATGTGTTGTTAAACTGCCTGATGGTGCTACGAAAAACTGTGAATTGTTTGTTGTTTGGAGAATCACAGTAGCACGGCAGACCATGTCATGTGTTGTTAAACTGCCTGATGGTGCTAAGAAAAACTGTGAATTGTTTTCTGTTTGGGGAATTACAGAAGAAAATGCATGTGTAGAAAACGTGTGTTTTGGAAGTAATGATGACAGAAAGGTCTGGATACCTTTATCTGCTTACAGAGAAATGCAGGAGAAATGTAGGCAGTTGGAACATGAAAATAGGAATTTACGTGAGCAAATTAGCCCGACTGAAAGTTATAAAAGGGCTGTTTTTGAAGAATCTTTCTTGTCCCATTCCAGTAATGAGGGGGTTAAGACAGCTCCGAGCTGCACTGAGTTTCCGTGTGAGCCAGGGTTTTTGGCAGACAAAGTGCATTCCTTAACTGATAACACGGACGAGAGAGACCAGAATGTGATTTACGAGTTACCGTTGCAAAATGCACAAGTAAAACGAAGGATTTTAGAGCAAGACACCCCGACTTTCATTAGCTTGTTTGATTTTTGGAAAAAGAATAGCCCTCATTTGAGAGAAATCCTAACACTTTTGTACATGGTCACTGTGAAAAATAATATGCAGCTGCGCGCTTGTGATTTGGCAAATGAAATAATGCAGACTTTAGGTTTTTGCGCAGTGCAAGAAGGAAATACTTATGTACATTTAAATCAAGAACAAGGAAAGAAAATAGTGCCCCTAGCTAGAATCATACAATGGATCTGGTACTTGCAAGACAGGGCTAGAGTACCACAGGTAAAAGAATTATCAATGAAGTTGTGTGCACCATTTGAATTCGTGTCCACTGAAGATAAAAAGCATGTTTGTTTTACTAATGATTCATTGACTGAAATGTTGTTTTCTGGCACAGTAGAAGGAACAGCGTTGTATAATGTGTGTCAGATTTTAAAGCAAGAGCTACGTGAGATGTGTCATTTTTCCACATGGCTTGTACCTAACTGGTTCAATTACCTTGCAGATGTTAATCAGAAAAATTCAGAGAGAGAAGTGTTCACCCAGAATTCTGCCTTAGTGGGGATGGCTAAGTGGGTGCCCCAGAAATGTGAACAGCTGAGAGAAAAAGCCACTTACAGGTGGGCAGAGATGAGAGAGATGCACATTCCCCTAGATTTGATAAAAACTGTGCAGCACGCACAAAAGCAATCTGTCATGCAAGCAGTCACAGAGCAGTTGGGGAGAGGAAAGTTACCAGGACAGAAATGGCAAATTGATCAGGTTTTAGGGAAAGTGATTGTTGCAAATTACCAAGGAAAAATCGAAATTATGCTGATACCCAGAAAAGAATCTGATTCATTCAAACAAATTGGAGACAGAATGGCCCAAATTGACAAAAGTGCAGTGAATGGAGGTTTGGTAAAGAATGAGTCTGCCCCAGCCCTTTTGACAGTGCAAGAAAAGGGAAGCTGTGGCGCAGCAGATAAAAACCTCAGTGCTGATGTGTGGGCTGAAGCCCCAAGTGACCCTCCAGAACCTGCAGAAAATATAACAAAGGGCCCCAAAAACGTCCTGCTGATTATAAAACAGGGAAAGAAAGAGGAAGGGTGCAGTTTAAATGAAAAATGTTATTTGCAAGCAAAGTCATACTTGTTTCTTTTGCAGATCCTACCACGTTTCGCCACTGTCCCTGAGTGTGCTGTGTGGTCCCCCTTCCGGTGTGTGCGTGTGGGGTCGGGGAAGGGACCGAATCCCCAACCTGAACCTGGCTGAGTAAAGTGCCAGCACCATGGATCCATTTTGCGCAAACTGCGCCTTCAGTTCAAGTTCAACTTGTTTGATTGCATTCTTCCACCGGAACTAAGCTGTGTTTTTTTTTTTTCCCTTCTCGTATGGAACTCTGACTTTTGCTTATCTTCCAGCAAACCTTTCAGGTGGACCGTGCCTCTTTACATGAGCAGAACTCATGCCACATCAAATTGCTAACACTGTTGAATTAGAGACTCATTCAGAGAAAAAAAAAAAATTGCTCAGTCTTTTCTATGTAGATGTATCTGATGTGAAAGGTTATGAGATCAATGTGTTAATTCACTTCTATTGCTTTACAGGGATTGCTTTGATCATAATGTTTTTTTGTTTGTGCTGATGTTTTTTGTGTTTGTTTGAAACAAGAGATATGTGAAACAAAAATTCATTGGTCAAAGGGCGGAATGTACTGCCATTTGATAAAGTTTTGTTTTGACCAATGACTTTGTGTTTCACCACTGCGCATATTAGTTGCTCAATGTTCACCAGTAGCACATGGTATGTTTTGTTCAGTTTAGCCGCCTATGGGCTTTGACATTGCATTAGTCATTACATTCTGTATTCTGCCTATTGGCTTTGACATGGCATTAGCCATTACTTTCTGTATTCAGTTTAGCCGCCTATGGGCTTTGACATTGCATTAGCCATTACATTCTGTATTCTGCCTATTGGCTTTGACATGCTGTATCCAGTCTAGCCGCCTATTGGCTTTGACATTGCATGCCTATTGACTTTGACATGATGTATTCAGCTCCGCTGCCTATTGGCTTTGACATGATATTATACATTGCATTTTATATTCAGCTCAGCTGCCTATTGGCTTTGACATGATATTATACATTGCATTTTATATTCAGCTCAGCTGCCTATTGGCTTTGACATGACACTTGACATTGCATTTGATATTTAGGTTAGCTGCCTATTGCCTTTAACATGACATTGCATTTGATATTTAGGTTAGCTGCCCATTGCCTTTAACGTGGAGTTAGACATTGCAGTTGAGAATCCAAGCTGTATTTTTCCAAGCTGTGTTTTTGCACAAGATGAACCAAGATGTTTTTCTCACAGTAGACTAGACATGATAAGAGAGAGTACATGGGTGTTGTTTTTTCTTCGATTGAGCTTGGGAACAGGAGTAGTCTTGGAGACCTGGCCAGTCTCCAAAAGGCTTGCTCAGTTTCCCAGGTCTGAGAGGAGGGGGCACACCTTTGTAACGAATGTAACAGGCTGCAGAGGGTCAGATTCGAATCTGCCGGACCTCGTGCTGGAGCTTGGCGCAGGCTGCCAGCAATCCCGTGTGGGTAGATGAATCTCTCTTTCTCGCGGCTGACAGGGGTCATCAGCTTGCAGACCTTAGAAAGATGAAGCTGTAGATAATTTCCCACACGGTGAAGTATTTGTTTTGCTTTGCATTCAATATCTTATAAATATAACCTGCTGTGTATATTGAAAACTGATATATTTTGTTTGATTAACGCGGACTTGAAAGCTACTAATTCGTCATACATAAAATATTGTGGTTGGGGAAGAATTAACAACAATAAAAGTCTTCTTTGACCTCACAAGTGCATTTCTAGTGTGTTATGTTAGTGCTTAGAAACTAAATAAGAGGAAAGCACTACAGATGCCAATGTGCTACTTCACTATAAAGCAATGACCCTGACCAATTTCTTAGATTCCAAAATGGCAGACATCTTCAACTTCCTCTAAAACTCGTCAGATTACTCATGGTCTACTTGATTCTCTCAACATGATCTGAGACTGCCTTTATCACATTCATACCCTTCCGGTCTAATGAGTTGTTGAAGCAGGCCAACAAAATTAAAGTGCCCAATGCACCAATACATCATAGATTATTTTTCCACCCATTTTGCCGGTCAAAACAAAAGAATTAAACTCTTTACTGCATTGTGCAGCCATTCCAAGCCTTCTGAAACACACCATTTTCATACCAGTTGAAGAATCCTTCCACATACCTAATGATTCTGGTATATGAACGGGCTATCGTTAGTCCCCCATTCCCCAGAAGGATCGTGGAAGCAGTATGATGAGACAAATGCCAGAATAAGAAGAACTTAACCTCCCACTTTATAAGCATCAATCAAAATTTAGGTCTGGAAGCACCACTTAAACAGCCTAATCAACCATGTTGAGGAGCTTCTGTCTACAAATGAGAGCAATGAAACAGCCCTCTTAGTCCCCAAACTATTCAAAGCTAGAGACATTGCTGATCATTTCATCTTATTGGAAGGCTGAAATAATGGCCAAATAACGGTGATATTGCATTTTCATGGATACAACTATTTTTCACTACTGCAGCTACATAAATAAGGATTGGGTCAACTGAAATGTTTAAATGTCTAAAGGCCTGATTTAGAGTTTTACGGAGGAGTTACTCCGTCACAAATGTGAAAGATATCCTGTCCACTCTATTACAAGTTCCATAGGCTATAATAGAACGGTAATATGGCGGACAGGATATTAGTCACATTTGTGACAGAGAAACACCCTCTGCCAAAGTCTAATTCTTGCCCTAAATGTCAATGTCCATTGCCATGCAGCCAACCTGTTACAAGGATTATCACTACTTTGTCTTCTGTTGAATATCTCTAAATGACTCTGGATCATGGCTTCTAGGTCAGTAATGTGTAAAATTCAGTCGTACTCAGGTGAGCACAAATACACAGCCAAATAACCAACATATAACACCTTGTGCCTGGATTACATTACTCTTTCATATAATTTGAAACATTCTTCACATGGATGGAAACAAAACTGAGTCAAACTCATTACCCTTCAACTGGGCCTTGTTTTTTTGCATCACACATTTGACTTTCCCTAAAGTAATGACCCTTGTGATACTTTGGTGAAGTCGTCCTTGGTGTACATGTCAATGCTTTAGCTAGGGGTATAAACTTCCAACTCTACTTACTGTGATAAATAATTCCATTATTCCATACCAATTACTGGGTGTAGCAGACAAGAATTCTGACCATTGCACAACTGCACTATCATTGATTTGTACAGGTTTCCAAGAAAATTATTGCTGGGCAACAAAAGTTAAATAATCAGCAGCCATAATGTGCCTAAATTTACGTAAACACGACCCAGTTAAACCCACTTTGAAACCATGCTACTGTCTTCTTGCTGAATCTAGGATTACATTTAAGGTCATCTGTGCATCCATGTAGCTTACTATACCAAAGATCTAGCATACTTGCAGACACTGGCCCACATTAACTACCATCATGAAACATCCCATCAGCATCTGCCCACCCAAGGAACCACAAGATTGTATCCCAGAATATGAGGTACAAGAATATCAAGGACAGTATATCGAGGGGGGGAAATATTGAAAGGTAAGTGCATTTAGGGAAGTATAGATCTACTATTTCTAATTCAACATCTATGAAGCTTGAGGATATATGTACCACATAGGTACAGATATGTGGAATTAGACATAAAAATTATAGACTTACCCACCAATATTTTGTGCTTGATATTTTGCCCCATCAGCATCAAATTTTTGAAGTCGATATTCAGGGTGCATGCTAGCAAAGATCATCCATGAGTATGAACTCTGGAGAAAAAGTCCTGGGAAATAAAGGTCTAATATGTGGAACATCCTTTTGATTGCCTTTCAAGTGGAGCTTGAATTGACTAGTGGTAGTGAAGGAAGAATATAAGACTTGGTTACTTACCTACCCAAATGAGACTTTTAATTTACCTCCGTCCTTGTTAATTGATGCTGCTGTAGCTCTTTTTGGCATTCTGGAGTTCCTTAAAAGGCACAAACATCTCTCAACAAAAGCCCTGATAAATAAAGAATCAAATTTGAAGTACAAAAGATTTCACAAGCTAATGTGTAATTCTGCGCACTACTTTTGTGCACATCAACAACTAGTGTAGAAGTAAACATTGTGACAGTTATTTATAAGCACCTTTTTGTTTTATTTAGCAGCAAACTTACCTTTGCTGGCATTTCTGGATGAGTTATTAGCTGCAGGTTAGTAGGGTACAAATGTTATTAGGGCCCTAGGGCACTAAGTAGAGACTAACTACTAAGAGGAGCCTAAAAAGTGAATAGCTAGTGGATCAGAGAAATATAAGTCAGGCCAGTAAGTTTACCCTTTCAGATTTATTCATTCTTTGTATTCCGTGATTACCATTATTTCAGTTATAAATCAATTTTTTTTTAAATGTAAAACATTAAAGGTTGGTTCATTACATTCTAGAGCCACAAGCTTGTTCCGAGATGTGCCCTGATGTACCTGTCCCAGTAGTTTTGCTGTTTGAATTTTGCCTGATGACTGTTGCAGTCAGTGCTTAATTTGTAACAGAAAGAATGCCTGAAACTCTGCTTAGAATCCTGAGTCAATTGCAAATAATTGTTGGAGCGTGGAACACTAAGGCTGGTATTCTTAAATTCACCTCATGCCTCTTTAATCCACTAGCAGCCACTCCCTGCCCCTTTATCTCACTCCTGCAGGTACGTGCTTTCTCACTTTGTGATGATCTTTCTCTTCTTCTGGCTTTCCGATCTCAGACCCCGATTCACAAAGGTAGTGTGACTTTTGGTCTAAGTCTAGATCAAAAGTCTCACTTTATGTCTTTTTGATACTAAGAAATGTAAAATGCGAGTAGTATCTTTATGTCCACCCTCAGAACAGAATCTCCGAACTCCGGAATCCGCCCAAGTTCGGTGATAAAACCCCGAGGGCAGACGTGAAGATATCACTCAAATCTTACCTTGATGAATATCAAAAAGTTGTAAAGTGAGACTTTTGAGCTAAACTTAAACTGAAAGTCTAACTTTACCTTTGTGAATCAGGCCCAGAGTGTTTTTCCTTCTCTTGCGCTCTGTATATATCTGATGCGGACAAATACATCATGTTTCTCAAAAATGTGTGCTGGTGGCCCACACCACCAACCACAGGTGAAAATTAAGCACTGGCTACAGTTCATGCATAGAGTGAGGTGTCCATTTCTTTGGGTTTCCTCAAACTTTGCTCCTAAAGACTGTTTAGACAGCAAAGAGAACTTTACATTGTATCTGGTTTTCTACTGGTAGAAAATGGAGTACTGTGGAAGAGGAGCTCAATCATTCCTGATTTTCATCTTAAGGTATCATCTGACTCTCTGGATGTGTACATATTGTAACTGGTCAATTAGATTTTTGGAGGCATACTCGATTTATGCTGCAGTGGGACGTAAATGTCAGGACTAAATATATGATAAGGTTCACTCAGTGATTGTTTTCTCTGAGTGGAAGAATAACAACAGCTGCGTTTTGTGCCATTAACCATTGTGATTCTTTGTATGAAATGTTTTGCTCAGTACTAAGGGTTTCATTAAGAACCCTTATTTTTTGTCAAATGTAAGGCTGGTCTTACTGAGAATATCCCAGTAAGATACCATCTTATCTTTGGCATTGCATATAAAAACACTCTCTGTTTTGATTAAGCAGAACAGGGGTAGTTGGTTCTGTCTTGATAACTTGTGAGGATAGACTGGACAACCTCTATGTTTCTGTATACATATGGAATTGTATATTTTGTGGTTCCTTAGTATATACAAATAGTCATAATTGAATGTTCAACACTGAAGGTGAAACGTAGTACACCTGACTCATGCCATGGGACATGCCATTGCTTAAAGATTTTAGCTTACTAGAGTCTGATTATCTGGCTATGATTTCAGAGAAAATCTGAATGAAATTAACCTGTTAGGTGCCGGCCCTTTCCCCAGTCCCCCCCCTTCAAAATGCTGATGCCTTTTTTGGCTATTTGAGGTAGCTTGAGCCTAGGCCACCATTTTTGTCCACATGAGGTACCCATGCCAAATGTGGGTCCCTTTTTGCCAACATCATGGGAATTCTAAAGGTACCCAAGGTTTGTGGATTCCGTTGGAGGAGAAAATAGCCAAAATATAGCTACATTTTGAGTCTTTTCAGGAAAAATAGGAAAAGGTGGTCCAGATAAAAGTGTTCAGCTCTTTAATTAAATTTGCATCAATGAATGGTTTGCTGTGTTAAAGTCACAATCTTCCCGGCTTTCAGGAACATGCAGAGCGGAATCAAAAAGCCTAACTTTTTGCTACAGTTTTGGCATTTTTCAAAGCAGTAGCCCATTCCTACTTCCAGTTTGTGCTGAAAACCAGTGTAAAGCCCGTGGGTGATTCTGAAAAGCTATATATTTTTTAATAATGGACCAAAGTCCAAATTGAGCAAGGGGTCATATCTGTGGATCCCTCAAGGTTTTCTGAAGAAACGGCGTGATTTATATCTTGCCAGAGGGGAATACTCCTTCATAGATGTGACGGATATCCTGTTCATTGTATTACAATCTCATTATATCCTACGGAGATTGTAATACAGTGGATGGGATATCTGTCACGTTTTTGACTGACTAGCTCCCCTCCTGAGATCTAAGTCAGACCCTAAGTGTTGAAATAAATAAATATTGAAATTAAGTAGGAAATTTGGGAAAATGTTTTCACCTGTAATCTTTTGTCATGATGGCTGATTTTCAAAAGCCATGTACCATCACATTTGCTAAACCCTTTTGGTTGAGGGTACATGTAAAGTTTGTAGGTTCTCCAAGAACTTGAAGTAGCCAGAGCCAACAACTAAAATGCACAAAACAAGGGTTGTTCATTGTGTACTGAGTACAGAAAAAATTATATGGTGAAATATGTAGAGTGAAAAATAGGTATCAAGATAACCAATATGTTTCTGAAATGGCCACAAGATGTGGAATTTGGGAGCAATGTTATTTTTACATCTCTGAAATTGTGGGTACTCATAGGAGCGTATGATTTAATGGGAATTTAGGCCTAGTGTCCACAACAGGTAGATGCCCAAAATGTAACATGCACACATCACATTTTTCCACTCATAATGGATCTGTTTTTTGCAAAGTAGGCAGCTGTGGATTGTGGGCCACAGCTCAGCTGGCACCTAGGGAATTTTCATGATGTAAAAGAGTAGTGGAACGTGTAGTGTAAGAAGAGGATGACATATATTAGAACTCTCTCACTGGAAGAAGAAGACAAGAGGAGGAGAAGAGCAGTTGGAGGTTGGAGGTCATATTGCCTACTTACATTCTGTGTTAAGAATGTATTCCTGCAATAAATCACTTTTCCTTTCTATCTGTGGTATGTCTCATTACAGGAAACTAGACCCCTAGTGGAATTCAGGATGGGGTGCCTTACGTGGCTCTCACCAGGATGTTTTACCCAGAATCTCTTGCAAACCTCAAAGTTTAACTAAAAACACATTTCCCTTACATTTCTGTGATGAAAAGTTCTGGAATCTGTGGGGAGCCACAAACTTCCTTCCTCTCAGCATTCCCCTGAGACTTCCAATAAAAATTGTACCTCACTTTTGTGGTAAGGCCAAGTGCCTGTGACAGGAAACCTAGCAAGCCTGCACATTTTTAAATACTAGGCACCTAGGGTAACCCGGGATGGAGTGACATGTGGAAGTGTTTTTATCCTCAATGCCATGCAAACCTCAAACTTTGACTGGAAGCATGCATTTTACTTACATTTTAATGATGGAAACTTCTGGAATCGACAAAATTTCTACCACCCATCATTACCCCACTTTTCAGATAAAAACGCTGCCCCTCTTGTGTGGCTGGGCCTAGTGCCCCCAACTGGACGGATCAAACCAAGGTCAATGGGAGCCCTTGTGTGGGGATTCCTATTGACCTCAGCTTGACCCATTACTGTCACTGGCACTATAACCAATCTCACAAGTTGTACAGCATGCTTATTGGTACAAGTGGGATTCACACGAGGCACACTACCCTGGAATCCCCTGGTTGTCTATTTTTGAAGAATATCAGTGGTTGGCAGATTTCCAGTGGTGGCAGCCGAGCATGGCCCTGAATACTGCAGCTAGCCCTATTGCTGATCTCTCCATGTGCACTCCCCCGGTGGGAGGCAGAAAGACTGTTGCCACAGTTGCTTAGGGTGGGGCATAGCCATGCCCATGCTGGGCAGCCCCTACCCATATATTGTTAAAAAAGAAAACCCTAGCTTGTGGTAGGCTGGTGGGCTTTCTGGGCTCAAGGGTGTTAGATTGGGAGCAATTGCCCCATCTGTGCCCCAAGGAGGAACAAGAAAATGGTTCCATATATTTAGGGGTGGGGGCATGGCCATGTCCTGGTGGGCAGACCACACCGCTATATTTTTATAAGGGAAAAAAACCTGATGTTCATTGGGCTTTCCGACCCCCCCAGATGGGTGGATCAGGGGCTATTGAAGTCTATTCAAAGTATTTAGGGGTGGCTTGAAGCAGCAGCTCCGTCTTTCACTGTGGAGGTGGCAACACGCCTGCACTTTTAAAAATGGAGAGAGACCTCCTTGCAGGTGGGAGCAGTAAGTCACTGCACCTGCCTGCAAGGGGATGTCTGGGGTTCAATAGGATACCCTTCACCCCCTCAAGAGTGCTGCCATAAGGGGGTGCAGCGGCAGCTCAACACTTTTTTTTTGCACCTCCTGAGCCCTTCTTTACCTTTGCACTTGTGTCTATAACAGTGTGTTGGCACAGAGGCAAAAAGATTCCCTCATTTGCATGGGGTCACGTCCCCATGAAAATGAGGGAATGCCCTCTGATGATAGTGCTGGTGCGCCAGTGCTATCTGTAGTACAAAAAGGGCAGCGCAAGTGTCTGCGGCCCCTTCTGTATTACCAAAGTGCCCCTGGGTGTGCCAAGCAGATGTAAACCCCTGTTGCGCCTTTGGAACACTTTGTGTAATACAGGTCCTGGTGTTTAGCGGGCTTTATGCACCCCCAGGGGGCAGAAGGACTATTCCATATATTTAGTAGTGGGAGCATGGCCATTTCCTGGTGGGCAGCCTGCACCTCTATATTTCTGTAAGGGAACAAATTCCCCGGTGTCTAGTGATCTTTTTGCCTCGAGGAGGGGTAGATCAGGGGCAAATGCCCCATTTGTTCCCCCCCCAGGTGGGTCTGAAAGGCTTACATATAAAAATAATTAAGGGGGAGCCAAGCCCTTGCCAAAGGGGCTGCTCCCTTTACCCTGGTGCCTATTTGGTGGATCCCTGCTTGGGTATTGCTATCTTGTGGAGCTCCCCAAGCCAGAATCCACTGGGCAGAGGTACCATTGAAAAAGGGAGATTCTCCCCTTTCCAGCGATACCTCTCCTGTAAGAATCAGTGCTCAGGAGCTGAGACATCCCCTTAGCACAGTGAAATGATCCCTTCTGCTCGTTTTACTTTCACTTTTGTAAGTAGTGATGTCATTGCACTCTGCAAGTTGCTTGTCATTTCATACAAAAGAATAAGTTTAGGTTGCTCAGCATGCACTGTGGAGGGTGTGCTGGTGACGGTCATTGGCCAACACATGCACCTAAATGGTTAAAAGCAGTGACAGAGAATATTAACATTCCCTTAGCTGTATAAACAATATTTGACTTACTCAACAAACGGTTTGCAGACTGATTGCCAAATATGGAACAACCCCCCCAGACACAAGCTGCATGCTATATGTAGTGTTGCACAGTTCATTTGCTAAAATTTTTTATAGTATCAATAAATAGTTCCATATCAGCCAGAGCTTGACATACCTTTACACACATATTTGACATATTTGTTTCACGTATCAGGAGGGAGCAGTCTCTCTGGGGGTTCATGACCTGTTGCTGTAATCTCTTCAACAAGGAGGAACACATAAACTGTCATTGCTGAGTGGCAAGGCTGCAGCAGACCTTCCTAAATGTGTCAGGCTAGATGTTCCCGGGTGCCTTGGACAAGATCACCTCGCCCTGCACCTGGGAACCGGGGGGAGCGCTAGCGCTCCCCCAATGGGCCCCCCACCCACACCCCCAGTCGTGGATGGAAGGGGAATCCCTTCCCCTTCCACCTTTGCCCTCCCCCCACCCCCTTATGACGTCAGCTCGCGATCGTACGCTGATTGTCACAGAGGCCTCCTCCTTCGCGCTGGAAGCTCTCTTCCGATCAAATGGAGGAGGCCGGACAGGCTTCAAATGGAAGGAAATGAATTTCCTTCCCTTTGAAGTCTCTCTCAGCGTTTCAAAAGCCAGATTGTAAAGCAATCCGGCTTTTGAAAAGCCCACTAGACACTAGGGAATTATTTATTTTTATGAAACTGGCATGAGGGAGCGACCCCTTGGGCAAGGGTCGCTCCCAGGGGGGGAATTTTTTTTAAGGCCTTTTCTGCCCCCCCCGGGGGCAGATCTGCCTATTATTAGGCCGATCTGCCCCCGGGTGGGGCAGAAACCTCTAGGCACCAGGGATCACTTTTTGTTGTTGTTGTTTTTTGTATGTTTGAAGTGGGGAGCGACCCCTTAGGCAAGGGTCACTCCCCTAGGTGGCAAATTATATTTAGCCCATTTCTGTCCTCTTTGGGGGCAGATGGGCCTATTTTTATGAGGCCAATCTGCCCCCAAGGGGGACAGAAACCACTAGACACCAGGGAGTTTTATTTTTTTGTGTGAATTTCACACAAGGGGAGCTACCCCTTAGGCAAGGGTCGTTCCCCTGGGGGACAAATTTATTTTAGGCCATTTCTAGATCAGCATATTTTAATTAGGCCGATCTGCCCCCGAGGGGGGAAGAAACCACTAGGCACCGGGGATGGTTTTTTTTGCGCCAATGTCACGCAAG
Organism: Pleurodeles waltl; assembly: GCF_031143425.1. Classification (NCBI taxonomy): domain Eukaryota; kingdom Metazoa; phylum Chordata; class Amphibia; order Caudata; family Salamandridae; genus Pleurodeles; species Pleurodeles waltl. Next base: position 1,103,258,980 of record NC_090440.1, read on the forward strand.
GGGAGCGACCCCCTAGGCAAGGGTCGCTCCCCGGGGGGTGGAGGGGTGGGGGCAAATTTATTTTAGGCCTTATCTGCCCCCCTGGGGCAGATCAGCCTATTGTTATTAGGCCGATCTGCCACCAGGGGGAGCAGAAACCTCTAGGCGCAAGGGCAAAAAATTTTGTGTGTTTTATTTTGGTTTGTTTGTTTTTTTAGAGATGGGGAGCGACCCATTAGGCAAGGGTAGCTGCCCTGGGGGCAAATTGTCTTAAGACCATTTCTGCCCCCCTTGGGGGAAGATCAGCGGATTTTGGGTCAATCTGCCCCCAAGGGGGGCAGAAACCACTAGGCACCAGGGATCTTTTTTTTTTGCATCAACGTCACGCAAGGGGGGGCGACTCCGTAGGCAAGGGTCACTCCCCAGGAGAGTGAGGGGGAAAATTTACTTTAGGCCATTTCTGCCCCCCTTGGGGGCAGATCGGCAGATTTAGGTCAATCAGCCCCCAAGGGGGGCAGAAACAACTAGGTACCGGGGATTTTTTTTTGTGTCAATGTCACACAAGGGGAGCGACCCCGTAGGCAAGGGTCGCTCCCTGGGGGAGTTGGGGGGTGGGGGCAAATTTATTTTAGCCCATTTCTGCCCCCCTGGGGGCAGATCGGCCTATTGTTATTAGGCCGATCTGCCCCCAGGGGGGGCAGAAACCTCTAGGCGCCAGGGGTAATTTTTTTTTGTGTTTGTTTGTTTGTATTTTTAGAGATGGGGAGCGACCCATTAGGCAAGGGTCGCTCCCCTGGGGGGCAAATTGTATTCAGACCATTTCTACCCCCTTGGGGGCAGATCGGCCAATTTTTGTTAGGCCAATCTGCCCCCATGGGGGCAGAAACCACTTAGGCACCAGGGATTGGTGTGTGTGTATGCGTGTCTTTTCTTTAGGGAGGCAGCCCCTTGGGTAAGGGTCGCTCCCCATGGGAGCACATTACTGTTGCCCATATCTGCCCCCCATTGGGGGCAGATGGGCCTATTTTTGGAAGGCTCATCTGCCCCAAGGGGGGGCAGAAAGCCCACCAGAGGCCAGGGAAGTTTTTTTTCCAAAAATAAGAGGGTGGGGCTATGGCCATACCCCCACCCCAAATAAATGGGGCCAAAGTTGTTCTGCCTACTAGTGGGCAGATGGGGCAATTACCCCTGATCCACACCCCGGGGGCAGAAAGTCTACTAGATGCCTGGGAATTAAAAAATATATATATATATTGGGGTGGTGGCTACCAACCAGTATGGGCCTGGTTACGCCCCCACCTCAACTGAAGGGCGTAACAGTCTTTCAGCTCTCCCCCGCACTCTAAAACATCTTATCCCACAGCAAACAAGAAGGCATTTGATTATTTTGGGTTTTAGTTTTACATTTGGGCTATGAGAACTTGGCTTACTCTCAAAATCGTCCCACTTGGAATGGTGAGGGCTGCACTTTATGGACTTTGGGACGCTGCCATGTAGAAAAATCCACAAGACCTAGACACATCTGAAAACTAAACATCTGGGTGATTCCAGACTGGTGTGTTTCACATGCACTCCACACCATTTTTGTACCCACAATCCCCTGCAAACCTCCAACTTTGCTGGAAATCACACATTTTTCCCATGTTTTTGTGATGGAATCTTCTGGAATTTGCAGAAATCCACAAAATTCCTACCACCCAGCATTGTCTCATCTATACCGATAAAAATTCTGCTGCACTTGTCAGCTTAAAAATGTTTTTTTTGCAAACTGCCCTTTTGTACCCCCTTTGTTCCCCCTCATTATCAACATGTTTTTGGCTCTTCCCTTTCACAAGCACTTGGCCCACCTACACAAATGAGGTATCATTTTTACTGGGAGACTGAGGGGAACATTGAGTGGTATGAAATGTGTCCCAGTGCGATGATCCCACACAGAAATTTGGGAAAAAATAGATTTTTTAGCTAAATTTGAGGTTTGCTGAGGATTCTGGGTAAGAAAAAATAGGGGGATCCACGCAAGTCACACCTCACTGGACTCCCTCGGGTGTCTAGTTTTCAGAAATGTCTGGGTTTGGTAGGTTTCCCTAGAAGGCTGCTGAGCCCAGGACCAAAAACGCAGACGCCCCCCTGCAAAAACAGGTAGTTTTGTATTTGATCATTTTGATGTGTCCACGTTGTGTTTTCAGCCATTTCCTTTCGTGGGCGCTAGGCCTACCCACACAACTGAGGTACCATTTTTATCGGGAGACTTAAGGGAAAGCTGGGTGGAAGGAAATTTGTGGCTCCTCTCAGATTTCAGAACTTTCTGTCATCGAAATGTTAGGAAAATGTGTTTTTTTAGCCAAATTTTGAGGTTTGCAAAGGATTGTGGGTAACAGAACCTGGTCAGAGCTCCACAAGTCACCCCATCTTGGATTCCCCTAGGTCTCTAGTTTTTAAAAAAGCACAGGTTTGGTAGGTTTCCCTGGGTGCCGGCTGAGCTAGAGGCCAAAATCTACAGGTAGGCACTTTGCAAAAAACACCTCTGCTTTCTGTCAAAAAATGGGATGAGTCCATGTTGTGTTTTGGGGCATTTCCTGTCGCGGGCGCTAGGCCTACCCACACAAGTGAGGTATCATTTTGATCGGGAGACTTGGGGGAACGCTGGGTGGTAGAAAATTTGTGGCTCCTCTCAGATTTCAGAACTTCATGTTTCCGAAATGTGTGGAAAATGTGTTTTTTTAGCCAAACTTTGAGGTTTGCAAAGGATTCTGGGTAACAGAACCTGGTCAGAGCCGCACAAGTCACCCCATCTTGGATTTCCCTAGATCTCTAGTTTTCAAAAATGCACAGGTTTGGTAGGTTTCCCTGGGTGCTGGCTGAGCTAGAGGCCAAAATCTACAGGTAGGCACTTTGCAAAAAACACCTCTGTTTTCTGTCGAAAAATGGGATGTGTCCACGTTGTGTTTTGGGGCATTTCCTGTCGTAGGCGCTAGGCCTAACCACACAAGTGAGGTGTCATTTTTATCAGGAGACTTGGGGGAACATTGGGTGGAAGGAAATTAGTGTCTCCTCTCAGATTCCAGAACTTCCTGTCACCGAAATGTGAGGAAGATGTGTTTTTTAATCCAAACTTTGAGGTTTGCAAAGGATTCTGGGTGACAGAACCTGGTCAGAGCCCCACAGGTCACCCCATCTTGGATTCCCGTAGGTCTCTACTTTTCAAAAATGCACAGGTTTGGTAGGTTTCCCTAGGTGCCGGCTGAGCTAGAAGCCAAAATCTACAGGTAGGCACTTTGTAAAAAACACCTCTGTTTTCTGTCAAAAAATGGGATGTGTCCATGTTGTCTTTTGGTGCATTTCCTGTCGCGGGCGCTAGGTCTACCCACACAAGTGAGAGTATCATTTTTATAGGGAGACTTGGGGGAATGCTGGGTGGAAGGAAATTCGTGGCTCCTCTCAGATTCCAGAACTTTATGTCACCGAAATGTGAGGAAAATGTGTTTTTTTAGCCACACTTTGAGGTTTGCAAAGTATTCTGGGTAACAGAACCTGGTCAAAGCCCCACAAGTCACCCCATCTAGGATTCCCCTAGGCCTCTAGTTTAAAACAATGCACAGGTTTGGTAGGTTTACCTAGGTGCCGGCTGAGCTAGAGGCCAAAATCTAGAGGTAGGCTCTTTGCAAAAAACACCTCTGTTTTCTGTCAAAAAATGGGATGTGTCCATGTTATGTTTTGGGGCATTTCCTGTTGCGTGTGCTAGGCCTACCCACACAAGTGAGGTATCATTTTTATCGGGAGACTTGAGGTAACATAGAATAGCAAAACAAGTGTTATTGCCCCTTGTCTTTCTCTACATTTTTTCCTTCCAAATATAAGAGAGTGTGTAAAAAAGACGTCTTTTTGAGAAATGCCCTGTAATTCACATGCTAGTGTGGGCACCCCGGAATTCAGAGATGTGCAAGTAACCACTGCTCCTCAACACCTTATCTTGTGCCCATTTGGAAATACAAAGGTTTTCTTGATAGCTATTTTTCACTCTTTATATTTCAGCAAATGAATTGCGGTATACCCGGTATAGAATGAAAACCCACTGCAGGGTGCAGCTCATTTATTGGCTCTGGGTACCCAGGGTTCTTGATGAACCTACAAGCCCTATATAACCCCGCAACCAGAGGAGTCCAGCAGACGTAACAGTATATTGCTTGCAAAAATCAGACATTGCAGGAAAAAGTTACACAGTAAAACATAGAGAAAAAATGCTGTTTTTTTCACCTCAATTTCAATATATATTTTTTTCATTTGTTATTTTCTGTAGGAAACCCTTGTAGGATCTACACAAATTACCCCTTGCTGAAATCAGAATTCTGTCTACTTTTCAGAAATGTTTAGGTTTCTGAGATCCAGCATTGGTTTCATGCCCATTTCTGTCACTGACTGGAAGGAGGCTGAAAGCACAGAAAATCGTAACAATGGGGTATGTCCCAGTAAAATGCCAAAATTGTGTTGAAAAATTGGGTTTTCTGATTCAAGTCTGTCTGTTCCTGAAAGCTGGGAGGCTGGTGATTTTAGCACTGCAAACCCTTTGTTGATGCCATTTTCAGGGAAAAAACCACAAGCCTTCTTCTGCAGCCCCTTTTTCCAATTTTTTGAAAAAAAATGAAATTTTCACTGTATTTAGGCAAATTTCTTGGCCTCCATCAAAGGAACCCACAAAGTCTGGGTACCTCTAGAATCCCTAGGATGTTGGAAAAAAAGGACGCAAATTTGGCGTGGTTAGCTTATGTGGACAAAACGTTATGAGGGCCTAAGCGAGAACTATTCCAAATAGGCAAAAAAAGGACTCGCACAGAAGGGGGAAAAGGCCTGGCAGCGAAGGGGTTAAATCAGAGCGCGCACCTCACGCTGCACAGAACGCTGGGATGCTGTTGGTATTTGTGAGAGGCCCCTTGATTTCATTGAGCCTGGGGTGGGACTACATCCCCCAGGCTCCTTTTCAACTTTACTGGGCCTTTAATCAGAGCGCTCACCCCACGCTGCACGGGACGCATGCCCGGACGAAGTCATCACCCAATAGAGGCCGGGCTGGGCTAATCCCTACCCGTGAGAAGTAAGTACACTGAGGATTTCTAACTGGTACTTAAGGATGCATTATACCATTTCTTTGTGCTGCCTATAATGGGGAAAGCTACAGACTTTGCTGCCTCTCTGAGTGGTACAAAAAAACAGCAAAAACGATCAAGCAATCAAGTAAGTACAGGTATTACTAAAGATTTGAGCCCCCTATATGCAATTGACTTATTATTCGAAGAGGTTGAGGCCATTTTAAAGAGTAATCCTCATCCATCGCCTCCTAGTAGTACAAGGAGGAAGAGCACACAGGCAATATATACCCCTGCTGAGACTAGTATGACTAAGGACCTTCATGCCCCTGGGGAAAATCCCTCGCATTCTCTTTTGGTACTATCTTGTAGTGACTTGGGAACTTTGGCAACATATCAGAGGGATGTTCTACCCAAGGGCGCTCAGATCTCCCCCCCGACCCGCTAAGCCCAGTTGTTAGGGTGGCTCCCAATATTTTGTGCTCAAATCAGTTTGGGCCACTGGCAGAGGTTGAAGATCCTCCTGCTAGTACTATATCTGATGTGGATGGCCCGCATTCACAGAGCAAAGGGATTGACTTAGCTATTTTCTTCCAGAAAGTGGATAAAGTAAAGTCCATGGTGTCATTACTAATTGAACTTATGAAGGAGAAACTAATGCAGAAAAGCAGTTGTAGATGTCTGCAGCACCATGAGGAGGCAAGAGGGGGTGGGAGTATTGTCCCGTTAGGGTCAGGGCCAGAAATAGACTCCTCTCCGTTAGTTACAACTTTGCCCCCACCCCCAGACAATCCAACTATATCCTGCATTGAGGATAATCAGCCAGTATTTGCTAAAGCATGGTGGAAGCATAATCAAGCAATCCAACAATAGGAACCACCAGGGATTCCATGCTTATGCTTCTGTTCAGTCACATCCTATCAATTATGGGCTTAGGAGGGAGGATATCTCCTTGCTCCCTGGCAGGGTGTCTAGTCCCCCTATATCTTCTATCCATCTTCCCAAACCTCACACTGATACTATTTTCAGTATGATCAGAGTCTGGGAATGGGATGTAACGACAGTACAATTTATATGACTGATGTGCCTAAGTTATTGCCAGGTGCTTTTGAAAATCATGAGTCCTTGACCAACAAAGCCAATCATTGGTTACGCACCCAGCGCAATTGTCTTTCAGTTATTCGTTCTGACATCGTTAAGGTGGATAGATGTAGTGCTTCAAGGTCAAAATATGATTTTACTTCTGTTTATTTTTCCGATAGGGCTATGGTGGAGCAAATTATGGATTTTGAAGCACGTACACATTATCTAAGGTCTTCGAGAGGGATTGGCATTAGTCTTGCTCTTTATCCTCCTTGCACTCGTTCTATGAGAAACCCTGTCCCCTTCTCGATTGTGAATCACATGTGGAACTCAAAACCCCTCCTATATCGACAGTTACTGAATGACTAAATGTTGATCAGGAAGTGCTTCTGGGGGTATTTAAAGGGGTCATACACTCTGAGGGAACTGTTACTTCTATTGTTGGAACTGAGCTGCCTAATGCTGAAATATCTTTAATGTCATGGAATTTAGCTGGATTAGGTAGGAAACTGGGAGATCTAGAGTGGATTACCTATATTAATTGTCTGGATGTTTGTTTTTTCCAGGAAACCTGGGCTGAGGAACAGATCTATATGCAAGGGTTTACTGCGTATAGCATCCCAGCCCAACCTCCAGCGAAGGGTTTAGGTCATGCAAAAGGAGGTCTATTGATGTTATTAAATAAGAAGTTACATTCTGTCCATTCACCACTAAAAATAGATTCAGTGGATATAATGGGAATTCAACCATTCTATCGTGATTTTAATATTATTTTAATTAATGTTTATGCCCGCTCGGTCTCCCGGGGATCTGAGTCTCAGACTTTAGTTCAATTGTTTGAATTCTTGGATTCCCTGCTCCCCTCGATCCTGCTAGTAATAGGAGGTGATTTGAACTGCACCTTTGAACCCTCTATCCTGAATAATGGTTTAACGGATGAAGAAGATGAATTGTGGGGAATCCCGCAATTAATTAATACTTGTCAACGCACCCGTTCCTGTGTGGCCTCCCAGTTGGCCACATTATGTCTAAAATATGGACTTAGGGCCTGTAATGTACGTACGCCCTCAGATTTAAATATGGCGCCCACATTCAAAAGAGGCACTTCCTCTAGGACTATTGATTATTTCTTAGTGGATGATAGGTTGTGGCCTTTATTAAAAGACATGAAGGTGGAACTTAGCTGTGAGAGTGACCATAATCCTTTGCTTCTTACCTTGTGTGGGGATGTATTTAGGAGATCACTACACGTTCAATGTACAGTGGTCCGTACACCACTGTTGAGTAATAACCACACAAGAGTTGGTTGGCCGGAGGTATTGTCCAACCCCTATTTAATAACTGGGATTTATGATCGATCTTTCATTGATGAGATAGCAGTTTATGAAGAAAATGAAGTTAGCAATTTTCTCATTCTTAGCATTCATAAACTACTGCTGAAGAAACTGCAGAGTTTCTTCTATGAAAACAACTCCCCTAAATCTTTAGTTGCTAATACAACGACTACTAATGTATGGTTTAATGAGGATTGTGCAAAGGCTAAGTCTGCATTAAAAACTGCAATCATGAATGGTTCCCTGGGGGAGATCCAATTAACTAGATGTATATATATAAAAAGGCCACAATGCAAGCAAAGAAGTTATGAGAAGACTCTATTTGGCAGGACTTGCTTGCTGCAACTAAATCAAATAAGAACTCGTTATTTTTTTGGAGCTATTATCCAAGAGAGAAAGAGGGAATAAGAGCAGCATTAGGAATCATATGCAAACTGAGACTTGGGTGATTAATTTCACCCAACTTTATGCTGCTCCCCCTAATCCATCAAATAGTAGTTTTGGTGATCTAGCCCCCTTATCACCACCTACCTTTAGCAATTGTTCTGACTTACCTTGCCTGTATACTTATACCTCAGTAGATTGTATTTTCTTTTCCTTAGAAGAAACATTAGGGCCCGTATTTATACTTTTTTAGCGCCGCATTTGCGCCGCTTTTTGGCGCAAAACGGCGCAAACCCACAAAATACAATGGTATTTTGCAAGTTTGCGCCGTTTTTGCGTCAAAAAACGACGCAAATGCGGCACAAAAAAAGTATAAATACGGGCCTAGGTGCGATTAATTCTTTAAAATCAGGTAAGGGTCCTGGCCCAGGCAAGATACTGGGAGATTTAAATAAATCTGAACCAACTATCAGGTCCTGGTATATAAATCTGCTTTCGAACAAAATTGCTGCAGGTGGTGCAATTCTGAGTACTTGGAAAGGTGCCGAAATAATTCAAATTTAAAAAAAAGGTAATGCAAAACTGCCTGTTAATTATAGACCTATTAGCCTCATTGATAATTTACAGAAAATCTTTGCCAAACAGCTTCTGGAGAGACTAATAACTTGGGTACAAGATCAACAGTTTCTTTCCCCATTGTAGCTGCGCTTTCGTCCCAAAACTAGTACGATACATCAGGTATTTAGACTGGTGCTTCTATACTGGAAGTATGTAGTCCTTGCCCAGAAACCCTTATAAGTTGTCTTTGTGGACCTACGATCAGCCTTTGATCTGGTCCCGAGAGAGAAGCTATGGGAAGTATTAATTAGGTTGGAAATTCCACTTAATACAGTTGATCTCCTACGGCGGCTACATGAGAACACCTATACTCAAGCGAGATGGGGTAATCAAGGAGAGTTGACAGGAAAAATCCCTATTCAGAGGGGAGTACGTCAGGGTTGTGTCTTGGCCCCGTTTTTATTTACTTTATTTATCAATGAGGTGGTACCAATATTGTTTTCTTGCCAAAATGACGCTCCAACATTGAATGCTCAGAAGATCCCTATCTTACTTTTTGCCGATGACTCACTCCTTATTTCCAAGACCCGATGGGTCTTCGAATTCTTGTTGATCGATTTAAATCTCAACAACATGGCCCTCATTACCACCCTGTAACGCTGTACATCCCTCATTACAACCCTGGTGGTAAATCCTGCTTACCGCCGTGCTGAAGGCCGGCAACATACCGTGGCAGCTGCAGAAATCTGCTACAGGTATTACAACCCACTTCTCGGAATCTGCCACAATACAGACACCCACACATCTCGGCCACACCAAAGGTCAGTGATAAACTGGCAATAGCAAAACCTACACTGTCACGCCAACAAGAATACACACACACTGTCACGACCCATGAATCAACGTGGTGGTCTTTCAATCGCAGTAACCCATTGGTGGTACACACCGCCGCACTCAAAATACACACACACTTACAAAACACAACAACATTGGACAATTCGAAATACACACACCTGATACACATACACACACCACACCCACACACTCACACCACTACAAAACACACACCCACATTACCCACAAACCCTTACAACAAATTTTGTTTGAAAAAGCAGAGAGAGAGAGAGAGAATAGCAAACACAACACCAGCATCCACAGGCACACCACAACATTACTTACACAATATCCACGCACCTCAAACAACACACCCCAACACAACACATCACACAGCTCAACAAACATCACCTCACACTTCACCCACACCACACTATGGCACCTCAAAGACACCCCAGGTTTTCTGAGGAGGAGCTCAGGGTCATGGTGGAGAAAATCATCCGGGTAGAGCCACAGCTATTCGGATCACAGGTGCAGCACACCTCCATTGCTATGATGGAGCTAGCTATGGTGGAGAATCGTCGACAGGGTTAACGCAGTGGGACAGCATCCCAGAACACGGGATGACATCAGGAAGAGGTAGAATGACCTATGGGGGAAAGTGCGTTCAGTTGTATCCAGACACCAGATTGCTGTACAGAGGACTGGCAGTGGACCCCACCTCCTCCCCCACAACTAACAACATGGGAGGAGCAAGTCTTGGCAATACTGCATCCTGAGGGCCTCGCAGGAGTAGCAGGGGGACTGGACTCTGGTAAGTCAAATCTTTACTACTATATCCTCCACACCCTACCTGCATGCCATCGCATACCCCCACCAACCCCCTCACCCTATCACTCCAACACCTCACATATGCCCCAATACTACAACCCACACATCTTAAAACCAAGCCCTGCATGCAGCACCAAAGCATGGACACCCATTGCCAAAGCATGTCCAGTACAGATACCCACACAGACCCCAAAACACTAATCACACAAGGGCAAAAACAATAATGCAAGCGCAAGAGTAGGGGGTAACTCACCCAATGCACAAGATGGCACACACAGATACTAAAACTCTGCATTTACACCCCAACAAGACCCATACCCAAAGTCATTGGGCAGGAGATGCCAGACATATTCAGTCCCCCCACAGAAGAGGCCCACAGTGATGACAGCAGCTCTGCACGCCTGGATCAAGATGACCAGCTGGGCCCATCAGGGACCTCTGGACAGTCGGTTCCCCTGCCACAGTCACAAGCCATCACAGACCCTCCCCCTCAGGAAACACCACCACAGCATCCACCCAGCGGGCCCATGCCACTGTCACCAGGACACGTCAATCAGCAGTGTGTCCACCACTACAGGGACCCCAGGCAAACCCACCAACCCAAGACAATCAGGGACCTGGGGTCAGTGGCAGTGGGCACACGGTTCAGGGGACAGAGGCACAGGACAACAGGGAAGCTGGAAGGACTGCTGTGCGACAGGGGGAGGACAGGCCCAGGGAACCCACTCTCCACGAGGCACTTTGCAACATCATGGGATCATACCACCATTCCCAGGAGACCATGGGCACGGTACCTGCCAAGTTTCAGGAGACCCAGCGGCTTCAGGAGGAACACTACCTTGGGATCAGGGAGGACTTGAAGTCCATTAACACCACCCTGGTCACCATTGCAGGGGTGCTGGCAGACCTGGCCAACACCATGAGGGACACAGTGGGACACAAATGGGCCCCTGACACTAGCCTGGACAATAAACAGCCCTCCACCTCCACCAGCGCTAGTGGCAGGAGGCACCACCACAGGAACAACAGGCCACCAGCACCCCAAACCCTGCAGAAGGAGAACCACCCCGCAAACGGTCCCTGAGATCCAGGAACAAGACAAAGAACATTGCCAAGACCCCCGCCAGGAAATAAGATCCTCCTGATTGTCATCCTTCTGTCCCACTTTCTCACCCTGTCCACCTTAAACTGCCATTGCTCCACTTCATATGCCCCCATGGACAATGTACCTGTGAGACCAAGAAACTGAACTCTACCATGGACATTCCACCACCATCACTACAGCCCATCGGACACCCCCTCCACTTATTAGCACAGAAATAAACACCCTTGAATCACAGATCTATCTGGTGGCAGTCTGTACTTTCACAAATGTGTAATTGCAACCTCTCTGAAATATAGCAATGTCAATGTTCATGTTCACATGCCAATGTTACACAGTTGTTGGGCAGCAGTAAACATAGCAGAGGGCACAAAGTGGGACCCAGATCTGTGAAATGAAAAGACAGAGTGACAGGGTCCATATACACAGGTAAAAAGGGAGACTTATCTCATGTCCTACAGTAGTATGAGATGTGTGAAGCAGTGCCATCCTCTTACCTGTGTCCCACTGGAAGTATTGCATGATGATGTTGCTTCTGTTGTCTATATCTTCTTTTTCAGCCTCCTCTTCTTCACTGTCCAATGGCTCCACAGCTGCCACATGACCAGCATCAGGCCTATCCTCCTGCAGAAAAGGCACCTGGCGTTGCAAAGCCAGGGTGTGCAACATACAGCATGCCACAATTATCTGGCACACCTTCTTCGGTGAGTAGCATAGGGAGCCACCTGTCAGATGGAGGCACCGGATTCTGGCCTTCAGGAGGCCGAAGGTGCGCTCTATTATCGTCCTAGTTCGCCCATGTGCCTCATTGTAGCATTCCTCTGCCCTTGTCCTGGGATTTCTCACTGGGGTCAGTATCCATGACAGGTTGGGGTAAACAGAGTCACCTGAAAATATCGAGGGACAACTGTTAGACGTCCTCCAACCAGTATGTAATCTCCCATACCCAAACACCTATTTAAACTGGTTGGGAACCTTGGGCTCACATATTAGCCACACACTGTGCCTCTGGAGTTGCCCCATCGCATAAGGGATGCTGCTATTCCTCAAAATGTAAGCGTCATGCACTGAGCCAGGATACTTGGCATTCACATGGGAGATGTACTGGTCTGCCAAACACACCTTCTGCACATTTATAGAATGGTAGCTTTTCTGGTTTCTATACACCTGTTCATTCCTGTGGGGGAGGCAAATGCCACATGTGTACCATAAATGGCACCAATGATGTTGGGCATATGTCCCAGGGCATACAAGTCACCTTTCACTGTGGGCAGATCCTCCACCTGAGGGAAAGCGATGTAGCTGCACATGTGTTTCAGAAGGGCAGATAACACTCTGGACAACACGTTAGAGAACATTGGCTGTGACATCCCCGATGCCATGGCCACTGTTGTTTGAAAAGACCCACTTGCCAGGAAATGGAGCACTGACAGGACCTGCACTTGAGGGGGGATTCCTGTGGGATGGAGGATAGCTGACATAAGGCCTGGCTCCAACTGGGCACACAGTTCCTGGATTGTGGCATGATCAAGTCTGTAAGTGATAATGATGTGCCTGTCTTCCATTGTTGACAGGTCCACCAGGGGTCTGTACACCAGAGGATGCCGCCATCTCATCACCTGCCCCAGCGGTTGTATCATTGTGGAGGAGTTGGAGAAACTGGTGGATGGGGTCCTCCCCCAGTACACGGTTCTCTACGGTCCTCCAGACAAACAGGTGAGTGAACCGTGTGCATGGTGGATGGGACATGATTGTATGGAGTGTCGTGGATGGAAGAGATGGGGGGGACAGGCCAGCATGTGAGGATGGTGAGTGTATGTTTTTCTGGGACAGGGTGGGAGGTTTGTGGCCAATGTGTGAGAAGAACTGTACAGGGGAGTAACATCCAGCGCCCACCAGAAGAAGGGTATTTGGCGTGCCATCGCCAAGGGAGTGCGGACCCTGGGGGTCCACCATAGACAGAGCACCCACTGCCTGAAAAGATGGGAGGACCTGCTCCGCTGGAGCATGGCCTCCCAACGTGGAAGGGGTGCCCGTCGCACCATGACCCCACTGATGTACCTGATCCTGGTGGTGGCATATCCTGAGTTGGATGGGCGCGTGAGGGGATCACAGCAGCCATAAGGGGGTGAGTACACTCTCATTCAGCTGACTCTGCACGCTTGACGAGGTGTCTGGGGAGGTGGGCTGTGGGTTCCCTTAGGCCAGGGCAGACGCCCAAAGGTAGATCCAATGATTTGCCGGCTCAGTCCCACTCCAACCCCAAAGGTGGTATTTGTCCTCTACACCTAGTCAGGCTCCTATGGGTTCCAGCTGTGCATGAAATGGGTCTAGACAGAGCCCCCCATGGGCATGTGCTTTTCCCCTGCACTGTTAGTGCATGGCTTTGTGTATACGGCTGCTCCCTGTGTGTTGTGTCCGCCAACGGTAGTGGTGTTGCGGCATTGACCATGTATCTCCTCTGTCTTTCCCCCCCTTTTTGTTTTGTCACCCTGTCCTTGTGTGCATTAGCATCATCTGGCAGAGGAGCATTGGCACCGGAGCAGGAGGGAGCTGCAACCAACATGGCCCTGGAGGGTGAATTAACGGAGTCAGAAGGCACCAGTGGGATGGAGGGCGAGGGGAGCTCCATGAAGTGGACAGGAGCAGACACCAGCGACAGTGACTCCTCCTCTTATGTGTGCTCCCTTGTGGTGGTGGGCACCTCTGTGCCCCCTGCAAAAACAGGTTCAGCCGCCACCCCCCTACCAGCAGCCCCTCATCGAGTTTCCCGTGCCCGCTCACCCAGGAGGATGGGCATCTCCTTCGCCCCAGGCACCTCAGGCCCTGCCCCAGTCAGCCCTGCTGCCCTCAGTGAGGAGGCTATTGACCTCCTGAGATCCCTCACTGTTGGGCAATCAACCATTCTGAATGCAATCCAGGGTGTTGAGAGGCATTTGTAGCAAACAAATGCATACCTGGAGGGCATTCATTCTGGTGTGGGGGCCCAACAGAGAGCATTTCAGGCTCTGGCCTCAGCACTGATGGCAGCCATTGTCCCTGTGTCCAGCCTCCCCCTCCAACTTCCTCTACCCAGACCCAATCCCCTGTACCTCAGTCTATCCCAAGCACACCATCAGACCAGCATGCACACTCATCAATACACAAGAGTGGACATGGCAAACATAAGCACTCACACCAGCACCATCCCCATGCAGACAGACCAACATCCACTGCCTCCAATGTGTTCCCCTCCTCCACGTCCTCCTCCTCCCTCCTTGTCACGTCTCCACTCACACCTGCATGCACTACATCTTCATCCACTACCTCCATCACCAGCACGACCATCACCACACACCGCTCACGTGCAATCACCACCCCACTACCATTCACACATACCCTGGGTCTTCTCCCAGTGTGTCTGTGAGCCCTCCTCCCAAAGTACACAAACGCAGGCACACACCCACCCAACAGCCATCCACCTCACAACAGCCTCCGGCCCATGCACCTTCACCCAAATTCAGCAGACGTACACCTCCTACAACCACTACCTCTTCCTCCACTCCCAAACCCCCTCCATCTTCCCATCCCAGTGTGTCTAAGAAACTCTTCCTGGCTAATATTGACCTCTTCCCTACACCTCCCCCCCCATCCTTCCCCTAGGGTCAGGATGTCCAGGTCCCAGCCCAGCACTGTGGCCTCAGCAAGTCCTGTCACATCGTGGGCAGCACCCATCAGGGCTGCCAGTGTGCCAACTAGCGAGGCCAAGGATCAGCCCATTCCACCACCTGCCAAGGTGAAGGAGGTGTCCACATGCCGTAGGGAGAAGCCACACCAACATCCAAGCAAGGGCTCCACCAAGCCAAAAAGGGGCAGTGCCAAGGGACTGGCAGCAACATCAAAGGTGGGGAAGGGACACAAGGGGCAGGGCAAGTCAGGACAGGGCACGGAGCCTCCGGCTGAGGGACCAGAGTCACCCCTTCTGGCAACCAGAACAGCAACCTGTACGGCGGTGGACATCGCCACCTGTACCGCCACCTGCACGTCTGCTGCCTCAGCAACAGTCCCCAGGATCATCCCCAGTGGGCAGCCATGCGAGGCTGCAGGAGAAGTCCTGCTGTGTCCCTCCACATGTGCTGACACATTCACCACCGCCAGCGTCTCCGCCACAAACACTGCCACAACCACCACCACCAGCCCCGCGACGTGCTCTGACAGTGCCACCACAGCTGAAATGGCTATCATCCCCAGGGGCCAGCCGTCCAAGGCTGCAGGACACATCCTGGACCCTGCACAGCATACATGAGGCACAACACCCAGCACTGTTTGTACCTGCAGGTGGCAGGCGAAGTCGCAGCAGGGTGGAGTGTGTCTCTGCCTCCATAGAGTATCATGCTACCTGTTCCCAGGCAATCTTGTGGCACACACACCCAGGTGAGGGAATGGGACCTGCCACACTGCATGTGAAGCACTCTGGGCACAATGCCCCCTCCAGAACCAGTGGAGAAAAGCATCCACTACCCCAGTCCTTGGCAGGATGAAGCACTCTGGGCACAATGCTCCCTCCAGAACCAGTGGAGAAAATCATCCACTACCCCAGTCCTTGGCAGGATGAAACACTCTGGGCACAATGCCCCTTCCAGAACCAGTGGAGACTGACATCCGCTTGAGAGACTGTGTCTTTGCACTCCCCAGGATATAGCAGTGGGCAAACCACCCACTGGAGAGACTTGAGAGGCTGTGACTTTGCACTCCCCAGGATAAAGCAGTGGGCAAACCACCTACTGGAGAGACTAGAGAGACTGAGGCTTTGCACTCCCCAGGATATAGCAGTGGGCAAACCACCCACTGGAGAGACTTGAGAGACTGCGACTTTGCACTCCTGAGGATAAATCAGTGGGCAAACCACCGACTGGAGAGACTAGAGAGACTGTGGCTTTGTACTCCCCAGTATAAAGCAGAGGGCAAACCACCCACTGGAGAGACTTGAGAGACTGTGGCTTTACACTCCCCAGGACCAAACTGTGGACATGGAGCCCCCTCGTGGAGCAGTGCCGTCGTCCGTTCATCCGGCTGAGGTGCCCGCCTCCCCCTGAGGTGCCTGTTTATTTTTCATCTGATGCCCCAGCAGTGTTCTCTCCATTTCGAGTCAAGTATCATGTGTGGGCTTCGCCCATGCATTGTGGGACCACTGGACCACTGGTCCACGGGCAATGATTTCATTACTATCCAGACTTGTGTAGTTGGTGTACATATTTGTATATACTTATGATTTTAATTTTGGCCTATCTGATTTTTCTATGATTACACTCGTTACAATCATTTCATTTGGTCCTTGCGTTATTCCAGGGGGTGAAGGGTGTAAATGTAATGTTGATGCATGTATTTGTGTGTATGGTGTTATGGGTGAGGGTGGGGGTGGGGGTGTTGCGTGTGTGTGTCATTCTCTTTTCCCTCCTCTCCTCCCCTCTGTGCTAGGTGCAGTACTCACCGTGGTCGTCGCCAGCGTCTTTGCTGCTCCTGATAGAAGAGGAGGTAAACCAACACGGGCAGGACCTGTAACTCAGGCTCCATGGCGTCCTGGTTCCTCACTGGGTGTTGAGAGGTGAGTGGTTTCCGTTCCAAAGACTGTTTCCGCCGTACTTTTGATGGCGTTGGTACCGCCCTGGAAAAGCTGGCGGATTGGTGCCTTGTAATACAGTGGGCTGTACATTGTGTTCCACCTATCTGTTGGCGGTTACCGCCGCAGTGTTTGTTTCTACCGCCGTGGAGGTCAGAGTGTTAAAGTGTCTGTCTATGTTGGCGGTTTCCACCATGGTCGTGATTCCATTTTTTTTTACCTCCGGCCTGTTGGCAGTCTTACCACTGCTTTAACATCGACCGCCAGGGTTGTAATGAGGGCCTATGGCTTGGAGCTGATTGTTAACAAAACTAAGTTAATGGTGTTTGGCCCAGGTTTTCGTGGGAAATGCACCATTAATTTAGATGGGATCCCACTAAATCGGGTTAGCGCAATAGATTATCTAGGCGTGAGGATATCAAGCAATTTGCATTGGGAGGATCAGATTGACAAGAGTGTGGTGCTCCTCCAGAATAGAGCAGCCGCACTTTATTTAACTCAATGACCTTAAGCAATGTAAAACACAGCAAGCGAGACAAAGGTTTTGAGTGAGGGTGTGGTAAAAGCATATTAAAAGAATAGATTAAAAGCATTCTTCTGTGTGACTGTTATTTTACAGTTATCTGAATATAAAAACATATTAAAAACATTGAAGCCAAAGTATGTGAGGAACATCAGAGAACATCTGGCACCTTTTACTGAAATTAGGGTTAATAATTGCTTTTCACTCTTCAGATTACCATCCCTGGTCAGTAATTGCCCCATGTAATGTGTGACCATTGATCCAGCTGTGGCTTTTAACCAAAAACACTTTGACCCATATTTGTGGAAAAGTGGCACATCACCTCCCTGGGGCTAAAATCATAATATGTGCGGGGGCCACTTGGCCTCCCGGAGAATGCTACCTCCCAAGAGCACTAAACAAATTTGATGTGGGGGGCGCATGGCCCCAAAGCAGCCCCAGAGGACACCCTCCCTCCCCCCGGGGCTTAATTATAAATTCATGCGAAGGGGGCACAGCTTTTTGTTCAAAAATGGTTCAGTTTTAGTTTTAAGTACATTATAGATGTAGTCATGATTGGTGTAATAATATCTGGGTAATTAGCAGTGCATGGTGAGGGCGCGAGTTACAGTTACCGTAGGGCTCGAGTTATAGTTATTTGAAATAACTCTAACACTAACTGCATCATTTCTATGTTTTATAAATATATATATATGTACATATGTATATGTATATATATATATATATATTCATTTGAGGTGAGCAGAATCAAATCGGTGTCACTGGTGTTGTAGGTGCTCTCTATAGGTGTTCTTCTCCACTTAAATTTGAGAACTACCCAGAGTTACTTTCTTCCTTTTCTGCATAATTTATACAACATTCTAAGCCTTATAGGGTATTGTTTTGATTTAAAGCAGATGCTCCCTTTGTTTCAGGACAAAGTTACACCTCTCTGAAGAGCAAAACAACAAGAGCAAAACCTGTGTCAAGGGTTTCTTTTGTTTATTGCAGGGTTGCTTGGATGGTGTTTTATCAATCCAAAGATGTAATACTATGCCTAGAGTGGTAAAAGGCTTATGTTATTTTTCAGTTCAGCACACATGACACTAGCTAATCCTATGGTTAACGACTTGGCTGTAAAAATGGCAGAAAACGTTGTCAATTTTCAGCTCAGGGGATATCAATATGCTCATTCTATGCCTACAAACTTTCCCAGAGAAGCAGGGATTTGAGGTGAGCTGATTCAGTGTTGCTGATGTTGCAGTGTGCATATAGGTTCTGTTCTCTACTTTAATTTAGGAGTTACCCAGAGTTCCTTGCTTTCTTTTTTGTGCACAAACTCACATCCACACACTCTGTATTTGGTCAATGAGGGTGCAAAGAAAAAGGGGGGTCCCAAAACACGCTTGAAATCCAATGCATTTCACATGAACTTACATGTTTCATTTTGCAGTAAAACAGCTGCAAAAATTGTATTAAACTTTCATAACAATGTACACAGGCTATGTAGATGTTTCTTTTTGCTATTGCAAGAGATGTAATGAAGTGGTTATTAAGTTATAAGGGCCAACAACTTAGTGATATCCTGTAGCACAATACTAATAAAAGAAGCGAGGAAGCCCAAACAATTACCTAGACTGCATATGTAAAGTTTCAGATTTACTACATGAACAACTGGAAGACTTGTATATGGTCACATGCTAATGGAAACCTATAAACAAATGCATAGCAAATAAAATACATCTTGATCTACATAAGTTTTCTTGGCATACTCTTTGGCTCACAAAATAAAACTGTGCCCACCAGCGAAACAAAAGCCATCTTCCTTATGTACTAATGTGCAACAGAATGGAAACGTGACTTAGCAGAGAGCTACACAAACTACTATATGGAGGACATGATAATTAGTCATTAGGAAAAAATACTATTCTTAATTTTTATAACAACGGTTGACTTTCCACCCACTTGATGAATCACCAAAATAATTTCAAAGACCTAAAGCATTTTCTACATTTTTAGACAATGTAATTTTTTGTGGTGAATCGTTAAGGGGGTGCAAAAAATAAAAGAGGTCCCAAAATTCATTTTTCCACCAATTAATTTTCCATAGACTGTTTTACTTGACGTAGCTTGAAAATGGCTGAATAGATCTATAAGAAATTTGGCAGGATTTTACTTTATGGTGCAAAGATGTTGCTTTGTAGGTAAGGCATTTAAGTAGGGTAGGAATTTTCTTTTTAAGTTACAAGGCATTTAAACTTAGTGATATCTGTCACTGCAGTACTTTCACCGAATTTCAAAAAATTTCGTAAAACTATTGTACTTGCCCGTAAACGTATTTAAAAATATGCATAAATTACCCTACCTCTTACCACTCTAATAAAATAGCAATAGGTAGGTACCTACTACTTACCTACATTTAAGGCCCTAAGACTGCACACAGCCAATAATTAGTAAAAACAATAAGGTTACCTTTTCATTCTCTAAAAAAGTCATTAGCCAATTATATAACCGCTTGTCATCGCTATGTACCACAGTATACCGCAAAGTTGTCACAGTATACCATGGCAGAAAATGTAAATACGGTGTAGCTTTATTATTGGATTTCATCATGTATGATGTTGCATAACCAACACATTACGTAAGCCAGATTTACAAAGCAAAGCAAGGCCACCAGACATGACCCTGTAATGATTGGTAAATCTGGAGAAATGCAAGGCAGCACAATTCACTGTTTTGCATTGCTCTGCACACCATAATCTACATCGCTACTGAATTCCACATACATCCATATGTTATGCCACCGTGGCCACTCCACTCTATGCTATTTCACTCTATGCCACTCCACTCTAAGCCTCTCCATCGTATAAGACTCCATTCCATGCCACTCTGGTCTACGCTTTACACTGTATACAATGCCACTCTAAGTGACTACACTCTATGCTCTTACACTCTACCTACCACCACTCTGTGTCACTTCAGTCTTCATCACTTCACTGTACACCACTTCACCTCCCACAACTCCAATATATGCAATTCCACTCTATGTCATTCTACTGTACCCTAGTCCGTACGCTCTTCCACTGTATGCCACTCTGCTATAAGCTACTCTACACTACTTCAGTGTATGCCACTTCACTCTATGCCACTACATTTTATGTTATTAAATTGGAAGCCATTGCAATGTATGCCACTATACTGTATGCTCTTACACTCTACCCCAGGCCACTTTATGCCTCTACAGTCTACACCACTCCATTATACACCATTCCACTATGCACTACTCCACAATACACTATTATACTCTACAACACTTCACTGTACAGCACTCGGCTCTAAGCCACTCCATTCTATGCTATTACATTGTAAGCATCTGCACTTTATTCCTCTTCAGTGCATGCCACTCACTGTATGTCACTCTACTATATGCTACTCTGGATTATGCTATTTCACTCTATGCCATTCCAATGTATGCTGGTCCACTCTATACTATTCCACTGTATGCCACTCCACTGTATGCCACTCCAGGCTATTCCCTTCTACTCTATGCTATTCCACTCTACTCTTTCTACTCTATGGCACTTCACTGTTCTCCACTCTATGCTATTTCAATGTACGCCACTCCACCCCACACTTATACACTGCACACAATTTCAATCTGTGCCGCTCTACTTTATGGTATTCCCCTCAACCCCATTCCACTGTATGCCACTCCTCTGTATGCTATCACACTCTACCACACCCCAAAGTACACAACTACAGTCTACACCACTTTACTGAACACCACTTCACTGTGCAATACTACACTGTACACTATTATACTTTATGCCACTCCACTGTATGTCAGTAGTGGCTTGCAGGGCGCTGATGGGGTGGGCGGCACCAGGGGGTGTGGGGGGGAGGTAAGAAATAAATATTAAATTAAAAAGAAATCACTTACCCTGTCCGCCAATGTTCTCGGCTCCTCTGCTTCCTCGCTGGCGCTGCAGGCAAAGGCTTCCAGACTGTTCAGGCTCTCTCCAGCCTGGCAACTGTGTGGTCATGTGTGTTTGGCCATCCCGAGACAGCCGGCCAAACACACATGTACTCTGAGGGGTCACTGCTCATCACCCCCTTGGCCCTGCCCCCTTTACCAGAAAACAATCATAAACAAAGTTTATGATTGTTTTCTGGTAAAGGTTTTGCAGTTGCCGCTGCTGGCGGGGGCGAAGCTCTTCCGCCCAAACTTTGGAGAAATGAATGCTGTACGGTACTACACTATACACTTTTGCACTCTATGCCATTTCACTGTGTGCCACTACAGTCTACATTACTCCACTCCACAATAATCCAGTTTATGGCACTCTACTGAATGCTACTCCACTCTACGCCACTCCAGTGTACTCTTCTCCACTCTATATAACTCCAGTCTATAAAACTATATTACACTAAATGCCACTCTGCTAGACTTTGCTCTACTCTATCCTTGTACACTCCACTGTCCAAATTGGTACTCATCTCCATGCCTGTACGCTCTACTCCACTTATGACAGTTTCCATTACTGTCAAGATAGCACTCCACTCTACTGTATGAGATGCCACCCCAGTTTATAACAGTTTCCTCAACTCCACACTATGCTACTTTAATGTATGCCACCACACTCTAGGGCAGAGGTGTTCAAACTGGGGGGTGGGCCCCCCTAGGGGGGCCTCAAGTGATCCCAGGGGGGGCCCCAGACTCTGGCCAAAATAAATATTATACAAATAACAGGCCTCTGTTTTAATCAGAAGCATGTTATTGCAGTTTTAAAAAGGTAACAGTACTTAACTGCAATGTTTAAATAGGTTTAGACATATTTAAACATTGCCATGTTTATAAAATAATTGTGAAAAATTCTGAGGGGGGCCCAATGATTTTTATTTTTCAACTGGGGGGGTGCGGCATTAAAAAGTTTGAAGACCTCTGCTCTAGGGTAATCCACTGTACCCGACTTAGCTCTATGCCAGTCCCCTGTACACCACTCCACTCTACAATACTCCAGTCTATGCCACTCTACTCTTCTTCACTTCACTGTACAGTAGTGCTCTGTATGCTATTCCACTGCATGCCACTCCACTTTATGGTAATCCACCCTGCACCACTACACTATATGCCACGCCACTCTAAACTGCTCAATTGTATGACACTCTGCTCAACTCTAAACAAATCCACTCTGTAAAAGTCTATCATATTTCATTGGACTCTATGACATTCTACTCCACTCTATCCTCGTACACTCCACTGTACAACCCTATGCTCCACTCTATGCCTGTACACTCTAATGTAGAACACTCTGGCCCTCATTACAACCCTGGCGGTCGGTGGTAAAGCGGCGGAAAGACCGCCAACAGGCCAGTGGTAAAAAAAATGGAATTATGACCGCGGCCAACATAGATAGCCACTTTAACATTCCGACCGCCACGGCGGTCACCGCCAACAGACAGGCGGGAGACAATGTACCACCCATACCATTATGAGAGGCCAATCCGCCACCTTTTCCAGGGCGGATTCAACGCGAACAAAAACATGCCGGAAACTGGACTTGGAAGGGAAAACTCTCACCTCTACACACCCCACGAGGAACCAGGACGCCATAGAGCCCGAACTCCATATTCTACCTGCGATTGTCTTCCTGCCCCTCTACCAGGAGCACGACCGATGGCGGCGATGAACACGGTGAGTACTGCACCTACGACACAGGGTAGGGGGAGGGAAAAGAGAGTGACACACACATGCAACACCCTCACACACCACAACACACACACGAATACATGCCGAAACATTACATTTACCCCCCCCAACCCACCCTGGAAGAACGCAAGGACAAAAGGAAATGATTTAAACGATTGTAATCAGGAAAAATCCATTAATCAAAAATATATATACACTATTAACAAATATGTACACCAAGAATTCAAGTCCATGTACTGCACATACATAGTCCGTGGACCACTGGGCCCAAAATGCATTGGCTAGGCCCACACTCAGTACCCGATCCAAATGTAGAGAACACTGCAGGGGCATCAGATCGAACTAAAACAGTCACCTCAGGGGGAAGGGAAGGGGGGGCACCTCAGCCAGATGAGTGCACGACGCCAGCTCCACGAGGGGGATCCATGCCCATTGATGTATCCTGGGGAGTGCAAAGCCACAGTCTCTCAAGTCTCTCCAGTGGGTGCTTTGCCCACTGCTTTATCCTGGGGAGTGCAATGCCACAGTCTCTCAAGTCTCTCCAGTGGGTGGGTTGCCCACTGCTTTATCCTGAGGAGTGCAATGCCACAGTCTCTCAAGTGGATAACAGTCTCCACTGGTTCTGGAGGGGGCATGGTGCCCAGAGTGATTCATCCTGCCAAGGACAGAGGTAGTGGATGTCTTTCTCCACTGGTTCTGGAGGGGGCTTTGTGCCCAGAGTGCTTCCTTCTGCCAAGGACAGAGGTAGTGGATGCCTTTCTCCACTGGTTCTGGAGGGGGCTTTGTGCCCAGAGTGCTTCATCCTGCCAAGGACAGAGGTAGTGGATCTGACACTCCACTGACGGTGGGGCAACATGGAAGCTGTCCAGGCCCCTGGAACTGACCACCAGCCTCGTCCGGTTGACCACTGGGGATGGCAGCCATGTCTGCGGTGGTGCCACTGGCACAGGCTGTGGCGTGGCCTCTGGCGGTGCTGGCGGCGGCCTCAGAAGCGGCAGTGCTTGCGGCGCTCATTGGGCAGCGGTGCTGGTGGGGGGCTCACTGAGCGTGCTGCTGGCGGCGGTGTCCTGTGCGGCGGTGCTAGTGGGGGGCTCACTGAGCATGCTGCTGGCGGCGGTGTCCCTGGCGGCAGTGCTAGTGGGAGGCTCACTGAGCGTGCTGCCGGTGGCGGTGTCCTGGGCAGCCGTGCCCGCCCAGGCGTTGCATGTGGCGGTGCTGGTGGCGATCTTGTCCGCCTTGCAGGTTGGCGGCAACTTCCCTTTTTTTCTCTGCCCCTTCCCCACCTTTGATGGTGGCGCAGCTGTCTTGCCACTCCCAACTGCTGTCCTGGCTGAGCCCTTGGTGGCAGGTGTTTTGGCCTTTTCCCTCCGGGATGTGGGCAACTTCTTTTGTTTTGGAGGTGGGGGAATGTCCTTGGCCTGGCTCCTTGGGACACTGGCTGCCCTGGCTGCCCTGCTGCTTGGCGTACTCCAGAAGCCGGTTACTGCAGGCACCACTGTTTCCGGTGATGTGGTGGCTGAGGTGCTGGGTTGGGACCTGGAGAGGCGGGCCCTAGGGGACGGAAGGGGTGTGGGAGGTGAAGGGAAGAGGTCAAGGTTTGGCAGGAAAAGTTTTTTAGACACACTGGGATGGGTAGATGGAGGGGGTTTGGGAGTGGATGAAGAGGTAGTGGTTGTAGGAGGTGTTTGTTTGCTGACTTTGGGTGAAGGTGTATGGGCTGGAGGCTGTTGTGAGGTGGATGGCTGTTGGGTGGGTGTGTGACTGCGTTTGTGTAATTTGGGAGGAGGGCTCACAGACACACTGGGAGAGGACACAAGAGATGTGTGAATGGTAGTGGGGGTGGTGAGTGCACGTGAGCGGTGTGTGGTGATGGGCGTGCTGGTGATGGACGTAGTGGCTGGAGATGTAGTGCATGCAGATGTGAGTGAGGACGTGACAGGGAGGGAGACGTGGAGGAGGGGGACACAGTGGAGGCAGTGGCTGTTGGTATATCTGCATGGGTATGAGGCTTGCGTGAGTGCCTGTGGGATGTGTGGTGCTTATGTTTCCCTGAGCTTCCCTTGTGTGTAGACGTGAGTGTATGCTGGTCTGATGGTGTGCTTGGGATAGGCTGAGGTACAGGTGTTTGGGTCAGGGTGGAGGAAGTTGGAGGGGGGAGGCTAGAGACAGGGACAATGGCTGCCATCAGTGCTGAGGCCAGAGTCTGAAAAGCTCGCTGATGGTCTGCCTGACCAGAATGAATGCCCTCCAGGTATGCATTTGTTTGTTGCAACTTCCTTTCTACACCCTGGATGGCATTCAAAATGGTAGACTGCCCAACAGTGAGGGACCTGAGGAGGTCAATGGCCTCCTCACTGAGGGCAGCAGGGCTGACAGGGGCTTAGGTGCCTGGGGCGAAGGAGATGCCCACCCTCCTGGGTGAGCGGCCACATGGCAAACACTGAGAGGCTGCTGGGAGAGCGGTGCTGGTAGGGGGGTGGCGGCTGTACCTGTAGATGCGGGGGGCACAGAGGGGCCCGCCACGCAAGGGAGCTCCCATCAGAGGAGGAGTCAGTGTTGCTGGTCTCAGCTCCTGTCCCCACCGTGGAGCTCCCCTTGCCCTCCATCCCACTGGTGGCTTCTGACTTCGTTGCCTCGCCCTCCAGGGCCATGTTGGATGCAGCTCCCTCCTGCTCCGGTGCCACTGCTCCTCCGCCTGATGATGCTAATGCACACAAGCACAGGGAGACCACAAAAGGGGGGGGGAACAGAAGAAAGACATGTTGAGTGCATGCAATACTGCTACCGTTGATGGACACTACACACACAGAAGCCCCCTGCACTATGCCGTGCACTTGGAGTTCCCTAATTAATCCCAAGGACATGGGTTACAAGGCTGTGCCCGATTGCTGCACACATGGATGTCACAGGAGCCTGACTAGGTGTAGTTGGCTCTGTACACAGGTGGGGTGGGGTGCCACAGGACCTGCCTTAAGAAGGGACCCTGCCTACTAATCTTGCCCTGGCCTAGGGGAACCCACAGCCCACCTCCCCCACTCAGACAGCTCCACCGTGCGCTGAATCAGCTGAATGAGAGTGTACTCACCCCCTTGTAGCTGCTGTGATGCCCTCAAGTGCCCATCCAAATCCTGGTACGCCACCGCCAGGATCCGGAACATCAGGGGGTCATGGTGTGATGGGCACCGCTGCTGGGCCTCCGCCGTCTTCTTGCTCCAGCGGCGAATGTCCTCCAATCTTTTCCGGCAGTGGGAGCACTGTCTGTGGTAGACCCCCAGGGTCCGGACTTCCTTGGCGATGGCACGCCAAATATCCTTCTCCTGGTGGGCGCTGACCTGCACGAATAGTACAGGGGAAAAGAAGAAGATATAAGAGCCCGCACCGTCACAGTCATTGGCCCGCATCCCTAGCCTTGCCATGTCGCACATGCACTCACCGTCGTTTCAAGCACGCCTCATTCTCCCCCCCTATTTTTCATCCACACCACTCCAAACAGCCATTGTCCATACAGCATGCTCAGAGTGTACTCACCTGTTTGTCTGGATGACCGTAGAGTACCGTGTACTGGGGGAAGACCCCATCCACTAGATTCTCCAACTCCTCTGTGCTGAATGCAGGGGCCCTTTCCCCAGACACACGAGCCATTGTCTCTTCCAGACTGTGGTCACAGCAGCACTTGCAGTGTAGGTCCTCTCCTGTCGAAGATCAGGTATCAAGTGATTGAACAGAGAGAAAATGGCGGTCACGTCTGCGGCGGTGCGTACCATCACCGCCGGCGTACATCGTCATTGGCTCCTGGGATCCATAGGGTCCAATGTTAACCAATGCAGGTTTGCACTGCGGTCTTCGACCACCTACTGCGACGGTGTACAATGCCAGTGCAATTACCTCATATCCCCTTGTCCCACCTTACAGGTCAGGCAGCCGCCATTTCAGGGGGCCACATGGCATTAATTTTAAATGCGTCACACATATCTAGGCCTTGATTATACACTAAGACAGCCATATGTCGATTTAAAAAAATGTTCCTATAAAGTTGTGTTTATGTACCTCAGTGTTGGTTGACTCTCTGCTCGCTGTTCTTCTCCTTAGAGCACGTCCGCTGGGGCAGGTGAGGAGATGGCGGCATCCTCCGGTGTACAGACCGCTGGTGGACCTGTCGACAATGGGGGAGTGACATGTGATCATCACCTACAGAATTGATTGTGCCACAATCCAGGAACTGTGTGCCCAGTTGGAGCCAGACCTGATGTCAGCTATCCGCCATCCCACAGGAATCCCCCCTCTAGTACAGGTGCTGTCAGTACTCCATTTCCTAGCAAGTGGGTCTTTTCAAACAACAATGGCCATAGCATCAGGGATGTTCCAGCCTATGTTTTCCAACGTGTTGGACAGAGTGTTGTCTGCCCTGCTGAAACACATGAGGAGCTACATCGTTTTCCCTCAGGTGGAGGATTTGCCTACAGTGAAAGGTGACTTCTATGCCCTGGGACATATCCCCAACATCATAGGTGCCATTGATGGGACACATGTGGCCTTGGTCCCCCCCGCAGGAGTGAACAGGTGTACAGAAACCGGAAGAGTTACCATTCTATGAATGTGCAGATGGTGTGTTTGGCAGACTAGTACATCTCCCTTGTGAATGCCAAATTTCCTGGCTCAGTACATGATGCTTACATTCTGAGGAATAGCAGCATCCCTTATGTGATGGGGCAACTCCAGAGGCACCATGTGAGGCTATTAGGTGAGGACATGGACCCAATACAGTGTGACTAGGTGTCTGGGTCTGGGGATGTCCCTAAGATTTAGTGTGTGTCTAACAGTGGTCCCTCGATATTTGCAGGTGACTCTGGTTATCCCAACCTGTCATGGCTACTGACCCCAGTGAGGAATTCCAGGACAAGGGCAGAGGAATGCTACAATGAGGCACATGGGCGAACTAGGAGGATTATAGAGAGGACCTTTGGCCTCCTAAAGGCCAGGTTCAGGTGCCTTCATATGACAGGTGGTTCCCTATTCTACTCACCAAAGAAGATGTGCCAGATCATCGTGGCCTGCTGTATGCTTCACAACTTGGCTTTGCGACGACAGGGGTCTTTTCTGCAGGAGGATGGTCCAGATGGAGGCGTTGTGGCAGCTGTGGAGCCTGTGGACAGTGAAGATGAGGAAGCAGAAGAAGAGGACATAGACAACAGGAACACGGTCATCCAACAATACTTCTAGTGAGACACAGGTAAAAAGACAACACTGCCTGCTACATCTGTTTAATTCTTCTACCTCTCATCTGTCTGTCATTTTCGCACAGTGTATGGACCCTGAGTTGTCACTTTCCCTTTCGATTTCACAGATTTGGGTCCCACTGTGTGACATCTCCTTTGTTTCCTCATGGACTAGAGCTGTGTGACATAGGTATGTTGACTATACAATGGATACAGCATTTTTACACAGTTATTGCAAATACACATTTTCGAAAGCACAGACTGACTCCAGATAGTTTTGTGATTTAAGGGTGTTTATTTAAGTGCTAAATAGTGGAGGGGGTTGTAAAATGGTCAGGGGGATGGTGGAGGAATGTCCATGGCAGAGTCCAGTCTATTAGTCTCACAGGTGCAATGTCCAAAGTGGCAGAGGAAGTGGAGCTGGGGCATTTTAAGGATGGACATGGTGACAAAGTGGGACAGAAGGATGACAATCAGGGTGGTCTCATTTCTTGGCGGGGGTCTTGGCATTGTTCTCTGTCTTTGTCCTGGATCTCAGGGACCGCTTGCGGGGTGGTTCTCCATCTGCAGGGGGTGGGGTGCTGGTGTGGCGGTCCTGTGGCGGTGCCTCCTGTCCACTAGCACCGGCAGAGGTGGTGGGCAGTTCATCATCCAGGCTAGTGTCAGGGGCCCCTTGTTGTGCCCCAGTGTCCCTCCTGGTGTTGATGAGTTCCTTTAGCACCCCTCCAATGGTGCCCAGGGAGGAATTGATGGATTTGTGTTCCTCCCTGAACCCCAAATACTGTTCCTCCTGCAGCCGCTTGGTCTCCTGAAACTTGGCCAGTACCGTTGCCATCGTCTCCTGGGAATGATGGTAGACTCCCATGATGTTGGAGAGGGCCTCGTGGAGAGTGGGTTCCCTGGGCCTGTCCTCCCCCTGTCACACAGCAGCCCTCCCAGCTCCCCTGATTCCCTGCGCCTCTGACCCCTGAACCGTGTGCCCACTGCCACTGCTACCAGGTCCCTGGTGTTGTTGGGGTGGTGGGTTAGCCTGGGTTCCCTGTAGTGGTGGACATACTGCTGCTAGACGTGTCCTTGGGACAGAGTTATGGGCCCGCTGGGTGGGTGCTGTGCTGGTGTTTCCAGAGGGGGGAGGCTCTGTGGTGGCCTGTGCCAGTGTGAGGGGAACCAACTGTCCCGAGGTCCCAGATGGGCGGGGCTGGTCATCTAGATCCAGTTGGACAGAGCTGCTGTCATCACTGTGGGCCTTTTCTGTGGGTGGAGTGGACATGTCTGGACCCTCCTGTCCGGTGACGTTGGGTAGGGGTCCAGCAGGGGTGTAAAGGCATGATTATTGCATCTGTGTGTGCCATGGCGTGCAATGGGTGGGTGACCCTGTACCCCAGTGCTTGCAATCCTGTGTAGGGCATTGCGTGATAATGGTTTTCGGGGGTGTATGGGTATGTGCAGTGGCCATGCTTTGGTGATGGGTGTCCATGCTTTGGTGTTACATGCAGGGCTTGGGTTTGGGATGTG
Source organism: Pleurodeles waltl (assembly GCF_031143425.1). Classification (NCBI taxonomy): domain Eukaryota; kingdom Metazoa; phylum Chordata; class Amphibia; order Caudata; family Salamandridae; genus Pleurodeles; species Pleurodeles waltl. Next base: position 1,103,288,708 of record NC_090440.1, read on the forward strand.
TAGTTTGTGATATTGGGACATGCGTGAGGCGTTGGAATGATGGGGGTGAGGGCGAGGGTGGGGGTATGTGATAGCATGCAGGTGGGTGGGGGATGAAGTAGTGAAAGATTTGACTTACCAGAGTCCATTCCTCCAGCCACTCCTGCGAGGCCCTCAGGATGCAGTATAGCCAAGACCTTCTCCTCCCATGTTGTTAGTTCTGGGGGAGGAGGTGGGGGTCCGCCGCCAGTCCTCTGTACCGCGATGTGGTGTCTTGAGACCACGAAACTCCCCTTCCCCCGTAGGTCGTTCCACCTCTTCCTGATGTCATCCCGTGTTCTTGGGTGCTGTCCCACTGCGTTGACCCCGTACACGATTCTTCAACATAGCTCCATCTTCCTAGCTATGGTGGTGTGCCGCACCTGTGATCCGAATAGCTGTGCCTCTACCCGGATGATTTCCTCCACCATGACCCTGCGCTCCTCCTCAGAGAACCTGGGGTGTCTTTGCGGGGCCATGGGGTGGTGTGGGTGATGTGTGGGGTGGTGTGTGTTGTGATGTGTGGGATGATATTTAGAGGTGTGTTGTGTGAGGTGCTTGGATGTTGTGTGAGTGATGGTGTAGGGTGCCTGTGGATGGTATTGTTCTTTCAGGTGGTGTCTCTCTCTGGCCTTCCGTCGCAATTGTTGGCATAAGGGTTTGTGGGTGATGTGGGTGTGTGTTTCATATTGTATTGGGTGTGTGGAGTGGTGTGTGTATGTGTATCAGGTGTGTGTATTTGGAATTGTCCAATGTGGTAGTGTGTGTACCGCCAATGGAATACCGCGGTTGAAAGACTGCTGCGTGGATTCATGGGTCGTGATAGTGTGGGCATATTCCTGTTGGCGTGACGGTGTCGGCTTTGTTATCGCCAGTTTATCACTGACCTTTGGTGTGGCGGACTTGTGTGGGTGTCAGGATTTTGGCAGATTCCGAGCTGTGGGTCATAATGACTGTGGCGGAATTCCGCGGCTGCGGCAGTGTGGTGGCGGTCTTCTGCACGGCGGTAAGTGGCTTTTACCTCTAATGTTGTAATGACCCCCATTGTCCTGAATTTACAGACTTCTTCCACTGACTACTGACATCCTCCAACTGACATGTATCAGAATCCTCCCTGAGGAATTTCCAACCATTCTCTTGTTACCGCTTAACTTGGGCTACCCAGCAGCATACAGCATCCTATCTGGTGGCTTAATGCATGGTGCATAGTTCACACTCAATGCTCTGAATACCTGCGGCTGAGCTTCAAGCATACTTCGATCACAATATTGGCATGATCACATCCTCCCTGGCATTATGGGTGGCAGGAGAAAAGACCATCAGAGGTTTAGCACAAAGCTTCATAAGACAAATAAAAAGAAAAGCTCAGTCAGACAACTGTGACTAAGACCCAACAACACAGAAAGGAAGATTTTGTTGTTCAAGGCAGTGACACTGGAACACCAAATTCATATCTTTCGGACCTTACTGAGATAAAACTCATTTGAAGAGGTGCAGCACAGCTGGAGGGCACCCATGCAGATGGTCTACAAATGGGGAGACAAAAGAGGTAAATTGCTATATTGGTTCGCATTTGGAAATTTTTATCGTCAACTTTTTACCCATTATCCTCATCCTCGGAAAGAGCAAGACCATCTGATCCTTAATGATATCCCTTTCCGACAGCTCCCTCTATCTCTCCACTTGAACCTGGAGGGCCACTGTGACACTTGAAAAGACTGCAGATGCTATGACCGATATAAAACAAGGGAAAACTCCTGGGCCTGATGGGTTCACTCTAGAGTTATACCATAATGCTTGCAATCTACTTGACCCAAATCTTCTCAATATATTTAAAGAAGCACTCAGTACTGGGTAGTTCCCTGGCAAACTTGAATATTCCACAACAGTGGTTATCTCAAAAGCCTGACAACAAAAGATACACTGCTTCTCCTATCAGCTAATCTCCTTGATTAATACAGAGATCAAAATCTATGAAAAGATATTTGCCAACCGGCTCTAATAGGCCCTCCCCATCTTGATTCACCCAGACCAAAGTGGCTTCATGCCCAACTGAAGAGTCGGACAGTGCGTAAGAAGGTTTAAAGTGGTCCTCGCCCATGCATCGACTCTGCAAGATCCATCTGTCTTCCTAATAATTAATTTTGAAAAGGCATTTGATTCAGTTGATTGGTCCTTTTGGTTTGAAGTCTTGGAACAGATAGACGTCTGGCTGAGATTTAGGGCTTACATGTGATTACTGTATACTGCCCCATTCACCCAGGTGTGAGTGAATGGAGTACTTTGAGATATGTTTCTAATTTGCAGATGTGCCAGACAGGGACATCCTCTTCCCCACTTATTTTTTCCTTTGCTCATATGCTATGAGAACCAGGTCTGGGTTTGTCAGAGTACTTATCAAAACAATGAAAGAACCACTCTTTATATGGATTATATCCTCCTTTTCCTTACCAAACCATACCTCTCTGCTCCTTGCACACACTGACCTTATCTGAAAAGTATCCAGTGTCCAGGGGAACTGAAACAAGTCACTCTTGGTACCTATTCACAGTGATCAGAGTACAGTGGACAGGCAGCTCTCCATTCCATTTCGGAAACAAAGTTTCCCTTACCTGGGTTTTGACATCTCTAGGAACTCTGATCTTGCATGGAGTCTTAAATCTAAGCCATTTTCTACTAAAATTCAAAAGGACATTCAGAGGTGGGATTGGCTCCGACTCAACATACTGGGGAGAGTAACTCTACTCAAGATGATATTTCTTCCTAGATTCTATTATACTCTGTAACTCTTCCTGTTCAACATTCCGAATTGCTGGTTCCAGAGGAATAATGCTCTGGTTAACAATTTATTACAGGTGAACTAGCCACCCTAGATAACACTCAATAAATTCAGGCAATCAATATATGATGGAGGCAGAGGAATATCAGATATTAAATTATATTATTGAATATCCCAATAGAGAGTAATTGGTTATTGGCTGACTGGAGGTTGGGATGACCCGGCGTATCGATTGGAACATTCATGTCTAGGGCTAGAGCCATCATTGGCCTGCTCAAGGTGATCCCATCCCTCACCATCTTAGAGAAATGACCACAGTGATCATCAAGGTGTGGTGAGCTACTCTACGCTTTATGGGTTGGGACGAGACAATTACAGAATTTAATCCATCTTGGGACTGGAAGTGGTTACATCACATGGCTCATCTTGAAGTTATTTGAAGCTGGGATAAAATTGGTCTCACCACCTTGTCTGTCAAAACAGACACTTTTGCTCTTTTTAATATGTACAGCAGCAGTTCTCACTAACTTGCAGACAATTTCTCAAATATTTACAGCCCCACCACGCCCTGTCCTATCAACTGCAAGACTCTACTGATCTACCTGAGTCCAGCTCTCTCAAAGCCAAACTCCAAATGGGCCACCTTGATAAAGTTGCAATATCCTTTGTATTCCGTACATTGGGGATTGACACCACAGAAGTGTTCCTAGCTCTTCAGCAGAAGTGGGAGGTTTGGATGAGCCACCTGGAGAGCGTGGATTGATAGGTTGCCGCATAGCCTTTGAGAAATAGCTGTTTTTTTCGAAGATGTGGCTGATCGAGTTGTAGTATCTGCACACTACATATTTTACACCCAAGTGCTTGTGCTGCACTGTGAAATTGCCCAGATGAGCTGTTTTTCCAGTAGTCATATGAATGCAGATTTTCTTTCATATAGTGTGTCCTGCCCCAGAATACAGGCTTCTGGCAAGGCACTGAGAGCCACAGGGATGACTCTTTCCCAGGTCCTAGACAGATAAGTGGATCTAAGCCTGAGGGTGACTCTGCTGGGAACTTTGGAGGATTTAAGTAGTTTATGATGTAAACAGACACTGGTTGGGTGACCACTATGGTTTATATAAGAAACATTGCAAATGGAAATCCCCTCAGCCTTTCACCTTGGCCGAGTGGATGCTGGGGGTAGAATGGTGTGCTAAAATGGAACAGTGAATTTGCCATGCGAGGGGGTGTTCACAGAAACATAGCAAGATTTAGGGCAAGTGGTGGGCATATTACGGGCTTGATGGCAATGGGTGAAGGTGCTGTAATCAAGAACGTGCTGTCTTGGTGTACAATTGCTAGTAATTAATTGAAAATAAAATGGTCTGTAGTGAATGTGTTTGTAGAAAATGTTGAAATTGGTTGGTCTAAAGTAAAAGATTAAAATGCATTGTTGTCAGTTTGCACTTAATTGGCCCTATATCTCAGATTAGTAATACATTCATTGCAAGGCGGTCCAGGCTGGAATCATCAAAAGTTTATTCCTCCACGGTTGATAATGTAAATGAACTTGAGTTGTGTAACATTAAACATGTTAACAGACCAAAGATTATGATAAGGTACTTTACAAAATAAATCAATTAAAAATGTATATCTAAAAAAATTCTCTACTGCATTTTAGTGCATCTTTTAAAGGTACAATTTGTTGAGAAAGAGTATTCGAGTTGTAACCTTTTGCTTGAAATGTGTATACAACTAGAGTTTTGCACTTATATACTGGGGCTCATACTTATCATTTTTTATGCAGAGCTACGCAGCAAGCCGCCGTGTTGCACTGCGTGACAGGGAAAGGGCAAGAATGTTTCCTATTTAACATCATACATTGTATTGCATTGCAGCAGGATTGTTTTTGTGTATGAAGGGAAGCCTTCCTGCATACAACCAATCATCAGATGCCTTTTCCGCTCTCTACGTGTGCTGCAGAATGCAGTACACGTAGAAAGAGGAAAAAAACTAGGAGAAATACAGATATTTCTCCTCATTACACCTCACATGGAGAGGAGTAGAATTTAGACGCATTCTCGGGTCTACTTTAAATGGTAAATCTGGGAATGAGCCAAAGTACGTGGGAGGATGTGAGGAAACACCTTCACTCCACCCAAGGAATGGTTCCATGGGCCAGACTAATGCAAGGCAGTGAAATGCGCTGCCATGTGTTACTCAAGATTTATTAAAGATGAAGTCGATAGATAAGTCATTTTTAAAGTTTCCAAGGATGTGTTCAACATCAGTGCTAACTAATAAGATTAAAATCATCAATTGGGTCAAAGGGTTTTTTGTTTTTTAAACAAAACTGTAAAGGGTTAAAAAAGTTATGGTTATTATTTTTACACATTTTGAATGTGTAAGTAAAATGTTCTGAATATTCACTCAAGATATCTTAAAATTGTAGATTTAGGTTAAATCGACTTTTAAAATGCTTTGGAAAAGTTGGTGTTAAATCGTGAAGATGAATTATGAAGTTTACTACATTTAGACAAATATAATTAACACATATTCTTAATATGCTCTTCGAATGCACTCAATAAAAAGAGCCGTTTACAATTAGGTATTGCAACTTAAGCTCTAATGTTTTGCACTACTCTGTCCACATGCATGTTAAAGAAACGATTCTGTGACTTCCCTCCCTGCAGTTATTTGGCAGTTATTTAACTCTTTTCGCCCTATAACAGGACTCTACATCCATAAAACAACTTATTTTGCTGGGTGCTTGTCTTTTGGGTGTCCCTAAACTTAAGCCTATACTGCTCTGGGGTTAGACCAAACTTTTTAGTCAAGCAACTCTTCATACTGGGGTATGAGTCTGCATCCTCCCCACTCATGGTTAGGAGCCTATCCCTCCCAGAGTTGGGAACTAACTCCCAAAGGAGTGAACCCCAGTACTGAGGCTTGACTTTCCTCATCTGGAGGGCCCTCTCAAAGGCCCCCAGCCACTTATCTATGTCATCCCCCTCTACATAGGCAGGAACCACCCCTTTGGGTAATCTGGGGGCAAAACCCCCACCCAGGGACACCTCAGTTTCTTTCTCGCTGCCTCCATCTTTTTTTTCTTTGCTTGCCCACTTTTTCTTTTCTAGGGCAAGCTTATCTGCTTCCAAAGCTATGTAGGCTAGCTGGGCTTCCAGCTCTCTTTCCCTGATGGATGGGTTCTCTCCTCCTGAAAGGACCCCCTTCCTACCACTAGCTTTGGGTCTGGTCCTAGTGACTGTATCCACTGAGGACCGTTCCTCCTCTTCCTCACTTGGGGTCTGATGCCTTCCCTCCCCTGAAAGGTTAGAGCTAGCATCTTCCCCTTTTTCTTCCTCCTCTGGAGCTTCCTCTACCTCTACCTATTGGGCCTCAGCCCATGCTGTCAGGGATTTAATCAGGATTTCCTTCCTGAGATTAGTGGTTGCAGGCAACCCTCTTTCAATACATAACCCCCTAAGCTGGACTACTGTCAGTGTGGGTAGGCTAGCCAGATCAAGCTCCATGGTTCCCTAGTTTTGTGTCAACAAAAACTCTTTGCAAAAATTGGTAACAAGAATTTAGAAAAATTACAAAAATTCAATAATTTAAATTAATCCAAATTAATAAAAAAAAAAAATTAAAATTAAAATTAAAAATTAAAAACAATTTTTGCACTACGACAATTTAAAGGATTTTTAATTTGTTTTACCTAAAACTGTAACGTGATATTGAACACAAGTACAGGATCCCGTCGCTGCTTCCAATTATGTTGGAAAATGGGTTATTGGTAGGGCAGGTAGGTACCTACACCTAGCAACAAGCCACAAACCTCCACATAAGTACAGTTAGGTCTCAGTAAATTAATCCCAGCTCTACCCTTGGTAGCTTGGCATCGAGCGTCAAGGCTTAACTTAGGAGACAAAGTGTAAAGCATTCAAATATCACAAAACAGTAATTAAATAAAACACAGGAAACAGTTTAAAAATCCAAAACCAATTAATAAAAATAGCTTATATTTTTATCTTTAAAATGACACAAAAACGATTAAAATCGGTTCAGGGGAACCGGAGATATGAATTTTTAAAGTATTATTATTTTCTAGCGCTTAGAAACAAAAAGCGCCAATCGGGTCATCTGGTTGCACCAGGACCGGGGCAAAGTCAAACTTTCAGGCCGACCGCGATGGAGCCCTGCTCGGCTACAAGTCGCGGGAGGCCTCGGTTAAAAAGTTACCTTCTGACTTAGTCTCTTTTTTGATGTTTTTCTTCCCCGGGACGAACCTGCCAGTTGGATCCGACCTCCTGGAGCCCTTGTCCGGATACGCGAAGTCGGTTTCCTCGGTGGTGATTTTTACCTTCGGACTTAGTCGTTTTTTCGAGATGAAAATCCTTCGACCGGGGTAAACCTGGATCTTGATCCGACGTCCGTGGAGCCCTTCTCGGATACGATGGCTGGAAGGTCCCGGTCAACTTTTTACGTTCGGACTTAGTCTCTTTTTTGGATGTTTTTCTTTACCGGGACGAACCACGAAGTCAGGCCGGGTCGCGGTTGAGGCAAGCCGGCTAGAATTTCCGCGTCGGGTCGGTCACTTTATGGAGCTTTTTTTCAAAAATTCTCCAATCTTTTCCAAACTTCTGGGGCTTCACCCAGATGTTCTTTTAAGGTTCTTTTGGGGTCCACAGCTCACCCCAAGGGTCCAGAAGTTCTGTGATGGTCCTTGGGAAGTGCGGACTTCAACTCCCAGAATACACCTGGCGCAAACTCCTTTTTGGCCACTGGACAGTGGTCAGCTGGTCACTTTTTCAGGAGTTGGTGCAGGGGACTCTGGATAGCAATTTTTCACCTGTAGCAAACAGGGAGTCCCTCCTTGAACCAGTGGAAGCCAGGCAAAGTCCTTCTTGTGGTGAAGCCCAAGTGTGCAGCTGGTGCAGTCTTTCTGAGTGCAGGGTCCAGGTGCAGGCCAGGGGTCCAGCAGGGCAGTCCTTCTTCTCCTTGTAGTTCCTTCTTCTTGAAATTTGGTGGGGATCTGAGGCGTGGGTGCAGGTCTGCCAGTTTTATCCTTGCTCCTGGGTGAAAAGCAGGGGGGCCCTGGTTCTCCAATCAGGGACAGGGTCGTCCCCCTGTGATGACCACTTCCTGGGAAGTGTGGCAAAAATCCATCCCAGAAGGCAACAGTCTCTAAAAATCCAAAATGGATGAATCTGATTTTTGGAGGAGAGATCTGGCTGAGCCCACCCACTGGTGTGGCTAAAAATCATAAACACACCCCTCTCCTGCCCTCTCCTAATCTAATCAAGGGGGCACCTAGCTGTCTGGGGTTGCAGGATGTGGGGGTGTTGCTGGGTGCTCCAGATGTCCTTCTCTGCCTTTGAAGACCAGTTTGGCAGCCCTCCCCCTTCCTGCCTCACCATCTGCTGAGGGGAGATTCTCTCCCCCAAGCACATTCCTTTGTGTGAAGCCAGGCCACTTCACACCTCATTAAAGTAGCCTGGCAGAAGCTGCTGCAGGCTGGCCAATCAGAGCACAGCAGCAAAAACAATGCAGAGCTGAAATTGGCAACTTTTTAGGTAAAGTCTAAACTTTTTACCTGGACAAGTTATATTAAATCCAACAACTGGAAGTTGTGGGATTTATTAAACAATCAATTTGATACCAAATTCTTGGTATGTAACATTTAAGGAGACTTTAAAATTTAAAATAAAGTCTGCCCATTCTAGCCTATCAAGGCCATTTACTTCAATGAGGGAAAAACAAATGTGGCTGTTTTTACCTCACCAGGGCTTATAAATCTATTTTTATAAAGTCCCTGCTTATAGTTACATGGCACCCAGCCCTAGGGGCACATAGGGCACACCTTAGGGGTGACTTATATGTAAAAATAAGGTAGTTTAAGACTTTGGAAGTACCTTTAATTCCAAAGTCGAATTTGCATATAACTTTAATTTAAAAGCAGCCAGCAAGGCAGGCTTGCTTTTAAAATGACACTGGGCACCTCAGCAGTGCACCTAGGTGTGCACCACCTATGCTGTGGTCCCTAAACCTACATGCCCTACCATATACTAGGGACTTATAGGTAGGTTCACTTAGCCAATTATAATTAGCCTAATTTGCATATCCATTTTACACAGAGCACTGGCCCTGGGACTGGTAAGCAGTACCCAGGGCACAGCCAAGAGTCAGTAACCACCAGTACCTATCCAGAAAGAGTGGGGGTGGGGGGTGATCAGGCAAAAAAAAAGGACTTTCCTACACTGCCCCCCCCCCCAGATGAAAGGTGATGGGTACTAACCTACACCCTGGTAGTCCTCATCAGCTAAGTGGAAAAACCTGGAAAGGCCATCTGCATTGGCATGGGCAGTCCCAGGTCTGTGCTCCACTGTGAAGTCCATCCCCTGTAGGGAAATGGACCACCTTAACAGTTTTGGGTTCTCCCCCCTCATCTGCATCAACCATCTGAGAGGTCTGTGGTCAGTTTGTACACGGAAGTGAGTGCCAAACAAGTAAGGCCTCAACTTCTTCAGGGACCAAACCACAGCAAAGGCCTCCCTCTCAATGGCACTCCATTTTTTCTCTCTGGGGAGTAGTCGCCTGCTGATGAAGGCAACTGGGTGATCATGGCCCTCTTCATTAACTTGTGCTAACACTTCCCCAATCCCTTCCTCTGAAGCATCTGTTTGCACTACAAATTCCTTGCTATAGTCAGGGGCCAGTAACACTGGTGCTGAACACATAGCCTGTTTTAGGGTGTCAAAAGCTTTCTGACACTCTGGGGTCCAAATGACCTTCTTGGGTTGTTTCTTGGAGGTAAGCTCAGTTAGAGGGGCCACTATGGTCCCAAAATTTTGAACAAACCTCCTGTAATACCCAGTCAGGCCATGAAAGGCCCTGACCTGAGTCTGGGTTTTTGGAGCCTCCCAATCCAGGATAGTCTGGATCTTGGGCTGGAGAGGTTGTACATGGCCTCCACCAACAAGGTGGCCCAGGTACACAACAGAACTTTGCCCTATCTGGCACTTGCTTGCCTTGATAGTCAGGCCTGCTTGAAGCAGGGCCTGAAGCACTTCCTTCAGGTGGACCAGGTGGTCCCTCCAGGTGGAACTAAATACAGCTATATCATCCAGATAAGCTGCACTAAAAGATTCCAACCCAGATAGGACTCTATTCACCAACCGTTGGAAGGTGGCAGGAGCATTTTTCATCCCGAAGGGCATCACCTTGAACTGAAAGTGGTCCTCTGGTGTGGAAAATGCTGACCTCTCCTTAGCTCTTGGACTTAAGGCAATCTGCCAATATCCTGAGGTCAGATCAAATGTGCTCAGGAATTTGGCAGCCCCCAACCTGTCAATGAGCTCATCAGCTCTAGGTATGGGGTGAGCATCAGTCCTAGTGACTGCATTTAGACCTCTGTAGTCCACACAGAATCTTAATTCTTTCTTCCCACCTTGGGGATTAGCTTTGGGCACCAGTACCACTGGACTGGACCAAGGACTATCAGAGGGCTCAATTACCTTCAGGTCCAACATCTTAGCCACTTCAGCTTTGATGTTGGCCTTGACCTGGTCAGACAGCCTGTACAGCTTGTTCTTGACAGGCAAGCTGTCACCAGTGTCAACATCATGGACACACCAATTGGTGAGTCCAGGGGTCAGGGAGAACAGACTAGCAAACTGTCCCAAGACTTGCTTACAGTCTTGTTGTTGCTGATCTGTCAATTTGGGAGAGAGTACCACTCCCTCCACTGACCCATCTTTTTCCTTTGAGGACAGGAGGTCTGGCAGAGGTTCACCCTCCTCCTCCTTCCCTTCATCAGTGACCATCAGCATGGTCATGTCTGCCCTGTCCTGGTGGGGTTTCATCCTGTTTACATGTAGGATCCTGTGAGGATTCCTGGGGGTGCCAAGGTCCACCAAGTAGGTGACCTCACCTTTTTTCTCTAGGATTGGATAGGGCCCAGTCCATTTGGCCTGTAGTGCCCTAGGAGCCATGGGCTCCAAAACCCACACCAGCTGTCCTGGGTGATACTCAGGCATGGTAGCCTTTTGATCATGCCAGAGCTTCATGAGCTCCTGACTGGCCTCCAGGTTTCTGCTTGCCTTCTTCATATACTCAGCCATGCGAGACCGCAGGCCTAGTACATAATCCAGCACATTCTCCTTGGATTCCTTGAGAGGCTTTTCCCAAGACTCTCTCACCAAGCACAATGGGCCTCTTACAGGGTGCCCAAACAGTAACTCAAAGGGGCTGAATCCAACCCCCTTCTGTGGCACCTCCCTGTAGGCAAACAGCAGGCATGGGAGGAGGACATCCCATCTCCTCCTGAGTTTGTCAGACAAACCCATGATCATGCCCTTCAGGGTCTTATTGAATCTTTCCACCAGACCATTGGTCTGTGGATGGTAGGGTGTGCTGAACTTATAAGTAACACCACACTCCTCCCACATGGCTTTCAGATAGGCTGACATAAAGTTTGTGCCCCTATCTGAGACCACCTCCTTTGGGAATCCCACTCTGGTGAACACACCAAGTAGGGCCCTAGCCAATGTGGGAGCAGTGACTGTCCGGAGGGGTATTGCCTCAGGGTACCTGGTGGCATGGTCCACTACCACCACAATGTACCTGTTACCTGAAGCAGTTGGTGGGTCTAGGGGACCAACAATGTCAATCCCCACCCTCTCAAAGGGAGTCCCAACCACTGGCAGTGGAATCAAGGGAGCCTTTGGCTTGCCCCCTGTCTTGCAACTGGCTTGACAGGTGACACAAGAGCTGCAAAACTCCCTGACTTTTTCTGACATTTCGGGCCAATAAAAATGGTTGACCAGCCTGCTCCAGGTCTTGGTCTGTCCCAAATGACCAGCTAAGGGGATATCGTGGCTTAAGGTAAGGAGGAATTCTCTATACTTTTGGGGGACCACTACTCTCCTAGTAGCCCCTTCTTTAAGGGCCCTTGCCTCAGTGTAGAGAACTCCATCCTCCCAGTAAACCTTGTGGGTACCACTGGTATCCCCTTGTTCTTGCCTGGCAGCAGTCTGCCTCAGGCCCTCAAGAGTGGGACACTCTCTTTGTCCCTGGCACAAATCTTCTCTGGTGGGCCCACCTGCCCCTTGCAGTTCTGCCAAGTCAGGCAGAGTTTGCAGGGAAGGTGTCCCTCCCTCAGAGTTCAGATCCTCCCCCTCAGGGTTGGATTCTTCCTGACCCTCTGTACTAGTTGGGGCTGCCAAGCCAGACCCAGTGCCTTTTCTCTTTTTCTTGGAGGCTTGGCCCTTTGTTCCAGGGTCCAAGTGTCCAGCATTCCCCTCTTGTGCCGCATGTGACCTGGTCACAGCACACACCCATTCAGGGAGGTCCAGCATCTGTGCATGGACCCTTCTTTCCACTTCTGACCACTCAGATGCTTCAAGATCATTCCCCAGTAGACACTCTACTGGGAGGGCAAAAGCTACAGCTACTTTTTTAGGGCCAGTCACACCTCCCCATTCCAGACTCACCATAGCCATGGGATGGAGTTTGGTTCTGGTATCTGCATAAGTCACCTGGTGAAAGACACCAGGTAAGACCTGCTCTGGAGAAACCAGCTTTTCTGCGACCATTGTCACACTGGCTCCTGTATCTCTCAGAGCTTCCACTTCAGTCCCATTGACTTTAGGCCTCTGCCTATACCTCTCCATGATGGGAGGTAAGGTGGCCATAGTTGCAATGTCCACCCCACCCACGGATACTAAGGTGACCTCAGTGTACCCTGATTCCACCCCTGGGCCAACTTCCACCCCCAACCCTACACTAGCAATCCCCTGGGATTGCCCACCAGTGGGGGGCTTCTTGGAGCAGATAGCATCTCCTCTTTTATGTCCTGGCTGATGACAGTCAAAACACTTGCCGGCCTTAGCAAGCTCCTGAAACTTTCCTGCTTTAGCAGGATCATAATTCTTTCCCTGATACCCTTTCCCTTTAAAAGTGAATTGGCTCGGGGCTCCCCCTCCCTGAGAAGTTTTTGGGGACTCTTGTGAGGACTCTTTGGGTTTTTTGTCATCTTTCCCCTGGTTCTTCCCCTGAGAAGAACCATGTCCTCCCTTTTTCTGATCACCCCCTGGGGGTTTCTGGTTAACCCTAGTTCTTAACTAGTCATCTGCTGCCTCCCCCAGCTCTCTGGGGTTGGTCAACCTTGAGTCTACTAGATACTGGCGGAGCCTCTCTTGGACACAATTAGTTAGAAGGTGCTCCCTCATAATCAAATTGTACAGCCCCTCAAAGGTACATACCATGTTGCCCTGTATCCAGCCCTCCAGTGCTGTTACTGAAATGTCCACAAAGTCCACCCAGGACTGGGTGCTTGTCTTTTGGGTGTCCCTAAACTTAAGCCTATACTGCTCTGGGGTTAGACCAAACTTTTTAGTCAAGCAACTCTTCATACTGGGGTATGAGTCTGCATCCTCCCCACTCATGGTTAGGAGCCTATCCCTCCCAGAGTTGGGAACTAACTCCCAAAGGAGTGAACCCCAGTACTGAGGCTTGACTTTCCTCATCTGGAGGGCCCTCTCAAAGGCCCCCAGCCACTTATCTATGTCATCCCCCTCTACATAGGCAGGAACCACCCCTTTGGGTAATCTGGGGGCAAAACCCCCACCCAGGGACACCTCAGTTTCTTTCTCGCTGCCTCCATCTTTTTTTTCTTTGCTTGCCCACTTTTTCTTTTCTAGGGCAAGCTTATCTGCTTCCAAAGCTATGTAGGCTAGCTGGGCTTCCAGCTCTCTTTCCCTGATGGATGGGTTCTCTCCTCCTGAAAGGACCCCCTTCCTACCACTAGCTTTGGGTCTGGTCCTAGTGACTGTATCCACTGAGGACCGTTCCTCCTCTTCCTCACTTGGGGTCTGATGCCTTCCCTCCCCTGAAAGGTTAGAGCTAGCATCTTCCCCTTTTTCTTCCTCCTCTGGAGCTTCCTCTACCTCTACCTCTTGGGCCTCAGCCCATGCTGTCAGGGATTTAATCAGGATTTCCTTCCTGAGATTAGTGGTTGCAGGCAACCCTCTTTCAATACATAACCCCCTAAGCTGGACTACTGTCAGTGTGGGTAGGCTAGCCAGATCAAGCTCCATGGTTCCCTAGTTTTGTGTCAACAAAAACTCTTTGCAAAAATTGGTAACAAGAATTTAGAAAAATTACAAAAATTCAATAATTGAAATTTATCCAAATTGATAATAAATAAAAAAATTAAAATTAAAAATTAAAAACAATTTTTGCACTAGGACAATTTAAAGGATTTGTAATTTGTTTTACCTAAAACTGTAACGTGATATTGAACACAAGTACAGGATCCCGTCGCTGCTTCCAATTATGTTGGAAAATGGGTTATTGGTAGGGCAGGTAGGTACCTACACCTAGCAACAAGCCACAAACCTCCACATAAGTACAGTTAGGTCTCAGTAAATTAATCCCAGCTCTACCCTTGGTAGCTTGGCATCGAGCGTCAAGGCTTAACTTAGGAGACAAAGAGTAAAGCATTCAAATATCACAAAACAGTAATTAAATAAAACACAGGAAACAGTTTAAAAATCCAAAACCAATTTATAAAAATAGCTTATATTTTTATCTTTAAAATGACACAAAAACGATTAAAATCGGTTCAGGGGAACCGGAGATATGAATTTTTAAAGTATTATTATTTTCTAGCGCTTAGAAACAAAAAGCGCCAATCGGGTCATCTGGTTGCACCAGGACCGGGGCAAAGTCAAACTTTCAGGCCGACCGCGATGGAGCCCTGCTCGGCTACAAGTCGCGGGAGGCCTCAGTTAAAAAGTTACCTTCTGACTTAGTCTCTTTTTTGATGTTTTTCTTCCCCGGGACGAACCTGCCATTTGGATCCGACCTCCTGGAGCCCTTGTCCGGATACGTGAAGTCGGTTTCCTCGGTGGTGATTTTTACCTTCGGACTTAGTCGTTTTTTCGAGATGAAAATCCTTCGACCAGGGTAAACCTGGATCTTGATCCGACGTCCGTGGAGCCCTTCTCGGATACGATGGCTGGAAGGTCCCGGTCAACTTTTTACGTTCGGACTTAGTCTCTTTTTTGGATGTTTTTCTTTACCGGGACGAACCACGAAGTCAGGCCGGGTCGCGGTTGAGGCAAGCCGGCTAGAATTTCCGCGTCGGGTCGGTCACTTTATGGAGCTTTTTTTCAAAAATTCTCCAATCTTTTCCAAACTTCTGGGGCTTCACCCAGATGTTCTTTTAAGGTTCTTTTGGGGTCCACAGCTCACCCCAAGGGTCCAGAAGTTCTGTGATGGTCCTTGGGAAGTGCGGACTTCAACTCCCAGAATACACCTGGCGCAAACTCCTTTTTGGCCACTGGACAGTGGTCAGCTGGTCACTTTTTCAGGAGTTGGTGCAGGGGACTCTGGATAGCAATTTTTCACCTGTAGCAAACAGGGAGTCCCTCCTTGAACCAGTGGAAGCCAGGCAAAGTCCTTCTTGTGGTGAAGCCCAAGTGTGCAGCTGGTGCAGTCTTTCTGAGTGCAGGGTCCAGGTGCAGGCCAGGGGTCCAGCAGGGCAGTCCTTCTTCTCCTTGTAGTTCCTTCTTCTTGAAATTTGGTGGGGATCTGAGGCGTGGGTGCAGGTCTGCCAGTTTTATCCTTGCTCCTGGGTGAAAAGCAGGGGGGCCCTGGTTCTCCAATCAGGGACAGGGTCGTCCCCCTGTGATGACCACTTCCTGGGAAGTGTGGCAAAAATCCATCCCAGAAGGCAACAGTCTCTAAAAATCCAAAATGGATGAATCTGATTTTTGGAGGAGAGATCTGGCTGAGCCCACCCACTGGTGTGGCTAAAAATCATAAACACACCCCTCTCCTGCCCTCTCCTAATCTAATCAAGAGGGCACCTAGCTGTCTGGGGTTGCAGGATGTGGGGGTGTTGCTGGGTGCTCCAGATGTCCTTCTCTGCCTTTGAAGACCAGTTTGGCAGCCCTCCCCCTTCCTGCCTCACCATCTGCTGAGGGGAGATTCTCTCCCCCAAGCACATTCCTTTGTGTGAAGCCAGGCCACTTCACACCTCATTAAAGTAGCCTGGCAGAAACTGCTGCAGGCTGGCCAATCAGAGCACAGCAGCAAAAACAATGCAGAGCTGAAATTGGCAACTTTTTAGGTAAAGTCTAAACTTTTTACCTGGACAAGTTATATTAAATCCAACAACTGGAAGTTGTGGGATTTATTACAACAATCAATTTGATACCAAATTCTTGGTATGTAACATTTAAGGAGACTTTAAAATTTAAAATAAAGTCTGCCCATTCTAGCCTATGAAGGCCATTTACTTCAATGAGGGAAAAACGAATTTGGCTGTTTTTACCTCACCAGGGCTTATAAATCTATTTTTATAAAGTCCCTGCTTATAGTTACATGGCACCCAGCCCTAGGGGCACATAGGGCACACCTTAGGGGTGACTTATATGTAAAAATAAGGTAGTTTAAGACTTTGGAAGTACCTTTAATTCCAAAGTCGAATTTGCATATAACTTTAATTTAAAAGCAGCCAGCAAGGCAGGCTTGCTTTTAAAATGACACTGGGCACCTCAGCAGTGCACCTAGGTGTGCACCACCTATGCTGTGGTCCCTAAACTTACATGCCCTACCATATACTAGGGACTTATAGGTAGGTTCACTTAGCCAATTATAATTAGCCTAATTTGCATATCCATTTTACACAGAGCACTGGCCCTGGGACTGGTAAGCAGTACCCAGGGCACAGCCAAGAGTCAGTAACCACCAGTACCTATCCAGAAAGAGTGGGGGTGATCAGGCAAAAAAAAGGACTTTCCTTCAATCCTTTGTCTGCAGATCTGTAAAATTTGAATTTTAGTGAATGGATAGCACTGAGAGTAGCATGTGTTGAGTGTGCAAAGCTTATTAACAACAAGCATAATGGATACTTTAATAAAAACCGAACACATATTACAAATGACTGTGTACAACTTTGCCAAAGTGCATGAACAAATATGAGAATGGAGTCCCTTTCTTTACCCGTTTTTAAGGATGCAATGTTTAGCACAGTCCCAGGAGGGGATGATCCGTGCCATATTTTCAAGAATTCCACTTTGTACGAATGTACATATGATAGGTCCAAGAGAGCATGCTCCAAGCCTGATTTTCAGGATGGCTACATAAGATATATTTACATACTATGTTAGAAAAAAGCAATACCTTTCATAGTGACCATCCATTAATTTGAGCATGGAGCCAATTTTCCTGAACCTATCATGAACACAGCCCTGGTTTATCGGTTCAAGTCAGCAAATGTTATTTAGCTACTAAGCAATTCATGACAAGTTTACTGGCATCGCAATATAATGCTATGTGCCAACATATCAAATTGACAATATTGAATGTCACTCACAGATTTTTCAGTTTTCATATTAATGCTTTTCACCCAAAGGGAAATGTACAAAACATGCTAATCTCTTTATCCAGTTTATTGGCGGATTATATACTTCAACTCTAGGCCTGGTCTGAGGATTAACAGATAGAGTGCAGTCCACCATAGTGGTGGAGAACATTACTTATGCCTCTGTGATGGACTACTGTTCAGCAGATTTAGAGATAACCGCCGGCCGAACAGTCATCTCTGTATATTGAATGGAATTGCTGTCAAGGTGTTTGTTTTCAATGTACAAAATGTGTGACGGCTGTCCACCAAACATTTTCAATATTTTTGAAAGCTTTACAGTTTTCTCATAGGGAGTGTGGCTTATTTTTTTGTCTCTGTTCCTGGACAGAAAAAAAATAAATTACGCCACTGTTAGAAATGGGGTCTCTGGTTGGCTGTCAGTTTGCACTCTTTCCAAGTAGGGAGCCTCACTCTAGTCAGGGCAATGGAGATACACACTTAGATAACTCCTGCTCACTCCCTTGGTGGCTTGGCACAAACAGTTAGGCTTATCTAAAAGGCAATGTGTAAAGTATTTGTACCAACACACCCAGTAATAGAGTGAAAAACACTACAAATTGAACACCAATCCAGTTTAGAAAAATAGCCAATATTTATTTAAATCAAACAAGGCCAAAATGACAAAAATCCAACATACACAAGGAAAGTTATGAATTTTTTTAAATAATAGAACCTTAATCCGTAGAAAACAATTGAAAAGTTGTTGTCACACAAAGTATCTGGTTTGCGTCAAAACTAAAGCTGCGCGGGCAAGCATGCATCGGAAGAGTCAGTGATTCATCAATTTCTTACTCGCAAGTGATGCTGTGCGTTATTTCTTCTCCGGTGGGGTTGACAGTGTGTCATTTTTCTCTCCAGCAAGAGAGAGATGCATCGATTTACAGACGGTCACCTGGGGTCCACGCAGGTTCACATTGATTATGACGCCCAGCAATAATGTGTGTGAAATCTGGCCACAGTGTGATGGAAAGCCGTGCTGCGTGGGGGTTGCAACATTTTCTGGAGCTGCAAGTGGGTATTACGTTGTTTCTCCGGCCACGATGCAGGTAATGATTTGATTTCTCAGCTGTGATGCAGGTGGTGCGTCGATTTCAGTCCCAATGCATGTGATGCATCGTTTTTACAGCCGCTTTGCAGGTGGTGCATCAAATTGTTCTCTGCACGGCTCCTATGCATGGATTTTCACCTTGGTTCTACCAGCTTCACCTTTCAAGGGTCCAGGAACTGGATAGGGCACCACTCAGCAGGGTAGGAGTCTAAGCAGAGAGTCGAGGTGCTGGCAGAGAAAGTCTTTGATGTCCCTGAAACTTCAAAACTTCAAAACTTCAAAACAGCAGGCATGATCAGTCCAAGCCTTTGGAGATTCTGCGCAAGCAGTAATATACAACAAAGTCCAGTCTTTATTCTCTTTCAGGCAGAAGCACCAACTGTAGCCCAACCCAGCAAAGAACAGTCACAGGCAAAGGAGCAGTACTCCTCCTCCAGCTCTTCTCCTTGGCAAAGGTTACTCTTGGTTCTATAAATAATCTGAAAATCTCAGGTTCCAGGTCCACTACCCCGTGTTTCCTTTGAGATCGTCCCTGTTGTTCACATGATCCTGCCATGCCCAGGCCTGGCTCCAGACTCACACCAGGGGGTTGGAGATTGCATTGTGTGAGGGCAGGCACAGCCTATTCAGGTGTAAATGACCACTCTTCCCTCCACTCTAGCCCAGGTGGCCCATTAGGACATGCAGGCTACACCCCAGCTCCCTTTGTGTCCCTGTCTAGTGGAGATTAACAAACTACCCAACTGTCAGTCTATCCCAGACAGGAAATTCTGTTTAAAACTGCTCACACAGACACTGCAGTGGCATGTCTGAGCCATGTTTACAGGGTTGCTTATGTGGGTGGCACAATCAGTGCAGCAAGCCTACTATTAGCACTTGATTTACTTTACAGGCCATGGGCCCCTCTTGTGCATTTTACTAGGGACCTACTAATAAATCAAATATGCCAATCTTGGAAAGGCCAAATATCAATACAAATTATACAGAGATCATATGCAGTTTAGCACTGGTTAGCAGTGTTAAAGTGACCACAAAAACTGGTCAGAAAAAATAGGAGGAAGGAGGCAAAAGGTTTGGGGATGACCCTGCAAAAAGGGCCAGGTCCAATAGCTACCAACCCTAAATAAGGAAAGTAATACAGTTTCCTTTCTCTGACATCCCCTACTCCATAGGGCAATCAGAGGAAGTATTTCATCAATCGAGCCAAGAGGAGCTCCATCAGTGGAGTTATTAAGGTCTGACCATCTCTATATTAGGTGTGCTGACCATGGGTTCGCTGGGCAGCGTGCTACATCACATTTGAGATGGAGTGCCCTGTCTGCCAAACTCTACATGGTGTCCTTGCTTTCATTTTGCTAGTACTGTTTCTCTTTTTCAAATGCTGGCAGCCATGTTGAAAGAATAGCACATATGGATGATATGATACTAATCCAGAATCCTAGGCATTTACTGAGAATGGTGACTTGTTTAAAATGTGAGGTGAGCTACTGGTATAAAGGACAGTGGAACTCAAGCACACACACAATCACAAAAGTATGGGCAAAGCCATAGTTCTTTCTGCTCTTCAGTAGAGTTCTTCATTTGATTGAACCATTCTGCTAGTACGATATGTAGGAAGAAAGAAAACCAAATAACTGTGGAGTTCAGAACACAAGAATGATAAAATTGTTTTTGTAAGAGAACTAACAATCTTCATCACTCATCAATACATCAAGATTGTGGTGCCTTTCTTTGTCATTAGACAACAGAATATGTCTTGGATTAATCCAGGAGTCATAAATAGTAATTACAGTATAATGTATACTAATATAAATTATATATCTATACAAATATAATTACAATCCTGTTTCCAAATCTATGCAGGTTTTGTGAAAGTATATGGTTCTGATTTGAATTTTCACATGAAGCAGTGTTAGTTTGTTTTACTGGTTTACTTATTTACTATATCCTGATTTATTGATTTCCTATATCCTATTTTACTGATTTACTGATTTACCATCTCCTGATTATGCCACTTAAAAAATAATAGGTTGTGCTGGTTGCAGGCTGGAGGGACAAGACTCCAATTTCCCTGAGGACCGTTGTGGTAATTCCGACGCGCCTGGAGTTACTTTCCAGGCCCCCACTGCATGGGGCACGCTGGTGGCAGGCCGAGGGAACAGGACTTCAAGTCCCTGCAGCACCCTACAGTAGTTTTATCCTGCCTTGTGGTGCATTCAAGTTACTTTTTTGGCTCCTGCTGCAAGGGAAGTGTTGGTAGAAGGCCGGGGGGACAGGAGTCGAAGTCCCTGCAGCACCCACTGCAGGAGAACTGTTGTGGTAATTCCAACACTTCTGGAAGCACATTCATGTTACTTTACAGGCCCCTGCTGTGTGGGACGTGCGGGGGACGCACCCCTTTGCGTGCCCATGCGGAGACCAGGCCAAGAGCAGGCCCATCTGTGTCCATCAGTGCCTGGCAGTGACTGCCTAGGCCTGCCCTATTGGCCTTGGTGTGGAGCACGTGGTGGAAAGGACTGCTTCGGGTTTTGTCTGTCTATTGCCTGCAGCTCGTAACATGAGTACTTAGTCTGTTGCATTCTCTATATTTTACAAGTTTTTATAAACATGGGCAAGCGTAATATCCATAACTGTGTCCCAACACCTCACATCCAGAACCCCAATAGATAGATAGATAGAAAGTACTTTATTCGGTCATGCATGACCATCAAAGTGCACATAAATATAGGTTACTTTTGAAACAGTTCTAAAATATAAACATAGGGCACATGAATGAAATAAAAATATATTAATAAAATCCTATTATAAAATCTCATTAAATAACTCAATCCTAAAAATAAATATCATGACCTCCATACCATGAAGGGGATGTTAATTCCCCAGGTTACCAAAAGTCCCAACGATAATAACATCAGAAACTATTTCAGGCCAATCCAAACTGATAACTTAAAATAATCTTCCCAGTTAGGTATTTGTCGTCCTCGGCTAAAACATTTTGGCGCCTGCACCAAATGACAGTAAGAATCTGCTTACTGAGAATACTATTTCCTCTGCTGTGTTGTATTTTAAAATTCTTAAGACCAGATGATAGTCTATTATCCCGAGCTGCAAACAGATTGGGCGAATCCATCTTCTTCTTTGCTCGCAGTACTCTGGGCACACAAATAAAACATGGGCTTCAGTCACGTTTGCCAGGCCACAAACTGGACATAGACTTGAGGCGGTGCCCCCATTCCATCTGCTGGTGAACAAGCTTAGGGAGAGGGATCCTGTCAGGGATCTTATAAACAGACTCTTAGCCAGGGCTGGAGTGATCCTCTCAAGATATGGTTCAAAACTAGGAAGTAGTTTTATCTCCAAGAAGCTACTTGTCAATGTGCCGTGATTGCCCGACAGAGCTGTCTGCTGATCTATAAACTCCCAATATCGTTTTTTAAGTATTTGAGTGTCAGCTTTGCGTAAGCAATCATGTTCTTTCCAGAGTATGTCTAGGTTCAGCTTGCTGAACCAGTCTCACACTGACTTCATCCAGGGTATACGGCTAACATTGGCTGGAGTAATCAAAACCCTTACTGAGTCCCTGTAATGCCTCAGTTCATTAGTAGACCACAGATGGACCCAATAAACAAGAGGCCTTAGAGCTGCTAAGTTTGCCACTCTGTGTAGATTTAAGTCCATGGAGAGGGTGGTTAATGGGCTCCCCATCGGTACTTTTAAGAGTTTCCTTATAAATATGTTTTCTTCGATAGTCAAGCAGTCCAAATTACTGTGCCTCCACAGTTCTCCGCTGTTAGACCTTACAGCCTTTGGTGGTCACCCCTAACGGTTTGCCTGCCCCCCTCCACTTTTTTGACACTGTTTTTGCTGGCTTTTAGACTCTGCTAACCAGTGCTAAAGTGCAAATGCTCCCTCCCTTTAAACATGGTAACCTTGGATCACACCCAATTGGACTATTTGATTTACTTGAAAGTCCCTAGTAGAGTGCACTATATGTGCCCAGGGCCTGTAGATTAAATGCTACTAGTGGGCCTGCAGCGCTGGTTGTGCCACCCACTTAAGTAGCCCCTTTACCTCGTCTCAGGCCTGCCATTGCAAGGCCTGTGTGTGCACTTTCACTGCCACTTCGACTTGGCATTTAAAAGTACTTGCCAAGCCTAAAACTCCCCTTTTTCTAAATATGTCACCCCTAAAGTGTGCCCTAGGTAACCCCTAGAGCAGGATGCTGTGTGGGTAAAAGGCAGGACATGTACCTGTGTAGTTTACCTGTCCTGGTAGTGTAAAACTCCTAAATTCGTTTTTACACTACTGTGAGGCCTGCTCCCTTCATAGGCTAACATTGGGGCTGACCTCATACATTGTTGAAGTGGTAGCTGCTGATCTGAAAAGAGTAGGAAGGTCATATTTAGTATGGCCAGAATGGTAATACAATCCTGCTGACTGGTAAAGTTGGATTTAGTATTACTATTTTAGAAATACCACTTTTAGAAAGTGAGCATTTCTCTGCACTTAAATCTTTCTGTGCCTTACAATCCACGTCTGGCTGGGTTTAGTTGACAGCTCCTTGTGCATTCACTCAGACACACCCCAAACACAGTGTACTCAGCCTCACTTGCATACATCTGCATTTTGAATGGGTCTTCCTGGGCTGGGAGGGTGGAGGGCCTGCCCTCACACAAAGGACTGCCACACCCCCTACTGGGACCCTGGCAGACAGGATTGAACTTAAAGGGGACCTGGTGCACTTCTAAGCCACTCTTTGAAGTCTCCCCCACTTCAAAGGCACATTTGGGTATAAAACATGGCCTCTGTCCTACCACCTCAGACACTTACTGGAGAAGAAACCTGAACCAGAACCTGCACCCTGACAAGAAGAACTGCCTGGCTGCCTAAAGGACTCACCTGACTGCTTTCTACAAAGGCCTGCTGCCTTGCTGTTGCCCTGCTGTCTTGCTGCTCCCTTGCTTTGCTGCAGAAGTGCTCTCCAAGGACTTGGATAGAGCTTGCCTCCTGTTCCCTGAAGTCTCAGGACCAAAAAGACTTCTCTCTTGCAACGGGACTCCTTGTGCGGAGAAAAATTTGATGCACAGCTTGCTCCGCAGTGAAAAATTCACTGCATGCCGAACCGGAAAGACGGCGCTCGACTTCGCGAGGAAAAGATTGACGCGGTGCCTGCAGTGTGACCGGAACTTCGACGCACGGCCCGCCTGAACAACGCCACCCGACTTCCAGAGAGGAAATCGATGCACCGCCTACCGTGAGGGAGAAAATTCCACGCGCAGCCCACTGGAATGACGCGCAGCCGGACTACAAGCCTAGGATTCCATGCACAGACCCCGGGGCATCTGAAAACCCCGCGACCCACAGAGGATACCTGTCCGCGTGCCGGAAATCGACGCAACCTCTTCCCTGCGTGAAAAATAACGACACAAGTCCGTGTGTGAAGGGGCGAAACCGACGCACACACCATTTTCCACGCATCTCCTTCTCTGCGGCCCTTTGCGGAGATTTTTCACTCCAAACCAGGTACTTTGTTCTTGAAAGAGACTTTGGCGGCATTCCTACCTTGGCGGGCTCCGGTCGCCGCCCGCCTGGCGGGAACCGCCAGAAGACCGTACCGTGGTCAAAAGACCGCAGCGATCATTCTGTCTTTCCCGCTGGGCTGGCGGGCGACCGCCAAAAGGCCGCCCGCCCGCCCAGCGGGAAAGCACCAGCAACGAGGAAGCCGGCTCCGAATGGAGCCGGCAGAGTTGCTGGTGTGCGACAGGTGCAGTTGCACCCGTCGCGATTTCAGTGTCTGCCAAGCAGACACTGAAAATCAATGTGGGGCCCTGTTAGGGGGCCCCTGCAGTGCCCATGCCAGTGGCATGGACACTGCAGGGGCCCCCAGGGGCCCCACGACACCCGTTCCCTCCAGCCAGGTTCTGGCGGTGAAAACCGCCAGAACCAGGCTGGCGGGAAGGGGGTCGGAATCCCCATGGCGGCGCTGCTTGCAGCGCCGCCGTGGAGGATTCACAGGGGCAGCTTTACCGCCGCTGTCAGAATAGCCCCAGAAGCACCGCCAGCCTGTTGGCGGTGCTTCCTCCGTCCCCTACCCTGGCGGTCTCGGACCGCCAGGGTAGGAATGACCCCCTTTGTTTGTTTTTTAAAGACTAAAGACACTTTACATCACTTTCCAGTGATATCTTTACAATCTCTTATTGCATCTTTTATCGTTTTGACCTACAAATATCCAGATAAATATTAGATATTTTTCAAAACACTGTGTGGTGTATTTTTGTGGTGCTATATTATGTTATTGTATGATTTATTGTGCAAATACTTTACACATTGCCTTCTAAGTTAAGCCTGACCGCTCAGTGCCAAGCTACCAGAGGGTGGGCACAGGATAATCTTGGATTGTGTGTGACTTACCCTGACTAGAGTGACAGTCCTTGCTTGGAAAGGGGGTAACCTGACTGCCAACCAAAGACCCCATTTCTAACATCCGCCAAATAGGGCAGCTCCATGCGCCTTTGCTAGGTAGACTGCTAACGCTTGAGAGACAGATTGTGAGCTGGTTGCATTGTAGACCCTAGCGATAGCATTAGAGTAATGCTGAAGCACTAGAGAGGACGTGGATATTTGGGGGAGCCATTTTAAATTGCTGGTTAATTTGACCCCTAAGTATTCAAATGATTTGATCCTCTCCAGTATTTTACCACCTGCTTTGATTGGTCTCGACTTAGTTAAACCCAATAACTATGGCTATTTTCTGACTTGAGCAGTTGATATTATTAAGAAGGTAAATTGTGCTGACAGAATGCCATTTATCCCTGTCCTCTTCCCAGCTCTGCAAGAAGTGCAACCTACTACCTCTATAAACCTAGAGGAAGGCACAGGTCCTTTAATTGATTCGAGTGAGGGGAGAGTAAGTAAAGACCAGGCTCATTCTACTTTGGATCACACTGCCTCGGCCCAGCCCCTCATGCCCCACCTACCCATAATTCCAGTGGAACCAGAAGTTATAGTAAGTACTTCTACAACTCAGTGAGTGGTGGGGAAGAGAAAGAGGCTGGAGGTGGCAACAAAATGTAAGCACCCGATGTTCAATACAATCCAGCCATCATGGGAGCAAGAGCGACATCTCCTTAAGGGAGGAGGCGCGTCACCCCCCCACCGCCAACAGTGGCAGCTGCATATTCTTTACTAAAAACAATAATAAACTATGTTTATTATCATTTTTCAAGTAAAAGGGACAGGGCCACGGGGGTGAGAGCACATGTGTGTTTGGCTGGCCGTTTCAGGCCAGACAAACACACATGCACACAGGGCTCTCTCCAGCCCAGCAACACAGTTTCTGGGCTGGAGATAGTCTGCAAAGGCTTCCAGTCTGCCTGAGAGCGCCCTGGCTGGGAGCTCCAAGCCAATCCTGATGCTGCTTTGAGCAGTGTCAGGATTGGCTGCAGGGCTGGGTGGGAGCCTGTGCCTGCCTGCATCCAGAAGAGGAGAGGAGTGGGGCGAGGCAGGGAGAAGGCAACTGCATGGGAGAAAGACATTACGTCGAGGGAGATGGAAAAACTAGGCTCAAAACTAGATCCCTGTGATGAATCTTCCTATGCTACTCTGGACATTAGGCTGAAACCCATTTCGGAGCAGTTAGAAGACATAGGCACTCATTTTAACACTGGCGGTAAAAACTGCCTACGCCGCAGTGATGGCTGCCAAAAGACCATCACCACGGCTACCAGCTGTCTGCTATATTAAGACCACAGCAGGATTTCCACCAGAAGGATGGCGGAAATCCGGCAGTGGCCATGCCAGCGAGAGGCGGTAAGGTGGTGCTGCTGCCAGCAGCAGCGCCACGCCAGTAGACCACTGCCAGCTGTATTATGAGAATTAATATGGCCTGGCAGTGTTCTGCTGGTGGACGCTTCTGCTAGCAGCAGCGCCCTGTCCAGTCTGCTGCCGGAGGATCCCCTGGACACAGGAAGTGGGTGCTTCGACAGGGGAGGGGGTGTTGTGTGTGTGTGGGGGTGTGTAATGCATATGTATGTCTGTGCGTACGTGTATTGGCGAGCGTGTTGTGTGTTGTATGTGTGTGCATATTTGGGGGTGTGAGTGTGTGTATGTTGAGTTGTGTGAATGCGTGTCTGCGTGTATGTATGTAAGTGTGTGTGGATGTGTGTGTGAATGAATGTATGCATGCATGGATGAATGTTGGAATGGGTGTGTGTATGTGTGTGTGCATGTGTGAAGGGAGGGGCATGTATGAAGGGGGTCTGGAGAGGAAGGCGGGGTCTGGAGAGGAAGGGGAACCTGTGAAGGGGGAAGTGGGTAGGGAAGTCCCCTATTCGTGACTGGGAAGGGATTCCCTGTCACTGATAATGCCTACCGCCATGGTTTTCGTGGCGGTATGTAAGCCATGCTGGTAGGCGGGGTCATAATCCTGCAGGTGGGCACGTGACGGCAGCTGGGCTGGAGATTGATGTCTCCAGCCCTGCGGCCATTACCGCTGTGGCAGTTGGTGTGGTACATTGGCGGTTTGGCTTCAGCCAAACTGCCAATGTCATAATATGGCGGAAAGTACCGCCAGCCTATTGGCAGTACTTTCCTCCATGTTACCACCGACCGCCGGGGTCATATTGACCCCTATAGTTACTGAATTTAAGAAGCTAACTGCTATGGGATTTCATAGGGGCAGTTTCAATGCAGCTCACCCAGTTCCACCTTTAATACCTACATCTTCATTGCCCTTGGGCTCAGTTACACGGTCAGTGGATACCTATGCCTCCCCTCTAGCTATTTCAGCTCACCTCTCTTCGCAGAAGAATCAGCAGGTTGATCAGCAGCCCATTCTGGCAAATGGAAATTTTAGTACTGACAAGCCCTTCACAATTTCGAATTCCAGTAATAACTCTAATGCACAGATAACAGGAATAGCAAAGTCCAGGAGGCCTACTGCTTCTTCGAGGGGTTGTCATAGAGAGGAGGCAATGTGATGGAGTGGTTAGGAAACAATGGCTCCCTTCCTCACCTCGATATACCCACAGAATGCACACCATAAATTATTTTTTTGGCTAATGTTCCAAACGTTGACCCTAGGTATCCAGAAGCACATGGCTCTTTGAGAAATAAGGTATCACATTGGTTGGAAACATACTCACATAGACCTTGTGATTTCCTAAGAGAGCTTATTACCACAAGGATGGGTGCTTGGATTGGCCCAAAGTCCAAAACCTTGAAGGGAGATTGTGTGGTGATTCATTTCAGAAGTCCCAGTATAGTCCAGGCTCTTTTAAATAATACAGCTGTTCACTCAGAAGGCATTAAAGCTCTCCCGCTGAGTTCTTTTAACCCTCCCAGGGCACAAAGGTTTCCAATTATTAGTGGCAATGACTCTCAATCTGGAGTAGTAAAGAGCAATGGAGTGCCTCACGACTCATCAGATAATTTTCACTTGCCCCTCTCCAATAGGTTTGGTATTTTGTCTTCCTTGGAGCAATTGGACTGACTGGCCGGTAGGGCAATCCCTGTAGAAGAAGAGTCTAATGCTTCAAACTCTTTAGCAATCTGCTCAGAAATTATTGATGATTCCCCAGCGAAGACTGGCACCTTGGGCTTGATCTCATCAAACGTGGCTGTTCTGCAAACCAAACAGGAGGTCTCAGAGTGGTCGAACATAATAAACCATTTTCAAATAATCTGCTGCCAAGAGACATGGCTACTGGACATGCCGCAATTAAACGGGTTTGTAGCTTATCATATTCCAGCAATCTCCTCCACTTCAGGGCAGGCTAAGGGGGGTTTGGCCCAGTGCTTAATTTGTAAATACAAACGTGCTGGTGCCCAAAGCTCTCCTCTTAAATACGTGGCTGCTGCATTTAATTTGCGAGCACAGAATACTGAGGCAGCGTAATCCTGAAGCCATCTCGGGCCTCTTCAATCCATTTAAAGCCCCTCCCTGCCCCTCCAGCTCTCTCTGGCAGCTTTCTGCTTTCTACCTTTGTGAGGCTTTTTCGTTTTTCTCTTCCTCTGTCTTTCCCATATGTGACTTTTGCTTGCAGCAAATGCTTGAGGCAGAAGAATAAGTGCCGGCCCTTAAAAATAAGTGCCGGTGCTCAGCACCGGAAACAATAAGCACAAATTAAGCACTGGTTTGGCCTCTCTTGTATCTGTGTCCTTGGTGGGCAGCACGGTATCTGAAATGGTCATTTCTCCCTTCTGTATAAAACTCTGAATGATCACACAAAGGAGGTGATAACAGTGTGGGTAGGAGATTTTAACACTGAAGTATGTGCTTTTGGTGCAACCGCACTATGTGGAATATGTGATTAATTCAATCTACCCTTCACTCATTTTGGACATACACCTTATGGTGATTCACTGAATAGGGTGACTTCTGAATATGATTTGATTTTTGCCTTAGAACACACGCAGTTGAAAACATTAAAACTTCCTATGTATATGGGCCCTAAATCAAATTCTTCTATTGATCACATAGCCCATTACTATCAGCACTAGTGACATGTAAAGTTATGGCATCATGTTTGAGTGATCGTAACCCACTTAATTTTGGGCTTAAGCTAGTTCCATCTAAGAATATACAGACAGTCTCCCTACCTTCATTATAACACAGTAGTAAGAAAAGGTTGGAGTATTAAATTGGTGAAGATAGACAAGGAAGCTTTCCCTAAGGACCTTGTTTGCATAATCAGTCAGACATTTAGGAGGATGCTGACCCATCAGAAGTTATAAATGCATTCACCAGGCTAAATAGCTATATGGCTGATATATTAACTAAAGTTGCACCCAGAAACATGGCTAACCCAAGGTGGTCTAAATGCTCTTGCTCAAAACCCCATAAGCAGTTAATATCTGCCTTAAAGAGCCCACGTTATCCATCAAAAATAGCTCAGGCCAGGAGGCTCTATAAAAAGGCAACTTGCCCCAGGAATACTGAAATTAAGGCAGAATGTGAGAGAAAAGATTCCTGGAGTTTTTGGCAGGTCGTTAAACTCCTTGAACACTTTATGTGAGGCTTTGCCAAAAGTTTAATGCACTATCTCAAGTAAGGATTGGGTGGCTCATTTTTCTGAGATCTTTGGCACTAAACTGCAGTCCTCTGCCACGGCCTCTAAAAACAAAGTTTTTTGTGATATGAGTTCTAGCCGAGCCCTTTGCAGTACAATCAAAACATCTGACTTTACTTTAGCCATTGATTGAGAGTTGCACCTCGGGTAAAGCCCGTAGACCGGATAGAGTCCGTTCGGATGTTTTCAAATCTCTTCCACAGTTCTAGGCTCCGCCTTCTATCTAATGTGATAAGAAGTGCAATTATTGGCCATTTAGTTGAATCCTGGAAGAAAGCCAAAATTGTGCCCATATTTTAAAAAGGGAATAAGAGCTTGCCACATTGTTACTGCCCAATATCTCTTTTAGACAGCACAATGAAGATTTTGGGTTGAGTATTTTTCTCTAAACTGGAAAGTTGGGCAATAGAGATGCAGGGGCTATCTGTTCTTCATTTTCACTTCCGAAATGGCTTAGGGACAGAAGAACAGACATTAAGGGCCTGATTACAACTTTGGAGGAGGTGTTAATCCGTCCCAAAAGTGACGGTAAAGTGACGGATTTACCACCAGCCGTATTACGAGTCCATTATATCCTATGGAACTCGTAATACGGCTGGTGGTATATCCGTCACATTTGGGATGGATTAACACCTCCTCCAAAGTTGTAATCAGGCCCAAAATCTTTCTCTAATTTTCCAAAAGTAAGGCTAAAGAAGTCTGTATCCATCTCGCCTTAATGGATTTAATTTGTGCCTTCAATTCAGTAGAGCGCTCCAAACTATGGTCTCCTATGTTAAAGCTGGGGATCAACAGTGCTATTGGTTCCCCCTCCATGGTCACGCCACAGCTAGGGTGAGGTATAGCAAGAGGAAGAAACTTACCAATGAATTTCCATCCTTAACTGGGGTAAGACAAGGGTGTGTCTTAGCCCGCTTTCTTTTTTTAATCTACATTACCAAAAATATTTCCAGAGTGAACTCCGGAGATATCCCCATTCTGCTTCATGCAGGTGCCGCTGTTCTTATCACCCATACAGCCAATGCACTCCAGCTTCTGTTAGATGCTTTTAATAATTTTATGTCAGGCTTAGGTCTCAGCACAAATCACACTAAGGCCCATATTTATACTTTTTTAGGGACGCATTTGTGCCATTTTTTGATGCAATAACGGCGCAAACTGACAAAATACAATTGTATTTTGCAAGTTTGCGTCACTTTTGCATCAAAAAATTATACAAATGCGGTGCTAAAAAAGTATAAATATGGGCCCAAGTTCTTTATTATGAAGTGTGGCCCCAAACTATCTAAAAAGAGGAAATGTGTACTTCGAGGTGAGGAGATTGTAAAAACTCTGCACTTTGCTTATTTGCGGATCCAGATTGATGTTGATTTTCATTTGAAGCTTTTACTTAACATGAGAATTATGCAATTCCAATGTTCAATTGATGCTGTTTTTAGATTTTCAAAGTGGCTGGACCATATGCCTGTGAGAGACATTCTTTGCATTTTAAAAAGTAAGAGTGTTCCCATGGCCACCTTTGGCGCAGGTGTATTGGGGTATGTGAACAGTAATGTCTTCAAATAGCCGAAAATAAGTTTCTGAGAAGGCTGTTGTCAGTCCCACAATCCACCACAGCGTCTTTTTGCCATGAAGAGGATAGACAGTCCAATATAAACTAGTTTCTTAAATTGCAGCCTTTATTGTTATGGTATAGAATGTGGAGAAATCCCAAGGCACAATTGTGTAGAACCATAATAAAGGATTGAATGACTTTGGACAAGCATTTAGATATCCCTTGATTTAAGTGCATTAAAACGAGCTTTGAAAAGCTGGTGCTCCCACTAATGTTTATAATTCTGACTGTTTGAGTCCCAGTCTCCCATGGCAAACCAAATAACTTTTTAAACAAAATATGCAAAGCGTACGGTCTGAGATCAGGAGTGGCGGCACAGCCTGTATTTTTGGTGATCTTCCTGCGCAGTTTATTTACAGACTATTGCAAGGAAGAGACGTGTTTTTTCTGACAAGGTTTTGCCATAAAACCATTCATTGCCTGGTGGCTGTTCCCCAGAAAGGTACTTCGTTTGCATCTCTCCCTCCCTGCCACTGCGAGATACCAGCTGAGCAGAGCACATTGCACTTTTTATTTTTCTGTACTTTTTATGCTGCTCAAAGAAGACAGTTTCTGTGGCCAGTTTTACGAGCATTAGAATTCAGATCACATGTAGCTGCTTTTGCCTTTTTGCACCGGTTGGGTAGTGGAACTATTACTCGTGATGTTTTAAATTACAATATAAGTACTCTGAAGGTGTGCTCTAAATATTGAGGCTCATTATAAGTGTAAGATGTCTCTCTTTTTATCTTTTTAATATTTTCCTTCTTACCATGAATTATAATGGTTTTTTTTGTGATGTTGTGAGTCTTTATGGCTCAATTCAGCCGAATAAAGTATTGTGAAGTAAAGTGAATTGGTCCACTTGTAACAACTTCGGTTTCATGTGTATAGGTGTAGAGTCGTTATATTCTGTTTAGGTCAGGTTTTTCTTTCTTAAAAAGCATAGCCACAGCATGCCCTTGATGAAAATGTCTACTGCTGATCAATGATAGGTAATCTAGTGATAAGACATTTTTCTAATTCACCTTATTAAGAAAACATTTATCTTAGTCCTGAGAGCAGAAAGGGCCAAAGAACATTGCTCAACATAATGCCATTTCAGCATCTGGTATGCCCAGAGAGGTTTTCAGCAGTCATTTATTACAGATGAAATGACTACCAGAAGCAGTGCTTCCACCAGTTACTCCTGTGTTTTCTGGACCAACTTCTAAATATGAGAGACACAACTGCCATATCAGAAGTTCAGAACTTTCCAACATATTCATGTGAAGGTATGGTACTTGGAGACACCTGTGCTATTTTGATGATTGACAACAGTGAAAGCTTGTTTTCTTACATTGATTAATTTTGCCTGCCACATCTAGGTGACTCGCACCTTACTAGTGCCATTTCACAATGGGATGGCTACTATATGGTAATAATTGAGAAACATAAGCTGTCTCCACATTTCACGTGAAATCAGTTAAAATGATGATATATCATTTATAGTTTTAAAGCTCACTATAACTAGGGGTGGAGAGATAAATTTCGCTCTGCCGGCAGAGATGGTGGAGTTATGGCCACTCCACATTATGCATGTAGCTTGGAGTTCTGTCCAAATTAGGCTGGAGGTTTTGATTGCGTGTGGCCTACCATTGGATAGTTGGCAAGCACAATCGAGAATTGGTGTCTCCTAGTGCTATTTTCGGGTGCTATGAGACCTCCCAGTGAGATTTTCCCAACGCGGGCAGTCGTGGCCAGTCGTGACTGTTCGTGTTGAGAAAGCTGCCTCTCGAGTAGAAAATCTACACGAGCTGCAGCAAAAACAACTCAAGCAGCAGTGCCATCTGGAGCACTGTGTGGTATGGCTCAGAGTGAATTTTCAGTGTGGAATAAGCACTCACCACGAAAAAATCAGGGCAGGCAGTATGACGTGCTGATTTCTGCTCACTCGCAGAACTCCACGGAATTTCACAAAGTGAAGCTCAGTCAGTTTCGCCCAACCCTAACTATAATCAACGGAATAAACTATACAGTGAGAGCTGAATACAAATTATTTTGAATGAAAAGGCAAGAAATACAAACATGAAGCAAAAAATGTACTTCACAACTTTACATACTAATTGGTAACATCTTTTATTGATAGCACCAGTTTTTTTGTCTTCTATGTTAACTTTCACTGTATCCATTTCTTTCCTTGTCTAAAAAACCTGACAGTTGTTTTATGTCCCAGAATTCATATGTGAACTTCCAACTCGTTGAAATGTTAGGATCGTTCTAAACAATCCTTATTTAAACTACAATATAACCTACAATGGGAATTTTATGATGTAAATATTTGGTTTTCAACGTACTAATGTTTCAAAACATTACTTCAATATATTTCTGGAGTACTCACTCAAATATAACAGTATGGAAACAGATGATATATGAATAAAACAATGAGCTGGCCAGAATTACAAAATCCTAAACTTACAAAAATCTCACGTAAATGTTCTTTATTTCCTTGGGGGAATGTGATTAATCATTGCCTCATGCTAATCACAGGATATCCTTGGAGAAAATGTCAGAATATTTTCTACAATAGTTCACAGTAGAGTCAAATAAGTAGAGCGATCAAGCAGGCAGCAGTCGGTGGTTGTAAAACCAAGAGGGAAAGGCTTTAACAGTGTTTTGAGAATGACCAATTCTTACAGTATTTTTGGTATAGGTGAGTGCTATTTTATGCTAAATGCTGTGAGGCATAAACATTTTTCAAGAAGCCAAATAAATATGTTTAATCTTACCCAAACAAAGCCGATATTTAGGGGGATATTTATAGTCCCCTAGTGCCACATTAACGTCATTTTGTATGATGTTAATGTGGCCCATCCAGGCCGAAATCCCCACGCTGTATTTACAGGGTGTCACAATGCATTAATTGCGCCACCCTGTAACCTTTTGCGCTACATTATGCCTGCGCCAGCTATAATGTATGCAAAGGGGGAGTTCCCCTGTTAGGGGAGCCGGGAAAATGGCATAAGAGCAGAGCTCAAGAGCAGGCGTTAAAAGAGAGATTCCATTCTTTAGAACGGAGCCCTTTGTACTCTGCAGGAGTAGTGGCAATATTTTTGTGCTGCTCCTGCAGAGTACATCAATCGCGTCATGTGAAATGATTCTGTTGCCCCCTACCCTTTGCCATGGTGCACCGTATTTTAAATATGGTGCACACATGGTGGTGGTAGGGGAGTGCTAAAGGGCGCAGGTAGTTTGTTTATGGTTGTTTTTTTTTTAAAGTCGTCACTGTTTCGGCAATACCTAAGGCAATGCATTTAACAGAGTGCATTCTCTCCGCCATGTGGTCGTTGGCAATGCTACTCTGTACTATTAATTTCCTTCCTTGAAAGTATAAAAAGGGCATCTAGAAAATAGAATACATTTTTCACATTGATTCATGCATCTTTAATAGGGCGTTTTGCAGCCCACTCCTTGCATAAATCAATACGTTACAAGCACGAATTCCATAGATATATTTACATTTGGATTATAATGAGCGCCATTATTCAACATTAGCATAAAATAATGATGACTTTTACACAGAATGAGTTTCAAACCAGCAATATGACAGCAATGCTCATAAAGATTGATTCCTATGTGGTCAAAAATATAATCTATCCCTCTTATTGGCAATGGGCAGTATCCCATGTGATCTTAACAATAATTGTTTTAATTGGGCCTTCGGGACTGTTACGATTGATATAAGTTCCACAGCTGGCTTCTTAGAGCATACAATTGATACACTGATGTCAGGTATGCTGAACCGAATAGAGGAAAATGAAGTCTTGGTAAAGCAGAATAACCAAATATTGTTAATTGCTAGCATAGACATCCTTGTTGAAATATGTCTTAATTTTCCTGAAAAACTTCTTGCAGCACAGGGCTGGTGGGCAAATCCAAATTTGCATTTTCCCTTCACATGTGTGTGTCTGTTGAGCTTAGGCAGTGTTAACATTTACTTTAGTAATATTTTAGCAACACAAAAGGATGATGGACAGAGTGATGAACAATGCAAACACTCACCCCCAGTCACAGATCTGGGTTCAATCCATTGTTCTTTTGCTCACCATGCCAACCCAGTTTGGACCCAGCCATATGAAAATCAGTCTTGACCCTGTTCCTCAAGGGAACAGTCCAGCCTGAACTGCCAGGCCAGGTCCACCCGGGACCGGAAAACAAGCATCCTGGGACCTGTTTCCACTAAGGGAAACTTTAGCAACACAAAAGGATGATGTACGGAGTCCTGAACAATGCAAACACTCACCCCCAGTCACAGATCTGGGTTTAATCCATCGTTCTTTTGCTCATTAAGACACCTCAGTTTGGACCCAGTCATATGCAAATCAGTCTTGACTCTGTTCCTCATGGGGACAGTGCAGCTTGAACTGCCAGGCCAGGCCCTCCCTGGACCGGAAAACAAGCATCCTGGGACCGGTTTCAGAGTATCACCCTTCATCAGGCAGGCTAGTTTGAATCCAGTGGCACAGTGAGCATGACACCCATGTCTGGGCATACCTTTCCCACTAAGAGCAACTTTAGCAACACAAAAGGATGATGGACGAAGGGCTGACCAATGCAAACACTCACCTCCAGTGACAGATCTGGGTTTAATCCATCGCTGTTTTGCTCACCATGCCACCCCAGTTTGGATCCAGCCTTATGTGAGTCAGTCTTGACCCTGTTTCTCCTGGTAACAGTCCCACCTGAACTACCAGACCAAGTCCTCACAGGACAGCAAAAACAAACACCGTGGAGCAGTTTTCAGAGTCTCACACTTCATCAGTCAGGCTAGCTTGAACCCAGTGGCACAGTGAGCATGGGACCCATGTCTAGGCATACCCTTCCCACAAAGGGCAACTTTAATAACCCAAAAGGATGATGGGCAGAGCGCTGAGCAAAGCAAACACTCACCCACAGTCACAGATCTGGGTTTAATCCAACATACTTTTGCTCACCATGCCACCCCAGATTGGACTCTGCCATCTGAAAATCAGTCTTGTCCCTGATGCTTATGGGAACAGTCCAGCCCGAACTGCCAGGCCAGGTCCTCCCTACCCTTCCCGCTAAGGGCAACTTTAGCAACACAAAAGGATGATGGGCGGAGTGCTGAACATTGCAAACAGGGTCAAGACTGATTTGCATATGGCTGGGTTTGAACTGGGGTGATGTGGCAAACAAAATAACGATGGATTAAACCAAGATCTGTGACTGGGGGTGAGTGTTTGAAACGTTTGTGCACCCTAAGTGGCTAGGGTATGCCCTGACGTGGGTCCCTTGCTTGCTGTGCCATTGGATTCAGGCTATCCTGGCTGATGAAGGGAGATACCCTGAAACCATTACCAGGATGCTTGACTCCTGTCCAGAGAGGGCCTGGCTTGGCTGTTCGGGCTGGATTGCTCCCATAGGGACCAGGGTCAAGACTGATTTGCATATGGCTGGGTCTGAACCAGGGTTGACGTGGCAAGCAAAATCACGATGGGTTACACCCAGATCTGTGACTGGGGAGTGAGTGCTTGAAATGTTTTAACACTCCGTCCATCATTTTATTTTGTGATGTGTTCGTAAGTTATATAGACATACCTTCCCGCACACCATAGGCAGTGGAATCAGTCATTGTGTTTGCTCTGCATCAGCGATGTATTTGTTCAAAGCTGTATCACAAAGATTCAATGCGTACCATTATTAAAATAACATTGAATCTTAAAAATGAACTATCTACACATAATTATTGTCAATATTTAGGGGACTAGCTCCTAATGTAGGTTTGCTGATATTGAGTGCATGTGGAACTTTATGACTATAAGGTTCCAGAAGCTCCGAGAAAGTGGAGAGACAAGACTTTGGTGTAAAATGTTTGGATATGAATTACATGGGAGTTGGAGTTGTGTCTGGAGCAAGGAGACTAAGGTGTAAAGATGTATCTTAAATATACCTTCCTAATAACTTCAAAACAGGTGAATCTACTTCTTTACATTGGCGACGACTGGAAAGTACCAACCAGCACCATCTTCACCTCAACTATCTATGCTCAAGTAAGCTTCTTAATTTGACTTTCACACCGCCCAACAGCTGTGTCAGTCTGGCTAGCGACACCTACTTTAACTCCCAGGCTTATCTTTACTCTTTCTGATTTTGTTAGTGTTTTGGCTAATATTTGTGATA
This sequence comes from Pleurodeles waltl, assembly GCF_031143425.1. Classification (NCBI taxonomy): domain Eukaryota; kingdom Metazoa; phylum Chordata; class Amphibia; order Caudata; family Salamandridae; genus Pleurodeles; species Pleurodeles waltl. Next base: position 1,103,325,812 of record NC_090440.1, read on the forward strand.
GACATTTAAAGCCTGCATCAACAGGAGTCAGCAAGGCTTGTGTGCATGAGGTCAGAGCACGTGGGGCCTGTGTGTGCAAGCGACATGTATTGAATAATCCTTTGTTTAACATCTTGGTTTGTTTGACTAATATAGAGTATTTTACAGCCACAGATTATGCCATGCACAACATTCTTTTTCTGACAATTAGAGAAGGATAGGTGTTTCCCTGTTATATAACTGGAACTCTGATCCTTCCATTGTCTGGTTACATGCTACACTCAAACCGCACTTGTGGTGTCCTTCCAGTGGAGGTAACATCCAGTGGTGGAGTAAATTGTTTTCAGCCGACTTTGACAGGATATTAGCTCTAGCTAACTGTTTTCCATTGTAGGCATTTTTCTTGAATGTGAACATTGGATGTTGAAAAGTGCTGTCCAATTTTGAGATAAGATGACAGTTTTGAAGAATGATTTTCTTGAATTGGTTAGAGACACTGACCATTCACTCAGATTTTGGTCAGATTTTATCTTCCAAAAGTGGCTCTCTTGGAGTAAACCAAGCCCTTTTAATGTACTTCTTCAAGAGTTTTTGAGGATATCCTTTTTGTTCTAGTTTCTTAAAAAGAATTTCAGCGTGTTGGAAGTAATCCTCTCTTTATGTACAATTGTGCAGTATTCTTAAAAATTGCACATAGGGCAACTTTTCTTTGAGGCTGTTTGGGTTGAAACTTGTGAAATGTAAGGCATTATTTTTGTCTGTTGGCTTTCTATACATAGGGGTGATTAGCTGTACATCCACTGCTTTAGCTTTCACATCCAAAATTGTCTTGCTCATTCTAAACTTGATATCTGGTGTCCTGTTATTTAGGCAAAAAAAGAATCCATCAAGATCATCTTCTTTCCCTGTCTAAATGCACAAAATATTGTCTATAAATTTAAACCACTTTGCTATGTAATTCAAAAAGGGATTAGTATTGCAAAACAAATGTCTTCATACAAAGCAATACACAGTAATGCCATTTGGGGGGCAAAAGAACACCCCATAGAAGCCCCCTCAATCTGAAAGTAAAAGTCATCTTCAAATATGAAATAATTGCTTTGGAGTGCAAAACCAGTAAGCTGTTGAATAATTTCTGTTGAAAACCCCATGAGGCTTTGGTCTGTTCCAGATAGTATTGAATAGCCTCTAAACCTCCATCTTGCTGGAATTTTGTATAGAGGGAAACTACATCTAATGTAACTAACTATTGCATTGAAGAGTCAAATTTCAGTCCTTCCATTTTATTTAAGAAGCCCATTGTGTCTCTCAGATAAGATGGTACATCATTGACAAATGGCTTCAAAAAAGTATCCACACATTGCAAAATAGGTTCCAAAAGTGAATCGCAACCATAGACTATAGGTCATCTTGAAGTATTTTTTCATCTTTCTGTGTCTTTGGTAAAAAATAAATTACTGGAATTCGCTGGCTTGGTTTTCTTGGAAACTCCAGTTCTCTAAGACCGATGTATTCTTCTTAAAAAGCACGCTGTAGAAAGGTATGACTTTCTTCCTGAATGGTTTTAGTAGGATCACTCTAAATGATTTGATAGAATTCTTCATCAGTAAGTCTCTGTCCTTCTTTAATGTGTTTGTTCTCTTGCCCAAACCACCACTGCTCCCCCTTTACCAGCTGTTTTGAATACAAGTGACTTATAATTTTTTAGTTCCAAAAGTGCCTCTGTTGTTCTGTGGATATATTGTTTTTACATAAATCCTATTTATTTTCTAGTTGACTAATTGTGTAAAAAACTGCTTGTTCAAAGGTCATCACTTCTTGTGTGATGGTGTTAGAAGGTAGACAAATGATTGATTTATTTTTCAGACCTTATGGTTCATTAACTTGGTGGTGTTCATGATTTAGAAAGTAGACTTTTGGGCAAATAACTCTACAGAATTCAAGGATTCAGTTTTGAACCATACAAAATCCATTGGTCTTGCAGGAACAAAGGACACGTCTTTTTCAAAGATTGTCATTTAGTCTGCGGAAATAATCCTGGAGGTACAAATTTACAACTGAAGTCTTTACTGGTTCTTGTAAAGTTGGCATCTTTTACACATTTCTTAAGGCTGGTTGTTGGATGTGAAGCGTTTTCGAGGTCTTCTTTGGCAACTCCCTAAAAAGGTAGACTGTGTTTTTGTAGTCAGATTTTGATCAGAGGGGTCCTCCCTCGGGTCTGAGTCTATTGCTGATTCGGATGATGATGTTTCTGAAAAGGTGATGAATCTGTGTTTTGACTTGCCTTGATATTCACTCAAAAAGAAGATATTTAAACTCATGAATCTCCTTTTCAATTTTTTCCCAATAATTATTTAGCCTCTGTTACTATCTGGTTATCCTTAATTGCCTGCTCAAAAAGAAGTATCTCATGTAATTGCTTCTTGCATAGTCGTTTTGCTGTTTCAATGGGATGAACCATCCAATCACGACTGCATTTAATAAATATAGTTAAGTCCTTTGTGGTATTCTGGATCTTATATGAATATCACTGGTGTGTTCCACACTTGCAGGCCCCAAAGTCTTGTTAATTTCTCAGCTTCATTCTGTTTTTTTCCAGTAGAACTGAATATAAAAGAGAGGGATTTGATAGCAGGTTCTGGATGTGATCCTCTGAGAATGATAATATCTCCTTGTAAGTCATTCCTCAGTGGTCACTTTACGTTGACCTGGACCGCTCTCAATTGATCTTCTTTTTCCTATATTGTTAATTTATGCTGCATAGGGAACCCTCGCAAGTATGCACCCACTATTAAAGTATAAAACAAGAGGTAGGGCCAGTTATTCAGTGAGGTTAGACGATGTAAATATATATAAAATCATAAATGAACCTTGGATGAAAGTTATTGAACAAAACATTATTTTGGCAGATCAAGCAATCTTTTATAGATACCAAATCATAAATGAAAGGTGGAATTTTGCTGCAGCCAGGCTTTCATCAGTATAAAAAACACATCATTGGTTAAAGGCAAAAATATTTTCGGGTAAAAAAAGCACACACATTATCATAGTAGCCCCTGACATATATGGGGACTACTTTGTTTGCGGATGCTCTGCTTGTAAAAGGGCAGCATGCTGTATCTTAAATTGAATTCAGCCATTGGTGAAATGTGCTCATTGCCATATGATGCATGCTGTAATGGCTGAATGTGAATGACACAACAACAGACTAATTGATTGTATAGTTTTGGTTTTCACCAGTCCTAAAAACGCCAATTAGTTTGATGTTGGCTGCCACTTGCCTTTGCTAATGATTTTTTGTAATATTTTTGTTACACATTCTCACTAATAGAGAGGCTTGTCTATATAGATCGGGTTGTATAGCTAGATAGATAAGCTAGATAGATAGATAGGGTTGTATAGGTCGATAGGCCTGTATAGATAGGGCTGTATAGATAGATGGATAGATAGGTATGTGTTGGGTTTATGGATGGATGGATGGATGGACAATCAGACAGGCTGACAAGTCTGGTGTTCTCTAAATCGGTCACAGTTTATGGCTGCCTTAGTATAACTGCAGATGTCCCCGTTGATATCATTGCCAGTTACCCATCTGATTGGATGGGGCAGGGCAGGAGTGCTTTGCTGACAGAATTGCTCTGGTTTCATTTGGTGGTGGCTATTTTTTCTCTGTTCCTGTTTATGGATGATATTTCTCATCCTTGCAAGGCTTTTCTGATGAGTTTATCAGACAGGTTGGCTAATGGCCTATTGAAGATTGAGAGCTGTGTTTGGTACTTGGTTTTGGTTTATGTAGTGTGATGTTGTTTGGACTATGGTGGAATTAATGGCACAGTGGCTCCTATTTATAGGGGGCATTTATGTTAATCCGGTAGTGCAGCAGGAAAAGGGAAGCTGCTAAGAGGGAATTCCAGTTTCTCATGGAGTGAATTGAACAAATGTGTGTGTTGGTCTGAACCTGGAATAAACTAAGCATGTATTTTACAACAAGTTCAGGGGTTACTTAGGAATAATGTGGAGACAGAAAAGGACCCTGGACTGTGGAACATTTTCACTCATCCCTGAAAACACAGCCTTACGTTCTTCTCATCAGAAAGCAGTTGTAGCAAGAAATATTTGAAAGAGACTATCAAATTCGAGGACAAGTGGACTGAATGTGCGACAGCTATTCGATTAGCCTACCTACAACCTGCTGTCAATAATATCTAGGGGTGGGATAAGTTGCCCACCTGTACAGAAATACCCTCTAATGAGTTTTATTTTCATAACTACACGCAAAAATACACTCTAAAAGTAGGTTTCCGCTGTACAAAACTCCTGCTGAATCAATTTATTGTTGTACAGCTTTAGTAGTAATACCTTGGGTCAGGAATATTAGCCTCACAGTCTACACTTGTAAGCAATTTCCCTCTATCAGCCGAAAGCTGCCCCTTTTAGGGCCATATTTATACTCCGTTTGCGCCGAAATTGCGTCGTTTTTTTTGACGCAATTTCGACGCAAAACTAACGCCAACTAACGCCATATTTATACTATGGCGTTAGAGGCGAATAGCGCCAAAGTTCCCGGAATGTGCGTCATTTTTTAGCGTGAACCCCTTCCTTGCGTTAATGATATGCAAGGGAGGCGTTCCCGTCTAAAAAATGACTCCCAGGCCTTTACGTGGTATTTATACTCCCGGGCAAAAGAGACGCCCGGGAGTTGGCGTGGCTAAAAACGGCGCATTTGCGCCACTTTTTAACGCCTGCTCAGGGCAGGCGTTAAGGGGCCTGTGGGCTCAAAGGGCCATATTTATACTCCGTTTGCGCCGAAATTGCGTCGTTTTTTTTGACGCAATTTCGACGCAAAACTAACGCCAACTAACGCCATATTTATACTATGGCGTTAGAGGCGAATAGCGCCAAAGTTCCCGGAATGTGCGTCATTTTTTAGCGTGAACCCCTTCCTTGCGTTAATGATATGCAAGGGAGGCGTTCCCGTCTAAAAAATGACTCCCAGGCCTTTACGTGGTATTTATACTCCCGGGCAAAAGAGACGCCCGGGAGTTGGCGTGGCTAAAAACGGCGCATTTGCGCCACTTTTTAACGCCTGCTCAGGGCAGGCGTTAAGGGGCCTGTGGGCTCAAAATGAGCCCACAGGTGCCCTCCCATGCCCCCAGGGACCCCCCCTGCCACCCTTGCCCACCCCAGGAGGACCCCCAAGGATGGAGGGACCCACCCCAGGGACATTCAGGTAAGTTCAGGTAAGTATAATTTTTTATTTTTTATATTTTTTTTTGGTGGCATAGGGGGGCCTTATTTGTGCCCCCCTACATGCCACTATGCCCAATGACCATGCCCAGGGGACAGAAGTCCCCTGGGCATGGCCATTGGGCAAGGGGGCATGACTCCTATCTTTACAATGATAGGAGTCATGTTGATGGGGGATGGGCGTCGAAAATAAATGGCGCAAGTCGGGTTAAGACGATTTTTTCGACGTAACCTGACTTGCCCCATTTTAAGACGCCCATGCGCCATTTTCCCCCTACGCCGGCGCTGTCTGGTCTACGTGGTTTTTTCCCACGCAAACCAGGCAGCGCCGGTCTGATTGCGCCGTCTAACGCCATTCCATAAATACGGCGCCCGCATGGCGCTTCAGAATGGCGTTAGACGGCGCAAAACTTTTTGACGCTAAACTGCGTTAGCGCAGTTTAGCGTCAAAAAGTATAAATATGGGCCAAAATGAGCCCACAGGTGCCCTCCCATGCCCCCAGGGACCCCCCCTGCCACCCTTGCCCACCCCAGGAGGACCCCCAAGGATGGAGGGACCCACCCCAGGGACATTCAGGTAAGTTCAGGTAAGTATAATTTTTTATTTTTTATATTTTTTTTTGGTGGCATAGGGGGGCCTTATTTGTGCCCCCCTACATGCCACTATGCCCAATGACCATGCCCAGGGGACAGAAGTCCCCTGGGCATGGCCATTGGGCAAGGGGGCATGACTCCTATCTTTACAATGATAGGAGTCATGTTGATGGGGGATGGGCGTCGAAAATAAATGGCGCAAGTCGGGTTAAGACGATTTTTTCGACGTAACCTGACTTGCCCCATTTTAAGACGCCCATGCGCCATTTTCCCCCTACGCCGGCGCTGTCTGGTCTACGTGGTTTTTTCCCACGCAAACCAGGCAGCGCCGGTCTGATTGCGCCGTCTAACGCCATTCCATAAATACGGCGCCCGCATGGCGCTTCAGAATGGCGTTAGACGGCGCAAAACTTTTTGACGCTAAACTGCGTTAGCGCAGTTTAGCGTCAAAAAGTATAAATATGGGCCTGAATACATAAAAAAACAGCATCAATTAACAATGCAAATTAAAGTGTGCAATTGGCAACGAAAGATGCAAATAAGCAATGATTTTGTTCAATAAGACACCAAAAAATAAATGCATAAATTTGATATACAAAACAAATGAAATGTAATAGATAATTGTAGATTCCCCCATTTTGAGTAGAAAACAATTATTTTAGAAAAGACATGGAGGCTACTATTCTCATCAAATGAAAGCACTGAGCAAAAATGATAGGATGAGTTTAGTCCATTGTCTAAGAAGAGCGATCTAATATTTGTGAATGTGTATAAAATAGATATAAATCTTTCGCCTTTAAGCCGATTATTATTACTTATCTGCATTTCGTATTTTAATGCAGTGCCTGGAACACGTTTAGATAAGTATATTTATTTGCACTGCATGATGCCAATCCAGATACTGCAATGTCCCTTATCCTATATTTTAAGTATCACATATTATGAGTGGGCAACCACCAGAATAATCTCATTGCTCAGAAGGCTCGTCTTTGTCTCCCATTGAGAGAATTGATTGTGTGGCATTAACAATATGTGAGGGTCACGATGACTTTTAGAAATTGCACCCCATAATGGGAGAAGCTAAGTATTCATAGGGCGATTGAGTGAAGAGACAGGCAAACAAAATAATTATTTCAGTATAAAATGAATGGCCTACAATTTATCAGACTTTTTCAAAGATCCTTCCTGTTAACAAGAAGGATCATGTTTTCAGAAAGTGGACAACTTTGTGTAGTAAGACTACGAGTATAAATTTCACTTCTTGGGTCAAAACAACTTAAGCCACCTCTATTACATTTGTAGATATAAACAATAAAAACATTGCAAACGTGTGCAGGCAAGTTCCAGATTTAATTATATAAGGTTTTGAGTAGGGTGTGTGAGGCTGGACTTCATCAGCTTTGCGCTTTTTTCTACATTATCAACTCAGAAAAAAAGTTAAAAGGAAATATCAGAAGAATAGTTTTGAAAATGCTGGGAAAAATAAGTTTTTTTAATAAAAATAAAAAAAACAGTTTTTGATGGCAAAAGCAATAGCTAAACATTCTGTGAAGACAAAGGTCGGCAAAGGTAATAATAAACGCTTCTCTGTGAGGATGCAATGCTCAACAACTTCTCCGGGTGTGCCACTAGTTACAACCATTCAGTGGCACTGTGTCAACCACTGTCATATCAGACTAGAAACCCGTTCCTATGGGTAACCTACGATGTCTATAATTATCCTTATGTCTGCGTTCTACAATATCGTTGGCCCTCTTTAGGATCTGATAATGAGATAATGGGGTAGTCCCATTTTAGGAGCAAACACCCACTGGTGTCTGAAACGGACCCATAAGACAAAAGCAGCTTGCACCTGTAGGGGGGAGTTTGGCTCAGCAATTTGTAGCAGGGAAAACCTGCCACATGACATGGGGAAATTGCACTCAATTATCCTTGGCGAACCCCCAGATCACGTGAAATCATGCTTTATTTGCACAGAATGCTACCTTTCAGGATTTGCAACTCAGAATTAGGTGCACATTATGCAATTGCTATATTTTGCACTCCAAATTAGTGGGAATAAGATGATATACAAGTTGTACCCTGGATCTGCGTGGGACAACTAATCAGACTGTTTAACTCCATTTCTGGTTGAGTGTGTTGCATGAAATATTTCACCAATGTCTGTCCTGGTTATTTGACTACTGTATACTGCTGATAATGTTACATACATTAGTCATGCTGGAAGATTGTTCAATTAATTGTAAAATATTATTCTTTCTGCTCTACTTGAATTAAGTATTTGAATATATTTATCAAATTTACTACCTTCCTTTAGAATTTTGAGATGTATGTCCTTCTATCTTTCTTACTGGCTGTAGTTTAATGTCATTGCTACTGTGAAGCAGTCCCTACACAAGTAAATAATTATGCAGATGAGGCCTTCTCAACAGGGATATTTTTATTAAGTACAGGGTAAATAGCCGGTAATAGCAGAGCCAGTTACACCACAACCCCTTATCAATGAAGGGATACATAACATCATACATCAGCTGATAATTTGACATAATAATCATACACCGCAGAATCTCGCATCTTCAACGGAGTTACATGCCAATGCCATAATCAGGTATACATTAATCTTCAAGTTTAGTCTTGTCCCAACCATGCATCACAATCCCATAATAACTAACACACTTCATATTGTGGCCGGTCAGGGGGGTGGAAGGCGAGCTATCGGAGTACAACAATCCCTGAGTGATGTTCCAAAGTGTCCACCCAGCACGCGCAGAGGACCCGCTCCCTCCCCCACCCATCCAGGACCTTGGGAGCCGGGTTAGCATGTGGCATCCGGGCAGGAGGGGGGAGAGGCAGAAGAGAGAGCCAGGGCTCTAACTGGCTTGAAGTACTATCACGTAATGGTCGGTTGCGTTGTGGAAGGTCTCACTGTTGGTGCGGGTGAGCCTTGTAGACTGGTGTCTTCATTCTCCCCGGGAGCCATTTTGTCAGCCAGTTTCATCAGATCGGTGTCCCAGAGTTTCATAACCCCATCTCTACACTGCGAACGTCTGTCCGGCTCTAATGCTTTAGCCTCTGCCGCAGCCCAGCGGGATAGTGCGTGTAGCCATTTCTCCACACTGGGGGGCTGGGGTGTTATCCAAGACAAGTCGTTTGAACAGCACAAATGCAAGGTCTACAAATTTTAGATAATGTTTAGTCTGTTTATTTCTCTTGGCTATCCCTAGTAGACAGAATAGTGGGTCCAGTGGAAGGCATACATCTATAATGTCCAATACGTGTTGCACTATATGTGACCATGTGCTGTATAACACTGGGCATTCTGACATCATATGTAAAAAGGTACCATCTTCATGGCTACACCTTGGGCATGTAGGGGTAGTTCCTGGGAACATACTATGCAGGAGATGCGGTGTCAAGTAAGTTTGATGAACATAATTGAATTGTGAATATTTCAATCTGGCATTCCATGAAACATATCTCAGACGCTCCAGTATCATTTTCCACTGCTGTTCGGTCAAGTCAGTGCCCAGACAGTCGTCCCATCAGGCCTTGCTATGGGGATGTGGCACACCCTGTGTCCCCCTTAGTACTGTGTATAGGTTAGAGACTGCCCTCCTCTCTGGGTCTCGTATTAATGTATAATGCAGCCCTTGATGTATTGTGGGTCCTAATAGGCCCAAACGCCAGATTTTCCCTATCACTCCTTGTACTGCTGCCTAAGTAAGGAACTGCCCTGTATCCAGACCATATACTTTACTCAGATTTGAAAAGGAACGCATCTGACCCTCTTCATAAAGATCGCCTAAATGTGCAAGTCCACTCTTTCTCCATGTATTGAAGTTGTATATTTGATTAATGTCTTGCAACTGAGGTATATCCCGTATTGGGAGTCGAGGTGAGTAGGGGAACAACCGTCACCATGAATAGATGTATCCAGTCCAGGCCGACTTTGCTGTCCGTAGTAGCAGACCTAGATCTGTGTAGCGTGTGCCCGATGTGAGGAGCTATCTCTGCACCTTTCCCTCCCCTACAGCGGCTCGCACCATATCCCCCTCTATTGTTCGATCAACAGCCAGCCAGAGCAGCAGCCACTGCAGTTGAGCTGCTGCATAATATTGTTCTATATCTGGTACCACCATGCCACCCTCGGTCAAGGTGCACTGGAGTGCATCCAGGGACACCTTCCTGTGTCCTGATCCCCATATAAGTGCTGTTAGCAGAAAGCGTATAGCTTTTAGAAAGCCCTTCCCAAGAGGAACTGCTAATGCCATGAACAAGTAGAGAAATCTGGGGAGAACCAACATTTTGGCAATGGACGCTCTACACATAGGGGAGAGGAGCAGGCACGTCCAGAAGGACAAAGATTGTCGAGTGGAGGTCAGGGCCTTGCCATAGTTGCCCTCCACTAGGTCCATCTCAGAGTGATAAACATTGATCCTTAAATAACAGAAGGTCCCCGTGGCCCACATAAGTCTCTCTCCGCTTGACGTTAGCCCTGCCATGTTGCCTGCCTTGCGTAAGGGGAATGCACAGGACTTACCCCAATTAACCTTAAGGCCTGCTACTTCACCAAACTGGTCTAATAAATCAAATAGATCCGAGAGGGCACTGCCAAACTCACGCAAATAAATTAAGACATCATCTGCTTAAAGAGACGTGACATGCCACCTTCTACCCACTTGGAGTGCCTAGTCTAGTTCTCTCACTCGCAATCATGCTGCCAACAGCTCCACTGCCAGTGCGAAAAACACCGGGGAAAGAGAACAACCCTGTTGTATCCCCCTCTGGATGGGAAAGGAGTGAGACACCTGGTAGCCAGTGCAGACTCTCACCCAAGTTGCGGTGTATAGCAGGTGTACCCATCGTATAAAACGAGGGCTAAGACCAAACCATTCCAGGACCTGCATCAAGTAGGCCCAGCTAAGCGTGTTGAATGGCTTTTCAAAGTCCAGGGATACAGCCACTGGGTGGTCCGTACCCCTAGAAACCACATCTATGATGTGGCACAGCCATCTGGTGTTGTGGTATGTGGCCCTGCATGGCACAAATCCGCACTGATCGGGTGAATTAAGGTAGAGATCACCAGGAGCAGTCTGTTTGCCAGGGTCTTGCTTAGGATCTCATAATTAATGTTTAGCATTGATAAGGGTCGATGTGAGCCCACTTCAGGAGGGTCTTTACCCAGTTTGGATAACACTACTATGAGTGCTTCACAGAGCAAAGGTGGAAGTTCCCCTTGCTGAAAAGATACCCTGTACATATCCAGCAACCGAGATGCAAGAGTGTTCCTGTGGGAAGTGTAACATTCAACTGGAAACTCATCCAGTCAGGGGGTCTTTCCTCTGGCCATCTGTTGAATCACTAATTGTATTTAGTCTAACTGCAACTGCTTTCTTTAAGTCCTGCTGCTGTGTCAGGGTGGGCAGGGGCAGATCCTGCAGGAATGAGGGGATATGGGAAACGGAAGGGGCAGGTGGTGCAGAGTACCGTGTTTCATAATACTATGTAAAGGTTTCATTAATTGACTCCTGAGTGTTTACCACTTCACCCCTATTATTGTGAATCGCCCCCACAACCGTCCTGGTCACTTCCAAGTGCAACACCATGACAGTGTGCGTCCTGGTTTGTCCCCATCCTTATGTTGTTGGGTCAGGTGTGCTTTATAGTCTACATTACCTAGACACTGCAGTTCTTCTCTAAGTTGACAGCGCTGAACCATCAACAGTGGGTGTGTCAAGGGGTCGCATATGGCTTCCCTTTCCAGCCTACGGATACCATTTTCAAGGTCCAATATACTACTCGTAAGAGGTGACCACCTTCATCGCATCTCATTCCACTTTGAGGTTGCCTGGAGCCTGAGTTTTGCTTAAAATACTCTGAGATGGTAGTACCTATTGTAACTTTATATGCTGCATCTTGTAGAGCCTCCGTCCATAACTTCCACAATGGGATTGGTGGTTTAGATTTGCCTCACTGGAAAGTAACTTAAGGTGATTATGACCAGATAGGGTTCTGCCTAGATATTCAGAACCACAAATATGAGGTCAAAATAGTGAGTCACAGAAAAACTAATCTAGTCTTGTGTGTATTTGGTATCCTGGTGCATAGTAAGAGTATTATCTGGTCCCTGGGTGAGTTAACCTCCAAACATCATGTAAACGCATGGACTGAGACCACTGTTGGAAGTGTTTAGTGGCATGTAGGCCAGGAGTATTCGGGAGGGGAGGAATTGAGTGATCCAGTATGGTATTCTGTATACGATTAAAGTCTCCCCTCCATAGACCAGGAGCCCCAGGATCATGTAACAAGGTCGGGGTCAGCTCATTTAAGAGAGTCCCTTGGGCAGTGTTAGGGCTATATATCGATTCTAGCATAATAGGTTAACCATTTAGTTGGCCCTCGAGGAGTACGTACCACCCTTCCAGTTCTACGTGCACCCTAGTTTATAACAAAGGGCACTTCCAGAACCACCCAGATTAATGTGCCCCTGGTAGAAGCTGAGTATCCAGTACCATGGATTTGGCCCCTCCAGCGATGACTCAGCTTCAGCAATTACCCATGTGTCAAATGCATCTCCTGGAGACAGGCAAAATGTATCCGTCTTTGCCTAAGGTAGGTATAAATCCTGTGTCATTTAATAGGATTACCATACCCCGAATGTTCTGGGTTAAAACATGTAGTCTGCAGACAAAAAATCAACATATAGGCGGTCATTACAACATTGGCGGTAAAAACCGCTTACCGCCGTGCAGAAGACCGCCAACACACCGACGTGGCCGCGGAATTCCGCCACAGCTATTATGACCCACAGCACGGAATCTGCTAAAATTCAGACACCCACACAAGTCCACCACACCAAAGGTCAGTGATAAACTGACGATAACAAATCCTCCACCGTCACGCCAACAGAAATACGCCCAGACTACCACAACACACGAATCCACACGGCGGTCTTTCAACCGCGGTATTCTATTGGCGGTACACATCGCCGCGCTCAAAATACACACACATCTACAAAACACTACCACATTGGACAATTCCAAATACACACACCTGATACACATGCACACACCACTCCCACACATCCAACACAATATAAAACACACACCCACATCACCCACAAACCCCTATGACCAGAATCACCCAGAGAAGGCCAGATAGAGACACTACAAACTACTACCAAGCATCCACAGGCACACAATACCATCACCCACAGAACTTCCATGCACCTCACACAACACACCACTACACATCAGCACACTTATCACCACACACACCACCCCACACATCACCCACACCACCCCATGGCACGGCAAAGACACCTCAGGTTCTCTGAGGAGGAGCTCAGGGTCATGGTGGAGGAAATCGTCCGGCTAGAGCCACAGCTATTCGGAGCACAGGTGCAGCACACCTCCATAGCTAGGAAGATGGAGCTATGACGAAGAATAGTGGACAGGGTCAACGCAGTGGGACAGCACCCAAGAAATCGGGATAACATCAGGAAGAGGTGGAACGACCTACGGGGAAGGTGCGTTCCGTGGTCTCAAGACACCACATTGCGGTTCAGCGGACTGGCGGCGGACCCCCACCTCCTCCCCCACAACTAACAACATGGGAGGAGCAGGTCTTGGCGTTTCTGAATCCTGAGGACCTCACAGGAGTAGATGGAGGAATGGGCTCTAGTAAGTCAAAGCTTTACTATTACATCCCCCACCCTACCTGCATGCCATCACATACCCCCAACCTCACCCCCATCACTCAAACTCCTCACAAATGTCCCAATATCACAAAACACCCATCCCAGCACCAAGCCCTGCATGCAACAACAAAGCATGGACACCCATCACCAAAGCATGGCCTCTACAGATACCCATACACCCCCCTAAACCACCATCACACAAGGTCCCACACAGGAATGCAAGCACTTGGGTACACGGTCACCCACCTATTGCACACCATGCCACACACAGATGTAATAAACATCCTTTTATACCCCTGCAGGACCCCTACCCAACGTCACCGGACAGGAGGGTCCACACATGTCCACACCACCAACAGAAGAGGCCCACAGTGATGTAAATGTAAATGTAAAAATGACAGAACCTCTGTCCAACTGGATCTAGATGACAAGCCCGGCCCATCCGGGACCTCGGGAAAGTCGGTTCCCCTCACACAGTCACAGGCCACTACAGAGCTTTCTCCCTCTGGAAACACCAGCACAGCACCCACCCAGCGGGCCCATACCTCTGTCCTCAGGACAAGTCAAGCAGCAGTGTGTCCACCACTACAGGGAACCGAGGCTAACCCACCACCCCAACAACAACAGGGACCGGGGGCAGTGGTAGTGGGCACAAGGTCAAGGGGACGGAGGCCCAGGAACACAGGGGAACTGGGAGGGCAGCTGTGCGACAGGGGGAGGACAGGCCAAGGGAACCCACTCTCCACAAGGCCCTCTACTTCATTAGGGGAGCCTACCACCACTCCCAGGAGATGATGGCAACGGTACTGGCCTAGTTTCAGGATACCCAGCGCCTGCAGTAGGAACAGTATTTGGGCTTCAGGGAGGAACTCAGAACCATCAATTCCACCCTGGGCACCATCGTAGGGGTGCTGAAGGAAGTACTCAACACCAGGAGGGACACTGTGGCATAACAAGGGGCCCGACACTAGCATGGACGATGAACTGCCCTCCACCTCCGCCGGCGCTAGTGGACAGGACGCCCCGCCACAGGACCACCACACCAGCACCCCACCCCCTGCAGAGGGAGAACCACCCCGCAAACGGTCCCTGAGATCCAGGACAAAGACAGAGAACGATGCCAAAACCCACGCCAAGAAATGAGACCACCCTGAATGTCATCTTTCTGTCCCACTTTGTCACCCTGTCCATCCTCAAACTGCCCCAGCTCCACTTCCTATGCCCATTTGGGCAATGCACCTGTGAGACTAATAGACTGGACTCTGCCATGGAAATTCCTCCACCATCACCCCTCACCATTTTACAACCCCCTCCAATATTGAGCACTTAAATAAACACCCTTGAAGCACAAAACAATCTGGAGTCAGTCTGTGATTTTGAAATTGTGTATTAGCAATTACAGTGACAAAATGCTCTTTCAATTGTAATGTCAACATACCTATGTCACACAGCTCTAGTGCATGAGGAAACAAAGCAGATGTCACACTGTGGGACCCACATCCGTGAAATCGTAAGGGAAAGTGACAACACAGTGACCATACACTGGGTGAAAATGACAGACAGTAGAGAGGTATTAGTGTTAAAGTACATGTAGTAGGCAGGTCTGTATTCTTACCTGTGTCTCACTGGAAATATTGCAGGATCACAGAGTTCCTGTTGTCCATGTCCTCTTCTTCTGCTTCCTCGTCTTCACTGTCCACAAGCTCCACAGCTGCAACAACACAACCATCTGGACCATCCTCCTGCAGAAAAGGCACCTGTCGTCACAAAGCTAAGTTGTGAAGCATACAGCAGGCCACGATGAGCTGGCAAACCTTCTTTGGTGAGTAGAATAGGGATCCACCTGTCATATGGAGGCACCTGAACCTGGCCTTCAGGAGGCCGAAGGTCCGCTCTATAATCCTCTGAGTTCGCCCATGGGCCTCATTGTAGCGTTCCTCTGCCCTTGTCCTGGGATTCCTCACTGGGGTCAGTATCCATGACAGGCTGGGGTGACTAGAGTCACCTGCAAATGGCGAGGGACAACTGTTAGACACACACTAACCTGTAGGGATATCCCCAGACCCAGACAACTATTCCCACTGTATTGGGGCCATGTGCTCACCTAATAGCCACACATGGTGCCTCTGGAGTTGACCCATCACATAAGGGATGCTGCTATTCCACAGGATGTAGGCGTCATGCACTGAGCCAGGGAACTTGGCATTCACATGGGAGATGTACTGGTCTGCCAAACACACCATCTGCACATTCATGGAATGATAACTCTTCCCTGTTTCTGTACACATGTTCACTCCTGCGGGGGGGTACCAAAGCCACATGGGTCCCATCAATGGTGGGGATATGTCACAGGGCATAGAAATCACCTTTCACTGTAGGCAAACCCTCCACCTGAGGGAAAACGATGTAGGTCCGCATGTGTTTCAGCAGGGCATACAACACTCTGGACAACACGTTGGAAAACATGGGCTGGGACATCCCTGATGCTACGGTCACTGTTGTTTGAAATGACCCACTTGCAAGGAAATGGAGTACTGACAGCACCTGCACTTGAGGGGGGATTCCTGTGGGATGGCGGATAGCTGACATCAGGTCTGGCTCCAGCTGGGTACACAGTTCCTGGATTGTGGCATGGTCAAGCCTGTAGGTGATGATCACATGTCTTTCCTCCATTGTCGACAGGTCCACAAACGGTCTGTACACCGGAGGATGCCGCCATCTCCTCACCTGTCCCAGCGGACGGTGCCTATAAAGGACAACAGCGAGCACAGAGTCAACCAACTCAGAGGTACGTACCCACAGCTTACACAGAACACGAATCATAATCCGAAAAGTGGCCTGTATGTGTGTTGAGGCTAGGCCTAGGTATGTGTGACGCAATTAAAAATGAAGCCATGTGGGCCCCTGAAATGGCGGCTGCCTGACCTGTAAAGTGGGACAAGGGGATGTGAGGTAACTGCGCTGGCGTTGTACACTGCCGCGGTAGGCGGTCGAAGACCGCAGCGCAATGCTGCATTGGTTAACATTGGACCCTATGGGTCCCAGGAGCCAATGACGATGTACGCCGGCGGTGACGGTACGCACCGCCGCGGACGTGACCACCATTTTCTATCTGTTCAATCACTCGATACCTGACCTACACTGCAAGTGCTGCTGTGACCTCGGTCTGGAAGAGACAATGGCTCGAGTGTCTGGGGAAAGGGCCCCCGCCTTCACATCAGAGGAGTTGGAGAAACTCGTGGATGGGGTCCTACCCCAGTACACGCTACTCTACGGTCCTCCAGACAAACAGGTAAGTACACTGGGAGCATGCTGTATGGGCTATGCCAGTGTGGAGTGGGGTGGATGAAAGATGGGGGGGGGTTTGAGGCGTGCATGAAAAAACGATGAGTGCATGTGCCACATGGCAAGGGTAGGGATGGTGGCCAATGACTGTGACGGTGCAGTTGGTAATATCATTTATCTTCCCCCTGTACAATTCATGTAGGTCAGCGCCCACCAGAAAAAAGATATTTGGCGTGCCATCGCCAAGGATGTCCGGACCCTGGGGATCTACCACAGACGGAGCACCCACTGCCATAGGAGATGGGAGGACATTCGCCGCTGGAGCAAGAAGATGGCGGAGGCTCAGCTGGGGATAGCCTCCCAACGTGGAAGAGGTGCCCATCGCACCATGACCCCCCTGATATTCAGGATCCTGGCGGTGGCGTACCCGGAGTTGGATGGGCGCTTGGGGGCATCACAGCAGCCACAAGGGGGTGAGTTCACTCTCATCCTGCTGATTTTGCGCGCAGTGGAGGTGTCTGGGTGGGGGAGGTGGGCTGTGGGTTTCACTAGGCCAGGGCGAGTTTAGTAGGCAAGGTCCCTTCGTGAGGCAGGCCATGTGGCACCCCACATCTGTAGAGTGCCAAGTACACATAGGGGGTTATTCTAACTTTGGAGGAGGTGTTAATCCGTCCCAAAAGTGACGGAAAAGTGACGGATTTACCACCAGCCGTATTACGAGTCCATTATATCCTATGGAACTCGTAATACGGCTGGTGGTATATCCGTCACTTTACCGTCACTTTTGGGACGGATTAACACTCCTCCAAAGTTAGAATAACCCCCATAGTCATGCTCCTGTGTCATCCATGTGTGCAGATGTCGTCCATAGCCTTGTAGGCCATGTTCCAGGGATTGAACAGTGGAGCCCAAGAGCACGGCGTAGTGCAGGGGGCTTCTGTGTGTGTGTCGTGCCCGCCAACGGTAGCGGTAATGCATGCACTCAACATGCCTTTCTTCTGTCGTCCCCCCCCTTTTTGTGGTCTCCTTGTTCTTTTGTGCATTAGCATCATCAGGCGGAGGAGCAGTGGCACCGGAGCAGGAGGGAGCTGCATCCCACATGGCCCTGAAGGGTGACACTACGGAGTCTGATTTCACCAGTGGGACGGAGGGCGAGGGGAGCTCCACGGCGGGGACAGGAACTGACACCAGTGACACGGACTACTCTTCTGATGGGATCTCTCTTGTGGTGGTGGCAACATCTGTGCCCCCCGCATCTACAGGTACAGCCGCCACCCCCCCTACCAGCACCGCCCTCCCAGCAGCCCCTCAGCCTTTGCCCCATGCCTGCTCACCCAGGCACCTCAGGCCCTGCCCCAGTCACCGCTGCTGCCCTCAGTGAGGAAGCCATTGACCTCCTCAGGTCCCTCACTGTTGGGCAGTCTACCATTTTGAATGCCATCCATGGTGTAGAGAGGCAGTTGCAACAAACAAATCCATTCCTGGAGGGCATTCACTCTATTAAGGCGGCCCTTCAGCGAGCTTTTCAGACTCTGGCCTCAGCACTGATGGCAGCCATTGTCCCTGTCTCTAGCCTCCCTCCTCCAACTTCCTCCACCCATACCCAATCCCCTCTACCTCAGCCTATCCCAAGCACACCTTCAGACCAGCATGCACACACGTCAACACAAAAGGGAAGCTCAGGCAAACATAAGCACCACACATCCCACAGGCACTCACGCAAGCATCACACACATGCAGACACACCAACATCCACTGCCTCCACTGTGTCCCTTCCTCCTCGTCTCCCTCCTCCCTCCCAGTCTCGTCTACACTCAAACCTGCATGCACTACATCTACAGCCACTACTGCCATCACCAGCACACACACCACCACATCCCGCTCACGTGCAGTCACCACCCCCACTACCATTCACACGTCCCCTGTGTCCTCCCCCAGTGTGTCTGTGACGCCACCTCCCAAGATATACAAACGCAGGCACACACCCACCCAACAGCCATCCACCTCACGACAGCCTCCAGCGCATGCACCTTCACCCAAAGTCACCAAACGAACACCTCCTACAACCACAACCTCTTCCTCCACTCCCAAACCCCCTCCAGCTAACCGTCCCAGTGTCTCACAAAAACTTTTCCTGTCCAACCTTGACCTCTTTCCCACACCTCCCCCACCCCATCCATCTCCAAGGGCCCTACTCTCCAGGTCCCAACCTAGCACCTCAGCCACAACATCTCCGGGGCCAGTGGTGCCTGTAGTCACCGGAATCTGGAGTGCACCGGCCACCAGGGCAGCCAGTGAGGCACGGAGCCACAGCACGGACAGTCCCCCACCTGTCAAGCATCAAAAGTTGGCCAGTGCCTGGCGGGAGAGGGGGAACACTCCAGCCACCAAAGCCGCTCCCAGCGGTCCAAGTGGGAGTGTGGAGTCAGCTGCGACACCTTCCAAGGTGGGGAAGGGCCACAAGAAAGTCAGTAGGTCTGGGAAGAGCAGCACGGCGGAGAAGACCACCATCATCCCCGCTGCCCAGGAGGCCACGGCCATCATCTCCGCTGCTCAGGAGGCCACCGCCAGCACCTGCCCTGCTGCCCAAGAGGCCACCGCCATCATCCCCGCTGCCCAGGAGGCCACTGCCATCATCCCCCGCTGCCCAGGAGGCCACCGCCAGCACCAGCCCCGCTGGGCCAGAGAGGACCACCAGCACAAGCCCCGCTGGGCTAGAGAGGACCGCCAGCACAAGCCCCGCTGGGCCAGAGAGGACCACCAGCACAAGCCCCACTGGGCTAGAGAGGACCGCCAGCACCAGCCCCGCTGCGCCACAGAGGACCGCCAGCACAAGCCCCGCTGGGCTAGAGAGGACCACCAGCAGCTGAGTCACTGCAAAGGAGCCCGCCGCCACAAGCACCACTGAACAGGGCCCGCCGCTACAAGCACTGCTGAACAGGGCACTGCCGCTACAAGCACCGCTGAACAGGGCACTGCCGCCACAAGCACCGCTGCCAAGGACACCGCCGCCACAAGCACCACTGAACAGGGCACCGCCGCTACACGCACCGCTGCTAAGGACACCGCTGCCACAAGCCCCGCTGCGCCAGAGAGGACCGCCAGCACAAGCCCCGCTGGGCTAGAGAGGACCACCAGCAGCTGAGTCACTGCAAAGGAGCCCGCCGCCACAAGCACCGGTGAACAGGGCACCGTCGCCACAAGCACCGCTGCCAAGGACACCGCCGCCACAAGCACCGCTGAACAGGGCACCGCCGCTACACGCACCGCTGCCAAGGACACCGCCGCCACAAGCACCGCTGAACAGGGCACCGCCGCTACAAGCACCGCCGAACAGGGCACCGCCGCTACAAGCACCGCTGCCAAGGACATCGCCTACACAAACATGCTGCCAAGGACACCACCGCTACAAGCTCCGCTGAACAGGGCACCGCCGCAACAAGCACCGGAGGCCCATGGGCGCCAAAAGCTCTGACGCTACTGAGGCCACCATGAGCAGGATGAAGCACTCTGGGCACAAGGCCCCCTCCAGAACCAGTGGAGATTGACATCCACTACCTCTGTCCTTGGCAGGATGAAGCACTCTGGGCACAAGGCCCTCTCCAGAACCAGTGGAGACTGTTGTCCACTTGAGAGACTGTGGCTTTGCACTCCCCAGGATGGAACACTGGGCAACCCACCCACTGTAGAGACTTGAGAGACTGTGGCTTTGCACTCCCCAGGATGGGACAGTGGGCATGTTGCCTCCTCGTGGATTTGGCGTCGTGCACTCAACCGGCTGAGGTGCCCCCCCTTTCCCTCCCCCTGAGGTGCCTGTTTTATTGGTATCTGATGCCCCTGCAGTGTTCTCTCCATCATGGTCGGGGATTTTGTGTGGGCCTCGCCCATACTGTGTGGGCCCAGTGTTCCACGGACTTCAATGAAGCACTACCTGGACTACTATTCTTGGTGTATATTTTGTTTATAGTGTATATATGTATATTTTTGCGTACTGGATTTTAATATAATACAATGGTTACACTCATTTCCTTTGGTCTTTGCATTCTTCCAGGGGGGTTGGGTGGTGTAACTGTAATGTAGCATGCTATATTAGTGTGTGTGTTGTGGTGGGTGAGGGTGGGGGTGGGGGTGTTGCGTGTTGCATGTGTGTGTCACTCTCTTTTCCCTCCCCCCTCCCCTGTGTCGTAGGTGCAGTACTCACCATGGTCTTCGCCACCGGCGTTCGTGTTCCTGGTAGAGGAGCAAGAAGATGAGGGCTTGCAGGATCTGCAGCTCTGGTTCCATGGCGTCCGGATTCCTCGTGGGGTGTGTAGAGGTGAGTGTTTTCCCTTCGAAGTCCTGTTTCCACCGTGTTTTTGTCCGCGGTGAATCCGCCCCAGAAAAGGTGGCAGATTGGCCTGTTGTGATACAGTGGGTGGTACATTGTCCTCTGCCTGTCTGTTGGCGGTGACCGCTGCACTGTTTGTTTGTACCGCCTTCGCAGTCAGAGTGTTAAAGTGGCTGTCTTTGTTGGCGGTTTCCGCCACGGTCGTAATTCCATTTTCTTTTACCACCGGCCAGTTGGCGGGCTTACCGCCGCTTTAACACCGTCCGCCAGGGTTGGAATGACCACCATAATGTTCATCCAGACATCCGCTCCCCCGCACCCCTCCACCAAATCCACATTTTGTCTGTCTGCCAGGCATGTTAAAAACAATAGGAAGAAGTTAAACAACTCCCCAGCCCCAGGCCTGAACGATAACGAGTATCATGCCAAAACTCCCCAAAGAATCGAACAGTATGTCAAGAACTATGATATACATGCATCCATTTGGGCAATGCATGAGGCCTTTCGTCTCCCTCTCTTCTGGGAGGTGGGGGTGACGTAAGGTCTATTTGAGGTGAGTGTCCGTGCTGTGGGCCCGGGGGAACAGATCAAGGAAAAGCCAGGACCCCGGAGAAGCAACGAACCAGGAGGGGACAGGTCAATGGTTCTGCAGGTGTCTCCTACCCACACAAGATCAACTGGTGCGTAAGGAAACTAAAGTTTTGGGTAGTAAAAAAGGTCATCTGTCATGCGTGGAGTTAGTGCCGTGCCCCCCTCCTCAAGCGAATTGTGGGCGGGCGATGAAGTTCCTCAGTCTGTATCAGAATCAGTTTGTGGTTTATCCGCCAGTGCAAAGAAGAAGTTATTGGATAGTTGAGAGGCTTCCTTTATTGCTCCCTCTCGTTCCTTGGCTGCCTGGGCATGGGACAGTCTCACCCTGCTAGATTTTTGTTTGTGCCCATTATCTCGGGGAGTCATCCAGGTGGCCTCGTCCTGAGAGTCCAGTGGGGGGTGCATGAGTTTCTGCACCTCAGAAGTAAAGTTGGAATAAGTTGAGATCTCTGCATTTTCATGAAACCATGGGCCATTGGAGCAGGAGAGTTGCAGAATCAAATCTCAGTCTCTAAAATTAAGAAGGCAGGCCACTATGGGTCGAGGAGGCGCACTCATGCGAGAGAGTCTAGCGGGTACTCTGTGGGCCCTTTCTACAGAGAAAAACTTTGAGGTGTTCCCACCTAGAACGTTATCAGTCAACCATTGTTCCACAAACAGCTCTACACTGGGGCCTTCTGTTTGTTCAGGGAATCCCACAAGTCTGATGTTATTGCAGCGCAATCTCCACTCTGCATCCTCCGCCCGCTTGTGGAGAGCGGTCATCTCCAGCTTTACCTGCATCATCTGTGCCTGAAGTTCCTGGACAGTAGGGCGGCTAGCGAGGATTCCGCTCTTTCCACCCACTCCACCAAATTACAATGATCTGCTCTGAGTAGGATGACCTCTACAGCTATTGAATCGATCCTAGCTTCTAGCGAAGTTTTCATGTTTAGAATAGCTTGGAGGATCTTGTCAAATTGAGCAGAGTGCGATTTAAGCATTTTGACCAATTGAGTGAGGATTTCCATCGCACCCCCATCCCTCAGGAGTTGATCTGCGTCTTGTCCAATGGTCTTGGTGCCTTTAGTCTTACCCATCATTGCAGCGCAAATGAGGGGGGCACCTGTCATCAGGGGATCACCACCGTGCACAGGAATGCAACTCACTACCAAGATGCCAAGCATGTATATATATAAACTTATAATTTGCCCTAGACAGTGGTCAGGGGCACAGAAAAGGCTGCTGGAGGCCGTGAGTGTGGTATGTCACCAATGTTCTGTCCAGGACCCCCCTACTATTGCAACCTCTGTCTCCACCATATTCTGGAGCTCAATTCACAGTGCAAGATTCTCCCTTTGCTTAGAAGCAATCCATGTGGGCGCTCAGTTCAATCCCCACAAGCAGGCCGGGGACAAGCCGTTTGACATAGGGCCCTCTACCTACCCCGCAACTATTAGGTAAGTCACTTCCAGAGGGCGGTTGGTCGATTACCAACCCTCACCTATTATGTGCAGAAGGGCCTCACGGCTACTGTCGTGCGAACATCGCCGTCCAGTCTCACCCATGGCCGTGGGGAAGGTCATCTGGTGCTGCCACGTTGTGTGCCCGGGTTCTCCGTTTGTTCCCCAAAGTTTCTCACAGGTCAGAATCGTGGCTAATGGGACAGCCCCCCTCCGGCTCCCACATCTTTTTCTCATAGGCAAATCAACCTAGTATGGCATGTAGCACAGTCACGACCACGTTGCGGCGGCGTGTTGCCCCAATGGCTCTGCCGGCTGCCTGTTCTGTGTGTTATGCCAATCTCATATGAGCACGGTGGGTGTAGAGCAGCTCGTCGGCCGCCGCGCAGCTCATCCACTCACTTGCGGCCATGCATCGTACAGGCCTGGGTCACCACAGGGCAGGCTGATAGCTCAGTTGGCTGCCCCGCCCGAACCAGGCCTCCCCGTCCGTGCAGGTGCTGCGGTACCAGGCGCAGCTGCTGTGCCTTGCCTCGCAGGCTCCGTTGTGTCTCCCAAGGCTGTGGACAGATTTAGCGCGTCTTGGCCCGTTGCCGATGCGGCATCAGGATAAAATCCCCAGGGCCTCTGCGGAGCTCCGGATCAGGCGACTGTGCCGGCCACCATCTTGACTCCGCCCCATTCCTACTGTTCCTAGTACTATTCAACACTGTTTAGAAACTCTGAGGTTATAGGATAATATGACCTGTAGAACGCTCAACTGTTCAATGACTTCCATTCAAAAGCATTGAGAAAACTGCACTAATCTATGCACCATTAACCCCTCATCCTTTCATGTTCATGAAATCATGCATAAAAGTGCTATATAGTGGCAGAAAGCTGAAATATGTGGCAGTGCAAGAACCCTTCAGTTAAACAAATAAAAAATCTTCTGGATGTTTGCGACCTTTAAAGTCCATCACTTGGCACTTCATTGCTTTGAATTTTAAGTATGTCCTTTTTTAACATAGGGGTATATTTACAAACCCCTAGCGCCCCCGAAACATCGCTTTTTCACGCTCGGGTGGTGCAGTGTGCTGACTCACATTTACAAGATCACACAAAGCCATCTTGCATGGCTTTTCATGGCCTGGCAAACTCTGAGGTTATAGGATAATACGACCTCTAGAACACTCACTGGTTTAATGACTTCCACTCAAAACCATTAATACAACTGCACTCATCTATGCACCATGAACCCCTCATCCTTTCAGGTTCATGAAATCATACATAAAAGTGCTTTATAGTGGCAGAAAGCTGAAATATGTAGCAGTGCAAGAACACTTCAGTTAAACCAATATTCAGGATGTTTGCAACCTTTAAAGTCCATCATTTGGCACTTAATTGCATTGAATTTTAAGTATGTCCTCTTTGAACATAGGGGCATATTTACAAACCCCTAGCGCCCCCGTAACTTCGCTTTTTTCACGCTCCGGTGGTGCAGTGTGCTGACTCATATTTACAAGATCCCACAAAGCCATCTTGCGTGGCTTTTCATGGCCTTGTAAATATGGCCCCTTTTCACTCATTACTATGTGTGAAAGGGTCTTTCCATGGGTGTTGCTGCGTGTGTTCGCATGCAACACCCACGGAATCTGATACATTCCTAGATTTGCAAGGGGTGACGTAAAAGTGTCACAACGAGGAGAAATATCTTTATTTCTCCTAGTTGTTCCTCTTTCTGTGTGTGCTGCATTCTGCAGCACACACAGAAAGAGGAAAACACCATTCATGATTGTCTATGTGCATGAAGGTGTCCCTTCCTGCACATAAGCAATCATGCCTGCAATGCAGGCACCCTTGCGCCAGGGTGCAAGGGTGTCTGTTCTGTGTTGGCGCTAGGCTGCCAATTGTGCATCAGAGCTGAGAAAAATACAGAGATGTTACATATTGCTGTAAATACGTCTCCTCCCTGCACTTTCCTAATGGCGCTGCTCAGTGCTGCAAGATGGCTTGCAGCACCGGGCTGCATCATTATTTTGTGAATATACCCCATATTTTGCTTTCTTTTAGATCCCCCTACATTTTTCAGCCACATCAGTGGCTTAATTACAGCAGCAAGCCTCAGTGTCATCGATAAAGAGGCTTACTTTCAAGTCCAGTCCTTCTGAAATGCCATACCCCAAACCATGCTTTGCAAAACTCCCCTGGACACTACCATCCCCAGAATGACCTTCTCCATACTCAGCTACATTATTGTTGCTATGAAGATAATATATTTTATGCCTTTTAATTTGGTTATGGGTGTGGAAATGAAGTATTGAATGGAATGACTTTGATTTGACCTTCATTTAAGAGGAAAATGTGTCTCCGTTTGCAAAGGCAGTTCCTAATAGAGATCCCCACTCAGAGCCATACAACTGATATTACCTGGCTCCACATAAATGGGTGGCTTTCTGGATGAGAGTGAAAAATAAATTCAAAATTTTGCCCTAAATCAGGTGCTAGAACTCTCCCATAAAATTACCATTGGCATAGACTTTCTGCCCGTCTTATGAACCCAATGTAATGTTTGGTGCTACAAATGAGACACAACAGGTGTAAACATTTTCGGGTCCATATTAAATCCATTCACACTGATTTTTGTGCTTCATTTTACCACCACTCAGAAGTGTGTGGTACGTTTGATGAAACAATCTGACCCAATTCAGAGTGTTTTTACTCATACCTTAATGGGTTACACGGAAAAAATTGGCATGTTCAAGTTTTTACCACTGCATCCAACGCTACACGAGACCATTTAATTTCACATTAATGGTAAATGCCTGTCAGAGACCTTAATCTACAATCCCTGGTGTAAAACATTTGGAATATTCACATTCATTCTCTAGCTGGAGTTAAACACGGTTTCTTCATGGAAATCCTCAGCATGTATGAAGCACTACAAAATACACTGTGAACGCAGAGCTAATCTGATAATTAAAATGAGCATCTTAAGCATGCAAGCAGAGCTGCTGCCGTGCTGCGTTCAATTTCTAAACTATTGGGAATATTTTAATTTTCAAACTCAAAGTTGAAGCTGTAAGGGCCAGATTTAGGTAAGTCACAAATTGCGACTTGCAATTTGCGAGTCATAGCGACTCGCAAATTGCAACTCGCAATTCTCGATGCAGAAAGGAGTCTCAGACACCTTCTGCGACTCGCTATGGGGTCGCAAAGACCCACCACATAAATATTTATAAGGTGGGTCGCAGTTTGCGACCCCATAGCGAGTCTAGGCACTCACGGGGATGGTGGCCTGCTGGAGACAGCAGACCACCATGTCCGTGGCTGCTTTTCTATAAAGCAGGTTTTTTTTTTCTCTTTGCAGCCCGTTTTCCTTAAAAGAAAACGAGCTGCAAATAGAAAAAATACCAAAACCTTTTTGTTTCGGTTTTTTTCAGAGTAGGCAGTGGTCCATGGGACTACTGCCTGCTCTGAAAAAATAACTTGGTGAGCATTCACAAAGGGGAAGGGGTCCCATGGGGACCCCTTCCCGTTTGCGATGAGTTACCATCCACTTCAAGTGGATGGTAACTGCTCATTGATTTGCGACCGCTTTCGCAGTCACAAATCAACTCAACATCGCGATGCGAATCGCAAATAGGAAGGGAACACCCCTTCCTATTTGCGAGTCGGAAACACATTTTGCGAGTCGGTACCGACTAGCAAAATGTGTTTCTGCATCGCGTGAGGCCTTTTGCACCTCGCAAACGGCGTTTTTCGACGTTTGCGAGGCGCAAAAGGCTACCTACATCTGGCCCTTAGGGCCAGATGTAGGAAGGGAAGAAACCAATTTGCGAGTTGCGAGTTGCAAATTGCGAGTCCTTCCGACTCGCAATTTGCAACTCGCAAATTGGTATGCAGAAAGGTGTCTCAGACACCTTCTGCGAGTCGCTATGGGGTCGCAAAGACCCACCTCATTAATATTAATGAGGTGGGTCGCAATTTGCGATCCCATAGCGACTCTGGGAACTCACAGGGATGGAGGCCTGCTGGGAATAGCAGACCTCCATGTCCGTGACTGCTTTTAAATAAAGCAGTTTGTTTTTTTCCAAGTGTAGCCCGTTTTCCTTAAAGGAAAACGAGCTGCACTTAGAAAAAAAAACGAAACCTTTAGTTTCGGATTTTTTCAGGGCAGGTAGTGGTCCCTTGGACCACTGCCTGCCCTGAAAAAATAATTTTGGGTCCACTTACAAAGGGGAAGGGGTCCCATGGGGACCCCTTCCAGTTTGCGAGTGGGTTACCATCCACTTCAAGTGAATGGTAACTGCAACTCTATTTCCGACCGTGTACGCGGTCGCAAAACGGAATTGCATACCACTGCAAGTCGCAAATAGGAAGGGAACACCCCTTCCTATTTGTGAGTCGGAAATGCATTTTGCGAGTCGGTTCCGACTCGCAAAATGCATTTCTGCATAGCAAACACACGTTTGTGACTCGCAAACGGCGATTTTCGCTGTTTGCGACTCGCAAACAGTTTCCTACATCTGGCCCTATGTTCCTTATTTACCGTTTGTCACATTCTGTCCGCCAAACTCCAAATAAGGCCCACAAAATGTTAAACTTTTGAACCTATAAACTCAACTACCCCTTCAGAAGTACATTTCTAAATGTTCGTGGACAGAGGGAGGCCCCAGTGCTTGAGAGAGACGCCGACAATCCTCGTGAGGGTAAATGTAGTCAAAGATTGTGCCTGCTTTCTTTGAGCCACAGAAATCCCACCATGAACTGGATTGCAGGGAGCGCTTGCAGACGCACTGTCAGTGGAATGATTGTAACACAGTCAGGTTTTCTCTAGAGGACACCGTGAGATTCTGAATGACTAACCCGGATGGGTTGATTTATCATAGTATCTTGGTAATTCAAAAGAACAGCACCAATACAAATGTTTATTACGTATATAGGTATTTTAAGAAGTTGAGAATTTCAGCAGCACTAAACAGCATTAAAATCAGTCTCTGAGGTTCTACCTCAGAAGCAGGGAAATGACCTGACACACTGCTTCGAACCCTGGGCCGTGTGGGAAAATGCCTTCTTCTGCACCTATTCCCCGCATCCCTTCCTTGAATTCCTTTCTCTGTTACTTTGCTTTTCTCTGTTGTGATCTGTAATTACAGGACCCTTTACAGGCATCAAGTGCTTTTTTCAGGTAATTTTGGGCTTTGTTGCTCAACTTGAACGTCCTTTTCCAGCACATCACAATCATTTACATTAACGTCATACACAACAACGTAGAAAGATCCACCTACATGTTTCAAAAAAATAAAGGTGAAATAATGCTATTAAAAATGACTAGGATGAAAACAAATGATCCAATCAAAAAAGAAAAAAAGTTTGCAAATTAAAAATTTCAAATACAGCTGTTAGGAATGCAAAACAGCTGCAGGGCAAAAAGTCATATGAGTACCATTATGAAAGTTTGCATTAGTAATTTGGGGGCAGAGTCTAAAAACGTAGTAATTATGTAACTTGCTGAGTTATAAAAGAGAAGCAGCGAGACAAACTGGACATAATCTTGAGTAGAAATGGCAAGAAGAAGTCAGCTTTTCACAAAAGAAAGGTATTAGGAATTTAAGAAGCATCAAACAACAATGAAGTAAAAAAAAAAAAGCCAAGACCCATCTTTATTCAGATTGGAATAAAGCCATAAAAGTACAAACAGTTTTTGGAAAAGCAGAAATAAGAGGTGTGGTCTGGCGCTTTGCAAGATGGCCTCCAGCTGGTAAGTCTCCCGAGCGGCTCTGAGTGCTGCGTTTTACTGCACCACTTCATGTATATTTCATCGGGTTACATTGTTGGAAGGTGGGCGCCATGAATTGAGGTTATTTTTGCACACATTTCCTGACACATTTGGCCTCACTACGGTGTTGCAGAGAAACACGGGAGATGACGAGCTACCATTTTAGGCCCAGAATTTCTACTGAGGTAAGTTATTGCAACGGCTGTCATGGAGCTATAATTTCTACGTGTGGCTGTCTTTATTGACTTTCATCGGTGACTCTCACTTCTCCTTGGCCATTTATTCCACGCAGCAGCTCTATTTGTATTATCAAAACTCGGCTTTTGACGTGCACCATACATTGTACAATGGATTCCATTTGTTATAGATATTAGTTTAGACTGAATACATTTGGGGGTTTGAGGTCTGGCTCATTATATATATTTTCATCTGACATTATGATCAAGAACATTGATGAGATCGGTCTCCTTTTTTGAGTTTACTATAAATACTTTATGTTCATTTCTCGCTCATTAACCATGAAAAGTATAATTATACGGTCTCTCTCTTTGACAGCACCCAAATATGTGGTGATGTATGAACACTCATGCCATACCTTCATTTCCTCTCACCATTGTCGGCCCTTCTCCTATATTCTATGTCAGAAACTGTCTTTCTAGTGGTGTCATACTTTATGAGCAGATCCAGGGAAACCCAAGAGAGACACAAAACCTCTACCTTCCTCCAAAAACCCTGTTCTTAGGAAACAGTCTCAACAAAAGAAACAGGGTCCCTGATTACCTCTCAGCTCTCATGGAGGGCAACAGTGAGTCCGGGGGCGCTTATCTGTCCTCAGTTCCAGGAGCTACATTGAAGAAATCACCTATCGCAGTCCGACATCCCAAAAAGGATTTGGACCCTGCTTGAAAGTCACCCCCACCTCGAATTCTGGAGGATGTAATGGAAGAAATAGAAGCTCTCAAACCTTTTGTAGTAGAAACGAATGCACCACTTCAACATATAGAGGGAAAATTATTCTCTCATGATCAACGTATTATAGAGTATGAACAATAAGTTGGTGATGTGAAGGATACCATTCCAGATGTAACTCCTTTGGCGAAAGAAGGAGAACAACTCAAACATCTTACTGAGGGTTTGAAAAATAGGAATTAGAGGGACCACCTACAACTCAGTGCAAACATGAGAATTCAAAAGTATCTAATATGATTGCTTTTCCACAAAAAGCCACAGCATCTACCGTGCACTTGTACAATTGTGTCCAAATCAGTATTTAAAGAGCGATTTTTGGGGGCTCCAAGGGCTACACCATCATCTCATATGACACCTAGTGCAATTATAATTAAGGCTCCCAGTTTTCTGTTTAAACTGATTTTTGCCTAGAAATACAGAGGAAAATATATTTTTCCTTTGTCTATTTTTATAAACCGAAATGGAAAAATGGCAATGAATATGTTTAACTTTGTTGCTGTCTGACGTGAAGAAAAGCTTGTACGGTGCAGGTGGGGAGAGGGCTTATTGGATTTCAGCTTTGCCCATTAGGAAGGTTGATGTTAAGGGGCCATCAGGCCTCCTTTTATTGGATTACCATGGCTGGGAGCTATATGAGGGGTGAGTGAAGAGGAAAACCTAAAAGCAATTGAGGAAAAACAAATGCACACAGCTTATCACTTCACAGATACTTAAGAGAACCATGCTTTTGACTTTGTTCAATCACTTGATCCAAGAGATATGCATGCACTGTACAAATGTTAGATGTGTTGGACTGTCCCAGTATTTACACAAATAACACTTTAAATATCTCTATTTTGTTTCATTTCTTTTATAATGCTCTAGCAGTACTTATCATAATGCAAGGTGTCAGGGTGTTTTACATCACACATACACATTATACATTGACAATACATCATATGTGTGCAAATCAATGTGTAGGATGTGTTACAGAAGACAGTGAAGGTTACAAGGTCCTTGATAGTTCATGTGCAATACTAAAAGGATTACAATGTATTAACTACAAGTAACAGAAGGATCTCTTTGTTAAAAGTAGTAACCCAATTACCCATTTACATAAATCTATCTAAACCTATAACAACCAAGTGTGCATTGTGTATTTTAATAAATGTGAAAAAATACTAGCTGCAGCATCTTTTTTGCTTGCTGCAAACTAAAATGTGGATGAATAAAGATGAAATGACCAAAAATAAATATGGATAAATACAGACAGAAATGTTAGAAAAATAGATACCATAAAACTGGGAGACCTAATTAAAATGCTCTGTTTGCAGTCCACTGACCTGATACAGGATCTATTGGCAGCCAAGCAAATTGGGTCCTTGCAATGGACAGGAAGTAAGGTCTTCTTTTCAGAATATGTCTCCAATGCATCTGCAGCTAGAAGGAACCAGTTGCTTGAAATTTGTCCTCAATTGAAATCTATGAATATTCGATATGGTTTGGTGCATCCGTTTCTTTTCAAAATTACTTACGACAATTCCCATACCTTTGAGGATAAAACCCAACTGCAAGATTTTCTTCGTCAGCATCGGCAAGACCAAATGGAGATTGCATCTGCTGCCAAACCTGATTGTCCTTTTGCATAACATATGTTTGGGTATCTTCTTCCTTTGGGTAAGTTCCTGATTTAATATCATTGTTTCTTTTCCATTGTTGTTTCAGCAGCTCAGTGTCCAGTAGATGTTTTCATTTGTCTTCATCACCCCTGCACTTCGTCTTCCACTATCAACAAAATTCCTTTCTTGCACTGTCATCTGTGGTAAGTCTATTATTCACTTCTTTTGTCTTTATCACACATGCCTCCATGATACTTGTTAATTTATTATTTACTTTTGATTCTATACATTTGCCTGACTTCATATTTTATGTCATCTTTTTGTTATCTTTGTGTCTCTCCTTTTCTTTCGTCAAAGCCAAGACTGGTACATCTTCTTTGGAATTTCCACACCCTCGCCACCAGCTGGGGTGCTTGTTTCCAACATGATGGTTATAATAGAAATCAAGTAATTTTGTTCCTGTAGTGCCTCTTTGTTCTGTCTATCATTATGGGGTTTTCTGCCCACTATGCTTTTCTTCTATTTCTTTGCTCTTTCATTCAATCTGTCTCTCTCATTTTCCTTATCTTCTTGCCAGTCCTTCTGTTTAGTTCTACAACTGTTCCATTTTATCTCCTTGTTGATTAATGTCTGCCTCAAGAATGACTGCGAGAATCACAACATGTAATGTCAAGGTACATTAAACACCATTATTGTTTTTCTCACTTAACTCGATTGAAAGGTCAGCTGGCTTAATTTCAAGAAACTCATTAAACACTTGAATATATCACTTACACCCAGTAGCGCAATGGCAAGGGTTGATGAGTTTTAGTTAGGCTTAACGTAAATGATTCAACTTTTACAATCTTGAATGTTTTTGGTCCCACTCACCCAGACTCTGATTTTCAGAGATTGGTAAATTTTGATCTCGGATCATGCCCCTGTTTCCACTGATATTCTTACAGATCATTCACCCAAATCACATTGGCGATTCAGTGACTCATTACTTTCAGATGCTTGCTTCCTTGCTTTATATGAAACCTTTGTGAAATATTTTGTTTAACAGAACGACATGGGAGAAACCTTTAATTTAATTTGGGATGCTCTTTAAACACAGTTTAACCCCTTTATTGTTAATTATGTTTCATCTAGGAGTTAAGCTATGGAAAAGGAATCTAGTTCCACTCTAAACAACATAAAGCAGCTGGAACAATGTATTAGAATTGCAAGGAAAAAAGCAGATCTAGATGCAGTGTTAGTGGCTAAGATTCAGTTTAACAAATTCCCCACAACGAAGGCATGTGGCACTCGGATACTCAATTGTTTTGGTATACAGACATTTCAGCGTGTTTTGCAGACTGCTATCAGAACCTCTACACTCCTGAATCCAATCCTTCTGAAGAATGCATTTATTCCTTTCTACATTCCTAAGAATATCAATATTTCTTACATCGAACACCCACTAAAAATTGGAGAATGAATTTCAGCAGTTAAGCGTCTGCCAGCTGGAAAAGCACCAGACCCTGATGTCTTTATGGTAGAATTTTATTTTCATTTTTTAAAATGATTGCTCCCTAAGTTTAAAATATTTAGTCACTTTCTATCCTTGAATTCCTCCTCACTCTCCTTTACTGAAGCCATGATTTGGCTCATTCTGAAAACAGACCAGGATTTACACCTTTGTAAAAACTATTCTCCAATTTTACTGATAAATACTAACTGCTAACTCTTTGCTAAGGCACTAGCCTTTAAACTGATAGACTTCATGCCAGATGTGATTGATATATAACAATAGGGTTTTGTAAAAAATAGGAGTAAAGTAGATAACCCCTGTGTCTTTTTAACTAAATCTCATAAACTTCCGAATGCTTTACAATGGAATGGGTTTAGTCTAACATTTCTACATTTGTTTATTTTTTTATTCATCTCCTCATTCAACGGTTATGTTTAATGGACTCCAATCTCCTTACTTTCCTCTCAATAAAGATATGAAGCA
This sequence comes from Pleurodeles waltl, assembly GCF_031143425.1. Classification (NCBI taxonomy): domain Eukaryota; kingdom Metazoa; phylum Chordata; class Amphibia; order Caudata; family Salamandridae; genus Pleurodeles; species Pleurodeles waltl. The sequence continues at coordinate 1,103,359,279 of NC_090440.1, forward strand.
AAGATGTCCTCTGTCTCCTCAGTTATTTATTCTAGTGCTTGAGTCTTTTTTTCTGTTAATTGAAGAATTTGAAACATATCTCTGGTTGTGAAATCATCCACACACATGTTAAATTTACTGAATACACTGATTACATTTTTCTCTTTATTTCAAAGCTTATTTTTTTCACAGAATTGTGACTATACTCTGTGGTGTCAGATTTTGCGCTTAATACTAAAAAGTCAGAAGGTATGCACTTGAATAAATTATGCACATAAATTTCCTTCATTGAGGCAGATTTATCCTGGAATCCTACTTAGAAAATTTTTTTGGGAATTTGGTATGATGCCAGTCTCATTTTAGTGACCAGGGTCAGTGAACTTATGTAGGGATGGACACCATTATTTCTATCCTTGCAGGGTCATCTGGATACCATCAAGATTATGTCATGTCCTATTATTATCTTTTGTCTTGAGGTGTTGCCTATAAAGATTCCCAGGAACAGAAGCATTTTGTTGCTACGTATAAACTGATATCTAATTTCCTTTGAAATGGCAAAATGCACTGAAGTTCTATAGATAGACAGACTTCCCAAGCCTTCGGAAGCGGTAAATCTACCTGATTTCTTCCTTTACCACAACACATTTGGAATCAGGTAAATACTGGCTTGGTTTTTAAATTACAACACCTCCACCTCTAAATTGTAGATTCAATTGGATTATGCACTTTCTTTCCTTTTCCCCACCAAAATAGTCTTTTCATGTCACATTCTCAAAGTTCTGGATACTGTCAGTTGTAGCTCACACTTGTTCATTATTTAGGCTGTATTTTGTCTTCAATAGGTCCCCTTTTGAACAATTTCGTTCAAAGTCCCATCTGGTAGAATAAATGGCTTAAAAAGAATGGAAAGCCATTAGCGTGGAAAACCTGCCTAGATGAAGGTCTTTTTTACTGTTTCACAACTATACATAGCAATTTAATTATTTCTTCTGACAAACTATTTTCTTATTATAGTCTTCCTCCTAGGTTACTTAAGCAGTATAGGGTATTGGACAATGCTCTGAAATGTTGGAAATTATCTTCTTGGTTACTCCTAAAGGTTCCAGGCAACTTTGAGAGGCTTAAATGAGCCTGGTCACAGTTCAGCCATGAGAGAGGATAGGTTCAAGTGCTCATTCCGTTAGAGTCCACTTTTACTGAGGCAACAGGATGCCATCTGGTCTGACCATTAAAATTACTTCTAAAGCAAGGGTAGAAGGATAATCAGGACTCATTTGTCTATTCCAGATGGAAAACAAGCAAGCATTCCTTTCTCTGGTCTGTCCCAAAAACCGTTGTGTTTGGTGAGCACATGGTATGAAGATTTTCTTGTAGGGCACACGTGGCAGGTTCTTGATGACAACTTTAAACTGAATCCTGAAACAATTTGCAGGTCCAAACCATCTTACTTTTTCAACACTTCCTATTATTTTCTGGTAGTCCATGGAAGGAAGCATTGCTCTGTTTTTTGTTCAAAATGGCAAAACCCAAGGTCAGTGTACAGAGTTCAGAATTGTCATCCACCAGCTGTCTTTATTGATGTCAGAACATCTCAAGAAGGCCAGTAGTACTGTCTGACTCCCCTTGCTGGTTGCGCAGCCAAGTTGGCTTAGTGCAGAAACACTTAAAGGTTCCTCTGGCACTACCATACTGTTTAATATAACCATGGTAGTGCAGACGGTTCCAACAGCTTCTGTGTCGGGGGCATCAGCTGCTTCTGTCCACTCACTTCTCTTATGTTTCAAGATAAATTGCCAATAATTTCTACTGGTACTCTCACTGACTGCAGGTCCAGACCAATTGTCTCCTTGTGGAAAGGCTTTTCATACCTCAGCAATGAGGTAATAAGTGCCACTAGAAAGAAGACAGCTTATCAGACATGTATGTGTTGATGTTTAGGTTCTCTTGCAAGGATAAACATGCTTTTAATTAATCCTTGCAGAATAGTTAACAGAAATCTATGTTCAGCACAGAACTGCATTTTTGATAAATATTCTAATGATCCATGGATGATCTTTCTAGCTTTTTCCTTGCCTAGCTTATGTAAAATATATGTTTAGACACAAGCTGTTTTTTTTTACCATAGACAAAAAGGATTTCACAGTCTGTGAAGTGAAAAAGGAAGGAACATTTTGAACACTTTCATCACAATTGCAAATTCAAATATTTAATCGTTACCTAGCTAATACCAAATACAGGCTCCCATGCATGTCAAAAATAGTTTATTTTGCCATATGTTTTTAGCCTTGCACATATCAGAGCATAGTAGTCTTGGCTGTCCTAAAAACATCCTTATAAAGTCATTTATATTGCTGGTGAACATTTGCATTGCATATGACAGATACATTTGATGCCAATGGGGGGGTTATTCCATATCATTGTACTGTGGCCTAACTTAACAGTTAACCAAGCCAAACGGGGTTTGCCAATCCGCTACTATGTTTAGGAGGCTGAACATTATCTGATAAGGATAGGAATGGGCCTGGTACCAATATAAAAGTGGTCTTCTTAGTGAATCAGCTAGCTAAAAAATGGACTCACATTTGCGGATAGGGGTGGTTTTGATCTTGTAAAACATACTGTATGGGTGTTTTGCAAAGTATGGGAGGCAGCATGAATTTGTGCTTGCTGCAGTCAAGATATATGTCAGGGAACTCAACAGTATAAATTGGCCCATTAGAACATTAAATGGGCTCACAAACAACCGCAGATCGGGCCCACTCACTGAACTATCATACCAACTCTCTGAGCACTGTCAGATTGCCCAGTAAGCCAGTGCAACCTTAGGGCAGAACCCTTGGAGTGAAAACTGTTTGGAAGTTTTTCAGTGCACAGAGCCAAAATATGCTAGCCCAATTATTGCTCTAAAAGAAAAATAATGTGAGGATGAATGATAAAGGGATACTTTGCTACAGGCATTTAACAACTGGCAGTATCCAGCTTATAAGGCATATGTGTCGGTCAGTCACTAGATTGATTCATTAAATCCAAGATAAAGGGATAAGTGCATCCAATGTACCATGGCACACAATAAAATATTCAACATTCACTGCATCAGTTTAAAATAAAACGCTGTATTATTATTCATTATTCTATCTTTAATATAAAATAAAATTACCAAATCATTCTAATGTCCTGCTGTTTCCCAGAGCCTCACAAAACATAAATGATTAAAATAGGTCACATCAATAAAAATGGTTGTAATTGCAAATTCTTTTTTCAACTACAAAATATATCTTAATGGTCAATATTCCTCAAATTCTAATCTGCATAATGGAAATTTGAGAAATTTCCAACCATAAACCCCATCCACAAATGCAGAAAAAAATACCAATCTGGTGGAATCGGATAATAGTCTACAGAGAAGAAAAGTGGCAAAAATAGGGCAGAAAAGGATGTTCCTTTGTTACAATACTGAAACAAAATAAGCAGGTCCGAGCATCTTTATTGACCTGGAAAGATAGTGATAAAGACTGATTGAAAATAACCACTAGATTACGAACCGGAAGGAGTGATATCCAAAATGAAAGTGTAGGGCTAAGAGTAGATGCCAGGGAAGCTCCACATGTACTGTTTTCAAAGGATGATTGAAAAGGCAGTAGAATCACTGCCTGAGAATGACTCAAGATAAATTAAGACAGGCATGAGATTTCTCCCATACACCAAGAGCATTATGGTAAATATGAGGACTGGATGGAGCAAATTTTACAAAGTCACCAAATAGTATAAGAGGATCAGGGCTTACCATTGTCTAAAATGACAGGTTTTGTACTAGGACTCTCACCAAAGCAGGTTTGGCACCATGCATCAGCCTAAATACTGCCTGCTAAGGGCCAAGAAGACTGTTGGTATTGATGATGGAAGTGATGAAAAATAACTGCCAATTGGGTTTACATTTATTAGTTTAGAAACAAAGGGAAACAGAATGATTGGATGACCAATGCTGAGCTATAGTTGTTTCCCAGAGGTATTCTTAAGACTGGAGATACAAAGGCATATGTCCACAAGAAAGGAAAAGAGACCAAACTGAAATATTGATTGCAAAGAGCAGTAATAGCAGAAACAGTAGCATCCACAGCCAGAATAGAGATACAGGGGCTTATTACAACTTTGGAGGAGGTGTTAATCCGTCCCAAAAGTGACGGATATGCCACCAGCCGTATTACGAGTTCCATAGGATATAATGGACTCGTAATACGGCTGGTGGTATATCCGTCACTTTACTGTCACTTTTGGGACGGATTAACACCTCCTCCAAAGTTGTAATAACCCCCACAGTCTGGATCCCCTGGAGAACCTAATTTAGCAGTTTGACCAACCACTCAAACAGAGCCTAAGTAGATGAGTATGAATAAGGAACTTAATCAAAGCCAAACTGTGAGTCACCATGGACCATTGAAGCAAAACAATCCTGTATACAGCAGATTCTGTTTATAAAGATAACTTATGATAGTAGACACAGATCTGGGGTATTCAAAAGCTCTCTTTTAAAATGCTCAAAACTTTACATGAGAAGTTATGAAAGGCTGATATTACCAGGTAAATATATAGGTTAGCCATTGCATAAAAATAGACATAATTTTTTCCTATTCTCACATTTATACCTGTCTGGTTTTGCTGACTTTAGATTCCTGTGCAGCCTGCCACTGCTAAACAATAGACTATTTAATTTTCCTCTGAGGTCACTGTAGATGGTAAAATGTCTACGTCAGTAGCAGGAAGATAAACATCATGTGTGTTGCAGTGTTTATTAACCTCATGTACACATATGACAAAAATAGAAGGCTTCAAGTAGAACCATTGTTCTGTGGCTAGGCTGCAGTTTAAATGTGCTGGAGTAACACACCGCAAGGAACAGTACCCATGCAAGGTAGAATTTTCTTTTTGTGTCTGGACTGCTTTTTAAATGTGCTGCAGTAACACATGGCAGGGAGCAGTGCCTATGAAAGGTAGATTAAAATTTTATTTTTTAAATTAGCTTTGTCCCTTATAAAGTGTGCCCTGTAATTGCGCATGGCAGGTTTCTTAATATATAAAGATATGGTGCTGTACACAATGGAAATAACATGCCCTCACAGTGAGCAATTACCAAAAAGTTGTTTACGCTGAGTAGGTAAACCTATGAGGGTCATTCTGACCCAGGCGGGCGGCGGTCGCCGCCTGCCTGGTGGGAACTGCCAAATGGCCGCCCCGCGGTCAAAAGACCGCGGGGGCCATTCTGACTTTCCCGCTGGGCCGGCGGGCGCCCGCCAAGGGAGCGCCTGCCGCCCAGCGGGAAAGGGCCTGCAACACAGAAGCCGGCTCCGAATGGAGCCGGCGGTGTTGCAGGTGTGCGATGGGTGCAGTAGCACCCGTCGCGATTTTCACTGTCTGCTATGCAGACAGTGAAAATCATGCTGGGGCCCTGTTAGGGGGCCCCTGCAATGCCCATGCCAGTGGCATGGGCAGTGCAGGGGCCCCCAGGGACCCCACGACACCCGTTCCTGCCATCCTGTTCCTGGCGGTAAAAACCGTCAGAAACAGGCTGGCGGGAAGGGGGTCGGAATCCCCATGGCGGCGCTGCGTGCAGCGCCGCCATGGAGGTTCAGCCCAGCCAGGGGAAATCCGGCGGGAAACCGCCGGATCCCCTTTTCTGACCGCGGCTTTACCGCCGCAGTCAGAATGGGCAATGAAGCACCGCCAGCCTGTTGGCGGTGCTTCCGTTGCCCGCGGCCTGATGGCCTGTATTTTTTATGAACAGCCCTCGCTATGAATAAAGTAAATGTCAGATCTCTCCCTGGAAAAAATGCAAGAGCACTGATTAAAAGTTATTTTTTCCTCTTAGTTTTAGAAATTCAATGACAAAAGTAGATATTTGTAAGTTTTGTTGAAAAATAATGTTAAAAAGTGTTCACTGTGCTGCCTGAGACAAAATCAGGTAACAACTTTTTTGCCTGTCAAAACCCATCCTGAGAGTTGGCGTTCTGACAACCTGGCTGTTGAAACAATGGGGCATATTTAAGAAAAGTGGCGCTGCACACAGTGCGCCCCTTAGCACCTCCATAACATCACCATATCTGCACTGTATTTAAAATATGGTGCACCATGCAAGTAGTTAGGTATTGGCGTCAGATTTTTTTAATCTAGTCTGGTGCTTTGCAGGATTAGCATAAAAAATTCTGACGCTAATTCTGCAAAGCACCCAGAGGACCATTGTAACCAATGGAAGCCTCCTTTTAATGCCTGCTCTGAGCAGGCGTTAAAAGTGCAGAAAAAAATGGTGCAGGGAAACCTTTTAGATTTCCTTGTACCAGTTTTTTGTCCCCCCTAATGGGCAAATGCCCCATTGCATACATTATACTATGTGCCAGCATAATGTAGCGCACAGGGTTACAAAGTGGCACAATGTATACATTGCACCACTTTGTAAATATGGTGCAGCGATTTTGGCCTTGTTGGGCCACATTAGCAATAAACAATTATGCTAATGTGATGCAAGGAGGTGCTAGGGGCTCTTAAATATGCTCTATTGTTTTTAGCTCTGGGTCCAGGAACATAAGGATGATGTCAACAAGTTGTTACTTAGCATGGATTAGCCACCTGGGATGGCAGCTGGAACAAGCGGCAGAATAAAGGGCAGGTTCCACACCACTTCTCATCATTTGGAGATGCCAAATGAAATTGTCAGGAACTGGCTCCATTCCCAGCAGCAGTGGAAACGTGTTCTGTGCCTGATAGAGGAGAGAACATATAGGGCCTCATTATGACCTTGGCGGTCTGACTGTAAGTCCTCCAAGGTTACAGCTGATAAAAGACTGCCATGTTGGCGGTTATCTGACCACCATTGTGAGAGATACATACCTCAGACCACCAACAAAAAAGCCAATATCCTGAAAATGCCAGGACACAGGCTGGCGGAAAAAAAGGCGGTCAGACCACCAGCGCACCATCCCGACAAAAATCAACCGATCAAATTACGATTCACATATCACCAGAGCGGTTCTTCCATGGTGGAAAGCCATTGGAAGTGCAAACCATGGTGGTCTGAACTCACATCAGTCAGAACACCACTCCACACTGGGCAGTTCAAATACCCCACACCTGACACACATCCACACACCCGACACACTGACACACCCCACTATAAAACACACCCCTACACAACCCACAATCCTTTGCAACCAGAACACCACTCACAGCCAGAGAGTAGGATAAGCCAAACAAACTAGCAAAACAAATAATAGGCACCCCTACACATTATACTCAGCACACATCCCACATTTGCACAGCAGACCCAACACACAATTTAAAAACCCACACAATACACAACCGACACCCACTCATATCATAGCACCTACACCTCATCACAAACATCACTCATCCTTCTAGTCACTACCTCACCGTCTTTAGCACCACTACCATGTCCCCACAAAACACGAAATTGTCACGGTAGAGCCATATGTATTCGGAGCACAGGTCCAGCAAACATCAATAGCCTGGAAAAATTTGTTGTGGCAAAGGATATTCGACAGGGTGAATGCAGTAGGCAGTTACCATGCACAAAGGAGGATATCAGGAAGAGGTGGTACGACCTCAGGGGGAAGGTACATTCCATGGCTTTCAGGGAACAGCTCTTGGTCCTCAAGACTGGTGTTGGGCCCCCATCTCCTCCTCCACAGTTCATATCATGGAAGGAGAAGGTCTTGGACATCCTGTATTGTGAGGGCCTGACAGGAATACCTGGGGAAGAAGAGTTGAGTAAGTAACAATAACATTCATGCCACCAAACAGTTATGTCTTGCATGCTCACTCATCACCTTTCCCCTCCCCATTGATCAAACCACCCCATGTCCAAATCTTCAAACACCCCTCACTGCCATGCCACATGTCAAGTAAACTCACCTTGGGCCACAGTGTTTGGGAGGGGTATGTGAAGTTCTGGGAATAGACAGCATTACAACTCCCATAAGGGACTGTTACAACATTAACAAAACTAGAAACGTGCACTAAATGTGAAATGTCTTGCATGTCAAACTAAGAATTAAAGCAAACCAAACTGAATGGTCCACCATTTAACAGTTTGTAGCAATGGCCCACTAGCAGTACCATTACAAGCAAATCACAGCTTAGGCTGAGACCCATACAACACAAGACTCAGAGAAAAAATACATAATAAAATCATGTACTCACCTGGGGGGACACCAAGATGGCAAACTGGACGTACTTGCAGTACAACTAGACAGAGGACCAGGGCAAATTGTGACACCATTGTGCATTGTTCTGCTGCTAGTTGGCTCGATGATGCCATTCACCTTACTAGGAGAGAAATGTACATTGCCATGTCTGCACTTAAATAAGATATGAGGGTATTTGCAGCCATTTAAATACCAGCATACTTCGAGATCATGGAGCATGCAGTCTGCAATTGCAAATCTCTGTGTCCCACATGACACTAATCCAGATTAAGTAGCAGCTATCATTTTCATGTCAGAGGATCATGTAAAGGCAGTGTGTGCATTTCGTATACCATGTTTAGTTATCTAATTGATACATCATTTGTTGCATCATATTTGCATCATATTCACCAACTGGGTGTTCCACTTCTCCTACAGGTAACCTTGCCATCCCCAACATAGAGCGGATACCAGAGACAGACTACCCTTCTGGATGAAGGCCTCAATGAGGAAAACCACCCTAGATGTCTGGACACTGAGGACAAAGCTGACCCATCAGGGACACCTGGTCAGTCAACAACTGTCATCCGTACCCTGCCCACAATGACTCATCCTAGCCCTGCTGCAATTACATCACAAGCAACCATTTGCCCCCAACCCTGTGTCCCAAGGACAGTCTCTTCCATCGTGTGGCCCCAGTACCTTACCTGAGTCTCTTAATATCACCCCTGAAAATGATGGTCCTGCCACCAGTGGAAGTGGGAATACTGTGCCAGGGACACAGGGTAGAGTGCATGGGAGGGATGGTGTTGGCCAGAGGATGGGGGCTCCAAGGTACACAACTGACGAGGACACCATCTCCCAAGTCTCGGGAGCCCACCAAATCTCCCAATGTATAATGGGCCAGGTACAGACCATGATGGGGGAGATCAGAAAGCTGCAGAGGGACAATTAACAGGAAGCCATGCAGCAGTGGCAAGCACAAAATGCCATCCTGGCTCCCATTGCTGGGGTGCTGAGGGACATCAATACTACTCTCAGTAGCTATGGCACCCAACATCAAGCCTCTTCCAGTAACCATGAGACAGCAGGCCCACCAACATCTGTGGCTGATAGTGGAATTGAAGTCCTGCCAGGGGAAGAGAATGCCTCAGACACCCCACCCTCTGTAGCAGAAGAACCTCCCCAGCAAACATGGACATCCACCCAGACATCCAGGAGGAGCAGATACCAAGACCAAACCCACTGCCAGGAAGTGAACCTCTCCGGATTAGTTCCCCTTGTCTGTGACTCATACACCCTGTTGACTGTTTTGACACCTAACTCCATTTTCCTATGGTGCAAGGACACTGGACTTGTGTTACCAAATGGTGTAGCAGCTACCCTCATGATTTCATCCACCATGACTGAACCCTTCACTGTTATTTTCATATATTTGTTTTGCAATTCACTCATTTTGTTGTTCACTCCCAATAAATACCACTTAATCACAGCTCCTGTGTAAGTGTGATGTATTAACCACAACCAACTGACATGTATAAAAGTATTGGACCAAAGTCTCCCTCTCCAATGTTATACCTCTGTGATGGTCATCACACACATACTGGACAAACAAGATTCACACTGCTAGGGAATTGTAATATACACATAACACAAGTCACCTAAATTGTACATCTCCACATATTTTTAGGAGAATGGCAGTCAACACATTGTGAAGTAATGCTGGGGACTTCTGTGTTTTAGCATAGGTGTCATACACTGCCAATCCACAGAATATAGACGTTAGGGATATGTCAAACTATCACCATCCCAGGAGGCAGACAGATTGGTTCAATGTATCATCAGTTAAAGCCTTGTCGCATACCCATACCTCATGCCCCAAAATCACCAAAGCCCATCAAACAGATAGAGGTCAGTACTGAGCTCCCCAGTCATGGAACCTTCCACTTACCATGGTCAGTTATCTGTAGGCTTGCCATTCAACTATGTCAGTCTTCAGACACTTGCACATTGATCTGCAATGAGGAAACACACTGACAGCTATGCACAAGTTAGGTAACATAGAGCACAACCCATAATGATGGTGGAGTGTCTGGAAACCACATTGTGACATGTATCAGACACAAATGGACACACAAATGCCACTGTTTGAGCCACGTACAATACAAAGCAGGTCTGGTTTGTGGAAAAGGATACTTCTGAACACTGTCCTGTCAGTCTGGGCATAGAAATATCACACCACAAATCTGGTGCAAAACATTTCCTGGTCTAATCCGTGTCCACTGCTCGTGTCAGTCCACAAATCCCATCTGCCTGTGACACTGTCTGACAATGCAAAATGTGGATGAGCCAAACAGCCAATCTGATAATCTGTGACTGACAAAGATAAATTATAGTCCCGAGATGAACACAAACATCACATTGTCTATACATAACTACAAAGGTTTCTTTGATTGTGCATTTGCTGAACAATAGACCATGTACATTACAGTTCTGTACACAACTCGAAGGAACATCCAGCATGTATATTGGAGCCATGAGCTTTGGAGCCACTCAAGACCGCACTGATTACATGGCATGCATTACCTCAACAATGCCCCATGAACTCTCATTAGTAACATCACATCACATACCTTCAGTCAGTTGAAATACTGATTGATGACATCTGCCCTGATGTCTCCAGCTTCATCCTCATCATGCTTATCTTCACTTGGCATATCTGCTTTCCCACCCACAGGATCTGCAGGCTCCCCCTCGTCGGGTATGAATGGTATCTGCCATCACAGGGCACGGTTATGGAGCATGCACCAGGTAACAATTATTTCACATACCTTGTAGAGTGAGTAGAGAAGGGCTCCTCCAGATTTGTCTATGCAGCGAAATCTTGCCTTCAGGAGTCCAAACGTCCGCTCCACAACATGCCTTGTCCTTCCGTCGACCTCATTAAAGCAGACTTCCCCTGGCACGGTTGAGTACCCCACTGGTGGTGTCAATAACCAAGGACAATTTGGGTAGCCAGAGTCCCTGTTAAGGTATAGTTACACCAATCCAAACTTTAATCTTGGAAAAAAGGGACAGACACAAATGACATACATGACTTACCAACCAGCCAGGCCCTTTCTGTGTATAGTCGTGTCATAAGCAGTGGGATATTGCTGTTTGGCATGATGAAGGAATCACGGACTAGATAACTTGCACAAACTTGTAAAATGTAGAGGTCAGCCAAACAGACCACTTGGACGTTTATGGAGTGGATGTTTTTCCTGTTCCTATATACCTGTTCATGTGGACATGGGGGAACTAAGGCTACATGGGAGCCATATGTGGCTCCAACCACATGTGGAATGTGTCCCAAAGCATGGAAATCAGCCTTCACATGAGCCAGATCCTCACATTGGGGAAATCCGATGTAATGGTCCAGGTGTTTTAACAATGCAGACAGTACTGCCTTGAAAACCGGACTTAACATGGACTGAGACATCCCTGCAGGAAGGACCAATGTATTCTGAAATTACCCAAAGGCCAAGAAGTGCATTACTGACATAACTTGAATTGTAGGGCTTATGCAGTTGGGATTGCAAATGGCATTCATTGGATCGGGCTCCAACTGACGAAATAGATCCATAATTGTATGCCTATCCAGGCAATATATTTGGATTACATGTCACACCTCCATGGTCTGCAGGTCTGCTACTCAATGGTACACTGGGGGTTGTCTTGCTCTCCTCACGCCTGAGTAATTATGTGGGAAAACACCAGAATGAATATGAATAACTCAACCCATGCATCATAAGTATGATCACAACAACGTCACACGCATATCAAAATCATGTCACATGAACAGTGAATATGCAGTATTCAACACATAGCCATCCAAAATTTGAAAGTGTACCAGATTCAAATCCCCTAAACCCTTGCATGTACTCTACATGGAGATACATGCCACTGACAGTGAAAGTTACATCAACCCTGTAGACATGTCACACTTATATCTTTGCACCTATGCCATCTTCCGATTGTCATTAGTATGGTGACAACACTGTTTCATGTACCTAACCCCAAATACCTAATTTCACTTCCTCTACTAATTATTGGCACATTATCTCTTGTAAACTGTAAGACTGCACTTCACACATTGTCCTAGATATGAGGGTTCTGTAAATGACGCAACTTTCATTACTTCATCGTTCACATTTGACCCCTAAAATACCAGCTGCCTGATCTACTGTACTGGACATCAGGAAGTGACCTGACTCCGCTGGTGGAAGTCGTAATGCCCATAGGCGATTACAACTGTGGTAAACATTGCCATTGAACACATTGCTGCCTTTGGTGGGCTTGGGCAAATGGTGATGTCTGCCAGCGGTGATGGTCCTGTATGTGGCAGATGTGACCACCATCTTCTACACAATCCCTCACTTGATTCCTGGCACTGCTGCCAGGAAGACCTCCACGACTGGAGCTGCTGTGTACTGCCTCTGAGAGCAATCATGCCAGGTCCTGCAGTTGATAGGGCCTCTGCCTTCTCTCCCGAAGAGCTTGCCAATCTTGTGAAGGAGGTCCTACCCCTGTATGACCAGCTCTATGGTGCATCAGAGGAGCAGGTGAGTCCAATGCAATAGTAATGGGTGAAAGGTAGAGTGTATGATGAGGTAGATTAAAGGTGCATGAATGAAGGATTGAGTTATTGTGTGGGTGATGATGCACATGTGCATAAGAAGACTGTTAGCCCTGCTACATAGCAGGTAGTGTGTGATGTATGTACCCTGATCCACATATGTGCATTGCAGCATTTACATCAGTCTTTCTGTGACAAATAGTTGTTGAGATGTACCATTTAAAGGACATACTTGTGGTCTGGTCCTATGTTTCTAGCCAAAACCTGGTACTGGTTATGCATGTTGTGTGCCTGAATCTACTTCACACATGGCCTGACTGCAGAGGGTGACTTGCAAAAGAGTTTAAAGTATCAGGAATGGTATGTATGGCAACTTGCGCCAACTTGATTGTTCAACCTACTTGTTTGGGAATGGAGAATCTGTACATGACTTTCTCCTTTTGTCTGTGTCTTCCATGCAGGTCAATGCCAATCAGAAAAAGGGGATCTAGTGTGCCATCGCAAAGAAAGTGTGGACCTTGAGGGTCCACAGTCGGCGGAGCACCCACTGTCAAAAGCGGTGGGAGGACCTGAGACGCTGATTCCCACAAGACCATTGAGGCCCAGGTGATGTCCTCCCAAGGACAAAAGGGTGCCCGTTGGTCCTTGACCCCACACCAATGGCCTGCATTTTGGCGGTGGCCTACCCTGAGTTGGATGGGCGTTAGAGGGCAGCAGAGCAGCCACAAGGGGGTGCATGCTGACTGAAGTAAATTACATTCCTCTGCAAGGTAAATGTATGATGTGAAAGACTCTAAGCTGTGACAATGTGGTAAGTGTGAGAAAGTAACCTCTTTCTAGCATGGTTACCTCCACTTTTGGCCTGTTTGTGAGTGTGTGTCAGTGTGTTATTACTGTGTCACTGGGATCCTGCTAGCCAGGATCCCAGTGCTCATAGTGAAAACCCTATATGTCAGTGTGTTTTGCCTGTCTCACTGGGATCCTGCTGATCAGGACCCCAGTGCTCATAGTATGTGGCCTAATGTGTGTGTTGTCAGTAGTGCTTAACTGCATCACTGAGGCTCTGCTAAACAGAACCTCAGTGCTTATGCTCTCTCTGCTTCTAAATTTGTCGCTATAGACTAGTGACTTCATTTACCAATTTCAATTGGCACACTGGTCCCCCCTTATAAGTTCCTAGTATATGGTACCCATGTACTCAGGGCATTGGGGTTCCAAGAGATCCTTATAGGCTGCAGCATTTCTTTTGCCACCCATAAGAAGCTCAGACAAACCCTTTTCACAGGACTGCCACTGCAGCCTGCGTGAAATAGTACACACACTATTTCACAGCCATTTCACTGCACTTAAGTAGCTTGTAAGTCACCTATGTGTCTAACCTTCATTTACTGAAGGTTAGGTGCAAAGTTACTAAGTGTGAGGGCACCTTTGCACTAGCAAAGGTGCCCCCACACAGTTCAGGGCCAATTCCCTGGACTTTGTGATTGTGGGGACGCCATCACATGCGTGCACTACAGATAGGTCAATACCTATATGTAGCTTCAGAATGGTACCTCCGAATATGGCCATGTAAGGTGTCTAAGATCATGGAATTGTCCCTCCATTACAAATATGGTATTGGGGAGCCAATTCCATGCATCCTGGGGGCTCCACCATAGACCCCCAGTACTGCCAAACCAGCTCTCTGAGGCTTGCACTGCAGCTACAGCAGCTGCTACCTCACGTAGAGGGTTCTGCCCTCCTGGGGCCTGAGCAGCTCAGTCCCAGGAAAGCAGAACAACGCACTTCCTTTGGGAGGAGGGTGTTACACCCTCTCCCTTTGGAAAAGGGTGTTACAGGCTTGGGAGGGGTAGCCTCCCAAAGCCTCTGGAAATGCTTTGAAGAGCACAGATGGTGCCCTCTTTACATAAACCAGTCTACACTGGTTCAGGGACCCCCAGTCCCTGCTCTGGCATGCAAATGGACAAAGGAAAGGGGAGTGAATACTCCCCTGTCCATCACCACCCGAGGGGTGATGCCCAGAGCTCCTCCAGTGTGTCCCAGAATTCAGCCATCTTGTTTTCCAAGGTGTGGGGACACTCTGGAGGCCTCTGAGTGGCCAGTGCCAGTAGGTGACGTCAGAGACCCCTCCTGATAGATCCTTACCTGATAAGGTAGCCAATCCCTCTCTCAGGGCTATTTAGGGTCTCTCCTGTGGGTTTCTCTTCAGATTCTGCTTGCAAGTTTCCGAACTACTATGTCATCCTCTGACCTCGGATCTACCACAGACTGCTCCAGGAACCGCTGTAACAGCAACAAAGTATCCAGAAGGACTACTTTTCCTCTGCAACTTCAGTTCCAGCCAGCAACTGCAACAGTTTCCATGGTGTGCACACTCTGGGGACTCCCTGTCTTCACCCTCCACCAGAAGGACCGATGAAATCTCCCGTGGAGTGACGGAGTCACTTCCCTGCTTCAACAGGCACCTTCTAAGATGATGACCGGTTCTCTTGGACTCCTCTTCTGGTGGTGAGAGTGTTCCTTGTAAGACAGGTGGTGGACCCCTTCGACACAGACTGTCCTAAGGTCCTGCTGTCCAAATTTGGAGGAGGTAAGAGCTTGCCTTCTCCGTGTGCGACAGTGCTCCTATGCACTGTGTCATCTTCACCTCCTGAGCCTCCTTGCACTACTTGCAAGAATCCATCATGCACAGCTTGGCGCAGGTCCCCAGCACTGCATGGGACCTTCTTTAGTAGTGCTGCAACAACCGCAATTTGCACCTTCTTTGTCCCCATGTACTGTGACCTCTGTGGGTGCTGCCTGGACATCTGTGGGTTTCCTCCAGTGTTGGGAGCCCCCTCTGCCTCCTCAATCTGAGTTGAGGACCCCAGGTCCCTCCTGGGTCCAGGCAGCACCACTTTGATGCAATCGCAACAGTGCTTGAACCAAGGCTTGTTGGACGAATCCAGTGCTGAAACTTTACTGCATCTAACATCTCCACGTGGGACATCCATTGCATCATGCAGGAACCTGCAGCCATCTTCCCTCGGTGCATTTCTGCAGTCTTCGTCCAACCGGAGACTCCTCTTTTGCAACTTCTTCTAGGTTGGCAGGGGCTCCTGTCCTTCCTGGAATCTTCTGCGACTTTTGGACTTGGTCTCCTCTCTTTACAGGTCTTCAGGTTCAGGAATCCACCATTTGTTGTTTGTAGTCTTGCTTGGTTCTTGCAATAACTCTAATCACGACTTGTGGTGTCACCTAAGGAAACTTGCAGTACTTTACTCCTACTTTCCTGTGGGTATTTTACTCACTCTTGTGCTTTTCTTACTCTCCCAGCGATTCTCTACACACTACACTTGTCTAGTGGGGAATTCATGATTCGCATTCCACTTTCTTAGTATATGGCTTATGTTGCCCCTAGACCTATGTTCTCCTATTGCATTCAATAGCAGTTCCTCTTATTTGCACTATGCTATGTCTAATTACTTACCTTATTTTGGTGCCTAGTTTATATAATGTGTATAATACTTACCTCCAGAAGGAGTATTGTCTCTAAGATATTTTTGGCCTTTTGTCACTAAAATAAACTACCTTTATTTTTGGTAACACTGAGTATTGTCTTTACTTGTTAGTACTGTGTAATTATAATGGTATTACAGGAGCTTTGCATGTCTCCTAGTTCAGCCTAAGCTGCTCTGCTACAGCTACATCTATCAGCCCAAGCTCCTAGAACACTACTACATTTCACTAATAAGAGATAACTGAACCTGGTATAAGGTGTAAGTACCCAAGGAACCCACTACAAAGCAGGCCAGCCTCCTACAGTAAGTGCAAAAGGTAAAATGTGTCCTAGGTAAACCTAACATTGGTGCATAGGTGTGCACAATGTATTATGTACTGGGACATGTCACTAACCTATGTCATCCTTTCTATACAGTAGCATATGATGATGCACATGTGACTGTGTCATATGTGTACCACTATAATTCTCTTAGTACCCGGCTGGTTGTTCCTTGCCACCTACAGATCCATACTCCCAACATCCTGATGGCACATTGTCCTTATCTTTGTCATCTGTCCATTCAAATACTCCTTGATCCATTTCTATGTGCAACATTGAATCAGAGAAGTTGAGTAGATGCCTATTATTCCTGAGGTTTCCAAAAAGTGTCAAATTATTGTGAGGCTGTGATCTTAATCTGAGATTTTACATGCCACACTTGCTGCACTTACTCAAATCTGTTAGGAGGTGTCCTCTTTGGTAAGTGATGACTAAACATCGGCACATGTGATATTTCCTCAGAATGGACATCCTGCATTTACTAAACCATGGTGGTATTACTAGACTCCTGGTGCAACACAGCAATTTCCTATTGCAATGTGTTGTAGTCACGCTAAATAGGCCACTACATCTTGGTAATTGGTACAATCTGAACTGGTTTTCACCAACATCATGTGCACATTGTTAGTTCCAGGCATATATCAACATTGTGATGCAAATTAAACATACTTACTTTTGCCATTGTGGGTATGTTTTGATGGCTCTTGGTTTGGAATCCTAGAGTTAGTACTGACTGAATTTTGTTCCAGATGTGGCATTTCACCTTCACTTTACCTTCAGTAATTTGGCTTGCCTCAAATTATATGTCTCTATCATGTTAAGCTCAGATGTGTGCTGTAGCATTGTAAAGGTCATGTACGATTGCTAGTGTCTGGGGTGTGGGTATTGATGTGGCCACTTGAATAATGGGCTATTGATGTTGCCAATCATCATGATTAGTTGTACTATATGTGGCCTTCATGCTCATGACAGGTGTACATTATAGACAAGGTGATAGTATGGTACATGACCTTGCCTGTGACTTAATCCTGTGGTAATGTGGGCCCCTATAAGTGTACATGACTTTGTTTACAGTTAAAGGATGACTTAGATGAGTATCTCCACAAAGAATGTATCATCCTTTCCTACATGATTATTGGGTTCTGTGTTTCTGACATGTGTTTAAACTCAATCATACTCCAATTATTGAAATGGCAGGTAGATTTGTTGCATATTTGCTTATATCAGTAGTGAAGGTTAGGGACTCTGTGACATGAAATGGTTTTGGCGTGAATGCAACATGCTGTCTTGTGTTTGGCACATGATGTGGTTCCTTTCCTGGTACATGACATCTGCTACATATGTAGGTATGTGTGGATTTTGTGTATGTGATCTATTGAAATGAATGTTACCACTATTTCCCATTGCTTGGTTGTTATTTGACTATTGATGGCTGTGGATAGGGACTCAGATTCATGTCGGCAAGTCAGGTTGGCATGGAATGGTTATTGTGATATCTCTACTGATATGATGATTTAGTAGGTATGCAATAGGTGGCTTGGTTGGTGTGTGACATTTTTGTAATGTAGGGGTGTAGGTAGTATTTAGTTATGACATGATGTTGACACTGACCTTTAATGTAATTGATCCGTACAGTGTGATGTAAGTGTTTGAAAAGAATGTGATGACCCTACCCCTCTTTCTGTTTCCCAGCTTCAGCATCAGCATCAGCAGGTGAAGGAGATGAGGCATAGCAAAGGGGGGTCGCTACTGGCCACAGGAACTCAAGTCACAACACCACCGACACAGAGGGACACAGTGGCCCGGAGGGCGAGGGAAGAGTCACAGGGTAGACAGGATCCAGTTCATCATCTTCAGAATCTTCCTCCAGTGGACACTCCCTGGTGGTGGTGGACCCATCTTGGACCAACCCAACACCATCTCTGTCCACCACTCCCCTTTCTACCACTGTCCTCTCTGTAGCTCCCCACCTAGTTGGCTGTGTCTGCTCACCCAAGAGGGTGGGCGTCTCCTTTGCCACAAGCACCTCTGCCCCAGATGCTGTGAGCCATGCTGCCCTCAGTGAGGAGGCTATTGACCTCCTGAGGTAGATCTCTGTGGGTCTGCCGACCATCATGAATGCCATTCAGGGACTGGCAACTCAAGTCCAACAGAGTAATGTGTTCCTGGAGGGCAATCACGGTGCACTGGCTGGCCTACAAAGATTCCTTCAGGCTCTGGCCTCCACACTGATGGCAGCCAGTCACCCATTGACTACCATCCACCCTCCAGCTTCCTTTTCCCAAACCCAAATCCCCCTGTCCAGACCCAGCAAAAGCACAAAGACAGACAGGCATGTATCCACCACAACGTTCAAGGGTAGCTCAGACCAATACAGGCACTACAAGACACACCACTGGCATGCACACAAACAGATTCATACACAGCAACAGTCACAACCTGCCCTGACATGCCCACAACCCCAAGCATCACTGACACTACACCTGACACACCTGCAGACACCACACCAGCATTCACAGGTCCAGCCACTACACCTGCCTTACCCACAGTCAGCACATAGCAGACCCTCAGACATCCATCCCAGTCACCAGACCCCCAGACACCATAACCACTGACACTTCTACATGCAGCACATCCACCATACCTGCAGTCACTGCCACAACAGAGAGTCACTCAACCACCACGGCATCCCCAGCACCTCCAGCCTTCTTAGTCCCATATTTATAAACAGACTCACTCAACAGACACCCACCACCCACAAGCAAACCTCCCAAAAAACACACCCATGGCACCCATACATACATGTCAGACAACCACTCCCTCAACCTCCACACCCAAACCTCCTTCTGATTACCATCCCCGTCAGTCAAAAAAAGACTTTCCTTTCATGTTTTGACATTTTCCCTACTCCTCTTCCCCGTGAGTCCCCTAAATGCTCCATTTCCCTCCCCAGGCCCATCCGTTCCATGTCCAGGGCCTTCCCTACCCCCTAATGCAAATACCCATGCTCCTCCCCCTGCCAAGAAGCCTACTCCTCTAAAGAGATTGCAACCCTCCCCTAAGTCTAGACCTAAACACCCCCTTCCAAACCCAATCCCAAAGGACCCTCTCCCATGCCTAGGCTCAAACCCCCTTCTCCCTCCTCAATAATTCCTGAGGTGCCTGCCTGCCCATTGATACCCCTACCTGTGGAGGTTATTTGGCAATCAGGAATCAAGTTCGGGGCACAAAGATGTGCATTCTGTGCATGTTACATATTTTCTAGTTGTACTGGCCAATGGCCTTGGACATTTCAATAATATAGCTGAATTTCTTTATACATAATTGGGCCAACCAGTTGTTGGTTTTGATGTTACATATTTGTCCTACATTTCTTTTCTTAGGGCAGATTTTTTCATCACTGATATTGTTTGTGTGTGACTATATGTGTGCAGGTGGTGCTTGTGACACCAGTTTTTTCTGGGCAGCATGTGAGGTTGTGTTCATTGCTTTTGTCTCCCAGTGAAGGGTGTGTGTTGCGTGATGGGCATGTGTATGTTGGGGACATGTTGTTGTCATGGTATTGAGTGGTGTTTGTGTTGACATATGTTTGATGCAGTGTTGTGTTGCTTTGTGTGATTTGACTGTGTGCATGTGCGTGTTTGGTGCATGGTATGTCAAATACGTTGTGCTGTGTGTTTGCTGTGTATGTCGATTGTTGCATTGTATGGTTGTGTGATTGTGTGTGTTTGTTCCCTTTTGGTAGTACTTTGTGTTGCATGTGTGATTTGTCACTGAGTAGTGTCTATTGTGGGTGCTTTCAAATGCACTAATGGGGTTCCGGTTGTGGTGTTGTTGTGATGTGTTGTGGTTCTGTGTGTTATTGTGTGTGACTAGGCCTATGCTGTGCTTCCAGGCATTTGCGTGTGTTTTGGACTTCTGTGGGTGTGTGTGAGATGGCTGTAGTGTGTTTATTGTGTATGTGCGGGTGTGTATGTGGATCTCTGTGAGTGTGCATGTCAGTGTCAGGTTATGTGTGTGTGTCTCCCTCGCCCCCATTACCGATGGATGTTGTGTGAGTGTACTAACTTTGACAATATACAGCAGTGATGGGTAAGTGTGTGCATTTACGGTTGCTGTGGTCATCTTTGGAGCTGATTCCAGAGCCTCTGGGTGAGTAGGAGCAGAGGGATGACGTCTAGTTCTGTTTCCATGGTGGCTTCAAATGAGTATGGCTTCCTGAAGGTGAATGTCTCCTTTTATGCAGTTTGTTTGAACTTTGGTTTGAATGGTGGTCCTACCGCGGTGGAAACCTTGGCGGTGTGCAACTTCGTAATCTGTCCGGCAGAAATATGGTCTACACTGCTCTTAAGGTGCCTTCCTATGGCCGTGATGGACTGACCACAGTGGTGGTGCAACTGTGGTGCAAGGATTCCTTCATTAGTGCAGGCAGCTTAATTCAGCGCCGGCGCTGAGGGAAACGCAGGGGTGCACCATATTTCTCCAAAAGTGGTGCAGTGCTGCTATTTTTGGTGCAGCACCATACTGCGCCACTTTTGAATATATCTGAGCCATAGAGATTTGGTGCATGATCACTTAAAATACAGAAGCCGTGCACCAAAGTGTCAGTCCATTCGCAGGAGCTACCATGACAACAACTCTTGTGAACACACAAAGATTGGTTTACATTTTGGTTACACTTTCATACAGACCACAGAGTTCTTTGTGCTGCGATTTCTTTAAAAATAACTGGGTAAGCTGGAGAAAGGCATACGGAGATCCTTCTGACTTCCTCGTGGCCTATTTAATGTGGCTGCTGCATTTCATGCTTCTGGTCAAAGTTATGCCTTGGTAGGTGAAAATGTTGACCTCTTTAAGTGTAGAGCCCACAAAGATAAGGCTCTACTGGTGCTTTCCTCTTTCCTGAAGGTAGTTGTCTTTGGTTTCTATGTATTTATTTTCAGTCCATTTTTTGTTGCAATATTTTAACATGGCTGACATCTTTGCTTGTATCTCTTTCAGTGTGCGAGCTATTAGGATGGAATCATTGAAGTAGAGTAGAGTTGGTGCATGTAAGACTTCAGCCATCATCAGTAACTCACAACATCTTCCTGTAAATGTCATTCAAGTACAGATGAAGGGAAATGCCTACTTTGCATTCTTTTTTTGGTTTACCTTACTTAGAAGCTGTTCCTTTTTACATTTGTACATCATTCATACAGGAGAGAGAAGGGAAGACTCTATGCTTGTTAGTTTGGTTCACAATCTGTTTCTTGCCACCAGATTGAATTCTGATGAAACGTCAAAAAACCCACAAAGAGCCACATTCTTTTACAGTGCGGAACATTTGGTAGAAAATGAAAACCTGGCTACTGTTAAGAGTCCATGTGTAAAAACTTTTTGAATTGGATTGAAAATGTTATTGCTGGCTATCCATTCTTCCACTTCCCTAGGACTAGCTTGGAGTAGAGTTTGCAGTCCAAATCGATCAGACTAACCAGCCTGTAAGGTTTTGGGTTGTCTTTTTGTAGAGTCTAATGATTATAGTA
Organism: Pleurodeles waltl; assembly: GCF_031143425.1. Taxonomy (NCBI): domain Eukaryota; kingdom Metazoa; phylum Chordata; class Amphibia; order Caudata; family Salamandridae; genus Pleurodeles; species Pleurodeles waltl. Next base: position 1,103,381,416 of record NC_090440.1, read on the forward strand.
TTCAGCCATGAAGAAGGGCATACTTTGACATTTGAAATGTTGATAAATGTGGTACTAGGATTAGAGCCCACCACTCTGATATGTATTTGGAAACTTTAGGGGAGATCATGTTTTGGCTTTTCTTCCCTTGTGTTCCTTTCTTTCTCTACATATACTTCTGAGAAAATGTCCTTCTGGACAGTGTGAACTTAACACCTAAAGACCCATTTCAAGGGGTGTCTGACAAGGCTGCGTATTGGCCCATACCCTCTTTTCATTGTATAGCAATGACATTATAAATCACCTTCACAATTGAAATAACATTTCACCAACACTTAATTTAAACATTATGCCTCAAAATGGGAATTAGTTCTCATCAGATGGTGCTAAGATTTCTTAGAAGGGATACTAGTAAACCCATCCTGGTTGGACTGAGTAAATGTTTATAATTGGTTTGCATGAAGAAAAAGAAAGACCTGTATGTTTGAAGATCCATCGTATTTATTTTCATGTCTTCTAGAATATCTGTAGATATGTTATATATTTTACTCAGCATATATTTTTTGTACTTTGTTTCTGTTTTATGAAGAATATCCCTGTGTTAGGAATGGGGTCTTTGGTTGACAGTCAGGTTAACCCCTTTTCAAGCTAGGACCCTCACTCTAGTCAGGGTAAAAGATAATAACCCTCAGCTAATCCCTGCTTCCCCCTTGGTTGCTTGGCAGAGCACACACAAGGTAACTTGACCACCAGTTTAGAAAAATAGGAAATAGGGAATATTTATCTAAACAAAACAAAACCAAAACGACAAAAATCCGACATACACAAGTCAAGTTATGAATTTTTAAAGATTAAACGAAAAAATGTCGCTTAGAAACATAAAATGCTTCGATGAGGTGTTAACACGGCGTCGTGACGGAGTCGTTCCCAACAATCAAACACCAGCGGTGCCAGACACGGAGTCGCGTAGACTTCCTAGTAGAGTACCTTTGGTAAAGAGTGAAAACAAGTCGATGCTCGAAGTCGGGGATCGTGGCGTCTGTGTGAAACGTTGAATCCGCGCACTTTGAGCGGTGCCGGTCATGACGTGGTGCGGCGACTTCCACAGAGTCGCAGACATCAGCGGGCTGCAGCGGCGCCGGGCCTGCGTAGGTCGTCTCGTTCCAGCGAAGATCACAGAGTCGTTTGCAGGCGGCGTCACAGGATTCAGAAGGGTGTCGGTCCGAAGTCGTCCGAAGCCGATTTCCTTGGATTTCCACCAGCTTTCCTTTCAAGGGCCCAGGGACTGGATAGGGAACCACTTGTCAGAGCAGGAGTCTCTCTAGAGACTCCAGGTGCTGGGAGAGAGAAGTCTTTGCTGTCCCTGAGACTTCAAACAACAGGAGGAAAGCTCTAAATCAAGCCCTTGGAGATTTCTTAACAAGATGGAAGGCACACACAGTCCAGTCTTTGCCCTCTTACTCTGGCGGAAGCAGCAACTGTAGGATAGCTCCACAAAGCACAGTCACAGCCAGGGCAGCACTTCTCCTCAGCTCTTCAGCTCTTCTCCAGGCAGAGGTTCCTCTTGATGTCCTGAAGTGATCTAAAGTCTGTGGTTTTGGGTGCCCTTCTTAGACACAATTTCTCCTTTGAAGTAGGCCTACTTCAAAGTAAAGTCTCTTTTGAATGTGAAATCCTGCCTTTCCCAGGCCAGGCCCCAGACACTCACCAGGGGGTCAGAGATAGCATTGTGTGAGGACAGGCACAGCCCTTTCAGGTGTAAGTGGCCACTCCTCCCCTCCCTCCTAGCACAGATGGCTCATCAGGAAATGCAGACTACACCCCAGCTCCTTTTGTGTCACTGTCTAGTGTGAGGTGCAACCAGCCCAACTGTCAAACTGACCCAGACAGGGAATCCACAAACAGGCAGAGTCACAGAAATGGTATAAGCAAGAAAATGATCACTTTCTAAAAGTGGCATTTTCAAACACACAGGGGGTCATTCTGACTCCCGCCGGCGGCGGTAACCGCACGCCCGGCGGGAGCCGCCGAATGGCCGCACCGCGGTCAAATGACCGCAGCGGCCATTCCGGCTTTCCCGCTGGGCTGGCGGGCGACCGCCAGAAGGCCGCCCGCCGGCCCAGCGGGAAAGCGCCTTCAACGAGAAAGCCGGCTCCGAATGGAGCCGGCGGAGTTGAAGGCGTGCGACGGGTGCAGTGGCACCCATCGCGATTTTCATGTCTGCTTGGCAGACACTGAAAATCAATGTGGGGCCCTGTTAGGGGGGCCCTGCAGTGCCCATGCAATTGGCATGGGCACTGCAGGGGCCCCCAGGGGCCCCATGACACCCGTTACCGCCATCCTGTTCCCGGCAGTGAAAACCGCCAGGGACAGAATGGCGGTAAGGGGGTCGGAATCCCCATGGCGGCGCTGCATGCTGGGGCAGCGGGAAACCGGCGGGACACCGCCGGTTTCCCGTTTCTGACCGCGGCTGTACCGCCGCGGTCAGAATGCCAATGGAAGCACCGCCAGCCTGTTGGCGGTGCTTCCGCGGTCGTTGGCCCTGGCGGTCGGTGACCGTCAGGGTCAGAATGACCCCCACAATCTTAAAACCAACTTTACTAAAAGATGTATTTTTCAATTGTGAGCTCAGAGACCCTAAACTCCACATGTCCATCCACTCCCAAAGGGAATCTACACTTTAATCACATTGAAAGGTAGCCCCCATGTTAACCTATGAGAGGGACAGGCCTTGCAACAGTGAAAAACGAATTTAGCAATATTTCACTGTCAGGACATATAAAAGACATTACTATATGTCCTACCTTAACCATACACTGCACCCTGCCGTTTGGGCTACCTAAGGCCTAGCTTAGGGGTGACTTACATGTAAGAAAAGGGAAGGTTTAAGCCTGGCAAGTGGGTACACTTGCCAAGTCAAATTTACATTTAAACCTGCACACACAGACACTGGAATGGCAGGTCTGAGACATGATTTCAGAGCTACTAATTGGGTGGCACAACCAGTGCTGCAGGCCCACTAGTAGCATTTGATTTACAGCCCATGGCACCTCTAGTGCACTTTACTAGGGACTTACTAGTAAATCAAATATGCCAATCATGGATAAACCAATCACATACAATTTACACAGAGAGCATATGCACTTTAGCCCTGGTTAGCAGTGGTAAAGTGCTCAGAGTTCAAAAGCCAACAGCAACAAGTCAGAAACAATTAGGAGGCAGGAGGCAAAAAGATTGGGGATGACCCTGCATAAGCAAAAAAGTCCAACACAAACCCCTACCAGCCTAAAGCCAGGGGAGAACAATCAATACCTTGATGGACTTCCCTGATTGGGGCGATAGAACAAGGACCCAGGCCAACAACAGCAGGGTCATGTTCCAGTTCTATGCCTTCCTGACTCCAGTTGGATCCCTCTGTCCATACTCTGAGGGACCACTAAGCTAACCCATGGGTAACCCTTCTCCACATCTGCAGATACCATCTGTGCAACAGCTAACTTTACTTTGCTCACAGATGTATCCCAATGGACAGATAGTACCACCAGGGCCAACACAGTGGTGTTTTCCCACTCCACCCTGACTCCCGTCCCCCCCAGGGGCAACTCTGTCCACCAGGACAACAAGCCACAGTGACCCCTGACAACTGTCAGGGATGAGCGCCCGACCTAAGGCTTCTCCAACCACTGTGACCATGGAGAGTGGGGGACGGTAGCCCCAGGTGCTTGGCACCCTTTGACCACTCTCCCTTCCACCAGGTCAGGGATAACAACCTGACCACGGTCCTCCCCTCTGTGGCTCTGTACCCTCCCTCCCTCCTGGAGCGGCACCCAGGGTACTTGTAAAAGCAGTCCTGCACAATTCTTCCACCAGTACAGGGATGTTAACCTACAACTGGTCCTCCAACCTGGGGTCTGTACCTTCAGATTGGTCCAGGGCCACAGGTGAGGCTTCCCTCCCCCTGCCATCCCTTCTGGGGTCCTGCACCCCCCCAACTAAGAGTGGCCGCCAGAAGACAACATGGTAGGGGCACTGTTAGCAGTAGCCCCTTCCTCCAAGTCAGGGGGGACACCCTGAACCTGGCCTTCCAACCCAGGGTCTGTACCCTTAGATTGCACTGGGGCCAGGGGTGAGTCTCTCTATCCCCTGCCCCTACTCTCAGAGTTCTGCACCCCCCCTCAGGGAGAGTACCCCTTGAAATCACACCGGGGGGTGATTGGGCAAATCACCCACCCCTTCAGGTCAGGGTTTACCCCCTGCACCTGATCCTCCAGTCCAGGGTCTGTACCCACAAACTGGACCACTGCTTTGCAACCCAGGACTTCCTGGGGGGCATACGTACCCCCCACCAGGTCAGAGTTCACCCTCGGAACCTGGTCATCCAACCCAGAGTCACCACCCTTCGGCTGAACCATTGCCTGACACACCATGACTTCTAGGGGGCACACTTACCCCCTCAAGGGACACACGTCCCCAAGGGCCACACAAGAGTCTGGCTGGCACAGGTCTCCTGACCTCTGCCCATCTGACAGAGTCTGGATTCCCCCAACCCAGAAATTGTCTCACCAAGGTGATTCTTGGGGGGGCTCTGCTCTCAGAGCTGACCCCTGACCCTCCAGGTTCTCCACTGGAGTTCGCAACCCCCTCTCAACCCTCTGTCTGGACTTCTGCACCCCCTCACTAGGAGTGGTACTGCCAGACACCAGAACTGGTGGTTCGCTGGCTACAGTCGCCCCCCCCAAGTTCTCCTGACACTGTGGGGTCTCCCTCAACAGATGGCCCTATGGTACAGGCTAGGCTCCCCTCCTGGTGTTCCCTCGTGGAACCCTCCAGGACCTGGGACTGGATCTCTGGCACCTTGGGCCTCAACCCATCCCCATTCCTTCTCCTCTGAGACTGGACATGGGGTCCCTCACCCATCCCACTACATTGGGACCTACCTGGGACACTACAATCCTTCCCTACCTCACCTGGTTGGGAACTACCTAGACCACTCCTCTCAGGACCACCCCCAAATGCCTCTTCAGACTCTCTGGTACTCACCCAGAAGTCTGCCTCCATTGTAAGCTCCCTGGGGTCAGAGAGCTAATACTCCACCTGGTGTTGGTGTAGCTCTGGAAAATAAGAACTAGACATATGCTCTCCGGCAATTACATCACTCAGCCCCTCACATGAATTAACCAAATTACCCTTCACCCAACCATCCAGTGACTCTGCTTTGAAAAAGCACCCCACATCACCCTCCTGAGACTGGTGAGACAGTACCTGACTGTCCCTGACACTCAACCCGCACTCTTCTGGGATGTCTTCACACTCCATAACCAGGACTTCTACCTGGGGGGAACTCCCTCTCCCTGTCACTCTCACCTAGAGTCAGTAGAGTGTCCCTCCCACCAGTAGGAATATGACTCCCCATGCCAGGTCCCCAATCCACCTCAGGGACACTGCGCATCACTGGAGCTACCTCATACCCCTGAACCTCCTGGTGTGTGTTAACTCCGTCCTTCAAGTAAGGCACCACATCTCTGGGCATGTGCACTTTTTCAGCAGCACTGGATATAAAATTGTTGCTGCCAACATTCCAGCTGGACTCAGCTCTCCTGACTTCCAGCTCTTCAAGTTTTAGCTCATAAGCCAAAATCATAGTTTCCATCTCTAAGTCCCTTTTCCACTCGTCAAACTCCCTTTGCATCCTCAACTTTTCTGCCTCCAACCGGCGAGCCCTTTCTGCCTGTCTGTCCTTCACATCTTTAGGAGTCAGACCTTTAGAGGACCTACTGCTACCACTCCTGGAGACCCTCCCTCCAGGTGTAACAGGTACCTCTACCACACCATGGTGTAGACTCTGCGCTTTCCCATTAATATCTTCTGTGTGCCCCCATCTTCCTTGGCTGTCACCAAGGCCCTAAATGCCTCTTACAGCTCCCCCTTCCTGGCAGAGATCTTAACGGGACAGGCAAAATCTTCACAGAACTGTCTCAATTGAGCAACTGAGTACCTCTTCAGTTTCCGTAATTCATACACAGCTCCAGCTGTTACATCTCCAGATTGAGACATGATGGCAACAAGTGCAAAGTTCTAACGGCAGAAAACAAGTTCCCAATGAAGTCAAAAGAATCAGTCAAGGGATCAGCAAAATCATGAAAGTAGAACAAAAAGGAGTCCCAAAGAGAAAAAAAAAAATCACAAGACAAGTAGTATGTGGTCATGTAGTGGTCTGAAATCAAAACAGTAGTGTACACTTAATCACTGTATGTCAAGTACAAATACAAGTCCAAATCCCAACCGCTGATCACCAATGTTAGAAATTAGGTCTTTGGTTGACAGTCAGGTTACCCCCTGTTCAAGCAAGAACTCTCACTCTAGTCAGGGTAAAAGAGAATCACCCTCAGCAAACCCCTGCTTACCCCCTTGGTAGCTTGGTAGAGCAGTAGGCTTAACTTCAGAGTGCTAGGTGTAAAGTATTTGTACCAACAAACACAGTAACTTAATGAAAACACTACAAAATGACACAACACCAGTTTAGAAAAATAGGAAATATTTATCTAAACAAAACAAGACCAAAACGACAAAAATCCGACATACACAAGTCAAGTTATGAATTTTTAAAGATTAAACTCAAAAATAGCGCTTAGAAACACAAAATGCTTCAATGAGGTGTTAACACGGTGTCGTGATGGAGTCGTTCCCAACAATCCGACACCAGCGGCGCCGGGCACGGAGTCGCGTAGACCCCCAAGTACAGTACCTTTGGTGAAGAGTGAAAACAAGCCAATGCGCGAAGTCAGGGATCGTGGCGTCTGTGTGAAACGTTGAATCTGCACACTTCCAGCGGCGTCGGTCACGACGTGGTGCAACAACTTCCACGGAGTAAAGGACTTCAGCGGGACTGCAGCGGTGTCGGGTCTGCAAAGGTCGTCACGTTCCAGTGAAGATCACGGAGTCAGTTGCAGGCGGCGTCACCGGATTCAGCAGCGGCGTTGGTCCGAAGTTGTCCAAAGTCGATTTCCTTGGATTTCCACCAGCTGTCCTTTCAAGGGCCCAGGGACTGGATAGGGAAGCACTTGTCAGAGCAGGAGTCTCTCCAGAGACTCCAGGTGCTGGCAGAGAGAAGTATTTGCTGTCCCTGAGACTTCAAACAACAGGAGGCAAGCTCTAAATCAAGCCCTTGGAGATTTCTTCACAAGATGGAAGGCACACAAAGTCCAGTCTTTTGTCCTCTAGCACAGGCAGAAGCAGCAACTGCAGGATAGCTCCACAAAGCACAGTCACAGGCAGGGCAGCACTTCTCCTCAGCTCTTCCTCTTGATGTCCAGAAGTGATCTAAAGTCTGTGGTTTTGGGTGCCCTTCTTATACCCAATTTCTCCTTTGAAGTAGGCGTACTTCAAAGTAAAGTCTCTTTTGAATGTGAAATCCTGCCTTTCCCAGGCCAGGCCCCACACACTCACCAGGGCTCGGAGGGAGGACAGACACAGCCCTTTGAGGTGTGAGTGACCCCTCCTCTCCTCCCTCCTAGCACAGATGGCTCATCAGGAAATGCAGACTATACCCCAGCTCCTTTTGTGTCACTGTCTCCATCCACTCGCAAAGGGAATCTACACTTTAATCAGATTTAAAGGTAGCCCCCATGTTAACTATGAGAGGGACAGGCCTTGCAACAGTGAAAAACGAATTTAGTAATATTTCACTGTCAGGACATATAAAACACATTACTATGTGTCCTACCTTAACCATACACTGCACCCTGCCATTGCGGCTACCTAAGGCCTACCTTAGGGGTGCCTTACATGTAAGAAAAGGGAAGGTTTAGGCCTGGCAAGTGGGTACACTTGCCAATTCGAATTTACAGTTAAAACTGCACACACAGACACTGCAATGGCAGGTCTGAGACATAATTACAGAGCTACTATGTGGGTGGCACAAACAGTGTTGCAGGCCTACTTACTAGTAGCATTTGATTTACAGGCTCTGACACCTGTAGTGCACTTTACTAGGGACTTATTAGTAAATCAAATATGCCAATCATGGATAAACCAATCACATACAATTTACACAGAGAACATATGCACTTTAGCACTGGTTAGCAATGGTAAAGTGCTCAGAGTTCAAAAGCCAACAGCAACAGGTCAGAAAAAATTAGGAGGGAGGAGGCAAAAAGATTGGGGATGACCCTGCATAAGCAAAAAAGTCCAACACCCTGAAATAACGTAATAATAAGATTAATTGACTTCCTGCTATTTTCTTCTTGATCCTTAGCTGTCCTTTGTATTTTATTTGAGAATCTTGCTTCATAAGTCAAATTTTGTAATTTCCTGCAACAGATTGTCATCATATTGAAGACTACGAATAAATGTTGTCTAGTTCCCTTCCATTATGTTTTAATCTAGTGTGTTTGTTCTGTCACCCAGACCTTGCCATATTTTTCTACAGAAGGCTTTGAGATCTTTCTCTCACCCACTTTTCCCAACCAATTCCAATTGCTCAGCATTGTTTCCTCTTTTGTCTTTTTAACTGGGGAGTTTTAGTTTTCTGTTGTTGCCCTCTCAGAGCTGCTTTAGATCTTCTTTTGTTTGCTTACAATGCTCATCAAGCCACATGGCACTGTTTCTTCCCCAGTAAATACATTTCTTAATTCTTTTATAATTAAGGTGTTTGATCAACCAGCGCAAGCTTATGTAGCTGGTTTCTATTAAGCATGATTTTTTTAATTGTCAGTTGCTGTGCTTGCTGTTTCTAACGTGTTGCACTTTAGATCCATATCCTGGTGCCTTAAGGCCCTTTCCTTAGCATCTAATTCCCATTTGTTGTCAAACTCGTGTCTTCTCTGATGCCCTTTCTGGAATATTTTTTTTGATGTCCTGATATAAAAAAAATCACAGTTGCTCTCTAATCTCCATGTTTTTCCATAGTTTTCATATTGGTGCCAGTCTTCTGCTCTAAGTAGGAAGTAGTCAATTACTGAATATAGGGATTTTCTGGTTGGTATTCTGATTCTGGTGTAAGTTTCAGGATGTGATAAGAATCTTTCCATCACAGAATAGTGAATGTATACATATATTCACTGAAAAAACAAAGGTTACAGGAATGTTATAGCTTGGAAATAGAATTTAAAAAAACATAGGAATTAACTTAAAAAAACAAAGGTTACAGGTACGTTATAGTTAAGCTCACATTTAAAGCGTACAAAGCTATAGAAAATCAACAGTTATATTTAGAGTTATCACAAGTAAATATTCCTAGGCCCTAAGGTAACTATAACTCGCACCCCCACCATGCACAGTTTTTTCGTCAAAAATGTTACCTCAAATATTACAGTGATATTATCAATGATGTTATCAAAGATGTCATGAGTGCCATAATTTGTGTGGTAATTAGCAGTCATTAATTTAGTCCCGGGCAGGTGGTGGTCCTTGGGACTGCGATGGGGGCCACATAAAAGAATGCACCTCGGACTTGAATCGGGGCAAATGTTGGGACCCCAGCATCAGAGCTAAAGGGTTATGGTGTTCGTTCGCTTGCCCCGTTTGTATTTTTTATTCTTTTTTTTCAGGGACTTGTATTCAGCCAAGTTTCGAAATGGCTGACTTCATGTTGAAGTGTTGTCAGCCAATCAGATCTCAGCACTAGATTGGGAGGGTTTGCTGCAAACAGTTATGTCCGGCGGTGAGCACCCCGGGACATATCAGGAGCCCGCCATGGGCGGTGGAGGTCCCAAGGCCATCAGTGGCCCCCTCCAACATGCATATCTCTGTGGAGGTGGTGGTCCCCAGGGCTAAGGGTGTCAGAAACAGACCCCATTTCTATTATTTTCAGGTTGCCCTGGGGAGGTGGTAGTCCCTTGACTGTGGGAGGACCATATGCCACCCACCACACACAATGAGATAGGAAGGTGGTGGTCGCCAGGGCAATGGGGAGAGCTCATTGACCTCCTCATATATCACAAAAATCACCCTGGGGAGATGGTGGTCCCCAGGACTTAGGGGGGGCTGGGAGGCCCCTCACATTCAAAATTATGAACACCCCCAGGACTTGCCTACCTGGGAGCTTATTAAAAAACAGGTGCAGAGCTCTGCGCTTGTTCTTTTTAATTTTTTGTTTGCTGCAAGTTCCCGAATATTGCCAAACCACGGCAAAAGGAAAAAAAATGTTTTGCTCTTGGGGGTCCCTCTGGGACTTTACCACCAGAGCCAAGGGGTCAGGTTGTGTATAGTCTGGCCCCTTTTCTTTTTTTTGAGTTCTTCTCTGGGTCCCAAGATGGCTGCTAACACTTCCTGGTTTAAAGTGTCAGCAGCCAATCAGAGCTGTGCGTTTCCCTGCACAAGCGTGTCTTTTTTCTTGAATACTTCGCATTCAGAGATGTACAAATTTGGATTTGCCTAAATTTCTCAAAAACTACTGAACAGCTTTACATTAAATAAGCAAACGCACGATCTATGTAGGGAAAGCTAGCCTTATGCCAAATTTGGTGTAATTCTGTCTAGTGGTTCTGACTATAGACAAATCTACAGGTCCTCTAGAAATTAATATAGGAATCACAGCGTTTTTCACCCCCCCCTTTTTCACAACATGAGTTTGTGAAACGTTCCGTGTGTAACAAGAATCACCGCAAAACTTTTTTGGGAAAATGTTGTTGAGATTTGTCAAACGTACCAAAGATACAAGCATGTCAAACATCACTTTTTCAATGGAGACATGGTCCTAACTATAACTGTGTAGTGGCAACTGCCACTAAGTAAGATAGCTAGATAGATGATTGTTTTGATTACTTATGAACTTCAAATTGAATTAAAATACTGTAGATCACATGATATATAAGAAAATGACAGAGTATTAGAAAAACCAAGTTGATGTTGTTTTAATGTTAAGGCGTAATAATTTATGAAAGAGATTTGTTTGTGTGCATAAACTATATCAGGGACCAAATACTCTGACTAGATTAATAGCTTGTTGTAAAAGCAAATGTTTGAAAATATACTTTAAACAAAGTATGACTATTATACATCGATTATTGATATGAGATAAACAAACTTTAAGGACCTCATAACAATCCTGGCGGTCGGTGATAAAGCAGCGGTAATAACGCCAACAGGCCGGCGGTAACAAAAATGGAATTATGACCACGGCCCGAACAGACAGCCGCTTTAACACACCGCCCGCCAAGGCATTATCAACAAGCACCACAGTGGTAACCGCCAGCAGCCATGGGGAAGACAATGTTCCACCCACAGTAATATGACACACCTATCCGCCACCTTTTCCGGGGCAGTACCAATGACATCAAAAGCATGGCGGAAACAGAACACAGAAGTCAAAGAACTCACTTCTGCAGACTCAGGGAACAACTGCAATGCCATGAAGCCCGAGTTGCACATTTTTCCGATGTTCTTCTACATTCTCCTGCACTATGACCACAAAAGCTGGCGAAGACGACCACGGTGAGTACTGCTGCCTAGCACACAATGGAGGTGGGGAGGAAAAAGAGAGTGACACAAACATGCCCCCATACACACAAGCAGATGCAGTAACATTACATATACGTCCCGTACCCCTCAGGAATAATGCAAAGACAAAATGGTTGGAAGAAAGTGAGTGTAATACGATAAAATAACAGGAATAAGTGCATCAAAATACAAACGTATATACATATTTACAAATGTTGGGACACTGCCCATTCCTCAATGTCCGTGGGCCACAGGGCCACATCACATAGGGCAAGGCCCCACCTCACTCCTGCCACAACACGGAGAGATCCCTGCAGGGGCATCAGGTCGAAAATACACAGGCACCTCAGGGGGACGGGGATTGGGGGGGGCACCTCAGCCTGAAGATTGTACAATGCCACCGGTCCTGGAGGGGGCTACATGCCCTGTGCGCTGTCCTGGGGAGTGCAAAGCCACAGTATCTCTGGTGGATGGCTTCTCCACTGGTGCTGGAGGGGGCCTTGTGCCCAGTGTGCTTCATCCTGGGAAGGTTGGGGTTAGTGGATGGCTTCTCCACTGGTTCTGGAGGGGGCCTTGTGCCCAGTGTGCTTCATCCTGGGAAGGATGGGGTGAGTGGATGGCTTATTACCCTGGTTCTGGAGGGGACCTTGTGCCCTGTGATGCAGAACTTGTGGAGTGCAGGGTCACAGGCTCTCACCTGGGTGTCACACCTACAGGATTTGCAGGGACCAGGACGCGCTACAGCCCATGGAGGCAGGACTACACACTGCCCGCCGACGGTGAAGGTTGCTCGGTGGTGGCAGTGGCCTGGCTGAGGTCCGGGCTGGCATTGGTGGTGGGGGCTCCAGCCCATCCCCTGCAGCCTCGGACGGCTGACCACTGGGGCTGCTGCTGCTGGCAGTGGTGCTGGTGGCGTTGCTGGCAGTGGTGAGAGGAGGCTCCAGCCCATTCCCTTCAGCCTCAGACGGCTACCCACTGGGGCTGCTGATGCTGGCAGTGGTGCTGGTGGCGGTGCTGGTAGTGGTGGGGGGAGGCTCCAGCCCATACCCTGCTGCCTCGGACGGCTGCCCACCTAGGCTGCTGATGCTGACAGCGGTGCTGGTGTCTGTGCTAGCAGTGGTGGGGAGAGGCTCCAGCCCATCCCCTGCAGCCTCGGACGGCTGCCCACTGGGGCTGCTGCTGCTGGCAGTGGTGCTGGTGGTGCTGCTAGTGGCAGTGGCAGTGCTGGCAGTGGTGGCGGGAGGCTCCAGCCCATCCCCTGCAGCCTCGAACGGCTAAACCGCCATGGTTGGTGGTGGAGGCTCCAAATGAGTCCCAGCAGTATGCCTCCTGTCCTTCCTGCCTGCAGGAGCAGGCCCCTTCCCTTTCGCAGCTGGTGGTGCCTCCTTGCCCTTCCCTTTCGCACCTGGTGGTGCCTCCTTGCCCTTCCCTTTCGCAGCCGGTGGTGCCTCCTTGCCCTTCCCTTTCACAGCTGGTGGTGCCTCCTTGCCCTTCCCTTTTGCAGCTGGTGGTGCCTCCTTGCCCTTTCCTTTCGCAGCTGGTGGTGCCTCCTTGCCTTTCCTTGATGCACCTGGTTCAGGCACACTTTCTGTGCTGCTGGCTGGTTCCCGGGATCCTCTCCCACCTGCAGTAGCTGTCGACACAACTGTGGCCATGGACTGGGTGGCTGAGGTGCTCGCCTGGGTTCTGACCACCTTGGCCTGACTTGAAGGACGGGGGGAGGGGTATGGAAGAGGTCAACGGTGGAGAGGAAAAGCTTCTTTGGGACATTTGGGCGGGAAGATGTTGAATGTTTGGGAGTGCAGGAAGAGGAAGTGGTTGTTGGAGATGTCAGCCTGCTGTGTTTAGGTGCATGGGCTGGATGCGGTTGTGAGGTGGATGGCTGTTGGGTGTCTGAGTGCTTGCTTTTGTGTACTTTGGAAGGAGGGGGCACAGACACAGTGGGAGAAGACGCAGGGGACGTGTGCATGGATGTGGGGGAGGTGACTGCCAGTGAGGGGTGCGTAGTGATAGGCGTGCTGGTGATGGAGGTAGTGGATGAGGATGTAGTGCATGCAGTTATGAGTGGAGACACTACTGGGACAGAGGTGGACAACAAGAAGGAGGGGCCACAGTGGTGGCAGTGGATGTTGGTATGTCTGATTCTGGATGGTTTTTGTGTGAGTGCCTGTGGGATGATGTGTGGTGCTTGTGTTTGCTTGAGCCACTCCTGTGTGTTGTCCTGGGTGCATGCTGGTCTGCCTGTGTGCTTGGGATAGGTTGAGGTGAATGGGACTGGGTAGGCAAAGTTGGAGGGGGGAGGCTAGAAACAGGGACAACGGCTGCTATCAGAGAGGAGTCCAGAGCCTGGATTGATCTCTGTTGGGCCGCCATGCCTGAGTGAATGCCCTCCAGGAATGTATGTGTTTGTTGCAAATGGGCTGCCAGCCCCTGGATGGCGTTCACAATGGTTGACTGCCCAACAGAGATGGATCGAAGGAGGTCAATAGCCTCCTCACTCAGGGCAGCAGTGCTAACAGCGACAAGGCCTGAGGTGCCTGGGGTGAGGAGATGCCCACCCTCCTGGGTGAGCGGGCACCGGAAACACGCTGAAGGGCTGCTGGGAGGGCGGTGCTGGTACGTGGGTGGTGGCTGTACCTGTAGTTGGTAGTGGTCACAGGGGTATCCACCACCACCAGGGAGCTTCCATCGGAGGTGGTATCACTGTCCGAACTGTCCCCTCCTGTCTCCGCTGTGTGCTCCCCTTGCCGGTGGATTCAGCCTCCTAGGCCACATGCGATGCAGCTTCCTCCGTCGCCGGTACCTCTGCACCTCTGCCAGATGATGCTAATGCACAGAAGGACAGGGTGACAAAACAAAAAGGGAGGGGGAAGAGACAAAGGATAGACTTGGTCAATGGTGGCACCAACACCACCGCTGGTGTAAACAACATACTCACACACAGGGAACAGTCACAATGCTAGTCACCAGGCCATGGACAGGAATACCTAATGCCAATAACAGCATACCTGACACCCACAGACCCCTGCCCAGTAGTGGATGCCAACTAGCTTGGTCGGAGGTGGTTCACATCATACCCTGCCCAACATGGGACCTACCCTGTAATGTCCGGCCTGGCCTAGCGGCGCCCACAGGCCCATGTCCCCCAACCGGATACCTCCCCACCTTGCGCAAGTAGCATATTGGGGAACTGTACTCACCCCCTTGTGGCTGCTGTGATGCTCTCAAGTGCTCATCCAGCTCTGGATAGGCCACCACCAGTATGAGGGGCCATCAGGGGGGTCAGGGTTCGACGGGCACCCCTTCCTCATTGGGAGGGTATCCCCAGCTATGCCTCTGCCTTCTTCCTTGCCCAGCATCTCACCATTTGCGATAGTGGGTGCTCCGCCTGCCATGGTCCCCCAGGGTCCGCACGTCCTTGGATATGTCACGCCATATACTCTTTTTCTAATGGGCGCGGACCTGGAGAAAAATACACATAGACAAAGGTATCAGTCAGACCATCCGGCCTGTTACACTCATGTCCCAGCATAACTCTCACATCCCCTTATGCACAGACATTGTACGCCATACATGCAGCACACTGCCCAGGACCCTTCCACCAACCCCCCCTTCCATGAGGCCCTCACACACAGCACTTCATGCATTCATACCCTGTGCATTGTGCTCACAGTGTACTCACCAGTTGGTCTGGAGGCCCATACAGCATTTGGTACTGGGGTAGGACCCAATCCACTAGTCTCTCCAACTATGCAGCAGTGAAGGCAGAGGCCCTTTCCCCAGTGACTCGAGCCATGGTCGGTTCCAGACACAGGTCACAGCAGCACTTGCAGTGTAGGTCCTCTCCTGTTGAAGGTCAGGTAGCAAGTGAGTGAACAGATAGAAAATGGCGGTCACGTCTGCGGCGGTGCATACCGTCCCTGCCGGCGTATATCACCATTGCCCACTGTACCCCATAGGGGCCAATAATAACCAATGAGGAGTTGCACAGCAGTACTCGACCGCCTCCCGCAACGGCGCACAACGTCAGCAGAATTACCTCATTCCCACATGTCCCTCCATTCAGGACAGGAAGATGTCATTCCAAGGGGAGAGCAGGCCATGGCACCTAACTGCGTCACAGTACACATATGCACCATTTGGGCCTATACAACAATATACTGTTACAGTCACAACATGCAATGCAGTGCAGTGTTTGGAACTATGGAATACTGACCAGCTGCTCACCGTTTTGCACCCTTGATTACAACCGCTGCAGATGAATAGGAGATGGAGACATCTGCCTGTGTAAATACCCCTGGTGAACTTGGCAACTATGAAGGACAGGCACATTATCCTCACCTACAGACTTGACAGGGCCACAATCATAGAGCTGTGTGCCTAATTGGAGCCTGACCTGATATTTGCTATCCGCCAGCCCACCGGGATCCGACCTCTTGTGCAAGTCCTATCTGTGCTCCATTTCTTGGCAACTGGCTCCTTCCAAGTGACAGTGTTCTTGGCAGCAGGAATGTCACAGCCATTGTTCTCAATATTGCTGAGCAAGGTGTTGTCTGCCCTGATAAAACACATGCCCAGCTACATCGTATTCCCCCAGCTGGAGGATTTGGCCTCAGTGAAAGGTGACTCCTATGCAATGGGACATATCCCAAACATTATTGTGACTATTGATGGTACACATATTGCATTTGTTCTCCCCCCCCGGAGAAATGAACAGGTCATCAAAAATAGAAAGAGCTTTCACTCGATGAATGTGCAGACCAGTACACCTCCATGTCAATGCAAAGTATCCTGGATCTGTGCATGATACCTTTATCCTGCAGAATAGCAGCATCCCATATGTGATGGCCCAACTCCAGAGACACAGGGGGGCATATTTATACTCCCTTTGCGCCGGATTTGCGTCGTTTTTTTTATGCAAATTCGACGCAAAACTAACTCCATATTTATACTCTGGCGTTAGACGCGTCTAGCGCCAAAGTCCATGGAGTTTGCGTCACTTTTTAGCGTGAACACCTACTTTGCGTTAATGATATGCAAGGTAGGCGTTCCCGTCTAAAAAATTGACTCCGAGGCATGTGCGCCGTATTTACACTCCCGGGCAAAAATCACGCCCGGGAGTGGGCGGGTGTAGTGCTTTCCTCTTATCTAGTTTCTAAGCACTAACATAACACAACAGAATATGCACTTCTGAGGTCAAAGAAGACTTTTATTGTTGTTAATTCTTCCCCAACCACAATTTTTATGTATGACGAATTAGTAGCTTTCAAGTCCGCGTTAATCAAACAAAATATATCAGTTTGCAATATACACAGCAGGTTATATTTATAAGATATTGAATGCAAAGCAAAACAAATACTTCACCGTGTGGGAACTATCTACAGCTTCATCTTTCTAAGGTCTGCAAGCTGATGACCCCTGTCAGCCGCGGGAAAGAGATTCATCTACCCACACGGGATTGCTGGCAGCTGGCGCCAAGCTCCAGCACGAGGTCCGGCAGATTCGAATCTGACCCTCTGCAGCCTGTTACATTCGTTACAAAGGTGTGCCTCCTCCTCTCAGACCTGGGAAACTGAGCAAGCCTTTTGGAGACTGGCCAGGTCTCCAAGACTACTCCTGTTCCCAAGCTCAAGCGAAGAAAACAACACCCATGTACTCTCTCTTATCATGTCTAGTCTACTGTGAGAAAAACATCTTGGTTCTCTGGTGCAAAAACACAGCTTGGAAAAATACAGCTTGGATTCTCAACTGCAATGTCTAACTCCACGTTAAAGGCAATAGGCAGCTAACCTAGATATCAAATGCAATGTCATGTTAAAGGCAATAGGCAGCTAACCTAAATATCAAATGCAATGTCTAGTGTCATGTCAAAGCCAATAGGCATCTAAGCTGAATACAAAATATCATGTCAAAGCCAATAGGCAGCGGAGCTGAATACAAAATGTAATGTATAATATCATGTCAAAGCCAATAGGCAGAATATCTAATAGCATGTCAAAGTCAATAGGCAGCTAAACTGAGGCATGCAATGTCAAAGCCAATAGGCGGCTAGACTGGATACAGCATGTCAAAGCCAATAGGTAGAATACAGAATGTAATGGCTAATGCAATGTCAAAGCCCATAGGCAGCTCAACTGAATACAGAAAGTAATGGCTAATGCCATGTCAAAGCCAATAGGCAGAATACAGAATGTAATGACTAATGCAATGTCAAAGCCCATAGGCGGCTAAACTGAACAAAACATACCATGTGCTACTGGTGAACATTGAGCAACTAATATGCGCAGTGGTGAAACACAAAGTCATTGGTCAAAAAAAATTTATCAAATGGCAGTACATTCCGCCCTTTGACCAATGAATTTTTGTTTCACATATCTCTTGTTTCAAACAAAAACAAAAACATCAGCACAAAAAAAACATTATCAACAAGTCACATTTGAATGATCAAAGCAATCCCTGTAAAGCAATAGAAGTGAATTAACACATTGATTTCATAACCTTTCACATCAGATACATCTACATAGAAAAGACTGGGCAATTTTTATACTCTGAGTGAGTCTCTAATTCAACAGTGTTAGCAATTTGGTGTGGCATGAGTTCTGCTCATGTAAAGGTGCACGGTCCACCTGAAAGGTTTTCTGGAAGGTAAGCAAAAGTCAGAGTTCCATACGAGAGGGGAAAAAAAAAAAAAACACAGCTTAGTTCCAGTGGAAGAATGCAATCAAACAAGTTGAACTTGAACTGAAGGCGCAGTTTGCGCAAAATGGATCCATGGTGCTGGCACTTTACTCAGCCAGGTTCAGGTTGGGGATTCGGTCCCTTCCCCGACCCCACACGCACACACCGGAAGGGGGACCACACAGCACACTCAGGGACAGTGGCGAAACGTGGTAGGATCTGCAAAAGAAACAAGTATGACTTTTCTTGCAAATAACATTTTTCATTTAAACTGCACCCTTCCTCTTTCTTTCCCTGTTTTATAATCAGCAGGACGTTTTTGGGGCCCTTTGTTATATTTTCTGCAGGTTCTGGAGGATCACTTGGGGCTTCAGCCCACACATCAGCACTGAGGTTTTTATCTGCTGCGCCACAGCTTCCCTTTTCTTGCACTGTCAGAAGGGCTGGGGCAGACTCATTCTTTACCAAACCTCCATTCACTGCATTTTTGCCAAGTTGGGCCATTCTGTCTCCAATTTGTATGAATGAATCAGATTCTTTTCTAGGTATCAGCATAATTTCGATTTTTCCTTGGTAATTTGCAGCAATCACTCTCCCTAAAACCTGATCAATTTGCCATTCCTGTCCTGGTAACGTTCCTCTCCCCAACTGCTCTGTGACTGCTTGCATGACAGATTGCTTTTGTGCGTGCTGCACAGTTTTTATCAAAACTAGGGGAATGTGCATCTCTCTCATCTCTGCCCACCTGTAAGTGGCCTTTTCTCTCAGCTGTTCACATTTCTGGGGCACCCACTTAGCCATCCCCACTAAGGCAGAATTCTGGGTGAACACTTCTCTCTCTGAATTTTTCTCATTAACATCTGCAAGGTAATTGAACCAGTTAGGTACAAGCCATATGTAAAAACAAACAGCTAAAACATTAGCAATGAACCAAAAATCAGCGTAAAAATGACACATCTCACGTAGCTCTTGCTTTAAAATCTGACACACATTATACAACGCTGTTCCTTCTACTGTGCCAGAAAACAACATTTCAGTCAATGAATCATTAGTAAAACAAACATGCTTTTTATCTTCAGTAGACACGAATTCAAATGGTGCACACAATTTCATTGATAACTCTTTTACCTGTGGTACTCTAGCCCTGTCTTGCAAGTACCAGATCCATTGTATGATTCTAGCAAGGGGCACTATTTTCTTCCCTTGTTCTTGAATTACATGTACATAAGTATTTCCTTCTTGCACTGCGCAGAAACCTAAAGTCTGCATTATTTCATTTGCCAAATCACAAGCGCGCAGCTGCATATAATTTTTCACAGTGACCATATACAAAAGTGTTAGGATTTCACTCAAATGAGAGCTATTCTTTTTCCAAAAATCAAACAAGCTAATGAAACTCGGTGTCTCTTGCTCTAAAATCCTTCGTTTTACTTGTGCATTTTGCAACGGTAACTCGTAAATCACATTCTGGTCTCTCTGGTCCGTGTTATCAGTTAAGGAATGCATTTTGGCTGCCAAAAACCCTGGCTCACACGAAAACTCAGCGCAGCTCGGAGCTGTCTTAACCCCCTCATTACTGGAATGGGACAAGAAAGATTCTTCAAAAACAGCAGTTTTATAACTTTCAGTCGGGCTAATTTGCTCACGTAAATTCCTATTTTCATGTTCCAACTGCCTACATTTCTCCTGCATTTCTCTGTAAGCAGATAAAGGTATCCAGACCTTTCTGTCATCATTACTTCCAAAAGACACGTTTTCTACATATGTACAACAGGAATTATTTCTCAAAACACCATCAGGCATTTTAGCTACACATGCATTTTCTTCTGTAATTCCCCAAACAGAAAACAATTCACAGTTTTTCTTAGCACCATCAGGCAGTTTATCAACACATGCATTCTCAGACATGGTCTGCGGTGCTACTGTGATTCTCCAAACAGAAAACAATTTCTGTAATTCTCCAAACAACAAAAAAACAATTACACTTTTAAAGTGTGCACTTAGAAATCTACCAACTCGTCAACACCCTCTTAATCACCTCTTAATGACCGACCCCACGACTCCTGGTACCAATTGTAGTGCTTTCCTCTTATCTAGTTTCTAAGCACTAACATAACACAACAGAAATGCACTTCTGAGGTCAAAGAAGACTTTTATTGTTGTTAATTCTTCCCCAACCACAATTTTTATGTATGACGAATTAGTAGCTTTCAAGTCCGCGTTAATCAAACAAAATATATCAGTTTGCAATATACACAGCAGGTTATATTTATAAGATATTGAATGCAAAGCAAAACAAATACTTCACCGTGTGGGAACTATCTACAGCTTCATCTTTCTAAGGTCTGCAAGCTGATGACCCCTGTCAGCCGCGGGAAAGAGATTCATCTACCCACACGGGATTGCTGGCAGCTGGCGCCAAGCTCCAGCACGAGGTCCGGCAGATTCGAATCTGACCCTCTGCAGCCTGTTACATTCGTTACAAAGGTGTGCCCCCTCCTCTCAGACCTGGGAAACTGAGCAAGCCTTTTGGAGACTGGCCAGGTCTCCAAGACTACTCCTGTTCCCAAGCTCAAACAAAGAAAACAACACCCATGTACTCTCTCTTATCATGTCTAGTCTACTGTGAGAAAAACATCTTGGTTCTCTGGTGCAAAAACACAGCTTGGAAAAATACAGCTTGGATTCTCAACTGCAATGTCTAACTCCACGTTAAAGGCAATAGGCAGCTAACCTAGATATCAAATGCAATGTCATGTTAAAGGCAATAGGCAGCTAACCTAAATATCAAATGCAATGTCTAGTGTCATGTCAAAGCCAATAGGCATCTAAGCTGAATACAAAATATCATGTCAAAGCCAATAGGCAGCGGAGCTGAATACAAAATGTAATGTATAATATCATGTCAAAGCCAATAGGCAGAATATCTAATAGCATGTCAAAGTCAATAGGCAGCTAAACTGAGGCATGCAATGTCAAAGCCAATAGGCGGCTAGACTGGATACAGCATGTCAAAGCCAATAGGTAGAATACAGAATGTAATGGCTAATGCAATGTCAAAGCCCATAGGCGGCTCAACTGAATACAGAAAGTAATGGCTAATGCCATGTCAAAGCCAATAGGCAGAATACAGAATGTAATGACTAATGCAATGTCAAAGCCCATAGGCGGCTAAACTGAACAAAACATACCATGTGCTACTGGTGAACATTGAGCAACTAATATGCGCAGTGGTGAAACACAAAGTCATTGGTCAAAACAAAATTTATCAAATGGCAGTACAGCGGGTCAAAAAAAATGACGTCCAGCCGCTTTTGCGTCGTTTTTTAGCACCTGGTCAGGACAGGCGTTAAGGGACCTGTGGGCTAGGAAGGAGCCCAGAGGTGCCCTCCCATGCCCCCAGGGACACCCCCTGTCACCCTTGCCCACCCCAGGAGGACGCCTAAGGATGGAGGGACCCATCCCAGGGAACATAAGTTAAGTTCAGGTAAGTAATATATTTTTTTTTTTTGTGGCATAGGGGGGCCTGATTTGTGCCCCCCTACATGCCACTATGCCCAATGACCATGCCCAGGGGACATAAGTCCCCTGGGCATGGTCATTGGGCAAGGGGGCATGACTCCTGTCTTTGCTAAGACAGGAGTCATTTCAATGGGGGTTGGGAGTAAAAAAAAATGGAGCAAATCTGGTTGAGGCAAAAATTTTGCCTCAGCCTGACTTGCCCCATTTTTTGGTGCCCAAGCTCCATTTTCCCCTACGCCGGCGCTGCCTGGTGTACGTCATTTTTTTTCACACACACCAGGCAGCTCCGCCGGCTAACGCCGGCTAACGTCATTGAATAAATACGGCGCCCGCATGGTGCTTCAGAATGGCGTTAGCCGGCGCATATTTTTTTTACGCAAAACTGCGTTGGCGCAGTTTTGCGTCAAAAAGTATAAATATGGCCCAGGGTGTGGCTAATAGGTGAGCCCTGGTTCCCACCCAGCGGGTGTTTGTGTACGGGTATCATGTGGGCCCTAAGGGTTAGTATGTGTCTAACAGTTGTCCCTCGATATTTGAGGGTGACTCTGGTCACCCCAACCTCACTTGGCTACTGACCCCAGTGAGGAATGCCAGGACAAGGGCAGAGGAACGTTAAAATGAGGCACATGGGTGGACAAGAAGGATTATCAAGAGGACCTTTGGCCTCCTGAAGGCCAGGTTTTGTTGCCTCCATCTAACTGGTGGATCCCTGTACTACTCACCCAAGAAGGTCTGCCATATCATTGTGGCATGCTGCATGTTGCATAACCTTGCCTTGAGAATACAGGTGACTTTTCTGCAGGAGGAGGAGTCTGGAGATGGGTGTGTGGCAGCAGTGGACCCTGTGGACAGTGAAGATGTGGAGGCAGAGGATGAGGATGAGGAAGAGGACAACAGAACTGCAATAATACGACAATACTTCCAGTCACATACAGGTAACACAGTGTAACTACACATTTAATTGACAGTTTTGTCACTGGCAGGCTGATTTTCCCACTTCTATGGCCACTCACTGAACCCCTTTGGCATCTCTATTTGCAGATATTTGTGCCCTACTATCGCTCCTGGTGTGTTCACTGCAGCCAACTACAGGTCATTCCTAGGTATACATTACTGTACAGTTGAATTACAATGTTTGAACCTTGTTAAACGAATACATAGTTCAATCATTTGACAGACTCCATACTTGTATTTTTTCAAAGGGTGTTAATTTAAGTGCTAATAAGTAGAGGGGGATGTGCAATGGACTGGGGTGATGGTGGAGGAAAGTCCAGGTGAGAGTCCACGCTATTTGTATCACAGGTGCATTATCCAAGAGGGGAGCAATGGCAGTTCAAGGTGGACAGGGTGACAGAGTGGGACACAAGGGTGACATTCAGGAGAGTCTTATTTCCTGGCCAGGGTCTTGGCAATACTCCCAGGCTTCTGCCTGGATCGAAGGGACCGTTTGCGCAGTGGTTTTCCTTCTGCAGGGGGAGGGGTGCTGGTGGCCTGTTGGTCCTTTGGCGGGGCCTCCTGTCCTCTAGCAGCAGCGGAGGTGGAGGGCTGTTCATCTGTGTGGCTAGTGTCAGGGGCCCGCTGTTGTGCCACTGCCTCCCTCATGGTTTTGGCCATGTCTGCCAGCACCCCTGCAATGGTGACCAGGGTGGTGTGGATGTCCTTCAGGTCCTCCCTGTCCCTCCTGCAGCCGCTAGGTCTCCTGCAACTTGTCCAGTATCTGGCCCTTCGTCTCCTGGGAAAGTGGTATGCTCCCAGGATCCCTGCAAGTGCCTCCTGGAGAGTCAGTTCCCTGGGCCTGTCCTCCCCCTGTCGCACAGCAGTCCTCCCAGCTTCCCTGTTGTCCTGGGCCTCTGTCCCCTGAACCGTATGCTCACTGCCACTGACCCCAGGTCCCTGGTTGTCCTGTGATTGTGGGGTGTCCTGGGGTCCCTTTAGTGGTGGACACACTGCTGATTGACGTGTCCTTGGGACGGAGGTATGGGCCCACTGGGTGGGTGCTGTGCTGGTGTTTCCTGAGGGGGGAGGCTCTGCGGTGGTATGGGACTGTGCCTGGGTAACGGACTGATAGGAGGTCCCTGATGGGCCAGGTTGGTCATCCAGATCCAGACGACCAGAGCTGCTGTCATCACTGTGGGCCTCTTCTTGGGGGACACTGGATGTTGTTGGTCCCTCTTCTCCAGTGACGTTGGGTGGGGGACCTGTGGGGATGTAAATGCAGTGTTATTGTTTCTGCGTGTGACATCTTGTGCATGGGTGTGTTTCCCTCTGTGGTTGTTATCGCCCTGGCAGCTCTGAGTTGTGTGAGTTGTTATTTGGTGGGCTAGCTGTTTCCCTTTAGTGTGCATGCTTTAGTGATGGGTGTCCATGAAGGTCTGTGATAGGGATCCGTGCATTGGTGTTACATGCAGGGCTTGGTATTGGAATGGGTGGGTTGTGATGGTAGGGTGTATGTGAGGTGGTGGAGTGATGGGGGTGAGGGTACGGGTGGGGGTATGTGATGGCATGCAGGTGGGCGGGGGTCAGTAATAAAGATTTGACTTACCAGAGTCCAGTCCTCCTGCTACTTCTGCCAGGCCCTCAGGATGCATGATTGCCAAGACTTGGTCCTCCCATGTTGTTAGTTGTGGGGGAGGAGGTGGGGGTCCACCGCCAGTCCTCTTTACTGCTATTTGGTGTCTCACTACCACAGAATGCACCTTCCCCTGTAGGTCGTTCCACCTCTTCCTGATGTCATCCCTTGTTCTGGAGTACTGTCCCACGCCGTTAACCCTGTCCACGATTCTCCAACATGGCTCCATCTTCCTAACGATGGATGTCTGCTGCACCTGTGATCTGAATATCTGTGGCTCTACCCGGATGATTTCCTCCACCATGACCCTTAGCTCCTCCTCTGAGAACCTGGGATGTCTTTGTGGTGCCATGGGTGTAGTGTGAGTGGTGTGTGTGAGGGTGTGTGGGGTGATGTGTTGGGGTGTGTGCTGTAAGGTGCGTGGATGCTGTATGGGTGATGTTATGTGGCTCTGGTTCTGTGTTGTTCTTGGTCTATCTCTCTCAGTTGGCAATTGTTTGATTTCGTAAAAGGTTGTGGTAGTGTGGGTGTGTGTTTTATAGTGGTGTGGGTGTGTGGGGTGTATCAGGTGGGTGTAGTTTGAATTGTCCAATGTGGTGTTGTTTTGTATGTGTGTGTGTATGAGCGCGGCGGTATGTTACACCAATGATTTACGGCGGCTGAATGTCCGCTGCGGTGATTCGTGGGGTATAATGCTGTGGGTGTAGTTCTGTTGGCGTAACGGTGTGGGTTTTGGCTCCGGCCATTTATCACTGACCTTTGGGCTGGCGGACTTGTGTGTGTATCTGTATAGTGAAGGATTGCTATGTGTGTGTCATAATATTGGTAGCGGTAATCCGCTGCACCGGCGGTATGTTGGCGGCAGTCAGCATGGCGGTAAGCGGGACTTAGCGCCACTGTCATAATGGGGGCCTGAGTGCATTTGTTAGGAGAGATCGAGTCTACATTCTGAATGATTATGATATTTCATTAGAAATCATACTTTCAAATGAGAAGGGTCACTAGGAACTAGAAGGTACGAATGATGATAAATATGTACTATATGAGTATAGATTTTAACAGCATTTCTCACTTTACTAGTCCAGAATTCGATCTGAGAAGTGGATTCTGCATACTTTACACGCTTATGGTTGCCATTGTCATGCATCTAAATTAATAAGATCAACTTGATGAATATTTTGTGCAATGATACATTTTTGGCATAGAAATTAGTAAAATGATGATGATGGTATACTTTATAGAGAGGGTTTGCATAATTCACTTTAAAAAATGTACTTTACAAGTGTATACTTTGATGGCAGTTGTCACTTTAAAAATTTTGGCACTTTAATGGGTTGTTATGAAATTGTACATTCCCATTCCAGAAGTGGTCCTAGAAGTGGATTATGCATACTTTAAGTACTGATGGTTGCCGGTGTAATGCATTTAAGTTAATAAGGTCAATAAAAGGCACATGTCACTCATAAAAACTTTAAAAATACTATCACTTTGATAGATTGTTGATGCAATCATACATCTGAGTCTCCAGAAGTTGTAAATGTGATAAAGGTGTTATACTTTACAGAGAGGATTTGAACTAGTCACTTTAAAAACACACTTTGTAAATCTACTTATTTGCTGTATAGTGGAATACGAGTAATGTATACAATACAGAATTAATGGATCTTAAGTATTCCATGGCTGTGAATGTGAAATGGCCAGAGGAAGACACTCGTGAATATTAGTAATAACAGGCATGTGTCCTTTTTAAATATATGGGTAGTTTAATGTGACCAATGTGCAACAATACCACTCTGATACTGTACTGTGTAACTGAAAATGAGATCATTTATTCACCAACATAGATTGTGAATTTACATAGAAACATTGAACATCATAGCGGTCGAAGGACTCAATTTTAAATTAAATGAGTAATAAGAGGCACATGTCACTTTACAAATAGTAGTATTTTAATGGAATTAATGTACAATAGTGCATCTTGGCCTTTAATCGTGTAAAGGATAATGAAATTGTACTTTACAGATTTAACTTGTTTAAAAACAAAGCCAAAATATTGTTTTCTGAGGTCATCCGATTGAGAAGATGTCAAAGCTTAAAAGTCTAAAAAGTAAAAAAATTTAACAGTGTGCCAATGTGTGAGAAAGTAGCCTCTTTCTAACATGGTTACCCCCACTTTTGGCCTGTTTGTGAGTGTGTGTCAGTGTTACACTTGGCATCCTTGGCGTGGTCTCCCCTAACTTTTTGCCTCTGTTTCATGGGTTGTTGACGTGTGTTGGACTCTGTTTTTGCTGTTTTTGCTGTTTTTGTTACTCTGAGCACTTTACCACTGCTATCCAGCACTAAAGTGCAAGTGCTTCTATATAAAATGTGTATGTAATTGGCTTTCCATGATTGTCATATTTGATTTACTGGTAAGTCCCTAGTACAGTGCACTAGAGGTGCCCAGGGCCTGTAAATCACAAGCTACTAGTGGGCCTGCAGCACTGGGTGTGCCACCCATATTAGTAGCCCAGCCCTGTAAACATGGCTCAGACCTGCCACTGCAGTGTCTGTGTGTGCAGTTTTAAACTGCCAGTTGGACTTGGCAAGTGTACCCACTTGCCAGGCCTAAACCTTCCATTTTCTTGCATATAAGACACCCCTAAGGTACGCCCTAGGTTGCCCCAGGGGCAGGGTGCATTGTATGTTTAAGGTAGGACATATACTAATGTGTTTTATTTGTCCCAACAGTGAAATACTGTCAAATTCATTTTTCACTGTTGCAAGGCCTATCTCTCTCACAGGTTAACATTGGGGATACCTTTAAATATGACTAAAGTGTAGATTCCCTTAGGGAGCAGATAGACAGGAGGAGTTTGGGGGCTCTGAACTCACAATTTAAAAATACATCTTGTAGTAAAGTTGGTTTTAAGATTGTGTTTGAAAATGCCACTTTTAGAAAGTAGGCATTTTCTTACTTAAACCATTCTGTGACTCTGCCTGTTTGTGGATTCCCTGTCTGGGTTAGTTTGACTGTTGGGCTGTTTGCTCCTCTCTCTGGACAGTGACACAAAGGGAGCTGGGGTGTAGCCTGCATACCCTGATGAGCCATCTGTGCTAGGAGGGAGGGGAGGAGTGGTCACTTACACGTGAAAGGGCTGTGCCTGCCCTCACACAATGCAGTCTCCAACCCCCTGGTATGTGTCTGGGACCTGGCTTGGGCAAAGCAGGATCTCACAAACTAGAGAGACTTTTGTTTGAAGTAGGTCTACTTCAAAGGCCAAAATGGGTATAAGAAGAGAACCCAAACCACTGAAAAATTAGATCACTTCCGGAAATCAAGAGGAACCTCTGCCATGGAAAAGAGCTGAAAAGCTGAGGAGAACTGCTGCCCTGCCTGTGACTGTGCTTTGTGGAGCTATCCTGCAGTTGCTGCTTCTGCTTGTGAAAGGGGACAAAGACTGGACTTTGTTGTTCATTCCTGCTTGTGAAGAAATTTCCAAGGGCTTGACCTGAGCTTGACTCCTGTTGTTGAGGTCTCAGGGCCATCAAAGAATTCCCCTGCCAGCACCTGGACTCTCTGCTGAGACTCCTGCCCTACCAAGTGGTGACCTATCAAGTTTCTGGGCCCTTGAAAGGTAAAGGTAAAGCTGGCAGACAAAGACTGAAAACCCACGTACAGACCGCCGTGCAGGGAAACTTTCGACGGACCTTCCGAGGCGCAGCTGAGAGATGACGCGCCGCCAACTTCACGGCTGAAATCTACGCTCCACCTGCATCGCAGCTGGAGGATAGACGCACGTGGCTGGACAAACGACGCGCAACATCTGCTGACGGAGGCTGTTAATGTCACAACCCCACATTGCATGGTTTTCTGAAACCGTGTGACCGGACTTTTGGCGCAAACCTAACTGGGCGCAGAAAAACAACTCAAAGCCTGCCTGGACCCGAGATGCCTGTCCGTACCGACGCATAGCTCTCCTGCAGAGAGGAAAAGTGATGCACACCGACCCAACCGGAGGAGGAACGACATACGGTCTCGCTTACGAATGAGAAATCGACGCATCGCTGGTCTTTTCTGATACACACTCGCCCATGCGGTGTTATTTTGACGCAATCCAGGTACTTTTTCATGCTAACAGTGTTAGCACTGTTTTCTAAGAACTTAAGACTCCTTTTGCTTTTTAATTCATAACTTGACTTGTGTATGGTGGATTTTTGTAGCTTTGGTCTTGTTTTGTTTAGATAAATATTACCTATTTTTCTGAACCTGTGTTGTGTCATTTTGTAGTGGTTTTACTGAGTTACTGTGTGTGTTGGTACAAATACTTTACACCTAGACTCTGAAGTTAAGCCTGCTTGCTCGAGCCAAGCTACCAAGGGGCTGAGCGGGGGTTAGCTAAGGGTGATTCTCCTTTATCGTGACAGAGTGAGGGTCCTTGCTCGGACAGGGGGTAACCCATTTCTAACAGTCAGTGAGTTTTTATTGTCTCTCTGGGATCCTGCTAGCCAGGACCCCAGTGCTCATAGTTAAAACCCGATTTGTCAGTGTGTTTTGCCTGTCTCACTGGGATCCTGCTAGCTAGGACCCCAGTGCTCATAGTTTGTGGCCTAATGTGTGTGTTGTCAGTAGTGCGTAATTGTGCCACAGAAGTTCTGCTAACCAGGACTCCAGTGCTTATGCTCTCTCTTCTTCCAAATTAGTCACTATAGATTAGTGACTTCATATTTCAATTCCAATTGGCACACTTGACCCCCCCTTATAAGCCCCTAATATATGGTACCTAGGTACCCAGGGCATTGGGGTTCCAGGAGATCCTTATGGGCTGCAGCATTTCTTTTGCCACCCATAAGGAGCTCAGACTAATCCTTCTTCAGGACTGTCACTGCAGCCTGCGTCAAATAGTGCACACACTATTTCACAGCCATTTTCACTGCACTTAAGTAAATTATAAGTCACCTAAATGTCTAACCTTCATTTACTGAAGGCTAGGTGCAAAATTACTAAGTGTGAAGGCACCTCTGCACTAGCAAAAGGTGCCCCCACACTGTCCAGGGCCAATTTCCTGGACTTCGTGAGTGTGGTGATACCATTACACGCGTGCACTACATATAGATCAATACCTATGTAGCTTCACAATGGTAACTCAGAATATGGCCATGTGAGGTGTCTAAGATCATGGAATTTTCCAACCATTCCAAATCTGGTATGGGGGGGGCAATCCAATGCATCCTTGGGGCTCCACCATGGACCCCCAAGACTGCCAAACCAGCTCTCTGAGGCTTGCCCTGCAGCTACAGCTGCTGCCACCTCATAGACAGGGTTCTGCCCTCCTGGGGCCTGAGCAGCTCAGTCCCAGGAAGGCAGAAGAAAGCATTTTCTTTTGGAGGAGGGTGTTACACCTTCTTCCTTTGGAAATTGGTGTTACAGGCTTGGGAGCGATAGCCTCCCAGAGCCTCTGGAAATGCTTTTAAGGGCACAGATGGTGCCCTCCTTGCATAAGCCAGTCTACACTGCTTCAGGGATCCCCAGTCCATGCTCTGATGTGAAATTGGACAAAGGAAAGGGGAGTGACCACTCCCCTGTCCATCACCGCCCCAGGGGTGGTGCCCAGAGCTTCTCCAGTGTGTCCCCCGGCATTAGCCGTCTTGTTTTCCAAGGTGTGGGGACATTCCGGAAATCTCTGAGTGGAAAATATCGGCAGGTGACATCAGAGATCCCTCCTGATAGGTGCCTACCTGGGTAGGTAGCCGATCCCCCTCTCAGGGCTATTTAGGGTCTCTCCTGTGGGTTCCTCTTCAGATTCAGCTTGCAAGACTCCTCCAGGAATCCTCTGCATCCTCTGCTTCAACCACAGACTGGTCCAGGAACTGCTGTTACTGCAAAAAAGTATCCAAGACGAATCCTGTGACCTGCAACTTCAGCTCCAGCCAGCGTTTGCAACAGTTTCCAAGGTGTGCACACTCTGAGCACTCCCTGTCTTCAGCCTGCACCAGAGGAGTCACGGATGCTCCCATAGAGTGACGGAGTCACTTCCCAGCTGCTGCAGGCACCTTACAAAATGACGACCAGTTTTCTGGGACTCCTCCCCTGATGATGAGCATGCTCCCTGGAACACAGGTGGTGGACCCATCTGACCCAGACTGTCCTATGGTCCAGCTGTCCAAATTTGGAGGAGATAAGAGCTTGTCTTCCCGGTTTTGAGGCAGTACCCCTGTGCACTGCGTCATCTCTAGCTCCTTTGACTTCTGTGCACTTCTTCCAAGAATCCTTCAGGCACAGTGTAGCCCAGGTCCCCAGCACTCCATCCTGCGACACACAACTCGCAGAGTTGTTCTCCGGCGGTGTGGGACCCTCTTTTTTTGTGCTGCACCAACCACAATTTGCACCTTCTTTGTCCCTTTGTCCTGGGACTCCCATGGGTGCTGCCTGGTCATCTGTGGGCTCTCTCCAGTGTTGGGAGCCCCATGTGCCTCCTCAGTCCGATTTGAGGCTCCCAAGTCCCTCCTGGGTCCAGGCAGCGCCATTTTGAAGCAAACCGCAAAATTGTTGAACCAAGGCTTGTTGGACGAATCCAGCAACAAAAACAGCCTGCATCCAACTTCTAGACGTGGACCCGCACCTCACAGGAACCCTCAGCCATTTTCTTTGGTGCTCTTCTGCTGACTGCTTCTCACTAGAGAATCCTCTTTTGCACCTTCTGCTAGGTAGGCAGTGGCCCCTGTCCTTCCTGGCATCTTCTGCAACTTATGACTTGGTCTCCTCTCTTTACAGGTCCAGGAATTCACCATTTGTTGCTTGCAGTCTTGCTTGGTTCTTGCAATAACTCTTATCACGACTTGTAGTGTGTCCTGAGGAAGCTTGCAGTACTTTACTCCTATTTTCCTGGGCTCTGGGGTGGGGTATTTTACTTACCTTTGGGGTTTTCTTACACTCCCAGCATCCCTCTACACACTACACTTGACTAGGGGGAATTCGTGATTCGCATTCCACTTTCTTACTATATGGTTTGTGTTGCCCCAAGGTGTATTGCATTCTATTGTATTTTCCTCAGTTTGCATTATTGTATGGCTATTTACTTACCTGAGTTTGGTCTCTAATGTATACTTGTGTATAATACTTACCTCCAGAAGGAGTATTGCCTCTAAGGTATTTTTGGCCTTGTGTCACTAAAATAAAGTACCTTTATTTTTGGTAACACCGAGTATTGTCTTTTATTGTGTAGAAGTACTGTGTAACTATAGTGGTATTGCAGGAGCTTTGTGTGTCTCCTAGTTCAGCCTAAGCTGCTCTGCTACAGCTACCTCTAGACAACCTAAGCTGCTAGAACACTGCCTGCATTTCACTAATAGGGATAACTGGACCTCTTATAAGGTGTAAGTACCTTAGATGCCCAATACAGACCAGGCCTTCTACACAGTGTAAAAATGTCGGCAAATTCTAGCAACAAAAAAATAAACAAAAAAACTGAATTGCAATATTGTATTGAAATATGTTTCCATATATTTATAGGCTTTTAATGTATATGAATGCAGTAATATATTTAAAGGCACACACTGCGTAATTGTTTGAATATTCTAATGGTACTTTTGTTTTTAGGAACATGAGGGGTTTAGATCCCCATTTCAAATGCACTGTTTGAACTTTATGGTTAGTTGATGGCTCCGGCCAAAACACGTCTACATATTTTTTCTGTTTGCCACCACTTGCACCTTATGTGAAAAATGTAAAATAAACATGCATTAGAGCAGTGGAAAATTGCACCAGGATGTGCTGCTTCTTTGAGTTGCATGCCGCATGGAAATTTAGAAGGGCGCAGCTTGGGGAGAAAGCTTTGTTTCAATTTGACATGCGGTAACTGGACTGCATTGGAGGTGCACCCTGCCGTGAGCGTGGAGTCGTTCTCGTTCCTGTTGGTTTTTGTGAAAATACCCCTAACTCTACCCAGAAAAGGTGTTTCTAACAGAGAAATGCTGCAGAGCTTTCAGTGGAGCTGTTGATGTGGTAAGGATGGAGTTGCAGATGTGAGGGGGAGAGCTGTGCCTGTGGGTCTCAGTGCGGGCACATTGGGGGGCAGTTGCACGCATGTTAGCTTGAAGTCACCAAGCCACCTACAGATAACTGTGACTGTGCTATCAGTAAAAGCTTACACATGTTACCCAGACCTGGTCATTGTCTGGTATACACTGTGGAGTAATACGTAGCAAGGCATGGCAAAAAAGTAGTCTTTCGGGAAATTATATTTCAGACCAGTGTTTACATAGACCAGGTGCACTTTTGAGGAGTATTTGTTAGACCTGGCATCTTTTGGCATGTTTCACCTGTCTTTTTGCCTTCTGGCCTCCTGTTTTTATGGCATGCTGGACTCTGTTTTTTTCTGGTTTGTTGTCTCTGTGCACTTTACCACTGAGGATCAGTGCTAAAGTGCAAATGCTCCCTATGTAAATTCTACTGGTGATTGGTTTATCCATGATTGGTACATTTGATTTACTGGTAAGTCCCTAATGAAGAGCACTATATGTGCCCAATGCCTGCATATCAAATGTTAGTAGTGGGCCTGCAGCACTGATTGTGCCACCCACATGAGTAGGTCTGTAACCATGTCTCAGGTCTGCCACTGCAGTGTCCGTATGTGTGGTGTTGCACTGCCAATTCAAACTGTCAAGTGTACTTTCTTATCAGAAAAGCTGGAGGAGGAGTACTGCCCCTTTGCTGTGTGGGCTTTTCCGGGTTGGGCTGCAGTTGCTGCTTCTGCCTTAAAGAGGACAAAGACTGGACTTTGCTGTGTATTCTGCTTATGAATTTTCTCCAGGGGCTAGAAGTAAAGCTTGCTTCCTGTTGGAAGTCTCAGGGATAGCAAAGACTTCATGTTCATCTGCCGACAACACTGGGAACCTTGTGTTTTTTGCTGCAGCAGAAGAAAAACTATCACAATGCTGTCAACAATGCCGCTGACTGCACCGTGACTGATGACAACGCATGGAGCCTTGCTTCGCACCACAACCCTGGCATCACCGACCCTGCCACCAAATGCCATCACTGAGCCGCAGCTTGCATTGTGACCCGTGGGGCTCACACTCAACATCGCCTTGCTCACACCACAGCCTTGGCATTCACGACGAAGCTCCACGTTGACACCAACATAGCTGCCTGCACAGTGGCCTTAGGACACCGCTCGTGAGGTACACAAAGCACCGTCCCGTCCCGCATTGCAGCCCAAGCATTGTCAACAGACACCGCTGCCTGCATCACGACCTGTGAGCACCGCATGGAGCCCGCACCGTGCCACACCAATACATTAGGCCTACCGATGACAGAACTTCAGCAACGATGATGCCGCTGCCTGCACCGTGACCTGAAGACACCGCACATCACACCACCCCACTTCACAATGCAGCTTTGGTCTCACCAACACCACAGGATGCCATCACCGAGCCATTGTCTGCACCTTGACCTGTGAGCACTGCACGTTGCACCATCCTGCTTCGCACCTCAGCCCCCACACCATCCACGGCAGTGCTCTTGACTTCGTCATCAGCCTGGAGGTCAATCTACAACGTGTGAGACTTCAAAGGCCTGACGACCCCCGCTCTGACCTTTGGAACCGGCGCCTGTGACGCAAGCGACGTTGCACTCCGACCTCATCACGAGGATCACAACACCTTGCATTTCCAAGGTACTGTTTACGGGTCTTCCCAACACTGTAGCTGCCCAGCGACCCCGCGGTTGGCCTGAACTGTTGGATTAATTGTTCAGACACCGTGATAGCCCCAGACGGAACTATCAACTTCAGGGAACTGTATTTCTTAGTTGATTTTTGTAAAATTCATATCTTTATTTTTGTATGTTGGATTTTTCTCATTTTGGACTTGTTTTACTCAGAAGAATATTGGCTATTTTCTAAAACGGGTTTGGTGTCCTTTTGTAATGTTTTCACAGTATTACTGTGTGTTATGTGCAAATGCTTTATACATTGCTTCTGAGATAAGCCTGACTGCTCGTGCCAAGCTACTAGGGGGTGAGCAGGGGTGATCGAAGCTGGGTATATCCCTTATCCTGACTAGAGTGAGGGTTCCTACTTGGACAGGTTAAAGTGACTTCCAACTAGAGACCCCATTTCTAACAGTACTCATATGGAATATCGTTAAATAATTGAAAACTCAGTGCTTTTAAAACAATACGTGGGGAACGGAATGCAACAACCTCAAATCATGAAATCTTAAGCAGGAAAGAAGATCTTATACCGAGCAAAATGATTGCAGATTTGAATCAAGCACTGACCAAAGAAGTGACCAAATGGTGGGAAATGGGCACTTTGAAAAAATACATCAAGGTAGCACAAATCCCAAGAGGGATGACAATTTTTGTTTTACCCACCCTGAGTGACATGGATACTGATTTATTGAATCAATGACATCATGATACTGTGGAATGCTCAGTGAAGCTCATGAATACTTTAATTATTCATGCAGAACGAAGGTTGGAAAAGTTAATGCAACAGATTAGAAGAGATAGAGTAAGCCCTAGAGCCAGTAAAATCAAAGGAGGAAGTAATTACACACCTGAGTGAAATGGAAAAGAAGTTAGAAAACATGAAAAGGAAGTACAGACCTATAAGACTAGAAGTGTTTCTACTTTCGCAAAGTAGTCTGATACCTTACTTAATAGACAGAGGATGGATAAAGTCTTGGAAAAGGAGGCAACATTGTCCAGTCTGGAAAGCTCTGGAGCAAGCTCAGCGGGGGATGAGAATCTAACCATGAGAGAGTCAAAGTTAGACTTCTCTTGAGAGATGCAGCTGTACCAGGTGCAAAGAAGAAAAGAGGTGGAATAGAATTCAACAAGGTTGTCACAAATTCAAATGAGGTAAAAAAAGAAGAGGAAGACGCAGAAGAGGAAACAGCAAGGGCTTAACATTTGTTCCATGACTCATATGGATCTTCCAAGTGCAAGGATTAACCTGTACAAATGTTGTCGCAAGCTTAAATTGACCAGAAATAAGAGACAAACAATGATGGACAGATCAAATATTTCTCCTATCATGAAAGTGGATGTGAGTGATTTAAGGCCGCTGTGAAGTTTGGAAGAAGAATCAGCAGGCACATTGAGGCCCATATTTATACTTTTTGACGCTAAACTGCGCTAACGCAGTTTAGCGTCAAAAAGTTTTGCGCCGTCTAACGCCATTCTGAAGCGCCAAGCGGGCGCCGTATTTATGGAATGGCGTTAGACGGCGCAATCAGACCGGCGCTGCCTGGTTTGCGTGGGAAAAAAACACGTAGACCAGACAGCGCCGGCGTAGGGGGAAAATGGCGCATGGGCGTCTTAAAATGGGGCAAGTCAGGTTACGTCGAAAAAATCGTCTTAACCCGACTTGCGCCATTTTTTAACGACGCCCATCCCCCATCAACATGACTCCTATCATTGTAAAGATAGGAGTCATGCCCCCTTGCCCAATGGCCATGCCCAGGGGACTTCTGTCCCCTGGGCATGGTCATTGGGCATAGTGGCATGTAGGGGGGCACAAATAAGGCCCCCCTATGCCACCAAAAAAAAATATAAAAAATAAAAAATTATACTTACCTGAACTTACCTGAATGTCCCTGGGGTGGGTCCCTCCATCCTTGGGGGTCCTCCTGGGGTGGGCAAGGGTGGCAGGGGGGGTCCCTGGGGGCATGGGAGGGCACCTGTGGGCTCATTTTGAGCCCACAGGCCCCTTAACGCCTGCCCTGAGCAGGCGTTAAAAAGTGGCGCAAATGCGCCGTTTTTAGCCACGCCAACTCCCGGGCGTCTCTTTTGCCCGGGAGTATAAATACCACGTAAAGGCCTGGGAGTCATTTTTTAGACGGGAACGCCTCCCTTGCATATCATTAACGCAAGGAAGGGGTTCACGCTAAAAAATGACGCACATTCCGGGAACTTTGGCGCTATTCGCCTCTAACGCCATAGTATAAATATGGCGTTAGTTGGCGTTAGTTTTGCGTCGAAATTGCGTCAAAAAAAACGACGCAATTTCGGCGCAAACGGAGTATAAATATGGCCCTGAGTACACTAGAGAGGGATAATCTCTTGGACAAGAAATTCTGTGAATTAGCAGGAATCCCCAGACATGTCACCGTAACAAGCAGATGCAAATTGAAATCTATGTTTTGCCCACAGTCACCAGCTGGTAACAAGGTTGATATTTTTCCGTGAGATAACGATAGAGGAATTAAACTGAGTCTCTGCTAGAGAACAAAATAAGTACAGGAATCAGAAACATCAAACCAATAGGTCTAAATATGATTAAATTGTCCTTAAAGAACTGCAGGATGATAAAATAGTAATAAAGGCCTCAGATAAAGGAATAAGCATTGTTGTGAAGGATCGTACCAAATACATAAAAGAGGCAACAAGATAAATTGGTGACAGGGATAATTATAGATTCCTAAGCACAGATCAAACAAATGGGCATAACAACATTTATAATCAGAAACTATAAGAATGGTATGGCAAGTGGTTACTGGATGATCAAGAATATTATTATTTGAGGAATCATTATCTGGTTACACCCCCCATATTTTTTCTGTCAAAAGTGCATTCAGATATCAATAATCCCCCTGGCAGACCTATAGTGAGTACTTTAGAGTTGCTGCTAGAAAATACAACTAGGTTTATAGATATATTCCTCCTCCCATATTAGCCTACCCCACCATCTTATATAAGAGATTCCATGGACCTTCTTAGTTGGATGTGGTCTCACTGTTTACATTGATAGAACATACACACCTTCTGTGGTGGGAGTTGGCCCAGGGTCTGGTCTGCAGCCAGGCTCTGAGGTTAAGCCCCTATAATCACCCAATCCCGTGCCATGGCAGAAGTTGGCCACAGGGCCTGTCTCTGTTTCTCTGGGTGTGAGAGTGTGTCTCTGGGTGTGGGAGTGAGAGTGTCACTATGAGAGGGTCTGTGAGTGTCTGGTTGGGTCCGTGATTATGTGCATTAGAGTCTGAGTGGGTCTGTGAATTGGTGTGTGGATGTCTGAGTGGTCTGTGAGTGGAGGCATGAGTGTCTTAGTGGGCCTATGAGGGATCACATGAGTCTCAGAGTGGGTCTGTGAGTGGGTGCATAAGCATCTGAGTGACTGCGTGAGTCTCTGAGTGCATCTGTCCATGAGTGCTTGAGTCTGAGTGGGTCTGTGAGTGTGTGCATGAGTCTCTGAGTGGGTTTGTGCTTGGATGCATGAGTGCCTTAGTGCGTCTGCAAGTAGGAGTGTGAGTGTCTGTGCTTCTTTGTTTTGTGTAGATGACCTCATATTCCCCGGCATCAAGAATGGCCATCAAAACCAGTGGGAAACACAATGGAGGGCCATCTGAGAAACTGAACATCGTCATGGCAAAAGGGGAGAAGAATTGTACATGCTACTAAGACCAAGCTGGCTCAGCTTCCAGGTCATTTGTGCATTTGCCTACTCAAAGAAATTGAAGGGGAGAACCATGTGTTCTAGGGTAAATTTCAACCCTGGGGACCTCATCCCCTGGGGCCTACCACTATTCAGTGGGAGAGTGGGGGACACACTGCCCACTCAAAAGCCGATTTTAGCCCCTCAGAACCCATTCCTCAGGGCCCGGCCTTGTCTTGCACGAATCGGACAGCGGGGGAGCCTCAAGGCCCCCAGTGTCCTAGCCGGCTCTCCACCTCCTGCGGGACCCGGAATTGTGCCTGCACACAGGGAGCTGCTAGACATGCAACAAGAGCAATTGTTTCATGGCTTTCCCGGCCCACATCTCTGTGGGAAGGGAAAGAGATGAAACCTCCACTTCCAGTGGGTGAGAGCACTTTGACAGATCTCACCCACTGGAAGCAGAGTGTTTGGAGCAAATAGCTATGCCCTGGGGTAGGCCTCCTTGGACACACCAGAAGCCAGCCCTGGAGGGTGGGGGTTCCCATGGGCTTTATGAGCTCCACAAGGGGGGTCCCACAGTCCCCTCCAATGTTTAAGATAGGCCCCCTGAGGTGGTGGTCCCCGGGGCTGCAGGGGGAGGTATGCAGACCCCCGCATTCATTTTATATTTAGCCCTGGGGAGGTGATAGTCCCTGAAGCTGTGGGGGAGGCCTTATGGCCCTCCCCAATTACAGCTTTGCATTTTGCCCTGGGGAGGTGGTGGTCCCTGGGGCTGCAGGGGAGGCAGTGCTGCCCCCACAACATTCATTTGATTTTTTCACTGTGGGGAAGTGGTGGTCCGTGGGGCTGTGAGAGAGGCTGTATGGGTCTCCCCCATTATAAACTTCCATTTTGCCCGGGGGGTGGTGGTCCCTGGAGAGCAGGGCGGGTTGAACAGCCCCCCACATATTTTTGCATAATAAACCCAGGGAGATGGTGGTCCCCGGGGCTCAATGAGCTTCAGTTCGACAGCCCTGTACACCTCTTCCTTTTAAAAAAAAAAATGCCCCCGGGATCTGGACGACCCAGGGGTTCTATTCAAAACAAGCATGGGAGCCTGCGCTTCTTTTAAAAAAATAATGTCACCGGATTTGTAGATCTGCCATGATTTGTGGTGAAAATTCAAAACAAAAAATGCTTTTTTGCCCTGTTGGGGCCTCTCCCACAGTCCCTCTGGGACCCCAACACCAGAAATAAGGGATCATGGAGGAATATGAGGGCTGTGAAGACAGCCGCCCCACAGGAAGTAGCGGGTACGTGGCTGAGAATTACTCATAGCCTGAAATGGAGTGTTGGGTCGGCAGAAATGATGTTTTTGAAGCTGTCACCTCACATTGGGGACTCACTAGAGGTTTAAGAAAACAATGTAATTGATATGTTTTGCAAGACATATAGATATTATGAATTAATGTGCCGAACTACATATCCCGACATGCATTGAACTTACTAATAAAGGCCCACCTAGGTACATTACTATTGCTTAAGGAATTCATTAGTGATCGGCAACACTTGCAGACATTAGCCCATGATCAAGGACATAAAGAATCCGAAACGTGTTGAGCTGAGGGACTGAGAAATTGTTGTCAATATGTTGTGCTAGATATGGGCCTGAATAAATGTGGATGTATCATGAACCCTGAGGGTGTCTCCAAGTAAGGACACAGTTTTGATGAATATGTTTGTCGTGAAAGCGCAAGTGTTAGCCATGTTCTATAGACCTTGCCTTGTCATAGGATGGAGAATTGTTTTTCTTCCACTGCCAGCCTTGCGTTAGGCTAAGACAGCTTTATATTTGCTCCCTTATTTTTCCCAGAGGCAGGGAAGTTGTTTAATTTTCACTGGTGTAGCTGTAAGCCACCCCACGTTTCTTCACCCTCTCTGCCTTTCCTAAAAACCAGGGAGGTTAGCCTTGCTCTTATTTCTAATGGCAGGGCTATTGAATAGATTGCTCAGTTCTTGCCCTACAGTTTGGGAGCTTTTGTTGTTGAATCTCTACCATGCCAAATTTGGTCCAGGAATATTCATTATGCCCTCTCTCCACACCATAAGCGAGAAGGGGTAAAGTGACCATTCTAGCACTAGGGAAATTCAGTGAGGGGTGGGGTGTATTTGCCTATTGTTTGCAGAGTTAATCCTTTAACTGTTGCTATGTCTTTCTTTTGAGGCGTCATCTTATTGCAAGTACCCCATCAATTTCAATTAAACCTTAATTAAGGTGTTTTTACATGTAGACCCATAGTTCACTGGAATTGGCAGGTTTTCAGATTTTTTAGTCAACAAAAATATCCTCCCTATCCCCCCTTTTTTTGTCGATTTCAGATTTTTTATACTGTACTCAGAACCTCCCTTTACCTGAGCTTTTTACACACATTGTTTTAATAATGTTCACTGGCTACTAATTTCAATGAGATTTATACTTTTAATTAACACGATGTTCAGTGTATGTGTGGGATTTTATGTTAATATACTTGGACTGGTGTTTTAATATGCCTGTACACTGTTCTTAATGCCCAATGAGTATTGGTTTTGAGCACAAGGCACTGCATTATGCCACGTCCAGTACCCAATCCCACTTTTCAACCAGAGCTAGCCAGGTGCCACCTTTGACACTGCCTGAGGATTGTGAAGTGTGGCATGATCTTGAACTGTGTCCTCTGCCCAGGACCCCTTCATACCAAAGTATATAGGGCATA
This sequence comes from Pleurodeles waltl, assembly GCF_031143425.1. Classification (NCBI taxonomy): domain Eukaryota; kingdom Metazoa; phylum Chordata; class Amphibia; order Caudata; family Salamandridae; genus Pleurodeles; species Pleurodeles waltl. The sequence continues at coordinate 1,103,421,696 of NC_090440.1, forward strand.
ACCTTTTTTATGTATTTAAGTTTCATTTGAGGCCAGTACATTGATAGCAGTCGCCTTGCCTCAGAAACATTGGTGGATGTAAGGACAAGCATCTATTGAAAATCTGAAGGCTACATGATGGACATGTCATTAACTCACTCTGTGTCTTAATTGGATATGGTGATTTGTTTGCCAAAAAGGAATATAACCAATAGTCTGAAATATCCATCTGACCTAACTAAGGTATAATAGAAAAAATACTTGAATTAGTAACGTGGGGAAAATAGGGGGAAGGTAAAAGAAACGTAAGACAGTTTTTCTGACTGCCATCAACAGCAGCTAAAGTATTGAATGACCCACTGCGCGTTAATCTAGACAACTGGCAGATGTCTAATTTCTGTAAATGGTCCCCTTGTGGCGTTGAGTCTGCCCCTAATGTCTCAGATGCACTGCCTCTTAGTGTGAAAGTGAGGAAGAGAGGAACTTGTTTTAGCTTCCAGCATCCTGTATTTCAGAATGTTCATGCTTAGCCTCTTCTGACCTTTCACTGTTTGTGAAACACAATACGTTTACCTGTGCATACCTTGATGTCCTTCCTATTACTGACTTTTGGGCCAGGACAGGCCAGATTGAACTAGGCCGCTACTCTTTTACTGCTGATGAGACGAGAGCTCTGACTGCAGGGGATTACAGATTCTTTGCCCCTTTTTCATGTGAGGAAGCTGAGTGATTTTTGCCCCAATCCAACCATATTCATGAACTACTTAACAGATATACACTAAACCAAGCAAATAATCTGATTGACCGTGCACTAGTCATGCTAAAAGTGGTTTAATTATCTCTGAAAATTGTAACTCTCTTGAACAACCCATACACAATCTTAAAGGATCAATTTGATATGCAAGTATTTGATTATGGTAAGTTTCTTGCAGATTCATTAAATAGTCAAAACCATTAGCTCTTTCATTGTAAGGTAGTACTAAACCATTAATTGAAGTTGACTGTCTCCCACTGTGTAATGATGTGTCTGTGAAACAGCTTTGCAAAACAACACTTGTCAGAGGCAAGGAAGTTGGCACTTTCGCTGTTTGAATGCTACCATTACAATAACAGAGGAAATTGTTTTCTATGCGGGCATTAGCAGAAATGTTAGTTTGTAAAGTACCCTTGAAAATGTAACTACCAGATAAGGGACAATAGAGTCTAAGGGCCTCATTACAAGCTTGGTGGTCCCTTGACCACCATGGCGGTGGTGGTAGCCTGACTGCTATTAGGATGGTGCTAGAACCACCATATTATGAGTCATGCAGGCCTATGGGGCAGGGACTGCCATGGTTCGGCCGGCATTGCCAGGCAGCAAAGACCGCCACTGTCACGAGGCTGCACAAGCAGGCCGGGGGAGCCTGTGTTTCTGCCAGATATATTACTAGGTTGTACACCGCAAATGTGACAATGGCGGTCCAACCACCACGTCTCAGAAGGTGGAAACAGACAGTATTAAAGGAGACACTCACCTCACTCATCTGCTGCGGCCATGGAACCACTCACACATGTCCTGCCACTGCTGATGGTCCTCAAAGGTACATGAAACCACTACCGCTGTGGATGCCACCAACTGTAAGTAAACACAAACACACCTGTATCAGAAGGCTCAAAAATAGATTGCAGCGCCGTCATCCACATCATATGGCCACAACGCCAAGTACACGTCACATCTCGTACACAGCCCGAAACATCCATTAGGATGGACACGATCACAGTCACAATACCCCCCGTTGGGCAGCTCACTCACACTGCACTGCAACATTACACAAAAACAGACACTCACATATCTCAACATATACCCTTCTGTTAGGGGACACCATCACTGTCCACAAAGTCACACACTGCAAACAGCTGCAAATGGTGCAACAAGCAGGCTCAAACACAAGCAACTGTAGCCACACAAAACAAGTCACTCAGGAACAACAGAAAAGGAATTGCAGAACAAATGCATATACAAATTAAACAGACTGGTAGGGTTTAATAACAAAGAACATGGAAAATGTCCAAGGCCATTGGTCAGTCCATAAGCAAATGTCTATGCAGATCACTGTGCTCATACTTGACTCCTTAACTGCCAGGGAACCTCCACTTGAAGGGGCATCAAAGGGGCAGGCAGGCACCTCCAGTATTTTTGGGGGAGCAGATTTGGGAGGGGGATTAAGACTTAGGCTTGGGCGGGGTGGTCTTCTTCTTGGAAGGGGTGGTCTTTTTCTTGGATGGTGAGGTATGGGTGCTTGCATGGGGGACAGGGCAGGCCTTGGAGGTGGAAGGGATGGCCTGGGAGGTGGGTGGGGGTCTCTTGGAATTGGGACAGGAGTGAAGGGAACAGGGCAAAGGTTAAGGTCAAACATTAAAACGTTCCTTAATACACAGGGATGGTCATCAGAAGGGAGCCAGGATTTGGAGCTTGAGGGAGTGGTTGTAGGCTGTGTTGGTGTAAATGTCCTTAGTGCATGCTTCTAGTAGGTATGCTTTTGTGTGGTGGATGTCTGCTGGGTGGGAGAGTGTGTTTGTGTGTCTTGGGGGACTGGGAAGTGGGGATGCTTGGAGATGTGGGAGTGGTGGATGCATGTGTGGCTGTTGGAGTGGTGATTGCATGTTACCTGGATGTGGTGGATGTCTGTGTGTCTGCAGTTGTGGTGTCTGTGGGTGTGGTGCTTGTGGTAGATGTCTGCGGGTCTGCAGGGGTGTTGTCTGCGGGTATGATAGGTGTGGTGGTTTTGTCACTGACTGTTGGTGTAGTGCCTGTGGGTATGCTGGATGTGATGTGTGTAATGCTGGGGGGTGCCCAGGGAAGTTGCCAGTGTTATTGTGCCTGTGAATGGCTGAAGAATTGAACAGGTGGATGCCCCAATGTGTCCGCCACCACTAGGAAGGGGCCACTGGAGGAGGAATCCAATGATGTTGAGGATGTAGATCCGGTCTCCCCCGTAGCATTCCCCTCACACTTTGGGCCACTGGGTCCCTCTGTGTCCTCAGTGTATTGACCCAAGGTCTCGTGGACAGATACCTCCCCACTCAGCTATGCTATATCTCCTCTGCTTGCCTGTGCTGATGCTGCCAAGACAAAGAGGAATACGGTTATCACATGTCCATGATCACACTTGATGTCAAGTAGGCCAAAGCAACACACTCCACTTAAGTGGCCCATACATATGCCATACCATATGCATGCATACCATCAGATTTATCAACAGTTGCTCACAGGCAAATCTGCATCTCACACAAGTACAATTGTGTGGATGAAGTTGTGCAATCACTATAACCATTCAAAAACTAGGAGACCTCATCACCAGCAATGCTCTTCCCATGGAGCAGAATACAGTCACCAGTTGGCATGCAATTGTAGGCCAATGCAAAGTCCATTCCCACAAATCCCACACAAACTCATGCACACATCTATCTGTCCCATGCATAATGACCCAAAATAAGAAATGATGCTCCAAAATTCAGCCATGCTGCTGACAAAAGTATAATAGCCTAGAGAAGGTGACATGGAAATACCCATGTCACACTGGAAAAATCTCAACAATGTATGTTTCACCAAGTGATATTTGTCCCAATAGAGTCAAGGAGGTAGTTTCAATGCCGTACAGATAGGCCACACATGTGACATGGAACCGGACACTGTAGACATCATATGCAAGATGACAGGGAGAGATGTCCCCAAAATACACCACACAATGTATCAGAAAGCCCCAGGGTAATCACTGCTAATGTCTGGCGCCACTAACAATGACATACTCTGAGTGCCTCAGTAGAAGCCATTAGTCCTTTGGCATGATGGAGGGATACAGAAGTTGCAAGGACTTGTAGAAGGCCCACAACCTGTTTCCCAATGGGAAGCTACATCAACGTCCCCATCTTGATCTTGCAAACTCAAATGTCCATCTATAGATGATTGCCTGTACCCAAACACTTGTCTAAAGCATAGCAGCAAGTCACTTCATGAGCATGCCAACAGTCAGGGCACATACCTTAACCTTTACACATGTACAGTGCATTTTTCCACCTGATCCCTCATCAAGGTCACATTGTGGCTAAAGATTCTAGGCCTACCTATCATGTCCCTCACTGCTATGCTACTGCAGTTCTACATGCCAAGTGACATGCTGTGACACATTAGGGATGTGTCAGCCAATAAATAATGATGCCCTGCATGCGGCACAACATGAAATGTACCCCCATTGTAAATGTACTATCACACAAATAGCTTGCACGTACTTTATGTGAGGGAATACAGACATCATCCCATCAACATAGGTAGACCATGCATTAAACTGCAGCGTACACAATGTGTTCTAAAGAGAAAGAGACACATGGTGGCATGTAGGCACAAGGAATTTTGACAGGCAACAGTGATGGCACATGATTCATGTCAATTGATATTCCCCACTTACCAAGTGAAAGTAGTGATCTATTGCTGCACACAAAGAACATAGAAAACCCTGTCAAATGTATGTTGGACACCTCCACATCACAGACTACAGTGAGGCCCCAGCAACCATCATACACTGAGAAAACAACCTCCTGGGTGGCAGATGCCAATATGCACATTTTCTCAGACACATGGCTAAGGACAGTGATCTATCACCTACTTACCTATGGAATGGAACACTGAGAAGTAGTGGTCTGCTGCATAGAAAATACACACACTACAACAACAAACAGTATTTGATTGATAACTGTACACAGCCATATGTTGTCCTTTCAGAGCAAGTGGCGTGAGGATTCCACTCAGTTTTCTCCTAGGTCCCTGGTCCAATAGGCAAGGCACATCAACACACAACACATGACATGACATCACAAAAAAATCTCTCCTCTAGTGTGTAACACTCTGCTCATCCCTAATTCTCAGGGGGAGCATTTGGAACCTCACTCAACAACTTGGCAATGGGTCAGGCAGGAATATGCCATTTACTCACCTGCTTGTGGTTGCTGTGCTGCCCTCAAAATCCCATCAAGCTCCGGAAAGGCCAGTGCCAGAATGAAGCCCACTAGGGGGTCATGGTCCAATAGGCATCCCACCCACGTTGGGCGGACAGCCCTAGCTAGGCCTCCGCTCTCTTCCAGTCCCAGCATCTCAGGTCCTCCCACTTCCTTCTGCGGTGGGCACTCCGCCGGCTGTGTACCCCCAGGGTCTACACCCTCTTGGAGATGGCTCTCCGTTTCCCTTTCTTTTGATGGGTGTTGACCTGCATGGATGCAGAAGACAAATCAAGCGATCATGATCACAAGCTTCATCACAAATGGTTCAGCCACATATGTCGGCTACATCAATCTAGAACTTTCCCATTTTGTCAATACTCCTCAAGTGTCACACCTACAAGCCAATAGGTACAGGGACATGAATACAGACATACATTTCTCAATCTACAGACCAACCCACCACTCTACTCAGACCCTACAATGACTACGCAGGCTTACTGACATCTTGTGTGATGTGCTCCAGCAACCTGACTGAGATGTGAGCCACTATGAGACAAGACGCACCTCTGTGGCTTCTGAAAGGTAGATTCATTAGGCATGAATGGACAACACATTCACACTCTGTGAGAATGACTCTCTGCACACAATCTCTACAGGCTACTGGCAGAGTACAAAATCAAACATCACACATGGGTAACAATTAAGAGACTGTCATGGTGGGAACAGAACGTGTCTACCCTGTCCATGTATGGACATTTGCTATAACAAATGCAGACTCATGCCACTTCAGTGGGTTGGGTTCCGTGTTATGTATCTGTGCCACAGAACATGCTTTTGAACATATGTTTCTATCCTGCAGAGACAGCATCCAACAAACAAAGGCATGCATTGACCAGTTTCTGATATGGGACCAAGCTATTGACTCTCGTATCATGGTCTCCCAGGAATCAAATATGACCTGTATGAAAGTGACAACAGGGTTGTGGGAGTAACGGACCTGTCAGGAGTCAAAGACACACATTGACAATTGTTGCTAAGTTCCTATCTGTTACAGATCAGTAAGCCACCCTTGTACCTATTCCCAATCTAATCGAAGGAAAGAGGCCTTTTGGGCTGGTGTTTACACCAGAGCCTCATATTGGCCACATGACAGGATCTGCTGGGGTACAGGGAGTGGGCACAGTGCTACAGTTGCATAGCCACAGTGACCCCAGCTTAGAATAGGACCCACACTGGGCGATACATGTTACAGGCCCAAGTCTCTGCAGTCTGAGGAGACTGAACCTACATGACACTTTATTCCAAATACTTCCATGCATGACATTCCATCATGTATCCAACAGCAACTTGGCATGTGGTGTGTGTGGCAACCTGGAGGGCATAGAGAGTGATGACATGCGTTAAAACAACAGTCTAGCAAGGGCAGGTATGTGAAAAAATCTCTGTGGCAACATACACAAAGCTCGCTCACATTGCACACAACTGACACATACAAAATGCAAACTCAGCTCAATCTGTCATGCTCATACATGTTGTCTCACATATACAACATTCATGAGGAAAGAGATGTCAGTGAATAGCTGTAATGTCCCCTCACTTGTGTATCCAACACGAAGTGGATCAGGGAACACAATAAACACACACACCACAATGTGAATTAACTTAATATGTAGCACTGGCCACCAATACATGCACATGGATTCTCCCATTGATGCCAGAAAGACCGCACCTGCAGACACATGAGTATTCGATATGCCACACATGGGCACATTCTAGCCTGTGAGAAGGGAAAGGATGATGAAATACAGGGAAAACTGTGAACATGAGGCACTTACCTGCTCCCTGGTGCACCGTAGAGCTGTCCATACAGGGATAGCACCTCAGCCACCAGCCTCTCCAACTCCTCTGGTGAGAAGGCAGGAGCCCTATCACTTGCTGGACATGGCATGATTGCTCCCAGAGGCAGTACACAGCAGCTCGGTAGTAGAGGTGTTGCTGGCAGCTGTGTCCACTGTGAATGCAACCGCGTACCACCATGACGGCTTCGGTCGGTGGGAGAAGGTGGTTCCAAATGTCCAGTGGAGTGGGTCAGTCAGGCACCATTTTAGTGGCATGAAATAAGAAATTGGGTTTTTAACACTGCGTCACACCTTAGAAAATGTTGTTTTGCTTGAAAAAACCTACTCATCATGTCTTGTCATGTAGGTCCTACTACTCAAACACCATTTTATTATGTTGCAGGGCACAGATGGCAATTTACAGTAGGTCACAGGCTACCCCATGCAAAGGTTATTTTTGTTCTTGGGACATCCAGTCACATATGGAGTGACATTTGTGATACACATTTCTGATTTAGGTCAAGCTACAAGCTACATGTGTACATGTGCGTCAAACCAAGGAGGGCAATATGTCACCCTTGTGTCATTATCAGCTGTGATGTGTACTGTTTGCCATGTCATCCCTTATAAACTGTCATGTCGCATGTTAATCTTGAGATGCATCATGTATGTTGCTGTAAACACAATGACTAATGTCAGAACTAATTTCCTGTCATATATAGGAACCAAAGGAGAGGACCAGTCTACCATCTACTGCCAGACCTTACGGCCATGGAAGAAAGACACATCAACCTCACGTAGCATCTGAATCAGCAAACAACAGTGGATCTATGTCGTCATTTGGAGCCAGATCTGATGCAAGCTATTAGTAATCCAAACAACATATCACCCATTGTACAAGTCATGTCAGTGTTGTGCTTCCTAGCCACAGGGTCCTTCCAACATACAGTGGCTCAAACTGGTGGTATATCCCAACCTATGTTCAGTCTGGTGTTGAAAGATGTCCTCTCAGCAGTGATGAAACACCTGAACAGCTACATCCATTTTCCCCAAAGTGGAGATTTAGCCCATGTGAAGACTGACTTTTATGGTTTTGCATGCAGCCCACGTGTGGTGGGGCCATTGACGGCACATATGTTGGCTTAGTTGCACTGAATGCCAATGAACAAATATATTGCAACAGAAAGAACTTCTTTTCCAATAACTTCTAAGTTGTATCTTTTGCGGACCTATACATTTCACATTTGTGTGCCTGTTTTCTGGGTTCAGTCCATGATGCCTTCATTTTGTGGAACAATACGATTCCCCCAGCTGATGTCATGACTGCACCCAGAGAGGGCCTGGCTGCTTAGTAATTCACATCTGTCCTGTTTGTGTGTGTGCAATGTCTAGTGAAAAATGTCCGATAAGAGGGACTCATAAGAGGGACTCATTGTTGCACATATGTCCCATTTCTGAATTTCACATAGGCTAAACACTCTTCTTGAATGATCTGTATGAAGCCATAGTTATATTTCATCACTGCATGCTACAGTGCCTGTACCACAACACTGACCTAAGTTTGTGTCATACCACTAGATGCGTGGTCATTGGATTATGTTGGATCTGTGACCAGGGACTGCTGTACTGCCCTATGTCTATATCTTGGTGTATGTGAGGTTGGATTACTTGGTTTTGTTATGTGATAAGGCTCAAGCTGGTGACATCATCCACTTCTCTGTTTATCTGTTCTGCAGGACAATGTCTGACAAGGCCCTTCCTTCTGCAGTCTGGGGGACTGTACCTCCATATTTCTGCCATGAGACAGTATGAGTCAGTCATTATTGCCAATGTGCTGTATTGTGAAATAAAATGTTTGGTGTGAGCAGGCACTTGTACCAATATGTTTGTTTGTGTTGGTTGTAGTCCTTAGGAGGAACCTGTACCTCTAACACCTCCATCCTTGCACTAGTATCTTGTGTCTTCATTATTAGCTTCACGTGGTCTCACATCTCTACATAACAACAATTGAAACAGAAGCAAGCAGACACAAACGTTTTTGGTAGGTGGTGTTTATTGTGAATTTGTGCATAGATTAAACATAAAAGACGTGACAGAAAAGAATAGTGAAGGGTTCAATTGTGGTGGGTGAAATCATTGTAGTAGATGCCACAGCATTGGAAGTCCAAAGTCCAGTGTACTCCTCTCATAGAAAATGGAAGGTGATTGAAGGACAGACAACAGAGTGAATATGTGGCACACAAAGGAGTTCTTTCAGGAAGAGGTCAGCTGCTGGCAGTGGTTGGTGCCTGGCTATCTGCACCTCCTTGGTTCTTACCTGGATGTCCCCACTTGCATGGGGGGCTGCTGCTACAGAGACAGGGGTGTCTGTGGTTGATTCTTCCCCTGACAGGGCCTCCCTTCCAGTGGCTAGCACAGATAAAGAAGGGCCTGGCATTGCTGTGTCAAAGGAATGGGTAGAGTGTTGCTGACGATTCCTGATCAGGGTACTGCTAATGTCCATCAACACCCAGGTTGGCATTGGTGGCCACCCACTGTTAAACCATATCCCTATTGATGTCCCCTGCAGCTGCTTGATCTCCTTAAGTTCAATCACAATCTGACCCATCACACCTTGGGACTCCTGGTAGACCCCCAAGACTTAACTGATGGTGTCCTGGCTAGCAGCATCCCCAGTGGCCTCACCCCGGTGGCCTACATCATCCCTCCCACACACCCGACCCCACAGGCCTGTGCCCTTGCCTCAGGGTGCCCCTACTACTAGTTCCAGGACCATCATTGTCTGAGGTGTTGTGCTGCAACTCTGGATCCTAGACTGGGGGGCACGGGATGGTTGGCACTGTCCTCGGGACACATTTTGGCGGTCAAACGGCTGCCTGTGAGGTCAAGGCAACTGGGCTGGGAGGTTCTGATGTGGGCACAGTGAGACTCACTGTAGGGGTCTGACCAAGATGACCAGATTGGCCAGGACTGTCCTCCACAGCCAGATGTCCAGGAGTGCCGTCATCACTGAGGGCTTCATTCAGGAGGATAGTGGCAGTCTTGTCTGTGGCTACTGTGTGCTCAGTGGCAGCTTGACCTGTTGATGTGAAAGATACAATGTTATTGGTTGTATTGCGACATCTACCTCCAAAGGTTTACAGTGACATTTTGCAAAGCCTCTGTACATTGTTGATTTGCAGGTTATCCTATTGTGACTGGTACACATGGTATTAGTTGTATTTAGCTGACATTTGTGGAGCATGCCAATTCCATTTAAGTCAAGCTGCTGCTGAATTTAGCAGTTCATTAGCACTTGGGAGAATGGGCAGATATCTACATCTTGCCAGCAGTGCAGGCACAACAGTGGCTGGGCAGGATGTGGCTTTGAATATTTTGAGGTCTAGTTGAACATTATGCAGGCAGACCCAAGACTTTGTTGTATATGTGATTGAAGTCATCATGTGGTCAGTGCATTGTGAATGTGTCTGCAGCCAATTCCATTCTGGTGATGCATCTTGAGGCCTTGTTGATGATTTATGTTGCACACTGTGTGAGCTGTCCTTCCTGTGCTCAATGGTTTCATCTTGGCTTAGCAGTTCAAGATTGTGCTAGCTGGCCCGGCACATCTCATAGTTGAGCATGATCTGTATCTTGGTCCCTCCGAGGTGAATAAACATGATTTGAGAGAGACCAGGCTAGGATTTATGGACTAGTGACCATTGTTCTGCTATTTGGAGTCACTTGAGCAGTGCCTCTTGGGAGTTGCATTCTGATCACTCCCCTAGTTCCCAACAATAGACAAATATGACCCTCCCACGTGAGTAAACTTCCTTTGAGAGTTCACAAACAGATGCATTGGCCCAAGTGTACACTGGGCTGGTAATTGGAATTACAGATCACTCCAACTAGTTCCCAACACTAGATAAATGTGATCATCCCAGGACAGTAAACTTCCATTGCGAGTTAAGGAACAAGGGTATTTGGATAGGTGTACCCTGGGCTTGTGTTTTGAGTTGGAGAGTCAGACCCTCCTGGCCTTAGCAGTCACTCCCTCTACTTCAAACATTTTAGAAATGTCATCTCCCCTAGGTGAGTACTCTTCTTTTGTGATTTCCCAAAGAAGAGTCTTTGGAGAAGAGGACACTGGACTGGTGGTTGGAATGACAGTTAGAGACCCTCCTGTGAGTTGCAGTCATGTAGCTCCATATACTATGCACTTTGTATAAATGGTATCCTCCCAGGTGAGTACAGTTCAATTGAAAGTTAAGGCACAGGAATCGTTTGAGGGGAGAACACTGGTCTGGTGTTTGGAGCTGGAGGAACAGTGCCTCACTCTCACTACTCCCCAATACTTGACAAATGTTATCCCACCCCAGGTGAGTTAGCTACATTTGGGAATTGACAAATAGTGGTCTTTAGAGAAAAGAACACTATGCTGGTGTTTAGACTCACAGATAAAGGGCCTGCTGTCAGTGGCAGTCATGTCACTCACTCTAGCACACACTCTTGACCAATGTTCTCCCCCTAGTGAGTACACTCCACTTGAGAGTTCAGTAACATATGTATTTGAGCAAGTGAGCACTGTACTGGAGTTTGAAGTCACAGAAACGGTGCTTGCTGAGAGTTGTAGTCATGCCAGGCCCTGTGCTACACACACTATACAAATGTTATCCTCCCAAGTGAGTCCTCTTCAATTGAGAGTTGACTAACAAGGGTCTTTGGAGCTGAGGATACAGGGTTGGCTGAGTGTATTAACAGTAACAGTGCCCCCTGGCCTTAGCAGTCATGTCAGTCCCTACACTACACACACTATACAAATGTTATTCTCCCAGGTGAATCAGTTCAATTGGGAGTTGAATAACAAGGGTCTTTGAAGCAGAGGACACAGGGCTGATTGAGTGGATTAACAGTGCCTTTTAGCCTTAGCAGTCACTAACAGATCAATTGTAGCATGTATCCACTGTGCTAATGTTAGTAGTTACAGGACTAGTGCCTGCTGGGAGTTGTAGTCATGCCAGTCCCTGAACTCCACACTCTATAAACAGATGTTCTTTCCTCAGGTGAGTCTACTTCAATTGCGAGATGCCAGACAAGGGTCTTTGGGCAGGTGGACACTGGGTTGGAGAGTGGAGTGACAGTGAAGGTGGCACAAGGCGAACAGTGAGCATGAATGCCATGACATTTAGGTGACATTTTTCTTGTTGAGACTTACCTGAGTCCACTCCCCTAGTTATTCTTGTCCAGCCATCAGGATGCAAGATGGCCAAGACCTTCCCCTCCCATGGAAAGAGCTGTAATGGGTCACTTGGAGGGTCACCACAAATCTTCTTGGCCTGCAGCTGGTACCTGGAGACCAGGGAATGGACCTTGCCCCTGAGGTCATTCAACATCTTCCTGATGTCCTCCCTTGTTCGCAAGGTGATGCCTACAGCATTGACTCTATCGACCATCCTGTCCCACATTTCCATTTTCCTACTGACAGTAGCGTGCTGGACTTGGGCTCCAAACAATTGTGGCTTTACTCTTATGATTTCATGCACAGTGACTCTTAATTCTTCATCATTGAAACAGGGATTTTTAATATGTGACATGGTGGAAAAAATGTAAATATGTTACAGATGACAGTGTTATATTGGATGGTGGCAAAAAAAAATGGTGACTAGTATCTGTGCAGTCTGGGAAAAAGCCGCTTTGTCTTGCTGGGTCTTGCTTTGAAAATGAAGAGGATTGTGGTGTGTCAAAGGGCGTGTTTTATAGTGTCCTTTACAGGTGTGTCCAGTGAGGCAATGTGTGTCAGTGCGTTGTTTTCAAATCCATCCAATGTTCTGTTGTGTTTTACTTTGGTGACTGTGAACTGCCATGGTTCAGATTTCCATTGGCTGACCCCATTGGTGCCCACCACTTTGACTTTGGACTTGTAATATGGTCAGTGATTGGTCGGGGGCTGTCGGTGCTGGAGTTTGACCAATCTATTTCCGGGCCTCTGTGCTGTTGGCGGTCTGCCTTTTATGCTTGGAGCTCAATGGTCCCGCCTGTGTAACTTATAATAGGCCACCCTACATGCCAGGTTTTTCAGGGCCGCCAACATGGTGGTCTGGTGGAATGACCGTCAAACCCGTAATAAGGCCCTACATTTTTGGGTCAGTGCAAACAGAAGCTAGGAAGCCTAAGGTAAATGTAAAAACATCCTCAGATATGTTTTCAGTTCTTTTTACAACTGTTAAACTACCATTGATGGATAGTGAAGGAACAAGGAAGTAAAGGTAATGTATAGGAACAGTAACTCCTTTTATCCCCTTTCTACATCCCTCTTGTATTGTGCAAGCTGATATTGCAGAAGTACCTGAACCAATCTTTGTGAAAATCGCAATGCAGTCTGTCACCAAACGTAAACTCAATGATTTTTAGCACTTACAAATTTTCTATTTTTTTAATGGTTTACTTCTCAGATAATTTTAAAATGTATGCAACATTGTTTGCTGGTCTCCGGGGGGCAACAGAACAGGGTACTGGTGGCTGTTCTCAGTTATGAAAGTACCCTCTCGAGTGTCCATCGCTAGTTTTGGTGATGATGCATATTTGTTTGTGATACATATTTGCTGGTGATGTATTGAGCTGAGAATGGGTCTAATAAATGTTTCCTTTGTCCAGCCATAGACTTTGTTTACCATCCTGGACAAAAGGGATACATTTGGGGATAGTGCACTACAACAAATGGCTTATCTGCTCATTTCTATTTTTACCAGCTAGCAAAGCGTTTAGAAAAAAGTTAAGGAAGGATTTCACATGTTTGTTGTTAACTACGTGAATTTAGCGTTCATCTCTGGACTGTATACATTCAGAATACAAGGAGATTTAACTATTGTGCCCACGTGGAAATAAATATCTAAAGAGATGCCTTATTGGTTGCACAGTCGTTTTGTACAATTCTAGTAAAAAATAGCTGGAAAGATGCACTTTGAAAAACGTGTCTAGCGCCAGATGTAGGTTATGTTTGGTGCTGCAAGGAATTTCCACATAACCAAACTTGACTTTCAGCCATTTAGAATTGGGATTCCCAAGCAAGCATTTTTAGTGGCACTTTCATAAATTAGCAGCCATTTGTATTAATTGTCTGTGACATTTTTTCAGAGTTTTGCATGTGCTGCTGTCATGAATGGATTAGAACTGGTTAAAGATGGTTCTCTTTTCAAACGTCTTCACAGGATTTCCGTCTCCAGCCTGGATCATCCACAACAGGGGCAAAAATATATATGAGTGCTCTGCAATGAAGTGTGATCAAGATAGACAAAAGGCTTGGGCTCACCTACAGGTCCCCCTCCTACCTGCAGCTCCACCCGTCCTCACCCAAAGCATCTTCAAAAGGGCAGTGCTTCAGGAAGTCTAATAAACACCCATTTGTTAACAAACTGTTCATTACATTTTCAAAAGGGAGCCTTTTCTCCAACATTACACTCACACCAGAGTTTGCATCTCCTGCCCTTCGGCAAGTGGAATGCAGGCAATGCACTTCTACTGTCTAGAAAGCTGTCCTCACCTTCCATCTGGTGCAGGTGCAAGCCAGACACATTCAAATCTCCTTTTCAATTTGTAGATCATTTCCCATGAATATTATCACACTGCTATGATTTTGAAATTACGGCTTCCTCTGAGTGCAGTCTAAAATTCTTGACATTTGTCAACATATGCATCCAGACATTATTTTTCATTTGCAACGTTTGAGCTGACCAACTGACCTGGCCAGATCAGTGGTCTAGCAGTAGCCTAGCTTAGCAGTGGGCAGATAGTTGATCTGATTCTGGGGCCTATTAAAATACCTAAGATAGCACAATCTTCATATATAAATAATATTGTTTCTTTCAACATTCTTGCACCCTGAAACTACATGCTGTCACAAAACTATTCTCTAAGGACCACAAGTATCAAAGTATTTTTTTTGCGACTTGCAATTTGAGAGTCGCAAAAAAGTATGTAGTATAGTGTCATTGACACTATTTGCGACTCGCAAGGGGGTTGCAAATGCCCACCTCATGATTATTCATGAGGTAGGTCGCAATTTGCGACCCCCTTGGGAATGGTGGCCCTCACAGGGATGGTGGCCTGCTGGAGACAGCAGACCACCATGTCTGTGACTGCTTTTAAATAAAGCAGTTTTTTTTGTAATGCAGCCCGTTTTCCTTAAAGTAAAACGAGATGCATTACAAAAACAAAAAATGAAAAGTTTTTGTTTCATTTTTACAGAGCAGGCAGTGGTCCTTAGGACCACTGCCTGCTCTTAAAAAAATGTTTCTGTGACATTCACAAAGGGGAAGAGGTCCAATGGGGACCCCTTCCCGTTTGCGAATGTGTTAGCACCAGTGTGACACTGGTGCGAACTGTGATTGTTTTGTGACCGCATTCGCAGTCACAAAACAATCATACATGGGACTGCGAGTTGCAATTAGTAAGGGAACGCCCTTCCTAATTGCGAGTCGTAATCCTGTTTTGTGATCCCGTAAAAAGTTTACAGGTTCACAAAACTGGGTTTGTGCATCGGGAAGTGCATTTTGCACATCGCAAACAGCCAGATTCGCTGTTTGCTACATGCAAAATCGTTCGTACGTGTGTCCCTAAATTCCTTAAAAACAGCATTAAAACTTTACTTTAATAAAAATGTGTTTGTTACCCTTACTATTTTCTTCTCTCTTTCCAATATCACTCTATTAACTTCCATTATCTGCAGGCCTGCTGTACCTGAGCACAACCTACTCTGACACATTTGCTCTATTTATTGTATTTCTGCAAATTACCTACAATTCATTTATAAAATCACTATCTCTTCTCCTCTTATTCTAACAATACCTAATCTCCTCTAAATCATGTACTAATCCCACCATCCATGTGCATTAGCTCACACAACCCCCCAGTAATGATAACAAGTAACCACTCCACTATTAATTTAGTCAACCATGAAATGGTTTTCTTGAACATGCAAAACTAATCCCAATAAGTAACAATAACCAATAACACTGGACTAATCAATAACCTTGGGTTCCGTAGACGGAATAAAGCATTTCTACAAGCTGTTAGAGGTAGTAAGCATTATATAAATGCAACAGAATATAAATTAACTACTGGCAATTACCAATAGGTAGTTAGAATTAGGACCTAGTTTCCATAGTTGCAATGTTTTTGGCACCGTTTGACAAATCTTCACGTAATTATCAAACCTAGCTTGACAGTCAGTTCAGCTGCTGCCTGAAAAGTTTCAGGGTGATCCATCAAGCAAAGGTCAAGTAAAAGGGGGGTCTCAAAACACCTTTTCCCAATGCAAATGCAATTTCCAATAGGGATTTTAGACACAACTAGAGCCCGAACCTCTGAACGCTATTCCACTTAATTTGGCACAAAACCTGATCTTGATACAGAAAAAGTGCTTTTTGTAATTCAGTGTAAATCTGTTCAGTAGCTTTGGAGTTATTAAAGTAAAAAAATCTATGCATATCCAGAGACACGGATCCACAGTGGATCCACTGCGCTGGATCCACTCATCAGTAGCAGTGCTCTGATTGGCTGGCTTCAAACTGAGAGGAAAGTTGCAGCTGGAATATGGTGCATCATGTCTTGGGTCCCAGAGGGAAAAATAAATGTAAAGAAAAGAGTCAGGGACTGATGGTGGGGTTTCTTAGGGAAGAAGTTGTCCCAAAGATTTTTTTCACGCACAAGGACAGTGTGCCTTCCAAAGGTGCTGGGCGGGAGCCCCTGCACTTGGGGGCCCCTTGCACAAGGCTGTAAAGAGCAGGGCAGAGCTGAGTTCAGTCCTGCCCTGATTGATTACAACCAAGACCCTCGGCACCCCATCGGGAACTAGGATCCTGACGGAGATGATGGTCAGATGTCGGTCCGACTTCCAAACTTGTAATGTGCCCTATGTGATTTGCCCAAAATCACAGCTGATGCCAAAACTTGAACTTGCTTCCCCAGTTGCAAATTCTGCAGCTCTGGATGTAATGCCACATCTTCTTCCCTAAGTGTAACATATAATCAAGTGATCAACTAGATAAGAAACACAAAGATAGCAAATAATTTAAAAGTGCTTTGTCGCTGTGTGAGAACTCAGAAAATATGCCTTCAGTTTAGTTTTTAGAGCACTAACCTTAACCTCTTTTGGAGTAAGGTCTTCTCATTCAGGAAATGCTTTAGGTATTACAGTTTTGAAGACATAAAGATGATGTCAGGCGTGCCACACTTGTGTAATCAATATAGAATGTTAGCAATCTAGTTATTCATTAGAATACTGTGGGGAGACAGATGTCAGGGGCACGGAATCTGAAAATTGAGGGCAGGAAGGAGGGTGCATAGGGGGCACATTGACCATGCTGGGCAGGCAGGAGGGCCAGTGGCAGCCCAAATGACCATGGAGGGCAGGGAAAAGGGGGCCAGGGGTAAAAAAAAAAAAAAACCATGCAGGACAGACAAGAAAAGCTATGACAATATAGTCCATTGAGGGCAGAGGGAAGAGGCAGTAGTAGTACAACCATACATGCCTACATACCTGATTCAGGTATGCGACTTCTGCTGTTTTTAAAAACAAAGGGTGTTATTTTATCTGGTCTCCTGGCTAAAATCTCATCTTTTTCAATGTACATCAATGGGGAAAGTCAATTCCTCATGTTTTTCTCCCAAAACTCCCTCTTACCAAGTTCAAAATGTTGGCAAGTATGATACATTGGATCACGGAGGGCAGGAGGAATGGGATAGGGACATAGACTTGGATAACAGAGGGCAATAGGGAGATGGGCAGGTGAACCAAACTGATCTTACAGGGCAGGGGTTAGGGGTTGCTGCAGAACAATATGGCAAGCAGCAGGAGCAGCAAGCTTGGGTATGGGCTGCTCAATGCCAAGCCAGACCTTGCATCCAATCTCCCCCCCCAACTGTGCATTGGGATGGGCATCTTAATGTAAAAAAAAAAAAACTGGAAATTCACTAAAAAATAAAGATCACAGGGATGTTATAGTCAGGTTCAGATTTTGCCCTAAGGTAGCTTTAACTCGTGAGCTCACCATGCACTGCTAATTACCCCAGATGCTAAATCACTCATGGAATCTTGTATGACATTTACAAAAAAAACATTGATGAGAAAACTGTGCATAGTGACAAACTGACCAAACAGGATAAGCAAGAGAGGCTGTGGCACTAAAACAGACCTTTAAGGGCAGAAGCAACAGGCAGTGGCAGTAAAACCATGCATGCCTACAACAAGACCTGCTGGCAAACCCCCACATGCAGTCAACCTCACACATGCATGGCCAAAGGCCATACGTGTCAGGGAGTTGGCCACAGGGCAGGCACTGTGGCTAACCCCCAGAGGCAGCCAAACTTTGAGGTGGCATGCAGCACCCATCCCTGGGCTGATTTTGGCCTGGGAACCCCATCCCCAGGGTCTGCCACATTTTTATAGTGGAGGTGGCCCCCCTCCATGGGACATATTTCAGCCCCAGGGCCCCCATCTCCTGGGGCCCAACCTTATTGGAAATGGGAAGGGGGCAGGCAGACCCCTCCCTGGGCCGCATTCTGGCCTCAGGAACTCCATTCTGACCATATTTAGAAGTGTGAGGATGCCACATTTAAAAAATTTAAAATGACAACATAAAAATAAGTACCAAATTATTTAACTAAAAATCATTCCTCAATCAAAATTTCAAAACCACTTAACATTAGATTAATAATTCAAATGGAACAAATTATTAAAATAATACGTGCAGCAATAAAATTATACATACTTAATTATAACTTAATTAATTACATAGAAATATCAATCAATATAAACAGTTAGTAGTTGTATATCTTCCCACTTTATTCCCTCAAAAAAAAAAAATGGTATTAAAACATAAATGCACAATAAATGTATTGAACTTAAACTACACATTAAAAGATATAAAAACATTACAAAATGTTTTACAAACATTAAAAATTTAGTAATTCACATAATGAAAAGCCACATAATATTTATTAAACCTAAAATGAAGGTAATAATGATAATCTAAAAACTTTTTATTTTAAATACTGTCTCACTCTTTTTCACCTACAAACTTGCTACTAAAATATATCTTACTATTACTAATAATAACATGAAGATATATGTCAAAATTAACAATTGAAGCTAAAGAATATGACAGTTAAACAATTTACATAATTAACAATCAATTAATATGCAATTAAAAACTACCATTACATTTTCATTATATATAACTTAATTAACTTCCCATCCTATTCCCTTACAAACCCAACAATTTGCTACTACACAAGAAATGTCTATAAATTTAAAAAGTAAATTAAAAAAGCATTTAAAATTAAAACTATATTAAAAGAATAATAACAATTATACTAGCACTACTAACTCCTAAAAATTATATATTAAGTAAAACACTTAAAATACAATATTTTACAGCTGCATAGAGAAAATGATATTAAACACAACGTTATTGTTGAAAACAATATTTTACACCAAAAACAATATTCTTCATAATTATATTTTGTACCAGGTTTTTCTGGTAGTAACACTATTTTTTCATGATATTTATATCCCACTCTATTTACAACTCTGTATTTTGTTTAAACACTCTTTCGTTCTACTTAGTGCACCACATACATTTATCACCCAGAATATGGTTTCGTCAAGTGGGTTGACATTTTTGGATGTTGTTGTGTAAAGTGTCCCATTTTTTCTGCAGTGTTCTGCTCTGCTGGCTTTATGGAGGAATGTTCCGTGTCTTAACACCTTATTTTGTGTGGCACATTTTGCGTGATTTATTAGCCTAGGATCACACAGGATAGTGGGTTCATATTTCTGAGAACATCTAAAGAAAGATAATTAGGATCAGGTCACCTTGTTTTTGTGAATGTAGTTCATGCTGCTGGATAGCATAATTGTCCAATTGCACTATATTGACAGAATTGACCTAGGTGTTTAATGGCTGGTTGTTGTTGATTTATCCCTTTTCTTTGTGTCAGTTATGCCATTTTCTTCATCAGCATTTTCAGTGCAGATGGAAATCAGAAAATAGCCATAATCTGCTAAAATGCTTTTTTCTAGAATGAGAAAAACTACTGTGCATGAAATTGTGAAATTTTTTGTCCAAGTTTGCTTTCTTTCAGAAATTGAGAGAGTGAAAAAAAAATTACAGTTTTATAAGTGATGTTCAATATTTCTAGTTTGTGTGGTTCCAAATCACTTGCAAATAGTTTATGAGAGAGGTATGAAACTCAAGAGTGACCCCAGAAACCTATACATTTCTGAAAACAAGACACACTTCTGAATTCTGTAGGGTGAATTTTTGTAAATCATTCAAGGCTTTCCTTGTGTGATTTATTGCATACTAGATGATGCTAGTATTCAAACAAAAGAGGATGACATAGCCTTTAAATTGAAACTCACAAGAAACAAAGGTTAAACGATTCCCACATCCCACAACAGAGGATTTACCTCTATATCTACAGCACACTGTGAAAAGGAGGTTTTGGATTTTACAGGAAAAGAAATTTGGTTGTTCAATAGTGCAGAGCCAGTGCAATTCACTGTAAAACTTAATGTATTGTAATCTCACACTCCTTAATTTAGGCTTAATTATGAAGCTCTGGAGTACACTTGAAAGGAAGAAAACAGGATAACAAAACAATTTTGGTGAATCCGCTGTCTGGTTGCGTAGAAACACTGTTTTGTTCTACCAGACTTCTGTCTCTGGGTTTACGGTGGGAACACTGGCTACCCCAAACTATATTTTAGTGTTAGAGATGGGAGGACACTGGCATTGCCATAGGGTACTCCTCCCCACACACACACCCAGCTGTCAGAGTCCGAGTTTAGTGTAGCTGAAGATTTGATCATCTTGAACATTTCTCAAAGTGGGGCCCTGCCATAGGAGCTTGTGTCCAATTGGTTAGGATGTTCCAAGGGCCATTTATACCCACCAGCTAGTGCCAGGCTTAAATGTGGCACCCCAGGTGTCCACTTATGTACTCTTCTAACATGAGTAAAAACAGAAGAGGAGGCCTGGACCCTCTCTCTTGTGACCTGAGAGGAGCCCTGAAGGACTGGCCCTGCTCTCTCTTGTACCTGTTACAAAGAGGTGAAGTCAAAGGACCATAAGATTGATATCCTCTTCAAGCTACATAGATATAACAAGCTGCAGGAGGCTTTTCCTGCAACAGTCCAACTGACCAGTGGCATTTGGATCTGGACTGGTCCTGCTGTTGGCCTCTATCTGACACCCTGTGAGTCTCTAAGTGCCTCACCAGAGGCCATGGAGGTGTTAGAAGTGTACTCCTATGGTGAATTGGGAATAAAAGGCAAAAGAAAAAAGGTAAAATTTTGGATCAGGATGATTCTGGTTTGTGTGGCCGACTAGCACTTTGTTCTGGTCAGCGTCATATTGCAACTAGGTCATGGTCTAATAGCACCAATTAACTATCATTGGTGCTTTATACTTCTTTGTGCTATTCTTACTTTACTCTATTTGTATAGTTCCATGTTTTTGACTTCTTTACTGTTTTGATACAGAATAAGTAGTTCACACATTGCCCTAAGATAAGCCTTTGTGCTCTGTGCCATAGCTACCAGGGATCAAACTCAGGTTAATTTAGTGACTTTGATGAGTCACCACGACAAGGATGTCAATTATTACTGTAGGGTGGTAGTTACCCCTTTCATCTAATCCTCCAGTTAATTACAAACGTTTCTTTATTTTGCCATGAAAAGTGTGTTGACTTTAAGTTCTTACACAACAGCACAAATCTGGGAAGAGACCCATTGCATACTTTTCAGCAATAGTAGATGTAGCAGTAGTGCTGCTGCTTTGCCTAGATGTCTAAAGAACATTGTAGCTAGTGGGTCACTTGTGTTTCGGTTCATGGAGAGCCTGTCAACGATACAACCTGAACTGCTAGGACAGGCTCTCCATGAACCGGAACACAAGTGACCCACTAGCTACAATGTTCTTTAGACATCTAGGCAAAGCAGCAGCACTACTGCCCTTAGTTGGGACTCAGCCATGTGCAAATCAGTCTTGGTGCTGCTCAAAAGTCCCAACTAAGGGCCTGATTAAGAGAACAGTGGACCTGGGACTGCTTTACCCGCAATGGCAGTCCGACCTCCACCTCCTCAGCAGTTCGAATGCCAGATTATGAAGATGGCTATAGGAAAAGCTGTAATCAATTGCGGCGGTGCCGACACCGGCACCACAGTGCTGATCAGTGACCCCAGGTGATTTTTGCCCATTGGGCAGTATGGCTTGTGGCACATGTTGTGCCCCCCATGCCTGCGCTCTCAATCCACAACATTGTGCATGGCACCAGTGCGCCCAACGTGAATCTGGCGTTGCATTGCGGTGGCATGTACTTATAGCTCACTTTATGAGCCAAAGTATGTTGCTGCAGGGCCTCTGTCGCAGGCACACTGCAGGCCCAGCAATTGGTTTGACCCTGAACTCAAAATCAGTCCGAGGGTAGGTGAAATTGGCAGAGTTTCATTTCACCAAATTCAGTGGAATTACATTAAAAGTACATGGAATTGTGTGGAATTCTGTGAAGGGGTAGAGTAGGCACCACAATGTGCAGTGCATATCCCTTGGTGCCCTTACATACTTATGTAAAGGCACTAAGGGGTAAGCAGTGCGCTCCAGTGCAGTGCATACCACTTGCTGCCCTTATATAGGTATGTGAAGGCACCAAGGGGCATTGACTCCAATACATAGCCCTCAGTGCTGTTACATAGGTATGTAAGGACATCTAGGGTTATTCATTCCAGTGCATACCACTCAGCGTTCATACATACTTAAGTAAGGGTGCCAAAGGGGTATACACTGCATGGCAGTGGTTTCAGCAAGGTTGGAAGAGGGAGAAGTCCCTCTTTGTTTAAAAATTACTGCAGATTAAAGTTATTCTGCAGTGGGTTTAAAACATAAAAGGACTGCTCCCTCTTCCAGTCCTGTTTAAAACTATTATAGTGCTGATTTAATTCTGCCGGTGGAACTGCAAAATGAATTGGTAATGAGTTACTAAATCACTTAAATTCTGCTGGTGGAATTCAAAATTCCACGCACCCCTACTAATTACCAGTGACTGAAATTAATTCAAGCATTTCATTTATCACTTTTTTTGTATAATTCCAAGTGGGACAGGTACCCACTGACATGGGTTATGTGGAAAGTGTGCGACTGGAACCAAGCAATACCAGACTGATGAGCCCTAACAAGGGTAAAACTGGTAGTAGGCTGCTTATGTTCCGGTTCAGGCAGGATCTAGCCTACTGATTTTCATGTGGCTAGGCCCAAACTGAGGTTTCATGGTGTGCAAAATAAAGGTAGACCGAGAGGCAGCCCTGAATAATTACCAGTTTCTGAAATTAATTTAAGAATTCCATCCATTGCTTTTTTGTATATTTCAATGTGATCCCATAAGTGAGATGGGTATGCCCAAATTTAGGTCTTGGGCACACTATGCCACTGGAAACAAGCTAAACCTGACTGATGGACTGGAATGTGGCCCAAATAATTACCAATGACCATTTTGGCAATAGTACAAAGAAAGATAGTTGTGATGGGGTATACACTTATTGTGTTGGTTCTGCATTGAGTTAAGACACTTCTAACTCGTACACACACTCAGCATCTCACAAGTAGCTGCTTGACTTAATATGAATAGATTATATTGGTGGTACAGAATATTTCATTTTAACGTTAGAATACCCTGAATCCAGACACACTCTTGTATTTACCAAAAAAGGAAGCAAAGAAAGATGGTCATGAAATTGATGACTTTAAGCATGATGGCAGTAATGTAACTGAATTATGCACCAGGAAAAGAACAAAAAGTCAAGATGTACCACCTAGGTGGGTGATTTTATTTCATTTGTGTATGGTTCTTGACTGAGAAGCTATAATGGAATTCTTACAGCAGGTTATGCAGCGTGCACATTAACATATGCTTTGGAAGTAAGGCTCATTGCCATTAGAAAAGCAGGTTGTGTGACCAATGAATTGTGTGTTACAATCTACAGAGATAGCCAGTATTGTTTGGCTTTTCCGATGATTTTTGCCAATTGTGGTCCTAGTGGGGTTTCATGACATCCATTGGCACTTCAGTAAAAGTGGCCCATGAACTTTAGATTTACTGGAAGCTTTAAAGTTTCCACAGGAAATTGGTGTTGTGAAAAGTGTCACACACAAGAGTAGAGATGACGTAGCTGTCTCATTCCATAACTTTATACTGTAGATTAAGTTTCAAAATGCTGTGTTCTTGTGATTAGAACTTAATGAGATGTTTGAATCAGACGTGGAAAATGACTTTATGTAAATGTCACATAAACTTTATTTGACTGTCAGATCAAACACTGGAGGAGATTCTTAGGTATTGGCAAAGTGAGGCTTCAGGGGATGAAAAAACTCTTAAGAAAATGTGGGATCTACTCAAAATAAAGATGATTTGTGGAGGTTAACTGAGAGACTTGTGTTGCCATATTAAATGCTATGCACATGGGAAGAAACATGCACGGAGATACACATAGAAGACATGATAGAATGATAGGTACATTCAAGAACTATTGGTTTAATCAACATTTTAGAATTGCTGCTGAGAATTTATGTCAATCTGTCAGCAGTTAGAGGAAGGGAGTAGGATTAATGTGGTCATGAGTCATCTGGTAAAATCAGGAAGTCCATTCACAAAACTACAAACGCATTTTATAGACATGGCTTTATCAATCACCTTAGATACACCTTAGTGTCATTTGTTTGTGTTTAAGATACATAAACGCATTTCATTCAAGGTGGTATGGTGCACTCACTATAGCCAAAATCTTACTAAGGAAGTTAATGCCTAGATTTGGCCTGCCAGGTTCGGAATCAGATAGGGGAACTCATTTTAAAAATCAGGGGTAGGGGCACACATACAAGCCCTGTGCCCTGCCAGTGCATCACTTTTTTTGACGCACTGGCAGTGCATAGTGCAGACCCATATCTACAAGGCCACACAAAGCCACTTTGTGTAGCTTTACATGGCCTTGTAGACATCATGTAAGCCAATGCAGCGCAAGTCGCTGTGTTGCCTTACACTGCGTCAGGGAGGCATACCATGGGAGTTGCGGTGAGTGTTTCCACACAACACCCATGGCTTTTGATGCATTTCCAGATTTACAGTAATCTGTAAACCTGGAAATGCATCAAAACTATATACCTCACCAGGGCAGGCGTAACAAGGAGAAATATTGTTATTCTGCAGCATACATAGCAAGAGGAAAATGCATCTTTGGACTGTTTTTGTGCAGGAAGGTGGCCCATGGTGCAAGGGAGCAATATGTTGAGAGCCCTGGGTATGGAACTGAAAATAGAATAATTGTTAGATGGTAGTTTCCATCCAAAAGCAGTACGTGTAGTGAAGAGAGCAGACAGACGATGAAAACAAAATTGACTAAAATGTGCTATTCAACATAATTGGAATGGCTAGATGCTCTCCCTCTAGTTTCACTCAGCATGAAAAGTACCAAAAATAAAGGCACAGAATTAACACCACACAATGTGCTAATGGGAACAAGCATGAGGATTCCTGGTATTCTTTCAGTTGTAAATATTATTGATTACCAGGTTCTGGATTACTACAAATGTTTGGATGATTGTACTCTCTATCACCCACCAGGTGAAACTAAGCATACCTTTGGCAAGTAATGATCTCTGCCATGACCTAGAACCTGGAGACTCTATTGTGGTGAAGAAGTATGTGCTCAAGACCTGCCTGCAACCTTGGTGGAAGGGGCTTTCTGAAGGCATACTGGTGATGAATACCGCTTTGAAGTGTGGATGTTTGCTGTCTTGGATTTATACATATCACATAGGATGAGTATGGATGGCAGATAAAGAAGCAATGAAACAATCTGCTGATTCACAGCGCAAAGTTCAAGTTTGCTGCATGGATCCAGAGGAGGAAAAAAGAGAAAAACAAGAACAAGAAGAAGAAAAGAAAAAAATCAAACTCTAAAAACCCAAAATGCAAAACAAAGGGCCTCATTATGGGCCATATGTACGAACACATTTTCCCATAGACACAGAATGGGCAAAACTGTTTGGTACATCTGGCCCTATGCATTTGGTGGTCTTTTGGGAAGACTGCCACGGTGGCAGCCCCCAAAAGACTGCCATGTTGGTGGTAATCCGACCACCATATTAAGAGTTAACAAAAAAACAGCCAAATTCGAAACCGTCAGGACACTGGAGGACAGAAAAGAGGCGGTCCCACCACTAGCAACGCCAGCCCAACAAAATTCCACCCACCACATTACGATCCACAAATCACCACAGCGGTTCTTCTATGGCGGAAAACCATTGGAGGTCCGAACCACTGCGGTTTCAACTCACTTCTGTCAGAACACAACACCACATTGGATAGTTTGAATATCCCACACTTGACATGCATCCACACACCAGGCTCACGTACTCACTGCACTATATAACACACCCATAGACAACCCACAATCCTTTGCATCCAGAACGCCATACATATACACAGAGAAGCCTAAAAGATTAGAAATTGTACTAGTACACTACAGGCACACATACACATTTCACACACCACACACCCCTCATCAGGGAAAAAATCACAAGCACACTCAAGCACACTCAATCGGTTACAACCGTCTCCCACTCACTTTGCATCACCCACAGCTCACCAATTAGCAAACACTGCACCCTTACACTCACAGCATCCCCACACAACCACAGCCATGTCCCCACAAAAAAAACACATTTCACTGATGACGAGTTGAGGGTCACCACCACCCCCAGGATCTCTGACAGCGCACCTGAGATACTTGCAGACGCTAAAGCAACATTTACTGATCAGGCCACCAAACCAATCCTACACACAGACAGTACCACAGCAGACCCTCAGACATCCACTCCAGTCACCACACCTGCAGACATCACAAACACTGACACACCTACAAGCAGCATATCCACCATACCTGCAGTCACCACCCCAACAGACAGTCACCCACCCACCATGGCATCCCCCAGCACCTCCACCTACCTCATCCGAAGACAAATAAATGCCTGCACTCATCCACCCAACAGACAGCCACCACCCACAAGCATACCTCACACAAACATTCACCCAAGACATTCACAACAACACCTCAGACAACCACTTCCTTTCCCTCCACACCCAAACCATTTTACCATGAATGTCCATGTGTGTCAAAGAAAGCTTTCTTCTCAGAGTTTGCCCTTTTCCCTACTCCTCTCCTACCCTGTGATACTCCTAAATGTTCGGTGTCCCCACTACCCACCTGCAAGTACCTATGCCCCATCCCCAACAAGAGTCAACCCCTCCCAAGAGTACCCAACCCTTCCCTAGCCCTCGACCTAGGCTCCCCCTCCCAAGTCCAAACCCAAAGCTCCCCCTCCCAATCCAAAGCGCAAACCCCCTCCTCCGGCCACCCCGATCCCTGAGGTGACTGCCTGATCCCTTGATGGCCCTACATGTGGAGGTTACATGGCAGCCAGGAGTCAAGTTGTGAGCACACACATGTGCTTTGTGTGCATGTTGCACAATCATTTGTTTGACTGGCCTCTGGCCTTGTACATTTTAACTATATTTATACTATCATTATATATTTGGACCAACCTGTTGTTGGTTTCAATGTCACATCTTTGTCCTGCATTTCTTTCCTTAGGGCAGTATTGGTTTTGGCTGACATTGTTTGTGTGTGAGCATTTTTGTGTCAGTGGTGGTTGTGCTACCTGTTATGTTTGGGCAGCATGTGGGTTGTGTGCAGACCATTTGTCCCCCAGTGATGGGCATGTGTATATTGGGGACATATTGTTGTGATGGTATTGAGTGGTGTTTGTGTTGACATGTGTTAGTTGCATTGTTGTGTGCATTTGTGTACTTGGACTGTGTGCTTGAGTGTGTGGAGAATGGTATGTCAGATACGTTGTGTTTGCAGGGTATGTTGTAAGCTGCATTGTATGGTTGTGTGATTGTGTATGTTTGCTCCCTGGTCGTGGTGCTTAGTATTGTATGTAAGATTTGTGAAGAAGTAGTGTCTATATTGGGTGATTGCCAATGCTTTGTTGGTGTTGCGATTGTGGTGTAGTTGTGTCCTTTGGTGGTGTTGTGTGTTGTTGTGTGTGACAGTGCTGGTGTTGTGTATCTGGGTATTGGTGTGTGTTTATGACGTGTGTGTGTGTGTTTGCGTGTGTATGGGTGTGTGATGGCCATAGTGTGTGTTCTATATATGTGCGGGTGTGTATGTGACTGAGTGTGAGTGTGCTTGTCAGATTGAGGTTACATGTGTAAGTCGTCCTCGCCACCCGTTTCCGATTTGTATATTGTGTGTGTGTAAGTACTTTGAAATTTTACAACAGTGACGGGTAAGTGTCTGTACTCATGGTTGCTGTCGTCTTCGCTGGGTCAGAAGATGATGGGCGAGCAGGAGCAGCAGGAAGACGTTTAGTTCTGGTTCCAAGGAAGCGCTGGTCAAGTCTGGGTTCCTGAAAGTGAGTGTCTCCTTTTATACAGTTGGTTTCCACCTGGGTTTCCGTGGTGGTGGGACTGCAGCAGAAACCTTAGTGATGTGCAACCTCGTAATCTGTCTGACGGAAACATGGTCTCCTCTGACCTGCAGGTGGCTACCTTCATCTGTGGCGGCCTGACAGCAGTGGGGTGCCGGCAGTGCTTTGGCTGTATTCTGTTGGGAATACTGCCATGGTCATAATTTGGCAGTCTTCTCTGCCAGCCTGTTGACGGTACGACCACCAACATGGCGGTCCTCAGACCGCCAAACTCATAATGAGGCCCTAAGTGTCCTAGTTGCAAGTTGTGCAAATCAATAAACAAATGAAAAAGAACACGAGGCAAGTGAAGCATACGAATCATGATGAAAGCTTGGCACAAGCTGAATGGGCTGTGGGTGAGAGAGAAAGAACGAGTGTAGCAAATGTTCAACAACATACACATTAAATAAATCAGCTGAAGCAGTGACAGATCTAAATTACATACAGTCTGGAAAATCTGTATTCACAAGATCAACAACAGTAAGCATGCCAACAAAACGTGCACAGCTCCTGAATAGGCATATCTGACAAAGATTACACCAGAAAAAAGAGGCATTGAACTGAAAGATCAATTTCTGTTTGAAGGACCTCTGCAATTATAATTATATAGTTGAGAGCAATTTTTTATGTTGGGGAAAACCTTAGATTTAAAGGTATTTATCACATTTGTGGTAAAACTGCTGATTTTAACATTCCGAGTAACTAGGGTGGTTCTTGTTACTTAGCATTAATTTTCCCTAAAATCTTTCATGTAAATTAGTTGAATGAAATTAGTGAAGTGATTTATAAAAGAATGAAACATGAGTTTGGTCAAGTGCTTATGGATATGTTTGGTGTATTATTCCTCCTATTGGTGTGGCATTGAATGATGTGAAGATTATAATGATGTCCACTTTAGTGAAACAAGTTGCAAATATACAGTAGGTGCATTAACTAAAATTTTTGAATAGATGATTGCCATTTGTGCAATGGGGTTTCAAAACTGTCTAGTTATGGATATGCTTTTGGTTAAAAAAGTGTGCCATATAACTAAGGTTCAGCAGTGTTACTCTTTTATTGTTGATAATAACAGAGACACTAATTAATATATTGATTATATAACTAACATTACAGAAGAGGTTCATTATTTGAGAGAAACCAGTGTTTGGGAAACAGTTGATGTTTGGTTTAGTAAAATAGGTGAGGATTTGGTAAGGTAGGTGAATGGTTTATATGTTTTGATGGTGGTATGCTAAAGACAATTCTAATCCCATTAATAATGATTATATCAAGCATAATGGGCCCAGTAATAATATTAAAACTTTTGGACGTTCTTTGGTTAAGGGGAGATTTAAAATGTTGTTGTGACAAGAAAAAGATGACAGACAAAGAGGGATGGAGGAGATCGAACTTAATGACATCAAAGCAGAGCAGCTTGAAAAATTGAAGGCCTTGCAGTACATGAAATTGAAAGAACCAAGGATGATGACTGAAGTATTATAGTGGTAGTATCAACATCAGAGTGGGAATTGTTTAAGCTTTTTTGAATAATAGTATAGTGCTTCATTAAATGTGGTTAAGTTAGCATAACTAGGGGCCTGATTTAGGGTTTGGTGGACTGGTTACTCCATCACAGTTGTGACGGATATCCCTTCAGCTGAATCAAGATTCCTATAGGATAGAATGGGATCGTAATACAGAGGATGGGATATAATTTTTGTGATGGAGTAACCCCAATTCCCAAACTCTAAGTCGGGCCTTAGTCTTAACCAGGTTGCATTGCCATCATTTCACATTTGCAGAAAAAGTGCACTTTATTTATATGAATGAGCATTCTCCGTGTGCATGTGCTTCTCTGTGTGCTTTTCCATTTTAACAAATCAGCAAAATAGAAGCCTTGTTTGTGTCATCAATTACTGTGCAAAATATAATTTTATTATTTATGTGTTTCTTCAAGGAATCTATGCTCAGGATGTTCCTGTCTTTGTAGCATTCAAAGTCCTTTACTTGAGTCTTTCCTAGGGACCATTCTTTAGGTGAGCTGTCTATTATATTTCTGTACTATGTATATAAATGTCCTGTCATCTCCTTCATTTTATATGCACACCTCTTTATTAACATGTAGCGAAGTAGGAGTTTATTAGATATATCGTATTTGATATCCCTTGTGTATTTGAAATGTGGCTGATTTGCATGAATGTATCTTTATTAATTCAGTTCTACTAGCTCATGTCAGACCATACACAGGCCCTCATTATGGCTTCGGCGGTCTTTGTGAAACACCGCCGAAGCTGATGCAGCCAGTGCTGGTGGTAAGCTGGCCGCCCTTTTAGGAGTTTTCCGCTGAGCCAGTGGGTGAAAACAATGTTTCCGCTCGCTGGCCCAGTGGAAACCTCACCACAACATTGATGCCGGCTCGTAATTGAGCACCGGCAATGTTGTGGTGCATTGGGTGCGACAGCACTCATCGTGCATTTCACTGCCCTTAATTCAGGCAGTGAACTGCGTGATGGGGCTGTCCATGGGGCCCCCATCACCCTCTTTCTGCAGGCCTTTGCATGGCAGTGAGACCGCCATGCAAAGGCTGGCAGAAAGGGGACTCTTAATCTGCAGGGTAGCACTGCCCTGGCAGACTGCGAATGCCGAGACCACCAGGCTGTCAACAGGTGGCAACCTGCTGGTGTTGGTGGTCGGACTGTGGCCCATGTGCCACGGTCATAATAGGTCGGTTGGACCGCCCTGTCTGCGGCGGTCCAACCGCCATTGCAAATGTGGCAGTTTTGAGACCATCACACTCATAATGAGGGTCTCAGTGTGTGGTTTCTTTGCCTAAAACCCTATAAAAGAGCATGTTTTGGAGATATATGTCAGAGCCTTTTAGACTTCCTCTGAGAACAGGCTCTATGTATATAGATTTATACTTAGACTTTTCTTGCTTTGCTAACTGAGCAGCACCTCACTAATATGTCACTTGATTGATGCTTAGTTATTTTGGTGCTCTCTTTGGAGGCAGACTCTATATCAATCCTTTTGCTCAATTATATGTTGATTCTGACTGCTACTTACTTTAGAGATTGGCCTTATATTAATTCTCTTGCATTATTTGATTTTGATATATTTTATTTGCAGGTATGCCTCTATTTAACTAATGACTTGTTGGCTCTGTAATAATCATAATTGTGAATACATCCTTGTGGTTTTGACTTGCATTCTTGTCTGACAGCCATTTTATTTAACAACATTGTTATTATGAAGACTCAGACAGTCCCTGTCCTACGTCTAGGCCCTCTTCGCTTTAATTAGAGTGTCAACACCACCATATTCATTTTTATTACACTTTCACAGGCTGTTGAAAGGACTTCATGCTCCCCACCTCCAGGGGGATAGAAAGACTGCATAGGGCCCAGGTTTGCAAAAATAGTAGAATGCCAGGACAGGCCACCCCGCCATCTGACTCATTTATTTTTGCAATCATTTTCCCTGCGGTAGTGAGTTTTCTCCTTCCCATTTCAGGCAGGCTGAGATTAAAGCAGTCAAATCTGCCCCTATCGATGCTAAATGTGCAGGAGGACTATCTGGAGACAGGGTTTAGGGGGTTGCCTTACAGCAGGAAATGCTGGGCCTAACCCTAAATCATCGTTTTTAAATTTTTCTACTGGTGATTTCGTTGTCTTTATGCACTGTGAGTGGGAAGATTGGCCTCACGATAAATCAAGTTTTGGATCGTCTAGTTAGCTTTCTTTTTTTACTGGGTGTGCAGATTGGCAAAAAATGTGTGTGAAACCCATGTAACAGTGGTGTGCAGTGTTAGCCAATGCTGAAGGGACACACCTTCCATGATAATATCCCTGGTGGTGCTGAGCAGATTCCTGCTCACATGTCGCCGTCTGTTATTATCCCTGAGCAGTAATCTGTTAGAGAGCAATTAGTAAGGGTTGAATCTCCCATTTCCAACAGTACATCTCTCTTTCAGATCAGTGCTCATGGTTAAACTGTGCTCCAAGCACCAATTACATTGAAATGTGTCCGATGCTTTAGGCTCCAATTGCTTTCTATTTTACATTGAGTGACGCCTGAACACATGGCATGCTGAGCCTCAGTGAAACTAAAAAATACGTTGGGCTCCTAAGCAAGCGGTTCAAACACCAGAAGTATTCCATAACATGGGTGCTATGATGCGACCTCTATGCCCTCTGTAGGTAGAGTGGGCAGTATGGAGGTCACTTTTTCGACAGTAGAGGCGTTGATTTGCACTCTCCCTTCCCTAACATCTCCAAACTAGTGACAAAATAAAAACTTGTTACTCCCCGAGTGTTATGTAATTATCTTTGGCCCCTCCATGTAACCCAACACCACCCAGTACAAATGTTCTTGCTGTCTGTAAAATTCTCTGCTGTCCATTCACTCTATGCCCATTGATATAATTACATCAATAACATATAAGAAATAAATAAATAAAAATATGTTAAACTAACAGAAATTCTATTGTGTGCCCTGGTTATTTTTTCTGTCCAAGGCTCTAAAGTGTCCCCAATTAATGCACTTAGAAAGACATCAAATTAGTGAAAGAATTTAGGATGGACTAGAGCTGAGAAGTGGCTGAAATTACATATGCGGGGACTATACATTATATCCTTATTGGATACAGAAACATTGTTTGACCATAACGTCATAAACTGCTGTTGCCTTTCAATCTGTAGCACAGAGGCGCATATTTAAAAGTCAAATTATTGTGGGTACTCTAGAGTAAGTTCCTCAAAGAATCTTCTAATACACATTCACCTACCATGTGTAGAACATTGGCAGCTGAACTGTGTTGTTAGCAGACTATAAGATTCAGAAAACAGTCTGATGGAGTATTTCGAGTTGTCACGTTTGAATATGAGTGATAAATAACTATTATTTCCTTTTTCATTCAAGGAGCAAATTTTTTTTAAGTTCCACAACTTCCTACTTGGCTTTAAAAAAGTCTTTTATTTTCTCTCAACTAAAATGATAAATCTTGGTTGTGAATAAGGAGGTTTCTGAGTTCATGAATTCATGGCACCTCTACAGAAATCAAATCACGTATGAAGTTGTCACGTGTGGATTTATTGAAAGCTTTGTGCATGGCTTCTATTAATAGGGCATGTCTGCCAGGCGCTATCCTGTACAATACGTAATTTTAATAGGCTCTACATCTTGTAAAACAATGATGCTGGCTCGTGTATCCATCTGTCGATGTTTTAAGCAAGGAAATGTGTCAACCAATCAAACAACTTTAATGGCAGGATTTCTGCAGCTGGTCATGTACGTTATGCAATATTACAGTCGATTAATCCCCTACTTACTGAGCTCATCTGAAAGAGCCATATAGTCGATGACTTGAGAAGTGAATGAAGGATGTACTGTCGCACAGATCAAGTCATCTGGCACCTGAGATCACATGCAGCACACTGCGTTCAGTCATGCACTGGTGGGGACAAGAAAGGGCCTCATTCACAAAGTTTATCGCGGTTGTAGGTGAAGTTTAGTTGCACATTTAGCTGACAGAAATTCACATATAGGCAGAATTAGAAGAAATGTGTGACCAGAAATTATGTTTAAAGCTGCCAGATTCCACTAGTTTTTGTCATTACTCACCGGAAGGCTTTCTTCGACACCTGTCTAGGAAATTGTTGGTAAACACCCATTTTCTGGGTCCTGTTACTCCTCCCAAATCCCCGCCCAGAATGCTACTACTTTAAACTCGCCTATTTTCCAGGTTGGGACATGTTCGTAAGGATGCTTATGAAGGAGTTACACCCTGGAAAAAAGCGGGTTTTTTAAAAGTTGCATTTTTGTCCATTTGCATCAAGTATAAGTATGTGGTTTATCGAACACACGCGGAGAGGAATACATTTATTGAATATACATGCACCGTGAAATTCATAATTTGCAAACATCACCTTAGAATATTCACTGCAAACCTGTGTATTGCTGACCATGTAGAAATGTATGCACCTCGCAGCCGCCTGTCAGTAATGGATAGAGTTGTACCAGTGTTTACTTTGAGCCAGCGGTAGCTCGTTTTTGGAACTGGCCATTATCTTTCTGCATCAGACAAGAGAAACACACATGGAGCAGGAGAAATACTGAAAACCCGCTCCAAAAGGAAAAAAAAGGAAACGCAGGAACCCCTAAGAGTGAGATAAACGGCCAGACAGTGCCTGGTTGTGGATTACAGGGGCAAAAGGTGAAATCAGACTACACATCCTTTGTATTTGGGACCTCTGATCAGGGCCGGCTTTAGCGCTGGTGGCACCCTGTGCGACAGTCTCTTTTTTTGTGCCCACCCACCCCATAACTACTGCCTCGGATTTCCTCACTACCTCCCAGCAAATGTGCTCCTCATCTCTTCATAGCCCCTTTCTCACATACATTAATTTGTTTTAAAGCACTTGTAAAGGCTGGCTTTACTAATCCCCTCAGATATCCCCATAAAAAATAGTTCTGTTCTTTGCAGCAGGCATATTAACCCTCTATGCTACTTTATGGGGAGTCAAAGCTGTTTCTAGACAAAACTCCCATCTCTCTCCCTAGCAGGAACAGGAATCACAAGAGATATCTTGACATTTTAATTGCTTCCTGAAGGCTGGACATACAAGGAACTTTTCAGCAAGTGATTTTAAATCACAAGTTTCCTAAGTTATTGCTAAACCCAGCACCCCACTGAGGTCAGCGCCTCCCAGTCCAAACCAGCACCCAGTGCATCTGCACCACTCATACCTCCATAAAGCCAGCCCTACCTCTGATCTTCGGTAGCGCTACCCACGGACTGCTGAGCAACAATTTGAGCACCAGCACTTTTTCTTTTACAAATTTTGTACTGAGTTGCATATTTTCTATGAATCAAGCCCATAATTTCCATCATAGACATTCACAGTTCTCATTCTCATAAAATAAGAATCCATACCCTTAAATTACTGATCCGTATATTAGTGATTTGAAAGCTAATCTGTTCCAGGGGTTCAGAAGAAGGTTTAGGCCTCCACATTTTTCTACCTGACTTTAGGCCTCAAGAGAAATGTACAACCTACTATTCTGTTTGTGAATAAAGCGATCAAGTGCCTCTGCTAGTTTTGAAGAAGAGATTCAACATTGATTCTGATGAAAAACTCATGAGCCTGCTGTGCTTTATTGACTCTTGATAGGATCATCCAGCAAAGCAATACAATCTTGTTACACAATTATTATTCATCAGGAATCACCTATTGCAATTGGATTACACCAATTCAAAATGCCTGGATTTTTTGCTTTTTGGATCACCTGGTTTTGAACTTTTTACTGTGGGTGAGTCTCACTACATGTGTCTTCCCCACAGTAATCACATGGCAAACACACTGCTTATTTGCTGCCAGTGTCCACCCTTTAAGACAAGTCTGCTGCGATGCAGCAAGGGTATGGGGCACTTGGATGTACGGGCTGCCCATGAAAGACCACTGTCGTGCACAGCTGGTAGCCGGATGCACAGGGGACTCTGCAGGGTTAGATTTTGACCTGGAGTAGTCCTTTTATTGGTAGAGTACGTTATCAGGAAAAATTGGTGAGATTTACTGTTTTGGCTGTAGTGACACTTTATTATACACATGGGGGAAAACTACCCTAGAGTGCAGTTTCTCTTCCCTGGCATACAGAGATCATGACGCATTGAACTGTGGTGTAACCTCTGCAAGTTCTAAAAAAATATCCAATATTGGTCATCCAGAATTCTCATATTTCTCTGGCTCAGCTCAAGGACCAGAGCCTGGCCTTTTGTTCCCTTGCTGAGTCAGGTTAAATACATTTCTTCCCAGCAGCAGAAACAAAGGCCTCCCCACACAAAGGGAGCAATTACCAGTGCTTTGCTCAGCATTTGAGGAAGAAAGGGGCGAGATAAAGGATCTCCACCAGTCAATCAACTCTCCCACTGTACGTGGGATGGGCCTGCCCAAGTCTACTGAATAAAGGAGCCTAGACCTATGGAGTCAACACAGGAAGGTGCTGCACTTTGAAGATTTGAAGAGAAAATACTTGGCTGTGATGTCAGTGAGGGGTGGAGCTGAGGATCCCAGAGGACATGTGACTATTGACTTCTGGATGACACCATTTTGAACATGCTGCTCAGGAGTGTTGGGGCAGGGTTGGCAAGGTGATGTGGTACAGTGGGATTGGGCAGTGGGGCCTAGCTTCTGGAACCTTCCACTCTCCATTAAAAACTCTTGAACAAGGGAGAGACTCCCTTGCTTGGTGTTTTTCAGTGCTTTTCTGCTGGACCCTGGGCTTGCCAAAGGAAATTGGAAGAAGGAAGTATTTGATACTCAGAAAGGACTAGGAACTCTGACCAGTTGACACCAGGAGTGGTTGGTCTCCCTAATGGCCAGTGAGGCTGGCCCCTCTGCATCCCCTGAGGAGCAGTTGAGGGATAGCCCTGTACGTTTGCACCCAGAGACAAAGGCCAGGAGGAAGGCTGGAGCAGGGAGCTGCGAGAACCAACTCTGTGGATGGCACTGCTTTGGAGGTTAGGAGGTCTGCTGTAACTGTCCCTGGGGACTAGAGCTCACCAGCATGATTAAAATGAGCAAAATGAGATAGGATTTTCCAGTTCCGCCCAAAGGGATCTGAGTTATGTTATTTTGAAGATTGGTGACCTTTGACCTATTTTGTCCCCGAGCAGAACATGTGACTCTTTTCCAAAATTACTCCTGTGGTGGCCTCGGGCCTGATGGTCAGAGCATGGTTGTTTTTAAAATTTTGTTCTGAGGCAGGGGGTGTGCATGGGGCCATCTCAGCAGACTCCTCCTTGGCCCAGGGACCCAATCTCCCTGGCTATATTTGTAAAGGAGAGGGCTGGGACCCAATCCTAATACCCGAGAGCCAGAAAGCAAGGGAAGCACTGTCACACTCCCCCCAGTGGTGATGTGCCTGCTCCACTCTTCATGCCAATGCCTGTGGGCAAACGGGGCAGGCCAACACAATCTTAGGAGATTTTAAATAGAAGCTGCAGGCTCCCACAGCTACAAATGGAGGTGTGGGTCATGCTGGAGACAGCAGGGCACCAAGGTGTGCTTCCTCAGCTGCCTCCTAGGATGAAGTGTATAGGTATGCCCAGTTGCGACCAGGCACCCCCCTCATTAAAAAAGAAAATGAAAGAAACCAAGGAAAAGCCACACAAGGCCATGTAGCAAAGAACAAAGGCAGCAGCTCACCCCTGCATAGCAAGAGAGCTGCTTATTACATTCCAGGCCGGATCAACCCATAATGCCCTGCGGGGCCTTCTCATTCACATATTTTTCTATTTGTGGTGGCCCCAGGATAGCAGGAACACCACCAACAGAAGAAAAGAAGCATAGTAGGGGCTGCAGGAGCACTACAGCTCCTCCAAGAGAGTTTTTGAAAATGATTTAGTCTATATTTGCAGGGTAAT
This sequence comes from Pleurodeles waltl, assembly GCF_031143425.1. Classification (NCBI taxonomy): domain Eukaryota; kingdom Metazoa; phylum Chordata; class Amphibia; order Caudata; family Salamandridae; genus Pleurodeles; species Pleurodeles waltl. The sequence goes on from NC_090440.1 coordinate 1,103,459,459, forward strand.
AGAATCCAGGACCCCACTGAAATGTTTACCAATATTTTAAAGTACTCCCAAGACTGGAGCTTCTGCTCTGCATCTGGGAGTGCAGCTCCCTATAGAGGTTTATTCTATGGTTACGTTTATTGTGGCCTCAAGATGTTAAAAACCCCATACATGATCTATAGCACTGTTGGACTTTTGCTTATGCAGGGTCATCCCCAGTCTTTTTTGCCTCCTGCCTCCTATTTATTTCTGACCTGTTGGCTTTTCAACTCTGAGCACTTTACCACTGCTAACCCGTGCTAAAGTGCATATGCTCTCCGTGTAAATTGTATGTAATTGGTTTATCCATGATTGGCCTATTTGATTTACTAGTAAGTCCCTAGTAAGGTGCACTAGAGGTGCCAGGGCCTGTAAATCAAATGCTACTAGTGGGCCTGCAGCACTGGTTGTGCCACCAACATAAGTAGCTCTGTAATCATGTCTCGGACCTGCCACTGCAGTGTCTGTGTGTGTATTTTTACACTGTAAATTCGACTTGGAAAGTGTACCCACTTGCCAGGCCTAAACCTTCCCTTTTCTTACATGTAAGGCACCCCTAAGGTAGGCCCTAGGTAGCCCCAAGGGGAGGGTGCAGTGTATGGATGAGGTAGGACATATAGTAATGTGATTTATATGTCCTGACAGTGAAATACGTCCAACTTCGTTTTTCACTGTTGCAAGGCCTGTCTCTCTCATAGGATAATATGGGGGCTACCTTTAAATATGATTAAAGTGTAGATTCCCCTAGAGAGTAGATGGACATGTGGAGTTTGGGGTCCCTGAACTCACAATTTAAAAATACATCTTTTCGTAAAGTTGATTTTAAGATTGTGCGTTTGAAAATGCCACTTTTAGAAAGTGAGCATTTTCTTACTTAAACCATTCTGTGACTCTGCCGTGTTTGTGGATTCCCTGTCTGGGTCAGTTTGACAGTTGGGTTGTTTTTCTCCTCACACTAGACAGTGACACAAAGGAGGCTGGGGTGTAACCTGCATTTCCTGATTAGCCATCTCTGCTAGGAGGGAGGGGTGGAGCGGTCACTCTCATCTGAAAGGACTGTGCCTGCCTCTGACAATGCCGGCTCCAACCCCCTGGTGTGTGTCTGAGGCCTTGCCTGGGCAAGACAGGATTTCACAAGTAGGTGTGAGTCCCCTTTGAAGAAAGGTGACTTCAAAGACTAAAATGGGTATAAGAAGGGCACCCAAATCTACAGACTTGAAAAACACTTCTGGAACCAAGAGGAACCTCTGCCTGGAGAAGAGCTGATAGCTGAGGAAGAAGTGCTGCCCTGCCTGTGACTGTGCTTTGTGGAGCTTTCCTGCAGTGCTGCTTCTGCCAGAGTAAGAGGGAAAAGACTGGACTTTGTGTGCCTTCCATCTTGTGAAGAAATCTCCAAGGGCTTGAGTTAGAGCTTGCCTCCTGTTGTTTGAAGTCTCAGGGACAGCAAAGACTTCTCTCTGCCAGCACCTGGAGTCTCTGGAGAGACTCCTGCTCTGACAAGTGGTGCCCTATCCAGTCCCTGGGCCCTTGAAAGGAAAGCTGGTGGAAATCCAAGGAAATCGACTTCGGACGACTCCGGACCACCGCCGCTGCTGAATCCGGTAACGGCACCTGCACCTGACGCCGTGACCTTCGCTGGAACGCGACGCTCTACGCAGGCCCGATGCCGCTGCAGCCCCGCTGAAGTCCACTACTCCGTGGAAGTCGCGCACCACGTCGTAACCGACGCCGCTCGAAGTGCACGGATTCAACGTTTTGCACAGACGCCGCGATCCCTGACTTCGCTCATCAGCTTGTTTTCACTCTTCACCAAAGGTACTGTACTTGAGGGTCTACACGACTCCGTGTTTGTGCAAACCTTCAAATAGTAACAAAGTGAAAACCCAATACAAGAAAGGATCCCACACCAGATTAGAAACATAGAAATAGAGTAGAGTTTCATATTTAAAGCAAGACCAAAACAACAAAAATCGAATTTGTAGAACTGGAGTTTCAAAGATTTAAGTGAAAATAACACAAAAAAGCACAAAATGCCAACTGTGGATATCTGGTCACACCATACAAGTCACAAGCTCAGGTCAACTGTGATGGAGCACAGGCCAGCTACAGCCAACCAATTAGAGGCCCTGAGCAACAATACCTTAAATGCTGGTTATGGAGCATTGCAAAGTCCCAGATCAAGGTTGCATCATGCAAGGTGATGCATTGGTTCTAGGGAGCTGCGAGGCTGTGATGCGAGGTCCTGCATCATCATCATCGAGGAGGCTGACGATGAGGGAAGCTTGTGGTGCAAAGCCGTGCATTGAAGATGGGTCGCACAGCCATGGTGATCCATTGTTTCTGAGAAGCTGCGAAGCTGTGATGCGAAATCCCGCATTATCATCATGTCTGCAGTCGATGAGAGGCTTGCAGTGTGAGAGCCTGCACCAGGGATGCATCGTGCACTGGCAGTTCAGATGAGGCTGCCTACTGTGAGGTCGATGCAGAGCCCTTGCGCTAGAAGGACCCTCATAGAAGAACTGCTGCATCAGTTGTGTTTGGGTTTTCGCTGCACTTTGAAGTAGATGTTTATCATCGGTTCTGATGGATCCACAGATGGGTTTCTGCCCGCATCCAAGGGTCCAAGACTGGGTGTCACCACGTGGCAGGGTAGGACTCACAGTTACAAAGTCCGGGTGCTCGTTTGCTCTTTGCGTCACTCTGGTGGTCCTGGATACAGGTTGCCGGTCCAGTCTTTCTCATTCAGGTAAGGGGGGCAGCAGTCCTTCAGGTTAGCAGTCCAGCAGAATGGTAATTCTTTTAGCAGCACAGCAGTCCTTCTTCTTGGCAGAGTCTTCCACAGATCCAGAAGTGTACTGAAGATGTGTTGTCTAAGGTCCAATGTTTATACCTGGTGCCTCCTTTGAAGTGGAATAAGTTTCTAGAGGTTTCCCTTTGAATTGCACAGGTTTGCTGCGTTCCCTGCCCTGTCTCTAGGCTAAACTACGGGGGGTATGCAATCCTTTGAGTGAATGCAGTACACAGCTTATTCAGTTGTATGCAGGGCTGTCCCTAACTCCATCATCCCTTCCTAATGGAGATGGCCCTTCCAGGCACACTGAAGCTCTCTATTGTGTGTGGCTGTCTAGAAGGAATACACAGAGACCAACTGCCAACTACACCCAGTCATGTCGCCCAGAGACAGGCTGCAGGCACTAAATGGCTAAAGCAGGGAAATGCCAACTTTCTAAAAGAAGCATTTTCAAAACTGTAACCAAAAAAACAGACTTCACCATAAAAAAGGATTTTTCATCACCATTGCAAATACATGAAAAAATGAACTGTTACCAGTACTCTTTTGGGAGTTACAGCTTATTAGATGTTGTAAGGTAACTCCAATGTTATCCTGTAGGAGAGGCAGGCCTTGTTATAGTGAAAAATGTATATAAAAGTTTCATGTCTATCAGAACTGTGGGCTGTTTAGGGCCTACCCTAGGGTTGACATATGTAATAACAAGGAAGGTTTGGACCTTTCAAAATGTTTATTTTGTCAGGTCGAAAAGTCAGCTGAGAACCACACACCTAGGCTGTAATGACAGGCATGAGACATGTTGAAGAAGGTTACTTAAGTGAGTGCCACTGAGAGAGCGTAGTTTAAATATTACCTATTCTAGATGTGAAATGCTTATATTTAACAATGCTGCACTAATAATAATATTCATTGAAACGTATTTTAAACGTGGAGAATATTTCACATGCATAAACTAATGTCGACTGTAAGCAATAATTGTTTGTATTATGATTAATTGAATATGTTAACACGTACGAAGACTGCATTTATTAGAATCCATAAGCCTTAAGTTAGCGTGAGTCGAAAACTGGCTGTGTAGATCTCATATTAAAGCGTATTTTTCTGTTTCTCCAGTGTACTGATTTGCAAAAGGTCATGAACCAGCAATTGTTCTTTTCTTCACTTATTTGCAACAATGCAAAATTTTCTCATCCGCATGCTAGTAGCTTTAGTATAAAAATTATGGACTTCGCAAAAAACATGGACACTTTCAAGGACATTAAATCGCGGAGAAGAGAACTCTTGACCCGAAGTGTGTGCCAGAAAATGAAGTAACCCCGGATGTGCCACTTACGAAAAACGTCAATTATAAAGACCAATTAGAAGCACAAGAAATATCATAGAATGACAAATGTATTACTTAATGTATAAATTGATAGGTTACAGATAGTGGGGTGTAGTGACTGACCAATAGGATTTTGGGGGAATGTATTTCGAAAAAGGGATAAAAACTCATAACACGAGGAACAAAAGGCATTAGGTAGGGAATGATATCGATTGCATCCAGAAACTCTGTCACTCTATTTGGTGATTTGAGACTTAGACAAAACCATCCTCGCCCATAGACTGCCCCATTACACTTTCTTCCTTATGAGGGAGGTGTCCCCTATCCTTAGCTTAGATAGACTGACGGCGATTTAACTGATGTCCTGAAGACGAAGACTGACCCTGTATGCTGACCTATTCCGAGGAGGGTAATTATACCGTTGCTAATGGAAATTCATTTATTTTGCCTTTCCTTTCTAGGTACCAACTGCTGTGTGTTTTGATTAGAGACCTTAGTTAGACGTTTTCCAAATTGATGTTCTAAATTGTTTTGCATGAAGCCCAACATGCTGATGCTAATTGTGGTTAGATGAGGCATTTCATCTTGACTGACGTAACTGACGTGACTGACATGGTGTTATGCTGAACTAAGACCTTTAGGAGGTTCTATGTATTTGATTTGTTATCTTCATATGATTATCTTGTATTTGTGATCTTTGCATTGATGGAAACTTACCATAGTCGCCGCTTTGTGATAATGTTCTTTGCTTCTTGGTTTTGAGATTAATACATTTGCTATTAGATTGTAATCAATAGGGAATAAAATTCACAAAACTTCAATAAGGTGTGGTTATTCATGACTGAAAGGTCATGGCTGCGTCGAAGAATTATTAATGTCTAAAGTGAAATATATTGTGGTGATATATGTTAACAATATTATTGACATATGATTTGATGTATTGATCAGTTGTCTCGTCTTATGGTGTCTCACCACTGGGTCCAAAGATTCATCGACCTAAAACGAGTCCTGATGTGTATAAAATTAACATAGACGGACGCGTTAACAGTTCTGGTAGCAGAGCGACGGTTTGGCCCTTGGGGGCCCTAGGACGGAGTTTCATTGTTTAATTTGTTTTTCTGTAATAATGCAATTTGGAGAAATGATGGGTTGCTAGGTTCGCCATGGCTTTCCCGGGATCTTGGAGCCTGCCTAAATGAGTTGGGAATGTTCTTGGCGCCATAGTATGTGTGGTTAGGGTCTTTGCGCTTACCTAAGCTCATGCATCTTGCAGGTGGTTGTGAAAATTTGCTTGTATTTAGGCCAAATTAAGTGTTGTTTAGCAGGAGTGGGCGTACTCCACAGTATGATAGTAGGGAAGTCGGCGTACTTCATGTGAATGTAGCGCTTATTGCTCAAAATTATCCACGTGGTTGGTTGTTGTGTACGGACCTGTTGAGGTCTAAGACTCTGGAGTATGATGATAAATGTGGTTTATGTTGTAATATGTGCGGTTTAATAGGTCAATCGGGCGTGGTTGACAAGTCGAGTTTGAGTTATGATGTATGTGTGAAACCTTCGATGGAGATTTGACAAATTCTAAAGTGCACTAGAAGGAGTCATTGACAAGTCGAGAGTAGGATTTGCAGGTCGAATTCTACTTGCGTATGTGGGAACCGAGAAGGAGAGAGTAGCGGCCGAGGCTTCAAGTGAAATCTCTGTAAAGTTCTGAAGCGAATGTATTACCCTTCCTGTAGTAAACCGACAGATTTGTGTTGTCATTTTAAGGTGCTCGCAATAATTCACATTAGTTTGTATGAGTTGTAAGGAGTCAGTGAAGAGCGGACGAGCCGCAAGACTTTGTCAGCTGCAGTATGTGTGAGTGTGACGTCAGTGGTGCCGCGCTGAGATAGGTCAGATTTCGAGAAGGGTCGCGCACGGATTGGTTGCTGTCCGTGAGAGGCAATAGGATGAGAAAGGGCAGGTGAAGAGCGTCCTGGGAACTAAGCCATTTTTGATTAAATACAAAATAAAGAATTGCAAAAATGAATTTTGTCAAGGCATTCAAAAGCGCTTTAAAAGGAGATGTATATATTGTTGCAACCGACGGGGAACCTACACCACCTGAGGGTACTCCAGCTTATACAGTTATGGAAGAAAAGGGTGTTGCACCTTGTTTATGGATGAAACAATGGCGCAAATTAACAGAGAAAGAGGGGTGTCTAGCGTTTCCAGAACATGGGACTTTTAATCCGAAGGTGCTAGAAAATTTGAGGTGGATGTTAAGTACGCAGAAACCACCTCCGAGACCGGCACAATATGAGGCTTTGGCAATCTGGGACTTGATGGCTATTAAACATAGACAAGAAAGGTTTCAGAGAAGAATGAAAAGGGCGGAAAAATCATATGCAGAAGCTAGATGGGATAATGAGAACAAAATGTGGAGATGGGGAATTGTAGATGGTTGAAGTTATTCCCAGCAATAATACAGGGAGAAGAGACACAGGGAAAGAAAGCCTCCTGCAAAACCGACAAAGATTCAGGCAAAACTAAAGAAAATAAAAGGTCCTGGGAAGAGGAAGATGATTCAGATAATGAGGAATTTATGGATAGGTTGTTACATGATCGTCAGCCACCGTATGCGGTGAGTGACAGTGCTCCAAGTACTAGCTTGGATCCTGGGAACCAGACGCAGCAGAAGGGAGTTACTGATACGGTACAGACTAGCGATACAACCTCAATACAGAATTGTGTCAGTGTACCCACAGCACCAGACTTGCCGATACAGTTGCAGCCTCCACCGCAGATAAAAAGAATTTACCCTGATGTTCCAGTGCTTGAGACTACCACAAACTTGGTAGTGCCGCCAGACCTGATATATACAAAGCCAAGGTTAATACAGATTGAGTCGACTCCGAAGCTAGTGTCGCAACCGCCACAGCTGTTACCTGGGTATAACCCTGTAGCAGGACCACCGTTAGTACCAGTACCGGGTACACTGGAGCAGACCTATGGTGTTGCAGCTCCAAGAAGCTTAGGGTCAGGTCAGATACCTGCCGCTATATCGTTACCTATTACTGTTGGTCCCCCGGTGCCGTTGTATGCACAGGATAAAACAGGGACATGTGAACAGGGAGTTATGACTCAGGAAGCGATAAGAGGAGGGCCTATGAGAACTCCACAGATAATGGCCCTGGGAGAACAAGTATATGAACAATCGAGACCCTTGATGGACCTTAGTCCAGTAGGAGCATCTCTCAAAGCGATGCGTCAAGCAGGGTTGGGAGTCTTGACTCCCCAAACTATGAGTACGAATACCTCACATTCTCCAATAATACATGCAGGGAACATTTCACTGCAGGGTTTTTCAGTACAACAGCTAAATGAGTGGTTAGAGAAAACTTGCACCTCACAGAAGACTACAGTGACCACAGTTGAACCTGAGAAAGAAAAACAAAATGAATACTTGAATTTTGTACGACTAGGGGCAGAAGCTGCCGAGTTAGTGGAAGGAACAATGGGAGTAAATAGGTTGGAATCATACACTGAGGCAGAATTGAGGTACTTGTGCCCCAAGATTACCAAAGAGGTGAGCAAAGTACATCAGAAATTAGCGAATTTGGCAGACAAATACAATATCGATATCGGAAACACTAAACATTTAAAAAGAAGCTACAGATTAGATTTTGACTCTAAAGATTTTGAACACATGAGATCTGCAGGCATGAAGGCACACCTGAAAGAACTGTTGCAAAGTGCACAGATTTGGGGTGCATTAGAGAAATGGGAAGGCCGATGGGCAAAGAAAAGAGAAAAGGGAAAAGGAGATAGCCCAGGGTCAAATAAAGTTGGGACCACACCTAATCTAGATACAGTGAAAATCTTACCTATGAGAGAGACAGCTGGTGGTGTTTTAGTGCATGTGCCATGGACTAGAGGAGATTTTATCCTTGACGAATGATTACCCTAGGTTAAGAGAAAAACCGATCGAGTGGCATCAACAGACAGATAGGTTTGTGAAGCTTGCAAAGTGTCTCTGGGAAGACTTGAATACTTTGTTTGAGATCATTGTTCCGCCAGATTTGTGGCTTGAGTGCAAGAGAGGGGTAGATTGGCCCACGAAGGAACCGGCAAGAGATGAGGTGACTGGAGCACCTTCAGAAGAGGTGATGAAATATTATCATAAAGTAATTGAGTTTTTGAAACAAAAGGTGTCGCCGAAGGTGACCGATTGGCAGAAAATCGACCGGACCTCTCAAGAGGTTAAAGAGTCAATACATGCGTATTACGAGAGATTGTTAAAAGCGTTCAAACATTACAGTGGTACTGAGACTATCGAAAGACTACTGAGACTATCGAAAGACATGAATCATCTTGTGTTTAGGTTCGTCGAAGGGCTGAGACCGGAGGTCAGCCAGATGATTAAGAATCATTTGATTTGTTGGCAAGCTAAACCAATTGATGAAGTATTACAGTATGCAAAATACTGTAGTGATGAGATTGAGTTGAAGCAGAAAACGTTGAAGGAGAAAGTGATGGTGATGCAGATAAGGGCTGCACAAGCTGGAATACAGGGGAATGGAGTTCAGCAAATGATACAGCAACAACCGCAAATCAATGGTGTGTTTCAGGCACAGCCGAGAGGTAGAGGTCGAGGATTTGTGAACCGTGGTTCGGACATGAATAATGTTATTATTCAAAATGACGGTCAGGCAGTGAAAAAGATGTCACCATGTCATGCATGCGGGGGCATGGGGCATTGGAAACGGGATTGTCCGAATATGGTGCAGGATGGTGCAGTTCAGCAAAGCATTAATGTCGGTACATTACAAAATCCACGAGGTCCAAAAATGAGACATCAAAACCCGAATTTTCAGAATAATTTGGTACAAATGCCAGGGATACAACCCATGCAGCAGATGCAAATGCCGCGTTTCCAGTCAGTATCAGTGCAACCAATGCAGCAGCAGATTCCAATGGTGCCTAGACAGCAAATGCAATTACCCATGGCTCCGATGGGACAGCAACAGGTGATGCTTCCTCAGCAGGTCACAGGTCAGGTAACCAACCAAAACAACACTGTACAACAATTCCCATTGCAAGGTGAAAGTGACATGAATGGAGATTGGTCAGATGACAGTTCAGACAGTGAAGTGTGCAGGCTTGCAGCATCTTTAGAGGTGGATCAGAGAGGCCCATATGTAGAGGGGAAAGTAATGGGCTATAGGGTTTGACTTTTGGTCGACACAGGAGCTACACGCTCTACAGTTCGAAGTGCAGAAGTACCGAGATTACCTCTCTCAGGGCGTACCATACGAGTGGTTGGCGTGGCAAACCAATATCTGACTAATCCGATTACTGATCCAGTGCAGGTTGAAATTGGTAGTTTCCAAGGCCTGCATAGATTCGTTGTATGCGATTCAAGCCCAGTATCCTTACTAGGAAGAGACTTGGGGGGTCATTCTAACCCTGGCGGTCGGTGATAAAGCGGCGGCCAACCCACGGCGGGACAGACAAACAGCGCGGCGGTCGCCACCAACAGGCAGGCGGCAGACAATGTACCGCCCACCCTATCACAACTCACCAATCCGCCACCTTTTCCGCGGCGGGAGCCCCGCCGATAAAAACACGGCGGAAACAGACTACGAACGGGAAAACGCTCACCTATACACACTCCACGAGGAAGGAGGACAGCATGGAGCCCGAATTACACATCCTACCGGCTATTGTCTACCTGCTCATCTACCAGGAGTACGAACGCCGTCGCAGACGACAACGGTGAGTACTGCACCTACGACACAGGGGAGGGGGGAGGAGGAAAGGTTACGTGCACACACATACGCGATACACCCACCCCCCCAACCCACCCCCCCAAGACCTACACACCAATGCAGAGCAACAAGTCAGAGTGACACCCCCAAACCCCCCGGAAGAATGCAAAGACATAAGTAAAATTTAGTTTAAAATTTATGTATAAAATAGTTTCATTGAAGTCATGGTAAATATGCCAATTGAAATATACAAAAGAAATAATGAACATAGTGCAAAGTATAAACATAGTCAATAAGTCCTGCACAGTCCCTTAAATATCCATAGTCCGTGGGCCAATGTGTACAAACACATGGGCAAAGCCCACACATGAGGCCGGATACCATTGGAGAGAACACTGCAGGGGCATCAGATGATAAAACAACAGGCACCTCAGGGGGAAGGGAAAGGGGGGCACCTCAGCCACATGAGTCCACGACGCCAGATCCACGAGGGGCTGCCATGCCCACTGTACCATCCTGGGGAGTGCAAAGCCACAGTCCATCAGATGGATAACCGACTCCACTAGTATTGGAGGAGGCATGCTGCCCAGAGTGCTTCGTGAACACCTGCTCGACACAGAACCGGCACTGTCAATGGACCAGCGGTGCTTGAGACGGCGGTGCCCAGCGGAGCGGTGCTTGAGACGGCGGTGCCCAGCGGAGCGGTGCTTGAGATGAAGGGCCCAGCGGAGCGGTGCTTGAGATGAAGGGCCCAGCGGAGCGGTGCTTGACAGGAAGGCCCCAGCGGAGCGGTGCTTGAGAGGAAGGGCCCAGCGGAGCGGTGCCTGAGATGAAGGGCCCAGCGGAGCGGTGCTTGAGATGAAGGCCCCAGCGGAGCGGTGCTTGAGAGGAAGGGCCCAGCGGAGCGGTGCTTGAGATGAAGGGCCCAGCGGAGCGGTGCTTGACAGGAAGGGCCCAGCGGAGCGGTGCTTGAGATGAAGGGCCCAGCGGAGCGGTGCTTGACAGGAAGGGCCCAGCGGAGCGGTGCTCTTCACGGCGGGGCCCTATTCAGCGGTGCCTGTCTCGGCGGGGCCCTGTTCAGCGGTGCTCTTCACGGCGGGGCCCTGTTCAGCGGTGCTCTTCACGGCGGGGCCCTGTTCAGCGGTGCCTGTCTCGGCGGGGCCCTGTTCAGCGGTGCTCTTCACGGCGGGGCCCTGTTCAGCGGTGCCTGTCTTGGCGGGGCCCTGTTCAGCAGTGCTCTTCACGGCGGGGCCCTGTTCAGCGGTGCTCTTCACGGCGGGGCCCTGTTCAGCAGTGCCTGTCTTGGCGGGGCCCTGTTCAGCGGTGCTCTTCATGGTGGGGCCCTGTTCAGCGGTGCCTGTCTCGGCGGGGCCCTGTTCAGCGGTGCTCTTCACGGCGGGGCCCTGTTCAGCGGTGCCTGTCTCGGCGGGGCCCTGTTCAGCGGTGCTCTTCACGGCGGGGCCCTGTTCAGCGGTGCCTGTCTCGGCGGGGCCCTGTTCAGCGGTGCTCTTCACAGCGGGGCCCTGTTCAGAGGTGCCTGTCTTGGCGGGGCCCTGTTCAGCGGTGCTTGTCCAGTCTTTCAAGGGGGCCAGACCTGGCCAAGACTCCCCGCTTAGTCTCCCTCCGACCTTGCGGTGGCGGGGCCCTCCTGTGATGGAGTCTTGGGCCCGTGGGTGTCGTCCCTCACATATGGGGCTGGTCGGGCCCTCCTGGTGCTCTCGGCTGCTGCATGTCTTCTCCGCCCTGCTGCCCTTGCCCTCCTTCGCTGCAGCTCTCTGGCCCTTGCCTCCCTTAGATGATGTGGCAGGTGACGCGGCAAGGCCACTCTCCTTGGTGGCAGCCGTCTCAGGCTTTTCGCGCCGGCCCTTAATTCTTCTTGTCCTCTTCCCAGGGGGTGGGCTGGCTGTCCCCTTGCTGTTGGCCGATGTTCCTTCCCTAGGAGCTGGTGGACTCCAATAGCCCTGCACTATGGTGATACTAGATGCAGGGCTGGTGGTGGCTGAGGTGCTCTTTGGACTCTTAACAGATGGAGGGGGTGGGTCAGGTGATGCAAAGAGGTTAGTTTTGGAGAGGAAAAGTTTTTTAGGAGCAATGGGAAGGGTAGGTGCAGTGGGTATGGGAGTGGAGGAAGAGGATGTGGTTGTAGGAGAGTCAAGTGTGCTGTCTTTGGGTGCAGGTGCTTGGGCTGGAGGCTGTCGTGAGGTGGATGGCTGTTGGGTGGGTGGCTGCCTGCGTTTGTGTGGTTTGGAAGAGGGGGTGACAGACACAGTGGGAGAGGACACAGGGGACGTGTAAATGGCAGTGGGGGTGGTGACTGCACGTGTGCTGACTGTAATGGAGGGTGTGCTGGTGATGGAAGTACTGGCTGATGGTGGTGTGCATGCAGGTGTGAGTGGAGACGTCACAGGGAGGGAGGAGGGAGACGAGGAGGAGGGGGACACAGAGGTGGTAGTGACTGTTGGCATGTCTGCATCTGGATGTTGTTTGTGTGAATGCTTGTGGGATCTGTGGTGCTTATGTCTGGATGAGCTGCCCTTGGGTGTTGAGGTGTGTGTAGGCTGGTCTGATGGTGTGGATGGGATAGGCTGAGGAACAGGAGACTGGGACTGGGTGGAGGGAGTTAGAAGAGGGAGGCTGGAGACAGGGACAATGGCTGCCGTCAGTGCTGAGGCCAGAGCGTTGAACGATCGCTGATGGGCAGCCTGACCCAAATGAATGCCCTCCAGGTATGCATTGCTCCGATGCACCTCCCTTTGTACACCCTGGATGGCATACAAAAGGGTAGACTGCCCAACAATGATGGTCTGGAGGAGGTCAATGACCTCCTCACTGAGGGCAGCAGGGGTAACTGGGGCAGGGCCTGAGGTGCCTGGGGCGAAGTAGATGCCCACCTTCCTGGGTGAGCGGGCACGGAGCGAAGGCTGAGGGGCTGCTGGGAGGGCGGGGCTGGTGCGCTGGGTGGCGGCTGTACCTGTTGTGGTGGTGGGCACGGATGATGCCGCCACCGCAAGGAAGCTCCCTTCCGAGGACGTGTCGGTGTCGCTGACGTCTCCACGGGTCCCCGTTGTGGAGCTCCCCTCGCCCTCCGTCTCACTGGTGAACTCGGAGTCGGTTGCATGGCCCTCCGGGGCCATGTGAGATGCACCTCCCTCGTGCGCCGATGCCACTTCTCCTCCGCCTGATGATGCTAATGCACACATGCACAGGAAGAAAAAGAAAATGGGTGGGGGGGAGAAATGAAGACAGGTTGAGTGCATGCATTGGCAACACCGTTGGCGGAGAGGACAGACACAGAAGCCCCCTGCACTACGCTGCGCAATCGGGGTACACTACTCAGTTAGACTAGGCCTACAGGTCTATGGACGACAAATGCACACATGGGTGATGCAGGACCATGGATAGCTGTACTTGGCACCCTACAGAGGTGGGGGCGGGGGCACAGGGCCATGCCTAATGGAGGGGACTAGCCTACAGAAAGCGCCCTGGCCTTGAGTCACCCACAGCCCTCCTCCCCAACCCAGACACCTCCACTGCACGCAAAGAGAGCAGAATGTGCTGATACTCACCCCCTTGTGTCTGCTGTGATGTCCTCACGCGCCCATCCAAATCGGGGTAGGCCACCGCCAGGATCCAGGACATCAGGGGGGTCAATTGGCGGCTGGCACCCCTCCTACGTTGGGAGGCCATCCCCAGCAGAGACTCGGCGGTCTTTCTGGTCCCGCGGCGGATGTCCTCCCACCTCTTTCGGCAGTGGGTGCCCCGTCTGTTGTGGACCACCAGGGCCCGGACGTCCTTGGCGATGGCACGCCAAATGTCGATCTTCTGATGGGCGCTAACCTATTTGACATGCACAGGGTGGGAAAGGAAATATCATCACTTTTCTGCATGGTAGATGTGAGTGGCCCCCCCTCCCCAACCTTGCCATGTGGCACATGTTCCCATCTGTTGTGCGTTGCACTCCTCATTCGCTCCCCTCCCCACCATCTTACATACACCCCACTCAACACAGGCATAGCCCATTCAGCGTGCACCCTGTGTACTAACCTGTTGGTCTGGAGGACCGTAGAGTAGCGCATACTGGGGGAGGACCCCATCAACAAGTTTCTCCAATTCTTCGGAAGTGAAGGCAGGGGCCCTTTCCCCAGTCGCAGCAGCCATTGTATCTCCCAGACCGAGGTCAGAGCAGCAATTGCACAATAGGTCCTCTCCTGTGGATGATCAGGTCTCGAGTGATTAATCAGATAGAAAATGGCGGTCACACCCGCAGCGGTGCGTACCGCGGCGGTGCGTACCGCGACCGCCGGCGCACATCGTCATTGGCTACTGAGACCCATAGGGTTCAATGTTAACCAATGCTGCTTTGCGCCGCGGTCTTCGACCGCCTACCGCCACGGTGTGCCACGCCAGCGCAGTGACCTCACATCCCACTGTCACACTTCAAAGGTCAGGCAGCCGCCATTTCAAGGGCCCACATGGCATGATTTCTACTCCGTCACATAGGCCTAGGCCTTGCATTGCCACTCATACAAGCCGTTCCATGCATAGCGATTCGTGTACTGTGCAAGCTGTGTGAACGAACCTGTGGGTTGCTTGACTCTGTGCTCCATGTTGTCCTTCCTAGGCACCGTCCGCTGGGACTTGCGAGGAGAAGGATGAATCCTCCCGTGTACCGACCGCTGGTGGACCTGTCGACAATGGAAGAATGACATATCATACTTACATACCGGCTTGACAGAGCAACTATACATGAACTATGTGCCCAGCTGGAGCCAGACCTGATGTCCCCCATCCGCCAAACCACAGGGATTCCCCCTCTGGGGCAGGTTCTGTCAGTACTCAATTTTTTGGCAAGTGGGTCGTTTCAGACAACAGTGGCCATATCATCTGGGATGTCTCAGCCTATGTTTTCTAAGGTTTTATCCAGAGTGTTGTCTGCCCTGATGAAATAGATGTGGAGCTACACTATTTTCCCTGAGGGGGGCGAATTGGCTACAGTGAAGGGTGATTTCTATGCCCTTGGACATATCCCCAACATCATTGGGGCCATTGATGGGACCCATGTGGCTTTGGTTCCCCCCAAAGACAGTGAGCAGGTGTACCGAAACAGAAAGAGTTATCATTCGATGAATGTCCAGGTGGTCTGTTTGGCTGACCAGTACATCTCCCATGTAAATGCCAAGTTCCCTGGGTCAGTGCATGACGCGTATGTCATGCAAAATAGCAGCATCCCTTATGTGATGGAACAGCTACAGAGACACCGTGTGTGGCTAATTGGTGACTCCGGTTACCCCAACCTGTCGTGGCTACTGACCCCAGTGAGGAATCCCCGGACCAGGGCAGAGGAACGGTACAATGAGGCCCATGGGCGAACTAGGAGGATCATAGAAAGGACCTTCGGGGTCCTGAAGGCTAGGTTTAGGTGCCTGCATATGACAGGGGGATCCCTAATGTACTCACCAAAGAAGGTGTGCCAGATCATCGTGGCCTGCTGTATGCTTCACAATCTTGCATTGCGACGCCAGGTGCCTTTTCTGCAGGAGGATGGTCCAGATGGTGGTGTTGTTGCAGCTGTGGAGCCTGTGGAGAGTGAAGAGGAGGAAGACGACGGGGACGACACGGACAGCAGGGATACAGTCATACAACAATACTTTCAGTAGCACACAGGTAAGAAACAGCCACCCCAATTTACATTTACTTAAGGCCTCATGCGTCTCCACTGTCTGTGTTTCCCCCCAGTTCCTGTTAACTGATTTGTGACTTTCCCTTCCCTTTTCAGAGCTGTATGACCCACTGCCTGACTTCAGCTTTGTTTGCCCATGGACTAAAGCTTATTGAAATTGGTATGTTGTCATCACAAAGTACCTGGACATTATTGAACCGTTATGTGTAATACATTTGTTAAGAATACAAGCAGACTCCTGTTTATTTAAGTGGAATAAGTGATTTATTTTAAGTGCAAGATATAGGTAAATGATTGGGAAGCGGGGATGGGTGGGGGTGGAGTAATGTCCATGGCAGAGTCCAGTTCGCAGTCGCACAGGTGCATTGTCCATATGCCTGTGGAAGGATGGAGCAGGGGCAGTTCAAGGTTGAACAGGGTGACAATGTGGGACAGTGGGATGACATCAGGGGGTATCTTAGGCTGGCGGGGGTCTTGCAATCCTACTCTGTCTTCTTGTGAGATCTCAGGTTCCGCTTGCGGGGTGGTTCTTCTTCTGCAGGAGGTGGGGTTCTGGTGGCCTGTCGTTGTGTGGGGGCCTCCTGTCCACTAGCGCCGGCGGAGGTGGTAGGCTGTTCCTGGCCTGGGCTAGTGACAGGGGCCCTTTGGGGTGCCACATGGTCCCGCAATGTGGTGACGATCTGGGTAAGGGCCAGGACGATGGTCCCCATTGCGGAACCGATGTTCCTCAGTTCCTCCCTGAACCCCATGTACCGTTCCTCCTGCAGTTCCTGGATCTCCTGGAACAGGGCCAGTACCGTCGCCATCGTCTCCTGGGAGCGGTGGTATGCTCCCATGATGGAGGAGAGGGCCTCTTGGAGAGTCGGTTCCCCGGGCCTGTCCCCCCCCTGTCGCACAGCAGCCCTCCCAGTTCCCCTGTGTTCCTGGGCCTCTGTTCCCTGGCCGGTGTGCCCACTACCACTGCCCCCAGGTACCTGTTGTTCGGGTGGTGGGTCAACCTGGGTGCCCTGTAGTGCTGGACACACTGCTGATTTACGTGCCCTGGAGACAGAGGCATGGGCCCGCTGGGTGGGAGCTGTGCTGGTGTTCCCAGAGGGGGTTGGATCTGGTGTAGCCTGTGGCTGTCTGTGGGGAACCGACTGTCCAGAGGTCCCCGATGGGCCGGGCTGGTCGTCTGGCTCCAGGGAGACAGAGCTGCTGTCATCGCTGGGAGCCTCTTCTGGGGGTGGGATGGACATCTCTGGACCCTCTGTGGCGGTGTGGTGGCGTTCGGGTCCTGCAGGGGTATAAAGGTATGGTTATAGCTTCTGTGTGTGGGATTTCGTGTGATGGGTGGGTGTCCGTGTACCCATGTGCAGGCATTTCCTTGTGGGGGCTTTTGTGAGGGTGGTTTGTGGGGGTGATGTGTGTGTGCAGTGGGCATGCTTTGGTGATGGGTGTCCATGCTTTGTGGTCGCATGCAGGGCTTGGTGTTGGGATGGGTGGGTTGTGTTGGTGAGGCTTTTGCTAGTGGTTGGTGTGATGGGGGAGGGGGTGAGGGTGGGGGTATGATTTGGCATGCAGGTGGGGTGGGGGTGGGAAGCAGTAGTGAAGATTTGCCTTACCAGAGTCCATTCCTCCGCCTACTCCTGCGAGGCCCTCAGGATGCAGGATGTGCAAGACTTCCTCCTCCCACGCGGTAAATTCTGGGGGAGTAGGTGGGGGTCCGCCGCCAGTCTTCTGCACCGCTATGTTGTGCCTTGATACCATGGAACGCACCTTCCCCCGTAGGTCGTTCCATCTCTTCCTGATGTCCTCCCGATTGCGTGGATGCTGTCCCACCGCGTTAACCCTGTCCACTATCCTCTGCCATAGCTCCATCTTCCTGGCAATTGTGGTGTGGTGCACCTGTGCCCCGAAGAGCTGGGGCTCTACACGGACTATTTCCTCCACCATGACCCTGAGTTCGGCGTCACTGAACCTGGGGTGTCTTTGGGGTGCCATGGGGTGGTGTGGTTGAGGTGTGGGGTGGTGTTTGTGGTGATGAGTGTGGTGCGTGTGGTGGTGTGTGGTGTTTGGTGTGTGGATTCTGTGTGGGTGATGGTGTTGTGTGCCTCTGTGTTGTGGGATTCTCTATTCTGTGCTCTGTCTCTAGCCTTCGTCAATGAGTTCGGGTCGTAGGGGCTTGTGGGTGATGTGGGTGTGTGTTTTATATTGTGTTGGGTGTGTGGGAGTGGTGTTAGTATGTGTATCAGGTGTGTGTATATCGGACTGACCAATGTGGCTGAGTTTTCTATGTGTGTGTGTATTTTGACCGCGGCGGTGTGTACCGCCAATGGAATACCGCGTTTGAAAGACCGCCACGTGGATTTGTGGGTCGGAATGGTATGGGCGTATTTCTGTTGGCGTGATGGTGGAGGTTTGGTCAGTGCCATTTTTTCGCTGACCTTTGGTGTGGCGGATTATTGAGGATGTCGGGTTTTCGGCGGTTTGGCAGTTGCGGGTCAGAATGAACATGGCGGTTTACCGCGGCGGTGTTATGGCGGCCTTCTGGCCGGCGGTAAGCGCCATTTACCGCCGAGGTCAGAAAGACCCCCTTACTATGTAAAACAAAATGTTCAATTACCTGTTCCAATGATGGAATAGAGGTACAGACAAACAGTGACGATGAGGGAGATGAGAGTCAATTCATGGAGGAAGGAGGAGAGACAAATGAAGATTACCCTTTAATTACTTTATTCCCAATGCATACTTTGATTGACCTACCTGTCGATTTACAAAGAACTGTAACAGAGAAAGTGTGGGATTTGACTGGGAAAGAAGTAGGGTTAATCAAGGGAGTAGAACCAATCAAGGTACAGATAAAGCCGAATGCAGTGTTCCCACAAGTGCCACAATACCACATGACCCAAGATGTCCTCATTGAGGTATCAGAAATAATTGAAGATTTTCTCAGACAGGGAGTCCTGAAAGAAGTTTGGAGTAGTCTGTGCAACTCTCCCATTATGAGTTTGAAGAAGCCCTGTGGAAAAGTTCGAATTGTGCAGGATTTGAGAAAAATAAATGAAATTGTGATAAAATGCTGCCCTGTGGTACCTAACCCAGCAGTAATAATGTTCCAGGTTCCATGTGATGCTGAATGGTTTACTGTAGTAGACCTATCACAAGCATTCTTCTCGATACCTCTTCATGAAGACAGTCAATTTTTGTTCAGTTTCAAATTCCTGGATAAGGTGTACAGTTGGTGCAGAATTCCTCAGGGGTTTTCTGAGTCACCGTCCATTTTCAATCAGATATTAAAAAAGGATTTGGAACCTCTTGTGCTGCCTTTTAATTCGACTCTTGTGCAGTACATTGACGACTTGCTGATTGCATCTAAAACCAGAGACAGTTGTAAATATGATACCATTGCACTGTTGAATCATCTGGGAAAGAATGGACACAAGGTGTCACCCAGAAAGTTGCAATACTGTCAAAAAGAAGTGAAATACTTGGGACTTGGGATATCTGATTGAGAAAGGGTCCCGAAGAATATCAAAGGAAAGAATAACAGCTGTTTTGCAGATGAATCCCCCAACAACAAAAAGAGATGTCAGGATGTTTTTGGGAATGGTGGGCTACTGTCGCCAGTGGATACCCAACTTCTCGATCATCTCAAAACCTTTAATAAAATTGACAGGGAAAGAAGTCAAGGACGAACCATACACAATCACTTTGACAAAAGAGGAGCTTGAATCATTTCTAGAATTGAAGGAATGCATGTGCAGGGCTCCAGCATTAGGAATGCCTGATTATGAAAAACCTTTTCTGTTGTTCTGTCATGAACGTGATGCTTGTTCTTTGTCTCTTTTAACACAGGTCCACGGAGATGCAAATCGCCCTGTAGCATATTTTTCAGCTACTTTGGACCCCGTCGCAGCAGCCTTACCGGTTAGTTTGCGAGCAGTTGCAGCAGTTGGTCAAAGCCTTTCACAATGTGAAGGCATAGTCATGGGATACCCCCTGACAGTAATGGTTCCACATTCAGTTGAAATTCTGTTGACACGAACTAAGACACAACACATGACAAATGCACGACTCACTAAATATGAGACGATTATACTGGGGTCACCAAATGTCACACTAAAGAGATGCACTGTGCTGAACCCGGCAACCTTACTTCCCAATGAAAATACAGAAATCAAAGATGGGGAAGAGTTTGAGCATGATTGTCTTGAGGTGACTGAGCTCTGTACCAAACCTCGCCCAGACATACAGGATACCCAGTTAAAAGAAAATTATTGCATTATGTTTGTTGATGGGTCCTGTCTAAGAGATTCAGCAGGAACATTGAGAGCCGGTTACGCAGTATGTACCATAACTGGCATTGTCGAAGCCTCCTGGCTCGAGAACGTGTTTTCTGCACAGGTGGCAGAATTAATAGCTCTTACAAAAGCATGCCACGCAGCTGTAAATTTGAAAGTCACTATCTATACTGACAGCAGATATGGATTTGGAATCGTGCATGATTTTGGCCAACTCTGGTCACAGAGGGGTTTCATGACCTCCTCTGGTTCTCCTGTGAAAAATGGTGAACAAATAAGAGATTTGTTACATGCGATTCAGTTACCTCTTGAAATTGCTGTGGTAAAGTGCAGTGCCCACACCAGATCACAAGACTTTGTGTCAATGGGAAACGGCTATGCAGATCAAGTTGCAAGATTGTGTGCATTAAACTGCATATCATTTAAGGAGCAGTGGGAATTATTACCACAACCTGAAAATGACACGAGTTTAAGTCTAGCATTACGAGTGGTTGATACCTTAGATGAACTAAAGACATTACAAAGTCGTGATGGCAAAGAAGAAAAACGTTCCTGGCAGAAAATGCAGTGTGTACATAGTGCAGATGATCTGTGGGTTTCAGAAGAGGGAAAACTGGTTCTGCCAAATGGTCTTTTGTCTCAGTTTGCACGGTTATACCATGGGCAGGCCCATTTAGGAAGAGATGCCATGATCAGATCCTTTAAGATTGATTGGTTCAATCCAAAATTCAGACATGCTGCAGAAATCACTTGCCACAGGTGCGTCATCTGTCAACAGATGAATGCTGGAAAAGGAACTGTGGTAACTTTGAGCCACATTGGGAGAGCTGGAGGTCCATTCAACAAAATGCAAATGGATTTTATCGAAATGCCTGTTTGTGGAGGATTGAAGTACGTGTTGGTGATTGTGTGTGTTTTCAGTCATTGGATTGAAGCACATCCCACACGTAGGAATGACAGTCTTACAGTTGCAAAACTACTACTTAGAGAATTAATACCAAGGTTCGGGTTTCCGGTTTCTATAGAATCAGATAGGGGGAGACACTTCGACAATGAGGTGATTAAACTTCTGTGTGCCGCACTCAACATTGAACAAAAGCTGCATTGTAGCTATCGCCCTGAAGCATCAGGACTAGTTGAACAGATGAATGGTACCTTAAAATCAAGAATAGCAAAAATGTGTGCTGCAACAAACATGAAGTGGCCAGATGCTTTACCTCTAGTACTGATGTCTATTAGAAACACCCCAGATAAGAAAACTGGACTTTCCCCCTATGAAAACCTCATGGGCAGAGCAATGAGATTACCAGCGGTACCTGCAAATGCGCTAGTGAATATTACAGATGATATGGTGTTGGATTACTGCAAAGGTTTGGCTGACGTGATCCGCTCTTTCTCTCACCAGGTGGAAGCTAACAGGTTGCCACCAATCGGCGAACCAGGACACTCTCTGCAAGCTGGAGATTGGGTGGTTGTCAAGAAGCACGTGAGAAAATCGTGTCTTGAGCCGCGCTGGAAGGGGCCGTATCAAGTAATATTGACGACCACCACTGCTGTGAAGTGTGCCGGGGTTCCCAACTGGATACATACCAGTCACACGAAAAAGGTAACGAGTCCTGTTGAAGAGGAAATTGAAGTCTCCGGCACACCAACTTCAGGAAGAGAACTCTCAGAGTCAGAGATCAGTCAATAAGAAACTGAGACTACCAGAGAGCCCACTGAGAACAGCCTTGTCCCTCAAACTGTCAATGAGTTCGAGAGAGGTGACAGAGTGCCAATCTCAGTTGAGGCAGCAGGAGAACTAAGTCAAGGAGAGGTTCTCCCAGAAGTAGACAAATACGATCTGGAGCCCGAACTCAGCATAGAACAGGAAGACAAAAGAGACGGAGAAATTATCTATACAAATCAAAACGAGTCAGAATCTCCTGAACCAGTTGCAGGTCCGTCAAGAGAAAACACCATATCACAAGAGGAGGGTGCTGTCCAACGTCCTGAAGGGAAACATCGAACCAAGACACACAGAGGCGATAATTGGCCAGACAAGTCACATTCTAAAATAAGAGAGGTATCAAACGAGACAATAACAGAAGAAAGTGATACTTCACAAGCAGATGATCTGAGTGAAGAAGAACAACAAGGTGAACGAAGGCTAAAAAGGAAGAGAATAGCAAACAGAAGATATACAGGTTCTGAATGGGCATATGCTACAACCTCTGAATGGCAACAAGAATTTTTAGCATTCTGCTTTGATCGAGAAATACCAGGCCAATACTATGGTACCTGAAGATATTCAAAGGAAAAATTCAGATAAAAATTGATTCGTGAAAGCTGAAGAGAGAAAGAGTCTTTAGAAACTACCGGGAAGTGACACTAAACCTGGATTTGACTTTAAAAGAAACCTGATCGTGACAAGCTGCTAATCTGAATTGACGACAAGGTCCTGGAGTGAGTGAAGACGCTGCAATATACGCAAAAAGAGTTTGCTTCTCAGAGTTGATTGTTGATCTAATATTCTGATTCTATACAAACATGACTTACAGTAGCAAAGGAAGTAAGGTGTGTGGTTGGTTAGGTCTCATAATAGGTGTTGTATGCGCAGTAATGATTGTGGGAGTGATTGTGGGAATGCCATGGAGAGAGAGAGAAACTATTAATGCAACTTTGAAACCTGAAACTACCACTACTAAACTATCACCGTGGGAGAGATTTGAGCAAGACGCAAGACATATGCATGAGGGAACTAATGCAAAAGGGGAACTTTCTACTAACGTCTTCTATCGCTTGTTAAATGAGTATGTGGAAACTATGGATGCGAAAAACTGTTATGTATGTACTAAAATTCCTTCGTCTGTCCAGGAGGGAGTCACTTATCACAGCCTCCCTCTTACTTATGGAATTAGTTGCAGCTTGCTATTAACAAGATTCTATAATCAAGAGCATGTGCAATACTTTTATTCAAATTTGGATGTTGTGTTTTCTTTTGTGCCTGTGATTGAATTCCTAAATGAATTAGCTAAAGAGCATGATATTAAAATAGTTAGAGGATTCTTTGAGCCAACACTTACATTTGGAACTGCTTATGCACATCGCAATAATTTGACTTGCTTATTGTCTCCTGTAGAGAAAAGCTTTTTAGATCACACAGATGATAGACGCAAAGCAGTGAAAGAAAGGTTAGAAAAAGGCCTAGAGAAACGTACTTATGCAAATGATTATGCTTATACTGCAATTAAAACACAAGGCAAATTAGCTATAGATGCATTACACGTAGTTAGACTTTGTATATATAGGCCAAAATCTGAACAGGATAATTTGTTTGTGGGAACGAATGAATGCAGACATGTGTTTTTGTTTCAGAGTAAATGGACCTTTAAGTTAAATGGACAAGACCCAGCGATTCCTGGAATCTATTACATC
This sequence comes from Pleurodeles waltl, assembly GCF_031143425.1. NCBI lineage: Eukaryota > Metazoa > Chordata > Amphibia > Caudata > Salamandridae > Pleurodeles > Pleurodeles waltl. Next base: position 1,103,482,722 of record NC_090440.1, read on the forward strand.
TGTGGGTTAAATGCATATTACCGTCTTCCTAAGGGATGGTATGGGACATGTTATTTGGGAATAGTATTTCCAAAGATATACCAGATTGATGACTTAAAACAAATACCTAAAGCGTCTGAATTACAACATCCCAGACAAAAACGAGAATCAGTGGTGGCTGTCATTGGTGATATATTTGGAGCCATAATCCCATCAGTAGGGGTTATCTTGAATTCTATGAAAATTCAAAAGTTGTCTACTATTGTGGATAACATGCTGACAAATTTTACAGGAGCTATACACTTGATGGATACTGAACTTGCTGCAGAAAGAGCTATGACTCTTCAAAATCGGCTTGCTTTAGAAATTCTTTTAGCAAAGAGTGGAGGTGTTTGTAAAATGCTTAATGAGCGTCATTGTTGTTCATTTATTCCAGATAACAGTAAGAAAATTAGAAACATGCTTACTAACCTTACCAGAGATAGTACAGATTTGAAGGATCTGAAACAACGTGGTGTTTGGGAAAAATTTGGAAAAGGAATTGCCCGAGTGGGAAGCTGGTTTACCAACATTTGGAATGGGGTACTTGAAAAAATTATGATGGGTCTATTAATTGTTTTAATTTGTTTATTAGGATTATGGGGAGCATGTAGAATTAATGACAAGGTAAAAAGAAATTGGACTAAAAGAACCAAAAGAAATGAAGAAAGTGAGAGAGAGAAAATGTTCAATGAAATATGGGAAAGCTCACATAAAGGGCAAGATGTTGAAATGCGTATTATGCGCAAGGTGAAAAATTAAGATCAAAAGATTGTGTGATGACGAGCGTCAACAGAGGAGGGACTGAGAGAGCGTAGTTTAAATATTACCTATTCTAGATGTGAAATGCTTATATTTAACAATGCTGCACTTATAATATTATTAATTGAAACGTATTTTAAACGTGGAGAATATTTCACATGCATAAACTAATGTCGACTGTAAGCAATAATTGTTTGTATTATGATTAATTGAATATGTTAACACGTACAAAGACTGCATTTATTAGAATCCATAAGCCTTAAGTTAGCGTGAGTCAAAAACTGGCTGTGTAGATCTCATATTAAAGCGTATTTTTCTGTTTCTCCAGTGTAGTGATTTGCAAAAGGCCATGAACCAGCAATTGTTCTTTTCTTCACTTATTTGCAACAATGCAAATTTTTCTCATCCGCATGCTAGTAGCTTTAGTATAAAAATTATGGACTTCGCAACAAACATGGACACTTTCAAGGACATTAAATCGCGGAGAAGAGAACTCTTGACCCGAAGTGTGTGCCAGAAAATGAAGTAACCCCGGATGTGCCACCTACGAAAAACGTCAATTATAAAGACCAATTAGAAGCACAAGAAATATCATAGAATGACAAATGTATTACTTAATGTATAAATTGATAGGTTACAGATAGTGGGGTGTAGTGACTGACCAATAGGATTTTGGGGGAATGTATTTCGAAAAAGGGATAAAAACTCATGACACGAGGAACAAAAGGCATTAGGTAGGGAATGATATCGATTGCATCCAGAAACTCTGTCACTCTATTTGGTGATTTGAGACTTAGACAAAACCATCCTCGCCCATAGACTGCCCCATTACACTTTCTTCCTTATGAAGGAGGTGTCCCCTATCCTTAGCTTAGAAAGACTGACGGCAATTTTAACTGATGTCCTGAAGACGAAGACTGACCCTGTATGCTGACCTATTCCGAGGAGGGTAATTATAACATTGCTAATGGAAATTCATTTATTTTGCCTTTCCTTTCTAGGTACCAACTGCTGTGTGTTTTGATTAGAGACCTTAGTTAGACGTTTTCCAAATTGATGTTCTAAATTGTTTTGCATGAAGCCCAACATGCTGATGCTAATTGTGGTTAGATGAGGCATTTCATCTTGACTGACGTAACTGACGTGACTGACATGGTGTTATGCTGAACTAAGACCTTTAGGAGGTTCTATGTATTTGATTTGTTATCTTCATATGATTATCTTGTATTTGTGATCTTTGCATTGATGGAAACTTACCATAGTCGCTGCTTTGTGATAATGTTCTTTGCTTCTTGGTTTTGAGATTAATACATTTGCTATTAGATTGTAATCAATAGGGAATAAAATTCACAAAACTTCAATAAGGTGTGGTTATTCATGACTGAAAGGTCATGGCTGCGTCGAAGAATTATTAATGTCTAAAGTGAAATATATTGTGGTGATATATGTTAACAATATTATTGACATATGGTTTGATGTATTGATCAGTTGTCTCGTCTTACTGTTGGGAACATCGTAATAGAACATTGGCAGGAACTGTGGTACAAAATAGCATTTGGCTCCCTTAAAGGAGCCGAATGCTATCTCATAGCACAGAGGGGGCTGACCACCATCAACAGTGTCCCTTCAATTATTGTAAGATTATGATTGTTTTTGCTTTCCAGAATTTCTTCTAGATTGCTATGTGGTATTGGTTTGTATTCAGGAATGTGCCTTTAAGTAATGGTGTTTCATGGGTTTCTGAGACCAGGTTGTTCATTGCTTGAGGATGAATAGCTGAGATTTACATTTCAGAATCTCTCTTTTTTTGATAATAGGTTGCTGAGGTTTGAGTTTCAAACATCCCTTTATTTAATGATTTGTTATTGGTTTAGGATGCCAGAATGCCTCTTTTTTATGATTGTGTCTAGTTGAAGTTTGCTGTCGAAAATCCCCATTTGTTGACTTGAGTTAGGTGTTTGATTCTAGAATTTGAATGTATTTAATGTTTGGCTGTGGTGTAGATTCCAGAGTATTCCTTTGTTTATTGATATTTTGTAGGAGTTCAATGTGTAGAATGCCCCCTTTTTATGTATGGTTGCACTTGGTTTTCAGAATGCACTTTTGCTTGATGTATGACTAGAATTTGAATTTAGTTTATATTCAAGAATGTTTTTGTTCTATAATGTCTGGTTTGGATCTGTATCGAGAGTTGGATTTGCTTGATGGCATCTGGTTGGGATTTGGATGCCATAGTGCTTCTTTGCCTGACGATGTCTGGTTGGTTTTGGATTTCAAAATGCATTTTTATTTGATATCTGGTTGCTAACCTGATTTCAGAGTTATCTTTTGATTGTAGACTTGGGTTTTTAGGCCACTCAGGCATTGTGCACTGCCCCTAACATCCCCCATTGTAAAACTGGTGTTGTGTCATTTTGTAGTGTTTTCATTAAGTTACTGTGTGTGTTGGTACAAATACTTTACACCTAGCGCTCTGAAGTTAAGCCTACTGCTCTGCCAAGCTACCAAGGGGGTAAGCAGAGGTTAGCTGAGGGTGATTCTCTTTTACCCTGACTAGAGTGAGGGTCCTTGCTTGAACAGGGGGTAACCTGACTGTCAACCAAAGACCCCATTTCTAACAAGCACCCTCCAGGGGCTAAGTCTATTGCTGCATGTTAGGTAATCAAAATGTGATGCCTTCTAGAGGGCTGTCTTTGCATGTTCATATTTGGAAAGTATAAAAAAACAGCACACAGAGCCATGTTGACAGTGTTACTGATCAAACTGCATATGTTTATTAACAGTAATAAGTGCATTTACACATGATTACAATTATTGATGGTTGCAATGACTCACAAAATGAACCTGTGGTTTGTTGTCTTGAACCTTTGCCCATGCCAATACACTTACTTTATATGTTTGTGTGATACCTTTTGGTGGTCAAAGGTGATCACGTGATGTCATTTGTGGTATTTTCCAACTGCCAATGTACATATTTGTAAATAAGTGCATAGTATTTGGTGTGTGTGTGTAATAAATGTACTTTTCCTTTTTCTGCCAGTGAACAGCAATTACTAGCCCATGCCACTTTCCCTGAATAGGCCATGAGCTGCTTTACTTTGCAACCCTCGGAGAGTCAAGACCTACAATTGGGTGCTCATTTCCATGTAAGGAGAACTGTGGGCCTATTACTTGTGCAGGCCACACAATTAATAACGTAAATGCCTGCATCACCAATGTAAGAAAATAGTTTCCGCTTCAGGGGTGAAACCCTACTCAAGCAGAAACCACAAAATCTGCCAGGGTGTGGTCACAAGAAAACTGTAAATTAACTTGTGCTCAATCCTCGGGTAGTTTGGCACAGAACAGTCAGGCTTAACTCAGAGGCAATGTGTAAAGTATTTGTGCAAACCTTCAAATAGTAACAAAGTGAAAACCCAATACAAGAAAGGATCCCACACCAGATTAGAAACATAGAAATAGAGTAGAGTTTCATATTTAAAGCAAGACCAAAACAACAAAAATCGAATTTGTAGAACTGGAGTTTCAAAGATTTAAGTGAAAATAACACAAAAAAGCACAAAATGCCAACTGTGGATATCTGGTCACACCATACAAGTCACAAGCTCAGGTCAACTGTGATGGAGCACAGGCCAGCTACAGCCAACCAATTAGAGGCCCTGAGCAACAATACCTTAAATGCTGGTTATGGAGCATTGCAAAGTCCCAGATCAAGGTTGCATCATGCAAGGTGATGCATTGGTTCTAGGGAGCTGCGAGGCTGTGATGCGAGGTCCTGCATCATCATCATCGAGGAGGCTGACGATGAGGGAAGCTTGTGATGCAAAGCTGTGCATTGAAGATGGGTCGCACAGCCATGGTGATCCATTGGGTCTGAGAAGCTGCGAAGCTGTGATGCGAAATCCCGCATTATCATCATGTCTGCCGTCGATGAGAGGCTTGCAGTGTGAGAGCCTGCACCAGGGATGCATCGTGCACTGGCAGTTCTGATGAGGCTGCCTACTGTGAGGTCGATGCAGAGCCCTTGCTCTAGAAGGACCCTCATAGAAGAACTGCTGCATCAGTTGTGTTTGGGTTTTCGCTGCACTTTGAAGTCGATGTTTATCATCGGTTCTGATGGATCCACAGATGGGTTTCTGCCCGCATCCAAGGGTCCAAGACTGGGGTGTCACCACGTGGCAGGGTAGGACTCACAGTTACAAAGTTCGGCTGCTCGTTTGCTCTTTGCGTCACTCTGGTGGTCCTGGATACAGGTTGCCGGTCCAGTCCTTCTCATTCAGGCAAGGGGGCAGCAGTCCTTCAGGGTAGCAGTCCAGCAGAATGGTAATTCTTTTAGCAGCACAGCAGTCCTTCTTCTTGGCAGAGTCTTCCACAGATCCAGAAGTGTACTGAAGATGTGTTGTCTAAGGTCCAATATTTATACCTGGTGCCTCCTTTGAAGTGGAATAAGTTTCTAGAGGTTTCCCTTTGAATTGCACAGGTTTCCTGCCTTCCCTGCCCTGTCTCCAGGCTAAACTACTGGGGGTATGCAATCCTTTGAGTGAATGCAGTACACAGCTTATTCAGTTGTATGCAGGGCTGTCCCTAACTCCATCATCCCTTCCTAATGGAGATGGCCCTTCCAGGCACACTGAAGCTCTCTATTGTGTGTGGCTGTCTAGAAGGAATACACAGTGACCAACTGCCAACTACACCAAGTCATGTCGCCCAGAGACAGGCTGCAGGCACTAAATGGCTAAAGCAGGGAAATGCCAACTTTCTAAAAGAAGCATTTTCAAAACTGTAAGCAAAAAAACAGACTTCACCATAAAAAAGGATTTTTCATCACCATTGCAAATACATGAAAAAATGAACTGTTACCAGTACTCTTTTGGGAGTTACAGCTTATTATATATTGTAAGGTAACTCCAATGTTATCCTGTAGGAGAGGCAGGCCTTGTTATAGTGAAAAATGTATATAAATGTTTCATGTCTATCAGAACTGTGGGCTGTTTAGGGCCTACCCTAGGGTTGACATATGTAATAACAAGGAAGGTTTGGACCTTTCAAAACGTTTATTTTGTCAGGTCGAAAAGTCAGCTGAGAACCACACACCTAGGCTGTAATGGCAGGCATGAGACATGTTGAAGAATGTTACTTAAGTGAGTGCCACAATCAGTGCTGCAGACTCACTAGTAGAATTTAATTTACAGTGCCCCGATTCCACAAAAGCAACTGTTGAGCAGAGAGGTAGAAGGTGTACATAGAATTCTGCATGTCGTTTTCTCCTTTCTTGAAGGGCTGCTTTCTCTACAAACTAATTTTATGTGAGGGTGTGGCCATGTTGGCACTGGCATAGGAGCATTAAAGAGCAGATCAGCTGTGCCACATCACCTATCAACTACTCTTGCGTTTGAACAGTGTATAGTGTTAAATGTTTGTTTCCTAGCAGGACAGATATCACCAATGAACACAGGATTTCTGATACTTCTACAGGAAAGTGAAAAGATTTTTTTTTTAATTCCCTTACTAAATGGAACTTCACATCTCCACAAATTCTTTGAGTCTTTGATGGCCTCATTACGAGTTTGGCAGTCCGAACGCAGGACCGCCAAACTCGCGGGGAGGATGCCACTAGCATGGTGGTTCCCCCCCCCACACTATTATAATGTTCCTGCCGGTCTGACTGTTGGGAACATTGTAATAGAACATTGGCAGGAACTGTGGTACAAAATAGCATTTGGCTCCCTTAAAGGAGCCGAATGCTATCTCATAGCACAGAGGGGGCTGACCACCATCAACAGTGTCCCTTCAATTATTGTAAGATTATGATTGTTTTTGCTTTCCAGAATTTCTTCTAGATTGCTATGTGGTGTTGGTTTGTATTCAGGAATGTGCCTTTAAGTAATGGTGTTTCATGGGTTTCTGAGACCAGGTTGTTCATTGCTTGAGGATGAATAGCTGAGATTTACATTTCAGAATCTCTCTTTTTTTGATAATAGGTTGCTGATGTTTGAGTTTCAAACATCAGTTTATTTAATGATTTGTTATTGGTTTAGGATGCCAGAATGCCTCTTTTTTATGATTGTGTCTAGTTGAAGTTTGTTGTCGAAAATCCCCATTTGTTGATTTGGGTTAGGTGTTTGATTCTAGAATTTGAATGTATTTAATGTTTGGCTGTGGTGTAGATTCCAGAGTATTCCTTTGTTTATTGATATTTTGTAGGAGTTCAATTTGTAGAATGCCCCCTTTTTATGTATGGTTGCACTTGGTTTTCAGAATGCACTTTTGCTTGATGTATGACTAGAATTTGAATTTAGTTTATATTCAAGAATGTTTTTTTTCTATAATGTCTGGTTAGGATCTGTATCCGAGAGTTTGATTTTCTTGATGGCATCTGGTTGGGATTTGGATGCCATAGTGCTTCTTTGCTTGACGATGTCTGGTTGGTTTTGGATTCCAAAATGCATTTTTATTTGATATCTGGTTGCTAACCTGATTTCAGAGTTATCTTTTGATTGTGGACTTGGGTTTTTTAGGCCACTCAGGACATTGTGCACTGCCCCTAACATCCCCCATTGTAAGGTGACTAAGATTGAAACTGCCTAGCTAGCTGGTAATAGAGCTGACTCTGATAACAAAAAAAGGGAGCTCCACAACCAATTCTGGTGGAACTCGATTTGTAAACCACAGAAAAGATAAAGTATGGATTTTGCCATTGAAACTTCATAACACTGACTTCAGCAGTGAATCCTTAGGTCCAGGGTACCCTAGGATCAGATGTATAAATACATTGTGGCAAAGTACTGGTCACAAATTGCGACCTAATAAGTTGGTTTGTAAAATTCTGATTCGTAGTGGATCACCGTCCAATCTATCTCATGAATATGAAAGAGGTAGATTGTGAATTGTGACTAACTACAATTGAAGGCATACCATGGATGGAGTCCTACAGGAATCACAATGTCTGATCACTCTTAAATAAAGCAAACTTTTATTAATGCAGCCAGTTATCCTTAGAGGAAATCCGGCTGTGTTTAAAAAGAAATGCTTATTGAGCTGTATTTTTTACAGTTCGAAGTGGTCCACTGAACAGTATTTGTGAGGGAGCCCGAAACGCGACATGGATTGTCAAGGTGAGTTGGTTATTGAGTTACCATTCGGGGTTCTGTATTAACCCTTGCTGGGTGGATATTTGTCAGATTAAACAGCACACCTTCCCTAAACCTTTCATTGATTGCAAGTTGATAGGATTGTTGCTAATGAGGAGAGGTTCTGCCCTCAATACATGTTTTGCTGCAATTATTAGAAAGGAATATCCCACAAAGCGTTCAGGTGAGTGGCTGTGGTACCAGGAGTGGAGACAGTTAGTAATGTAATAATTGCAACTTTTTAGAAAATAGAGCTTTTAGTGTTGTGATGTTTTCTCTTTCTTTTTTGTTTTAAAGGGAGCCCATTTTTTCCTGTTGTCCTGATGAACACCTGTTGCTCATATCTTAATTGGCCTCCGTACTTTGGGTTGAAACAGCAATATTCATCTGATTTCTGATCTGATCTAACTGTTTGATCCTCCCATGTGGGGCAGCATAAGATGTATAATGCTGTTTTTGCAGACAGACTGTTAAGAAAACCATTCTGAAACTGTTGAAGATTTCTTGTTTCTTTATCTTTTCACAAGCAATTTTTTCTACCACGTTTTTGTTTTCTCATTAAGGAGCAAATATTTTATTAACCTTCTTGGGTATAGATTATGTATGATTAATTCAATTTTGAGGTTTATAGGATTTGAATGTCTAATTGTTTTTGTTTATGTATCTCCCTGGTTATGTTTTTTTCCCTTTCTTATGTGTTTATTTAGAATTTGTTCAATATTGTATAAGTGGATGTTTGGCCTGGGGCCACTTGTTATATATGCCATAGATACAACACATTCCTGCCCTTTTCCTTTGATGAAGCTGCGCTGCCCTGTGCTAAAAGGCCATAAATATGGGCCTCAGTCTTTATACCTTGCCGTCGATCTGTGATGCAGTTGCAGCTGGACAAGCCCTTGCTCACCTTCCTGTAATGCTTTGAAACAACTTGATTTAGCAGCAGGAGTCTTAATATATCCATAGAGCAAGTAAAGCATGACCAGATGTTGCAATAGTTTTTGCTGCTACTATCCACAGCACAGTACCAGCAGTGCTATGGCACCAACGTAGCACAAGATGCAAGTCAACAAGCGCATTGTTTTCTTGTCCAGTGTCGATGCTATGTCGAGCTGAGACTGCAGGTTCTTTGCCAAGATGCACATAATTAGTGCTAATCGATCACGGCCTTCCTCTTGCAGCTTAAAAGTTACCAAAAGTTGAAGATCTTTTTGTTATGTATCAGCCCTTTGCCCACTCAGTGCCGTTGACACTTCTCTGGGTGTCAGCTTTCAGAAGAAACCCTTGACTTCTATTTCACACCAAGGGGCAGGTTCGAACTGACACAGAAAATATGCTGGGGCATCAAAATAAAAGTGACCCCATTAGCTAAAAATGTGCCCATATTTGCCAGCTTGGACAGTTTTGTCAATTTAAGGACACATTGTATAGGTATTTTGCAAAATATTGGGAACTGCATGGATTTCAGTTTGCTGCAGCCAATTTTTGTTTCAATATCAGGAAAATCAACAGTAAAGCGTGGCAAACAGACAATAAAACAGACCCACAAACAGTCAAAAAACGGCCCACACACTGACCTGATTGCTCTATAGGCCATGCCCGACCCTGCGTTTATTCCAATCACACAAGCAACTGACAAGTGCATGATTACCACAAACACAGTCAGTAAGTAGTTAAAGAGCATTGGCAACCAAACACAATCGCTCCTAACTATTACATTTTTGTTAGTGTGCGCACCTTATGAGTCATAAGATTACAGCCTCTTATTACAGCAGCAAAACAATAGGCTTGTCATCTCCAGGGGCTTCCTGTACAATGACTGTCAATCCTCTGGTATTTTTAAAACCGCTTTTTGACAATCTACAAAGCAACACCCAAATGTAATGTAAATGTGCGTTCAAACATTATGATTAATAAACAAAGTTGCTTTTCAACCCACTTATACGCAGATTGAAACTTTTTCCTCAGAATCACGATTCAACAGTGCACATCTATTATTATATTAACATGAATCTTCATACTAGATACTACCCGGTGAATAACTCAAGTGGACTTGGAGGAAATACCAGGTATAAAAGAGTGAACCAGAGGAGAGATCTGCAGAAAGCACATAATAAATAGTTAGTTCCATGAAGAAGAACTTTTATTTCTCATTGTCCTATCGCTGAAAATGCTTTGAGCCGCATTTCAAGATTTAAAGTAATCCCTTTTGGGCTGCAAAACCTTAAAGGAACGTCCCATAGCTGTATTGCCAAATTCTTTTCTCCACACATATTGCACCAGGAAATTAAAAGCTGGTAAAATATGCCTAGAACGTAAGACAACATGTTGAAATCAGTAAGAAAACTGATTTCTGTGATATCTCCCCTGACCTCGGGGAATCCTCGGAATTCTTCAGTATGGGGCATATATATACTTGTTTTGCACTGAATTTGAGTCATTTTTTTGCCGCAAATTTGGTGCAAAACTAACTCCATATTTATTCTTATGCGCTAGACCCATTTATTGTCAAATTTATGGAGTTAAAGTCATTTTTTGATGTGGAAACCTACTTTGCGTCAATGAGATGCCAAGTAGGCATTCCCATGCAAAAAATGACTTGATGGCCTTAGTGCCATATTGTTGGACCTGGCTTTTTGACAGGGACATCCCCAAACTTTTTGCCTCCTTCCTCCTATTTTTTCTGACCTGTTGTTGTTGGCTTTTGACCTCTGGGCACTTTACCGCTGCTAACCAGTGCTAAAGTGCATATGCTCTCTGTGTAAATTGTACTACTGATTGGTTTATCCATGATTGACTATTTAATTTACTTGTAAGTCCCTGGTAGAGTGCACTACATGTGCCTAGGGCAGGTAGATTAAATGCTACTAGTGGGCCTGCAGCACTGGTTGTGCCACCCACCTCAGTAGCCCCTTAACCCTGGCTCAGGCCTGCCATTGCAAAGCCTGTGTGTGCAGTTTCACTGCCACTTCGACTTGGCATTTAAAAGTACTTGCCAAGCCTAGAACTCCCCTTTTTCTACATATAAGTCATCCCTAATGTGTGCCCTAGGTAACCCCTAGAGCAGGGTGCTGTGTAGGTAAAAGGCAGGACATGTACCTGTGTAGTTATATGTCCTGGTAGTGTAAAACTCCTAAATTCGTTTTTACACTACTGTGAGGCCTGCTCCTTTCATAGGCTAACATTGGGGCTGCCCTCATACAATGTTGAAGTGGCAGCTGCTGATCTGAAAGGAGCAGGAAGGTCATATTTAGTATGGCCAGAATAGTAATATAAAGTCCTGCTGACTGGTGAAGTCGGATTTAATATTACTATTCTAGAAATGCCACTTTTAGAAAGTGAGCATTTCTTTGCACTAAAATCTTGTTGTGCCCTTCAATCCACGTCTGGCTAGGTTTAGTTGACAGCTCCTTGTGCATTCACTCAGACACACCCCAAACACAGGGTACTCAGCCTCACTTGCATACATCTGCATTTTGAATGGGTCTTCCTGGGCTGGGAGGGTGGAGGGCCTGCCCTCACACAAAGGACTGCCACACCCCCTACTGGGACTCTGGCAGACAGGATTGAACTAAAAGGGGGCTTGGTGCATTTCTTAGACACTCTTTGAAGTCACCCCCACTTCAAAGGCACAACTTAGTATAAAACAGGGCCTCTGCCCTACCTCATCAGACACTTGCTGGAGAAGAAACCTGAACCAGAAACTACATCCTGCCAAGAAGAACTGCCTGGCTGCTCAAAGGACTCACCTGTCTGCTTTTCTACAAAGGACTGCTGCCTTGCTGTTGGCCTGCTGCCTTGCTGAACTGCCTGGCTGCTCAAAGGACTCACCTGTCTGCTTTTCTACAAAGGACTGCTGCCTTGCTGTTGGCCTGCTGCCTTGCTGAACTCTTGTCTGGCTGTAAAAGTGCTCTCCAAGGGCTTGGATAGAGATTGCCTCCTGTTCCCTGAAGTCTCAGGACCAAAAATACTTCTCTCTTCCTCTTGGACGCTCCGTGCGCTGACCTTTTCGACGCACAGCTTGTTCCACGGCAAGAAAAACACCGCACACCGACGCTGATCGACGCGACGTCTTCGGGACGACCGAAACTTTGACGCACGGCCTCGCAAGGACAACGCCGCCCGACTTCCCGGGAGAAATCGACGCAACGCCTGCCGTGAGATCGAAACTTTGACGCACGGCCTCGCAAGGACAACGCCGCCCGACTTCCCAGGAGAAATCGACGCGACGCCTGCCGTGAGATCAAAACTTTGACGCACTGCCTCGCAAGGACAACGCCGCCCGACTCCGCAGGAGAAATCGACGTGACGCCTGCCGTGAGTTCGAAACTTCGACGCGCAGCCCCGCAGAGCGACGCGCAGCCGGAAAACAAGCAGGAAAATCCACGCACAGACCCGGGACATCTGGTACTCCCCGCAAACCACAGTAAGAGACTGTACGCGCACCGGAAAACGACGCACGACTCCCCGCGTGGAAAATAACGACGCAAGTCCGTGTGTGCTGAGGAGAAATCGACGCACACACCAGTTTTCCACGTACCTCTTCTCCTGTGGCCCTCTGAGGAGATTTTCCACCAGAAACCAGGTACTTTGTGTTTGAAAGAGACTTTGTTTACTTTCTAAAGACTTAAGACACGTTATATCACTTTTCAGTGATATCTTTACAAATTCGTATTGCAACTTTGATCGTTTTGACCTGAAGATACCCAGATAAATATTATATATTTTTCTAAACACTGTGTGGTGTATTTTTGTGGTGTTATGCTATGGTGTTGTATGATTTATTGCACAAATGCTTTACACATTGCCTTCTAAGTTAAGCCTGACTGCTCGTGCCAAGCTACCGGAGGGTGAGCACAGGCTGATTTTGGATTGTGTGTGACTTACCCTGACTAGAGTGAGGGTTCTTGCTTGGACAGAGGGCAACCTGACTGCCAACCAAAAACCCAATTTCTAACATTGGTGATCAGCGGTGAGGATAGGACTTGTGTTTGTGCAGTGACATACAGTAGCTAAGTATTTCACTACCTACCCACAGTTGAAGGTCAACTTGATTTTTCATCTTTTTTGGCTTTTGATTCTCTGATGTCCTCCTGGATATACTATTGATATTTTGGACTTTGGATTTTGGTTTTTGCTGGTAAGATCTTATCAAAATGGGAATGCTTACCTACTCATTCTTTGTTCGTACTGACCACCTCACTAAGGCTGACCTAAGGAAGCTTTGCAGAAAATGGGGCCTTCCTGTAGCAAGGAGATCTACTAAAGCGGAGATGCTATATAACTACATAGTCTGGGGGGAGGAAAGATGGGCAGAGAGAGAGGCAGCAAGAAACCAAATGACTAAGTACCCCTCAGATGAGGAGGAGGACTACGCACATGAGGAGGAAGACTGCTCACATGAGGAGGAAGACTCCTCAGATGAGGAAAGAGACCCAGAGATAGATGAATGGCTCCGAAGTCAAAGGCGACAGGAGCAACAATTAGAGGAGTATCTTGCAGAGGTTGAGGCAAAAAGACTCTTAGCCCTGGAAGAAGAAAAGATTGCAGCTCAAGAGCTGAGCTGTAAAGAGCTGAAACTGGAGGCCGGAAGGGCTGAGTCCAGTTCAGATGGTGGCAGCAAAAATCTTGCATCCGGTACTGCTGAAGAAGGGCACAAGCCCAGAGATGTGGTGCCCAACTTGAAGAAGGGAGTTGACACACCCCAGGCGGTTCAAGGGTATGAGGTAGTTCCCGTTATGCCCAGGGTCCCTGAGAAGGATTGGGGAACTGGCACAGGGAGTCATATTCCCACTGGGGGGAGGGACACTTTACTGACTCTAGCAGAGAGTGACAGAGAAAAGGGTTCCCCCCTGGTGGACGTCCTGGATAAAGAGTGTAGAGACATCCCAGAAGAGTATGGGTTGAGTGTCAGGGACAGACAGATACTGTCTCACCAGTCTCAGGAGGGTGAGGTAGAGTGCTTTTCCAAGGTTGAGTTACTGGGTGGTTGGGTGAAGGGTACTGTGGTTAATACATGTGAAGGGCAGAATGATGTAATTGCTGGAGAGCATATGTCTGGTCCTTATTTTCCAGAGCTACGCCAACACCAGGTGGAGTGTGAGTTCTCTGACCCCTGGGAACTTACAATGGAGGCAGACTTCTGGGTGAGTACCAGAGAGTCTGAAGAGGCATTTGGGGGTGCTCCTGAAGGGAGTGGTCTAGGTGGTTCCCAACCGAGTGAGGTGGGAAAGGATTGTAGTGTCCCAGGTAGGTCCCAGGTAGGTCCCAGGTCCTAGAGGGTTTCATGAGGGAACACCAGGAGGGAAGCCTAGCCTGTACCGTAGGGCCACCTTTTGAGGGAAGCCCCGCAGTGTCAGAAGAACTTGGGGGGGGTGACTGTAGCCAGCATCCCAACAGTTCTGGTGTCTGGCAGTACCCCTCCTAGTGAGGGGGTGCAGAAGTCCAGACATAGGGTTGAGAGGGGGTTGCAGACCCCAGTGGAGGACCTTGAGAGTCAGGGGACAGCTCTGAGAGCACAGCCCCCCAGGAATGACCCAGGTGAAACCGTTTCTGGTTTGGGGGAAACCCAGACTCTGCCGGATGGGCAGAGGTCGGGAGACCTGCGCCAACCAGACTCTTGTGTGGCCCTTGGGGATGGTGTGTCCCTTGTGGGGGGTGAGAGAGCCCCCCAGGAAGTCCTGGCATGCCAGGCAAAGATTCAACCTCAGGGTGGTGACTCTGGGTTGGATACCCAGGTTCAGAGGTTAAACTCTGACCTGGTGGGAGGTAGATGTGCCTCCCAAGAAGTCCTGCTGTGCCAGGCAATTGTCCAACCTCAGGGTGTTGACTCTGGGTTGGATGACCAGGTTCAGAGGTTAAACTCTGACCTGGTGGGGGGTAGGTGTGCCCCCCAGAAAGTCCTGGCGTGCCAGGCAATTGTTCAACCTCAGGGTGGTGACCCTGGGTTGGAGAACCAGGTTCAGAGGTTAACCTCTGACCTGGTGGGAGGTAGGCGTGCCTCCCAGAAAGTCCTGGTGTGCCAGGCAGTTGCCCAACCTCAGGGTGGTGACTCTGGGTTGGATACCCAGGTTCAGAGGTTAAACTCTGACCTGGTGGGAGGTAGGAGTGCCCCCCAGAAAGTCCTGGTGTACCAGGCAGTTGTCCAACCTCAGGGTGCTGACTCTGGGTTGGATAACCGGGTTCAGAGGTTAAACTCTGACCTGGTGGGGAGTTGGTGTGCCCCCCAGAAAGTCCTGGCGTGCCAGGCAATTGTTCAACCTCAGGGTGGTGACCCTGAGTTGGAGAACCAGGTTCAGAGGTTAAACTCTGACCTAGTGGAGGGTCAGTATGCCCTCCAGGAAGTCCTGGCGTGCCAGGCAATTGTTCAACTTCAGGATGGTGACTCTGAGTTAAATGGTCGGGTGCAGAGGTTAAACTCTGACCTGGTGGGGGGTAGGTGTGCCTCCCAGAAAGTCCTGGTTTGCCAGGCAGTGATCCAGTCTGAGGGTACAGACCCTGGGCTGGAAGACCAGGTTCAGGGTGTCCCCCCGGACCTGGAGGGAGGGGCTACTGATAACAGTGCCCCTACCATGTTGTCTTCTGAGGAGGCCACTCCGAGTTGGAGGGTGCTGGACCCCTGAAGGGAGGGCAGGGGGAGGGAACCCTCACCCCAGGCCCTACTCCAACCTGAAGGTACAGACCCCAGGTTGGAGGGCCAGTTGCAGGTTAACAGCCCTGCACTGGTGGAGGAATGGTACAGGGCGACTTCTGTAAGCACCCTGACCATGTTGGACTCTGGGGGTACCGCTCCAGGAGGGAGGGTACAGAGCCCCAGAGGGGAGGACCAGGTTCAGGCTGTCATCCCTGACCTGGTGGAAGGGAGAGTGGTTAAAGGGTGCCCAGCACCTGGGGCTACCGCCCCCCACTCTCCACAGCCACAGTGGTTGGAGAGCTTTGAGAGGCCTGGGGCCTGGCTCTCATCCCTGGCAGCTGTCAGTAATTACTGTGGCTTGCTGTCCTGGTGGACAGAGTTATCCCTGGGGAGGGGACAAGTGTCACACCCCGGGGGTAGAGTGGGCAACACCACTGCGTTGGTCACGGTGGTACTATCCTGCTCCTGGGATACATCTGTGAGCAAAGTAAGGTTAGGTGCTGCACAGATGGGATCCGCAGGTAAGGAGAAAGGTTCCCCATGGGTTGGCTTAGTGGGCCCTGAGAGTATGGACAGAGGGATCCAATTGGAGTCAGGAAGGCGAAGAACTGGAGCATGCCCCTGCTGTTGTGGGCCTGGGTCCTTGTTCTGTCGCCTCAAACAGGGAAGTACATCAGGATAGTGATTGTTCTCCCCTGGCTTTAGGCTGGTAGGGGGTCATGTTGGACCTGGCTTTTTGACAGGGACATCCCCAAACTTTTTGCCTCCTTCCTCCTATTTTTTCTGACCTGTTGTTGTTGGCTTTTGACCTCTGGGCACTTTACCGCTGCTAACCAGTGCTAAAGTGCATATGCTCTCTGTGTAACTTGTACTACTGATTGGTTTATCCATGATTGACTATTTAATTTACTTGTAAGTCCCTGGTAGAGTGCACTACATGTGCCTAGGGCAGGTAGATTAAATGCTACTAGTGGGTCTGCAGCACTGGTTGTGCCACCCACCTCAGTAGCCCCTTAACCCTGGCTCAGGCCTGCCATTGCAAAGCCTGTGTGTGCAGTTTCACTGCCACTTCGACTTGGCATTTAAAAGTACTTGCCAAGCCTAGAACTCCCCTTTTTCTACATATAAGTCATCCCTAATGTGTACCCTAAGTAACCCCTAGAGCAGGGTGCTGTGTAGGTAAACGGCAGGACATGTACCTGTGTAGTTATATGTCCTGGTTTTTACACTACTGTGAGGCCTGCTCCCTTCATAGGCTAACATTGGGGCTGCCCTCATACACTGTTGAAGTGGCAGCTGCTGATCTGAAAGGAGCAGGAAGGTCATATTTAGTATGGCCAGAATAGTAATATAAAGTCCTGCTGACTGGTGAAGTCGGATTTAATATTACTATTCTAGAAATGCCACTTTTAGAAAGTGAGCATTTCTTTGCACTAAAATCTTGTTGTGCCCTTCAATCCACGTCTGGCTAGGTTTAGTTGACAGCTCCTTGTGCATTCACTCAGACACACCCCAAACACAGGGTACTCAGCCTCACTTGCATACATCTGCATTTTGAATGGGTCTTCCTGGGCTGGGAGGGTGGAGGGCCTGCCCTCACACAAAGGACTGCCACACACCCTACTGGGACTCTGGCAGACAGGATTGAACTGAAAGGGGTCTTGGTGCATTTCTTAGACACTCTTTGAAGTCACCCCCACTTCAAAGGCACAACTTAGTATAAAACAGGGCCTCTGCCCTACCTCATCAGACACTTGCTGGAGAAGAAACCTGAACCAGAAACTACATCCTGCCAAGAAGAACTGCCTGGCTGCTCAAAGGACTCACCTGTCTGCTTTTCTACAAAGGACTGCTGCCTTGCTGTTGGCCTGCTGCCTTGCTGAACTGCCTGGCTGCTCAAAGGACTCACCTGTCTGCTTTTCTACAAAGGACTGCTGCCTTGCTGTTGGCCTGCTGCCTTGCTGAACTCTTGTCTGGCTGTAAAAGTGCTCTCCAAGGGCTTGGATAGAGCTTGCCTCCTGTTCCCTGAAGTCTCAGGACCAAAAAGACTTCTCTCTTCCTCTTGGACACTCCGTGCGCCAAACTTTTCGATGCACAGCTTGTTCCACGGCAAGAAAAACGCCGCACACCGACGCTGATCGACGCGACGTCTTCGGGACGACCGAAACTTTGACGCACGGCCTCGCAAGGACAACGCCGCCCGACTTCCCGGGAGAAATCGACGCGACGCCTGCCGTGAGATCGAAACTTTGACGCACGGCCTCGCAAGGACAATGCCGCCCGACTTCCCAGGAGAAATCGACGCGACGCCTGCCGTGAGATCAAAACTTTGACGCACGGCCTCGCAAGGACAACGCCGCCCGACTCCGCAGGAGAAATCGACGCGATGCCTACCGTGAGATCGAAACTTCGACACGCAGCCCCGCAGAATGACGCGCAGCCAGAAAACAAGCAGGAAAATCCACGCACAGACCCGGGACATCTGGTACTCCCACAAACCACAGTAAGAGACTGTCCGCGCGCCGGAAAACGACGCACGACTCCCCGCGTGGAAAATAACGACGCAAGTCCGTGTGTGCTGAGGAGAAATCGACGCACACACACCAGTTTTCCACGTACCTCTTCTCCTGTGGCCCTCTGAGGAGATTTTCCACCAGAAACCAGGTACTTTGTGTTTGAAAGAGACTTTGTTTACTTTCTAAAGACTTAAGACACGTTATATCACTTTTCAGTGATATCTTTACAAATTCGTATTGCAACTTTGATCGTTTTGACCTGAAGATACCCAGATAAATATTATATATTTTTCTAAACACTGTGTGGTGTATTTTTGTGGTGTTATGCTATGGTGTTGTATGATTTATT
This sequence comes from Pleurodeles waltl, assembly GCF_031143425.1. Taxonomy (NCBI): domain Eukaryota; kingdom Metazoa; phylum Chordata; class Amphibia; order Caudata; family Salamandridae; genus Pleurodeles; species Pleurodeles waltl. Next base: position 1,103,501,127 of record NC_090440.1, read on the forward strand.
GCACAAATGCTTTACACATTGCCTTCTAAGTTAAGCCTGACTGCTCGTGCCAAGCTACCGGAGGGTGAGCACAGGCTGATTTTGGATTGTGTGTGACTTACCCTGACTAGAGTGAGGGTTCTTGCTTGGACAGAGGGCAACCTGACTGCCAACCAAAAAACCCATTTCTAACACATATTTATCCCCCTGTGCTAAAATCATGCACAGGAGGGAGGAGGGGTCAAAAAATAGTGCAAAACTTGCATTTTTTAATGCCTGGGGCAGGGCAGGCGTTAGGGGATCTGTGGGCCTATTTCCATGGAGGAACACCATGGAATAAACCCACAGGTGCCCTCCCCAGGCCCCAGGGACACCCACACCAGAGGGACAGCAGAGGATGGGATCCCCCATCCCAGGTAAGTATAGGTAAGTACAGGTAAGTATTTTTTTAAAGTGCCATTGGGGGCCCTGCAATGGACTCCCCTACATGGCACCGGGTGCATTGGCCATGCCCAGGGGACCCAGGGTGTCATGTTGTATGGATGGTTTTGCATCAGAAAATGACTTTAGGCAGGTTAGTCTCATTTTTTTATACTCTAACCTGCCTAACGTCATTTTTTGGTGCAAAACCCCCTTCTTCCATACTACCAGCCCCATGCGACTAACGTAATTTTGTTTTACGCTATCCTACCCTTTGCACCGGCTTGCACCATTCCATAAATATGGTGCCCGGCTGGTGCACAGAAATGGTGCAAGCCAGTGCTATACCATTTTGGTGCAAAACTGTGTTAGTGCAGTTTTGCACCAAAAAGTATAAATCTGGGCACCACTTTTAATGTATCAGTGGTATCATTAGTTTTGGGGGCGGTATTTCTGATAGTTTAACCTCAACGATTTGCGATGAGGGTCTACATGGTGTTTTATAATGATGCAGTACACAATCTTGCCAATATTTTTTCCATTTAGATTGGAAAAAATACCTCCCTGACCACAAACATGAGAATAAAAATATCAAAAATATTCATAAAAGTATTATGCACAATTATTGCACCGATCTGGGCCATTCACCATGCATTCTTAGATTCAAATTAATTAAACGCAGATGACGTGAGCATATTTTACAGAGCATTCATTAGCCGACTTCTTCCTAACCCCTTCCATTATTATTTGGTGGTTGCAAGTTCTTGCAATTGTTCGGAGAAGCTATCGAATTAATTGGAAAACTTCGGCTATTTAAGTTTTGTGAATAATATTTTGAACTAAGTTCTAAGAGGACTGCCCAGAATAAACAGCAACACCCAGAAATCTCTACTTTTATTAGACCTTTCCTGCAGCCATTATTTTTTATTAAAATATCTCTTTCTTTAAAGCCTCACCCAGTTTCTAAATTGCGCTAGGTACACAAAAAGTGAAACTTCATTAAATGCACATTGTATACTTGACCCAAATGCACCTGCAAGATTACATAATTTCATGCATCTGTGGTTCAGAGCTAGGCCCTGATCTTTGTTAAAAGGTGTTTACATCCCATGAAAATATTTTTCAGAAAATTACGTTTTGGGCAAGGTTTGATGGCTGCAGAAAAACTTTTTGCATTCTGATCTTACACATTGAGGACAGATATTTAAATTTAACAAGACTGGGATAGAAAGAAGAAAATATAAACATAGGGACTATCTGGTGTTGCGAGAAAGCAAGCTACGCTCTATGTTTATTGTTTATTTTCTAAAGCTTTGTCTGTATCAATATATTATTGTTCCTTACAAGGAATCAGATTATCAGTCAATCAAGTCGTACTTACAGAGCGTAGATAATCAACCCAGGGGGTATCCAGGTGCTGTACTGCAGGCATCAGTCGAAGAGCTAGGTCTTGAGGCCCTTCCAGAAGTGGTTCAGCAAGGGTGGATATGAAGGGTGTTGCCGGACTTTGATTGTTAGGTGGGAAAAAGAGCGTCGTCCGAAGCGGCTGTTGGTGGATGTGTGGTGTCTGAGTGAAAGCGAGGTGTGTGGAGCGGAGGTTTCTGTTCAGTTGGTGGAAGATCAAGCAGTGGTTCATGTAGGCTGGTTTTTGGTTGTGGAGGGCTTTGGAGGCATGGGTAAGGAGCTTGAAATGGCATCTCCTTTGGAAGGGGAGCCAATGGAGGTCTTTTAGGTGCTGGGTGATCTGTGTTCTCTTGGGTAGATTGAGGATCAGTCTAGCTGTTGTGTTCTGGGTTGTCTGGCGTCCCTGCCTGAGGTCAGTGGTGGTGCTGGCATAGAGTGCATTGCCGTAGTCAAGCCCTCTGGTGATGAGGGCATGCGTCACTGTTTTCCTTGTGCTGATGAGAAGCCATCTGAAGATTTTGTGGAGCATGTAGATCATGTGGCAGCAGGCTAATACATTATTAATAAACCTGAGGACACTCTTGACAGAACTTTAGTAGCTGGGCATAAGGGGAGTAGGAAAAGTTATTAATGAGTAAAGAGGATCAAGGGAACAATCTCAATGGAACTCTACTTAAGAGCATTGGTGAATTTCTTGCCTGAGGAAGATTAGAGGGGTAGGTGAGAGGTATGTGGGAAGGGTGAGTTTTCAAAAGAATCCTGAAAGCAATGAGGGAAATAAAAACACTATTCCGCGCAAAATACTGTCGCTTCCAAAAGATGTGGCCAATTTGAATCGTTCATATTTCATGCCGTATAGCTTTGGAAAAGGACAACACTCGTCAGCAGTAAAAAATCTCATGACCCTACTAGTTGTTCAGCAGTAACTATAGGTATGTTTGTAGTGAATGTGCATTTATTTCAACCCTTTCAGACTTCTTCTGAATGGTTGTAATTTCCTACGTGTTGTTAATCTCTATCCAGCTTTGGGCATTTGAGAAGCATTGTACTAATGCCACAAGAGGGCAACTTTATTTTCCCAGTTTTTCTGCTTGTGTAATTTCGACTGGGGCAAACTATTTTCTCTTAGCCCATGCTATATATTCATTTTGCACCTAACAAACGGAAAATGGATTGTAGAACCACTGCTAAATAGTTATAAAAGAACTATTTTTTATGAATTATTTTACGTCTCATATAATTTTTTATAGAGGAACACTAGCCCTTGCTGAATCTTCTTTAAAAGTGCATTGCGAAGTGATTTTGTGATAAAATGTTATGCGCAAATATAGCAGACATGATGTGACAGTTTTACCATGTTTGCTTTTGTGCAAATACCAATTGCTTCACTTGTTACTCCACAAGCAGCAAAGATAATGCAAATGTGTGTGTTTCGTTTTCTAGTTCAACGATTCTGTAATTCGACCCGGAGTGAATTCTACGTAGAAGAAATGCAACATGTGAGGAATTGTTAAATGTACAGATCTATGTGTCAGTAGAGAACATTCATGCATCTTTTTTTAACGTATGCAAGTACTGAAAATAGTCTGTTTTAGAAATTTAGCTTCTGACCCATCACTGAATGGGTCAGAGATACGATGTGAGGCACTGATGTTCCTCTACTGGCTTGGAAGCCATTTTGCAAAAGGAATAAACAAAAATGTGACATACATGCTGCCTCCAAAAAAATACAGAAGTCACTGTTAAATAGAAATTTCCCGTTCAGTAAAAACGTCTGGATTTCACACACCCCAAAGCTGTAAATAGCTGCACTACTCAGTCTACATTGAAAGAAACCCTGTAGAGTCGAGCTACTAATACGTCCTTTCCTGAGCAGAGCGGTTAATCACTAAAGCTTTTTCTACTCTCTGACGTCCCATTTTCAGAAATGTATATTAAGTTTACTTGAACTATCCGCTTCTTAGAAAGAGGGAGATAGAATGTAATCACATATTTAAGTCTTATGAGGAATGTTATCCATTAGGATGTAACCTTAATCGTCTGTACCATATCGTTACACACCGCAACGGACATATGAGAATATCCTTCTGAAATAATGCTCTACTTCAGTGTCTAGGACTGTCTGGCGATGGCTATATTTGTGCGTTAAGTGGTATTTCCTTAACTTCTCTTGGGGATCCCTAGAAATACAACACGGAAAGGGTCAGATTTCCAAATAATGTAAGTACCAAAGCTCTTCTAAAAGTTACTTAGTGAAAGTAAGATGTCTGCAACACATATGTGTCCCCAGAGAACTGCACTGAGTTTATTTTTGATCATTAAAATATTATTTCACATTTTAGTTGCAATGTATTATAACACATGAACTGTCGAAATATAACTTAAAAGTGTTTGATAATGTGTAATTAAATTAGTTATTTGCAGATTGCTAGTCCACTTTGGTTCGGTTTCGGAGCACTCTAGGTGTACAGATTCGTCACTGAGATGGAAGCAAGGGTTGTGAAAGAATTTGCTCTATTGTAGCTTTATGTAGTCATATGTTTGCTAATCTGGTATTGAACCATTTAGATAAAAACGGTCCCAAAGTTATGGTTCATCTTTTGAGATATTCCTCTTTCCACAAGTGGTAATTCAATATCTCTTAACATCGAAAAAACCCTAGAAATTCACAGAAGAAAACCAAAGATTACAGGGCTTATAGTTAGGAAATAGAATGTAAAAATAGCCTTTGAAATTCACTAAAAAATCAAAGGTTACAGGGACGTTTCAGTTAGGTTTAGATTTTACACACAAAACCATAGAAAAAGATACTTATCTCAAGAAACTATAGTGTCCTAAGGTAACTATAACTCATGCCCTCACTATGCCTTGCTACTTACCCCACATATTAATAGAGTTGTGACATCTTCTATGTCCTCATTCATAACTAAGGCTCACAGTTTTCTGTTCTTAATGATTTTTACAGATAAAAACAGTAAAAAAACTATGGGCCATATTTATACTTTTTGACGCAAAACTGCGCTAACGCAGTTTTGCGTCAAAAAAATTAGCGCCGGCTAACGCCATTCTGAAGCACCATGCGGGCGCCGTATTTAATCAATGACGTTAGCCGGCGTTAGCCGCCGGCGCTGCCTGGTGTGCGTGGAAATAAACGACGTACACCAGGCAGCGCCAGCGTAGGGGGATATGGAGCTTGGGCGTCAAAAAATGGGGCAAGTTAGGCTGAGGCAAATTTTTCGCCTCAACCCGATTTGCGCCATTTTTTTCGACTCCCAACCCCCATAGAAATGACTCCTGTCTTAGCAAAGACAGGAGTCATGCCCCCTTGCCCAATGGCCATGCCCAGGGGACTTCTGTCCCCTGGGCATGGTCATTGGGCATAGTGGCATGTAGGGGGGCACAAATCAGGCCCCCCTATGCCACCATTTTTTTAAAAAAAAATACTTACTGGAACTTACCTTAATGTCCCTGGGATGGGTCCCTCCAGCCTTGGGTGTCCTCCTGGGGTGGGCAAGGGTGACAGGGGGTGTCCCTGGGGGCATGGGAGGGCACCTCTGGGCTCCTTCTGAGCCCACAGGTCCCTTAACGCCTGCCTTTTCCAGGCGCTAAAAAACGGCGCAAAAGCGGCGTACGTCATTTTTTTTGACCTGCCCACTCCCGGGCGTGAATTTTGCCCGGGAGTGTAAATACGGAGCACATGCCTCGGAGTCAATTTTTTAGACGGGAACGCCTACCTTGCATCTCATTAACGCAAAGTAGGTGTCCACGCTAAAAAATTACGCAAACTCCATGGACTTTGGCGCTAGACGCGTCTAACGCCAAAGTATAAATATGGAGTTAGTTTTGCGTCGGAATTGCGTAAAAAAAAACGACGCAATTCCGGCGCAAACAGAGTATAAATATGCCCCTATGTATCATGTTTGTATTTTTTTTTAAGTGAAAAAACACAGAAAATCGTGCTTGTGAAATACTCTTAATGCTTTCTTTAGTCAATTCCTTGCAAAAGCTGAGCAGATAATCAGATTTCTTTAAATTTAGGCATATATTAACATATATTTGTAGTATAAAGCTAATATGCAACTATGGATGTAGTGTTTTGTGATATGTGGCTGCTTAATGTGCTAAAACCTGGCAGGCTTCCACGTATGAGTGCATGTCTAAGAGTTAAATAAGTGTGGAAATATACAATTTTATGACTCAGTTTATACCAAAAACAAAAAAGTATGGATAAATACCAATAAGATTGCCAAAAAATAAATATGGATAAATAGATCAAGGATACAACATAAATACCATAAAACTGGGAGCCCTATTCATAATATAACTGCAACATTTCAAAATATTATTGATGAGAAAACTGTGCATGACGGGGCCTGAGTTATAGTTACCCTAGGGTACAAGTTAAAGTTTATTGACAAAAGTATAACTGTAACTGTTGTTAATGTTATAATGTTATTACTTAACATTTAAAAAACCCTAGAAATCCACTGAAAAACACAAAGGTCACATGGAAGTTATAGTTCGGAAATAGAATTTTAAAAAAGCCTTAGAAATGCACTAAAAACAAAGGTTACAGGGACATTAGAGTTAGGTTCAGATTTTACATTCACAAAACCACAGAAATTCAACAGTTTTAGTAATACTTTTTGCAAGAACCTATAACTTGTGCCCTAAGGTCGCTATAACTCACACCCTCGCTATGCACTGCTACTTACCCCACATATCACATCAACATTGACGTCTTTAATGACATCATTCATAATATACCTGTAATAAAATTATTGATGCTAAAACTGTGCATGGCGGGGCACAAGCTATAGGTTCTTGAGATAAGTATGACTATAACTGTTGAATTTCTTTGTTTTTATGCATGTTAAACCTGATTTTAACTATACCGTCCCTTCACCTTTTAGTATTTTAGTGAATATATTTGAATATCATACATGAGTGATGTCATAAATGATGTCATAGAACATGTCATGAGTGACGTCATATGTGAGGTCATAAGCAGTGCATGGCAGAAGCGTAAGTTACTCTTAGTGCTGCTAACTTCAACTGCTGAATTTCTATGGGTTTTCAAGTTTATAACATTAATGTTGTTACTGAGAAATTCACCTAATTATAACATTGATTTAACCTTTTGTTTTTTTTAAACTAATTTTACAGTTTAAAAAAAAAATGAAAACATGTATTTTTACTACTCCCTATTTTAATGATGTATTTAATTATTTATTTTATTACTCCCTATCATTACTTTAATTTTTATTTTTCGGTGAATTTCTAGGTTTAAAAAAAAAAGTACATTAATTTATTTTGTGACTGTATGTATGCATACGTTTGTGTGCTGAAAATATGTTGAAAATGATTTTTTAGATGTGCATAGAAGTGCTTAGAGAGGGGGTCGGTCTCTCCTTTCAGACCTCTCTCAGATGACAGGAGTGCATAGTAGGGTGTGTGAATATGAACTAATATCTCCTGCCAGACCTTTATGTCAGATGACAGGTGTGCGTAGTAGGGTGTGGATAGTGGCAGCCCTCTCCTTCCACACCTTTCTCAAATGACAGTTGACCATAGTGCACTGTATGGATTGACTGGCCTATACTTTCAGATCCCTCTAACAAATGACAGGTGTAAGTGGTAGGGTGTGTGAAGAGAGACGGGCCTCTCTACTGAGACCTCTCTCTCAGATGATGGGTGTGCGCAGTAGGGTGTGTGAATGTACTGGCCTTTCCTTTCAAACCTCATTCTCAGATGAAAGGTGTCCATATTATGTGTGGAAAATGACAGGTCTGTCTTTTCAGACCTCTTTTTCAGATGACAGATGCGGACAGTACTGTGAGGGGAGGTATTGGCCTCTCCTGTCAGACCTCTCTCTCAGATGATGGGTGTGTGTTAAGGGTGTATCCTTGGATTGGCCTCTCCTGTCAAACCTCTCTCTCAGACGATGGGCTAGCATAATAAGGTGTGTGCATGGACTTGCCTCTCCTTACAGACCTCTCTCTCAGATGGCAGGTGTGCGTAGTACGTTGTGTGGAGAGACACTGGCCACTCCACTGAGACCTCCCTCTCAGGTAATTGGTGTGCATAGTAGTGACTGGTGGGAGACTGTCCTCCCTCCTAGCACCCCTCTTACTGGTAATGGGTGTGCAGTGTGGGAAGAGACTGTACTCTATTCACAACTCTTATGAAGCCAATGGTGGAAATAGTAGGCTCTGATAACCACCATCTTGACCACCATCTCAAACAAGATTTCTTCCTACAATACCAAGGCCCATATTTATACTCTGTTTGTGCCGAATTTGCATAAAAAATTTTGACGCAAATTCGGCGCAAATCTAACACCATATTTATACTTTGACGCCCGACCCCGCGAACGTCAAAATTTAGCAGTGTGCATCATTTTCTGGATGCGGGAAACCGCCTTGCGTTAATGACATGCAAGAAAGGCGTTGTCGTCCAAAAAATGACTGTAAGGCTGTGCACCTTATTTATACTCCCGTGTCATTTTGACGCACAGGAGGGAGCGGGCCTTAAAAAATGTTGCACAGCCTGATTTGCGTTGTTTTTTAATGCCTGGGTCAGGGCAGGCGTTAAGGGACCAGTAGGCTCATTTCCATGGTCTCTGACCATGGAAGCAGTCCACAGGTGCCCTTCCCTGCCCCTAGGGACACCCCCTACCACCCTCGCCCACCCCTGGAGGACACCAATGGATGGGGGACCCATCCCAGGTAAGTACAGGTAAGTTGAGGTATGTAATTTTTTTTTTTTTAAGTGGCATACAGGGGCCTAACTTGCCCCTCCCTACATGCCACAGTGCTCAATGACCATGCCCAGGGGACAGAAGTCCCCTGGGCATGGCCATAGGGCATGGGGGCATGACTCCTGTCTTTCCTAAGACAGGAGTCATTTCATTGGGGGTTGTGTGTCAAAAAATGGCGCAGGTCTGGTTAGAGCCATGATTTTTTACTCTAACCTGACTTGCACCATTTTTTGATGCACAACCCCCATTCTTCCCTATTCCTGTGCTGCCCGGTTAGAGTCATTTTCTTTTACTCTAACCAGCCCGCAGCACCAGCTAACGTCAATCCATAAATAAGGTGCCCACCTGGCGCGTTGGAATGGCGTTAGCCGGCGGTATATTTTTTGACGCAAACCAGCTCCGGCGCTGGTTTGCGTCAAAAAGTTTAAATATGGGCCCAAGTGTGCTTACTATGATATATTCAACAATCACCTACTCTTTCTACTTTTCAAGATCCTGCGAGAGTCTTGCAAGATCGTAACTTTTTACAAAATAATAATTAAACATCTACTCATACCAGTACTTATCTCTTACACACTTCCTCTCAAAACAAGGACCACAATATGCATTCCTAGTAATGGAGTTTATCGAGAACTCATCTACTTCTTTTTACTATTCACGATTCTGTGAGAGTCCCTCGAGATCGTACAAATTAGTTAAAGACATTATACATTTATTTTCTTCACAGTAGCTATTGCTTGGACACCTCCCCTCTAAATCTAGGGGGACAGCATGCCTTTCTGCTGCTCCGTTATATAGCTTTCTTGCTTCATTTCCACAACACCTCCAATTTTTTACAGTAAACAGTGATGGCAACTATTTCATTTCTAGCATTCCATCAGCCAGTCAATCAGAGCTCTCGCAGGACTCTCAGGAGCTTCTAGCTCCCACAAGAGTCTGATGACTCATTGGAAAAATAGGCCTCTCAACCAATCACAGAGCTCCACTTTTGATTTTACACTCTCACAGGAGGCTCACGGGACTCTCACAAGCCCAACTGCCAAAATGTACAATTATTTTTCACTCTTAATTTCTCAACAACTACTGAATTGATATAGACCAAAGCACAAAAAGGACAATCTGTGTATTGCAATCTAGCTTCCTGCAAATTTGGTGGATTTTTTTTTTAGCAGTTTTTGCTAAAACCTGTCTTAATGTAATCTATTGGAAAAACATTTTACATTTTGAGATCCCACCCCATTTTTCTTCGCTCTCTCTTGATGGATCATGCCCAAAACTTCCCTGGAAGGAGTTGATGTGTATCAACTTTTAAAAAAAAATGTTTGTGAAGATTCATCAAACAAGGCCAAAGTTATTAGCCAAACCAAAAAAATGCTCGATCTATGGAAAAGAAAACCAAACTATAACTGCCAAATTATAACTAAAATATGAGTTTCAGCTCTTCATGCAGGCCCACTGGGGAAAAATGTAAATAACATAAAGTGCCGAAAGACTAATTATGACCCTCCCTTGCTTTCTAGTCATTAAGTTGTATACTGTGGGGCATATTTATGGTGTCCTAGCGCCACCCTGCACCACATTAATGTAATTGTTTTTTACGTTCATGTGGCCCAATGATGCCGAAATCCCCGCACCTTATTTACAGGGTGGCACAATGCATGCTAAGGGTCGCTGGGAAAGTGGCTCTGCACTCAGTGCAGCACCACTTTCCATAAATCTGCCCCTATGAATTTTCATACCTAATATTTCCACATTGGAGCAATGCTATATTATCTAAGACTTTTAGAAGAAAGACTATTGTGCAGTCTGCTTTTGTCTTTCACTGCATTTTGTATTTATGCATGTGGAGAAAAATTGTCCCTAATTGTTCATGTAAATTTACTGTTCAGAATAGGGCCCAGTGTATAAACTTTTCAGTGCAAAACTGCTCTAACGCAGTTTTACACCAAAAAGCTTAGTGCCGGCTTGCGCCATTCCTGAGCTCAAGCCGGGCGCCATCCTAATGGAACGGTGCAAACCGACGCTAAGCTTGGGCTAACATCAACTAAAATGATGCTAGCAGGGTGGGGGTGGCTTGAGAGGAGATGGAGGTTGAGCATCAAAAAATGATGCTAGGCTGGTTAGAGACATAAAAAAATGCCTCAAACCAGCCTAGCGTAATTTCCTGGTGCACAACCATCCATAACACATCACTCCTGTTTCATAAAAGACACAAGTCATGCCCACCACCCCCATGGCCAGCACAGAGGACCAGTGTCCCCTGAGCATGGCCATTGCACCCTATGCCACGCAGGAGCCCCTTCTAAGGGCCCCCAAAGGCACTTTAAAATAAAAACAAAAATTACTTACCTATACTTACCTACTTACCTGGTATGGGGTCCCCCATCCTCTGGTGTGGGTGTGGGTGGCCCTGGGGCTTGGGGTGGGCACCTGTGGACCCATTCCATAGTGTTTGACCATGGGAATGGGTCCACAGATCCCCTAACACCTGGTATGGCCCAGGCGTTAAAAAATGATGCAAAGCAAGCTTTGCACCATTAGTTAGCCCCTCCTCCCACCCATGCATCATTTTAGCACGGGGATAAATATGGGACTATAGGGATAGCACCATTTTTTAGATGGGAATGCCTACCTTGCATCTCATTGACGCTAGGTAGGTTCACATATCCAAAAAGTGGTGCTAGCTCCAATATTTTGACGCTAGACGTGTCTACCGTCAAAATATAAATATGGAGTTAAGTTTGTGGCGAATTTGCATTTAAAAAATGATGCACATTCGGCACAAACAGAGTATAAATATGCCCCTAAATTTCCTGCACTTTTTTTTCTTCAGCTCTACCCTTGCTGCGCTAGCATAGTGAGTCATTTTTTGGGCTTTACTTTCAAATTGAATTCTATTTTATGCCAGTTTACAGAGTCAAAGACACTCCCTTAAAGAGAAGAATTGGGGGCCGAGGAGGCATTCATCCAGGTCTCAGTGATGAAGGCGACGTCCGGTGCGGTGGAGTCCAGGAGGTCCCATAGTTCAACGGCGTGCTTGTGGACTGAGAGTGCGTTGATCAGGATGCATTTGAGGTGGTGTTGTCGCAGTGGAAGGTGAGTTTGCAGGTGTGACATACGAAGGGTCCGTGGGTGCGTTTCAGGTTGGCTTGGAAGCAGGTGCTGGAGCGCCCCGGGTTGAGGGCGTGGAGGGTGACGGGGTCGTAGCGATGCTGCGAGGTTTGGGAGTTCTGGTGGCCAGGGGTCGTGGAGCTGGGCGCGGTCCAGGCGCGGACGGGCGCAAACGGGCTTGCCTTTGGCGCGCGCAGCGGCCGCCATAAGAGAGAGGAGGGGGGAGGAGGGGTCAGCTGGGGGCGGGAGTGGGGCGACGAATGGGAGCAGGGGGGGCGGGGCGAGCAGGTGGTGGCGTCGGGAAAGCGGAGGGTGGGGGGGTTCAGGTAGAGGGGAGAAAAGATAGGGGAGGGGGGGTTTAAAGGTGGCGGGGAGTTAGGAAGAAAAGATAGGAAGATAGGGGAGGGGGGTTACAGAGGTGGAGGGGAGTGAGGAAGGTCAGAGAGAGGAGTCAGGATCAGAAGAGCAGAAGAGAGAGGAGAGAAGAGCCAGGAAGAAGGTAAAGAAGAAGGGGAGCGAGGAGCAGAAGAACAGAAGAGAGAAGAGCCAAGAAGAAGGTAAAGAAGAAGAGGAGCAGAAGAACAGAAGAGAGAAGAGCCCAGAAGTAGGTGAAGAAGAAGAGGAGCGAGGAGCAGAAGAGAGAAGAGCCATGGAGAAGGTAAAGAAGAACACAGAAGAAGATTACAGATGAAGAACACAGAAGAAGGACAAAGAAGAAAAAAGCACACGCAGGTCGCGGTGCAGAAGAGAAGGAAGAAACACAGATGAAGTACAAAGAAGAAGAATGCAGATGAAGACAGAAGAAAGCACACGCAGGTCGCGGTGCAGAAGAGAGGGAAGAAACACAGATGAAATACACAGAAGGAGAGCACAGAAGAAGAACACAGATGAAGACAGAAGAAAGAACACGCAGGACGGGGTGCAGGGAAGAAAGAAGAACACAGATGAAGAATACAGATGGAGAGCAAAGAGGAAGATCAAAGATGAAGAGGGAAGCAGGAGAAGAGGTGAGTAGCGCGGGGCAGGGCGAGGGGCTGAGAAGGGGGAGTACTTACTGTGGTTTCGCAGGACTTGCTTGGAGGGTTCAGGAGCCTGGGCTGGTGGAGCTGCAGCGGCAGGGGGAGCGGCCTACCCTTGGGTCAAGGGTCGCTAACTCTGTCGCGCAGCGGCCGCCATAAGAGGGAGGAGGGGGGAGGAGGGGTCAGCTGGGGGCGGGGGGCCGGAGTGGGGCGACGAATGGGAGCAGGGGGGGCGGGTGCGAGCAGGTGGTGGCGGCAGGAAAGTGGGGGGTGGGGGGGTCAGGTAGAGGGGAGAAAAGATAGAGGAGGTGGGGTTTAAAGGTGGCGGGGAGTTAGGACGAAAAGATAGGAAGATAGGGGAGGGGGGGTTACAGAGGTGGAAGGGAGTGAGGAAGGTCAGAGAGAGGAGTCAGGATCAGAAGAGCAGAAGAGAGAGGAGAGAAGAGCCAGGAAGAAGGTAAAGAAGAAGGGGAGCGAGGAGCAGAAGAACAGAAGAGAGAAGAGCCAAGAAGAAGGTAAAGAAGAAGAGGAGCAGAAGAACAGAAGAGCCCAGAAGTAGGTGAAGAAGAAGAGGAGCGAGGAGCAGAAGAGAGAAGAGCCAAGGAGAAGGTAAAGAAGAACACAGAAGAAGAATACAGATGAAGAACACAGAAGAAGGACAAAGAAGAAGAAAGCACACAGGTCGCGGTGCAGAAGAGAAGGAAGAAACACAGATAAAGTACAAAGAAGAAGAATGCAGATGAAGACAGAAGAAAGCACACGCAGGTCGCGTGCAGAAGAGAGGGAAGAAACACAGATGAAATACACAGAAGGAGAGCACAGAAGAAGAACACAGATGAAGACAGAAGAAAGAACACGCAGGACGGGGTGCAGGGAAGAAAGAAGAACACAGATGAAGAATACAGATGGAGAGCAAAGAGGAAGATCAAAGATGAAGAGGGAAGCAGGAGAAGAGGTGAGTAGAGCGGGGCAGGGCGAGGGTCTGGGCGGGGGGAGTACTTACTGTGTTTTCACAGGACTTGCTTGGAGGGTTCAGGAGCCTGGGCTGGTGGAGCTGCAGTGGCAAGGGGAGCGACCTACCCTTGAGTCAAGGGTCACTAACTCTGTAGCGCAGCGGCCGCCATAAGAGGGAGGAGGGGGGGAGGAGGGGTCATCGGGGGCGGGAGTGGGGCGACGAATGGGAGCAGGGGGGGCGGGGGGCGAACAGGTGGTGGCGGCAGGAAAGCGGAGGGTGGGGGGGTCAGGTAGAGGGGAGAAAAGATAGGGGAGGGGGGTTTAAAGGTGGCAGGGAGTTAGGAAGAAAAGATAGGAAGATATGGGTGGGGTGTTACAGAGGTGGAGGGGAGTGAGGAAGGTCAGAGAGAGGAGTCAGGAGCAGAAGAGCAGAAGAGAGAGGAAAGAAGAGCCAGGAAGAAGGTAAAGAAGAAGGGGAGCGAGGAGCAGAAGTACAGAAGAGAGAAGAGCCAAGAAGAAGGTAAAGAAGAAGAGGAGCAGAAGAACAGAAGAGAGAAGAGCCCAGAAGTAGGTGAAGAAGAAGAGGAGCAGAAGAGAAAAGAGCCAAGGAGAAGGTAAAGAAGAACACAGAAGAAGAATACAGATGAAGAACACAGAAGAAGGACAAAGAAGAAGAAAGCACACGCAGGTCGCGGTGCAGAAGAGAAGGAAGAAACACAGATGAAGTACAAAGAAGAAGAATGCAGATGAAGACAGAAGAAAGCACACGCAGGTCGCGGAGCAGAAGAGAGGAAAGAAACACAGATGAAATACACAGAAGTAGAGCACAGAAGAAGAACACAGATGAAGACAGAAGTAAGAACACGCAGGACGGGGTGCAGGGAAGAAAGAAGAACACAGATGAAGAATACAGATGGAGAGCAAAGAGGAAGATCAAAGATGAAGAGGGAAGCAGGAGAAGAGGTGAGTAGCGCGGGGCAGGGCGCGGGGCTGGGCGGGGGGAGTACTTACTGTGGTTTCGCAGGACTTGCTTGGAGGGTTCAGGAGCCTGGGCTGGTGGAGCTGCAGCGGCAGGGGGAGCGACCTACCCTTGGGTCAAGGGTCGCTAACTCTGTCGTGCAGTGCCCACCATAAGAGGGTAGGAGGGGGGGGAGGAGGGGTCAGCTGGGGGCGGGAGTGGGGCGACGAATGGGAGCAGGGGGGGCGGGGACGAGCATGTGGTGGCGGCGGGAAAGCGGAGGGTGGGGGGGTCAGGTAGAGGGGAGAAAAGATAGGGGAGGGGGGTTTAAAGGTGGCGGGGAGTTAGGAAGAAAAGATAGGAAGATAGGGGAGGGGGAGTTACAGAGGTGGAGGGGAGTGAGGAAGGTCAGAGAGAGGAGTCAGCAGCAGAAGAGCAGAAGAGAGAGGAGAGAAGAGCCAGGAAGAAGGTAAAGAAGAAGGGGAGCGAGGAGCAGAAGAACAGAAGAGAGAAGAGCCAAGAAGAAGGTAAAGAAGAAGAGGAGCAGAAGAACAGAAGAGAGAAGAGCCCAGAATTAGGTGAAGAAGAAGAGGAGCGAGGAGCAGAAGAGAGAAGAGCCAAGGAGAAGGTAAAGAAGAACACAGAAGAAGAATACAGATGAAGAACACAGAAGAAGGACAAAGAAGAAGAAAGCACACGCAGGTCGCGGTGCAGAAGAGAAGGAAGAAACACAGATGAAGTACAAAGAAGAAGAATGCAGATGAAGACAGAAGAAAGCACACGCAGGTCGCGGTGCAGAAGAGAGGGAAGAAACACAGATGAAATACACAGAAGGAGAGCACAGAAGAAGAACACAGATGAAGACAGAAGAAAGAACACGCAGGACGGGGTGCAGGGAAGAAAGAAGAACACAGATGAAGAATACAGATGGACAGCAAAGAGGAAGATCAAAGATGAAGAGGGAAGCAGGAGAAGAGGTGAGTAGCGCGGGGCAGGGCGAGGGTCTGGGCGGAGGGAGTACTTACTGTGGTTTCGCAGGACTTGCTTGGAGGGTTCAGGAGCCTGGGCTGGTGGAGCTGCAGCGGCAGGGGGAGCGACCTACCCTTGGGTCAAGGGTCGCTAACTCTGTCGCGCAGCGGCCGCCATAAGAGGGAGGAGGGGTCAGCTGGGGGTGGGGGCGGGAGTGGGGCGACGAATGGGAGCAGGGGGGGCGGGGGCAAGCAGGTGGTGGCGGTGGGAAAGCGGAGGGTGGGGGGGGTCAGGTAGAGGGGAGAAAAGATAGGAGAGGGGGGTTTAAAGGTGGCAGGGAGTTAGGAAGAAAAGATAGGAAGATAGGGGAGGGTGGGTTACAGAGGTGGAGGGGAGTGAGGAAGGTCAGAGAGAGGAGTCAGGAGCAGAAGAGCAAAAGAGAGAGGAGAGAAGAGCCAGGAAGAAGGTAAAGAAGAAGGGGAGCGAGGAGCAGAAGAACAGAAGAGAGAAGAGCCAAGAAGAAGGTAAAGAAGAAGAGGAGCAGAAGAACAGAAGAGAGAAGAGCCCAGAAGTAGGTGAAGAAGAAAAGGAGCGAGGAGCAGAAGAGAGAAGAGCCAAGGAGAAGGTAAAGAAGAACACAGAAGAAGAATACAGATGAAGAACACAGAAGAAGGACAAAGAAGAAGAAAGCACACGCAGGTCGCGGTGCAGAAGAGAAGGAAGAAACACAGATGAAGTACAAAGAAGAAGAATGCAGATGAAGACAGAAGAAAGTACACGCAGGTCGCGGTGCATAAGAGAGGGAAGAAACACAGATGAAATACACAGAAGGAGAGCACAGAAGAAGAACACAGATGAAGACAGAAGAAAGAACACGCAGGACGGGGTGCAGGGAAGAAAGAAGAACACAGATGAAGAATACAGATGGAGAGCAAAGAGGAAGATCAAAGATGAAGAGGGAAGCAGGAGAAGAGGTGAGTAGCGCGGGGCAGGGCGAGGGTCTGGGCGGAGGGAGTACTTACTGTGGTTTCGCGGGACTTGCTTGGAGGGTTCAGGAGCCTGGGCTGGTGGAGCTGCAGCGGCAGGGGGAGCGACCTACCCTTGGGTCAAGGGTCGCTAACTCTGTCGCGCAGCGGCCGCCATAAGAGGGAGGAGGGGTCAGCTGGGGGTGGGGGCGGGAGTGGGGCGACGAATGGGAGCAGGGGGGGGCGGGGGCAAGCAGGTGGTGGCGGTGGGAAAGCGGAGGGTGGGGGGGTCAGGTAGAGGGGAGAAAAGATAGGAGAGGGGGGTTTAAAGGTGGCAGGGAGTTAGGAAGAAAAGATAGGAAGATAGGGGAGGGTGGGTTACAGAGGTGGAGGGGAGTGAGGAAGGTCAGAGAGAGGAGTCAGGAGCAGAAGAGCAAAAGAGAGAGGAGAGAAGAGCCAGGAAGAAGGTAAAGAAGAAGGGGAGCGAGGAGCAGAAGAACAGAAGAGAGAAGAGCCAAGAAGAAGGTAAAGAAGAAGAGGAGCAGAAGAACAGAAGAGAGAAGAGCCCAGAAGTAGGTGAAGAAGAAAAGGAGCGAGGAGCAGAAGAGAGAAGAGCCAAGGAGAAGGTAAAGAAGAACACAGAAGAAGAATACAGATGAAGAACACAGAAGAAGGACAAAGAAGAAGAAAGCACACGCAGGTCGCAGTGCAGAAGAGAAGGAAGAAACACAGATGAAGTACAAAGAAGAAGAATGCAGATGAAGACAGAAGAAAGCACACGCAGGTCGCGGTGCAGAAGAGAGGGAAGAAACACAGATGAAATACACAGAAGGAGAGCACAGAAGAAGAACACAGATGAAGACAGAAGAAAGAACACGCAGGACGGGGTGCAGGGAAGAAAGAAGAACACAGATGAAGAATACAGATGGAGAGCAAAGAGGAAGATCAAAGATGAAGAGGGAAGCAGGAGAAGAGGTGAGTAGCGCGGGACAGGGCGAGGGGCTGGGCGGGGGGAGTACTTACTGTGGTTTCGCAGGACTTGCTTGGAGGGTTCAGGAGCCTGGGCTGGTGGAGCTGCAGCGGCAGGGGGAGTGTTCCCCCCCATCCATAAGTGTCTTCCAGGGGTGGGCGAGGGTGGCAGGGGGTGTCCCTGGGTGCAGAGAAGGGCACCTGTGGACTGCTTCCATGGTCGGAGACCATGGAAATGAGCCCACAGGTCCCCTAATGCCTGCCCCTACTCAGGCGTTAAAAAATGACTCTAAACGGGGTTAGAGCCATTTTTTAAGGCCCTCCTCCTCCCGTGTGACATTTTTGCACGGGGTATAAATAAGTAGCGAATGCCTTAGAGTAATTTTTTGCCAGGGAACACCTACCTTGCATCTCATTAACGCAAGGTAGCTTCCACTGTAAAAAATGACTCTAACTCCATAAATTTGGTGCAAGATGGGTCTAGCACCAAAGTATAAATATGGCGTTAGGTTTGCGCTGGATTTGTGCCAAACAAATGATGCAAATCTGGCGCAAACAGAGTATAAATGTGCCCCAAAGTGCACAAACGATACCACTCACTTACTGGTCGTTTGTGTTATTCCTGTGCGCTTGTATTATGGTTTGCTGTGAACAGGGCCGGCTTTAGTGCTGGTGGTGCCCTGTGCTAGAGACTTTTTTGCCCCTCCTCCCCCACATGACCACCTCCTCGGATTCCCTCACTACAAGCCGGCAAGTGTGCACCTTATCTCTGTATAGCTCCCTTTCACATGCAACCATTTGTTTTAAAGCACTTGTAAAAGCTGTCTTTACTAGTCCACTCAGGAATGTGCATAAAATATAGTTCTGTTCTTTGCAGCAGGCATATTAACCCTCTATGCTACTTTACGGCGAGTCAACGCTGCCACTAGACAAAACTTCCACCTCTCGCCCTAGCAGGAACATTATTCACAAGAGGTATCTTGACATTTTCAATTGCTGCCTGAAGGCTGAACGGAAAAGGAACGTTTCAGCAGATGCTATTAAATCGCACGTTTCTAAGTTACTGCTAAACACAGCTCCACCCCTGAGGTCAGCGTCCCCTAATTCAGGTCAGCACTCAATGCGACTGCACCGCTAGCACCACCCTAAGGCCGGCCCTGGCCGTGAACTTTGTGCAATTATGTAACATGGTGTAATAGCATTATCTCCTGAATTTTGCGCAACAAGCAGCATGTGAAATTACAGAACTTCGACAAGATTTTGCTCATGGATGTCATTTAGAGGTAGCGGGGATCGCAAATGCAATTACAGCCGCAATGCCGCTAGAGGCTGCGTGCACTGGGAGCGACATGCCGACCCAGGCCTGGTCGAGCACACCAGTCCTGAGTAAGTCGGCCGGCTTCACCTATAACGCAATATGCGGCCGGCACCGCTGCAGCATCATGGCATTGAGCCATATCGCTAATAAATTGAAATTATCCCCGCCTACATACACTACAGAAGGGACAGACCGGTAAATAGTCTGGTGCGGAAGAGGCCAGTCCCTCCCTTCCCCACACCATATGAGGGCCCCCCTTATCCACCATCCACCAATCCTGTCCTTTTGCGCCACTTCCTCCCTCCCGAAAGCTCCCCTGGAGAGACTAGACTGAGTCTACTCTCCACTGGACCCTCCATTCACATTTCTTTCTGCTGCTTCTTACTAGACCACTAAACCCAATATTAACTACGAAAGTGGCTGCAGTTCAATGTGCAACTGAGGGTTAAAGATGCTACCACTGTCACCTCCTCACTGATTTAAGCATTTAGGGGCCAGATGTAGTAAATAAAAAATTTGCGAGTTGCAAAGTGCGAGTCCATGCGACTCGCAATTTGCAACTCGCAAATTGGTATGCAGTACGGTGTCTCAAACACCGACTGCAACTCGCTATGGGGTCGCAATGACCCACCTCATCAATATTCATGTGGTGGGTCGCAAATTGCGGCCCCATAGCGAGTATAGGCACTCGCAAACATGGAGGCCTGCTGTCGTCAGCAGACCTCCATGTTCGTGACTGCTTTCAATAAAGCAGTTTTTTTTTTTTTAAGTGTAGCCCGTTTTCCTTAAAGGAAAACGAGCTGCACTTAAAAAAAAAAACGAAACCTTTAGTTTCGGTTTTTTTTCAGGGCAGGTAGTGGTCCTTTGGACCACTACCTACCCTGAAAAAATATTTTTGGGTCCATTCACAAAGTGGAAGGGGTCCCATGGAGACCCCTTCCAATTTGCGAGTGGGTTACCATCCACTTGAAGTGGATGGTAACTGCGACACCATTTGCGACCGCGTACGCGGTCGCAAATGGTATTGCATACCACTCAGAATCGCAAATAGGAAGGGAACACCCCTTCCTATTTGCGATTCAGAAATGCATATTGTGAGTCGTTACTGACTCGCAATATGGATTTCTGCATTGGGAAACGCGTTTAGCGACTCGCAAACGGCAATTTTTGCCATTTGCGAGTCGCTAAACGTTTCCTACATCTGGCCCTTACTGTTCAATTTTCCTCTATTTAAATTACAGCCTTGTAATCCAGTTCTTTCCGAAAATAAAAAAAGAAAACGAGATAAGAGGAGGAGAACAAAATAATTAGCTATAATTTCTAGGTATGCTTGACAAAACAAAAGTAAGAGTGTCAGCTTGAACTCGGTGAGAAGGTGTCAACTTAGAATCCTTTTGTTACTGACTGCTGTTTCTGCTGACTCCTTCCCGACCACGTGATTTAGTAGTGTGACTAGCGGTCTTCTAAACGTTAGAATGCTTCTATCTTCTGACTCTTTTAGGATCTAGTAGTCTGCATCTCTTATCCATTGCTGTTTAGGACTGTGGTGCACCAACAGCAAAAAATAATGATCATTTTTTAAAGTACTTTAGGGACTCAGGATTCAAGGTCATGCAACGAGAGATCAATGCCGCTTCTGTTGCCTATTTGATTTGGGTAAAAAGACAGGGTGGAAAAACACAATCTATTTATATATCATTAATTAAATTAATACATTATTTAGTTAGTTTTATTTAATGCTGATATATCGTGTTAAAACCAGTTCGTGTGATCTATATCACAGTGTCATTATTTTACATTTTAGGACTTTTTACTGCTGGGAAGTCGCTAATGCACGCACCCAGCTGGCGAGTTCTCTGCAGTGAAGTCCTCACCTACAAACGTTTTTCTTGATTTCATGGGCTACCTGACCTCCTCCATCTGCGTGCACACCTATCTCGTGTCTCACATTTCTGATTGTCTATGATTTATGCACACATGCTGCCTTTCCCTGAAACTTTTTTTTTCCGTCAGGAAAAACAGCTGGAGACATCTACAAGGTGCTCAGGGGTGGTCGAGACCCGTAAATGAGTCCTCGCTGGGCTTCTTCAGCTTGCTTCCCTTGCAACCCAGGTTTTGAGGAAGTTTTACAGAGTCTCACACTGCTCTTTTAAACGGGGTGTAATAGCATAATTTCGGAATTTTGTGCAACAATTGTAACATGAAGTTGTTAAAATTAAGAGAAATAATACCGCCACAAGTGAAGTTTTACCCATGTTCCCAGCACATTTTGTGAAGAAGATGAGTATAACGAGAATGAGCTTGGTACACTAGAGAGATTGAGATGTTTTAAAATGATCGAGTGCGAATATAAAGGGAAATGCAGTTATTTTTTGGGAAAGTAAAAACATCCATGATACAACTGCCTGTCTGCATTAAAATTCTATAGGTCAATGATCTGACTTCCAAGCCATAACACTGCAATGTATTGAATGAATTGTAATGAAAACATAACATAATTATAACATTCTGTTTGCTGATTGTACACCACCCCATGAGTGCAAGAAATGCAACAGAGCACATTTGGATTGGTATGTTAGTGCAGCTGTTCTGGATTTTTGGCTTTAAGATTATATTCACATAAAATGACAACCTTACATCCTTCCAAAGTTATCAAAGTGATTACCATCCCAGTGAATGATAACAACACGTGCTACACAACCAACATGAAATTCCTGCAGACTAAGAAGTTTAAAAAATCAAAACCAATACAACAGGCCTTTTCTATCGATTCACCTGGGATTTGGAACAACATCCCCATATACACTTGGTCTGCAACCAATCGTATCGGCACACTGCGCCACTGGAGCATCATTTTGTTTGGTGCTCTGGTGGCGCAGTACGCCATCCTATATTTACAGGGACATGCAAAGCCCCTTGCACAGCTTTTCATGGCCTTGGAAATACGGGCCCATTTCATGCATAAAACTGCATGAAAGGCCATTCCATGGGTGTTGCTGTGGGTGTTCCTATGCAACACTCATGGAATGCTAAAGATTTACAAGTCTGGGAATGCGTCAGATTCCTGTGCCACCTCAGATGTGTTGTAGAAGTGACACAACCTCTCTTGATTGTTTTTGAGCAGGAATCATTCTCACAATGCAGGCATCTTTGCACCATGGTGCAAGGGTGCCTGCATTGGCGCTAGGCAGAGTTAGAGGACATAAATGCACCATATCTTGTAGATACAGTGCATTTCTGCCCTTTCCCAGTGGCACAGGGCCGAGAAGCAAGACACTTGCCTCACCGCCCTGCACCACAGGGCTTGTAAATAAGCACCCGCATTTTAAATATGGAGGTTGCTAATCTCGATGAGACTGGTAACTTTCATTCCTAAGAGTATTTGAAACATTATTAACTTTCAATGTCATACCCCTTCACCTAATACTATAAAACATTACAGAGGAGATACAAAAAGGTGTGCGTGTCTTCACCTCTGGAGTGGCCCTGCCCTGGATGTGCAGGATGGACTGTTCCTACTGCAGCAGGACTAAAAATGATCATCACATGGCTGATTTCTGTCTCAACTCCCTTAGAGGGCAAAAAACAACAGGCCAAAATGAAGTCCGAGTAATTATTTTTCTTAGGTATGTGCCCCAAGCATGACGGGCTTGCCAGGAGGAGGGAAGTTGGTCTAATGCTCACTGTGCTCTAGGAAGCTAGCTGCACCCTAAAAAGGAGTCCCTCAAAGTGGGACATGGTCTGTAAATCATTATGTCCCTGTGTAGCAGTAACCTGGCATTGAAGTTCAGACTGGGCTGTCCCTGTAAGTAAAGCCTGATTTACATATGGCTACTCTCCGTCTGAAGTGGCAAAGGGGAACCAAACATAATGGAGTGGAATGCAGACACAGTAATTACTAGTAGCAGAATGTAATTCACGCATTCTGAAACCACTTTTTTGTTTTTTTTTAGTGGTGTTACCTCTACACCAATGCCTTAACGACTCTTCGGAGACGTACCTATTTACACATACCAACTTGCGTTTCTTCTCTCTCAACGTTTGATACTGAATCATTATGACTGTGTTCAGAATTTGTTGGCCCTATTAACCCCTTCGCTGCCAGGCCTTTTCCCCCTCCTGTGCCGGGCCTTTTTTTGCCTATTTGGGGCAGTTCGCGCTTAGGCCCTCATAACTTTTTGTCCACATAAGCTAACCAAGCCAAATTTGCGTCCTTTTTTTCCAACATCTAAGGGATTCTAGAGGTACCCAGACTTTGTGGGTTCCCTTGAAGGAGGCCAAGAAATTGGCCCAAATACAGTGAAAATTTCGTTTTTTTCAAAAAAATTGGAAAAAGTGGCTGCAGAAGAAGGCTTGTGGTTTTTCCCCTGAAAATGGCATCAACAAAGGGTTTGCGGTGCTAAACTCAGCAGCTTCCCAGCTTTCAGGAACAGGCAGACTTGAATCAGAAAACCCAATTTTTCAACACAATTTTGGCATTTTACTGGGGCATACCCCATTTGTGCAATTTTTTGTGCTTTCAGCCTCCTTCCAGTCAGTGACAGGAATGGTCATGAAACCAATGCTGGATCCCAGAAACCTAAACATTTCTGAAAAGTAGACAAAATTCTGAATTCAGCAAGGGGTCATTTGTGTAGATCCTACAAGGGTTTCCTACAGAAAATAACAGCTGAAAAAGAAAAATATTGAAATTGAGGTGAAAAAACCATCAATTTTTCTCTACGTTTTACTCTGTAACTTTTCCCTGCAATGTCAGATTATCGAAAGCAATATACCGTTACGTCTGCTGGACTCCTCTGGTTGCGGGGATATATAGGGTTTGTAGGTTCATCAAGAACCCGAGGAACCCAGAGCCAATAAATGAGCTGCACCCTGCAGTGCGTTTTCATTCTATACCGGGTATACAGCAATTCATTTGCTGAAATATAAGGAGTAAAAAATTGCTATCAAGAAAACCTTTGCATTTCCAAAAAGGGCACAAGATAAGGTGTTGAGGAGCAGTGGTTATTTGCACATCTCTGAATTCCGGGGTGACCATAGTAGCACGTGAATTACAGGGAATTTCTCAAATAGATGTCTTTTTTACACACACTCCTATATTTGGAAGGAAAAAATGTAGAGAAAGACAAGGGGCAATAGTACTTGTTTTGCTAATCTATGTTCCCCCAAGTCTCCCGATAAAAATGGTACCTCACTTGTGTGGGTAGGCCTAGCACCCGCGACAGGATATGCCCCAAAACACAACGTGGACACATCACAGAAAACAGAGCTGTTTTTAGCAAAGTGACTACCTGTAGATTTTGGCCTCTAGCTCAGCCGCCACCTAGGGAAACCTACCAAACCTGTGCATTTCTGAAAACTAGAGACCTAGGGGAATCCAAGGAGGGGTGACTTGCGGGGCTCGGACCAGGTTCTGTTACCCAGAATCCTTTGCAAATCTCAAAATTTGGCTAAAAAAACACATGTTCCTCACATTTCTGTGGCAGAAAGTTCTGGAATCTGAGAGGAGCCACAAATTTCCTTCCACCCAGCGTTCCCCCACGTCTCCCGATAAAAATGATACCTCACTTGTGTGGGTAGGCCTAGCGCCCGCGACAGGATATGCCCCAAAACACAACGTGGACATATCACAGAAAACAGAGCTGTTTTTAGCAAAGTGACTACCTGTAGATTTTGGCCTCTAGCTCAGCCGCCACCTAGGGAAACCTACCAAACCTGTGCATTTCTGAAAACTAGAGACCTAGGGGAATCCAAGGAGGGGTGACTTGCGGGGCTCGGACCAGGTTCTGTTACCCAGAATCCTTTGCAAATCTCAAAATTTGGCTAAAAAAACACATGTTCCTCACATTTCTGTGGCAGAAAGTTCTGGAATCTGAGAGGAGCCACAAATTTCCTTCCACCCAGCGTTCCCCCACGTCTCCCGATAAAAATGATACCTCACTTGTGTGGGTAGGCCTAGCGCCCGCGACAGGATATGCCCCAAAACACAACGTGGACATATCACAGAAAACAGAGCTGTTTTTAGCAAAGTGACTACCTGTAGATTTTGGCCTCTAGCTCAGCCGCCACCTAGGGAAACCTACCAAACCTGTGCATTTCTGAAAACTAGAGACCTAGGGGAATCCAAGGAGGGGTGACTTGTGTGGCTCGGACCAGGTTCTGTTACCCAGAATCCTTTGCAAACCTCAAAATTTGGCTAAAAAAACACATCTTCCTCACATTTCTGTGGCAGAAAGTTCTGGAATCTGAGAGGAGCCACAAATTTCCTTCCACCCAGCGTTCCCCCACGTCTCCCGATCAAAATGATACCTCACTTGTGTGGTTAGGCCTAGCGCCCGCGACAGGATATGCCCCAAAACACAACGTGGACATATCACAGAAAACAGAGCTGTTTTTAGCAAAGTGACTACCTGTAGATTTTGGCCTCTAGCTCAGCCGCCACCTAGGGAAACCTACCAAACCTGTGCATTTCTGAAAACTAGAGACCTAGGGGAATCCAAGGAGGGGTGACTTGCGGGGCTCAGACCAGGTTCTGTTACCCAGAATCCTTTGCAAATCTCAAAATTTGGCTAAAAAAACACATGTTCCTCACATTTCTGTGGCAGAAAGTTCTGGAATCTGAGAGGAGCCACAAATTTCCTTCCACCCAGCGTTCCCCCACGTCTCCCGATAAAAATGATACCTCACTTGTGTGGGTAGGCCTAGCGCCCGCGACAGGATATGCCCCAAAACACAACGTGGACATATCACAGAAAACAGAGCTGTTTTTAGCAAAGTGACTACCTGTAGATTTTGGCCTCTAGCTCAGCCGCCACCTAGGGAAACCTACCAAACCTGTGCATTTCTGAAAACTAGAGACCTAGGGGAATCCAAGGAGGGGAGACTTGCGGGGCTCGGACCAGGTTCTGTTACCCAGAATCCTTTGCAAATCTCAAAATTTGGCTAAAAAAAACACATGTTCCTCACATTTCTGTGGCAGAAAGTTCTGGAATCTGAGAGGAGCCACAAATTTCCTTCCACCCAGCGTTCCCCCACGTCTCCCGATAAAAATGATACCTCACTTGTGTGGGTAGGCCTAGCGCCCGCGACAGGATATGCCCCAAAACACAACGTGGACATATCACAGAAAACAGAGCTGTTTTTAGCAAAGTGACTACCTGTAGATTTTGGCCTCTAGCTCAGCCGCCACCTAGGGAAACCTACCAAACCTGTGCATTTCTGAAAACTAGAGACCTAGGGGAATCCAAGGAGGGGTGACTTGCGGGGCTCGGACCAGGTTCTGTTACCCAGAATCCTTTGCAAATCTCAAAATTTGGCTAAAAAAACACATGTTCCTCACATTTCTGTGGCAGAAAGTTCTGGAATCTGAGAGGAGCCACAAATTTCCTTCCACCCAGCGTTCCCCCACGTCTCCCGATAAAAATGATACCTCACTTGTGTGGGTAGGCCTAGCGCCCGCGACAGGATATGCCCCAAAACACAACGTGGACATATCACAGAAAACAGAGCTGTTTTTAGCAAAGTGACTACCTGTAGATTTTGGCCTCTAGCTCAGCCGGCACCTAGGGAAACCTACCAAACCTGTGCATTTCTGAAAACTAGAGACCTAGGGGAATCCAAGGAGGGGTGACTTGTGTGGCTCGGACCAGGTTCTGTTACCCAGAATCCTTTGCAAACCTCAAAATTTGGCTAAAAAAACACATGTTCCTCACATTTCTGTGGCAGAAAGTTCTGGAATCTGAGAGGAGCCACAAATTTCCTTCCACCCAGCGTTCCCCCACGTCTCCCGATCAAAATGATACCTCACTTGTGTGGGTAGGCCTAGCGCCCGCGACAGGATATGCCCCAAAACACAACGTGGACACATCACAGAAAACAGAGCTGTGTGTAGCAAAGTGACTACCTGGAGATTTTGGCCTCTAGCTCAGCCGCCACCTAGGGAAACCTACCAAACCTGTACATTTCTGAAAACTAGAGACCTAGGGGAATCCAAGGAGGGGTGACTTGTGGGGCTCGGACCAGGTTCTGTTACCCAGAATCCTTTGCAAACCTCAAAATTTGGCTAAAAAAACACATGTCCCTCACATTTCTGTGGCAGAAAGTTCTGGAATCTGAGAGGAGCTACAAATTTCCTTCCACCCAGCGTTCCCCCAAGTCTCCCGATAACAATGATACCTCACTTGCGTGGGTAGGCCTAGCGCCGGCGACAGGAAACACCCCAAAGCGCAACGTGGACACATCCTAAATTTTGGAAAAAAACAGAGGTGTTTTTTGCGAAGTGCCTACCTGTAGATTTTGGCCTCTAGCTCAGCCGGCACCTAGGGAAACCTACCAAACCTGTGCATTTCTGAAAACTAGAGACCTAGGGGAATCCAAGGAGGGGTGACTTGCGGGGCTCGGACCAGGTTCTGTTACCCAGAATCCTTTGCAAACCTCAAAATTTGGCTAAAAAAACACATGTTCCTCACATTTCTGTGGCAGAAAGTTCTGGAATCTGAGAGGAGCCACAAATTTCCTTCCACCCAGCGTTCCCCCACGTCTCCCGATAAAAATGATACCTCACTTGTGTGGGTAGGCCTAGCGCCCGCGACAGGATATGCCCCAAAACACAACGTGGACACATCACAGAAAACAGAGCTGTTTTTAGCAAAGTGACTACCTGGAGATTTTGGCCTCTAGCTCAGCCGCCACATAGGGAAACTTACCAAACCTGTACATTTCTGAAAACTAGAGACCTAGGGGAATCCAAGGAGGGGTGACTTGTGTGGCTCGGACCAGGTTCTGTTACCCAGAATCCTTTGCAAACCTCAAAATTTGGCTAAAAAAACACATGTCCCTCACATTTCTGTGGCAGAAAGTTCTGGAATCTGAGAGGAGCTACAAATTTCCTTCCACCCAGCGTTCCCCCAAGTCTCCTGATAAAAATGATACCTCACTTGCGTGGGTAGGCCTAGCGCCGGCGACAGGAAACACCCCAAAGCGCAACGTGGACACATCCTAAATGTTGGAAAAAAACAGAGGTGTTTTTTGCGAAGTGCCTACCTGTAGATTTTGGCCTCTAGCTCAGCCGGCACCTAGGGAAACCTACCAAACCTGTGCATTTCTGAAAACTAGAGACCTAGGGGAATCCAAGGAGGGGTGACTTGCGGGGCTCGGACCAGGTTCTGTTACCCAGAATCCTTTGCAAACCTCAAAATTTGGCTAAAAATACACATGTTACTCACATTTCTGTGTCAGAAAGTTCTGGAATCTGAGAGGAGCCACAAATTTCCTTCTACCCAGCGTTCCCCCAAGTCTCCCGATAAAAATTATACCTCACTTGTGTGGGTAGGACTAGCGCCCACGAAAGGAAAGGGCCCAAAACACAACATGGACACATCACATTTTTTTATAAAAAGCAGTGCCTACCTGTGGATTTTGGCCTGTAGCTCAGCCGACACCTGAGGAAACCTAGCAAACCAGTGCATTTTTGAAAACTAGAAACCCAGGGGAATCCAAGATGGGGTGACTTGCGGGGCTCTGACCAGGTTATGTTACCCAGAATCCTTTGCAAACCTCCAAATTTGGCCCAAAAAACACTTTTTCCTCTCATTTCGGTGACAGAAAGTTCTGGAATCTGAGAGGAGCCACAAATTTCCTTCCACCCAGCGTTCCCCTAAGTCTCTCGATAAAAATGGTACATCACTTCTGTGGGTAGGCCTTGCGCCCACAAAAGGAAATGGCCCAAAACACAACGTGGACACAACATATTTTTTCACAAAAAAACAGAGGTGTTTTTTGCAAGGTGCCTACCTGTGGTGTTTGGCCTGTAGCTCAGCCGGCCCCAGGGGGGGGGGCAGAAATGCCCTAAAATAAATTTGCCCCCCCAACCCCCACCCTCCCCCGCCGGGAGCGACCCTTGCCTACGGGGTCGCTCCCCCTGCGTGACATTGGCCCCAAAAAACAAATCCCCGGTGCCTAGTGGTTTCTGCCCCCTTGGGGGCAGGTTGACCTAAACTCAGCCAATCTGCCCCCAAGGGGGGCAGAAATGGCCTAAATACAATTTGTCCCCCAGGGGAGCGACTTTTGCCTGATGGGTCGCTCCCCATCTCTAAAAAAAAAAAACAAAGAAAAAAAAAAAGAAAAAAAAGAAACATTCCCCTGGCGCCTAGAGGTTTCTGCCCCCCCCCCCCCCCGGGAGCAGATCGGCTTAATAATAGGCCGATCTGCCCCCCGGGGGGCAGAAATGGCCTAAAATAAATTTGCCCCCCCAACACCCACCCCCCCCCCGGGAGCGACCCTTGCCTACGGGGTCGCTCCCCCTGCGTGACATTGGCGCCAAAAAACAAATCCCCGGTGCCTAGTGGTTTCTGCCCCCTTGGGGGCAGATTGACCTAAAATTGGCCAATCTGCCCCCAGGGGGGCAGAAATGGTCTAAATACAATTTGCCCCCCCCAGAGGAGCGACCCTTGCCTGATGGGTCGCTCCCCATCTCTAAAAAAAGAAACAACAAAAAAAACACAAAAAAAAAATTGCCCTGGCGCCTAGAGTGTTCTGCCCCCCCCCCGGGGGCAGTTCGGCCTAATAATAGGCCGATCTGTCCCCCGGGGGGGCAGAAATGGCCTAAAATAAATTTGCCCCCCCAACCCCCACCCCCCCCCCCCCGGGAGCGACCCTTGCCTACGGGGTCGCTCCCCCTGCGTGACATTGGTGCCAAAAAACAAATCCCCGGTGCCTAGTGGTTTCTGCCCCCTTGGGGGCAGATTGACCTAAAATTGGCCAATCTGCCCCCAGGGGGACAGAAATGGTCTAAATACAATTTGCCCCCCCAGGGGAGCGACCCTTGCCTGATGGGTCGCTCCCCATCTCTAAAAAAAGAAACAACAAAAAAAAAAACACAAAAAAAAAATTGCCCGGGCGCCTAGAGTGTTCTGCCCCCCACCCGGGGGCAGTTCGGCCTAATAATAGGCCGATCTGTCCCCCGGGGGGGCAGAAATTGCCCAAAATAAATTTGCCCCCCCAACCCCCCCCCCCCCCCCCGGGAGCGACCCTTGCCTACGGGGTCGCTCCCCCTGCGTGACATTGGCGCCAAAAAACAAATCCCCGGTGCCTAGTGGTTTCTGCCCCCTTGGGGGCAGATTGACCTAACATCGGCCAATCTGCCCCCAGGGGGCCAGAAATGGTCTAAATACAATTTGCCCCCCCAGGGGAGCGACCCTTGCCTGATGGGTCGCTCCCCATCTCTAAAAAAAGAAACAACAAAAAAAAAAAACACAAAAAAAAAATTGCCCTGGCGCCTAGAGTGTTCTGCCCCCCCCCGGGGGCAGTTCGGCCTAATAATAGGCCGATCTGTCCCCTGGGGGGGCAGAAATGGCCTAAAATAAATTTGCCCCCCCAACCCCCACCCCCCCCCCCCCGGAGCGACCCTTGCCTACGGGGTCGCTCCCCCTGCGTGACATTGGCGCCAAAAAACAAATCCCCGGTGCCTAGTGGTTTCTGCCCCCTTGGGGGCAGATTGACCTAAAATTGGCCAATCTGCCCCCAGGGGGGCAGAAATGGTCTAAATACAATTTGCCCCCCCAGGGGAGCGACCCTTGGCTGATGGGTCGCTCCCCATCTCTAAAAAAAGAAACAACAAAAAAAAAAAACACAAAAAAAAAATTGCCCTGGCGCCTAGAGTGTTAATAATAGGCCGATCTGTCCCCCGGGGGGGCAGAAATGGCCTAAAATAAATTTGCCCCCCCAACCCCCACCCCCCCCCGGAGCGACCCTTGCCTACGGGGTCGCTCCCCCTGCGTGACATTGGCGCCAAAAAACAAATCCCCGGTGCCTAGTGGTTTCTGCCCCCTTGGGGGCAGATTGACCTAAAATTGGCTAATCTGCCCCCAGGGGGGCAGAAATGGTCTAAATACAATTTGCCCCCCCAGGGGAGCGACCCTTGGCTGATGGGTCGCTCCCCATCTCTAAAAAAAGAAACAACAAAAAAAAAAAACACAAAAAAAAAATTGCCCTGGCGCCTAGAGTGTTCTGCCCCCCCCGGGGGCAGTTCGGCCTAATAATAGGCCGATCTGTCCCCCGGGGGGCCAGAAATGGCCTAAAATAAATTTGCCCCCCCAACCCCCACCCCCCCCCCCCGGAGCGACCCTTGCCTACGGGGTCGCTCCCCCTGCGTGACATTGGCGCCAAAAAACAAATCCCCGGTGCCTAGTGGTTTCTGCCCCCTTGGGGGCAGATTGACCTAAAATTGGCCAATCTGCCCCCAGGGGGGCAGAAATGGTCTAAATACAATTTGCCCCTCCAGGGGAGCGACCCTTGCCTGATGGGTCGCTCCCCATCTCTAAAAAAAGAAACAACAACAAAAAAAAACACAAAAAAAAAATTGCCCTGGCGCCTAGAGTGTTCTGCCCCCCCCCGGGGGCAGTTCGGCCTAATAATAGGCCGATCTGTCCCCCGGGGGGGCAGAAATGGCCTAAAATAAATTTGCCCCCCCAAACCCCCACCCCCCCCCCCCGGAGCGACCCTTGCCTACGGGGTCGCTCCCCCTGCGTGACATTGGCGCCAAAAAACAAATCCCCGGTGCCTAGTGGTTTCTGCCCCCTTGGGGGCAGATTGACCTAAAATTGGCCAATCTGCCCCCAGGGGGGCAGAAATGGTCTAAATACAATTTGCCCCCCCAGGGGAGCGACCCTTGTCTGATGGGTCGCTCCCCATCTCTAAAAAAAGAAACAACAAAAAAAAAAAAACACAAAAAAAAAATTGCCCTGGCGCCTAGAGTGTTCTGCCCCCCCCCGGGGGCAGTTCGGCCTAATAATAGGCCGATCTGTCCCCCGGGGGGGCAGAAATGGCCTAAAATAAATTTGCCCCCCCAACCCCCACCCCCCCCCGGAGCGACCCTTGCCTACGGGGTCGCTCCCCCTGCGTGACATTGGCGCCAAAAAACAAATCCCCGGTGCCTAGTGGTTTCTGCCCCCTTGGGGGCAGATTGACCTAAAATTGGCCAATCTGCCCCCAGGGGGGCAGAAATGGTCTAAATACAATTTGCCCCCCCCAGGGGAGCGACCCTTGCCTGATGGGTCGCTCCCCATCTCTAAAAAAAAAAAAAGAACAAAAAAAAAAAACACAAATAAAAATTTGCCCTGGCGCCTAGAGGTTTCTTCCCCCCCTGGGGGCAGATCGGCCTAATAATAGGCCGATCTGCCCCCAGGGGGGGCAGAAAAGGCCTTCCCAAAAAATTGCCCCCCCTGGGAGCGACCCTTGCCAAAGGGGTCGCTTTGTTGCGTGACATTCGCGCGCAAAAAAAAACTCCCTGGTGTCTAATGGTTTCTGCCCCCCTTGGGGGCAGATTGGCCTTATCAAAATAGGCCAATCTGCCCCCAAGGGGGGCAGAAATGGCCTAAATATATATTGCCCCGTAGGGGAGCGACCCTTGCCTAAGGGATCGCTTCCCACCTAAAAAAAAAGAATTCATCACAAAAAAAAAGAAAAAAAAAAAAATGGTCCCTGGTGCCTAGAGGTTTCTGCCCCCCCCTGGGGGCAGATCGGCCTAATAATAGGCCAATCTGCCCCCAGGGGGGGCAGAAAAGGCCTTCCTAAAAAAATGCCCCCCTGGGAGCGACCCTTGCCCAAGGGGTCGCTCCCTTTTGCCAATTTCAAGAATGAAAAAAAAAATCCCTGGTGTCTAGTGGGGTTTCAAAAGCCGGATTGCAAGCAATCCGGCTTTTGAAACCTGTGAGAGACTTCAAAGGGAAGGAAATACATTTCCTTCCCTTTGAAGCCTCTCGGGGCCTCCCCCATGGGATTGAAAAAGAAATGCAAAAGCATTTCTTTTTCAATCGCGCTGGAAGCTCTGCTTCCAGCGCGATGGGGAAGACCCTGTGACTAATCAGCGCGCGCTCGCGCGCTGACGTCACAGGGGGGGTTGGGGGGGTCGGGGGTGGGAGGGGAAGGGCTTCCCCTTCCATCCCTGACTTGGGGGGGTGGGGGGGAACCCCACAGAGGGAGCGAGAGCGCTCCCTCTGGGCTCTGTGCACAGGACGTAATGGTTACGTCCTGGGCACAGCAGCACTGTGCCTCAGGACGTAACCATTACGTCCTGGGCACAGAAGGGGTTAATGTATGGTTTGGTTTAGCTGGGCACAGTAGAGTACCACATCTCTAGTTCACTCCTTACTGCTTTACTTTATGTTCATATTACGCAATCTTGATCTATAATTCTTACTTTGCATTACTGTTGTTACAATGAAGATTATATTCCTGCTGCTTTATTATATTTTCATTTTGCACATACATGTTTTGCATCCGTTACCTAATACTAATATTTTCTGCTGGAAAAGCTAGACTACCTAGTTCAGACGCTCTTGTTTTGTACATAAATTGATACTACTTTATTTTATTCCCATGTTGTGCATACATTTTTGACCTTGTACCTTGCATTTCCGTTTTGTTAACCTTGGGTGGACACACTAGATAGCCCATCATCTAGTTAACTCTCTTTGGGCCAGATTTGCTAAAAAGTGGTGCACCACAATTTACAGCGTTGCGCTGCTTCACTTTAGAAATGCAGGTATGCACCGTATTTACTCAAATAAGGCGCACACCTGTGTTTCCTCCTGCGCCAGCCCTAAATGTAGCTGCCAGCGCCAACACAGGCATCCGTGCACCATTGTGCAAGGGTGTCTGCATTGAGGGGATTGATTGTTTATGTGGAGGAAGGTGCCCTTTCCTACACATAAGCAACCTACAATGGCAATTGCATATTGCAGCACACATAGAAGTACCAAATCATTTTTGAATGATTGTTCATCATTTTTATCACCTCTTCAGAGCAGGAGTTAAAATGAAGCTCCCATAGTAACCTATGGGCTTCCTTGCAATTTGCTGCACTAGCGTCAAATTTTTTGATGATAGTGTAGCAAGCAAAGCACCACAATATAGTGAAAAATGTTGATGCTATTGTGCTAACGACTGGCATGGTGTCGTTAAGTGCCGATAGGGGGGCAAGAGAACTGGCACATCATAGCAGATGCACCACTTTGTTAAAATATGGGTCTATGTGTGCTTCAGAATGCAGCACACATGGAAAAGGCAAAAAATTAGTGAAATAAAAGTATTCCACCCCTGGGGTGGTGGTAGGTTTTGGCGCTGCCACAAATTTCAAACTTGTTGTAAATCTGGGGCAGCATCAAAAGCAATTGGTGTTGCAGTGGAACACCCACAGCAACACCCATTGCACATCCCTCTGACACAGAAAACTGTATCGGAGGGGCCCATATTTACAGGGTGGTGTTAAGCCACAAAAAGTGGCTTAGAGCCGTCTTGTATATGTGGCGCACTTCACAGCGCCATCAGAAGGCGCAAGGGCCTTGTAAATCTGCCCCTTTGTGTTTGTTGAGCTATTATTGTTTAAATTTACTTCCTGGTTGTACATATAAATACTTTATATCTGCAAACCCACATTTATTTTCTATCTGTAGGTTTACAATATTGAGTGTTCTGTTGCCTTTGGGACTTGTGTGTGCGGCACAAAGCTGCATGCTTAAATAAACAATGGCAATAACAATTCTACTAATAATAAAAGCTGCTAGGCCTTTTACACAGCTGTGGTTCCTGCATTTGAATGTTAGGTGCCTTGCCCAACTCATCTTTTGTCCCTGACTCCATTTTATGTGCAAAATAAATTAACTTTTTTGGTACAAATCACTGGCTTTGGTGGCTCCATGCATTAATTTTTGCCCGCGGCAGAAAGCCATCAGCTGAGGGTGTCAGTGGCTGTGATGTGGGTGTGGTTTCATTTTGATAGACACCAACACCCACTGGAACGATTGAGCGCACAGCACCTAGGCCCAAAATGAGCATGTCTGGTTGGACGGCTAACTCTCTCTGGCCAACCCGACATGCGCAGTAGAGGCCTCTCCACACCTGCACATTAGTGACCGGGGGTTGATCTCCTAAGGAGCGGTAAGTTGGTCTGCTCAAACCAATTGTGGCGCTGCTCTCTTGCTGTGTAACATCGAGGGTAGGGATGAATGAAATTTATATTTTTGACAGACAGTCTTCATTACTGTCTATATGTAATATTTACTTTCCAGCATTTTAATTCAATTAGTTAAGTGCAAGGCAAAGAGATGACTCATACATGTATTGTACAAAATACAACATAGTTACAAAAACATATATATACAAGAAAATATCCCGAATATTTACAGAAACAATTTTTTACACAAAACAAAACATTACATATATCTGATTCTAGTCACTTCTAGAATCGACATTGGCTAGCTTCTAGTTTTTAGTAATCTCAAAGCAGACCAAATCGTCAGTAGAGGGTTGTGCCCATCAACCTTTCTTTATAGAATACTCGTGGTCACAATATCATATTTTGCAGATGTAATCCACTGAATTGCGATGATTGAAAAGCTTACGGACAAGCAACAGACTGTTTGTCAAAAATATTAATTTAATTCAGCCCTACCATCAGACCACTTTTTGTTTATTCATTGGTATTGAACCCAGGTCAGGTGAGGGTTATCGGGTTCCCTCCTTTTTTGCATAGTGTAACAGCGAGGGAGCAGCGTCTGGATTGGCTGAGACATGCGCCCCCTCCTTCCTACCGTGCGTGCCTTGCAGGGTCACATGGCTGCAAGAAAATGGGCCTTGAGTGGCCAAAATGTGTGACTCTGGCCATGTTCACAGTGCCTAGCACTGGTGTGGATCATTCATGGTGAAGATTCGGACGAGGACAATGAGTGCGGCAGCTCTACCTTCAAAGAGGGGTCAGCACAGCCTCTGTGCAGGGGCTATGTTCGGTAGCAGTGGTACCCCAAGGGCAACAAACAGACGATCAAGGAGAGCAGGGTAAGTTCATATGACATATTGCATTCCTATTCATATATACAGTGCCTTTCATGCACATATCGCTACATACCACATGTGAACCCCTCTCCATACAAAATACGCTCTCTAATTTTCACACACCGTATATGCCATCAGAAAAATATTCTACTGGCAGCAATTGTCAAATTTTTTACGTGCATTATGCCCCACTCATTGTACATGCGGAGTAACCCGCACGATGTGTTATACTGTGTAGTGCTTAATTTATAAATGAAAAGGTGCCGGTGCCCAAAACCCTCCTCTTAAACACGCGACTGCTGCAATTAAATGTGCGAACACAGAACACTGAGGCAGCGCAATCCTGAAGCCATCTCGGTTCTCTTTAATCCATTTACAGTCACCCCCTGCCCCTTCAGCTCACACCTGCAGCTTTCTGCTTTCTCTCATAGTGACCTTTTTCGTTTTACTCTTCCTCCATCTTTCCCAAACGTGTCTTTTGCTCACAGCAAATACTTGAGGCACAAGACTAAGCTCCGCCCCTCAAAAATAAGTGCCGGTGCTCAGTAAACAAAAAGCACAAATTAAGCACTTTTACTGTGTTGTGATGGTATTTATATTCCTTTTCCACGCTCATGCAGAAATTCCACTTTTGATGCAACCAACTTGTGAACACTGAACAGGAACAAGGGCCTGGGGAGATTTACCTCTGTAAATTAAGGAAGATTCATTGAAATGCCTGGTGTAACTGGAGTGACATCAGGCGCCCTTTGATCCCGGGCAGGCAGCCTAATTGCACCTAGCACCTAGCTTGCCTTCTTTCCAAGAGATAATATGGCTATTTGTGTTGTTTTTAGAGTCTGCAAAGGCCTGGACAAAATATGGAATGTATTCATTAGTGAACATTACTTTCCGATCTTTGCTTTCTTTAATTAATAGTAAGGGGTCAATAACGCAGCTCTAGAACATGTTTGAAAGTGCTTGCTATTTATATTTGCTGTTTTAAGTATGTATAGATATAGGTTAAAAAATACCGGGCTTTAGGTGAATGTGTTTACTTTTGTTACGGCCGGACCAATAAAATGCAAGTGGCAATCCTACCTGCGGAGCGGCTATGGGGAGAGGCTGGGGATACTACAGGAAATGTAAATCAGCCTGTACGAAGCTGCTTCACTTCTCTGTTCCTGTTGTTGTCATCTTGAGCTGTGGAACCATGAGTGGCAAAGGCAGGTCCAAGGTTAGAAAAGAGGCATCTAAGGGCTGGTGTGAGTGGCAGCTTCATAGAGGGGATCCAGCTAACAGGATGAAAGGCCATAGGGTGTGCAGGAGCTTGAAAGGGTCGCTAGAAGCAGTTGGTGAAGGAGGTATAGGGATAGCAGCAGTGCTTAATTTGTAAGTAAAAAGGTTCCGGTGCTCAAAGCCCTCCTCAAACATGCGGCTGCTGCAATTAAATGTGTGAACATGGAATACTCAGAAAGCGTAAACCCGAATCCATCTCGGGCCTCTTCAATCCATATAAAGCCACTCCCTGCCCCTTCAGCTCACTCTTGCAGCTTTCTACTTTCTCTCTTTGTGACACTTTTTCGCTTTACCCTTCATCCGTCTTTCCCTTATGTGTATTTTACTCGCCGCAAATGCTTGAGGCAGAAGTATAAGCCGCAGCCCTCAACATTAAGTGGCGGTGCTCAGCACCGGAAACAACAAGCACAAATTAAGCACTGATAGCAGTATGGATGAAAGCAGGTGAGAAAGGCTAGGAGGTGCTTGCGTTAATAAATCATGGATTGATAAAGAAAGGCAGGACAGTTGCATGAGATAGGGTGTCTTGGAAAATATGTTTTGTATAAATCAGTGAAAGTGGAGTACTTAAAGGAAAGTAGGATACGGAATTATTGTAAGCAGAAGGTTAATCAAAACTAGATGTAGCCAGAGGCGATCCCAATATGGAGTTTAATGCAGTGTGTCTGCAGTGCACACATCACAAACCTTACTTCCGTCACCTGCCCCCCCCAGTCACAAGCCAGACGATGTGAGACTGGCTTTGCTCTGGGACAGAATATTTATGACCACATGAATGTTATTTTACACACACAGGCCCTGCAGCGCCATGCAGTGGTTGGAAAGAAGCTGCAGCGCGCGCTGGGATGGGCACGTTCTCCTGCAGATTGGGAACAATCCCATGCATGCTCTGGGCCTCCCTCAGCTGATGCTCTTCATGTTACACTAGGCTACTTGTTTGGTTGGTTCACTTCACGGGCCACATCTGGCTGCCTTCCCCAAGCTCCGTTTGGAGCCTTATAGAATGAAGCAGCAGTCATTCTCTAGGGCTAACTGAGCGCTTCCCTTTTCAAATCTGCATTTATTTCACAGAATTGCAATTGGAGTTCATGTAATCCATGACTGTGTTTTTAGCCCTTGACCTTAATATTATTACATGATGCATTCTGGGAGTTGTAGTGTGGGTTCAGAACAATATGATGGCAATACTAGATTATAGAGGGTTGTGAAGGGAAACGCCTGGACTGAAAATAAAATCTCTCTGGTGAAATGGAGTCATCTGGCAACACTATGAATAGTAAGCAGCAGCAACTTCAGTTGCCAGGCTAGTCTTAATTGATTCTGTTAGTTGTCAGTAAACCTTTACACAGCCCTAAGTAACTGTCTATGTGTGATGCATCTGTATATCAGGCACATGCTACAGGATGTCCTCTGCACACACTGGCAGTGATGTTTTGTGAACAAAATAACACTTCATTTAGTCCAGGTTTTTCTGTTGGTATTTAGCAGTCAGTCTTATCCATATATTTTCTATGGAGCAAAAGTTACCTGAAGACTCGGTTGACTGCTTAATTTAATAAAACAGTGTACAACTGTCTACAAATCATCTGATGCTATGACCCTAAAGGGGCAGTCTAGACACATTTTTCCTTGTTGAGAAGTTGTCACCACCACCTGGCGCCAGCCTTGTTTTTGCTTTCATCAGGCATCTCTTTACTTGACCCCACGAAGAGCTAGGAGCAGTTTTCAAAACTCTGGCAAAGCCTGAATTACTTATCTTTAATCAACATTACTCCAACTCCCTCTCCTTTCTTCCAGAAATTACACAGTGAGGTCTTATCATATGAAATTGCGTTATTGATGTCATAACTACACTTTTATACTTGTGTTATTAACCTTCTTGCTTTCTCAAATTTGCTTGAAAATGTACCATTAGCCCACTCTATTTTAAAAATGTACCCAGGAGGAGAACCCCCCCCCCGGATCCTCTTATGATGATCGGGCTTGCTCGCTATGCTCGCTGGCCACATGGCACTCATACCGCACTTTTACGCCCCACCACTTTCAAATATCACCAGCCGCCTCTGCTTTTACAGGTCTGCACCAGCTCATGATGATAATGTTGCACAAAGAGACTGTTTGCTTCTAGGCTAGATATTCAAATGCACATATTTGACCTGCTTGAAATTAACAAATTTTTGTTCTAACTTGTCACTGCCTTTTGTGAAGGAATGATAATAGTTGTCCACGAAAAATATATGCTTAAAATTCATTGTTAATTTCGGCAATATGCTGTGCTAAAAGCGTGTTATGGTAATTCGAATTGTATTCCTTCATAATTATTTGTTGTGTTACAGACCATATTGATTATGTGTGGTTTGTGGCCTTAGATGTGCTGTGACATTACTTAACTGAATATAGAAGAGCTAACAATACTGTCTGAACGTATGTAAATAAGGGTATGTCAATATCTACGCTCCTTTCATGCAGAGTGACGGTCTCTTCAGATAAGAAGGCCAGACTTCGGCATGCTCATCCATTCAAGCTTTATGGGCGAATGGTTAAAGACAAAGTTACAAGAAATCATTTACTCCAGTGCAATATTCGGCCTCAATGCTCTATGGCATGTAATCTGTCATTGATCAAGCCATCGGGAGGACTCAGTAGGATCTGTGTTGTAGTTTCAGGGCCATATTTATACTTTTTGACGCAAAACTGCGCTAACGCAGTTTTGCGTAAAAAAAATTAGCACCGGCTAACGCCATTCTGAAGCGCCATGCGGGCGCCGTATTTATTCAATGACGTTAGCCGGCGTTAGCCGGCGGCGCTGCCTGGTGTGCGTGAAAAAAAATGACGCACGCAAGGCAGCGCCGGCGTATGGGAATATGGAGCTTGGGCGCCAAAAAATGGGGCAAGTCAGGCTGAGGCAAATTTTTCGCCTCAACCCGATTTGCTCCATTTTTTCCGACCCAACCCCCATTGAAATGACTCATGTCTTAGCAAAGACAGGAGTCATGCCCCCTTGCCCAATGGCCATGCCCAGGGGACTTCTGTCCCCTGGGCATGGTCATTGGGCATAGTGGCATGTAGGGGGGCACAAATCAGGCCCCCCTATGCCACAAAAAAATAAAAATAAAAATACTTACCTGAACTTACCTTAATGTCCCTGGGATGGGTCCCTCCAGCCTTCGGTGTCCTCCTGGGGTGGGCAAGGGTGGCAGGGGGTGTCCCTGGGGGCATGGGAGGGCACCTCTGGGCTCCTTCCGAGCCCACAGGTCCCTTAACGCCTGCCCTGACCAGGCGCTAAAAAACGGCGCAAAAGCGGCTGGACGTCATTTTTTTTGACCCGCCCACTCCCGGGCGTGAATTTTGCCCGGGAGTGTAAATACGGCGCACATGCCTCCGCCTACCTTGCATATCATTAACGCAAAGTAGGTGTCCACGCTAAAAAATGATGCAAACTCCATGGACTTTGGCGCTAGACGCGTCTAACGCCAAAGTATAAATATGGAGTTAGTTTTGCGTCGGAATTGCGTCGGAATTGCGTCAAAAAAAACGACGCAATTCCGGCGCAAACAGAGTATAAACATGCCCCTCAATCTCCATGTATGACTATTCTTAGACAATAGATACGGTGCTAATTATTTGGGATAGTAACCTGTAGTGAAATCAACTGTGAACCCCAAAATTACAGTGTTACACACTATATAAACGGAAGCATTTTCTTTTGTAAAATAATAATAAAGCATTATCGGCAGCTACATGTGCCTTACTTATTGCTACACACACCCCCGGCCAAGAAATAAAGCCACGCTACACACCATATTGTCCTTTGAACATTCCGCCCACTGAGAACTGAATGTAGTTAAATGCGGAGAAACAAACAAAACATTGGAAGCCAGGGAGTGAACAGTAGAAAATTACAAAATGGCTGCCTAAAACCTAAAGGCAATATAAAACAACACTACTCAAATAAATATGTACTACACTCATTGGAGCATAAAGGATACAAAATAAGCAAACGTTTTTGGAAAAAGAGTTATTAACTATTTAAATATAATTGTAATTTTCAGCATGTGTTATATGGTGCAGTTATGAATATCAAACAAAAATTCATTTCCTATGATATGACACAAATAATATAAGCACATAAATTGGTCACAAACATCACACACTATTAAAACCTTTATTCAAACAAGCAATACCACTCACAACACACACACATTATCATATCATACACAGATTCCTCTAAGAAAACAATATGGATGGATTGAGGTCACTAATATCCCATCCGGCATATTACAGCTTTTCCACAAAAGTATTTAAAGGTATATGTTAGAACTAAGTAACATCAATTTCCTGTGGAGAAAACTTGAATATGATTATAAAAAGATAATAATCAACACAATGTCGTCAGGTAACATTTCACTAACAACTTGAATCAGACATTTCTGGTGAGTATAAAAATCATAGTGATCCTTCCATTCCCTGAGTAGTGCCGATGTGCATTTCGGTGGGCTACCCACCTTCTTCAGGGCACAGGATTAAAGTAAGGAGAGATGTCTGCAAGACGCCATAACCCAGAAAGAATCTACTAAAAAAAATATATATACATAACTACATGGTTACAAAAATTCTATGTTTTTTTGCCAGTAAATAGCCTTACACATGCCTATAAGAGCTCCAATTAGGATTTCTACATATTAAAAGGAATGAAGTTCCAAAAAAGGGTAAAATACTGTACTGAGGGATTCAGAAATAGAAAGAGACCTTCACCTCATGCTACATATCCAGAAAGTGGTGCGTAGTTGTGATTAGCTACATGCGGTGCAAGAAGAATCACCTAAACCTAAAAATCATGAAGCATACCTGCAGCATCTAGGACTACTTCCAGCAATGATTTTGAATAAAGGACAATACCACAAATCAAGTCTCAAAAGGAGTTCTAAAAAAGTGGACAATACAAAAAAGGAAACCCATGAAAATGCGACTAATGGAAACACTAGGAATCAAACATGGATACTACAGGAAGACCGTAATATGTAATTTCCTTTTGTACTTTATATTATGTTGTACGTCATCTTCTTGCATGTACCTTTGTTTCATTGGTTGTTCTTCTGGGTTCTGGAGTGCTGGCGGCTCGGTTCTGAGTCGGCCGTTATTCCAGGACAGAGGACGGAGAGGCAGCTACGAGCGTGGGTCACTTTTGGTCTGAATAAACGTACCGACTCATCTTGAGACTCCGGTTCTTCGTTTATTTACAAGTGTCCTGCCACATATTTGGTACCAGGAGTGGGATACAAGCTTTTACCTAAAAAACGGGACCCATTGGGAAGCTGCTGCCTTTTGGTGTGCTGTGTTCCGGCTCCGTTTCACCTTCTGTGAAGAAGGGAATCTCAGAGAAGAGGCTTGTATAGCGATTGGCAGCGCTGGAAGGTGTGAGTAGGAGGGGCACATTTTTATTTTACTTTAATTGGACAGGCCTTACGCATTACGCTATTATTAGGCCCATGGTTGCCATGGTGATGGATTCCTCGCGCTCTACAAGCGCCATGTGGAAACGCTTTTAAAAGTTACCTTGGTGACAGATTACTCACGCTCCACCGCGCTATGCATGAACGTTTTAAGGTTGCTTTGGTAACGGATTTCTCGTGCTCCTCACGTGCTCCTTAAATGACGTTACTTTGTTTAAGCTGGAGCTGCTAGCGTCAATTTGAAGACGGATTCTTCGTGCTTGTAAACTCCCTACGTGGCTCTTCAGACGTTGCCTTGGCTACTGTGCGCTAATGTACCGCGTTTATAAAAAAAAAAAAACATTGAAATTTGCCTGTACTGTTTTATCACTCCCTGTTTTATTTTTCCCAAAAATATATATATATATACATTTGTGTAATTTCTCAAATGTATTATGGCATCCAATCAAAATATTTTACAACCACCAGTTTTTCTACAGAAAGCAGGTAAACCTGACATTAAATGGGCTGATGGATCCGCATTTTCGAAAACTATCTGGCAGCCATTGATGCTGTGGATTTTTCTCCTAACAGGAAGAAGGCTTTATTATTTAACCATCTAGGTATTGCAGCTTAAAGAATATTTGAAAATCTACCAGCTATTTCATCTCCCGCTGGAGGCGACGCACTATGGAACTGCTGTACTGAAGCGAAGGAACTTATGGCAA
This sequence comes from Pleurodeles waltl, assembly GCF_031143425.1. Lineage (NCBI taxonomy): Eukaryota > Metazoa > Chordata > Amphibia > Caudata > Salamandridae > Pleurodeles > Pleurodeles waltl. Next base: position 1,103,544,221 of record NC_090440.1, read on the forward strand.
AGCATTATTCTGGGGACTCTGATGTACTACTAGAAAGGTTTAATTTTGCCATGCGCAAACAAATGAGCGATGAGTCAATTGAGGAGTATATCGCTAATTTGAGAGTTTTAGCAGCTAAATGTGAATTTGGTTCAAATATTGATATTTATATTCGGGATCAGTTTGTGTTTCATTGCTTTCACAAAAAGATTCAAAAAAGACTTCTGTCATGTTGTAATCCAACCTTGGATGAAGTGTTGGTTTTGGCCAAAGGGATTTAAAGGTCCATAAATACTTCCAAAGTTTTAGCTAGTCAGAACAGCACTGTTGATCTTATTAGTGACAAAGAAGATATTTGTGCCATTCATAACAAACTGACCAAACAGGCAAAGATAAAAGGGGTTAAACACTCAAAACAGTGTTTCCGTTGTGGCTAAAAAATTCATATTGGTAATGAAACTTCCTGTCCGGCACACGGCAAAAAATGTAATAATTGTCGAAAAGTGGGGCATTTTCAAGCTGTGTGCCAGTCACAACCCTCAAACAGAGGCTCTTATAGTAAAGTTAAGATCAACAGTGTTGACGTTGATGAAGAAATTGCACAGACTTCTAATCAATTTTCAGATATGTTATTAACCATTGACTTTCCGGTTGGTCAGGGTGGGAAAACTGAGAAAGTTATTAAAGGGGCTGTGTGTGACATAGTGATTCGTTCTCAAACCATTCCTGTTTTGGCTGATTCAGGAGCCCCCATTATGATCTTGGTGGATCACACATTTTTTAACTTGTGGAGAGGTTCTATCGGCTTACAATATCCTGATGTTGCTCCTAAAGCGTTTGGGGAACAAAACATTAACCTTTTGGGTAATTGTGTGTCAGATCTCCAATGTCTTGGTAGATCTATTGTGACGAAAATGTATGTTGCTGTCAAAGGGCATAATATTGTGGGTTGGAACGATTTAGCACGTCTGGGAATAATACTGCGTCCTGGCCATGATGTTCCTGTGATTTTAGGGGAATTACGTGATTTATTCCTAACAGACTCGGTAGCCAATGTATGCATATCTAAGGACACTACGCAAAGCATTATTGATTTGTTTCCGGAAGTCTTCAAATACCAAATTGGGAAAGTTCTGGGCTATGAGCATAGCATTAAACTCAAGAAAGGTGCAACTCCCATCGTACATAAAGTGAGACCCATACCCCTGAGTGTAAGAGCAGACTTGAAGTACTTATTACATAAACTTCAATCTCAAGGAATAATCGCTCCTGCAGATGCCTCAGAATGGGTATCACCCATTGTAATTACCAAGAAACAAAACGTCGAGTTGAGACTGTGTGTTGACTTGAGATCTGTTAACCAAAACATTGTCATAGATAGTCATCCTCTTCCACGTATTCAATAAATGATTACGAGTTTGGATACCTCCAAAGTATTTTCAACCATAGACCTTCACTCTGCGTACCACCAAATTCCGTTGAGTGAAGCTTCTCAAGAGATAACCACTTTTGTAACTCCATTTGGAGTATTCAAATATTTACGCTTACCTTTTGGTCTGGCTTCAGCAGCAAGCTTTTTTAAAAGTTGATGGATGATCTATTTGCTGACTTGCCTCAGGTCTTGGCTTTCCAAGATGACATTTTGATACACATGGTATCAGAGAAAGAAAATCTAGAAATACAAAAAAAAGTTTTATGTATCCTTAGGGAAAAGGGTATGAAAGCAAAGCCTGGGAAGTGCAAATTGTTTGTCAGTGAGGTGGAATATCTTGGTCATGTCATTTCTGGTGAGGGAATCAAACCTAAATTTAGCAATGTGGATGCGGTTAGAAAGGCATGTCCACCCTCTGACAAAGATGTGTTAAAATCCTTCCTAGGGCTTTGTGAATATTGCGCTAGATTTGTTTTGGGGTATGCCATGGAAGTGTAACCTCTTAGATCATTACTTAAAAAAGGAACTTAATTTGAATGGACAAATTATTTACATTCTACATTCAATAGAGTTAAAGATTTGGTTATCAATGCGCCTGCATTCCAACCCTCTGACCCTGAGGGTAATCCATTTGTCATGGTAGACGCCAGCTTAATTGGAATTGGGGCTGTTTTTGGTCAGTGGGTGAATGGTGGTGAAAATACTGTTGCTTTTGCATCTAGGATGTTATCGGAGGCGGAAAAACATTACAACACCATAGAAAGAGAGGCCCTAGCTTGTGTGTGGGCAGTTCAGAAGTTTAGAACCTTTATTTGGGGCAATAGGTGTGAGGTGTTCACAGATCATAAACCTTTAGTTCATTTGTTGAATGGAAATGGTCTGGGTAAAGCATCGGAATGGTTAGTTTGTATTCTATCCAAGTTGCAAGAATACAATCTGGTACTGAAATATGTGCAAGGAGGCATGAACTTTCGTGCAGATTGTTTGTCTCATTTGCCTTTACCCTATGAGGCCTCAGTGGAGATTGATGCAGAAAAGGAGTGTGTGGTAGCCCTGTTGGACATTTTGGCTGTATCTAACAATCATGTTTCGGAGCAAGAATGGGTGTCTGCAGACTCTACTTTGTCTAAAGTAGTAGGATTTTTGAAGACCAAATGGCCAGCGGAGAGAGGTTTGTCAGGGGAACTTAGAGCTTTTTATTATGTGTCTAATGAGCTCACATGTGAAAATGGTATTTGCCTGAGGGGCGATCTCATTGTTCCTCCTACCAACATCAGGGACAAGATAATTAAACTAGCCCACAAGGGTCATTTGGTATTTCCGCTACCTCCAGAAAACTTAAAATGTCTTATTGGTGGCCAAGTTTAGATAAGCAAGTTGCTTCTTTTATCAACAGGTGCCCCGAAAGTATTGTTTCAGATTAACTTTGGAGAACTGCCCCTAAGCCTTAATATACTGTTCCTTTGCCAGAGAAACCGTGGGATAAAGTTGCATTAGATTTCACGGGGCCATTTAATTTGTTACCAAGGCACATGAGATATCTTGTGGTGGCAGTGGATTATTTTTCAAAATGGGTTTATTATTCTTTCACTTCTGAAACCGATTCGGATGTGGTTATCAATTTTTTAAGCAAATTGTTTAGATCAGAGGGGCCTGTCAACACAATTGTTACGGACAATGATTCACATTTTTTGTCTAAAACATTTTCAGATTTCTTGACTTTACATGACATCAAACATCTCAGATTGGCACTTCACAATCCATCAGCGAATGGATTAGTAGAAAGGGTCAATCGGATTCTTGAGGACGTAATTCAAACAACTTTAGCATCAAATGTTGATGTTGCAGAATTTCTGCAAGAGAAAATTTGGGCATACCTATCTACTCCTCATTCAACTACAGGTTGTTCTCCATTCAAGTTGCTGAGGGGAAGGGATCCCAGAACCAAACTCGTGCCAAGGTGGATGTTTCATGTTTTGAGTGATATTGACAAAAATTCTCAGTTGGGGGTTAGGAACACCATGAGAAGTACTGTTTTTGATAAACAACTTAAGCAGAAATGTAATTTTGATCACAGGTTCACTACTAAAATAGTTGAATTAAAGGTCAATGATTGGGTTTTACTTACAAAACCTTTTAGAGTAAGGAAAGGAAAATCTAGATATTATTTTCCATCTAAAGTTCTCAAAGTTACCAGAGCTTCTGTATTATTAGATGGACGAGGTTGGTGGAGCAGAAGTTGTGTAATTCCTATTAATTCTGAGCATCTCAAGATTTTCAGGAACATGTCTCATTTAAAGGAGGATGATGATTCAATGTTATCAACAGATTTGCAAGAATTTGCATGTGAAGGGTCTTTGAAATCTTGTAATTTAGATTCTGGTCACATGAATGATTTTGAGATTCACATGAATGATTCTGAGGTTCCGGGTTTTGTTCCTGATCATCAGTCTATTGCTAATGGTTCAAATCCTGATGGTGACAAAAACACTGATGATGCTAATTCTAAATGTGTTACAACTAGAAGTTCGAGACAAATGAACTTACCTGTTAAATTTTGAGATTTTATTCTGTCTTATTTTTTCTTTGCTAGTTTATTATAAGGGAGGGAGATGTTGTAATATGTAATTTCCTTTTGTACTTTACATTATGTTGTACGTCATCTTCTTGCATGTATTTCACACACGCGCGTGGCTCCAATGGAACCTTTGTTTCATTGGTTGTTCTTCTGGGTTCTGGAGTGCGGGCAGCTCGGTTCTGAGTCGGCCGCTATTCCACGACAGAGGACGGAGAGGCAGCTACGTGCGTGGGTCCCTTTTGGTCTGAATAAATTTACCGACTCATCTTGAGACTCCGGTTCTTCGTTTATTTACAAGTGTCCTGCCACAAAGACCTGCTGTACTGTTGGAGGAAAATTGTCCAAACCATGGCTATATTGAGTGACTTTCAGGCTGCTAATGATAAATCAGGAGTCCTGCACATAAACGTCCTGATAATAAAAAGGAAAGGAGAGGACATCCTTAAAAAAAAGTGAAACAAAAAGCAAAAGTAAGTTTCTTAGGATGTCCTCTCCTTTCTTTTTAATATTACCAGGACATTCATTCACTGAAAAAAACAAAGGTCACATGGATGTTATAGTTAGTAAATAGAATTGAAAAAAACATTTAAATTTACTGAAAGAAACAAAGGTGACAGGGAGGTTATAGTTTGTCTCACATTTCAAACGTACAAAACCATAGAACTTCATCTTTTATAGTTAGATTTATCTTAAGTAACTCTAACCCGTGCCCTAAGGTAACTCTAACTCGTGCCCCGCAAGCTGCAGGCAAATTTGAATGTCACAATCCAGACTGTTGTTATTAGAAACCCAAGTGAGCTAAAGGAACATTTGCAGTAAAGAGTGGCATACACTTTAAATGATTCTCAACCCTCCATGTCCTCTAAACACAAAATACAAAATACAACCAATACCCCACCACACCTTGTGCATGACAAAATATATATTAAACATAGAAAATAATTTCTCAAGCCCAATACTTCATTAGTGGATCTGGAAGAGATTGATAGGGTGCCTAAGCCAAGATGTCACCTCCTTGCCTGCCATGGTTAAGAGAGTCCCTTCCACTCCTCCTGAAAGAATATAAAAAAACAAGACTGAGATTGAAAACTTTTAACAATCACCTGTTAAAAAAACAAAAGCTCATTAAGAATAACAGCTCCTAAGGAACATAGGGCACTGATACTCTTGTCCATACTAGGCAACACTTCAGTCCTAGATTATTCCAAGTGTAGATGTAGTCCTTTATTCAAATTAAAAAAAATAAAAATGAAAATTTAAACCATTTGGGGCGTTAGTATCTAGATCAATAATATACCTAGATTCCCGCTTTATAATTGCAAAACTCTGACCCACCCCTGTGGTGTGGCTCTATTCTTTAAATGCCATAGTATTTTATACCTTTCTAATCACTAAAGTGTAGCTGTTCGAAATGCCTAGCAACAGGATAATGTGGGTCCTTGTTAGTGATGGCACTCATATGTGCCAAAATACATTTACAAACCAGGTGGGTTGTCCTCTCCACATATTGCAAACTACAATTAATTTCTACAATATAAACTACCAAAGTTGTTGCACAGGTAATTAATTGTATTATCCCTCTTTTCTGGAGAGTCTCTGTGGTGAATTCTTGACAATTCTTGGAATTGCTACACGCTTTACAATTACCACGGGTAAAGAAGCCTATTAGTTCATGGATTTCTGTTTCATCAAAGCACCCACAGTGGTGACAGCCACTTGCATCACAAGGTCTCTAAGAGAGCTGCTTTTTCTGTAAGTAATGGAAGGTTTGTCAGTAATAAAATTGTCAATCACTGGGTCACATTTTAATATTTTCTAATTCCTGGTCATTATTTTATTGACTAGACCATTATTCATATTAAAAGTTGTGATCAAATGTGAGGTGTTTTCATCCTCCTGATGAGGGGCCTTATTCCGACTTTGGCGGTTTGACGGTAAGACTGCCGTGGTTGTGGCCGCAAAAGACCACCATGTTGGTGGTCATCAAACTGCCGTATTAAGACATATGCAGCTTAGACCATCAGGAGACTGGCAGACGGAAAAAAGGCGGTTAGACCACCAGCACTGCCAGCTCAACAAAAATCTACCAATCTAATTATGATCCACAAATCACAAAAGCGGTTCTTTCATTGGCGGAAAACCATTGGCTGTGCGAACTATGACAGTCTGAATTCACATCAGTCAGAACACTACACCACATTGGATAGTTTGAATAGCCCTCACCTGACACACACTCACACACCCCATACACCTACACATTCACTATAAAACACACCCCTACACAATCCACAATCATTTACAAACAGAACGGCACTCACACCCAGAGAGTAGCCAAAAAAGAACTAGCTTAACAAATAATAGGCACACCTACACATTACACTCAGCACACATCTGACATTTGCACCATGCACAACACACAATTTACAAAACCACATAATACACAACATCCATCACCCATTCACAGCACAGCACCCACACCTCATCACATTTATCATCCTCTTATTCACTACATCACCATCTTTACCACCACTATCATGTCTCCACATAAACATCTACATTTCCCTGATGATGAATTGAGGGTAATAGTGGGCGAAATTGTCAGGGTAGAGCCATATCTATTCAGAGCACCAGTCCAGAAAACATCAATAGCCAGGAAAATGGAGTTGTGGCAAAGGATAGTCGACAGGATGAATGCAGTAGGTAGTTACCCACGCACAAGGGAGGACATCAGAAAGAGGTGGAATGACCTCAAGGGGAAGGTTTGCGCCATGACATCCAGGCACCAGCTGGCAGTTCTCAAGACTGGCGGTGGGCTGCCAGCTCCACCACCACAGTTCACATCATGGGAAGAGAAGGTCTTGGACGTCCTACCTCCTGAGGGCCTGGCAGAAATACCTGGGGCAATGGAATTAGGTAAGTAACAACAACATTCATGTCACCAGACAGTTTTGTCTAGCATGCTCACTCATCACCTTTCCCCACCCCAATGACCAAACCACCCACAACACCCTGTCCAAATCTTCAACTAGCCCTCACTGCCATGCCACATGTCAAGTAAACTCACCTTGGGCCACAGTGTTTAGTAGGGGCATGCTTAGTCCTGGGAACTGACAACACTACAACTCCCAGAAGGCACTGATTCAACATTAATTAATACCAGAATCATACACTAAATTTGGAATGTTGTGCCTGTAAAACAACAATCAAAGTAAACCAACCTGAATGTTCCACCATTGACCAATTCATGGCAATGACAGCTATGTAAAGGCCCACTACCAGTACCATTACAAGCAAATCACAGCTACAGCTGTGTCCCATACCAAACTTGACAGGGAGAAAACATCCCTAATAGTGTCATGTTCTCACCTGGGTGGACATCTAAATGGCAAACTGGACGCATTTGCAATATATCCAGACAGAGACCCAGGGCAAAATGTAAAATTTTATGTGCCAGCTCTGACACCATTGTGCATTGTTCAGCTTGTTGTTGGCTCAATGATGCCATACTCCTTACTAGGAGCGAAATGTACATTGTCATATCTTCACTCAGACAAGATATGAGAGTATTTGCAGCCATTTAAACACCAACATACTCTAAGAGCATGGAGCATGCTGTATGCAATTGCAAATCTCTGTGTCCCACAGTGCACTAGTCCAGATTATGTACCAGCTGTCATTGTCATGTCAGGGGATCATGTAAAGGCAGTATGTGCATCTCACACACCATGTTTAGTTGTTTAATTTATACATCATTTGTTATATCACTTACCCCAACTGTGTATTCTAATTCTCTTACAGGTAACCTTCCAATCCCCAACATGGAGGATAACAGAGGGAGGCACTGTCCCTCTGGATGAAGGCCCCAGTGAGGAAAACAGACCTGGATGTCTGGACATTTAGGATGAAGCTGACCCATCAGTGACACCTGGTCAGTCAGCAACTGTTAGCCTCAACCTGCCCACAACAGCTCTTCCCAAACCTGTTGCAACTATATTACAGGCAACCATTTGCCCCAAAACTTGTGTCCCCAGGACAGTCTCTTCCATTGTGTACCCACCACTACATGTACCTGAGTCTCCTCATGTCACCCCTGACAATGAGGGTCTTGCCACAGTGGGAGTATGCACACTTTGCCAGGGGCACAGGTACATGGGGGTAGGGTGCATGGGAGGGATAGTGTGGGCCACAGGATGAGGCCTCCAAGGGACACAACTGACCAGTAGACCCTTTCCCAAGTCTTGGGAGCCTATCAATATTTGCAAGGCATGATGGGCCTGGTACTGACTATGATAGGGGAGATCAGACAGTTGCAGCAGGACAACCACCAGGAAGCCATGCAGCAGTGGCAGGCTCAAAATGTCATCCTGACTTCCCTTCCATTGCTGGGATGCTGAGGGACATCAACACTACCCAGAGTAGCTTTGGCACCAAACATCAGGCCTTTCCCACTAGCCATGAGCCATCAGGACCCTCTATATCTGTGGTAGCTAGTGGAATTGAGGCCCTGCCAGGGGAAGGGAATATCTCAGACACCTCATCCTCTGTAGCAAAAGAACACCCACCACCCCACAAATGTGGATGTCCACCCAGACATCCAGGAAGAGCAGATGTCAAGACTAAACCCACTGCCTGGAAGTGAACCTCTCCTGATTGATTCCCCTTGTGTGTGACTGATACACCCTGTTGACTTTTCTGATACCCAACTCCAGTGTTTTGTGGTGCAAGGACACAGGACGTGTATCTCCAAATGGTGTAGCAGCTACTCTGATGATTACTTCCACTGTGACTGAACCCGTCACTGTTAACTTTATTTAATTTCTGTTTCAAATCACTCATTTTGTTGTGCACTCCCCAATAAATACGACTTAATCACAGATCCTCTGTAAATGTGATGTATCAACCATATACAACTGTCATGTATGACAACTATTGCAAGAAAATGTTCCTCTCCAATGTTATACCTCTATTATGGTCATCACACATGTATTGGACAACCAGAAGACATATTGCATTGGGACTGTAACATACAAATGACACATGTCACCTGTATTATACAGCTCTACATATTTGCTCTTTGTAGAATGGCAATCAGCACCTTGTGAAGTCATGCTGTGCACTTCAGTGTTTCAGCTTAGGTGTCATTCACTACGTACCCACAGAATACAGAGGTTAGGGACTTGTCAGTCTATCACCATCCCAGGAGGCAGACAAATTGGCTCAATGTATCATCAGCTATAGCCTTATCACATACCCATACCTTACCCCCCAAAATGATTATACCCCATGAAACAGAGGTCAGTAATAATCTTCCCAGTCATGGAACCTTCCACTTACCATGGTCAAGTATCTTTAGGTTTGCCACTCACCCATGTCAGTCTTCAGGCACATACACAGTGGTCTGAAATGAGGAAATACACTGACAGCTATGCACAAGTTAGGTCACACACAACACAAACCATAAGAATGGTAGAGTGTCTGGATACAACATTATGGGATTCATTATGACCCCAGCAGACGGCGTTAATATGGAGAAAAGTGTTGCCAACCGGCTGGCGATACTTTTGTCCAGATTAAGACATTGGCGGTTTGGCTCAAGCCAAACCACCAATGTACCACACCGACCTCCGTGGCCGTCACTTTTACGCCTGTAGGAATATGACAACGCCTACCGCCATGGTTTTTGTGGCAACCTTTCCACCATCCCTTCCCTGTCACTGATAGGGGTCTTCCCTGCCCCCTCCCCAGAATCCTCCCACTCCCCCTCCTCTCTAGACCTCCTACTACATACACATACCTTCTTGAACACACGAACACACGCATACACACACTCATACCCACATTCATCCACGCATGCATACAGCCATTCACACACACTGATATCCATTCAAACATGCACGCATTCACACAACACAGCATACATGCACTCACACATCCATACATGCACACACATACAACATGCATCACACACCTGCAGACAAGCATGCACAGACATGCACCAACACCCCCACACACACCCACAACACTCCCCACCCGCTCCCCTGCGGGAGCACCCGACTTACCTTTTGTGAGGGGGTCCTCCGGCAGGAGACGGGATGGGGCTCTGCTGCCAGCAGCAGCGTCTGCCAGCAGAACACAGCCAGGCCGTATCATGGGTCATGATACAGTCTGCAGCAGTCTACCTTACCGCCATCCACCGGCATGGCCACAGCCTGATTTCCGCCATCCTTCTGGTGGAAATCCAGCTGTGGTCATAATCTGGCTGCTGGCTGGTAGCCGTGGCGACGGTCTTTTGGCGGCCGTCGCCGCGGCAGTAGGTGGTTTTTTACCACTGGGGTTGTAATGAGCCCCTATGACATGTGTTAGAAACAAATGGACACACACATGCCAACATTTGAGCCACCTCCAATACCAAACAAGTCTATTTGATTGAAAAGGACACTTCCAAACCACAGTCGGGGGGCATAGAATTTACACACCACAAATCTCAGGCAAAACAGTATCTGGTCTAATCCACGTCCAGTGCTCATGTCAGTCTACAAATCCCATCTGACTGCAAGACTGTCTGGCAGTGCCAAATGAGGATGAGCCAAACAGCCAATCTGCAAATCTGTGATTGACAAAGATAAGGTAAAGGTCAGAGTGGAATACAAACATCACATTGTCTATTCATAACTACAAATGTGACTTTGATTTTGCATTTTCTAAACAATAGACTACGTACATAAATGTTCTGTACACTACTTGAAAGAACATTCAGAGCCACTTAAGACCACACTGATGGTGGTAAAAAGAACATTACATGGCATGTATAATCTCAACAATACCCCATGGAATCTCTATTGTAACATCAAATCTCATAATTTGAGTCAGTGAAAGTACTGATTGATGACATCTGCCCTTATTGATGTCTCCAGCTTCACCCTCATCATGCTCATCCTAATTTGGCATATCTGCATTACCACCCACAAGATCTGCTGGCTCCCCCTCATCTGGTATGAATGCTATCTGACGTCTCAGGTTAAAGTTACGGAATATGCAGCAGGCAACAATTATTTGACATACCTTGTTAGGTGAGTAGAGGAGGGCTCCTCCAAACTTGTCTATGAAGCGAAATCTTGCCTTCAGCAGCCCAAAAGTCCATTCCACTACACGCCTTGTCCTTCTGTGGGCCTCATTGAACAGACTTTCCCTGGCATGGTTGGGTACCTCACTGGTGTCAATCACATGAACAGTTTGGGTAGCCAGAGGCCCCTGTAAGGTACAGTGATTCCAATCCAAACGTTAATCTTGGACATCCACATATATGGGAGCAGAAAAAAAGGTACAGACGCACATGACATACACAACTTACCAACCAGCCAGGCTCTCTCTGTGTTTAGATGTGTCATCAGCAGTGAGGTATTGCTGTTATGCATGATGAAGGAATCATGGACTGATCCTAGATACCTTGCACACATTTGTGAAATGTAGAGGTCAGACAAACAGACCACTTGGACGTGTATGGAGTGGAAGTATTTCCTGCTCCTATATACCTGTACATTTGCACCTGGGGGAACCAAGGCTGCATGGGTGCCATCTATGGCTCCAACCACATGTGGAATGTGTCCCAAAGCATAGAAATCTGCCATCACATGGGCCAAATCCTCACGTTGGGGAAATCTGATGTAGCTGTCCAAGTGTTTTCACAATGCAGACAGTACAGCCTTCAAAACCAGACTTAACATGGGCTGAGACATCCCTGGAGTTAGGGCCACTGTATTTTGAAAGGACCCAGTGCCCAGGAAGTGCAGCACTGGCATGACTTCAACAATGGGAGGTATGCTATTGGGGTTGTGAATGGCAGGCATCAGACCTGGCTCCAACTGACGACATAGAACCATAATTGTATGACTATCCAAGCAATATAGTTGGATCACATGTCGCACCTCCATGGTCTGCAGGTCTGCTAGTGGACGGTACACTTGAGGTTGTCTTGCTCAGGCCAGGGTAACTATGTGGGACAACACCAGAATGTATGTGAATGACTTAATCCATATATCATAAGTATGATCTCAACAGTGTCACACAAATATCTAAATCATGTCACATGATATGTGGCATTCAGCACATATCGAGCCAAAATATGAAAGTGTACTGGATTCAAATCCCCTAAACACTTGCATGTACTCTACATGGAAATAGATGTCTCTGACAGTGAAAGTTATATCAACCTTGTAGACATGTAAAACACATGTTTTCACATATACCATCTTCAGATTGTCATTTTTATGGTGGCAACACTGTTTCATGTACATAACCAAAAGTACCACATTTCACTTTCATTACTACATCATACATATTTGAGCCCTACAATGGCAGCTGCCTGACTTTCTGTAAAGGACATCAGGAAGTGACCTGACTCCGCCGACAGATGTTATTATGGCAGTAGGCGGTTACAACCACAGAGGAAATTGCCATTGGAACACATTGCTGCCTTTGGTGGACTTGGGCCAATGGCGATGTTCGCTGGGGTTGACGGTCCTGTTGGTGGCGGATGTGACGGCCATATTCTGCACAATGCCTCACCTGACTCCTGACACTGCTGCCAGCAAGACCTCCATGACCTGAGCTGCTGTGTACTGCCTCTGGGAGCAATCATGCCACATCCTGCAGGTGACAGGGCCCCTGCCTTCTTTCCCGAAGAGCTGGCCAAGCTTGTGAAGGAGGTCCTACCGCTGTGTTGACAGGTGAGTCCAATGCAGTACCAATAGATGAAAGGTAGAGTGTACGATGAGGTAGATGAAATGTGCATGAATGAAGGATTGAGCTATTGTGTGGGTAGATGGTGTAGTGCCCATGTGCATAGAAAGACTGTTATCCCTGGTACATAGTAGGTAGTGTGTGATGTATATACCCTGATCCACATATGTACATTACATCATTTACATCAATTGTTGGTGTGACAAATAGTTGTAGAGATGTATCAATTAAAGGACATACTTGTGGTCTGGTAATATGTTTCTAGCCAAAACCTGGCACTGGATGTGCATGGTGTAAGCCTGACTCTTCACACATAGCCTGACTGCAGAGGGTGATTTGCAAAAGAGTTTGAGGTGCGAAGAAGGGTATGCTTGGCTACTTGCACTAACTTGATTGTTCACCATGCTTGTTTTGGGATGGTGCATGTGCACATGACTTTCTCCTTTTTGTCTATGTCATCCACGCAGGTCAATGCACATCAGAAAAAGGGGATCTGGTGTCCCACTGCCAAGACAGTGTGAACTCTGGGAGTCCGTAACTGGTGGAGCACCCACTGTTGAAGGTGGTGGGAGGACCTGAGACGCTGGGCCTGTAAAACCACTGAGGCCCAGCTGGGGATGTCCTACCAAGGACGAAGGGGTGCCCGTTGGACCTTGACCCCCTAAGGGCCTGCACATTGGCAGTGGCCTGCCCTGAGTTGCATGGGCATTTGAGGGCAGCTCAGCAGCCACAAGGAGGTGAATACTGACTAAACTAATTTACACTTCTATGAAAGGTCAGTGTATCATGTGAAAGACTCTAAACTCTGACAATGTGGAAAGTGCAAAAGGTAAAATGTCTCCTAGGAAAACCTGGATGTAGAGTACTCAACATTGGTACATAGGTGTGCACATTGTATTGTGCATAGGGACATATTACTCCCCTACGTCATCCCTTCTGTACAGTAGCATATAATGATGCACATGTGACTGTGTCATATGTGTACCACTGTACTGCTCTTAGTACCCTGCTGGTTTTTCCTTGCCACCTGCAGATCCATATTCCAAACATCCTAATGGTACATTGTCCTGGATGTTGCCCTCTGTCCATCTCTATGTGCAACATTGAGTCTGACAAGTTGAGTACATACCTACTATTCTTGAGGTTTCCAATGACTGTCAACGTATTTGTGGCTGTGATCTCAATTTGACATTTCACATCCACACTTGCTGCACTTACTGAGATCTGTTAGGAGATGTCCCCATTGGTATTTGTGGACTTAACATTGGCACAGAATGCACATCCTGCATGTACTAAACCATGGTGGTATAACTAGACTCCTAGTGCAATCCACATCATTGATATGAGAGCTCAGAATATTAGTACCATGTACATGTTCTTTGGATGGTAAGTGGCTACATGGCAATTTCCTATTCCAATATGTTGTGGGCATGCTAAATAGGCCACAACATCTTGGTAATGGGTACAATCTAAACTGGTTTTTGCCAACATCATGTGTACATTGTTAGATTCAGACAAATGTCAATATTGTGATGCAACATCTAAATACTTCTGCTATTGTGAATATGTTTTGTAGGCTTTTGGTATGGAATCCAATAGTTTGTACTGACTGAATTGTGTTGCAGGTGTGGTATTTCACCCTCACATGTTATTAGATTGGTATGTGTAGTCAGTCATTGGACTTGCCTCAAGGTGTATGTTTCTATCATGTTAAGCTCAGAAGTGTGTTGTGGCATTGTAATGTTCATATACAGATGTAAGATTGCTCATGTCTGAAGTGTGGATAGTGATGTTTCCACTTGAATAAAGGGCTATTGATGTTGCCACTCATTATGGTTAGTTGTACTGTATGTGGCCTTTATGCACATGACAGGTGTACATTGTTTTTAAGGTGTTGACATGGTACCTGGGCTTGTCTGTGGGTACGTCCGGAGGGCTACGTTTGTCCCTATAAGTTTACATGACTTTGTTTACAAGTGGAGAATGACTTAGATGAGGAGCTCCACATAGTATGCCTCATCCTTTCCTACATGACTATTGGGACCTGTTGCAACATGTGTTTAGACTCCAATTATTGAAGAGGCAGGTATAGTTATTGCATGTTTGCAAATGTCATTTGTGAAGGTTGTGGACTCTGTGACTTGTAATAGTTTTGGCTTGTATGCAATATGCTGCCTTGTGTTTGGCGTATGACATGGTATCTTTCCTGGTACATGACATCAGCTAAAAAAAAATTGGTATGTGTGGGTTTTGTGTATGTGATATGTTGAAATGAATGTTACTACTATTTATTTGGTTGTTGGTTGACTATGTTGCTATGGATAGGGAGTCAGATTATTGTTGGCAAATCAGTTTGTCATGGAATGGCTATTGTGATTGCTCTACTGATATAATGGTATAGTAGGGGTGCGATAGTTGGCTTAGCTGGTGTGTGACATTGCTGTAATTTAGGGGTGTAGGTGGTATCTAGTTATGACACTAACCTGGTTCTACCTGGGGGTGTAGTACAAGTGGTTGTAATGTATTTGATGTGCACAGTGTAATGTTAGTGTTTGAAAAGAATGTGATGACCCTACCCCTCCTTCTTTTTTTTCCAGCATCAGCATCGGGAAGGAGATGGAGCACAGCCAAGTGGGGAACCTGCTGGCCACAGTGCCTCAAGTCATGAATCCACCAACACAGAGGGACGCAGTGGCCCAGAGGTCAAGGGTAGTGCCATGGGGGGACAGGAACCAGTTCATCATCATCAGAATCCTCCTCCAATAGACACTTCCTGGCGGTGGCGACCTATCTGGGACCAATCCAGCACCATCTCTGTCTGCCACCCCCCTTTCTACCACCACCATCCATGTAGCTCTCCACCCAGTTGGCCTTTCCCGCTCATCCAAGACAGTGGGCTTCTCCTTTGCCAAAGGAACCTCTGCCCCACTGCCTGTTAGTCCTGCTGCCCTAAATGAGGAGGCTATTGACCTTCTGAGGTCCATCTCGGTAGGTCAGTCGACCATCGTGAATGCCATCCAGGGACTTTCAACACAAATCCAACAGAGTAATGCATTCCTGTAGGGAATTCACTGTGCACTGGCTGGCCTACAGAAACCCTTTTAAGCCACCACGCTGATGGCAGCCAGTCACCCTTTGTCTACCATCCACCCTCCACCTTCCTGTTCCTCTTCCCAATCCCAAACCCCTCTTCCCAGAGCCAGCCAAAGCACACAGACAGGCAGGCATGCATCAACCTCTACATCCAAGGGGAGCGCAGACAGACACAAGCACCACAAAACGCACTACCTGCATGCACACAAGCAACACTGAGATGCACACATAGCAACACTCACAACCTGCCCTGACACCCCCACCACCCCCAACATCACAGACAGCACACCAGACACACCTGCAGACACCACACCAACATTCACAGATTCAACCTATCCTACCCATAGACAGCACCACAGCAGACCCTCAGACATCCACCCCAGTCACCACACCTGCAGACACCACAACCACTGACACTCCTACATGTGGCACATCCATCAAACCTGCAGTCACCACACCAACAGTCACTCACCCACCACAGCATCCCCCAGCACCTCCACCCACTCTCATCCCAAGACACATTCATACCCTCACTCACTCACCCAACAGACACCCAGGACCCACAAGCATACCTCGCACGGACATGCACTCAGGATATCCACCCCACCTCCTCTTACAACCACTCCCTCTCCCTCCACACCTAAACCCTTTTGCTATGACTGTCCCCATGTGTCAAATAAAGCCTTTCTTTCTGAGTTTGCCCTTTTCCCTTCTCCTCTCCCCTGTGAGTCCCCTAAACATTTTGCTTCTATCCCCAAGTCCATCCCTTTCACTTCCAAGGCCCCCCCTGCAAGTCCCCGTGCCCCTCCCCCTGCCACAAAGTCTACCTCTTGCAAAAAAAGGCCATTTGCCCTGCGGTAACAGGATATCTGCTGGCCTGCAGGTGTGACACTGCGAAGACCGGCGGCGTCCCACTTGCGGGCTGTGGTCAGATCAGCAGTCTGCATCTCGGATAGTCGTTTCTGCCACAGGATGCTTTTTGGGTCGCAACCTGTTTTTTGGGCCGCAGTGCGACCTGAAACTTTCCCTTTGGGCTCTGTTTCACGCTGCACCCACCTTTTACCCCCTTAGTTTTTCATACCTGTTTTTCACAGTTTTTCTCCTTTTCTTATTTTTTCTCTTTTTCTTTTTTGTTTCTTCTTGGCCATATTTTCTCTTTCCCAGGAGTCTGTGTTTCCTTCCCTGCATGCCTTGCTCCCTACTTTTTATTCTACGGCTAATTTTCCATTTACCTTAATGTGGCTTTTCCCAATCCAAGATGGTGTCTTCATTACTTCCTGCATGTCACTTCCTGTTTGTCAGTATATAAGCACTGTCGGTCTTCTGTTTCTTGCGTTGCAAACACTTCCATGCCGGTTGTGCTCCTCGCACCTGTATTCTGTATTTTTGAACTTCATCTGCTCTTCTCTGTCTGCAGTTTTTGTTCCAGACTTTTTGTGCCTTACTTTCCTTTTATTTTTATCTTTTTCAGGAGTTCCTTGATCTGAAGTTTTTCCCAAGTTTGGGTTTTTTCCTCTGGCACTCCTTCTGGAGGTTACTGTTCTATTATCAGCAGCACCGTGGCTACTGGAAAGGGTCGCCCCTACGTCGGTCAATCCAGAACAAGCAAGAAACCTGGTGGTGCCCAGAGACTGGCAGATTACAGTGGTAAGAAGCTTTCAGGTTGTGACAGAAGGTGCCTTCCGTCATCCATTGCGGTCTGACCCCAGTGGTGGTGCTTTGGCTGTATTCTATTGGGAATGCTGCCATGGGCATAATTTGGCGGCCTTCTCTTCCAGTCTGTTGGCGGTACAACTGCCACCACCAACTAGGTCCTAAGACTGCCAAACTCGTAATAAGGCCCTAGGTCTACTGGTGGCAAATAAGATTTCTCCCCTATTCATTTCTGATTCTTCGTATTGCTTGTGCCAGGACCTATTCTGGATTCCCATGCTCCATACATCTGGCCTGCATTTTTAGCAATTCACTCTCAATTTGTTCTTGCTCTTACAAATTCTCCTTACAGAATACTCCATTTTAAATTTAATCGGTTGGGGTGGTTACTATGGTCATGGAGTAAGGTGTTACCTGATGTTGGTTTCCTAAATAACTTAGATGTTTATTTCTCCTGCACCACCTCCACAACTACATCTAAAAACTCTATCTTGGAGTCCCTAATCTGACATATGAATTGAAGATTGTAATAATTGTTATTGATTTTACTCACAAAATCACTGGCTTCCTCCTTGTAACCGTTCCATATCAAAAACAGGTCATCTATAAATCCCTCCTTTAACAAGACCTTGCTCCTGTACTCATCATACTCCGGGGAGATGGCCACCTGTTCTTCCCACCGGCCCATCAGCAAATTAGCGCTGCTGGAGGTGAAACAGGTGCTCATCACAGTCCCTCGAGTTTGTCGGTACAGTTTGCCATTGAACATAATGGTAATGTGTAGCCAACCCGCCGATGTACCACTCCAACCACCATGCCGGTAACAGCTGCTGGGCTGGAGATAAGAATCTCCAGCCCAGTGGCCGCAATTGTACTGATTTAGTCATTTTGACCCTGCCTACTGCCATAGTTTTCAAGGCGTTCGTAACACCATGAAAACCATGGCGGCAGGCCCTATCAGTGACAGGGAATTCCTTTCCTGTCACTGATAGGAGGCTCCCTCCCCCCAACAACTCCCCAGATGCCCCTCACCCCCTCCCCATCCATGCTTCCCCTTCCAATCCTCCATCCCCCCACACACACACAGACACCCACCACGCATGCACACACCCACTCACACAGGCATACACACATTCATACATGCATGCTTCCATTCATTCATGCACACATCCGCACCACATTCACACTGACACGCATTCACCTATTCATACTTACATGCATTCTCACACATGCATACACACACGCAAACAACTCTAAACATACATTCTTGTTCACGCACACAATTACACACTCATGCACACACCCCCACACACACACACACACACAACATCCCCTCCCCTGCCGGAAACCCGACTTACCTGAATCCAGGGGGTCCTCCAGTAGAGAACAGGATGGGGAGCTGTTACCGCCAGCAGCGCCCACCAGCAGAAGACCGCAAGGCCATATTATTTCTCATTATACAGCTGGTGGCGGTCTACTGGCGTAGCACTGCTGGTGGTAGCAGCGCCACCTTAACACCATCCTCCAGCATGACCACAGCAGGATTTCCGCTCTTCTTGCGGTGGAAATCAAGCTGGGGTCATAATATGGCGGACGGAGGTTAACCGCAGTGACGGTCTTTTTGGCGGCCGTTGCAGCGGTGGTAGGCGGTTTTTACCGCCAATGACAATTTTTTTTCCTGCAAACAGAATTGCATCATTTGTAAAAGCCTCTGAGTATGGGCATACAAATGCTTTCGATCTAGTTCTTAAAAATGCTTTGCTGCAGTCAATCCATTGTTGTCTCTGATGCATGTATACAATGACCCCACTGTCTTTCTTGAAGACTGGCTTAAATTGTGGATGCCCCAGGACAAACTGACCCCTGGTTTGCTATTGAACAGGCACACAGGGCCCTCACTGCCAGGCTCCTGCCTGGGGTGCCACCGCAGGCAATCATTGCTTGCTTCCTCAACTATAGAGAAGAGATGCCATCCTTCGTGAGGCTAGAGCTCAATCGGAAAACCCATTCCAAAATGCGCAGATATTGATATTTCCGGATTACTCCCGGGAGGTCCAATCCAAAAGACGCTCCTATGAAAAGGTCATGCAGAAACTAAGGGCATTGCAACTGAAATATATGCTTTTGTTCCCAGCACGACTTAAAATGCTGCATGCTGGTAGAACTTATTTCTTCGACACCCCGGAGGCGGCGTTGGAAAGGGCCACGGAGGAGCACCTGCTTTGCGGAGATGTGGGGGGGTTCCTCCTCCCTCCGAAAATACAGCTTCTAGTGCACTCAGGAGGGTGGCCAGGGAGCCAGCCCTCCCTCCCTGTCGCCCCTGGGATAGCGAGACACCTCCTGGGAGTCGACGGCACCGGGGTGGCAGCCTCCAGAGGAATATGAGAGGTTGAGCCAAACCCCACCTATCTGACATGAGACTAACCAGCACTTCATGGGCCCACCAGCAGCGTACATATGTGATCCAATCTACGGGAGGGGTCCACCAGACCAACAGAGACTCATCTTTTCTTTTTCTCCTTCTTTCCTTCTGGTTCCTCTGGGGATTTTGGGGTGACAGAAGCTTCTTCAAGTTGGGGAGGGAAGTATAGGGAGGGGGGAGTTGGGAGGGATATACCGCTGCATGATTGCATTGCTATGTTTTTGTTTGTTCATTGTTCTATTTCCCTTGATGTCACGGGTGGGAGAGTGCCTTCAGACACCTCAAGCACTAGATACACACAAGATCCCCGTCTATATTGGTCCTTCGGGCAAACCCCTCAAACCCTTCATGATGCAAATAAGTGTGGGGTTCCCTCTTTCCTTAATGCCACATGGCTCTCACTTATATAATCTTATGGAATGTCAATGGTGTCCTGGATAAAATTAAACAAACAGCTGTTCTGCGCCAGGCACATCACCTCTGTCCCTTAGTCCTACTCCTCCAGAAGACACACTTAATGGGGGCCACCTGCCTGTTTCTGGCCCGCTATGGTTTTGACCGGGTATACCACTCAGGATACACTAGGTGAGCCAGGGGGATGGCGACCCTCCTACACCGTAACTATCCCCTGGTATTGCAACAGAAATGGTCAGACCCACAGGGAAGGTTTGTGGCACTGGAAGACAGAGTAGATGGCCACAACATTAATTTACTTAGTGTATATGCCCCCCAGACAGACCTAGATACATTTTCCCCCACCATTACCACACTACTGACTCAAATGCCTGTAGGCCCCACTTTTCTCTGTGGGGATATGAATGCGGTGATAGACCCGTCCCTAGACACTATCGGCCCCATATCTGTTGTGCACAGGAGATGCTCCTTGTCCCTTGCCAAGTGGATGACCATTACTGGTCTTTGAGACATGGGGGGGACTTGGCACCCTCACCACCATCAGTACACTCATACTCACACTCAGGCCCGTATTGACCTGATTCTCGCTCTGGTGCTGGATATGTCCATGGTCACTCAGGTCCAGATACTGGCCAGAGGCCTCTATAATCAATCTCCCTGACCATTGGTCACTCTGACCTTGGCCTAAGGCCCTATGGCGGATCAATGCCTGGTTCTTGCAGGATGAGACATATTGCACTGATCTCTGCAATGAGATCCACCATTACTTCCAAGACAATGGGGGCTCGGTCCAACCACACATTACATTTTGGTCCATGGGCAAGGCCACAATACGTGCCCATGCCAAGGGCCTACTGAGATGGCGGGAGAGAGAGAGAGAGAGACCGACCCAGGTTGTGTCCCTGGAGACACGGGCACTTCAGATGGAGTGTGAACTGCTTAGGACCTGGGGGGGGAGCCCGAGAGGGCTCTAGAGATGGTACGCCATGAACTCACTCATTGGAAGAAGCAAAGCAGATTTGGCGGGCCTCCTAGGCCCGCATTTATGGCTGGGGGTACAAAAACAGTAAACTTCTCTATTGACTGGCAACTGGACCACGGATGGGGCGCATGATCCCGGAAATAATAGATGACGGGGTCTCTCTGGACGGCCCTGCAGGACATAGCGAATAGGTTTGCCCAGTACAATGCTGCCCTCTACACTGCAGTGCCAGAACCACAGTTGAGCAGAAAATGCTGCTATTAAATGAGGTAGACATTCCTACCCTTCTGGCTTTGGTCAGTGGGAGACTGGACGATCTCATAACCATAGAGGAAATTGGGGAGGATATCAGGAGTCTGAGCCCCAGGAAGACCCCTGGTCCGGACGGTTACCCTGCAGAATATTATACAAAATCCTGAGACCTTTTGCTGCCGCATCTGCACCGCCTGTATACAGAGGCATTGGAGAGAGGGGCATTTCCTCCCAACTTGGATCAGGCCACGATAGTGGTGCTGCCCAAGTCTCAACCCCCTTCTACATCATGTGCAGATTATTGACCAATATCACTTATAAATAGCTAAATTAAGATCTTCGCTCACATACTGGCCGTTTGCCTAAAGACAGCCCTGCGACGTTTGATCCACCCAGATCAATGCAGCTTTTTCCCCACCCGTAGCACTAGACACTGTTTACAGAGGCGGCACATAGACACGAGCTCTGCTCCCCACTGGCCCTCCTCCTTATTGATTTTGAGAAGGCATTTGATACTGTGGATTGTGGTTACCTAGATGGAGTCCTTCGCGGGGTGGGTTTGGGAGGCCCC
Organism: Pleurodeles waltl; assembly: GCF_031143425.1. Taxonomy (NCBI): domain Eukaryota; kingdom Metazoa; phylum Chordata; class Amphibia; order Caudata; family Salamandridae; genus Pleurodeles; species Pleurodeles waltl. The sequence continues at coordinate 1,103,566,336 of NC_090440.1, forward strand.
TTTCGACACATGGTCTGCCTTTTATACCACCATCCGCCTGTGTCTCAGTGAACAGGAGACTTTCCGAGGTGTTCCACATTATGAGGGGCACGAGGCAGGGTTGTCCTCTGTCCCTGCTGTTCTTCGCCCTCGCCATAGAGCCACTTGTACTGATGATCTGTAGAGACCCTTTCATAGAGGAGTGGCAATGGGGGGTATGGGAGGACCGCATCGTGCCTTATGCAGATGATGTTCTGCTCTCTCTGTCACGGCCGGAGTTGAGCAGACCCCGATGCCTTCAATTGTTGCGCATCTTTGGGGAGGCCTCAGGCCTTAAGGTGAAATTTGGTAAGTCCCTTCTGGTCCCATTCTCAGGGTCCCGTGACCAAACTGATTGGCAGCAGACCATCCCCATCCATCGCCTAAGCTCCACGTATTTAGGCTTAAAAGTGGTGCTCGAACTAAACTTAAAATGGGCCCTTAACCTCACCCCTCTTACCCGGAAAGTAAAGGTGTAGTTGGGGTGCTGGTGGATGCTGCTGCTCAATGTGATGGGTCACATTGCCCTTTACAAGATGCTCAATTTACCATTCCCATCTGGCTCCCTCGCCATTGGTTTCAACAGATGGATACCATGGCTGCTCCTTTGTGTGGCAAGAGGGCCGGTGGCGTTTATCATGGGACACATGCCAACGCAATGTATATGAAGGAGGCCTAGCCATGTTCAACTTCTACTGCTACTATTTAGCTGCCCGACTGCTCATCATCAATGAATGGCTAACTGGGAGGTGGGAGGACCCAGCCTATCATCTTGAGTTATCCACAGTGGGGTTTCCAAGCCTTATGACGATGTAATATTGAAGCCCCATCCCTATGGCCATCCCTGAAATCACTAGCCAGGTTTTCTGTGGTTGGATGATCACCCAGAAACTGATGGGGTGGTGGGACCGAATCACACAACTTACTCCCCTGTGGCACAGACTACCTACACTGTGCCTACCTGACCCCAGCTAGGTTTTTCCGAGCTGGGATCAAATCAGACCCTTGCTGTGACCGGTGCGGCAACTCACCAGCTGACTTCTTTCATGTGGTGTGGTTTTTCCCTCTGATCCATCAGTATTGGGCACATATCCTAAAGGAACTCTCCAAACTATTAGACCTTTTACTGGCCTCCTCCCTCAAAATGGCCCTGCTGGGGGTGACGGAGGGAGTCGGAAACTCATGAGCAATCCGGACAGTGGTAGGCATGGCACTACTGATCACAAAGAGAGCCATTGCTAGACTGTGGTCCTCTAAGACTCCTCCATCTGCGCAAATGTGGAAAAGGCGAGTGAACTGGTGTGCCCAAATGGAGAGATCAATTTATCAGGCAAGGGGCTGTGAGGGCAAGTACCATATGATATGCGATAGATAGCTGGGACTTGTGTGACTGTAATCAGTACTTACTTTAGGATTGTTATGAATCTGTTTATTTGTATATCCATATTAGAATGTATAAGAGAGAATTTGGGGCATGTCTTCCTGTACATGACATTGTTGTTCAAATATCCAATAGAAGTTGGTTATAAAAAAAAGATGTCTTAGGGGTCTGTATCAAACAAAAATGCCCAGAAGTTCTGTATTCCACAAAAGATTACCAGGGTACCATTCTGAATAGATGTCCTTGGGTTCCACAGTGAACAAAGGATGTCCCTTGGTTCCACACTGAACAAAGGATGCCCCAGTGATCCACAGTGTATAAAAGATGCCCCAGAGTTCCTTAATAAATTAATGAATGATCTCCTGAACTTCCATAACAAACAAAAGACATCCTGGAGTGCCACTCAAGCTAAAGATGTACTGGGGTTCTATTCTGTCCAAAAGATGTTCTGGGGTATTGTACTGCACAAAAGCTGTCTGGGGGTTCCATTATGTAGAAAGGATGTCTGGGGGCTCCATAATGTAAAAATGATGTCCGGGCTTTGCATACTGAAGGAAAGATGTGCATGGTTCGGTGTCAAAGATTTCCAGAGATTCTACACTGAACAGACAAGTGAACAAAATGCATTTAGGGGTTCTATAGTTAACAAAAGTTCACTAAAGGTTTCGTACTAGATGGAAGTAGTTTCATTCTGAACAAAATATGTCCAGGAGTTTCATTCTAATCTAAAGATGTTCCAGAGTTCCTTTCTGGGTGAATGATGTCCAGGGTGTCACTAGAGCTCTATACTGGGAGAAGGCATGAGTGCAGCGAATGACTACAAAGGAAGCTAGTCTGACTTCAGGCAGGTAGAATGGCACAGTAGAGTTCTAGATGGCACAATTAGATCTCCAGACTGAGAGTGGTGCTAGTGCAGCTCCAGAAGAAGCAGCTGGAGCTCCAGACAGAGTGGTGAGAGTGCAGCTTCAGAAGAAGCAACTAGAGCTCCAGGGTGGTGCGAGTGCAGCTCCAGAAGAAGCAACTAGAGCTCCAGACGGTAAAAAATATATGAATGGTGATCCAGACAGAGAAGGGAGGAGCTTTACATTGGAAGAAGCAGGTGAGAGATGTTCTGGATGGCACAATTAGATCTCCATACTAGGAGAAGGAAACCAAAGACATCTCAGGTGTGCTCTAAGCTGAGAAATGGGTCTGAGTGGTGCTCCAGTTTGGGAGAGCCTGTGTATGATGGTAATCGTGGCAGGGAGATGGCTTAAGTGGAGCTCAAGACAGAGAGACGATTATTAGGAAGGGACGTGTGGACAACAAGACAAGTGGAAGGGTTTTCTGGGTGTGCTCCTGACTGGGAGAAGGCGCTCTTTGTTGCACTACCTGGCTAGCATCGCTACTCTTAAGCCCTTGGAGGAGGGGAGGGCAGAGATGAGCTTACAAATACCAGACAAGCGACACAATAATTTACACAGACTCATTTGTGGATATAACTGTGTTACACGTTTGATTACACAGGTTGGATTTGTTTACAGGCAATCCAGGTGTCAGCAGTAAGTTCTCTGAACAGCTGACATCATTGTACGAAAACTGGAGCTGTCCTGTTGGTGATGTCAGCACCAGTGCTCATCAGTTCTTCATAGCTCATTTACTTGACGTGAGTTGCCACCCTATTCTTTTCCATACCCATTGCATTGCAAAAGCTTGTATTTTATTTTATAGGGTGGGAAAAGCAGACCACCAAAAAAAAAAAAAACATTAAAAAAGTCTCTGATTTTTCTTCTGACCCCTTATAAGACCCCAGGACTGAAAGACAATAGAGTGACTCTGTTGTTTCTACAGTGACCTTTCTGGGACAAAATGCCATCCCCTCCAGGTCACCCTGTAGGCCACGTGGCCAGCAGCATCCCCTGCCACCAGAGGGGCGTCAGGTCAGCCAGCCGGATGGTCCATCCCTACAGCAGAAGCATTTCCCAGCAGCTAATAATTATATCTACTGCTGCCTGCTACAGGCCCCCTCTCTTCTGCTGGGAAGGGTCTACAGGAAGGGCTCATGAGGACAGGAAGCGACAGCTTGGTGATTGGAGGGGATGGGGGGACAGGCATATGGGCTGTTGGCCGTCAACAGAGCATGAACCCTGCAGCCAAAGGCAGGCTCTGAGGTCGAGCTGGGGTCAAAGGTCATTAATCTTGTGCTGCCCTCGGCCAACACTGGGCGGTAGGGGTGTCTGTCCTGCCCAGACAACGCCAGACTCACCTGTATCTTCGCATCTGGAGAACCGAAAGTGGTTATACAATTTACATACAATCCAACACCTCTTGGAATTTATTCACGCGCCAACGCAGAGTTCAGGGACTGTACCTATGATTACAATGCGAGTTACTCCTGCATTCTTATTTGAGTGCCTGACCCAATTCACAAAATTCTTTAATTATTTATTCAGACGTTTTCTTGGGCATCCTGTGTTGTTAGCAGTAACTTCAGGGCACGATATCAGTTTTGCAGTATGCAGTGAGGATGCGAAATAAGCCGCAGTTTTTGCCTGGTTAGAAGGCGACCCTGTGCCATGGCCCTTTCATTCCATTCCACCATTTGAGGCTGACTAGGGTTAGATCAAGAGGTGGTCGGCGTCTCGATATCACAATCAAGTCTCCCTGCCTTCCAATTAAGGTTTCACTCAAAAAGGCCCATTAAAGTTGAGCTCCTCTGAGGAGTGCGCAGCTCCACGAAGTACAGTATGTAAAAGCCTGGCATTTCCGGAATGTTACGCCCTGGTCCTCCCCTCTCCCTGTAGCCAAGCATCACCCATGGAATTTAGGGCCGTATTTATACTCTGGTTGCGCCGAATTTGCGTCGTTTTTTTCGACGCAAATTCGACGCTAAACTAACGCCAACTAACGCCATATTTATACTATGGCGTTAGACGCTTCGGGCGCCAAAGTGCCCGGAGTGTGCGTCATTTTTTAGCGTGAACCCCTTCCTTGCGTTAATGATATGCAAGGGAGGCGTTCCCGTCTTAAAAAATGACTCCCAGGCCTTTACGTGGTATTTATACTCCCGGGCAAAAATGACGCCCGGGAATGGGCGTGGCCAAAAACGGCGCATTTGCGCCGCTTTTTAACGCCTGGGTCAGGCATGGCGTTAAGGGACAAGTGGGCTCAAATGAGCCCAGAGTGCCCTCCCCTGCCCCCAGGGACCCCCCCTGCCACCCTTGCCCACCCCAGGAGGACACCCAAGGACGGAGGGACCCATCCCATGGACATTAAGGTAAGTTCAGGTAAGTAATTTTTTTTTTTTTTTTGGGCATAGGGGGGCCTGATTTGTGCCCCCCTACATGCCACTATGCCCAATGACCATGCCCAGGGGACAGAAGTCCCCTGGGCATGGCCATTGGGCAAGGGGGCATGACTCCTATCTTTACAATGATAGGAGTCATGTTGATGGGGGATGGGCGTCGTTAAATAATGGCGCAAGTCGGGTTAAGACGATTTTTTCGACGCAACCTGACTTGCCCCATTTTAAGACGCCCTAACGTCATTTTCCCCCTACGCCGGCGCTGTCTGGTGTACGTGGTTTTTTTCCACGCACACCAGGCAGCGCCGGTCTGCTTGCGCCGGCTAACGCCATTCCATAAATATGGCGCCCGCATGGCGCTTCAGAATGGCGTTAGACGGCGCTAAATTTTTTGACGCTATACTGCGTTAGCGCAGTTTAGCGTCAAAAAGTATAAATATGGGCCTTAATTCTAACCTAAAGCATTAATGTTGGTACCTGCTGACCAGGCAATGTTGACTGAGAAAAGCTTTTTTCACTTGATGGCCACTTTCAGCTTTTGCCGCAAGAGTTTGCGGATATTTGTATATGTTATACTTATAGCAGATTTGTTTATCCAATACATGTGATGTGAATCAGGTGTCAGCTTCTGTAGGATATCGTTGCTTGGGTTGTCCTTGGGTTCAAAGGTCATGTGAATTAAATTATGGGGTGTAATCATAACCAGTGCTGTACAACAATGCCTACAATCAAAAATTATGAATAGTGTTACATAAGCTTGCGAATTTAGGAAGACGGAACTGTTAAACAAGTTTCCAATTTGCTGTCTAAAATAGGAATGCAATGAAAAATGTTTACATTTTAACAGATAAAAATTCTTGAAGACAAAGTTTTTGTTATGAGGGTATGTTTTTTTTTAGAACTTGTGAGTACTCAGTCAGAACCGGATTTTAATCAGTTCGTTGACCCTATTGATTTGAAGGAGGAAGTATCCATAGCTGTGAGCCTTTCTTGTCCATCAGTGCCCCAGTGAAAGATTCGCCTGTCTTTCCTGCCCTTATTCCCTTCTCACCTCGCACTCAAAGAAAGCCAGTGGAGCTCAAATGGGGGCTCCCTGCTTCAGTCCTTTTACAGAGATGTCCTTACTGAAGACATTGAAGCACAGGTGGGCGATACCATGTTGAAAGAGGGTGGCGGCCCTCTAGAGAACAAATTTTTTCTAGGCCATTTCTGCCCCCGGGAGGGGGGGCAGAAATCCACTAGACACCAGGGATAATTTTTTATTGTTTTATTTTTATTTTTTAATGTTTGGGGAGTAACCCCTTGGATAAGGGTCGCTCCGGGGCGGGGGGGGAATCATTATTAGGCCATTTCTGCACCCCTTGGGGGCAGATCGGCCTTGCGATCTGCCCCCAAGGAGGGCAGAAACCTCTAGACACCAGGGATATATATAGTTTTATTTACTTTATGTATGGGGAGCGCCCCCTTAGACAAGGATCGCTCCCCTGGGGGGCAAATTGTATTTAGGCCTTTTCTGCCCCCCTTGGGGGCAGATCAGCCTATTTGTGTTAGGCCAATCCATGGATTGGTGTGTGTGTATGTGTGTGTTTTGTTTGGAGGGGCAGCCCCTTGGGCAAGGGTTTCTCCCCATGGGGGCACATTACTGTTGGACCTAACTGCCCCCCTTGGGGGCAGGTTGGCCTATTTTGGAAGGCCTGTCTGCCCCCAGAAAGACCACCAGAGACCAGGGAAGATTTTTTTTTTAAATAAGAGGCCATACCCCCATTGCAAATAAATGGAGCCAAAGTTGTTCTGCCCACCAGTGGGCAGACTGGGCAATTACCCCCAATCCACTACTAGATGCCAGGGAGTAAAAAAAATAAAAGAAAATAGTGGGGTGGTGGCTACCAACCTGTATGGGCCTGGTTATGCCTCCACCCGAACTGAAGGGGCTAACAGTCTTTCAGCTCTCCCCCGCACACTAAAACATCTTATCCCATGGCAAGCAAGAGGACATTTGATTATTTTTGTTTTTTGTTTTACATTTGGGCCATGAGAGCCTGGTAACTCTCAAAATCGTCCCACTTGGAATGGTGAGGGCTGCACTTTTTTTTACTTTGGGATGCTGCCATGTAGAAAAGTCGACAAGACCTAGACACATCTGAAAACTAAACATCCAGTTGATTCTAGAGTGGTGTGCTTCACATGCACCGCACACCATTTCCTTACCCACAATGCCATGCAAACCTGCAACTTTGCTGGAAAGCACACATTTTTGTGATGGAATTTTCCGGAATCTGCAGTAATCCACAAAATTCCTACCACCCAGCATTGTCTCATCTACACCAATAAAATTTCTGCTGCACTTGTCAGTGTAAAAAATTTTTTTTTTTCAAACTGCCCTTTTGTACCCACTTTGGTTCCCCCTCAATTTTGATGTGTTTTTGGCTCTTCCCTGTCACAAACACTTGGCCCACCTACACAAGTGAGGTATCATTTTTACTGGGAGACTGAGGGGAACGTTGGGTGGTAGGAAATTTGTCCCAGTGCAGTGATCCCACACAGAAATGTGGAAAATTTTGATTTTTTAGCTAAATTTGCAGTTTGCTGAGGATTCTGGGTAAGAAAATATTGCGGGATCCACGCAAGTCACACCTCCCTTGACTCCCTCAGGTGTCTAGTTTTCAGAAATGTCTGGGATTGGTAGGTTTCCCTAGATGGCTGTTGAGCCCAGGACCAAAAACGCAGGTGCCCCCCTCAAAAACAGGTAGTTTTCTATTTGATAATTTTGATGTGTCTACGTTGTGTTTTGGGGCATTTCCTGTTGCGGGCACTAGGCCTACCCACACAAGTGAGGTATCATTTTTATCAGGAGACTTTGGGGAACGCTGGGTGGAAGGAAATTTGTGGCTCCTCTCAGATTCCAGAACTTTCTTTCACCGAAATGTGAGGAAAAAGTATTTTTTTAGCCACAGTTTGAGGTTTGCAAAGGATTCTGGGTAACAGAACCTGGTGAGAGCCTGACAAGTCACCCCATCTTGGATTCCCCTAGGTCTCTAGTTTTCGTAAATGCACAGGTTTGGTAGGTTTCCCTAGTTGGCGGCTGAGATAGATGCCAAAATCCACAGGTAGGCACTTTGCAAAAAACACCTCTGTTTTCTTTGAGAAAATGTGATGTGTCCACTTTGTGTTTTGGGGCATTTCCTGTCGCGGGCACTAGGCCTACCCACACAAGTGAGGTACCATTTTTATCGGGAGACTTGGGGGAACGCTGGGGGGAAGGAAATTTGTGGCTCCTCTCAAATTCCAGAACTTTCTGTCACCGAAATGTGAGGAAAAGTATTTTTTTAGCCACAGTTTGAGGTTTGCAAACGATTCTGGGTAACAGAACCTGGTGAGAGCCCAACAAGTCACCCCATCTTGGATTCCCCTAGGTCTCTAGTTTTCAAAAATGTACAGGTTTGTTAGGTTTCCCTTGGTGCCGGTTGAGCTAAAGGCCAAAATCCACAGGTAGGCACTTTGCAAAAAACACGTCTGTTTTCTGTGGAAAAATGTGATGTGTCCATGTTGTGTTTTGGGGCATTTCCTGTCGCGGGCACTAGGCCTACCCACACAAGTGAGGTACCATTTTTATCGGGAGACTTGGGGGCACATATAATAGAAAAACAAGTGTTATTGCCCCATGTCTTTCTCTAAATGTTTTCCTTCCAAATATAAGACAGTGTGTAAAAAAGACGTCTATTTGAGGAATGCCCTGTAATTCACATGCTAGTATGGGCACACCAGAATTCCGAGATGTGCAAATAACCACTGCTCCTCAACACCTTATCTTTGGCCATTTTGGAAATACAAAGGTTTTCTTGATACCTATTTTTGACTCTTTATATTTCAGCAAATGAATTGCTTTATACCCGGTATAGAATGAAAACCCACTGCAAGGTGCAGCTCATTTATTGGCTCTGGGTGCCTAGGGTTCTTGATGAACCTACAAGCCCTATATATCCCCACAACCAGAAGAGTCCAGCTGACGTAACAGTATATTGCTTTCAAAACTCTGACATTGCAGGAAAAAGTTACAGAGTAAAAAGTAGAGAAAAATGGCTGTTTTTTTTACCTCAATTTCAATATTATTTTATTTCAGTTGTTATTTTCTGCAGTAAACCCTTGTAGGATCTACACAAATTACCCATTGCTAAATTCAGAATTGTGTCTACTTTTCATAAATGTTTAGGTTTCTGGGATCCAGCATTGGTTTCACACCCATTTCTGTCACTGACTGGAAGGAGGCTGAAAGCACAAAAAATCATAAAAATGGGGTATGTCCCAGTAAAATGCCACAATTGTGTTGAAAAATTGGGTTTTATGATTCAAGTCTGCCTGCTCCTGAAAGCTGGGAAGCTGGTGATTTTAGCACCGCAAACCCTTTGTTGATGCCATTTTCAGGGGAAAAACCACAAGCCTTCTTCTGCAACCCTTTTTTCCCATTTTGTTTTTAAAAAACTAAATTTTCACTGTATTTTGGCTAATTTCTTGGCCTCCTACAGGGGAACCCACAAAGTCCGGGTACCTCTAGAATCCCTAGGATGTTGGAAAAAAAGGATGCAAATTTGGCGTGGGTAGCTTATGTGGACAAAACGTTATGAGGGCCTAAGCGAGAACTATTCCCAATAGGCAAAAAAAGGCCTGCCACCGGAGGGGGAAAAGGCCTGGCAGCGAAGGGGTTAAAGACAAGCCTCTAATCACTGCTGAGCTTGACCATGATCCACTGTGTGATCAAAAATGTACTCATTAAAGATAAATAAAACTTGAACAGTCTGATTCAAGTCATTGCTGATTAGCAGCCGTAGTTTGCAGAGGACAGCTACAAAATCTCTTCTATGTACTGGATTTGCTTTTAACAAAACATGTGGTGTTTTTCCGAAAATTCTAAATTCTTAGCTACATAAATATTGTTTTAGGCTTTTTGTTACAGAACAGGAGAGCCCAGTATTTCACTTATTTTTTTAGAAGAGTATTTCCCTTTTCAATCCAATGACCCCAAATAAAGAAGCAATATAGGAAAAGGAATAGCAGGTGGTACGCAAAATGGCTGTATATTGCCATCAGGATTTTTGTGAAATTCACAAAGCTCTCAGCACCAGTCTTGAGGTTTATGATTTCTGCAGAAGCGTTTCTTCCTCATAGCCAGCTGGGTGGCATGGCAAGTTATATGTTCGCCAGTGGCCTATGCGTTTATCTACCGGCCCGAGACTGAATGGCAGCAGGGCAAACACAGCCTTTCATCCTTATTTCTAACACTTATAAACAACAAAAGTGCGGGATCAATGGTTGCTTGAAAACTTGTTTTACCATTTAATTTTTTGACACCAGTGGAATTCACCAGTATCCCCGTTTAACCAAAAAGGGGTGCTCTGAGCCCAGAGGTAGAGGCAGGCCCTGATCCCAGCTTTGGGCGAGGCTCCTCCAGGGCCCCTATGAAGCTCTCAGCAGCTCATACTGGCTTCTTTGCCCAATTAACTCACTGGCTATTGTGAGACCTGTGAAGAACAATGGCGGCTTTGAAGAGAGAAGTTTTGGCTCCTTGTCCTCCCTTTTCAACGGGCCGAGGATTAGAAACTGTGCACACAGGGCATTCAGAAGGACGGCTATTCCGTAGCCTCATGATTTCTTCATTAAACGCTAATTTGGAAGACATCTTGGTACAGGTTGACCCAGTCAGTTGTTTCCCACCTCCTCAGTGCTGCAACCACCCTTCAGCTCATGGGAAGAGATGTGCCTCAGGGATCCAACACAGAAGAACACAAAATATCAAGTGTGGAGGGAAGGAGTGTGGATGTGAAGGGGGTATGAGGCACACAGCTGGATATTTGAATAACGGCCACATTATGGACAGTAACACAACACAAAGAGTAACACACAATACAACCAGCACAAATACACACCTCACTTCTTTCAAAAATCTACAATAAGACATTTTAACCAGTCATCAAATTCAAAATATTTACCCACAATCCAATATGAAAATCTAGCCCATCTTTACCTGAGGAGGTCACACTTCCATTGAAGCAGTCCAGTTTTAATTAGAATGGAGTCCTTCTTTTATTTTTATTTTTGTTCTCTCTCCCACTAGAATGCGGAGAGTCCTTCTTCAGTTTCTACAGCTTAGAGCGCGCGATCCGGAACGAACAATTCCAGGTCCGACGCTCGTTTTTAATCCTCCGGCAGCGCCCGTTCTTCACCATTACGGGTTAGCATGTCGGAGGCTAGGTGTTCCGACTAGGACTATCGGCGTATTAAGTAAGTTGTTACTATGTCAGTTGGCTCCCCTGTCTCCTTTTGAAACTAATTATATATTTTTCTAAAATCTCGGCGAGGATTTTCTTGTCAGCAATTTGGGTGGGACCACTACGACCTTTAGATTCCTGGTGGGTTACTTGACTTGCCATCAACAGCGATTTTGATAACAATTAAGCCAAGACTATTATTGGTATTCTGTGGGTTCAGGATCATTGCATTCCGTTCTCTACATATGTATATATATTTTCTCATGTTTTTTGCTCTAAATGTTGATTTGTTATCCAACCTCAACCTCTTTTTATGATGACAACTGCACGTAGGGACAATTCTTGTCCCAGACATGCATTTCCCAAGGAGCCTGACCTGACTCTGGGGGTGGTAAGCTTATATTTATGTATAATATTGCACCATACACTATGTTCACGAGTGCACTTTTATCACTCAGTTCATTTAACTTTTTCCACATGTTTGGATTTCCATTTCAGGGTGACCTTTGGTAATAACCAGTCTACTTAATAATGTAAGTGATGGTTCTTTCTTATTTTTACTTTATATTGCTAAGACTGCATATACAATAGTCTTTGGAGAAGATGTTCAGAGATGAATTTACTTTTGGTCCTGAGGAAGCGTTGTGGGAACCGTTTGGACCGCTACACGTGAAACATGTCGACCATTTACTAGAATCCTTAGATTTTGGAATTTTCTAGCATTTTGAAAGTAATCGAGCAGTGTTACTCTTTATACTTTCCTCTGTTTTTAATCTTGGTCTCCATCTTATTTAGACTGATTAAATTATGACGTGGAGTTAAGGTGGTGAACCAATTTTATTTTTATATCATTCTCTCCTGTGTTTTTTGGATCCTTAAATCTCGTTACTATTCACTCTTTCTGGGTCCTCCTGCTACCTAGAGAGCGATATGGGCAAGAGCTCCCACAGGGAGCCCACTAGGCATTGCAGTACCAGCCTGGTGTAGATCGTTCCCGATGATGAAGCCAGTCATCCATTGAGATGCTTGAGGGTTTAACGCTCTTAGTCACTTTTGGTCCTCTGACTGGCTAATTTTGGAACAGTGTACACTTGTTGTATTTGTATCAGTTCCTAATTCAGTCACATCTGTTGAGCAACTCAAACTGAACTCCTTCTCCTCCAAAGCACCAAACTGAGCTATCTCTGGTTCCGCACTAAACCACATCACAGCAATTCTTCAACCATATAAAAAGAATGGTAACTATTAGTTAAGACTTGGCCATTTTTTAAACTTTCCCCCATATGATTTCACGGGACTTTCAAGGCATTGTAAACACCTTGTGATGGTCCCCAGTAATTTTCCATACTGTTCTCACAAGATGTTTGCAAATCATAACATTTATTTAAAATACAAATTTATCATCTACTCATCACAGCTCTAATCTCTTGCATATTTTCTCTCAAAAACAAGCACCCCAATATCCCCAAAAAGGTTCATCCATCTCAGGACCTTCCTGGGGCATTTTGGGTGATCCATGAAGTGGGGTTGAGAAAAATATGTTTGCTTGCATTTAAACAAAAACAGAAATTCACTGAAGAAACAAAGGTCAAAATTATTGTTTGGACTCGTAATAATATAAAACGAATTATTAAAATCCAAAAAACACTGAAATATACCTGTTATACTTTACTGAGCTAACTATAACTTACCCCTCCACTCAAATCTTTATTTATCAAAATACCTACATGCCATCCTGCCACCAAGAAGTAATCCTGAGTGAGAGCCATGTTACAGTCGGTGTGTATCTGCATGCTTGATTCTTGATCTTATGGTCCCACCATCAGCAAGTTAGAGTCATGAGTGATTCATGAGTGCCCAGAAACTTATCTAGTTCATGTGGTTCGGAATATTCAGTGGTTCTTCAATATATTGGGATAATCATGCTCACTGGTTTAAATAGTTCTAATTTAAAGTACAACTTGAACAGTCATTTCCTCCTAATGTTAGTGCCAGAGGTGTAATCAGTGGTACTTTAAGCAAAACGTGACAATTTGTATTCTTTGCTGGCAGTTGTGCAATTCTTGCAAGCTGGTATCATAGGAAGCAAGTTATTATAGGAGACAATTGAGCAATTGTGGCTGTGTTGGGAGGTCAAACTGAATGAGCCCACTTAAATTCTAGTGGGTATGGTAAATTTAATATCCAGCATTCGAGGATTGAATTCTACCATGAATCTGATCAAGTTGTCTCTTTTTGCTTTCTCTGATACTCAATAGAATCAAACATTTGTCACTGATGGAAATGAGTTCTAGATCTATAATTTTATGTTGTAGTTTCCAAAACTCCTGGTCTCAGAGAGGATGCCAATTTGCCCTGTCTTCCACATCAGGTAGCCATAGTTCAGCTGATTCAAAAGGTTTATGGAACAAAGCAATTTCCCAACATATAAATTTGACTTCAGGGCACATTTGAGGAACCTTAGACTACATTGTAGCCATCATGATGCCAATTGCCAAGTTCTATGCCATGGGTGACTCAAGTGTGACTTCAAGCATATTTGATGAGGTTGAATACAAAGGTTGCCTGTTCCCAGTGAGCACATCAGAGAGGAGCAGCTGGAGTGATGAATTTGAATAAAAGATGAGGTCTATTATCATAATTTAAGACCTTACTTAGACGTTGGGGCTTATAAGGATGTCAAGATCAAGTTATAAGATTTCTGGTAGAACATAAGTGTGCCAGACAGTGGGTATTGAAAGGGTCCCCTGGTTGGACTTGCTGTGTGTTACAAACTATGAAGCAAGGGTATGTGAGGTGTCCCTGTTCTGAGTGTAAGAAATGCAGTGCTCAGAGTTTGATGATGAGGAGAACGGGGCAGACGAGCCTCCAGTTCTCAGTCACATTTTTTCTCAGGGTTCATTTCTAATATGAATATTTATAATTTGAGGGAATTATACTCATATGGGAATCAGGGCATTGCTGTAGAAGCACCTCAGCCCTGTAACAGAAAGTGTCAAGTAGGTCACAGGAAAGATTGCTCTGTCCATTTGACCTGCTAATATCGTGGGTTATCAGAAATTCCAGCACCAAAATGCTTGAAACTGTACTGTACTGTATAGTGTCATATTTCAGTCTATGGGATTATCACTGAGAAGGCACCAATGAAGTCAACGGAGAATGGCCCCATGAAAGCCAAGAATGTTGGCCCAGGTTACTCAATAAAATGCTGTTGTCCTCAATATGGCCACTGTAACATATGGGTTGCTTTAGTTTTCCCAAGATATGGATCAGAAAGCATGGAATGTACAGACGGGCCAATTAGACTGTTGTAGGGTTCATCTTTGAGAATAGTATTTTTCTATATTGAGATGCCTTATTACATTACCGGCATTCATGGTCCCTTCCGTTGATTAGCCTCCATGGACTAGGTGCCTGCTCCACATGTATGCCTGCCTGTAAGTGGTCTCAGGGAAGTAATTCAGAATCAGATCAGTGATCATAGGGCTGCAACAGGAAAAAATATTGATTTGAGTGTAAATGACTGGAGCGTGCAGCCTTGATCCTTAATCCAACCAGGTAGGCATGCCAAGTTGGGAGAGGGATGGTCAATACACAGGTCCAACAGCACCAACAGAGTAGTCTTTGAGTTTGGAACATACATAAAGATGTTCTCAGCACCATCCAGCTTCCGTTTTACTTGAAAGGAGTTATGGCTTCTCCATAAGTGGAAAAGACCCATTGAGAATATCAGTCCATGCACTGAACGGAGAAGCCATCTTTGGCATGGTCTAGCTCTTCCCTCTAATCTGCTGTATCTTGAAACAACGTAATGAAGAATTAAGTAAATGAATAAACATATTCAAATGTCTTTAGAATTGATAAGCATTACAGATTATCAAATTTCTTCGATTTACACCTCAGAATTGCACCTCCCACTCTGGGAATATGAACAGTAAGGTTGAAAAAAGACTAGCAGGGGTTAATAGGAAAATAATAATTTCAAAACTATCTTATGCAGAAAATATAGAGTTCAAAATATACATTAACAATTTATCTATCAAACATAAATATCTCCCTACAAACGTTTCGACCTACACTTAATCACACTCTCCCCCTCAAAATTGCCCAGAGTGCAGGTAGAAAAGTTAATTAACCCAGTTCTAAATATGTGGAAAGTGATTTATCAGTACATTTACAAATTAAGTAGAGGGCAAATTTCACAAAATAAGATTTTGGAGTGAGTGTTTTTTATATGGAATCTCAAGCAGTAGCTTTAGGAGCTTGTGCAGAGGTCTGTCTTGGAAAGAAGATCATCGTTTCCCTTTCACACACCAACGACAGGAAGAACTAACCCCCAAGATGGCTTCATACTTGACAACTCATCCACAGCACAGAAAATGCTCACAGAGTGAAGTTAAAAAAAGTTAATATAAACATACTTGTTGGACTTTTTTCCTCATGCAGGGTCATCCCAAATCTTTTTGCCTCCTGCCCCCTATTTTTTCTGACCTATTTTTGTTGGCTTTAGAACTATGAGCACTTTAACACTGATAACGAGTGCTAAAATGCATATGCTCTCTGTATAAATTGTATTGTTGATTGGATTTCCATGATTGGCATATTTGATTTACTGGTAAATCCCTAGTACAGTGCACTAGAGGTGCCCGGGCCTGTAAATCAAATGCTACTAGTGGGCCTGCAGCACTGGTTGTGTCACCCACATTAGTAGCCATGTAATCATGTCTCAGACCTGCCACTGCAATGTCTGTGTGTGCAGTTTTAAACTGCCAATTTGACTTGGCAAGTGTACCCACTTGCCTGGCCTATACCTTCCCTTTTCTTACATGTAAGACACCCCTAAGGTAGGCCCTAGGTAGCCCCAAGGGCAGGCTGCAGTGTATGTTTAAGGTAGGACATATACCAATGTGTTTTATAGTTCCTAACAGTGAAAGACTGCCAAGTTTGTTTTTCACTGCTGCAAGACCTGTCCCTCTCATAGGTTAACATGGGGTCTGCCTTTAAATAAGATTAAAGCTTAGATTCCCTTTGGGAGCAGATAGACATGTGGAGTTTGGGGTCTCTGAGCTCACAATTTAAAAATACATCTTTTAGGACAGTTGATTTTAAGATTGTGTGTTTGAAAATGCCACTTTTAGAAAGTGGGCTTTTTCCTGCTTAAACAATTCTGTGACTCTGCCTGTTTGTGGATTCCCTGTCTGGGTTAGTTCGACAGTTGGGCTGTTTGCACCTCTCTCTAGACAGTGACACAAAAGGAGCTGGGTTTTAGCCTGCTTATCCTGATGAGCCATCTGTGCTAGGAGGCAGGGGAGAAGTGGTC
This sequence comes from Pleurodeles waltl, assembly GCF_031143425.1. Classification (NCBI taxonomy): domain Eukaryota; kingdom Metazoa; phylum Chordata; class Amphibia; order Caudata; family Salamandridae; genus Pleurodeles; species Pleurodeles waltl. Next base: position 1,103,582,601 of record NC_090440.1, read on the forward strand.
ACTTACACCTGAAAGAGCTGTGCCTGCCCTCACACAATGCAGTCTCCAACCCCCTTGTGTGTGTCTGGGGCCTGGCCTAGGCAAGGCAGGATTTCACAAACAAGAGAGACTTTCCTTTGAAGTAAGCCTACTTCAAAGGCCAAAATGGGTATAAGAAGGGCAGCCCAAACCACAGACTTTAGATCACTTCTGGACATCAAGAGGAATCTCTGCCTGGAGAAGAGCTGAAGAGCTGAGGAGAAGTGCTACCCTGCCTGTGACTGTGCTTTGTGGAGCTATCCTGCAGTTGCTGTTTCTGCCTGGTGAAAGGGGACAAAGAATGGACGCTGTTGTACTTTCCTGCTTGTGAAGAAATCTCCAAGGGCTTGTCCTGAGCTTGCCTCCTGTTGTTGAAGTCTCAGGGCCATCAAAGACTTCCCCTGGCAGCACTGGGACTCTCTGCTGAGACTTGTGCCCTGCCAAGTGATGCCCTATCCAGTTCCTGGGGCCTTGACAGGTGAAGCTGGCACACCAAGATTGAAAATCCACTCACAGACCGCCGTGCGAGGAAATTTCCGACGCAACACCTCCGAGACACAGCTGAAGAAACGACGCGCTGCTGGCTTCGTGGCTGAAATTGATGCTCTGCATGTAGCGCGGCTGGAAGATCGACACAAGTGGCTGAAGAAATGACGCGCCACACCGCTAACGGAGGCTGGTAACATCACAACCCACACAGCGCGTTTCTGCTGATACCGTGCAGCAGGATTTTCAACGCAAACCTTGCTGGGTGCCGAAAAACGATGCAACGCCTGCAAGGACCGGAGTGCTTGCCCATATTAATGCATTGCTCTCCTGTGGAGAGGAAAAATGATGCACGTCGACCCGACTGGAGAAGGAGAAATGACGCACGGTCTCGCAGGTGAGAAATCAACACATTGCTAACCTTTTCAACGCATACTCGCCCGTGCATCTTATTTTGAAGCTACCCAGGTACTTTTCAATGCTAACAGTGTTTTTACTGTTTACAAAAGGATTTAATACTCTTTTGCTTTTAAAATTAATAACTTGACTTGTGTATGTTGGATTTCTTTTGTTGGTTTGGTCTTGTTTTGTTTAGATAAATATTTCCTATTTTTCTAAACATGCGTTGTGTCATTTTGTAGTGTTTTCACTGACTTACTGTGTGTGTTGGTACACATACATTACAACTATACTCTGAAGTTAAGCCTGCCTGCTTGTGCCAAGCTGCCAAGAGGGTAAGCGAGGGTTAACTGAGGGTGATTCTCCTTTACCCTGACTAGAGTGAGGGTCCTTGCTTGGACAGGGGGTAACCTGACTGCCAACCAAAGACCCCATTTCTAACAATACTCATCACAGACTCGGCTGCACAAAGCAGGAAGGCAGTGGTCTCTCTAGTGCCTAATGGAACTGATTCTTGAAGCATTCTGCACTCCTGAATATACCCATTCTGCGATCAAAACGTAATTCACAGAAATGTACCAATGCAAATGTGATTTGTCAATGCATTTATAAGCATGGCAGGATTTCTACATTTGTAAATTTAGGAAGGGTTATTTATTTAAAGTTCTAAGAATATCCTACAAATATAGGCCCACCAACCTGTAGGTTTGGGCATACTCAAACCCCTTACCGTGGGATTTACACTCAGTAAGCACTTTCAAATGTACTTGTGTCTAATTCCAGTAAACTCTTTTCACTACGGGAATGCTAAAAAAACGTCCCCCAAACTCAAAGAAACAGAATATTTAGGCCCAGATTTATGCTAAAGTGGCGCAGTGCGGTCCTGCACCAAATATAGCAGCACCGCGCTGCACCACTTTTGAAACACAGGGATGAGCTGTATTTAGAGGAGTACACCGCACCCCTGCATTTCCCCCTGCGCTAGCACTGAATTATGCTGCCTAGAGCCAACGCAGGCATTCTTGCACTATAGTCCAAGGGTGTCTGCGTTGAGGGGATAGATTGTTTTTGTGCAGGAAGTGCACATAAAAAATCTATAATGGCAATTTGGCAGTCCTATGTGTGCTGCAAAATGCAGCACAACTAAAAGTACCAAAGCCTCATTTTGAATGCTCATTTATGTGCAGGAAGGTGTCCCTTCCTGCAAGTAAGCAATCACCCATGCCAATTCGATTCTTCTATGTGTGCTGCACGATGCAGCACACATAGAAAAAGCAAAAAACAAGGAGGAATAAAAGCATTCTGCCTTGTTTGCCATGCTAACGCCACCCCTGGGGTGGCATTAGTTTTTGGCGCTACCTCAGGTTTACAACAACTCGCAAATTTGAGGAAGTGTCAAAAGGAAAGGGTGTTGAGGTGGAACACCCACTGGAACACCCATTGCACGCTTCTCTGACACAGAAAACTGCATTGGAGGGGCCTATAATTACAAGGGGGTGTAATGCCACAAAAACGTGGCATCACACCTCATTGTAAATATGGAGCAATGCTTAGAGCCACCAGGGTGTCAAAGAAAGTAACACCCCTAAATGTTCAAATGTAGGTCTGTATCAGATTTCCACACCGAATTTCTCACCTCGTAGAAATTCTGCATGGTTTAATTGCACGCATGAGATAACTCCTGCAAAACGGGAACTGTTATGTTACAGAAGCACTCCTGGAACAGTATCATGATCCCATGTTCAGACCTGTGTCAGCACAGAAGGTGTCTATGTGTTTATTTTTCATGTCTTCAGTGCATAGATTAAGGCCCAGACTTATGGGGGCCTTGCGCCATTCTAGTGCCACATTAGCATCATTTGTTTATGCTAATGTGGCGGTGGAAGGCCAGAAAGGCTGTGCCATATTTACAAAGTGGTGCAATGCTAGCATTGCGACACTTTGTAACCGTTTGTGCCACATTATGCCTGCACCAGACATCATGTATGCAAGGGAGCGTTCTGGCTCTATGGTGGCCGAAAAAATGGCACAAAGAACTCTAAGAGATTTTTTTGTGTCAGTTTTATGGGCATTTTTAACACCTGCTAAGAGCATGAGTTAAAAAGAGGCTCTGGTTGTTTTCAATTGGCCTCTTGGTGCTTTGCAGGATTAGTGTAGAAAAAATGTACTCTACTCCTGCAAAGTGCCAGACTAGTGTCAAAACTTATGACACTTGTCCCCTGACTACCACCATGGTGTGCCGTATTTTAAATACAGTGCACACATGGTGTTGTTAGGGGGGCACTAACGGATGCAAGAAAAGTGGTGCTGCACTAGGTGCAGCTCCACTTTTCATAAATCTGCCCCTAACTCTTTAGGGCAGATTTACTAACGTTTTGCGTCAAGTTTCTGTCACAGAGCCAATACAAAACAGCACAAAATGTTTATTTGGAGTTTACTTTAGATCACAAAACTGATTTTGTGCTGGAAAATTGCCTGAAAGAAACACAAAGCAACACTTTTCAGTGCTTTGGATTACTTTTCTTCGGGGAAGGGGGCGTTGGGTGTCCATGTTTTTTATGCAAAACTCTCCTGCTAATAATAGTAGACAAGGTGTTATATTAAAAAATAGCAACGCTTTGAAATGGGTGTTAAGCAGTGTGCATGTGTGCTGAACTGTACAGCACACATTCAAACTAGGAAAAGCTTTTAAGTTTGTCTAGGAATAGAAGTTTGCACCGTTAGGGTATCCTTCTTTACAAAACTCATGCTAGACATGACAAATGCAGCTTTGCACTGTGGTACAAAAGCGTGTGCATTGCATCCTCATATTATGCCAGATCCAGGAAAAGAGAGACAGTGACAAATTTTAGTAGATATTTTTCTGTCCTGCTCTCTCGTGCAACGCAGCATAGCAACTGTGGTTGCTGCACTGCGTTGCATGGCATCTTTGCAAATCCGTCCCTGTTTCCAATCTCTGCCATCAACAAAAATGCTCTAGCTCCGGGATATATTGCGAAGTATAAGATATGCGCGGAATGAGAGAAAAAGAAGCAAACATCCTCTTTAACGCTCAACAGAAAATGGGGTCATGGTAAAACAGCTGAAATTTTGAGAGAACTTTGTACGAATTAATAATTTGCTTCAAATGGTGCTTCAAATGGTGCAAATAGCCAATTTATAGATCTGCTGTTTCCGAAACAGGTGCATTGTGCACGTGTGTCCCTTGCGCATCACTGTGAGGACCAAGTAATATGTGCAACCAGAGTCACGTTAATTTGATAGAAGTGATAGTGTTACGCAATGCACAACCTCCTGCTGTCCATCTCTCTACAGCATGTAGAGACGCTGCAATCGACATGGCAAACAAATCCTATTTACGCTCATACAAATCCCTTGCACACAATTCGCTCTTAGCTCGCCCTCTAACTTCGAAAACAAGTGTTTGCTGCTGACAACGTGACTCCCATGATTTGCTTTGCATTTCAAGCGTTGTTCGGTACTTTGAGTGAAACCCTTGTACACTGCATTGCCCTGGCACCATACCAGCACCCATCAAGTTAAATCAAGCAGGCATTTTTAATAGGGTGTATAAATCCCTCATTCCCCACCAAGCAGAGCTAGGAAGATGCCGCATTATGTACTTTCGTGAAAGGCCCTGGAAGCCTGCGCATCCTGCGGCACAGTTGGTGTCGACTGTGTAATTAGTATTGCATTTCAGATGATTAGCTACATTATTTAATTGCCTGGTACATTTCGTATCCCCAAAGTCTGTTTCATACGAATTGCGGCTTAAAGGTGAGTCCGTTTCAGGCGCCGTACAACTCGAAATAAATCCCAGTCAGAAAAGACGATTTCATGTACATGGTTTATGACGTATTTACAAATCTTGTAGCACTATTAATATTTTTATTTTTTCTTTCATTAAAGGGAATCGAGTTACAGGAAAATATATCAACATGGCAAGGAAAACCTAATAAATTAATCGCTTAAGCACTTTCCCCAAAGGGATTAACTAACAAAGGTCATTGAAAGAGGAGACAGTTATTAAAAAATGACAAAGTAATGCAATGTGTTGAGAATATCTGACTTGTTGTAACACATTTAGCGAAAATTATTTTACCAAGTTTAAATCAGAAAATCCTGTTATATAATTAACTTCATACGTAACTGGTTTTCAACGCCGTATGTAAGGATGTCGTGTACTTTTGCTTTTCGGAAAACCCTTGATTAATGCCGGTTTCGTGATCCCAGCAGTTTAAATCGTCAGTGAATTTGTCATTTTTACAGCACAAAGTAACTTCTTTCTCCGTAAGTCTGTGGCAGAAATTCGTAGCTGGATGTGGACAGGTGCAAAGCCTCTTATGACATTTATGAAATCTTTCCGCCCAAAACAAAACCAATGGCACTGCAACACAAGAATGCAGGGTTTTCCTATGAGGTTTTATTCCTTAAAAATGGCAAAAGGTATCCTGTGGAAAAGAAGTTCCTGTTTGAATCTAAACTGATGTGAACTACTAGTTTACTGGAAGGCTAAAGGGTTTCCTATATAAAGGAGGAAAGCCTTCACCCACCCTTATAGAGTGGTTCATTATAGGGCTCCTACTTACACCCAAGGGCATGAGCAACAACCGCGTGTGGCATGAGTAATCTTCAGATGTTCTGAGAGAAGAGGGTCATATGGGAGTTATATGTGAATGTAAAAATGAGATGAAAAGATAGGAAAAGAAAGAGACAAGTATTCAGTGTTAAAACAATCTCTTAGGTGGACTGGATCTCCTTTATTACTGTCCCGTAATGCGTATATTTGAAAAAAAAAGCAGGGAGATAATTTGACCTGAAATTACATTGACATGCCTGTGCCCCACTAAAAGATGTGACTGGCCTTTCTTCATGACCAACAAAAAGGTGTATTAAGCTCTGATCAATAACACATTGTCATTGAAAACAATATCAATTCACAAAAGTATCTCTGTTCAATACTTAATTACTTAACTAGCAACACAAATATCATTGACCAAACTATTACCATTAAAAATATATATTTCCATGAATACCAAAACCACAAATAGCATAAAAAAAATATGTTATCGATCCATGAATATAAATAAAGCCAAAAATATTGAAAACACACAATATTGACTACACTAACATTGTAGAAACCAGAAACAAATATTACAAAATAATATGACTCTATTTTTCTTAAACAACAAATACAATTAAACTTTACATAAATCAACATATTTTCTAACTAAATTCATCACATTTTATAACAATATAAAAACTTTAAACATATAAGTACCATACACTTAAAAACATCTGATAATTAACAAACAAAAATACTTTCTACAAATAATGTAATTTAAAAACATGAATTAATTTAATTTAACATAAAGAATACTTTCAAAATAGCATAAGAACACAGAAATATATATTTCACATTAAAAGAGAAACTGACACAAAAATAAAAACAACTGTAAAGCAAACTAACCAAGAAAAAGTGAAATTTAATTCAAAATACATCTGCTGGACTGGCAGCAGAAAACCAAAAAAAGAAACACTATCTTCACAAGTGACTAAAACATTTATTTTAACATAGTTGAAAGTGACATTTAAATAAAGTAAAATTCAAATAACTAAACACACTTCCTATTTTTTTATCTACAAAACTTTAGGTACTAAAGAAAAAGACCATCTAGAGCTTACAGACCCACAACAAAATTCAACAATCAAGCACCTGGAAAAAGGCACCTAAATATTAAGTAAAGCTAAATATCAACTAAACGGTTAAATGTAAAAACTACAACTAAAAACCCCCAACCCCTACAGACTACTCGGAAATAAATGTTTACAATATAACTAATATAACACGTTTTCCACTAACAGTAAGACAATCACCTGATTCAAAATAGAACACTTTTAACAGAAAACTGAAAAAACTGCTGTCTTAATCAACAATGCATATTTAAGTACAAAATGTAAAACAATTATTATAATACTCTCTGTACATTTGCAAAGCAAAGGTAAAATATTACAGTTTATTTAATTGGACTATTATCCATTTTCAGACAGAATGACAGAAAGAGCAGGATACATCACCTCACAGGCAAAAAATTACTCCTATACATGAGCTATGCTTTCATCTATTAAAGCACAAGAGAATGTTAATTGGAAATGTACAAAATACTACTCTGGTGCACTAACACTCTGCTGTGGCTGTTAATAATCTGAGAGAAGACAATCACTATATAAATGTCACTTAGGCCCATATTTATAGTCTGTTTGCGCCAGATTTGCATCATTTATTTAGGTGCAAATTTAGCGCAAACTTAACTCCATATTTACACATTGGCGCTAGACCTGTCTAGCGCCAAAGTTATGAAGCTTGAGTCATTTTTTGTACGTGAAAACCTACCTTGCGCGAATGGCATGCAAGGTAGGTGTTCCAGTGCAAAAAATGACTCTAAGGCATGTGTGCCTTATTTATCCTCCTGCGTCAAAATGATGCACAGGAGGAGGTGGGCCTTAAAACAAGGCGCCCAGCTGGATTTGCGCAGTTTTTTAACGCCTGGGTCAGGGCAGGCATTAAGGGACCTGTGGGCTCATTTTCATGGTGGGAGTCCATGGAAGCATTCCACAGGTGCCCTTCCCTGTACCCAGGGACACCCCCTGCCACCCTGGCCCACCCCTGGAGGACACCCATGGATGGGAGGACCCATCCATGGTGAGTGCAGGTAAGTATATATATATATATTTTTTAGGTGGCATGGGGGGGCCTATCGTGGTCCCCCCTACATGTCACTGTGCCCAATGGCCATGCCCAGGGGACAGAAGTGCCCTGGGCATGGACATTGGGCAGGGGGGCATAACTCCTGTCTTTTCTAAGACTGGCATCATTTCCATAGGGGTTGTGTGTCAAAAAATGGCACTAGTCAGCTTAGAGTCAATTATTTTTTACTCTAACCTGACTTGCACCATTCTTTGGCGCACAACCCTCAGTCTTTCCTTCGTCTGCTGCCCGGTTACCGTCATTTATTTTGACGCTAACCAGGCCGCAGCATCAGCTAACGTCATTCCATAAATAAGGCACCCGGCTGGCACGTTGGAATGGCGTTAGCCGGCAGTAAACCTTTTGACGCAAATCTGTCCTAGCGCTGATTTGCATCAAAAAGTATAAATATGGGCCTTAAATGGCAGTAAGTGATGTCCTTCAGGGTTTAAAAGAGTCAAGCACTAGTTCTCAAGTGCACACTACTAAATTTCTAAAAGATATACTAACTAAAGTACCATCACAGGTCACCATCTATACCCACTTTAAAAACTTTAGAGGACGGCCTAGGTAAGCCACCAGTGATACTCTGCTGCACCTAGAAGATGCAACAACATCTAAATTCCTGAACAACGAACCACCACACACAAGGATGACCTCTATCTCACCCGATAATTTATTAAGACTAAGACAATGTCAACCATGAACAATAGATGGAACATTCAAAATGTGTCCTAAACCATTCACTCATATGTATACCATACATGGCGACTATCAAAACACTAATATATCCCTCATATATGCTAGCAACCTATTAAACAAAGTAGCACTTACTATGAACTACTAAACCACATTCAAACAAACACCTTATCACCACATAAAGTAATAATCAACTTGAACAAGTGATGATACAAACAATACTTAAACTGCACTCACACACCACAATTCAAGTCTGTTACTACTACTTTAATCAAAGCCTTTGGAGATATTCCCAACAATCTGCACTAACTGTAAATCACTCTATGGTCCCTCTAGTCCTTGGCCCATTCATCGCTAAGTGGAGATAACTATCTCCATGACAGAAAAAAGAACATGAGGAATTCTGGGACATCCCCTCCCCACCCCCTCTGTCTGGTAGTACATAATCTGCATCTACCCACCATTCCACCTGTTCCTGTTTTTTGTCTTCCGACAGGGTGAGGACATGGGGATGTCGTCACTGCAGGGCTTGGATGACTGATGTTCCACGTGTGCTTCATTCCAGTCTGCCAGGCTTGCTGGGGTGGTGCTGCTGTTTGCCTCGCTATTGCTGCTGGGTGGGCCAATGCTCCAGTGTTCAGAGGCAATCTGGTTTCTCCTGCACGTCTCCCTGGGCTGGGAGCCGCACAAAGGAAGCAGGAAGTCAGGGGCTTTGCTGACTTCCTCCTAGGGACACAGTAGTTTTCTGGGCATGCGCGTGAGGTGCGTTTTTCGGACCGACTGCTGGTACTCTTTCTGTCCTTGCGGTGACCCTGGGGTGAGTACCACTTGGCGGATATTGATCTTTTTCTTGGGGCCTGCTGCCTGGTGTTTGGGTTTGTGGCCAGTGCTATAGGTGGCACTAACCATGGTGTGCTGGTTATGGTCACCGACCCTCACACTGAGATGCAAGTTTTCTGTTTCAGGTGTGTTTGTATACTTGCCTCACCTTTCTGATGTGATGGTCAACTTCGCTGACCCTCATAGAAGGGCTGAGGGTTCTATTCCAGCTGTGCCTGAAGCTGTTTGCCTGCTTTACGACCATGGTGATTTTGGTGGTTACCTGAGGTGTTATGGACCAGGGTGTGTCCGCTGTCATTTCTCTCCTTTGGCATGAGGAGTCATTGGTCAGTATATTCCTCTTCCTATTCTACTCATCCCCATTCTTCTTCCCGGCTGCACGGACATGGGTTTACGGAAGCCCATTTTATTCGCCTCTTGGGGAGATGCGGTGGAGAGGGGGCTGATGGTGGTCTGGGTCTAGGGGATCTTCAGGACTGTAAGTTGTTTTGGCCCTGTTGCCAACCCTTGTGCATGGTGTTTTGGGTGCTATTGGCATTCAGGATGTGGTTCCAATTTGTCCTTGTTGACATTCCTCTGTCTATTTCTGGTCCGCGCTGTCCTTTCCACTGGCAGGAGATGTTTCTATGTGGAATGGCGTGCTACCAATTGTTTTTTTTTCACTTTCTGGCCAGAATCTTTTGTGGTTGGTCTGGTGGGGAGTGCTTCTGGCTGAGGTGTAAGTTCTTAAAGACCCCATTGATTGGTCTGTAGATGGGTCTTTCCCAGTGGTGTCTTCCGGGGCTCCTCGGAATGGGCACAGTTCTTTTTACCGGTCCTCTGGCCTTTATGTAGTGGTTTGAGTCCTCTGTTTGTTTCTGTGCATGACTGAGCAGCTGGTGGTTGTTTTCTAAGTTGTCTCATTTTTTGGAGGTTTTGCTTTTGCGCTGTCCCAGGATATGTGTGTGGCTGCCCATCGCAGGCTGATTATGTGGATTGGTAGCCAGTTGAGTCTCTGTAGTTTTCTGCTTACTGCAGCTTTTTCTTGGTTCTGTTTTGTTTGGTGCAGGGCTCGTGACTTCTCTACTCTGCCTCTTCATCGAGGAGAAGCCTTTTTCTTTCCTTCTACCCTATAGGGGTGATGCACCATTGTTCAGTTGTGTCTCTCCTCCCTGTCGGGCTTCCCAGGCAACACTTGGTGTGGGTTTAGGGTTGGTTTCCTGTCCACAGGAGTAGTAAGCTGATGCTCAAGTGCCCATCCTGACATGGGCTTCCTGCCTATATGTTCAGGCGAGTGCGGGCTGTGGGGGTCGTCCTCAGTTGTTTTTCCCCAGCCATGATGGTGTCTCTTTCAGACATGTGGTCCTGTAGGTGGTTAGCCACTGGGTACAGGTTTGTGCTTGGGGTCCTTCCTGCGTCTTCGGGAGTGCGTCCTGCTCCTTGGCCATCCCTCCTGAATAGTCTGTGAGCCCTTCTGCATGGTGTTCTCCATTTCTACAGACTCATGGTGTTTGGGTGGTGCCACCTCTGAAACGAAGTCTGGTGTTCTTCTCCATTCTTTTCTGGGGCCATGGGTGACAAAGGTTTTTTTCCTGGTGGGGGCTTTGATGACTCTGTGCTGGTTTGTCTGCCATGTTCCTTTCCTGATGGGAGTCTTGCACATTTTCTTCCCCTGGGGATGCCGGGGGATGCTGGGCCTGTCCATGCCTCTGTTATCTCTCCGGTACAGGCTGTTCCGCCTCAGGGGTGTTATTCATCCATGTCCACGGCTTCTGTTCGGTCTCAGCTCTGAACCACATGTGTTCACGGGGGTGATGTCTCTGCTGGTGGTACTTCTTCTTCCTTAGAGGTGTCTCCTGTATCCTTCTTTGCCAATTGGCTACTTCATGACCCATCATGAGTGGCTCCTTGGTGGACATTTCTGTCTATATGTTGTATATTCCTGTCTCAGGGTCTGCCTTGTGTTGGGGTTAGCTCTTGCTTGGTTTTCCCACATGGTGGTGGTGCCTCCTCTTGGGCTCTGGCTATGGAATATGGGCTGGGGTCTTGTTGGCGATGCTGTCTTCATAGTGCTATGGGCATTCTTCATCTTTGCCCCTTGTGGGCCCTTCTGCTGTCTCCCTGAGATCCTTGCTCAGGGCATATCAAATTGTTTTTTCAGGTGTCTCCAGGGTTGTTGTGGGTCTTGTGGTGGTGGTTTTAGATTTTGGTTGAGGGGGGGTTCCTTTGCTTCCAGATCCACCCTTCAATCTCACTACGGTTGTCAGTTCTTTGGATGAGGAAGCCATCCTCAGGGTTCTGTCCCTTCAGGCCCACTGGTCATTTCAGCAGAACTGCCGGTCCTTCTATTGGTAGTGATGAGCGGGCTGCCTTGCAGTTTTTGTCCCTCTTGGTGGGTTACCCTCTGTTAGTGCAGTCCACATGCAGAGTGACAGTGGCTTATTTGATCATGCTCGTGGGTGCTCATTCCTGGTCCCTTTTCTTCTATTGTTTGCCTTTGTTCACTGGGGGGGTTGTTGTCTCTCCCTTTCTTCGCATTATAGGTGCAAGGAGTGGGCATGGGGATCCCCTCTGCCGGGTGTTTCCTTCTTTCCGGGCACTGTTTTTTCTTGGTGGCCATGGTCCGGCTAGTGTGTAAATGGTGTGGTGTTCCCTTCCTTGCTCTATTTGCTTCCCATCTCCTTGCTCTGGTTCCTGTCTTTTTGCCTGCTGCCTACAGGAGGGTTTATGGATGCCCTGTTGGTCCCCTGGCCCGAGGTTCTGTTGCACTTCTTTCGTACTGTGGCATTGTTTGCCAAGTTTCTGACTAGCTTCTGGGAGGTGACCCAGCTGGTGCTTTGGTGGTTCCTTTTGGCTCAGGAGGCCGAAGTTTCCCATTCCTGAGAGGTTGTCTATTGATAGGCCCTGGTTGATTTTATTTTCTATCCGGTCACCTTCCGCTCTGGTCGTGAAGGCTGTTGGTCTGGTCATTGTGCTTCAGGGTCTACAGTGCTGGGGCTTCCCCGGCATCTGGAAGTTACTTTGTAGGGCTCCGAGCGAGTGCTGCTTGTTTCTCCGACAGTCACCACTCCGGTGATTGTTGGTCCTGGTGGGTGCCTGTGGGGGTCTCTCCATTGGATTGCGCTCTGCCCATGGTTCTTCAGTTTGTGTGGGTCGGTGGGTGTTTGCATGGAGGTTGGCTGTGTCCACTTTGCATGCACAGTGTGATGTGAATCCGGCTTTTCAGTCTCTTTGGGAGGGCTCTACTGGTTGGGTGATTTCTCTGGAGTTTCTCTGTTAATTCCGTGACAAAGCCTGTTTTTCCTCTTTCTAGGACTTGCAGTGGTTTCTGCGGACCTTGGTTTCAGCTCCTTTGTGTTTCTGGAGGTGGCTGTTCCGCTTTTCTCCTTGACAGTGGTCTTTTTGGTGGCCCTCACTTTGGCTTCGCGTTGGGGGGCACTGTGCGCTCTTATGGCCGTGGTGCATTTCTTGTCTTTTTATGACTATGGGGTGGTTTTTGAGTTTGGGCTCTTCCTGTGTTCCTGTCGTTCCTTCCCAGTTTCATTGATTACAGAATGTTGCTTTCCCTGCCTTGGGTTCTCAGAGCACAGATGTCTCGGGTTGGCCTGATCTTTGCTGGATGTGAATGAGGCTTGTGGTTGTAGTTGAATTCTGCCCAGGGTGTTTCAGTGGTCAGAGTCCCTTTTTGTGCTTGCCTCTTGGGGTGAGTAGGCCTCTTCTATTTTCTAGTGGCAAGTGGTTTACGCAGTCTGTAGCACTGGACTTTTCTGTGTTTGGTGTTTCTCCTCCAGCAGGGGTCCTGGGCAGGATCTATGTGGGAGGTAGTGGGCTCCTGGGCTGACATTTGGGGAGTTCCTTTTCTTAAGCCCTGCCTTGCTGCTAGCTGGGCATCTTCTGATCCTTTGGTTTAGCATTATCACTTCCTTCCTGGTTTGCGCTCTGCTGCTGACTTGTCCTGGGGATCCTGAGTGGGGTCTGTTCTTGTTTTTTTTCTCCCTCTATCTCTTTTTGGGTTCCTGCATTGGTTGTCTGGTATCCCTTCTTGTGGTTTCTTGTTTTTTCTGGTTATATGACTGCTTGGGTATTCTCCACATAGAGACGAATGGGGCAAGGACTAGGGGAACTTGTGAGTAATGTTTTATTACTTACTGGTAATCTTCAATACTCCTGGTCCTGTTGTCCTCGTCCCATTGATCACGCCCCTCCCTCCCTCCCTTACAGCCAGCCTTCTGTTGGGGGCTTGGTAGTACAGGTTGAATGCTGGGTAAGTATAGATCATGTGCTACCAGAGGGAGGGGGTGTGGAGGGGATGTCCCAGCATTCCTCGTTTTATTTTGTTCTGTTGTAGAGATAGTTATCTCCACACAGCGATAAATGGGATGAGGACAATAGGACCAGGAGTAATGAAAATTACTGGTAAGTAATAGAACATTATGCAACAGACAGTCAGTGTACCATTGAAGTAAATAAATTAACAGAGGTAGCTAACTACTATAACTTACTTATAGAATAGAATACTCATGTTACCAACAAAACTAACATAAACAAAGACCCCTAATAGACTACTTTCAGGACACTTCGGTTGTGAGACTTCACCAGTCCTGACACAGACCCCAACCCAAATTCCAGATACCATGGTGGAATGTCTCTGATAGCACCATGGCTCAAGAAGCCAAAACCATCAACGCAGTACAAGAATGGCACAATGTCTTCCAAGCCACACTAGGTATATTCCAACCTACATGCCACAAATGCATTAAAGCCCTACAAAAAGAGCAAAGCTCCCAACCACTATGAATTGTGGAATCAGTAACTGAAATTAAACCTAAAGTTAACAAACCAGTAGAATATGTGACATGCTGCAATGTAAAGTTGGAATCTTTATAAACAACAAAGGAGTAAAATACATAGCATCAATAGCAAAATCCCTATTGTAAAACACCTAACTAACCATAGACTAACCAACAATTTTTAACAAAGGCACATACCATCATAACTTAAGGACTTTAAAATAAATGCTAAACATTTTTTTTCTATAAAAAGTAAACAAATATAAAAATAAGAGAAAAGAAGACGTAGAGAAAATGAATATGTTTAATAATTTAATAATGAAAAATAAAAGCATCAACAATCACAAAGCAAAACATTAGGAAAAAATAGAAAACAGAACCATGCAAATCCAACATATTGATTATAAAATAACACATTTTGATCACAGCAAATACACATAGAAAATAAAATGTACCATTCCCATTCAGAAAAACCTAAATAAATTAAAGTTTTAATTTAGCAGCAGTCAATCTCTTCCATTACATGTTTTTAACTATCCACCAAAACAGAGAAAGTGATGTCCAAAATAGCTAAAAAATGCATAAATTAAAAAGACCAAGGTAGATCTATTCAAGTAATCTAAAATCACAAGGAATCACTACAAACTCAAAACATTCCGAGAAACCCCAAAAATCTGAGGAAATTCAAAATAACAATATTGGTTGACTGAAAACCATATTGATTAATGTCCCAAAACACAAATACCACAGGTCCATGGGATGACTTCAGATCTGTAAACCTGTAAAAAAACATAGAATACCCGTCCATATAAAATACTATTTTACAATATAATTTAAACATTACATTACAACTGTAATAAACAAAAATTATAACTTGACTGTATCTAAAATAACACTACACTACTACCAAACGCTAAGTAGGTCTTACGCACAACACTAATAAACCAAAGAACACAAACTATGACCAACTAACCCTCAAAATAAAAATGAACAATGCACCTACTGATATTTACATACACACATTCCTCTTACCCCAAAACCCTTTAGACAAACATTAAAAAGTGTCTTACCTTATTCATCGGTCAGCAGCAGGTAAGCATGTCTGGCTTCCAGCAAATCCAGTGAAAAATGATTTCAATAGACTACAAAAGTATATTTAGTGGTAAGCAAAAATGGCTGTTACAGAACTACTAGCTTCCTGTAGGAAACAATGGGACCTGAACTAGAAATTGTTAAAAATGTTTTAAAAAAATTGCATTAATGTTATGGAATATGTACCAAATGTCAATAAATGTATTATGAAAATATAAATAATTATGTAAAGCAGTATAATACAAATAACAAAAATAAAAAAAGAGTACTATTTACAATACATTTTAAAAAGTATATCAAACCTGCTATAAAAAATGCATGTATAACTAATGTATATGTTATTTTTTTTTTTTACCATATTTGTAAAAATAATAAAAATACCAATTTGTGAAAAAATGTAAAAAAAAAACAACAGGTTCTGTATTTCGAAAAAAAAAACATAAGTAATGTGGTCAAAAATTAATAATGAAAATGATTTATATGTTTTAAAAATATGTACATGTTTAATAAAGTATATCAAACCTGTTATAAAAAATGCATGTAAAACTAATGTATA
This sequence comes from Pleurodeles waltl, assembly GCF_031143425.1. Taxonomy (NCBI): domain Eukaryota; kingdom Metazoa; phylum Chordata; class Amphibia; order Caudata; family Salamandridae; genus Pleurodeles; species Pleurodeles waltl. Next base: position 1,103,598,208 of record NC_090440.1, read on the forward strand.
TGTTTAAATGTGTTTACCATATTTGTAAAAATAATAAAAACACCAATTTGTGAAAACATTTAAAAAAAAATATAACATGTTCTGTATTTCGAAAAAAAAGATAAGTAATGTTGTCAAAATCTAATAATAAAAATGATTTATATGTTTTAAAAATATGTACATGTTTAATAAAGTGTAAACATATACATTAAATAAAATAGAAGAAATTAAGTGCCTCATTATGAGACTGGCGGTCTCGAGACCACCAGCCTCCTGGTCACAGTCGAAATGCCACACTCCTGGTGGTCCGACCGCTATATTACGACCCTGTCGGTCAAACTGCCAGGGCACTGCCGTTCCCTCCAGGAATATGATTTCCGATGGGCTGACGGCAGTCGAACTCATGGTCAGCCATGGCAGTGCTGAGTTCCACTGGCCTTTTCATGTCGCCTTAACCACCTTTGAAAAGGCTAATGGAAAGGAAGGGCTGGGAGCCATGTGGGGCCCCTGCACTGTTCAAGACCATGTTGTGCGCAATGCAGGGGCCCTCCTGCTTTGCAGACAGTGTGCATTCTGAGGGTGCTGTTGTGGCATGGAATTGGCCTCGGCCCCCTTAATGGAGCCAAGACTTATACCATGACACTGTTCCCACCGGGCTGCCCGGTGGGAACTTTGTAGTACGATGTTTCTGCCGGTCAGCCAGGTGGGAACATCGTAATATGACTGGGGTGAGGCTGCTGAGTTAAAGGCAGTGTCAGTGCTGCAAGGCTGGTGGTTGGCTCATCCGACCACCAAACATGCAATCCAGCCCTAAATAAATAAAAATGTAAACATCAAAATATTTCAAATTTATTCTCCTTTTAAAGAAAAGTAAAAACTAATGATTTATGTGAAACATACAGTACTTAAAGCTTTATATTGAATACTCACACTGTAACTTAACATATTAGATTAAACATGTTACACACATAAATAGATGCATTTAGCACTTGCACTACTGTTGAAACAATTTTTGGGCTTATGTTCTACACTAAGGGGATCAGAAAAACTATTCCCACTCCAACCTAAGCCACTTAGGGAAGATGAAGGACACTTAACGGGTGACATTTAGTATTCCAACTCCAATCTAAGACATTTAGGATAAGGTCTTTGAAACCTAAGTGGTCACATTTACTATTCCCACTTCGATCTCAGTCATGTAGGGAAAGGTTTTGAACACTACAGGAGTGATAGTTACTATTACTATTTTAAGTAATTTAGGGGAAGGTGTTGGACACTAATATGGTCACATTTACTATTCCCACACCAATTTAAGCCATTTAGGGAAAGGGTTTTGACACTAAAGGGATGACATTTATTAGTCCTACTCAGACCTAAGCCATTTACGGGAAGGTGTTAGACATTAAAATGATCACATTTAGGGGAAGACTGCGCACTAAAAGGGTGATATTTTCAACTCCCACTTTAAACTAAGCCATTTAGGAGATATGATATGTTTGAAATATGTACCAGGGTACCTGATGACAACAGAAAGTGAATATGTTTTCTTGACAATGTTTCCACATATCATAATTGTACATTCAAGATTCAGGCTAGAAACACTTTGCTATTCCAATATGGCGGCGATACACATTTTTATGTTGTGTCTGTTCTGTCATTGATGTTTAATATTGGTATTTCACAGGGTGTAAACGTTATACTGGTCATGTGATCAAGGCCGGGTAGTCGGCCGAAACACAACAGTTAGAAATTACATCTATATGTTCATCAGTTGCATGAGTGAGCGTATATTGAAGATATTTACCACCGGTGTGCTTCGCTAACGATCCACCCCCTCGGGTAGCGGGCCACTTTTTGGGCATTGTTATGTTTGGATATATAATTATCAAAATAATTTGTATAATAATTACTTTAAAAAAATATATAAAAAGTAGCATCTTTAAAATAATGTAAATTGGTACATAATCAAAATAAATAACATTTATCATTAAACCATAATTATACAATTTCTAATAGAATATATTAAATATTTCACACTAAAAGTTAGTTGTAAAAACAATTAAAAGCAAATATTTAAAATGCTTTAATATTTTCAATTTCTTTGTTAATATTGTTTTACTAAATTTGATATCAAATATATAAAAACAATAAAATCAATAATTAAAAAGAAAAAATCAACATAACACAAAGAGGAGATTCAAACAATATGCTTTTTCTTAAAATAGAAAACAGTATGATTAAAATTACAAATTTAAGTTAAAAAATGTCATATTATAACTGATGCGCTAACTTTTACTTAAATGTCAATACAAACATATTTTTTAAAAAGATCCCACCCTTTTCCCTTTAAACCCAACATCCTTCTTCTATGCTTTTATATCATTGAAAAGCCTATAAAATGCAAAATTCCTCTAATTAATACTTAAAAATTAAGTATAATATTAAAAAATTGCAGTAAATAAATTAGAAATAAATTAGAAATGAAAATTTACAGACACATTAAAATATAATGGTAGTTAAATACTATACAAATAATAAAATAACCCTAAAAATTATATTACATGGAGCAATTATTTGGAAAATGATATTTTTTACAACAGTGTTAAATGCAACACCTAAAATGATATTCATAGCTAAGATATTTATGTCTAGAATATTTTTGACATAATATTCTTAACACAATATTTTTGTTTCACAATATTTTCTATTCAGTATGTTGTCTGTACAATTTAAGCCCTGTACTAATTGTGCCCCTGTGTGCTCCAACAATAGGGCAAACAGGTACATGAACCTTGAGAAAATATCTGCTCCTACTGTCTTCCACAGCTACTCTCACATTGTGTGGAGAAGCCGCAATCGGTCCTCTCTATATTCATGCTTACAGAATATTCATATATGGGGCCAATCCCTGTGGTGGGTCCCCTCTCACAAAAGCATCAGTCCCTGCAAAATATGGTGATTTTGAAGGAGGGGTCGAACCACAGCAGAAATAGGCTAATCCATTGCCCGATGGTCATTAAAAAAAAGCAGAGTGTAAATTGCACTCATACAGACAAAAGCCATGCACAGATTTCTCATCAATCATTTTACTACATAAGCTACAGTTACATTTTTAGCTATATCATAGAAGATGTCATCAGTGATATAATATGTGGGGTATTTAGCAGTGCATGGCGATGGCATTAGTTATAGTTTCCTTAGAGCACAGGTTATAGTTTCTTGAGATAACTGTAACTGCTGAATTTCTATGGTTCTGTGTGAGAAAATTCTGAACCTAACTAAAATGTCCATGCAACCTTTGGGTTTTTCAGTGAATTTCTAGGTTTAAAAAAAATTCTATTTCCTAACTATAATGTCCCTATAACCTTTGTTTTTTGCAGTGAATTTCTAGGGTTTTTTAATGCAGTTCGGGTTGGCCACAGGGCCTGGCCACAGCCACCCTCCTGCATGCAGCGAACCGCCAGCTGTGCATGGCCGCTGGAGCCCATCTAGTGAACCCACTGTATATTTAAAAGGGGGGGCATGCAGCCCCCCCTCTGCAGGCCAATATTGGCCATGGGGGCCCCATCCCCGGGGCCCTTAAAGTAAATGGTTGGTGCCTTGGATCCGACCTAAACACAAGTCTGACAATCTCAGGCACAGAGACAGTGAAGTGTTCACAACAGTGTGTTAAACAACTGCAGGACCACAGCAACATCAGATCTACCCATGCAAGGGACACCCTAATATTGCACACATGCCATGGACTGTTATCAGATTGAACACACATAGGTAAGGATGTGTCAGGAACACAAAGACCCTTCCCACTAAACATCCCTGCAATGGACCCCCACATCATCCACATTGCAACACAATGGAAGGGCAATGGGATGCACAATAGTTTGAGAGACAAATATCCAAAACTCACTATGCAAAAAATACCTGCACAATAGGAACAGGGGCATCAGGAGCACTCATGGAAGGATGCTGCCAGAGGACACACTACATTTTGCACATGCCCCTAAAACATTTGCACAGGAACTGGTCCTTCAGGTATCTCAGAGAAAAACAATATTGGAGCCAAGTGACATGCCTATCTGCATAATATGGAAGTGCAAGTAAAGAAAGCAAATACAACAGGAACAGTATGGGCCATACATGGAGATGAAATAGCTGCAAGGTACACACAGCATAATGGACACATGCACACTCAAATGCAAAAGAAGATAGCACAATTGAACACCCTCCATGACTAGACAAACAAAGCTCAAGCTTCCACACATGAGGCAAATGTACAATTCCCATCAGGGGGACAAGTATATCACTGTAAATGCACATGGACAGCACAAGATTAAATACTTACCATACCAAGCATAACAAAATGCAATGACACCTCATTTGGATTAACACCCACACATCCATACAGTCAACATCTACCTTTGTCTTGGGTGACACCAGAACTGCCCAAAAAGTCAGATATGGCAAACAACAGCAAATGGATGAGCAATCAGGCTGAAACACACACAACTCTAGGCACAACTCAAAATCCATAGGAGTAAAGGTCATTGGCCAGTCTATATAGATATGACCATGCACATCACTTTTCCCACACTTAACTTCAATCACTGCCAGGGAATCTCTACTGGAAGGGGCATCAAGTGGGAAGGCATCCTTGGGTGGTATCAGATTTGGGATGGGTGGGTTTGGGTTTGGGAGGGGTGGGCTGCTTCTTTGGAGGGGTGGGCTTCTTCTTGAGGGAGGGTTATTTGTGCTTGCAGGGTGGCAGGTGTGACAGTGGAGGACGTTGAAGTGGAAGGGATGGGTTGAGATGTGGGTGGGGTCCTCTTGGGCTTGGAAGGGGGCATGGAGGGAACAGGGGAAAGGGCAAGCTAAAAAAAAGCTCCTTGGGTACACAGGGATGGTAGAGGGAGTGGTTGTCTGGTGTGTGGGTGTAGAAGCCTTTGGTGTGTGAGGTATGCTTATGTTTGGGTGATGTCTGTTTGCATGTGTGAGTGTGGGTGTTTGCGTGTCTTGGGGGGCTGGGAGGTGGAGGTGCTGGGTGATGGAGTGGTGGATGTGTGTGTGTCTGTTGTGGTGGTGGGGTCGTATGCTGGAAGTTTTGGATGTTTGGTTGTCTGTTGGGGTGGTGCCTGTGGGTGTGGTGGGTGTGGTGGATGTGTCATTGGCTGTTGTGGTAATGTCTGTTGGTATGCTGGATGTGGTGTGTGGGTTTGTGGGGGTGGTTGATGTGGCCGGTGAAATGGTGGCTGATTTCATGTTTGTGACTGTATGCTGAGTGCATGCATGCCGGTGTGTCTTGTGGTGTTTGCATCAATGTGTGCTGCTTGTTTGGGTATGTGTGGATGTGTCTGTGTGCTTAGGACAGGTAGGGGAATAGGATAGGGGATTTAAATTAGGAAAGGAGAGGTGGAGGGGGGGTATGGATGGTGACTGCTGTCAGTGAGGAGGCCAGAGCTTGAAAAGATCTCTGTAGGCCAGACATGGCACTATGAATGCCTTCTCGGAAAGCATTAGTCTGCTGAGGTTGGCTGGTCAACCGCTGGATGGCATTCACAATGGCAGTATGCCCCACACAGATGCTTCTCAAGTGGTCAATAGCCTTCTCGCTAGGGGTAGCATGGGCGACAGGGGCTCGGGTAGAGGTGCCTGCTGTAAAGTAGACATCCACCCTCTTGGGTGATCAGGCACGTCAACTGAGTGGGAAGCAGCAGGGAGAGTGGCAATAGAGCTGGGGGTGATGGACAAAGATGGTACTGGAGTAAGTCCTGACGGGTTTGTCACTACTAGGGAGTAGCCACTGGAAGTAGAATCTGATCATGAAGATGTTGATCCTGTCCCCTCTGTGGGACTCCCCTTACCCTACGGGGCACTGGGTCCCTCCGTGTCGATAGTGTCTTGGCCAGATGCTTCCTCGCTTTGTTGTGCCCTGTCTCCTTTTCTTCCTTGGGCTGAGGCTACAAATACAAAGAGGAAAAGGGTCACCACATGTTCCTCATCATACTTGTACAACAGCTATGAATGGCAAACATTACCATGATTTCAAGTAGGCCCCAGAAACAAACTACTCCAAAACAAACAAACAAAGTGACTCCCATATGTACCATACCATATGCATGCTTGCCATCTGAACTGTCAACAGTTGCCCACAGGGAAATCAGGATCTCAGACAACTACAATTTCATGACTGGAGTTGTGCAATCACAGTAATCATTGAACAAGTAGGAGACCACATTACCTTGAATGCTTTGCCTCATAGAGTATACCCCAGTTACCTGTTGTCATACAATAGTAGGCCACTGCCAAATTCATTCTCACAGATCTCACACAAGGTCATGCAGACATCTATGTGTCACATACACAATAACACACTAATAAGAAATGATGATCTTAAAATCTGCCATGTTGCTGACAACAGTACAGTAGCCTGGAGAAGGTCATATGGAAACACTCATGTCACACTGGAAACATATCAACAAGCCACACTTCACCATGTGAAATTTGTCCTAATGCAGTCTTGGAGGTAGTACTAATGTTGCTCAGATATGCTACTCCTTTTGAATGGAAATGTACACGTTAGACAAAATGTCAGAGAGATATGTCCCTAATATCCACAACACAATGAATCAGTAAGGCCCAGGACTCACCACTAATGTCTAGCATGCCTTACAACGACATACTCTGATTACATGAATAGATGCCATTAGTCCTTTACGTTGGGTTGGAGAGGCACAGAAATTTGCAAGTACTTGTAGAAGGCTCTCAACATTTTTTACCTATGGGAAGCTCACATCACTGTCTCCATGTTGGTCCTGCAAGCCCAGATGTCTGTGGATGAATGGTTGTAAACAACCACATATGATTCCAACATAACTGCAAGTCACTCCATGATGCATGCCAACAGTCAGGTAACAAACCTCCCCCATTATACATTTGCAGTGCACTTTTCAACATGATGCCACATCAATGGCAAGGAAATGCTCATTGTGTGTTAAACTTTAGTCCTACCCATCATGACCCTCATTGCTACTGCAGTTGTGCATGCCAAATGAGATGCTATTAATGGTTAGGGTATGTGTGTGCCAACATTCTATGGTGACACACTCCTGTCTGTGGCACTACATGAAATGTACCCCCACTGCAAATGTCCTATTCTAAACACAAGTTGCCATGCACATATATGTGATGGAATACCAAAATAATCCCAAGAACACAGGTAGACTATGCATAAACAGCGGTGTACACATTTTGTCAAAAAAGAAAGGAACACATGCCAACACATAGGAACAAGAAATGTTGGCAACAGTGATGGCACATAAATCATGTCAATGGAAATTCCCCACTTACCAAGGAAAATTATTCACCTGTATCTGACCCAAAAAACAAAGAATGGTCTGTCATATGTATGATGATCATCTTCAGATTACGGATAGTAGTGAAGCACCAGCATTCGTTACATACTAAAGAATGAGGCCTCGGGGGGCAGACGGCAATTTACACATTTGACCAGGCACATGGCTGAACACAGTGATCCATCACTTCTTTTCCTTTGGCCTGCAACTCTGAGGAGTAGTGGTCTGTAGCATAGAATGTACACCCACAACAACAAATGTTACTTGAGTGATCAATGTACACAGCCATGTGTTCCTGGAGAGCAAATTGTTTGTGGAATGTACCCAATTGTGTCCTAGGTCCCTGGGCTAATAGGCAAGGTACATCAGTATACACCACATTAAAGGAGATGTCAGAACCTAGCACATTAACTTGGCAATGCGACAGGTAGAAATATGCCCTGTACTCCCCCCCCTTGTGGCTGCGGTGCTATCCTCAAAGGCCCATCAAGGTCTGGGTATTCCACCGGCAGAATGTGGGCCTTTAGGGGGGGTCATGGTCTGATGTGCACCCAACCCACATTGGGAGGACAGGCCCAGCTGGACCTCCATGATCTTTCACGCCTGGCATCTCAGGTCCTCCCACCTGATGCTACAGTAGCGCTCCACTGCCTGAGGACCTCCAGGGTCCACACCGTCTGGGTGATGGCTCTCCATATCTCCTTCTGCTGATGGGCATTTACCTGTATGGGTGCAAGAGACAAATCAAGCGATTACAATCACAAGTTTTTGACCAAATGGTTATGTCACACATGTCAGAACAAACAAACAAAAAATGATCAATTTGTCAACACAACACAAGTGTAAATCACACAAGTAGAGGGGCATGACTGCAGACGTTTCTATCCATCTGCAGACTAACCCACTACCCTGCTCATGGCCTACAATGACTAAGCAAGTAACAATGAAACATATATGGCTTCTGAAGGGTAAACTCCTTAGGCCTGAATAGACCAACACATTCACACTCTGCAAGATTGACTCCAGGCAACTTCCATATTACAGACTTCACCCTTACACCTGAGTGACAATTAAGGGTCTGCCATTGTGAGCACAGAAAGTGTCTTTTCTGTGCATGTGTGGACATGTGGTCTACCAAATGCAGACTCCTGCCAGTCCAGGGGAGGTCTGTGTTATGTACCTGTACCACAGAACACTCCCCGTGAGGATGGAATGCTGAACACTGACAATCATTCACTCCCAGTACAGAGATCTGGGCCTATTTTTTTGCTACCCTCACCATTCCAGTTTGGACCCAGCCATATGCAAATCAGTCTTGACCCTGCTCTACATGGGAACAGTCCAGCCTGAACTGACAAGCCAGGTCCTCCCTGGACTGGAAACAAGCATCCTGCGACCCGTTTCAGGGTATCACCCTTCATCAGGCATGCCTGCTTGACTCCAGTGGCAAGGAGAGCTAGGGGCCCATGTTTGTGCATACCCTGCAAACCTAGGGGGACAAATGCAAAAAGAAGAAGTGATGGATAGAATGCTGAACAATGTCAAACATTCACCCCCAGTACAGAGACTCAGGCCCAAATCCACAGCTTCTTGCTACACATACCATTCCAGGTTGGAACCTGCCAAATGCAAATCAGTCTTGACCATGCTCCACATTGGAACAGCCAGATGGCAGTACAACAGTCACTGATCACAGTACCATCATAATCCAATGGCCAAGCCGATGACATCAACCACATCAGTGTTTTCCTATCCTATAGGACAATGTCTGACAAATCATTCCTTCCATGGTTTGTGGGTCTGTACCTCTCAATATGTTCATTTGCTCAGTATGGAACCATCATTCATGATTTACAATAGTACAGACATGTTTATAGCCTATGTGCTGAACATTGTAATAAAATGTTTACTTTGGCAGACAGTTGTATGTATACGTTTGTGTGGGAAGGTTGTAATCCTGAGCTGAACACTGTGCAACACATCCCATCTTGAACAAGTACGGTGGATCATCATTGTATAGTTCACATGGTCTGACATATCTACATTGCAAAATATGAAATCAAAATCATCAGACAATGAGTCAGTGAAGGGTGGATTCATTGTGCAGCAATGATTAAAATAAAATATATATGACATGACTCAACAAAAATGTAAATGTAAAGGAGTCAGTCATGTTGAATGAAATCTTTGCAATACATGCCATACCATTGGGAGCCTAAAGTTCAGAGTACGCCTCCCATTGGAAATGGTAGGTGGTTCAGGATCAGTCCACAGTGAATGTGTAACACACACAGGAGGTCCTTAAGGAAGAGAGCTATTACTAGCAGTGGTGGGTGTCTTTCCATCTGCATCTCTTGGATTCTTTGCTGGACATCCCCACTTGGGTTGTGGGGGGGGGTTAATATTGTGCTTCAGAGGCAGGGGTGTCTGTGGTTTGTCATTCCTCTGGCAGGGACTCCCTTCCAATGGCTGGCACCAACATTGATGGGCCTGCTGTTGATGAGCCAAAGGAAGGGGTAGACCAGTGTGGAAAAGCCCTGATCAGGGTGGTGTGTATGTACCTCAACACCCCTCCTAGGGAGGCAGTGTTGGTATTTGGGACCTCTATCTGTTGCCACATGTCCCTATGCATGTTCCTCTGTAGCTGCTTAATTTCCCACAGTGTGGTCAACACCTGGTCCATCATGCCTTAGGAGTCCTGATAGACCCCCAAGATGTGGCTGGTGGTGTCCTGGCCAAAACCAGCCTCAAAGGTCTCATCCCATTGACCCACAGCATCCCTCCCATGCACCCTACCTCCACGAGCAGGTGCCCTTCCCACAGTATGCCCTATCCAAATTGTTCCTGGACTCTCATTGTCTAAAGTGTTGCACTGCAACTCAGGATCCAAGAATGGGGGCACAAGATGGTGGACACTGTGCTAGGGACACAGGTTGGGGGGATGTGGTTGCCTGGGATGTTGATTCAACAGGGCTCAGAGGTGATGTTGTAGGCACACTAAGAATTACTGTTCCCATCTGACCAGGTTGCCCAGATGGGCCAGTACCGTCTTCCATGTCCAGACACCCAGGAGCGTCGTTGTCACTGAAGGCTTCATCCAGGGGGGCAGTGGCAGTCTATTCTATGGTCTCTGTGTACCCAGTGGCAAATTCACCTGTTGATATAAAAGATTCATTGTTACTTGTTGTATTGTGCCATCTACTTCCAACGGTTTAATGATACAGCATGCAGAGACCTTAGACAAATGTAAGTTGTAGTTAATCCAATTGTGGCACCTAACTAGACCTGGTCAGAGTTCACGGAGTTCCAGTACACAGAACTCAGTGAAGTAACTGAAAAACTCTGCTGCGCTACGCGGCGTTCCGCAAGCGGCAGAGTGCGTTACGTCATGCAGTTCGTGCTAATTTTTAGTAAAGGGTGTTTGTCCTGCGTGGAAAAATCAGCACAAATGGCACCACGTGCAGCGCAAGAGGGCGCTACTTCTTTTCTGCTGCTCGAGTAGATTTTCTATGCGGGCGGCAGCTTCCTCAATGCGAACAGAAGATTTCTCAACGCAGGCTGTAGCGACCATCTGCGGCCACCCACCCGCATTGAGAAATCTCACTGGGAGGTGGTCTGGAGTAAGATTTTCCTCGCTCATGCTTGGCAACTTAATTTTGGTGAGAACAAACGAGGAAAAAACTCCGCTACGCAGAGTTTTTTAGAAATCTGCACTCTAAGCGGAATGTGGAGCTGGAAAAAGTCTGCAGTTCACTGCCAACCCCTACACTTAACCATGATATTGGGTGATTTGACATTACATGGGTAAAGCATGCTAACCCAATTTGACTCAAGCAGCTGCTGAGATGTGCAGATCAGTTGCACTTTTTAGGATGGGATGAAAATGACATCTTGCCACCAGTTCAGTCAGCACACTGTAGAGTCAAGATATGGCTTTGCCATTTTGAGGCCTAGTTGAGTGCGATGCAAGCAGACCCAGGGCTGGGTTGTGCCTGCTGCTGCTGCCACTCTGGTGATGGATCTTGGGGCCTTATGAATACTGGGTAAGGTGTCATTCATGTCCTCAATGGTTTCCTCTTGGCATAACAAGTCGAGATGGAGCTATGTAGACAGACACATCTCTGATTTGAGAATGATCTGTGCTTGATCCTTCCCAGGTGAATACACTTCAGTTGTGAACTGACAAACAGGGGTTTTTGTACAACGGAACCCTGGGTTGGTGGTTGGAGTAACAGAAACAAGCTATCCTGGGAGTTGCAGTGATGCCACTCCCTCTACTGCACACACTGTACAACTGGTATTCTCCCAGGTGAGTACACTTCAATTGGAAGTTAACAAATGGGTATTTGGACAAGTGAACACTGGACTGGTGATTGGATTAACAGAAGCATGGCCTCCTTTGAGTTGCAGTCATGTCACTCTCTCTACTGCACACACTGTACAAATGGTATTCTCCCAGGTGAATACACTTCAATTGGGAATTGACAAACAGGGGTATTTGGACAAGTGAACACTGGGCTGGTGGTTGGAGTAACAGAAATAAGACCTTTGGGAGTAGCAGGCATGTCACTCTCTTTAATATGCACACTATACATATTTTAGGTATTACATATCTGCATTCAGATTTGGGCCTACATTTACATGTTGAGACAAACCATGATTAATGGAAATATTTTTTGATAATGAAAGTCTTACAGGCACCGTTTGGACATATGGCATGTGATGGGCCTTGATTTCTGTGATGTTAGGGCCAACAATACACTTTGACAGTGTTCACACTCAGATACTCTAGGTATTGAATGTTGGTTAAGTACATGAATAAAACAGTGGCAAAAGGTGAGCTGTTAGCATGCATTCCAATGCATTTTTGTAAATGTTGTGTGTTGTGAGTTACCAGACTTCACTCTGCTAGGTATTCCTGTCAAACCCTCTGGGTGCAGAATGGCCAAGACCTTCTCCTCCCAGAGAAAGAGTATTAATGGTGCACTGGGAGGCCTACCACCAGTCTTCCTGGCCTGCAGCTGGTGCCTGGAGACCATAGAATGGACCTTGCCCCTTTTCCTAATGTCCTCCTTTGTGTGCAGGGTGGTACATACAGCATTCTCTCTGTCAACAATCCTGTCCCACCTTTCAATTATTCTACTGAGAGGAATGTTATGGACTTGTTCTCCAAACAATTGTGGCTCTACTTTTATAACTTTATCCACCATGACTCTCAACTCATCTTCAGAAAAACTGGGATTTGTTGACTGTGACATGGTGGAAATAAAAGAAAAAGGGTGACAGGAACTTACTTAACAGGAGACGTGGAATAGGGTGTGAATGGGAAAAAGTGTGAGCAGGGTATTCTATGGGATGGTGAGTAAAGTGGGTGCCTAATCTAAGTAATATACAAGAAAGGTGCTCAGGTTTGTTGTCTTCCAGTGGAAATGCAAAGTAATGTGGTCTGTGAAGAGGTGTGTTTTGCAGGTGTGTCCACTTGGCCAATATAAGTGAGCTGTGTTGTTTTTGAATTCATCCAATGTGAAGTTATTTGTTAATTTGCTGACTGTGAACCGCTGTGGTCCTGACCACCACAAGGGGACCACAATGACGCTTGTGTGATTGTAATATGCTCGGTGGTTGACCGCAGCACTGTTGGCGCTGGAGGTTGGGCCGCCTATATCCAGGCTGCCACACCGCCGACGGTCTGCCTTTTTAGCTTGACAGTTGACAGTTCTACCTGTATAACTCATAATAACTTGGTCTTCCAGACTGCTGGTGTGGCGGTCTTTTCAGGACCGCCAACATGGGGGTCTTTTCAGGACCCCCATGATAGCGGTCTGGCGGTCCAGCTGCCAAACTCATAATGAGGCCCTTAGTGTTTGTTCTCAATCTCAAAGATTGCTCCCCCAAGTGAGAGCAAATATGCTATCTTTCCATGCATGGCATGTGGCCAACCCCATGCTGTGGGTCAGTGAATGGGTGTGTGAGGGGCTGTATGAGTGTGTGACTGGATGTGTGTAGTTGTGTGAGTGTATAAGTGGGTGTGTGAGTGTTTGAGTGAGCGATTTTGTGGGTTTGTGAGCAATTGTTTTGGTTTGTGAGTGTGTGTGAGTGGTTGTGTGGGTGTAAAAGTGGGTGTGTGAGTTGATGTATAAGTGGTTGTGTGTCTGTGACTGTGTGTGGTAGTGGTTTTGTGGGACTGTGAGTGGGTGTGTGAGTAGGTATGTAGTTGGGTGAGTGAGTTGCTGTGTTCATTGGATGTGAAAGTGGCTATGTGGGTCTGTGAGTGGGTGTGTGAGTTTTGTATGTGTGTGTGAGTGAGTGTTTGTGTGGGTGTGTAAGTGGGTTTGTGAGTGTGTAAGTGGCTGTGTGAGTCACTGTGTGGGTCTGTGACTGGGTGTAATAGTTGTTTTGTGGGTATTTGACTGACATTATGAGGGTGTCAACAGGTGACTGTGATTATGTGAGTGGGTCTGTACTTTCTATGAGTGGGTATTTTTTTGAAGTGGGGTCTGGATCCACCCATCTGTCGCAAATTCATACCGGGGGCCGTACTGAGTGCTGCAGAGGATCTCTGGTTTCCAGTGTTTCCCAAACTAAACATTTTTGGCCAATTTCTTTCCCATGAGGGTCCCTCAGAGACCCCTCTATCAGGCCATTGTGGTCATGGTACTGCTGAAGTAGATGTTTTAGTTAAAAATTATTAATGAGTGTTTATGTATTTTAAATAATGAATTCGTAGAAAATGAATAACGTAGAGAAAAATAATGAACACGTTTGAAAATGTGACCTCTGAGAATGGCCACCAATGTTCACGAAATGTACTAATTAATGGTTAATACTAATGAAATATTAGAAATGTATTAGATTAATGTAGTAATATGTCATATTTATGGATATGAAGTATGTTCTTGCTTACTAATTGTAGGCCTTAACTTAGCAAGTGTCTTGGACTAGTTTTGCCAGGCCTCATGCAGAAGCTGTATTTATTAGTGTTTAATAAAAAGTGCTGACAGAGTGAATTAACTGTGGAATGTTCATTGTCTTGTGAAATGATGCTTAGCAGAAGCTTTCTAAGGGAACCGATGAACAGGAGAAGATGTCTCTAGTAATGTATCAAAGTGTGTATAATATGTGTGAGATATACTTTCGCAGGACGCGAACAATGAAGACACTGACTGGAGAGGAAGATGCAGTAACATTTTTTACCTGATGAGCCGGATGATGACAACATCGTAAAGCAGACCAATCAACGCCGTGTCAAGAGAGAAATATTAGAATTCATAAACTTGTTATAGTAATATTATTGGGTAGAGTAATAATGTACGCGTGACCAATAGGGAATTAGGGGATAGTTTAGGTGACTTTGATATAACAACGCGACAGAGGGGAGAGAATTCAGACCATTATTGAGATTAGACTTATCCAGATTTTAAGAGAAGAAGAGACTTTATAAAAGATTAGAGATTCTGTCATTGGGCTCATACTCTCTGACTGAGAGCCTGATGTGTTGCTGATCGATTGATGACATGAGGACGAAGACTAATTCTGCTTGCTGACCCATACTGTGCATAGGAAGATATGACAATATGACTGAAATGTATTTTTATGCCTTTTCTTTCTAGGTACCAACTGCCCTGTTTTAATAGTTTTCCTATCTAGTTGTTTTCTAAATTTGTGATCTTAATTGTTTTGCATGAAACCCCACATGCTGATGCTAATCTGGGTTAGTTGACGCTATCTACATGACGACTGACAATTTGCAGGGACAATGGTTGACAAGCTCACTTGCTGAATTCTATGTATCATATATCACTGTTGCAGCTGACTTTGCTATTGATTTGCACTGTTGCCTTAGAATGTGTTGTGATTCAAGCTTTGAATAGATTACGTTTCTTTCGTCGTTTTGTCAACCAGCATTGTTCTTATATGTGTTTCATTTGATCTTGAGATTAATCTATATGACTTTAGCATTGTTAATATAAGGGAAATAAACTTACTAAACTTTTACTAAAGGTGTGGTTATTCATGGCTTAAAAGTAATGGTGCGTGATAATTACTGACTCCATTGATTATTGATTTGACAAATGATTATTGATAATTTTGTATTGATTATTGTTTCTGTTCTGGAGCTATGGTAAGAACATCCTGAACGAGTCAAAAGGCTCATCGACCTATACGCGTCCCCTTGTAAGTTTACTTATTAAGGACCAACACGCTAACAGCTATGGTAGCAGACTGATGGTTTGTCTCTTTGGGAGCTTACCATAGGTGTCCAGAATGGAGTGACAGGTGTTAACAGTTGTGATAAGAGATTGGACAGGTGTCCCTAGTTATAGTAATGGTTTAAAGATTGATCCGTTTGAGAGTTCACTATTATTCAGATTTGGATTTTGTTTTTCAAAGATGACATTTGTTGAGAAAATGATGTTCCCCTAAGCCCAGAAATGACTTTCCCAGATCCTGGATCCTGCTAGTGGTGTTGGGTATGTTCCTGGTATTCTAGTGATAGAGTGAGCAAGATAGGTTGCCCTTGCACAGCTTATGCAAATCGCAGGTGAATTGTGACATATGGGAGAATTTAGGGAGTTTGCGTACTCCAAATGAAGTTTTAGTAGGAGTGTGAGTACTCCGCAGTATGAGAGTAGGGAAGTCGTCAAACTTCACATGTGACTGGCACTTTGTGCTCAAAAACTTGTCCATGTGGTTGTTGATGTACGGACCCTGCATGGTCTAAGACTCCGGAGTATATTGGAAAAGTGTATGAGACACTTGGTTATATGTTGCAATCTCTTTGGTTTAGTAGGTTGATCGAGCGTGGTCAACAAGTCAGTGTGTGAGTCAAGTGGGCAAGAGGAAATTTCGACTGAGATTTGGTGAGTCCTACATGCACCCGGACAGACCCATTGATCAGTTGAGAGTAAAATTTGCGGGTCAAATTTTGCTTGCGAATCCTGGAGAGCGAAAAAGTGGAATAGATGCATGAGCGAAAGGGCCATCAGGAAAAATTCGTAAGGTTTCTGAAGCGATTGTGTTACCTTTCCTGTAGTAAACCCACAGATTTTTTATTTTTTTTGGTTTTTGATTAGTGCTCGCAATATTTAGCATTAGTTTTGTGTGGATTGGAGTTTGGGACGACGAGCCGCAAGACTTTGTCAGCCGCAGTACGTGCGAGTGTGACGTCATTGGAGCTGCGCTGGGATGGGTTGGTTAGTGAGAGGCAATTGGTTGAGAACGTGGGTGAAAGGAATTTTGGGGGTAAAAGTAATTTCCTTATTTGATTTTGAATAAACAAAACTAGAAAAGATGAAGTTTTTCAAGGCATTGAAGAGTGCCCTAAGGGGAGATACATACATTAGAGAGAATTTAGGGGAGCCTACACAGCCTGAGAATACAAAGGCTTACATTGTAATGGAGGAGAGAGGTGTGACGCCATGTCTTTAGTTAAAGTAATGGTGCAAGTTGACAGAGAAAAATGGGAGTTTAGCGTTTCCTGAGAATGGGACGTTCAATTTGAGGGTTTTGGGGCAATTATGAAGGGCGCTATATGAATCGAAGCCCCTTCCGAGACCAGCACAGTTTGAAGCATTAGCAGTTTGGGAGATGGTAGCTAGACAACAACAGCAAATTAAATTAGAGAGAAGAATAAGAAGGGTAGAAAAGCCTTTAGCGGAGGCCAAATGGGATTGGGAGCAAAAAAGGTGGAGATCAGAGACTTTACAGGGAGTTAAATTGTTTCCAGCTATTACACAGGAGGATGAGACAGAAGGAAATAAAGCGACTAGAAAGACTAATAAAAGCCGGTCTGAGAGTAAGGAAGCTAAAAGGTCTTCCATAGTAGAGGAGGGATCAGATGCTGAGAATCTTGTTACGCAGATATTGAGAGACTGACCACTACCGTATATGGTGCATGAGGGTGGTCTGAGTACCAGTGGTGATCCAACAGCCCCGGCACAGGCAATGGGGACAGTAAGTCCAGTGCAGGTTAATGCTAAGCAGACGCAGGGTGTGGTGCAAGGTAGTCCTAATGTGCTGACTACTCCAGTAGTTCAGGCACAGATGCAGCCACCACCGATACAGAGAATTTATCCTGATGTGCTTATTTTAGAGATGACTTCAAAGTTAGTGGTGCCTACGGAGGAAGTGGTTCCGGGGCCAATGCTGATCCAGACGGAGCTGACTCTGATATTGTTGCCCCAGGTACAGTGGCAGGGGAAGCCAAGATTCACGCCAATGACAGGGACACTGTCAGACCTCACTCCAGTTATGAATCTGAGTATGGGAGTTACTCTCCCGCAGAATACGGGTGCCAGAGCTGCCCCAAATGCAATATCTCTGCCGATTACTGTTGGTCCAGCGGTGCCATTATTTGCGCAGAAGAAACCAATTATGAGTGAACAGGGGACAATGTCTCAGAATTCAATGAGGAGGGGACCAAATGACCAAGTTCAGGTAGTCTCTTCCATGGGTCAGACTTTTGATGGATCGAGATCATTGTGTGACCTCAGTCCACTTGTTGCACTTCCAGATGCAATGAATGGACCCAATGCAGGTCAGAGCTTGAAGCCATTGACACTGCAAACTCCGAGTGCAGTGGTACAGCAGATGCCACCAATTCAAGCAAGTAAGATTTCATTACAGGGAATGACAGCCCAGCAGTTGACTGAATGGGTAGACAAGCTTAATACCCCACAGAATGCTTCTAAGGGTGAGGAGCAAATCAATTCTGTCAGATTGAGCATGGAAGTGGGTGAATTAGTTGAAGGAACAATGGGGGTAAATAGATTAGAGTCCTACACAGAAGCAGAGTTGAGATACTTATGCCCAAGGATTACAAGATAGGTGAGAAAGGTACACCAGAGATTGGCAGGTTCGGCAGAAAAACATGGTTTATGCAGGGTCATCCCCAATCTTTTTGCCTCCTGCCTCCTATTTTTTCTGACCTGTTGCATTGGCTTTTGAACTCTGAGCACTTTACCACTGCTAACCAGTGCTAAAGTGCATATGCTCTCTGTGTAAATTGTATGGTTGATTGTTTTTTCCATGATAGGCAGGGTGCAGTGTATGGTTAAGGTAGGACATATAGGGGGTCATTACAACATTGGCGGGCGGCTGCCCATTTGGACATCCCCGCTGGACCAAGTTTCCACCCGCCGGCCCAGCGGGGATGTGGGCCGCAACATAGGAGCTGGCTCCAAATGGAGCCGGCGGTGTTGCGGCCGTGCGACGGGTGCAGTTGCACCCGTCGCGCTTTTCACTGTCTGCATAGCAGGCAGTGAAAAACCGCATGGGGCCCTGTCAGTGGGCATGTGGCCAGTGGCATGGGCAGTGCAGGGGCCCCCAGGGGCCCCACGACTCCCCTTACCGCCAGCCTTTTCCTGGCGGTTCAGACTGCTAGAAAAAGGCTGGCGGTCGGGGGCTCGTAATCCCCTGGGCAGAGCTGCAAGCAGCGCTGCCCTGGCGGATTACAACCGTCGGGGTCATTGTGGCGGAAAACCGCCGGCCCCGGCGGTGCGACCGCGGCGCTGCGGCCGCTGTCGTAATATGCCAGGAAGCACCGCCAGCCTGTTGGCGGTGCTTCCGTCGAAACAGCCCTGGCGGTCTTGGACCACCAGGGTTTTAATGACCCCCATAGTATAGTAATGTGTTTTATTTAGCAATAGTTCACTGTCATGGCGACAGTGAAATATTGCTAAATTCTTTTTTCACTGTTGCAAGGCCTTTCCCTCTCATTGGTTACATGGGGCTACCTTTAAATGTGATTAAAGTGTAGATTCCCTTTGGGAGTGGATTGACATGTGGAGTTTGGGGTCTCTGAGCTTACAATTTAAAAATACATCTTTTAGTAAAGTTGATTTTGAGATTGTGTGTTTGAAAATGCCACTTTGAGAAAGTGAGCATTTTCTTGCTTATACCATTTCTGTGACTCTGCCTGTTTGTGGATTCCCTGTCTGGGTCAATTTGACAGTTGGGCTGGTTGCACCTCACATTATAGAGTGACACAAAGGGAGCTGGGGTGTAGTCTGCATTTACTGATAAGCCATCTGTGCTAGGAGGGAGGGGGGGAGTGTCACTCACACCTGAAAGTCCTGTGCCTGCCCTCACACAATGCAGTCTCCAACCCCCTGGTGAGTGTTTGGGACCTGGCCTGGGCAGGGCCGGATTTCACAAACAGGAGAGACTTTGCTTTGAAGTAGGACTACTTCAAAGGGCAGAATGGGTAGAAGAAGGGCACCCAAAACCACAGATATTAGAACACTTCTGGAAACCAAGAGGAACCTCTGTCTGGAGAAGAACTGAAGAGCTGAGGAAGAAGAGCTGCCCTGCCTGTGACTGAGCTTTGTGGAGCTATCCTGCAGTTGCTGCTTCTGCCTGTGCTAAGAGGACAAAGACTGGACTTTGTGTTGCCTTCCTTCTTGTGAAGATCTCCAAGGGCTTGATTTAGAGCTTGCCTCCTGTTACTTGAAGTCTCAGGGACAGCAAAGACTTCTCTCTGCCAGCACCTGGAGTCTCTGGAGAGATTCCTACTCCGCCAAGTGGTGCTCATCGAGTTCCTGGGACTCTGAAAGGAGAAGCTGGCAGCCTAAGAGTGAGAAATCCACGCACAGAACGCAGTGCGGGGAAAAGATCGGCGTGACTCCAATCTGCGGCTGAAAAATCAACGTGCCACTGGCTTTGCAGTTGAAAATCAATGCTTGCCTGCAATGCGACTGGAAAATTGATGCCCGGAGCTGGGGAAACGATGCAAAGGCTGGTGTGATCGTGACCCGGACTGCGTGGTTTTCGGAACCTCTCGCGGCAGAAATTCTAACGCAAACACCGCTGGGCATGTAAAAACAACGCAAGGCCTGCACGGACCCGAGAGTGCTGACCGGATCGGTACATCACTCTCCTGCGGAGAGAAGAAACAACGCATGCCGACTCGACTAAACGAGAAACAATGCAAGGTCTCACTCGTGAGTGAAATTGACGCAACGCAAGCCCTTTCTGATGCACACTCGCCCGTGCGGGGTTATTTTTGATGCGCCCAATGTACATTTTCACGCTAACAGCGTTAGTGTGTGTTTAATATTACATGAAGACTCTTTTTGGTTTTTAATTGATGACTGGTGTATGGTGGATTTTTGTCGTTTTTGTTTTGTTTTGTTTAGATAAATATTTTCTATTTTTCTAAACCTGTGTTGTGTCATTTTGTAGTGTTTTCATTAAATTACTGTGTGTGTTGGTACAAATACTTTACACCTAGCACTCTGAAGTTAAGCCTACTGCTCGTGCCAAGCTACCAAGGGGGTAAGCAGGGGTTAGCTGCGGGTGATTCTCTGTTACCTTGACAAGAGTGAGGGTCCTTGCTTGGACAGGGGGTAACCTGACTGCCAACCAAAGACCCCATTTCTAACATGAAGCATTTGAAGAGAAGTTACAGATTAGATTTTGAGGCAAAGGATTTTGGACACATGAGGTCAGCCGGAATAAAGGCGCACTTTTAAGAACTATTGCAGAGTGCTCAGGTTTGGGGAGCATTAGAGAAGTGGTAAGGTAGATGGGTAAAGAAAAGAGCAAGAAGAAACGAGATTCCTTGGAGGTGACTGAGAATGTACAACTGGACAAGGATCCAGTAAAGATTTTACCAATGAGAGAAATCCCAGGAGGAATTTTTTTTCACATTCCTTGGAGTAGGAGTGACATTCTGTCATTTACGAATCATTATCCAAAATTGAGGGAGAAGCCAGTAGAGTGGTATCAGCAGACAGGTTTCCTGAAGCTTGTGAAGTGTTTGTTGGAGAACTTGAACACTTTACTAGAAATAGTGGTTTGACTGTAAGAGAGCTGCAGATTGGCCAACAAATGAACCAGAGAGAGATAAGAATACGGGTGCACCATCTCCTGAGGTAATGAAATATTCAAATAAGGTGAGTGATTTTCTGAAGACGAGGATTTCGCCCAAGAATATTGATTGGCAGAGAATCAACAGGAGGGTGCAGGAAGTAAAGGAGTTGATACATGCGTACTATGAGAGATTGTTGAAGGCGTTCAAAGATGTGAAGTGGCAGAGAGGCAATTGAGCCGAAAGATAGGCTGCATTTTGTGTTCAGATTTGTGGAAGGACTGAGACCTGAGATAGGTCAGATGATTAAGAGTCATGTGATTTGCTGGCAAGCGAAGTCGATTGATGAGGTATTGCATATTGCAGTATGTGAAATACTGTAGTGATGAGACTGAGTTGAAGCAGACAAAGTTGAAAGAGAAGGTAATGGTGATGCAGATTAAAGTAGCTCAAACAGGAGTGCAAGGAAGTTGTGTGCAGAAGTGTTGGAAAATGGGTTATTGGTAGGGCAGGTAGGTACCTACACCTAGCAACAAGCCACTAACCTCCACATAGGTACAGTTAGGTCTCAGTAAATTAATCCCAGCTCTACCCTTGGTAGCTTGGCATCGAGCGTCAAGGCTTAACTTAGGAGACAAAGTGTAAAGCATTCAAATATCACAAAACAGTAATTAAATAAAACACAGGAAACAGTTTAAAAATCCAAAACCAATTTATAAAAATAGCTTATATTTTTATCTTTAAAATGACACAAAAACGAATAAAATCGGTTCAGGGGAACCGGAGATATGAATTTTTAAAGTATTATTATTTTCTAGCGCTTAGAAACAAAAAGCGCCAATCGGGTCATCTGGTTGCACCAGGACCGGGGCAAAGTCAAACTTTCAGGCCGACCGCGATGGAGCCCTGCTCGGCTACAGGTCGCGGGAGGCCTCGGTTAAAAAGTTACCTTCTGACTTAGTCTTTATTTTGAAGTTTTTCTTCACCGGGACGAACCTGCCAGTTGAATCCGACCTCCTGGAGCCCTTGTCCGGATACGCGATGTGGGTTTCCTCGGTGGAGACTTTTACCTTCGGACTTAGTCATTTTTTCGAGATGAAAATCCTTCGACCGGGGTAAACCTGGATCTTGGTCCGACGTCCATGGAGCCCTTCTCGGATACGATGGCTGGGAGGTCCCGGTCAACTTTTTACGTTCAGACTTAGTCTCTTTTTTGGATGTTTTTCTTTACCGGGACGAACCACGAAGTCAGGCCGGGTCGCGGTTGAGGCAAGCCGGCTAGAATTTCCGTGGCGGGTCGGTCCCTCTCTGGAGCTTTTTTCCAAAAATTCTCAAATCTTTTCCAAACTTCTGAGGCTTCACCCAGATGTTCTTTTAAGGTTCTTTTGGGGTCCACAGCTCACCCCAAGGGTCCAGAAGTTCTGTGATGGTCCTTGGGGGGTGCGGACTTCAACTCCCAGAATGCACCTGGCGCAAACTCCTTTTTGGCCACTGGACAGTGGTCAGCTGGTCGCTTTCTTCAGGAGTTGGTGCAGGGGACTCTGGTTTAGCAATTTTTCACCTGTAGCAAACAGGGAGTCCCTCCTTGAACCAGTTGAAGCCAGGCAAAGTCCTTCTTGTGGTGAAGCCCAAGTGTGCAGCTGGTGCAGTCCTTCTGAGTGCAGGGTCCAGGTGCAGGCCAGGGGTCCAGCAGGGCAGTCCTTCTTCTTCTTTAGTTCCTTTCTTGTTGAATTCTGGAGGGGATCTGAGGTGTGGGTGCAGGTCTGCCAGTTTTATCCTTGCTCCTGGGTGAAAAGCAGGGGGGCCCTGGTTCTCCAATCAGGGACAGGGTCGTCCCCCTGTGATGACCACTTCCTGGGAAGTGTGGCAAAAATCCATCCCCGAAGGCAACAGTCTCTAAAAATCCAACATGGATGAATCTGATTTTTGGAGGTTACATCTGGCTGAGCCCACCCACTGGTGTGGCTAAAAATCATAAACACACCCCTCTCCTGCCCTCTCCTAATCTAATCAAGGGGGCTCCTAGCTGTCTGGGGTTGCAGGATGTGGGGGTGTTGCTGGGTGCTGCAAATGTCCTTCTCTGCCTTTGAAGACCAGTTTGGCAGCCCCTCCCCCTTCCTGCCTCACCATCTGCTGAGGGGAGATTCTCTCCCCCAAGCACATTCCTTTGTGTGAAGTCAGGCCACTTCACACCTCATCAAGGTAGCCTGGCAGAAGCTGCTGCAGGCTGGCCAATCAGAGCACAGCAGCAAAAACAATGCAGAGCTGAAATTGGCAACTTTTTAGGTAAAGTCTAAACTTTTTACCTGCACTAGTTATATTAAATCCAACAACTGGAAGTTGTGGGATTTATTACAACAATCAATTTGATACCAAATTCTTGGTATGTAACATTTAAGGAGACTTTAAAATTTAAAATAGAGTCTGCCCATTCTAGCCTATGAAGGCCATTTACTTCAATGAGGGAAAAACGAATTTGGCTGTTTTTACCTCACCAGGGCTTATAAATCTATTTTTATAAAATCCCTGCTTATAGTTACATGGCACCCAGCCCTTAGGGCACACCTTAGGGGTGACTTATATGTAAAAATAAGGTAGTTTAAGACTTTGGAAGTACCTTTAATTCCAAAGTCGAATTTGCATATAACTTTAATTTAAAAGCAGCCAGCAAGGCAGGCTTGCTTTTAAAATGACACTGGGCACCTCAGCAATGCACCTAGGTGTGCACCACCTATGCTGTGGTCCCTAAACCTACATGCCCTACCATATACTAGGGACTTATAGGTAGGTTAACTTAGCCAATTATAATTAGCCTAATTTGCATATCCATTTTACACAGAGCACAGGCCCTGGGACTGGTTAGCAGTACCCAGGGCACCATCAGAGTCAGGAAAACACCAGCATAAAGTGGAAAATGGGGGCAAAAAGTTATGGGGCCTCTGCAATCAGCCCTAGTTTCTCACACAACCCCCCCCCCCAGCCCACACGCCCAGGAGACTCAGCCCAACCCTGGGAGAGTCTTCCTGGCTTGTTAGGCGAGGAAGACAGTGAAGAAAACTGGCTGTCCCTTTGCAGGGCCTACTCTGCCTTATATCCTCCTGTCAGGGTCACTCCCTCTGGGTAGTGAAGCCATCCCAACAGTAAAAGGACCCAACTCAAACTGAAACTTCCCTCTAGGGGGGTCTTCCTCCTCTCTCTCTGCCAACTTGGGTAGTGAGGTGCCCACCTCCCCTACTCCTAACTTTGCTAGGGCAACACCTAGCTTACCCAAAGAGGTCACCCAACACTTGAGCAACCCCACCATGACCAATAGGGTCAGGGGGCCTACTTTGCTATTGGCCCTGGGGTCTGCCTCCCAGGCCAAGTACAGTGCTGCCAGGAAGGCTAGCACCCAGCAGAGGCTACTGACAGCTGTCAGTACCCAGAACCACACCCTAAGCTCTCCACTGACAGGTGGCTGAGCTGCTTTAGGGGCATCTTTGGGGTCCTGGCACCCCTCTTGCTGTCTAGAGTGGGGGGCTACCACCTCCTGTGGCAGACACCCTCCTTCCACTCTCCCTTCTGTCAGTGCAGGGGCAACACCTTGCATCTGGACAGCTGCCTGACTACTCAGGACTTCCTTGGGGTCAGGTGAGGCCTCACCAGTGCCAACTCTGGGCTCCCCCCCTACTGGGGCAGAAGGCCCTTGGCTCCCTGGAACTCTCTTTAAGAGTGGCCTACCCTTCCTTTTCTTCTTTCCTTTTCTTGGGGACCCCTGTCTCCTAACTGTAGGGACTGACTCCCCAGGACTTTGGGTTGGGGGGGCGCCCTGGGCGACCACCCCATCTGTGACCAGACTCACCTCTGGGAGGTCATTGCCCAGGATACAATCTAGGGGGAGGTCAGCACTGACTACCACCCTAATCCAGTCAAGGATACCCTCCCTCTCTAGGGGCACTATGGCTACAGGTTTGGAGGTGACCTCCCCTGTGGCTATCCTGACTTTCTTTGTCTTTCCTGGGACATACATGTCTGGCGTCACTAACCGGTCACTCACTATAGTGTGACTGGCACAGGTGTCCCTCAGGCCAGTGGTAGGGATCCCATTCACTTGAATGTGGTGGAAGTGCCTACTCCCACCCTCAGGGATCACCAGCTTACCATCTGGTCCTGTCTCCCAGCACAATGCTAGGAGGACTTCATCATCTGAGGAATCCTCCTCTATGGCTACACTGGACAGCCCAGTGCTAACCACCTTCCTTGGACAGGCTGCATCTCCTCTGAAGTGACCTGTCTGCTGACAGTCAAAGCAAGCCCTACTGTCCAAGAGTTTTTTTAACCCTGGGTCTCCCTGTCTCTGCTTGTCAGAGTGGGAGTGGGATTTACTCTCCTCCTTCTTAGGGTTCTGGGGTACAGAGGGAGTCTCTGTGGTGGGCTTACCACCTCCCTCCTTAGGTTGTTGGGGACCTGTCCCCCCCTTCTTGGAGTCTCCCCCCTGGGACTTGACAACCACCCTGGTTCTCAACCACTCATCAGCTGCCTCCCCTAGCTCTCTAGGGTTGGTCAGCTTAGAGTCCACTAGATGCTGGCGTAACCTTTCTTGGATACAATTGGTCAAGATGTGCTCTCTCATGATCAGATTGTATAACCCCTCATAAGTATTTACTTTGTTGCCAATAATCCAGCCCTCTAGTGCCTTTAGTGAGGTGTCTACAAAGTCAACCCAAGACTGGGTACTGACCTTCTGGGTGTCCCTGAACTTCATTCTATATTGCTCTGGGGTCAGACCAAACTTCTTGGCTAAGCACCTCTTCATACTAGGGTATGAATCTGCCTCCTCCCCCCTTAAGGTCAGAAGCCTATCCCTCCCTGAGTTGGGGACCAACTCCCACAAAAGGGAACCCCAGTATTGAGGCCTAACCCTTCTCATTTGGAGTGCCCTCTCAAAGGCCCCCAGCCACTTATCTATGTCATCCCCCTCTACATAAGCAGGAACTACCCCCTTGGGTAATCTGGGGTAAACTCCCCCACCCATGGACACCTCAGCTTCTTTATCGCTGCTTCCATCTCTTTTCTCTTTGTATGCCTACTTTTTCTTTTCTAGGGCAAGCTTCTCTGCTTCCAAAGCTATGTATGCTAGCTGGGCCTCCAGCTCTCTTTCTCTGATGGATGGGTTCTCTCCTCCTGAAAGGACCCCTTTCCCACCACTAGCTTTGGATCTGCCCCTAGTGACTGTATTTACTGAGTACCGTTCTTCCTCATCCTCACTTGGGCTCAGATGCCTTCCCTCCCCTGAGTGGTTAGAGCTTGCATCCTCCCTTCTTTCTCCCTCCTCTGGAGCTTCTTCTGACTCTACCTCTTGGGCCTCAGCCCATGCTGTCAGGGATGTGATCAGGATTTGCTTCCTGAGATCAGTGGTTGCAGGCAACCCTCTTTCAATACACAACCCCCTAAGCTGGACTACTGTCAGTGTGGGTAGGCTAGCCAGATCAAGCTCCATGGTTCCCTGGTTTTGTGTCAACAAAAACTTTTTGCAAAAATTGGAAACAAGAATTTAGAAAAATTACAAAAATTCAATAATTGAAATTAATCCAAATTAAAAATTAAAAACAATTTTTGCACTAGGACAATTTAAAGGATTTTTAATTTGTTTTACCTAAAACTGTAACGTGATATTGAACACAAGTACAGGATCCCGTCGCTGCTTCCAATTATGTTGGAAAATGGGTTATTGGTAGGGCAGGTAGGTACCTACACCTAGCAACAAGCCACTAACCTCCACATAGGTACAGTTAGGTCTCAGTAAATTAATCCCAGCTCTACCCTTGGTAGCTTGGCATCGAGCGTCAAGGCTTAACTTAGGAGACAAAGTGTAAAGCATTCAAATATCACAAAACAGTAATTAAATAAAACACAGGAAACAGTTTAAAAATCCAAAACCAATTTATAAAAATAGCTTATATTTTTATCTTTAAAATGACACAAAAACGATTAAAATCGGTTCAGGGGAACCGGAGATATGAATTTTTAAAGTATTATTATTTTCTAGCGCTTAGAAACAAAAAGCGCCAATCGGGTCATCTGGTTGCACCAGGACCGGGGCAAAGTCAAACTTTCAGGCCGACCGCGATGGAGCCCTGCTTGGCTACAGGTCGCGGGAGGCCTCGGTTAAAAAGTTACCTTCTGACTTAGTCTTTATTTTGAAGTTTTTCTTCACCGGGACGAACCTGCCAGTTGAATCCGACCTCCTGGAGCCCTTGTCCGGATACGCGATGTGGGTTTCCTCGGTGGAGACTTTTACCTTCGGACTTAGTCGTTTTTTCGAGATGAAAATCCTCGACCGGGGTAAACCTGGATCTTGGTCCGACGTCCATGGAGCCCTTCTCGGATACGATGGCTGGGAGGTCCCGGTCAACTTTTTACGTTCGGACTTAGTCTCTTTTTTGGATGTTTTTCTTTACCGGGACGAACCACGAAGTCAGGCCGGGTCGCGGTTGAGGCAAGCCGGCTAGAATTTCCGTGGCGGGTTGGTCCCTCTCTGGAGCTTTTTTCCAAAAATTCTCAAATCTTTTCCAAACTTCTGGGGCTTCACCCAGATGTTCTTTTAAGGTTCTTTTGGGGTCCACAGCTCACCCCAAGGGTCCAGAAGTTCTGTGATGGTCCTTGGGGGGTGCGGACTTCAACTCCCAGAATGCACCTGGCGCAAACTCCTTTTTGGCCACTGGACAGTGGTCAGCTGGTCGCTTTCTTCAGGAGTTGGTGCAGGGGACTCTGGTTTAGCAATTTTTCACCTGTAGCAAACAGGGAGTCCCTCCTTGAACCAGTTGAAGCCAGGCAAAGTCCTTCTTGTGGTGAAGCCCAAGTGTGCAGCTGGTGCAGTCCTTCTGAGTGCAGGGTCCAGGTGCAGGCCAGGGGTCCAGCAGGGCAGTCCTTCTTCTTCTTTAGTTCCTTTCTTGTTGAATTCTGGAGGGGATCTGAGGTGTGGGTGCAGGTCTGCCAGTTTTATCCTTGCTCCTGGGTGAAAAGCAGGGGGGCCCTGGTTCTCCAATCAGGGACAGGGTCGTCCCCCTGTGATGACCACTTCCTGGGAAGTGTGGCAAAAATCCATCCCAGAAGGCAACAGTCTCTAAAAATCCAACGTGGATGAATCTGATTTTTGGAGGTTACATCTGGCTGAGCCCACCCACTGGTGTGGCTAAAAATCATAAACACACCCCTCTCCTGCCCTCTCCTAATCTAATCAAGGGGGCACCTAGCTGTCTGGGGTTGCAGGATGTGGGGGTGTTGCTGGGTGCTGCAAATGTCCTTCTCTGCCTTTGAAGACCAGTTTGGCAGCCCTCCCCCTTCCTGCCTCACCATTTGCTGAGGGGAGATTCTCTCCCCCAAGCACATTCCTTTATGTGAAGTCAGGCCACTTCACACCTCATCAAGGTAGCCTGGCAGAAGCTGCTGCAGGCTGGCCAATCAGAGCACAGCAGCAAAAACAATGCAGAGCTGAAATTGGCAACTTTTTAGGTAAAGTCTAAACTTTTTACCTGCACTAGTTATATTAAATCCAACAACTGGAAGTTGTGGGATTTATTACAACAATCAATTTGATACCAAATTCTTGGTATGTAACATTTAAGGAGACTTTAAAATTTAAAATAGAGTCTGCCCATTCTAGCCTATGAAGGCCATTTACTTCAATGAGGGAAAAACGAATTTGGCTGTTTTTACCTCACCAGGGCTTATAAATCTATTTTTATAAAATCCCTGCTTATAGTTACATGGCACCCAGCCCTAGGGGCACCTTCGGCACACCTTAGGGGTGACTTATATGTAAAAATAAGGTAGTTTAAGACTTTGGAAGTACCTTTAATTCCAAAGTCGAATTTGCATATAACTTTAATTTAAAAGCAGCCAGCAAGGCAGGCTTGCTTTTAAAATGACACTGGGCACTTCAGCAATGCACCTAGGTGTGCACCACCTATGCTGTGGTCCCTAAACCTACATGCCCTACCATATACTAGGGACTTATAGGTAGGTTAACTTAGCCAATTATAATTAGCCTAATTTGCATATCCATTTTACACAGAGCACAGGCCCTGGGACTGGTTAGCAGTACCCAGGGCACCATCAGAGTCAGGAAAACACCAGCATAAAGTGGAAAATGGGGGCAAAAAGTTATGGGGCCTCTGCAATCAGCCCTAGTTTCTCACACAACCCCCCCCAGCCCACACGCCCAGGAGACTCAGCCCAACCCTGGGAGAGTCTTCCTGGCTTCTTAGGCGAGGAAGACAGTGAAGAAAACTGGCTGTCCCTTTGCAGGGCCTACTCTGCCTTATATCCTCCTGTCAGGGTCACTCCCTCTGGGTAGTGAAGCCATCCCAACAGTAAAAGGACCCAACTCAAACTGAAACTTCCCTCTAGGGGGGTCTTCCTCCTCTCTCTCTGCCAACTTGGGTAGTGAGGGGCCCACCTCCCCTACTCCTAACTTTGCTAGGGCAACACCTATCTTACCCAAAGAGGTCACCCAACACTTGAGCAACCCCACCATGACCAATAGGGTCAGGGGGCCTACTTTGCTATTGGCCCTGGGGTCTGCCTCCCAGGCCAAGTACAGTGCTGCCAGGAAGGCTAGCACCCAGCAGAGGCTACTGACAGCTGTCAGTACCCAGAACCACACCCTAAGCTCTCCACTGACAGGTGGCTGAGCTGCTTTAGGGGCATCTTTGGGGTCCTGGCACCCCTCTAGCTGTCTAGAGTGGGGGGCTACCACCTCCTGTGGCAGACACCCTCCTTCCACTCTCCCTTCTGTCAGTGCAGGGGCAACACCTTGCATCTGGACAGCTGCCTGACTACTCAGGACTTCCTTGGGGTCAGGTGAGGCCTCACCAGTGCCAACTCTGGGCTCCCCCCCTACTGGGGCAGAAGGCCCTTGGCTCCCTGGAACTCTCTTTAAGAGTGGCCTACCCTTCCTTTTCTTCTTTCCTTTTCTTGGGGACCCCTGTCTCCTAACTGTAGGGACTGACTCCCCAGGACTTTGGGTTGGGGGGGCGCCCTGGGCGACCACCCCATCTGTGACCAGACTCACCTCTGGGAGGTCATTGCCCAGGATACAATCTAGGGGAAGGTCAGCACTGACTACCACTCTAATCCAGTCAAGGATACCCTCCCTCTCTAGGGGCACTATGGCTACAGGTTTGGAGGTGACCTCCCCTGTGGCTATCCTGACTTTCTTTGTCTTTCCTGGGACATACATGTCTGGCGTCACTAACCGGTCACTCACTATAGTGTGACTGGCACAGGTGTCCCTCAGGCCAGTGGTAGGGATCCCATTCACTTGAATGTGGTGGAAGTGCCTACTCCCACCCTCAGGGATCACCAGCTTACCATCTGGTCCTGTCTCCCAGCACCATGCTAGGAGGACTTCATCATCTGAGGAATCCTCCTCTATGGCTACACTGGACAGCCCAGTGATAACCACCTTCCTTGGACAGGCTGCATCTCCTCTGAAGTGACCTGTCTGCTGACAGTCAAAGCAAGCCCTACTGTCCAAGAGTTTTTTTAACCCTGGGTCTCCCTGTCTCTGCTTGTCAGAGAGGGAGTGGGATTTACTCTCCTCCTTCTTAGGGTTCTGGGGTACAGAGGGAGTCTCTGTGGTGGGCTTACCACCTCCCTCCTTAGGTTTTTGGGGACCTGTCCCCCCCTTCTTGGAGTCTCCCCCCTGGGACTTGACAACCACCCTGGTTCTCAACCACTCATCAGCTGCCTCCCCTAGCTCTCTAGGGTTGGTCAGCTTAGAGTCCACTAGATGCTGGCGTAACCTTTCTTGGATACAATTGGTCAAGATGTGCTCTCTCATGATCAGATTGTATAACCCCTCATAAGTATTTACTTTGTTGCCAATAATCCAGCCCTCTAGTGCCTTTAGTGAGGTGTCTACAAAGTCAACCCAAGACTGGGTACTGACCTTCTGGGTGTCCCTGAACTTCATTCTATATTGCTCTGGGGTCAGACCAAACTTCTTGGCTAAGCACCTCTTCATACTAGGGTATGAATCTGCCTCCTCCCCCCTTAAGGTCAGAAGCCTATCCCTCCCTGAGATGGGGACCAACTCCCACAAAAGGGAACCCCAGTATTGAGGCCTAACCCTTCTCATTTGGAGTGCCCTCTCAAAGGCCCCCAGCCACTTATCTATGTCATCCCCCTCTACATAAGCAGGAACTACCCCCTTGGGTAATCTGGGGCAAACTCCCCCACCCATGGACACCTCAGCTTCTTTATCGCTGCTTCCATCTCTTTTCTCTTTGTATGCCCACTTTTTCTTTTCTAGGGCCAGCTTCTCTGCTTCCAAAGCTATGTATGCTAGCTGGGCCTCCAGCTCTCTTTCTCTGATGGATGGGTTCTCTCCTCCTGAAAGGACCCCTTTCCCACCACTAGCTTTGGATCTGCCCCTAGTGACTGTATTTACTGAGGACCGTTCTTCCTCATCCTCACTTGGGCTCAGATGCCTTCCCTCCCCTGAGTGGTTAGAGCTTGCATCCTCCCTTCTTTCTCCCTCCTCTGGAGCTTCTTCTGACTCTACCTCTTGGGCCTCAGCCCATGCTGTCAGGGATGTGATCAGGATTTGCTTCCTGAGATCAGTGGTTGCAGGCAACCCTCTTTCAATACACAACCCCCTAAGCTGGACTACTGTCAGTGTGGGTAGGCTAGCCAGATCAAGCTCCATGGTTCCCTGGTTTTGTGTCAACAAAAACTTTTTGCAAAAATTGGAAACAAGAATTTAGAAAAATTATAAAAATTCAATAATTGAAATTAATCCAAATTAAAAATTAAAAACAATTTTTGCACTAGGACAATTTAAAGGATTTTTAATTTGTTTTACCTAAAACTGTAACGTGATATTGAACACAAGTACAGGATCCCGTCGCTGCTTCCAATTATGTTGGAAAATGGGTTATTGGTAGGGCAGGTAGGTACCTACACCTAGCAACAAGCCACTGACCTCCACATAGGTACAGTTAGGTCTCAGTAAATTAATCCCAGCTCTACCCTTGGTAGCTTGGCATCGAGCGTCAAGGCTTAACTTAGGAGA
The DNA here is from genome assembly GCF_031143425.1 of Pleurodeles waltl. Classification (NCBI taxonomy): domain Eukaryota; kingdom Metazoa; phylum Chordata; class Amphibia; order Caudata; family Salamandridae; genus Pleurodeles; species Pleurodeles waltl. The sequence goes on from NC_090440.1 coordinate 1,103,630,405, forward strand.
CAAAGTGTAAAGCATTCAAATATCACAAAACAGTAATTAAATAAAACACAGGAAACAGTTTAAAAATCCAAAACCAATTTATAAAAATAGCTTATATTTTTATCTTTAAAATGACACAAAAACGATTAAAATCGGTTCAGGGGAACCGGAGATATGAATTTTTAAAGTATTATTATTTTCTAGCGCTTAGAAACAAAAAGCGCCAATCGGGTCATCTGGTTGCACCAGGACCGGGGCAAAGTCAAACTTTCAGGCCGACCGCGATGGAGCCCTGCTTGGCTACAGGTCGCGGGAGGCCTCGGTTAAAAAGTTACCTTCTGACTTAGTCTTTATTTTGAAGTTTTTCTTCACCGGGACGAACCTGCCAGTTGAATCCGACCTCCTGGAGCCCTTGTCCGGATACGCGATGTGGGTTTCCTCGGTGGAGACTTTTACCTTCGGACTTAGTCGTTTTTTCGAGATGAAAATCCTCGACCGGGGTAAACCTGGATCTTGGTCCGACGTCCATGGAGCCCTTCTCGGATACGATGGCTGCGAGGTCCCGGTCAACTTTTTATGTTCGGACTTAGTCTCTTTTTTGGATGTTTTTCTTTACCGGGACGAACCACGAAGTCAGGCCGGGTCGCGGTTGAGGCAAGCCGGCTAGAATTTCCGTGGCGGGTTGGTCCCTCTCTGGAGCTTTTTTCCAAAAATTCTCAAATCTTTTCCAAACTTCTGGGGCTTCACCCAGATGTTCTTTTAAGGTTCTTTTGGGGTCCACAGCTCACCCCAAGGGTCCAGAAGTTCTGTGATGGTCCTTGGGGGGTGCGGACTTCAACTCCCAGAATGCACCTGGCGCAAACTCCTTTTTGGCCACTGGACAGTGGTCAGCTGGTCGCTTTCTTCAGGAGTTGGTGCAGGGGACTCTGGTTTAGCAATTTTTCACCTGTAGCAAACAGGGAGTCCCTCCTTGAACCAGTTGAAGCCAGGCAAAGTCCTTCTTGTGGTGAAGCCCAAGTGTGCAGCTGGTGCAGTCCTTCTGAGTGCAGGGTCCAGGTGCAGGCCAGGGGTCCAGCAGGGCAGTCCTTCTTCTTCTTTAGTTCCTTTCTTGTTGAATTCTGGAGGGGATCTGAGGTGTGGGTGCAGGTCTGCCAGTTTTATCCTTGCTCCTGGGTGAAAAGCAGGGGGGCCCTGGTTCTCCAATCAGGGACAGGGTCGTCCCCCTGTGATGACCACTTCCTGGGAAGTGTGGCAAAAATCCATCCCAGAAGGCAACAGTCTCTAAAAATCCAACGTGGATGAATCTGATTTTTGGAGGTTACATCTGGCTGAGCCCACCCACTGGTGTGGCTAAAAATCATAAACACACCCCTCTCCTGCCCTCTCCTAATCTAATCAAGGGGGCACCTAGCTGTCTGGGGTTGCAGGATGTGGGGGTGTTGCTGGGTGCTGCAAATGTCCTTCTCTGCCTTTGAAGACCAGTTTGGCAGCCCTCCCCCTTCCTGCCTCACCATTTGCTGAGGGGAGATTCTCTCCCCCAAGCACATTCCTTTATGTGAAGTCAGGCCACTTCACACCTCATCAAGGTAGCCTGGCAGAAGCTGCTGCAGGCTGGCCAATCAGAGCACAGCAGCAAAAACAATGCAGAGCTGAAATTGGCAACTTTTTAGGTAAAGTCTAAACTTTTTACCTGCACTAGTTATATTAAATCCAACAACTGGAAGTTGTGGGATTTATTACAACAATCAATTTGATACCAAATTCTTGGTATGTAACATTTAAGGAGACTTTAAAATTTAAAATAGAGTCTGCCCATTCTAGCCTATGAAGGCCATTTACTTCAATGAGGGAAAAACGAATTTGGCTGTTTTTACCTCACCAGGGCTTATAAATCTATTTTTATAAAATCCCTGCTTATAGTTACATGGCACCCAGCCCTAGGGGCACCTTCGGCACACCTTAGGGGTGACTTATATGTAAAAATAAGGTAGTTTAAGACTTTGGAAGTACCTTTAATTCCAAAGTCGAATTTGCATATAACTTTAATTTAAAAGCAGCCAGCAAGGCAGGCTTGCTTTTAAAATGACACTGGGCACTTCAGCAATGCACCTAGGTGTGCACCACCTATGCTGTGGTCCCTAAACCTACATGCCCTACCATATACTAGGGACTTATAGGTAGGTTAACTTAGCCAATTATAATTAGCCTAATTTGCATATCCATTTTACACAGAGCACAGGCCCTGGGACTGGTTAGCAGTACCCAGGGCACCATCAGAGTCAGGAAAACACCAGCATAAAGTGGAAAATGGGGGCAAAAAGTTATGGGGCCTCTGCAATCAGCCCTAGTTTCTCACACAACCCCCCCCAGCCCACACGCCCAGGAGACTCAGCCCAACCCTGGGAGAGTCTTCCTGGCTTGTTAGGCGAGGAAGACAGTGAAGAAAACTGGCTGTCCCTTTGCAGGGCCTACTCTGCCTTATATCCTCCTGTCAGGGTCACTCCCTCTGGGTAGTGAAGCCATCCCAACAGTAAAAGGACCCAACTCAAACTGAAACTTCCCTCTAGGGGGGTCTTCCTCCTCTCTCTCTGCCAACTTGGGTAGTGAGGGGCCCACCTCCCCTACTCCTAACTTTGCTAGGGCAACACCTATCTTACCCAAAGAGGTCACCCAACACTTGAGCAACCCCACCATGACCAATAGGGTCAGGGGGCCTACTTTGCTATTGGCCCTGGGGTCTGCCTCCCAGGCCAAGTACAGTGCTGCCAGGAAGGCTAGCACCCAGCAGAGGCTACTGACAGCTGTCAGTACCCAGAACCACACCCTAAGCTCTCCACTGACAGGTGGCTGAGCTGCTTTAGGGGCATCTTTGGGGTCCTGGCACCCCTCTTGCTGTCTAGAGTGGGGGGCTACCACCTCCTGTGGCAGACACCCTCCTTCCACTCTCCCTTCTGTCAGTGCAGGGGCAACACCTTGCATCTGGACAGCTGCCTGACTACTCAGGACTTCCTTGGGGTCAGGTGAGGCCTCACCAGTGCCAACTCTGGGCTCCCCCCCTACTGGGGCAGAAGGCCCTTGGCTCCCTGGAACTCTCTTTAAGAGTGGCCTACCCTTCCTTTTCTTCTTTCCTTTTCTTGGGGACCCCTGTCTCCTAACTGTAGGGACTGACTCCCCAGGACTTTGGGTTGGGGGGGCGCCCTGGGCGACCACCCCATCTGTGACCAGACTCACCTCTGGGAGGTCATTGCCCAGGATACAATCTAGGGGAAGGTCAGCACTGACTACCACTCTAATCCAGTCAAGGATACCCTCCCTCTCTAGGGGCACTATGGCTACAGGTTTGGAGGTGACCTCCCCTGTGGCTATCCTGACTTTCTTTGTCTTTCCTGGGACATACATGTCTGGCGTCACTAACCGGTCACTCACTATAGTGTGACTGGCACAGGTGTCCCTCAGGCCAGTGGTAGGGATCCCATTCACTTGAATGTGGTGGAAGTGCCTACTCCCACCCTCAGGGATCACCAGCTTACCATCTGGTCCTGTCTCCCAGCACCATGCTAGGAGGACTTCATCATCTGAGGAATCCTCCTCTATGGCTACACTGGACAGCCCAGTGATAACCACCTTCCTTGGACAGGCTGCATCTCCTCTGAAGTGACCTGTCTGCTGACAGTCAAAGCAAGCCCTACTGTCCAAGAGTTTTTTTTAACCCTGGGTCTCCCTGTCTCTGCTTGTCAGAGAGGGAGTGGGATTTACTCTCCTCCTTCTTAGGGTTCTGGGGTACAGAGGGAGTCTCTGTGGTGGGCTTACCACCTCCCTCCTTAGGTTTTTGGGGACCTGTCCCCCCCTTCTTGGAGTCTCCCCCCTGGGACTTGACAACCACCCTGGTTCTCAACCACTCATCAGCTGCCTCCCCTAGCTCTCTAGGGTTGGTCAGCTTAGAGTCCACTAGATGCTGGCGTAACCTTTCTTGGATACAATTGGTCAAGATGTGCTCTCTCATGATCAGATTGTATAACCCCTCATAAGTATTTACTTTGTTGCCAATAATCCAGCCCTCTAGTGCCTTTAGTGAGGTGTCTACAAAGTCAACCCAAGACTGGGTACTGACCTTCTGGGTGTCCCTGAACTTCATTCTATATTGCTCTGGGGTCAGACCAAACTTCTTGGCTAAGCACCTCTTCATACTAGGGTATGAATCTGCCTCCTCCCCCCTTAAGGTCAGAAGCCTATCCCTCCCTGAGATGGGGACCAACTCCCACAAAAGGGAACCCCAGTATTGAGGCCTAACCCTTCTCATTTGGAGTGCCCTCTCAAAGGCCCCCAGCCACTTATCTATGTCATCCCCCTCTACATAAGCAGGAACTACCCCCTTGGGTAATCTGGGGCAAACTCCCCCACCCATGGACACCTCAGCTTCTTTATCGCTGCTTCCATCTCTTTTCTCTTTGTATGCCCACTTTTTCTTTTCTAGGGCCAGCTTCTCTGCTTCCAAAGCTATGTATGCTAGCTGGGCCTCCAGCTCTCTTTCTCTGATGGATGGGTTCTCTCCTCCTGAAAGGACCCCTTTCCCACCACTAGCTTTGGATCTGCCCCTAGTGACTGTATTTACTGAGGACCGTTCTTCCTCATCCTCACTTGGGCTCAGATGCCTTCCCTCCCCTGAGTGGTTAGAGCTTGCATCCTCCCTTCTTTCTCCCTCCTCTGGAGCTTCTTCTGACTCTACCTCTTGGGCCTCAGCCCATGCTGTCAGGGATGTGATCAGGATTTGCTTCCTGAGATCAGTGGTTGCAGGCAACCCTCTTTCAATACACAACCCCCTAAGCTGGACTACTGTCAGTGTGGGTAGGCTAGCCAGATCAAGCTCCATGGTTCCCTGGTTTTGTGTCAACAAAAACTTTTTGCAAAAATTGGAAACAAGAATTTAGAAAAATTATAAAAATTCAATAATTGAAATTAATCCAAATTAAAAATTAAAAACAATTTTTGCACTAGGACAATTTAAAGGATTTTTAATTTGTTTTACCTAAAACTGTAACGTGATATTGAACACAAGTACAGGATCCCGTCGCTGCTTCCAATTATGTTGGAAAATGGGTTATTGGTAGGGCAGGTAGGTACCTACACCTAGCAACAAGCCACTGACCTCCACATAGGTACAGTTAGGTCTCAGTAAATTAATCCCAGCTCTACCCTTGGTAGCTTGGCATCGAGCGTCAAGGCTTAACTTAGGAGACAAAGTGTAAAGCATTCAAATATCACAAAACAGTAATTAAATAAAACACAGGAAACAGTTTAAAAATCCAAAACCAATTTATAAAAATAGCTTATATTTTTATCTTTAAAATGACACAAAAACGATTAAAATCGGTTCAGGGGAACCGGAGATATGAATTTTTAAAGTATTATTATTTTCTAGCGCTTAGAAACAAAAAGCGCCAATCGGGTCATCTGGTTGCACCAGGACCGGGGCAAAGTCAAACTTTCAGGCCGACCGCGATGGAGCCCTGCTTGGCTACAGGTCGCGGGAGGCCTCGGTTAAAAAGTTACCTTCTGACTTAGTCTTTATTTTGAAGTTTTTCTTCACCGGGACGAACCTGCCAGTTGAATCCGACCTCCTGGAGCCCTTGTCCGGATACGCGATGTGGGTTTCCTCGGTGGAGACTTTTACCTTCGGACTTAGTCGTTTTTTCGAGATGAAAATCCTCGACCGGGGTAAACCTGGATCTTGGTCCGACGTCCATGGAGCCCTTCTCGGATACGATGGCTGGGAGGTCCCGGTCAACTTTTTACGTTCGGACTTAGTCTCTTTTTTGGATGTTTTTCTTTACCGGGACGAACCACGAAGTCAGGCCGGGTCGCGGTTGAGGCAAGCCGGCTAGAATTTCCGCGGAGGGTCGTCCCTCTCTGGAGCTTTTTTTCAAAAATTCTCAAATCTTTTCCAAACTTCTGGGGCTTCACCCAGATGTTCTTTTAAGGTTCTTTTGGGGTCCACAGCTCACCCCAAGGGTCCAGAAGTTCTGTGATGGTCCTTGGGGGGTGCGGACTTCAACTCCCAGAATGCACCTGGCGCAAACTCCTTTTTGGCCACTGGACAGTGGTCAGCTGGTCGCTTTCTTCAGGAGTTGGTGCAGGGGACTCTGGTTTAGCAATTTTTCACCTGTAGCAAACAGGGAGTCCCTCCTTGAACCAGTTGAAGCCAGGCAAAGTCCTTCTTGTGGTGAAGCCCAAGTGTGCAGCTGGTGCAGTCCTTTGAGTGCAGGGTCCAGGTGCAGGCCAGGGGTCCAGCAGGGCAGTCCTTCTTCTTCTTTAGTTCCTTTCTTGTTGAATTCTGGAGGGGATCTGAGGTGTGGGTGCAGGTCTGCCAGTTTTATCCTTGCTCCTGGGTGAAAAGCAGGGGGGCCCTGGTTCTCCAATCAGGGACAGGGTCGTCCCCCTGTGATGACCACTTCCTGGGAAGTGTGGCAAAAATCCATCCCCAAAGGCAACAGTCTCTAAAAATCCAACATGGATGAATCTGATTTTTGGAGGTTACATCTGGCTGAGCCCACCCACTGGTGTGGCTAAAAATCATAAACACACCCCTCTCCTGCCCTCTCCTAATCTAATCAAGGGGGCACCTAGCTGTCTGGGGTTGCAGGATGTGGGGGTGTTGCTGGGTGCTGCAAATGTCCTTCTCTGCCTTTGAAGACCAGTTTGGCAGCCCCTCCCCCTTCCTGCCTCACCATCTGCTGAGGGGAGATTCTCTCCCCCAAGCACATTCCTTTGTGTGAAGTCAGGCCACTTCACACCTCATCAAGGTAGCCTGGCAGAAGCTGCTGCAGGCTGGCCAATCAGAGCACAGCAGCAAAAACAATGCAGAGCTGAAATTGGCAACTTTTTAGGTAAAGTCTAAACTTTTTACCTGCACTAGTTATATTAAATCCAACAACTGGAAGTTGTGGGATTTATTACAACAATCAATTTGATACCAAATTCTTGGTATGTAACATTTAAGGAGACTTTAAAATTTAAAATAGAGTCTGCCCATTCTAGCCTATGAAGGCCATTTACTTCAATGAGGGAAAAACGAATTTGGCTGTTTTTACCTCACCAGGGCTTATAAATCTATTTTTATAAAATCCCTGCTTATAGTTACATGGCACCCAGCCCTAGGGGCACATAGGGCACACCTTAGGGGTGACTTATATGTAAAAATAAGGTAGTTTAAGACTTTGGAAGTACCTTTAATTCCAAAGTCGAATTTGCATATAACTTTAATTTAAAAGCAGCCAGCAAGGCAGGCTTGCTTTTAAAATGACACTGGGCACCTCAGCAATGCACCTAGGTGTGCACCACCTATACTGTGGTCCCTAAACCTACATGCCCTACCATATACTAGGGACTTATAGGTAGGTTAACTTAGCCAATTATAATTAGCCTAATTTGCATATCCATTTTACACAGAGCACAGGCCCTGGGACTGGTTAGCAGTACCCAGGGCACCATCAGAGTCAGGAAAACACCAGCATAAAGTGGAAAATGGGGGCAAAAAGTTATGGGGCCTCTGCAATCAGCCCTAGTTTCTCACAAGAAGATACCGCAGCAGTAGGGAAATGTCATGTTTCAGCCTCAGATGAGAGGTAGAGGTCATGGAGGTAATGTGAATCATGGTCCGGATTTGAATACAGTAGTAGTTCAGAATGATGTGCAGGAAATGAAGAAGCTGTTGCCGTGTCACATTTGCTGAGCCGTGGGACACTGGAAGCAGTGTCCAATGATGGTGCAGGAAGGTGTTGTTCAGCAAGGTAACAACAATACATTTCAAAATATGAGAGGACCCAAACCAAAGGGTCCCAGTCCAAATTTTCAAAATAATGTGAATCAGATGCAAAATTCCCAGCCCATGCAGCAGGTGCAATTGCCCGTGCATAAGTGTCACAATTGCAGCTGATGCAGTAGCAGATTACCATTGTACCTAGACATCAAATGCAGATTCCTCAAGCCCCGATGGAGCAGCAACAGATGATGCTCTCTCAACAGGTCACACGTCAGAGACAAGACAGAAATAGTAACGCAGTGCACCAATTCCCGTTACACAGTGAGAATGAAATAAATGGTGAATGGGTGGGTGACAGTTCAGATGAGGAGCCATGTGTGCTTGCAACTTCTTCAGAAGTAGATCAAAGTAGACCCCATGTGAGGGTTACCGAGTCCCATTTTTGGTGGACACAGGAGCTACACGATCTACAGTGAAAAGTGCAGAGGTCCAGAATCTGCCCCTTTCTGGAAGAACAGTTCAAGTCGTGGGGTAGAGAATTGCTATTTGACAAAACCGATTACAGATCCAGTGCATGTTGAGATTGGCAATTTTCAGGGACTGCATAAGTTTGTAATCTGTGATTCGAGTCCGGTATCCCTACTGGGAAGAGACTTGTTGTGTAAAACAATGTGTTTGATAACTTTCTCAAATGATGGAATTGAGATCCAGACAAATAGTTATGATGAGGAAGACCCCGCTCCGGAGTGCAAAATCACGAACAAGAAGTACCCCTTGATTGAGTTTTTCCTGACATTCACAGTGAGAGAGCTACATTCTGATTTGCAGGGAACAGTACAAGAGAACGTGTGGGATTTGACAGGAAAAGAAGTGGGTTTGATTAAGGGAGTGGAGCCGAATAAGGATACCTTGAAGCCAAATGCAGTTTTTCCGCAACTTCCACAGTTCAACATGCCACAAGATGTCTGATGAAAGTGGCTCAGATAATTGCAGATTTTGTGAAACAGGGAGTTCTGAAAGAGGTGTTGAGCAGTCCATGGAATTCACCAATAATGGGTTTGAAGAAGCCATGTGGGAAGGTTCTGATTGTTCAGGATTTGAGAAAAATAAATGAGACTGTGGTCAAGTGTTGTCCCGTAGTGCCCAACCCAGCTGAGATAATGTTCCAGATTCCATGTGACGCAGAGTGGTTCACAGTTGTTGATTTGTTACAAGCATTCTTTTCTGTACCCCTTCATGAGGATAGTCAATTTCTCTTTAGTTTCAAATTCCTGGATCAAGTCTACTGCTGGTGTAGACTTCCTCAAGGGTACACAGAGTCACCTTCCTTGTTTAACCAAATCTTGAAAAAGAATTTGGAATCATTAGAGTTGCCTCTCCAATTGACTCTGATACAGTAGATGGATGACTTATTGATTGCGTCCAAGACAAGGGAGGAGTGTAAGTATGACTCAAACGCCCTGTTGAATCACTTGGAAAAATATGGACATAAAGTGCCTCCACTGAAATTGCAGCACTGTCAGAAGGTAGTGAAATATTTGGGTCACCAAACTGAGAAAGTGTCAAGGAAAATATCCAGAGAAAGGATTACAATGATACTGCAGATAAGTCCCCTGACTTCACATAGAGATGTCAGGATGTTCCTGGGAATGGTGGGCTATTGTCGCCAATGGATCCTGAATTTTTCAGAGATTTCAAAACCATTGCAGAAGCTGATGCATAAGGATGTCACCGATCCCATAGTGCTAGATCAGGATGAGATGAAGGCATGCACTGAGTTGAGAGAGAGTTTGTACAGATCTCCAACACTGGATGTGCCTGACCACACAAAACCTTTCACATTGTTTTGTCATGAGCGTGATGCATATTCATTGTCTGTCTTGACGCAGGTCCATGGAGGTGCTCATTGCCCAGTAGCATATTTTTCAGCTACCTTGGACCCAGTTGTAGCAGTCTTACCAGGTTGTTTGCGTGCCGTTGCCACAGTTGGTCAGTTTTTACAGTGTGAATGCGTGGTGATGGATATCCCCTGACTGTAATGTTCCCTCACTCGATTGAGATTTCACTAACAAGGACGAAAACCCAATACTTTACTGGTGCTAGGTTAACTAGGTATGAGACCAGTATTTTGGGTGCACCAAATGTGACACTGAAAAGATGTAGAGTGCTGAACCGGGCAACTTTACTCCCAAGTGATACTACTGAAATTGAAAAAGAGGAAGATGTGGAACATGATTGTCTCGAAGTAACTGTTTTGTGCACAAAACCAAGACCTGACATAAGAGATAGTCGATTGGAAGAAAATTACCAAGTTGGTTTTGTTGATGGTTCTTATCTGAGAGACAACACAGGAACATTGAGAGCAGGATATGCTGTGTGCACAAATACAGGTACCTTGGAAGCATCCTGGCTTTGAGGAGTGTATTCTGCTCAGGTAGCGGAATTGGCTGCTCTTACTAGGGTGGGCCATGTTTCTGCTCGATTGAGAGTCACTATCTATACAGATAGTCAATACGGATTCAGAATAGATCACGATTTTGGTCAATTGTGGTTGCAGAGAAGATTTCTGACCTCTACTGGATCACCAGTGAGAAATGGTGAGAGAATAAAAGAGTTGTTATATGCGATTCAACTGCCTGAAGAAATTGCCGTGATGAAATGCAATGCACATCTAAAGTCACAGGATTACGTGTCACTGGGGAGTGGATATGTGGATCAAGTCGAAAGGTTTTGTGCATTGAACTTTATATCGTTCAAAGACAAATGGGAATTGTTACTTGAAGAAGACGCAACATGTACAAGTTTTGCATTAAAGGTAATTGACACTTTAGAAGAGTTAAAATCTTTACAGAGTAATGTTGACAAGGAGGAGAAACGTTCATGAAGCAAAATGAAATGTGTCCAAAGACAATATGAATTGTGGGTTTCTGACGTGGGTAAATTGGTTTTGCCAAATAACCTGTTATCCCAGAAGGCGAGGTACTATCATGGTCAGGCACACATTGGGAAAGATGCCATGGTCGTCTTTTCAAGATTGACTGGTTCAACCCCAAGTTTAGACAAGCAGCTGAAGCAGTTTGCTATTGCTGTATCATTTGTCAGCAATTAAATGCGGGGAAAGGGACTGTGGTTAATTTGAGCCACATTGGACGAACAGGATGTCCATTCAGCAGAATGCAATTGGATTTTATTGAGATGCCTGTGTGTGGAGATTTGAGATATGTGTTGGTGATCGTGTGCATCTTTAGTCATTGGATTGAAACGTACCCTACACAGAGAAATTATAGCCTCACTGTTGCAAAACTGTTGCTTAGGGAACTGATACAGCGCTTCGGAGTTCCGATCACTTTAGAATCAGATAGGGGAACTCACTTCAATAATGAGGTGATTAAACTATTGTGTGCAGCATTGAACATCAAGCAGAAGTTGCATTGTAGTTACCGCCCTGAAGCATCATGACTAGTGGAGCAGATGAATGGCACTTTGAAGTTAAGAATTGCAAAGATGTGTGCAGCTACGAATTTGAAATGGCCTAATGCATTGCCTTTGGTGCTGATGTCAATGAGAAACACACCTGACAGGAAGACAGAAATGTCGCCCCATGAGATTCTCATGGGCAGAGCAATGAGGTTGCCAGCAGTTCCAGCAAATGCACTTGTCAACATTACAGATGATATGGTGTTGGATTACTGTAAGGGTCTGGTTGATGTAGTCTGTTCTTTCTCTCAGCAGGTGGAGGCCACCACACTGCCACCGATCCATGATCCAGGGCACAACCTAAGACTGGGTTGTTGTCCGAAAGCATGTGCGCAAGACGTGTTTGGAGCCTTGTTGGAAAGGACCGTACTAGGTGGTCCTAACAACTATGACAGCTGTGAAGTGTGCTGGGATCCCAAATTGGATTCACGCAAGTCGCACAAAGAAAGTGGCATGTCCACTGGATCATGAAGAAGCGTTGTTGAGAGTACCAACAACTGTGAGACAAATTACAGCACCAGAACAGGAGCAAGGAAGAACTGAAACAGGGAGTTCTGAAAGAGGTGTTGAGCAGTCCATGGAATTCACCAATAATGGGTTTGAAGAAGCCATGTGGGAAGGTTCTGATTGTTCAGGATTTGAGAAAAATAAATGAGACTGTGGTCAAGTGTTGTCCCGTAGTGCCCAACCCAGCTGAGATAATGTTCCAGATTCCATGTGACGCAGAGTGGTTCACAGTTGTTGATTTGTTACAAGCATTCTTTTCTGTACCCCTTCATGAGGATAGTCAATTTCTCTTTAGTTTCAAATTCCTGGATCAAGTCTACTGCTGGTGTAGACTTCCTCAAGGGTACACAGAGTCACCTTCCTTGTTTAACCAAATCTTGAAAAAGAATTTGGAATCATTAGAGTTGCCTCTCCAATTGACTCTGATACAGTAGATGGATGACTTATTGATTGCGTCCAAGACAAGGGAGGAGTGTAAGTATGACTCAAACGCCCTGTTGAATCACTTGGAAAAATATGGACATAAAGTGCCTCCACTGAAATTGCAGCACTGTCAGAAGGTAGTGAAATATTTGGGTCACCAAACTGAGAAAGTGTCAAGGAAAATATCCAGAGAAAGGATTACAATGATACTGCAGATAAGTCCCCTGACTTCACATAGAGATGTCAGGATGTTCCTGGGAATGGTGGGCTATTGTCGCCAATGGATCCTGAATTTTTCAGAGATTTCAAAACCATTGCAGAAGCTGATGCATAAGGATGTCACCGATCCCATAGTGCTAGATCAGGATGAGATGAAGGCATGCACTGAGTTGAGAGAGAGTTTGTACAGATCTCCAACACTGGATGTGCCTGACCACACAAAACCTTTCACATTGTTTTGTCATGAGCGTGATGCATGTTCATTGTCTGTCTTGACGCAGGTCCATGGAGGTGCTCATTGCCCAGTAGCATATTTTTCAGCTACCTTGGACCCAGTTGTAGCAGTCTTACCAGGTTGTTTGCGTGCCGTTGCCACAGTTGGTCAGTTTTTACAGTGTGAATGCGTGGTGATGGATATCCCCTGACTGTAATGTTCCCTCACTCGATTGAGATTTCACTAACAAGGACGAAAACCCAATACTTTACTGGTGCTAGGTTAACTAGGTATGAGACCAGTATTTTGGGTGCACCAAATGTGACACTGAAAAGATGTAGAGTGCTGAACCGGGCAACTTTACTCCCAAGTGATACTACTGAAATTGAAAAAGAGGAAGATGTGGAACATGATTGTCTCGAAGTAACTGTTTTGTGCACAAAACCAAGACCTGACATAAGAGATAGTCGATTGGAAGAAAATTACCAAGTTGGTTTTGTTGATGGTTCTTATCTGAGAGACAACACAGGAACATTGAGAGCAGGATATGCTGTGTGCACAAATACAGGTACCTTGGAAGCATCCTGGCTTTGAGGAGTGTATTCTGCTCAGGTAGCGGAATTGGCTGCTCTTACTAGGGTGGGCCATGTTTCTGCTCGATTGAGAGTCACTATCTATACAGATAGTCAATACGGATTCAGAATAGATCACGATTTTGGTCAATTGTGGTTGCAGAGAAGATTTCTGACCTCTACTGGATCACCAGTGAGAAATGGTGAGAGAATAAAAGAGTTGTTATATGCGATTCAACTGCCTGAAGAAATTGCCGTGATGAAATGCAATGCACATCTAAAGTCACAGGATTACGTGTCACTGGGGAGTGGATATGTGGATCAAGTCGAAAGGTTTTGTGCATTGAACTTTATATCGTTCAAAGACAAATGGGAATTGTTACTTGAAGAAGACGCAACATGTACAAGTTTTGCATTAAAGGTAATTGACACTTTAGAAGAGTTAAAATCTTTACAGAGTAATGTTGACAAGGAGGAGAAACGTTCATGAAGCAAAATGAAATGTGTCCAAAGACAATATGAATTGTGGGTTTCTGACGTGGGTAAATTGGTTTTGCCAAATAACCTGTTATCCCAGAAGGCGAGGTACTATCATGGTCAGGCACACATTGGGAAAGATGCCATGGTCGTCTTTTCAAGATTGACTGGTTCAACCCCAAGTTTAGACAAGCAGCTGAAGCAGTTTGCTATTGCTGTATCATTTGTCAGCAATTAAATGCGGGGAAAGGGACTGTGGTTAATTTGAGCCACATTGGACGAACAGGATGTCCATTCAGCAGAATGCAATTGGATTTTATTGAGATGCCTGTGTGTGGAGATTTGAGATATGTGTTGGTGATCGTGTGCATCTTTAGTCATTGGATTGAAACGTACCCTACACAGAGAAATTATAGCCTCACTGTTGCAAAACTGTTGCTTAGGGAACTGATACAGCGCTTCGGAGTTCCGATCACTTTAGAATCAGATAGGGGAACTCACTTCAATAATGAGGTGATTAAACTATTGTGTGCAGCATTGAACATCAAGCAGAAGTTGCATTGTAGTTACCGCCCTGAAGCATCATGACTAGTGGAGCAGATGAATGGCACTTTGAAGTTAAGAATTGCAAAGATGTGTGCAGCTACGAATTTGAAATGGCCTAATGCATTGCCTTTGGTGCTGATGTCAATGAGAAACACACCTGACAGGAAGACAGAAATGTCGCCCCATGAGATTCTCATGGGCAGAGCAATGAGGTTGCCAGCAGTTCCAGCAAATGCACTTGTCAACATTACAGATGATATGGTGTTGGATTACTGTAAGGGTCTGGTTGATGTAGTCTGTTCTTTCTCTCAGCAGGTGGAGGCCACCACACTGCCACCGATCCATGATCCAGGGCACAACCTAAGACTGGGTTGTTGTCCGAAAGCATGTGCGCAAGACGTGTTTGGAGCCTTGTTGGAAAGGACCGTACTAGGTGGTCCTAACAACTATGACAGCTGTGAAGTGTGCTGGGATCCCAAATTGGATTCACGCAAGTCGCACAAAGAAAGTGGCATGTCCACTGGATCATGAAGAAGCGTTGTTGAGAGTACCAACAACTGTGAGACAAATTACAGCACCAGAACAGGAGCAAGGAAGAACTGAAGCTGAACCTGAGCTCATTGAAGACGGTTCCATCACTCCTGTGAGAGACGAGGGTGGAGACCTCCAGGAGGGTGCTGGAGAACCTAACTCAACTGAACCAGCAGGAGGGCCTAATGTAGAGGGGGTTCTTCCAGAAGTAGACGATTCTGAGAGGCAAACAGAGCAATTGCCAGACCCAGAAGAGGAAGGAGTTGAGCTGGATCAAAGTCAAGGTGGTCCAACTCCTCCTGAACCGGTTGCAAGTCTATCAAGAAAAAACACCAGAGAAAGAAAAGGATTCGAGTTCAATCCTGAAGAGAACACTGACAGAAGGTTCATTGAAAGGAGGTAAGTGGCCAAAATCGCAAGTGGAGAAAAAGAAAGAGGTGATTGGCGAACCAATGGTAGAGGAAGAAGTAGATACTACGAGAAAAGAAGAGTTAAGTGAAGGAGAGCTGAATGGTGACCAAAAGTTGAAAAGAAAGAGAATAGCAAGTAAAAGATATGCAGGTCCTGAATGGGCCTATGCAACTACAAACGAATGGCCCTCATTACAACATTGGCGGTAAATCCTGCTTTACTCCGTGCAGCAGACCGCCAATACGCCGCTGCGGCTGCAGAATTCCGCTACAGCTATTACGACCCACAGGCCAGAATCTGCCAAAATCCAGGCACCCACACAAGTCCGCCACAGAAAAGGTCAGTGATAAACTGGCGATAACAAAACCTCCACCATCATTCCAACAGGAATACGCCCACACTATCACGAATCCATGTGGCGGTCTTTCAACCGCGGTATTCCATTGGTGGTACACATCGCCGCGCTCAAAATACACAGATATATACAAAACACAACCACATTGGACAATTCCAAATACACATACACACACCACTCCCACACACCCAATCCAATATAAAACACACCCACATCACCCACAATGCCTTACTACCAAAAATTCCGAAAGAAGCAGAGAGAGAGACACCACCATCAACAATCCTATCATACACAGGCACACAACACCATCACTCACACAACATCCACGCACCTCAGACAACGCACACAAACACATCCCCTTACACATCACAACACACACACCACCTCACACATCACCCACACCACACCATGGCCCCGCAAACACACCCCAGGAGCTCAAGGTCGTGGCAGAGGAAATCATCCGGGTAGAGCCACAGCTATTCGGATCACAGGTGCAACACACCTCCATAGCTAGGAAGATGGAGCTATGGCGCAGAATCGTAGACAGGGTTAGCGCAGTGGGACAGCATCCAAGAACACGGGATGACATCAGGAAGAAGTGGAACGACCTACGGGGGAAGGTGCGTTCTGTGGTCTCAAGACACCAGATTGCAGTTCAGAGGACTGGCAGTGGACCCCCACCTCCTCACCCACAACTAACAACATGGGAGGAGCAGGTCTTGGCTATACTGATCCTGAGGGCCTCGCAGGAGTAGCAGGAGGAATGGACTCTGGTAAGTCAAATCTCAACTATTACATCAACCACCCTACCTGCATGCTATCACATACCCCACCCTCACCCTCACCCCCATCACTCCAACACCTCACATATGCCCCACTATCACAATCCACACATCCCAATACCAAGCCCTGCATGCAACAACAAAGCATGGACACCCATCACCAAAGCATGTCCACTACAGATACCCACACAGACCCCCAAACCAATTATCACACAAGGTCCTACACAAGAATGCAAGCACTGGAATACAGGGTCACCCACCCATTGCACACAATGCCACACACAGATGCAATAATCATGCCTTTACACCCCTGCAGGACCCCTACCCAACATCACCGGACAGGAGGTTCAAGACATGTCCACCCCCCCCCACAGAAGAGGCCCACAGTGATGACAGCAGCTCTGTCCAACTGGATCAAGATGACCAGCCCGGCCCATTAGGGACCTCGGTACACTCGGTTCCCCTGACACTGGCACATGTCACCACAGAGCCTCCCCCCTCAGGAAACACCAACACAGCACCCACCCAGCGGGCCCATCCCTCTGTCCCTGGGACACGTCAAGCAGCAGTGTGTCCAACACTACAGGGAACCCAGGCAAACCCACCACACCAAGATAATCAGGGACCTTGGGGCAATGGCAGTGGAAACACGGTTCAGGGGACAGAGGAACAGGAAAGCAGGGGAACTGGGAGGACTGCTGTGCAACAGGGGGAGAACAGGCCCAGGGAATCCACTCTCCACGAGCCCCTCTCCAACATCATGGCAGCGTACCATCATTCCCATGAGACAATGGCAATGGTACTGGCCAAATTTCAGGAGACCCAGCGGCTGCAGGAGGAACAGCATTTGGGGATCAGGGAGGAACTCAAGTCTATCAACACCACTCTGGTCACCATTGTAGGGGTACTGAGGGACCTTGTGAACACCAGGAGGGACACTGTGGCACAACAAGGGGCCCCTGACACTAGCTTGGATGACGAACAGCCCACCACCTCCACCGGTGCTAGTGGACAGGAGGCACCGCCACAGGACCTCGACACCAGCACCCCACCCCCTGCAGATGGAGAACCACCCTGCAAACGGTCCCTGAAATCCAGGACAAAGACAGAAAACAATGCCAAGACCCACGCCAGGAAATGATACCACCCTGAATATTATCATTCTGTCCCACTTTGTCACCCTGTCCATCCATCAACTGCCCTAGCTCCACTTCCGAGCCCCTTTGGACAATGCACCAGTGAAACAAATAGACTGGACTCTGCCATGGACAATCCTCCACCATCATCCCTGACCATTTTACAACCCCTCCACTATTTGCACTGAAATAAACACCCTTGAGTCACAAAACAAGCTGGAGTCAGTCTGTGCTTTCACAAATGTGTATTTGCAATAACTAAGGAAAATAGCAATGTTGATTGTATTGTCAACATACCTATATCACAGAGCTCTAGTCCATGAGGTAATATAGCAGAGGTCACACAGTGGGACCCACATCTGGGAAATGGAAAGGCAAAGTGACAAGTCAGGGTCCATACACTGGGTGAAAGTGACAGACATATGATAGGTCTAACAATTGTATCAGATGTAGGAGGCAGTGATGTCTTCTTACCTGTGTCTCACTGGAAGTATTGCTGGATAATGTTGTTTCTGTTGTCGACAGCTGCCACAAGACCTCCTTCGGGACCATCCTCCTGCAGAAAAGGCACCTGTCTTCGCAAAGCCAGGTTGTGCAGCATACAGCAAGCCACAATGATCTGGCACACCTTCTTTGGTGAGTAGTAGAGAGAACCACCTTTCATATGGAGGCACCGGAACCTGCCCTTCAGGAGGCCGAAGGTCCTTTCGATCACTCTCCTAGCTCGCCCATGTGCCTCATTGTAGCATTCCTCTGCCCTTGTCCTGGGATTTCTCACTGGGGTCAGTAGCCATGACAGGTTGGGGTACCCAGAGTGACCTGCAAATGTCGAGGGACAACTGTTGCATACACACTAACCCTTGGGGACAACCCCAGACCCAGGCAACTATTCACACGGTATAGGGTCCTTGTATTCACCTATTAGCCGCACACGGAGTTGCCCCATCACATAAGGGATGCTGCTATTCCTCAAAATGTAAGCGTCATGCACTGAGCCTGGAAACTTGGCATTCACATGGGAGATGTACTGGTCGGCCAAACACACCATCTGCACATTCATTGAATGGTAGCTCTTCCGGTTTCTGTACACTGTTCACGCCTGCGGGGGTTACCAATGCCACATGTGTCCCATCAATGGCTCCTATGATGTTGGGGATATGTCCCAGGGCATAGAAGTCATCTTTCACTGTGGGCAAATCTCCCACCTGAGGGAAAACGATGTAGCTACGCATGTGTTTCAGCAGGGCAGACAACACTCTGGACAACACCTTTGAGAACATAGGCTGGGACATCCCTGATGCAATGGCCACTGTTGTTTGAAAAGACCCACTTGCCAGGAAATGGAGTACTGACAGGACCTGCACTAGAGGGGGGATTCCTGTGGGATGGCGGATAGCTGACATCAGGTCTGGCTCCAACTGGGCACACAGTTCATGGATTGTTGCACGATCAAGTCTGTCGGTGACTATTATGTGTCTCTCTTCCATTGTCGACAGGTCCACCAGCGGTCTGTACACCGGAGGATGCCGCCATCTCCTCACCTGCCCCAGCAGACGTGCCCTATGGACGAGAACAGCGAGCAGAGAGTCAGCCAACACTGAGCTATTAAAAAAAATGTTTATTGCACACATTTGTCAATCCGCAATGTGCCTGTCACTGTGTGTATGCAAGTCCTAGGTCGGTGTGACGCATTTAAAATTTATGCCATGTGGCCCCCTGAAATGGCGACTGCCTGACCTGTAAGGTGGGACAAGGGGATATGAGGTAACTGCGCTGGCGTTGTACACCGTCGCGGTAGGCGGTCGAAGACCGCGCCGCAATCCTATATTGGTTAACATTGGACCCTATGGGTCCCATGAGCCAATGACGATGTACATGGGCGGTGACGGTACTCACCGCCGCGGATGTGACTGTCATTTTCTGTCTGTTCACTCACTTGATACATGACCTTCGACAGGAGAGGACCTACACTGCAAGTGCTGCTGTGACCTCAGTCTGGAAGCGACGATGGCTCATGTGTCTGGGGAAAGATCTCCTGCCTTCACTTCGGAGGAGTTGGAGAAGTTAGTGGATGGGGTCCTCCCCCAGTACACGCTACTCTACGGTCCTCCAGACAAACAGGTGAGTACACTGTGAACATGCTGTATGGACAATGCCTGTTTGGAGTGGTGTGGATGGAAGATACGGGGGGGCGGAGGCCTGCATGAGCGGATGGTGAGTGTATGTGCGTCAGGGCAAGAGTGGGAACGTGGGTCAATGACTGTGATGGTCCGGATGGTTAAAGATTATCCTTTTCTCCTGTACTATTCCTCTAGGTCAGCGCCCACCAGAAGAAGGATATTTGGCGTGCCATCGCCAAGGACGTCCAGACCCTGGGGGTCCACCACAGACGGAGCACCCACTGCCGGAAAAGATGGGAGGACATTCGCCGCTGGAGCAAGAAGACGGCAGAGACCCACCTGGGAATGGCCTCCCAACGTAGGAGGGGTGCCCGTCGCACCATAACCCCCCCTGATGTTCCGGATCCTGGCGGTGGCCTATCCGGAGTTGGATGGGCGCTTGAGGGCATCACAGCAGCCACAAGAGGGTGAGTACAGTCACATCCATCTGACTCTGCGCACATTACAAGGTGTCTGGGTGGGGGAGGTGGGCTGTGGGTTCCCCTAGGCCAGGACGAGTTTTGTAGGCAAGGTCCGTTCGTGAGGCAGGCTATGTGGCACCCCAACCCCACCAGTGGTAAGAGCCAATTACACCTAGTCAGGCTCCTGTGACTTCCATGTGTGCAGCAATCGGGCATAGGCCTTGTACCCCATGTCCCTGTGATTAATTAGGGAACTCTAAGTGCATGGCGTAGTGCAGAGGGCTGCTGTGTCTGTAGTGTCTGGCCAACGGTAGCGGTATTGCATGCACCGAACATGTCTTTCTTCTGTCTCCCCCTCCTTTTTGTGGTCTCCATGTTCTTCTGTGCATTAGCATCATCAGGCGGAGGAGCAGTGGCACTGGAGCAGGAGGGAGCTGCATACCACATGGCCCTGGAGGGTGAGAAAACGGAGTCTGAAGCCACCAGTGGGATGGAGGGGGAGGGGAACTCCAAGGCAGGGACAGGAGGTGACATCAGCGGCAGCAACTCTTCCTCTGATGGGAGCTCCCTTGCGGTGGCAGGCCCATCTGTGCCCCCGCATCAAAAGGTACAGCCGCCACCCCCCCTATCAGCACCACCCTCCCAGCAGCCCCTCAGTGTGTGTCCCGTGGCTGCTCACCCAGGAGAGTGGGCATCTCCTTCGCCCCAGGCACCTCAGGCCCTGCCCCAGTCAACCCTGCTGCCCTCAGTGAGGAAGCTATTGACCTCCTGAGATCCCTCAGTGTTGGGCAGTGTACCATTTTGAATGCCATCCAGGGTGTCAAGAGGCATTTGCAACAAACAAATGCATACCTGGAGGGCATTCATTCTGGCCAGGCAGCCCAACAGAGAGCATTTCAGGCGCTGGCCTCAGCACTGATGGCAGCCATTGTCCCTGTGTCCAGCCGCCCCCTCCAACTTCCTCCACTCAGACCCAATCCCCACTTCCTCAGCCTATCCCAAGCACACCATCAGACCAGCATGCACACACCTCTACACACAAAGGTGGCTCTGGCAAACATAAGCACCACACATCCCACAGGCACTCACACAAGCATCATACCCATGCACACATACCAACATCCACTGCCTCCACTGTGTCCCCCTCCTCCACGTCTTCCTCCTCCCTCCCTGTCTCGTCTCCACTCACACCTGCATGCACTACATCTTCAGCCACTACCTCCATCACCAGCACATCCATCACCACACACCTCTCACGTGCACTCACCAACCCCACTACCCTTCACACATCCCCTGTGTCCTCTACCAGTGTGTCTGTGAGCCCTCCTCCCAAAGTACACAAACGCAGCCACACACCCACCCAACAGCCATCCACCTCACAACAGCCTCCAGCCCATGCACCTTCACCCAAAGTCAGCAAACGTACACCTCCTACAACCACTACCTCTTCCTCCACTCTCAAACCCCCTCCATCTACCCATCCCAGTGTGTCTAAAAATATTTTCCTATCTAATGTTGACCTCTTCCCTACACCTCCCCCCTGTTCGTCCCCTAGGGCCCGCCTTTCCAGGTCCCAACGTAGCACCTCAGCCACCACATCACCGGGCACAGTGGTGCCAGCAACTGCGGGCGTTTGGAGTGCACCAAGCAACAGGGCTACCAGTGTTCCATGGAGCGAGGGCAAGGACATTCCGCCACCTCCAAAAGTAAAAAAGTTGCCCACATCCCAGAGGGAGAAGGCCAAAACACCTGCCACCAATGGCTCAGTCAAAATAAAAGTGGATAGTGGCAATACAGCTGCGCCACCATCCAAGGTAGGGAAGGGTCAGAAAATCAAGGGCAGGTCCACATCGACGCCAACCTGCACGGCGAACAAGACCGCCACCAGCACTGCCACCTGCACCACCACACACCGCCACCAGCACCGCAGTCACTGAATCCGCCACCAGCACCGCAGTCAATGAGCCCGACACCAGCACCGCAGTCACTGAGCCCGCCACCAGCACCGCAGTCACTGAGCCCGCCACCAGCACCGATGCCACAGAGACGCCGCCAGCAACGCCGCCACAAAGACCGCCCCCAGCACCGCCGCCACAAAGACCGCTGCCAGCACAGCCGCCACAAAGACCGCCGCCAGCACCGATGCCAAAGAGCTCGCCGCCAGCACCAATGCCACAGAGACCGCCGCCAGCACCAATGCCACAGAGTCCGTCCCAAGCACCGTCGCTACTGACACCGCCGCCAGCACCGATGCCCCTGAGGCAGCTGCAAGCACCGCCGCTACTGACACCGCCGCCTGCACCGCCAGTGGCCCGCGACATCCTGAGCCAGTGGCACCACCGCAGACATGGCTGCCATCCCCAGTGGTCAGTCGTCCGAGGCTGGTGGTCAGTTCCAGGAGCCCGGGCAGCTTGCATGTTGCACCACTGTCAGTGGAGTATCACATCCACTAGCTCAGTCCTTAGCAGGATGAAGGACTCTGGGCACCAACCCCCCTCCAGAACCAGTGGAGTATCACATCCACTACCTCAGTCCTTGGCAGGATGAATCACTCTGGGAACAAAGCCCCCTCCAGAACCAGTGGAGACTATTATCCACTTGAGAGACTGTGGCTTTGCACTCCCCAGGATAGAGCAGTGGGCAAACCACCCACTGGAAAGACTTGAGAGTCTGTGGCTTTGCACTCCCCAGGATAGAGCAGTGGGCAAACCACCCACAGGAGAGACTTGATAGACTGTGGCTTTGCACTCCCCAGGATAATGCAGTGGGCAAACCACCCACTGGAAAGACTTTAGAGACTGTGGCTTTGCACTTCCCAGGATAGAGCAGTGGGCAAACCACCTACTGGAGAGACCTGAGAGCTTGTGGACCACCCACTGGAGAGACTTGAGAGACTGTGCCTTCCCCCTGATGTGCCTGTTTCATTTCGATCTGATGCCCCTGCAGTGTTCTCCCCGTTTGGAGTCTGGTATCGACTGTGGGCTTCGCCCATGCATTTTGGGCCCAGTGGTCCACGGACTATGAATGGTGCACTATCCGGACTTGTGTAGTTGGTGTACATAATTGTTTATACTGTATTTCAAGTTTTGACTAATGGATTTTTATTTATTACAATCGATCAACTCATTTCCTTTTGTCCTTGCGTTCTTCGGGGTGGGTGGGGAGGTGTAAATGTAATGTTGCAGCATGTATTTGTGTGTATGTTGTTGTGGGTGAGGGTGCGGATGGGGGTTTTGCGTGTTGCGTGTGTATGTCACTCTCTTTTTCCTCCCCACTCCCCTGTGTGGTAGGTGCAGTACTCACCGTGGTCATCGCCGCCGTCTTTCGTGCTCCTGGTAGAGAAGCAGGAATATTATCACAGGGAGTATTTGGAGTTCTGGCTCCATGGCGTCCTGGTTCCTCGTGGAATGTGTAGAGGTGAGTGTTTTCCCTTCCAAGTCCTGTTTCTGCTGTGTTTTTGTTCGTGTTGGTTCCGCCCCGGAAAAGGTGGCGGATTGGCCTCTCATAATAGTGTGGGCGTACATTGTCTTCCGCCTGTCTGTTGCGGGTGACCGCCAAGCTGTTTTTTTGTACCGCCACGGCGGTCGGAGTGTTAAAGTGGCTGTCTATGTTGGTGGTTTCCGCCATGGTTGTGATTCCATTTTTTTTACCGCCGGCCTGTTGGCGGTCTTACCACCGCTTTAACACCAACCGCCAGGGTTGCAATGAGGGCCTATGTCTTTTTGTTTTGATAGGGAAGTTCCAAGTCAATATTTTGAGGGAACATGAAGAAGATTGAGGAACTGAACTGTTGAAACAATCTGAGAGGCACTTTGAAAAAGAGACTGTTGAAAGTGACCCGAAAAGACATTGATAACCTGATTTGACTTTTTGAAACCTGATTTTGACAAGCCGCTAACTGATTTTGACAAGGAAGATAGGTTCCTGTAAGTGAAACTGAACTGCTGAAAGAAGAGTTATCAATTTTTGATGCAAGTTTTTCTAAAGTTACTTCTGCTTTCTGATTCTTTACAGATCATGGCTGACTTTGATAAGCACATTAGAGATGCTAGACATTGTAAATATATGAGCATTGGTTTAGCAATTATGTGTGGAATATTGTTTATAGTATTGATTGTGAGAATGTCTGTCCTTGATGCGAAAGGAGCTAACCATACTTCTACTTTTGAGACTACTACACTAACGGCTTTAGAGAGGTTTAAGTTAGATGAGAAGTATTTCCATGATTATATTAATGCGCAGGGAGAACTTTCTTCTATCGTTTTCTATCGCTTATTGAGTGAGTATGTTGAGACGATGGATGCAAAGGATTGTCTTGTGTGTATGCAGATTCCTTCATCAGTCGAGGAAGGAGTCGCCTATCATAGTCTTCCACTAACGTACGGAATAAGTTGTAGTCTGCTATTAACAAGGTTCTATAACCAGGAGTATATCCAATATTTCTATTCTAATCATGATGTCGTGTTTTCGTGTCTCCCTATTATTAGGTATTTGAGTAGAGTATCTAAGGATAATGACATAGTATTAGTTCGAGAGTTCTTTGAACCTACATTGATGTTTGGTAAAGCTTATGCGCATACAAATAACCTAACATGCTTGCTTACAGCTTTAGAGAAGAGCTTTTTAGATCATACTGACAACAGAAGAAAGGCGCTGAAAGAGAAATTAGAAAAAGGCTTAGAGAAGAGAACTTAAAAGAATGATTATGCTTACAATGCAATTAAAACACAAGGGAAATTAGCTTTAGATGCATTACACGTAGGGAAGCTTTGTGTATATAAGCCAAAGTCGCACACTGACACTTTATTTTTGGGTACAAGTGAATGTAGGCATTTGTTTTTATTTCAGAGTAAATGGACATTTATGTTGAATGGGCAGGACCCTGCAATTCTAGGAATATATGATATTTGTGGACTTAATGCTTATTACCGTCTTCCAAGAGGATGGTATAGGACATGTTATTTGGGGATAGTATTCCCAAAGATTTACCAGATGGAGGATTTGGAAAAGTTTTCAAAAATAACTGAATTACATGATAAGAGACAGAGGAGGGAGTCCTCTTCTGCGATAGTGGGAGATATATACCTAGTACGGTGATTCCTTCAGTGGGAGTCATCCTGAATTTGATCAAGATTCAAAAGTTGTCTACTATTGTGGATAACATGCTGACAAATTTCCAGGGACTATTCTCCTGATAGATACTGAATTGGCTGCAGATGGAGCTAGGACTCTTCAAAATCGTCTTGCTTTAGACATTCTTTTAGGGAAAGATGGCGGAGTCTGTAAAATGATTAACTCTAGGCATTGCTTCTCATAGATTCCTAGCAATAGTAAAGACATAAAAGACTTAGGGCCAGATGTAGCAAAAGTCCAATTTGCGAATTGCAAATTGCGAGTCCTTCCGACTCGCAATTTGCAACTCGCAAATTGGTATGTAGAACGGTGTCTCAGACACCGTCTGCGAGTCGGTACGGTGTCGCAAAGACCCACCTCATTAATATTAATGAGGTGGGTCGCAAATTGCGGCCCCATAGCAACTATGGGCACTCGCAAACATGGAGGCCTGCTGTAGTGTTCGTGACTGCTTATAAATAAAGCAGTTTTTTTTTTTAAGTGTAGCCCGTTTTCCTTAAAGAAAAACGAGTTGCACTTAAAAAAAAATCCGAAACCTTTAGTTTCGGTATTTTTTCAGGGCAGGTAGTGGTCCCTTGGACCACTACCTGCCCTGGAAAACAATTTGTGGTCCATTCACAAAGAGGAAGGGGTCCCATGGGGACCCCTTCCAATTTGCGAGTGGGTTACCATCCACTTGAAGTGGATGGTAACTGCGACACCATTTGCGACCGCATATGCGGTCGCAAATGGTATTGCATACCACTCCGAATCGCAAATAGGAAGGGAACACCCCTTCCTATTTGCGATTCTGAAATGCAAATGCGATTTGCGAGTCGCAAACGGCAATTTTTGCCGTTTGCGACTCGCAAATGCTTTCCTACATCTGGCCCTTACTTACTAATTTGACTAATGCAAGTAGTGATTTGAAAGAATTGAAAGAACCAGATGTTTGGGAACAGGTTGGTAAGGGGTTTGCTTCAGTGGGAAATTGGCTTAGTAGCATTTGGAATGGGGTACTATTGAAAATTATGCAGGGAATATTAATTGTTGTGCGTTGTCTATTAGGAATATGGGGATTAAGCAAATTGTGCAAAAGAATTCAATTGAAAAGGTCTAAGAAGAATCAAAGTGTGTGAGGGGCTGTATGAGTGTGTGACTGGATGTGTGTAGTTGTGTGAGTGTATAAGTGGGTGTGTGAGTGTATGAGTGGGTGGCTGTGTGGGTGTGTGAACAATTTTGTGAGTTTGTGAGTGTGTGTGAGAGTGGCTGTATGGGTGTGCGAGTGGTTGTGTGGGTGTATAAGTGGTGTGTGAGTTGATGTATAAGTGGTTGTGTGTGTGTGACTGTGTCTGGTAGTGGTTTTGTGGGTCTTTGAGTGGGGGTGTGAGTGTGTGAGTAGGTGTGTAGTTGGGTGAGTGAGTTGCTGTGTTCATTGGATGTGAAAGTGTCTGTGTTGGTCTGTAAGTGGGTGTGTGAGTTCTGTATGTGTGTGTGAGTGAGTGATTGTGTGGGTGTGTGAGTTGGTGTGTGTGAGTGGCTGTGTGAGTGACTTTGTGGGTCTGTGACTGGATGCAGTAGTTGTTTTGTGGGTCTGTGACTGGAATTATGAGGGTGTGAACAGATGTGTTTGTGATTATGTGAGTGGGTCTGTTCTTTCTGTGAGTGGGTATATTTTTTTAAGTGGGGTCTGCATTCACACATCTGTCGCAAATTCATACCGGGGGGCCGTGCTGAGTGCTGCAGAGGATCTGCGGTTTCCAGTGTTTCCCAAACTAAACATTTTTGGGCAATTTCTTGCCCATGAGGGTCCCTCAGTGACCTCTCCATCAGGCCATTGTGGTCATGGTACTGCTGAAGCAGATTATTTAGTTAGAAATTATTGATGAGTGGTTATGTATTTTGAATAATGAATTTGTAGAAAATGAATAACATAGAGAAAAATAATGCACACGTTTGAAAATGTGACCTCGGAGAATGGCCACCAATGTTCAGGAAATGTACTAATTAATGGTTAATACTAATGAAATATTGGAAATGTATTAGATTAATGTAGTAGTATGTAATATTTAGGGATATGAAATATGTTCTTACTTGTTAATTGTAGGCCTTAACTTAGCGAGTGTCTTGGCCAAGTTTTGCCAGGCCTCATGCAGAAGCTGTATTTCTTAATGATTAATAAAAAATGCTGTCAGAGTGAATTAACTGTGAAGTGCGCATTGTCTTGTTAAAACATGCTTAGCAGAAGCTTCCTATGGGAACCCACGAACAGGAGATGATGTCTCTAGTAATGTATCAAAATGTTTGTAATATGTATGAGATGCACTTTTCCAGGACGCGAACAATGAAGACACTGAATGGAGAGGAAGGTGCAACACATTTGTTACCTGATGAGCCGGGTGATGAGAACATTGTAAAGCAGACCAATCAATGCCGTGTGAGGGGAGAAATATTAGAATTCATAGATTTGGTATAGAAATATTATTGGGTAGAGTAATAACGTACGATTAACTGACAAATAGGGAATTAGGGGATAGTTTAGGTGACTTTGATATAACAACACAACAGAGGGGAAGGACTTCAGACCATTATTGAGATTAGACATATGCAGATTTTGAGAGAAGAAGAGACTTTAGTTTAGATTTGAGATTCTGTCATTGGAGAGCCTGATGTGTTGCCGATTGATCGATGACCTGAGGACGAAGACTGATTCTGCTTGCTGACCCATACCGAGGATAGGTAGATATGACAATATGACTGAAATTTATTTTTATGCCTTTTCTTTCTAGGTACCAACTGCGCTGTTATAATAGTTTTCCTAGCTAGAAGTTTTCTAAATTTGTGATCTAAATTGTTTTGTATGAAGCCCCACATGCTGATTCTAATCTGGGTTAGTTGAGGCTATCTACATGATGACTGACAATTTGCAGGGACAATGGTTGACAAGCTATCTTGCTGAATTCTATGAATCATACATCAATGTTGCAGCTGACTTTGCTATTGATTTGCACTGTTGCCTTAGAATGTGTTGTGATTCAAGCTTTGATTAGATTGCATTTCTTTTGTGGTTTTGGTCAACCAGTACTGTTCTTATATGTGTTTCATTTGATCTTGAGATTAATCTGCATGACTTTAGGATTGTTAATATAAGGGAAATAAAGTTACTAAACCATGTTTTTTCTGGTACCTAGTGAGCTTTCTGCCCCCAGGGACAAATTTGGATAAACTCCCTTTGAAAAACAGACTCCAGGGTTCAGAAACATTTTTGTCACCGAGTTTGGTTGGAGCACAGGCCCATGTCAAGGGGGCTCTTCCTTCAAAACTGTAAACACAACCTTTCCCTGGTGATCTAGTGGGCTGCCTGCCAACCAAGGGCCACCTTGGTGGTAAACACCCCCTGCCTGCTCCACTGCAGGTCAGAAGACTGTTGTGCCCATGAATGGCAGGGGCAGTGGCCAATGTCCAGGGTGGCTACTTTCCCAAAGCATTAAACGCAACAATTACATGACAATCTAGTAGAGTTTCTCCCCCTCTGAGGTGCGGATTAGAGGTAAACACACCCTATCCACATCCCAGGTGAGGCAGTAAGACATGAGCTCAGAGGAGGAGGTGAGCACTGAGCCATGCTCACGGGTGCCATTCCACACAATGCAATAATCTGAATAATTCCCTCTCTCTTTGTGGTTTTCTGCCTACCAGGCAGGGCAGATTGTGGATAAAAACCTACTAGCTGCCCGCCATGGGGCAGAAAGACTGATTGGCCCGGTGATGGGTCAAATCACAGGGGTTCCACTCTCCTTTGAAGAAAAACATTCCTGATGTCTAGTGGGGAGGATCCCTGCTAGAGGATAGTGTGTCCAAGTTATCCTCTGCACTTAGGTTAAACTTTGAAGAATACCCCCAAGCCAACATAAGGAGACCAGTGCTTAATTTGTTCTTGTTCTTTCCGGTGCTCCACACCAGCACTTTTTTGTGAGGGCCGGCGCTTATTTTTCTGCCTCAAGCATTTACTGTGAGCAAAAGACACATAAGGGAAAGACAGAGGAAGAACAAAACGAAAAAGCGTCACAAAGGGAGAAAGCAGAAAGCTTCAAGAGTGAGCTGAAGGGGCAGGGAGTGGCTGTAAATGGATTAAAGAGGCCCAAGATGGCTTCAGGATTATGCTGCCTCAGTATTCTGTGTTCACACATTTAATTGCAGCAGCCGCGTGTTTTAGAGGAGGGCTTTGGGCACCTGCACGTTTTTATTTACAAATTAAGCACTGAAGGAGACCTACATAATTTCAGCATTCTAGTCGTCATGCAGAATCACACTAACCAGAAAACAAAAGGACATCAGATTTCTCTGGACTATACACATCCAAGAATTGAAACATATTTACCATTAAAGGAAGGCAGACACAATCACATCTGTAACTATCTGTCACTCAGGCATTCACAGCTTTTCAGGCATACGTGCAGCTACATAACTACAGTATTACAAGAAGCACATTCTGCTACCTATGATGCACAAAACCAAAACCAAAAACCAAAACACAGCTTTTGCACCCTTTCTACCGGACCCAGTAAAATTAAAGAAACCTTGATCATTGTTCCCTCACTCATCTTCACTCTACTGCATGCTTAATTACAGCTATCAATATCAGAATAAGATCACTTTTCCAGTCCTCATTAACAACTACAAGTAGTTTATTGTTTATAACAACTACAAGTAGTTTATTGTTTAGGTTTCCTAAAAATCATTTTCAATAATAGACTCAGATAAAGGACACTACATAGCAAGAAGAAAACTAGTTAAATGAAAATGTTTTTCTGTTAAAAAGAACACTAAAAACATCACTTGTCAAAAAGAATTTCGCAAGAATCCAACAATGATATCACCAAAGTGGTGTGTGTATTATTATAACGTTCATAAAAATAGTCCGATTTAAAAAGCTTTACTGTAATAGACTTAAATTTCATCAAGCACCCAATTAGTTTTCCTGAACCCCTCTAAAACAAATATTGGTTCTATCCTTAATTGTTCTCATACCTGCAATCTAAAAAATGGTTTTACAAAAAATCCCAATTAATCAAACATCTTAGGACAAAGCAGAGTACATGGACAATGATTTATTTTCTCATTGCGCAAATACGACATAACCACATATGATTCACTGCTTCGTTCCAGAAACCCTCAAAAGGGGGAAATGCAACGTATGTAAGACGAAACCTTAAAAATCTTTTTTTTTTCAGTGATGCATTTAAGGCTAAATCCAGATAATTCTGACGTAAATGGTTATAAGTATCCTGGACAAAACAGCTATTTTTAGTTCAACGCATCTCTCCAGATCTGCTTCAAATTGCTCTAGGTTTATTTCTGGTTTTATAACTTTTTAGGTTTGAGCTTATTCATACTAGCAGGGCTGGATAATGAGGGTAAATTATAGTTTCTCAACATAATGGAAACCTGATGGTTTGAAAAAAACTAGTTTTTCCTGCCAGTGGCAAATAGTTCGATCTTCATCATGCCTTTTACTATATGTGATTCAGATGAAACACAATCATAGATATAATTTAATAGAATATTATTATTCTGTGGGTAAATAGACGTAATCCAAAGCAGCTCGAGACACAGTCTAAAATGTGCTGTTGATAGCCTAAGGTTAATTAACGTCCTGACACAATTATACAGGATAGTCTCTAGTTTTCCTGAACAACTACAGTATATTATAATTGAACCATATGTTAATGAAGAAACTATTTTTGACTTAATGGCAGTAAGAGTTGGCCCAAAGGTGCAGTCTAAATACTTTGGGCCAGATGTATCAAACAATTTTGCATTCGCAGACGGTGCGAATCGCAAAATTCGACCGTTTGCGAATGCAAAAATGCCTTTTAGGATTTATGAAAGGCATTCGCAAAGCAATTCCAAGGAATCGCTAAAATAGTGATTCCCTGAAATTGAGACTCCATTTAGATAATTGAATTGTGATTCTCTAAATAGGAAATCACAAATAGGGAATTCCTATTTGCCATTTCCAAAGCACATGTATCAAGCAATTCCTTAATGTGAATTGGGCATTTAGGAAATGCATTTACCACCAAATCCAATTTGGTGGTAAGCATGTGCAATTTTTTAAAATGCATTATAAATGCATTTTTTTAAATGACATGTAGCACACACATGCCCCTAGGGCATGTGTGCACTTCACATGTCCACAAATATTTTTTTGGGGTGCATCAAAGGGGGCCTTAGGCCCCCAGCACCCTGTGGTTTGCATTACCTGATTTGCGAATTCCTAACTGGAATTCGCAATTTAGGTAATGCAAAACCATTCGCACCTATTGGCCTAAAGTCCCATAGGGATGAATGGAGTCCAATTCCCTAATTGCGATTCGGTAATAGCGATTGTGAATTTTAAGAAGTCGCTATTACCGACTCGCAATTTTCATACATCCTATTTTGCATTTCTTAAATAACGATTTCTCAAAATTCGCTATTTAAGAAATGCAAACCGGGAGTTTGATACCTCTGACCCTTTGTAGTAAAAAACTTTGGGGCCTATTTAAGAGCCCCTAGCCCCACTCTAATGCCACATTAGCATCATTTGTTTACACTAATCTGGTGTTAGAAGTCCAAAAACGCTGCGCCATATTTATAAATTAGTGCAATGCATGCATACATGGTGGCCATAAGGGGGCGCTAAAGGGCGCAAGAAAAGCAGCACTATACTGAGAGTAGTGCCACTTTTCTTAAATATGCCCCTTAGTTGCAAACTTACTCCATTTATTATTCAGTTTCAATTTGTTGTGATCAGTTGAAAGTGTCCTGTAGCTGTACACAAAGGTATGTGTAATTCTTCACAAGATGAATATTTCGATCATCATCAATAAGCCATTTAAAAGGCGACTTTGATTTTCCAAAACAAATAATTGGAGTTTTCTCTTAATTAATTTGTAAGATGTTTGATTCATTGTAAACTTGGAAACGTAGTAACTGCTGTTGAAGGCCTAATTCAGTTGTATAAAATAAAACTGTTATCAGCATAGACAAGAAATGGAATAGTGCAATGGCCAAGTTTCGAACATTCTCCTTATTATCTCAAATCTCAAATAAATCTGCAATGCTCGACTCATGCTGTGGTCGCCACTCAGAGCCCCAGGTTTGTGTGGATATAGACGAAAAAAGCAACGGATCAAAAGTGTGATGTGAACAGAAGAAGCATCTTTCCAAGAACATTCACTAAGAGGATAGCCTTTCCAGTGAATGAGATATTGGAGATGGTTTCGGAATATACGAGAGTCACATATTTCTTGAACTTTATATTCGGGTTCGTCATTCACCAACAAAGGGGGAGGACATGTGAATTGTCTATGAAAAGGGTCAGGTTTATAGGGTTTCAATTGAGAGACGTGAAAAACTGGATGAACTTTCCATGTTCGAGGTAAACAGAGATGGAAGGATACTGGATTAATCTTCTGAAGAATACAAAAGGGTCCATATTAAAGGGGTTTAAACTTATTTTGTGATAGACGTAGGGGCAAAAATCTGGAAGAAAGCCACACTTTATCTTGGACTTGATAAGATGGAGCCTCACATCGTTTCTTATCCGCCATTCTTTTCGTATACCTTTTTAGTTAACAAAAGATTAGATGTATAAGACGTTGAATTCTATGTAATATTTGGGAAAAAGTAGTGATTGCAGGAAGAGTAGAAAAGGTCTTAAGAGTGGCAGGAAAAGATTTGGGATGAAATCCATAGGAGCAGAAAAAAGGAGTGGCTTTTGAGGCACTATGTACGGTATTGTTGTATGAAAATTCAGCAATGGGTAAGTACGTGGTCCAGTTACTCTGAGTAGAATTACAGAAACAGCGGAGATATTGCTCGAGTCCTTGATTCAGACGTTCCGTCTGCCCATTGCTTTGAGGAAGAAATCCAGAAGATAAGGCTACATCGATATTTAGGGTTTTACAGAAGTACTTCCAAAACCGTGATATGTATTGAGGGCCCAGATATGACACAATAACTTGAGTAAGAATGTATGTCGGAATAACGCATTCTGGAACCACACATGCCTGAACAAGGGGGTTGGAACAACGACCACGTTGTTACCACTAATGCCTTTACCACGAATGCCTTAACAATGATTTTTCATTGTAAAGGCATTCCTGGCAAAGGCATTAGTGAACATCATGCATGATTCCAGCATACGATCCCCCTGGGCCCCCACGCCTAAAAATTACCGTGACCCCCCACCCCGCATCTAAAACCTAAAACCACCCCAACCCCGCCCCTAAAACCACCCCAATACCCCCACCCTGTCCCTAAAACATAAACTACCCTAACCCCCACCCCTGCCCCTAAAACCTAAAACCACCCCCAACCCCCACCCCATCCCTAAAACCTAAACTACCCCAACCCCCACCCTGCCCTTAATATTACCCTGAACCCCAACCCTGCCCCTAACGCCTAAAACCACCCCAACCCCCACCCCACCCCTAAAATTAATGCAACCCCCTACCCCTGCCCCTAAAACCTAAAACAACCTCAATCCCCCACCCCTGCCCCTAAAACCTAAACTACCACAACCCCCACCCCCAAAAAGTAAAAATACCCCAGATCCCCCACCCCTCCCCTAAAACTAAAAATACCCCAACCCCCACCCCTAAACCTAAATCACCCTCACCCCCCACACCCTAAAACTAAAAATACCCACCCCCACCCCTAAAACAGCCCCAGTCTCAGACCCACTTACCTGATAACATCCTCACCTCAGCCAACTCCCTTCTTCTATGCCTTAACCACACATGTGCATGGTTCAGCACATGCGTGGTTAAGGCACCAAACAAGGAAGTTGTGGTTAATGAAAGCATTGTTCCGCTTTCATTGTCCACGACTTCGTTGTTCGGGAGTCGTGGTTCAGGCTGCTTCCCCTTGATGAAGGCTATGGAGACAAAAGATTTCTTGGATGAAGATCTGGCTTAACTCTTTAGATGTCGGTAGCTTCTTCAAGGCAGTAAAATGAGCCATTTTTGTAAACAAATCTACAGTCACCATTATAACTCGGGCTCCCGATGAGGGAGGTAATGAGCACATACAATCGGTTGATATTGTATGCCAGGGGGCTGGTGGAACTGGTAGAGGTTGAAGTAGTCCTGCAGGCCTTTTATGGGGTATTTTTGCTTGGGCGCAGATGGGACAAGATGCCATGTAACTTTCAGCATCTTGCTTAAGTGTAGGCACCAAAAAGAGCAAAGGAGTAATTCCTGCATGGCTTTGATACCACGATAACCAGCCACAGGGGAATCGTGACACATTTGTAATGCCTTTCTTTGCACTTTCTTAGAAGGTAGGAATAACACATCTTTATGATAGCAATACCCTTTACTCTTGCATAATTTTGGACTCAGTTCCTTCATCTCTTGTTCTGAGAGGGTTGAGTACTCAGACTGTACTTCATCGAGGAAAGTCTGGACTAAACCAATTATTTTGTCTGGTTCAATTAGATGCTGTGAAGGGGTGTTTGTACTCTCAGGGCAGCGTCGAGACAGAGCGTCTGCCAAGATATTTTGAGAACCTGGAATATAGGTAATAAAAAAATCTAATTTGCTAAAGAAAAAGGCCCAACGGGCTTGGCGACTTTTCCGGCACTGAAAGTTTTGTAGGCATTGTAAATTGCGATGGTCTGTTTTTACTTCAAAAGGTTCTTTAGAACCCATGAGGAATTGTCTCCTCTCTTGACAAGCTGTCTTTAGAGCTAGGAGTTCTCTTTCCAATACCGAACAATTTTGCTCAGACTCAGAGAGAGACAGAATCTGAGGCAGGTAAAATATCGAATGTTCTAATCCGTTGTCGTCCTGTCTTTGTAATAATGTTGCCCCAATAGCTATTTCTGAAGCATCAGTAACAACTATGAATTGTTTGTTGGTGTCCGGATGCGGTAGTATAGGTGCTTGGGTGAAGGCTTGTTTTAGGTTTTAGAAAGCATTTTCAGCCACGTTTGTCCAGATGAAACCGTTTCGCGAACTCTCTTTTTTAAGAGTCTGTGTGATTTAACTAGTTTGTTGAGCAAAATTCGAAATAAATTGGCGATAAAAGTTGGCCAGGACTAGGAAACACTGAGTTTCTTTGACTGACGAGGGGGATGGCCAATCTAGAATGGCCTGAACCTTCTCTGGATTGATGGAGATAACGGTCTGACTAATGTAATATCCTAAATATTTAACCTTTGTCTTGTCAAATTCACATTTCTCAGGTTTACTGTAGAGCTGATGTTGCATAAGTCTGTTTAATACTTGCTTTACGTGTTAGGTGTGGAGTTCAGGGTGTCTGGAATACATGAGGATATCATCTAAATAAATCACTACAGTGTGATTCTACAGGTCAGAAAATACCGAACCCATGAATCTTTGAAAAACAGAGGGGGCGTTTGTAAAACCAAAAGGCATTACCCTATATTCGTAATGGCCAAAAGGTATACGAAAGCAGTCTTCCACTCATCGCCTTCCTTAATTGTTAAGAGATGGTATGCTCCCCAAAGGTCTAATTTTGTAAAGATCCGTGCCCCCCTAACTGCTTCCAATATGTCTTTGATAAGAGGTAGTGGATATCTGTCTTTTATAGTGATTTTATATTATCTACAAAAGTCTAGGCAAGGACATAGATCCTTCCTCTTCTTGGGCACGAAGAAGAGGGAAGCCCCAGCAGGAGAAGAAGATGGTGTAATAAGACCACTCTGTAGATTTTCTTGCAGATAGTCCTTGAGTATCTGCTTTTCAGGTTCTGTAAGGGAATACATTCTATCAAAGGGAACAACCGCTCTAGGTTGCAGGAGAATGGTAAAATCATAGTCTCTATGTGGAGGTAGTACAGGTTTTGAGGGTTTTTAGAACATGTCTATATAATCCAGATAGTGACTAGGTACCCCTTCAATAGAGTTTATGGAACACCCTAAATTAGGTTCTGTGGATAACATCTTCTTTGGGGACCAATAGGTTTCAGAAGCATAGCAATGGTCTTGACAGAATTTGGAAGACAGAGAAATAGTTCTGGTTTCCCAGTTGATATATGGATTGTGCCACATAAACCAGGGTATTCCTAAGATTATTGTATGATTAGGAGAGGAGATTATATCAAAAGAGACATGTCCCTGATGCTTTCCAAAATGTAGACATAGGGTAGGAGTGGTACTGATGACAGGACCGGATGCTAATAGGGATCCATCTACAGAATGCACTTGTTCTGGAACATCCTTCCGTAGTCATGGAATTTGTTGTTTCTTGTCCTAGGTCTCATCCATATACATTCCACTGGCTCCACAGTCTAATAATGCCAAAGCTCTTTCTTCCCAACCGTCAGGTAATTGCAGGGTAACAGGTAACAAAAACAGGACAGTTGCATCTTCTTTGGAAGAACTGATAGAAGGTATTGCAGAAAATCCTGTCCCCTCCCTTCCACATAGGGTGGGAATTGGCGTTTCCCGAGTACTTCACAGGACAGACTGAGCAAGTACGGAGCAAGTGGCCAGCAGCTCCACAGTATAGACATAATCCTTTTCTCCATCTATTCTCGCACTCACTAGTAGAGAGAGGACCACGGGCGGTGTCTATTTGCATTGGTTCCCCTTCTGTTGCCTCTCTTAATTCAGGTCAGGGCTCTTCTGAACGATGGACGATTGTACGTGGGTTTCCTGCATGAGAAGGTCCACAATTCTTTCTCTTTTCTAGATGGCGTTCTTGTAGACAAAACCCTATGGAGAGCGCTAAATCCATCAAGCCTTGTAAATCTTCCACTCTAGTGGAATGTAGTAGTTCGTCTTTTATTTAATCTCGTAGACCTCTCTGAAAAAGAGTCACCAGAGTACATTCTACCCATGTCATCTCTGCTGCAAGTTGTCTAAAGCATGTTATATATTGGAGAACATCTTGGGTACCTTGCTGAATGTCACATAAAGCTTTCTCTGCTGACGCCTCAAATTCCAGGCGTTCAAACATTTATTTAAAGGCAGTGACCAAAGCTGAATAGTCAGACATGACAGGGCCATTGAAGGCTACTAACGGAGTCGCCAAGGCCAAGGCAGGACCCGACAAGGCACTGATGAAGTAACCCACTTTTGTTTTATCTTGGGCAAATTGTGTTGGTTGAAGGTCAAAATAGACATTCAGAGCATCGCAGAATTCTTATAGCTTATTTGGATCTCCTGAGGAACGTGGCATGGTAGCAGAGACAGTGAGAACATCTGTGGTTCAGGATACCAGGGCTTGTCGTAAAGCCGCATTTTCATTTGGTAGTTGTTGCAGTTGCTGGGCTTGCTGTTGAATGGTTAAGAGTAGCGAATGGTTGGGTTCTGCAGCAGAGGTTGAGGTATTCTCCATTCTGCTTGACGAAGTCTAGTTCGTTTGGCACTGCAATCTGTCACGGGCTACTCGTCGTTTATGTCTTTGGCCCAAAGGAACTACAAAAGGGTCTTGATTCGTGTAGGTTCTGCCTTGACCAGGGTAAGGGCGGCCCTTTCTGGTAGCCACAGTGCTGCCGACGAAGGGACGCCAAAAAGCAGTCCGTGCCCTCCAGAAGGAGTCCCAGAGGAAAAAAAACCAAAGTGAAAAACCTCTATAACAGGAACTCCCTGAACCAAAAGAAGCAAAACGGTGAGTCTTCCAACAGGAAAAACAATATGGGAAGGCGCTGGAACAAGCAAGGTAAAAAACTGGAGAAAAAATAACAGGAGCGCAGATCACCACCAAAGGAAGTGTTACAGCGCAAGGATACAAGAATCACTCACCTTACGTACCCTAAATCAAGAAATGACCAACAGGAAGAAGACAGTTAACATATTGGATTGGGAAAGAATCATAGGAACATATAGAGAAAAGACGCCATTTTGAAAAAGGGTCCTAAGGCATGCAGGGAAAAAGAAAGGCATGCTGGGAGGAACAAAAAACATGGCTGCTAATTGTGGACAGAAAAACAAGAGGAAAGGAGAAAAAAAAGAAAAGAAGAAAAATAAGAAAAGGACAGGCTCACAAGATAAGTGAGGGGTAGGAGGGAAGGTGCCCACAGTTAATATTGAGGATGCACCGCGCCCAAGACTCGCCGAGGCCCCATGCCCACTTTGGGGCCTTGTGCGAGGAAGTAAAGTACAGAAGGGGAGCAGCACGCCGGGCCGCCAAGAACTGCAGCCGTGCCCAAGCCGAATGCTCAGCTCGCGCCATGGTCTGCTGCGTCGCAACACGTTATTTGCTGTGACAACTTTCATTTTGTTAATGTATATTGCATTAGAGCATATGTTTTAGAAGACTTGATTACCACTTCATCTTGTTCAAGATCCACTTCCCCACAGCACACTCCCGCTTCCTCATCTGGCCACTCCGAACTTCTTTCAACAATAGTGCAGCATCAGTGCTGCCAAAAGGAGTCATTTTGAGAGTATAGTTACTGAGGAATCTGGATCCTAGCAGTACTTTGTGTGTTTTCATACATTTTCGTATGGTTTGTGTTAGACCTGACAGCCTTAGGGTGGTCACCCCTAACTTTTTGCCTGCCTCCCTCCACTTTTTGGACACTGTTTTTGCTGCTTTTAGGACCCTGCACACTTTACCACTGCTAACCAGTGCTAAAGTGCATATTCTCTCTCCCTTAAAACATGATGACATTGGATCATACCCAATTGACTTATTTAATTTACTTATAAGTCCCTGGTAAAGTGCACTATATGTGTCCAGGGCCTGTAAATTAAACGCTACTAGAGGGCCTGCAGCACTGATTGTGCCACCCACTTAAGTAGCCCCTTAACCATGTCTCAGGCCTGCCTTTGCAAGGCCTGTGTGTGCAGTTTCACTGCCAATTCGACTTGGCATTTAAAGGTACTTGCCAAGCCTAAAACTCCCCTTTTTCTACATATAAGTCACCTCTAAGGTAGGCCCTAAGGTAGGCCCTAAGTAACCCATAGGGTAGGGTGCTGTGTAGAAAAAAGGCAGGACATTTACCTGTGTAGTTTACATGTCCTGGTAGTGTAAAACTCCTAAATTCATTTTACACTGCTGTGAGGCCTGCTTCTTTCATAGGCTAACATTAGGGCTCCCCTCATATACTGTTTGAGTGGTAGCTTCTGATCTGAAAGGAGTAACAAGGTCATATTTAGTAAGACCAGAATGGTAGTACAAATCCTGCTGAATGGTGAGGTTGGATTTAATATTACTATTTTAGAAATGGCACTTTTAGAATGAGAGCATTTCTCTGCACTTAAATCCTTCTGTGCCTTACAGTCCACGTCTGGCTAGGTTTAGTTGACAGCTCCCTTGTGCATTCACTCAGACAAACCCCAAAGACAGGAGGCTCAGTCACACTTGCATACATCTGCATATTTCATTTCATTTCATTAGCTTTATTTCGGTAAGTATAAATACCATAAAAGCACATCACATTTGACAATTTCATAATTAAAAAAAGAACAACGAACTACATAATACACAGTTTTAGTCATAAAACGTTAAAAAAGAAAAAAGAAAAAAGAAATGTTTGGGCATAAGCATTTCCCTACTGTAAAATCACACCTTATTATAGATTTGCGTAAAAATACATAGTAGGTATTAAAAATCAAATACAGACCTGGCCAAACATATCAGATAAAAAAACATTTCTATTTAAAAGTGTAAAAGTATCTAAGCAGAACAAATAAAAAGGGCGGAGGGGAGATGCGTCTAGGCCAATTAAAATAGTAAGTGCATACAAAGATAGATTCATCAATGACTGCTCCCCACATCCGTTGTTAACTCTTCCTCTATTTTTTTGAGCGTGTTCAATCTAATATGCCAGATTGAATCTAAATATTTTGCCAAACAGCAAACCACTAAAACAGATGAGTCAGATTTTAAAATTCTCAGAACCAGCGAACAATTTTTAAAACCCATTTTCCTGCATACAGGAATAATCCAGCGGACTCTTTGTTTGTGGTATGCGGGGCATTGGAAGAGGATGTGGGTTATAGATTCTTCTCTGGCGCAGGCCATCGGACACATCTTAGAAGTGCAGCTAGAGTTAGACCATTTATATGTAAGGGTACGCAAAGGAAGAGAGCCTACCCTAAATCTAATATATAATGCACGAACGAACGGAGAAGAAACTATGTCCATATATTGTACAAATTCGTAGTGGCATTTGAATTGTAGGAAAATGCCCGTCATGGAAGATGGCGAGACAGCAGACAATTGTGAAAGTTGGACATAGAGCCAAAATGCATCCTTTAATATCTGTATTGCATTTTTTGGGATAGATAGCGGGTCCTTCCAATAAGACCCCAAGCCAAGGAGTGAGAAGGTCCGTTCTACGTATACACACCACTTGATTTTTGGGCTGGTGTTGTTGGCCATCAAATTAGCTAGCCCACATCTATAGGGGGCGAGAGAATCTAATGACCATAGACGAATCCAATATAACAGGGGCCTAAGTGCGACGATCTGGCTAATGGAGGGCAAATTTAGGTCCATTCGTATTGGGAGCAATGGGGTGCTGGAAGGAACTCTTAGCAACGACCTTAAGAAGGAGTTTTCCACCTTTGTCAGATCATCTAAGCTACAGTGGCCCCACAATTCGGCTCCATAAATTGCTCCCCCTCTTGCTTGTAATTTGTAGATTTCAACGGCGGGCGTCATGGCAAAGCTAGGAGATCTAGCTGCGAATCTTATAATGCCACTCGCTCGCTGTTTCAATCGTAGGGTGGCCTTCTGGATATGACACTGCCACTTATGCGAGTCTTCTAATTTCAAGCCTAGGTAATCAAAGTCGCTGACTCTTTCCAGCGCAGCACCCTCTAAATAGATAGGTCGTCGCATCCTGCCTTTTTTGTCCCCAAACACCATACACTTAGTTTTTGATCGATTAATTTTGAGGCCATGGTCATTGCAAAAATCCATGAACCTCGAAAGCAAAGTTGAGAGACCTGTGGCTGTTTGGGATATCAGCTGGGTGTCATCGGCAAATAGAAGGCAGGGAATCTTCTGCCCTCCTAGTTTGGGGGAATCGTTGGAACACTCCATAAGGAATACATGCGTTTATAAAGAGGAGGAATAAGGTAGGGGCAAGCACGCAGCCTTGTCTTACACCACGAGCAGTAAGAAATTTTTCAATTAATTCACCTTGGGGGCCCCATCTGATTCTTCTATAATTGCCAGTATAGAGATCTCTGATAATGTTTAAAATAGGGCGAGGGACTCCTGTTTTGGACAAGACTTCCCACAGTTTGTGGCGGGGTACTAGATCAAAGGCCGATTTTAGGTCAACGAATGCTACATATAGATGACCTAAGTCTACATCGACAACTTTCTATTTGATAGAAATAAAACGGAATATCTGATCTATTGTGCTAGTTTTTTCTCTGAAACCCGCTTGAAGATGTTTTAGGATTTGATTTTCTACTGTCCATTTGTTCAGCCTGCTCAACAACTGATAGCAGAATATTTTTTGAAGGTTGTCGAGGAGGCTGATAGGTCTGTAATTTCCCGGGATGTTCCTCTCTCCTTTCTTGTGTATGGGCACAATAATTGCCTCTTTCCATGAATCAGGATAAATTCTGGTAGTCAAAATGGCATTAGAGAGCCTATTGATATATGGACCCCAGGTGTTCTGGTCCACTTTAAACATGTCAGAGGGAATCCCATCCGACCCAGGGGCTTTCGCTGCTTTCTGAGCAGTGATAGCCAGCACAGTTTCGTTCAGTGAAAAGGGAGGCAAGGAGGGAGTGGGCTCACCCAGAGTTGTTGACTCCCCCAAGGTTATGTCAGGAATGTGACTGGCCAGTGAAGGGCCATACAGTTCCTTAAAATAAGAGAGCCAAGTGTCAGGAGAAATATGAGACTCCAGATAAGGTGCTCGGTTCTGATCGTTGCAAGAGACCAGAAGCCAGAACCGTTTGGAGTCGTGGACTGTAGCTGCCTCAAGTAGATTGCGCCAGAGCCCCTCTTCGTACTCAAGTTTGCTTCTGTAACATGTAGAGGCATAGTGACGTCTAGCATTGATAATACCTGATCTATCCTTTGTCCTTAACACATTGACCAAAGTATTTTTAGCCCCCCTACACCTCTTGTTGAACCATTTAGAGTGAGGTTGGATACAAGAGATAGTCGATGGCCTAGGGCATTTAGTAAACAACTCTTTCAAGGTAGCAAAGAGGTCCAAATGGAGAGGCAGTACTTTGGTTGGAGCAAGAGTAAAGTTATCGTCAAATAGCTGATGGGAAGAAGTTAAGGCACACAATTTTCCTCGAAGCTTATTTGATTGCACAAAGAAATCCCATCTGACCGTACGCCTATTACTAGACAACTCCATAACAATAGAAGAGACAGGAGGGAGTAAAACTCCTGCTAAGAGAGGTCTCTTATATGTAATCTGGAGAGGTGCATGATCGCTAGTATGTGGGTTGCCCACTTCCACATCTAGTATATGGTGCCAAACTCTTAAATCGAAAAACATATAATCCAGTTTACTACTGTATGAGCCCCTAAAAAAAGTTGGTCTGGCAGGAGTGTCAGCTGGGAAGCGGCCATTACCAAAACGGAGGCCGTGGGATATCATAAGGTCTATTATCTGTGTAGCCCTGGCACACGGTTTATATGAATTGCGCTGGATGGAGTGAGGAATCAAAAGGGAAGGGATGTTCCATACACTATCTTCAAGCTGCATGACCTCTATGTGGTCTACATTAAGTTCAAGTTGAACATTAAAGTCTCCTGCTATTATGATATGGTATTTAACACGGAGGTCTGGGATTAAGGTATTCAATAGCTCGATAGTGGAAGAGCGGTGGTTGGAAGGTCCCGGCCTACTATAGGTGTTTATACAAAGGACAGGAAAACCTGAGACTGGGTGGATGGCAACAGCCAAAATGTCATAAGAATCCACGTATATCTCCTTTATACCTCTCAACTCTGTAGATTTTACCCAAGTGATTAAACCCCATGCCGCCCTACCTGCTGGAGATGGCTTAGCAGGTTTAAAAAAGGAACTAAACCCTTGTTTGTACGTACAATGTGTTGCCCATGTTTCCTGGAACATACAGACATTAAAATTTTAGACAAATGCCCCCCACTCAGTATCGACGAGTTTGCCATTAATGCCAGCCATATTCCAGGACAGAAGTTTTGCTGTGTCCTGGGTGGTAGAATTACTTGAGTTCGTAATAGTATCAACTGGAAAATAGCTGTCAGCAGGATTCGCCTTAGATGAATTTGTGGCTTTGTTAATAGTTCCAGGTTGTAGATCCGATGGAAGAAAAACGCCCGGGCTAAATGGATTAGGTGGAAAGTCCGTAGCCACTGAGTCTGGACTGAAAATGGAAGTGCAAGGGTTGGTAAAACATAGTCAATCAATGTCCGAGGTAGCCCCCTGAAGATCAAGATCGTGTACTGTTTGGGCCCTTGAGACAGGACCGGAGCTGTTCATAGGAGCCAGATCGGATAGTGGGTCTCTCTGAGCCTGGTGGCCTAGTGGTCTTAGATCTTGAATATTTGTAGAGTGGTTCGGGACCAAATTGATTGTTCTGGTGGAAGAATTCGGCCACATGTGAGTGACAGTAGGACAGCTAGCTGAAAGAAAAATTGCTGAGTGCTTCCTACTTGTAGTCCGCGCTTCCATTTCCAAAAGGCCTGCTATCAAATGGGAATTTTTTAGATTAAGTATTATAGAGTCACTGCGACCAGGAAGACCAGAAGAACCATTGGATCGTTCGACAGATAAAATGTCGTCATGAATGATTGAACCACAGCCCCTGACATGTCTCAACCAATGCGAGACCTTGTTGGCTAGTGAAGCTTTGTCTTCTCTCGTGTTTGGGGGCAAAGGTGGAACATTGCACATATATATGTAGTTGTTATTAATTAAATTAGAGTTGTAGCAGGAAGCTTTTGTGGTGTCCCATTTGAAGGGAACATTAGAGAGAAGAGGAGTAGTTCTTCCAAGAAAGGGCATGGGCTGTTTATCAGGACACTATTCTTCTATAGGACCTGCTTCACATGCTGGCGACGGGGGGGGCCAGTTGATAGGATGCCTTTTAAAGGTGGATGTTTAGTTGACAAAAGATTTAGCTTGGACTCGCTAATAGGGAGAGAATGTTTATTTTTGAGAAGGGTGGTGATTTCAAGCAATAATGATCTCAACTCACCAACTTCAGTCTTGAGGCTACACACCAGTGCTAACAGGTCATTTTGTAGAGGAGCACTCTCTGTGCGTGGCGAAGTTGGGGAGAATGGTTGCTGATTATCCAGGTCATTGGGT
Organism: Pleurodeles waltl; assembly: GCF_031143425.1. Classification (NCBI taxonomy): domain Eukaryota; kingdom Metazoa; phylum Chordata; class Amphibia; order Caudata; family Salamandridae; genus Pleurodeles; species Pleurodeles waltl. The sequence continues at coordinate 1,103,674,734 of NC_090440.1, forward strand.
GCAAGAGGAGAAAAACGGTTGGAGCATGGAATTATAGGGTGTGTTGTGTAGGCTCTTGGTGCTTCCGAGTCAGAGTGGGGTACAGAAAGGGCAGTGGGGTCTTGGCAAACCAACGGCTGGTGAGATGACTGGTAAGATGAAACAACAGATTGTGAATTGGAGGCAATATGTGAGCTAGATGTTAAAAATGGAATAAGAGTTCCAGATTTTAGCTCCTTTCGTTTAGTCCTCTCCTTGTTGTTAAAGATCTGTTCTACCTCTTCTATCAGATCGTCTATTTCCTTGACAACACAGTTAGTGTGGGGTAACGTAACCTTATTGGTTTGGGGTATTTTGGATTTAACAGAGCCTGATGCCGGGCTATCTTTTGCCTTGCGCTTCCCCATTGGAGAATGATACTATAACACAATGTGAAGGAGAATTTAGGGTACTTCCCTGTACAAAGTAGGCTGATGCCGTGCCTTAGAGCCCTGCATATTGAATGGGTCTTCCTGGGCTGGGAGGGTGGAGGGCCTGACACTTACATGTCAAAGGACAGTAGCCTGCCCTCACAGAAGGACTACCACACCCCCTACTGGGACCCTGGCAGACAGGATGGAACTGGCAAGGGACCTTGTGCACTTCTAAGCCACTCTTTCAAGTATCTCCCACTTCAAAGGCACATTTGGGTATTTAAGCATGGTCTCTGACCCTACAAAATGGAGACACGTCCTGGAGAAGAGAACCTGAACCAGAACCTGCAACCTGCCAAGAAGAACTGCCTGGCTGTCAAAAGGACTCACCTGACTGCTTTTCTGCAAAGGACTGCTGCCCTGCTGTTGCCCTGCTGCCTTGCTGCTCTCTGACTGTGCTGAGAAGTGCTCTCCAAGGGCTTGGATAGAGCTTGCCTCCTGTTCCCTGAAGTCTCAGGACCAAAAAGACTTCATTCCTGCAAGAGAACTCCCTGTGCAGGGAAAATCAACGCACAGCCTGCAAGAAACGACGCACAGCCTGCATCGTGGTGAGAAAATCACCGCACGCCGAACTGGAATGACACAGTCCGACTTCGCAAGGAGAAGATCTACGCAGCACCAGTGTAGCGACTGGAAAATTTGACACATGGCCCACTGGATCGAGGCAAAGCTGAGCCGGAACAACGCAGCCCGACTTCCTGAGATGAATTCTCACCTGCCGTGGAGTAGAAATTTCCACGCATTTCCACGCAACGCCCAGCAGATCGACGCAGCCGCTGTGACTTTGTCCTGCAAGTGCCGGATTTCAACGCATCATCCCCGGGCATCCAAATACCTCGCAACCCAAAGAGGATCCCAGTCTACGTGCCGGAAATCAACGCAAAGCCTGCCCTGCATGAAAACTCAATGATGCATCATCTGTGTGCGCCTTAAAAATCAACGCACACCTTCCTGTCTTCCAAGCATCTCCTCCTCTGAGGTCCCTTGCAGAGAATTAGAACGCAAACCAGGCATTTTGTGTTTGCAAGAGACACTTGTTGCTTTTTAAGAACTAAAGACACTTTGGGGGTCATTACAACATTGGCGGTAAAAGGCGCTTACCGCCGTTCAGAAGACCGCCAATACACCGCGGCGGTATTCCGCCACAGCTATTATGACACACATCTTGGAATTCGCCGAAATTCAGACACACACACAACACCGCCACACCAAAGGTCAGTGATAAACGGGCGGAAACAAAACCTCCACCTCCACGCCAACAGAAACACGCCCATGCTATTACGACCCACGAATCCACGCGGTGGTCTTTCAACCGCAGTATTCCATTGGCGGTACACACCGCCGTGCTCAAAATACACACACATCTCCAAAACACCGCCACATTGGACAATTCCAAATACACACACCTGAAACACATGCAAACACCACTCCCATACACGCAATACAATATAAAACAAACACCCACATCACCCACAAACCCCTACGACCAAAAAATCACGAACGAAGGCCAGAGAGAGAGCACAGAATAGACAACCCCATCACACAGAGGCACACAACACCATCACCCACACAACATCCACGCACAAAACACCACACACCACTACACTCACCACACTCATCACCACATACACGACCCCACAATCACCCACACCACCCCATGTCACGCCAAAGACACCCCCGCATCTCTGGGGAGGAGCTCAGGCTCATGGTGGAGGAAATCGTCCGGGTAGAGCCACAGCTATTTGGCTCACAGGTACAGCACACATCAATAGCCAGGAAGATGGAGTTATGGCGCAGAATAGTGGACAGGGTGAACGCCGTGGGACAGCACCCAAGAAATAGGGAGGACATCAGGAAGAGGTGGAACAACCTACGGGGGAAGGTGCGTTCAACGGTCTCCAGGCACAGCATCGCGGTACAGCGGACTGGCGGCGGACCCCCACCTCCTCCCCCACAACTAACAACATGGGAGGAGCAAGTCTTGACCATCTTGCATCCTGAGGGCCTCAGAGGAGTCGGTGGAGGATGGGACACTGGTAAGTCACATCTTAACTACCATATCCCCCACCCTACCTGCATGCTATCACACACCCCCACCCTCACACCCTCCCCTATCACTCCAAATCCTCACTAATCTACCCATAACACAAACCACCCATCCCAACACCAAGCCCTGCATGACACAACTAAGCATGGACACCCCTCACTAAAGCATGCCCACTGCACATACCCAGAACACCCCCCCAACCATCATCACACAAACCCACACACAGGAATGCTTGCACTGGGGTACACAAACACCCACCCATTGCACACCATTACACACACACATGCAATAATCATTCTCTTATGCCCCTGCAGGAACACGAAGGACCGTCACCACACCAGAGGGTCCAGACAACACCACTCCACCCCCAGAAGAGGCCCACAGTGACGAGAGCAGCTCTGCCCTACTGGATCCTGATGACCAGCCCAGACCATCGTGGGCCTCGGGACAGTCGGTTCCCCTTGCACAGGCACAGTCCAACACCGACCTTCCACCCTCTGGTAACACCAGCACAGCACCCACCCAGCAGGCCCAAACCTCCCTACCCAGGACAGGTCAATCAGCGGTGTGTCCACCACTACAGGGAACCCAGGATAACCTGCTACCCCAACAACAACAGGGACCTCAGGGCAGTGGTAGTGGGCACACAGTCCAGGGGACGGAGGCACAGGAACACAGGGGAATTGGGAGGGCTGCTGTGCGACAGGGGGCGGACAGGCCAAGGGAACCCACTTTCCACGAGGCCCTATCCTCCATCATGGGAGCATACCACCACTCCCAGGAGACGATGGCGACGGTCCTGGACAAGTTGCAGGAGACCCTGCGCCTGCAGGACGAACTGTATTTGGCGTTCAGGGAGGAGCTCAGGACCATCAGCTCCGCCCTGCGCACCATCGTAGGGGTGCTGAAGGACATACAGCAGACCTTGAGGGACACCATGGCACTCCAAGGGGCCCCTGACACTAGCCAGGACGATGAACTGCCCACCACCTCCGCCGGTGCTAGTGGACAGGACGCCCCGCCACAGGACCAACACACCAGCACCCCCACCCCCTGCAGACGGACAACCACCACGCTGAGATCCAGGAAAAAAGACAGAGCAAGATGGCAAGACCCCTGCCAGGAAATGAGACCACCCTAATTGTCCTCCCACTGTCCCACTTTGTTATCCTGTCCATACTTTAACTGCACCAGCTCCACTTCTTATGCCCAGATGTGCAGTGCACCTGTGAGACTAATAGACTGGACTCTGCCATGGACATTCCTCCGCCATCACCCATCCTCATTTTCCAAACCCCTCACATTTCAGAGCACTTAAATAAGCACCCTTGAAACACAAAACAATCTGGAGTCAGTCTGTGATTTAGTAAATATGTATTATCAATGACAGTGTCATAATGGGTTTACCATTGTAAGGCTAACATACCTATGTCACACATCACAAGCCCTTGAAGGATGCAAGCAGTTGACGCGTAGGTAACCACACCTGTGAAACCGTGATGGAAGGGTACAACTCAGTTACCAAATAGTGATTTAAATCGAGAAACAGGATAGAGGTAGACGTGTGAAAGTTAATGTAATGCTAAAAATGAAAATGTTCTCACCTGTGTCTCACTGGAAATATTGCTGTATGACTGACTCCCTGTTGTCGTTGTCTTCTTCCTCAGCTTCATCCTCATCACTGTTCACAGGCTCCACAGACTCCACAGCTGCTACAACACCGTCATCTGGGTCATCCTCCTGCAGAAAAGGCACCTGGCGTCGCAAAGCCAAATTATGGAGCATGGAGCAGGCAATGATGATGTCGCACACCTTCTTCGGTGAGTAGAATAGGGATCCACCTGTCATATGGAGGCACCTGAACCTGGCCTTCAGGAGGCCGAAGGTGCGTTCGATCACCCTCCTAGTCCGCCCATGGGCCTCATTGTACCGTTCCTCTGCCCTGGGATTCCTCACTGGGGTCAATAGCCAGGAAAGGTTCGGGTAACCAGAGTCCCCCAATAGTCATACACTGTGCCTGTGGAGTTGAGCCATCATATCAGGGATGCTGCTATTCCGCAGGATGTAGGCGTCATGCACTGAGCCAGGGAACATAGCATTTACCTGCGAGATGTATTGGTCTGCCAAACAGACCATCTGGACATTCATTGAATGATATCTCTTCCTGTTCATATACACCTGTTCACTCCTGGGGGGGGGACCAGAGCTACATGGGTCCCATCAATGGCACCTATGATGTTAGGGATATGTCCAAGGGCATAGAAGTCACCTTTCACTGTAGGCAAATCCTCCACCTGAGGGAAAATTATGCATCTCCTTACGTGTTTCAGCAGGGCAGACAACACTCTGGACACGTTGGAAAACATAGGCTGGGACATCCCTGATGCCATGGCCACAGTTGTCTGAAAAGACCCACTTGCAAGGAAATGGAGCACTGACAGCACCTGCACGTCAGGGCGGATTCCAGTCGGATGGCGGATTGGTGACATCAGGTCTGGCTCCAACTGGGTACATAGTTCCTGGATTGTGGCACGGTCAAACCGGTAGGTGACGATGACATGACTCTCTTCCATTGTCAACAGGTCCACCAGCGGTCGGTACACCGGAGGATTCCGCCATCTTCTCATATGTCCCAGCTGACGGTGCCTACGAAGGACAACAGCGAAGAACCAGTCATTATTCCTCCAGGTATGTACCCACAGTTACACACAAGACTACACCACTCACAAAACCCTTCCTGTATGTGTGTTGAGTGTAGGCCTAGCTATGTGTGACGCAGTAGTAAATGAAGCCTTGTGGGCCCCTAAAATGGCGGCTGCCTGACCTCTAAATTGGGACAATGGGATTGTGGGGTAACTGCGCTGGCGTTGCACACCATCGTGGTAGGCGGTCGTAGACCGCGGCGCAATGCTGCATTGGTTAACATTGGACCCTATGGGTCCCAGGAGCCAATGAACAGGTGCGCCGGCGGTGATGATGCGCACCGCCGCGGACGTCACCGCCGCGGACGTCACCGCCATTTTCTATCTGTTCAATCACTAGATACCTGACCTTCGACTGGAGAGGACCTACACTGCAAGTGCTGCTGTGACCTCGGTCTGGAAGCAACGATGGCTGCTGCGTCTGGGGAAAGGGCCCCTGCCTTCACTGCACAGGAGTTGGAGAAACTGGTAGACGGGGTCCTCCCCCAGTACACGCTACTCTACGGTCCTCCAAACCAACAGTTTAGTACACAGGGAGCACGTTGTATGGGCTAAGCCTGGGTGGAGAGGGCTGGTTGGAAGAGGGAAGGGGGCAGAGTTCATAGCACAACAATGCATGGGAATGAATGGGCCACATGGCCAGAGTAGGGAGGGGGCCACTCACAATGACGGTGCAGTTGGTAATGACTGTTCCTCTTCCCTTGTGCATGTCATGTAGGTCAGCACCCACCAGAAGAGGGACATTTGGCGTGCCATCGCCAAGGAGGTCCGGACCCTGGGGGCCCACCAGAGACGGGGCACCCACTGCCTTAAGAGATGGGAGGGCATTCGCCGCTGCAGCAAGAAGATGGCGGAGGCTCAGCTGGAGATGGCCTCCCAACGTGGGAGGGGTGCCCGTCGCACCATGACCCCCCTGATGTTCCGGATCCTGGCGGTGACCTACCCGGAGCTGGATGGGCGCTTGAGGGCATCACAGCACACACAAGGGGGTGAGTACAACCTCATTCTGCTGACTTTGCGTGCAGTGGAGGTGTCTGGGTGGGAGAGGTGGGCTGTGGGTGTCCCTAGGCCAGGGCGAGTTAGGTAGGCAAGGCCCCTCCGTAATGTAGGCCATGTGGCACTCTACACCACCTCAGCAGAGTGCCAAGTCGAGGTACAGTTGTCCCTGTGGCATACATGTGCGCAGATGTCCACCATTGCCATGTAGGCCATATACCCGAAATTGCATGTGCAGAGGGCAGGAGCGTGGCGTAATGCAGGGGGCTGCTGCGTTTGTCTTGTCTGCCAACGGTAGCGGTAATCCATGCACTAAAACTCTCTTTCTTCTGTCTCCCCCCCTTTTTCTGCTCTCCCTGTCCTTTTGTACATCAGCATCAACAGGCGGAGGTACAGTGGCACTGGAGCACGAGGGAGCTGCATCCCACATGGCCATGGAGGGCCACACCACGGACTCTGAATGCACCAGTGGGACAGAGGGCGAGGGGAGCTTCACGTCGGCCACCGGATCACCAAGCAGCGACACGGACACGTTCGCCGATGGGGGCCCCCTCTGTGCACCCCACCTCCACAGGTACAGCCGCCACCTCCCCTACCAGAACCGCCCTCCCAGCAGCCCGTCAGCGTTCGCCCCGTGCCCGCTCACCCAGGAAGGTGGGCATCACCTTCGCCCCAGGCACCTCAGGCCCTGCCCCAGTCACCCCTGCTGCCCTCAGTGAGGAGGCCATTGACCTCCTCAGGTCACTCACTGTTGGGCAGTCTACCATTGTGAATGCCATCCAGGGTGTAGAACGAGAGTTGCAACACGGTAATGCATTCCTGGAGGGCATTCATTCTGGTCAGGCTGTCCTTCAGCGAACCCTGCAATCTCTGGCCTCAGCACTGACGGCAGCCATTGTCCCTGTGTCTAGCCTCCCCCCTCCAACTTCCTCCACCCAGACCCAATCTCCTGTACCCCAGCCCATCCCAAGCACACCTACAGACCAGCATGCACACAAGTCAACACACACAAGTAGCTCAAGCAAACATAGGCACCACACACACCACAGGCACTCACGCAAGCCTCACCCACGTACTGATACAGTAACATCCACTGCCTCCACTGTGTCCCCCTCCTCCTCTTCTCCCTCCTCCCTCCCAGTCTCGTCTACACACACACCTGCATGCACCACATCTACAGGCACCATGAATCGCACAAGGACACCCAGCACCCCAAGCCGCTCACCTGCACTCACCACCTCCACTGCCATTTACACGTCCCCTGTGTCCTCTCCCAGTGTGTCTGTGACGCCCCCTCCCAAAGTACACAAACGCCGGCAATCACTCACCCAACATCCATCCACCTCACGACAGCCTCCAGTACCTGCACCTGCACCCAAAACACCTAAAGTGACACCTCCTACAACCACCTCCTCTTCCACCACTCCCAGACCCACTCCAGCTACCCATCCCAGTGTTCGTCAGAAACTGTCCCTCTGTAAAGTTGACCTTTTTGCCCCCACCCCACCCCCTCCAATTCATCAGTCCCGTCGTAGCGCCTCAGCCAAAAAGCCTCCAATACCAGTGGTGCCTGTTCAAGGTTTGTGGAGTGCACCGACCACCAGGGCAGGCAGTATAACCCGGAGCCAAGGCACTGGCAGCCCACCCCCTATAAAGGCTCTAAAATTGGAGAGTGGACGACGGGACTGTGTTAAGACTCCTGGTGGGAAAACAACTGACAATGGTTCCAAGGGGATTGGAGAGTCAGCTGTGACTCCACCAAAGGTGGGGAAGGGCCAGAGGAAGTCTGCCCAGCCTGTTGTGAGTGTCACGGCGGAGAATGCCATCATTTCCGGCGGTCGACACATAACTGCCATCACCGTCGTCACTGGTCCGGAGACCACCGCCGGAGTCACAGGCCAGGAGGGCCCAAGTATCGTCACTGGTCCGGACACCACCGCCGGAGTCACAGCCCAGGAGGGCCCAAGTATCATCACTGTTCAGGAGACCACCGCCGGAGTCACAGCCCAGGAGGGCCCAAGTATCGTCACTGGTCAGGAGACCACCGCCGGAGTCACAGCCCAGGAGGGCCCAAGTATCGTCACTGGTCCAGAGACCACCGCCAGAGTCACAGCCCAGGAGGGCCCAAGTATCGTCACTAGTCCAGAGACCACCGCCGGAATCAGTGCCCTGGAGGGCCCCAGCTGCCACAGCCCCGCTGGGCAATGATGGAACGTCATGCCACACACCAATGCCCAGTGTAGAGAACGTCATGCCACACACCAATGCCCAGTGTAGAGAACGTCATGCCACACACCAATGTCCGTATCTGAACTTCCATGTCAAAGCACCGCTGAACAGGGCAAAGCACCGCCATGTCAAAGCACCGCTGAACAGGGCAAAGACCGCCATGGCAAAGCACCGCTGAACAGGGCAAAGACCGCCATGGCAAAGCACCGCTGAACAGGGCAAAGCACTGCCATGTCAAAGCACCGCTGAACAGGGCAAAGACCGCTATGGCAAAGCACCGCTGAACAGGGCAAAGACCGCCATGGCAAAGCACCGCTGAACAGTCCAGAACCGCCATGTCAAAGCACCGCTGAACAGGGCAAAGACCGCCATGGCAAAGCACCGCTGAACAGGGCAAAGACCTCCATGGCAAAGCACCGCTGAACAGTCCGGAACCGCCATGTCAAAGCACCACTGAACAGGGCAAAGACCGCCATGGCAAAGCACCGCTGAACAGGGCAACGACCGCCATGTCAAGGCACCGCTGAACAGGGCAAGCACCGGGTAGGAATGAATGGCCCGCCACATCAGGCATCCTTATCCCATGTGCAGCTGGGACAGTGACAGGACAGTAACTTTCACGGGGAGACTCATCCAGTCTGGGCACCAGTCCCCCCCAGTACCAGTAGAGACCTGCATCTACTTGAGAGACTGTGGCTTTACACTCCCCAGGATGGGAAGCCACCCACTGTGGAGACTTGAGAGACTGTGGCTTTGCACTTCCCAGGATGGCACAGTGGGCAAACCACCCACTGTAGAGACTTGAGAGACTGTGGCTTTGCACTCCCCAGGATGGCACAGTGGGCAAACCACCCACTGTAGAGACTTGAGAGACTGTGGCTTTGCACTCCCCAGGATACATCAATGGGCATGGAGCCCATTGTGGATCTGGCTTTGTAGTCATCCGGCTGAGGTGCCTCCCCTTCCCTTCCCCCTGAGGTGCCTGTAGTACTTCTATCTGATGCCCCAGCAGTGTTCTCTCCGATTGTGGTCAGGTATCCTCTGTGGGCCTCGCCCATGCATTTTTGGACTGTTGGAGGGTGGGGGTGTTTGGTGGGTGTCCCCCTAACTTTTGCCTACCCCTCCCCGTGTCATAGGTGTAGTACTCACCGTTGTCTTTGGCGCCTACGTAGCTGTTGGTCGTAGAGGAGCAGAAACACAAGGGCAGGGAGTATTTGGAGTTCCGGCTCCATGGAGTCCTCGTTCCTCGTGGGATGTGTTCAGGTGAGCGTTTGCCCATAGCAAAAGCTGTTTCCACCGTGTTTTTATCCACGGTGAATCCGCCCCGGAAAAGGTGGCGGATTGGCGGGTTGTAATACTGTGGGCGGTACATTGTCTTCCGCCTGTCTGTTGGCGGTGACCGCCGCGCTGCTTGTTTGCACCGCCGTGGCGGGCGGTGTGTTAAAGTGGCTGTCTTTGTTGGCGGTTTCCGCCAGGGTCATAATTCCCTTTTTTTGTCCGCCGGCCTGTTCGCGGCATATCCGCAGCTTTAACACCGTCCGCCAGGGTTGTAATGACCACCTTTATGTCATTTTTACAGTGATATCTCAACATTTACTTATTGCATCTTAATCGTTTTGACCTGCATCTTATCAGATAAGTATTATATATTTTTTCTAAACACTGTGTGGTGTATTTTTGTTGTGTTCTACTGTGTTATTGCATGACTTATTGCACAAATACCTTACACATTGCCTTCTAAGTTAAGCCTGACTGCACAGTGCCAAGCCACCAGAGGGTGGGTACAGGATAATTTGGATTATGTGTGACTTACCCTGACTAGAGAGAGGGTTCTTGCTTAGACAGGGAGTTACCTGACTGCCAACCAAAGACCCCATTTCTAACAGTTTGCCATTCCTTTGATTCAGGGGCGGCTCCTCCGGTAGGGCAGAGGAACGTCGCCCCCCCCCCCCCCCTCACTAGCAGCAGAAGCTGCAAAACATTCACAAGGAGGGGATAATAAACTATGTTTATTATTCCCTCGTTGTGAAAGGGGTGGTGCATCTGGGATGAGGAGCTGTGAGGGGGAGTGCTCAACACTCTTCCTCACTGCGCATGTATCTTTGGACGACCGGCTCGGGATGGCCAAACACAAATGACGGTAGGCTCTCTCCAGCCCGGCAATGCAGTTGCCAGGCTGTTGAGAGCCTGCACAGGCTCCCAGTCTGCCTGTGCCTGCATGCAGCCAGCCGGGAGGAGGAGCGATACTTTGAACCTCTGATAATGTCTCATGGTCCTACAGCCTGCAACCCAAACGTGATGACTGTCGTTTTTCAAGGCATGACAATGTGAATGTCATTCTTTTTTTAAAATTAGTGAGAGCTACTATTCATTATTTCACACATCAGGCCCAGCTCAATTTGTAAAGAAATAACTGCAGATACCCAAAATATTTCTTTGGAGAGCACCACACAGTGCCACTGCAGTGCTGTCCTAGTACCATCACCCTTTGTGAGGCCCCCTGCACAGTGGCATTCTTATTAATCGTAGCTCCAGGCCCACATGCCAGCAGTGATGCTTAGGGTACTTAAATACCTTTCATGAGAAGAACTGTGCGAGCAAGCAATGGCAACACTAATTTAGGGGGTTTAAGCCACCTCCAAGAAATAGTGAAAACAAAGTGCCTGTTGAAAATGGCCCTCTTTTCAGGGCCACCTCCAAACGTTTTACCTTCTTCTCCCTATATTTTGTTTTGTTGGCCTTAGGACACTGTGCATTTTACCACTGCTAACCAGTGCTAAAGTGCTTGTGCTGTCTACCTAAAATATGATTTGAGTGGCCTATACCTGATGGGCATATTAAATGTACATATTAGTCCCTTGTAGAGTTGTATACCTTATGCTTAGGTCCTATAAATTAAATGTTGCCCTGCTGTGGAGCCCTGCATCTTCACCTTCATCCAGGAATTCCAGAAGTGACGCAAAGGGTTAGTTTTTCTGGATCCCTGTTCAGAGCCATAGGGACATAACAGGCTCCCATCAGCTTCAATCTGCACCTGGTCCCTGCCTGAGTGAATCTTGAACCCCCAAGAGATCTCTATCAATTCCTGAAGCCTTGGTTGTGGTGCTAAAGGTGCCTGGTGGCCGGGCTTGCTATTATGAACCTTAAACTTTAACAATTCATAACTCTGGTTCTACTCATAGTATTTTGATGGTTTTGGTGTTCCCTAAGTTATTAAAATTTACTCTATTTGTCTAAATTTGTTTGGGATTTTTCTTGTGTTTTCATGGTATTGCTATTTGTGTTCTCCATAAACACTTTACCCATTGCCCCTAAGTTGAGCCTGATTGCTTTTTGTGTCAAGCTACCCAGGGTTAAGCATAGGTTAATTTAGTGACTTTTTGCGGTTTGCACTGCAATGAATTGTGGCCATTGCTTAACCAGGGCTCAAACCCCAGTCAACCAGCAACCTATTTTCTCACAGTGTCAAACTGTAATTTTTACAGCCCAATTTCCAAACAGGCTGACTTAAAATCCAGTTCTCAAGGGGTCCTATGGGCCTTTAATGAACTATCCCAATAGGTTTTTGGCTTGCCCGGCACATCTTACTCTCTAAGAGGTTATTGAGGTCTATACTCCCCAGCATTGATTTGGAAAAATGAGGGCAAAACTATTGATTTTTTAGAACAATTTCCCTAAAATTTGGAAAAATTGTTATATCTATTCCAGATACTTAAAACATCTGATTGCCCATTTGGAGATATTCTTTCATTCATGAAAATGATATGGCTTTTCTTGGGTTTGCTTCTCAACACACAGAAACCTTTGAGTCTTATCGGGCACTCTCCAGCTTTCTTTATAACCCAGCCATTTCCCACCCTTACTTTTACCACTATTACTTTTTCCTTCATGCAAACTCCTCTCTGCACACTGGAACTCCAGGTCCTACCAGGTACTCACCTACATCCTCAGCTATTGCGTGAGCTACTACTACTACTACCCTGATATTTAACATGGTTCTTTCCTTCACCCCAAACATTACTTCCCACACAGATCAACGATGAATATAAGAACCTTTGATTATATGCAAGCTTTTTAATTAATAAGTAATTTCTACAGCTGATGTTTCTCCTCACGATACACACTGCCTTGATAAAGTCATTAATGACCAAACACGTGTTGGCTGCCCTTTGTCATCTGAATGACCAATGTGACTTTTAAATGTTTTAACAAGTGGCGTAATAAAAACAACCTGGTACGTTTTGGTTTCATACAGGAACTTAGCTATCTCTGACATCATTTAAACATCGATAAGTATGCTACCTACTACCTATGTTTAACATTTATGAAAATCCACATAACGTATTCCTTGAATCAATTTTTCCATCATCTCCTTTCATGTTGATTCTGAAAATCTGCTGAGAAGGGGGTGGGTAAATAAAATCAAAAATTATATCAATCTCACAACCACAACCCAACAGTCTTTGACGTCTCTTCCCTACTGACCATGACATTCCAGTAGATTTGCCTTTTTTCTGAATAAGAGACCTCTACTAAAGCTGCAGGCATTTTCCCCTTGATAGCACAATGAGAATTTTTAAATCACATAAACATGAGATCCTTAGTCAGTGGTTAAATTAGACCAGGAAATGTTGTTTTAAAAATCATACCTGGGCTGATTTTCAGCACTTCTCATGTATCTCAAGTGATTTCAACCAGTACCATAGAGCCCTCTTTAAGAAAAATGCATGGGCACAAGAGACACTATGGCCCTCATTACAACCCTGGCGGTCGGTGTTAAAGTGGCGGTAATACCGCAAACAGGCCGGCGGAAAAAAAGTGGGATTACGACCGTGGCGGAAACCGCCAACATAGACAGCCGCATTAACACTCCGAGCGCCACAGCGGTAGAAACAAACAGTGCGATGGACACCACCAACAGACAGGTGGGAGACAAAGTACCACCCACTGTATTACAAGAGGCCTATCCGCCACCTTTTCCGGGGCGGAACCAACGACATCAAAAGCACGGCGGAAACAGTACACAGAAGGGAAAATACTCACCTCTTGACACGAGGAACCAGGACGCCATGGAGCCCGAACTACACGTACAGCCTATGTTGGTTTACCTCCTCTTCTACCAGGAGTACGAACTTTGGAGGCGGCGACCACAGTGAGTACTGCACCTACAACACAGGGGAGGGGGGAAGGAGGTGAGGAAATAGAGTGACACACACACTTAACATGCAACACCCCCACCCTCACGCACAACAACATACACACAAATACATGCAGCAACATTACATATACACCCCACACACCCTGGTATCTCTCCACTGGTTCTGGAGTGGGCATGGTGTCCAGAGTGCTTCATCCTGCCAAGGACAGAGGTAGTGGATGTCATTCTCCACTGGTTCTGGAGGGGGCCTGGTGCCCAGAGATCTTCATCCTGCCAAGGACTGAGATAGAGGATGTCATTCTCCACAGGTTCTGGGGGGGGCCTGGTGCCCAGAGTGCTTCATCCTGCCAAGGACTGAGGTAGTGGATGTATCTCTCCATTGGTACTGGAGGGGACATGGTGTCCAGGGTGCTTCATCCTGCCAAGGACTGAGGTTGTGTATGTATCTCTCCACTGGTTCTGGAGGGGGCCTGGTGCCCAGAGTGCTTCATCCTGCCAAGGACAGAGGTAGTGGATGTCATTCTCCACTGGTTCTGGAGGGGGCCTGGTGCCCAGAGTGCTTCATCCTGCCAAGGACTGAGGTAGTGGATGTCATTCTCCACAGGTTCTGGAGGGGGCATGGTGCCCAGAGTGCTTCATCCTGCCAAGGGCTGAGGTAGTGGATGTATCTCTACACTGGTCCTGGAGGGGGCCTGGTGCCCAGAGTGCTCCACGTGCAGTGTGGCCAGTACAATTCCCTCACCTGAGTGTGCGTGCCACGAGATTTGTGAGGTTCAGGTAGCATGATACGCAATGGAGGCAGCGACATACCCCACACTGCTGCGGCTGCGCCTTTCACCTGCAGGTGTAAACAGTCATGGCAGAAATGCCTCATGGAAGCTGCCCAGGGTCCAGGAACTCTCCTCCAGCCTCAGACGACTGACCACTGGGAATGGTAGCCATGTCAGCGGTGGTGCCAGTGTCCGAGGACACCGCAGGGCCGGTGGCGGTTATTGTGACAATGTCTGTTGCGGCTGTGCTTGCGGCGGTGCTGGCGGCGGTGCATGGGTCAGCACCTGCACAGGGACAAAGCAGGAACTTTCCTGCAGCATCGGATGGCTGCCCACTTGGGAAGAGGCTGGGGACTGTCGCTGAGGCTGTAGACGTGCCGGGGGCGGTGCAGGTGGCGGTGTCTGTCACGGTGGTGCTTGCTGCGGTGTCTGTTGCGGCAGTGCTTTCGCAGTGCTGGTGGCGGTGCATGGGTCAGCACCTGCAGAGGGACACAGCAGGACTTTTCCTGCAGCCTCGGATGGCTGCCCACCGGGGAAGAGGCTGGGGACTGTCGCTGAGGCTGTAGACGTGCCAGGGGCGGTGCAGGTGGTGGTGCAGGTGGCGGTTGTGGTGGCGGGGCAGCTAGCAGTGTTCGCCGCTGTACAAGTTGGCGTGGTCGTGGACAGAAATTGTGACACTGGTCCCTCAGTGGGTGCCACCATGCCCTCGCCTGACCTGCTCTCCAGCTTTTGGCCCTTCCCCAGCTTTGATGATGCTGCAGTTGTCTTGCCACTATCCCCTTTGGTTTTTGCTGATCCCTTGGTTGCAGGTACTTTTGGCTTCTCCCTCAGGGATGTGGGCACCTTTTTCACCTTGGCAGGTGGCGGAATGTCCTTGCCCTCAGTACTTGGCACACTGGCAGCCCTGATGTGTGGCGCACTCGATGACCCCGCAGTTGCTGGCACCACTGTGGCTGAGGATTTGGTGGCTGAGGTGCTTGGCTGGGACCTGGAAAGCCTGGCCCTAGGGGAAGAACGGGGGAGGTGTAGGGAAGAGGTCAATGTTAGCCAGGAAGAGTTTTTTGGACACACTGGGCTGGGTAGATGGAGGGGGTTTGGGAGTGGAGGTAGAGGTAGTGGTTGCAGAAGGTGTACGTTTGCTGAATTTGGGTGAAGGTGCATGGGCCGGAGGCTGTTGTGAGGTGGATGGCTGTTGGGTGGGTGTGTGCCTGCGTTTGTGTACTTTGGGAGGAGTGCTCACTGACACACGGGGAGAGGACCCTGGGGATGTGTGAATGGTAGTGGGGGTGGTGATTGCACGTGAGCGGTGTGTGGTGATGGGCGTACTGGTGTTGGAGGTAGTGGCTGAGGATGTATTGCATGCAGATATGAGTGTAGACGAGACAGGGAGGGAGGAGGAGAACGTGGAGGAGGGGGACACAGTGGAGGCAGTGGATATTGCTGTGTCTGCATGGGGATGGTGCTTGTGTGAGTGCCTGTGGGGTGTGTGGTGCTTATGTTTGCCTGAGCCACTCTTGTGTGTTGATGAGTGTGCATGCTGGTCTGATGGTGTGCTTGGGATAGACTGAGGTACAGGGGATTGGGTCTGGGTGGAGGAAGTTGGAGGGGGGAGGCTGAACACAGGGACAATGGCTGCCATCAGTGCTGAGGCCAGAGACTGAAATGCTCTCTGTTGGGCTGCCTGCCCAGAATGAATGCCCTCCAGGTATGCATTTGTTTGTTGCAAATGCCTCTCTACACCCTGGATGGCATTCACAATGGTAGATTGCCCAACAGTGAGGGATCTCAGGAGGTCAATAGCCTCCTCAATGAGGGCAGCAGGGCTGACTGGGGCAGGGCCTGAGGTGTCTGGGGTGAAGGAGATGCCCACCCTCCTGGGTGAGCGCGCAGGGGACACACGCTGAGTGGTTGCTGGGAGGGCGGTGCTGGTAGGGGGGTGGCGGCTGCACCTGTTGATACGGTAGGCACAGAGGTGCCCGCCACCGCAAGGGAGCTCCCATCAGAGGAGGAGTCGCTGTCACTGCTGTCTGCTCTTGTCCCCGCTGTGGAGCTCCCCTCGCCCTCCGTTCCACTGCTGGCTTCAGACTCCGTTGTTTCACCCTCCAGGGCCAAGTGGGTTGCAGCTCCCTCCTGCTCCGGTGCCAATGCTCCTCCGCCTGATGATGCTATTGCACACAAGAACAGGGAGACCACAAAAAGGGGGGGGAAGACAGAAGAAAGACATGTTCAGTGCATGCAACGCCACTACAGTTGGCGGACACAACACACAGGGAGCAGCCCTTGCCACTACGCCAGGCACTAACAGTTCTTGGAAATTTCAGCTGACCATGGGGTACGAGGCCTAAGACCAATTGCTGGACACCTGGAAGTCACAGGAGCCTGACTAGGTGTAGATGGCTCTTACCACTGGTGGGGTTGGGGTGCCACTTAGCCTGCCTCACAAGGGACCTTGCCTACCAACTTCACCCTGGCCTAGGGGAACCCACTGCCCACCTCCCCCAACCAGACACCTCGTTATGCACGCAGAGTCAGCTGAATGAGAATGTACTCACCCCCTTGTGGCTGCTGTGATGCCCTCAAGCACCCCTCCAACTCCGGATAGGCCACCGCCAGGATCCGGAACATCAGGGGGGTCATGGTGCGAGGGGCAACCCTCCCAAATTGGGAGGCCATCCCCAGCTGGGCCTCTGCCGTCTTCTTGCTCCAGCGGCGCAGGTCCTCCCACCTTTTACAGCAGTGGGTGCTCTGTCTGTGGTAGACCCCCAGGGTTTGGATGTCCTTTGCGATGGCTCGCCAAATACCCTTCTTCTGGTGGGCGCTGACCTAGAGGAATGGTACAGGGGGAAAGGAAATTACTTACCCATCTGGACCGTCATACTCATTGCCCCCCAGTTCCCACCCTTGCCCTGATGCACATACACTCACCATCTGCACATGCAGGCCTCAGCTCCCCCATGTATCTTCCATCCACACCACTCAAAACAGTCATTGCCCATGCAGCATGCTCTCAGTGTACTCACCTGTTTGTCTGGAGGACCGTACAGTTGCGTGTACTGGGAGAGGACCCATCCACTAGTTTCTCCAACTCCTCCAAAGTGAAGGCAGGGGCCCTTTCCCCAGACACATGAACCATCGTCGCTTCCAGACTGAGGTCACAGCAGCACTTGCAGTGTAGGTCCTCTCTTGCTGAAGGTCAGGTATCAAGTGAGTGAACAGACAGAAAATGGCGGTCACGTTCGCGGCGGTGCGTACCATCACCGCCGGCGTACATCATCATTGGCTCCTGGGACCTAAAGGGCCCAATGTTAACCAATGCAGAATTGCGCCTCGGTCTTCGACCACCCACCGCTATGGTGTACAACGCCAGTGCAGTTACCTCATATGCCCTTGTCCCACCTTACAGGTCAGGCAGCCGCCATTTCAGGAGGCCACATGGGATGGATGTTAACTGCAACACACCTATCTAGGCCGTATTATAGACAAATACTGGCACATTGCGGATTAATAATATTTCTGAACATAAGACATTATGATACCTCAGTGTTGGATGACTATATGCTCGCTGTTCTCCTCCATAGGGTAGGGTGATGAGATGGCGGCATCCTCCGGTGTACAGACCCCTTGTGGACCTGTCAACAATGGAAGAGAGACACATCCTAGTCACATACAGACTTGATCGTGCAACAATCCAGGAACTGTGTGCCCAGTTGGAGCCGGACCTGATGTCAGCTATCCGCCATCCCACAGGAATCCCCCCTCTAGTGCAGGTCCTGTCTGTACTCCATTTCCTGGCCAGTGGGTCTTTTCAAACAACACTGGCCATGGCATCAGGGATGTCCCAGCCAATGTTCTCTAACGTGTTGTCCAGACTGTTGTCTGCCCTGCTGAAACACATGCGCAGCTACATTGTTTTCACTCAGGTGGAGGATTTGCCCACAGTGAAAGATGACTTCTATGCCCGGGGACATATCCCCAACATCATTGATGCCATTGATGGTACACATGTGGCATTTGTACCCCCCCCGCAGAAATGAACAGGTGTACAGAAACCGGAAGAGCTACCATTCTGTGACTTTGCAGATGGTGTGTTTGGCAGACCAGTACATCTCCCATGTGAATGCCAAGTATCCTGGCTCTGTGCATGATGCTTACATTTTGTGGAATAGCGCATCCCTTATGTGATGGGCCAACTCCAGAGGCACTGTGTGTGGCTACTAGGTGAGGCCAATGTCCCAATACAGTTGACATAGGTGTCTGGGTATGGGGCTGTCCCTAAGGGTTAGTGTGTCTCTAACAGTTGTCCCTCGACATTTGCAGGTGACTCTGGTTACCCCAACCTGTCATGGCTACTGACCCCAGTGAGGAATCCCAGAACAAGGTCAGAGGAACGCTACAATGAGTTACATGTGCGAACTAGGAGGGTGATCGAACGCACCTTTGGCCTCCTGAAGGCCAGATTCTGGTGCCTCCATCTGACAAGTGGTTCCCTATATTCCATAGTTATTACAATTACACATTTGTGAAAGCACAGCCTGACTCCAGATTGTTTTGTGATTGAAGTGTGTTTCTTCCTGTGCTAATAAGTGGAGGGGGTTGTAAAATGGGCTGGGGGGATGTTGGAGGAATGTCCATGGCATAGTCCAGTCTATTTGTTTCACAGGTGCATTGTCCAAAGGGGCATAGGAAGTGGAGCAATGGCAGTTTAAGAATGGACAGGGTGACATAGTGGGACAGAAGGGTGACGTTCAGGGGGGTCTCATTTCCTGGCGGGGGTCTTGGCAATGTTCTCTGTCTTGTTCCTGGATCTCAGGGACCGTTTGCGGGGTGGTTCTCCATCTGAAGGGGGTGGGGTGCTGGTGTCCTGTTGTTCCTGTGGCGGTGCCTCCTGTCCACTAGTGCCGGCGGAGGTGGAGAGCTGTTCATCGTCCAGGCTAGTGTCAGGGGCCCCTTGTTGTGCCACTGTGTCCCTCCTGGTGTTGACAAGGTCAGCCAGCACCCCTGCAATGGTGACCAGAGTGGTGTTAATGGACTATAGGTCCTCCCTGATCCCAAGGTAGTGTTCCTCCTGCAGCCACTGGGTCTCCTGAAACTTGGCCAGTACTGTTGCCATCGTCTCCTGGGAATTATGGTAAGCTCCCATGATGTTGGAGAGTGCCTCATGGAGAGTGGGTTCCCTGGGCCTGTTCTCACTCTGTTGCACAACAGTCCTCCCAGTTTCCCTGTTATCCTGTGCCTCTGTCCCCTGAACCGTATGCCCACTGCCACTGCCCCAGGTCCCTGATTTTCTTGGGTTGGTGGGTTTGCCTGGGTTCCCTGTAGTGGTGGACACACTGCTGATTGACGTGTCCTGGGGACAGAGAGATGGGTCTGCTGGGTGGGTGCTGTGCTGGTGTTTCCTGAATGGGGAGGCTCTGTGTTGACTTGTGACAGTGTCAGGGGAACCGGATGGCTGGGCTGGTCATCTTGATCCAGTTGTGCAGAGCTGCTGTCATCACTGTGGGCCTCTTCTGTGAGGGGACTGGATATGTCTGGCACCTCCTGTCCGGTGACGTTGGGAAGGGGTCCTGTTGGGGTGTAAATTCATAATTATTGTATCTGTGTGTGGCATCGTGTGCAATGGGTGGTTGACCATCTACTCCAGTGCTTGCATTATTGGCTTGGTCCTTGTGTGATTGTCCGATTGGTGATTTTAGGGCATGAGTGAGTCTCTGTAGTGGACATGCTTGGGTGATGGGTGTCCATGCATTGGTGTTACATGCAGGGCTTGGTTTTGGGATGTGTGGGTTGTTGCGGTGATGGGTGTGAGGGTAAGGGCGGGAGTATGTGGTGGCATGCAGGTGGGGTAGGGGGGATAAGGTAGTAAAGATTTGCCTTACCGGAGTCCAGTTCTCCTGCTACTCCTGCGAGGCCCTCAGGATGCAGTATTGCCAAGACTTGCTCCTCCCATGTTGTTAGTTGTGGGGGAGGAGGTGGGGGTCCACCGCCAGTCCTCTGTACAGCAATCTGGTGTCTGGAGACCACGGAACGCACCTTCCCCCATAGGTCGTTCCACCTCTTTCTGATGTCATCCCTAGTTCTTGGATGCTGTCCCACTGCGTTGACCCTGTTGACAGTTCTGCGCCATAGCTCCATCTTCCTTGCAATGGAGGCCTGCTGCACCTGTGATCCGAATAGCTGTGGCTCTACCCGGGCGACTTCCTCCACCATGACCTTGAGCTCCTCCTCAGAAAACCTGGGGTGTCGTTGAGGTGCCATGATGTGGTGTGGGTGATCTGTGAGGTGGTGTCTGTTGTGATGTGTGAGGGGGTGTGTTGTTTGAGGTGCGTGGAGGTTGTGTGAGTGATGGTGTTGTGTGTCTGTGGATGCTGGTGTTGTTTTAGGTAGTGTCTCTCTCTGGCGTGCTTTCAAAATTCTTGTAGTAAGGGTTTGTGGGTGATGTGGGTGGGTGCTTTATATTGGATTGGGTGTGTGGGTGTGGTGTGTGTATGTGTATCAGGTGTGTGTATTTCGAATTGTCCAATGTGGTTATGTTTGTAAGTGTGTAGTGTATTTGAGTGCGGCGGTGTGTACTGCCAATGGATTACCGCGGTTGAAAGACCGCTGCGTTGATTCGTGGGTTGTGATAGTGTGGGCGTATTCCTGTTGGCGTGACGGTGTCGGTTTTGTTATCACCAGTTTATCACTGACCTTTGGTGTGGCAGATTTGTGTGAGTGTCTGTATTGTGGCGGATTCCGGGCTGTGGTTCGTAATACCTGTAGCGGAATTCCACGGCAGCAGCAGTATGTTGGCGGTCTTCTGCACGGCGGTAAGCGGGATTTACCGCCAGGGTTGTAATGAGGGCCTATATCCCAATTTTTGGGGCTTTTTGGCACAGGGCAGTGCAGTAAGCCCTGCATCAAAGAGATAGGGCAGAAATGTGTCCCTTCTGTGGCATACAGCGCATTCCTGTCCCTTTCCTGCCTAGCGCCTTGGTGCAAGGGTGCCTGAGTTGCATGCAGGATTATTTTTGTGCAGGGAGGTGTACCTTCCTGCATAAAAACAGTCATGGGAGGCTTTTTGTTCATTCAGTGTTTGCTGAAGAATGCAGCACAGATAGAAAGAGACAAAAAGGAGGAGAAATAAAGATAGTTCTCCTTGCTGTGCCTCCCCTGGGGAGGTTTAAGGTTTTGTCACATCCCGTGCTTTACAAGGTCTTGTAAATCTGAGTATGTGTCAAAATCCATGGGTGTTGCTTGGGAAAACCCATTGCAACACCCTGGAACACCTCCCTGACAATGAGTAGGGCAACTTAGTGACTTATGCTGCTCTGTCTTACTCCATATCTATGAGGACATTCCAAGTCATGCAAAGTGGCTGTGCGTGGCCTCATAGATATGATTTAAAGGCTTGTGCGACCATTGTGTCACAAAAACTGCTGCAACTGCAGCACAAGAGGCTTGTAAATATATCCCTATATTTCTAGGGGGGCACAGACAGTCTCGGGGACAGTTGAGCTGGGGGTAGTCTTGGCTCTATGACCCAAAACAGGAGGCAAGTCATCAAAAGGTGTAGGTCAGGCAACAAATGTCATAAAATGTGATAAAGACTTTAAAATGAAAGAAAAACATTTTTCAATATTTCTCACTGTTTCAATGGAATACGCACAATTATAACACAGAATTGAGAGACGTTATTGAAACATTTAAGAATCGCCCATGCCACAATGATATTACCATTAGTTACACAAAATGTGTAATTTTGCCATGTTCTCTATTTATGGAGACTAATGGTTGTTCAATGTGTGTAGGAAGATCGTTTTATGTTATTCGTTTGTAAGTGAGCTTTTGGTAGAGCAAGGATCCTGCACCGCACTGAGCTCCGAAACCGAATGAAAGAATGAACAAGTTTGTTGATCAGTTTATTAAAACTTTTACAATTTTAAATCAAATACAACAACCTAATCAGCTAAAACCACAGTAATACTCATCAGTCCTTAAACTACTGTTACTACATCAGATATTAATAGAAATGCCGAATACTTCAGTTTAAAATTGGAGAAAGTGCAAAACAGACATTTTACTGTGAGAAATGCACCTTGAAAAACAGCATAACAATGTCATTATTCAGTGTGTGCAGCATAATAAACTGCAAATGCACCGTTTTGTTAACATGTTCTTTGCAAATGCGCCAATGGACATTGGGCCAGATGTATCAAAAGGTTTTACCCATTCTGTGTCTATGGGAAAATGTGTTCATGCCTATGGCCCATTATGCCCAATAAACAGTGATTATGAAAGGCTCGCAGTTTTAAAGTGTTTAGTAGGTGAACACACTGCTAGATCATAAACAGTAAATTCAGTAGCCGTTTTCTCTCTTCTACCAGCGCTGGACATGTGCATAAGATATGTGTTATGTCCTTCATAACATATTGGCACAGGCGATGTGCAGACGCAATAATTGCTCTTAACCAGGCAGGGGAATTACATAAAGTGAAAAACATGCCCAGGAGATAACTCAGTAGCTTCAGCTTCGCCTTGAGCCCAAAAAGCTCTCCTAGAAAGACTTGAAGCATCAGGAAGCTGTAGGATCCAATTGTCATCCATACATGAGACCTTTTCGCCAGCATGGCCTTGTCTGTCACCATAGACTGCTTTTTAACCCAGTTCACAGCTTTATTAAAAGCCGCCTGGCTCAGAGGTAGTACCCACAGTGGTTCGATCTGCAACGTCTGCCTGGCCAGTTTCATGTATTCATTTGGGGTAGTACAGCCTGGACCTGTGCTTCCGAGCCATACCCTAGGGAAGGAGCACTTTTTGTAGCAATAACTTGTACTACGGTTTGTAGAGACAGACCTTTAATATACCACTTAGGCCCATATTTATACTTTTTAGCACCGCATTTGTGTAATTTTTTTATGCACAAAGCGGTGCAAAATTGTATTTTGTAGGTTAATGTCGCTTTTGCGTCAAAAATGACGAAAATGCAGCACTAAAAAAGTATAAATATGGGCCTTAGGGGGTGATGCAAAGCAGACACTGAAATTCTTTTTGGGGCTCTCTTACGGGGGCCCCTGCAGTGCAGTGCAGTGCAGTGCATGGCAGTGCCCATTGGCATGGGCACTGCAGGGGCCCCCAGGGGCCCTGCGACACCCCATACCGCCATCCTGTTCCTGGCGGGAGAACCGCCAGGAACAGGATGGCGGTATGGGGTGTCAGAATCCTCCATGGCGGCGCAGCTTGCTGCGCCGCCATGGAGGATTCATTTGGGCAGCGGAAAACCGGCGGGAGACCGCCGGTTTTCCACTTCTGACCACGGCTGAACCGCCGCGGTCAGAATGCCCAGCGGGGCACCGCCAGCCTGTTGCCCCCGTCATTTTAGCCCTGGCGGTCTTGGACCGCCAGGGTTAGAATGACCCCCTTAGTGTACAAAAAGCGGCTTTCAAAGCGTTACTCGTTCTTGTTATTAAACAGTAGTGCATTGCAAATGTGTCTCTTGTGTCGATGATTAACCCCAGAAATTTGTGCTCCGACACTGATTGCAGTGCAGCATTCTCCGGATCATATGTAGCTGCCGAAGTTCTCCCTGTTCTGATTGACATCGTTTTCATTTAATTGAGGTTGACTGTTAGCTTGTGTGCTTCCACATTCAAGGCCATGCCGTTTATTAGTCTCTGCAAGCTAACCTTTGAATGGCTTAGCAGCACTACTTTGTCAGCATACATCATGTGTGAGGCATAAAAAGCCTCACAGCTTGGGGGCATGAGAATTTCGGCCCATATTTATACTTTTTGACACAAAACTGCGCAGACACAGTTTTGCCTCAAAAAATTTAACGCCGGCTAACGCCATTTCTTTGTGCCACTCGGGCGTCAAATTTATACTTTGACGATCGGCGGCACAAACCACTGGCGTGAGTCTCTTTTTTTTTATTCAAACCAATGCGACACATCGTAAAGAAAAGCAAAGTTAACGTGGCGAAAATGACTTTGATCCGGTTTACTACGTCGCAAACCGGATACGCGCCTTTTATTGACGCAATTGCGTCAAAAATTGTCGCAAACACATCAAAATGTTCAAAGGAGAGCCAAAATGGATCCCAGAAGCTTTGAGAGACCCCAGGAAGTTGACAACCAACCAGGAACCAGCCAAGAGGACCCACACAAGACCCAGGAGAGGGAGAAGAAGAAAAGGAAGTGTTGGTTCAGTGCAGAGGAGCAGGAAATACTGGTGAAATAGGTGACGGAACACCAGCACCACCTTTTTGTCATCTCTAAATTGCCAATCAGTAGGAGGGAGGCAATTTGGCAGCAAATTATTGACAAGATAAACAGTGTGGCAGAAGTACGGAGAACAGTCATCGAGTGCAAAAAACGCTGGCATGACTGCAAGCGCAGGACCAAGGAAAAGATGGCCAGGAACATGAAAGCAGCAATGCAGACTGGAGGTGAGAGACCAGCACCGCAGGAGGCCCTGAACCACATGGAGGAGATGATGGCAGCCGTCTTCCCTGAGGAGATCGTCACAGGGATTCAAGGACAGGACAGCGCAGACTACCAGGAGACAACACAGATGCAGGGTAAGTGGCATGGGAACTAAAATGCCTAAATGTGAACTGTAAGCAGGGTGTGGGGGGACATACCTACTACACAATGCATGTAAGTCATGATAATCAGGGAGTGGAAAGGACAAAGGGGCACGGCACAGGAGCTTGGGCTGAGGAAACCTGGGGCACAGTACAACCCTATACCAACAACCTTTGCTTTGGGGTATGCTGCCATGCCAAGGATGTTGGAAAGGTAAAGCCAGTCCAGGAGAGTAGGGCACAACGTAAAACTGGCCTGCTGTCACACGACAGCTGGTATTCTCCCTACATGAACTAGGGCTCAATTAACAGTCTCAGGCCATATCCGCAAGTGGAATTTAACATTGACAACAGTTGCCACTGCCACCTCTGCTGTGTGTGCAGGTCAAGTAGCTAATGGCAGCTACATGCACATGGACAAACACACCCAAATTAGAGGGTTCAGGATAACAACGTTATCAATCCCCTGTTATCAATAAAAATGTGCTAATCCTGTTAAATGTGAATGTCCATAATCGCTACAAACATTAGCCATTGTCATAAACATTATGAGGTACACAGCAGTAATGTCATCCCCATGCTGCACATGTCAGGGTCCACCCTGTGCCTGGAACACAATAGCTGCAATGACACCATGCAACATTCCAACTGTCATACTGCTCAGACAACAGCATTGAGGGGGAGGACATATTTTTCTGGCTATTGAAACACGCCTGCACAGTCAGAAGAGGAAATGGAATACTACTAGGACCATCAGTGCAATCCATTGTAGCACACATTTCCCAAAATCAACATTACACATTATCAATGCTGACATCTGTATTGTGCCATGCCAATGCTATGCATAGTATATGCTAGGTCTCAGCAACATATAGCTGGATGTGAAATATCAGAGACTGGGGCAGTTCCAGTTTGTTACGTGTGGTGCAAGTGCCATCATAACAACCACAGCCAGTGCAAGGCCTCACCATGAGAATGCAAGTAGACGGAGGGATGAGTTGTACAATAAGGTGGCAACATACAATTTGTGCAGAACCTACACCTAGAGGATGTGATGCAGACAATTCCCCAAACTGCCCACACTACATGTGACATGCAGGTGGGGCATTGGCCCGGGAGAATGCTAATATTAAAGACAGGATCAATGAACAGGAACCAAGATCACAATGTGAAACTAATAGGAAGTCAGGCATGTGCCGTTATAAATGCCACAACACAGACACACTAATTGTACTATATCTCATTGCAGAGGACGATGGCACTCCTGGGGGTATTCCTGTGCTGGACTTCCTTGATGACATGGATGATGAGCTGACAGACATCAGCCAGCTGACCCTCCAAGATGTCCTTGGAACCCTCCAGACCCCACCTTCAGTCGTAAGGAGGAGCACAGATACAGCAGCCATCACATAGGAACCACCCACCACCCCAATTGTACGACCTGCCAGCTCCAACCCAGCTGGGGACTCTGACGATACTGGCACCAGCTTTGAGAGGACTGTGGTTGGAGTACAGCGGGAGCTGGCCAAGGAGGTGTGGGTGGGGATGCAAAATATGGCAGCCAGCCTAGAGGTGGCGCGTTCATGCATGATGTCAACTGCAGAACATGCAGCAGCCATGCAAGGGCAAACACTACTCTTGCAAGAACTTCAACAAAGTGTGAAGGAAATCAGCACAGCAGTAAGGGAGTTAACACAACACCTCCAACAACAAACCTTTCAACGTGTGCACGAATGCAATATTGACCCCCTCAGGGCCGACCTGGCTGCCTACCACAGTGATGTAGCTGCTATCCTTAAGAACCAGCAGCTCCTCCTTGCTGCAGTACTGCCCTTAATAGCCCCACCTTTGGCAGCTGCCGGGTTTTCTGACTCCACGTCTTCAAACACTGAAGTGTGTGTTGCCCCTTCAAACCCACCACCACCAAGGGCAGAGGAGACGACACACACATCAGAAGATGAAGATGTGGAACAGACACCTTCACCCGTAAGAGTACCCGGTAGCACTAGTCCCTGACACATAGGCACTTATAACCAAGGTCCTGTGCTATGTAACATGCCAGTCTTGCAACAGCTGCTCACAAGCACTGTTCTCTAGCCCACTGTTTACCTTGACACTATGCTCTGTGATTGTCTCTCACTGCCTCATAGGCAATTCATGTCCCTCTGCATTGTATGACACTTTACCCCAGCATGTCCAATGACATGTCCTTCTGCACTTGTGTAGTATCACAATAGAAGACATCACACTAATAGACTCACAATCCTGGACTATGTAAATATAGCACTACAGCACTTTAAAATAAATAGCACTTACACAACCACTTTGTCTCTGTGTAATGTGACACATCAACCGTAAGGGAGATTAGTGATGTTTGCCTCATGTCAATGCCCATAGAATGTCAATATAACTGCCCTGAAAGATTGTGGGCTGATAACTATGCACTGTGGTCTGGGTTGTACCATCATCTGCCCTTCATGAGGGTTAAATCTGAAATAAATAGAAACATTACAGTATAATGCTGTGTTGGACAGAATAAGTCTTCTTCAAGGGATGTCTAAGCAGAAAATCATTGTTTCCATATTTTTCTTCATGACAATCTTTAGGTATGTGATATTTGACTCAAATTTTTCATCACACACACCATACAGCAGGAATAGATGTGTATGAGTGTACGTACAAATAAGTAACCTGGCAGTACAATGTAAGAAATAATAGGTGTGAGTTATGTTTACTATCCTACATGAGATTATACCATCACTCACCTTATCAGGGTTCACGTGAGCATCAGGCTGCAGGCAGACGTACCACAGGGTCCTCAATACCAAATCTGGTCTCAGAGTATGACAGATTGAAAACATACATCCAAACGTAAAAACACATTGGGAACCATAGTAACCTTGAGTGGTGGGTGCAATGGATGGCTGATTCCTAGCAAAGTAGCTTTGGTGTAGCTGCCAATGTGACAGCTCAATTGGGATTTGGATGCAGGATGGAACACAAATGCAAATACTAACCTGACACATTTTACCCATGCCAATGCCCTGATCCCCAAGCATATGCCACATACTTTAAAGGGGTACCTAAATATGTACTTAACTGTAAAAAAGGATAACAAAACTACAGGAAACACCTAAACTAACCTAACCTATCCTAACTACACATTACCCACAACTGGCCCTAACTACCCTAAGCTAAACTTACTTATCACATTTATCTAAACACTCTAAACATCAACCCCCTACCCCTCTTATATGACGGGGCACATGGAGGACAGCATATACTAACCTAAACACATAGGGCCGTATTTATACTCTGGTTGCGCCGAATTTGCGTCGTTTTTTTCGACGCAAATTCGACGCTAAACTAACGCCAACTAACGCCATATTTATACTATGGCGTTAGAGGCGTCTAGCGCCAAAGTTCCCGGAATGTGCGTCATTTTTTAGCGTGAACCCCTTCCTTGCGTTAATGATATGCAAGGGAGGCGTTCCCGTCTTAAAAAATGACTCCCAGGCCTTTACGTGGTATTTATACTCCCGGGCAAAAGAGACGCCCGGGAGTGGGCGTGGCTAAAAACGGCGCATTTGCGCCGCTTTTTAACGCCTGGGTCAGGCATGGCGTTAAGGGACAAGTGGGCTCAAAATGAGCCCAGAGTGCCCTCCCCTGCCCCCAGGGACCCCCCCTGCCACCCTTGCCCACCCCAGGAGGACACCCAAGGCTGGAGGGACCCACCCCAGGGACATTCAGGTAAGTTCAGGTAAGTATTATTATTTTTTTTTTAATAATTTTTTTTGGCATAGGGGGGCCTGATTTGTGCCCCCCTACATGCCACTATGCCCAATGACCATGCCCAGGGGACAGAAGTCCCCTGGGCATGGCCATTGGGCAAGGGGGCATGACTCCTATCTTTACAATGATAGGAGTCATGTTGATGGGGGATGGGCGTCGTTAAAAAATGGCGCAAGTCGGGTTAAGACGATTTTTTTGCCTCAACCTGACTTGCCCCATTTTAAGACGCCCTAACGTCATTTTTGCCCAACGCCGGCGCTGCCTGGTCTACGTGGTTTTTTTCCACGCACACCAGGCAGCGCCGGTCTGCTTGCGCCGGCTAACGCCATTCCATAAATACGGCGCCCGCATGGCGCTTCAGAATGGCGTTAGACGGCGCAAAATTTTTTGATGCTAAACTGCGTTAGCGCAGTTTAGCGTCAAAAAGTATAAATATGGGCCATACTATCTTATACTAAACAACTATATTTTTTTGGATTTTTTTTTTTAATACAAAAAAACCCCAACATCATCCCCCACCCACCTACCCACAAAAAAACACATGTAAAAATATCATACCCTCCACCCCAAACCACTAATACTAACTAAACTAACAGCCTATTCTAACCTATCACTAAGCCCCCTAAACCCATTAAATAAAAGAACCAGGAAAGAGGAGGGAGGGCAGGGAATCATAAAAATGTGGGTATCAAAGTCTCACGTTCACCCCCTGCAGGGTCTTCTTAATCCCACGCACTCTCTTGTTTATCTGGGACACTTCCTGCTGCAGCCTGTCCAGTCTGCGCAACATCCATTGCATGTCACGTTGCATTGCACGAAATTCCACATTGTCAATGACTGCAGTAGGGGTGGTCTGTGTGCCAGTTGTGGAGGGTTGTCCAGTTGCTGGTGCCATGCTTGGAGGGGGAGGTGCAGGGGCTGCTGTCAGTGGTCCAGGAGCTGAGGATGTTGATGGACCTGCAGTGGTAGCTGTCATCCTTACTGCCACCTGGGTCATAGTGGTGGTGCTGGTTGTGGCGGCTGTTGTGGGCACAGATGGGCCCCTTGGGCAAATGCCCTCCACACCCCTGAGGCTCTCTCATTGCAATAACGTCGTGCCATGTGGCAGAACCCAGACTCTACATCCAGAATGTGGCGGTAACGCATCGCCCTCCTCTGAAATTCACAGATCTGGTTGCCATCTATATTGGCTGCTGTTAAAAAAGATAAAGCCAAACATAAGTTACCTCATTGTGTGATACAGCTACTGATGATAATCAGAAAATACATCTAAGGTAGCTGAAACAGGCCATCACAGATTCTCCATGAGGAAGTACATGCCAACGCAGCCTACACATGTCCTAACTAACAGCACAGTAATGCTCAAAAAGATTGTACATACATAATTGCTCTAAGTAGCATTGTTCTGCCATTAGTCACATAACAAATGATGCAAGTCTTCCACATGTGACAGGCCAACTAATGACTATCTTCTGGATGACAATCAAGGGCCACAAGATCTGTGATTTGTAAATGGAATAGCCAGGATGGTATGCAGTTGCTAATCAAGAGTGGGTATCCTAGGTTGGAACAAATGAATTATAGATTTACATGTCTGTGTACTACACTTGGATCCTCACACCTAGATACACATATTTCATAAACCTAAGCCTGTGCCTCAGGGGAGGATGGAC
Source organism: Pleurodeles waltl (assembly GCF_031143425.1). Classification (NCBI taxonomy): domain Eukaryota; kingdom Metazoa; phylum Chordata; class Amphibia; order Caudata; family Salamandridae; genus Pleurodeles; species Pleurodeles waltl. The sequence goes on from NC_090440.1 coordinate 1,103,705,114, forward strand.
AAGCAACACATACTTTCAAGCATCAAGGACAGCCAGGATGCTTTGGACAGCTGTACATTGGTTTAGTCAGTCCACCACAGGTAAGGAGGGTGTCCAACTTGGGGCACTCGTGTTATCCATTTGCAGCTTACATGGACTTCTTGTCACACATGCTCCTTGCAGAGATGTCACACTTACTGCTGTCAAGGGTGTGGTAATACATTACTGTTGCAAATCCACTGGCTCATGTATGAAGCAGGATTTTTTACTTGTGATTGATGGTGACTTAGTTGTGTGCGATATGCTGCAATGAACCATGTTGTTAACATGGATGTGTCCCATAGTTGTGTTACTCTGACATTGCCTTTCAAATGTGAAATGAACACCATATATGTCATTTACACTGTATGTGAAGTTAGGTGTACATTCATACCAAACAAATGTGATATGCCTTTTTCAATATCCTAATCTGTATTACTGCACTGCTCCATGAGGCTACACTCAGATTGTGATTCCTAAGGATCATGTGATGCATAAATAATTACCCAGACCATGATTTAGTGATTAGATTAGGTGTTTAATGAGATATGGTGAGAAAGTGGTGAAGGTGACTATAGTTTAAAGACGTTTTGTACAATGTGTTGTCTCCGACGCAATCCTGAAGCAGTGTTTGGATAGTCTCCCTCATGTTGATGGACAGCATCCTCCTCTTCCTCTTCTTCAGTCATTTGTGGGTCTGGTTCATAGAGGGAAATGTTGCTCCTTTCACAAATGTTGTGCAGGATGGCACAGGTCAAAATTATCTTGCAGACCATTTCTGGGGAATATAAGAGGCTGCCTCCGCGGATGTCGAGGCACCTGAATCTTGCCTTCAGGATGCCAAAAGTCCTCTCTACTACTATGGTGTGTGTCCTCCGATGTGCCTCATTATAGGCACTCTCTGCTGTAGTGCTTGGGTTTGCAAACGGGGTCATGATCCATGGCTGGATCCCATACCCCTGTTCAGCTGAAAGAGAAAATGAGTGAAAATATTTGATGGAGTTGCACCATGATTATCACTTTGCATGGCAGTTGTTATCTTGTGTTGTCTGTGACTCATGTGTGTTTGTGTTATTGTGTGGAATCCTAGGCTTCTAGGATGTACCATCAGCATTGGGTTGTGTCATTATCTGAACTGGTGTTTGGTTGATTGACCGGATGTCAGCGGTATTTTTGTAGACTTGCAGTACATTGTGTACTTCCATGCATTATGTCACGTGAAAGAGGTATCCATGTCTCTTAACTGGGGGTGACATGATACTTCCATACACAGAATCAGTTCCACAGTGATGGTAACACATCTGTATAGCCTGGACATCTGACCCAATGTAAAATATGCAATAGAATTTGTTAAACATCAGTGAGGCCCTTTGATTTGGCTAGGTCACAATATACAACACATCTCCATAAGTTGGCAGCACTGAAGTGTTGACAATTGACAATGCACAAATATCCCATGTGTGACAAGTTCTATGCAAACCTATTTTTCTGCCCTCACTGAGTTGGCTCATGTTCAAACGTGTACCTACACTACTGAACCTGGTCCATGTAATGTGGCTAACTTGGTTGTGGGGGTGAAGGTTTAATTCTAAGAAAGTCCACATGCCTGTACATCTGTTGTGTATATGTGAAATTGTCTCAATCTGTATGTGTAGCAATGTGCACTTTGCAATATTGTCACAATATGTGTACTTAGCACAGTCCACTTGCTTATTGGTTGTGGGCAATGTCAGCCCAGGAGTGATGTGAGATGTTGGTACAGCCTCAATGATTCCATGTCCCATTCATTAGAGTCATCATCATCATGCTATGTGTGTCATGGTGTTTGACCTGCAGCGAAACACAATGCAAACCCCTTACACAATACATATTGGTGGGAAGGGTGTGTGATTGAGTGTTATTGATGTGATGTTGGAAGATTCATTTTCCAAGTTGTACTGCCAGTTAAGGCCATATCATTGTCACTGCGTGGTTTTAAATTGGTCCCTTGTGTCTCAGGAGTGGCATCTGTTGTCATTTGCATCTGTCATTTGTCCATAGGTGTGTATCCCATTGGGTCAGGATATCAAACATGACTAGCAGTGTCACAACCTCGGTGTCTTCCTGGCCACGTGTCAATGTAGTGGTGTATGTGTTGTGTGTCCTACAGGGTTGCTGTGCTTTTTGTATATAACTGAGTTTCTGAACATACAAACAAGTAGGCCATTTCCACATCGTCCATCCTGGAATTGTTGATTGATGGTGCTGTGGCGGAAGATGAATGAATCATGTACACTCACAGGATACTTTGCCACAATGTTGGTGATCAAACCCCGGTGATCCACAATGGCCTGCACATGGTGGAGTGTGTGTGCTTCCTGTTGCGTTATTGATGCTCGGTTGCAGGAGGTAGCACAATCCGTACATGTGTGCAGTCAATGGCACCAAGCAGGTGTGGGAAACCGTTGATTTGGTAGAAGCCTTGTTTGGTCTCCTGCTGCTTCAGCTGTGTGTTGGGGAAACTGATGTGGTGGGGTGTGAGGAAGATGATGGCATCTAGTACCTTGGTTAGGAAGGCAGAGAATGAGGGCTGTGAGATCCCGGCAGCCAGGGCACCAGTGGTTTGAAAAGAGACACTTGCCAACATGTGGAGGACAGCTAGCAGCTTGGTCTCTAATGGAATGATGTGGGATGTCTGCAAGCTGGGTGCCAACTGTGGCTCAATGTGGCACATCAGCTGCTGTATGGCATGCCAGTATAGTCTGTACCTCTGGATGATGTCATGTTCCCTGAGGCCCAGAAGGGTTGTCCTGATCCAGAATATCCTCTCCTGCCTTCTGTGTTGCCTTTGGGGTCCCTGCTGGTGTGGTGGAAACTGCTGCTGTTGGTCCTGTGCTCTGCGTCTTCGTGCATGCTGGATGACTAGCACTTCCATGTCTTCCTTTTGGAGCTCTGCTGTTGCTTCTGTGCGTTTTCCTTAAGTACTGGTGTGTTTGCCCCATTTTAATGCCTGCCCTGACCCAGGCCATTACTTTCTTACGCAAATCGGGCTGTGTGACATGTTCCGACTCCGCCTCCCAACCGTGCGGGATTTTAGCGCGGTAGGATAAATATGGCGCACAAGTGTTTAAGCAATTTTTTGGACGGGAACGCCTACCTTGCATGTCATTAATGCAAGGTGGTTTCACACATCCAGAAAATGACGCACACTGGGGAATTTTGACGTTCACGGGTTGGGGCGTCAAAGTATAAATATGGTGTTAGGTTTGCGCCAAATTTGCGTCTACATTTTTTACGCAAATTCGGTGCAGACAGAGTATAAATATGCCCCTAACTTTGCTAAGAGCTGATGTGAAATCTGCTAGGTAGAAGGTAAAGAGGAACAGGGCAAGGATGCAACCTTGTTTCAAGCCATTGCTGGTGTGTATTTTCCTTGAGACAGTTGTTCTGAATCCAAGCTTAATTAGTATCCATGTGTTGGTACAGGGCCGGCTTTTGGGCGGTGTGAGCGATGTGACCGCACAAGGTACTGGCCTCAGGGGGGCGCTGTGTTTAGTAATAAATTCCGACACTTGCGATTTAAAAGCACCTGCTGAAAAGTTCCTTGTGCATTTAGCCTTCAAGAATTTTTTTTAATATCAAGATACCTCTTGTGATTAATGTTCCTGCTAGAGAGAGAGATGGGAGTTTTGCCTAGTGGCAGCTTTGACTCAACATAAAGTAGCATAGAGGGTTAATATGCCTGCTGTGAAGAACAGAACTATGGGGCATATTTAAGAAAAGTGGCGCTGCACTGTGTGCAGCACCACTTTTCTTGCACCCCTAAGAGCCCCCTACCGCCACCATGTGTGCGTCATATTTAAAATACAGCGCACCATGGCGGTAGTTAAGGGACTAGTGTCAGAATTTTTTACGCTAGTCCGGCGCTTTGCAGGATTAGCTTTAAAAATGTTGCCGCTAATCTTGCAAAGCACCCAGAGGCCCATTGTAACCAATGGAAGCCTCCTTTTAATGCCTGCTCTGAGAAGCCGTTAAAAGTGGCAGAAACAAATGACACAAAGAAATGTGACAGATTTCTTTGTGTCATTGTTTTTGCCCCCTCTCCACCCTAACAGGGATGTCCCTTTGCATATATTATGCGTGATGCGGGCATAATGCAGTGCAAAGGGTTACAAAGTGGCAAAATGCATGCATTGCGCCTCTTTCTGAATGTGGCGCAGCATTTTTGGCCTCTAACGTCACATTAGTGTAAAAAATGACACTAATGTGGCGTTCAAATGGCACTAGGGGCTTTTAAATATGCCTCTATGTCAGTGCTTAATTTGTGCTTGTTGTTTCCGGTGCAGAGCAACGGCACTTATTTTTGAGGGCCGGTGCTTATTTTTCTGCCTCAAGCATTTACTGCGAGAAAGAGACACATATGGGAAAGACGGAGGAAGAGAAAAACGAAAAAGTGCCACAATGGGAAAAAGCAGAAATCCGCAAGAGTGAGCTGAATGGTCAGGGAGTGCCTGTAAATGGATTAAAGAGGCCTGAGATGGCTTTACGATTATGCTGCCTCTGTCTTCCATAGCAGCCACGTGTTTAAGAGGGGGGCTTTGGGCACTGGCACCTTTTTATTTACAAATTGAGCACTGCCCTGTGGGGCATATTTGAAAAAAGTGGCATCCCCTAGCGCCCCCCCCCAATGCCACCATGTGTGAGTCATAATTAAAATACGGCACACCATGGTGGTAGTTAGGGGACTAGCGTCAGAATTGTTTATGCTAGGCCGGCACTTTAAAGGATTAGCACCAAAAATGTTGACGCGTATCCTGCAAGGCACCCAGAGGCCCATTGTAACCAATGAAAGACTCCTTTTAATGCCTGCTCTGAGCTCTGAGCAGGCATTAAAAGTGCCGGAAAAAACGTACGCAAAGAAATCTATCAGATTTCTCTGTCTGTGCCACTTTTTTGCCCCCCCTAACAGGGGGATGCCCCCTTTGCATTCATTATGCCTGGCACAGGCATAATGTAGCACAAAGGGTTAAAAAGTGGCGCAATGCATGCATTGCGCCACTTTGTAAATCTGGTACAGCATTTTTGGCCTTCTAACGCCATATTAGCATAAAAATATTTATGCTAATGTGGCATTAGAATGGCGTTAGGGGCTCTTAAATATGACCCTCTAGTGCATACTTGAAAAAGTGGCACTGCACACATTGCTGCCCCACTTTTCTTGCGCCCCTTAGCGCTCCCCCAATGCCACCATGTGTGCACCCTATTTAAATTCCGGCGCAACATGGCAGTAGTTAGGGGACTAGTGTAAGAATATTTTACGCTGGTCCGGCGCTCTGCAGGATTAGTGTAAAAAATGTAGATGCTAATCCTGCATATCACCCGGAGGCCCATTGTAACCAACAGAAGCCTCGTTTTAATGCCTGCTCCGTGCAGGCATTAAAAGTGCTGTAAAAAAATGACGCAAAGAAATCTGTCGGATTGATTTGTGCCATTTCCCCCCCCCTTAACGGGGGAATGCCACCTTTGCATACATTATGCCTGGCGCAGGCACTATGTAGCACAGAGGGATACAAAGTGGCGCAATTCATCCATTGCGCCACTTTGTAAATATGGCACAGCTTTTTTGGCCTTCTAATGCAACGTTAGCATAAAAAAATTACGCTAATGTGGCGTTAGAATGGTGTTAGGGGCTCTTAAATATGACCTTATATTTTATGTGGCTAGCTGAGTGGATTAGTAAAGCCAGCCTTTACAAGTGCTCAAAAACACATAAACGTATGTGAAAGGGGAACGATGGAGAGAGGAAGGGCATATTCCCGGGTGGTAATGAGTGAAACCGAGGAGGTCATGGGATGGGGGGGCGCCACAATAAACTGTCGCACAGGGCGCCACCAGTCCTAAAGCCGGCCCTGTGTTGGTATATAATAATTGCGTAGCTCTCAGACTCACAGGAGGAATTCCCTAGTTTCTTAAGTTTGCACCAGAGAATATTGCACTGAACATCATCAAAAGCTGACGTAAAGTCCACAAAGCATAGGTGTAAAGCATGATACTGAGATCTTGCCTTGTCAATTATTGGGGACATTAAACTGTTTGTGATTGTTCCTATATCCTCAATGAAAAAAGTTTGGTTTGGGGGCACTAGTGGATTTTTCTCTGCCCATTCAGTTAACCCAGTCAGCGGTACTTTTGCAAAGTATTTTGCCTGCACATTCAGCAGGGCAATCAACCTGTAATTTGATGCAACAACTTGTTCCCTGCTTTAGAGATCAGAGTTATTATCGAATCCCTCCACCTGTCGGGGATGACCTGTTGGACAAGACATGATTATAAAGCTGACACAGATATTTTGCCCAATATTTTAAAATTTTGAAGATTGCCTGTGGGGGCCGTTAGGGCCAGGAGCTCCTTTGAAATGCCCAGAAGTTATTGCTGTTGTTAGATCAACAAGGGAAATAACTTCCTGTGAGAACCCTCTTTCTGGTTGTAACCATGGCGCCTTACTATTCCCAAACATTTTGTGCAGGTAGACGGCCCATACGTCTTCAGATATGTTGGATGATACACGTGATGGTTTAAGTCCTATGGCGCGGTTCACTAGCCTCCAACATGCATCTTTCCTTCTTGTAGCTGATAACATTTTGGGGGTCATTCCGAGCTTTGCCCGCCAAGCGGGAACCGCCAGAAGACCGTACCGCGGTCACAAGACCGCAGCGGTCATTCTGGGTTTCCCACTGGGCTGGCGGGCGACCGCCAAAAGGCCGCCCACCAGCCCAGTGGGAAACACCCTTCTACGATGAAGCCGGCTCCGAATGGAGCCGGCGGAGTGGAAGGTGTGCGACGGGTGCAGTTGCACCCGTCGCGAATTTCAGTGTCTGCTAAGCAGACACTGAAATTCAAAGTGGGGCCCTCTTATGGGGGCCCCTGCAGTGCCAATGCCATTGGCATGGGCACTGCAGGGGCCCCCAGGGGCCCCACGACACCCCTCACTGCCATCCTGTTCCTGGCGGTCGAAACCACCAGGAACAGGATGGCGGTGAGGGGGTCGGAATCCCCCATGGCGGCGCAGCAAGCTGCGCCGCCATGGAGGATTCCCCTGGGCAGCGGAAAGTCGGCGGTACACCGCCGACTTTCCGTTTCTGACCGCGGCTGTACCGCTGCGGTCAGAATGCCCAAAGGAGCACCGCCAGCCTGTTGGCGGTGCTCCCGCGGACCCCGGCCCTGGCGATAATTACCGCCAGGGTCGGAATGACCCCCTTTGTGCCAATACTGGTTAGTCTCTTTCCGAACAGACTCCAATATTGATTTTTTGCAAGCATTTCTCAGCTTAGTTAGGGTGGTCCTCTGAGCCAAAGAGATGGGCTTGTTTGCTAAAAGCTTGATTTAGCTTCTTTCTTGCTTCTGCAAGCTCTATTGATGGTTTCTTGGAATGATCTTAGTTGAGGCCATGTGCTTTTTTAGTCAAGAGGGCAACAGCGAGCTGTGTTCATTCCAATCTGTGGATAGCTTAAATATGTGTCCCTATTGTTGTCTAGTTTGCGATTCAATATGAGTAACTGAGTTTGCTGTCCAGTTTAGCCTCCTATATTTTACGTAATGACTATTCCAATTTCTTATTGTGCTTGGTCACGAAGCTGACAAGATAGTTTTAGATGGATTCCTTGCGGCTGATGGTCGCTTTCAAAATGGGTTCCTATCATGAAAAGTGTTACCATTTGGAAAAGGGGGCAAGACATCAAGGTGTAATTGAAGGCCGAATGAGCCTTTGCTGAATGAAAGGTAAATTGTACAGGGCCATCAGTGCTTATTCGCCTGTTTGGGGTTCTCAGTCCCAAGTGCTCCAAGTCTTCTGTGAAGGCCAAGCCCCTATTGTCCTTTCTTTGCATCCAAAAGTGTAAATGCAGTGATTGCCAGATTTGATTTGTATTTCCAGGGCTTTGACAGTGACCACTTCCTGCAAGCAGCAGGTTCATGTTAAAGGCCCCCTGTCAAGAGCATAAAGTAGGATTGGTTGACCACTGGGTTGTAATAAATGCCTTCAAAGATTCAACAGTTGCCAATTTCTTTTTTGAGAAGGGAGGGATGTAGCCATTTATTATCAGCAATGGGTAGTCATTATCATGAAAGCACTCCAATAGCTTCACAGCTTGTAGGTTGGGATAGTCTGCTTGCATCTCTGGTAGTTAGCTCGTAATGTCAGCCATTATTAGGTTGCTAGCCCACCAGCTGTACATCCTGGCACTTATGTTTTTCCTGCCCACTTGTTAAATCCAAGATCTGCCGGACTATCCAGTAGAGCTAATGCAAAGGTTTTCTGCAATGCTACCAAATGGGAGGTCTTTCTATAGGATAAGAAAAGGTGATCTACAATTTTACTTTGTGAACCACCTCCTAATTTACATTCCAGTTGTTTGGAGATGTGAGTCTTACAGTTGAGTTCCCGCTTGATCCATTTTCTGCTTCCTGTGATAGGTGCTCCTAGGGTGAAACTTCGAACTTGGAGGATGTTCTTAAGATATAAAATACCAGTTCCTGCCTATAGTTTGAGCCCCCTTTTGAGGGTTCCTCATTATGGGCCTTTCTTGGCCATTTCTGCAGTTTTTTGTAATGGAGGAAGATTAACACTGAGGTAAGGGTTGGGCACTCCAATAATGAGGGGAGTGTTCCTTGGGGATAATCGAGTACTTGGGTTGTTCTGGAGGTGGGTGCTAACTGAATCCTCTGTTACTTGTTTATCATTGAAGGTGTTTATGAACCATTTTGGGAATTTAATTCCTGTGGATTCAGGGTACCAGACTGTAGTTGAGATTATATTTCTTTTAGTACAGCACTAAGGGGGTTATTCCAACTTTGGAGGAAGTGGTAATCCGTCCCAAAAGTGACGGTAAAGTGACAGATATACCACCAGCCGTATTAAGAGTCCATTATATCCTATGGAACTCGTAATACGGCTGGTGGTAAATCCGTCCCATTTGGGACGGATTACCACCTCCTCCAAAGTTGGAATAACCCCCTAAGTGTTGCAGGGAGACTTGGGAGACTTGCCAGTTTGTCAATCACTTGGCCATAGGAGTAGACTACTGCAGTATGTGCTGCTTCCCATTGCGCACATTGAATCAGATTGTTTAGGGCCCCTATTTTGATGTTGATTGCTGTGACGTAGATTGCCATATTATTGAGTAAGTCCACCTGCAAATCAAGTTTATTTGATTGACTTGTTAGTGCTTCGACTACAGATTAAAATTAGTTTAACAGAACTTCGCAGGTATCCTTTCTTAGGTCTTTTTGTCTCATTAGGGAGTTGTGGATGTCATTTGTAGTATACTGAGTCCTACCAAATCAGGGAAAGAGTCCCAGAGGTCCATTGTAAGCACATTTACTTTGATTGCTGCCAAGCTCCTTTCTTGTAATTGTAGTGTGGCTTCTAGCGATGAAATAGGTGGATTATCAGAGGAGGCCTGCGCTGCGTTTGGCTTGAAACGTATGCTGCTTGGTTAGGTGAACAAAAAAATCTTCTGCTGCGCGAGACTGATTGCTTGTTGCATCTCCAGGTGACGCTATGAATTGCTCCATCATTGCTGCTGGTTGAGTTGGCGCATAGTGCACCTCAGCGGTTACCAAGAACCCCTTCTTTTCCTCAAGTTGTTTGGCCAAAGATGAATTTGCATTGTGGTGTATAACGTTAGAGTATCTATTCGGTAGCCCCTCTGAGGAGTTTGTAAGAAGTTGCTGGCCAGGCCCTGTGCCTGACGTTGCCACCACGACATCAGTCATAGGCGGTCATGGTTCCCGCCGAAAGACCGCACCGCGGTCAAAAGACCGCGGCGGTCATTCCGGCTTTCCCGCTGGGCCGGCGGGCGACCGCCAGAAGACCGCCGGCCGGCCCAGTGGGACAACCCCTTCAACAATGAAGCCGGCTCAGAATGGAGCCGGCGGAGTTGAAGGGGTGCGACGGGTGCAGTGCCACCCGTCGCGATTTTCACTGTCTGCTAAGCAGACAGTAAAAATCTTTGTGGGGCCCTGTTAGGGGGCCCCTGCACTGCCCATGCCATGGGCAGTGCAGGGGCCCCCAGGGGCCCCACGGCACCCGTTCCCGCCATCCTGGTTCCGGCGGTGGACACCGCCAGAAACAGGCTGGCGGTAAGGGGGTCGGAATCCCCATGGCGGTGCTGCAAGCAGCGCCGCCATGGCGGGTTCCCTGGGCCAGCGGGAAACCGGCGGGAAACCGCCGGCTCCCCTTTTCCGACCGCGGCTTTACCGCCACAGTCAGAATCGCCCAGGAAGCACCGCCAGCCTGTTGGCGGTGCTTCCGCCGCACTCCGCCATGTCGGTCATGGACCGCCAAGGTCAGAATGACCCCCCATAGATCTTTCTAACAACAAGTTCAGACATTTTTCTTTTGCTTTCACACTTTTTATTGCCCATTCCTACCATTAGAAGGCTGATTTTTTCCTACTTTCTAGTATTTTCCTCTGTAGTGGGTCCCCGTGTATGCCCATTACTTGTGGGGTGTTTATAGGAGTAGAATGTGGCTGCAGGGGAACTTGTAACCGTTTCACTTCCTTATTGTGCAAAAAATTAATCCATTGGTTTTTTAAAGAAATTAAGTTTGTTTACGGTACTTGGATGATGTACATACAACTGTTCTGCTGCTATAGGGGAGAGTAAGGGAACCCCTGCCTGCTGTGCTGTTTGTGGGGAGGCTTCTGGGACTTGTTATTCTTAGACATGTTGTGCTCCTCAGATTGCACCCAGTATTCGTCAACGCCACCTTTGTCTTCCCCGATATCATGTTCCCCTTACTCATTTGAATTCACCCCACCAGGCTCCGTTCCTGAGCCCAGAAAGTGGGGGATGATAGATTCCACCCCCTGTGGATGGCTTGCCCTTCCTGCCACTTGAACGCACTAACGACATCCTTTGGTGCAACCTGAGAGCGATTTTTGCTGGGTTTTTGCAGATGGGTGCAGATTGCTACTAGTGGAAAGTAGAGGGCCGAAAGACACATGCCTTCTAAATGTTTGCACAGGTAGTAGTAAGAGTTTTTGGTGGTGTTCCAATTTTAAAAATAAATAAGATGTGTAAAGTGTCAGGAGTTTTGCTCCAAAATAGAGACTAATGCCTGTGATTGTCCAACTCTGCCCTCAGTGTCTTCTATCGGGCTTGCAATGCAATGGCGAACCACTTGGTCAGAACCAGATGTGGTGGAGCACAGAGCAGGAAACAAGGTGCATCACAGACCTAGCCTGGCCACGTCTGCGCTCTGCTGGCTCAAACCTCAGAAGGAGTACTACGCTCCTCCCAGGGATGTAGCCTTGCCCAGCCCAGCAGAGGATTTTGCCACTTCCCCTTTGAAAATCTGAGATGCCCGTCTTGCCAGGGTGTCCCCCGCACGGACCCCCAGCGCACCTCTGACCTCTGCCATGCAGCACATCTATGCTGCCTTCATGCAGACCTTGGGGGAGGGGAACAGGCCTTCAGGCTATGGCAACAGCATCTGGCCTGAACCATTCTGGGCTCAGTCCCTGGGTTTTCAGGTAGTTGTCAACAGGAGCCAGGGCTGGATATGCCCCCAGAGTGCCCGGGCCTGAGGATTTGAGACCCCAGGAGGCATGGCACAGCATGGCAAGGCAGCAAGGAAGCAGCCATGCTACAGCAGGGCTATGAGGCAGCAGCCATGGCATTTCAAGTAGGGTGACCACCCGTCCGTAAATTTCACAGACTGACTGTAATTTCGCCCTGCTGTCCGTTGTCCATGATGAAAGGCTTAACGGACGGCATTTGTCCGTAATTTTAGCCTTTCACCAAAAGGTCAATGGAAGGTAGGGTGAAATTACTGCCAGCTTAGTTTCCCCAGATGGATTGAACAGCAGGGAGTCTCCTCTGCTCTGACGGAGAGAGGGGCAGACAGATATGAAACAGACCTTCTTCCTAGGGTATCTCCTTCCCTAAAGAAATGCAAATGTGGGCAACTGGTAAATCTGCAAATGCAAAGGGGCTCAAAAACCTGCATGGACTTTAACCAAAGGAGTCACTTGAAGCTTTCTGGTGGCAAAGATATTTTCTTTTAGAGAGGTAAAGTAATGGTGTTCCAAGGTGAGCTGTGGAGTGTGTGGTTTTAATGGAGTGTTGTAAATAATGTCAGTACTAGGTATAAACTGTATATTATTCAAATCTGTATTTGAGAAGCACTTTTTTTTATTTAACTGAAATGTATTTGTGCATTTTCTACCAGCCTTTAATATGATGTAATTGTATTTATAGCGCTAACTACCCCTGACGAGGCGTCTAATGCATGTTTAAAATAAGGACTTACACATTCACAGTTCTTTCAGGTGACCTCTGTACCCCATGGTACTAACAAACATTGGCAAAGCCAATAGGTCTCATCTACGAAAGAGTTATTGGCTTTGCTAATGTGTTTTAGCCATTAGCCATGTTATACACCAGAGTGGCTGCAGTTCAGCATGGCTAAAGGTTAGTGGCATAGTGGTGTGGAGTGGAGTAGAGTGGCATAGAGCAGTGGCGTAGAGCCAAGTGGTGCAGAGTACAGTGCAGTGGGGTACAGTGCAGTTGTTTAGAGTGCATTGGCGTAGAGTGCAGTGGTTTAGAGTGCAGTGGCATGGAGTGGCGTGGAACAGAGTAGAGTGGCATTGAGTGCAGTGGAGTAGAGTGTCATACAATAGAGTGGCAGAGAGTGCAGTAGTGTAGAGTGGTGCAGTGGCATAGAGTGCAGAGTAGACTCCTGTGGCAGAGAGTGCAGTGGCATAGTGTAGATTGGTGAAGAGTAGAGTATAGTGCTGTAGAGTGCAGTCACGTAGAGTCGAGTGATGCAGAGTAGAGTGGCATAGAGTGCAGTGGCATAGAATGCAGTAGTTCAGAGTAGATTGGTGTACAGTACAATGGCAGAGAGTGCAATGTTGCGGAGTAGAGTGTCAGTGCAGTAATGTAGAGTGGAGTAGAGTGGTACAGAGAGCAGTGGTGTAGAGTACAGAGGTGCAGAGTAGAGGGCAATGGCATACAGTACAGTTCTTTAGAGTGCATTGGCGCAGAGTGCAGTGGCATAGAGTGGCATGGGGTAGAGTTACATAGAGTGCAGTGGAGTAGAGTGGCATACAATAGAGTGTCAGAGAGTGCAGTAATGCAGAATGGTGCCGTGTCATAGAGTGCAGAGTAGACTCATATGGCATAGAGTGCAGTGGTGTAGAGTGGTGCCGAGTGGAGTACTGTACAGTGGTGCAGAGTAGAGTATAGTGCCTAGAGTGCACTGGCATAGAGTGCAGTGATGCACAGTGCAGTGGCATAGAATGCAGTAGTACAGAGTAGAGTGGTGTAGAGTGTAGTGTTGCAGAGCGGAGTGTCAGTGCAGTGGTGTAGAGAGGTACAGAGTACAGTGGCATGGAGTACAGTGGTGCAGAGTAAAGGGCAGTGGCATAGAGAGCAGTTTTGTAGAGTGCACTGGTGTAGAGTGCAGTGGCATAGAGTGGAATGGGGCAGAGTAGAGTGGCACAGAGTGCAGTGGAATAGAGTGTATTGGTGCAGAATACAGTAGTACACAGTAGAGTGGTGTAGAGTATAGTGGCGGGCAGTGCAGTGTTGCAGAGTAGAGTGTCAGCGTGCAGTGGTATAGAGTGCATTGAACTAGAGTGCAATGGTCAGAGTGGCATATAGTACAGTGGCATAGAATAGATTGTTTCAGAGTAGAGTGCAGTTGCATAGAGTGGAGAGGTGCAGGGTAGAATGCAGTGGCATAGAATGCAGTGACACAGAGTGCACTGGCATAAAGTAGATTGTTTCACAGTATAGTGAAATGGCTTAGAGTGGAGAGGTGCAGGGTAGAGTGGAGTTGCCTAGAGTGGCATAGAATGTGATGGCATAGAGTAAAGTGGTGTAGAGTGCGTTGCATAGAGTGCAGAGGTGCAGAGTAGATTAAAGTGACATACAGTGTATTGATGTAGAGTGCAGAGGCATAGAGTTCAGTGTTACAGAGTAAAGTGCACTAGCATAGAGTGTATTAGCTTAGAGTACAGTGGCGTGCAGTGCAGTGTTGCAGAGTGGCAGAGAGTGTAGTTGTGCGGATTAGATTGGTGTTGCCTAGGCTGGAGTGGCATAGCATGCAGAGGAGCAGAGCGCAGTGATGTAGAGAGGTATAAAGTGCAGTGGCATAGAGTAGAGTGGTACAGAGTAGAGTAGAGAGGCATAGTGAGAAGTAGCATAGAGTGCAGTGGCATAATGTGAAGTGGTTCAGAATGAAGAAGAGTGCAGTGCAGTGGCATGGAGTGGCGTAAAGCAGAGTGATACAGAGTAGGGTGCAGTGGCGTGGAGTGGTGCAGAGCAGAGTGGAGTGGAGTATGCATGGTGTGGTAACACACTGCCATTACAGACAACACATTTTTTATTGAAATTACCATTACTTTTGCACAGATATACAGTTTTTCAAATCAAACTATACTATGCACAGAAAATGATGTGTGGAAATTGCATCACCTAATGCAATGATTTGTTTTAATCATATAAAGGTATTTGTTTCCAGCACAGCACAGAATTAACAACAATGTGCTTCGTTTGTACTCCTAATTCTGATATATTCTGAAGTTTATTTAAATGTTGTCATGTGATAGAAAAAACACTTTCCTTACCCCAGTATCCAACAAGATTGTCGCATAAATCCTCTCCCTTTAAAGTCAAAAAAAGAAAAGTAAACACTAAGTTCCCACCGAAGACAGAGCCGAGTTTGACTTTGTTCTTTGAATGCACAGCAAACGTGATGAGATAAGAACAAGATTTACAGGCCTGTTTACTGAAAGGGAGCACTCGGAAGGATACTGTAAATAATGTTTTGGTAAGGGAAGGGACGAACAGAAGCTACGTAGCCTAAAACAAATAAAGCCAGCAAATTGAAAGCAACAAAATGTGAGTTACAAACCACAAGGCTAATGGCGAGCAACAGGCAGAATGCATTCATAAGGAAGCACTATGAATGTACTTAAAGTCCAGTATTTTAGTCCAGTCCATATCTTGCAGAGGTTTGGCCACATCAATTATCCAGGTAGTATGACGAGAAGACCTGGTGTGGTTTCCATGTTGCAGAAATGGTCTGGACACCCATTCTATCAGCTTGCCACCAGTTCCTATGGTGTAGAGCTTCTGGCACACCTCTTGTAGGGTTTGAGCCTTCCTTAAAAGTCTTTACTGTTAAACCTCATTTCATGCAGGAAGGTGGGCAGAAAGCCAGCGAGCCACCCATTAGACCTGTACAACTGAATAATAGCATTCTAAGTCCAGAAGACCTAATCCACCCACAGTCACAGGTAGCTTTAGAGTGGAAAGAGCTACCTGACAGTGCTGCAGCGACCAAATCAGATGTGTGGCATGTCTGAAGAAGGAAGGAAGGATGAGCAGGGGATGGTTTGCAAAATAATACTATCATTGGGGTAGCACACCACCTTCACTAGTGCCACGTGGCCCACTACAGAAAGCAGAAGAAAAGACCAAAAAGCAAACTGGACTTGGAGGGACCGTGACGCTCTGCCGAGATTTCCATTCTGCAAATCAGTGGGAGAATGGTAGATATTAATCACTAGGTATCAAAAGGTAACTGGTTCCCAGTTCAATCTGAGACCTAATTGTATAGAAAACAGTGCCATATGTTAAAGAAATACTAATTAAATTTTTTATTTTTTACATTTTGTTTGTGCAATTTACATCCCAAATATTTTGAAGATTATGGCCCTCATTCTGACCTTGGCGGTCTTTTCGCGAGACCGCCGAATTACCGCCGCGGTGAAGACCGCCGACCGCGGCGGTATGCCGCTGTGCGCATTCCGACCGCTGGGAGCGTTCCGCCGGGAAACCGCCAGCAGCCACACTGGCGGTCGGCGGAAAAGTGGAGACTGGTCAACCTCCACCGCCACGCCAGCAGAACACCGCCCACAGAATTACGACCCACATATCTGTGTGGCGGTCTTCTGTTGGCGGTGTTCTGTTGGCGGTCACCTCCCCATGGCTCCCGTCGCCTCCCGGAGGACCAACGCACAAGGTAAGTTGACCGTCCGTGAGGGGAGGGGGAGGGGGGGTGTTGTGTGATGTGGGCGTGCATGGGGGTGTGCGTGTGAGTGTGTAGAGGGGGTGTGTGAGTGCGTGTATGCGGGCGGGGGGTGCTGCTGTGTCTATGGGTAATGTGTGCTGTTCGGCAGGTGCGCATGTCTGCATGTATGTGTGCGGGTATGTGTCCCCGTTGTGTATGTGTGTGTAGGGGGTGTGTATATGTGCATGTTGGGGGTGTGTGCATGTCGGGGTGCATGTATGTGCATGTCGGGGTGGGGGTGGGGAGGGGGTTCGTACCACCTCTGGGGGGTGGCAGGGGGGTGGAGGGTGTGGGGGGAGGACTCGGGTGGGTAGTGGGGGGTGGGGGAGACCCCTATCAGTGCCAGGGAAGGAATTCCCTGGCCCCGATAGTGCTTACCGCCATGGTTCGCATGGCGGTTCCCGACCGCAAGAAACCGCGGCGGTAGGCAGGGTCATGATACCGTTGGCGGTCTTGGGACGACCGCCGGGCCGGAGTGCGCAAACTCCAGCCCGGCGGTCATGACCGCCGTGGCGGTCGGAGTGGGGAAGTGGCGGGCGATCGCGGCGGTGACCGCCGCGGTCAGAATGCCATTTTTCTGACCGCCGGTCTGTTCGCGGTCCGACCGCCGCCTCTCCGCCGACCGCCAGGGTCAGAATGAGGGCCTATATGTGTACTTGACACTTAGGGATAACCCAGATCACTAGTTTGGCTTTTGCTCAATTTCAAAACCATTTAAAGACATGGACAAAGCGGGCAATTGCCTTGCACAACCTTGCAAGGGGTCTGGCCCCTGCTCACCCTTCACAAGCACGACAACGGACCACTGCACCAGAAGAGTTTGCCAAGGTGGATAAGTGTTGCTTGTTCAACCACTTGACAGTGCCTCGTCTGTTTCTCTCCTGTGTGCAGAGATAACTCCCCAGGTACACAATACCTTCCAATAGTCCTGGTGGGCCCATCTTGTCTGATTTTAGGAATTGTTTTACCTTGTTCTTCTCTTCTTTATTTATCCTGTTTTTAGCAACAACCCTTTGAAATACTTGCAGTAGATCTCCCATTTGAACTTGATTTCATCCTCCTCTTTTATTATCTTTGATTGGTAGTCCGGGCTCCCATTTCTGAGATAAATGTAGAGTCCCAGACATACACTCTAGTGCTTTGAGACTACAGACAAGTTGTGGGTACCTCACATCATGATATTAGATGTGAGACTGTTGCCCACACCATCTGCCCTGCATCTTTACATTTTTTTTAGGTGGAAAGTCCATGGGCGGTTGGGGTAAGCCAGATGTTTTTGTTCAATTTGTTTAAACTAGAATAAGGTTAATTACCTTAATGTTTCCAAAACTGTTTGCGGGAGTTAAGATCGGGTAGATTTGGGTAGGGGTGATGGCCTTGCCGCAGTACTGAAGGGCATTGATTTACTACTGAACAAGGAGGTAATGTGACACCTGACTGTAGCATACCAGGAAGCAATCACAAAAAGACCACAGTGAATAAATAGTGCTATGTTTAAAAAGAGTAAGTAAATGCACTGACAATATAGTGAGGCATGTGATCATTGTTTTATTTAGTTATTTAATTAGTGTTTGTATAGGAGTTCAACAAATACACATCACACCTTGAATCAAAACCACACTTTACACAATACATGTGTACATCTGCACAATCATAAGATTTAAAAGTGTTCTTTTCTTTTTGAAAGTTCTTGCAAACTGAGAGAACGCGCCCGTCCGAAGCCGTGCTGCACTTCACAAGCATCTCTTGGAAGAGCTGTAACACAAAGAACCGACTCCATAGGGATCCTGATACCCCCCACCCTTTTCTTGCTAATTATTATTTAAGTATAGTCACTGAGGTGTTTCATCTCACTTAAAATCGCTCTTTTTCACAAGTCACCCTATCAAGCAGTAATATTAGCATAAAATAGAATTTACTCTTCTGTTGGCTTGACAACCATGACAATTTTAGCAAAAGCTCGGCATCTGAATGACCACAAAACACGATCAACAAAATGAAGAGGTCTCAGAACCACCCCCCACCAAGAGTTTTCGCCTCATGTTACTGTGCTACACGGAGATCTATACAATCATGTGCAGCATGGTTTCAGCGATGCACGTTCTGTCTGCCTCAGTTTAATCAGCGGATTTTACTTCAAGATCTAGGGAGATGTTGTCCCGTGTGTTCTCTCACGCCAAAATTAGGTTGTAGGGAAGATCCACCCCCCCGCTTCCCAAGGTTCTTACAATCATGGGCAAGTAGATATCCGCTAACTTTAAACACATTTCTTTCCTAGTGACTGTGAAGTCGGAGAGTTAGTGCACAGGGGGAGGGGGGCATGAGTAAGGGGAACGAGGATTGAGTAAGGGAACAGGATGGAAGGGAAGAGGATTAATAAGTGTGCACTGTGTGTGGGGAAGTGCGAACAAGATAGGAATGAGTGAGCAGTGGACAAGTGTAGTTTGTGTGAGCAATAGAGTGTGCTGAGAAGTGCCTATCATGAGTGAGAAATGGGGAGGGTCTACGGGAAGAGGAGAGTCGGTGACTTAAGAATGAAGGGGAGCACGTCAGGAGTGGAGATAGTGAGTGAACCAAATGAGGAGTTCGAGGGAAAGTGCAGAGAAAGGCAAGAAGAAGACAGACTAAAAGTGAGAGAATAGACTCAGAAAATAGGCTGCTGACTCGGAAAAATGAAAAAAACCGCACAGTGTGAGTAAATGTAGGAGATTCTGTAAAGAACTCCACCTGCTGCTATGCTTAGAAATGTGTTGCCTGATTCAGCTGGTGGCGCTTTCTAGGAATGTTGAATCTCTTGTCTTTACCCACATCTGACCTGAAGTGCATAAACTGGCCCCTGGGCAAACACTGCGAGCACAAACCAATCCAGACAGCACATTTTGTCCTCAGGAAACAGCTATTCAGTGCTCATTCAAGCACAAATCATCAGGAAACATTCCTCCGCCAGACAAAGGTCCTTATTGCACACGATGGTCTCCTGGTTCTCAGTGCACAAACAACCAGCAAAGCCTCCAAAGATACTCCACATACCCTACCCTCCTTCAGCAGGCCCTCACTGGACAATCTTCCCTCAGTGAAAATCATGCCCCAATAACAGTCTTTTAGTGCATACTTTAGCCTTTCATTAATGACCCAGCTCCCGGAACAGGCATTGAGTTGGGTACACTAGTGCTCTTTTTTGTTCTACTCGCTCTCTAATGGAAAAATCAGGTCCTCAGTGCATAATATGTAGGGCAGACTGTCACTGGTGCTTCCCGGAGCACCGACATTGATATATTACGCCTTGTCATATATGCTAACACATTCCTTTGTTTTCAGTAGTCTCACAAGCTACAAAATAATCAATAACGCACCTATGATCACTCCCCATGCAGTTGAACCCTTTACATTTCCTCTATAATGATAGATGGCCTTCCTCGATACTACCAAGATAATTTGGCCATGCACATTGCACTATCAGCATGAAACAACCCTAGTTCACTATTGTACCTGTTTTTACAAATCTGCTCACCTCCCTGGTCATCTTTCAACATTTCATTATCCCTCGTCGCACAAAAAGCATCCAGATCACTTTGTGAAAACATCATCAATCCCAAAGATCCTCAAACCACGATGCCAACTTCAACGTGATACGCATCAGTATCATTTAAGACTCGTGCTTTCATGTGCACTGCATCTTTTTCATTAGGCAGTGTGTCACCGCGAATATTTTGTCAAGTTTTTATTTTTTGTATCGTTTGCAGACCCCAACTCTCCTTTCTCATCCAGTACATATTGAGAAGAGAAACAATCCAAATATAAATGGCCTAGAATATATTGAAACCTGCAATCACAGTATGAGCACACATCTCTAATTCCCATACTACAGGTGATTGGTGACGTTTTAGTCTCCTTTATAAAAATCTCATAGCTGCTCAATTGTAATAAGTTATGACAGTTGTTCTCAGATGCCACAATGCCTGCTTCAAGAGCCAAGGTGTAAGGCAAGTCATGGAGCATAATTAACAGGAATTGACTTTTCTTCATCTGATATCTTTTCTAGAAAGAAAAAGTGATCAGCTTAGGTCATATTACAAACGATAGAATCTTTGCATGTTTCTACAGAGTAGAGTCGTATTTTTAACCTGGCCTACAGTAAACTGATTTTAATATATTTTTCTACCAATACTAGTTTCTTTGGATGTGTTTAATTTTACAGTACATATTATGCTTGTTAGAACCTGGGTCTCTAGCTGGCAGAGGCATGCCCCCAGGCCAAGTGGGGACCACGATCCTAGTCAGGATAAAGCACAACACAAACTCAATTATCCTGTGCTTACCCTTTGATAGCTTGGCACAGAGCAGGCAGGCTTGACTTAGAAGGTCATGTGTAAAGTATTTGTGCAATAACTCATACAGTAGCACAGTGAAACACCACACAAATACACCACACCTGTTTAGAAAAAAGAGGTAATCTTTATCTAAAGAAATCAAGATCAAACAACAGGAATTCAATAAGTATAAGTCAACATATCACTTTCAAAAGGTTGAGTTCAGTGTTAATCCACATGAGTCAGTGGTTATATCCTTGTAATGCACACTACCTGGAATGCGTAAAAAATAATGAAGCACAGGAGCTGCAGAAAAGGAGATGCATGGAAAAACAAAGCAATGCATCAATTTTCTTGGCACGGGAAAGGTGTTGCGTTGGCTATTTGCATGCTGCAAGGTGATGTGTTGATTTTCGGGCTTGCTGCCTTGGTTCAACACTGCGGTGTGGGGATATTTTGAAATGCAGGAATGAAGCGTGAGGAATCCAGATGCGCTGTGAAGTGGCAGCAGGCGCTGTGTTGATCTGGCAGGCCATGTGACGATTTCTGGCCCGCACAACAGGCACTGTGTCGATCCAGCAGGCAATGCAGTATTGATGCAGTGACCACAAGACAGGCGCTGTGTCAAATTCTGTAGGCGGTGCATCGTTTTTCAAAAACACTAGATTTCCTTGAAAAGCTGAAGTCTTTGTTGGCCCTGAGGCTTCAGAAGCATGAGGCAAATCAATCCAAGCCATTGGTGAACAATTTAGGAGAAAGGTAGAGTTCTTCCTGCAGGGTCATGGCCAGCCAGGCAGCAGGGAAATAAGCAGGAGAGCCGTCCTTCTTAGCAAAGCAGTCCAGATGATTCCTTTGGGCAGCCAGGCAGTCCTTCTGACAGAGTCCAGTTGCATGTCCAAAAGTGTCTGATTTTGGAGGATCAGAGACCCCGTATATATACTGAAAAATGCCTTTGAAGTGGGGGAATCCTCAAAGAGTGATTTTGAAGTGCACAAGGTCACCTTTCAGTCCAGCCCTGACTGCCGGGATCCAGGTAGGGGGCTATCAGTCCTTTGTGTGAGGGCAGGCACCTGGTCTTTGAAATGTAAGAGGGAGCCCATCCACCCTTCCTGCCCAGGGAGACCCATCCAGTATGCAGATGAATGCAAATGTGACTGAATGTCCTGTGCTTATGGCTGTCTGGGTGGAATACACAAGGGGAGCTGTCAACCAGCACAGACCAGACGTGGATTGGAGACAGGCTGGAAGGCTCAGATGGCAGTAAGTGTAGAGAAATTCCTACTTTCTTAAAGTGGCATTTCTCAAATAGTAATATTAAATCAAACTTCATATGCGAGCAGGATTTTCTATTACCATTCTGGCAATACCCAACATGACTGGTACACCCCTTACATATCAACATCTACCATTCAAAATTATATAAGGGCAGTTCTAATGTTAGTCAATGAAAGGAGCAGGCCTCACAGTAGTGGAAAACAAATATATGGGTTTTCACTACCAGGACATGTAAAACAGATAATTACATGTCCTGCCGTTTACCTACATAGTACCCTGCTCTATGGGTTACCTAGGGTCTACCTTAAGGGTGACATATATGTAGAAAAAGGGGAATTTAAGGCTTGGTAAGTAGTTTTAAATGCCAAGTCAAAGTGGCAGTGAAACTGTACACAGGCCTTGAAATGGCAGGCCTGAGACATGGTTAAGGTGCAACTTATGTGGACGGCACAATCAGTGTTGGAGGCTTACTAGTAGTATTAAAAATACAGGCCCTGGGCACATGTAGTGCACTTTATCAGGGACTTACAGGTACATCATATATCCCAATGGGGCAGAAACCAATGTTACCATGTTTTGGGGGGAAAGCATATGCACTTTAGCACTGGACAGCAGTGTAAAGTGCACAGAGTCCTAAAACCAGGTGGACGACCACCCTAAGGCTGTCAGGTCCAAAATGTGTCCTCCCCAGCTGAAAGTGGGGAGAGCTAACCAACCCCTTGAGAGCTCTCATCACTAAGGTGGAAGATTCTGGAGAGACCATCAGCACTGGTGTGGCCAGTCCCTGGGCAATGCTCCACCGTAAAGTCCATTCCCAGTAGAGAGACGGACCACCTCAAGAATTTAGAATTGTCACCCCTCATTTGCATGAACCATCGGAGGGGCCAGTGGTCTGTCTGAACTCGGAAGTGAGTCCCAAACAGGTATGGTCTCAGCTTCTTCAGTGCCCAGAACACAGCAAATGCTTCTGTTCTGTTCCTGTGGATGTAACCTTTGTTAATGAAAGCTACTTGTTAGTCTTGGCCCTCCTCATTCAGCTGTGCTAAGACTGCCCCTATGCCATGCTCTGAAGCTTCCATCTGCACAATGAATTCCTTGGAGAAATCAGGTGCCCTGAGCACAGGTTCTGTGCACATGGCTTCCTTGAGAGAACCAAAGGCTTTCTGACAAGCCTCTGTTCAAATAACCAAACTGGGCTATTTTTTGGAAGTCAGCTCAGTTAAGGGGGCCTCTATGGTGCCATATCCCTTAATAAATCTATGGAAGTAACCAGTGAGGCGTCGAACGGGGAGAAAGATGGCGCAGCCGTAGAGCAGACGCAGCCTTGCGACCACGCCCACCCCGACTCCGGATGCCGAAGAGTGAGGACGCGTGTGCGAGCGCGGAAGCAACGAGAGGGGAGGCCCCCCTTCTATGTACCTCCAAGCTACGCCACAGCCTGGGACGGCCGAGACGAGCACGTCGGGGGCGGCCCCCGAGGGCATTATCGGAACCAAAGGACGTTTCTCTTCTCAGCTGCTGGCTTTGATCTTGGATTTAATCAAGCGCGCCAAGTGAGAACAACGTGAGGGGGAAGCATCGGCCTCCCCCAGGATTTTTTGGAAAAGCAGGGGGAGACATATGGAAGCAGCCCTGATGGCTACCTCCAGCTAATCGCTCCCTGCAGTTTTACGACATGCTACATACCTAGTTAAAGGAAAGAAATACCTAGGAAAAGAAAGAAGGAAGCAGTCTTCCATTTTGCCTGCCTGCTCTGCGCTTTCAACCATGGACGCTGCAAGAAGGAGGAGCAGTAACTCCAAGTAATTTCAAGTAAGCTAAGGGGGGGCAAGTGGTCTGATGATTGACTGAAATTTCAGAAGGCACGTTAGTTTAAACACACTCCCCTCCTTAAACTTTAAAAAAAAAAAAAAAAAAAAAAGAAGGGTAGAGAAACTTACCAGATCTTAAGGTATTTATGATTGTAAATCTGGATGGCAGAGGGTTTATGGTGAGCCGCATCTGCAAACCAGGGCTCCCCCAATGTTATTAATCACGGACGCGGATACTATTCACTCATGTACTTATTCCTGGACTATGAAGGGCATTATTAGAAGTGCGATATATGGCATAGCACATGATCTGATAGCAGCAGTAGTAGGGTTAACAAGCTTGGTGAAATTATTCCCCCATTTTTTTAAGTAAGGATGGCGCCTAAAATACCTCGGAACCCTGGAGATAAGACTGACAATGCTAAATCATTGCGTTCAGGAAAAGATAAAGGGGACCTGGCCGGGGCAAACAGACGGCCCACCTCAAGTGCGGGGAGGCAACTTGGGAAAAGCACAACTGGCCAAAGTAAAAATCTTAATTTGAGCGGTAACATAACTCCCCCTGCGGAAAATAGGGGGAAGAGCAAAACTCAGGCCACTATCACTTCCTTCTTGGCTGGAGGGGCACAAGAAAATGAAACTACACTGTTAACTCCCATGCTGAGAGGGGAACACATCTCTATAGAAAGAACATATGAGGGGGCCTCCAGTGAAAAGTCCGGAAAGGAAAGATTATCCCAACCGGAAACTATAAGGTCTGACAGTGGCACAATGGAGAAATGGCAGGAAATTCCCTTGATGCTGCAGCATGTGCTCGAAATACAAGGAAAGGACTTGACTAATATAAAGCAAATACGGGGCAGCGCAGAAGAGCAAGGCAGGCCGCAGAGTTTAGGAGAAAGTGATAAGAGCAATGGGAAGGAGATTAAGAACTTGGACTGGTCAAAAGATACTGGGGATAAATTGTATTAATTAACAGAGGAATCAGAACTCAGTAGCACTGAGGGGCACAGTCTGAATGATTCTGGAAGCAGCATATCCTCGGAGGAGGGGAATGCTTCATCGAACAATGAGCTCACAGTGCGGCAGAGGCATCGCCAGCGTAAGTGCATCAAAACGAGGTCTGATCTACAGGAGGGTACCGAATTCTCCGCCTCAAGCGGGAGCAGGACTTTGAAGTGGAATTACTCCAGTATCAATCTAACAGAGGTAGCTTGCACAATGAATAAACCAAATATGAGCGATCAGCAGTCACCAGGGAATAACGACAGAGGAGATAATATCAAGGCGGCAAAGAGCGATATATGCGCAGCGAACACAGATTCTGGGATGCTACAATCAATATTTAACTCAATCAAAGAATTCCAAACGGAAACTCGGGTAGAAAGTCGCCGAGCCAGAATGGCTACAAAACGGCTGCAAGGATCAGTGCGTAAGGTGGCCAAATCATGTATTGAGATAGAAACTAAGCTATGCACAATGGAAGAGAGGATAGTAGCAGTCGAAGAGGATGTTGATTCGTTGAAACAACAGAATGCCATGCAAGAAAGCCAAATGACTGACGTGATGTGGAAACTGGAAGATTTGGAGAACCGGCAGAGAAGGAATGATCTACGCTTTTTGGGCATAGAGGAAGGGCTGGAAGGAAATGACATTCGGGACTACATGATCCAGCTTTTGCAGAGAGCCTTTCCCCAACTGAACCACTGGGATTGAAACAATGAGATACAGCGGGCACATAGATTTCCCCCGACCAGGGGGGATGGGGCGCACCCAGTTCCTTCAAAATATCCTAGAGCCATTTTGGTGTTTTTGGGGAATTTTTTACTGCGTCAGGCAGTTTTTGATAAAGCACGCCCTAATACCCCGCGACAGGTGGAAGGGGTTACCTTTTTCACACGACCAGACTTCTGTCATACAACTGTGGAGCGGAGATGGCGGCTCCGACAGCTGATCAAGCCCTTTTTTGATAAGGGAGGAGAGGCTTACTTGATTTCCCCTGCTCGGCTGAAAACGGTGGTTAATGGGAAAGTGAGATGGTTTACGTCAGAGATTCAGGCAAAGGAATACTTGACGGAGTTGAAATAAAGATGTTCTTTTTTTTAGATATAAAAGGTCACGGTGGTGGGCTGGGCACTCTGCATCTACACTTCGCCAACACTCGAGCCTAGAGGCTCGATTGCGCTACAAGAAAGGGGAGGGCTGGCTGAGAGGGAGGGCCCCCAGCCACCCCTTGGGGGGAGGGAGGGAAGGGAGGGGCGCAGATGGGTGTGTGGTGGGGTGGGGGGGGCCTGGAGGGGATGAGAGGTGGGAAAAAGGGGGGAAGGGGAGGGATGAAAAGATGGGAACAGAAACAGAATAGAAGGACCAGAGAGAGCAGAGAAAGCAAGAATATATACAATTGGAGTAAAAGGCCAAATAGGAAACTGGGAGGCGGAGAAGGTGGGGGGAGGGTAGAAAGAACTTAAAATGACCAGATTCCGTATTGCTTCTATCAATATCTGTGGTCTAAACGATCCCAGGAAAAGAAGAAGAATCATGGAAGAGCTCAAAACTCTCAGGGCAGATATCTTCTGCTTGCAGGAAACGCATGTAGAATATAGGAATCGAGGGATACTAGGATCACTTGGCATGAGAGTGATAGCATGTTCAACACAAGAGGTGAAAACTAAAGGGTTGGCGATATTGGATCAGGGCAATAAAGTGAAATTTGCAAGGCAGAAGGTGGACAAGAATGGAAGATGGGTAATAGTAGAATGTCTATATAGGGAAGGTAGCTTTACGTTGTGCTCTATATATGGGGCAGTATTAGACGATCCAACGGTAATTAACACTATGGCCACAGAATTAACTGGCTGGCCGACCCCATATATTCTATGCGGAGACTTTAACTTTAATGGGTCTTGGGACGGGCTACAGGATCTCTCAGTGCCTGTAGCGAAGAGATATCAGGGGCGGAAGCCTCGTGTTCTTAAGGCTATGGTAGGATTGCAAAAAGAGATAGGACTGGTGGATGCTTGGGCCAAGTTGTGCGATCCAGGGTATACTTATTTCTCCGCCCCTCATGTGAAACTGGCCCGATTAGACTTTTTTCTGATATCATCTGAATGGTTATCGCAGGCTAGCATGGAGTTATATCCACGAGTCATGTCGGATCATAATCCGTTGGTATTGGACTTGGAGTTAGATGGTCTAGAACATAAAACCAGGAGATGGACCTTTGAAAGGGGGCTTCTCAGTGACTCTGAATATCTGGAATATACGGGGAATTGGATAGTGGAATTCCTAGAGTTTAATAGAGGCTCTGCTCCCATAGAAATAGTATGGGATACTTTGAAAGCAAGGGTACGGGGAGCAACCCTAAGTTTCAGTCTGAGTAAACAAGGAACGGCCCAAAGGAAAATTAAAGATTCTCATCTGAAGCTTAGAGATCTAGAAATGCAACTGATTTCAGTTATAGAGAGGGGGGAAGACACGAAGAATATTCAGGAGCGAATTGCTATAGCAAGCACTGAAGTTCTGGTTTGTCACCCATTGGGGCTGCCTTTGGTAGCAATACCACTGGGCTGGCCCAGGGACTGCTAGAGGATTCAATCACCCTTAAAGCTAGCATCTTGGCAACTTCATCCTTGATGCTGGCCTTTACCTTGTCTGACAACCTGCAAATGTTGTTGTTCGCAGGGAAACTGTCTCCTGTGTCAATATCTTGGATGCACAGGTGTGTGAGTCCAGGGGTGAAGGAAAACAGGAAGGAAAACTCCTCCAGTAACTGGTAACAGTTCTCTCGCTGATCTATGGCCAAGGACTCAGAAAGATTGACACCCTCCACTGACCCATCACTTTCCTGTGCAGATAGGAGGCCAGGGAGAGGTTCACTCTCTACCTCCACACCATCATCTGTCACTAGGAACATGCTGACTTCAGACCTCTCAAAGTGAGGTTTCAATCTGTTTCCAAGGAGCATTCTTAGGTGGTTCCTAGGGGTCTGGAGGTCCACCAAGTAAATGGCCTCCCTCTTATGCTCCTTTATCTTGTATTGACCAGTCCAGAGACCCCGGAGAGCTCTGGGCTCTACTTGCTCCATGACCCATACTTTTTCTCCAGGTTGAAACTCCACCAGAGTGACCTTCTGGTAGTACCAGCATTTCAGTACCTCTTGACTGCCCTCAAGGTTACTTTTGGCCTTCTTCCAGAAGTGGTGCATCTGCTTGCAGAGGGCCAATATGTAGCTGACCATATCCTGGAGGGAGATTCCAGGGAGCTTTCTCCCACCCCTCCTTGACATTGCTTAAGGGACCCCTGACAGGGTAGCCATAGAGATGCTCAAAAGGGCTAAACTCTAACCCCTTCTGGGGCACCTCTCTGTAAGCAAAGAGAAGGCATGGCAAAAGGACGTCCCATTTACACCTCATGGCCTCAGGTAGGCCCACAATCCTTCCCTTCAAGGATTTGTTGTACCTTGCAAATAGACTATTGGATTGAGGGTGATAGCGTGTGGTGAACTTGTAAGTTACACCACATGCATCCCACATGGACTTTATATACACAGACATGAAGTTAGTGCCTGTGTCAGACACTATCTCTTTGGGGAACCCCACCCAGGTAAAGATTCCCATCAAGGCTTTGGTCACAACTGGTGCAGTCACTGTCCTCAGAGGGATTGCCTCTGAGTGGCGGGTGGCATGGTCTACCAAGACCAGGATGAACCTGTTGCCTAGGGCTGTCTTGAGGTCCAATGGACCAATGACATCAATGCCCATCCAAAGGGGGTGCCATTGATGGGAAGTGGGAACCTGGGAGCCTTCAGCTTTTTCCGTGAATTCCCACTGGCCTGGCAGGTGGGACTGGACCTGTAGAATGTATCTGGGGCTGTCCTCATTCAGAGCCAAAAAAAGTGGGTGAAAAGCCTGGCAAAGGTCTTGTCTTGCCCTACATTTCCTGCCAAGAGTATGTCATGAGCCAAACCCAGTAGGAAGGCTCTGTAACACTGAGGGACCACCAGCACACATGCTGCCCCAGTACCTGAAGCCTTAGGCATTCTCCTAGTAAAGTAGCTGATCCCCAGAGGCTTCACTTGCTGTATGGTCTGAGGCCTGTTCCCTCAAGCCTTCAAGAGTGGGACACTCCTTCTGCGCTTTGCAGAATTCCTACCTGGTGGACCCACCCTCAACTTGCCAGCCAGCAATCTCAGGTAGGTCACCCAGGGTGGCAATGTCTTCCCCCGTTGGCTCAGTGGCCTCCTCCTCAGTGACCCCTTCAACCACCGCAGTAACTTCTGGGACCAGTTTCCCGCGCCCCCTGTACTTATCCTTGGCAGCTGTCTGGTCTATTCTTCCAGGCTCCAGACACCCTTGACTTCCCACCCAGGCAGCCATGGACTGTGTGATCATGCAGACCCATGCAATACCATCATCTCCAAGTGATTCCTGAGCGCTACCTCCCTCCAGGTAGTGTGCTCTAGGTCATTGCCTAACAGACAATCTACAGGCATGGCAGGACTCACAGCTACTTTCAGAGTATCAGAGACCCCTCCTGCCACTCAAAGGGAACTAAAGCCACCGGTAGATGGTTCTCTCGATTGTCAGCAACTATGACTTGCTGGAATGTGTCCGGCAAGACCTGCTCTTATCCTTTGAGTGACCATACTTGGAGCACTCTGTCCATTGGGGTACACACCTTCCTGTCTTATGATCAAAGAACCCCTTCTTCTTAGGAAAAGACTGGGACTGGTAACCACTATTCTCTTGGTAATTATTTTAGGGGCCTTTAGAGAACTCCTTATTTTTAGGTTCCGCCTCCACGGTCTTTCCTCTGGTGGGAACTCTGACCACCTTTGTGGGTGTGTCCCCCTGGATACCTTTTTGGACACTGGTGCTAGCCCAGAGGTCCGACTCCTCAGCAAGCTTTCTGTGATCATTCAGCTTACTGTCAACTAGGTCCTGGTGCAAATCTGTAAAGCAAATACTGAGCATATGTTCTCTCAGGATTAAATTGTACAATACAACAACATAATCACTTACTTTGCTGCCTACACCCAGCCATTCAGTGCCTTACTGGAGAAATCAATACAGTCTACCCAGGTTTGGTGGGGGAGCTTGCTACTGTCCCTTAATCTTTTGTGATACTTCTCAGGGGTCAGACCAAATTTGGCAAGCAAAATGGCTTTCTTAGGAGTGTACTTGGTCTGGTCCCCAACCTCTAATGTTAGAAGTGTGTCCCTCCCAAGTGTTGACATATTTTTCCTCAGTCCCGCCCCCTAGTGCTCTTCAGGGACCAAATATGCCCTCAGTGCAACTTCATAAGCAGAAAAACACTTGTCACTGTCATCTCCCACCACATAACTTGGCACCAAATCTTTGGGTATGCAAACCTTCTTCTCTCTATCAGGTACTGTACGTATGCTGCCACCATCACTGCTCTATTCAGACTGCCTAGACTTGAGCTCCATCTCTTTCAGACTCGGTTCATGAGCCAAGATTAGTTCTTCTTAGCTAATGTGCTTTCAGCCTCAGCATGCCTTTCAGCTCTCGTCTCCTCTGCCTCTATTTTTAATATTGCCAACTGCAGCTGGAATTCTCTCTTCTCCCTCCTTTCCTTTGCGGTCAGGCTGTTATTTGATACACTGTTCCCTGGTTTTGCAGGGGGCACAAATTCAGGGGTGTCATCCACCACTGCTCTTGGCAGCCTCTCAGAAGAGCCACCCACATGCTCCCCCAGCTCATCATGCTCTTGTGAGTGGACTTTTGCCCAGGCCCTTAGCGCCTTTTGGTACTCCTCCTTCTTGGAGGCTCCAGGGGTAGGTACTCACATCACCTTGCAAAATCCCTTCAGCTGGTTAACTGTGTATCCCTCCAGCTTGGCCAGCTTAAACTCTCCAGCTCCACTTGGGGACCGAGCGACAGACATCATGTATAGGATTGATTAAAGAATGTCAAGCAGGGAAATTGTAGCAAAAAGAAAACAAATCAAATTGACCTTTAACTGTGATTAGGTAGTGCACATGTAGCTATTGTATGATACTGCACAAACATAAGTCCTATCCTCACCATTGATCACCAATGTTAGAAGTGGGGTCTCTAGTTGGCAGAGGTACACAGCCTTGTCCAAATAGGGACTACAATCCTAATTAGGGTAAGTCACAACACAATCCAAATTATCCTCTGCCTACCTTCTGGTAGCTTGGCACTGGGCAGTCAGACTTAACTTAGAAGGCAATGTGTAAAGAATTCCTGCAATAAATCATAGAGTGACACTGTGAAAACACCACAAAAATACAACACACAGGTTTAGAAAAATAGATATAGTATTTATCTGAATAAAATAAGATAGAAACAACAAAGACCCAATAAGCACAAGTTTAAATATCACTTTTAAAAGGAGTCTTAATACTTAGAAATCAATAGTTGTTTGTTTGTAGCACACACTACCTGGGATCTGACGTCTTTCTTGGTCCTGAGACTTCAGAAACAGGAGGCAAGCTCAATCCAAGCCCATGGTGAGCACTTCAGGAGGAAGGCAGAGTCCTTCCAGCAGAATCAGAGATCACCAGGGCAGCAGAGCAACACGCAGGGCAGCAGTCCTTCTCAGCAAAGCAGTCCAGATAAGTCCTTTGGGCAGCCAGGCAGCCCCTTTGACATGGTGCAGGTATAGGTCGAGAAATGTCTTATTTGGAGGTGTCAGAGACCCAGTTTATATACCCAAAAATGCCTTTGAAGTGGAGTAAACTTCAAAGAGTGGGTTTGAAGTGCACAGGTTCCCCTCTCAGCTCAGTCCTGTCTGCCAGGATCCCCGTGGGAGGTTATCTTTTTTGTGTGAGGGCAGGCTACTGGCCTTTGAAATATAAGAGGGAGCCTTTCCACCCTTCCTGCCCAGGGAGACCCACTCAGTATGCAGATGAATGGAGATGTGACTCAGTGTCCTGTGTTTATGGCTGTCTGGGTGGAATGCACAAGGGGAGCTATCACCAGCACAGACTGTTGGAAAATGGGTTATTGGTAGGGCAGGTAGGTACCTACACCTAGCAACAAGCCACTAACCTCCACATAGGTACAGTTAGGTCTCAGTAAATTAATCCCAGCTCAACCCTTGGTAGCTTGGCAACGAGCGTCAAGGCTTAACTTAGGAGACAAAGTGTAAAGCATTCAAATATCACAAAACAGCAATTAAATAAAACACAGGAAACAGTTTAAAAATCCAAAACCAATTTATAAAAATAGTTTATATTTTTATCTTTAAAATGACACAAAAACGATTAAAATCGGTTCAGGGGAACCGGAGATATGAATTTTTAAAGAATTATTACTTTTCTAGCGCTTAGAAACAAAAAGCGCCAATCGGGTCATCTGGTTGCACCTCGACCGGGGCAAAGTCAAACTTTCAGGCCGACCGCGATGGAGCCCTGCTCGGCTACAGGTCGCGGGAGGCCTCGGTTAAAAAGTTACCTTCTGACTTAGTCTTTATTTTGAAGTTTTTCTTCACCGGGACGAACCTGCCAGTTGAATCCGACCTCCTGGAGCCCTTGTCCGGATACGCGATGTGGGTTTCCTCGGTGGAGACTTTTACCTTCGGACTTAGTCGTTTTTTCGAGATGAAAATCCTTCGACCGGGGTAAACCTGGATCTTGATCCGACGTCCATGGAGCCCTTCTCGGATACGATGGCTGGGAGGTCCCGGTCAACTTTTTACGTTCAGACTTAGTCTCTTTTTTGGATGTTTTTCTTTACCGGGACGAACCACGAAGTCAGGCCGGGTCGCGGTTGAGGCAAGCCGGCTAGAATTTCCGCGGCGGGTCGGTCCCTCTCTGGAGCTTTTTTCCAAAAATTCTCAAATCTTTTCCAAACTTCTGGGGCTTCACCCAGATGTTCTTTTAAGGTTCTTTTGGGGTCCACAGCTCACCCCAAAGGTCCAGAAGTTCTGTGATGGTCCTTGGGGGGTGCAGACTTCAACTCCCAGAATGCACCTGGCGCAAACTCCTTTTTGGCCACTGGACAGTGGTCAGCTGGTCGCTTTCTTCAGGAGTTGGTGCAGGGGACTCTGGTTTAGCAATTTTTCACCTGTAGCAAACAGGGAGTCCCTCCTTGAACCAGTTGAAGCCAGGCAAAGTCCTTCTTGTGGTGAAGCCCAAGTGTGCAGCTGGTGCAGTCCTTCTGAGTGCAGGGTCCAGGTGCAGGCCAGGGGTCCAGCAGGGCAGTCCTTCTTCTTCTTTAGTTCCTTTCTTGTTGAATTCTGGAGGGGATCTGAGGCGTGGGTGCAGGTCTGCCAGTTTTATCCTTGCTCCTGGGTGAAAAGCAGGGGGGCCCTGGTTCTCCAATCAGGGACAGGGTCGTCCCCCTGTGATGACCACTTCCTGGGAAGTGTGGCAAAAATCCATCCCAGAAGGCAACAGTCTCTAAAAATCCAACGTGGATGAATCTGATTTTTGGAGGTTACATCTGGCTGAGCCCACCCACTGGTGTGGCTAAAAATCATAAACACACCCCTCTCCTGCCCTCTCCTAATCTAATCAAGGGGGCACCTAATTGTCTGGGGTTGCAGGATGTGGGGGTGTTGCTGGGTGCTGCAAATGTCCTTCTCTGCCTTTGAAGACCAGTTTGGCAGCCCTCCCCCTTCCTGCCTCACCATCTGCTGAGGGGAGATTCTCTCCCCCAAGCACATTCCTTTGTGTGAAGCTAGGCCACTTCACACCTCATCAAGGCAGACTGGCAGAAGCTGCTGCAGGCTGGCCAATCAGAGCACAGCAGCAAAAACAATGCAGAGCTGAAATTGGCAACTTTTTAGGTAAAGTCTAAACTTTTTACCTGGACAAGTTATATTAAATCCCACAACTGGAAGTTGTGGGATTTATTACAACAATCAATTTGATACCAAATTCTTGGTATGTAACATTTAAGGAGACTTTAAAATTTAAAATAAAGTCTGCCCATTCTAGCCTATGAAGGCCATATACTTCAATAAGGGAAAAACGAATTTGGCTGTTTTTACCTCACCAGGGCTTATAAATCTATTTTTATAAAGTCCCTGCTTATAATTACATGGCACCCAGCCCTAGGGGCACATAGGGCACACCTTAGGGGTGACTTATATGTAAAAATAAGGTAGTTTAAGACTTTGGAAGTACCTTTAATTCCAAAGTCGAATTTGCATATAACTTTAATTTAAAAGCAGCCAGCAAAGCAGGCCTGCCTTTAAAATGACACTGGGCACCTCAGCAGTGCACCTAGGTGTGCACCACCTATGCTGTGGTCCCTAAACCTACATGCCCTACCATATACTAGGGACTTATAGGTAGGTTAACTTAGCCAATTATAATTAGCCTAATTTGCATATCCATTTTACTCAGAGCACAGGCCCTGGGACTGGTTAGCAGTACCCAGGGCACCATCAAAGTCAGGAAAACACCAGCAAAAAGAGGAAAATGGGGGCAAAAAGTTATGGGGCCTCTGCAATCAGCCCTGTTTTCTCACACAACCCCCCCCCAGCCCACACGCCCAGGAGACTCAGCCCAACCCTTGGAGAGTCTTCCTGGCTTGTTAGGCGAGGAAGACAGTGAAGAAAACTGGCTGTCCCTTTGCAGGGCCTACTCTGCCTTATATCCTCCTGTCAGGGTCACTCCCTATGGGTAGTGAAGCCATCCCAACAGTAAAAGGACCCAACTCAAACTGAAACTTCCCTCTAGGGGGGTCTTCCTCCTTTCTCTCTGCCAACTTGGGTAGTGAGGTGCCCACCTCCCCTACTCCAAACTTTGCTAGGGCAACACCTAGCTTACCCAAAGAGGTCACCCAACACTTGAGCAACCCCACCATGACCAATAGGGTCAGGGGGCCTACTTTGCTATTGGCCCTGGGGTCTGCCTCCCAGGCCAAGTACAGTGCTGCCTGGAAGGCTAGCACCCAGCAGAGGCTACTGACAGCTGTCAGTACCCAGAACCACACCCTAAGCTCTCCACTGACAGGTGGCTGAGCTGCTTTAGGGGCAACTTTGGGGTCCTGGCACCCCTCTTGCTGTCTAGAGTGGGGGGCTACCACCTCCTGTGGCAGACACCCTCCTTCCACTCTCCCTTCTGTCAGTGCAGGGGCAACACCCTGCATCTGGACAGCTGCCTGACTACTCAGGACTTCCTTGGGGTCAGGGGAGGCCTCACCAGTGCCAACTCTGGGCTCCCCCCTTACTGGGGCAGAAGGCCCTTGGCTCCATGGAACTCTCTTTAAGAGTGGCCTACTTTTCCTTTTCTTCTTTCCTTTTCTTGGGGACCCCTGTCTCCTAACTGTAGGGACTAACTCCCCAGGACTTTGGGTTGGGGGGGCGCCCTGGGCGACCACCCCATCTGTGACCAGACTCACCTCTGGGAGGTCATTGCCCAGGATACAATCTAGGGGAAGGTCAGCACTGACTACCACCCTAATCCAGTGAAGGATACCCTCCCTCTCTAGGGGCACTATGGCTACAGGTTTGGAGGTGACCTCCCCTGTGGCTATCCTGACTTTCTTTGTCTTTCCTGGGACATACATGTCTGGGGTCACTAACTGGTCACTCACTACAGTGTGACTGGCACAGGTGTCTCTCAGGCCAGTGGTAGGGATCCCATTCACTTGAATGTGGTGGAAGTGCCTACTCCCACCCTCAGGGATCACCAGCTTACCATCTGGTCCTGTCTCCCAGCTCAATGCTAGGAGGACTTCAATATCTGAGGAATCTTCCTCTATGGCTACACTGGACAGCCCAGTGCTAACCACCTTCTTTGGACAGGCTGCATCTCCTCTGAAGTGACCTGTCTGCTGACAGTCAAAGCAAGCCCTACTGTCCAAGAGTTTTTTTAACCCTAGGTCTCCCTGTCTCTGCTTGTCAGAGTGGGAGTGGGATTTACTCTCCTCCTTCTTAGGGTTCTGGGGTACAGAGGGAGTCTCTGTGGTGGGCTTACCACCTCCCTCCTTAGGTTTTTTGGGACCTGTCCCCCCCTTCTTGGAGTCTCCCCCCTGGGACTTGACAACCACCCTGGTTCTCAACCACTCATCAGCTGCCTCCCCTAGCTCTCTAGGGTTGGTCTGCTTAGAGTCCACTAGATGCTGGCGTAACCTTTCTTGGGTACAATTGGTCAAGATGTGCTCTCTCATGATCAGATTGTATAACCCCTCATAAGTATCTACTTTGTTACCAATAATCCAGCCCTCTAGTGCCTTTAGTGAAATGTCCACAAAGTCAACCCAAGACTGGGTACTGACCTTCTGGGTGTCCCTGAACTTCATTCTATATTGCTCTGGGGTCAGACCAAACTTCTTGGCTAAGCACCTCTTCATACTAGGGTATGAATCTGCCTCCTCCCCCCTTAAGGTCAGAAGCCTATCCCTCCCTGAGTTGGGGACCAACTCCCACAAAAGGGAACCCCAGTATTGAGGCCTAACCCTTCTCATTTGGAGTGCCCTCTCAAAGGCCCCCAGCCACTTATCTATGTCATCCCCCTCTACATAAGCAGGAACCACCCCCTTGGGTAATCTGGGGCAAACTCCCCCACCCATGGACACCTCAGCTTCTTTATCGCTGCTTCCATCTCTTTTCTCTTTGTATGCCCACTTTTTCTTTTCTAGGGCCAGCTTCTCTGCTTCCAAAGCTATGTATGCTAGCTGGGCTTCCAGCTCTCTTTCTCTGATGGATGGGTTCTCTCCTCCTGAAAGGACCCCCTTCCCACCACTAGCTTTGGATCTGCCCCTAGTGACTGTATTTACTGAGGACCGTTCTTCCTCATCCTCACTTGGGCTCAGATGCCTTCCCTCCCCTGAGTGGTTAGAGCTTGCATCCTCCCTTCTTTCTCCCACCTCTGGAGCTTCTTCTGACTCTACTTCTTGGGCCTCAGCCCATGCTGTCAGGGATGTGATCAGGATTTGCTTCCTGAGATCAGTGGTTGCAGGCAACCCTCTTTCAATACACAACCCCCTAAGCTGGACTACTGTCAGTGTGGGTAGGCTAGCCAGATCAAGCTCCATGGTTCCCTAGTTTTGTGTCAACAAAAACTTTTTGCAAAAATTGGAAACAAGAATTTTGAAAAATTACAAAAATTCAATAATTGAAATTAATCCAAATTAAAAATTAAAAACAATTTTTGCACTAGGACAATTTAAAGGATTTTTAATTTGTTTTACCCAAAACTGTAACGTGATATTGAACACAAGTACAGGATCCCGTCGCTGCTTCCAATTATGTTGGAAAATTGGTTATTGGTAGGGCAGGTAGGTACCTACACCTAGCAACAAGCCACTAACCTCCACATAGGTACAGTTAGGTCTCAGTAAATTAATCCCAGCTCAACCCTTGGTAGCTTGGCAACGAGCGTCAAGGCTTAACTTAGGAGACAAAGTGTAAAGCATTCAAATATCACAAAACAGCAATTAAATAAAACACAGGAAACAGTTTAAAAATCGAAAACCAATTTATAAAAATAGTTTATATTTTTATCTTTAAAATGACACAAAAACGATTAAAATCGGTTCAGGGGAACCGGAGATATGAATTTTTAAAGAATTATTACTTTTCTAGCGCTTAGAACCAAAAAGTGCCAATCGGGTCATCTGGTTGCACCTCGACCGGGGCAAAGTCAAACTTTCAGGCCGACCGCGATGGAGCCCTGCTCGGCTACAGGTCGCGGGAGGCCTCGGTTAAAAAGTTACCTTCTGACTTAGTCTTTATTTTGAAGTTTTTCTTCACCGGGACGAACCTGCCAGTTGAATCCGACCTCCTGGAGCCCTTGTCCGGATAAGCGATGTGGGTTTCCTCGGTGGAGACTTTTACCTTCGGACTTAGTCGTTTTTTCGAGATGAAAATCCTTCGACCGGGGTAAACCTGGATCTTGATCCGACGTCCATGGAGCCCTTCTCGGATACGATGGCTGGGAGGTCCCGGTCAACTTTTTACGTTCGGACTTAGTCTCTTTTTTGGATGTTTTTCTTTACCGGGACGAACCACGAAGTCAGGCCGGGTCGCGGTTGAGGCAAGCCGGCTAGAATTTCCGCGGCGGGTCGGTCCCTCTCTGGAGCTTTTTTCCCAAAATTCTCAAATCTTTTCAAAACTTCTGGGGCTTCACCCAGATGTTCTTTT
Organism: Pleurodeles waltl; assembly: GCF_031143425.1. NCBI lineage: Eukaryota > Metazoa > Chordata > Amphibia > Caudata > Salamandridae > Pleurodeles > Pleurodeles waltl. The sequence continues at coordinate 1,103,742,679 of NC_090440.1, forward strand.
AAGGTTCTTTTGGGGTCCACAGCTCACCCCAAGGGTCCAGAAGTTCTGTGATGGTCCTTGGGGGGTGCGGACTTCAACTCCCAGAATGCACCTGGCGCAAACTCCTTTTTGGCCACTGGACAGTGGTCAGCTGGTTGCTTTCTTCAGGAGTTGGTGCAGGGGACTCTGGTTTAGCAATTTTTCACCTGTAGCAAACAGGGAGTCCCTCCTTGAACCAGTTGAAGCCAGGCAAAGTCCTTCTTGTGGTGAAGCCCAAGTGTGCAGCTGGTGCAGTCCTTCTGAGTGCAGGGTCCAGGTGCAGGCCAGAGGTCCAGCAGGGCAGTCCTTCTTCTTCTTTAGTTCCTTTCTTGTTGAATTCTGGAGGGGATCTGAGGCGTGGGTGCAGGTCTGCCAGTTTTATCCTTGCTCCTGGGTGAAAAGCAGGGGGGCCCTGGTTCTCCAATCAGGGACAGGGTCGTCCCCCTGTGATGACCACTTCCTGGGAAGTGTGGCAAAAATCCATCCCAGAAGGCAACAGTCTCTAAAAATCCAACATGGATGAATCTGATTTTTGGAGGTTACATCTGGCTGAGCCCACCCACTGGTGTGGCTAAAAATCATAAACACACCCCTCTCCTGCCCTCTCCTAATCTAATCAAGGGGGCACCTAATTGTCTGGGGTTGCAGGATGTGGGGGTGTTGCTGGGTGCTGAAAATGTCCTTCTCTGCCTTTGAAGACCAGTTTGGCAGCCCTCCCCCTTCCTGCCTCACCATCTGCTGAGGGGAGATTCTCTCCCCCAAGCACATTCCTTTGTGTGAAGCTAGGCCACTTCACACCTCATCAAGGCAGCCTGGCAGAAGTTGCTGCAGGCTGGCCAATCAGAGCACAGCAGCAAAAACAATGCAGAGCTGAAATTGGCAACTTTTTAGGTAAAGTCTAAACTTTTTACCTGGACAAGTTATATTAAATCCCACAACTGGAAGTTGTGGGATTTATTACAACAATCAATTTGATACCAAATTTTTGGTATGTAACATTTAAGGAGACTTTAAAATTTAAAATAAAGTCTGCCCATTCTAGCCTATGAAGGCCATTTACTTCAATGAGGGAAACACGAATTTGGCTGTTTTTACCTCACCAGGGCTTATAAATCTATTTTTATAAAGTCCCTGCTTATAGTTACATGGCACCCAGCCCTAGGGGCACATAGGGCACACCTTAGGGGTGACTTATATGTAAAAATAAGGTAGTTTAAGACTTTGGAAGTACCTTTAATTCCAAAGTCGAATTTGCATATAACTTTAATTTAAAAGCAGCCAGCAAAGCAGGCCTGCCTTTAAAATGACACTGGGCACCTCAGCAGTGCACCTAGGTGTGCACCACCTATGCTGTGGTCCCTAAACCTACATGCCCTACCATATACTAGGGACTTATAGGTAGGTTAACTTAGCCAATTATAATTAGCCTAATTTGCATATCCATTTTACTCAGAGCACAGGCCCTGGGACTGGTTAGCAGTACCCAGGGCACCATCAAAGTCAGGAAAACACCAGCAAAAAGAGGAAAATGGGGGCAAAAAGTTATGGGGCCTCTGCAATCAGCCCTGTTTTCTCACACAGACCAGATGTGGATTGGAGACAGGTTAGAAGGCACAGATGACAGTAGGTGCACAGAAATGCATACTTTCTAAAAGTGGCATTTCTCTCATAGTAATATTAAATCCAACTTCACCAGTGAACAGGACGTTCTATTACCATTCTGGCAATACTTAACATGACAGGGCCATCCCTTCCATATCAGAATCTACCACTGAAAAGTATATGAGGGCAGTCGTAATGCTAGTCTATGAGAGGAGCAGGCCTCACAGTAGTGGGAAATGATTTGATAGGTTTTTCATTACCAGGACATGTAAAACACATAAGTGCATGTCCAGCCTTTTATCTACATAGCACCCTGCCCTATGGGTTACCTAGGGCTTTACTTAGAGGTGATGTATATGTAGAATAAGGGAGGTTTATGGCTGGCAAGTAGATTTAAATTCCAAGTCGAAGTGGCAGTTAAACTGCACATACAGGCCTTGCAATGCCAGGCCTTAGACATGGTTAAGGGGCTACTTATGTGGGTGGCACAACCAGTACTGCAGGCACACTAGTAGCATTTAAATCATAGGCTGTGGGCAAATGTAGTGCACTTTTTCTAGGGACTTACAGGTAAATTAAATATGCCAATTGGGTAGGAATCAATGTTACCATGTTTAGGGGAGAGGGTATGTGCACCCTAGCACTGGTTAGCAGTGGTAAATTGTGCAGAGTCCTAAAACCAGTAACAACAGGGTCAGAAAAATGGAGGGAGGTAGGCAAAAAGTTGGGGGATGACCACCCTAAGGCTGTTATGTCTAACAGCGATATTCACTGTTTTGGAGGCCCTAGCTACAATCTAGTTTCTAGAGAGAATTTGAAGGAGGTTTGAACAGATTGCAGGTGGGTTGAGTTGGGTTTGGCTTTTCAGAATGCATGAGAGGAATGTAAAGTTGTCTCCAGATGTGGTATTTTGCGTTGACTGACAGGCAACGCAGAATTATAATGTCTTTTTGGCATGTGCTGTTTGGGCCTTTCCTCTTATACTGGTGTACACAATACAAGCATGAGGCTTCAGATGTATATGTTCAGAATTAGGTGTGAGTTAATTTAATTTTGGCTTTGTGTTTACTTGGTCTTCTAACAGACAACGTTATTAGGCTGCTTTTATGTCTGACATTGTTTTATTACTGACATTCCATAAGTTATAACCCTTCTAACATAGCACAGAAAACTATGAACCACCGGCAAAGAGTTTGACAGAATCTATGACCCTACTGTTTCTTCTTTTGACAATATATTGTGATTCTAAGGTGGCTAAAAAGGGTTTCTTAGTTAACAATAACTTTTATTAGTATAGATGTAGGAGGCTGGCTCTCTGTGTAGTGTGCAAAACCAGACACACTATGGAGAGAGTCCAGGCAACCATGCATTGGTTTACAGAGGTAGAAACTAGACCACCTAATGCACTCATTTTTTATGGTATCTTGGTCGAGTAGGTAGGCCAATCTTGGAGAAGTGCAAAGCATTTTTTGTACTCACACACTCAAAGGAACACCTCAAGACCAATTTAGAAAAATACTTCACAATTTTAAAAAAGACCAAAATCATCAAAATTCAGTGAGTACCTTTTAAGTTATGATTTTTCAAAGTTTAGAAAATGTCTTGTCTCTGTGCGTAATTAGTCAATATTGAAATCAATGGGAGAACAATTTTAAAAAAGCATATAAAATCAGGCAATGAGTTTACCACTGTCTCCTTTTGCTTTTAGGTTGAAGTCAACAAGAAGTCTTGTCGGCCCGCTGGAGCAGTTCAGGTGGTACCTGTTTTTGGCGGGAAGAGCTGCTGGAAAGTCCTTGGAGGTGGTGCATGATCACTGCTGGGAACTACTTGGAAAAGCAATGAACAGGAGGACTTCAAGTTGAGTCCTGTGGGCCCTCTTGGAATGTAGCAGTCGCAAGGGGTAGGGGACCCTTAGAGCACTACTGGTTTTCTGGCGCAGGGCTCATGGAGGCCTATGGAGAGCAGTTGATGAGCCAAGAGCTGTGTGCATAGGTGCACCTGGAAGCAAGAGATAGGCTGCTTTGAGGGTCACTTGCAGGTCAGCAGGGCAACTCAGGTGGGTGGTTCTGATGATTTCTAAAGTGCCTTCACAGGGGCTTCCTCCTGGTCCTTTTGGAGTCCGATATTGAGTGACCAGTACCCTGGGCTATAGCACAATTCAGCCACTGAAGGTTACAGTGCCACCAAACTTGTAACCTTGCATGGTTTGTCCTCTGGATCTGTTGGGTGAAATTTGGTTTGGCTGTGGCATTAGGTTCCTTAGTCAGCAGCCGGTCAGTGAACTGGACTCCACTGGTCTTTGGGTCTTTGATGCAAAAGAGTGATGCTTTCACTCTGGAATGAGATCTTCGGTGATTTTTAGAAGGGTGGAGGTCCTCTGGGGTTCTGTAGAGTCTGTCATATGTCTGTGCAACTCCTCAGTGGCAATTGGCAAGTCTTAGGTGCACCAGACAGGGTTTGGCACCTTTTCTTTGTGCAGCAGGAATGCATTTCTCGAGCCTTGGGTCTTCTTTGTAGCAGGCCTTCTTGTGTCCTTGGAATCTGATCTGCAGGTCAAGGGGTCCCCACTAAATTCTGCATTTAGTGGGTGTTTCATGAGAGTAGCTAGTAGTGACCAATGGGTCATCTACCTTAGTGTGTCTACACCAACTGTGATCACTTCATGTGGCCAGAGGTCACTTTCCTAACCCTGATAGGCTACTTTCCTAATATGCAAGATGGAGGAAAATGAAATGGAGAGATCACCTTGCATGCAAACCTTAGAGGTGGTGCAAGCTGGGGGTGGCACTCCTCCTGCCTTTTGTGCATTTCCCCTCCTATTCTCTGGCTGAAAGTGGAGGTTTGAAAGGGGGCAGCCATCTTCTGCTAGCAGGAGGGCACAGACTCTCACCCCAGGGTTCAAGAATCTTTCTGGTGGTGGCAGGCTGTTTGTGACTGCCCAGCAACCATGCCAGGGTAGTTAGCTTTTGCAGGGGGCACCTCTAAGGTGGCCCCTGGGTACATTTTGCAATATATCCAATACTGGCACCATTTTGGATGTATCATTCTTAGTTTTCCAAACAACCCAGGGTGCAGAGTGGCTATCATGTAGATTTAAAATTGTACTGACCAGTTCCCAGCACATGCATGTTAAATGGCTGCCCTGTTCACTTACTATGTCCCGGGTTTGGCAGGGGCACAATAAGGGGCATATTGCTCATGCATCTATGCTCACACATGCATTTGCCAGAGGGGTGACTTAATTATATTGCATGAAATGTTTAGTGGACCGAGTCGTCAGTCTGTGTGTCATGTCAGTTTTGCATTTTAGAATTGCACCAGGACATTCAGCCTGCAATGGCAGTGCTGGGTGCACTTGGATGCCTGGTCCTTGAGGGTGGCACAATCTGTGCTGCTGCCCTCAGGGACCTAGCCTTAGCACCCCATGCCCTGGGTACCAAAGTACCATTTACTAGGGACATATAGTGGCAGCTAAGGGTGTTGCCAATTGTGACAATATTTCTATCCATTTTAGTGGAGAACATTGGCACTGGGGACCTGGCTAGCAGTTACCTAGTGCACTCCATTCCACACTGCATTCAGTAACCAGGCAAAAAGATGGGGGAGAGGGGTACTGCAACAAGGGGTTAGATTTCCATAATAGACAACTCCACTCGCTGTTACAGTTTAAATCCTGATTTATGTTTCTGTAACCCAACAACTGTTAACATATAATGCTGACCAGTATATCTGACACGAAGGCCCTGCACCTTGCATCCTTCATTGCCTTATATAACATTTCCAATATATAGATTTAAACATGTTTATTATTCATTGTCTCTGTGTAATATGTGTATATGATGTAAAGTACTCTGACACAGCACAGTGCTTTTAGGTCGAGGTCATCAAGAAGTCTTGTGGGCCAGCCACAGGAGTTCGGGCATTCCTGGTTTTGGCAGGAAAAGCTGGTGGAAAATCCTTGAAGCTGGTGCAGGACCACTGTGGGGCATCACCTGGAAAAGCAATGCACAAGTGGACTTCAAGGTGAATTTGGTGGGTCCCCTTGGAGTGTAGAGGTTGCAAGGGGCGGGGACCCCTAGAGCACAGCTGGTTCTCCGGTGCAGTGCCCAGGAAGGGCAGGTGCTGAGCAGATAGATGAGCCAAGAGCTGTGCGCAAAGGTGTCCTTGGAAGCAGGAGTTAGGTCACTTCGAGGGTCACTTGCAGGTCAGCAGAGTCACTCAGGTAGGTAGTACTATAAAGAAATTATATGTATGTGAGACAAGGACAACAGCAAACTGAGGGAAACTGTTGCATGCACAGAATGAGGATATTTAATAACGGTGTTGGGGGCAGCAAAGATGGTTCCACCGCAAAGTTGTTCTGTGTCTTATCCAAGGAAGGAAAGGAGAGGAGATGTTAAATTTCCTGGCGCTATAATATATAATTGTGGGTCAAAATGCCATACATATATGTAATCTTAACTAGTAATATTGCTTTTTCCTTTCCTTGTCCCACACTATTAGTGAGTGGTACCTTCATAATACTTGCCTTTTGAAGGGCACAATTTTATCACAACTCTGTAACTTTCAGATGTTCACCTTACTATACCATGCTAAACAATTATTAGTGTAGCAAACAGTCACCTAACTTGTATCTTCCAAAATGAAGCAAAACACGACCACAGTACTGTAAGGTGAAGGAAATAGTAATACTAAAAATTTAAAACTGCAAACTGCAGATAGGCACTTCGGGCAGATTTATGTTGGCCTTGTACCGTTCCATCGGCACATTTTGTTTATGCCGATGTGGAATTGAAAGGGGAAAAATGCCACACGATATTTACAAAGTGGCACACTGCTTGCATTGTGCCACTTTGTAACCCCTAGCGCCACATTATGCCTGCACCAGGCATAATGTATGCAAGGGGGGCATTCCAGCGCTAGGGGGCCTTAAAAATGGCACAAAGGAATCTATGAGATTCTTTTGCGCTGTTTTTATAAGCATTTTTTAATGCCTGCTAAGTGCAGGCATTAAAAAGAGGCTCCCTTTGATTACAATGGGCCTCTGGGTGCTTTGCAGGATTAGTATCATATTTTTTTATGCTAATCTTGCAAAACGCCGGAATACCATAAAAAAACATGACGCTAGTCACCCTAACTACCGCCATGGTGCACCTTATTTTAATAACAGCGCTACCATGGTGGCTTTAGGGGGGCACGAAGGGGCTCTTGTAAAGTGGTGCTGCACTAGGTTCAGCGGCAATTTTCAGAAATCTGCCCCTTCCTTTTTAAGAATAATACTCAGCTATAGTAAAACACACTTTCACTTATAAATATGTACTATGTGGTTCTGAATGAGGAAAGTTACACTCAAAACGTACATTTCATTTTTTCATGCATTTCAAAATAAATACAGCATTAATTAGCTCCACAGCACACATATGATCTTCAATATTACTGTATGTTTTCATACCTTTATTGAAAGCTATAGGTAGAAATAAGGTAATGAAGGTAAATAAAAGACCAAAATGCAATCACATCTCAGTGCACCTACTCCAGCAAGAGTCGATGTCATACACCTTCCCTATTACCTGAGTTGAGCTCTACTTGCAAAGGTTATGTAAGGCTTACATCAGTCATGTGGCTTTGGTCTCAGCAATTAATGACAGTAAAGTTTTTTTTTTTAAGTATATTGGGAATGAGAGCGATTGATTGAACCTTCTGTAACCGTTGTTCACTGTTCCTATAACAACATCCTCTCTACTGTACCTGTGCTGTTATAGGCTCCATTTCGAAGCTTATTCCCAGTATGCTTTAGTTGGAAATGTATGCCACGTTAAAAAAATTATGCATGAGCCTCTTACTTTAAATTTCATTATAACCCTATACCATGAAGTTTTTTTTCCTTTTTAACTCATGCACTTAGAAATAAATTAAACTTTTCTTTATATATATGACTAAACTATAATATTATGATCTTGCACTTCACTTTTCTGTGAAATCGAGATATATGTTATTATACTTCATTCTATTTGTTTGGAAAACTCAACATGTTCACTCTTTTTTATTTAATCAAAAACGGTCGCCTGTACTGTATAACTTTTTTAATTGATTTTAATGGTATTGCAGTACTAACACGGTAGGAAGCTAAAACCGCTATTCCAACACACTTTTTCTGGGATAGTTCCTTTACCGGAGATCTTGCAAGCTTGAAATACATTTTTTTTTAAACTAAACATAATAACTCTTCACTTGGCTATATTACTAATTGGAACTGAGTTCCTTCACTTCTGCTTTCAGTTTATTTCGTGTATAAGCGCAGCAATGATGAACACCTCAACAAGTTCTAAGGCATTTGTCCCCACAGAGATACCATTCTATAAGTTATTAGAACATAGCAATGTTGAGAACTCCATTAAAGACAATGGAGTAGCCCGGGGCTTATAATGGCTGTTATAAGCCAAGAGCTCCAGCATTCCAACATTGGTCTTCGTGTTTCTCTTTTTTAATTTAGAACAATCTACGCTTAGTGGGTGGATTTCTCTAATCGCCTTATAGCCTTCTGTTTTGGAATACACAGGTTGTTAAAGGCCCTCTCCCTCGTTATGGGCCCTCACCTGCTGCTCGGGCCTATAACAAGGGTTCAGGGCTTTAGACAACTGAAATAGCCCTTGGAAGTGGGCTATAAAGCTATAATACATACTGTCACTTGTGTGCTATTAATTCAACACTTTGCCACTTTTTGTTTCTTTTAATGAGGGAAGGGTGTAATAGCACTTTTGTTGAAGACTACTCTCCTACAGCTCACGGAATAGTTTATGGTTAGGAAGCATTTTTGGAAGGTGTATAGCACTGCTTATTTTACTTCTTTGTTGTGTTTTCATGTAATTTCACATTTCAACTGAATTTTGGTATTTTTTGCCCTTTGAGGTATCCTAGTTTTGGGGTAAAATTGTAATGTCTTTGTGTAAGTTCCTCCTGGGCTTAGGTCTTGATCTTAAAAAGCATGTCAAACATGTACCCATGATGTTTTGAGAATATTCCACAGAAAGTGGTTACAAAAGTGCTAAGTGCAAACTGTGATTGTCAATATTTTTCAGGCCTGGTATGCGGCTTAATTTTGTGGTTTTAGGTCAGCATTCTAAAGGCATTGTTCACTGTTTTTTAATACCTGAATTACTCATCTTTCAGACGGTATGTGAATTGAGTTTCAACATGTTATACGTCAGTAGAGTTCCCTTTGATTTTTCAGGAAGTGTGAAAAGGAATAATTCTATAAATAAATGTGAAATGTTGAGATTTTCCCACAGGCGCCATCAAAACATGTTATCTTTCAAGAATTACCTATTTGGTAACTTAAGGCCCATATTGGTAGACACTGTACGGTTCAAGAAACTGACTCATTTGACAAACTTAGTGCTCACCACCTCTCTCCTCTCAAAAGATCATGACAGTCTCTAGTTATATCGTTACATGACCAGATGAATTAAGAGAGACAACTGTCCCAAACAATAGCCTTCTATTATAAAATATATACTGCCACGGTTACACTTTTCATATTAACACTTTTCCACTTTTGTGTCAATTAAGGATATCAGGCTGTACTACCATCTTCATCACACACGAATCTCCAGCAGCTCACAGACTAGGTTATGGTTGAGAAGTGTTTCCTTTAACTGTGCCAACGTAGAGTGTTTTTGAGTTGCTTTTGTTGTGTTCCCATGTCCTTCTAACATGGTTTTACTCAATTGAGGCCCTTTTCACTGTTTGAAGTATATTCATGTGACCTCCTACGTTTAATCAGAAATATGTAATTAAAGAAAATTTCTTCATTGAAATTCTACTTCAATAGAAAAACCCTTATAAAATTATAGCAGATCTTTTATATTTAACCAATGGTAAACCCTCTCTCTCTACTTCACAGTGGTTTCCTTGTGACCACATAAGACCCCGTTAGCATCTTGTCTTCAGGTCAAAATTCCCCCAACACTATCTGCTCCAGAGAACACTGTATTGCATTAATTGGTAGTTTTCACGTGTGGCCAATCAGTTTAAACCAATCACAACTATGAGCTAGCAGTTTATTGCTACCTAACTTACTGTTCTACCTGACTAAGTGAAACCAAACAGGGAACTACGATGTTAACTCACATCTTTCTTCACTTTAAATTAGTCACTCTTCCAAAAAACTTGTCATTTTGCTACAGGTTCCTTTTTTTTCTAAAACCCGGATACCGGCACCATGGTTTGTATATGGATTTTGGGCCACTCATTTGTCTACAGGTTTTCTGAGTATTCCAAACAAGGAGCTATTGACAATGATCTATGTTTTCCTAGAGTGGACATTACATGGATTAGAAAAAGTAAATGAAATTACATAATCTTCTACCGATGATTAAAAGCATTTCTAATTGTGAGTACCCTCAAGAGATGATAGTACATTGCAGAGAAAATGATTAGTGCACATTCACAGGAGTAGCTCTATCAATTTCAATTAAAACTGCTTTAGCAGAGTTTATGAATTTATTTCCCTACACTACCTTTTTCTGTTCCAATATATGTAAAAGGCAAAAATGGCAGTGGTTCAATCTGTTTGATCAAAAATTGAGAAATCCCAGAAATATGTCAATAAAGTAATTCCTGCATTTCTCCAAGACTATGGCATGAAGCCCATCTGGCATAATAACATCTTTGTTGACATGCAAGGTATCTACAGAAGAGTGGGGTGTTTTTCCATCAGAAGGGTGCAGGATCTTTCTCAACAACTTAAAGGAATATATACAGGTCTATCTCTAAGTATGTACAACATACTATAAACACACAGCCTCTTTGTCAGAGCCATTCCATTCTTATTATTATTAAATACTTCTTTAAAAAAATATTTTTAGGTACAGCTCTACTACATGAATTTGGAAAAATACTGATTTGCCCATGGTTTCTGAGGTGGCTCCCTTACTGGTTCCACAGAGGTACCATGATTTCCATGTTACCCCAATAAAAGTCTAGCACCAATTGTAAACACCACCCCACATGCAACCAACACCATCCACTGCACAAAGTCTTCAGCCCAGGCCCTGTACCCATTCATCCCTGAGGGCAACTGCCTACATATGCTTACTGTGCATGGTCCAACCTGCCATGAGCAGCCCAAACCACAAATGTGCATGGCCTTTGGCTATGCACAGATGGGGTTTGGTTACAGGACCTGTGGCCAGACGTTGCAGCCAGGTCCCCATCAACAGTGGCCAGCTTCTCTGAGCAGCCACCATACAGATGGACATGGGCTGCAACAAACCCCCATTTACAACCCACACGAGCACATAACTCCCAGATGAACACCCAACATGGGGTCAACCAACAATCTTCCATGGTGTCATAAACCACATTCACTGCTAATGGTATGCAATACTGGTATTGAGGACCTGTTATCTAAAAATTAAACTTGCACAGTACTGCAACACCATGCTAGGAAAGCTTTGTATATGTGGGACACCTGTGATCACACCGCAGTATCATATGGAGGGCCTCATTAGGTCCAGGAGTGATACAGTGGTTCTGTGTCCGTGTAAATTCTTTTAAAAAACATTTTAATACCGGCTCCCTATTGAACTTCCTCTAGGAGGCCAGGGCATGTCCATCCTGTCCCTTTCTGAGCCAGTTTCTTTTTTTCAAGATTCATTGACCAGGTCTCTGAGGTCCTGCAATGACTGTCATAACATTTTTGGCCAGCTAATCAGATCATTCTAGTACTGCAGGTCCCTTTCCGGAGTTGCAGCACCGACTTGGCAGACAGGGAAAAAAGATACCCTGATAAAAGACAATCAAGTTATTTTTAACTCTTTGGTACTGTAGGAGTACTGAGGTCAACCAAAAATGAAGGTATACACTTCCAAACAGAAGGGAGTGAAGAAAGGTGCCCGTGAGACAACTCTAGTTAGAACAAGAGCCCTCACTCACCATTTGGTGACATGTTTCATCATCAGGCTTTTGCTCCTCGTCAGTCCGGCACTGCAATGCCTGACGGGCCCCTCAAGGGGGCTCTTTGCCGGAGATCTTTTTAGTATAGAAAATGCTGGTTGTTGAATGCTAGAAAGTGGGATTGGTACAGAAGAATGTATGAAAGTGAAAATTAAAATGACTAAAGGTCCTCAAAACTCATATTTAATCAGGATCAGACCCATGTCATGGTTAAAAGCAGTGCTATGGGGAAAAGATTAGGTATGATGTCTAATCAACCCTCAATCAAAAATACATAGTATGCTGTCTACAGACCCTAAAATCAGAGAGTGTGTAGAGTGTCAGTACAGAAATCCCTACACTGCCTCAAAAAAGGTCAACGTTTCTTGCATCTAAAGTCAAAAATGATCGGTGCGATTCATCAGCACCAAACCTACCTAATCCTCGTATTGCAATTAGCTGGTTATTAAGTTGTCTCTCAGGTACCCTCCCCTATATTAAAGGATGGGCCCCATCGGGATAGCAACAGGCATCAGTGGTCCAAGCTGGTCTTAATATTCTTCACATGGTCCACGCGGCGGTACACACCTACCCCTGCTCCCGGAAAAAAACAAAAACGCATGTATTGAGGTCACCAGCAGTGTGTGTGTTTGTGTGTGTGTGTGTGTGTGAGTATATTTGCACTGAAATATAAATTATACATATACATAGAGATAGATAGTTAGATAGATAGATAGATAGATAGATAGATAGATAGATAGATAGATAGATATTTTCAATGCAAAAATAGATAGATAGATAGATAGATAGATAGATAGATAGATAGATAGATAGATAGATAGATAGATAGATAGATAGATAGATAGATTTTCACTGAAAAAAAGTTTAAACAAATGTCTTGTGAAAATGTACCTTACAACATACCACTTTAAAGGAACAAAACCACTGAAATTCACCAGTTATAGTTATCTCATGTAGCTGTAACTTGAGCCTTAAAGTAACTATAACTCACCCTCAGCCATTCACAATGTTGTCATCAATGTCATCAGTTCAGATGTTACAGTCATGTTTCAATGATGTCATAGAACATGTCATGAGGAATGTCACATGGAAGGTAATTAGCAGTGCATCTGTGAGGGTGTGAGTAATAGTTAATTCAGGGCTGAATTAGTTACTTGAGTTAAGTATAACTGGTGAATTTCAGTGGTTTGTTACTTTAAAATGGTAAGTCCCATTAACCTTGTTTTTCAATGAATTTATAAGGTATTTTTATAGAAAGTAAGATATTGTTACCATTACTACCTATAATATCATTTTACTCTTTGTCTTTTTTAGTGAATTGCTAGGGTTTTCTTTAGTGTAAAGTAAAAATTTACTACCATACGCAATGCTAACCACTACAAGCGTGCACTGCATTTGAGCTGAGAATCACAGAGTTCCAAATGTGAAAAAATTGACAAGCTCTCATGGGATCATTGATTTAGTGACCCAGGAGACTCACTGTTTTTTTTTTCAATGTTTCCGGGTGGCTGCTGCACTCCCTGCAACTTCCTGAAACATTGAACAATGTTTGATCATGCTCCTGAAGCTCCAAAATAAAAGTTTAAAGAGCCATTGCAGGGCATCAAGCAGCGCTTCTTCAAGGGACAGTGAATAATTGATGACCAGCTACTGCTGGTCATTTATTATTCATATGTTGTTATTTCAATTCTGGGTGCCAAACAGCCTACCAAGATCTGTGTTTATTTTGGGTGCTGTGGGCATTTGGCCCCATCCCTGATCCAATATTGACTCCAGGGGTCTTATACCCAGGTCCAAAATTATTTAAAGGGGAGAGGTGTGTACACCCCTTCATCTCTGAGCCTTTTCGGGCCCTGGGAGCCCATCTCCTGGGGTCATATTCTTTTTTAAGGGGAGGAGGGGTATGGTCCTTTTCCCTGTGCAAATAGTGGTCATGGGTAACAGATTCCCTGGGGCAGTTTTCATTTTTAAAGTGAGGGGGTGCTTGGTCCCCCTCCCCAAGCCGTGACAGGCCTGGTGGACCCTATCCCCTGGGGCTATTTTCCTTTTTAAGGGGAGGGGTGAATTAGCCTTCCTCCTCGAGTAAACAATGGGCCCCTGGCACCCTGACTAAGGATCCATTTGTGGGTGCTCCAGTAATCACCTAGGGTACCACACCACAGAACATTGGCATCTGTGGGGGGGGGGGCAGATCCCCGCAGCCCTGCCGGCTTCTTTGCATTCATCCATTCTGGGTGCAGCAGGAGCCACCTTTGCTTTCCCAAATGGGAGCAGGATTTCTGTCTGCTCCTGCAGTGTGGGAACAATCTCTTTTTCTGTGCCTGCATGAGTAAAACTTTCACCTCGCTGTAAAGTTTTGTGGTGTTCTGTCAAGGAGGGGCTGTGGAAAGGCGGGGTTCCCAAAATGTTTTTTCCCCATCAATTTTTCTATACGTAAATTAGACCTAGCCACAGCACAAAAGACTGAACAGATTCACACAAAAGTTTGTAGAAAGCAAGACCTTTCTCTAGAAAGCATGCTTTTTGTGATTTGGTGTAAATCTGTTTAATAGTTTTTGATAAAGTAAGTCAAACAAAAAAGTATTTGACACACCGAGAACCCATAGAGCCAACAGACCTCAAGATGAGATCTAATTGGTTGCCAACACATCAAGAAAGATGTGCAGTAGCCTTTTTAGGGCTGAGGGACTGACTCTCCAGTCTTGAAAAAATATTTTATAAAAAATCAAAGCGGGTGGGCTAGGGATACTCAGCCCTCTAATGCCTGCTGCGGGGATCCCAAAAGGGACCCCACCACCCAGGGCCAAAAAATATAATGTAAATTTGTGGTAGATTTGTGGGAAAATAGAAAAAAAAAAGAATGGCTTCTGCATGTCAAAAAATATCCCCCGGAGGAGCAGCACAACATATTTTTTATGGAAGTGGGGCATGCAGCCCCACCTTCCATAGTGACCATGAAGCCCTGGGGACCACACCCTCCTGGGCCATATCTTAATTTAGAGGGGCCTATGGCTCCCCTTATCAACCTTCTGCCAGGCCACATGTAATTAAAAGAAGATGGGGGCACATAGTCCCTTTCTCAGAGATTTGAAAGTCCATGGGGACCCCTTCCCCAAGAGCTCCATGTAATTGAAATGAAGGGGTTGCTCAGCCTCTCTCGATGAGCCATGGAAGGCCCTGGCAACCCAATCTCCTGGGCTGAAATTCCCTTTAAGGTAAGGGGCGGTGGGCAGACTCCCTGAAAAGGACCAAGTGACCCCCTCCCCCACAACAGGTGGAATGCTTCCTTTCCAGGGATTCCACCAGGGGACACTGATTCCCTGCAAACACAAAGACATTTGTTTTCCCTTCTGTTCTTGTAGGCAGGAACACAATTTTGCACCTGGATTGATAGGGTTGAGATAAAACACTTCTTCCACCTGCAGGGAGCAAAACTGCCCCTCCGTAGCACCCAGGGCAGGTGCATGCAGATGAGCCTTCGAAACCATTGGGGCAAAGGGCCTCTACCCGCTGCCTTCAAAATCTTGTTGGTGCCCCAGGTGGGACCAGGGCCCCCACCTTAAGTCACAGAGGATGGGGTTCCCAGGGACAGTGTTGACTTGGGGAAAGGGCCACATGCCTACTCCCCATTAAATGAATTTCAGGCCAAAGGGATGGGTTCCCTGATGCTTGTATTGAATTGAGGAGGGGGACAGTGTTATCCTTTCTTTTAAATGCATTTCTGCCCTAGTGTATGGGGACTTCTGGGATGAGAAATGACTCAGGAAGGGTGGCTGCACACCAACTTCTCCTTTATATACATTTCCCCATGCCAGTGTTGGGTCTGGGATTGGGACTGCATGCCCCCTCCTCTTTAAATGAATTTAGGGCCTGAGGGACGGGGTCCTCAGGGCCAGTATTGGCTCTGGGAGGGAGGGGGGCTGCATGGTCCTTCCCCTTTAAATGAATTTCAACCCTGGAACAAGGGGTCCCCAGGGTCAACAATGAATGGGGGAGGGATGGATGGCCACATGCTGTACTATAAAAAAAAATCAAAAGACTCTCACACAAAACTCTTGATGTGTGCAGGCAGGGGAGCCAGCTGGACCAGTGGGGCTTTTGGCTCCCTCCACTGTCCCCAAAGAAAATAAAGAGTGGTGGGAGTCCCTGGTATGCTTCAGACATTCACTTTGAGAATAAAAATAATGTAAAAAATACAGGGAAAATGAATTAAAAATTAGCCGCAAGAACTGCTCATTTGTTATTCACTGTTCCTAGCATGGAGTGTTCTATAATGTCCTAGGGCTTTTTTCAAGCACATATTCTGGAAGAGGAAGGAGCACCATCATGCATTTGTTAATGTTTTGGGGGCTGTAGGGAGTGCAACAGCAACCCAGCAGCATTAAAAAAAGTCTAAGGACCTCATTACGAGTTTGGTGGTCTGACCATGGGGAGGAGATCTCCGTGGAGTTGGAGTTCTCCCGTCAGGACCTATGACAAGTTTTCCACTGGGCTGACTGGCAGAAACCTCTGAATCAGGAGGTTTCCATCAGTCAGCCCAGTAGAAACCATGTGGCAGCATTGGACTCAGCTCCTCAGGGAGTGGAGGCCAATGCCATTGCACTGACGGTGCCCCAGCTTCCTCAGCATGTGCACTGTCTGCGGTAGCAGGTAGTGACCGTTCGGAGGGTGCAGGGAAGTGGGTATCTATGATCCTATGATAGAGGTGGTCCGACTGCCACCGTAGGTTTGGTTGTCATGAAACCGCCAAACTCGAAATGACCTGCTAAATCTCCTGGGTCAGTAGATGCATGACACCAGGAGAGTTGTTTTACTCTTTTTTGTTGAGCAGTGTAGAGCAATACAAAATACAGGATAAAATACTAGCTTATTTACAATTAGCATCATTCACTCTAAATAAATAGACCCTAGAAATTGCCAGAAAAAAAGGCAAACATTGTAAAGCGCAAAGTGCAACTGAACAAGTTTCAACCAAATCAGTAAAACATAGTGCTAAGGCACTATTGTAAAGTACAACTATTATGAAGTACAACATGCAAATAAAGTGCATTTTACATATTTGAAAACCTGACAAAACTAAATTAATAATTTAAGTACCTGAAAACTAACATTCTAAAATCACTTATCTATAACAAAACAAAGTACATTGTGCTCTTTCCAAATTGTAAAAAGCTTTGATAAACTCTTATTACCAAAGCATATGAATATTCAAATATTCTAATTTGTGTCATTTCAAAAAGCCAGTTTTATAGTGAGGTTATCTTTTGATTGTCAATGCTGTAATATCAGAGATCGAACAACTAAATTGGTAACAGAAATAAAATATTGAATAGGTTTCGAAAATGTGGTTCTATAACATTTTATTCTATTCTATGCAAACGTCTAGAGCACAGGGCTAACCAAAGGTTTCCTAGTGCTGTTGGACCGTAGAATTGCACCTGAGCTGACAGGGACCAAAAGAGGTCATAGTAGTGAAAGAGCTAGGATTTTAGCAATTTCCTAAACAATGTCTCTTTGCCAAGGCATTTTACTCCGAGGGCAGTATGTTTCAAAATTTAGAGATCAGATGGGATAAGGATCTTCCAACTTGTCTGGTTCTATGAATTTGAGGCACCCTCAGAAGTTTGGCAGAAGAACTTCTTAGTGCCCTGGCATGGTACCATTAGTGCTCTAATCAAGGAGGGACCTTTGAAGTGAAACCCTCTATGTTCTTTACATAATGTTTTGGATTTTATTCTTTCCTCAACATGGAGCCAATGGAGGAAGGACTGGGCATTTTTAACTGAGCTGTGTTTTGGGACATTGAGTAGAGTCCTTGTAGCTGCGTTTTGAACAACCTGGAGTCTCTGGTTACATAATTTGAGGAACCCACAGATAGAGAGTTCCCATAATCCATGTGAAATAGAACTAGGAATAGGACTACAATTTTTCTGGAGGTGATGGGTAGTAGAGCTAAGATTTTTCAGAGTTCTAAGAATGCCAAAAGCAAGTTGCCATGCGTTTTTTTGCTTGTGCATTCATAGAGAAGAAACTGTCAAGCCACATTCCTCAGCTCTTTCTGGGAGAGGAAGGGAATGGTGAATTGCCAGATACTTCGGCTATTCTAGTGATGGTTGAAGGTCAAGTCTATTCCCCAGAATCATCAATTCTATCTTTTCCCCATTTAGCTTAAGAAAGCAATTTGCCATCTACCTAGCTACCGTTTTGTAGGTCCAGCATCCTTTTAGGATCCTCTGTAACAGTTAAGAGGGCAGTTTCCGTGCTATGTTGTGGGCAGAATCCCATCTGTTGGGGTGAAGGAGGTAGTTTTTTTCAAGAAATAGGGCAAGACTTTGATAAAAAAATGTTTTTCCAAAACCTTCCTTATAGCCGAACGCAGGGAGATGGTCCTATAATACCCAGGGCAGGAGGGATCAACATTGTTTTGCAGGGATGAGGAATTTGAAGGAGTATGTGAGACAGTGCGGGGCCCTAAGGGGTGCCCGATTCCACTTTGATGAAAAGTGTTAGTAGTTCACTGGAAATGAGGGAGATATTTGAAGGGCATATAAAGGGTGTGTTAGAAGAATGTATCTCTCGGGTGGAATTGGAGACATTAGTTCAGTATATGTCAGAGATTTGTGTTTAAAGAACTTTGCGAGTTTATTGCATCATGCTACTTTGGGGTCCGGGAAATTGGTTCCTGACTTTGGTGTGGTAAAGGATTTGACAATTTGAAATAGTTCCCCTGTGGAGTTAGCTGCCTTGTCAATTTTGACTTAGTACTACAAAGTTTGGGCCTTTCTAATTTCAGATTAATAGATCGTGATTGCAAGCTGATTGGATATTTTTGCTTGTTCCCCATAACTTTTCCGCCATTTCCTTTCCACCATTTTTGCATTCTTTTTTCAAAGATAATAGATGAGCTGTAAACCAAGGCGAGGATATTTCTTTGTGGCCTCTTTTAATCGAGATGATTGGAATTATTTCTTCAAGAGGTCCAATCTTCAAATGTATTATTAGTAAGGGTAGGTTTGTCACTACGGCAAGTTTAGTGGAGGCTAAAGAAGCAATGTATTTATCTTTGTTGAATTTTGACCATCTAAGTATAATTCTTGGTGCTAATTACTTCCAATAGGTGATGAATGGCAGTCTAAAATCAATGGAATTAGAAAGTGGTCTCTCCATCACATAGGACAGAGTTTCCTTACCTCAATATTAGGGTTGTTGTTAAAAACTGGATTAAGTAGATGCCCTTGATCATGTGTGGGGCCTTCTACTCTTTGCATTAGATGAAAGGCACCAAGGTCATGTAATATGCCTGATTGGTCTCATCAAAGTGAACATTAAAATCCCCCAATGAGGTTATGTTTTAGTTTCTCAGTCGCTAGACTAGCAATCAGATCAAGAAGGGCTTCTGTGAACTTGGAGTAAGGTCCTGGGAGTCTGTGAATCGGAACCCCTGAGAATGTGCCTGTAGGCAACATGTTTATGGAGAAAGAAAGTTGGGAATAAAGAGAGGAATTTACACACCTCTATAAGAATCTTTAAGTATCAAGACTATTTCTCATTTTATTTATTTCATATTTCCTACATATGTATTAACCTGTAGGTTTTGTTTTGTTAATGTCTGATGTAGAGCTGTTACGTAGCCAGGTTTCCATGAGGAAAATGGCATCTGGTTGTTTTTCCTCGAACAGTGTTAATGGCTCAATGTTGTTGGGTGGAAGGGATCTGCAAATGATCAGAAACATACTTCAGTTTTTTTACTGCATAGTGTTGAGACCTGTCTTTCTTGGTTCAGGAATAGAGAATCTGCAATTCAGGAATTGGCTCTCACCACTTTTTAAGTTTAAGGGGACACTTGAAAGAGTAGGTGAGGAGCTTATTGCTTGTAGCTGTGGTGAAGAGTACTATACCTCATTTCTAGAGGCTTGGGAGGAGTTCTAGGCTCTTGGTCCAGTTAGAGTGAGTATGGACGCAGATGGACTTGCCCTTGGCATGCCTTCAGCACACCAGCAGCGCGCCAGCATCTGCCGCGCACCCGCTGTACACGTCCACTGCATGCCCACGCCTAAGCTATCTTTTATGTTGGTAGTGCAAGAAAAACACTAGAGTGCCGACCTCACAGGCGATTCTATGTTTCAAGAACTACCATGCAAGAACACTTAGCTTTTATCTCAAGTTCCCCCTTTTTAAAATGTTAACATCGAATCACATTCAGAACATAAAAACAATTTTTAGCAGCAGATTTATAAAAAATGCACCCTCCTGTTGGAGCGTGGTACAATGTGTGGCTCAGCTCAACATGAATTTCTGAACAATGCTACTGCAGGTTTAATATTAACCTCTACTATTTTACATATGGCTAAAAAAATAAAACAGCTAAATCCATGAAGTTTGCAGCACGTCAAAAATCGACTAAGGCTGTACCCCACTGCATTTGTATAACTGTTAAAACACACGCCTGACATTGCTGGACTCATTCTATGGAGTTTGCTAGGAGTGTAGTAGGCAAGCCACTTGGAAAAAAATGTAATTCTTTTAAATTTAGCAGACCGAAGGGAATTGTATCCCATATTGACTAAAATCTCCTACTGTCCTGGTGTTATTTGACAGTTAGGGCCGAATTTAAGAAAAGTGGCACTGGATCCAATACAGTACCACTTTTCTTGTGCTCCCCTGTCTCCTCTAACGCCCCCATGTGTGCACCGTATTTATGATATGGTGCACCATGGCAGTATTAGGAACAATAGCCTCAAAAGTTTTGACATTACAGGGAGTGCAGAATTATTAGGCAAGTTGTATTTTTGAGGATTAATGTTATTATTGAACAACAACCATGTTCTCAATGAACCCAAAAAACTCATTAATATCAAAGCTGAATATTTTTGGAAGTAGTTTTTTGTTTGTTTTTAGTTTTAGCTATGTTAGGGGGATATCTGTGTGTGCAGGTGACTATTACTGTGCATAATTATTAGGCAACTTAACAAAAAAAATATATATACCCATTTCAATTATTAATTATTACCAGTGAAACCAATATAACATCTCAACATTCACAAATATACATTTCTGACATTCAAAAACAAAACAAAAACAAATCAGTGACCAATATAGCCACCTTTCTTTGCAAGGACACTCAAAAGCCTGCCATCCATGGATTCTGTCAGTGTTTTGATCTGTTCACCATCAACATTGCGTGCAGCAGCAACCACAGCCTCCCAGACACTGTTCAGAGAGGTGTACTGTTTTCCCTCCTTGTAAATCTCACATTTGATGATGGACCACAGGTTCTCAATGGGGTTCAGATCAGGTGAACAAGGAGGCCATGTCATTAGATTTCCTTCTTTTATACCCTTTCTTGCCAGCCACGCTGTGGAGTACTTGGACGCGTGTGATGGAGCATTGTCCTGCATGAAAATCATGTTTTTCTTGAAGGATGCAGACTTCTTCCTGTACCACTGCTTGAAGAAGGTGTCTTCCAGGAACTGGCAGTAGGACTGGGAGTTGAGCTTGACTCCATCCTCAACCCGAAAAGGCCCCACAAGCTCATCTTTGATGATACCAGCCCAAACCAGTACTCCACCTCCACCTTGCTGGCGTCTGAGTCGGACTGGAGCTCTCTGCCCTTTACCAATCCAGCCACGGGCCCATCCATCTGGCCCATCAAGACTCACTCTCATTTCATCAGTCCATAAAACCTTAGAAAAATCAGTCTTGAGATATTTCTTGGCCCAGTCTTGACGTTTCAGCTTGTGTGTCTTGTTCAGTGGTGGTCGTCTTTCAGCCTTTCTTACCTTGGCCATGTCTCTGAGTATTGCACACCTTGTGCTTTTGGGCACTCCAGTGATGTTGCAGCTCTGAAATATGGCCAAACTGGTGGCAAGTGGCATCGTGGCAGCTGCACGCTTGACTTTTCTCAGTTCATGGGCAGTTATTTTGCGCCTTGGTTTTTCCACACGCTTCTTGCGACCCTGTTGACTATTTTGAATGAAACGCTTGATTGTTCGATGATCACGCTTCAGAAGCTTTGCAATTTTAAGAGTGCTGCATCCCTCTGCAAGATATCTCACTATTTTTGACTTTTCTGAGCCTGTCAAGTCCTTCTTTTGACCCATTTTGCCAAAGGAAACGAAGTTGCCTAATAATTATGCACACCTGATATAGGGTGTTGATGTCATTAGACCACACCCCTTCTCATTACAGAGATGCACATCACCTAATATGCTTAATTGGTAGTAGGCTTTCGAGCCTATACAGCTTGGAGTAAGACAACATGCATAAAGAGGATGATGTGGTCAAAATACTCATTTGCCTAATAATTCTGCACTCCCTGTATTGTGCAGCTTTATTCCACTAGCGATAAACATGTTGACGCCAGTGGAGCAAAGTGCAAAGAAGTCCATTGATTACAATGGGTGCATCTTTTTGACTCCTGCTTCCAGCAGGTGTTAAAAATGATGCCAAAAATGGAGCAATGAAATCTTGTAGATTTAATTGCACCATTTTTGCGGGTCTCCTTGCGCCGGAATGCCCCCTTTGCATACATTATGCATGGCACATGCTTAATGTGGAGCAAAGGGTTACAAAGTGGCGCAATGCATGCATTGCACCGCTTTGTAAATATGGCATTGGGAAAATGCCATCTTATCGCCGCCTTAGCATAAAATAAATGATGCTAATGCAGAGCTAAAGTGGCACACGGGGCTCCTAAATCTGCCTCCTAGTGTTCTTTTAAATTTCTCAGGGATAAATTTGAATTCAATATACCAATTGCCTACCCACAACAATTTGTTCTTAAGTATTACCTTCGTCATTGCATAGGAAACCTCATTCAATATTATGACACTTTATTAAAAAGAAAAACCTGAAGAAAAACAACGGGCCATCTAACCAAAGCTGTACACCAATCTCACCCATATTTTTAACCTTTGGTTAATAAAATAAAACCACCCACTAAAAATCTCTTTGGCATTCCAGCTTTCTGCAAAGTGCCTTGCTATTGATCTTGTTGTTTTCAATAGTTTTTTAGTTTTTATATAGGCCGGCAAAGATATTTCCAATTCTTTGATAATTTGAACCAGAAACAAATCGTCATAAAATTTTAAATCATGGTAATACACATCGTATTGTGTAAAAATATGCTAGATAGTAGTCTTGAAGCTAAAGTAGGCCCAATCCACCCTGTTCCTTATTTAATTTTCGAACTGGTGATGGAACCCTAGGTTGCTTATTGTTCCATATGGATTTCCTAAAAAGGGAATCAACTACTTAAAAGTATGCATTACTGACTTTAATTGGAACATTAGAAAAAATAAAGAAAAACGAATGGTAAAATCAACATATAAATGAGAGAAACATGGCTCATCAGGGATAACAGGGGCAAGAACCATCTATTCAACAGATACTTAATTTTCTTCGACATGGCCAAGTAGTCAAGTTAGAACAGACCTGCTAAATAAGAAGTGAAATAAATATCCAGGTAGCGAACTGGTCACTATAAAAATAAAACTGATGCTCTAAATGTTGAGGAAGATCGTTAACTCATGCATTAAAAAATAAAACTTTTGATTTTTAATGGTTGATCTTATAACCTTATACTGCAGTAAATTCCTGTACTTCATCCAGAGCTTTTTGAAGGTTTCTTTTATCAGCTTTCACACATAAAATAATGTTGTCATCAAAGCGCTTTATTTTCAACATCCCCTATACTGGGGAGTGGGGGGCAATCGCATAATCATTACGTAACCTAACTGATAAGGCTAAAATAAAATGTAAGAAAAAACAGTGACATTGCCCCTTTTGATTGCCACAACCCCATCTCTTTCGAGTTGAGCACTATCTTTGACATTGTGACTTCATAAAGATTATGAAGCATAAATAAAAATTGCCCAGGAAAATGAAATGTTGCTATTATTGAAAATAATGCCTCCCAATTAATTAAATCAAAAGCATTTTCAGCATCAATCTTAACTATTACTGCTTTTATTTGATTACATGGAAACATAATCAATAGCCTTGACCAAATAGCTTGTAATTGCCACCATAGATCTGGACGGTATAAAACAATTCTGGGCCTTATGGATGATAGTTTGTGCCATAGGTGAGAATTTGTGCTGCTATTATTTTGGGAAATAATTTGTAATCAGAATTTATTAGACTAATTGGTCTTTATGAATGAATGTTGTGGGAATACTTTTTTTTTAAAGAAAACTGGCTACTATTGCTTCAGTGAACAAATGGGGATACCGATTCCTGACATTATTTGATTAAACAACTCTGTTAGAAAAGGTAGCAATTCTGCAGATAATTCCTTAAACAGTTCTATTGGAATCTCACAATTCCCACATTTGTATGCATCTGCCATTGCTATAAGTGCCTTTACAACCTCACTAATAGTCATTGTTAGACATGGGGTCTATGGTTGGCAGTCAGTTTGCATACTGTATAAGCAAGGACCCTCACTCTAGTCATGGTAAGGGAGTTACTCTCCTAAGACAACCCCTGCTCACCCCCGTGGTACCTTGGCATAAGCAGTCAGGTTTATCTCAAAGGCAATGTGGAAAGTATTTGTACCAAATACAGTGAAAACACTACAAAATGGACGGCACACCAGTTTAGAGAAATAGGCAATATTGATCTAAATCAAACAAGACCAAAAATCCAACATACACAAGTCAAGTTATGAATTTTGAAAGTAAAAAGAGTCTTACACCTTAGAAAACAATTGAAACGTTGTTATACAAAGTACCTGGTTTGCATAAAAAATAAAGCTGCCTGGGCAATTGTGCGTCGAAAAAGGCAGCAATGCGTTGATTTCTCACTCACAAATGAGGCCGTGCATCATTTTCCAGACGGGGCACCTAGGGTCTGCGCAGGTTTATGTTGGCCATAGACACCCAGCATTGATGCGTGAGAAATCTGGCCGCATGGTGATGGAAAGCCGTGCTGCATGGGGTTTGCATCGTTTTCAGCAGCTACAAGTGGGTTTTGCGTTGTTTCCCCTGCCATGGTGCAGGATATGTGCCGATTTCTCAGCTGCAAAGCAGGTGGTGCATCGCTTTCAGCCGCGAGCCAGGTGGTGCGTCATTTTTACAACTGCGTTGCAAATTGTGTGTCGAAATTTCCCCCCGCATGGCGTCCTGTGTTTGGAGCCCAGCCTTTTTCTACCAGCTCCACCTTTCAAGGGCCCAGATGCTGGCTAGGGCACCAATTGTCTGGTCAGGGGTCTCAGCAGAGAGTCCAGGTGCTGGCAGAGGAAGTCTTTGATGGCCCAGAGACTTTAAAACAGGAGGCAAGCTCTGTCCAAGCCCTTGGAGATTCTTCACAGGCAGGAATATACCACAAAGTCCAGTCTTTGTCCGCTTTCAGGCAGAATAAGCAACTGCAGGCAAACTCAGCAAAGTACAGTCACAGACAAAGGAGCAGCATTCCTTCTCCAGCTCCCCAGCTCTTCAGCTCTTCTTCTTGGCAGAGGTTCCTATTGGATCCAGAAGTAATCTGAAAATCTGGGGTTTTGGGGCTACTACTTATACCCCCTCTGCCTTTGAAGTAGGCAAACTTCAAAGGAAAGTCACTGTTGTTCACAAGATCCTGCCTCAGACTCAGACTCACACCAGGGGGTTGGAGACTGCATTGTGTGATGGCAGACACAACCTATTCATGTGTAAGTGACTACTCCTCTCTCTTCTCTAGCCCAGATGGCTCATCAGGAGATGCAGGCTACACCCCAGCTTTCTTTGTGTCACTGTCTAGTGGAGATTCACAAACAGCCCAACTGTCAGTCGGACCCTAACAGGGAATACACAAGCAGGTAGAGTCACAGAATGGTTTAAGCGGGAAAATGCCCACTTTCTAAAAGTGGCATTTTCAAACAGACAATTTAAAAAACAACTTTACCAACAGATGTATTTTTAAATTGTGAGTTCAGAGACACCAAACTCCAAATCTCTATCTGCTCCCAAATAGAAACTACACTTAAACGTTATTTAAAAGCAGCCCCCATGTTAGCCTATGAGAGAGACAGGCCTTGCAACAGTGAAAATCAAATTTGGCAGTATTTCACTGTTAGGACATTTAAAACACATCAGTACATGTCCCACCTTTAACATACACTGTACCATGTCCACGGAGCTACCTACGGCCTACCTGAGGGGTGCTTACATGAATAAAAAGGGAAGGCTTGGGCCTGCTAAGTGGGTACACTTGCCAGGTCGAATTGGCAGGTTAAACTGCACACACAGACACTGTTGTGACAGGACTGAGCCATGTTTACAGGGCTACTCATGTGGGTTGCCCAACCAATGTTGCAGGCCCACAAGTACCATTTGATATACAGGCCCTGGGCCTCTCTAGTGCTCGTTACTAGGAACTTACTAGTAAATCAAATATGCCAATCATGGAAAAGACAATTACACATATAATTTACACAAGAAGCACTTGCACTTTAGCACTGGTCAGCTGTGGTAAAGTCCCCACAGTGAAAAAAAAACAGCAAAAACAGAGCCCAGCACA
This sequence comes from Pleurodeles waltl, assembly GCF_031143425.1. Classification (NCBI taxonomy): domain Eukaryota; kingdom Metazoa; phylum Chordata; class Amphibia; order Caudata; family Salamandridae; genus Pleurodeles; species Pleurodeles waltl. The sequence continues at coordinate 1,103,768,752 of NC_090440.1, forward strand.
CAGTCAAAACATAGGAAGCAGAGGCAAAAAGGACCACACCAAGGATGCCAGGTCTATCAGTCGTTTTTGCTGTAAGAATGTATTTCCTTTTTAGATTCTACTAAATCTAGTAGATGAAGCAAGCTTGGTTGTAGGGACATGATCTATACTATGATGAATATCCTTAGGGTGATGGACAAAATTCTCATGAACTTCCTCAGGATTAATTGTTTGAGTCTTAGTAACTGGGTTAAGGATTGACTGGATCAAGGTTTTATTCTTCTAATCTTAGAAGACTATGCCAAGAGTTTATCAATCTACCGGCTCTTGTTCATAGGATCTCTGATGAAAAATTTAGCATTGCATAATTATTCTGACACAAAGAAACCTCTTAAATTCTGGGATGCTTCTGATGGCTCATTCTTATTCCACCCTTGTTCACCCAGATCCATTGCCACAGCCTCTACGGCTGCATTGAGTGCCTCTTGTGGCTCATATTCTCTTAGAATGTTCCCTGTATTTTGTAAATTTATAAGCAATGACCCACTCTCAAAATGTAGCTTTAAAGAATTTCCAAACTAAAAAGATGAGGGCTGTACGCCTAATAATTTGGAAAAACTAATTAATTAGTGCTTTAGTTTTCTCCCTTCATGCCTGATCTGCTAAGTGTAGCTTACCCATTTGCCATCTCTTGCAAAGTCTAGGTTGGATATTTACTTCAACTTCTAGGGAAAGTATAGAAGGGTGCCAATAGGGATTTGCAACTATAGTGGTCTTCCCTCTTCTTACCCTCTGTGAAAAAAAAAAAAAAATCCAGATTAGAAGTGGAATTAAAACACCATGAAAAACAAGCAAATTGGGAAAAATCTGGATGATCTAAATGCCAAGGGCCTGCCATTGTGAATCCTGTTTGAAGCTACACAAATAATCTGATGTTTTGGACTTAAGTTGTCTTTTTTGCCCTACTAGATGTATCTACATTTAAATTTTGAATACAATAAAGGCCCCCAAAAATGAGCAGAGGTCCTACTGCATCCATAGAGATTTAACACAGCTGGGCAAGGACCTCAATCTCATCATCTATTTGGCCATAGTATTTAATGAAGTTGTAGTACAGTCTATGCACTAAAACATTGGCCCAGATCCACATTTCCTTGCCATCTTTTTTAACATCCACTATATGCCTAATATTCGTAGCTAGGTTGATTGCTACCCCCATCACCGCTCCTCCAGATGATAAATAAACAGCATGAGAAAAATTTCAAAGAATCACCATCTTTTGAGTATTTAATTTTAAGTGTATTTCCTGAAAAAAAGAACACATCAAATGTAAACAAAGAAAGCAAAATAATAATTAAAAACAAATGTATGTGTATTCAGTAAACAATTCTCATCACACATGCTTGTCTTAATTAATTGTGCCATTTATGTTCAAAATCTCACTAGTGACTAAATATGCAAGTTATTTTGTACTAAAACACCTCTAAGAAAGCATCTTGTGACCCGCTGAGAAAAAGGCACAATATATAAATATATAATTACAGTTGTCATACGGTGATGGCAACTATCTTTAAAACTTTTACTGGCCTCACAATTCTTTTTCCCCCATCATCTTCCCCATATGACCCCAGTCCCTCTCTCATGTTACCATCTACCCCTTCAGTGTCTCTTGTGGGGAAATCGCCTGCCTTAAGCCCTTGTCCACCTACTAGGCTACATGGTGCCATGTTGTAACACCACGTGTTGCTCTTCTCCTCTTCCCTCCAAACTATAACACATTAAGGGAAGTCCCATCACCATACAAAAAGACCTAACCTAGAGAAATTGCATCAAATACACATGAAACTCTCAACTTCATTCTGGCTAGAGCACTACTAAATATTACCCTTAGGTTGACTTTGAATCTTTGACAGGCCAGGCCTCAAGAACAAAACTGTCCTTTGTATGAACCTGTAAGCTTTGATTATTGTACCAGGGAGGCCTGGGCCCCAGCAGACTTAAGCTGACACAAAAGACCTTGAAAACCGCTTTGTCAACATGCAGCTGAGATTGACATATTAGAAAAGGCTCAGGGATATATTTACAAGAAAGTGTTGCATCAGCTCTATGCCCCACTTTTCTTGTGTCACGCTCTGCCCCCTAATGTCACCATGGTAGCACTGTATTTTCTATACAGTGCACCATGGTGCATGCTAGCACACTAGCATCATAATTTATGATGCTATTATGGCGATTTGCTGGTTTAGTCCCATAAATTATTAGCACAGGGAGGCCCATAGGTTATTCCGGGAGCATCACTTTAATGCCTGCCTTGAGCAGGCATTAGAAATGAGAGAAAACATTGTGCAGTGAAATCTTGCAAATTTCACAGCACCATTTTTTAGGCCTCCCTGCGTGGGAATGCCCCCTTGCATAGATTTTACCTGGCGCAGGTATAATGTGGTAGAAGTGGTTACAAAGTGGTGCAATGCATGCATTGTGCCTTTTGTACATATGGCGCACGGTGGGGGCCTTCTTAACACCTCTTTCGAGTAAAAAAAATGATGCTAGGGTGGCATAAAGAGGTGCAAGGGGCTCGTAAGCATGCCCCTGAGGGTTGATAATTCTGACATTGCAAATGACTTTTGCTGAATTGCCACTGAAAGACCCTGTTCCTTAAAATAGTAATCAGCAAAATACACAAGAATAGGACTTGGATGTTTCATATTAGGTGTGCGCTGCTTATGAACATAGTGCACACTCATAATCAACACATCTTTGGAAGCAAAATATGATATTAATTTGGCTGTTCAACCTACTGATCTGAGGCTATTCAAGCACATCCCCTAGTTCTCATACAAATTAGATTGTCGAGTATGGTTTTCCAAATTCCCAATCTTGTTTAATAGAAAACGAGTGTCCTTTTGAACCTTCATAACCACTTTGTTCTAAGAGGCAAACTTGTTTTGCCAGATCTGATATTCCTTGTTCCGCCTCCTGAATTCTTATTGGTACATTTGTCACACTATCCTCAATTTTTGTTAGTCCCTGTAGCAGTACTGAAATTTCATGCATTTGAACCTTTTTCAAGTCTCTATTTTCTGTATGAATGCTCTCTAGCAAATACAACATAGATTTTGTTTGTTCCAGTGGCTGAGCTTGCACATCGTTCTGCCCCTACCCTCCCAGCTGTAGATTGCTGAGTTTGAATATACTTGCAGGACAAATAAAGTCCCACAGCTCAAAATCTGGAAATAATCTTGACAGATTCTATATAAGCCTGCTCTCTTTACTTGAAACGAAGGTCTCTGGACTAATGAAGTGATAAAAACATTAGTAGTTAAGTTAGAAGCCTTAGCTCTTCCCACTTCTGTCCGTTTAGAGATTTGTTTAACATCATTGGAGTTCATTATGAGGCTGGCAGTCTAAGGACTGCCAGCCTTGCAATGACGGTCGGACTGCCGCAGCTGTGGTGGTCTGACCACCACAATAAAAACCTGGCGAGGGGACCTGCCAGGGGACTGCCGTTTCCACTGTGAATGTGGTTCCCGATGGTCCACAGTTGATTACACCTCAGCTTTCTTCCCTGAGAAGGCTTGCAGAAAATCAGTGCTGGGGGCCACTGCAGACCCCTGCACTGCCCATGCTCATGGCATGGGCAGTGCAGGGCCTCCCCTGCCCAGCACCGCCAGGATGTGCACTGTCTGCTTTGCAGACAGTGCACATTCCGAGGATGCTGTGTGTTATGGTAGTGGCCTTCCTCCCTGAAGGGAGCTAAGACCAATGTCGTAGCACTGTTCCTGCCGGGCAGCCCAGCGGGAACTTCGTACTTCAAGGTTCCTGCCAGTCAGCCCAGCCCAGCGGGAAAATTGTAATATGCTTGGGAGGGGGCACAACAGCCATGTCAGGGGCCTCATCCCCGCAAGTTTGACGGTCCCACGGTGGGACCGCCAAACTCATATTAAGGCCCCTTGACCTTTGTAATTCACCCCTTCTCACTCCAGTCTTTGCTAGCTTGAAAAACAGGAGATAGCCTTTTGATCTCCTTTAGCAGATCAAGCCCTCTGTTAACTGGATTGACAACGTTCAAAGGATTGCCTGGAATAGCTGAATGTGCAGGGTTGGTGCTCGTTCTTTTAGGCCTGCTGCCTTATTGAAGTTCATGCCATGTGTATCCTGACTCATCATTGTTAGGAGCTATATCCGTTGCTAGTGTGTCGAACTCTGAGCGTGCTTGGCTGCAGCTGCCAACCTGCTCAGAGCCCAAACTAGCCTTCACAGTGAGATCATCTTCACCACCATTTTTATTGATTAGAGTGGATGCTTTGCTGACTTTTTATATGACTAAACGATCCTAGATGCCAAATTGTTTCCCCTTCTGAGAGGTGGCAAATGTGCTACTGCAAGGAAACCTCCTTTGATGTTGCAGGTTCATCTTCAAATTAAGATCTGTAGTGTTTAGAATTGTCAATTGACCCCCAAGAATTAGAGTTTATATTGAAATGGCGCCTACACCAAAAGAACACATAAGAACACAATGTGAGCCAGGCAGGGAGTCTACTCACCACAGCTCCTTGCGGCTAGTGACCACTAACCTCTGGGCTCTTCGATTCTTGAAGACTGAGACACTCTATAGACCGGTCCACTATCCGGTTTCCTCCACAAGGAGGAATCTATCTCCTTCACTGTATTGGTAGAGTTGTTCGATGGGAAAAGGTGTGGATGCCTGATAACAGCCACTCAAGACTTCACGGTTAAATATCCGCAAAATCAAGCCTAGTGCAGTGAGCTGGTAGAGAGCTTTATTTCTCCAAGACCTCAGCACCAAATGAGCAGCTTTCCCCATTTCAGTTGCAATTGTGCTCAGCTCAAGCATTGCCCTTCATTACCCCACTGGAAATAGCTTGGAGAGGATTGCAGAGTTGAGCAAACAACCACTGATTAACTGGCCCTATTTTGTTAGAAAGTGGTGGAAAGCTATGCTCCCTACAACCACAGACCAGCTTAACATTCAATGGCTTTCTTCATTTTGGCCACAACTCTGCTCAAGCATTTGCCTATTGGTGTACCTCTTCCTGTGGTCCCGGAAATAGCTTGGAGTTGAGACACAGAAGAGGAAATTAGTTGCAGAACATGCAGGCTACACTGTGTTTCTTGGTTGCACAAAAGAAAGATTCAAAGAAATATTAATGCTTTTTTAAAAGTATTTAGTCCAAATGTTTAAATAAATACTTTTATTAAATATTGCAATGTGTGACTTTATAAAATGTACATTTGATTTCAGTTATTAGTGACTTTTTTGACAAAGCCAGCATGTCTCCCTTAAATAAAATGACACCCTTTATATTGTTACATAAAGTCAGCCATGAGGGGGCCATCAACCATGCCCTGCTTCCAGCTTCCCACTGTGAGGCCTGTGTCCACATCCCCACTGAGTGGGCCTGCACCTAACTGCCTGGTGCACCCATATCCTCTGGCCCAGCTCCCCACTGCGACCAACTTGCTGCTGTGCCCAGGTTCCTGCTAGGCAATGCTGAAGGCAGATAGAGGGGAGTGAGCGCAGGCTCCTATGCCCAACCCCTACTGTGCATGGCCAAAGGCTGTGCATGCAGGGAGTGGGACACCCACGGTTCGTTGGACACCTGGCCAGGCCCTCACCCAACCTGACACCTCACACAACCGAAAGCCATATGCAGGAGGGAGTTGAGTCCAGCTGGAGTAGGGTGCAGGCTCTGAACACAGGCTAGGCCGTGTCCCATTCCACACCACACACCACAATGGACATCTTATTTTACGTAAAAACAAACATAGAAATTAAGAATAAAAAACAAAGCTTAATGGAACATTATAGCTAGGTATGGTAATAATATCTTAATTTTCATTAAAAAAAAAAAACCTAGAATTAAATGAAAACAAACAAAGGATAAAGGGACGTTATAGCTAGAAAATGTAATTTAAAGCTTGCCGTTTTGAACAAACAAAGCCACTGAAATTCACCAGTTATAGTAATTATAACCGTGCCCTAAAGAAACTTTAACTCACACCTTCACCATACACTGCTAGCATTTACTCATGACATGTTCATGACATCATTGACAACATCACTGCAAAATCTGAAATGAGATCACTGATAACAACACTGTAGATAATGCAGAAGCAAGTTAAAGGGCCAGGTGCACGACCACTTTGCTTTGCAATTTGCTATTTTTTGCAAATTGCAAATTGGGAGTTGCAAAGCAGAATGTACAACAGTGTGAACCTCACTGTTTGTGATTCACAAATGAGTCACAAAGGACCGGCCTCATCAATATAGTGAGGCAGGTCACAATTTTTGACCCATTTGTGAATGGCAACAATCACAGGAGTGATGGCCTGCTGGGGTCAGCAGACAACTATGTCTGTGATTGCTTTGTCAATAAAGCAGTTTTTGAAAATGCAGCCTGTTTTCCTTAAATGAAATTAAATGAATTTAAAAAAATAAGAAAAGTTACCTTTTCATTTTTTCAGAGTAGGCAGTGGTCCGTGGAACCACTGTTTGCTCTGAAAAAATGATGGTACCCCCATTCACAAAGGAGAAAGGGAAGGGGTCCCTCATGGACCCCTTGCCATTTTGAAATGGGTTACCATCAATTTGAAATTGGTAGTAACTGCGATTGTTTTGTCACCTCATTCACGGTTGCAAAACAATCATACATGGGACTGCGAGTCGCAAATGAGAAGGGACCCCCTTGCCGCACCCCTCCCTAATTGAAAGTCGCTATCCCTATTTTGTGAGTCGATAACAGGATAGTGACACGCAAAATAGTAATAGTACATGCAACAAAGCCATTTTGCCTTCACAAAAGGAAAAATTTGCATTTTGAGACTGCAAAATTGCGTCGTACATCTGGCCCTCAGTTACTTTGGGATACAAGTTATAGTTACTTCAGATAACTATCACTGGTGAATTTCAGTGTTTTTGCTAATTTAAAATGGTATGTTTTAAATGACATTTTCACACAACTATAATGTATCTTTGTCCTCTGTTTTTTTAGAGAATGTCAAAGGTTTTAAAAAAAATCTAAAGTGAGATATTATTATCATATCTATTTCACAGAATATTATCTCAGGGAAATGCATTGATATTTTTAAGCATTTTCAAACCTGGAATGTTTTGCTTTTCATCTTTGAAAGTAGAGAACCCTTGTGTTTGGTTTTACGAATGCATTATGTGGCCTGAAGAGTGTAACAAAAGATTGAACTAGGTAAATGTTTTTTTTTATAACTGTAGATGGTTTATTGAAATGTTTATTGACAAAATCAATAGGCTTGCCTTTTATATATTGCCAGTAACTCACATTAAAAAATACAGAGACATTCACTGAAAAAACAGAAGAGTGTTCTAGTTAGGTGAATATTTAAACAAACAAAAACACCGAAATTACACCAGTTATTTTTTTCTCAAATAACTGTAACTCAAGATCAAAAGTAACAATAACGGGACCCTCAGCAAGCATTGCTAATTATCTCACATATAACATCACTCATCACAACTTCTATGACATTATTGATAACATCACTGTAACACCTGAAATGATATATATGTAACAAATATAGCAGTAGCTAGGGCCAGTAACAGGGTTGAGCTGCAGCAGCTTTTTGCCCACATCGGCTGGCGCAGAGCCTAATGCAGAACTGGATATGTAGATAAGCCTGCTGCTCCCAAACAAAGGCAATCTACAACAAAACCCACTCTGCCATTAAAGGCTGAGTGCAGCTGAAGTTGGCAGTCTGTGGTCTAACCCCTCTTTCCACTGCTGAAGATTCTGCTCAGAGAAAAACAGAAATTCACTGTAAAAAACGCAGTTTAAGGTTAGGCATTCAGTAAACAACAAACAGAAAAACAACTGAAATTCGTCTTTATGTTATGCCACTCACATCTCACATACCATGACTGAGGTCACTGCAATGTTTTGCTTTGGATATTTTTTTTTCAGATGTCTTCAGTACAGGAGTGTACTAAGCATCGCAAGGGCATCCGTTGGGTGCTACGTACCAAAACACGAAATTTCAGTGTTTTTTAAAGGTTTTTTGTATGCATGTGTTCTTTAAAACAGACAATTGAAATGCTACTATGGTTACTAGATGAAAATGACATAGAATATATTCTGTTTGCTTATGCATATGCTGTAAATTTTAGCAGTGCTATGAAGTTTTCCTTATTATTGCTATAAATATTGTGAGGTTACAATCATAGCTTTTGGTGCAGTTGGGGTGTGCATTGCAGCTGTGCGACTTATGGTTTGTAGAGCTAACCATGGCTGAGGAATTTCGGTTTATTTCAGTTACATAACCATAACTGCACTCTAACTGTGTATGCATTTTGAAAAAATAATGCAATAGAATTAAATACTCATTGGTCAACAATGATTTCATTTTTCTCCAGCCACCATTGGTCCATCCAGGTAATTAAAAACTTATGTCGAACAAATCTTGTGATAAAAAAAAAATGGAGACATAATTAGTCTCTTAGTGGCTCTGCTTTTTCTACACTTCAAATCATTAATTAGCCGTGGATATGTTTCGTTTTCAGAAATGTAACAACTACGTTTCTGCTGGGAAAATACTCGTACTTTATTAAAATGTTGCAGAACCTCACATACATCAATTATTTTACGTCCAATCCAGGAGGAATGTAAAAAATGTACAAGTACCGACTGTGCTAAAACAACATTAATTGAATTGCTGTTCTGTAAGTATTTGGTGGGTAGCGAGTTCTGATCTGTCTATCTATACTAGTGCAGACATTTCTATGGCGCTCTACTTTTGTTGTGGTGCTGTGCAAAACAACCAAGTTATAGTAACAATAAGGCTCTTATTTCAACCCTGGCGGAAATGTGACAGTAGTACCGCCAACAGGCGGGCGGTACTACACAGCATATTTTGACCGTGGCGAAAGCGCCATGGTCATACCGCCAGGACCGGCGGAAAACCTCCATGGTGGTCCCGGTGGTCGTAATTCGCCAGGGTAGCGCTACCAGCAGCGCTCCTCTGGGGATTTCGACTCCCCTTACCGCCAGCCTGTCCATGGCGGTGAACACTGCTATGAGGGTGCCTTCTATGGTGTCTGCCTGACAGGAGTGCCAAAGATCAATGAGGTAATTGTCAGTCATAATAAGGTACAACTTTGCAGCTGCTTTCGGATGCAGGAGTTGGGAGTTGCTATACCTGTCACCTCTGGGGTCTAAGACCTCGTTAATATCCCCTCCCCACATAAGCACCCTAGGTTCCACGGTACCAGCCAGTCTCCAAACCTGCCAGAATGATCAGGGGTCGTCTACGTTCAGGCCATACACTGACATTAGTCAGAATGGATGACCCTGCACTGTACCAGATATCAAAACATTCCCACCCTGTTGATCACAAAGTACTTGGCGCATACACCCTGGTAAACCTTTACGGATTAATATTGCCAACCCGTGGGAATAGTTAGAATAGTACGCAAGATATCATTCACCTATCCATCCCAGCCACAAGCACGAATGTGTACCCTCCATAAGATGTACCTCCTGGAGCATACACATTGTGCCTTGTGTCTATCATTGAGGCTTCGTATATTCCAAGTCATGCATTAAGTTGACTGCACTGGAAACTACGTGATGGCGTGAGATTGTCTGTTTCACATACATAAATTCCAATCATGAGAACTCATTACGCTGAGTGACAATAGGGAAGAAAAACAAACAAACATTTTTCAACCAAGACGCAACCAGCATCAACAGAACCACCGCATTCCTCCCACCTCCCACTTTGACTCCTCAATCAGGCCAAATACCCCAACCCACTCCTCACTTGCCCTTCAATTTTTAACCAGTGTGAACAACCAGGGAATCATCCCATGGGGACAAACCAGAGATCTGGCACTTTCTCAGCCTGAATATAGCTGGGCGGCTTTTGAAGAACATGATCAGGGTGGCCGGGGTACCTCCAAGTGGCCCCTTCACACAACCATCAAACATGTCATTGCTGCCAACACTGTACTCTGATGACAGATCTGTGGTTCATGGCACTGAGCAAGAGCCTAAACAGGGGCACCACCGTAAGCAGCCCCTCCATACCCGCCACACAGACATAGCATGTTGCCTCAGTAATTTTCACTCAGATGTCCCAGATCTAGGCCTCGAACAGCAGGTGGTAAGTCTGTGTCAGTTCTCTGAATGTTTTTAAAGAATTTGGCAGGTGCTTGCAGGTCTGTGAAGTAGTAGTGAGTCTTTCCTGAGTTTTGTATTAGTAGTTTGGAAAGTTAAATCAGTGAATACTTGGCATCTGTCTTTTTTCACGAACTTTTAACTGGAAGAAAATCCCTCCTCGCAGCTTGTACAGCCACCATGAAATCTGGGAAGATGGCTATCTCATTTCCATGGTAGTGGAGTGCCTGCTGTTCTCTTGCCAGCTGCAGGGCCAAGACCCTATCCCTATAGTTCAACAGCCAGGCTGTTATCAGTCAGACAGGTGCATCCAGAGAAGGCTGCTGTCTAAGCGATCCATGCGCCATTTCAACAATAAGCATGGTAGAGAGGGCATCGCAAAACCAATTGTGGAGCATTGTTTCAACATAGTCCTCCATACGACCCATTGCCGTTGATTCCGGTATCCAAAGTATAAGCAAGTTATTCCTCTTTGAGTATGCTTCCAAGTCTTTGTTCTTGTTGCAGATGACTTCAAGGACTTTTTCCATCTGAACCAGCTTCTCTCCAGTTGTGGATTGTTCATCCTTCATGTCTGATGTACGACGCTTGAAATGATCTAGTCACGTGTCATGCTTATCAACATTCTCTTTCAGGCAATCAAACCTATCAGTTAATAGATCAATGATAGTATCAATTGCACTCAGACTGTGTTTGAAGTATAAAAATAAGGTTAGAATGTCTGGCTCCTGGGTGGCCCTCTCCCAATCTCCTTGGTTCATCCGTTGCTCATCAGGAGGCATATCTGTTGTACACGTCTGACTGTGGTGATCAAAGGAGGGCTTGGATTGTTGAGCGTCAGTTTTCCCCATTCTGAATCAAGAAGAGATCTGTTGCTGTTTCCAGTCACCTCCAGGCAGGGTCTGATTGGTAAACCGGGTATTCAAGCAATGGCTGACGGGTCAATTTTTTTTCCGTCTTGTTGTGACCATTTTGAGGAGTTCAGGATGCATTGTAGAGCCCAGCCTCGCCACTGATTCTGTGGGGTCTAAGCACGCTCTCTGGAAACCTGCAGCAGGAACAAGAGAAATCATGTCCCCCATAGCTCCGAGAAGGGGCAGGCAAGGTTCTCACCAGTCCCCTGCATGGCAAACCCATTAATAGTGTGTGGGTCTGGTTTAGGCCAGCTGTTGACACACAATAATAAGAGCAGATTGAGCCGGGGATGGGAGTGAGTAGGAGCAGCAGCGCTGGAGCCCAGCTCTGAAAAGCCATTTCACACCTTTCCTTGCAGTATGAGGCCGGCTGTGTGTTTATCTGATCCCTCCTCTGCTTGACCAGCACATAATAGGCACGGGGTGGTGCCCTGAGCAGTCTCACTGGAGCCCAGGCGAGCTGGGTCATTTTATAGACTCTCTCCCTTGAAGGACATGGCATTGCACTGCCCTTGCCTCCGCTCGTCAGGCTCCCTGCACATGCCCTTCAGCAGTGCTGTTCCTGAGAGCCCACAGACTTTGGGGCTACCTGAGGAGGAGGCAAGGAGGGAGGGTGAGGAGAGAGTGGGGGGCAGAGAAAGGGTAGAGAAAAAGCTGAAGGGGAGGAGCTAGAGCCGGTGAAGTGTGGGTTAGGAGGGAGGAAAAGACAGAGACAGGGCTATGGAAAGAATAAGAAGCACAGAAAGACACGAAGAGAGAAGATTAGAAATAAAGTGCTGGATCGAAAGAGTACAATTGTGGTAAAAGAGCAGGCAAGAGAAAGTTACAGACAGAGTACCATGAGTGAGTGGAGGGAGGTCAAGAGATTAGACGCGGTAAAAATGAGAACACAAAGAATGCACACTAGTGAAATAATTGGTGTGTGAGAAAGTGAGCAGTAGAGAATTGTGTGATGTGCCACTCTGGCTCTGCTTCCTGAATGGGAGTTTGTAAGTGTTGTGTTTTAATTTTTGTGATGCAAGCTCTGCACCTGAGACCATACATGATACACTTGCCTGTTTATCTGTAGTTTGTATTTGTAGTGGATGGCCAAGGGCTTTCATATAGTGCTTCACTGTGGATTTTTGTAAGCACTGGCTATACAAATGTCACTTTTACCCAATTGAAAAGAACTCAATAGTTCTATCTCATGAGGATGAATTAGTTTTGCCTTTCTTAGAATACTTAAGCTGCAGGTCACACCAGATGTCACCAGCAGTCACAACTCCTTGTGCCATCTTACTGGATCACATTACTAGTAGGAGCCAACATACCCTTGGAGCCTTCATGGACCTGTGCCTGGTAACAAGGCCTGTACGCGTACTGCTGCTTTTGCCCTAGAACTCAACAGTGAACCAAGCCAAGCAGACCCCTTCCTCAACCTTTGGAGCACACTAGGTTGTTTATAACATATTCAGTGAGTACTGTCACTTCTAAGCAGCTGCCATTTTAAATGTGGTTTGAATATAACATCAAAGGTTTTTCTAAATACACTGGAATACTTTGGGACAATATCCGAATTTCTAATAAGGTTCTTACTAATATTGGGCGATGTTCTTCCCCTCCCCAGCATTAAGGGACACTCAAGCTTCCCACCTCACCTCCCTATGTCTGGCCAGCTTCCTCACTCTGCAGCCTGCCCATGCAGGAAAACGGCCAGAGATATTTTAAGAAATGTGCAATTTGGACATCTGTAAAGTACTTCACCTTCCAAGGACCTCTTGAAAAAATGATTTCTTGCTCTTTTTTCGCTTCTAACTTTTTATAATAATCTCTTTTTCTCTCTGTCTCTCTTTCTGTCCATGTCTCACCACTTTCCTTCTATTTAGCCCTTTGTCTCCTCACCCATCACTTGCTCTAGGGTCTCTCACTATATGCCTTCACTCTTCTTTACTGATCTCTCTACTTTTTGTCTACTTCCCTCTAATTTACTGTTCACCTTACCTCCCTGTGTTTACTTTGACTCTCGATATCTTTGTACTTGTACACTGTTGGTTATTTCTTTTCTATTTCTACATACCTTTTTTGTGCTTCATTTTTCTCTACCTGACCAATCACTAAACCCAGATCTATCTTCCCCCACTCTCTCACTACCTTTATGTTAACTGTTTGATCACTCTCTACCTCTCTTTCTAGGCCTCACTTATCTTTCTGTCTCAGATCTCTCCCCTTACTTGACTCGAGCTCTTCTGCATCACCCCTTTCTTTCCCTTTCTCTTCATTGATCTCTACACCTCCATGTATCTACAACTCAATATCTATTGCAGCCATTTGTACCACATTTCTGTCTACATCAGCTCTCTGTTTAAAATACACCTCTCTATATCCCACCTATCACCATCTCTCACTCTACTACTATGTGTGTAACTCCACATCCTTTCCTCCCTACTCCATCGCAGCCCCACCTCTATCCCAGCACCTCACCGTACATCTCATTTTGCTGCCCTGTCTCTCTCAACCATATCTATTTCTTTATCTCACCACTCCATCTCTATGCCTTACTTCTCTCTGCCTTTCTCACCTTCTCTTTACCACAACACTCACTTCCTCGCCTACCCCTCTACTTTGCATCTCATCTCATATACTACTCAATCTTTCTATCCCCTACATTTATCTTTCTCTCAATACTCAACCTCTCAATTAACCCAATTTGATCACTGTCTCCCCTCGCCACTTCTTTCTACCTCTCTTCCCTCTAAATCAGTGGTTTCTAAACTTTTGAATTCTGTTGACCCCCACTTTATCATTACTGGAACCCGGGGACCCCAACTGAATCATTTTTGGAATCTGGGGACCCCCACTGAATCATCACTGGAAGCCAGGGACCTAGGCCTAAACATTTTTTTATGATTTGAACTGCAAAACAATGCACAACATATACAGAAATAAGCATTCCATCAAACACATATACAAATGATAACACATTTTATTTCATTTGCAAACAAATAGAATAAAAAATAAACATTTTAATTCAATTGAAGCCATACATTGTCCATACTATATTCTGTTTGAGGCACCTGCACTACTCCCATAAATCAATCTGAGGATACTAATTCAGTTTTTAGCCCCCAATTTCACATTCCTTGACGTTTACAATATGTTTAAAATGTTTCAATTGCACATTTAACCATGTTATTTATATACACTTTATAAATGTCTTAATATTAGTTGATTTTCTGAGCAGGGGTCCCCAGACCACAGGTTGGGAACCACTGCTGTAAGTCATATCTCTCCCAACTTACTCCTTTAATACTAGCCCTCTTTCTCTACCTTTAGAATTCTTTTTAAAGTGCATTAGCATTTTTCACTCTGTTTCAAATCTATATCGGGAAACCTTTTTAACATACCTTCTTTGTCTCTTTTTATGTCCCTGTACATCACCTCTCAGGCTTCTCCTCACACTCTCACTCTTCCTCTACCTGAATCTCCCCTCTCTGTCTCTACCTCACCTGTCTCTCCACTTCATCTCTTTTCTGTACAAATAAACAATTTTTCTGTTATTCGCCTCCCTCAATGTACTTTTCTCTCTTCTTTACTGTCTACTTAACAAAATCTATCTCTCTGTGCTCTGCCTATCATTCTGCCCCTCTGTATACCTCACCTCAGCTTGCATTTCTCTGTATTTCTACTTCATCTTTTTCCCTGCCTACCTCTAAAGCCCTCTATCTCTAGCTCTCTCCAACTAAACCTTCTTCCGAACTACCTTTAACTCAACCTCATCCCTTTGTGCAGTGGCATAGCAAAGGGTCCCGCAAACCCTGCGGTGCGGGCAGCCCACAGCTCCAGGGCACCCCCTCAGCACAGTACCCTGACCTGAGAGCTCCTTATTGAGTCTGGATGGGGTTGCTCCATGTGCTTTGCGCGGGGGCTCAAGTTTCGTTACACCACTGCCTCTGTGTACACCCTCTCTAAACATTTCAGTATCCCTATCACTCTCTACATATCTACCTCACTCCAAAATCCCTTTCTATCTACCGCTCCCTTTTCTTCTGCTACATATTTTCTTTCTGTCCACATTGCCATTTTTTTTCTACCTTATGAGTCTCTTCATCCCACCTATCTCTCTACATTATCACTTCCTCTACCTCTGCCTACTTTACATTTCTTTCTGACATTTGCATCACTTCACTGTTCTGTCTATTTTGCTTAGTCAGCAGAGCTTTAGATTACTACCTAGCCAGAGACAGAAAGGCACAAGGACAGAATTAAGAAGAAAATTATTTTATTTGATCTGATATAACAGTACAAATCCTCAGAGAAGTGCTGCAATTTTCACTGTTGCAGCAAGCGTGCCAATGGTGAAGAGGGACTTATTTGTGGTTCCAATTATTTAGCAAAGAAAGCTACATCCTCAAGCATTATGCACATACGTTTTCACTGTTGCTCTAAGCAGCCACCAAGTCACCATTACTGCCGCTTTCCTAAAATTGTAGACACCAGCTTATTAGACACTGATTTTACACAAAATATTTAGCATGACAAAATATTTAGAACACAAACACAAAAATGGCTTTATCAATGCTTGCTCAAGCTTTATTTTGGTACCATTTGGCTGGCACACACTGGGCAACATCAGCTTTGTGTATTATTGCATGCCCCCATTTCTGAAAGGTTAACTTATAATTCTGTGAGATTTGACATCACGAGGGCTTAGCTGAAAATAACTCTTAAAAATCACAGCTGTTCTAAACAATGACTATCAAAATAGGTACTGCCTGGGGCTCTAAAAATCCTTTATATGGTACTGAAAACAGCAGGACTGGGGGTATTTATGCCTCCATGTTCTGACCTCACCCGTTTCTCATCCAGCCACAGGCTTCTAGAGGAAAGACAAGTGCTAAAATAAAGATTTCCTTCCAACCTCTTGGTTTCCATGCCCACTTTCACCAGGTGAGACGGATGAAACAAGCTGGATTCTGCAGTGCCGTCTACCACCAGGATCCAGAAGTCGTAAATGCACAATGCAAAGAGTTAACTGGTTCACAGGTGGACAGTAGGCCATGCTTCAACATACTACTGCTACAGATCACTTCTTCAACTCCTTATGTCTCAGCCATCCCCGTCCTGCCTAAGAGGAAGAAATCACAGCCTAGAAAAAGACCTTCAGGGACCTAGTCCAGTTACTGAGGCCCAGGAAGGAGTCGGACCACAAATACCTCATCCTAAAAAACCCCAGGATCCACCAACTGCTTGTTTCTGTAACTCTGCAAACCCAGTAGAATCACAGGCCCAGAGCACCAACTCCTGGCGACCATCTATTTCACCTTTCAACCCTCCCCAGCCCATGATGACTGACCATTGTGGGCTGGCCTACACCCTTCCATCTTGGCTTTAGACTATATTTCTATGATCATCAGACTCCAGGATATAAATGGTTGGGAAAGGAGAAAATCACTTTGTTGTGCAAGGCATAGGCACTGCAAGTAGGTATTCTGATTTCAATGATGCAATGTTTTTATTCTTGACCAATATAATGACCTCCTTACAAGCTTTAAAATGCCTAATTTACCACACATATATGCAAAAATGAATCCCCTGATATTAATCTAGCAGTGTTTCATGAAAGGCTGCGATGGGTGGATGTGGGCCACAATTGTAGGGTTGCCTGGGACTATTTTTTATCCCAATCCGTCCCTGCCTCCAGGGTCCTGGCTCACCCCCAGAGTGGTGTAGAAGGGGAGCAAAACCAGCCCGAACATGCCCTAGCAAATCAAACGTCCATTGCATCAGTCTATCTGGAGTGTACACTGACAATAACCACTAGTGAGTTTGTGTGTCAAAGCTGCATCACACGGCAGGGGGAGCATCCCCAGTTTTTGGGCCAGGTTCCACCCCACACCAGACGGTTGGTCTCAGGGGGGCATGAGGAGGCCGAAGAGCTGTAACTGTCTGCAGTGTCACAAGATCAGGGTCACTATTTGCACCCTGTTACTCATTCTGTAAATCTAAAGAGCAGCGAAGGAGCCCCACCAACTAGTGTGCAGCCTAGATGCTATGGCCCTGGCAAAAGCCCATGTCAATAGTATTTGCCTTGCACAAATATTCTCAACAATAGGGGTAGACAGATCACGGGCTCCATCCAGAAGGGGCTTCTCTCAGTCGGTCAATGCTGTCAATCAAGGTACCTCTCCGATCTCCACAGCACACTCGCCTCCCTGTCAACCAAGTGGTCCTCAACCTCCTTGTGTGGGCCATTCAGGAGCCACAGTTCAATGCCAGCTACACTTCAATATGGAACACTGCTCCCTCTATTTTAGTATCCCACAGCCAGTGGGGCAGTCCCAGTGCATAAATCATCTTGGGAAGCCAAGCAGGACAATCCCTTGCTCATTCACTGCCTCAGCCCCCGTCCACATCAGTTCGGCCAATTGCACCACTAAACCCCAGGTCAGTAAGGACTGTCCACTCCTCTGCCTGTCTCTCGGTAGCTGCTCGAGATTCACCAACCCATCATCTCCGCATGTCGTTCTTCTCCTCTCACCACACTGCAGCATGTCACCCCACCAGCTAGCACACCTCATCCGGCCTCATTGCAGGCCTGTTGCAGGCTTTAATCAGCTCCATTCCATAGTAAGAGCTCCGCACATCACCACAACAAAAAACGGAGATCCTCTGATGCAGCAATGCAAGATACATGTAGGCACTCCCAAGTATGCCCCAATGCCCCCACCAGATGAAGATAATTAGCAGATAAATCTTGGCAGCTGGCAGAGGCTCATGGAGTGGCAGTCATCTTTCAGCCAGGTTCTCTGGTGCCCCCAAAGTGCTGAATTTAAAACCCTAAGAACAGACATGTGTGACTTAGACTTGAAAGACACATGTTGCGCATCATTGTTGTAGAAAGCTCATTATTCTGATTCAACATTAGTGATGCTAATTTCCACACTTTACTAGATCCACTAAGGACCATGTAAATGATCAGTATGATAACCAAGAGAACATGGGGATAAAGGGGGATGGGATGGGACAAGAGAGATTGAAACAGAGACATAGGATATTTTCACATCACATAGTATTACTGTTAATTTCAAGCTGTGCTATAGAGTTTGAAAAATTATTTAGAATATTTTCTGAACATAATGAACAAGAATTCAGTTCACTGATTCAACTGTGTCACACAATATATGTCATAATAACCTCATAACAGTCTTTGCATTACCACCTCTCTGAGGTTGTTGTCAACTGTATGATTTCCTAGAGTTCAAAGAAAGGAATAGTTTTTAGGAAACTACATATAATACTCTTTCTCATTAGTTACCTTCAGCATATTAGGAGTTACATCCAGGATTTGAATGAAAGTGAACAAACTAACTACTGCATTGATTCATTTAAAATGACACATTGGTATGATGTAGTTTGTAGAATCTGACAAGATGACTCCAGTAGGAAGTTCACACAAATCAGATGACACCATTATAGAGATCATAGCAAAAAAACAAAGGAATCTATTATAGAATGATAGTACGAAAGCACATGGCTCCAGAATGGAGTACATAGCATTAGAGGCATTAACTCCAGAACAGAGGTAGCACCTAATCAGATGACTTCAGGATCAAGTTCATAGCCAAAACCCAGATGGCACCAACATAGAGCTCATATCTACACTGTTATCTGGCTTACTTCGCTGTGTACAAGATCCTAGATCATTCTGGCTTCTGACCTGTGGTTTCCTCTGAAATGAGAACTCGAATGTCCATAAAGTTCAGGCGATTATGTCTCCATACTTACCTTAACAACCACAGGTTGGCACAGTACAAGTATCCCGACAGCTAAATAAATCTCAGACCCCTCCACAGCACAAAGGCTAAAGTAGGCAGACAATCCGTGGAAACAACTCAACAAAAAATAAAGGAATGTTTATAACTAAATTTCATAAAGTGGGTAAGGGTATGGGCAGATGCAGAAGGAGGAAAAATAGTTGTGTGTGTGTGAGAGATCTGCTCCAAAATGGGTGCTTTGTATCAGTTAAAGAGGCATTACACATGCTTCGGTTATTACTGACTCAGTTCCTAAAGCATGGTTAGCTTGAAAAGGATGATAGTGATACATGGTGACACTTTCAAGACATTCCAAATGTCATGTACCCTCAGTACATTCTTAATTGTTGCTCCTGTTAGTAGGGATATGCTCCTGCTCTATAAAGCAATAGGAACGTATGTGAGCAAATCGCCTTTAAAACTAAGATATAAATGGCAGGGACAGTGAGGTGAAAAACTAGGAAGAGCTATCAGGCAAACACTGGACAGTAAGCAGGTGACAAAAGTCTCAGCAGTGCAAGAATTAAATTGGTCCTCTTCTGTGACATCTAACCTCGATCTGTCCAAAACTAGATGAAATAATAGCAAATGACTTGAACAAAAACAACATTTCTGGAAGCTAAGATGTTGAAACTCATGCTGGCTCAGAACCACCTCAGGTAGAACATTGGCTGAAAAACAAGACATATGGAAAATACATCTTAAACTACTGAGGAGAAATGAAAAACAAATATTTAACAGATTCAAAGCTTTTCCTAAAAGCAGTACTTCATGCATAGATGGCTAGCCGCGCTGAGTAAGGACAGCAAGTTCTAAAATTCCTACAGTGGTAGTTATTCATCTGTGGTTCTGTGACCACTTGGGGTTCATGAATCCTATCCAGGGAGTCCATATCTGCTTAGAAAATTAAGTAATATTAACAGATAAACACAATTTATATAAATGATGAAGAAAAATGTACAATTGAAAACCTTAAAATGTTCTGTAGGGGGCAAGTAGATTGAAATTGGAGGCTAAAATCTATGTTGATATCTTCAGGGTGAATCGTGGGTGCAGTGTAAGTGCATCAGAAAAAATAGTATGGATGATGAGTGACCTCAATTGAATTTAAAAGAGCTCCAACCTATCTATTGAAATGAACATTTTGATTTGATTTGCTTTGCTTTATATTTGCTTGTGAATTAAGATATTTTGTTCATTTGTTTGATGAATGTTTGTTTCAATTTAGCTTTTGTATTGTTTTGCGGTTCAAACAATAAAAAATGATGGGTCCCCAGATTTCAATAAGTATGTATTGGGTGTCCCTCAGTTCCATTACTGATTAAGTGGGTAGCCACAGGAGACAAACGTTAAGAACCATTGTCTTGTGTACAAACACCACAGAGATGGCCATAACATGCCAGAGGCTGCAGTGGAGAGCACATTAATGTTTAGCACAGTCATACAGTTAATATTGTGTACCTCAGTAGTTATTCCACCTGTGTCTATTTGGTCCCAACTGTATCATTGCTACTGTTTTGTATGCACATAACACATATTTTCTTCTTCCCTCTTTCATGTGAAAGCTAGTTGTTAGACCTGGCAGCCTTAGAGTGGTTACCCCCAACTTTTTGCCTACCTCCCCCACTTTTCGGACATTTTTTTGCTGGCTTTAGTGCACTTTATCACTGCTAACCAGTCCTAACATGCTTGCGCTATCTACCCTATACATTAATACATAATACATAATATTGACGTATTCCTTATTTACATATTTAATTTACTTTTAATACCCCAGAAAGTGCACTATGTGTGCCCAGGGCCTGTAGATTAAATGCTACTTGTGAGCCTTAAATACAATATGTCCTGAAAGAATCATTTGTATATGCTTCCAATTAAGCTGTTATAATAATCCAATTGATTTTGACTTTATCAAAGAGATATAACAATGAGGCGTACAATTCTCAAAAAATAAATTTACATACAAAATAGTCACACTTTATAATAAATGTTCTCCTCTCTTTCTTAGGTCTTCAGTCAGGGTTCATATTTCAATAATATCCAAACTAATACTGGCCCACATCGAACACGTAAATTGATTTTTGTATCAATATTCATCAATGGGAAGCTGTATATCCTCTTAACGTGTCAAGCAATTCTTCCGTACAAAGTCCATTTGTTAAACATCAGTGCACCTATATGGTCTGCAAATACAAAACAGTACATGAGATCATTATCAGGACCAAAGGAGCAATTAAAGCCAAACTGGACAATCCCCTAAGAGATCAACAATAAGTTATCAGATCGTCTATCCCAATCTATGAAAGGTTAGATATTACTAATCCTTCCCAAAAAGGATCAACCTTTCTTAACATCAATAGCTCAGCACTAGTCAGACCTGCCTGTCTTCTTCACCAAATGAGGAGATTCTCTCTGCGCTTTTACCAAGGTCCTGTAAATTAAATGCTGCTTGTGGGCCTGCAGCACTGATTGTGCCACCCAATTAAGTAGCCCTTTAACCATGTCTCAGGCATGTCATTGCAGAGCCTCTGTGTGGAGTTTTGCACTGCAATATCAACCTGGCAAAATAACCATTTTGCCAGGGCCAAACCTTCCCTTTTTATACATATAGGTCACCCCTAAGATAGGCCCTGGACAACCCAGAGCACAGGGTGCAATGCATTTAAAAGGCAGGACATGTACTTTCAAGTTTTACATGTCCTGGTAGTGAAAAACTCACAAAGTCATTTTTCACTACAGGAAATCCTGTCTCTCTGATTAGATCATATTGGGATTACATTGTTACATCTTATAAGTGCAATTCACAGTCTGGAAGAGATGAGCTTTTCGAGGTTGGTGTCACAATTTACAATCACAACTTATGGGGAAGTCATATTTTAAATTGCAATTGTGAAAATTCCACTGGTAGAAAGTTGCCATTTTCTTACTTTAGCCATTTGGTACTTGCTGCCTGTCTCTGATCACTTGTCTGGGGTGGGTGACAGCTGGGCTTTGTGCATTCCCTTTAGACAGCCACACACAACACCACTTTAGGTGTTACTTGATGGGCCTTGGGGGCCATCCTGGCAGGATAGCAGGGAGGAAATGGAACAGCCTCACTTACACATGAATAGGCTGTGCCCTGTCACCACGCAAAAGGCTGCATAACCCCCTCTAGTGAGTCTGGAGCCAGGATGTGGAAGGGCAGAACCTCTGTGCACTTCAAAGTCCTATCTCTGAAGTCTCCCCCACTTCAAAGCCCCAACTGGGTACAAGTGGTGGATCTCTGACACCACCAACTCAGTACACTTCTGGATCAGTGAATACTCTGCCAGGAAGAAGGACTTCTGTGCAGCTAAAGGACTACCACTCTGCTGGACTGCTGCTTTGCTGGACTCCTGCCTTTCAATGTTGCCCTGTTACCAGCTGTTCCCCTGCCTGGGTGGGAGGTACTGGACCTGCATCACTTGACTCCAGAGTGACTCCAATGGCTAGCTTGATAGGCTCCTGATCTGAAGTTGCAAGGATATAAAGGACTTCCAACCACCCTGCTCCTGCACCTGAACTCTGCCGACTGTGAGTCTGCCCTTACAAATGGTGCCACCCCAGACTTGGACTATTGTAAGTGGGCCTAAGGTGTTTTCTCCAGAGGAACCTATGCATCCTCTGTTGCGAGAGCAGAATCGCCGCATCACTGCTGTTGCGTGGAACAGAATCGCCACATCACCTTCAGAACCACCACAGCAATGATTTTCCTGTCACAATGTCCTCATCCTCGTTGACAGCAACCTCGACAGCAAAGCCAAAACTCCACATTGCAGCCTCTGCACTCATCGGAATCGATGCATCACCTCAATTTCACAACCCATCCTTGGCAACGGTCTTCACATCGCTGGCCCCAGCATAAGGATCCTTGATATCCACACAGTACGACCTCACACCCTAACTACGATGCATCTCAGAACTGACACATCACTGCTGTTGCATAGAGAAAATTGACGCATCACCTCTACTGCTTGGTTCAGAACAAAGTTAAGGTCATTTGGTTCAGTGAGCCCAACTATGTCCCTGTTGCCAGCCCACCCTCCATCACAGTTGGCCTGAACTTTAGACTTTGTCCCGGTCTGGCTGACCGACATCCCCGGTCGAGGAATCTTGCTTCTAAGTGCTATTTTACAGTTTAATGTTTAAACATTTCCAATTCAAGTTCTATGTATTGGACTTTTGTCATTTTGGTGCTGTTTTTATTTATTTATTCCAAATCCAGATCTATGTGTCTAACCTGGTGTGTGATCTTTCTGCTGTATTTTCACTTTTATACTGTTTAAAGTGTTGCATAAATACTTTACACATTGCCTCTAAGTTAAGCCTGACTGCTCTGTGCCAAGCTACCAGAGAGTGGGCACAGTTTAATTTAGGGTTTGCCTGACACCTACCTTGACTAGGATTGTGGTTGCTGCTTGACCAGGGCTCATACCTCAGTTAACCAACAACCCAATTTCTAACACTAGCTCATGCCATATGAAACAATAAAGAATACTTAAAATATTTCATAGTGGTGTTGGTCGGCGCTGCAAACTGTGGACCTGGGGAGCCAGGTTTGAGTCCCGCCATTGACTCAATATCCTGTTTTTCTGGACAAATCACATAATCTCACCATGCCTAAAAACGAATCTGACCTTGTGTAATGTGAATTGTGCTCATGTAATTTCCTTGGGCCAAGATCACGCTATATAAAACTGCAGTAAATTATATCAAAAAAAGGATATTTAGCTCATCCTCGGTAACCGTCTTAATCAGCAAGACTTCCCAAAAGGTAACACAGTTGGTACAAAGCCAGAAAAAATAAAACAGAATTACAGTTATTAAATAAAGAATTTCCAAGTCAAGTTAGTTAACAAGACATCGATGTAAGTGGGTTTGGAGTACTGTAGGTTGATGGAAAAGCTGATCTGTGAAATTTGAGGATGCTCATGTAAGCATCATAAAATGTAGAGATCATGGGTAGAAAGCAGAAGAAACAAAAGAACAGAGGACTAGGAAGGAAGGCTTCTGCTGAATGACCCTCGAGTAAAATGGTAAACCCT
Source organism: Pleurodeles waltl (assembly GCF_031143425.1). Lineage (NCBI taxonomy): Eukaryota > Metazoa > Chordata > Amphibia > Caudata > Salamandridae > Pleurodeles > Pleurodeles waltl. Next base: position 1,103,792,673 of record NC_090440.1, read on the forward strand.
GGATGTCCTAGGTGTAAATCTGGTTCAGAACATTGATCATGGTGCATAGAAATGTGCACTGATGTAACATGCTGTTTTCTTGTTGTTTAAAAAAACTAATAAGATTTTTTAATAAGAAAAAGACAATGTAGGTAGGGAAATTAAATAAAGAAAAGTGGATGTCAGTTTAAAGAGCTATTATGTAACCACATTCATTGAAAGCAAGGGGAAAACAAATGTCAGTGTTAGTCTAAGGGGTGCAGAGGACCAGGATCTTGGTTTCTTTTTGGTTGACCCACTATAATGAATGGACTGATAAAATCATGTTGGCTTATCAGGTTCAAAGCTATATTTTCCTACTTTAAAAATTCATGAAATTCAAAAATAATCAGTGAGGTAAAATCGGAAATATGTAGGTAAACTGGACTACACAAGTACAGATAGTCCCTTTTTATGGAAAAAGTGTAACATTGAACTTCATAGTCAAAAGATCAGAGCGAACAAAGCACTAAAATGTAGTCACAAAAGTGGTGTCTTTTTGGGAGGTGGGTGGATGGCACCATTTTGCAATTTCTTTTAAAGAAAATTGTTTAGATCACGTTCTGTAACCTCTTCTGTTGATGCCCAATAGTTTGCAAACTTTTAGGAAATGTTCTTGAGGCATCTAGGTGGGTTACATTTACAGTAAGATTTCTCACATAACTAGTTCAGGTCCACAACAAAATATTCGGTTACAAATGATTCCTTTTCTTTTTCTGCAGTAGCATCAACTCACCTTGCCTTTGGAGCTTGCACTACACCCCAGACACATGGCAAACATATCAATTGCTTAGAAAGTCCGGTTTCACTTGCCATTTTGTTTTTAGACAGTGGACACATCTTCCCCTGTCTCCAAGGCTATCTAAACTCTGAAGCATTAAAAGAGAAGTTCTACTAAAAAAGAGTGCCTTTTCTGATGATCTGAGCCCCATGCCATTGGGGTCAGTAACATGATAGCTCCCTAATCCCACGCCACAGCTTTTTAGTTTTAGAGTTCAAGATAAAGGCAGAGACTCAGTTTTATCTAGGTCGCTGTCAAGCAGACAGGAAAGAATACTTCCAACAGCAATCTGGCAATTTCCTTAATTTCTTTAGTTCCAATTATGGTCAAGCAAGGGAACTTAAAGTTGGAATCTGGCCAATGCTTAAACACTTGTATAAGTGCTATGCATTTTTGTCCATCATTATATCTTCATTTTTAATTCATAAGCCATGTGATTCTTCTATTTCTAGCATGATTTCTTGTAATACTCCTATATTGATAAAGATGAACAAGCAATCAAAGTCTAACGGTTAGAGTCAACCACTCCACTATACACTTTTCCACTGAAATTTCAAAATAGAATAATGATTATTGCTGATACCCTCATGCTAGGAAAGTGGTCGATGTTGGGGAAGAGTCGTGAATAAATGGAAAAGGAAGTGGAGACAGAAATGTATAAAAAGTGGAAGGATATGGGGCAGATGAATATGAGAATGAAAGGAGTTTTGTAAATGGCTTACAAGGCTGGACAACACTCTTTTTTCAGATTCTGAACCAACAAACAAGCACAGTGAGACGTTCTTATCTCTGCGGTATTATGGCATAATGAGCCATTAGTTGTAAGTAAGCGGGATTCCCTTAAAATATTTGCCAACCTCTTTGTTTAGATTGGTAGCCCAGATAAGGAATGTCAGCCACGCAGATCCCAAGGTCAGGACAAAGGGACTGCAAATTGTATCGAAACATGCAATTCGTCATTCATTTTATATAGTAAGCACGCATAGAAAACCGTGAGCAGCATACCTCAGAGCCAGTCGGGAGCATCCTTGATTTCCATCCTGTTGATATCCTGGTAGGTAGACATTGTTGCTCTTGTTATTCTGTCCCACAACCGTCCTCAGCCATCCTGACGGGATATTTTATTACAATGTCAAAATGTGCCTCGCTTAAATACACTAATTTGTTACTAAGCCACCAAAGTGGAAGATCATTTAGGGAATACACCCTCATGTTTCGCTCCATTTGATTTTGTAGCTTAAGAAGCATGAGAGCTTCGAGTTAACTTTATGTAGTATGGGCAGTGAAGCAGTCAGGCAGGAACACATCATCACAGTGACATCTCCTTAAGGAATCATTTTCAGATCACCTTCTTTGTGGTGATGCTCTTCACATCTGCTGACTGCAGAATTGCTATGGCCAGTGGCTTTGTGCAAATAGGAAAGGGATAGGCAAAGGGGCAGCCTTGACTGATCCCACAGTAAAGTCAGGAATGTTCCAAATAAAAAATATGTTACAGTTTACAGAGGCCGTAGGTTCTTCATACATCCAAAACACTATTTCAATAATCGTAGGTCTCAGGCCAGCACTTTCCAATATCTGGAAAACGTGGCACCACTCAAATATCTTCTCAGCGTCAAGAGAGGCGCCATATTTATCAACATGGCCATACGGCATTTGCCACAGTAGGTGAATGAGAGTTCTTATATGGTGCCTACACAAACAATCAGGTACAAAACTCATTTAGTTATTGAGGATAAACAAACTTCGATCGAAAGGCTTGTACACAGACCAATATCCTACTATACAGGTCTATAAAGGAAAGAGGCTTCTAGCATATGCAGAGGGGGATGTATTTGCCGGGCTTGGGGATTAGGGATCTACTGGCCTTATTAAATCCTGACTGAAGGGCGAGCTTCTCTCTTCAAAGTCCTTAAAAACATTACAAAGCAAGGGGGTGAGTATGGTTGCGTTGATTTGTAGAATTTGATCAGGAAGCCTTCTTCATCCAAGGCTTTCCCAGCATTTTTGTTAAATGTTAACATCCCAGTGACATCAGCCTCACAGATGTTTCCTTCCAAATCCTTGCACCTTCCTGCTAATAGCTTGAGTAAATGTAGGTCAGGTAAATTACCATTCTTATATAAAGCCCCCCTTACCGCTGAAGTGTAAATGGAAGAAATAAAGGAGTCTAATTTGCTGGAAATTCTGAACCTTTACTTCTAGTGTCTAATATAATTTATTGGTGCAGCAGCAGACGATAACCCAATTTGTTTCAATCGCTTTAACAGCACAGTCCCAGCTTTCTGCCCTTGTTCGAAGTACCTATCCTACTTCTTCATTAAAGGAGTTCTTCCTTCGAAGAGAAGATGGAGCTCCTTTTGTATTTAGCCAGTGACAATGCTCCCAGGGCCTCAAAGGTTGGTAAAGTACAGTAACATGCATGATACATTATTTGTATTATCTAAATATTCTGTTTCATTGCTGCAGCCAGGTACTCAAGAACAGAGCCCCTCAACATTGAGATTCAGACATGTGATTTGCAAGCAGCCCTGACAGTGTGGAATGATGTTACAGAGTGTTCATACATTTCCATGTACTCCTTTCTGTCATTTTGGAGCTACCTTTACCCCTCTGATTTTGTGCATTTCATGATGTTTGTTCTCCTTCTTTACTAGTGGAAATGTCAATACCATCAATTTGATTGGTGCATGATATGCCACCCTCTAGTTTCTTGAATCCCCCTCCTTTGGCAGCAGGAGCCTGTGGATGAAACATTAGTTTAATTGTGTGCCACATATGCATGAAACAAATGTGAACATCTTAATTAGTGTGACCAGACAGGCTCAAAGGGTCAAGCAGAGCATAATCCGAAAAGAACTATCTACAGAAGCCCCTTATCCCCATTCTGTCCTGTCTCTGGTTTCCCACATTGGCTCTATTGCAAGATTCCAATCCATGACCACTCTCATATTTGAAGCATCAAACTCTATGAATAGTCTGTTCAGTTTGTTGAAAAAGTTGTGTTTAACTCATTAGAATTCTTAAAAGTGCAGAGCAAGTATATTGAGCAAATGAAAAGCAGCGATTTGTATGATAATCTGTGCAAACACATTGCAACCCATGCTGCCTGATTATAATTTCCAAATGCAAGCCACTCACCTTTTGAGGATTAGCATTGCTACTCCACTCTTCTGTTGTCCAATCACCAAGAATGTGATATTTTAGACTGGCTTATGGACAGTGGTGGCTCCTCCCCCCACAAGCAGCAGGAGCTGCAAACCTTTAAAAATAAAACAACAATAAACTATGTTTATTATTGTTGTATTTTTAATGGTTGCGGGCATGGGGGTGATGAACAGTGAGGGGAGCGCACAGAGCTCTCCCCTCAGTGTGCATGTATGTTTGGCCGGTCGTCTCAGGCCGGCTAAACACATATGCACACAAGGGCTCTCTCCAGCCCCGCACTGTGTTGCCGAGTTGGAGAGAGTTGTCCAAGGCTTCCATTCTGCATTGGAGCGCCCAGCCAGGGCGCTTGAGCCAATCATAACCCTGCTTTGAGCAGCATCATGATTGGCCCCAGGGCAGACTGGGAGCCTGCAGTGCAGCAGAGAGCAGTGGAGAGTGGAGACAACGTTCAGGTAATTATTTTTTTATTTATGTTTAATTTTTATTTTTTCACCCCTACCCCCGTGCTGCCACATTTCCAAGTCACCAACCGGGACTGATTATAGAAGCCACAAGAATATGACTTTACCTACTGAGACTCTTTTGTCACTTTTTAGGACCTCTTTGTGATACAATGTGTGGGTGTTCAGTAGCTATTTATGTGTAATTTTATTTTCCTTTGATATAGCCGCTCAACCTGGTAACATTCAGGGACAAAATGGAGAAGTCCTCCGGAGAGGCAGACATGACTCTTTTCCATGACAGTCATTAGACATATATCTCGTTATAAGAGGAATTTCATACAAACAAATGAAATGAATATGCCAACACTCTGCTTCAATGGTTCCCGAGGTACATGACTGGTGCTGGTGTTGGTGTGAGTAGGTTGTTGTAAAATAGTCAAATAAGGAGAAGATTACTATCAATCCCTATGAAATAGGTACAATAGTAACCACTAATACTGTTCAATAAAATAACCATGGATAAATAAAAGAAAATCAAATCAAAAGAAGCGTGTTAGATAGGATTACAAGGCTTACTCAGGCGGGGCTGAACATCTGCCAGCTAAACCTACATTATACCTATACACGTTGAACGTCAAAATATAGGAGTTTGCACCATTTTTTAGATGAGTGAATCTACCTTGTTTCAATGAGATGCAAGGCAGGATTTCCCATCCAAAAAACTGTGCTATCCCATAGCCCCATATTTATCCCTCCATGCTAAAATGACGCATGGGTGGGAGGAGGGGCTAAATAACGGCACTAAACTTGCTTAGCACCATTATTTAAAGCCTGGGTCAGACCAGGCATTAGGGGACCTGTGGACCTATTTCCATGGTTAAACACCATGGAATGGGACCACAGGTGCCCTCCTCAAGCCCCAGGAACACCCCCACCCCAAACAGAGGGACAGCAGAGGATGGCGGACTGCATCCCAGGTAAGTATTTTTTTCTATATATTTTTTGCCATCGGGGGCCCTAACCTGGGGCCGCTGCATTACATGGGGTTCAATGGTCTTTCCTAAGACAGGAGTCATGTTTTTGGTGGTTGTGCGCCAGGAAATGACGCTAGTCTGGTTGGAGTTTTTTTTTTGCCTCTAACCAGGCTAGCGTCATTTTCTGATGCACAACCTCCTCCTTCCCTACCACCACCGCCACCCCCACCCCCACCCAGCAAGCATCTTTCTTTAAGATGCTAGCCCAAGTTTAGAGCCGGCTTGCGCCATTCAACAAATATGGCGCCTGGCTGGTGTTGTGAAATGCCGCAAACTGGCAATAAACTTTTTGCTAAAAAACTGCATTAGCGCAGTTTTGCAGCAAAAAATTTAAATATAGCCTAAGTTTCTGTGAGTCTTGCTCTCTTGCAAGCACAAGCCCACATATCTGTTTTTTCGTGAGACAGGCACAGTTTCTGTCAAAGTGGCAAGTTTAAACAAAGAGGGTTCTAAACCCAAAATACATTTTGTAGAAACTTTAAGACAGATTCAAACATCACTAAAATTTCTCATTTGTCCTGGTCTCTGAAAGAAGACTCGTAATTTTCAAGTATGTTCACATTACATCACATCCACTCTCACACACCTTCACATTAAAAGCCTATTCATAAAGAAGGACATTTAAGATTAGTTTAGCATGTTTTGAGAAACAAAAGCAGGACAAGCAGTTAAAAGAACAGAAAAATATAACTTTCTTTGTTAGCATAGGAATTTTGAGTAACTCAAAGGCCATGGAAAAATCACAATAGAAACATTTCAGCTGTGCTAAACCGGTTTGGAAATTGTCAACCTTAGCAAATTGAGCAAGTCGAGCAAGTGCTGGTCATACAAAGTTCAGAAAAGAAAATGCACGTTTAAAATGCAGCATTTGGTTAGGCATTCATTTCACTCATGCGGACTATTAATTAAACGGATTTTATTTGTAATGAAATCTCTAGCACAGCACATTGGAAGGTTGTTTCCAAAGACTGACAGGTCATATTTTAGTAGACCACTGCTGTTTTTGAATGTTAAACTGGTACTAATGGGATTAAGTTAACAATAAATTCAGGCTACAAATGTGTTTGTTTTGTTTCTGTTGAAGGAACAAGTGTAACTTTAGTTGCTTTTGAGTATTTGCACACATATGGACTTTTTATGTGTACATGGGGATAGGTTATGTATGCTCTTCATCAATTGAATTTATACACCTTTTTGATATGTTAAATATGATGAGAAAGTTGCAATAAGTTTGGGATGTGAAGATAGAAGTTGAGTTGGCGGAGGGAGTAGCTGATAGAGAGGCTTTATTGAAGGCCAAAGAACAGGTGGCAATCCTGGTGGAACATCTCCGCTGTCATGACTACCACAATAATATGATAAAAACACATGCGACAGGCGACAAAGCAGGGAGACTATTGACCTGGTTGGAAACACCAAGGCGGTCATTCCGACCCTCCGGGGACCGCGGGAGCACCGGCAACAGGCTGGCGGTGCTCCCAAGGGCATTCTGACCGCGGCGGTACAGCCGCGGTCAGAAACGGAAAACCGGCGGTCTCCCGCCGGTTTTCCGCTGCCCTGAGGAATTCTCCATGGCCATGGGGATTCCGACCCCCTCACCGCCATCCTGTTCCTGGCGGTCGTGACCGCCAGAAACAGGATGGCGGTGAGGGGTGTCCTGGGGCCCCCGTAAGAGGAGGTAAGAGGGCCCCTAAAAGATTTTCAGTGTCTGCATTGCAGACACTGAAAATCGCGACGGGTGCTACTGCACCTGTCGCACCCTTCCCACTCCGCCGGCTCCATTCGGAGCCGGCTTCCTCGTGGGAAGGGGTTTCCCGCTGGGCTGGCGGGCGGGCGGCCTTCTGGCGGTCGCCCGCCAGCCCAGCGGGAAACACAGAAAAACCGCGGCGGTCTTCTGACCGCGTAGCGGTATTCTGTTGGGGGAACTTTGGCGGGCGGCGGAGTTAGAATCACCCCCCAAGTGTCCTAATGACCCCGATTGTAGAGATTCAAGCAGAATCTGGGCATACTATTACTACACAAACTGAGATTAATGAGGCCTTCCATGCCTACTATGCAGGGCTGTATAAAAGTAAGTCTCAGGTCACCCCGCTGAAATTAAAGCATTCCTGGAACCCCTAGTCTTTCCTAGAATAGCGCAAGAAGAGGGGGAATTTTTTGGGGGGATATTACACTCCCAGAGGTACGGGGAGATATACAACACTTGGTAAGAGGGAAAACTCCAGGAACAGACGGGCTTCCAGTTGAGTTCCACGCAACATTTACAGAGCAGGTAGCTCCTAAATTGGTTGCAATGAGGCTGGACAACTACAAACCCTTCCATCGACGAACATCGAAGAACTGATGGCCCCCCTGTTAAATCCTGGGAAACTACCCCAGAACATGAAGGCCTGCCGCCCACTATCAATTCTCAACACAGATTTTAAAATTCCCAGTAGAGTACTAGCCGCCTGGCCGCTAAACCATATGCCACAGTTGATCCACAGGGACCAAACAGGCTTTATCCCAAATCATAACACAGCCCAAAATATCAGTCGGCTGTTTCTGATACTAGAGAAAGACCCAACCGCAGCACCACAGGCTACAATTCTGTCTATTGACATCGAAAAAGCAATTGACAGCCTAGAATGGAATTTCTTAGAGGAGGTACTCATTAGTTTTGGTCTGGGAACTCGATTCTTACGATGGGTCAAACTTCTATATGCAGAGGCGCAAGCCCGAGTTTGGAGTTTTGGAATGGAATGAGGCACACGTCAAGGTTGCCCATTTTCTATGCTATTGTTCGCCCTGGCAATGGAGCCCATGGCGCTCTGAGCTTTCCTGGGGACCAATTACAGGGGCCTGAAGATATTAGCGGAGCAGCAACATATTGCATAATATGTGGATGACATTCTGATATTCCTACGAGATAGGGAGAGGGACTTGACAGGGGCACAATTCTTGCTTGGGTCATTTTGAGAGATGTCAGGCCTTCTGGTCAATTGGGAGAAGACTAGCCTGTTCCCAGTCCGCCCAGACGACCCCCTCCAGCAGTCCAGGACAATATCGATTGGGAACTGCATCAGATTATGTACTTGGGAGTATGAGTATTTCATGACCATTCAGAAGTGTTACAGGGTAACATCGGAAGAGCTATGGGTTCCCTAAAACGGGCTATGGACTTCTGGAGAACACTGCTATTATCTGTTATAGGCTAAGTGGCGTTGCTAAGGATGGTCGCATTGCCGCTGCTACTCTATTACTTTGCTACTTTACCTATTAAAATACTGTGTGCTGTTTTTAAGGAATTGGACAGCATGACCTTGTCATTTATATGGGGCGCAGGGCGCAAAAGGGTGGCTGTGTCTACGTTGCAATGACGCACATCCATTGGTGGTCTAGAAGCACCTAACTTTGAAGATTACTACATGGCGGCACAGCTGCAATATTTAACACAGTGGATGAGGAGCCAGCAGAGCCCTCCGAGCAAGCGATGTAGTGGAATGCCAGCAATGTCCAAACGTGTTCATCTCCTCCTAGGGCTGAACAACCCAGGACTGTGGGAGATGAGAGAACGAGTGGAGTTGTCATATTCCTGATGTAGGGACCTCCAAAAGATAGGGACTAAAAGCCCTTATTCTGCAGAACTCCCAATTGATTACTTAACCACTTTAGTCCACAGTGCTCATAGAATGGGGCTTCAACAACTCTAAGAAATGGGCGTGTGCCAAATAGTACAGAGATGGGACATTGCTCCACTATAACGAATTGCAGGTGGAATTTGACCTCAGGTTGCATTATTTCTTGGTACATGGGGCCATAATGACCGCAATACGGCAACAGGAATGGGTGGAACTGAACCTCCTTCACATCTGGGCTGCAAATATATAGCGACAGCAGCAAGCACGCAGAAAGCAGTCACTTGTCTATGTCTTAAAATACATTGTAGTCTTCTACCACCTCTGACTCGCCTACATCAGAAGTGGGAAACAGATGTTGACAGACCTTTTACAGATGAAGTTTGGGAAGTGTTAGTGGAACAGGTGCCCAAAATCTCTCGCAATGCCATGTTTAAATTAATACATTTGTACATTCATAGAGCGTATCTAACTCCACATAGGCTGAATAAGATGTTCCGAATATCAGAGAGTAAATGTCCCAGATGTGGGGAGGAAGAGGCTGGATTCCTACATATGTACTGGAGTTGTCCGCTGCTCTCTAGATATTGGCAAGAAGTAATAGACTCCCTCTCTAGATTAGTTGAAAAGGAGGTCCTTAGAGACCCCACTTACTGCCTGTTGATTGACTTCCCACATACTGCCAAGACTAAGGTTATCAGCAATTTTCTAGACTTGGGTTTCATACTAGCTAAACGGGAAATAACCCACAATTGGAAAGCGTCACAGAGCCCTCAAGCACTAGCATGGTGAAAAGAACTCTTATAGTAGGTTGACTATGAAGGGGCAGCACTGACGCTTGAGGCACAGAGCAAGGTTGTCCTTTGGAGAGGGCAGGGGGTGGTCGATCTTAGTGGACAAACTCAGACAATTGAAAACACCAGCAACCAACTCGCCATCTGGCACCCCTTCATTGGGTGGTTTGCGGAGAGGAACATGGGGAACTGGGGCAAGGCAGAATATGCATGGGAAGCATTCAGTGGATAAGGTTTGGGTCTAGACACGTGGCTGTGATCTATTGAATAAAACACTGGACAGTTTGAGGGGGGTAAAAGGTATGGGGTTGGGAGATAAGGGAAAGGAGGAGGGGATGTGGGAAGTTTGAATGAGATAGGCCATGAACATGAAGTGATGCATACTGAGAAACTAATGCACGGAGATTTCCATTTTGGCAAATGTAATATCCCTTTGGTTGTCTAATAAAAGCAATAAAATGTATTTTTTTTTTAAAGTGTCCTCAGTCATTTAATACAGGACCCCAGGAGTGGCTTCTATCTCTAGATATTTATTGTTAGTTTAGTGGCCTGGAGAACAGAAGAATCAACACTACCACCATAATATAAATGTTATATTGATAATCCACATAAAGCCCATTTTTCTGTAGCATAAGAGTGGTTCCCTTGAGTGCCATCTCACATTCGCTGGCAATCATCAGCTGGGAAGCTCTGTAAAAGACTGAAAACAGGAAATGATGCCTCCCTCATAACAGAACCTGAAACACTTTGACAGGGCTATACTTGAAGCCTCTGCTTCCAGATGAAACTCTCCAATATGGAATTTAGGGCCAGGGTTACATCTTTGCAGAGAGGGAACTCTGTCACTATGGTGATGGCTCTCCCTTTCCACCAAGAGTTTGGTGCAAATGTCTAATTTAAATGTGGACAGGCCATAGTTTGACTACAATGCAGACTACTCTGTCTCTGCCATCATAAAACGTCTGCGACGGCCCAACAGAGTAAGGGCTATCATAGGATTGGCTATTTGCTTTCCCACCTAATTTAAATATGCAGACATATAGCGATTTTTCAATGCCCGTCACCATCAAGAAAAAACTGGAGGTAAGGGCACATTGAAAAGTGCTGAATATCACCTTCACCATGCCAGAAAACTCCCATGGCAAGTGAGACAATTTTATTTATGTTTTTGAAAAAGAAAAACTTGCTTTTTTTTTTAAGAAAAAGGAGTTGACATCATGTTAGGCTGTCTTGCAAAGCACAATGCATTGGCAGGAACAACCTCCATGGTGGTTCCTGTGAATGCCTGAAATGTCTGCAGGGCCAACAGACATTTCAAAATTTGGCAGGTGGCACCTCAGTCAGGGCAACTAAGTAATTTACCCCATCATTCTGGCAGAGGACGGGTCCTCCTTCCCCCAAAAATTGGGCCTTAAATCTAGTAAAACATGAGGATGGGATTTCATATGAAAAGTTTTGCAACTGATATAAAAATCCTGGTAGTGCCACCAAGTTGAAGTTTGTAGACCAATCCAATAATGACTGGGGGAGCACCAATCAGAAATTAGTGTCTGCATTTGACAACCAATGTTTGGATGTTCCTTTCCCATTCCATGCCACATTAGGGGTAATAAATACCCAAGGCATTTGAAATCATGTGGAACAATGTAAAAACAATTTGTAAAATGTGTGCCCAGTCTAACTATAGTAGACTTTGATAGATCACATGAAGAGTATGTCCCAATCATGGCTTATCGTTTTTTTTTAATGTACAATACATCTAGTCAGTTACAGATTCAAACATCAAAAACTGGATCAGTGCATTCCATTCTCCAAAGGTCAACAGCACAGTTAATTGCTGATTCATTATACAAACTATCCAAGGGTAGCAAGCGATGCACTCACGAATTAGTTGCAAGGTACACTACAATATCATGTATCATGTGTCACCTCTGGCTGCCTAAATGCTTTGTATGGGTCTATCCCATTACACATCTCATCCCACATCTCGTTATTGCATCCCATTACAAATGTGGAGTCCATTACGGCTTATCCATTTCGCTTCTGGGTTCCAGCAACTGGGTACAAACAATCTTTTGTTGACATTCACGGAGGCTCATCATCAACACATTTACATATACAAAGGTCCCTCCCAGCTGCCCGATACCCCCGTCTTACATGGAAACTCCAAAGTTGATACCTTGCAGGTGTGATTACCATAGTTCCTTAATTCACGGAGGGCGCTCATCATTCTTAATTTCCAGTCGAGTGACAAGCGTTTCCCAAGTATCATACCCCGTGTGCTCCTTCCCCTTTTCTCGCAACATTTGTAACTCCCGGGACTCCGTCCGTGCCCAAAGCAGTGTCATGGCACGCCACCTTTAGAGCTCCGGTACCCTGGGCACATTCCAGTTCATGGCTATCAACCACTTTTACATGATAAATGCCAAATCCGCGAACCTATGAATATAAATGTGGTGCTTAACTCTGTTTCGTATCCCCAAGAGACAAGATTTCGGTTCCAGTAGGAACAAATGTTCCGTGATGTCAGTGATGTCTGTCACTATATCATACCAAACTTTCTAAAGGGGCCCACTCTCCCATACCATGTGATAGAAATGAGCTGCCAGAGATCCACATCAGGGGCACGTCGGGCTAGAGGCAGGGTACATGCGTTGAATACAGCACATGGAGAGATATGTGTGGTGCACAAAATTAAACTGGGTATATCGGAACCTGGGGTTTCACGATACTCGCTGTACCTGCTGAAGGGCCAGCAACCAGGTCTCGGGAGTCAAGGGCACTGGGAGAACTGCATTCCATCTCCGTCTCGCAACCTCCAGTCTATTACCATCCACTCCGTTTAGGGCTTTATACAAATTTGTAATCACTTTTGTGAGGCCATTATCTGAGAGCAGATAGTGTAGTGTGGGAGAAGTGAAAGACTCCTGGTCTCCCCTGCCAATGCTCTTCTAATAAAATGACATATGGAGTAATACAACATGAATTGTCCCGATCCCACCGAGGTAAGGTCCCTAGTGGCCTCAAACGACATCAAAACACCATCATCAAAACAATCGCCCACTGTTTCTATCCCTGCTTCCGCCCATGGGGCTGGAGAGTGAGCCCTAAGCAAACGTGTACCTCGGTATCTGACCCAGGGGGATGAGGGGTGAGTATGGGGAACTCGTTCCTCCCTTCTGTACATATCACCTCCAACAGGCATGAGCTGCTATCAGTAAAGAGTTGCCAGTGTTATGTTTCACTGTGCGAGCCGTTAGCCACTTGTAGACAAGAACATCCTGCTACTGCATGCAAACCCACATTGCCTCAAACGACTCAGGCCTGTGTATCCAATATAGTGCCCATTGCAATTGTGCTGCAGCATAATAGTGTTCGAAGTTCAGGGCGCCCAGACCCCCCTCCCGCAATGGCCGCTGCAAAGTGGCAAGCGCCACTCGTGGTCTGCTGCTCCCCCATATAAGTCCCAACAGTAATCTATTCAGTTCATGGAAAAAGCTCCTGGGCACAACTATGGGCAATGCAGCAAAATAGTAAACGAACAGTGGGAGCACCAGCATGTTTGCTACTGCCACCCTACCCAGGGGAGACAGAGGGAGTGAGCACCAGAACCAAAGCGAGCCCTTCATAGAGCTATGCGGGCATCCCATGTTGCCATCCCTCAGATCTTCAGATTTATGGTATATATGCACTTCCAGGTACTTAAATGTGTCATAGCACCACTTTAGCCTCCCCACTGGAGATGTCTCTCTCACCCTCATGGGCAGATCAGTCAAAGGTAACAAATAGGATTTAGACCAGTTAACCCTCAACCCCGAAATCTCTCCTTATGCATCCAACAGAGACCATTGCCTAAGTAAATCAATGCCTCATCAGCATACTAGGAGATAATATGGTGCGTCCCCATTCGGCGTATCCTACACTGCTCGGCCAATGCACGCAACTGGACTTCCAGCGGCTCTATTGCGATAGCAAACAGCAAAGGTGATAGGGGGCATCCCTTTCGAAATCCTCTACCAATGGGGAAACTGTCTGATATTACTCTTCCCATTTTTACCCTAGCCGTAGACTCAGCGTATAAGGTCTGCACCCATCGCATGAAGCCCTGACCATACTGTGTACTGTGGCAAATATAAAATCCCAGCCTAACGTGTCGAATGCCTTCTCAATGACCAATTACACTGCCACATTATCATACGACATTAAAAGTCTACGGATATTTAGGAACGTATTACTCCTTGACATGAAGCCATTCTGATCTTCATGGACTAAAGTGTGTATTACAGGGGTGAGTCTGTTTACCAACACCTTACCCAGAATTTAGCACTCTAGATTAAGAAAAGACAACGGCCTGTAGGACCTCACGTCTGTGGTATCACGGCCTTGCTTGGGAAGGACCACAACCAACGCCTCTCTCTGAGACAATGGGAGTATCCCACGGGTCCACGCCTCCTCAAACACTGATAACAAGTGCTGCGACAAGTGCTGCGCATAAGTGGCAAAGTTCTCTATCGGCAAGCCATCCACCCCGGGTTGTATTGCAGGCTATTTGTGCTATGGCTACGCCAATTTCCTCTATTTTAAGCGGTTCGTCCAGTGCTGCCACATCCATTGCCAACAACTGCAGAAAAGGTGCTCCACAAAGGAAGGCCTCTAATCGCCGAGTATCCCAAGTCGCCTGCCCACGGTACAGCCACATATAGTATTCATTGAAAGCATTATAAATTGCTTCCTGTGAAGTGACCAGAGTTCTGTCAACTAGACGTATAGCCCCAATAGGGGTGTGTTGCTGGTCCTCCCGCAGCAGCCATGCCAGCAATCTCCCCAAGTGGTCACCCTCCGCCTGTAAGCGCATGAGGTGATAATTATGATCGTGATGACGAAGGCATTGATCCGGCTCCTCATACAACTCTCGCTTAGCACGGATGGATTCGAGCGACACCCTATTTTGTGCAACTGCCATCTCCAAGGGCCGCATATCTTTTTCCAGGATGACAACCTCAATGTGCAGTGATTCGACGCGCACCCCAGGAGGCTGAAAGACAGTGTCTCCTCACCACAAATTTTTGGGCGTCCCACTCAACAGCCCTCGATTCCGTGGACCCCTTGTTTAAGTCCCAATACTGTTTAATAATACAGGTGTTTAATTCTTCTCTAAAGGGATGGTCCAACAATGCCTCCCTCTGTAGATATCAAGTAGGAATTGTGGAACGCTTTCTGCCCCACTTTAAAGTCAGCAGCAATGGGGCGTGATCGGCCAACATCCTGGCCAAGTACCCTGAATCTTTAATCAAGGAGCACACAGCCAGAGTTCCCCACAACACGTCTATTTTAGTGTGTAGTTTGTGAAGTGAGGAGTAGAATGAATACCCCCTATGCATCGGGTGACCCATACGCCACATATCATACACCCCAATGTCACTGGCCCAGGCTGCAAACAGGTTAGAATTGCATCTGCTCGCTGCACCCTGTGGGGGCAATGCCGAACAGTCCAACAGTACATCTGGGACACAATTAAAGTCCCCACCCCAAATGGCAGGCACAGCGGGGTCAGTTAACAGTGTGGGGTCAGCATCTGGAGGAATTCAGTTAATGCACTATTGGGGCGGAGCATCCTACTATAGTGAATGGTCTACCATCGAGCTGCCTTCCGACACTACATATCTGCCCTCCTCATCCATCTTGTGTGCATGCTGAACATATGGTACCCCTGGCGCTATCCACACCAATATTCGCATATCCTTAGAGCCTGCAAGTCACCACCCAACAGGTGTGTTTCCTGCAGTATAGCAAAGCGCACTCCCTGACACTTGAGATAAGTGTGTATACAATGTCTCTTGCCCAGTGCAGCCATCCTGTGCACATTCCATGTTATGATGTTATACTCCTGCATAGTGCATGGCTTGCGGAAAATCGTAGCATGGAAAGCAATACATTTGCACCTGTCGTGACCAGAGACTAACCCCCAGTGAGGATTTATAACTACAGTTTTGGAGAAAGCATCTGTCTAGCAATTGTAAGAACATGCATTGTGATCCAGCTGAACATGTTAAATATAACCCACAACCCCCCAACAACACCCGCAACCCCCAAAAACAGTGACACATATATGCCTCTCTGAGCACCACCAATAATAACAAAAAATAAAACATACATCGAGTACCAAAAAACTTTGTCCATGATGATACCATCTGGGAAAGCATGGTAGCTATCCATGGAAGCCCTTTTAGGGGCCCCCATTGTCAGATATTTTTTTTTCCTGTTAGCGCTTCCAACAGCCACAACCGCACTGCCATGAGGACTCTCTAACTCCATGGACCAATAAGGGACCATCATCGATACATGTAGCCAAAGTCAACACAGTGCCAGGGACTCCAACCATAGGCCAACCAAGTGGCAGTCCTAACTGCAGATCTCTGTGCCTCAAAACCCAAGACCCATATCAACACACCACAAAGGTAATCAGAATCCCATGGTGAATCGCCAGCAGGTAGAAAGATGACTATCCAGGTATCACAACTCATCTACAGTCCTGGGTGTAATCACCAGTCCCTTCAACACATCTGTGAAGGTCGAGTCAGATCCACCAGAGTCCGAATCCGTTTGCTCACCTGAGGCGTCCAGGAGCATAGTGAAAGAATTATGAGTGTGCAACAACGCATCTCTCAACACCTTTGCCCTTTCTGCAGCTGCCTGCGTTTTCATAGGCTGCGCTTTTGATCTTCTCCTGGGTCTCCTGTGAGCCGGCGGGGTCAGCCATTCATCATGATCCCCATTTTCCTCCGAGGGTTGGGCAATACCTTTGGCGTGTATCCACATCCAAGCATCAGCTGGTGTGGTGAAGACATAAGTGCATCATCCGCGATCACCTAGAACTTAGCAGGGAACATCAGGGCCTATTTAATGTTATGCTCATGGAGACGCTGTTTTATCTGTTTTATCTTCATGTAGGAATAGTGCTGGCGCTGCACCTCTGCTGTGAAGTCTGGGTAGGCCGTGATAGGGGCCCCCTCGTGTCGTATCAGGCCTTTCTTTTTAAAGTATTGTAATATCGCATCACGATCTCTGTAGTTGAGAAAACGTGCGATCAGCGGGCGAGGCAACAGTCCTGGAGCCGACTGCCCACCCGGAACTCTGTGCACTCTTTCCACAGAGAAGAACTTGGCAGTGTACCATTCAGCACCTTTTTAATTAGCCATTGCTCCAGGAACAATTCTGAGTTGTGCGCCTCCACTCTTTCCGAAAACCTCAGTAACTGAACATTGTTTTGACGAGCTCTACCTTCAGCGTCCTCCACGCGTCTCTGGAGGACTTTCACTTCCATGTCCAATTGCTGAATTTGCCTCTGGTTCTCAGAGACCAAGGGATCCATGACACCTAGAGTGGTCTTTGCCACTCCAACCCTCTCCACCAGACTGCAATGGTCCACTCTGAGTAGATTAAGGTCTTGGGAGACAGTGTCTATTCTATTTTAAAGAGACAGTTTAGTGCCCATGATCGCGTGGAGAATCTTCTCGAATTGGCCAGAATGGGATTGCAACGTACTTTCTAAAGAGCGCAAACTCAGCACCTCCATGAGTGCCTCAGGAAGAGCTGCGTGACCAGGTCGCTCCTGGGGCTTGGGTGTCTTAGATTTCCCCATCATACTGTCCGTGCAGACTGTCACTCCTACAGGTTGAGCTTCCTGCACCCTGTGTATTGCCCTCTCCACCACCACGTTAAGGGCGCAACTCGATTCACCACTGGTAGATAGATCAAGATCCTCCCAGCAGTAAGGTAAGTATCTTCAAGTGAACATAAACACCCTGGAAAATCAGTGCCATCACCAGCTCCGGGAACTGCAACCACCTCAGCAAGCAACAATCAAGCACAGACCTGGTTAGTTTATCAATAATAAATGGTAGTACACTTTTGATTCACACTGTTTGCAGCGCTCAGATCTCCCCTCATATAGCCAAGGGTATTTGCCTTGCTGTACACATCACTCCTGGGCTTTAGAGTGTCTTTTCCACCTCTGTGGTTGTCCCTGCCGCCTCTGACCCGTTCCAGCCACGTGCACTCCGTGTTCACAGTTCTTTTGTCCCTTGTAATATATCGCCCCTTACTTCCTGGGCGCAAAATGCCATGAGGGTAAGTTCCTGTGTCCAGCCAACACAACAGTACTGCAGAGCAGAGGCTCAGAGGCAAGCGGAGGGAGGGCAGCCGGCCCCGCTATCAATGCATCTGCTCGGGCGCTCAGCAGTCCCTGTGCCCATGGGTCGCATTCCCCACGCCCGCAGGGTGCACTCCCCGGCGCACGCGGTCCATGTCTCCTGTCTTGCGGGCATCGCAGCGTCCGGGGAGCGAAAAGCACACAGGGAGGCACAATCCCTCTTCGCCACCCCTCATCGTCCTCCTCCGGCACCTCTTCTCCGTGTTTCCCATCTTCAGCGCGGCTCGACTCACTGTCCTGCGACGACCTCTTCACTAGAGCCTCAGGCCCCAGCTCCAGGGAAGGCCTCGCCTGCCTCAGCGGCTCCACCCACCACACCGCCTGCTCCTCATAGTTCCAGCCACTCCAGGCACCTCCAAAGCACCTTTGCCACCGTTTATGTTGTGTGGCTGGTGCCGCGGAATATACTTACATGGGCCCGAAGCGGAGCCTGATTTTCATCTAACCACGCCCCCATGGCTTATCAAGTTGAAGTTACAAAGTTTGTGATTATGCATAGTTTGGAATATCAGAAACTTGAGTTAACCTCTTAGCTGCTGGGCCTTTTCCCCCTCAGTGCTGAGCCATTTTTTGGCTATTTGGGTAGTTCTCGCGTAGGCCTTCATAACATTTTGTCCACATAAGCTATCCACACTAAGTTTGCGTCCTTCTTTTCCAACATCCTAGGGATTCTAAAGGTACCCAGAGTTTGTGGGTTCCCCTGGAGGAGACCAAGAAATTAGATAAAATACAGCTAAAATGTTGTCTTTTTAAAAAAAATGGGAAAAAAGGGCTGCAGAAGAAGGCTTGTGTCTTTTTTCCCTGAAAATGGCATCAACGAAGAGTTGGCGATGCTAAAATCACCATCTTTCCAGCTTTCAGGAACAGGCGGACTTGAATCAGAAAACCAAATTTTTCAACACAATTTTGGCATTTTACTGGGACATACCCCATTTGTACTATTTTTTGTGCTTTCAGCCTCCTTCCAGTTAGTGACAGAAATGGGTGTGAAACCAATGCTGGATCCCGGAAAGCTAAACATTTCTGAAAAGTAGACACAATTCTGAATTCAGCAAGGGGCCATTTGTTTTCCTACAGAAAATAACAGCTGAAATAAAAAATATTGAAATCGAGGTAAAAAAAACAGCCATTTCTCTCCATGTTTTACTCCGAAACTTTTTCCTGCAATGTCAGATTTCCAAAAGCAATATATATTTACATCTCCTGGACTCTTCTGGTTCTGGGGATATGTAGGGCTTGTAGGTTCATCAAGACCTCTAGGTACCCAGAGCCAATAAAGAAGCTGCACCTTGCAATGAGTTTTCATTGTATACCGGGTATACATCATTAATTTGCTGAAATATAAAAAGTGAAAAATAAGTATCAAGGAAACCTTTGTATTTTCCAAAATGGGCACAAGATAAGGTGTTCAGAAGCAGTGGTTATTTGCACAGCTTTGAATTCCGGGAAGCCCATACAAGCATGTGAATTACAGGGGATTTATCAAATAGACGTCTTTTTTACACACTGTCTTACATTCGGTAGGAAAAAATGTATAGAAAGACAAGGGGCAATAACACTTGTTTTGCTATTCTGTGTTCCCCCAAGTCTCCCTATAAAAATGGTTCCTCACTTGCATGGGTAGGCCTAATGCCCGCAACAGGAAACACAACATGTACACATCACATTTTTACATTGAAATCTTACGTGTTTTTTGGAATGTGCCTAGCTGTGGATTTTGGCTGCTAGCTCAGCCTGCACCTAGAAAAACCTACCTAACCTATGCATTTTTTAAACTAGACACCTAGGGGAAGTCAGGATTGGGTGACTTGGGGTGCTCTCACCAGGTTCTGTTACCAGAATCCTTTGCAAACCTCAACATTTGGCAAAAAAACGCTTTTTCCACACATTTTGGTGTTAGAAAGTTCTGGAATCTAAGAGGAGACACAAATTTCCTTCAACCCATCATTCCCCCAACTCTCCCAGTAGAAATGGTACCTCACTTGTGTCTGTAGTGCCCGCGACAGGAAATTAACCAAAACACAACTTCCTTCTACCCAGCGTTTCTCCACGTCTACTGATAAAAATAGTAGGCCTACTCACACACAAGTGAGAATAGGCCTAGTGCCTGCAACAGGAAATGCCCCGAAGTACTATGAGGACACGTCAAAATTATCAAATACAAAACGACCTGTTTTTGCAAGGGGGACACCTGCGTTTTTGGTCCTGGACTCCACAGCCATCTAGGGAAACCTACCAAACCCAAAAAATTCTGAATATGAAACACCTGAGGGAGTCCAGGGAGGTTGACTTGCATGGATCCCCCAGTGTTTTCTTAACCACAATCCTCAGCAAACCTCAAATTTAGCTAAAAAATCTCATTTTTCCCACATTTCTATGTGGGATCACTGCAACAGCACAAATTTCCTACCACCCAACATTCCCATAAGTCTCCTGGTAAAAATTACACCTCACTTGTGTAGGTGGGCCAAGTGCTTGTGACTGGGAAGAGCCAAAAACATATAAAAAATGAGGGGTAACCAAAACAGGTCCAAAAGGGCACTTTGAAAAAAACATTTTTAGGCTGACAAGTGGGGCAGAACTTTTATCAGTATAGATGCAACAATGTATTTTGTGGATTCCTGCAGATTCCGGAAGGTTCCATCAAACAAATGTGTGATATCAAGCAAAATTGGAGGTTTGCATGGCATTGTGGGTAAGAAAATGGTGCGGGGTGCATGTGAAGCACACCACCCTAGACTCACCCAGATGTTTAGTTTTCAGATGTGTCTAGGTCTCATGGATTTTTCTGGATGGCAACGTCCCAAAGTCCAAAAAGTGCAGCCCTCACCATTCCAATTGGGACGATTTTGAGAGTTACACAAGCTCTCATGGCCCAAATGTAAAACCAAAATAATAAAATGGCCTCTTGCTTGCTGTGGGATAAGATATTTTAGTGTACGGGAAGAGACCTAAAAGGCTGTTACCCCCTTCCGTTTGGGGTTCGGGCATAACCATGCCGATACTGGTTGGTAGCCACCACCCCACTATTCTTTTTTTAATTCCCTGGCATCTAGTAGATTGCTGCCCCTCTGTGTGTGTATCGGGGGTAATTGCCTCATTCACCCACCGGTGGGCAGAACAACTTTGTCCCCATTTATTTGGGGGTGGGGGTATGGCCATACTCCCACCCTCTTTTTTGAAGAAAAATCTTCCCTGGTCTCTGGTAGACTTTCTGCCCCCCCCCCCTTGGGGGCAAATGGGCCTTACAAAAATAGGCTGATCTGCCCCCAAGGGGGGCAGAAATGGTCTAAAATAAACCCCCCCCCCAGGGGAGTGACTCTTGCCTAAGGGGTCGCTCCCCTTGTGTGAAATTGGAGCTAAAACAATCCCAGGTGTCTAGTGGTTTCTGTCCCCCTTGAGAGCAGATTGGCCGAACAAAAATAGGCCAATTTGCCCCCAGGGGGGTAGAAAAGGCCTAATAAGAAAAGTGCCCCCTGGGGAGCAACCCTTGCCTAAGGGGTCACTCCCTTTATCAATGTTAAAAAAAATCCTGGTGTCTAGTGGTCCTAATTAATATAGGCTGATCTGCCCCCGGTGGGGTCAGAAAAGGCCCAATAAACACATTACCCCCTGGGGAGTGACCTTTGCCTACGCGTCACTCCCCTTATCAATATAAACAATTAAAACATCCCTGGTGTCTAGTGGCTTCTGACCCTGGTGGGGGCAGATCGGCCTAATTAATATAGGCTGATCTGCCCCCGGGGGAAATTGGCTTTAAAAATAATGCCCCCCCCCCCTTGGGGAGCAACCCTTGCCAAAGGGGTCGCTCCCCTCATGCCAATTTCAACAACAACAACAAAACTTCCTGGTGTCCATTGGCATTCCTGCAGCACGATCACTATGCAATCGTGCTGCAGGAAACTCAGAGAGACATGAAAAGGAAAAGCCTTTCCTTTGCTTTTCATGCCTCTCTGACATCCCCTGCCCCCGTACCGAGGAGAAACAAATCTGATCGCGCTGGAAGCATAGGTGACCTCTAATGAGGTCAGCGCGCAATCGTGCGCTGACGTCATCAGATGTCAATGGGGAGGTGGGGGTGGAAGGGGAAGCGATTCCCCTTCCAACCTTTTCCTGGGCTGGTGGGAGGGACGCCCTCAGGGGGAGCGAGGGCCTGGTGCAGGACGTAACTGTTACGTCCTGGGCACCCGAGCGGTGCTGTCCAGGACGTAACCGTTACGTCCAGGGCACCCAATTGGTTAATGAACCTCCCCCTTTCCATCCTTTCTATATAATATTGGGCCCTTTAAAGCCTTCCCGATCCTCACACCGCCAGGAGCGCCACTATACCAATAGTCAGGAACTTGAGGAATTGACAAATATCTCAATGCTTAACAGCGAATTTTAAGGCACCACAAAAATACTTAAATATCTTTACAATGGACAGTGGGCAAAGTGCAAAAAAGCTCTAGAAAAAGAGATCAACGGACAGATGTAGCAAGCTTTTTGCCCGTCGTAAACAGCGAATTTCGCTGTTTGCGACGTGCAAAGAGCACATCGCAATGCACAAATCCCGTTTTGCGATTCGGTAACCTGGTTACCGAATCGCAAAACGGGTTTGCGAGTCACAATTAGGAAGGGATGTTCCCTTCCTAATTGCGAGTCGCAGTGCAATATAGGATTGGTTTGTGACCGCGAACGCAGTCACAAACCAATCGCATTTTGCACCCTTTTCAAATGGGTGGTAACCAATTCGCAAAAGGGAAGGGGCCCCGTTGTAAATGCCACTGTAAACATTTTTTCAGAGCAGGCAGTGGTCCTATGGACCACTGCCTGCTCTGAAAAAATGAAACGAAAACATTTCATTTTTCGTTTTTGTAATGCATCTCGTTTTCCTTTAAGAAAAACAGGATGCATTACAAAAAAAAACCTGCTTTATTAAAAAGCAGTCACAGACATGGTGGTCTGCTGTTCGCAACAGGCCACCATCCCTGTGAGGGCTGCCATTCACAAGGGGGTCGCAAATTGCGACCCACCTCATGATTATTCATGAGGTGGGCATTTGCGACCCCTTTGAGAATCGCAGATGGTGTCAGGGACACCATCCAACATTGAGAATTGCAACTCGCAAATTGCAAATCGCTCTGACTCGTAATTTGCGGGTCACAATTCTGAATGTTGGTACATGTGGCCCTAAGAGACCATGCAAAGGGAGAGAGAGCTAAAAAGGGCATCACCAGTCGGAACAATATTCTCAGTTCCATTAAATGTCACCATAACAAAGCAAAGCAACAGAGTAGATTAATCACAATGTAACCGTCAGCCCTGACCCGCTACCTCCATCTGACTCAGTTCGCAGCCAGAATCTGGCTGGTCCCGCAAAGCAACCGAAAGGCCCCACATTTCTTCCCCATACATCTAGACTTTATGCCACTCTTAGCATACAGTGCCATTTCCAATATATAAGCCGCATGTAGCCTAGACAGCAACCGTTGGAGAGACGGAGGCGTCTTATCTGGCCAACAAGAAGCAATACAGAGCTGAGCGATAATCAGAGCTATAAAAATGAAACTTTGGTTAGGGCTAGGAACCTTATCACTCTGCACCCCTAACAAAATAAGCTGATGAGGTAATGCCTCCTTGTAGCCCACACATTTATCAGTGAATAACTGCGTAAAGAAGGACAGCTATCAAACATGAATTATATCAGCCTTTCAGGAATTGCACCATGGGCACCTAACACCCACCGAAGTGCCACACTTCGCGATTCTAAGAGGCATATAATAAAAGATGAAGATTGTTTTAAAGTGTTGGGCCTGAAGGTTGGCCAATACAAGAATTGAGTGTGCAAGGTCATGGGACTCCAAGAACAAATGTTCTACCAGTGCTATCCCCAGCCTAGAAGTCAATTTAGCGGACTGCCGTCCCAGATTATCAGGGGTTAGTATAACCAGCTCTTTATAAATCTGGGCAATCATACAATTTTCTGTTTCTCTTAATAAATTCATAAGAACTATATCTTGAAATCTGGCCTTTTCTTGATTAGGAAAGCACACACGTGCAAATATTTGAAAAACTCCCTCCACGACACCACACATTTCCCATGGAGCTCCTCATAAGTAACTAATGCTCCCTGACTGAAAAGATCCCCCAGCCTTATAATGCCGCCAGCCTATCTGGCTTTTCTGGCGGTTCCACCCAAAGCTCATGGTCTCCCCCCACCACTGCTTTGAAGTGTCCTACACTACTTCTATTGGGACACAACCTCAATTAATCTCCCAAAATGCAATAATCCAGCTCTTCATATGCACTCTGTAACTTTCCTCACCCAAAAGGGCCCAATCAAAAGTCCAGTGAGAGGCAGGAGACTGCAGATTTTTCCCTGTGAGCGCTAGCACCAAAGGGCTATGGTCAGACATGACCCTGGGGTGCATTTCTATGCCTGCATCATTAAGGAGAGCATGAGAAATAAACATATAATCTAACCGAGCATGAGTTTGATGCTCATAATAAGTATACTCTGGATATGTCAGTTTGAGCTTACCCTAGACATCACATAGCCCATGGATATTTCCAAGGTGTATTAGAGAGACATGAACCTTTGGCTTCTGGCCTGTATATTGCAAGTTACCAACCTCCAGCCATACACAAATGCTTTTAAAATTAAAGTCCACGCATATCACTATTGGTGTAGATCAGAGAGCCAGTTCCAGACTTAGCCAATCAAATAGTGATGGATCATCTGCTACTGACCCATTTACTGTAGCCAGGATGAATGATCTGTTCGGTGTGCACAATGTGTTATCACCCATCTCCCAAAGTTATCCACCTTTGTGCATGTAAAGCTACATTCATCACCACATGCGAGAACTGCAACACCTCTGAAGCGCACCCCCTGTCTTGTACATCCAACCAATCTAAACCCAAGAGTTTCTAGCAGATGTTGTCTAGAACCCTCTATCTGTGTCTCCTGCAAGCACAAAATATTAGCGTGAAGTATTTTCAAATCAAATGCTACCCTCCTCCTTTTCCTGACTTAGTTTAGTCTGCATACATTAACTGCTGCAATACAAAGCTTATTCATAGGTTATTATATAGGAAGGCACATAACACTGCCCATTCTGTCTGCCCCCCAGTCATCTCTTTCAGCTTAAAAGAAAAACAAACTCCTCTCCGCCGCTGATACTATTTCTGTCCTGCCCCCCACCATACCCCCCACAACCCCCTGTCACTCCCCCAGACCTCCCAACCCTCCTCCTCCCAGAAAAAAGTCTGTAAGGCCCCCGAGGAGCCTCCATGATGTTGATCCATAGATACCCCATCTCACCCCCCAACACAGGCCCAGCCCTGTTGAGAAAGCAAGCAACCCTGAAAGTGGCTAAGAGACCCAAACTAACCAGAGTGCACCCCACCACCTCCAAAGAGAACCCCTGAGATCATGATTCAATAGCCACCAATGTCGCCAATGCACCTGAGCTTACCAATTTACCATAGTTGCCTGAGCTCCCCCTCCCTTCATCCAAATACTCTGCCCTGCCGGAGGCTATTGACAGCCAAAATGAACAGCTGGGAAGGCAAGAGAGAGGAGAGAGAGACCCCCCTCCTGTCACAATCAATGTCTTCATGTCAGATAAAATTGTTGATCACCTCAAGGACTATTCTTGCTCCCCTTCCCCTTCCTTTCACCCCATGCCCAGCAAGAAATGTACTCTGAGGCTTTCACCTCTGAGGTAAAAAATCAAATCTTTTTCCCAAAAACTATTTTCAACCGAGCCGGGCTCAGGAAAAAGGCTTCCCTGCCTAAATCTTGCACAGAACTAATAAGTTGCCTCTGTCCCCATCTCCTCTCCACCGTGGCATGGCAGAAATCTGGACGTTCAAAAATGAGTTACCATCATGAGATTTCTTAGGGTCCGGGCGGACTTCATAAAAAACGACCAGATGCCATAAATAATTCTCAAAGTATACCAGCATAGCTAGGGGCTGGGGCACTTCCCCTAATCACGGCTTTTTATAAAATAAGTGGACCGATGGGCCCTTTGAATTTTTGTTTCCAAGTCTCTCATGGATAGTTCAGGAAATGTCCCCTTCAAAAGCCCGACCACAAAAGTCTCTGCATCACTCCCTTCAGCCCCATCTCGAAGACCCAACAATCTCAGATTATTTCTTCCTTGCCTATTTTCAAATTCCTCAAACTTCCACATTACATCAGTTAGCTGGCCGTCCTGTAATTTGGCCTTGAGAGTTCCGCCATCTTATTCTAACACTGTTGCACGCTCCCCAATTGCAGAATCCTTTCCCCATTCTCAGTGCAGGTCTTATTCACCCTTGTTATTGAGCTCTATAGCTTCTTATTACTTAGCTGTGTTCTCCTGTTCTCACCTGCCTAATAGACCCCCTAACTGTGGTTATAAATAGCAGGCCTGTCTCGCCTTCAGGCAAATCCTGAGTTTCATGGATTAGGTCCCTGTCTTTCCTGGTTACTTTATCAGCCATACCCAAGCCCTCTAACACATCAGAAGTCAGTCTTGTACTGGGAAGCTCTGCTGCACGTGCAGATACCATGTTGGGGAGACCCCCGGCCACCAGACACTTTATGGATGAGGAACATTCCTCTAATGTATACTTCCTCCTGCAGACATTGTAGCTAGTTCTGAATACTGCCTAAGTCCCCCATTTTTAACAGTTTCTCTGATCATCAGTAGGCTCTGCCCTGCTCATGAGAGTAACAAGGGTCTTATCCAGCACTCGCTGGCAGTGGAGCAGAGGAGAGGTATCCACAATGGTCGACTGTCAAGCTGCTGACCCTGAGTCCCTCTACCTCTGTGCACTGTAAAGCACCTTTTTCCGCTGCTGCTGACCGTCCACCAGGGAGGCCCATGGCTTAGCCCCCATCCTTGCTCCTGCTGCCATTACCGTTGCCATCACTGTAGCCATAGCAGATGTGTTCTCCTTCTTTTGGTGCATCTGTCCCCCACTGGGGACCTCACTCTAAGGGAGCTCCCCCTTCTTGTGGGGTGGACATCCTTCCTTTGGGGGCATTTTTTCATTATCAGCCATTACTGCTTTCCTCCGACACCATGAACACCACCTGGAGCACAGCCCACGCCACCACCCGCAGTGCAGATCCAGCATCAAGCACAGCCACACCGGCCTCCACGGAGGTGAAGCGGATGGAGATCAAAGCCTGGACAGATTCTGGCAGGGGGTGGACCTGGAGTAAGCCACCCCTAATCGGCATCTGGCCCACAACATTCCATCATTCTACTACAGTGATTTCATATTCCAATCACATCACATCTTCTGGCCACTCCCTTGCAGCATACCACCAGTAAGTAAGAAGACTATGCAAGTTGGGAGAGAGAGCACCAGGCAGGTACACTACGTGATCGCCATCTTGCCTCCTTCCCAATAACCATAGATTCATCTTTGTCTGTCTCAGCACCTGATACCTTTACATATGATTAACCACGCTATACAAACCCAATTTGATTGATTGATATGTTCAGAAGACCCTTTGAGACTATACAGATTTCAAGTAGCCCAGGGTACATTTTCTTGAATTTCCTGCCATTTGCCTTTCACTGATGTTTGTGTTGGGAGATCCGGAACATAGTGCAGAATGGGACTAAAGATGGTTAATTATCTTTCCCAGGGTCTCATTGCTGTCATATCAAAATGGTTAACACTTTGGAAAATAAATATTGTTTCAAAAAATACCAAACATTATATATTTGTCACGCACTAATGAAATATGTTGCAAGGGGTTAAAAATTGCTACTTTAGCACAGTTTCTGGGAATCCATGTATGAGAGACCCGGATACCTTCTGAAGGAACGTGTCTAATGCTCCCCAACTCAAGATGCCCCCCGCATAGTGCTAATAAGATCAATAGAGAAGGTGCTTGTTCTCTGGGACGTCAGTATGGAGAACTGGCTCAAAGTACAGTGGGTTGTATCTTTTGGTGTTACTGTCAGACATCCATGCTTTTCATCTAGCAGAGCAAGAAAATATAGATGTGTGCTAGAAGCAATTATAAAATGAAGAGTGGCAAGATGACCTACTAGCTCCAATCCAAAGTTCAGACTAGCTTAGGGGAAATCTAGAAATTGTTCCAAAATGTTTTTAAAAAGAGCCAGTAGAAAGAGGACTTTTGGAGAAGTGAAACCTTGTCTTCCTGGCACATTGAGCAGAAGATAAATGTTCAGTTTAATGTTTCTTTCCTGGACTTAGAAATGCCATGCAGAAAAAGAAAGATTGTTGATTTATCCTCCCCCATAGTGACAATGTCTGATGACTCTTAATGGTTTGCCTGTTTGCTACTTGAAATCCCAAATGTCCAAATGCATGAGTGCTGTTAGCTGGAGATTCCAGTAGAACGGAGGAGTCAGATTGGAACAGAGTGAAAACCTGACTGCTCAATGTAGAGTTACAACTTTAGCTAGCTCAGTAGCAGTGAAGGGCGTTGGAACCTTCTGTCTGGGATCAGCAAATGCGTTGTACTTGGGCTGTGCATAAGGCAATTATTCTGAAGGTTCTTGAGAGTATACAGAACCTGAACAATGCTAACCTGATTTTCAAGATTTGGCATCTTCAAAAATGTCTCTGAGGGATTCCAGATCTGAAGTCTCAAGGATTGTGAAGCTTCAAATGGAACCAATGAATCTTGTGAATTAATTATCCACCACAGACGGATTTTTCACATTCTTCACAATGAGCTTCAGGCAGTTAAATCTGAGGGGTTCAGTCAAGAATTGCTCAGATTGAGTCAGCACCCAATCTCCAACTCCAATCTCCATCTAAATCCATTCAACCTATATAAGTTGTTTAACAGAAGAACTAATAGAGTGAAACTCTCAGGTATCTTCAAGGACCTAACCAAAGGTCAAGTAGGTGGAATCTGATGGACATGACATGCTCATACTTTTTCATTTTGACAAAAACTATTTCCCTGATTTTTTATACGTGACAACTGTTCTGGGACGGTTGGTTCTTAAAGAAACGATGCCTTACCTGAAGTGGATGGGAGTGAGTCTTCAGTGCTGTAAAGTCAAGGGAGAGCCAGACAGTTCAATAAGGAACACACCTTCTTTCCAGGGTGTCTGCTGCTTGAAAGAAATGTAAATGTGTGCAATTAGTTAATCTGCAATACAAAGGTTGCTTGGAAGACAGTATTTGCTTTAATTCATCTAGTTTCTTGAAGCTTTGCATAGGCAAAGATGTGTTCTGTTTGAGTGGTATTGAAAGGCTGTTACCAACTGACCTATGATGTTCATCATTTCAATAGTTATAACAAATGTTTACACTGAGTTCAGGCTATTACTGAAATCTATATTTTGAAAGCAGTTTTTAAAATCTTATACATAAATCTGAAAGTGGGAAAAAATACTTAACCTCATGGAGGTTCTCATCACTAAGGAGGAAGAATCTAGACAGACCATCAGCATTAGCGTGTTCCATTCCATGGTGGTGTTCCACCATAAAGTCCATTCCCTGTAGGGCTATAGACCACCTCAACAGTTTTGGGATTTCACTCCTCTTCTGTATTAATCATCTGAGGGGCCTGTGGTCTGTCTGAACCCAGAAGTGAGTCCCAAACAAGTAGGGTCTTAGCTTCTTCAGGGCCCAGACAACAGCAAATGCTTCCCGCTCAATTGCACACCCCCTGCAGTCCCAGGGGAGTAACATCCTACTAATGAAGGCTACTGGCTGGTCTAGGCCCTCTTCATTTAGCTGTGACAACACTGCTCCCACACCATGCTCTGAAGCATCAGTCTGCACAACAAATTATTTAGAGAAGTCAGGTGCCTTCAGCATGGGTGCTGTGCACATGGCTGCCTTCAGGGCATCAAAAGCTGTCTGGCAAGCCTCAGTCCAGATGATCTTTTGGGCTGCATTTTGGAGGTTAACTCAGTCAAGGGAGCAACAATACTGCCATACCCATTGAAAAACCATCTTTAGTATCCAGTGAAACCTAAAAAGGCCCTCAACTCAGTCTGGGTCTTGGGGGACTCCCAAGCTAGAATGGTGTTAATATTTGGCTGTAGGGGTGCCACCTGGCCACTACCTACCTCATGTTCCAAGTACACCACAGAACCCTGCCCTATTTGGCACTTGCTTGCCTTAATAGTGAGGCCTGCCTTCTGAAGAGCTTCCAACACTTGGCAGTGGTGCTGTAAGTGTTCCTCCCAGCTAGCGCTGAACACAGCCACGTCATCCAGGTAGGCGGCACTGAAGGCCTCCAGCCCAGCCAAAACCTGATTAACCAACCTCTGAAAGGTGGCAAGGGCATTCTTCATCCAAAAGGGCATCACCCTAAACTGGTTGTGCCCATCTGGGGTAGAGAATGCAGACCTCTCCTTGGTTACATCAGTCAGAGCAATCTGCCAATATCCAGACGTTAAGTCAAATGTGCTGAGATATTTGGCAGCCCCAAGCCGATCAAGAAGCTCATCCGCTCGGGGGATTGGGTGCGCATCAGTCTTCGTGGCCACGTTGAGTCCACGGTAATCCACACAGAACCTGAGTTCTGGAGTGGCACCAGGAGCAGCAGACTTTGGGACCAACACCACAGGGCTGGCCCAAGGGTTACTGGACAACTCAATAACCCACAATGCTAACATCTTGCACACCTCATCCTTGATGTTAGCACACCTTGTCAGTCACCCTGTAAATCTTGTACTTTACAGGTGGACTGTCCCCAGTGTCCACATCATGTGTAAACAAATAAGTGTCCCTTGGGACTAAGGAAAACAATGCGGTAAACTGTCCCAACACCTGGCGACAGTCCCTCTGTTGATCTGGGGCCAGGGAGGGGAGAGGTTCACACCCTCCACAGACCCATCTTTCTCCTTAGCAGGCAAGAGGTCAGAAAGAGGCTCACTCTCTTCCTCCCTCCCATCGTCTGTTGCTAGGAACATTATCAACTCAGACCTCTCAAAGTGAGGTATGAGGTGGTTCACATGCTGGACCCTCAAAGGGTTCCTAGGAGTCCGTAATTTCACCAGATAGGTGATATCACCCTTGCACTCCACCACCTCAAAAGGCTCAGTCCCCTTGTCCTGGAGAGCCCTAGGCTCCAAAGGAGCCATCACCCACACTTTCTGGCCAGGCTGAAACTCGACAAGAGTGGCATTCTGGTCATACCAGTGTTTCATGTCTTCCTGGTTTGCTTCTAGGTTCTCCTGAGTGAGCTTCCTGAAGCAGGCTGTCTGGTTTCTAAAAGCCAGCATGTAGATACATCTGGGGGCGGGGGCTTACTGGAGGCCTTCTTCAAGCCTTCCCTAATCAGACTCATATATCCTCTCACAGGGTGTCCATACAACAATTCAAAGGGGTTAACACCAAGTCCCTTTTGTGGCACCTCCTTGTCAGCAAACAGAAGGCATGGCAAGAGAACATCCCACGTATGCCTTCAGGGCTGACAGGCCTTTCAAGGTGCGGTTGAATCACTCAACCAGACCAGTTTCTTGGGAGTGGTAAGGAAATGTGAACTTATATGTCACCCCACACTATTTCCACAGAGACTTCATATAAGTGGATATGAAGTTGGTACCCCTATCAAACCACCTCCTCAGGTAACCCTATCTGGGTAAAAACTCCCATCAATGCCCGTCCCACCACAGGAGCTGAGATTGACCTCAAGGTATAGCTTCCAGATAACGGGTGGCATGGTCCACCAAGACCAGGCTAAGCCTGTTGCCCATGGCTGTCTTGGGATCCAGAGGTCACACAATGTCAATACCCACCCTTTCAAGGGGGGTGTTCAGCACAGGAAAAGTTTGGAGGGAAGCCTTACATTTCCCCTCAATCTTGCCACTTGCCTGACAAGTTTGGCAAGTCTTACAATATGCATCATAGTGCCTGCGCATTTGGGGCCTGTAAAAGTGGGTGACAAGCCTCTCAAAGGTCTTGTCCTGCCCCAAATGTCCAGTCAAAGGCACATCATGAGCCAGAACAAGTAGGAATGCTCTGAAGCACTGAGTTACCACCAGCACTCGGGATGACCCTGGCTCATCAAACTTAGGCTCACTAGAGAGAATACCATTCTCCCAATAAATCAGATATTACCCAAACTTCCTGTCAGACACCTGTTCTGCAGTCTGCTGCTGCAAACCCTTCAGAGTAGGGCATGTCTTCTGTGCCTCACCGAATGCTTCCCTGGTGGGTTCCCCTTCCTGCTGACACCGAGTCAGCTCAGGGACCTCTCCCAACTAAGCCACCTGTTCCCCTGTAGGCTCTGGGGCCTCGCCCTCAGGTTCAGCCTCCTCCCGTACTGTGGGAACTTCTGGGGCTGGTTTCCCAAGCCCCTTTCCCTTCTTTCTTCTGGCAGACACCTGGGCCACTCTCACAGGCTCCAGGGTCTCCTTATCACCCTGACGGGCTTCCATTGACCGGGTGGACACACACACACATGCCCTGGCAAACCCAGCATCTCCAAGTGAGACCTGTATTCTACCTCCTTCCAGGGGGAACCCTCCAGGTCATTGCCAAGCAGACAGTCTACAAGCATGGTTGGACTCACATCTACCCTCAAGGAAACTGAGACCCCCCCCACTCAAAGGGAACCTATGCCACTCTGCACAGGTGCTCAGAGTTGTCTACCGCAACTGCTTGGTGAAGTGCATGGGGAACTACCTGCTCTCCAGACACCACGTGACTCCCCACAGTAGTCACACTTGCTTCTGTGTCTCTAAGAGCCTCCACCCTCTGTCCATTGATGGTCACCCACAGCCTGTATTTCTTAGTGTTACCAGGCATGAGGGTCCTATGGACCATCTCACTGTCCCCTAGTGAGGCAAGGGTCATCTCAGCTGGCTCCCACCCACCTAAAACCAACTACTCCTCAAGAACTACACTGGTCAAACCCTGTGACTGAGCACCAGTGGGTGCCTGGTCCCTTTGGGACATTTGGGATCCCTCCTCATGTGACCCACCTGATCACATGCAAAGCACTTGCTGGGACCCTCCTCTGCAAGTTTCCCTGTAGAGAACCATGATTTCTTTTCTACTGGGGGCTGGGAATCCTTGTCTTGGGAACTAGGTTGGGGCCCTTTAGAGAACTCCCTGTTTACCCTTATCCCCCCACTTCTATTGATGGGGACACTGCCCACCCTTGGCATGGTCTTCCCATACCTCTTCTGGACCCTGGTGCTCTCCCTCCGGTCCGCTTCCTGCACAAGCTTTCTGGGGTCAGTCAGCTTGCTGTTAATCTGGTGCTGGCGCAGCTCTGGAACCAAAGACTGGACAAATGCTCCCAAGCAATCGAATTGTAAAGCCCCTCATACGTTGTCACCTTGCTGCCCTTCACCCAACCATCCAGTGACCTGCAAAAAGAATCAACACATTCCAACCACGTTTGCAATTCCTTTTTTTTGTAAGACTTAAACGTATCCCTGTACTGTTCAGGGGTGAGGCCATATCTTGTGAGTAGGGCATCCCTCAAGAGAGAGTAGGTGAGCCCCTGAGGATCCCAAAAGGATGTCAGAGTGTCACTCTCCTCTACCTCAAAGTGCTTCAACACACCCACCCCTCAGTGTGATTCAGGGACCATGTTCATGCGGAGAGCTGATTCATACCCTTTAAACCACAGACAGATGTTATTCCCCCTCTTGTAATCCTTTACTAAGTCCTTTGGGATGTGTACCCTCCACTCAGGCTTCACTGAGGTACTGCTGCCACCATCTATGCTCGACTGGCTCCTCTGATTAAGCTCCCTTAAACTGAGCTCACGAGCCAATAGCATCTTTTTCTCCTCTATGGCCAACCCCCTCTCTTCCATTTCCATTTTAAGCTTCTCTAATTGCAGCCTCTCTGCCTGTCTGTCCTGCAACTCCTCAGGAGTCAGACCCTTGGATGATACACTGCTACCTGCCCTGGGGACCCTCCCCTCAGGCAGAACAGGTACTTCCATTACTACCTCTGGAGTCCACTGCACCTCCTCACCCTCATCCTCTTCCTCTGTGTGCCTTCCAGCCTGCTTGGCTGCCACCCAGGCCCTTGATGCCTTTTGCTGCTCCTCCTTCCTGGTGGAGCTCCTGATTGGGCAGGCAAGATCCTTACAAAATTGCTTAAGTTGAGCCACTTTATACTCCTCCAGTTTCTCCAACTCAAAAACAGCTTTTGTAGATACAACTGGGGCATCCCCATGTTGAGACATGTTGGTAAGGTTCACTCACAGATGCAAAGTTCCAAAGAGAACAGAGAGTTCCCAAGAGAAGTTCAAAAACAAGATCACCCAAAAATATGGAAGCAGGAAAAGGGTCCAAAATGAGAAAAAACTAAAACACCAGGACAAGTAGCCTGGGGTCTGCGCTGAAAACAGTAGTGTACGCTTAATCTCTGCGCATCAAGTACAAATACCAGTCCAATCCCACCGCTGCCACCAATGTTAGAAATGGGGTCTTTGGTTGGAAGTCAGGTTACCCTCTGTCCAAGCAAGGACCCTCACTCTAGTCAGGGCAAAGGAGAAACACACCTGGTTAACCCCCACTCA
The DNA here is from genome assembly GCF_031143425.1 of Pleurodeles waltl. Lineage (NCBI taxonomy): Eukaryota > Metazoa > Chordata > Amphibia > Caudata > Salamandridae > Pleurodeles > Pleurodeles waltl. The sequence goes on from NC_090440.1 coordinate 1,103,827,214, forward strand.
TCCCCTTGGTAGCTTGGCACGAGCAGGAAGGCTTAATCCTAAAGCAATGTATAAAGTATTTGTACCAAAACACACAATAATACAGTGAAAACAGTACAAAATGGACACCACACCAGTTTAGAATAATAGGGAATATTTATTTAAATCAAACGAGACCAAAATGACCAAAATCCAACATTCACAAATCAAGATATGGATTTTCAAAAGAATAAGAGTCTTACTCTATAGAAAACAATGGAAACATTTATTTTTACACAAAGTACCTGGTTTGCGTCAAAAATAAAGACACACGGGCAAGTGTGCTTTGGAAAAGTCAGTGATGCGTCGATTCCCTACTCGCGAATGAGGCAGTGTGTTGTTTCTTCTCCAGTCGGGTAGGCAATGTGTCGTTTTTCTCCTCTCAAGACAGTGATGCACCAATTTCCGGACAGGGCACCTCAGATCCACGCAGGTTCATGATGACCTTGACACCCAGTGATGATGAGTGTGAAATCCGGCCGCACAGTGATGGAAAACTGCGCTACATGGGGTGTGCGTCGTTACCAGCAGCCGCAAGCAGATGTTGCATCGTTTCTCCAACCGCAATGCGTCAATCACTAAGCTGTGATGCAGGTGGAGCATAGTTTTTGCCATAAAGCAGGTGGTACATTTTTTTTCAGTCGCTTTGCAGGTGGTGCATCAAAAATTACCCCACACGCCATTCTGTGCATGGATTTCAGTTCTTGTTTTGCCAGCTTCACTTCTCAGGGGCCCGAGACTGGACAGGGTTCCTCTTGGCAGGGCAGGAGTCTCAGCAGAGGAAGTCTTTGATAGCTCTGAGTCTTCAAAACAGGAGACAAGCTCAATTCAAGCCCTTGGAGATTCTTCACAAGCTGGAATGCACAACAAAGTCCAGTCTTCTTTCAGGCAGAAACAGCAACTGCAGGCCAACCCAGCACGGCACAGTCACAGGCAAAGGGGCAGTACTCCTCCTTCAGCTCTTCTCCTTGGCAGAGGCTCTTCTTGATCCCAGAAGTAATCTGAAAATCTGGGTTTTTGGGTCCACTACTTATACCCCTTTCTGCCTTTGAAGTAGGAAAACATCAAAGGAAAGTCTCTGTTGTTCACAGGATCCTGCCTTGCCCAGGCCTGGTCCCAGACACACACCAGGGGGGTTGGAGACTGTATTCAGGAGTAAGCCAATTCAAGTGTAAGTGACCATTCCTCCCACTACTCTAGCTCAGATGGCCCATCTGGATATGCAGGCTACTCCCCAGCAACCTTTGACCCAGATAGGGAATCCACAAACAGGCAGTCACAGAATGGTTCAAGCAGGAAAATGCCCACTTTCTAAAAGTGGCATTTTCAAACTGGCAATTTAAAAAACACCTTTACCAAAAGATGTATTTTTAAATTGTGAGTTCAGAGACATCAAACTCCAAATTTCTATCTGCTCCCAAAGGGAAGCTGCATTTAAAAGAGATTTAAAGACAGCCCCCATGTTAACCTATGAGAGAGATAGACCTTGCAACAGTGAAAAACAGATTTAGCAGTATTTCAATGTTAGGACATGTAAAAGACATCAGTACATGTCCCACCTTTAACATACACTGCATCCTGCCCCTGGGCTACCTAAGGCTTACCTAACGAGTGCCTTACCTGCATAAAAGGGAGAGGTTTAGGCCTGACAAGTGAGTACACTTTCCAGGTCAAAGTGGCAGCTAAAAACTGCACATGTAGACACTGCATTGGCAGGTCTAAGCCATGTTTACAGGGCTACTATTGTGAGTGGCACAACCAGTGCTGCAGGCCCACTAGTAGCATTTGATTTACAGGGCCTGGGCACCTCTGGTGTACTTTGCTAGGGACTTACTAGTAAATCAAGTATGCCAGTCATGGAAAAGCCAATTACACATACACTTTATACAGGAGCACTTGCATTTTAGTACTGGTCAGCAGTGGTAAAGTGCCCAGAGTACCAGAAACAGCAAATAGAGAGTCCAGCACACAGTCAAAACATGAAAGGCATAGGCAAAAAGAGGAGATCACGCCAAGGATGCCAGGTCTAAAACACATTTGGTGGAAGCTTATCTCATACTGTGTGTAATGCAAGTTTAAATAATGAATTACATATTTACAGTACTTTATGTCACTGGTTGGGCAGGGCTTTAGATGGGTCAGGTCCCTCCAGGTCTCAGACCCGGTTGTATTTTAGAACAGATGTTGAAACGGGTTTTTCTCAGGCCCTATATTCATTAGGCCTGGGAGGAACTTGCAGAGTTCCGCTTTGTGGAGCGGGTCAAAAACTGTGAGCTCTGCTGAATTCTGCCAGTGGGTGGAATTGCTCTATGTGCCCATTCACGCTATCTTTTTCTGTGTTCATGACTGCAATGCGAGTTCTCATGCTGGAAACAGCACACAAAGTACACTGCGCAGTATGCATGTGCACAGCCATTTTGTTTCCTTCTGTTTCTCTGTGCATGGTGCTGAGACTAATGTCATCCACCCTTATTCTTTTCAATCCCACCCTTATTAATTAATCCACCTATCATTTGCTTTTATTGAATCAGTGTGTCTTTGTGCATTTTACATTTATTGTCATTTTTTGTGTGTTTTTCATTACTTTTGATACTTTATTGATTTTTTTGCTTTTCCCTTTTATGTCTTTATCCTTCCTTCCTTCCTTTTCGTCCCTTTTTTTTCACCTAGCGCCATGGCAGTATGGGGGTAGAGTAAGTGGCTGTGCTGGTGCTGCTGCTAGTCACACACCTTGTGGTCAAGGAGTGCAGCCCTGACCCATTTTTACCAAGGTGGAGGTGTCAGCACTCGTGTTCTTTGTGCAGTGCCACCTCCCCTCCATTCTGGCAGCAGGCAGCAGGCCTGAGAGTGTTTACACCCTTCAGGATCATCAACTGCTTTAGGGGAGGGTGCGTCGGTGTGTGCGTCAGTGCACCCAGCAGAAGTTGGAGCACCATTGGGCAGACATATTAGACCGTGAGCAGGACCTGCTCAAACTGCTGGGCGTCAAGGTGTCGAGGTTCAGTGAGTAAATAATTATTAATTGGTTGTGTGTGTTCCACAATGCTAATTGTTTTCTAAAAGAAGTGCTGACTCTCAGAGGTAAGTTAAGTTTACATTTCAATGGATATTATTTTAACCAGTTTGAGCTAGCCAGGTACTCAGCCAGTGCTATCTAATTGTACTTGTCGGCGCATATTTGAGCAGATTATTTAAGAAGCCATGCAGACTGAGACTTCTCTGTCCTGCCACTGAGAGTAAGATAGTGATCGTAGTGCTAAGTAACATCAGTGAGTTAGCATTCTCCTCTCTGTGCCTTTCTTAATTTAGTTTATGCAGTCCCAATCACAATCTACCAGTAATGTGTAGTTTGCATCGACGAAAAAGGAAGACTGAGTTGAATGCTTGGGTTGGTTAAAGGATGGGTGGATGGTAACAATGAATTGGTAATTGGATGGATGGGTGAAAGGATGGGTAAAAGGGTGGATAAGTGAATGTGTGGATGGACGGGTTGATATATGGATAGATGTATTGTAATGTTGAAAAACTGGATGAGAGAGAATGTAAAACTTAAATGGTGGGTATCAAAGAGCGAAGAGATCAATGAAAAGATTAATGGATAATTGATTGGCTCAAGAAATAAGGAAGCTATTCTGAAAAGGGAGGTTTTCACGTACTTCTCTTGGTTTGCTTGGTTATCAAAGCTTTGGTTCAAAGTGGAGTATTTAAATTTTCTGCCTACTCCCTTAACTCACATTATTTATTAAGCAAGGCCTATATGTACCCTTCCACCAATCACCATTCATTGCCTCCCTGCCCATGGCACTTAGTCACCCATGCTACTATGTAACTGCAGAGTGGTTCGATTTGGCAGTACAATATTTCTGTCTGTGCACTGTGGATCTGCTTCAGTGTATGCAGGTTTACAAAGTTGTCAATGCATTGCAAACTTAAAACAAGGTGTGTATCCCATCTCGACCAGTGCCCACTCTCTCACCTCCTAGTAGTTAAGTCCTTTATTCTTTCCTAAGGTCTGCCCCAGCCGCCCCCAACATTTTTTAAAATCCCTCAGCATGTGCCACACTTTTGTATAAGTCATTTATATTTCATGGATTCATGCCAGTTCAAATGTTACCCTTTTAACATTTGTCAACTACAGCGAGGCAGGGGTGTATAAAAAAATGGCCCGGTAACTTGTAATCAGCCACATCTAATACCAATGGCCCTAGTGAACTAGCAATGTACTGCTACTGTCTCCACTCTATGTTTTTTAACAATTGTTTGCACAGAGCACTATTTACAATTTGTCATTTTCCTTTTTCTTTCTTGCTACAGCTACTCCTTGTAAACATCCTTCTGCATGCCAGGAGATAGCAGCCCAGCTGCGGCAGCAGAGGCTCGAGGCCATCCGCACAGAGTACCAGCATCTCGTGGCTCTTCAGGAGGAGGAGGAACATGAGGCAGCTGCCAACATGCTTCCAGGTCTGAACTCCTCCAACCAGCTGCCAGTGCCTCCAGTTTCCAAGTGGCAACAACACCACCAGCACTGCCACCAGCTATCAGTAGCTGGTCTGTGTCTCACCACTGCTGCCTCCCCACACTCAGACCACATATTTCAGTGCCACTTCATACAACACCTTGATCGCCTAGACCACTGGGTGGCACAGATTGAGGCAACACTGAATGATTGCTGGACCCCCATTGAAAACTCCTCTTTTTAACCTTTTAAAAAAAAAAAATGTTTTGGTGAGAGAGACAGTTATGTGGGTTGAGGGGATGAGAAATGGTGGGTTTGACAATTGGAAATCATAAAAGATAAATATTTTAATTTACTTTATTTATGCCTGAAATCTTAATTTTGGTAGTTTAGTTTGCACTGCTGTCTTTTAGCACTGACTGTTTTTTTCAAATCTGTTAAAAAAGTGTATGTAATTTAGTTATACCCTTGAACTTCTACCCTCTGTAACTTTTTTGACCACTAGAGGTGATTGCCATTGCCTACAAAAACTTTGATATAAACAAACAATGGGCCCAATTCACGAAGTTAAACTTAGACCGAACGTCTAAGTTTAGACCTAAAGTCTAACTTTACAACAAATAAATTTAGACTTTTGGTCGAAAGTTGGTCTAAGTTTACCTTTGTGAATCGGGCCCAACATCTTCAGTAGAAGTTAATTGTGAATCGGGCCCAAATCTTCAGTAGAAGTGAATTACTATCTAAACAAGTACACTTCACTCCATAATTCTCTTACCTGAATAGATGAAGCCAGGGTTGCTACCTCAGTCTTCTTAATGCAGAGTTTTTACAAGGTGACATCTTATGGCGGTGGGAGCAGTAGCAGGCCAGCACACTAACAAGGAAGCCATCAAAAGCAAGGTTCTACTCCCATATATGCAAACTCCAACTGTAGGATTAATCAAAGGCATATCCATCAAAGTCAACTAGATTGAAAGAAAACAGTGAGTTAGTGGGGTATATTATATCATCACTTTAGAAATGCCGAGACCAGACTACCACAGTGACAGTATGACACACAACGAATAAGACATGATTTGATAAAAAAAAAAAAACTAGAAATATGACCTTCTTCTGAGCAACAGGGTCCTAGTATTTAATGAAAATTAAACTTAGGAAGTGAAATCCTTGAGTCAGGAGATGTGGGCTCAGATTCAGGAATTGAGTGAACAAGGTTAAGCGTTTACACAACACAACATAAGGCCTGAATGATGATGTTGACGAAGAATTTTGGGTGGGTAAATGAGGCCAGAGTGGGCTATTGCTCAGGTAATAAAAGATCATACAGTGAGTTGGTGTTGCTTTCACTCCTTCCATCCTAGCAAGTGTGTGATCCATTTAAGGTGTAACATTAAGTCATACCTAAAGAAAAATCACACAGCCCAGGGTAAGAGGGTTATGGGTTCAATGAATAGATGAGAAAGGGGATTTGGGAAAAGGTGTGACATAGACAAACGCTACACAAAACAACAACAATATTAATTGAGGTGCTGAGCAGCACACCATCATCAATCTTATTTTTAGAAGGAAATGAATGAATGAGTATGACACAGTTCAGTTAAATGCATTCCAAGACGTCCTTCAGCCCCAGAGAGACCCAAGCTAGTATATCTCTAAATGTTCCTTCTTTAGGTTTGAAAAATGCAAATTATGGAAAAGTGTAGTTAACCCACCCAGTTTTAAAAATTATGACTGATAAAAGAAAAATGATGCTGTATTGCCAAAGAGGGTGGTTCATCTACATTTGTTTTGTAATGTCTGTCACTTTTGGGTGCTTGGCTGTACCTGTCCGGTAGGTAAGCAAGAGTGTTGAGCTTTCACCAAGTTTCATTTGTAAAGGAGAGGAGAAGGCTTGCGTATAGAAAAACTGAAGCTGTATTGTAGAGTCAAGGAGAAGGATAGAAGGAAGGTAAGCTTTATGAGGAGTCAGAGGTTTACCAAGAAGACTCAGAGGTAGAGCAAGAACATAACAGGAGTTTCACATTTGAGCCAGCAATGCAGCACGCACACACTCAGCAGCATTTCCCAAATCAATGCACCAATCTCCAGTCCTCAGAGCTGAGTGATTACTAGGCCTCATCCTCTTCATCATCATCATGGTTTCTTTTTGAAGTCAACAACTTTCTCCTAGCAGTTGAGGTAATCCCACCTTGAGTCATTCCATCCTTTTCTTCCTGATTCCGAGTAACTCCATCCCAGTTCCAACCAAGCGAGGTAGACCTGTGTAGTGCACTACTATTGAAGAACAAATAGAGAAACAGAATTTTAATATTTTGTGTAGACTTGTGTTTGGTAACTAAATTGACTGGTGTGATCTGTGAAAAAACAGAAAATAGGAGTTGATCCAGTAGATAAATTCCACTAAGTTTGAAAGACCAATCATCTTCAGGAAAAATGATCACCCATTAGCCTCCAAACATTGCAAATCATCACAATTAAGTTTACAAATTTGTTGAACATCGTCCCTCGCTGTCTGCCACCATATGCATTATCAGTTATTATTCATAATCACTCAAGAATATATCATCACTCATTGGTGCAATTATGGTTACCCCTTCCAATCAAAGCATGGTGGTAGACATCAAATTGTATCTCCTCTTTGATGCTAGCAATGCACTGGAACTTGGTAATGGCACTGACCGTTTTTTAAATCAGTGATATTCTGGGGCAGCTCTGCTGTGTGATGCAAGAAAATAATAGGCAATGGCAGAATAGGGAGGCAGGCATTGTCTCCAATGTCCTGAAGGGAATGTGGAGGCTTCTTCATTGCACACTGGTCCAAATCTAATCTAGCTTCACATGTGACTGTAAAATGGTGGGGCACCATAAGTTAGAGACACACATAGGCCCTCATCCTGACCTTGGCGGGCGGCGGAGGCTGCCCGCCAAAGTCCCGCCGTCAGGTTACCGTTCCGCGGTCGAAAGACCGCGGCGGTAATTCTGACATTCCCGCTGGGCTGGCGGGCGGCCGCCTTCAGGCCGCCCGCCAGCCCAGCGGGAAAGAGGCTTCCACGATGAAGCCGGCTCGGAATCGAGCCGGCGGAGTGGAAGCTGTGCGACGGGTGCAGTTGCACCCGTCGCGTATTTCACTGTCTGCGCAGCAGACAGTGAAATACATTTAGGGGCCCTCTTACGGGGGCCCCTGAAGTGCCCATGCCAGTGGCATGGGCACTGCAGTGGCCCCCAGGGGCCCCGCGACCCCCCCTACCGCCATCCGGTTCCCGGCGGGCGGACAGCCGGGAACTGGATGGCGGTAGGGGGGGTCGGAATCCCCTCGGCGGCGCAGCAAGCTGCGCCGCCTTGGAGGATTCCAAGGGGCAGCGGAAAACCGGTGGGAGACCGCCGGTTTTCCTGCACTGACCGCGGCCAAAGTGCCGCGGTCAGAATGCCCTGCGGGGCACCGCCGGTCTGTCGGCGGTGCTCCCGCCGACCCTGGCCCCGGCGGTCTAAGACCGCCGGGGTTAGAATCACCCCCATAATGTTCTATTAGCTACATTTGTTTTGGGGGGCAAATAAATGTTCAACAATAAAATCATTATAAATTTCTATAGTGGCACTCAGTCAGGGAAGTAGAGTTTGTTCTCAAACTCAGGTGGTTCTCTCAGAAGTTGGTCAGCAGCAAACAAAATTCTGACAGCTCATCTTCCACCTCCTCCTGTGCTGTTTCAGGAATGGTGTAGTAGTGTGGTATGAAATGTTGGTTCATTTTGATCATGGTCAATCTATCTATGTTTTGAGTTGAGAGACTGGTTCTTCTTACTGAAACAACTGCACCAGCTGCACTAAACACATTCTCAGCTCAGCAGACACACTGGTTACAGAACAAGACAGAGACTTTATTGCCAGCCTGCTGAGCTCTGGCCATTGGTGCATCTTCCCATACCAATACACAAATGGTTTATGATCCACATACATCTCTTTTGGGCCATCTAGATACTCCTGGAATATCCTCTGAATGGTCATTTGTGCTGTCACTTGCTTGACCTCTTTTGCCTTCACCTCTGCACTGGACTTAAAACCTGCCACTTGAAACCAAGCCAGTACAGAGATTGGGTCTAATTCTTCTGTTGCCAGTGTTCTTGTTGCAGGTTTTGACTGCTGTGTGGTAAGACGTCCCCCTCTAGTAGTTGAGGGTGGCACCCCAGAACTACAGAGTGGGACTCCAGGTTCCAGCCATTCCTTTTTCAAGTTTCTAGCTTGCTCAAAAATCCACCTCTTGTATTTTGAAACAATCCCTTCATAAAAAGGAATGAAAGTGGATAGAATGTTTTTGTGCCATGGATCAGGTAATGTGGCACAAATGTACTCTTTGAATAAGATGATGGCATTTTGTAGCCTTGAATTACAGGCCAAGCGAATAATTAAGCTGTCAACCAAGGCATGTGGTTTTTTATTTCACAGCTGTGACTACAAACCTTCTAGACACCTTCTATAGCTCGTCCTGTAGCAGAAGCAACAACAGGATAGCCTAGCCCATTGTACTGTGCTCCTTGCTGACTTCCTAGGTGAAAACCTCAAAAGGAAGTAGCATCTGTGTTAGGTATTTGACTAGGCCCCATTTGTTTGCATCCATGGTCATAGCTTTCCCAATTGCATCATCTGCTCTTTGAATGGCATAGGCCGCCATGCTGTCTGCTGCCAACATACCGCCACCGATGTGGATATCTGTTCACCATATTATGACACACACACACCAATCCGACACTATTCAGCCACAGACATAAGTCCGCCACACCAAAGGTCAGTGATAAACTGGCGGTATCCAAACCCACACTGTTACGCCAACAGAACAACGCCCACTGCATTATGACCCACGAATCACCAAGGCGGACATTCAATGGCGGTAAACGATTGGCGGTACACACCGCTGCGCTCAAAATACACACACACAAACAACACTACATTGGACAATTCAAACTACACACACCTGACACCTATACAAAAAACCACACCCACACCACTATAAAACACACACACACATTACCCACAACCCCTTATGAATACAAACCATTGGCATGAGACAGACACCACGACCACAGAAAAAACAGAGGCACACACCACTCACACCTATACACCACTCACGCACCCCACATCACACACCACAACACATTACCCTACACACCCTCACCTACACACCTCACACAACACCCATGGCACCACAAAGACACCCCTCAATCTCAGAGGAGGAGCTAAGGGTCATGGTGGAGGAAATCAAAAGGGTAGCGCCACAGCTATTTGGAGCACAGGTGCAGCAGATATCCATTGTAAGGAAGATGGAGCTATGGCGGAGGATCGTGGACAGGGTCAATGCCGTGGGACAGCATCCCAGAACAAGGGATGATATCAGCAACAGGTGGAACGACCTACAGGGGAAGGTACGTTTCATTGCAGCAAGACACCAACTCGCTATCCAGAGGACTGGCGGTGGACCCCCAACTCCTCCCCCACAACTAACAACATGGGAGGAGCAAGTCTTGGCAATCATGCATCCTGAGGGCCTGGCTGGAGTAGGAGGAGGACTGGACTCTGGTCAATCAACTCTATACTTGCACTTGCATGCCATCACATACCCCCACCCTCACCCTCACTCCCATCACTCCACCACTTTCCACCACCCCACCATCACATCTCACTTATCCCAATGCCAAGCCCTGCATTCTCTACCAATGCAAGGACACCACTCACAGCCCTGCATGGACACCTATCAGCAAAGCATCCATACTAGAGAGAATCAGCTAGCCCACCACAAACCAACGTATACAATTGAAAGTAGCCAGGGCAAATACAAACAAATAGGGCAACCCACTGATGCACAATATGTCACACACAGAAACAATAACACATCATTTACATCCCCACAAGTATCCCAGCCAATATCACTGGAGAGGAGGAGCCAGCAATATCCAGTCCCCCAACTGAAGAGGCCCACAGTGATGACAACAGCTCTGATCACCTGGATCTGGATGACCAACCTGACCCATCAGGGACCTCGGGACAGTTGGTTACCCAAGCCCATTCACACACCATCACAGAGCCTCCCTGAAATGGAAACACCACCACAGCACCTACCCAGCGTACCTATACCTCTGTCCCCAGGACACTTCAATCAGCAGTGTATCCACCTCTACAGGGACCCCAGGGCACACATCATACCTAAGACAATCAGGGACCTGGAGTCAGTGGCAGTGGGAACACTGTTCCAGGGACAGAGGCACAGGACAGCAGAGAAACTGGGAGGACTGCTGTGCGCCAGGGGGAGGACAGGCTCAGGGAACTGACTCTCCAGGATACACTCACTGAGATCCTGGGAGCATATAAACATTCCCAGGACACGATGGGCCAGCTGCTGGACAATGTGCAGGAGAACAGGAGGCTGCAAGAGGGACAGTACCAGGGGATCAGGGAGGACGTGCAGGCCATCAACAACACCCTGGTCTCCTTAGCAGGAGTGCTGGCAGCCATGGCTAATATTATGAGGGAGGCAGTCCCTGCCACTAGCCAGACATCTGAACTGCCTTCCACCTCCGCTGCCGCTAGTGGACAGGAGGCCCCGCCACAGGACCAACAGGCCACCAACACCCCTCCGCTTGCAGAAGGAGAACCACCCCGCAAACGTTCCCTGTGATCCAGTCAGATGCCTGAGTCTATTGCCAAGACCCCCACCAGGAAATTAGATTCTCCTGATCGTCACTCTTGTGTCCCACTCTGTCACCCTGTCCACCTTGAACTGCCATTGCTCCCCTTCCTGTGTCCCCTTGGGCAATATATGTGTGCTACAAATAGACTGGACCAATACCCTGAACTTTCCTCCATCATCACCCCATCCCATTGCACTTGTCCCTCTTTTTCCTAGCACTTCAATAAACACCCTTTGAAAAAAGTATGGAGTATGTCACATTTTTCAAGTATGTTTACGTTTAACCAGGTACAAACATTGCTATTCAACAGTACAGTAAATGAGCACATAGGAAAGACCTGTAGTTGGCTGCAACAATCACACCAGGAGCAATAGTGGGGCACCAACATCTGTAAAATGAATTGCCACAGTAAGTGGGCATAGAAGTGGGAAATAACAGCATGTCAGTGCCAAAGAATTTCTAAATAATGACAATGAAACGTGAAGTAACACTGTCTTACATGTGTGTCATTGAAAGTATTACTGCTGTTCTGTAATCCTCATCCTCTGTCTCCTCACCCTCACTGTCCACAGGGTCCACTGCTGCCACACGGGCATCTCCAGCCTCCTCCTCCTGCAGAAAAGACACATGGCGTCTCATGACAAGGTTGTGCAACATGCAGCATGACACTATTATCTGGCAGACCTTCTTGGGTGAGTAGCACAGGGATCCACCTGTTAGATGGAGGCACAGAAACCTGGCCTTCAGGAGGCTAAAGGTTCTTTCTATTATCCTCCTGGTTTGCCCATGGGCCTCATTGTAACGTTCTTCTGCCCCTGTCCTGGCATTCCTCATATACATCAGTAGCCATGATAGGTTGGGATTACCAGAGTCACCTGCAAATATCGAGGGACAACATTTAGCCACACTGTATCCCATATGGCCCACACCATACCCATACACCAGCATATATTGGGTTGGAACCAGGGCTCACCTATTAGCCACACCCTATGCCTCTGTAGTTGGGCCATCACTTTTGGGATGCTGCTATTCCTCAGGACAAAGGCATCATGCACCGACCCAGGATACTTAGCATTGACATGGGAGATGTACTGATCCACCAAGCACACCATCTGTACATTCATGGAGTGGAAACTCTTATGATTTCTGAACACCTGTTCATTTTGAGGGGGGGACAAATGCAATATGTGTTCCATCAATAGCCCCAATTATGTTGGGGATATATCCAATTGCATAGAAGTCAGCCTTCACTGTGGCCAAATCCTCCATCTAGGGGAAAACAATGTAGCCACACATGTGTTTAATCAGGGCAGACAACACTCTGATCAGTACTATTGAGAACATTGGCTGTGACATTCCTGCTGCCAATCCCACTGTCACGTGGAAGGAACCAGCTGCCAGGAAATGGAGCACTGATACAACCTTGCACAAGAGGGGGGATCCCAGTGGGGTGATGGATAGCAGATATCAGGTCTGGCTCCAATTGGGCCCACAGCTCTGTGATTGTGGCCCTGTCACGTATATAGGTGAGGACACGGGGTATGTCTCCATCTCCTATTCATCCGCAGCGGTAGTAATCTAAGGGACAAAAGAGTGAGGAGCCGGTCACACACTGAACAATGGGGCTACAGCAGTACAATGCATGCTGACAATTTGTAATGGGTCAGTGAGCATTGTCCTGTAGGTCAAAATTTTAACAGTGACACAGTTATTGGCCAGGTCCTGCCCCCCCCTGAAATGGTGTCCACCTGTCCTGTGTGGAGGGACAGGTGGAAGTGAGGTAATTCCTTTGATGTTGTGCACCATTGCGGGAGGCAGTCAGGAACCGCCGTGCAACTCCTCATTGGTTTACATTGGGCCCTATGGGTTACAGTGACCAATGGTGATGTCCCCCGGCAGTGACGGTATGCACCGCCGCAAACGTGACCACCATTTTCTATCTGATCCCTCACTTGCTACCTGACCTTTAACAGGAGAGGACCTTCACTGCATGTGCTGCTGTGACCTGTGTCTGGAACCTACCATGGCCCGTGTGACTGGGGAAAGGGCCCTGCCTTCACCTCGGTGGAGTTGGATCGACTGGTGGATGGGGTCCTACCCAGTACAGACTGCTGTATTGGCCCCCAAACCAACAGGTGAGTACACTGCTGGCACGATGCATGTGGCATTAATGCATGGAATGGTATGTGTGAAAGCCTTGTGTAGGGGGGTGGGTGGATGTCCTCTGGGCGGCGTATTGGTTATATGCTGGGCCATGTGTGTGTGTAAAACCTCAAGACATGGTTGTTCGAACGGTAACCCCTCCCTCACCCCCCCCACAAGCGCCTTGAGACCCTCACGGGTGAGTAGCGCACTCTATATATTTTTTGATTGATTGTAAATGGTGATGTGAAGGGGTATGGTGGGCCAAAAGTGTAACAGGCAGGACTGTCTGACTGATACTGTTTTCCTGTGTGTATTTCCTCGGCAGGTCAGCGCCCATCAAAAGAAGGGTATATGGTGTGTCATTGCCAAGGACGAGCAGGACCCTGGGGTCCTACGGCAGGCGGACCATCCACTGTCAGGAACAATGGGAGGACCTGAGACACTGGGCACAGAAGATGGCGGAGGCCCAGATGGTGATGGCCTCCCAACAAGGAAGGGGTACCCATCGAACCCTGACCCTGTGATGGCCCGCATACAGGCAGTGGCCTATCCTGAGCTGGATGGGCGCATGAGGGCATCACAGCAGCCACAAGGGGTGAGTACAGTTCCCATCATTACAACTTACGCATGGTAGGATGGTATCTGGGTAGAGGATGTGTGTCAGTGGGTGCCCCTAGGCCAGGCCTGACATTGCAGAGTAGGTCCTCTCATGGCAAGGCTCCTGAAGGGATCATCCTGCTACCTAGCTTGTAAGCATCCACAACTGGTCAGGTCTGCGTGGGTCCCAGGTCAATCAATCAATCAATCAATCCATTTATAGAGCGCGCTACTCACCCGAGAGGGTCTCAAGGCGCTGGAGGGGGGTTTTACTGCTGCTCGAAGAGCCATGTCTTGAGGCACTTCCTGAAGGCGAGATGGTCCTGGGTAGTTCTTAGGTGTGCGGGGAGGGAGTTCCGTGCTTTGGCTGCCAGGTAGGTGAAAGATCTTCCTCCGGCTGTGGTTCTGCGGATGCGCGGGACGGTGGCGAGGGCGAGGCTGGCTGAGCGGAGCTGACAGGTGGGCGTGTAGAACGAGAGGCGGCTGTTGAGGTATTCGGGGCCCATGTTGTGGAGTGCTTTATGTGCGTGGGTGAGGAGCCTGAAGGTGATCCTCTTGTTGACGGGGAGCCAGTGTAGGTGTTTCAGGTGGGTGGATAAGTGGCTGTGACGAGGGTTGTCGAGGATGAGGCGTGCGGAGGCGTTCTGTATGCGTTGTAGATGTTTCTGAAGTTTTGCGGTGGTACCTGCGTATAGGGTGTTTCCGTAGTCTAGTCGGCTTGTGGCGAGGGCATGGGTGACTGTCTTTCTGGTTTCGGCGGGGATCCATCTGAAGATTTTTTGGAGCATGCGTAGGGTGTTGAAGCATGATGACGAGACGGCGTTGACTTGCTTGGTCATAGTGACGAGGGGGTCCAGGATGAATCCGAGGTTGCGTGCGTGATCCGAGGGGGTTGGTGCGGTGCCCAGAGCCGTGGGCAACCAGGATTTGTCCCAGGCGGAAGGGGATTGTCAGAGGATGAGAACCTCCATTTTGTCTGAGTTCAGTTTTAGGCGGCTGAGCTTCATCCATTCCGCTACGTCTTTCATTCCTTCCTGTCGGTTGATTTTGGCGGTGGTTGGGTCTTTGGTGAGGGAGAGTATCAGCTGGGTGTCGTCGGCATAGGAGATGATGTTGATGTTGCGTTTGCATGCAATGGCGGCGAGGGGGCTCATGTGAATATTGAAGAGGGTTGGACTGAGCGAGGAACCTTGGGGTATGCCGCAGAGGATCTCGGTGGGTTCTGAGCGGAAGGGAGGGAGGTGGACTCTCTGGGTTCTGTCGGAGCGGAACGAGATGATCCAGTCAAGGGCCTGTCCTAGGATTCCAGTGGTGCGGAGGCGGGTTATTAGGGTGCAATGGCACACGATGTCGAAGGCAACCAAGAGATCCAGGAGGATGAGTGCGGTTGTTTCTCCATTGTCCATCAGAGTTCTGATGTCATCGGTGACTGCGATGAGGGCGGTTTCTGTGCTGTGGTTGGCCCTAAATCCTAATTGGGAAGGGTCGAGCAAGTTGTTAGCTTCAAGAAAAGCGGTCAGCTGCTTGTTGACGGTCTTCTCGATGACCTTGGCTGGGAAGGGGAGAAGAGAGATGGGGCGGAAGTTCTCCAGGTCATTGGGGTCAGCCGTGGGTTTTTTCAGGAGGGCGTTGACTTCCGCGTGTTTCCAGCTCTCGGGGAAGGTGGCTGATGAGAACGCGCTGTTGATGATGTTCCGGAGATGGGGGGCGATGACGGAGTCAGCTTTGTTGAAGATGTGATGGGGGCACGGGTCCAAGGGGGAGCCGGAGTGGATGGTGTTCATGATGCTTCTGGTCTCTTCAGAGCTGGTGGGGGTCCAGGCGTTGAGTGTAGTGGTGGGGGCTGTTGGTTCGGTGGTGGGGGGCGGGGTCTGGGGTCCGAAGCTGTTGTGTAGGTCTGCGATCTTTCTGTGGAAGAAGGTAGCAAGGGAGTTGCAGAGTTCTTGTGAGGGTGTGATGACGTTGGAGCTGGCGCTGGGGTTGGAGAGCTCTTTGACGATGTTGAAGAGTTCTTTGCTGTTGTGGGTGTTGTTGTCTAGTCGCTCTTTGAATGATGTCCTTTTGGTGGAGCGAATCAGCTGATGGTGTTCACGGATGGCGATCTTGAGGGCTGTCATGTTTTACTGTGGTGCGTTCCCTGCGGCAGGTGTTTTCGAGGGTACGGCAGGATTTCTTGGATTCTTTGAGGGCGTCCGTGAACCACGGGGGTTTCCTGATGCTGGTCCCGCTTGGGTGGCTTTTAAGTGGTGCGAGGTTTTCGGCACAGTTGGTGATCCACTGTGTGAGGCTGTGGGCTGCGTTGTTGGCGTCAGTGGTGGTGGCTGGTGGGTTTTGGTTCAGTGTTGAGATGAGCTGCTCTGTGGAGATTTTGCTCCAGCGTCTGCGGGGGATTTGTTGTGTGCGATGGTGGTGAGTCTCCCGTTTGAAGGTGAAGTGGACGCATCTGTGGTCGGTCCAGTGTAGTTCGGAGGAGTGGCTGAAGGAGATGTGGTTGCTGGCAGAGAAGATGGGGTCGAGCGTGTGGCCAGCGGTGTGGGTGGGGGTGTTCACCAGTTGCTTGAGTCCGAGGTTGGCAAGGTTGGCGAGAAGGGTGGCGGTGTTGTTGTCGTTGTTTTTCTCCAGGTGGAAGTTCAGGTCCCAGAGGAGTATGTAGTCTGGTGAGGCTAGGGCGTTCGGGCTGATGAAATCTGTGATGGTTTCACTGAATTGGGTGCGTGGGCCCGGGGGTCTGTAGACGAGTGTTCCTCTGAGGGTGGTTCTAGGGTCGTGTGGATCTAGAAGTGTACGTGTTCGGCGGCGAGGGGGGTGTCTTCGGTGGTGGTCATGATGTTGATGGTGTTCCTGTAGATGATGGCGATTCCTCCTCCGATTTGGTTGATGCGGTCCTTCCGGGCGATCTTGTAGCCGTTGGGGATGGCTATGGCGATGTCAGGAGCCGAGGAGGTGTTCATCCAGGTTTCTGTGATGAAGGCGACGTCTGGTGCTGTTGTGTCCAGGAGGTCCCATAGTTCGATGGCGTGCTTGTGGATGGAGCTTGTGTTGAGGAGGATGCACTTGAGGTGGTTGTTGTTGCGAGGACCGGTGGGTGGTCTGCAGGTTCGGTGGAATGTGTGCTTGCAGGCTTGACAGGTGAAGGGTCCATGAGTTCGTTTATAGCTGGCTTGGTAGCAGGTGGCTGTTCGTCCGGGGTTGAGGGCGTTGAGGGAGACGGCGTTGTATCTTAGTCGGGTGTTTTGAGTGCGGTGGGGGCCAGGGGTTCTGGTGCTGGGCGCGGTCCAGGCACGGGCGGGCGCAGATGGGCTTGCCTTTGGCGCGCCAGCGGCACGCCAGCAGCGCGGCTGCACAGCAGCCGCCATAAGAGGGAAGGGGGGGAGGCGGGGTCAGCTGGGAGGTGGGAGGCGGGAGGCGGGAGGCGGGAGGCGGGAGGAGGACAGCGAATAGGAGCGGGGGTGCGGGGCCGCACGGGTGGCAGCGGCGGCAAAGCGGGCGAGCGGGAAAAAGCGCAAAAGGAAGAAAAATAATTCAAAGTGGAAAACGCTAAAAGGAAAAACCTAGAGACCTTTAAAGATGTGGCAGGGGCCTGGGCAGACGGAGCTGCAGCGGCGGGAAAGCGACCTACCCAAGGGTCAAGGGTCGCTGTCTCTGCCACGCAGCGGCCGCCATAAGAGGGAGGGGGGGAGGCGGGGTCAGCTGGGAGGCAGGAGGGAGGACAGCGAATGGGAGCGGGGCCGCACGGGTGGCAGTGCCGGGAAAGCGGGAGAGCAGGAAAAAGCACAAAAGGAAGAAAAATAATTAAAAGTGGAAAACGCAAAAAGGAAAAACCTAGAGACCTTTAAAGATGTGGCAGGGGCCTGGGCAGGTGGAGCTGCAGCGGCGGGGAAGCGACCTACCCAAGGGTCAAGGGTCGCTCAAGGGTCAGGTGTGCTGCATTTGGCGTGTTTGCCCCTCCCCATGCCTTGGTGGCTAGCAATATAACTGGTAGTGCAATGCATAGTGCGTAGGACTGTTCCCAGTGTGTGAGGGTGGTGTGTACGCCAACAGTGCTGTTGGTGCAGACATTGAACCAGTGTATCCTTTGTCTCTCTCCCCCCTTTCTTGTTTTGTCATCCTGTCCTTATGTGCATTAGCATCATCTGGCGGAGGAGCAGAGGCACTGGCGACGGAGGGAGCTGCATCCCACAGGACCCAGAAGGCAGAGTCCACCAACGGTGAAGGCACCAGTGAGATGAAGGACGAGGGGAGCACCACACCAAAGACTGGAGGGGACAGTTCAGACACAGATACTGCCTCCTCTCTGATGGCAGCCATTGTCCCTGTTTCCACCCTCCCCCCTCTAACTTCCTCTTCCCAGTCTCATTCTCCTGAACCCCAACCTATCCCAATGACACAGCCAGATGAGCATGCACACAAGACAACACACAAGAGTGGCACAGGCAAACACAAGCACCACACATCATGCCACAGGCACTCACACAAACACCATCCAGATGCAGACATGCCAACATCCACAAATTCCACTGTGTCCCCCTCCTCCTCCTCCTCCACCTCCCTCCCAGTTCCGTCTACACTCACACCTGCACGCAGTACATCCTCATCCACCACCAGCATCACCACTACACCTAGCAGAACACACACCTCACTTGCAGACACCTCTACAACAGCCATGCACACGCCCTCTGTATCCTCTCCCACTGTGTCTGTCCCCCCTCCTAAAGTACACAAATGCAAGCACTCAGACACCCAACAGCCATCCACCTCACAACAGCATCCAGCCTGTGCACCTGCACCCAAAATCAGCAGACAGACAGCTTTAACAACCACCCCGTCTTCATCCACTCCCAAACCTTCTCCCTCTTCTGCCCAATGTCTCTAAAAACCTTTTCTATCTAACATTGACCTCTTGCCTCCCCCTCCCCCTGTCCTTCATGTCTGGCCAGGGTGGCAAAAACCCAGGCAAGCACCTCAGCCACCCAGTCCACGGGCCCAGTAGTACCACACCCACATGTGGTGGTAAAGGATCTAGGGAACATCTCCTGAGGGTGAAGGATCCAGCACCAGCTGCTGGCAGGAGGGCAAGGAGCCAGCACCAGCTGTTGTCGGGAAGGGCAAGGGGTCAGCACCAGCTGCTGCCAGGAAGGGCAAGGAGCCTGGATCAGGGACTCTGACAGAGCCCCCACCACCAACCATGGTTGTGCAGCTGTCCGAGGCTGCAGGGGATGCGCTGGAGCCTCCCCCCACCAGCAGCAGCAGCTCAACCACCACCAGTGGGCAGGTGTCCGAGGCTGCAGGGGATGTGCTGGAGCTTCCCTCCATCAGCAGCAGCAGCACAACCACCACCAGTGGGCAGCCGTCCGAGGCTGCAGGGGATGGGCTGGAGATCCCCCCACCAGCAGCACTACTACCACCACTGAGCAGCCATCACCGCCGGTGGACGGTATTCAGTCCTGCCTCCATGGGCTGCTGTGCGGCCTGACCCCTGAAAATCCAGTGGGTATGACACCCACCTGAGAGACTGTGACCTTGCACTCCCCAGGATCAAGAGCACAGGGCACAATGCTCCCTCCAGAACTAGTGGGTAAGACACCCACCAACCCCAGCTTCCCCAGGATCAAGAGCATTGGGCACAATGCCCCCTCCAGAACCAGTGGGTAAGACACCCACCAACCCCAGCCTCCCCAGGATCAAGAGCACAGGGCATGATGCCCCCTCCAGAACCAGTGGGTAAGACACCCACCAACACCAGCCTCCCCAGAATCAAGAGCACAGGGCACAATGCCCCCTCTAGAGCATGTGGGCAAGTCACCCACTTGAGAGACTTTGACCTTGCACTCCCCAGGACCAAGCACAGGGCATTTTGCCCCCTTCAGAGCATGTGGGCAAGTCACCCACTTGAGAGACTGTGGCCTTGCACTCCCCAGGACCAAGCACAGGGCATGTTGCCCCCTCCAGGCAATGTGGGCAAATCACCCACTTGAGAGAGTGTGGTCTTGCTCGCCCCAGAACCAAGCACAGGGCATGTTTCCCTCTCGAGAGCATGTGGGCAAGTCACCCCCTTGAGAGACTGTGGCCTTGCACTCCCCAGGACCAAGCACAGGGCATATTGCCCCATCCAGAACCAGTGGCCTTGTTCCACCTCCTGGCTGAGGTGCCCCCATCCCCCATTCACCTGCTGTGCCAGCCTATTTTCCAACTGATGCCCCTGCAGTGTTCTTTCCGTGTTGATGCAGTTGATAAGTGGGGCCTTGTACTTTGGCCTGTGGCCCATGCACACTGAGGACTGGGCAGTGTCCCTTGAGCTGTACAATTGTATATATCTGTTACATTGCATATTTATTATTTATACTGTGTTGATCTTACTACACTCACTTTAGTAAATTCCTGTTGTCCTTGCATTATTCTTCTGAGGTACGGGGTCAATATGTTTTGGTACTGCATCTGATTGTGTGTATGGTGTTGGGGGTAGGAGTGTGTGTTGTGTGTGTGTGTGTGTGTCATTCTCTTTTTCCTCCCCCCCTCACTTGTGTGCTAGGCGGCTGTACTCACCGTTGTCACCTTTGCCGTCATTGGTGTTCGTGGTGGAGCGGCATGTAGAAGAGCATGGGGAAGACATGCAGCTCGGGCTCCATGGTGGCGTGGTTGTTCCCTGTGTCTCCAATGGTGAGTCCTTTCCCTTCTGAGGTCTGTTTCCACCAGGCTTTTGATATTGTTGGTACCGCCCCGGAAAAGGTGGCATTTTCCTGTGTCTTAATATGGTGGGCGGAACATTGATTTCTGGCTGGCTGTAGGCGGCTATCACCGTGGTGGCTGTTGTTTCCGCCCTGGCGGTCGGTGTGGTAAAGTGGCTGTCTCTCTGAGTTCTCACCGCCATGGTAATAATTTGGCAGTAATTACCACCAGCCTGTTGGCGGTATGACTGCCAGGGTTGTAATGAGGGCCACAGTCATTAATCTGTCTGTACTGCTCAAACAGACGTTGCAACGTAAAATAGGTCAAGATCAAACTTGTTGACACCTCTGTAACAAGGCTTTAACTGGTACTCTATCAGCATGCTGAATAATCTGCAACTTCTTCTGGGCTTTAAAAGAATCGATTAAATGAGTGCAGATTATTCTATAGGTGCTCAGTATGTTGCTGACTATGTCTTATTTTTTAGCAAATCTTGCACAACCAAGTTGGTGCAATGTGCCAAACACAGGACCCTCAAATAGCCACCATCTGCTATGGCCCTGGTTATGTTGCTGCCAATGTCCTTGGCAAATAATCCAATTCTGAGACCTCTTGGTCACAGGCATTCAGACACCTTTGCTGTTGAATTCATCCAAAACTTTTGCAGCTGTATGCAATTTCTCCATGGCATACATGGCTACTGTTGCATGTCGTCGAACACTCCTAAAACTTTCTTCAGGGCCAAGACCTGGAGATAGCTTTTGCTTTACCCCTGCAAAACAGATCCAGTATGCAGTGATGTACATGTATGCAGTCACCTGAAAACTAGTCTACATATCTGCAGTCAGGTGGATAGTGTGAACAACACTTTGCCGCAAAGCTTGTCCAACAAATTGCAACACATCATGATGCAGTGCTGGAACAGCAACTCTGGCAAAATAGATCCGACTTGGAACATTCCATTACAGGCATATGGGCACCACAAATTCTAAGAATCCCACTCCTTCCACAAAAGAAAAACAGAGGAGGTCCAGGGCTAAAATGTATGCCAGTTTCCCATTGTGCAAACGTGCCATTGGGTGGTTGCTGTCATAGGGCCTCTCCTGCATAAACATGCTCATAATAGTAGCCTGGATTTTCTTTTTTTCTGGGGCCACTGATGCAGGTGACTTTTCAGAAGTTGGTGATAGTAGACTCAATGTGCATCATAGGTCAGTAGCTGTATGCCTTGGTACTTCCGTCTGCCTCCAAGTTTTCTTGTGCCATTGTAAAGTTGCTGAGGCAGGTGATTCTGGCACACTGATAGGTACAGAGCTGCTTTGCATGAGGATGTCAACCTCTTCTTCTCCATCATCAACTCCCACCGTGATTGGAATTGTAGCTCATATTTCCTGGCTCTCCTCATCTTCACCACCATGACCACGTTCAGCATTTTTTAAGGTGCTCCTCCCACCGGATTGTGTGATGTTTTTTTACATGGGTTGTTTGGCCTCCAGTACCATAATGTGAACCAGGGTTACCTCGATAAACACAACCTTGGCAAATAGAGCATATTGCAATGTTCTCCTTCTGCTTGCTAAGCATAAAAAAGCCCCAAAATGGGGAGGTGCACTTTCTTATTGGGGCACTGACAATGGCAGAGGAAGAATTGGAGGTCAGTGGGTGTGTCGCCCATTGCCTCTCTGCTGTGCATACTTCTACTGAGGTAGGGGTTGGTGCAGGTCTCAACTGGGGCTTTACAAATATGGGAGCTGGTGGTGCTACCTGTGTCACACCCTTCGGAGCAGGTGGAATAAGAGGAGTAATAGATGACTTCTCTGTGCTAGCTTTCACAATGACTGGCTTGTCGCCGTCATACCCTTCATCATCCCCTTCCATAATTCTAAGGCTTCAGAAACTTTTCTTTTCCCTTGACTCTACTGGCGTCTGGCGGAATCTGCCGATGTCCACCCCATGTGTCTATTATCAATATCAGAAGTGGTGCTTGGAGAAGATGGTAGATTCCTTTTCCCTACTGGAGATCTGGGAGACAATCATTCTAAAAGAGGAGGTTCATGCTTGGCAGGAAGCTCAACCTCCTGTTAGCTTCTACTTCAGGTAGATCTACTATTGCTGATACGGCTGCTGTCCACTTTGCTCTGTTTCCTGAAGCCACATTGTCAAACAACAACAGCCAGCAAAGAGGCATGAGGAGAGAAGAACAGATGTAAGCCTGTAGCAAAAACACACTGGCTGGATGCACAAAATGTGTCACATGGTCCAACAACAACAGCAAGCACAAGGAGGCATGAGGAACAACAAACTCATGCCAGAATACAGCAAAGGCACACTGGCTGGATGCACAAATGGCTACTAGCCACATGGTGAAACAACAACAGCGAGCAAGCAGACATGAGCAAAAAAGATTTCATGCAAGTCTGTGGCAAAGGCACACTGGCTGGATGCACCAAATGGCTGCCAGCCACATGGTCAAACAACAACAGCCAGCAAGGAGGCATGGGGGTCAAAGAACTCATGCATATCGATAGCCAAAGCACACTAGTTGTATGCACAAAATGGTCACCAGCCACATGGTCAAACAACAACAGCAAGCAAGGAGGCATGAGGAACAAAGAACACATGCAAGCCTATGGCAAAAGCAAATGGCTGCCTGCCACACAGTCAAAAAACAACAGGGAGCAAGGAGGCATGGGGATCAAAGAACACATTCAGGCCTACACAAACACAGACTACACAAAATGCCCCCTGGCCACATGGCTTGGAGAACAAAGACATGTGGTGAACGATGACAATCACACTCACACACACACTGGCCAGAAAAAGAAGGTCTGTTGTAACACTGAAGAAAACATTACCATTAATTCAGCAATACAAAACACGAAAAGCTGTACAAGTTTAACAACATGTATCCTCCTATAGCATCGAATATTATCCCACACATAAGCTTTTTGTAGAAAAGACATGAAATACAAACAATAGCCAACATTTATAATTTAATCCAATGCCATCCCTGCCCTAAATGCTATTTTAAAAACATGTACCACAAAAACCTTTCTTTGATACACTGATAACTACTAGTACTGGGCCTACTGGCTAGGTGGCATGTTGGAAGACTAGACCACATTCTAAAATAAATTAATATTTCAAATGTAACAAACATGGAGAAAAGGTACAGTACTGTGCAACATTTTTCCTTTACAAAAGATGAAAAATAAAATGCAAACACTAGGCCTCTACTTAAACTCCAGGCCACCCACACAAGGAAATTTAAAAAAATCAAATAAAAGTTCACAGAAATACTGGTGCATGCCCTGTCAAACAAACAAACACCCTTATACAATAGCTTACTTGTGTGATATCACAAAAACATAGACCTTAGGTCTAAAGGTATATATCCAGCAGACAATGAGAGTGATCCATCCACCTCGAAATCCAAGTGAAAAGTGAACAGGAGATAGATAAAAGTGGCTGCTGGTCAGGAACGGGAAGTTGGTGTCTCTGGGGTACTTTGTTCCTGTTGGAAAAAAGTTTCAAAAAGACTTCTCACACTAAAAAACGACTTGAGAGAAGGAAAACCACATGAAACCCTTTTTGAGTAGATTTAGCTGCTTCTTGAGTAGAAAATGTAGTCACTTGCAAACAGCAGTGAGTATTGTGGTGCTGAAGCAGCTGAAAGCCATGGGAGTGGGCATGTAATATCATGTGCACTCGTGAGCGGCCTGAGAATATTGTGGGGCTCACATGTGAGTGCCAAAAACAACCTCGTCCATGCAAACGGAAACAAAGAACTTTGCTTTTCGACAGATGGTAGGATTCAGGAACTCTGCACTACTCCGCATACCACAAAGTGCCTGAATTTCATAAACTCCACCAGCGAAGCAAAGTTTTCCTTCAGGGCCTAATTTTGATGTCCTAAACATTATTTGAAAATCACTGTCAATTTCTGAACAATTAATATAATAACTTTTCACGTAATCCAAGTCGGATTTAGTTCTCATTTTTACTTCATATTTTACTGAATCTAGACAGCCATTGGATTGTTAGTTATTTCCAGAATGTTGTGTTTTTGTATTTGTTTGTTCAGCTAGAGTGTATGCTTTCAATTAAGTCACTTGAAGGTGTTTATCACGGCCATGACTGAGAGTTCAGGGTTCATGCTCAAGGCAGTGTGAGTTTCTAACACTGCCTGTCAGTGGATCATAAAGATGTTCAGAATACATGATCATCTAATCCTTGGCCATTTTGCAGAGGACACACAGACAGCCATTGACAAAGCCAATAGCCCAGTCTGGTTTTAAGTGTATGTCATTTGGTGCGTTATTATAATCAGCAAAATACCAGTCGGATGGCCCCTAATGGAAATCAAAGAAATTTAGGGCCTCATTTACAAGAGGTCTGCGCCCCTAGGGAGTCACTTTTTATGACACTCCAGAGGTGCAGGCCTCTTAACCATATCCATGGCTTTGTATGGCCTTATGGATATGGAGTAAGGTAAGTTTTGCCCTTCTTTCCTTGCTCTACATCAATGAGGTGTTCCATGGGCGCTGTAGTGGGTTTCCCAACGCAACACTCATAGATTTAGACACATTCCCATATTTACAACAATCTATAAACCTGGGAATACACCAAAACTGTGCGCCTCCCTAGGGAAGACATAATGATGTGAAACAATTTTATTTCTCTTTTTTTTCCTCTTTCTATGTGTGTTGCAAAGGTGTCCCTTCCTGCACAAAAACAATTGTGCCAACAATGCAGACACCCTGGCACCATGGTACGAAGGGGCAAGCATTGGTGCTCGACAGCAATTTCTGTACAGGCTGAAAGGACAGGAATGCACCGTATCACGTAAATACGGTGCATTCCTGCCCTTTTGATTTGACATAGGGCAGCACAGCTAAAAGGCTTGGAGGGTTGCCCTACGTCAAATGTTTGTAAATGAGGCCCCTACTTATATATTTAAGCCATGACTAGTAGTGCATAGGCAATGCCTCCTTTAGAGATCTTCTACTTTTTTCACCCCACTTAAAACTCTGAGACCGGGACATCATAAAACCAAAAATACACATCACTATTTTACTCTGCACCAACCATATTCCAGTTATGTGGCTCTCTGTACCATGCTCAAACATGAGCAGTGATCACATTAACAAATAGAGGTTTCATAACAAAATAGTGCATCTCTCACTGATAAGTTTAACTTGCATTTATTTTTATTTTCCATTTAAGATGTGCATTATTTTATATGCAGACAACTGAAGCCAAAAGACAAACAAACTAGTTATGGAATTTTTTGTTCTTTTTAGTCATCCTTTTGTTCCTGTCCCCATGCTCATTGAATGTGCCTCAATTGTGCTCAAGATCACAGTTCCCTTCCTTTATTTAAAGCACTTCGACCGCAGGACCTAACACATTGCATCGCCCAGTGGAGGGTCACTGATCATACTCTCAACTTTTTCCCGTTTCCTAAATACTATTATCTACAACTATAGTTTCAACCCAGGTGACATCATGGTTTGTCATCAGACATTGCGTTGCAACAACGTTGCTGGAGAGAGATAAGCACCATTAAAACAGCTATGTCTAAAGGTAACTATTTCCACTGAAGGGACAACTATTTTCAAACGATCTGTGAATACTGGATAACCAGGTAAAATTCCATTAAACCGATTCTTTATCAGATGTTCACATTCTTTCTATAACTTTCGATTGGTTTCAGTTGGCTTCTATGTTAATAGTTGGATAGATTCACTGTAATTCAATACCTGGAAAATATTTTAATGCTGTATCTGTTAGTATATGCTATTGTAAAGCTCCATACTATTTTTTGTAATTAGTTTATATTGTTTATTATTATTAATTCTTAGAATTTCCACTCTTTACTCTTAATTGTACTAGTTTTTGAACTGTTGGAATTTGACCTGCCCAGCGACAGGTAGTGACAACATGGGTTCTGTTAGAAGGGTGAGGGGGAATGTAACTAGGGTAGGGTAAAGGCAGGGCCACTGGAATTATGCGATTGTCCATCTGTGGCAATTTTCACATAATTATATATTTGCCAAATTTGCCACATAATCCCTCATCTGCCGCATAATCTGTAGATTTTAACCCAAAACAATCCTTCCAGCTCAAATGCAGTTATACCTGTTGCAGGGCAGTGGAAGGCTGTTTGCAAAGATCGTCTGTTCACCTTTCTATTGCTTATTGCAAATAATACTTTTACAAAATTTATGGGCTGGCTCCTCCGCAATGGCAAAGGTGCGTCACCCCACTGGCTAAGAGCCAGCAGCTGAAAAATAAAACTATATTTTACTGTTGTTTTCTTTTTCAGCTGCTGGTGGTATCAGCTTGTGCAGGGAGGGGCAGGTCTGAGCCATAGGAATGGGAAGGAGGAGTGGAGTGAGTTGTGTGGGGACCCTGTACTGGTGTCCCAGTGACTGCTGGGACACCAACACCATTGGGAGGGAGGAGGAGGAAGGCAGGGGGCGGCAGACAGATATGTTTTTTTTAATTTAGTTTTTATTTTATTGTTGTCGTCTCCACCCATCCTCTTGAGATTTGTGGCGGCCGCAACTGCAAAATGTGCCACATTATGCAGCATAATTTGCCTTTTGATGCTTCATAATTTACTCAACCCTACCCTAATTAGGCCCCCTCCTTTCACATAGTTTCAGTGGCCCTGGGCATAGGGTGGAGTGTGGGGATGGGACTCAGACTACAGTTGAACGCCTGCAAGAAGTAATAGGAGACGAAGGTCACTCACGGCCCTGTCAGTAGCATGGGATTTTTTGCCTCTACCCAAGCCCTACTGGACATATTTATTTTAAATCTCACTAGCCTATCATTTGACAAAACTCAGAAAATTTAAAAAAAAACTAGAGTCGAGAGTCACCAGATTTCACATTTCGTGTGTGACTATCTACAAAGCGTAACTTGATTCCTGAACATTTAATGTCTCCTAGGCACCTATCCTTATTATTTTAACCCGATTTTGTCAGCACATCCCTTTTTCAGTATCTTTCCCTTTCAAACTTGCTGAGATTTTTTTTGGGTGAAATCCAAGTTGAATTTTCCAAATCCTCTTATATCCACACTGGATTTGCTGTGGATATCCTGTTGATCTAAGGATGGGTCCACTACGAGTCAGAAGAAGGGGATAGGCTGCATGAATGTGCTGGTGGCAGAGTACATGTTTGATTCATGAAAGGAGGCACAACTCCAGAAAAATATTGTTTATTGGTATTATCTAGAAAAAAGGGACTTTTTTAAACTCATATTTAAGGAAATTGTCATTAAAATTCACAATTGAAATGTTTTTATTTTTTTTAAATAATGGACATCCGACCTATTATACTGTAATGATACATGGGATGAGTTGGCCTCAACTCTCCTGATTCAGTGACTAATTTAGAGTTTGACTAACGGGTTCATCACAAACCTGAAGGATATCCCACATGTCGTATTGCCAGCATATTATATCTTATATTGTATTACAGTGGATGGGATATCTATCAAATTTGTGGTGGAGTATCCCATCGGGCAAACTCTAAATCAGGCCCTCAGTCTAAGGCTAAGGACACTGTGAGAAGATATATACTTCAGGTTAGAAACTATAGGCGATGAAAGACAGGAAGCTACGGGGAATGCTGATAAAACAGGAACATAGTGATCAGATGGAGCGAAGATGGTAGATGTAACTATGGAGGATGATATCAAAACAAACGTTAATATATATAAGGGTAACAACCTTAACACGGGAGAGCATACAATTCGTGTAAATAGCACTGACTTGCAAGATGCAGTTGTAATGTTCGTCGAGACAATAAGGACAATATGTTAGACTAAAACGTATTAGCGGATACTACATAACTGATACTGCTTTAGTCTATAAACTACATTCTGTAGTAATGTTTTAAGTTTTAAAAACTCAATAAAAAATAGAGAGTTTAAGACAGACAGCGCTGCTTGTTTAAACTACACCCCCACCTCAGCCTAAAGCATACAGAATTGGGGGACTACATTGGATCGGTAGAAATAAATCGTGGCCCTTCTTACTTTCAAGAGCCTTACAGTCACTCTTCTGATGAAAGGTGATTTCAAGCATCACCTTTTCGAAGCATAGGTTACTTTCCTCTGGGTGAACAGTTGGAAGCCCAGCACTGATCCAACACTCAAACTCGTGCCATTAAAAAGCATTGTCATATCAGTTTCAGCCACAGTCTAGCTAGTAACCTAAAAGCTCAACTAAAATTGCTAAAGTGGGACTAGGATGTGCTGTTAGAGCCAGATCTACCAACTTTAGAACTTAAGACCCATGTTGCTTTCACCACAAAGTCCCGCGATTCTGGGTAAATCTCTCAATCGCACTGTGCCTAAAAACATACGAATGTAGCTGGTGCTCATGTAAAGCGCTCCAATACCTTCATGAGTTCTTGTGGAGTTCGTGGTATATAAAAAAGAACAGGTTTCGATAAAAAGCAGAATACGTCCCCTTTAAAGAAACCCCAGTGTGTGAGATCTGACAGCAACTCACTAACTTTCTCATATTTGGCTCCCAGCCACACTCATAGTCTTCTTGTGCTTTCCCGCTGTGACACTCCATTAATTTAACATATTATTCATGTGAAAAGAGAGATTTATGCAACATCTAACGTTTTCTGTTTAAATAAAAAAAAAGGCCCCACACAGCACGAAAAGTAATACGGATCGGCCTAATTGACTCTCAGCTGAATTGGGCGAGCAGTCCGCAGCGTTTGGAGAAATGTTACACTTGCGTTATCGAAGAGCTCTGGATTGATGGTACTAGGTTAATTAGGTATGCTAACCGTGCGCCTCTCTGGAATCGGTGCCTGATGCGATTATACTTAGAAGATACAGTTGAGCTAAAACTTCCAAAGGAATGAAACACTAACCAGAAAGGTGCACGTCTATGACTGCAGATGGTGTCCTGCATTTTTAATGATACTGACTGCCAGGATAAGAGCTCAGTTAGAGCAGCACTGCTGCGTGTATTGGGCTTGAGTGTACAGTATCTGTGGACCACAGCCTTTTATCCTCTTGCTCTCCCGCTGGTCATCTCAAGACCTATTTGTATTTCATAAGTGTCGACCCAGCGGTTACCGGTGTACATTGAAAGCAAATACGGCAGTGGCGGTTGCTTTCAATGTGCTAAAAGTTTGCTGGGTGGCCACCATAGGTTTTGATGACGGCTATCCACTAAACTTTTGCAAAGATTCTGTTTTTCAGAAACAAACTTCCAAATCAGGAGTTTGTGCAAAACAAAATACGAATGAGCTACACACCCTGGGGGTATTTTTTCAGGATGTGTGGGTCATTATTGCATTTTTCCTGTCCCTCACCCCTTTCCACATGGTGACAAATAGGAAAAAAAAAAAGGAATTTTACCATCGACCCTAAATAGGGCAGATGATGTAATGTCCTTCCTTAGAAAGTTCCTACTCCCTTAGGCCATCATGAAATACTTAAGGTTTAGTTGTCTCTAAATATGGCAGGCCGACCAAGGATTTTGGTGGGCAGATACATTGTCACGTTTGCAACAGAGTACTCTGTTTGCCAAAACATAAATAAGGTCATAAGCTATTGTATGAACTTCAATTATTAAAATGTGTCCCAATGTTTTGTTATAACATCACCCCAAAAGCAGAAAATGGGACATTTCATAAACATGATGGAAATTCTTAGTAAACAAAAAATATTTAGTTATTTGGATATGTTCCATCCATAAAATTATTCCTATAACATATATATATGAGACTCACTATTTTTACTTTTTTATGTAGCTGCTACCTATGTCACGTGTTAAAGTGCTTTATAGAGGACAGCAATTGACCGAAGTCATCATCTAGCCATCAACCAAGAGCAAGAGGTAGAACAAAAAAACCTTCCCATCCATGCAAGGGAGTCCCAGCTTATCCATGAGGCCACACAGCTTCCTATTCATGATTCCCCAAGTGCCATTTGCTTCATAAATGCAAGGAAGCCTTTGTTGAGATTGTAAATGGCCACAGTTTAATTAGCCACATTTATACAGGCATTAAATGGTGCATCAATATCGCATCTAGTGGTCATAAAATGTCCCATGTACCCTCCAAAACTCAAAAATATCTTGTGTTCCTCTGTCTGTCCATCAGTCTGCTTTTTGGCCTCCTTTCATGATAGCCTTTGTGGTCAGATGCCCAGCATTTGGTGGCTATTAGGCTGCCCCCTTTGTTACTGATGGGCAGTCCATATGTCGTCACGGGCTACACGTGCCGGGGCGGCCCACCTTTGATCCTTTGTGGGCCCCCGCCTGCTCTCCCCATTCCTACCACAAGGCATCCCAAGGACCATGTTGGAGCAGGCCTCTTTCAGGCTTTCATGCTTCTGGCCAATTGTGTTTGTGTTCGCCTGCTCTGCCCTATTCACTAGGCAGCTCTGCTCTGCCTGATTCACCATGCAGCTGTCACATCCTGGTCCCACAATGTGAGTCAAAGCTCTCAGTTCGCGATGTGAGGGTGCCTGCCCCAATCCCCTCTTATCCCACCACAGTACACCCAGATTGGCTGGTTCAAAAGTCACCCACCAATCTGGGTGTACCTTTTTCGCAGGCTTATCGCCCTAATCCCCAGGCTTTGGTACCCAACTTAGGGGACATTGTGTGTGGGCTCCCATCTGGTCCTCCAGCAGACCAGCCCACTCTTAAACCCCTCCCATTCATACGAGGGACTCCCAGCTCATCCACGCAGCTAAACAACTTCCCAATCATGAATCCCCAGGTATGATTTGCTTTAGAAATGCAAGGAAGCCTTTGTAGGTATTGTAAATGGCCACAGTTTTATTAAACAAATTTATAGAGGCATTACATGGTGCATCATCATCGCATCTGGTGATCATAAAATGTCCAATGCACCCCCCCAAAACTTATGAACATTTTGCTTTCCCCCATGTGTCCATCAATCTGCTTTTTTCATCCCCTGATCAAGCACTGCCTCCATTCATGATGGCTTTCATGGTCACATACCCAGCGTTTGGTGGCTACTAGGCTCCACCCCCCTTGTTACTGATGAGAGGTCCCTATGACCTCCCGGGCTACAAGTGTAGTGGCCACCTGCTGCTGACCCTTTGTGGCCCACCTGCCTGCTCTGCCCTGTCCCTGTCATAAGACGTCCCTGGGACCATGTTGTAGCATGCCTCTTTTAGGCTGATGTGCTTCTGGCGAATCATGTTTGTCTTCGCCACACTGCCATGCAGTTTCCTGACCACAGACAACTCCCCCGTTATTTGACTTAAGAAAAACCTAGTAGTTTCAGGGCCCCTGCTAAATTTAGCAAGAATATGTCTAAGCCTACCCTTGAAGTGGACTCCATCCTCCGCATGATATCCCGGTGTTTTGAGGTTAATCAGTTAGTGTCTCACAAAACCCCTGGTGTTTGCCCTACATATTTTTGACATTTATATGTTCAGCTTCCTTCTCAACCCCTCCAATCTGCCCTAGCAATAATTTCTGACCACAAAATTTCGACAAGGCACGACAGCTGTGATATTGCTTTAAGGCCCAACATTAGAGCTGCTAAAAAGTCCTTCTGACCAAGCTCGGCTAAGTTTTTGCCCCCAAGGTGAATCACCACAGCATCTGTCTTGTCCTCCCATCGCAGGGCACTCTCTCTGTCGGGAAGCAGGTAGGCACACCTCCTGCCTGGCCTTCCTAACCAGGTCACTGTTGTGTTCTTGAACCAGATCCCTCTGTAATCCTTACACGCTGCTGCCCACTATTGCACCCTCGGGATGTGTGAATGGTCAACTAGCCAAAGCCTGTGCCTGTCATTGGCTTGGCCTGCTTGGAAGAAACAATACAGCTTAAGGGTCTGTGCACCTGATGTAGCACTTGTAGGTGTCAGATGACCATCGCCCTGTCTTCTTAATGTGATCTCCCCCAGGCCCTTTTTCGACTGCCTTTGTGGAGGCATCAATTCATAAGGAATGTGACCCACATTTATCTGGAGGAAGCCCACCTTATCCAGGGCATCCTTGAGTATGGTTATGAACCGGAATTGGCTGAGAAATTACCCATCCATGTGGCAAAACAGGGGCGCCCCCTTTTGAAGTCCTGTGGGCACATAAGCCCTCATGCAACAAACCAGGCAACACAGGACATTCTCTAGGCAATCCAGCCTTCCAGTATTTTCCCTTCCCTATCTGGTCCGTTTTGGACCAGCGCAAATGGAGTGCCATGTAACTGCTGCCCAGGTAACGGGCATCCCCTTGCAGGCACCTGTTCCCGGGTTCTTTCCCAGAAGGTGAAATAAGTTCACTTATGTGATAGGCTCTGAAAAAAGGCCAGCGCAATGGCTGCCCTGAACATGATGAGTTTGTGACTTTAGCTGCAATTGTTGTTAATACACTTCTAAAAGGGTTGCAATTTCCAGAGGCCTGCGCGGGTCCCAGAACCTGCGCCTCAGCCTACCCGACCCGTCCATGGCCACTTTGCAGTCGAAAGACTTAGTGGAGTCTGTCCCTTAAGCCAAACTTGCATAATAAGAAACAGCCTTCAGGTGTGCCTGTGCCCACTTGCCTTTCTGCCAATAAACCTCCGTACATCCCTCTCGGTGACTGCACCCCACCCGGGCATGCCGGTGACCTCTTGGAAGACTTCCCAACAATAACATTAGCACTTTGCTATTTTGCTGGCCAAAGCATTGTCCACTAGAATCCTCAGATCGGGTTGACCAGTTCCCACAGTGTCTGGGTATCCGGGTCATGACGGGGTCCGTGTGTGGTGCTGCTCCTTGAAAGGACACCATTGTAAATTAGACAGAGTATTAGCCACTTTGTTCACACATCCTGGGATGTGTCTAGCCCTTACTATTATGTTGTTATGTTGTCCTTAGGTTGACACCCCACAAGTTGTCGTAGCACTCATACTACTGTTGGGCAGCGGGCAGTTCCCAAATTCAAGGTTTGGTCCGCCCCATCATTCTCTGACCACAATAAAATCTGTTTATTAGTGAGACTGTCACCACATATGTAAAACACCACTACAATGGGGAAATATTCTAGGAAGGTTATGTTTTTGGTTATATAGTTCTACAACCAAGATGCTGGTCAGCAGGCCACCGTCCTAGCCGTGCCCAAGACTGCTCTGAATCCTCACCCCCAGTTGTGTCAGTAAAAAGCTCCCGTTGTCCTGCTGTTACTCAAGGGTCCTGCCATCTGATTGTGCCATTTAAGTTGCCTAGGAAGTTAAGCTGCTGCCTTGAGTCCTTCCTGACCCCTTGTGTGATTCTCAACCAGTGGTTGTTCTCAGACGGGTTCCTGCATAACTATGCCAATCTCCTTGCGAAAGGCTCCATGCCAGTATTACCCTGCTTGTGAAGTTCACCTGGCTGGTGAGTTGCTGCATCTCACGCAGCATTGCCCTCTTTTTTATTAATAGTCCCTATGACTAGCTTCAACTCAGAGACCTTGGTTTGAAGAAGCCTGTATACCCTGCCTATAGTGACCAGCTCTACCCTAGAAATGACAGGTGTGTCATTGGGTTTTCACTTTTCTCCCCTGCTAATGGCACCCCGATTCTCTGCTAGCGCCTGGAAACCTTGTAAAAGCTCTGCGTAGTTTGTGGTGCCCTCTGAATGAAAATAAATTAGTGAGTTACCCAGCCTTTCTTACGATGCTCGTCCAGTGCCCATTTCAGGGATGTACTAAAAGCTCCAAAATATGCACAGGAGATGGAGCAGCCATTGGCATACATTTGTCGTAGTAGAATGTAAATGAAAGCCCAGCAGGTGGTAACTGTCCAGCTGCACTGGTAGTAAGCGAAAGGCAGATTCAATGGCTGTTTTTGCCAACCAGACCCCTTTCCCTGCCGCCCGGATGCAATTTACTGCTTCTTCTACACTCATGTAAGATACCAACTGAACTTGCCCTCTTCCTTTTTGGGAACCACCGCTAGAGAAGATATTAGAAATTTGTCCATTGGTGGTTGGGAGTAGGGACCTGCCACACTACCTAGTGCGAGTTCCTTTGGTATTTTTAATCTGGCAATTGCCTGACTTCCTTTGACGGACTTTAGATTGTTGCACCAATGGAATTCCCAGAGGCCTTTGTGAGGGATGGTGAAGCCGTAACTGAACTCTTCCATCAATAACTGCTTTTCGTTCTCCCTGGGGTACCTAGCCAATATGCTTATTAGTCAACTCAATTTAACAGGAGTGGGAAGGACAGCAGTGCTGATCTGGGTCCCAACCTGGCTCACCTGCATTTCACTTCCTACTTATGGCATACTTCCCATAGTAGGCCCCCTTGCCTTTCCTATAGTCGATTGCTGGGTGGGCCCCACCACAGTTTCTATAGCTATGCCTGAGTTTGTAGGATTGCCCCCACTTTCACTCTTCTTTGTCATATTTCCGGCATGTAGGGGGTGTGGGCTTGTCCTGCCTGCTCTCTGCTTGCGCTTTTGACTTGCTGTTGCGTGGGAACCCCTCGGACCTTCCTCTCCCCAATATATGAAAGCTATGATCACGTTTACTCATGCCTTCCCTGGCGTCTCCCATGTGGTTGGTGAATCCTTCTACATGTTGTTGATCCCACCCAGTGACTGGCCAGGGCTGCATCTTTTCCCTGAAACCCTCATCATAGTGCTGCCAAGAATCACCCTGGTAATTTTGTTGTGCAGCGTGGACTCTCTGCTCATGTAGGATTCATGCGGCTGCGCTTTCTGGGAATTTCTCCATGAAAAAGCAGACTACAGTGCAAAATGCTCTGAACCAATTTATTATGGACCTTTCTACCCTTGGCCTGTGTTTGTCTCTTCTATCCTTGTCTTTCTCATCTTGTGCGGTCAGTTCCAAACCTGCCTGTCGCACTTTCAGCAAGGAAAAAATGAGAATTAATTCCTTTCACCAAATTCTTTCTTTACCTGTGAGCGGAATCAATCTAGCTAGGCCTGCCTCTTTTGACATTATGGGAGGACCACCTGGCAATGGCCTGATATACTCACTGGCTGGCTTGCCTTCTCCCTCTTTATGTGTCTCCTGTCCAGGCCCTCGTGGGGTCAGACCCTACCTCTGATGCACTGGCTCTCTATGCTGCCTGCCCTGTGGCCCCTGAAGCCCCTTCTGGGGCTTTGTCTTTCCCCTTGTCTTGCACCCCTTCTTTGACACTGTCTGCCTCCACCATACTTAAAGACTACATTTTTTTGCTAGCATCCTTGGATTGCTCCATGTTCTGTCCTTTCTGGCTGGGCTCTGTGGGTGCTTTGTCAGCCTGTGGTTCCCCCACCACAGGGGAATGCCACGGTGCAAACCTAGGCTAAGGAAATGCCGGGTAACCTTGGGTGATAGGTCTTTCTAAACTTGGTCACACCCACCATGGGTTAGCTGCGAATGGGGGCAAGGTGGGATGGTGTGCACAGGAGTATGACCCCCCCAAAACCATGGATGCTGCTGTTGGTGCTGTGCTTACTAACCCTGCTGCATCTTGTTGCATCAAATTGACCTCCCCAACCTGGGTCTCAAAGTTGGTAATGCTGCCATTGGTTGCCCCCGCTGTATGCCCTCTACCCCTTATGCTGTGCGTGCGTCTCACCTTCTTGTGCCACGGCTTGTCTTTGACTGGGACCAGAGGTTGCTGCCATACTGGCTTCAGGCTCCTCGTGCTCACCCCCTCTGTCATTGTCCATGGCCTTTGACCAGGTTTGTCATCCTGGTACACCGGGTGACTCATGCCATCTTGCTCCCTGTGGGTTTGTGATTTGCTGACCTCCTTCTGTGCCATGGAGGTGTTTTTCTTGGCTCCCCACCACCAAACCCATGCATCCTTTAAAGGCTCTGCTGTTCTAGCTACACACACCCTTTGCTTGGGTCCCTTGGGTAAGGTATCTGACTTCATCTTGGTAGCCTCGTTTATAGCTGCTTTCACCCTGTCATTGGTGCTCTTGGTGCCAGGCTTGCTCCCTTGTGCCTTTTTCTGCTGTGCCAGTAATTCCTGTGCCTTTGCTAATAGCTCCTCCAAGTCTGCATCCATGTTCGGCCCATTGTTGTTTGTGACCAGTAACTGTTTTCATGGGGGCAGTGTGGATTGTATAACATCTCTGGAATGGGCAGGGCACTCCCTTTCCCTGCCCTTTCCTGTGTAGCTCCTTTCCTGCTTCATGTTATTGCTCCTCAATTACCTATACAGCAGTAGATGATTACTGACATACTAGACTGGAACCTTCACCTTCATTTTGAGGGTCTGAGGCTTTAACCAATAGGCCACAGGTGTCTCCCAAGCCTGCTTTGTGCCCAAAGCAGTGCCTAAAGCTCATTTGCCCCTTTGGTTAACCGTAGCTCCCTTAGTAAACCCGACAGTTCAACGTTGGTAACTTTTTGTTCACTTACACATCCAATTATCCTAATGAGGGTAAGCTTTTGCCGGGTGGAATCCTTACTCTCCCACCAATGTGGAAACAAACACACAATGAAACGCTTCTCTGAGTGGATGTCCTTCCACACTCAGCTAAGCCGCCCCACGTGATCTTTAGGTGGTTCAAAGACATTGAAAAGCCCACCCTGCAAACAAGGCCAAAGCTTGTATTTCTCTGCCCGCTTCCAATGTGGCTGTAATCCCGCACAGTCGCTCACCTACCTTGGGTGTGTCTCTGCTTCCCACAATGTCCTTGTGCTGCCTGAGGCAGGTCTCCAGTGTTCCACCTCCAGCAACTCGCTTCCAGCGCAACTGCTCCTGCTGGGGTTCCGACGGCGCCTCTGCCTAAGTTGAAGCAGACCTCCCTCTGCTACAGGGGGCAATGTTGCTGGAGTTCCTGATGTGATGAACTGTCATGACCAAACAAACTTGCCAAGTCAAATCAAAGAAGTGCATGAGAAAAGCAAAGAGATATCGTCAGTGGAGACAGCAAAGCCCAAACTGGAAGAAGGTTTGCAGAGTAATCTTGCGCTTATTTCAAAGGAAGAATCAAGAAGAGAAGATCCAAGATGGCCGCTGTGAGTCCTGAAGGTTAGTTACAGTTCTAGTCTTGCAATCGGTTGGTTGCTAGGTTACGAGCTCTCCAGCTGGAAGCCTTGCACTTCAACTGAGGTCTGACAGGAATCAGCTGTGTGGAGAGAGAGCGCGCTTCAGAACAGAAACTCCTGT
This sequence comes from Pleurodeles waltl, assembly GCF_031143425.1. Classification (NCBI taxonomy): domain Eukaryota; kingdom Metazoa; phylum Chordata; class Amphibia; order Caudata; family Salamandridae; genus Pleurodeles; species Pleurodeles waltl. The sequence continues at coordinate 1,103,864,900 of NC_090440.1, forward strand.
GAGGTAAAATTACATTTGAAGATTATATTACAGAAAACTGATAAATATTGTCAAGGTTTATTCGAAGAGTTTGATAGTAGACCGTTCCCGTGGAAGTCGGCAAGGCTACAGAGTTAATGTATGAATTAACCTTATGTTTACAAGGTTCTTGTTTAAGATATTAAAGTCAAAGAAAAAACGAACTTTAAAAGAGCAAGTATCTACAAATGTCAAGGTTATAAACAAAGGCCAAGTTTAAAGGAGAAACGAACTGTTAAATAAGCATTTACAAATTCAATGGTAATAAACCAAAATAGAGTTTAAAAGAGAAACGAACTTAAATAAACAAGCATTTACAACTACAAGTTATCGACAGATGTCGAAGTAAGGAAGGAGAAACTAACTGTAATAAACAAGCATTTACAAATACAAGTTATCAACAAATGTCGAAGTAAGAAAGGAGAAACGAACTTTAATAAACAAGCATTTACAAATACAAGTATTGACAGAAGTCACAATAAGACAGGAGAAATTAAATAACATCAGCTGATTTGAAGAACGCATTATCACCAACTATATATATATATATATATATAGCAACATAAAACCAATCTCTAACAAAGGTTGAGAAGTTCTTCCAGAATCAGAAATAAGCATTTTTTTTAAGAAGAGCTATCATTTATAGAGAGAAGCAAGGCTACAGAGAACTCAGGGTGAGTGAAGAAATAATAGAATGAAAGTGAATTAAGTGTTGAGAGTAGAAAGTGAAAAACTGATGTTGTATGTCCCTAGTAATTGCAACTGTGACTCTTGCAGGTGCTGTATCCAATCTTAGATGTGAAGAGGCAGACTGAGTACTGGCGTTCATCATCTCTGTGGCAGTCTCTCTACCATCCCATTCCACTTTCCCCCTCCGGGGTACTCAGCACGAAGGATTAATATTCGTTGTGAGTAGCTCGGGTCGGGACTGAGGAGTTATCTTCTGCTTCTGAGGAAATTGAATTGAAGTATCCTGACATGAACTGGGATGCTGCTCCTCCATGGCACAGCTCCAGCAAAGTCCTCAGCCGCAGAAGCTCCAAAGCCCTTAGTACACAATGTGAGGGACCCTGCCACAACCTGCTTTTAGGCCTCCACGGCACACTTGGATTGGCCGGTTCAAAAGTTGCTCACCAATTCAGTGCACCTTTTTTGCAGACTTATCACCCTCCTCCACAGGCTTTTGGCCCTACCTTAGGGATATGTTGAGTGTAGGCCCCCATTTGGGCCACCTTGCGGACCGTGCCCCTCCTAGGTACTTCAAAAATGTCATGTAGTCAGATTTAGAACAGAGCTTTGCAGAAAGAATAAGTTAATCATTTAATAAATGCAAGAGGTGTGGCTTTGGCACTGAAAGTGTTGGTTGTACCTTCTTTAATCTCTGGAATGAAGCCCCTTCATCATTCAATATCCAGGGCAATACTAAGCCAGAGTTACCCACCTGCAGCATTGATAGTGTTTACCAAACTCCAGCTTGCAACAGAGGATTCATTGGCTGGTTCCCAGGCTGCTCATGCCAAAATGGCCTGAAGTTCATTGCAGGATGAACCGAGTCAACTGGCTACTCAGCGATGGGCTTCACAGAGGGTAGAGCGGAGGTCAGTTGGAGTGCAAGTAGCACCTGGACCTCTGGAACACTGGGTGGATAATTTTGACAGTCAGAGGGAGGGAAGGTAAGACCTGCCAGACTTCGACCCCTTGAAGGTCTGTAGAATTGATCGATGGAAAGTGGGCTACTGGAAGAGCCCCCTCGTCTGAGGCAGAAGCTTGTGCCATAAATGTGAAAGCAGTGTTGGCAGAATGCATCCCCTGGCAGCCTAGAGGTGCATGACCTGGTAGGTAGCAGCATGGACATACTATGGTGGGAACGTCCTGTCTTTTCCTTGTAGATTGTCCATTTCAGCCCTTCTGTGCAAATTGCACCTCAAGAATGAACAAGTAGATCAAGCTGACAAGGGTGTCTCCTTTGAACAGGAAGAGGTGCTTGCAATCTTTTAGTCAGGCACCATGACAGAATAGGTAGCCTGAAAAAACATTGGGGGTCATTATGACCCCGCGGTGGGCGTTAATTTGGAGGAAAGTACTGCCACCAGGCTAGCAGTACTTTTCTCCATATTATGACATTGGTGGTTTGGCTAAAGTCAAACCGCCAATGTACCACACCGACCGCCACAGCGGTAACGACCGCCGGGCTGGAGACTTCACTCTCCAGCCCGGCTGCTGTCACTTGCCCCTCTGCGGGATTATGACCTTGCCTACCACCATTGTTTTCATAGCATCCTTACCGGCGCGAAAACCATGGTGATAGGCACTATTAGTGACAGGGAATCCCTTCCCTGTCACTGATAGAGGTCTTTGCCACCCCTCTCCCCCTCCACAGGTTTCCCCCACCCTCCTTCCTCTCAGACCCCCTCTTCATAGATGCCCCTCACTTCACACAGGCACACACGCATACACACACCCATTCCAACATTCATACACAAATGCACACATCCATTCACACACACATCCACACACACATACATCCATACATGCACACACACAAACATGCAACACACACCCTCATACACACATGCACAGACACACACACACACACACACACACACATATACAACACCCCCACCCCTACCCTTTCTGAGCACCTGACTTACCTGTAGTCAGGGGGTCCTCCGGCAGGAGACGGGAGAGCCGTATTATTCTCATCCGGATTTCCGCCATCTTTCTGGCAGTGGTCATAATCCGGCTGACGGCTGGTAGCCACGGCGACGGTCTTTTGATGGCCATCGCCACGGCGGTAGGCGATTTTTACCACTGGGGTCATAATGACCCCCATTACCTCATTTTTTTTCCAACCCCTGCAACTGACCCAGATAGGGAGCATCAAGTAATTGAACTGCAAGGGCGGTGGCGGAGACCAGCTCTTTATTTGGGAGATGGTAGACAGGGGCCTCTCATCTGCCTTTCCTCCACTATTGGAGTTCAATCTTGTGTGAACTAATTGAGGCTGCTGTACTGTACCCGGCCCTATTTGCAGGGTCTACCCCAGATTTTCTCCTTCTATTGCAGAATTCATTTTTGTTGGCTTTAATACTCAGTGCACTTTACCACTGCTAATCAGTGCTAAAGTGCTTGTTCTCTCTCCTTCAAAATATGTTAAATTGGCCTACACATAATTGCCACATTTAATTGAGTTGTAAGTCCCTAGAAAACGGTACTACATGTACCCAAGGCCTTTCAATTAAATGCTGCCAGTTTGCCTGCAGCACTCATGCCACCCACTAAAATAGACTTTTAAAACATGTGTCATGGCCACCACTGCAGCCTGAAATGCAGTATTAAACTGTTATTTTGACCTGGAAAAACAAACCTTTTGCCAGCCATAAACCTTCCTCTTTTTGCTACTTTAAAGACACCTGTATGGTAGGCCCTAAAAGGTACTATGACAGGGTGTAATCTAATTAAAAAATAGGAAATGCCTCTTTAAGTTTTACATCTCCTGGAAATGAAAAACTCCTAAATTCAATTTTGACTACTGTAAGAGCTATCTGTATTACCTTATTACATTTAGGCCCTCATTACAACCCTGATGGTAAATGCTGCCGATCGCCGTGCTGACGGCCACCAACATACCGTGACCGCGGCGGTATACTGTTACGGGTATTATGATCCACACAGAGAAATCCGCCACTATACAGACACCCACACAAGTCCGTCAGCCAAAAGGTCAGTGATAAACTGGCGGTACCAAAACACACACCATTACACCAACAAAAATGCATTCACAGCATCATGAACCACGAATCACCGCGGCGGTCATTCAACCGCGATAAACAACTGGCGGTAGACACTGCCACGTTCAAAATACACACACACTAACAAAACTACACCACGTTGGACAATTCAAACTATACACACCTGACACAGATACACACATCAAACCCACACACCCAATCCAATATAAAACACACACCCACAGTACCCACAACTCCTTACAACAACAAAAATAAATTGCCAACTGAGAAAGAGACAAGCCAGGAGCACCCACTGAATCTGAGCCACATATCACCATCACCCATACACCATCCACGCACCTCACAGCACACACACCAACACATCACCCCCACACCCTCACACATACCACTCACACTACACCCATGGCACCCCAAAGACACCCCAGGTTCTCAGAGGAGAAGCTAAGGGTCATGATGGAGGAAAACATCTGGGTAGAGCCACAGCTATTCGGAACACAGGTGCAGCAGGCGTCCATTGCAAGGAAGATGGAGCGATGGCGGAGAGTCCTGGACAGGGTCAACGCCATGGGACAACACCCCAGAACAAGGGATGACATCAGGAAGAGGTGGAACGACCTACGGTGGAAGGTGCTTTCCGTGGTTGCAAGACACCAGATAGCCATACAGAGGACTGGCGGTGGACCCCCACCTCCTCCCCCACAACTAACAACATGGGAGGAGCAAGTCTTGGCGATCATGCATCCTGAGGGCCTCGCAGGAGTAGCAGGAGGACTGGACTCTGGTAAATCAAAGCTTTACTACTATATCCCCCACCCTACCTGCATGCCATCACAAACCCCTACCCCTACCCTCACCCCATCACTCCACCACCTCACATATACCCCACTATCACAACCCACCCATCCCAATACCAAGCCCTGAATGCAACACCAATGCATGGACACCCATCACAGACCTGTATGGACACCCATCACCACTGCATGCACACTAATGACAATCACTTAGCCAAACTAATAACATCTCACACAACCCAAAGGTGCCTTGCTAATAACAACCATAAAGGGAAACATATTCAGAGCACAAGATGGCACACACAGATACAATAACACTGCATTTACATCCCCACATGACCCCCACTCAACGTCACCAGAGAGGAGGTGCCACCAACATCCACTCCCGCACAGAAGAGGCCCACAGTGATGAAAGTAGCTCTGCATGACTGGATCACGATGGCCAACCTGGCCCATCAGGGACCTCTGGACAGTCGGTTACACTGCCACAGTCCCAAACCACCACAGAGCCTCCCCCCTCAGGAAACAACAGCACAGCACCCACCCAGAGGGCCTATCCATCTGTCCTCAGGACACTTCAATCAGCAGTGTGTCCACCACTACAGGGACCCCAGGCAATCCCACAAACCCAAGACAATCAGAGACCTGGGGTCAGTGTCAGTGGGCACACAGTTCAGGGGACAGAGGCACAGGACAACAGGGAAGCTGGGAGGACTACTGTGCGACAGGGGGAGGAAAGGCCCAGGAACCCACTCTTCATGAGGCACTTGCAGGGATTCTGGGAGCATACCACCATTCCCAGGAGACCATGGGCCAGATACTGTACAAGTTGCAGGAGACCCAGCTGCTGCAGGATGGTCAGTACCTGGGTATCAGGGAGGACCTGAAAGACATCCACACCACCCTATTCACCATTGCAGGGGTGCTGGCAGACATGGCCAACACCATGAGGGAGGCAGTGGCACAACAACGGGCCCCTGACACTAGCCACACCTCCGCCGGCGCTAGTGGACAGGAAACCCTGCCACAGGACTAACAGGCCACCAGAACCCCACCCCCTGCAGAAGGAGAACCACCCCACAAACGGTCCCTGAAATCGAGGCAGAGGCCAGAGAACATTGCCAAGATCCCCACCAGCAAATAGGACTCTCCTGATTGTCAACCTGTCCACCTTGAACTGCCATTGCTCCACTTCCTATGCCCCCTTGGACAATACACCTGTGATACAAATAGACTGGACTCTACCCTCGACTCTCCTCTATCAGTAAACCACCCCATTGCAATACCCGCTCCACTTATTAGCACATAAATAAACACCCTTGGAACAAAAACAAGTATGGAGTCTGTCAAATGATTGAAATATGTAGTAGTTTAACAAGCTGTAAACATTGCAATTCAAATGTACAGTTACATATACATAGGTATGACTTGTAGTGGGCAGCAGTAAACACAACAGGAGCCAGAGTGGGGCACAGAGATATGAAAAAACAGACGCCAAAGGGTACAGTAAGTGGCCATAGACATAGGAAAGTCAGGCTGCCATGTTCAATGACTAACACAAAACTGCAATGGAAAGTGAAGTTACAGTGAGGAAACATCCTTTTTTACGACTTTTTCATTACGAAAGTCGTGGTTAACGAAAGCGTAACAACGCTTTTTTTAACCACAACTTCGTATTTTTGTGCCTTAACTACGTATGTTCTGAACAACGAACATGCGTGGTTAAGGTACAAAGAAGGGAGTTGGCGAAGGTAAGTGGTGGGTTTAGGTTTTGGGGTGGGGTTGGGGGGTGGGGCGTTTTTGGTTTTGGGGAGTGGGTGGGGGGGTCAGGGGGTCTTAGGTTTTGGGGTGGGGTTGGGGGGTGGGGCGTTTTTGGTTTTGGGGAGGGGGTGGGGTCAGGGGGTTTTAGGTTTTTGGGGTGGGGTTGGGGGGGTGGGGCGTTTTTGGTTTTGGGGAGTGGGTGGGGGGTCAGGGGGTTTTAGGTTTTAGGGTGGGGTTGGGGGGTGGGGCGTTTTTGGTTTTGGGGAGTGGGTGGGGGTCAGGGGGTTTTAGGTTTTGGGGTGGGTTTGGGGGGGTGGGGTGAGGGATGTAGGGTGAATGGTGCCTATTGCTAACGATTTTATCAGGAATGCCTTTACAACGAAATATTGTTGTTAAGGCATTCGTGGTAAAATCATTAGTAGTAAGGACGAGGTCGGTGTTCCGACCTCGTTGTTAAGGTTAGTAGTTGTTTTTAATTCGGTGTTCCGTCATATAATCGTTACAGTGTCTTAGCTGTGTGTCACTGGAAGTACTGTTGAATGAGTGAACTTCTGTTGTCCACATCTTCTTTCTCTGCCTCCTCTTCCTCACTGTCCACAGGCTCCACCGCTGCCACAAGAACATCTCCAGGCTCATCCTACTGCAGAAAAGGCACCTGGCGTCTCAAGGCCAGGTTGTGCAACATGCAACATGCAACGATGATCTGGCACACCTTCTTGGGTGAGTAGTACAGGGATCCACCTGTCAGATGGAGGCACTGGAATCTGGCCTTCAAGAGGCCAAAGGTTCTCTCAATTATCCTCCTTGTTCACCCACGTGCCTCATTGTAACGTTCCTCTACCCTTCACCTGGCATTCCTCACTGGGGTCAGTAGTCATGAGAGGTTGGGGTAACCAGAGTCACATGCAAATATCGAGGGATACCTGTTAGACACACACTCACCCTTAGGGACAACCCCACACCCATATGGCATCAACTGGGTGGGGACCATGGGCTCACCTATTAGCCACACCTGGTGCCTCTGGAGTTGAGACATCATGTATGGAATGCTGCTATTCCTCAGGATAAAGGAATCATGCACAGAGCCAGGATACTTGGCATTCACATGGGAAATGTACTGGTCCGCAAAATACACCAACTGCACATTCAGAGAGTGAGAGCTTTTTCTATTCCTGAACACTTGTTCATTTCTCCGGGGGAGGGGGGGGACAAATGCTATATGTGTACCATCAATGGCACCAGTGATGTTGGGGATATGTCCCAGGGCATAAAAGTCAGCCTTCACTGTGGCCAAATCCTCCACCTGGGGGAATACGATGTAGCTGGGCATGTGTTTCAGCAGGGCAGACAACACTCTGGTCAACACGTTGGAGAACATTGGCTGATGAACTCTAGGGTGGAAAACGATGAGCAGAGGGTCATATTCACACATGTGTGAAAATAAAAATGCATTTTTCCCTTTACAGAAACAGTATGTGAATACGAAAGTCAGTTGATGTGCCAATGTCTGCTGTGACGCAGTTAGGTGCCATGGCCTGTGCCCCGCTGAAATGGCAGCTGCCTGACTGGTTAGGAGAGACAAGTGGAAATGAGGTAATTCTGCTGGTGTTGTGCGCCGTTGCGGTCAGTGGTCGATGACCGCCGCGCAACTTCGCATTAGTTAAGTTTGGGCCCTATGGATTCCAGGAGCCAAAGGCAATGTACGCCGGCGGCGACGGTACGCACCGCCGCAGACATGACTGCCATTTTCTATCTGTTCACTTACTTGCAACCTGACCTTTAACAGGAGAGAACCTACACTGCAAGTGCTGCTTTGACCTGTGTCTGGAAGGAACAATGGCTCAAGTGGCTGGGGAAAGGGCCCCCGCGTTCACTTCGGAAGAGTTGGGGAGACTGGTGGAAGGGGTCTTACCCCAGTACACTTTACTCTATGGTCCTCCAGACAAACAGGCGAGTACACTGTGAGCATGATGCGTGGGCCATGAATGTATGGATTGCTGTGTGCGTAAGCCTCGTGTGGGGGGGCTGAGGGGTCCTGGACAGAGTGCTGCATGTCTGGTGGTCAGTGTCTGTGCGTAAGGGGATGGGAGGGATATTATGGGCCATGAGTGTAATAGTCCGGACGGTATGACTAATCCCTTTATTCTGTGCATATTTTCCTGCAGGTCAGCGCCCATCGGAAAAAGGGTATTTGGCATGCAATCACCAAGGAGATGCAGACCCTGGGGCTCTTTGACAGGCGGAGAACCCACTGCCGCAAATGGTGGGAGGACCTGCGCCACTGGGCAAGGAAGATGGCAGAGGCCCAGCTGGTGCTGGCCTCCCAATGAGGAAGGGGTGCCCGTTGTACCCTGACCCCTCTGATGTTCCGCATCCTGGAGGTGGCCTAACCGGAGTTGGATGGGAGCTTGATGACATCACAGCAGCCACAAGGGGGTGAGTACAGATTCAGAATCATGACTTTCTGCGCTTTAAGGTTGTACCTGAGTGGGGATGTGGGCTGTGGGTGCCCCAAGGCCAGGGTGAACTTTCAGGGTAGGTCCCTTGTTGGGCAGGCTCTGAAGCACTCCAACCCCAATAGTGTTAGTGGGCATCTACTACTGGGAAGAGTCCTGTTCGTTTCAGGTGTGCAGCCAATGGCGTTGGGCAATGTACCCCAAGGGCTGGTGACTAGCTTTGTAACTGGTAGTGCATAGGGCTGATCCCTGTGTGTTGTGTACGCCAACATTAGTGTTGTTGCTGGCATTGACCAACTGTATCATCTGTCTCTCCCCCCCTTCTTGTTTTGTCACCCTGTCCTTGTGTACATTAACCTCATCTGGCGGAGGAGCAGAGGCACCGGTGACAGAGGGAGCTGCATCCCACATGGGCCTGGAGGCCGAATTCACTGAAGGTGAGGGCACCAGTGGGACGGAGGGTGAGGGGAGCACCACGATGGAGACAGGAGGGGACACGACAGACAGCGACTCCTCCTCCAATGGAAGCTCCCTGGCAGTGGCGGACACCTCTGTGCCCACCCCAACAACAGTTACAGCCGCCACCCCCGTACCAGCACTGCCCCCCCTTCAGCCCCTCAGCGTGTTTCCGATGCCTGCTCACCCAGGAGGTTGGGCATCTCCTTTGCCCCAGGCACCTCAGGCCCTGCCCCAGTCAGCCCTGCTGCCCTCAGTGATGAGGTTATTGACCTCCTGAGCTCCCTCACTGTTGGGCAGTCAACCATACTGAATGCCATCCAGGGCGTCAAAAGGCATTTGCAACAAACAAATGCATACCTAGAGGGTGTGGCGGCCCAACAGAGAGCATTTTAGGCTCTGGCCTCCGCACTGATGGCAGCCATTGTCCCTGTCTCCATCCTCCCCCCTCCAATTTCCTCTACCCAGTCCCAATCCCTTCAACCCCAACCTATCCCAAGCACACCTTCAGACCAGCATTCACCCAAATCAACAAACAAAAGTGGTTCAGGCAAACACAAGCACCACACATCATCTCACAGGCACTCACACAAGCACCATCCCCATGCAGATACACCAACATCCACTGCCTCCACTGTGTTCCACTCCTCCTCGTTGTCCACCTCCCTCCCAGTAGCGTCTCCACTCACACCTGCATGCATTACATCGTCATCCACTACCTCGATCACCAGCACACCTATCACTACACGCCCCTCACTGGCAGTCACCACCCCCCACATCCATGGACACGTCCCCTTTATCCTCTTCCCCTGTGTCTCTGAACCCTCCTCCCAAAGTACACAAACGCAAGCACACACACACCCAACAGCCATCCACCTTCCAACAGCATCCAGTTCATGCACCTGCACCCAAACACAGCAGACTGACACCTCCTACAAGCACTCCCTCTTTCTCCACTGCCAACCCTTCACCCTCTTCCCACCCCAATGTCCCTAAGAAGCTTTTCCTCACCACCCTTGACCTATTCCCTCCCCCTCCCCCCGTCCTTTACCTCCAGCCAGGGTGGCCAGAACCCAGCCCAGCAACTCAGCCACCAAGTCCACGTCTGCTGTGGTTTCTGCAGCTGTGAGAGGCTCTAAGGAGGCACCCGTCAGCCCAGCCAGTGTGCCACCTGCCAAGGCCAAGAAGGTTCCGCCACCTGGCAAGGGCAAGAAGGGGACAGCATCCAGCAAGAAGGAGGAGGCACAACCAGCCAGTAAGGCCAAGTCAAACACTGCAGCTGCCAGAAGCAAGGATGCACCACCATCTGCCAAGGGCAGGAAGGGGCACAGAACACCAGCCAGGGCACTTCAGCCATCCGAGGCTGCAGGTGAAGGCCTGGAGGCTACCACCACAACCGGCAGCACCGCCACCTGCACCGTGGGCAGCACCACCACCTGCACCACGGCCAGCACCGCCACCTGCACTGCCACAAGCAGCACCACTGCCAACAGCCCCAGTAGGCTGCCGTCTGAGCCTGCAGGGGAAGGGCTGGAGCCTCCCCCACCACTGGAAGCACCGCCACCTGCACCGCATCCAGCACGGCCACCTCCACCGCCACAAGCACCGTCACCTGCACTGCCGCAAGCAGCACCACTGCCAGCAGCAGCAGCCCCAGTGGGCAGCCGTCCAAGGCTTCAGAGGAAGGGCTGGAGCCTCCCCCCCTCCACTGGCAGCACCGACACCAGCACTGGCACTGCAACCACTGTAGAGCCGTCCCCGCCGGCGGATGGACTGTAGTCCTGCCTCCATGGTGTGTCATGCATCCTGCCCACAGAAAATCATGTGGGTCTGACACCCAGGAGAGTGACTGTGACCTTGCACTCCCCATGTGCTGCATCACAGGGCACAAAGCCCCCTCCAGAACCAGTGGAAGAAGGCATCCACTCACCCTATCCTTGCCAGAATGAAGCACACTGGGCACGAAGCCTCCTCCAGAACCAGTGGAAGAAGGCACCCACTCATCCTATCCTTGGCAGGATGAAGCGCACTGGGCACAAAGCCCCCTCCAGAACCAGTGGAAGAAGGCATCCACTAGAGAGACTGTGGCCTTGCTCTCCCCAGGACCAAGCAGTGGGCAAGCCACCCACTAGAGAGACTGTGCCTTTACACTCCCCAGGACCAAGCAGTAGGCAAACCACCCACTTGAGAGCCTGTGGCCTTGCACTCCCCAGGACAAAGCAGTGGGCAAAGCACTCACTTGAGTGCCTGTGGCCTTGCACTCCCCAGGACCAAGCAGTGGGCAAAGCACCCACTTGAGTGCCTGTGGCCTTGCACTCCCCAGGACCAAGCAGTGGGCAATCCACCCACAAAAGAGACTGGCCTTGCACTCCCCAGGAACAAGCAGTGGGCATGGAGCCCCCTTCAGGAGCAGTGTACCATCTTCGGGATGAGGTGCCCCCCCTTCCCCGTCCCCGTGAGGTGCCTGTGTGTTTTCGACCTGATGGCCCTGCAGTGTTCTCTCCGTATTGAGGCAGGAGTCAAGTGTGGGCTTGGCCTATGTGTTTTAGCCTAATGGGCCACGGACATTTTGAGTGGGCTTTGTCCCGCCTCTTGTATATAATGTAAATACTGTTTTTGATTTCTGAATGTATTTCTAACTATTTTCTAATATTACACTCATTTGACTCCATTCCTTTTGTCCATGCGTTATTCCAGAGGGTTACGAGGTGTATATGTAATGTTGTTGCATCTGTTACTGTGTATGGTGTTGGGGGTGAGGTTGGGAGTGGGGTTGTTGCGTGGGTGTGTCACTCTCTTTTTCCTCCCACCCTCCCCTGTGTGCTAGGTGAGGTACTCACTGTGGTTGTCGTCGCCGCCGTTGGTACTTCTAGTGTATGAGCAGATGCACCAGCATGGGGAAGACCTGCAGCTCGGACTCCATGGCATCCTGGTTCTTCCTTGGGTGTCGAGAGGTGAGTCGTTTCCCTTCAGAACACTGTTTCCACCGTGCTTCTGATGGAGTTGGTTCCGCCCCGGAAAAGGTGGCAGCTAGGCCTCTTGTAATACAGTGGGCGTAACCTTGTCTTCCGCCTGGCTGTTGGAGGTTACTGCTGCGGTGTTTGTTGCTACCGCCGTGGCGGTCGGAGTGTTAAAATGGCTGTATGTGTTGGCGGTTTCTGTCGTGGTCATGATTAAATTTTTTTTACTGCCGGAATGTTGGCGGTGTTACCGCCGCTTTAACACCGACCGTCAGGGTTGTAATGAGGGCCTTAATGTACATACTTTGATTGAGAGCAGATAGAGATTTGGGGCCAGATATACGACTGTATGTTTTGCGACTCGCAATTTGCGATTCATTTGTGAGTCGAAAAACTAAATCTTCAACAGTGTCAACCACACTGTAATTTGTACCAAAAGGAGGTGTATTTTAAGGGGAGAGATGGCGCACCAAGGAAAACTAACTTACATTAAGTTAATCCAACTCTAAATATCTGCAACGGTGCACTACTATGCGGAATACACCCTAAAACCCCAAATGTTGAATGAAGACAACAGTCATTATACCTGTGAAAATGCTGAGGCACCCGTTGACCAAGTATACAAATCCCTAAATAAAGGAGCTTTTATTTTTTTAATACGTTCCTATATGTATACAGAAAACAACAAATATTACATATTCAATAACTAATTAACAGACAATTAATCAAAATATCACAGATCTTGAATTCCTGTTTTTTAAAATCTCAATCAAATATATCAAAATTCCCCCTTAATGTTACATTGATTTTTTCACAAGAGTCTAGAGACATCAGTCCATTTCCTTCCAAATTCACTGAATAAGCTAATGATGCTCCATTAAATTTCCAAAGTCCATTGTGTTCAATTTTAGGTGTTCCTCCAATACTTTTTATCACCTCAAGTTTGAGTAGAAATCCAACTTAAATCAAGATGTCCAAATTCCTTACAACGACCTCTCAGCCAACACGTGTTTCGTCACTTGACTTCCTCAGGGCTGGAATATAGTCGCTTCTCTTAATACATTTGTATGGATCCCAAGAGTCATCATAAAAACACAGAAATACATTTAATGTAATTATATTAACCTCTTAGCTGCTGGGCCTTTCCCCCCCCCAGCGCTGAGCCCTTTTTTGGCTATTTGGGATGGTTCGCACTTAGGCCTTCATAACTTTTTGTCCACATAAGCTATCCACGCCAAATGTGCTTCCTTTTTTTCCAACATCCTAGGGATTCTAATGGTACCCAGAGTTTGTGGTTTCCCCTGGAGGAGACCAAGAAATTAGCCAAAATACAGTGAAAATTTCATTTTTTCCAAAAAATTTGAAAAAAGGGCTGCCGAAGAAGGCTTGTGGTTTTTTCCCTGAAAATGCCATCAACAAAGGGTTTCTGGTGCTAAAATCACCATCTTCCCAACTTTCAGGAACGGGCAGACTTGAATCGAAAAACCACATTTTTCAACACAAATTTGGCATTTTACTGGGACATACCCCATTTTTAATATTTTTGGTGCTTTCAGCCTCCTTCCAGTTAGTGACAGGAATGGGTATGAATCCAATGCTGGATCCCGGAAAGCTAAACATTTCTGAAAACTAGACAAAATTCTGAATTCAGCAAGGGGTCATTTGTGTAGATCCTACAAGGTTTACCTACAGAAAATAACAGCTGAATTAAAAAAGAATTGAAATTGAGCGGAAAACAACAGCCATTTTTCTTTATGTTTTACTCTGTAACTTTTTCCTGCGATGTCAGATTTTTGAAAGCAATATACTGTTATGTCTGCTGGACCCTTCTGGTTGTGGAGACATAAAGGGCTTTGTAGGTTCATCAAGAACCCTAGGTACCCAGAGCCAATAAATGAGCTGCACCCTGCAGTTGGTTTTCATTCTATACTGGGTATACAGCAATTCATTTGCTGAAATATGAAGAGTGAAAAATAGGTATCAAGAAAACCTTTGCAATTCCAAAATGGGCTCAAGATAAGGTTTTGAGGAGCAGTCGTTATTTGCACATCTCTGAATTCCGGGGTGCCCATACTAGCATGTGAATTGCAGGGCATTTCTCAAATAGACGTCTTTTTTACACACTCTCTTATATTTGGAAGGAAAAAATGTAGAGAAAGATAAGGGGCAATAACACTTGTTTTGCTATTCTATGTTCCCCCAAGTCTCCCGATAAAAATGATACCTCAATTGTGTGGGTAGGCCTAGCGACAGGAAATGCCCCAAAACACAACGTGGACACATCCCATTTTTTGACAGAAAACAGAGCTGTTTTTTGCAAAGTGCCTACCTGTAGATTTTGGCCTCTAGCTCAGCCGGCATATAGGGAAACCTACCAAACCTGTGCATTTTTGAAAACTAGAGACCTAGGGGAATCCAAGATGGGGTGACTTGTGGGGCTCTGACCAGGTTCTGTTACCCAGAATCCTTTGCAAACCTCAAAACGTGGCCAAAAAAACAAGTTTTTCTCACATTTCAGTGACAGAAAGTTCTGGAATCTGAGAGGAGCCACACATTTCCTTCCACCCAGCGTTCCCCCAAGTCTCCCAATAAAAATGATACCTCACTTGTGTGGGTAGGCCTAGCGCCCGTGACAGGAAATGCCCCAAAACACAACGTGGACACATCCCATTTTTTGACAGAAAACAGAGCTGTTTTTTGCAAAGTGCCTACCTGTAGATTTTGGCCTCTAGCTCAACCGGCACATAGGGAAACCTACCAAACCTGTGCATTTTTTAAAACTAGAGACCTAAGGGAATCCAAGATGGGGTGACTTGTGGGGCTCTGACCAGGTTCTGTTACCCAGAATCCTTTGCAAACCTCAAAATGTGGCTAAAAAAACACGTTTTCCTCACATTTCAGTGACAGAAAGTTCTGGAATCTAAGAGGAGCCACAAATTTCCTTCCACACAGTGTTCCCCCAAGTCTCCCGATAACAATTATACCTCACTTGTGTGGGTAGGCCTAGCGCCCGCGACAGGAAATGTCCCAAAACACATCACAATTTTTCATAGAAACCAGTGCCTACCTGTGGATTATGGCCTCTAGCTCAGCCGGCACCTGGGGAAACCTAGCAAACCAGCCCATTTTTGAAAACTAGAAACCCACGGAATCCAAGATGGGGTGACTTGTGGGGCTCTGACCAGGTTCTGTTACCCAGAATCCTTTGCAAACATAAAGATTTGGCCAAATAAACACTTTTTCCTCTCATTTCGGTGACAGAAAGTTCTGGAATCTGAGAGGAGCCACACATTTCCTTCCACCCAGCATTCCCCCAAGTCTCCCGATAAAAATGGTACCTCACTTGTGTGGGTAGGCCTGGTGCCCGTCACAGGAATAGATCACACAACAGTCAATGTTGGTCCTTACAGGAGGCAGCTGTTGACCCTGGGGTGATCCATTCCTGACGCAGGCACTAGGTGTAGGCACTCAAGTGGGGTAGTGTTTTTATCAGGACAGGAGGGATATCTGGGTGGTAGGATTTTTGTGGATCCCAGCATATTCCTGTAGTTTGTGTGACAGAAATGCGAGAAAAATAGAGTTTTTATTCAACATTTCAGCTTTCCAGGGTATTCTGGGTAAGAAAACTTTGGGGAATCCACACAAGTCACACCTCTGTGGACTCCCCCGAATGTCTAGTTTCCAGAAATGTTTGGGTTTAGTGTGTTTCTCTATATGGCCGTCGAACTCAGGACCAAAAACACAGGTGCCTGCCTTACAAAACCAGTTTTTTTTGTGATAGATAATTTTGATGTCTCCACAATACGATTTGGGTGGTGGAATTTGGGGCTGAACTAAATTGGGGAGCTCCCAAGAGAGCACTCTCTCTCTCTCTCTGCTTGCCGACACATTCACCTGCTCTCTGGGTTGGGCTAACCCACTATTACCCAGTTGCACAGACTGCTTGCGAAGGGACAGCAGGACTGTCCTCATCACCTCCATCATAATGTACTGGAAGAGGAGTTATCGAATGGGACTCCTCCGACTGAAAAATCACTCCCAGAGTCTGTGACATTGTCCTATCCCTCAGATGCTGTCTCAGTATCTGATCCTATGTCAGAGCTGTCCTCTATAACCCGAGTGCCAGCAGCAGTCATTCATCAAGATGCCATCTCTGCTATTGGCTAAACTGTTGCTCTAAAACACTAGCCTACGTAGACAGTCACAAAATCGATGGTGTGTGTGAGATACGTGCGACAGTAAAGGCCACCTTACCTGCGCTTCTTCCCTCAATCAGCACGTTCTTTCAAGACACTCAAAAAACACCTTGTCACATACCATTCGTCACAGCCTTTAGCACCTCCTGCGCCCAGTCCAACAATCATTTTTGGTGCACCCACTCCGTCCTCCTCGGATTCCCTCATTACCACCCAGCAAAAGTGCCCTTCATCTCTCCATAGCCGCCCTCCACCCCGCACATACATTTCATTTGTATTATAGCGCAGGTAATGGCTGACTTTACTAATGTACTCAGCTATTTACATAAAATATAGATTTGCTCTTTGCAGTAGGCATATAAACCTTCTGCGCTTCTTTATGGCACTAAAACTGCCACTAGACAAGTCTGACCCTTTTGTAGCAGAAACATAATCACAATACTTACTTGACTTTTTTATTGCTGCCTAAAAGCTAAAGTTGAAAAGCGTCAGTTGAAGTATGTGCATTGCTTTGAAGACGCAAGCTGCAACTGCAAGACAACTGGTAGCAAATCTATATATAAATATATATATATATAAATATATATATATATATATATCACTTTTATATGTGGGTCTGGTTTTCCTGGGGGCTGATCGCAGCCCCCAGGGAAACCACACACATATTGACAAAAGTGATATATATATATATCTACATAGATATATCTATAGATAGATCTATATATATATATATATATATATATATATATATATATATATATATACATATATGTATATATATCTATAGATCTATCTATAGATATATCCATGTACATAGATATATCTACATAGATATATCTATATATATATACAGATCTATATATATATAGATCTATGTTTTTTTTAGTTGTATGGTTTCCTTGGGGGCCAAAATGGCCCCCAGGGAAACCCTACAACAACTAAAAAAAATATTTCCCCCACAGGGGGTCGCCCTGCCCAAGGGCGACCCCCTGTATATATTTTTTTTTTTACCCCTGGGGGGGGCCCAATCGCACCCCCTGGGGGCACCTACCTTTTAAAAAAAAGAAATATGGCCCGGGGGGGGGCGGCCCGTTTTCCGAGGGGGCTGGCCCCCCCAAGTGAAATCCCTGGCGTCTAGTGGTGTTTCCTGGCCCCCGATCGCAGTTGTGCTGCGATCGGGGGCCAGGAAACAGTTTGAGAAGGCCTCGGGGAGACTCTCCCCTTTCTTACAAGGCCTTCCTGAAACCTGAAAGTGTTTCCTGGCCCCCGATCTCAGCACAGCTGCAATCGGGGGCCAGGAAACACTTTCAGGAAGGCCTCGTAAGAAAGGGGAGAGTCTCCCCTTTCTTACGAGGCCTTCCCGAATGTGGGGAAGGCCGTTTTTCCCATTGGAGCAGGAAGCAGCCGCAAGGCTGCTTCCTGCTCCGATGGGGAAATCAACATTGTCACTTCAGCGCGACGTCACAAAGGGGCGGGGGAGACACGGAAGAGCTTCCGTGTCTCCCTGGGACAAAAATAAATCACAGAGGATTTATTAACCCCCTCCTTGGTGTCGGCCACTGGTCGTGACCCGCACAAGGGAGGCCAGTGGCTGACGCCCGCATTGAAGGGGTTAAAGTTGCTCAAAATATATATCATTAGTACCATAGTGGAACCCAGTGTCCAAAAGCTTTCTAGGTGAGTTAGTGTCCAATGGCCCAATCGTAATTCGGAAAATTACCCTGTTAGTCCGTGCAGACACCCGAAATAGTGACACCCCTTGTTGTGCACTCAAAATCACGGTGTAACTAAGCGAATAAAAGATATTTATAAGTTAAATAGATAGGTTTAATTATGAAACCATAAGAAGAAAATTAGGCTATAACTCTTTTGTTGTCGTGTTATAAATAAACAAGCCCAAAGTAGTGACCCCAAAAGGTTCAAACCAATAGCATTTTACCTCCAAAATCTCCAAGATATACGCTTAGTGATTCTCAAACAAACTGTGAGCCCGCAGTCAATATCTGTCAACGAACTGCCTTCGAACTCGAACAGTGCGCGACTCACTATGTGCTGTCCTGTAAACAAACTTAATGTAAACCATGACTTATTATCCTAGCATAAACAACCTATTATTAGTAAACCACGTCAATAAGAACACGTCTACACTTACATTCTTGAAAATGTATGATTTGCAGTTCCCAAATGAGAACCACATACTGCATTTAAAGCCATCATTGTCCCAATAACACCTGAAGTAAGCACACCTCTGTGTGTATCTACAACGCTGACACGTCAACGCTAAACGCAGCGTGTCAATAATCCACATTTAGATTATGTTTCATCCACGTACCCCATTTAAAGTCCTTATTGTACCGATGACACGCAAACAAACACACCTCAGTGTGTTTCTGCAAGTGGACATGTTGACGCCAATTGCCAATGGGTTACCACCAATTTACAATTGCGATCACTAAACAATCATACATACCACTGTGACTTTCAATGAGGAAGGGATGTCCTTGAAACGCTCCTTCCCAATTGCAAGTCACAATCCCTATTTTGCGAGTCAGTATTTGCATGCCAGCTCGCAAAATAGTGATGGTACATTAGAAAAGGCTATTTTGTTGTTGCAAAGGCGAAATGCGCCTTTTACGACCGCAACATCACGTTGTATAGTGGGACTTTGGTGGTTACACTTAAGTTAACTTTAGTTTAAAATCCTTTTTAATGGAAAAGCTAGATTTTAATTCACAAGTCTGAAAAATGCCACTTGTGGAAAATTGAGACTTTTTCGCCCTAACCACTTGCACCTTCTGCAAGTGACCTGTGTCACATGACTGTGCTTAGCTCTGCTGCTGGGGTTTTTGTATTCTTTCCAGGCAGTAACAAAAAGGAGGATAGGTGTGGACAGGATGGGCCATCTTGCCTGGATTTCTGGGGTCACAGCTGTGCTTTGTCCCACTTACACTTCAAAGGGATTATCTTCAACACACACAAAAGAACTTGACACTAGCCTTGTTTTACCACAGAATTCTTGAAGCCTTGACAGGGGAAAGGAAGAACTTTGTTGACCCAGATGTGGGGCAGCATACGGAACCTTACTACTTTAAAGGCTGGCACCCAGTATAATTATTTAACCTCCAGAGCCACTCTTCAGTACATACCTGGGTCTGTGAACATTACAGAAGAAGGATTCCCTTTTTTCCCAGAGGACTGCCCTGCTACTACCAGCAGATTTCCCTTCTGCTTGAGAACTGTTTTGGCCCTAAAAGAGTTGTCTTGCAGCTTGAGTACTGCCCCGCTCTCTGAAAAGGAAGACTGGACATGACCCCAGGCTTTATGCATGACTTCAAGGGTCAGGTAGCTGACCTCATGTCTGAGCTACAGAGACACAACAAGCTCCAGAGGCCTCCCTACATCTGCCCAGCTGATCTGCTGTACTGGACCTGCCTGGATCTACAACTGGATCTGCCAGAGACCAGCTAGCCTCTGCTGGAGTGAGTTCCTGATCCCCAAGAGCATCGCCAGGTTCTGGAGCATTGGTGGTTTCAGTTGAGCTCCTCCTTTGAAAGGTGAAATACTGAAGTTTTGCCACTGTGAACGGGCCGGTTTGAGCCAAGACAACTGCCAAGGCAAAACTCTGGTGAACCCAAACATTCACACTATAGACCGAAATGGCTGCCTGCTCTTCGTACTGCTCCAGTCTTTAGTCTCCTCGCTCTGCCCACCACTCTTCAAATCTCAGGCAGTCTTACCAAGCAGCAGGGCAGCATCCCAAGTAGTGTTCTAAGCTCCATCTTCCTCTTACTTCTGCTACAGTTTCTGCTTCCGCTGTATCAACATCACACTGCTTCTCTGTCAATTTGGAGACATGACTGACCGTGACTTATGACTGGCTCTTTGCACTATAATGACAGCAGCTCGCACCGCCCAGTCTGCTTTTCAAGCAACAGCAAAAACCAACCACAACACTGTCTGTGTTCCTTGCAGCCTCCTCTATCACAAGCAGAACTCTTGGTGCCAGCCTTTCAGAAGGTAACTTTTTCAGCAGGGCTAACCTGGTTCCGGCCAACGCTCCATTGCGGTTGGCCTGAACTTGTGATTGTCCCCCGGTCTAGCACGAGCAGATGACCGCGAGTGATGCTTTGTGTTTTTAAGCTGCATATTTACTTCAACCTTTGAAATTGCCTATCTCTGGTTCTACTAATTCGTTTTTTGTTGCTCTGGCATTATTTTATCATTTTATTTATTATAATTTACTCTATTTTTCTAATTTATGTTTTCTTTTTCAATTTATTACTGTTTGTGTGCTGCATACATACTTTAATATAAGCCTGCCCGGAGGAGGAGTTTCACGGGCAGGAGCCCTTTAACTATCTTTGCGCTCCCGCCGTCGCGGGAAGCGCTGTGTGCCTGCCAGGAGGAGGAGTTTCACAGGCAGGAGCCCTTTAAACTACCTTCGCGCTCCCGCCGTCGCGGGAAGCGCTGTGTGCCTGCCGGGAGGAGGAGTTTCACGGGCAGGAGCCCTTTAACTATCTTTGCGCTCCCGCCGTCGCGGGAAGCGCTGTGTGCCTGCCGGGAGGAGGAGTTTCACGGGCAGGAGCCCTTTAAACTACCTTCGCGCTCCCGCCGTCACGGGAAGCGCTGTGTGCCTGCCGGGAGGAGGAGTTTCACGGGCAGGAGCCCTTTAACTATCTTCGCGCTCCCGCCGTCGCGGGAAGCGCTGTGTGCCTGCCGGGAGGAGGAGTTTCACAGGCAGGAGCCCTTTAACTATCTTTGCGCTCCCGCCGTCGCGGGAAGCGCTGTGTGCCTGCCGGGAGGAGGAGTTTCACGGGCAGGAGCCCTTTAACTATCTTTGCGCTCCCGCCGTCGCGGGAAGCGCTGTGTGCCTGCCTAGAGGAGCAGTTTCACGGGCAGGAGCCCTTTAACTATCTTTGCGCTCCGCCATCGCGGGAAGCGCTGTCTGCCTGCTGGGAGGAGGAGTTTCACGGGCAGGAGCCCTTTAAACTACCTTCGCACTCCCGCCGTCACGGGAAGCGCTGTGTGCCTGCCGGGAGGAGGAGTTTCACGGGCAGGAGCCCTTTAAACTACCTTCGCGCTCCCGCCGTCGCGGGAAGCGCTGTGTGCCTGCCGGGAGGAGGAGTTTCACGGGCAGGAGCCCTTTAACTATCTTTGCGCTCCCGCCGTCGCGGGAAGCGCTGTGTGCCTGCCGGGAGGAGGAGTTTCATGGGCAGGAGCCCTTTAAACTACCTTCGCCCTCCCGCAACGCGGGCGGCGCCCGGGCGAAGCCCGGGCCAAGGGCAGGCCCGTCCTGCGCCCGTCAGCGACCGGAGGAGGCCGGGCTGGGCCACACCATTTTTATCCTGACTCCTGAGGTTGGTGACCAGCGGACGAACATACCCTACCTACCCGACACCTTCCTAATACAGGTGAACAGTACTTTAGGCCCTCCTGGCGTCTCAGCTTTTCTTAATAAAAGCTCCAATAGAGCAAAATTAGGGTGGGAAAAGAAGAGGAACAGCACCCACGGAAACAGACTGTCAAACTCTGGGGCTGGACCTAAGTGTCTTACCAAAACAAGATGGGCAGACGGAAGGGGGGGATGCCTTTGGAAAAAGCCGGTAACAACAAGACTCTAGATGGCTTCCTCCAAAAAGCGGTAGGGGCATTGGAAAAAGAAATTGAATTGGTGGAGCGCCAATTGACTGCTCCCCCACCAACGGATGCTCCATCGAAAACCCCACCACAACCTTTTTATCCACCAGTTTTTCAGCCTACACCGGAAACCCCACCTCCAATTACCCAAACTACCCGAATGCCCTTCGCAGAGCCCCTGGACAAAGCCATATATTCTTCAGAAACTTCACAGCCTATGCCAGATAGGCCTGCACCCTCCCCAAAGCACAGCTCAAAGGGCAAAAGGAAACGTGGGGAGGTGAACCTAAAGAATAAATGGGCCCGTGTTTTGAACTCCCCCAATCATACCGTGCCTACTCGGACCAAGGACTGCACACCTGCCCAAGCTACAAATTACGGCAGCCTGGACATAGGTTTTATAATAGATTTTATAAAAGATGAGCTCTCCAAAAAATTACACCCTATAACAACTCGCCTATCAGCTATTGAGGAGAAACTCGACGTTCTCATCAAACTCAATCAGCCAAACACCTCTACCTCATCGGATTTACAATATTCGCAACAACATCTTCCCCCATGCCCTCCAGCCAACAGTGCCAGCAGCCCTCTTCTACCACCAAGCACGGTTCACAACCCTCAATCACTTTGCCCTGATTCTTCGCATCAACCAGTGAAGACTTCTACTGCTAGACTGGCCAACTCCCCTAAAACATGGCACTCAAAGAGTGACCCTCTCTTCCCAAGGCGGACTGATGAAAGTGCTCCTTCCATATACATGGACACAAAACTGTACAAGGACTATACCAACCCTCCAGCAGACCGGATGCATTGGGATCTAGGATCCAATATGAGAACCTTACACCTACCACCGGAAGCTTGCCCTTATGTGCTTGTTATCATGAATGTTCCTAAGCTTAAGCCTAATATCCCCAAATCATTTACAGAACTGAAAAATAAGACCTTCCACTGGCTACATAAATATGCTAGATTTGCTTTCTATATGATACCTTCAATATTAATGGTGAGGCGGGTGGGTTGGGTGGGTTCACTCAAAAACCCCGGTACAGGGGACTGTATTGTTATTAACTTCAATGCCCCTTCCCTTGTCCAACAGCTCTCCTTGAATGTGTGTCATTCCAACCCTCTAGGGGGAGCAACCTCACTTTGTAGGCTCCAGGCTTTTTACCCTCATAAAGCTGTACCAACTACTAAGGGGGTAACAATGCCACTCAGAGGTCCCACTAGGGTACAGATGCAGCCTGACTCCCAGCTGAGATGTAGCCCTTTTTCGCTCTCGCTCTCTGAAAATGATTGACTAAAAAACAGCACTGAGTACAGCTCACTTCAGCCTCAAGGTTCAAACATTTGGGATAAAAAGTACCCTATAGTCGAAAATAATGAAACTCACGAAATAGGGCAAGGCAACCCTGAGGTCGAACAAACCCCTACTGTAGACGCCAGAGACCCTACGCCAATTTCCGTACCTGCTCAGCCAGATCTTTCTAACTGTTTTGAAAACTGTATTGGGGGTGCAAATAAGAAGCGCAAGGTGATTGAGACCAATTTAGCCACAGATTTATTAGATATCAGCAAACTTGGATATCCACCACCATTTCAGACACTCGAATTGCTCACGCCACCCCCCGATCTAGACGGGACAAGAAATATTTTGGGCAATACAGTAGTGGGAAACCCAAACATGACTGGTATAGATACGATTGAAAAGGGTATAAAACTTTCCCACGGTACCCCATTGGCAAGAGAGAACCCTGTGCCCGAAGCTCCCCACGACAAAATAGATGGCCTAGATACCATCCTTAGTTGGAATATTGCAGGGTTGGAGAATAAAATGAACAACCCCGAATGGGGCAAATTCATAGACGAACACAAAATATGTATTTTCCAAGAAACATGGGCATTGGAGCCCAAATACAGAATTGGTTATAAAAGTTATTGGGTCCCAGCAACTAAGGTGAATTCAGGGAGACCATCAGGTGGCCTGCTTATATGGCTCAGCTGTTCCTTTAAATGTCGGATTGAAACAATTGACTTGGGCTGCCCTGATTTAATGGGCTTATCAATACCATCCCTTAGCGAGAAACCACTCTTAATAATCAATATTTATAATAGGAGCCTGGGTAGCAAATACGAGTCCGACACACTGACTATTTTGGACAGCTTTCTTTCTTGTAAATCACCTTCCCACTTTATTCTTATTGCTGGAGATTTCAATGCCACTTTTGAACCCTACTCGTTGGCCCAGGAATTATACAAAGATGAAGATGCTTACTGGGGTATCCCTCAATTGGTATCAAGCAAAAGACCAAAAATAAATAGATTAACACACCAGGTTGTGGACATCACATTGGCACATGGCCTGCGGGCTTGCAATGGTCGTTCCCGCACGGACCCTAATCTTCACCACACATTCAGGCGCGGGGCACAGAAGAGCCAGATAGATTATATTTTGCTTGATGTCCGCCTGTGGGGCTATATGGCTGACATGAACATTGTAGAACATGAGGAAAATGACCACGAACCATTGATTTTATCTCTTAGGAACCTATTACCCCTACTTGAAGTTTCCTGTTCCAAGACCCACGAACAACAGCTCGCACTGACCAATAATAGACGAAATGTTAGATGGGAATCCCTGAACGCCGATACAGCCACCCTGGCATCTGCGTACAGGCAGTTGGCCGATCACATGGATTGTATATCTCAGCCTTTAGAAGATAGCGGTGGGCTTATTCCAGCCCACACACGATTTTTTAATTCTCTAAAAAATCTTTTTACCAAAGAGTCTGCAAAAGAAGTTAAAGAGAAGTGCAACACAAGGTGGTTCAACGCCGCATGCAGGGAAGCACAGCACAAACTGCTGAGAGCTTTAAGAGGAGGCCAGTCAGATCATATAAGGGAAGCCAGGAAAGATTATAAACAGGAACAAGGCAGAGCCCGCAGGACATGGGATGAATCTAGATGGGTTTCCCTCCTGGAGTCTGCTAAAACAAATGACACCTCGAAATTTTGGAAACTGGTGGCTGATGCCAGCAAAGAACCTAATCGTTCGCCTGGTGCCTCAATACTCCCTGCAGAGTGGACAGATAATTTTTCCCGACTATATTCTCGGATCACTGGTGTTACTTCCAGGGAATTGCCACATATCATGATTACTGAGACCCCCAAAATTGAATTTACGTTGGCAGAAACTAAAGCTGCGATTGCTTCATTGAAATGGGGGAAGGCCCCCGGCCTCGATAAAATACCTGGTGATTTATACAAGACAAACCCAGATATATGGGCCCCATATCTGAACCTTATTTCCAATGCGGTAACTGCAGGAGCACCTGTCCCGAGCTCCTGGATGGGAGCAGAGATAGTTCCCATCTTTAAGAAAGGTAATCCCTCCAACCCTGTTAACTACCGCCCAATCTCCTTAATCGACAACTTCCAAAAACATTTTGCAAAGCAAATTTTGTCCCGCCTAGAAGAATGGATTCTGGAAACCAATGCTATTTCTGATTTGCAAGCAGGGTTTAGGCCAGCAGTTAGTACCATAGATCAGGTGCTAAGATTCCTAACAATAAAATGGAAGACTGTGGAAGTAGGAGGTGGCAATCTTTTTGTAGTTTTTATTGATCTTAGAGCTGCGTTTGACTTGGTCCCAAGAAACCAGCTATGGCTGACACTAGCCAATATGGGTGTCCCACACGGCCTTTTGAAACTTATCACCCGACTACATGAGAATACTTATGCTCAAATCAGGAGCGGCAAGAATGGTGATCTAACAGAATCAGTCGCTATTAAGAGGGGAGTCAGACAGGGGTGTGTTCTGGCCCCAACTCTTTTCCTTCTATACATAAATAATTGTATCAAGTATTTAGCAAATTGCACTAATGATTCCCCAAAGCTGGCCGGGACCAAAGTTCCTTGCTTACTTTATGCAGATGACACTATCCTCCTGTCCAAATCATCCATGGGAATCCAGAATCTGGTTAACCAGTTCGGTGTATTCTGCAGAGATTACGGGTTAGACATAAATCTCAAGAAAACAAAACTCATGATATATAGTCCCCCGAACAAGAAGCTTAGAGCAAATATAAAGATAGATTCAATTCCTCTGGAGAGGGTAATTGAATACGACTATTTGGGCATCAGACTATCCGATAAGGGCAGCTGGGATGCAGCTATAAGGAAAGGGGCACTAACAATCAGCCAAAGATGTGGAGTGATAGGACGCAAAGCTAGCACTGCAACAAGTCCCCCTCTGACCCTCATCTCTGAAATATACAAAGTCCAAATCCGCGCCGCGGCCCTATATGGAGCGGAACTTTGGGGATCTCACAGACAAATTGACACTCTTCAAGTCAAAGAAAATAATTTCCTTAGACACATATCCAGACTAGGGAAGGGTACGCCGATGCTCCCCCTAAGACTGGACCTGGGTCTAAATAGTATTAAAGACACAGCACACCTAAGACCACTTCTGTACTGGGTCAGACTATGGAAAACGGATGAACTCGAACCTTTCAGGTTAGCAGTTAAAGAATTATTGCCACCTTGCTATGGATGGGAAAAAGTACGATGGCTAAGGGAGATGAAAGCGGCCTGGGTTAAACTGAATTTATCCCATTATTGGGAAAATCCCGAGATGATTCCTGGTAACGCTAAACGCCTGATCAAAGACCGTTATTGGGAAAAGATCCATGAGGAATCTCTCGGCTCAAATGGGTTAGGTCGGCTGACAGCAGAGTTCCTGCTGGTTAAGCACGAACCTCTGCCTGAAAGCTTCCTGGATCTCCCTATACCAGCCCGTGTTCGCTCTTTATTACTCCAGTTCAGATATGGAACATTGGCAGTCAACAGCTTCACGGCCTGCTGGTCGACCAATAGTTCCTTATCTGACAAATGCACAAACTGTCATCTATGCAATGAAACTTCTGAGCATGTTCTATTTTTCTGTCCTTTGTACAAATGCCCCCGAGGGAAGTGGATTACCCCTCTGTGCAAAACACTGTCAATACAAAACCGTAACAGTGCATATAGAATATGCAAATATGATACTTCCATGCTGATAGTGAGTTCTGTTTCTAAATATTTGGCAGCAGCATGGAAAATCCGCAGTAGGATCACTACAGATCTTAATCCACCGGTTGAAGTACAGTCTAGAAGTTAGCGAACTAGCACCCTGTTATATTAAGTCTGGGATTTTAAATAAAACTATTAATGCAACCTATCGAGGACAAAAGACTGTATCCCCGAGCATGCTGTCTAATGGGTTACCCCAACAGAAGTGACCTATAGCTCCTCAGCATATATAATTTTACAAATGGTAAGATGCAATTTATTTGATCAACTTATTCAATAGAACTGATTAATTTAGGGCATCATTTTCCACTGGTTGATTTTTAACTTCTGCTAACAGGAGCTATCGTATGTAGTTTTTATGTCTTATTCTTATTGTATAAACCCGTTTTAAAATGGTTTTTATGCTTTTAACAACTGATCAGTATCATTTTAGCATTTAGCGTCTTGCATAGGGTAAGATCCAGAGACTATTTTGAGATTCTTGTCTTAACTATTTATGAAACCTTTTATGTAATTTTATGAACTTCTTTCCTGTATTAATTGGCAATGCCCTTTTAATATATATATATATATATATTTTTTTTTTGTTTTAGTATGCAACGGTTTATGGCTTCTACCTTTTTGTATGTATGATTATTTTTAACTTCTCAAATGGTCCAAATCTGGACCGAATAAACTATTGATTGATTGATACTTTAATATATTCCAGCAATAGTCACATGGGATTTATTTATGTTCTACTTCAATCTCATTTAAAAACAAGTACTAGTAGACTTATTGGTCAAGGTAGGTATTGTTTTATATATACATGTTCACAATTTGAGCACTGCTTCATCTCCACTAACACACTTTTCTAATATATTTTGCAATCAATGAGCTATATATTGTCCCTAGATAATACATGTATTTCTACTCAAACAAGCAGCTGTCCTGTACTTTTTGGGACCAACAGAATTGAGTCTACACATACTTGCCTAAAATTAGATTAAAGTTCAACAGATATGAGTCCCACTGGACTCTAGGTTATATTATAATTAACAACAAAAAATTCAGAGAGAGAGAGAGAAGGGGAAGTTCATCCATCTTCCCTATGCTATCAATTTTTAAGTAGTAGAACAAGCTCAATTACCAATTTGTCATTAGATGTTTGTGGATTCTCTAGCCCTTAGAAGCACAGGAGAAGCCCTAAGGTCATTGTTAAAGAACCCTCCTTCATCAACCTAGTTGGTAACATGCTTCATCATCGGGTGCCCAACCTGGCTGCTGAAGCCCACAGAGTGTGCTTCAATGCCAGATATACTGCAGAGCTGTTTTTTTAAGTGCGTAAAGTGCACGTGATTTTAAAAAAGTCTCAAGGTCTACCACCTGATATTGCTTTTTATTCTTTAGGGACCTTTGGCAATATTTTAAAAAGTGGGGGATATTTTCTGGGATTTCAGTGGTCCTCATTTATCCCTTGTGTCATGGTCAACATGTTTCATCCATTTTCCATGTGCCCATCTGGGTCAATATGGCTTTCGTGAAGACCAAATTGTGTGTTTTCCATGCACCCTAAGGCAAGAGCAGTAAATATTTTTATTTAAACTTACTTTCTTTTGGCAAATGCTGCACTTGTGACTATACTTGTGGGGATGAAAACGATTTAAATACAATAAGAAAGAGATCAATTTTGTCATGTTGGTAAGTTCTTTCAAAAGTGCAATATTGGCGTACATCCTGAGGGGTGTATTAGTGTCCATACACTAGTTCCATGTATGCCAGAACCACCCACAAGCCTTTAGCATTTAGCCACTGAATTCCGCTCTCTTTTATGGCTTTTATATGAGCTGTGGCCACTTAAGTGAAGGTGACGGTACAGAGTCTTTGTGCTTTTTTGTGTGAAACAAGGTTTGACACATCTGATTAAGCTGATCATGAAAGCCTTTTTTCCCTTGACCCATCTGTTGTGCAGTTTTCCCAAACAACATGGAGGCTCTGAGTGGGGTGGACCCTATTGTCACACTCTTAGCGGTGTGAAATAATGGAGAGTATTGCAAGTAAAGCTGGGTTTAGCAAGAGGAACATCCCAAATTCTTCTTTGTAAGTTTAGAGCTATTCCCCCTTTGGTCTCCACTTACTCCGTCAAGGTGTATCACCCTTTCGCATACCTCTGTTGTCTCCTCGGGCCCCGTATCTTAATGTGAATGTCTGCTTTCTCATGTTAAATACTCCCCTTGTTCTCAGTAGTGGCCTATCAGGTGATGCACTGGGCGAGGCTTTCATTTCTCAAGATGCCTCATTTCTCAAGAAGCTGGATCTCGGGCCCAGTGCTACTGGTTGGTTTGAACGTTCTGTTTGCTATCATCATTGGTTATGGTGCCTTCGCCTGAAGGACAGATGCCCTTTTCTATTGATTGATTCCAGTCTGATGTTCTCATACTTCATTGGTCCAGCTCCTCCTTCCTGAAAGCGGGCTTCTACTATTTTATTAGATGCGCATGGGGACGTCTCCTAATTGTATTGTTAGACCTACATGTCATTTGTATGTTGTCATAGCAACTCCCGGAATAACCACCCATTACGCCATTCCGTAAGATGCATGTACATGCTAGTCAGATATATTCCACTTATTAAGATCACAATAATGCTATTTATTATCTAATTGTAACATCTGTATGAAAGGCTGTTCTCTAATTGATGTAACACAAAATTATGAGCGCTTAAAAATATTGCTTCTGCCGTTTAATATATTTATTCTTTCTATTTTTAGTGGTGTTATCCATTGTTTTGTTGTTGACCCGTCTATTTTTTCTGTTTTAAATTTCTAATACTGTGCTGTAGTTACTGGACCTACATGGTGTTCAATTAGTCCTTAATTAGGTGTCTAAGTATAAAAGGGGGTGCACACACCTTCTTCAGTAACTGGACCTCACTTCATAGGATCCAGATGTTTCTGCTTGGGTGTTGGTATTTTTGTTTTAACTCCCTGAGCTATCTACTGCACTTTCAAAGGGTGTTCATGTTCAGTATTACATATATCCTAATATATACTACAAAGCTGTATATAATTGGGTCCTATAATGTCTGCTGAGTTATTTATTGTACTTTCAAAGCATCTCCATGTTAGTATTATGCATCTCCGAGTATTTTTTTGCATAGGGACTAGACGTTTTTGTTTGTGTGTTGTGGTTTTTGCTCCATAAGCTACCTGTTATACATTACAACAATGTTCATATTCAGTATTGTGTCTACTCGTGTATTTGCACATCATTTTTTGACATGGTACAAAACAAATTCCTGGGACTGGGATGCCCAAACCCCAGGAGGGCAGAACCCTGTCTGTGAGGTGGCAGCAGCTGTAGCTGCAGTGCAAGCCTCATAGAGCTGGTTTGGCAGTACTGGTGATCCGTGGTGGAGCCCCCAGGATGCATGGAATTGCCACCCCAATACCAGATTTGGAATGTGGGAACAATTCCATGATCTTAGACATGTTACATGGCCATCTTCGGAGTTACCATTGTGAAGCTACATATAGGTATTGACCTATGTGTAGTACACGCGTGTAATGGTGTCCCCGCACTCACAAAGTCTGGGGAAATGTCCCTGAACTATGTGGGGGCACCTTTGCCCATGCAAGGGTGCTCTCACACTTAGTAACGTTGCACCTAACCTTAAGCAAGTGAAGGGTAGACATATAGGTGACTTATAAGTTACTTAAGTGCAGTGAAAATGGCTGTGAAATAACATGTCCGTTATTTCATGCAGGCTGCAATTGCAGGCCTGTGCAAGGGTTTGTCTGAGCTCACTATGGGTGGCAAAAGAAATGCTGCAGCCCATATGGATCTCCTAGAACCCCAATGTCATAGGTACTTAGGTACCATGTACTAGGGCCTTATAAGGGGGGTCCAGTGTGCCAATTGAAATGGGTAAATGAAGTCACTGGCCTACAGTGACAAATTTAAAAGCAGAGAGAGCATAAGCACTGAGGTTCTGTTTAGCAGAGCCTCAGTGACAGTTAGGCACTAGACAGGCATACACATTAGACCACAAACTATGAGCACTGGGGCCCTGGCTAGCAGGATCCCAGTGAGACAGGCAAAACACACTGACATGCAGGTTTTTATCTATGAGCACTGGGATCCCGGCTATAAAGATCCCAGTGACACAGTAAAAACACACTGACATACACTCACAAACAGGCCAAAAGTGGGGGTAACCATGCCAGAAAGAGGCTACTTTCCTACATGGACCATTGCATCAGTTTTGAACCACCCAATAGAGATGATGCGTCGTCATCAGTACTGAGGTGTGGTGGAGTTAGGGTGCAAGTTCCTGCTGCGTAGAGGATCCAGGCGCCGGGGCATGTAATATGAAGACCGGGGTCAACGATGCATCATGCAGTCGAGGCAATGCGTCAGTTCTGATGAGCACAAAGGCTGTGATGCAGAGATTTTGCATCACCATTGAGGCTGCCTTCAATGGGGATGCGTGGACCTTCTGCCTGGAAAGGAGTCAGAGTGGCAGTTCCATAGGTGATGTGCCGGTTCTGTTACACACACAGTGGTGATGGGGCACTTCAGCTCCTGCAGCAGAGGATACGTCATTTTCACTCACTGGAGCAAACTCCTTAGGTCACTTTCAAGAGTCCAGGACTGGGGTGGCACCACTTGGCAGGGCAATCTCAAAGATCGCAGAGTGCAGCATCAGGGTAGTTGGAAGTCTGAGACTTCAGATCAGGAGGCCAGGCAGCCACCCCAGACAATTAATCAGAGACAGCCAGCAGGCTCCCAGTGGCAGAAGTAAGAAAATTCTATCTTTCTAAAAGTGGCATTTCCAAAATGGCAAATTTAAAATCTGATTCAATAATACGATGTGATTTCAAATTGTGATTCCAGAGACATCAAACTCAAAAAGTTAATGTCTTCAAAATTGTGAATTACAATTAAAAGATGCAATAAGGTAATCCAGATCTTACCCTATAGAAGAAATAGGCCTTGCTATAATGAAAAGTGACTTTGGCAGTTTTTCACTACCAGAACATAAAAGTACATTTCTTGCCTTTTAAATACATTGCACTCTGCCCTCTAGGTTGTCCAGGGCCTACCTTAGGGTTGACAGGAAAGTTCTGGACCTGGCAAAAGAGTTACATCACCAGATCGACAGGGCAGTGTAACACTACACATACAGGCTCTACAATGGCAGGCCTGAGACATAGTTAAGGGCTACCTAAGTGGGTGCATAGTCAGTGATATAGGTCCACAAGTGCATTTCATTTACAGGCCCAGGGAACATGGAGTGTGCTTTAGTAGGGACTTATAAGTACATTAAATATGCAATTTGGGGATGCACCAATGTTACCATGTTTAGCGGACAGAGTCCTAAAGACAGCACTTCTCTTGCAGCCTTCCATGCCTGTTCATCTTTCTGCCTTGACCTCCATGCTCTTTGTGTGTGTGTGTGTGTCCCTGCCCCCTCCTTACTACCCTCCATGGTCCATTGTATTGCCACTGCCCTTGCCACCTGCCATACCTGTTCATCTTTCCACTCCTGCTCACCTTTCTTTTGGTCTATGTTATCCATATGTGTGCCCCTGCCCATCCCTCCTGCCCTCTGTTGTCCCTGTCCATACCCCTGCCCTGTCCCTCCTCCCATCAGCTTGCTGCCCTTGCCGCCTTTCTCCCTCTTGACCATGTGTGTGTCACTGCCCATGTCTTCCTGCCCTCTGCAGTTTATTGTGCTGCCACTGCCTCTGCAACCTGCTCTGCCTGGTTAGCTAGCTGCCCCTGCTCCCTTGTTCCTGCCCTTCATTTGTCCCTATGTGTGCCCCCTCTACTGCCCCCTGCAGTCTGTTGTGCTGCCATTGGCATGCCACCTGTCCTGCTTGGACATTTGGGGCCTGATTTATACTTTTTTAGCACCTCATTTGTGTATTTTTTTGATATGAAAGTGATGCAAACATACAAAATATAATTGAATTGTGAAACTTTGTGCCATTTTTATATCAAAAAGTGACGCAAATGCAGCGTTAAAAAAGTATAAATCAGGCCCTTGGTGTCCTTGCCCCTGCCCATCTAACTCTGACCTCCATTGTCCATTTGCGTGACCTTGCCCCTTCCCTCCTTTCCTCCATGGTCTGTTGTGCTACCACTTCTTCAGCCTCCTACTTTGCCTGGTTAGCATGCTGCCCCTGTCCCCTCCTCCTGTTCTTCATGTTTCTGTGTGCTTATCACCCTGTCTCATACCTTCCACAGTCCATTGTGTTGCCACTGCACATGCTGCCTGTTCTGCTTGATTAAAGTGAATAAACTGCCCAGCACTCTCCCCTGCCCTCCACTGTCTATGTACACCTGCTCTGTAACTCCTGCCCTCTGTGGGCCCTTTTGCTGCTATTGCCCCTGCCACCTGCTTGTCCTTGTTTCAGCTTTCTAGAACACTGACAATAATTTCTAAAGGAAATGCTTTAGGTTTTACAGCTTTGATTTCATCAAGATGGCTTCAGGTGTACCACTCTATTGTCATACGTACAAATCTTTTAGAGTTCTAGGTATTTATTAGAGCACTGTGGTAAGCTGCAAGAACACAGTGGGGAGTTGAATGACAGACTGCTGTAAGTGTTGAAAGTACATGTTTTAGTTTGCATGTCAGAATGTTTTACTGAGGTGGACAAGGAATACATTTGAGAACTCTTAGAAATCATGTCCTCATTTTATTTTTCTGGAGCACTAACAATAATTTCTATGACAAAAATTAACCCCTTGATTTGTTTATTTATAATGGAAATACTTTAAGTTTATTAGCTTTGAATCAATCAACATGGATTCAGGTGAGCCACACTTCTGTGATAAAAGCAGCTATTTCCTGTCTAGTTGCTTGTTGGAACACTGTGGGAGGGGAGCACTGTAGGAAGCTGTAGTAAAACACTTGGGGCCATATTTATACTCCGTTTGCGCCGAAATTGCGTCGTTTTTTTTGACGCAATTTCGACGCAAAACTAACGCCAACTAACGCCATATTTATACTATGGCGTTAGAGGCGAATAGCGCCAAAGTTCCCGGAATGTGCGTCATTTTTTAGCGTGAACCCCTTCCTTGCGTTAATGATATGCAAGGGAGGCGTTCCCGTCTAAAAAATGACTCCCAGGCCTTTACGTGGTATTTATACTCCCGGGCAAAAGAGACGCCCGGGAGTGGGCGTGGCTAAAAACGGCGCATTTGCGCCGCTTTTTAACGCCTGGGTCAGGCATGGCGTTAAGGGACAAGTGGGCTCAAAATGAGCCCAGAGTGCCCTCCCCTGCCCCCAGGGACCCCCCCTGCCACCCTTGCCCACCCCAGGAGGACACCCAAGGCTGGAGGGACCCACCCCAGGGACATTCAGGTAAGTATTTTTTTTATTTTTTTTTAATAATTTTTTGTGGCATAGGGGGGCCTGATTTGTGCCCCCCTACATGCCACTATGCCCAATGACCATGCCCAGGGGACAGAAGTCCCCTGGGCATGGCCATTGGGCAAGGGGGCATGACTCCTATCTTTACAATGATAGGAGTCATGTTGATGGGGGATGGGCGTCGAAAATAAATGGCGCAAGTCGGGTTACGACGATTTTTTCGACGTAACCTGACTTGCCCCATTTTAAGACGCCCATGCGCCATTTTCCCCCTACGCCGGCGCTGCCTGGTGTACGTGGTTTTTCTCGCGCACACCAGGCAGCGCCGGTCTGCTTGCGCCGGCTAACGCCATTCAATAAATACGGCGCCCGCATGGCGCTTCAGAATGGCGTTAGCCGGCGCAAAACTTTTTGACGCTAAACTGCGTTAGCGCAGTTTAGCGTCAAAAAGTATAAATATGGGCCTTGGTAATCAACCGAAAGGCTGCTTCTGTTAGAAGTGTGTGTTTTGCTTGGTATATCAGACTTTATTCTCACATGACTGAGGAAGATAGTGTCAACGTATAGAAAATGTGCTATTTTTATGAGATGTCATAAATGATGTCATAGAACATGTCATGAGTGATATAATATTTGAGGTCGTAAGCAGGAGGGGGTGGGGGTCCGCTAAGTGTAACTGGTGAATTTCTGTGTTTTTGGTGCAAAAAGTTGATATTGCCACTGACATTTTCACCTAACTATAATGCAACTTTAAACACATTCATCTAACGATAACCTTTATTTTTTCAGTGAATTTCTAAGATTATTTATAAACAAACAGATGTGTTCATTAAGCCTAACTATAAAGTTACTTTAAGCTTTGTTTTTTCAATTAATTTCTAAAGTTTAAAAAAAATATATA
The DNA here is from genome assembly GCF_031143425.1 of Pleurodeles waltl. Taxonomy (NCBI): domain Eukaryota; kingdom Metazoa; phylum Chordata; class Amphibia; order Caudata; family Salamandridae; genus Pleurodeles; species Pleurodeles waltl. The sequence continues at coordinate 1,103,900,260 of NC_090440.1, forward strand.
TATCTTTTTATCACGCCTAATTAAAATGTTATTTTAATATCTGTTTTTTCAGTTAATTTCTAGTTTTAAAAAAAATGTAAAGTAATATTTTATTACCATATGTAAAGTCAACCCCCTGCAGCGCATGGCGTTCAACCGTGTGCGGAGGGTTGGAAGCATCCTTCAGAAGAGCACAGTAGAGGGTTGGCAACAGGACAAAGACAGTCAACCCCACCTCACTCAGCCAACCACGTGCTGCACACAGCCTTTCTTCATGCATGGCGTAAGGTTGGCTGCAAGGCCCATCAGGAGACAAACCACAGAAGCTTAGTAGCATCCATTTCTCCCTCCTTTTGAAGCTACCTTGACATTGTAACCTACAGCAGGAGGGAAGAGGGAAACCTACGTGCGTCTTATTGCACAAGCTCTGCATTTCCCTTTCCCCTGCCCAATCCATATATTTTGAAGAGGCATGAGAAGGAGAAAGGTAGAGGACATTAGGACACTGAAATTGTGAGAGCAGTGGAACTATATTGTGCTTTTATAGGTCGCTGGTGCTGATTTGTCTTTAAATGCTGCCCTCATGATTCCAATGGTCGAATAGTATTCAAATCTGAAATCACTAGTTAGTAAATAAAAAATACTAGCAAATTTGGAGATATGCTTTAGTAGAAAAATGAAATTTGATGGCACACACTAGTAGCTAATCATAAAAAATACTCTCACCACAAAACACAAACAATATACAATATACAATCTTGTCTTTCTTTTAACCACAATCGGCAGCTTTGAAAAGTACCAATCTTTTAGTTTTTTTAATTTGTTTTTAACTTTTTTGTTGTTTTGTGTTCTGCAGTATAAAACAGAAGTAATGAGGTTGCACAGAAATGAGGAATTGGCAGCTGGGAAATAAAGGAAAAACAATTAATGTCTAGGAAGGTATTTATGAGCGGCTGCAATTTCTTATGCAGCAAATAAATATGTTTTTGCAAAGGCAACAGATTAGTCCTCAGATGGTGCTGGTTTGTCTGGATCAAAAGATGTGGAGTCACCTGAAGAAGAGCCTAGGTCTTAACTCCTCGACATCTCTGCACAAGCTAAATGTTGCAGGTGCATAGCCCTCATGTGTCCCAACAACACAGTTGTCCCTATACTATATTGTTTTTTAGTTACCCTGCTAAATTCTTTATGGCACAATTTGCACTTCACATGCTTTGCTGACACTTTCCTCCCACCAGGTGGCATTTGGAAAATTGCCACCCAACATATTAGCCCTCATTACAACATTGGCGGTAAATCCCGCTTACTGCCATGCAGAAAACTGCCAACACACTGCTGCGGCCGCGGAAATCCGCTACAGCTATTACGACCCACAGGCCCGAATCCACCAAAATCTAGACACACACACAAGTCCGCCACACCAAAGTTCAATGATAAACTGGTGATAACAAAACCTCAACTGTCACACCAACAGGAATATGCCCACACTATCACAACCCACAAATCCACGCAGCGGTCTTTCAACCGTGGTATTCCATTGGCGGTACACACCGCTGCGCTCAAAATACACACACATTTACAAAACACAATCACATTGGAAAATTCGAAATACACACACCTGATACACATACACACACCACTCCCACACACCCAAACCAATATATAACACACACCCACATCACCCAAAACCCCTACAACAAAAATTGAGAAAGAAGCACAGAGAGAGACACCACCATCAACAAACTAGCATCCACAGGCACACAACACCATCACTCACACAACATCCACGCACCTCACACAACACACACAAACACATCCCCTCACACATCACAACACACACCACCTCACACATCACCCACACCACACCATGGCACCGCAAAGACACCCCAGGTTCTCTGAGGAGGAGCTCAGGGTCATGGTGGAGGAAATCGTCCAGGTAGAGCCACAGCTATTCAGATCACAGGTGCAGCACAACTCCATTGCTAGGAAGATGGAGCTATGGCACAGAATCGTAGACAGGGTCAACGCAGTGGGACAGCATCCAAGAACACAGGATGACATCAGGAAGAGGTGGAGCGACCTACTGGGGAAGGTGCGTTCCGTGGTCTCAAGACACCAGATTGCAGTTCAGAGGACTGGCGAAGGACCCCACCTCCTCCCCCACAACTAACAACATGGGAGGAGCAGGTCTTGGCTATACTGCATCCTGAGGGCCTCGCAGGAGTAGCAGGAGGAATGGACTCTGGTAAGTCAAATCTTAACTATTACATCCCCCACCCTACCTGCATGCTATCACATACCCCCACCCTCACCCCATCACTCCAACACCTCACATATGTCCCACTATCACAAACCACCCATCCCAACACCAAGCCCTGCAAGCAACACTAAAGCATGGATACCCATCACCAAAGCATGTCCACTACAGATACCCACACAGATCCCCAAACCAAATATCACACAAGGTCCTACACAAGAATGTAAGCACTGGGGTACAGGGTCACCCTCCCATTGCACATGATGGCACACACATATGCAGTAATCATGCCTTTACACCCCTGCAGGACCCCTACCTAACGTCACCGGACAGGAGGTTCCAGACATGTCCACCCCCCCCCACAGAAGAGGCCCACAGTGATGACAGCAGCTCTGTCCAACCGGATCTAGATGACCAGCCCGCCCCAACTGGGACCTCGGGACAGTCGGTTCCCCACACACTGGCACATGCCACCACAGAGCCTCCCCCCTCAGGAAACACCAGCACAGCACCCACCCAGTGGGCCCATCCCTCTGTCCCCAGGACACGTCAAGCAGCAGTGTGTCCACCACTACAGGGAACCCAGGCAAACCCACGAACCCAAGAACATCAGGGACCTGGGGGCAGTGGCAGTGGGCACACGGTTCAGGGGACAGAGGGTCAGGAAAACAGGGGAACTGGGAGGACTGCTGTGCGACATGGGGAGGACAGGCCCTCTCCACGAGGCTCTCTCCAACATCATGGGAGCATACCATCATTCCCAGGAGACAATGGCAACGGTACTGCCCTAGTTTCAGGAGACCCAGCGGCTGCAGGAGGAACAGTATTTGGGGATCAGGGAGGAACTCAAGTCCATCAAAACCACCCTGGTCACCGTTGTAGGGGTGCTGAAGGACCTTGTGAACACCAGGAGGGACACTGTGGCACAACAAGGGGCCCCTGCCACTAGCCTTGATGATGAACAGCCCACTACCTCTGCCGGCGCTAGTGGACAGGAGGCACCGCCACAGGACCACAACACCAGCACCCCACCCCCTGCAGATGGAGAACCACCCCGCAAACGGTCCCTGAGATCCAGGACAAAGAAAGCGAACAATGCCAAGACCCCCGCCAAGAAACGAGACCACCCTGAATGTCATCCTTCTGTCCATCCTTAAACTGCCCTAGCTCCACTTCGTATGCCCCTTTGGACAATGCACCTGTGAGACTAATAACTGGACTCTACCATGGACATTCCTCCACCATCACCCCTGACCATTTTCCAACCCCCTCCACTAATTGCACTTAAATAAACACTCTTGAATCACAAAACAATCTGGAGTCAGTCTGTGCTTTCACAAGGAAAATAGCAATGCCCATTGTATTGTCAACATACCTATGTCACACAGCTCTAGTCCATGAGGAAATATAGCAGAGGGCACACAGTGGGACCCACATCTGTGAAATGGAAAGGCAAAGTGACAAGTCAGGGTCCATACAGTGGGTGAAAGTGACAGGCATATGATAGGTCTAACAATTGTATGAGATGTAGGAGTCAGTGATGTCTTCTTACCTGTGTCTCACTGGAAGTATTGCTGGATAATGTTGTTTCTGTTGTCAATATCTTCTTCTTCTGTCTCCTCTTCTTCACTGTCCCCAGGCTCCACAGGTGCCACAAGACCTCCTTCTGGACCATCCTCCTGCAGAAAAGGCACCTGTCGTCACAAAGCCAGGTTGTGCAGCATACAGCAGGCCACGATGATCTGGCACGCCTTATTTGGTGAGTAGTAGAGAGAATCACCTGTCATATGGAGGCACCGGAACCTGGCCTTCAGGAGGCCGAAGGTCCTTTCGATCACTCTCCTAGTTCGCCCATGTGCCTCATTGTAGCATTCATCTGCCCTTGTCCTGGGATTTCTCACTGGGGTCAGTAGCCATGACAGGTTGGGGTACCCAGAGTCACCTGCAAATGTCAAGGGACAACTGTTAGACACACACTAACCCTTAGGGACAACCCCAGACAATCATTCACACGGTATAGGGTCCTTGTCCTCACCTATTAGCCACACACGGTGCCTCTGGAGTTGCCCCATCACATAAGGGTTGCTGCTGTTCCTCAAAATGTAAGCGTCATGCACTGAGCCTGGAAACTTGGCGTTCACATGGGAGATGTACTGGTCGGCCAAACACACCATCTGCACATTCATGGAATGTTAGCTCTTCCTGCTTCTGTACACCTGTTTACTCCTGTGGGGGTGTACCAAGGCCACATGTGTCCCATCAATGGCACCTATGATGTTAGGGATATGTCCCAGGGCATAGAAGTCACCTTTCACTGTGGGCAAATCCTCCACCTGAAGGAAAACGATGTAGCTGCGCATGTGTTTCAGCAGGGCAGACAACACTCTGGACAACACGTTTGAGAACATAGGCTGGGACATCCCTGATGCAATTGCCACTGTTGTTTGAAAAGACCCACTTGCCTGGAAAGGGAGTATTGACAGGACCTGCACTAGAGGGGGGATTCCTGTGGGATGGCGGATAGCTGAAATCAGGTCTGGTTCCAACTGGGCACACAGTTCCTGGATTGTGGCACGATCAAGTCTGTATGTGATTATGATCTGTCTGTCTTCCATTGTCGACAGGTCCACAAGTTGTCTGTACACCAGAGGATGCCGCCATCTCCTCACCTGCCCCAGCGGACGTGCCCTATGGACGAGAACAGCGAGCACAGAGTCAGCCAACACTGAGGTAGTAAAAAAATAATTTATTGCACACATTTGTCAATCCGCAATGTGCCTGTCACTGTTTGCATGCAAGGCCTAGATAGGTGTGACGCATTTAAAAATAATGCCATGTGGCCACCTGAAATGACGGCTGCCTGACCTGTAATGTGGGACAAGGGGATATGAGGTAACTGCGCTGGCGTTGTACACCGTCGCGGTAGGCGGTCGAAGACCGCAGCGCAATCCTGCATTTGTTAACATTGTGCCCTATAGGTCCCAGGAGCCAATGACGATGTACGCTGGCAGTGACAGTATGCACCGCCACGGACGTGACCTCCTTTTTCTGTCTGTTCACTCACTTGATACCTGACCTTCGACAGGAGAGGACCTACACTGCAAGTGCTGCTGTGACCTCAGTCTGGAAGCGACGATGGCTCATGTGTCTGGGGAAAGGGCCCCTGCCTTCACTTCGGAGGAGTTGGAAAAGTTAGTGGATGGGGTCCTCCCCCAGTACACGCTACTCTACGGTCCTCCAGACAAACCGGTGAGTACACTGTGAGCCTGCTGTGTGGGCAATACCTGTTTGGAGTGGTGTGGATGGAAGGTACGGGGGCTGAGGCCTGCATGAGCGGATGGTGAGTGTATGTGCGTCAGGGCAAGGGTGGGAACGTGGGCCAATGACTGTGACAGTCCAGACAGTTAAAGATTATCCTTTTCCCCTGTACTATTCCTCTAGGTCAGCGCCCACCAGAAGATGGATATTTGGCGTGCCATCGCCAAGGACGTCCTGACACAGACGGAGCACCCACTGCCAGAAAAGATGGGAGGACATTCGCCACTGGAGCAAGAAGATGGCGGGGGCCCAGCTCGGGATGGCCTCCCAACGTGGGAGGGGTGCCCGTCGCACCATGACCCCCCTGATGTTCCAGATCCTGGCGGTGGCATGTCCGGAGTTGGATGGGCACTTGAGGGCATCACAGCAGCCACAAGGGGATGAGAACCGTCACATCCATCTGACTCTGCGCGCATTACGAGGTGTCTGGGTGGGGGAGGTGGGCTGTGGGCTACCCTAGGCCAGGGCGAGCTTTGTAGGCAAGGACCCTTTGTGAGGCAGGCTATGTGGCATCCCAACCCCACCAGTGGTAAGAGCCATCTACACCTAGTCAGGCTCCTGTGACTTCCAGGTGTGCAGCAATCGGGCATAGGCCTTGTACTCCATGTCCCTGTGATTAATTAGGGAACTCTAAGTGCATAGCGTAGTGCAGAGGGGTGCTGTGTCTGTAGTGTCCGCCAACAGTAGCGGTATTGCATGCACTGAACATGTCTTTCTTCTTTCTTCCCCCCCCTTTTTGTGGTCTCCCTGTTCTTGTGTGCATTAGCATCATCAGGAGGAGGAGCAGTGCCACCGGAGCAGGAGGGAGCTGCATCCCACATGGCCCTGGAGGGCGAGACAACGGAGTCTGAAGTCACCAGTGGGACAGAGGATGAGGGGAGCTCCATGGCGGGGACAGGAGCAGAGACCAGCGACACCGACTTCTCCTCTGATGGGAGCTCCCTTGCGGTGGCAGGCCCCTCTGTGCCCACCGCATCAACAGGTACAGCTGCCACCCCCACTACCAGCACCGCCCTCCCAGCAGCCCCTCAGCATGTGTCCCGTGGCCGCTCACCCAGGAGGGTGGGCATCTCCTTCGCCCCAGGCACCTCAGGCCCTGCCCCAGTCATCCCTGCTGCCCTCAGTGAGGAGGCTATTAACCTCCTGAGATTCCTCACTGTTGGGCAGTCTACCATTTTGAATGCCATCCAGGGTGTAGAGAGGCAGTTGCAACAAACAAATGCATACCTGGAGGGCCTTCATTCCTGCCAGGCAGCCCAACAGCGAGCATTTCAGGCTCTGGCCTCAGCACTGATGTCATCCATTGTCCCTGTGTCCAGCCTCCCCCTTCCAACCTCCTCCACCCAGACCTAATCCCCTATACCTCACCTATCCCAAGCACACCATCAGACCAGCATGCACACACCTCAACACACAAGGGTGGCTCAGGCAAACATAAGCACCACACATCCCACAGGCACTCACACAAACATCATACCCATGCAGACATACCAACATCCACTGCGTCCACTGTGTCCCCCTCCTCCACGTCTCCCTCCTTCCTCCCTGTCTCATCTCCATTCACACCTGCATGCACTACAACCTCAGCCTCTACCTCCATCACCAGCACGCCCATCACCACACACCGCTCACGTGCACTCACCACCCCCACTACCATTCACACATCCCCTGTGTCCTCTCCCAGTGTGTCAGTGAGCCCTCCTCCAAAAGTACACAATCGCAGTCACACCCACCCAACAGCCATCCACCTCACAACAGCCTCCAGCCCATGCACCTTCACCAAATGTCAGCAAACGTACACCTCCTACGTCCACTACCTCTTCCTCCACTCCCAAACCCCTACCCGTCCCAGTGTGTCTAAAAAGCTTTTCCTATCAAATGTTGACCTCTTCCCTACACCTCCCCCCCTTCCATCCCCTAGGGCCCGCCTTTCCAGGTCCCAACCGAGCACCTCAGCCACCACATCACCGGGCACAATGGTGCCAGCAATAGCGGGATTTTGGAGTGCGCCAAGCAACAAGGCTGCCAGTGTCCCAGGTAGTGAGGGCAAGGACATTCCCCCACCTCCAAAACTGAAAAAGTTGCTCACATCCCAGAGGGAGAAGGCGAAAACACCTGCCACAAAGGGCTCAGGCAAAACAAAAGTGGAAAGTGGCAAGACAGCTGCCCCACCATCCAAGGTGGGGAAGGGCCATAAAATCAAAGGCAGGTCCACGTTGACGCCACCATGCACGGCGGACAAGACCGCCACCAGCACCGCTGCCACAGACACCGCCGCCAGCACCGCAGACACTGAGCCTGCCACCAGCACCGCAGTCAGTGAGCCAGCCACCAGCACCGCAGTCAGTGAGCCCGCCACCAGGACCGCTGCCACAAAGACCGCCGCCAGCACCGTTTCCATAGAGACCGCCGCCAGCACCGTTTCCATAGAGCCCGCCGCCAGCACCGATGCCACAGAGCCCGCTGCCAGCACCGTGGCCACAGAGTCTGCCGCAAGCACCACCGCTACTGACACTGCCGCCAGCACCGCCAGCGGCCCGCAACATCCTGAGCTAGTGGCACCACTGCAGACATGGCTGCCATCCCCAGTGGTCGGTCATACGAGGCTGGTGGTCAGTTCCAGGAGCCTTGTAAGCTTGCATGTTACACCACCGTCAGTGGAGTGTCACATCCACTACCTCAGCCCTTGGCAGGATGAAGCACTCTGGGCACAAAGCCCCCTCCTGCACCAGTGGAGAAAGGCATCCACTTGAGAGACTGTGGCTTTGCACTCCCCAGGATGCAGCAGTGGGTAAATCACCCACTGAAAAGACTTGAGAGACTGTGGCTTTGCACTCCCCGGGATGCAGCAGTGGGCAAACCACCTACTGAAAAGACTTGAGAGACTGTGGCTTTGCACTCCCCAGGATGCAGCAGTGGGCAAACCACCCACTGGGGAGACTTGAGAGACTGTGGCTTTGCACTCTCCAAGATAAAGCAGTGGGCAAACCACCCACTGGAGAGACTTGAGAGACTGTGGCTTTGCACTCCCCAGGATGCAGCAGTGGGCAACCCACCCACTGGAGAGACTTGAGAGACTGTGGCTTTGCACTCCCCAGGATAAAGCAGTGGGCAAACAACCCTCTGAAAAGACTTGAGAGACTGTGGCTTTGCACTCCCCAGGATGCAGCAGTTGGCAAAGCACCCACTGAAAGGACTTGAGAGACTGTGGCTTTGCACTCTACATGATGCAGCAGTGGGCAAACCACCCACTGGAGAGACTTGAGAGACTGTGGCTTTGCACTCCCCAGGATGCAGCAGTGGGCAAACCACCCACTGGAGAGACTTGAGAGACTGTGGCTTTGCACTCCCCAGGATAAAGCAGTGCACAAACTACCCACTGGAGAGACTTGAGAGACACTGGCTTTGCACTCCCCAGGATAAAGCAGTGAGCAAACCACCCATTGGAGAGACTTGAGAGACTGTGGCTTTGCACTCCCCAGGATGCAGAAGTGGTCAACCCACCCACTGGAGAGACTTGAGAGACTGTGGCTTTGCACTCCCCAGGATAAAGCAGTGGGCAAACAACCCTCTGAAAAGACTTGAGAGACTGTGGCTTTGCACTCCCCAGGATGCAGCAGTTGGCAAACCACCCACTGAAAGGACTTGAGAGACTGTGGCTTTGCACTCTACATGATGCAGAAGTGGGCAAACCACCCACTGGAGAGACTTGAGAGACTGTGGCTTTGCACTCCCCAGGATGCAGCAGTGGGCAAACCACCCACTGGAGAGACTTGAGAGACTTGAGAGACTGTGGCTTTGCACTCCCCAGGATAAAGCAGTGGGCAAACTACCCACTGGAGAGACTTGAGAGACTGTGGCTTTGCACTCCCCAGGATAAAGCAGTGGGCAAACCACCCACTGGAGAGACTTGAGAGACTGTGGCTTTGCACTCATCAGGATGCAGCAGTGGGCAACCCACCCACTGGAGAGACTTGAGAGACTGTGGCTTTGCACTCCCCAGGATAAAGCAGTGGGCGAACCGCCCACTGAAAGGACTTGAGAGACTGTGGCTTTGCACTCCCCAGGATGCATCAGTGGGCAAATCACCCACTGGAGAGACTTGAGAGACTGTGGCTTTGCACTTCCCAGGATACATCAATGGGCATGGAGCCCCCTCATGGATCTGGCGTCGTGCACTCATCCGGCTGAGGAGCCACCCCTTCCCTTCCCCCTGAGGTGCCTGTTTAATTTCGATCTGATGCCCCAGCAGTGTTCTCTCCGTTTGATGTCTGGTATTGAGTGTGGGCCTCGCCCATGCATTTTGGGCTCAGTGGTCCACGGACTATGAATGGTGCACTATCCAGACTTGTATAGTTGGTGTAGATAATTGTTTATACTGTATTTCAAGTTTTGACTAATGGATTTTTATTGATTACAATTGTTCCAATCATTTTCTTTTGTCCTTGCATTCTTCCAGGGGGTTGGGGGGTGTAGATCTAATGTTGCAGCATGTATTGGTGTATGTGTTGTTGTGGGTGAGGGTGGGGGTGTTGCGTGTTGCATGTGTGTGTCACTCTCTTTTCCCTCCCCCCTCCCCTGTGTTGTAGGAGCTGTACTCATCGTGGTCGTCGCTGCCGTTGTTCGTGCTCCTGGTAGAGGAGCAGGAAAACTATTGCATGAGGGATTTGGAGTTCTGGCTCCATGGCATCCTGGTTCCTCGTGGGTTGTGTAGTGGTGAGTGTTTCCCCTTCCAAGTTCTGTTTCCGCTGTGTTTTTGTTTGTGTTGGTTCTGCCCTGGAAAAAATGGCGGATTGGCCTCTCATAATAGTGTGAGCGGTACATTGTCTTCCACCTGTCTGTTGGCTGTGACCGCCATGCTGTTTGTTTGTACCTCCGTGGCGGTCGGAGTGTTAAAGTTGCTGTCTATGTTGGCTATTTCTGCCATGGTCATGATTAATTTTTTTTACCGCCGGCCTGTTCGTGGACTTACCGCCGCTTTTAACACCGACCTCCAGGGTTGTAATGAGGGCCATTATTTTCAGTGGCTTAGCAGGTTGGGGTAGTGGAACTTCTGTCTCTTCCTCAGTCTCTGATGAAGACATCTCTTCTTCAACATTGTCCTCTAATTTTAGAAAACAAGCTGGCTGAGCTGAAAAAATGTTTGTATATCAAATAAATATTCCCAAATGACTACTGGCCACCGCTTCAATAATGCATGGCATCACAAGCTGCTCTTGAGATGCTCCCAAGATTGTACATTCATAAGTTTTATTTTATACTCTTCTAAACACAGGTCATTCATGAGTTGTAGGTGTATGTTAGAAATGGGGTTGATGGTTGGCAGTCAGTTTGCACTCTGTCTAAGCAGGGACCCTAACTCTAGTCAGGGTAGGGAGATGCACACCTAGGATAACCCCTGCTCACCCTCTTGGTAGCTTGGCACAAGCAGTCAGGCTTATCTCAGAGACAATGTGTACAGTTTTTGCACAAACACATACAGTAACATAGTGAAAACACCACAAAAGGACTCCACACCAGTTTAGCCAAATAGCCAATATTTAACTAAATCAGACAAGACCAAAACTACATAAATCCACCATACCCAAGCAAAGATAAGAATTTTTATATTAAAAAGAATCTTAATCCATAGAAATCAATGGATGTGCTTTTTTAGCACAAAGTACCTGTTATGCATCAAAACTAAAGCCGCACGGGTGAGCGTGCATCGGCAAAGCAAGCGATGTGTCGATACCTTCCTTGCAAATGAGGCCGTGCATCAATTCTTTCTCTGCCGGGCAAGCGATGCATCGATTCTTTCCTCGCAGGAAAAAGATACATCGGCTTCCAGACAAGCAGACTCAGGTCTGTGCAGTGATGTTGCAGGTTTTGATGCCCAGGGACGATGTGTGGAAAACCCACATGCATGACAGCGATGAATCCATGTTGGGCTGGCGATGCATCGATTTTATAAGCAATGCATTGATTTTTTAGCCCGCGGTGCTCCCGTGCCTGGATTTTCACAATGGGTTCACAATCTTCTCCTTTCAAGGGCTCAGGGACTTGATGTTGCCCCACTTGGCAGGGTAGGGGTCTCAGCAAGAGAGCCCAGGTACTGGCAGATGAAGACTTTGATGGCCCTGAGACTTCACAACAAGGGGCAAGCTCAGTTCAAGCCCTAGCAGAAACCTTGCAAGCAGGATACATAGCAAAGTCCGCTCTTTGTCCTCTTTAATGCAGAAGCAGCAAGTGCAGGCCAACCCAGCAAAGCACACACAGCAAAGGGGCAGTACACCTCCTCCAGGTCTTCAGTTATTCTCCTTAGCAGAGGTTCCTCTTGATCCTGAAGTGTTCTACCAATCTGGGTTTTGGGTACATTACTTATACTCATTTCCACCTTTGAAGTAGGCAAACTTCAAAGGAAAGTCTCTGTTGTTGAAAACTTCAAAGGAAAGTCTTTGTTGTTCACAAGATCCTGCCTTGCCCACGCATGGCCCCATACACAATTCAGGGGGTTAGACACTGCATTGTGTGAAGACTGGTACAGCCCTTTCAGGTGCAGGTGTCAGCTCCTCCCTTCCCACTCTAGCCCAGGAAGACTCATCAGGATATGCAGGACACACCTCAGCTCCCTTTGTGTCACTGTCTAGAGGGAATTCACAAACAGCCCAACTGTTAGTCTGACCCAGATGTGGATTCCACAGGGAGGCATAGGCACAGAATGGTTAAAAAAAGAAAATGCCCACTTCTAAATGTGGCTTTTTAAAACAGCCCATCTAAAAACCGACTCCATCAAAAGATGTATTTTTAAATAGTGAGTCCAGAGACCCCACACTCCATAGCTCTATCTGCTCCCAATGAGAAGCTGTACTTAAAAGATATTTATTGGCAGTCCCCATGTTAACCTATGGGAGAGATAGGCCTTAAAATAGTGAAAACTGAATATGGCAGTATTTCACTATCAGGACATGTAAAATACACCAGTACATGTCCTACCTTTTAAATACACTGCACCCCGCCCATGGGGCTACCTAGGGCCCACCTTACAGGTAGTAAAAGGGAAGGTTTGGGGCTGGCAAGTAGGTACACTTGGCAGGTTGAATTGGCAGTGCAAGACTGTACACACAGACACTGCAATGGCAGGTCTGAGATATTTTTACATGGCTACTCATGTGGGTTGCAGAATCAGTGCTGCAGACCCACTAGTGACATTTGATTTACAGGCCCTGTACACCTCTAGTACACTTAAGTAGGGACTTACTAGTGAATTAAATATGGCAATCAGGAATAAACCACTCACCAATACAATTTAGACAGAGAGCATATGCACTTTAGCACTGGTAAGCAATGGTAAAGTACCCCGAGTACTAAAGCCAACAAAAACTGGTGAGAAAAAGTAGAAGGAGGGAGGCAACATGTTTGGGGATGACCCTGCAAAAATGGGCCAGGTCCAACACTGTTGTTTATGTAAGTAATACAATAAGGTGTCATTGAAGTGTCTATATTACATTGTTGTTTCTCTCTTTATAATATAAAGTGCCTCAAGAAGCTAGCAAAAGTCAGACACACATTAGCCATGTGTGCAATCCTAAGGGGCAGAACTGCCAAAGTCAGTCAAATGAGAGACTAGAAGAGATCCTACACTCATATATTTCACCTTAAAGCCTTCTGTACACAGGGCAACCATGACTCCCATGAGACACTTGTAAAACGAAAGCACACCATCACTCTCACAGATAGCTTGCAAAACCATATTTTTGAAATGTAGTTTATAATAGGTTCTTCTAGTACTGGTGAAGGAACTCTGATCCTAAAGGTCATCTAAAGGAGTAATACAAGAACTGTTCATGACAACATTACAAACCTACAATAATTTTTTCTTACCTAATTACAATCTAGCAATACAACTGTGAGCCGCTCACAAGAGGATCGTGAGAGGAAAACCACACCCATCAAAGAGATAATGACTGGTTAACATCTATGTCTTCATTTGTAAAAGAAAGAATACACCTAGCAAAACCACACCCATCAAAGAGATAATGTTTGGTGAACATCTATGTCATCATTTGTAAAAGAAAGAATATACCCAGCTTCACTCATTTGTGATTTGGGTTTTCAAGTGGAGAGACCTGGTTAGAATGTTTTCCAGCTTGTTATCATGTACTGCCATGTCTTCTTTAAACTCTGATGAAGAGGAAGCAGTTGCACCACCTCAATGAGCAAATGCGTCAAGTCCCTTCGGTGGACACACTCCTTCCTGAAAGGCAGAATGCAGAAAGTCAGACTCCCGCCACACATGTTATAACCGACAGAGATCAGCTGTGGAGTACCCCAAGGATCCTCAATGAGCCCCATACTGTTCAACATCTACATGGCCCCTCTCACCCCAATCATCAGAAAGTACGGATTGAACACCATCTCCTACGCCAATGACACCCAGCTGACCATCTCCCTGACTGAAAACCCTACAACGTCCAAGAAGAACTTCCAAGACGGGATGGAAGCAGTCACTGCCTTGATGAAGGAGAGTCGCCTTAACCTAAACTCCGACAAGACTGAGATCCTCATCTTGGGACCCTCCTCCTCAGCTTGGGAAGACTCCTGGTGGTCCTACACACTTAGCAGTCCCCCACCCCTAATGACCATGCATGCAACCTTGGCGTCGTTCTCTACTCCTCGCTCACCATGACAAGACAGGTCAAGTCCGTCACCTCCACCTGTTTCCACACCCTCTGCATCCTCCGAAAGATTTTCAGATGGATCCCAAGCGACTGCTGCAAGAACGTGGCACACACCCTGATAACAAGCAGACTTGACTACAGCAACACAATCTGTGCCATAACCACCAAGAAAAACTCAGCAAGCTGCAACAAATCTAGAATGCCTCTGCCAGACTCATCCTGAAAATCCCCTGCCAAGAACACATCACAGGATACCTGAGAGATCATCACTGGCTCTCCGTCGAGAAGAGGATCAACTTCAAGCTCCTCGTACATTCTTACAGGGCCCTCCACAACCTTGGAACAGCTACCTCAACCACCACATCACCTTTTCCTCCCCTGTCAGATCTCTCTGGTCCTCCCACCAGATGCTCGCCACCGTACCCCACATAAGGAAGTCCTCGGCTGGAGGGAGATCTTTCACCTACCTTGTGGCAAAATGTTGGAACACCATACCTCTCCACCTCAGGCAGTCACCTTCGCTACCTCAATTAAGGAAAGACCTTAAGATCTGGCTCTTCAACTGAATCTTGAGACCTACCCCACAGTGCCTTGAGACCCTACGGGTGAGTAGCGCACTTTAAAAATGTTGATTGATTGATTGATTGATTGAAAGTTACCAGAAGAGTCTATTGTTTGGCAGTTTTTCGAGATGCATCCTAGAGAAAAGAAAGTCTCTGCCAAGTATGTAACTAGCTAATGCTTCATAAAAGAATGAAGCAGAGGAACAAAAAAAGTAAGCATGGGGTCAACTGACATGTTGTTCTACTGAAAATCTATGCATCCTCATAGACTTGCCCATGCAGAGATGCAAAGATGTTCTGAAATGGAGAGCAGCTCAGGAGCTGCTACATCATTTTCTTCTGGAGATACTGTACCAGCTCAAGTACTGTCTAGTCAGGCTGATAACAACCCAGTATAATTAAAGGAGGCTTTGTTTTGCTGCCTATGCAAGTAAGCAAAATATTTTTTTATCGGAACTGCTCAGGAAAAGCTGGCTCAAAAACATAAATGTCCCCCCAGGCATTAGTTTTTTTTATGATTTTCATTAAATTTCTTCAAAGTTGTTATTTCCTGCTTCTGCAAAAAGCAAAATGTGTTGTTTTTTCTTCCATATATTTTATAAGGTGGGATTTTTGTTATAGAAGATGCGTGTTTTCCAGTTTTCTCCTATAAAGGGATAAAACAACAGACAATTAAAAAAAATGTTGACAACAAAAACAGAAAACAAGCTCTTATAAGAGATGTATATATTTTTATTATGTTATTTTTTTGGTGCAAGTCCCTCTTTTAAAAAAAAAAAAACTCACAAGGCTCTCGCTGGAGCACCCAAACAACACCAACCCCTTCATTTACTTTTCCCATTCTCATGACACTGTCCTCTGACACCTCTGTCGTGGATGATAGGTGTCCATAGTTGGGTGTTGAAAACAATTGGTATCTCCCAAACACTTATGTCTTGGATAATGGCTGTGCATACTGGGTATGGAGAGAAGCTGATCTCTCCATTTAGAGATATCACAAGAGTGAGGAGTGTACATAGTAAGTTATGGAGAGGAACTCACTTACCTATTCAGACCACCCTCTGGGACAACCACTCTCTATAGTAAAGTGTGGGAGAGAGCTGAAATAAGTAACTAAGGTACGTGGCGACACCACCCTGTTAAAGATTACAGTAATCCAAGCTACTGTATGTGTTTAGTATGGTACACAGAAATATATGACTATAGTCACTTATATTTCCTCACACAATCATTATTATGGGGGTCATTACAACCCTGGTGAAAGGCGGAGAACCGGCGGTAAGACCGCCAACAGGCTGGCGGTCTTACCCCAGCGTATTATGACCATCTTTACCGTCATGGTCATCCGACGGTTCTCCGTTCCGCCCGCCGGGCTGGAGACCTGGGTCTCCAGCCCGGCGTCTGTCACTATACCGCCGGCGGTATTCTGACCCGGCTTACCGCCGCGGTTTTCCAGCGGTCAGAACCGCCATGAAAACCATGGCGGTAAGCACTATCAGTGCCAGGGAACTCCTTCCCTGGCACTGATAGGGGTCTCCCCCACCCCCCACCACCCCTGCCACCACCCAAAGGTGGCAGGGCCCCCTCCCCACCCCAACCCCCAACATCACTTCACTCATACCCACATGACACGCACACAGGCACCACCTACACATTCACACACGCCAACATACATGCCTACATTCACACACACAGGCAGACACGCACACCCACATCAAACATACACGCACACATCCATACAGACATACCCACAGACATACACGCACTCATTCCCATACACGAAACACCCCTGCAGGCATCCATGCACTCACACACCCCCTCTACATACACAGACGCACACCCCCATGTACCCACACAACACACAACACCCCCCTCCCCTCACGGACGATCAACTTACCTGGTCCGATGATCCTCCGGGAGGGGAAGGGAGCCATGAGGGCAGCTCTGCCGACACCACACCGCCAACAGAACACTACCACGCCGAATCACAGGACGTGATTCGGTGGGCGGTGTTCTGTTGGCGTGGCGGTGAAGGTGGAGCAACCTCCACTTCCCCGCCGCCCGCCAGTATGGCTGTAGGTGGCTCTCTCGGTAAAAGGATGGAGAGCAGCCAACAGTCATAATACGCCGAGCGGCAAACCGCCACTACTGGCGGTCTTCCGCATGGCGGTCCCTCGGCGGTCTTGTAAAAAAGACCGTCTTGTAAAAAAGACCGCCAAGGTTGTAATGACCCCCTATGTGTATTAGAGAATGTGCAGAATACATTTTCAAGTAAACGGTATCACTAGAGTGAGAATGCTGTGCAGTAGGATGTATATTGAGTGACTTTCCTCTTCAATCATATCTTTTTTTACATCTCCCTATCCCGATAAAAAATAGAACATATTAATTTATTAGTACTCCATATGCATTACTTCTAAAATATCAATAAAGTTATTCATTACTAATCTAAAAAAATATAAACTTTTTTTGTTCTCTGAAATTCAATTCACACTCAATAATAATGAGAAAGGACTTTCTTCTAACATGGGACATTTCTCTCAGATGATGAATGCATTTATTAGACTATGGAGAGGTACTTACCTCTCTGCTAGTACGTCTCCCCAGGAAGATGATTGTATGTCATAGAGTTTAGTTAGGGACTTTTATCTGTGCGTAAAACTCTTTGCTGGAAATCGCTGTACATAAGACAACGTAGATAGGGACTGACCTTTCTGCTAATATCTCTCATCAGTATGACGGGCATACGTAGTTGTGCAGAGAGATTGTCCTCTTGATGGGCCTTTCTCCAAGGTGATGGGTGTTCATAGTCATGTGTGAGGACGGAGTAAACTCTCCACTAAGACCTTTCCCCAGGCTGAAACATATACATAATGTAGTAGTATTAATGGTGACAGTAGAATATTGATACTTTTCTCTAGTATGAGAGGTGTTTGGATGAGAAATGAGTGTAATAGAGTGTGATAAAGGACTAGACTATCTACGTACACCTTTGTTTCGGTCACTCAAGTGTGTAGCAGAGTGTGGAGGACTAGCATCTCTGCTGACACTTCTTCTCAGAGTGATGAATGTTTGTAGAAGGGTGTAGAAAAAGACTAACCTCTTCTGTGATACTTTCTATCCTATTAGAAGAAAGGAGAAAATGTAAAGTAATTTCTACTCTACATCTTACTGCTTTAATGTCATTATTAGAAGAATTGATTTCTGTTAAAAAAATCCTTCAGTGTTCTTCTCAGAAATTGCTTTGACACTGAATAGATCCTGATTTAATATATGCCATATATGTATTTCATAATACAAACTCCATCATTGAATTCTGGCAAACAATATATGTTAGACCTCGCAGCCCTAGGGTGGTCAGCCCCCAAAGTTGTGCCTGCCTCCCTCTCTTTTCCTGACCCTGTTTTTGCTGGTTTTAGGACTCTGCACACATTACCACTGCTGTCCAGTGCTAAAGCGCATATGCTCTCTCCCCTAAACAAGGTAACATTGATTCCTACCAAATGGCATATTTAATTTACCTGTAAGTCTGAGGAGAGGAGAATAGAAAGGCAGGCTGAGGCTGAAAGAGCCTTAACTGAGAAGAACCTTATTGTGACTCATGAACTGAGTCTGAAAGAGCTGGAGCTTAAGGCTAAGCAGTCTGAATCCAGCAGTGATGGTTGCAGTATACATGCAGGACCTGCTGGAGACAGAAAGGTTTGAATACCCAAGGATTCGGTGCCCAGTTATGTGGTGGGAGATGACAATGACAAGTGGTTTTCTGATCATGAAGTTGCTCTTCAGTCCCGGGGGTTCCTGAAGAGCACTGGGGGCTGGGTCTATGGAAGCACATGCTTAAACTTAGGATGGACACACTTCTGACTTTAGAGGTTGGGGTACACAACAAGTATACTCCTATGAAAGCTGTTTTAATTGCCAAATTTGGACTGACCCCTGAGAAGCATCACCAAAGATTTCGAGACAATAACAATGTCCGCAAACAATCCTGGGTAGACTTCATTGATGGCTCCAGTAAGACACTGAGGGCCATATTTATACTTTTTTAGCGCTGCATTTGTGTCGCTTTTTGATGCAAAAGTGGCGCAAACTTACAAAATACAGTTGTATTTTGTAAGTTAAGTGTGTGCCGCTTTTGCGTACAAAAATGACATAAATGCGGTGCAAAAAAAAGTATAAATATGGGCCTGAGTCAGTGATTATGTAGGGTTGTACTATTTAATCATGAGAGGGCATATGCTAAGTATTTGTTTTGTAGCGTTGCAACAAGCACCTAGTTGAAAGAAAGTTGACTGAGCCCAGGAAGCTTGCTAAGAAGGCGGACCTCTGGGTCAAGGTCTCCAATAGAAGAAAGCGGTGGGAGAAAAACATTACAATAAGGAGCTCTCTAAACACCCCCATAATAATTCCCAAGGGACTAGTGGTAATCAGTCTGTTGGAAAATGGCCTCTCTGAAGGGTCACCCCACATTTTTGCCTCCCTCCCTCCATTTTTCTGACCCGTTTTTTCTGGTTTTAGGACTCTGCACACTTTACTACTACTGTCCAATGCTAAAGTGCAAATGCTCTATCCCCTAAACATGGTAACATTAATTTCTACCCAATGGCATTTTTAATTTACCTTTAAGTCCCTAGTAAAGTGTACTACTTTGCCCAGGCCCTGTAAATTCAATGCTACTAGTGGGCATGCAGCAATGATTGTGCCACCCAAATAACTATCCCCTCAACCATGTCTCAGGCCTGCCAAAATCTGTGTGTGCAGTTTCACTGATACTTCGACTTGGCATTTAACACTACTTGCCAAGCCTTAAACTCCCCTTTTTCTAAATATATGTCAACCCTAAGGTAGGGCCTAGGTAACCCATAAGATAGGGTGCTCTGTAGGTAAAAGGCAGGACATGTAACTATGTGTTTTACATGGCTTGGTAGTGAAAAACTCATAAATTAGTTTTCCATTATCTGAGGCCTGCTCCTCTCATAGACTAGAATTAGAAGTGCCTTCATGTACTGTTGAGTGGTAGATTCTGATCTAGAAGGAGTGACCCTGTCATGTTTAGTATGGCCAGAATTGTAAAAGAAAATTCTGCTCACTAGTGAAGTTGGATTTAATATTACTATTTTAGAAGTGTCACTTTTAGAAAGTGGGAATTTCTCTGCACTTACTGCCATCTGTGCCTTACAGCCTGTCTCCAATCCACGTCTGGTCTGTGCTGGTTCTCAGCTCCCCTTGTGCATTCCACCCAGACAGCCATAAACACAGGCCACTCAGTCGCATCTGCATTCATCTGCATACTGAATGGGTCTCGTTGGGCGGGAAGGGTGGAGGGACTCTCTCTTACATTTCAAAGGCCAGTGGCCTGCCCTCACACAAAGGACTGATAACTCCCCCAAAGGGATCCTGGCAGATAGGACTGGGCTGAAAGGGGAACTTTAAAACCACTCTTTGAAGTTTCCCCCACTTCAAATGCATTTTTGGGTATATAAACTGGGTCTCTCACCCCACCAACTCAGACACTTCTAGAGCTACACCTTGACTCTGTCAGAAAGACTACGCGGCTGCCCAAAGGACTCATCTGGACTGCTTTCCTGAAGGACTGCTTTCCTGCTTGTAGTCCTGCCACCTGGTGCTCCTGACTCTGCAGAAAGGACTCTGCCTTCCTCCAAGCTTGCCTCCTGTTTCTGAAGTCTCAGGGCCAACAAAGACTTCACCTCTGCAGGAAGTTCTCGTATGTCAGAAAATCAATACAACGGCGATGCAGAAATCAACACAGCATTTGCATCGTACTTAGAAAATTGCTGCATCACTGATCGGAATGACACAGCACCATTTTCACAACTGGAAATCCGACACAGTGCCAGTCTCGCAACTGAAAAATCACGGCAACGCCTACCAGGTCGATACAGAACCTGATCCTTTCTATCAGTGCATCAAGGATCTTCCTGCATCGTCCTTGGTCATCAAAATATCACTGCATGATTGAAAGGAACCAAGGCTGCACTACTGAAAATTGACGCTTCACCTTGCAGCAAGGAAAGAAACACATTGTCTGTGCTGTGCCGAATAAGGCGACGCAACACCTTATTTTTACACGCATCTCCTCCACGCATCCCAGGTACTGTGTGATACAAAGCTACAACCATTGATTCCTAAGGATTGACACTCTCTTAAAACTTTTTTAAGTGTTTATTGGATTTTTGTTGTTTTGACCTTATTTTCTTCAGATAAATATTATCCATTTTTCGAAACTTATGTGATGTATTTTTGTGGTGTTTTCACTGTATTACTGGTTGAGTTATTGCTCAAATACTTTTCCTTCTAAGTTACGATGGCCAGACTTGTGGTGGAGGTCGGACCGCCACAGTAGTGGGTATCCAACTGCCATATTACAAGATTGGCGCTCTGTGCCATCAAAACACGACCGTCTCCACCAGGATCTCTGATCCCCACAGGATGACGGCGGTTCTGGTTGTAATCAGCCACGGCGGCGCTGAAGTCAGCGCCACCATGTTGATTACAACCATGTTCTCCGCCAGCCTTTTCATGGCAGTTCAACTGCCACTCCCCAGTACCGTCAGATTACACACTGTCTGCTGTGTAGACAGTGTGCATTCTAAGGGTGCCTGGGGGGCCTCCTGTGTGACGGCATTGGAGCTGAGTCCAATGCTGCTGCACTTTTTCACTGGGCTGACCGATGGAAACCTTGGTTTCCGCTGGTCAGCTCAGTGGAAAACTCTAAATGGGGTCAGTGGGGAGACCGCTGAGCTCTGCAGCTCTGCTGTGGTCTCCTCATCAAGAGTTTATGACTGCCAAACTTGTAATCAGGCCCTTAATGCCTGAGATTTGTGAATGATGACAGCACAGGCTTAACAGAGAAGAAACTGCGGTCTTCTCACATACAAAACATTAGCCAACAGAAATCTAGCATTTCACCTGCCAATTCTATGTCCTTTTTAATATGGTTATAGTCCATCAAAATATATGTGTACTCTGTTCTTTTGGAATATGTAATAATCACAGTGTTTTCTAAACCAGCAGCATGGGAAACTGTTTTCTCTGGTGATTCCAGTTTCTGTCCCACTGATTGACAAAGTGGTAAGTTTAAACCTTAATGTTCCATACTAACTTTACTAGCAAGACACAGAATCTATTGTTTTTTCAAAGGAAGCATTTCTAAGTTAAATTTTGGCATACGGTAGACAATTTGCTTGTGTCTTTTCAATCGATGTTGCATTACAGAAGCAGGTGAGTCGTGCTATGGGAACAGAGAGCTAACCATGCGAGAAGCAAGAGCCTTCTTTGCATATTTCCTAATAATTCCAATTCTCATGTCTTTTAATATATTGCCATACACCACATCTGCAGCTTGTCTGATACTTTGAGTCACCTCAGCATACAGAAAATGTAACAGATGTTAACATTTCCAGTACTTTCTAACAACTTTTTGGTTTCTTCATGAAGCTGCTTGTTAAAAACATTTTGTCCTTTCACAGGAGTCAAGTGTAGAAGGTCACCAAAAAGTATGACATGCACACCACCAAAGAAAACATCATAGCCAGTTCTGAGGACCTTTTGTATCCTCAGATGAGGGAAAGATAGCTTTAGGTGTGATACCATGCTAACCTCATCAATAACACAAGACTTCAATGTTTTCAGAACCTACAAGACATCATGACACGCATCACCAGAGAACGTCAAGTGGAAGTACTCTAGCTTATTGTCATCTTCACAAAGGCAACATAAGTAGTCTATGCAATTTCTTCTTTTATTATTAGAGCAGTTAGTCCAGTTGGAGCAGTCATCCTCATTAGAATATTCTTTATTTCCTTAGATTAAAACCATAAGAGATACAGAAGATAGAAAGAATATTCAATATCATGATACAGTTTTACACTCATCTGACAAACTAGGAGCAGTCATAGAACTTGAGAGATCACCTCTAGTCTGTCTCTGAATAAATGCAGTCACCACTTCAATCAGAAAACTTTTACCTATACCTGCCTGACCACTAACATAGTGAAGTGAAGACTTGAATGTTGTACATGAACATTCAGGCCCTCACTATGACTCGGCGGATGGAAACACCCGTCCGCAGAAGCCATGTGGTCAGAAAACCACCAGTGCAGTGATCTGACTGCGAGGCCTATTGAGAGTTTTCTGCTGGGTTATGGGCAGAAACAGAGTTTCTGTCTGCCGGCCCAGCGGGAAAAAGCCTACAACATTGACGCTGGCTCATAATAGAGCCGACGGCAATGTTGCAGTACATCGGGTGCAGCAGCACCCATCGTGATTTTCACTGCCTGCCAAGCAGACAGTGAAAAGCGTGACGGGCTGGCCATGGGGGCCACTGCACTGCCCATGCCAAGGGACTCGTAATCCCCAGGGCAGCACTGCTTGCAGCACTGCCCTGGAGAATTGCGATCGCCGGCACCGCCAGGCCGTTGGCCATCGTAAATGTGGCGGTGCCGGCGGTCCGACCGTGACGCTTTCGTCAAGGGTCATAATGTGGAGGTCAGACCGCCACATTGGCGGCAGTCTGACCACCACCGCGAGTCTGGCAGTCATAGGACCGCCAGACTCCTAATGAGGTGCTGAGACTTTTTATGTACTTATTTGCTCAAACATTACTAGCTATTCTTGATTAGGTTGAGATATACATTTTTCTGAATCAATGCTCTCACTCCTCACTAGCCCCATAGCATTGTCCACTTCATTCATAGCTATACATGCCTCATTTTCAATGTTATAAATAAGGAACAGTGTTCCCAAGACCATAGATATCACAATCAATGTGCAGATACATCCAATGATCAATTTATTCAATTTTACATAAAAACATTAAAAACAATGTGTCTGTGCAGAGGGTGTGTGGTGAGAAATGTGTTCGGTGCTCTCGAACAAGTGATACACATGTGCGACAATATGTGACCAAGAGTGTGTATCAAGTAAGAACAACACAACCCATTATATTCTTAATCAAACTGGGACAATAGAACTAGTCTAAGACGTGTCAATACTTTGGACAGACTGCAAAATCATCATCAGAACTTTAAGAATTCATGAGTCCCAAAAAAAATAGAGGATAGGCACTAATTAAGCATTGCTGAAGGTACTAATGGTTTGAATTTAGGTGCACCTGTGCAAGGATTGTATAGACTCCCAAAGCCCTAGAAATCGCAAGTGTAGTTGGGATGAGGTCCAGGGAATCTGATAATGTGAACAGGGAAGAGTGGGCTGCTTCTAGAAGGAGCTCTTCAATCAAGCAGTATTGTCTTCTGTCTAGGAAGATCTCGGGGTAGTCCCCTGGAGGCCCTTTTACTTTCTAGAAGTGGCCCACTCTGACCCTCAAAAGATTTACCTTGGTGGGTCGAAATGGCAGTTTAAACTGCACACACAGGCTGCAATGGCATGCAGGAGACAGGACTGACAGGCTACTTAAGAGGATGGAACAATTAGTTCTTCAGGTCCACTAGTAACATTTAATTTAGAGGCCCTTGGTACACATAGTGCCACTTTACTAGGACTTTTATGAAAATTAAATGTGCTAGAAGGGTGTTAGCCAATGTTACCATGTTCTAGGGAGTGAGCACATGCACTTTAGCACTGGTTAGGAGTGGAAAAGTGTTCTAAGGCCAGCAAAAACAAGGACAGCAAAAACAGAGGCGTAAGGCAAGATGTTTCGGGGAAGACCATCCTAAGACTGAGAGGTCTAACAGGTGTTCCCTAGTACCTAAAAGTGGGGAAAACAACCCAACCTCCTGGGCGTTCTCATTACTAAGGCAGAAGAACCTGGTTTGGCAGTGGCATGGTCTGAACCAAGGCAATGTTCCACTGTAAAATCTCTTCCCTGAAGGGAGATGGACCACCTCAAAAGGTTGGGAATTTCACCACTAGTTTGCAGGAGCCATCTGAGGGGTCTATGGTCTGTCTGAATCCGGAAGTGAGCCCCAAACAGGTATAGTCTCAGCTTCATCAGTGCCCAGACCACAGCACAGGGCTCCCTCTCAATAGCACTCCACCTCTGTTCCTGGGCAAGTAACCTCCTACTGATAAGGGCTACAGGTTGGTCTAAGCCCGTCTAGTTTAACTGTGCTAAGAAAATCCCTATGTCAAGCTCTATAGCATCCGTCTGTAGAATAAACCCTTTGGAAAAGTCAAGTGCCTTGAGTACAGGTTCTGGTTACATGGCCTTCTTGAGTGGGAAGAAGACTTTCTGACAGGCCTCTGTCCAAATCATCCTTTTGGACTGCTTCTTGGAAGTCAGCTCAGTTAAGGGAGTAACAATGGTGCCATAACTCTTACCTCAGTTCAGTTCAGTTCAGTTCATAATCTTTATTCGGCTATACCAAGAGTAAGCCATAAAAGCACATAAACAATAAAATACAATAAAACAATACAACAATAAATCAGTAAGACCCATAAATATTTAAGATCATAACTAAATTAAGAGCTGCATTCTGTCACCATTAACAAAAATACAGTAGAAACTGTGAACAAATGTTAAAGTACAATAAGGCTTTTCCTAACATTAATTGCTTTTAAACATAATTTGCCACTCTATACCACACAATCGGGGGGTCTAAAGCTAACAAAAGTTCCAACGCATTCTGGTAAGTTCTTATATTGAGTTCAATAAAAAGCAGTTTCAGGAAGAAGATTCTAAGATGTTCATAGAATTTACAGAATAAAACAAAGTGAAGTGTGCATTGTTTACTAACTGTATCACAAGGGCATCTAACAGACTCTTGTGGGTAATGCCTGGTTTAAGTCTAGTCTAGTCTAGTTAAAACAAACCGGTGCTGCATGTTGGTGACCATGGAGAGATAGCCAAACCTACTTGCATCTAATGAGTAAGACAAGTAAAGGCCAACAATGGTTTTAGTAGATTCAATTTGTTTCCTATCGACCGCCTTGTATTGCATAAAAGTGTCCTTTATACATTTCCTAGATAGTGACAGCACGTCCTCTGGTTTAGGTTTTATAGATCTATCAAAAACTGATTTAAAAGAGGAATCAATAAAAGCCAGCCATGGTATACACATGGCATATCCAACTTCATACAGTTTAATATAAGATCTTTTGGAAAACCAGTGGCTTCCTTAGACCATATGCTGTGCCATAAGAGGAAATGTCTCACCTGTAGCACATCTTCCAAATAGTGTATGGCCATTTCTTGATGTGTGATCCAGTTAGAGGCTGAGGTGGATAAACATAGTATGCATTTTAGAAAACAGTTCTCCTCTGTTTGTGGGGGAGTGCTCTTAGTGTAACCCCACACCAACTCCCTAGTTTACTAGCAAATCTGAATATAGCACCTGAATTTCGTCTTAGTTTGTTCCTGCCTGAGAAAACCAGCTGGTCCCATTGCCCGTTACTAGAGAACAATACCCCCAGATAATTAAAGAAATTGACAGTGCTGATTTCCATGTTCTCAATGTAGAAACTTCTCCATTTCTTTACTTCTACATTTCTTTACTTTCTTGCCACAGGCCATGGAAAATGTTTTGGATTTGTTCATTATCATACCCCCTTATGACATAAACTGTTCAAATCCACACATTAGCTTCGGGAGCCCCATGTGTTTTCTTGAGATCAGGACAACGTCATCTGCATAGAGTAAAGCAGGCACTGGGCATCCGGCCATATACAGGGGGGTCAGCCTGTAGTCCCTGCAAATGTTTGTCTACCCCATTAATACATAGGTAGAACAATAACGGGGCAAGGACGCTCCTACCTCTTTAATCAGTATATATTTTATTTAAATTACTTGTTGAAGCAATTTACTTTTAATTATGTTGTTTTTTTGTTTAAAATTTTAAATACAATTTGTATAATGCTATATACATTAGCAACCTGATATTCTTACCTTTTTCTTGGCAACATTTAGTTACAGGATATTTTTGACGCAATATTTTGATAGTTTATATATAGTTAGTAAACTCAATCATTTTGTAGACAATGTTTTGAAGCAATATTCATGAGTCACAATATTGTTGCTCAAAACATTTTGTCATGCAACCATTTATGATCACCATCAGTCATGTCTGTGCTATGGCTTGGTATGTCATCAAAGAACATAAACAGATGACCAAAAGGGACACCCTGGTAAAGACCAGGGTCCAGATTTACTGAGGGTGTGGGTTTCCCTTGTGTACCGCAAGGTGATGCAAGGCAAGCATGCCCTTAATTCAGAGTTACTAAGCCACACAAGGCCACCTTGTGTTTCTCTGCATGGCTTAGTAAACCTAAAGTAATGCACTCCAGCGCAAGGTCCTCTCTTCCATATCTTAGTCCATTTTTAGCCATCTCTTTCTGGGATGTCTCTTTATCTTTGTCTGACAAAAGGCATCTAGAGTAGATCGTACAGAAAACTGTGAGAGAAAGGGGAGGCCAACGAGTAAATTAGTGTGGTGTGAATTCAATATGTGTACAGTTTAACTGCTGTATCACTTAGCAATTAAAGCAAATTGCACCCACTTCTGTTTTTACACAATTACTTAATGGTAATTGTCCATGTAAATAAGTGCAATAGGGTAATAGCACTTACACATTTGAGGTTATTTCACACCCCTGTTTACCCACCCTTGCAGTTTTGGTAATTTCAGATGTGAAGTTACCACATCGGAATTCGAACCAGAAGGAGGACCTAAGATCGATAAATAAACTCTTTTTGATCACGTTCCCTCTAAACTAGGTTGGTGAACAAGAGTGGTGAAGCTCAGAAATCTTGGCATTTCAGTGATTTGCAAATTGAAGTTCAAGTTGAAAGCCAGAGCTCGACAGATGATCACTGAGACATCTTTAGAAATGTTGTGTACAAGAAAGTGAATTATTATAGGTGTCACGTTTCACTCGCATATTTGACGATCTGTTATTAGTATGGCATCGCAGTGCCTTTCAGTACCTACTTGGCCAGTGTCACCATGAGACCATGGCAAGAGTGTGTGGTCATGGTGAGCCTTTTATACTATAAGGATTGTGGCAGACAGCCACGAGAGTGGTACATTTTTACAGAAAGATAAATATGTAAACTCAGAGCACAATTTCAAAGACATCAGTAAGAAACATTGTTCAGCGTCACAGTGCAAGTATGGTGTCAGATACTGGGAGGTACGGAATGTTTTCCCCGAGTTAGAATATCAAGACTAAATTAGGTACAGGAATAAAGGCAATTAGGTCGCCACAGACACCTGCTAGATACTGGGTATTCATTGAATTTACATCAGTCCTAGAATACACATCTCTAAAAACACAAGACGTATCACTCGGAAAAAAGAACATCGACTTTCTTTAAACTTTACTTTTTTCACCTTAACTTAATTTCTCTTAGTTTTAACAATCCATTCTCATAGTGCTCCAGAGCCCCTGGTGTGAAGATTACTTGTTTGCTAACCTTTCACTAGCAATCCATGCTAGCCTGGAGGTGTCGCTGACTATCAGTGTCTGGGTTGATAAAGGATTGAAATGTAAAACTCCTTCAGGCAAGCATACCAATTGCTGCTGGTGACAGTAGTTTACGAAGTAAACACAGCCTAAACCCACAAGTTTGCAGCAAGTGCAGAATTGCCTTCCAACAAAACAAAACACAGGCACAACATAAGTGATGGGAGCAGATTATGCTTTAAACTCAGGTGCCTTTAAGCGTATTTTAAAACGTTTTTACAGAGAGAAACGCATTTTGAACGGAGTCCATGCATCGTAGGCCCTGAACAAAGCAGACTGAACAACGGGTAAGTTTGAAAAACGCATGTTTTTTTCACACATGCATTTGCACGCAATTGCCTGAACAACGCATGCCGAAGCCACGCTTTTTTGTTAATTGTATATGAGTTTTATGTTTGATAATTGTTTTTATGGTATATATATATATATACATAGATGGGTCTAGCGTCAAAATATAAATATGGAGTTAGGTTAGCGCCATTTTCGTACCAAAATGAACGTCACTAAAGCTACGCTAACCATCCATAAATATGGGCAAAAGTTTCCAAGAAATGAGGCTTGAGCAATGACTGTAAGGTAGCCCAAACCCAAAAGAATAAAAGAAGCAAAGATATTTGGAAAAAATGCAACAATTTTCATTGATGGTACCTTTAGACTACCTTGATAGTCTTGCTTACATACTACATTTCTAACCCTTACTAAACACTACCTGCATTACTTGCAGTTTTGAAATCTTACATCAATTTGATGGATAGTTTTAGAATTATTTTCACTAAAAAAAGAAAATTTAAGAATATTACTGCGAGCTGTCTTCTTTTTTTCAACCTATGGAGATGTTTTAAATCCGCATGTCACCATAACTCTTCATCAGTCCAAAGTTTGCAGTCCTGAAATGGAAATTGAACAATTTAACAATGATATAAGGCAAAAAACTCACAAATCTTCAGAAAGTATTTTTCATAAGCCAATTAACAGATTTAGAGATGAAAAAAAATAGTAATGCAAGTATGAGATAAATATTATTTTCAAGAAAAGTACTATCCTTCTAAATTCCACCATTGCCTCATAGCAGGGAAAAAAATGTGTGTTTCTCAAAATTGAGCAAAGTATCCTATATGTTTGAAAAATGGTGATTACATTTAATTTGTATGTAACTGACCGGAATAGGCTTACTTTTTAATATCGATGTACCCATTTTACAAAACATATGCAACGTAATCACAAAGGAATTACTTTGAAGGAAAAAAGAACTTGATAGCTACTTGGTCTTTTTCTAGCTTCTTTAAAAAAATCCTCCTACTAACTCGACAGAAAAACTTTTCAAAATGAGGTTTTTTTATGAAATAGTTTTAAAAGGTGATATTTTATGTTTAAAATCACCATTTTAAACTATTTCCAAAAAAAGCAACTTTCCCGATGTATGCATGTGAAAACAACATGTACAGGAATGAAAATGTGGTTAAAATGAAACAAAACAATAATATTAACATTACTTATCACGTAACTACATCTCACATCTTCCGTTACAATAAAAATAGTCAACTATGTACATTAAATGAAAATTGAGATTGTGTTTACCTGGACTGAGCTCTCCTATGCTTCCAATACTCACCGTGACACTCCACCAAAAGTGGAAACAGACGTGCAACTGTGCACATAACAGAAACCTGTGGAAATAGAAGAAGGACAATTTTCTAAATTGAAAACAATAGAAAATTGTGGTAAAATACATTAAAGTTTTTTTAAAAGCATGCAAACATTTTTTGAAAAATGCAAATATATTTTGAAAAATTAAAATGTATTTAAAATGTTTCTTTAAAAATGTTTCTGTATATTTATACTATTTATAATAAATGATTACATTTAAAAAATAGTGTTTTTTATTTTTCTCAACGTTTTTGGCTAGAAATAAGATATCTCTCTATGTTAAAAATATTTTAATTATAGTAAAAATTTTAAAACATGTTTTACTATTTACTATTTCTATTATTAATTAACATTAATTTTACACCTTTTCCGACCAAAATAGATGTTTTTAAAAATATTGCAAATTATTACACAGGTATTAAAATAAATGCCTCAGTATTCAAGGACTTCCCCCATCAGTATCCAGTATAAACTTGCATCCCATCTAAGTAGAAGAATATTTCAGGACCAACAAAATATTTCTTCCTTAATTAATAAAGTACATTTTAAATACCTTTCTACTTTTGAGAATTAATGTTCAGGCACTAAATTTAATACCTGAGTATTAAAACACTCATCCACCCATGACCCCTTTATCCCTAGAATCCCATCCCTGAACAAGGTGTTACAGTTTTTTTCAAAAAAGTAAATCAGGAAATGTTTAATAGTAAAATGCAAATAATTTCCTGAATTTTAAAAATTATTACTCAAGTCTTAAAATTATTACTTGAGCATTAAAACACTCTCCCGCCCATAGCCCCTCTATCGATTGCATCCTGTCCTTAAAGGAGGACATTACAGGATTTAAAAAAAAAAAAATAGTGAACTGTAATAATTAATTGTTAAACCCACTATGGTATCTATAAATTACCACTAAAGTTTTTAAAATGTTACCTGAGACTAAAGTACTTCCCCACCTACAACCCCTATATCATTTGCATTCCGCCCGTAAAGGAGGATGTCACAGGATTTTTAAAAAAATCAAATCAGTAAAATCTAGAATATAAATTTTAAATACTTTTCTGCCTCTTACAAATTACTAGTCAAGTATTTAGATTATTACTTGAGTCTTTAACACACTTCCTCATCCATAACCCCTGTATCCATGGCTTCCTGTCCCTAAATGATGGTGTTACAGGATTTAAAAACAAATAATTCTGAAATTGTTTAAAATGAATTCTAAATACTTTTTTACCTAAAACTCCCATTCAAGTATTAAAATGAATACCTGAGTATTATTACACTCTCCCATCCATAACCCCCGTATCCCTTGCGTCCCGCCCCTAAAAGAAAGCGTACCATGATTTTTTTATTACAAAATAATGTATTAAAATTCTAAATTTAAATTAAAATACCTTTGTGAATTTAACAAATTAATACCTAGGTATTAAAAAATACCTTGAATTAATAAAATACCCCTTCCATTGCCCTACCATACTAATATATATATATATATATATATATATATATATATATATATATATATGTATATATATAAATATATATATATATATAGAAACTTTTAACACACATACATACACACACACATATTTGTATATATTCATATATATATTGATATATACATGCACATATATATAAACAGATTTTAAAACTATAAAAACAATTAGCACTCATATATAACTAATATGGATATATAAATCTGAAAATATTTAACACACATACATACACACACACACACACATATATGTATATTTACAAATATATTTACACCATAGAATGGGCACAAAGATGCCCGCTCCAAGCCCCAGAAACACCAGCACCCACACCACAAGTACACTACAGGAGACGGATGCTATCCCAGGTAAGTTTAGATAAGTATAATATATATTTTGTTAAGTGCCATTTGGGGACCCTTACATGGGCCTTCTGCCTGGCACTGGGTATGTTGGGCTTGCCCAGGGGACACTAGTCCCTGGGGTGGGCATTGGGGTGGTGGTAATGACTCCTGTCTACATTTAGACAGGAGTCATTTTTTCACTGCTTGGGTATCAAAAAGTGAGGCTAGTCTGGTTAGCGGCATATTATTTGCCGCTAACCAGCCTAACGTCATTTCAAACCAACTAGCGCCATTTTCCCTACCGCCATCCCTGTCTGGCTAGCGTCTTTTTTTTAGATGCTAGCCATTTCTTAGGGCCATCTTGCATCATTTAATAAATATGGCTCTAAGATGGCTCTAGGGAATGGCATTAGCAGGCGTTAAGAAAAATGACGCAAAAATGCATTTGCGCAGTTTTGTATCATTTTTCATAAATATGGTCCTTTGTTCCTTTTTCAAACTTTCCATCACATGGTAGAGGTTAGGATGATGTTTGCCAATAGATTTGTTAAAGGAATTGTGCCATCCCTCAATGGCATTGTTAGATTTTGCACTGCCTTCTCAACATGGTGTGTAGTATTTTCATCATTCAACGAGAGATCTTGGCTTCCTCCTGCTTCCCAACCTGCTTAGGCACCCGAGCCATGTTTCTTCAAAGTAATTTAGTATTTGTGCCAATTTCTCTTCATTTTGGATAAAAAACTCAGATTCTGTAATCACAGTGTAAAATTAATTCACTCTATCAGGTGGAACAAAACATAACACAGTTAATTGTCTTGATTCAAAAGTTTACTGCTTGACAAATATTCCTCAACCAAGGATGACTTCTGAATTTTATGCCAATATGCCTGACAAAAGTGAAAGAAGCGTCCTTGAATTTGGGTGTCTGGTTATAATTTGGTTATTGTTTTAATCAATGTCAATTCCAAACCAAGTATTACTTTTCTAGGACTTTTATTCATGTTTTTTTTCTTTGATTACCGTTAAAAACTCTGTGTAAGTTGAGGAATGTTTGTCAGGGTGTAAGGAATACACCAGTGGGATAATTGGTATTACTTTTGTTGGAATGAATATTATACATTTGGGTCGATGGGTGGGGGGTTGATTTAAAAGTGCCATCCATCATCCAAACTGGACTATTCTCTAGGATAAATAGGTTATGTTTAGTACTAAAAATTAATATTCTTTTTTGAGGGTTTTCATTATCATATATGAGGAAAGGTTCATTTGAGAAAGTTAGAGCTAGCTGAGGGGGAATGTGAATATCTGCATAAGTTTGGGGTGCTAAATTGTTGGGATTACTTGCCAGTTTTTTCTTTATGGATCATTCTTCTATGGTTGAGTTTCGAGGGCATGCTACTAGCAAGATGTAAAGGAATGTTTTGCCCTACCTCCCTGAATACTGCTCCACGGGGTTCATAGGAGGTGTGTGCAAGAAGTTTAATTTGTTGTACATTTTCATGTACTTCCATTTCCATTGCAGAGGCAGAGTGGTTCTGCTCTGTTGTCCTAAGAACGGTATCTTCCAGAGTAACCGCTCTGCCTGTGGAATGGGAACAGTAATATTGCACACACCTCCAATGACTCAAGGGTTCATTCAGTCTCTCTTTACAATAGGGATACCCACCATATTTCAGAAGCGTGTTTCCTGTTGGGATCTAACATAACTTGCTTGTTGTTGTGACGCCGTTGTTGGTAATTCTGTTAATGAAAAGAGAGTAAAAATTTTTTTTTGTAGTAATCATTGTGTTTTGTTGCCTGTGGAGATAAACAGATTTACTTATTATATATTTTCTAGCCAGTGGAGAACGGGAGAAGTTAAAGAGCCTGTTGCAAAAATACATTTTATGTTGTGTTATTTTATTTGGTTGTGTTTTTACTCTGTAGTTTGAGGATTCATATTTTAATTTTTGTTCTAGTTACCTGAGATTGATGTGATATCTGGTTTCTCTGAAGTATGGGGTATTTGTTTCTTGTTGTTGGAAACTGCAAGATGAAGGAATCCACAGTGCTGGATATGTTAAATTTCTACATGACAAGAGAGAAATACAATGTTAATGCACAAGATTCAGAATCATTGCTTTGCCATTTTGTTTCCAAATCATTCTTTTTTTCTATGCACTTACTCTACATTATAGAAGCTTTGTTGTGAGATTTGAGTAGATCTTTGGAATCAATAATTTTTTTGCATAGAAAGCTCCGTAAGGGACTATTGAAAATAATAAGACTTAGTACTGTTTCAATTCATTCATTGTCGTTTGAAGCATCAGACACTGAACAGCACCTGTTCTGAAGTAAGTACCTGGCAGACTAGGAATAGGTATTTTGCTCTACAATCACTGTCCACAACCAGCCCTGAGGTAAGTGCCTGGCGGAGTACGAATAGTAATTTGGCACCCCATTTACTGTCCAGCATCTGTCCTGATGTAAGTACCCCACGGAGAAAAAATAGTAATTTTGCCCCCAATCACTGTCCAGCACCTGCCCTGAGGTAAGTACTCAGCAGGATAAGAATAGTAATTTTGCCTCCCAGTCACTGTCCCGCACCTACCCCGAGGTAAGAACCCGGCAGAGTAAAAATAGTAATTTTGCCTCCCAGTCACTGTCCAGAACCTTCCCAGAGGTAAGTACCTGGCGGAGTGAGAATAGTAATTTTGCCCTCCAGTCACTGTCCAACATCTGCCTCAGAGGTAAGTATCTGGTGGAGTGAGAATAGTAATTTTATCCCCAGTTACTGTCCAGCACCTGCCCTAAGGCAAGTACCAAGGGAAGTAAGAATAATAATTTTGCCCCCAGTCACTGTCTAGCACCTGCCCTGAGGTAAGTACCCAGCAG
This sequence comes from Pleurodeles waltl, assembly GCF_031143425.1. Lineage (NCBI taxonomy): Eukaryota > Metazoa > Chordata > Amphibia > Caudata > Salamandridae > Pleurodeles > Pleurodeles waltl. Next base: position 1,103,934,835 of record NC_090440.1, read on the forward strand.
AGTAAGAATAGTAATTTTGCCCCCCAGTCACTATCCAGCAACTGCACTGAGGTATTTACCCAGTGAAGTGGGAGTAGTAATTTTGCTCTTGTGTCACTGGCCACAACCTGCCCTGAGGTAAGTATCATGTAGAATAAGAATAGTAATTTTGCACCTCATTTAATGTCCAGCAGCTGCCCTGCAGTGAGTACCCGGTGGAGCAAGGGTAGGTCGCTCCCCCTGCTGTTGCAGCTCCTCCAGGTTCCTGAGACCGCCCAACCACCTCGCAGTAAGTACCCCCCACCTCCCAGCCCCTCGCCCTGCCCCGCGCTACTCACCCTCTCTCCTGCTTCTTTTCTCCTTCTCTGTTCTTCCTCCTCGCTCCTCTTCTGTAATCTTCTTCTGTACTCTTCTTTCGCTCCTGCTCCCCGTCTTCTCTCTTCATCTGTGTGCTTCTCAGCCTCTCCTCTGCACCGCGACCCGCGTGTGCCTCTTCTTCTCTGTCCCACTTCTTGGCTCCTTCCTCTGCCGCTCGCCGCCCCTCTTCTCCTTCTTCATCTGTATTCTTCTGTCTTCTGCGCTCCTCTTCTTCACCTTCATCTGTACTCTTCTGTGCTCCTCTTCTTCACCTTCATCTGTATTTCTCTGTCTTCTGCGCTCCTCTTCTTCTTTATCTTCTTCTGTAGTCTTCTGTCTTCTGCTCTTCGTCTCCTGTACCTTCTTCTGTGGTCTTCTGTCTTCTGTTCTTCGTCTTCTGTCTTCTGTCTTCTGTCTTCTCTTCTTCGTCTTCTGTCTTCTGCTCTTCATCTTCTGTCTTCTGTTCTTCTGCTTCTTTCTTCTGCTCTTCATCTTCTGTCTTCTGTTCTTCTGCTTCTTCGTCCTCCGTCTTCTGCTCTCCCCGCGCCTGCCCTCCTGCTCCTGTCTCATCTCTCTCCCTCACTCGCCTCCCCCTCTGTATCACCCCTATCTACCCCGTTCGCTATCTGCCTCCCTCACTCCTCCTATCTACCAATCTACCTATCTCTCTATCTCACTATCTATCTCCCTCACTCACCACCTCCTCCTATCTACCTATTTCTCTATCTTTCCCCCCACTCGCCACCCCCTCCGTTACCACCCCTATCTTCCTATCCTTTCTCTCTACCTCTCACCCTCACCCACCTCTACAACCCCCCTCCCCTATCTTCCCAACCTTACTCCTATATCTCTCCCTAAATTCCTAAACTTCCTAAAACTCACCCCCCACCACCCTTAAACCCCCCTCTCCCAGCTCTTCTCCCTCTACCTGTCCCCCCTCCCTTCCGCTTTCCCGCCGCCACCTCCTACACGCCCCCAGCTCCCATTCGCTCCCAGCTGACCCCTCCCCCCCTCCTCCCTCTTATGGCGGCTGCTGAGCGACCGCACCGCTGGCACGTCGGAGGCACGCCAGAGGCAAGCCCGTCTGCGCCCATCCGCGCCTGGCCCGTGCCCAGCGCCACGACCCCTGATCCCCAGCTCTCCCAAACCCCGCTGCTCCGCTACGACCCCACCACCCTCCACGCCCTCAACCCAGGGCGCTCCAACACCTGCTTCCAAGCGCACCCCAAACGCACCCATGGACCCTTCACCTGCCACTCCTGCAAACGAATCTTCCACCACGCAACTACCACGACCACCAGCCCACGCGCCATCAACCACCTCAAGTGCATCCTGGTCAACACTCGATCCATCCACAAGCACGCCGTTGAACTCTGGGACCTCCTGGACTCCACAGCAGCGGACGTCGCCTTCATCACGGAGACCTGGATGAACGCCTCCTCGGCCCCTGACATCGCCACTGCCATCCCCGAAGGCTACAAGATTTCCAGGAAAGACCGCACCAACCAAGTAGGAGGAGGAATCGCCATCGTCTTCAAAGACTCCATCAGCGTCACCACCTCCACCGAAGACACCCCCCTCGCCACTGAACACCTGCATTTCCAGATTCGCACCGACCCCAGGACCACCCTCAGAGGATCCCTCGTCTACCGCCCCCCCGGACCGCGCGCCCCTTTCAGCGACTCCATCGCCGACTTCGTCTCCCCGCACGCCCTCGCCTCGCCGGACTACATCCTCCTAGGCGACCTCAACTTCCATCTGGAACAGAACAACGACCCCAACACCATCGCTCTGCTCGACAACCTCACCAACCTCGGCCTCAAGCAACTGGTGAACACCGCCAGCCACATCGCCGGACACACGCTTGACCCCATCTTCTCCGCCAGCAAACACGTCTCCTTCAGCCACGCCTCCGCTCTACACTGGACCGACCACAGCTGTGTCCATTTCACATTCCGACACGAGACCCGCCACCTCCGCACTCAACCCATCCCTCGTCGACAGTGGAACAAAATCCCCAAAGAACAGCTCTTCTCCGCGCTCACCATCAACCAACCCACCCTCACCACCGACGACCCCAACGACGCAGCCCTCAGCCTCACGAACTGGATCACCAACTGCGCAGACAACCTTGCACCCCTCAGACGCACGCATTGACAGGCCAACACCAAAAAACCTCTCTGGTTCTCTGACACCCTTAAGGAATCGAAGAAAATCTGTCGCGCCCTCGAGAGAACCTGGCGCAAGGACCACACCGCTAACAACATGACCGCCCTCAAGAACGCGACCCGCGAACACCACCACCTGATCCACGCAGCCAAAAGGAATTTCTTCACCGACAGACTGGACAAAAACAGCCACAACAGCAGAGAACTTTTCAGCATCGTTAAAGAGTTCTCCACCCCCAACGCCAACGCCGTCACGCCCTCACAAGACCTGTGCAACTCCCTCGCCACCGTCTTCCATCGCAAGATCACCGACCTCCACGACAGCTTCGGACACCAGACCCAACCAAGCATCACCGAACCCACACCCCGGCCATCACCCTCAACGCCTGAACCCACATCAACACTGAAGAAACCAAAACCACCATGAACTCTATCCACTCCGGCGCCCCATCGGACCCCTGCCCTCACTTCATCTTCAATAAAGCCGACGACATCATCGCCCCGCACCTCCAGGCCATCATCAACTCTTCATTTTCTTCTGCTACCTTCCTTGAAAGCTGGAAACACGCCGAAGTCAACGCCCTACTAAAGAAACCTACGGCTGACCCAAGCGACCTGAAAAACTTCCACCCCATCTCGCTCCTCCCCTTCCCTGCCAAGGTAATGGAGAAGACCGTCAACAAACAGCTTACCAACTTCCTGGAAGACAACAACCTTCTCGACCCTTCACAAACCGGATTCTGTACCAACCACAGCACTGAAACCGCCCTCATCCCAGTCACAGATGACATCAGAACCCTGATGGACAACGGTGAAATAGTCGCCCTCATCCTCCTCGACCTCTCGGCTGCCTTCGACACCGTCTGTCACCGCACCCTAATAACCCGCCTCCGCTCCACCGGGATCCAAGGCCAGGCCCTGGACTGGATCGCCTCCTTCCTCTCAAACCGCTCTCAAAGAGTTTACCTCCCACCTTTTCGCTCAGACCCCACCGAGATCATCTGCGGCGTACCTCAAGGCTCCTCGCTCAGCCCGACACTCTTCAATGACTACATGAGCCCCCTCGCCGACATCGTACGCAAGCACAACATCATCATCACCTCCTACGCCGACGACACCCAACTTATACTCTCCCTCACCAAGGACCCCGCCAGCGCTAAGACCAACCTACAAGACGACATGAAGGACGTCGCAGATTGGATGAGGCTCAGCCGCCTAAAGCTGAACTCGGACAAAACGGAAGTCCTCATCCTCGGCAACACCCCGACCGCATGGGACGATTCCTGGTGGCCCACGGCCCTTGGCACCGCACCGACCCCCTCAGACCACGCCTCCAACCTCGGCTTCATCTTGGACCCTCTTCTCACCATGACCAAACAAGTCAACGCCGTGTCCTCCGCCTGCTTCCTCACCCTCCGCATGCTCCGCAAGATCTTCTGCTGGATCCCCTCCAACACCAGAAAAACTGTGACCCACGCCCTCGTCACAAGCCGCCTGGACTACGGCAACACCCTCTATGCTGGGACCACCGCTAAACTCCAAAAACGCCTGCAACGTATTCAAAACGCCTCGGCCCGCCTCATCCTCGACGTACCCCGCAACAGCCACATCTCCGCACACCTGAGACACCTGCATTGGCTCCCAGTCAGCAAAAGGATCACCTTCCGACTTCTCACCCACGCACACAAAGCCCTCCACAACAAGGGACCGGAATACCTCAACCGTCGCCTCAGCTTCTACGCCCCCACCCGTCTCCTCCATTCCTCTGGCCTCGCGCTCGCTGCCGTCCCTCGCATCTGCTGCTCCACGGCGGGTGGGAGGTCCTTCTCCTACCTGGCAGCCAAGACCTGGAACACCCTCCCCACCAGCCTCAGGACCACCCAGGCCACTCCGCATTCCGGAGACTCCTCAAGACCTGGCTTTTCGAGCAGCAGTAGCCCCCCCTTCCCCCTAGCGCCTTGAGACCCGCACGGGTGAGTAGCGCGCTTTATAAATGTTAATGATTTGATTTGATTTTAGTAATTTCACCACCAATCACTGTCCAGTACCTGCCTCAGACGTAAATATCCGGTGGAGTGAGAATAGTAATTTTTCCCCCCAGTCACTGTCCAGCACCTGTCCTGGGGTAGTCCCCGGCGGAGTGAGAATATTAATGTTGCCCCCAGTCACTGTACAGCACCTGCCCAGAGGTAAGTACCCAGTGCAGTAAGAATAGTAATTTTGCCCCAATCACTGTCCAGCACCTGCCCTGAGGTAAGTACTCAGTAGGATAAGAATAGTAATTTTGCCTCCCAGTCACTGTCCGCACCTACCCTGAGTTAAGAACCCAGCAGATAAAAATAGTAATTTTGCCTCCCAGTCACTGTCCAGCACCTTCCCAGAGGTAAGTACCTGGCAGAGTGAGAATAGTAATTTTGCCCTCCAGTCACTGTCCAACATCTGGCTCAGAGGTAAGTATCTGGTGGAGTGAGAATAGCAATTTTATCCCCTGTCACTGTCCAGCACCTGCCCTAAGGCAAGTACCCAGGGAAATAAGCATAATAATTTTGCCCCCCAGTCACTGTCTAGCACCTGCCCTGAGGTAAGTACCCAGCAGAGTAAGATAAGTAATTTTGCCCTCAAGTCACTGTCCAGCACCTACTCAGAGGTAAGTACCTGGCGGAGTGAGAATAGTAATCTTGCCCCCCAGTCACTATTCAGCACATGCCCTGATGTATTTACCCAGTGAAGTGGGAGTAGTAATTTTGCTCTTGTGTCACTGTCCACAACCTGCCCTGAGGTAAGTATCATGTGGAATAAGAATAGTCATTTTGCACCCCATTTAATGTCCAGCACCTGCCCTGCGGTGAGTACCCGGTGGAGTAAGTATAGTAATTTCACCCCCAGTTACTGTCCAGTACCTGCCTCAGACATAAATATCCGGTGGAGTGAGAATAGTATTTTTTCCCCCCATTCACTGCCCAGCACCTGTCCTGGGGTAGTCCCCGGCAGAGTGAGAATATTAATGTTGCCCCCAGTCACTGTACAGCACCTGCCCAGAGGTAAGTACCCAGTGCAGTAAGAATAGTAATTATTCTCCCCAATCACTGTTCAGCACCTGCCCTGAGGTAAGTACCCAGCGGAGTGAGAATAGTCTTTTGCCCCCAGTCACTGTCCACCACCTGCCCTGAGGAGAGTACCTAGCGGAGTAGGATTTGTAATTTTGCCCCCAGTCACTGTCCAGCACTGCCCTGAGGTATGTTGCCCTTGGAGTGAGAGTAGTAATTTTGCTCTTTAGTCACTATCCACAACCTGCCCTGAGGTAAGTACCTGGCATAGTAGAAATATAAATTTTGCATGCCATTTAATGCCAACCACCTCCCATGAGATAAGTAACCAGTAGAGTAAAAATAGTAATTTTGTCCCCTTGTCACTGTCTAGCACCGGCCCTGATGCAAGTATCTGGTGAAGTAAGAGTACTAATTTTGCACCCCATTTACTGTCCAGCACCTGCTGTGAGGTAAGTATCTGGCAGAGTGAGAATAGTAATCTAGCCCCTCGGTCACTGTCCAGCACTGCCCTGAGGTAAGTACCCGGTGGAGTGAGAATAGTCATGTTTCCCCCCAGTTACTGTCAGCACCTGCCCTGAGGTAAGTTCCCAGTGGAGTGAGAATAGTAATTTTGCTCCCCAGTCACTGCCAGCACCTGCCCTAATGTAAGTACCCAGCAGAGTGAGAATAGCCATTTTGTCCCCAGGCACTGTGCAGCACCTGCCCTGAGGTAAGTACCCAGTGAAGTAAGAGTAGGAATTGTGTACCCTGTTTACTGTACAGCACCTGCCCTGAGGTAAGTACTTGGTGGAATGAGAATAGTAATTTAGTCCCCCAGTCACCGTCCATCACCTGCCTCAGAGGTAAGTATCCGGTGAAGTGAGAATGGCAATTTTGCCTCCCAGAACCTTCCCTGAGGTACATACCCAGTGCAATAAGAACAGTAATTTTGTTCCCCAGTCACTGTCCAGCACCTGCCCTGAGGTAAGTACCTGGCAGAGTGAGAATAGTCATTTTGACCCCCACTCACTGTCCCGCACCTGCCCTTAGGTAAGTACCCGGCAGAGTGAGAATAGTAATGTTACTACCCAGTCACTGTACACCACCTGCCCAGAGGTAAGTACCTGGTGGAGTAAGATTAGTAATTTTGCCCACCAGTCACTGTCCAGCGCCTGCCCTGAGGCATGTACCCGGTGAAGTGAGAGTAGTAATTTTGATCTTGATTCACTGTCCACAACCTGCCCTGAGGTAAATACCTCCGGAGTAGGAATAGTAATTTTGCAACCTGTTTACTGTCCAGCACCAGCCCTGAGGTAAGTACCTTGTGGAGGGACAATAGTAATTTAGCCCCCAGTCACTGTCCAGCGCCTGCTGCAGAGGTAAATATCAGTTGGAGTAAGAATAGTAATTTTGCCCCCCAGTCATTGTCCAGCACCTGCCCTGAGGTAATCACCGGTGGAGTGAGAATAGTAATGTTGCCCCCAGTCACTGTACAGCACCTGCCCAGAGGTAAGTACCCAGTGCATTAAGAATAGTAATTTTGCCCCAATCACTGTTCAGCACCTGTCCTGAGGTAAGTACCCAGGGAAAGTGAGAATAGTCATTTTGCCCCCAGTCACTGTCCAGCACCTGCCCTGAGGTGAGTACCCAGTGGAGTAAGATTAGTAATTTCCCCCCCCCCCAGTCACTGTCCAGCACTGCCCTGAGGTATGTTGCCAGTGGAGTGAGAGTAGTAATTTTGCTCTTTAGTCACTGTCCACAACCTGCCCTGATGTAAGTAATTGGCATGTTAGGAATACTATTTTTGCACACCATTTAATGTCCACTACATCCCCTGAGGAAAGTACCCAGTAGAGTAAGAATAGTAATTTTGTCCCCCAGTCACCGTCTAGCACCATCCCTGATGTAAGTACCCGGTGAAGTAAGAGTACTAATTTTGCACCCCATTTACTGTCCAGCACCTGCCCTGAGGTAAGTATCTGGCAGAGTGAGAATAGTAATCTAGCCCCTCAGTCACTGTCCAGCACTGCCCTGAGGTAAGTACCCGGTGGTGTAAGAATAGTAGTTTTGCCCCCCAGTCACTGTCCAGCACCTGCCCTGAGGTGAGTCCCCTTCAGAATAAGAATAGTAATTTTGCTCCCTAGTCACTGTCCAGCACCTGCCCTGAGGTAAGCACCCGGCAGAGTAGGAATACTTGCGTTTTGTCCCCTTTGAGAAAAAATATTTACTTATTATGTTTTTGTAGCCTGTGGAGAAAAGGGGCAGTTAAAAAGCCTATTGCAAAATACATTTTATGCTGTATTATTTTATTTGGTTGTGTTTTAACTGTACAGTGTGAGGTCTCGAATTTCAATTCTTGATTTAATTGCCTGAGATTGATGTGCTACTTAGTTTCTCTGATGTATAAGGTATTTGATTCTTTTAGTTGAAAACTGAAAGATGAAGGAACCGATAGTACTGGATTTCTTACATTTTTGTGCTCTTGAGTCAATGTCCTGCAGCTGTCCTGAGGCAAGTACCCAGCAGAGTAAAAATAGTCCTTTTGCTCCCCAGTCACTCTTCGTCACTTGCCCTGATGTAAGTACCTGGCGAAGTAGGAAAAGTAATTTTGCCCCCAGTCACTACTGAACACCTGCCCTGAGGTAAGTACCCAGTGGAGGAAGAATAGTAATTTTGTCCCCCAGTAACTGTTCATCACTTGCCCGGAGGTAAGTATCTGGTGGAGTAAGAATAGTAATTCTGTTCCCCAGTCACTGTCCAGTACCTTCCCTGAGGTAAGTACCCAGCGGAGTAAAAATAGTACCTTTGATCCCTGGTCACCGTCCAGCACCTGCCCTAAGGTAAGTACCCAATGGAGTGAGAATAAACATCTTGCCCAACCAGTCACTGTGCAGCACCTGTCTTAAGGTAAGTACCCGGCAGAGTAGAAATACTTGTGTTTTTTCCCTGTTGAGAAAAAAAAAAATACTTATGATATTTTTGTAGCCTGTGAAGAGAGGGGACAGTTAAAAAGTCTGTGTTTTTACTCTACATTTTGAGGTATCGATTTTCAATTCTCAATTTAATTACCTGAGATTGATGTGCTACTTGGGTTTTCTGATGTATGAGTTATTTGATCCTTTTAGTTGAAAACTGCAAGATGAAGGAACCAATAATACTGGATATGTTAAATTTCTACATGACAAGTGAGAAATGTAATAGTAATGCTTGAGATTGGAAATCATTGCTTGGCCATATTTTTTCTAAAAACGTTATGTTTTCCTATACTCTTACTTTGTAGTATAGAAGCTTTGTTGAAATATTTGAGAAGATCCTTAGATTCAATATTTATTGTTTTTTTTGCATTTAAAGCTCTGAAAGGGTCAATACAAAATATTAAGAAATAGTACTGCTTTACTATATTCTTTGTCACCTGAAGCATCAGTCACTGTACAGCACCTGCCTCAGAGGTAAGTACCCAGTAGGAATAGTAATTTTGCCCTCCAGTCACTGTTCCGTACCTGCCCTTAGGTAAGTACCAGGCGGTGTGAGAACAGTAATTTTGCCCTCCAGTCACTGTCTGTCACTTGCCCTGACGTACGTACCTGGCGGAGTAAGAATATAAATTTTGCCCTCCAGTCACTGCCCAGCACCTGCCCTGAGGTTAGTACCCAGTGGAGTCAGAATAGTAATTTTGCCTTCCAGTCAGTGCCCATCACTTGTCCTGAGGTAAGTAACTGGCGGAGTAAGAATAGTAATTTTGCCCCCAGTCACTGTCCAGCACCTGCCCTGAAGTAAGTACCAAGAGGAGTAGGCATAGTAATTTTGACTACAGGTCACCTGCTCTGAGGTAAGTTACCAGTGGACTTGTAACAATCATTTTTCCCCCAGTGACTCATCAGTATCATTAAACTTATCCTCCATTTGCTGCTTTATATGTACACTGAGGTTATTTACTCTTTTTTTTAATTTATCTTTAACTGTTGAGATGCTGTATACTGAATATTAAGTCACCTCATAAGTAATTTATTTAAATCTGACAAAAATATATAAACTGTATATTACTTTTTCTTCAATTATACTTTCCTTGCTTATGATGAAACATTCATATTTATTTACCTTTTTGTGTTGCTAAATGGCACTATTCTCCTCTTTCTGTTCTGAAATACACTTATTCATTGTGACATTGACCACAAAATGGGGATGACGGTTTATTTATGTTTTTTAATGGTGCACCATAATTAAAAAAAAATTTATGTAATGTAAATAAATGACAAAACATATATTTATTTCGCACGTTTTAGAAAGTGATTTTTATGTACGTTTGAGCGATAGAATGTCAGGCATTACAGAGAAAAAATACTTCTAGTATGTTGTAAAAATAGTAGAAGGACTACTTTTTTAACACAATTATAACAAATGTGTTATTCTGTGAGTGAACGTATATGCTAAACATATTTCATTACCTCCATCTATATTTTTGCAGTGCTGTTTTGTTTTTTCACTATTTTACAAAATGTAAAAACAAAAAAAAACATACGTATATATGTATTTTATATTTGACATTTACTCCCTTTTCAATGTACATTGTTTTTTTGTTTTTTTCTTGTCCTCATACACCCCTGATTGGATCAGCTTTATGTTGTCCAACTGAGCAAACAATCTCACTCACATATAAAAATCCATGACGCCAAGAAGGGGAAGCTTGGGTCCCTCGCATTTGGTCTCGATATCATACCACTCGAGAGTTCAATTGACCTAGCCTTTAATCATCAGACAATACTTAAATTGATAAAGATACCCTATTAAACAGTGCTGTCCTGTACAGCATTGACCCATAATCGTGATCATACCTCCACCTTCCCTTCCCTATTTGCATCCTTAGTTGTTACCTCCCACCTAGAAATCCCCTTAAGTGCCCCAAACCAGTCCGTTTATGAAGGAGGGGAAGAGGATGTCCACTACAACATATTTCCCGCCTCGCCAAAATTATCGCATAGCAAATTACTCTCTTCTTCAGCCTGCTTTTAACTTCACCCTCATTTGGGACTCTAAGGGGCATATTTATACTCTGTTTGCGCCGGATTTGCGCAATTTGTTTGGCGCAAATCCGGCGCGAACTTAACTCCATATTTATACTTTGCCGCTAGACCCGTCTAGCTCCAAAAATATGGAGTTAGAGTCATTTTTTGGATGCGGGAAACTACCTTGCGCTAATGAGATGCAAGGTAGGCGTTCCCATCCAAAAAATGACTCAAACACCCGTGCACCATATTTATCCATCTGGGTGAAAATGGCGCACGGGAGTGCCTTAAAAAATGACTCTAAACCTGTTTAGAGTCATTTTTTAACGCCTGGTTCAGGGCAGGTGTTAAGGGACCTGTGGGCTCACTTCCATGGTCTCTGACCATGGAAAAATCCCACAGTTGCCCTTCCCTGCCCCCAGAGACAACCCCTGCCACCCTCGCCCACCCCTGGAAGACACCCATGGATGGGGGGACCCATCCCAGGTAAGTACAGGTAAGTTCAGGTAAGTATACATATATATTTTTTTAAGTGGCTTAGGGGGGCCAAATTTGGGCCCCCCTACATGCCACTGTGCCCAATGGCCATGCCCAGGGGACAGAAGTCCCCTGGGCATGGCCATTGGGCAAGGGGGCATGACTCCTGTCTTTGCTAAGACAGGAGTCATTTCAATGGGGGTTGTGCGCCAAAAAATGGCGCAAATCAGGTTTGAGCCATGATTTTTTACTCAAACCTGACTTGCACCATTTTTTTACACACAACCCCCATTTTCCCCTACGCCGGCGCTGTCTGGTTTGAGTCATTTATTTTTACTCTAGTGAGCCCGCAGCGCTGGCTAACATCAATCCTTAAATATGGCGCCCACATGGGGCGTAGTAATGGCATTAGCTGGCGCTGGTTTGTGTCAAAAAGTATAAATATGGGCCTAAAAATCACTGAAGGGAGGCTTGGCAAGATCAGTTGTTGCACAACCTTCGTGATAACCTTACAAACGTTTAGCCAAAAACTTTGTACCAATGGGCAATCCCAAACATATGGATGTCTGATGCTCTCAATAAGCCACATATTGCACAGTTAACTGGGTCTCCTCCTCTCATCTTTGAGTGCTTCGCTGGTGTAAAAAAGACCCTATGCAAGGTAAAGAGGTGGTTCCTCAATAGTGATGCTAATTTAGCTTCTTTATATACAATACTCATTGAGTCTCCCCACCATCTTTGTATTTGATCTACGGGCATAACTTCCCCCCAAAGGGAGTTCGGCAAGGTGAAGTCCCCATCCGGCACCGCCACCAGGGCCCAATACCAACTAGAGACCTTTAATATACTTGCATGATTATTTATTATATTGTCTAGAAACTTGTTTTCAGCCCCCAACCTAGCTAAACCGTCTGAGACCAATTCCTCAACTGTATATATTTCAACCTTGATACATTTTGACCAGCTAGTTTCATAAGATCTTCCCAAGATAATAACAGACCACTACCAACTAGCTCCCCCCAGTATTGGATCCCCGCTCTCTTAAGCGGCAAAGCTAGCACATCAGTAAGACATTCAGGCATCCCTGGGGACTCCCAAACCGGAGCCCAAAAACTGTAATACTCATTACCTGCCAATTGCTGTCCCCTATACCAAATTTTAGCTGCATCCTGCAATATTTTCAGTCTCACTTTCTTAAAAAACTTGGGATCCCCAAACCTATGCAAACAATGAGTAGCTGCGCCTTTCACTGTTGCTACCATACAATTAAGCATTTCTCCAACTGCCGAGTGATCTGTATCACTAAATAACATTCTTACATTCCTCAGATGGAATGCCCATGCATAATATTGTAAATCGGGAAGTGTAAGGCCTCCTTTCTCCTTCCTTCTGCGCAGTTCCTTCCATGCGATCCTAGAACCCTTCTGTGCCCAAATAAACAAATGTACCTTTTGTTGAAACGTACTCAAGAGCTTACTATCCATTGATAATGGAATAGAGTTAAAAAGAAAATTCAACTTAGGCAGGCTCATCATTTTAACCAAATTTACCCTCCCAATCAATGTAAGAGGCAAATGTGCCCATCTTAACATTAACTTACTACATTCTGCTACTACAGCCCTGAGATTAACCTCTGCGATTCGCTCCACCTCCTGGTCTATTACCAAACCTAAGTATCTCATAGATTTTGTCGTACGGCAATTGTCGGCCCCCAGGTTCCATACCATAATTTCTGTTTTATCCGGATTAATATGGTAATGTGAAACCCTCCCAAAGCCCTCCGCCAAACTCAATAATGCCGGGAAAGAGTCCGATAAATTTGAAATGTAGACCAAGAGGTCATCAGCAAATAAAGCAACTTTCTTCAGCCATCCTTTACTGGTAAAAGAAGAAATTCTTAAGTCTTGCCTAATCCTTATGGCAAAGGGCTCTATATACAGATTGAATAACAAAGGGGAAAAAGGACAACCCTGTCTAGTACCTCTAGTAATCGCAAATGAATCCTTAAGTCTCCCATTCGCCAACACCCTTGCCTCTGGTGCCTGGTAAATCAGACGAACTGCTCAGCAAAATTCAGTACCCAAATTATACAGTTGAAGAACTAAATTTAAGTAGTTTCCAAGTAATCCTATCAAACGCCTTCATAGCATCCAAAGCTATAACTGCTAACGGTTCTTGATACGTAGTAGCTAAGTCGATAGCACCAATTAGGTTAAATGTTTGCTCGTATATAAACTTATTCCGTATAAAGCCTTTCTGATCTGGGTGTATTAGTTCACCAATTACACCACTCAGCCTGTTTGCCAAAACCTTAGCATACATGTTATAGTCAGTGTTCAACAAAGATATTGGTTTATATGATTCACACCTCACTGGAGAGTTACCTGGTTTTAAAATGAGAGAAATTCTAGCTTCCTGCCATAAAGCTGGTGATAGAACGCTCTCCTCAAAGATCTCTGAAAATTATTGAGCCATCTGAGGGATTATAGAGTCACCCAATATCTAATAGAACTCAACCGGGACATGATCTGGTCCTGCCGCCTTTCCCTTACTACTCTTTTTCAGAACTGTCCTTATCTCCCCTTCCATGATAGGGCCACTTAAATATGACTGTTTGTCCTGCAAAACCCGGGGGAGGACGTCCATATCTAGCCAATTCTCAGCTGCCTCAAACTCTACTTCCCCATCCTCCTTATATAGAGAGGAAAAAAAACTTTAGGAAGGCCTCTTCTATCTCATCAGGAGATGTCAATCTGACCCCAGAATAACTGTCCACAAGTTCATCTATATTGCCCTGGACCTGATCTTTCATAAATTTCCATGCCAATAACTTCCCCATATTCTCTCCAATCTCAAACTGTATATGCTTGTTTACCTCCCATCTCTTATCAATTTTGACTTGTAGGACCGACTCCAGCTGCTGCCGCAAATCCCTTCTCTTGTTACTCACAAACAACACGTCACCCCCCTTCTCTAACTCCAAATCACACAACCGTATTTGCCTCTCAATACCCTCCAACTGGTCCCTATACTGCCTTCCTCTATAGCTAGCGACATTTATAATCCTTCCCCTAATTACTGCCTTATAAGTATCCTACACTACACCTATAGAAGCCAAACCATGATTAATTCTAAAGACCTCCTCGGTGTCCTTCCGAAGCCGGCCTATAATATCTTCTTCTAACAACAGAGTTCTGTTGAGAGTCCACCTTCTCTGGCTCGTCTCTTGAGGACAATACATTCTTAAAACCACTGCTGCAAGATCAGACAAATGTGCCGGAGAGTACGAAAATTATCAATTTGTGACGCATGGCCGTACTTTCTATAATGAAAAGAAAATTCCCAAAGCTCCCCTGCTCTTAACCTCCATAAGTCATATAATTGAAACTCATTCATCATTAATTTAAGATATTGTTGAGATTTTGGTGTACCCACTGACCTAGAACTGACTGATCTATCCAACTTATTATCCAGGACCACATTAAAATCTCCAACCATAATAACCGGATCCCTACAATCCAAGAGATTTGAAAAAACCCTCTGCAGAGGTTCTATATCATCACAGGTAGGGCCATAAAACCCTACCAGTGTGAGTTTCCTTCCCCCCAATTGAAGGTTAAACAAGAGCCATCAACCTGACTTATCCATTTTCGTTCCTATCAATGACACATTTGCCCACGCTTGACTAAAATTGCTACCCCCCCTTGTGTTAAAATTATGATCTGTACAAACATAGGGGGTCATTCTGACCCTGGCGGTACAGCCGCAGCCAGAAGCGGAAAGCCGGCGGTGTACCGCCGACTTTCCGCTGCCCATGCGCCGCCATGGGGATTCTGGCACCCCATACCGCCATCCAGTTCCTGGCGGTTCACCCGCCAGGAACAGGATGGCGGTATGGGGTGTCGTGGGGCCCCTGCAGTGCCCATGCCAATGGCATGGGCACTGCAGGGGCCCCCGTAAGAGGGCCCCACAAAGAATTTCAGTGTCTGCTTTGCAGACACTGAAATTCGCGACGGGTGCAACTGCACCCGTCGCACCTTCCCACTCCGCCGGCTCCATTCTGAGCCGGCTTCCTCGTGGGAAGGGTGTTTCCCGCTGGGCTGGCGGGCGGCCTTTTGGCGGTCGCCCGCCAGCCCAGTGGGAAACCCAGAATGACTGCCGCGGTCTTTTGACCGCGGTACGGTCTTCTGGCGGTTCCCGCTTGGCGGGCTTAGAATCAGGGCCATAGTGTTGAATCCATTTGTGACTAGAAAATAAACTAAACATCTCCTTTTTAGTTAAATACGTCTCTTGCAAATCTATTATGTGTGCTGGACATTCTCTAAGTAACAACAACATTTTTCTTGCCCTAGCCTACACCCTTAAACCATTCACATTCCAAGACATTATTTGCAATAAACCCGCCCCTCCCCCTGATCCTCTGAAACCTTATACATTTGTGCGTAAGTGACCCAGGGTGCATAAGGACATTTTATAGTTTCCTCCCAACCAACTTACCTTCAGTAAAAACCCCATCCCCCTAACCCCCCTACAACCCCTCACTTACCCTCCCCACCCTCCCAACCCGGGAGAACCCCCCATCCTATTGACCGACCTTTAGGTCTCATTTAGAGCCCCTTTGAGCTCCTCGGCATAGCCTGTGCAGTGTCGCCCCTTTTTTATACCCTCTAGCAATTCATCGGCTAAGGCTGGGTCTCTGATATTGCACATTCTATTTTTATACATTATACGCAGGGTTGCTGGGAATTAAAATTGGGCTACTGCACCCACCTTTTCAAATTCTTCCAATCGTTTTCCCAGCTCCCACTGTCTATTTAGCGTTACGCTAGATAATTCCGACCTAATCTCAAATGAGAACTCCCCAACTTTCAGAGGACCCAGTCCCAATGCCTTCACCAATATTTTTTCTTTCAACTGATAAGTCTGGAAATTAACCAAGATCTTCCACGGCTTCTCCCTATTAGGATCCTTCCTAAACGGATCTCTATGAATTCTCTGAATATCTTTTATAATCACAGCCTCACTTTCTTCCATGGGCACTGATTTTTTTATAAGAGACACAACATATTTTTTTAGGTCGTCTCCTTCCACACCTTCTGGCACCTTTAGAATCCTTAGATTATTCCTTCTTGAAGAATTTTCCAGGTGTTCCAATTTATCCTGTAAACTATGTTCACTTTCCTTTAGTAATTTGATTTCCTCCTTGTTCTTACTAAATTCTTCTTTAATGATCTCCATTGACTCCTCCAGGGCTTGGGTCCTAAGGGCCAGAAGATCACATTTCTTCTCCAAGGACTCACAAGCTGACCTGATGTCTCCTTGGTTTGCTTCTGAAACCGCAAACCCTTTGGATATATTCTCTGTCAATGCCAAAAACATACTATCCAATTTATCGAGATCAGGTCGCTCCGCCTGCCCCAAGTTGCACTGGGGGGGGGAAGATCCGTCACCCCGAAAGCTTCCCTGGGCTGGAACGAGTAGATAGTTCCAAGTCCTCCATACTGACCATAGCCCCCCCAACTAACGAAACAAGAACCAATCTGGGAAGCCTCCTCAGGTCCGGGGGTATAATACCCTGCTTTGCCATGCCCCTATCTTGTGGGAAGGAAACCACTTCTTCCATCTTTTCCATCTGGGCACCAGAAGTAGAAACAACCAACGGAAGAGCCCTAAAGTATGCCCGCACAGAGGGAGTCGCTTTAATTTTGCCAATGCTTTTTTTCTGTCCAGATGTGGCTCTCCTAAAATTCTTCCCAAACTCCTCCCTGGAAGAGCTTTCAGCCTGAAATCCAACTTCCTCCCCACCACCTTCTCCTCCTGAGAACAAACTTAAGTTTGTTATATTAGATTTATTTTTTGTGCCCCCCTCCTTCTTATGTTCTCCTCTCTCACCTCTAGCCAAAATAGATCCTCTTACCGGCTTGCAGTACGAGAGAAGTGGGCTAGTATCCTCATGCAGCAAACCTGCCCTGCAGGACGTCGCCTGCTCAGCCACCCGACTTGTGCTGACTCTTCCCGCGGTCCCCTGGAGGGGAACATGCGCAGCTGCCTGCCGACTCCTCCTGAGCTCCAGGGCAGCGCATGCCCAACCGGCGGCTGCCGCCGAGGTGTTGCCATTAATCTTCGTGGGGCTGAAGCCCCTACACATCAGCCCGCAGGTAAGGCCCCGCCACTGTTGCGCCTTCTCTAGAAGGCAAAACACTGCACTCTGCGTCCTCTGGGGAGCTCGGTAGGACACTCAGCGCATGGCAAGTCTGCCGCCCGCCATGTTCCCCCTATATATTATATTATGTGCATTGTTGTAATATTCGTGGTTAAGGTATGCGTGGTATTTTTCTGCGTGGTTTAGGTAATTTCATTTGCAGTGCTATGTTTGCATGTTTCAGGCTCAAGTTTTTGGGACTTGCGTGTTTCAGGTTTGGTCGTTGTTCGCATGCATTGTAAATGCATGAGGTATTTTTGACTTTGTTGTTGCATTATATAACCTTTTACAGAAGATATTAAAAAGCAAGATTTCAAAATGATTCAGATCTAATCCAGGATATAGAATGATTAATTTGACTGGTAGGTGAAAGCATTACTTCTCACCAGAGAGGCTCGAAAGTAGTATGGCTAGGCTCTGTGCTTATTGATTGTTCAGTGCCAGTTTGCTGTGTATCAAACACAGTCTAGTAAGTTAAGATGAAGTTCGCACTAAGAACTCAAAGTTAATTAGTGCCCTTCATGGAATGCTCAAAGTGCTTCAGTCAGTAAACCCAGCATGCTTTCCAAAATTACCATTGTCTTTTGCTTGTATTATGATAGGTTCAGAGGCACATAGGGACATGCTCCTTTACCTCTTTAGGTTGATATTAGATGAATTGGTGATTGTTAGAAATGGGGTCTTTGGTTGACAGTCAGGTTACCCCCTGTTCAAGCAAGGACCCTCACTCTGGTCAGGGTAAAAGAGAATCACCCTCAGCTAACCCCTGCTTGCCCCCTTGGTAGCTTGGCAGAACAGTAGGCTTAACCTCAGAGTGCTAGGTGTAAAGTATTCGTACCAGCACACACAGTAATGTAATGAAACCACTACAAAATGACACAACACTAGTTTAGAAAAATAGGAAATATTTATTTAAACAAAACAAGACCAGAACGACAAAAATCCGACATACACAAGTCAAGTTATGAATTTTTAAAGATTAAACTCAAAAATAGCACTCAGAAACACAAAATGCTTCGATGAGGTGTTAACACGGCGTCGTGACGGAGTCGTTCCCAACAAGCTGACAGCAGCAGCACCGGACACGGAGTCGCGTAGACCCCCAAGTACAGTACCTTTGGTGAAGAGTGTAAACAAGTCGATGCGCGAAGTCGGGGATCGCGGTGTCTGTGCAAAACATTGAATCCGTGCACTTCGAGCGGTGTCGGTCACGACGTGGTGCGGCAAGTTGCACGGAGTCGCGGACTTCAGCGGGGCTGCAGCGTGTCGGGCCTGCGAAGGTCATCGCGTTTCAGCAGAGATCATGGAGGCGGTTGCAGGCGGCGTCACCGGATTCAGCAGTGACTGGATAGGGCACCACTTGTCAGGACAGGAGTCTCAGCTGAGAGTGTAGGTGCTGGTAAGGGAGGTCTTTGATGGCCCTGAGACTTAAGAAGTGGGGGCAAGCTCAGTCCAAGCCCTTGGAGAGTCCTTCTCATGCAGGAATATACCACATAGTCCAGTCTTTGTCCCCTTGCACAGGCAAAAGTAGCAACTGCAGTATAGCTTCACAGTCACAGGTAGGGCAGCACTTCTCCTCAGCTCTTCTCCAGGCAGAAGTTCCTCTTGATGTCCAGAAGTGTTCAAAAGTCTGTGGTTTTGGGTGCCCTTCTTATACCCATTTTCTCCTTTGAAGTAGGCTTACAGACACTCACCAGGGGGTCAGAAACTGCATTGTGTGAGGACAGGCACAGCCATTTCAGGTGTAAGTGACCACTCCTCCCCTCCCTCCTAGCACAGATGGCTCATCAGGAAATGTAGACTACACCCCAGCTCCTTTTGTGTCACTGTCTAGTGTAAGGTGCAACCAGCCCAACTGTCAAACTGACCCAGACAGGGAATCCACAAACAGGCAGAGTCACAGAAATGGTACAAGCAAGAAAATGCTCACTTTCTAAAAGTGGCATTTTCAAACGCACAATCTTAAAATCAACTTTACTAAAAGATGTATTTTTAAATTGTGAGCTCAGAGACCCCAAACTCCACATGTCCATCCTCTCCCAAAGGGAATCTACACTTTAATCAGATTTAAAGGTAGCCCTCATGTTAACCTATGAGAGGAACAGGCCTTGCAACAGTGAAAAACGAATTTAGCAATATTTCCCTGTCAGGGCATATAAAACACATTACTATATGTCCTACCTTAACCATACCCTGCACCCTGATCTTGGGGCTATCTAGGGCCGACCTTAGGGGTGTCTGACATGTAATAAAAGGGAAGGTTTAGGCCTGGCAAGTGGGTACACTTGCCAAGTCGAATTTACAGTTAAAACTGCACACACAGACACTGCAGTGGCAGGTCTGAGACATGATTACAGAGCTACTCATGTGGGTGGCACAACCAGTGCTGCAGGCCCACTGGTAGCATTTGAATTACAGGCCCTGGCACCTCTAGTGCACTTTACTAGGGACTTACTAGTAAACTAAATATTCCAATCATGGATAAGCCAATTACATACAAATTTTGTAAAAGAGCACTTGCACTTTAGCACTGGTTAGCAGTGGTAAAGTGCCCAGAGTAACAAAAACAGCAATATCAGAGTCCAGCACACATCAACAACCTGGGGAACAGAGGCAAAACGTTAAGGGAGACCACGCCAAGGATGAAAAATCTAACAGTGATAATATAATATAAGGGATAAAGTATCCCCAGCTGTATATTATAAGGATATTGCAAGACACCAAGGAGTTCCTTTATAAGGTTATGGAACTCCGAAGTGATGTTCAATTCTTATCTTGTACTTCAGGGGATACTTTATCCCACATAATACATGATCACACCATCACCTTTCACAAAAACCCCTTAAACCTTGATGCGTAGCTCTTTCACTTGAAAAAGAGAGCATGATTGTAACATGAAGAATGAAAAAAAAACTTCTAGTGCAAAATTAAACACAACAAAAACCTGTTAGATATGTGTTTCAAAAATATATAAAAAAAGTTTAATAGAGGTCAGTTTTGTTAAAGCTGTAGTAGTTCAAAATGTGTGGAAACATGCAGAAAAATTCAAATTTTTCCATAAACATCTAAGGAATGCAAAACATAAAAAATAATCATGTTCTTGTTCTAGTCATTTTAAGCTACAAAAATGTATAGTAAATGAAGAAAAGCAACATTTAAATTTTTGTTGCTTTTAAAAAGCTGCAGCCATTGCTGTCAGACCTCGACTGCAACAACTTAGGCTCTGATTGAAGAAAAGTGGCATTGCACCCAGTGCAGCACCACTTTTCTTGTGCCCCTTAGCGTCACCCTAATGCCACTATGTGTGCACCATATCTAAGATACTGTGCACCATGGCAGTAGTTAGGGGAACTAGTGTCATCAATTTTGACGCTAGTTCAGAGCTTTGCAGAGTTAGCATAAAATAAATTGATGCCAATGTTGCGCATGGAGGCGCTAGGGACTCTTAAATCAGCCCCTCATTACAGTCGAGTTCTGATGTCTTTTCTTTATAATTGGTGACTGGGTGTGCCACTAGTCTCCGTTTATTAGAGAGAGTTGTTTATACAGGGATTGCAGAATCTCTGGTATTATAGCCCTATTGCCAATTTGTTGTTGGATGTCAGTTGTTATTATGCACATTGATGTGATCATGGTATAAGCAATTATGAGTGGTTAATACCCTCTTATCCTGCATGCGTTGACTGAACTCACTTGCAGTAGACTGAAAGAAATGTCAAATATTGCAGTTGAGCAAAATGGTTACCACTGTTTAGGGAAAAGGCAAATGGACAGAGGTGATGTTTAGTAGCCACTTGCTGCCCGGAAGTAATAAAAGCCAGCTATCTGTTGGAAAAACGGAGGGGGCAGCAAGGGAAACAATAGGGCCTAGATTTATACTCTGTTTGCTCTGAAGTAGCGTCATTTTGTTTTACGCTCATTCAGCACAAACTTAACTCCATATTTATATTTTGGTGCTAGACAAGTCTAGCGCCATGATATTGGAGTTAAAGTCATTTTTTGGATGTGTGAACCTACTGGGAGTCAATGAGACGCAAGGTAGGTTTTTCCCATCCAAAAATGACTCTAATGCCCTAGCACCTTATTTATCCTCCTGTGTAGAAATGGTGCACGGGAGGGAGGCGGGCCTAAATAATGGCACTAAGCCTGCTTAGCGCCATTATTTAACGCCTGGGTCTGGCCAGGCGTTTGGGGACCTGCGGACCCATTTTCATGGTCAAACACCATGGAAAGAGCCCACAGGTGCCCTCCCCAAGCCCGAGGAACACCCCCACCCAATCCAGAGGGATACCACTGGATGGGAGACCCCATCCCAGGTAAGTATAGGAAAGTAGAAGTAAGTATTTTAATATTATTTTTAAAGTGCCATTGGGGGCCCTTAATGGGACCCCATACATGGCACTGGGTGCAATAGCCATGCCAAGGGGACCCTTGTCCCCTGTGCTGGCCATTGGGGTGGTGAGCATGACTCCTGTCTTTTATAAGACAGGAGTCATGTGGTATGGATAGTTTTGCGTCAAGAAATGACGCTAGGCAGGTTAGAGTCATCTTTATTTACTCTAACCATCCTAACGCCATTTTGAGGTGCAAAACTCCCTTCTCCCATACCGCCACACCGACCCATAATTTTCCATGACGTTAGCCCACCCATTGTGCCAGATTGCGCCATTCCATAAATTTGACGCCTGGCTGGCGACCTGGAGTGGCGCAAGCCGGCGCTATTCTTTTTGACACAAAACTGCGTTTGCGCAGTTTTGTGTCAAAAACTATAAATCTGGGCCTAGGTTTTCTATAATCACATATATATCCCACTCTCACTGTGAACGCAATTGAGGTTGTTCAGCAACTATTGGCTACTTTTGTGTCCACAAATACTGCTATCTATTTGTCAATAGGCCAGTGTTGTTCATTTTCCCTTTAAAAGGTTGCTAGATATATCGATTTCTACAAAGAATGCCATTTCCGCTGGGTGTTTTGATTTAAGTTTCCTGAGAGGATTTGGCCTAATTATGTTGTTAAGTCATTATCTTTGTTTTCTACGACAATCATGATTGCCTCAATCAAGTAGACAGCTGCCTGGCTTCAGAAATACATAGCATCGATTGTATAGTCTGCTGGACAAAACAGGGCCGGACCAACCAACGGTCTGAACTGTGCTTACAGTCGCTGTGCTGTAAACGAGCTTTCAGGCTCAACGGATTTACAGATGTCTTAATTTTACCATTTATGTGAAGGATCTTTTCTACAAAAATAATGGTCCACCCATACACATCACCATATTCAAGCATATTTCCAATCACTTCTGGTTTCTTCTTTTAAGTGGAAACTTCAAATTTCTGTTGGTTGCCGAAGAAGCTGTAACACATGAAGAAATCAAGCAAATAGGTGCCTGCATAATCATCCCTTCTACTCCTGCACATTTGTCCTTTGCATTTAGTGGCCCCTTGTATAAACAGGTAAATCAGCTAAAAGGGTCAACTCAGACAAATACGTTTCTGAGTCAATTGTTGCTTGTTCTGTCCTGTAGTCACTTCCAGTTATGGTCAGTTGGCCAAGACGATGTGGCACACTGAGGGACCAAAGCAGTCATATGTATCTCTGCATCAGTTGATTCACAACATCAATTTTGGATAGCTGTCTAATGATATGTTGCTCCAGGAAAGATTAAAACAGACATCTGACTGCATCATGCCATACAATTACGGTCTAGTGGTGTTTACATACTTATTCTTTTGTATAAAGATAAGGTTTGCCTGAAGTGATCAAAACATTGAAGCAATTTTTGAAGAAGGGTCACAATCTAAGTGGGAATCACATAGATAAGCAGGTTGAAAGTTATGTATAGGGGCTAATTAGATAAATCTCTCTTGTACTGACTTATATAACCTGTCTGTTGAGCTTTGTGTAGAGTTTCAATGTATATGTAAATAAGGCATTTGGATAACCAAATATGAGTGCAGTCAGATGGGAGCTGCAAAAGTCTACAACGACTGTGAACTGGAGGCAGCAATGAGTGGATAGGTTATGAATTTTGCCCTAAGATTATGGCTACTTTCTCTTAAAATTGTAAAACTAGTGGAACACATTCTCAAAGAGCATTGTGGGCACAAAAGGGTGTTGGAATCAGCCCCTTCAAACGTCTGCACTGTCACCTTGTCAGGGGGCCTCTCACTCTGATAAAGGAGGGATGAGAGGAAGCTCCCAAGAAAGCCCCTCAGGGTGTGGTCAGCTTTATGTTGGCCCTCCTCATCCAGCTGGAATGCATCTGGAAAGAGGCAAGGAGAATCTGGAAGCCAGCCAGGTGATTATTAACCCCTGGTATAGTCTTATAGCCACTCCAGTTGAGTTTCAGCCTGGACAAAACGTTTGAGTGATAGAGCCTGTGGAGCCCTGAGCCTTACAATTCCAATGGTCTGGACCCTGTGAGGTAAAGGAATGCAAGGGGGAGGTCACCTACCCGAGGACCTCAAGACCCCCAGGAACACCCCAGGTCTTGCATTTATATTGCCTCAAACCCCACTTTCGGAAGTCTGAGGTTACTCTGTTCCTGGAAAAGGATGTTGAAGTGGAGGAGTAGAGTGATCCTCCTTCCAAGCTCCTTCTTTCCAAGGAGTCAGATGAGTCAGTGGAGGGTATCCGATTCTCCCCTACCTTGACCTTAGAGCAACAGAGGAACTGTCACCAATTGTTGAAACAGTTTGCCTCCCTTTCCTCCCTATCCCCAGAGCTCACTTCATGCTATACCAATGATATTTACTTCTCTCAAGAGGTCATTATGCAGACTGATGCCTCAGAGAATGGCCTAGAGGCCGTGCTCCCCCGGGTAAATAAAGAGGGCTTCGATCAACCAGTAGCCTTCTTCAGCAGGAGATTGCTTCCCAGGTAACAGAATTGGGGTGCTATAAATAGGGAAGCTTTTGCAGTGATATGGGCATTAAAGATGTTGAGACCATACCTGTTTGTGTCTCACTTCTGGATTCAAAAAGACCAGAGACCACTCAGATTGCTGATGCAGATGAGGGGTGAGGATCCCAAACTGTAGAGGTAATCTATCTCCCTACTAGAAATGGAAGTTATGATGGAGCATTGCTCTGGAACTGACCACATATTTGCTAATGATCTCTCCATGTTCTCCTGCCTTAGCAACGAGAACTCCCTACTTAAGCAGCAGACACATTTTTTGTCAGGGCAAAACATGAGCAAACCCCAAACTAATCTGTGTTTATTCCTCCGGTAGCTTGGCAAACTAGCAATGAGGCTTAGTTTGGAGACGATGAGTAAAGTATTTATGTAGCACAATAGCAGTAATAAAGTGAGTGAAATTTAATAAATTATATGACACTGAAACAATAAAAATCAAATCAATAGAACTGGAGACGTACTTTTAAAGGTTTAGGTAATAATATTAAGGTTTAGGTAAACAAAAGCACAAACCACCAACTGTGGTCATCAGTTGTTCTGGACTGGGATAAAGACGCAAGTTAAGGCTGACTGCAATTCAGTGCAGGCCTGATATAGGGACCAAGTTAGTCCCGTTGAGAAAGGTACCTTAAATCCTGGCTGTGGAGTGTTGCGCTACACGGCAGCGGTCCCAAGAAGTGATGTGAGATCTGCATCAAGGATGTGTCACACAGCTGGGTTCCAATGATGGAGGCTTGCATTTAGGGTATGTTGTGCTGCATTAGTTTCTTTGAGGAACTATGAGGTCAACACCGAGGATGTGTCACTCAGTGGTAGTTGTGATGAGCTGCAAGGGCTGCAGTTTAAGCTTATATTGTGCTGTGTCAGTTGTGGTAGAGACCTCTGCTGGGCTGGCAGTGGAATGCTAGCCCCACTTCCAAAGGTTTAGGACTGGAGAAGCACGACTTAGGTGCAGGGGTCAAGATGGTTGGAGCCTTTTCTGCCTCGAGGCTCTAATCAGGAGGCCACTTAACTTGCCATCGGTTCTGGGTTCAAGATTCCGGTCCAGTACTTGTCACCCAGGCAGCAGGGCAGGAGAGTAGCAGGGCAGTAGAGCAGTCCTTCTTGCAGCAGAGCAGCACATCATCCCTTATTCTGTGTCTTCGAAAGATTCAGAAGTGTGCTGACATTTTGGGTCTTAGGGTCCACTACTTTTTTAAATGGAAAAGCTCCTATAATTCTTCCCCTACAGAGGTCTCTGTAATTGTCTTCCACCCTTCCCTGGCCCCAGCTTGTCTGGGGCACAAGACTAGTGTGAAACTCTTTGCCAGTGTACTGAGTCTTTGTGATGTGCTAGTGTGATAGATGACAGCTCCACCCTGTATTAAGTCAGAGATGGTCTATTCTGCCAACAACTGTTCCCCCTTCGTCTTACTGTCTGGGTGCAGTACACAAAGACCAACTGCCAGCTACACCTAGGCATGTGACCCAGAATACATACAGGCTGCAGGCACCAAAAAGGTGGGACAAGAAACTGTCAACTTTCAGAATTGTGAATAAAAGCCACCTTTACCAATAAAAAGGGTATTAAATTACATTTCTTTAGAAACTAAGGCGGTCATTCCAACCACGGCGGGTGGCGGTAGCCGCCCGCCTGGCGGGAACCGCCGAATGACCGCTCCGCGGTCAAAAGACCGTGGCGGCCATTCTGGCTTTCCCGCTGGGCCGGCGGGCGACTGCCAAAAGGCCGCCCGCCGGCCCAGCGGGAAAGACCCAGCAACGATGAAGCCTGCTCCGAATGGAGCCGGCGGAGTTGCTGGGGTGCGACGGGTGCAGTGGCACCCGTCGCGATTTTCAGTGTCTGCAAAGCAGACACTGAAAATCATTATGGGGCCCTGTTAGGGGGCCCCTGCACTGCCCATGCCCTTGCAGTGGCATGGGCAGTGCAGGGGTCCCCAGGGGCCCCACGACACCCGTTCCCGCCATCCTGTTCCTGGCGGTAAAAACCACCAGGAACAGGATGGCGGGAAGGGGGTCGGAATCCCCATGGCGGCGCTGCAAGCAGCGCCGCCATGGAGGATTCCCTGGGCCAGGGGTATTTCCCGCCGGTTCCCCTTTTCTGACCGCGGCTTTACCGCCGCGGTCAGAATGGCCCAGGAAGCACCGCCAGCCTGTTGGCGGTGCTTCCGCGGTCGTTGGCCCTGGCGGTCTGCTTCTATGTGCACATGGGCCAACCTCAAAAATGTTTATCTTTCAAATATTACATTTTTTTTATTTTGGTTCTTGAAACTATATTTTTACTTACCCTAATGTTACCTTTGCGCAAGTGAAACTTTGCAGAAAAAGAACAATCTGTGAATTGTCAAAGGCATGTAAGAAACACTAAATTCATCATTTACATAATAACCCAGACATGTGGCAGGATGAGATACGTATATCATGCAAAGCCCTGGTATCCCTTATTCATACATGACAGTGCTGTAATTTATCATCCTGTGCATCATATTTTCTTATGCTTATTGCAAGGTGGTGTATGTATTTGTGCATTATACACAAGACATGTCAGATACTTGCATGGTCTGTGGGCAGTATTGTATCTGTGCCCATAGCCAGAAAAAAAGTAGCGGTGCAAAGTTTATCCATATTCCATGTAACGGAGTAAAAATAAATGTGGCCCTTTCTTTGAAATTCGAGGCACTAGTCTTTTAAGGCAAGGCCACAGAATTTCAGTCTATGTGTCTAGCAACAGTAATCTGCTGTTTCCAGTCTCAATGTAACAATAAATGAGCTGGAGAAAGTCTAAGCTCTGAAAACGATCTATGAGGAAGTGAACAATGCAGCATTGCCTTGCACTATTGCCCCCCACATCCCCTCAACAACAATGTGCAAATCCCCACTGTAAATCAGCAATTTGTGTAACTAGGGTGACCACATTCAGGACAGTAGCACAAACATGTTTCTTGTTCTGGGATTTAGGGGCATATGTATACTCTGTTTGCACCGAATTGGCATCATTTATGTTGACTCTAATTTGGTGCAAAAGTAACTCCATATTTATACTTTGGCACTAGACCCGTCTAGAGCCAAATATATGGAGTTAAAGTAATTTTTGGACGTGGAAACCTACCTTGCTTTAATGTGATGCAAAGTAGGCGTTCCCGTGCAAAAATGACTCTATGGCCTTAATGCCATATTTATATTCCTGGGCAAAAATGGTGCACAAGAGGGAGGAGGGGTCAAAAAATGGGGTAAAGCTTGCTTTGTCCCATTTCCTAATGCCTGGGTCAGGGCAGGCGTTAGGGGGCCTGTGGGACTATTTCCATGGTGAAACACCATGGAATAAGCCCACAAGTGCCCTCCCCAGGCTCCAGTGACACATCCACCCACACCAGAGGGACAGCGGAGAATGGGGACCCCATCCCAGGTAAGTACAGGTAAGTATTATTATTATTTTTTTTAAGTGCCATAAGGGGCCCTGAAATGGGCCCCCACATACATGGTACGTCCCCTGTGCTGGCCATTGGGGTGGTGGGCATGACTCCTGTCTTTTCTAAGACAGGAATCATGTGGTATGGATGGTTTTGCGTCAGAAAATGACTCTAGGCAGGTTAGAGTCATTTTGTTTTACTCTAACCTGCCTAATGTCGTTTTTTGGTGCAAAACTCCCTTCTTCCATACCACCAGCCCCAACCGACTAACGTCATGTTTTTTTTTACACTAGCCTACCCTTTGCACTGGCTTACACCATTCCATAAATATGGTGCCCGGCTGGTGCACAGAAATGGTGCAAGCTGGTGCTAAACGTTTTGGTGCAAAAAAGAGTTAGTACAGTTTTGCAACAAAAAATACAAATGAGGGCCTTACTTTGCAGGTAAGTGACTTCAGCTGTGCTTGACGAACTGGTTAACTGAACAAACCAAGACTACACCCGTTCCCTACCACCCAGAATACAATTATTAGTATAATGTTTGTTCATGGGACATGCTATTAAAATGCATACAGAAGTGCAAATGTGCTTTTGTGACTGCTCTCCCTTCAGACTGCTGCTATAAAACAAGGAGCCAAAGATGCTTTTGCAGTCTTTTTTTGTAAAACACATTTTGCAATTGTTAGATAGGTGACAGCGCTGTGCACAGTGGGTTCTCATTATTGGGACTGGGACATGGCCATATCAATATGAGGGCATCTTTTGCCTGTGCATTATTATAGATAAAGATGCATAAGAGAAGGATGCACTAACCTTTATAAGGGGTTGAAGGCCCAAGTGAAGTAACAGGAACCACCCTCCACAAGGTTGGGTTTGGGGCTATTTTAAGGAACCATGGGCCAGATGTAGCAAACGATTGCGACTCGCAAACGGGCCGAATCGCAATTTGCGACAGTGCAAAATCGGAAATGGGATGCAAAAAGCCCATTTCCGACTCGCAAAAAGCGATGGGACCCGTTTGCGAGTCGCATCCGGTGCGACCCCATTTTGCGACCCGCAAATTGCAAGTCGCAATTTGCGAGTCGCAACCCATATGCAATTGCAACTCGCAAATTGCGACTAGTCGCAAAAAGCCCAGTTTGCATGTCCCATTTACCACTAACTCAGAGCAGGTGGTAACCATTACCAAAGTATAAAAGGAGACCCAGAAGGCATCTGGGTTACTCAAGATGGCGGAGATATACCTGATAGCAGTGAGGAGGAGAGTCTACGTAGCCCAGCAGAGGAGGAGGAGGGGCCACAGACAGGAGAAGATATATAGAACCAGGCAGACTCTTTTTCAGCAAACTGAAGAGGAGATCTATGACAAATACCGCCTTAGCAGCGCAGCCATTCTAGAATTAATAGATTTACTGAAACCACAGGTAGAACACAAGACTCTGCGTGGCTGCACCATCCCTACGCATGTGCAAGTACTATGCGCACTGCACCTCTTGGCCTCAGGGAGCTATCAGGGGGTCATTGCCGTGGCAGGTGGGGTATCCCAAAGTGCAGTGTCAAGGTTCCTCAGGGCATTCCTAGAAGCCTTAGTCACGCACATGTCTCACTTCATATACTTACCAAGGAATGAGGCAGAAATTAACAGCACCAAGCTGGACTTTTACCGCATTGCCCACTTTCCTCATGTCATAGGGTGTGTAGATGGGACACACATTCAAATATGCCCCCTTGCTAATCTGGAACACATTTTCCGCAACAGGAAGTGTACCCACTCACTCAACATACAGGTTGTTTGTGATGCCCATTATGTCATCACGGACATCGTAGCTAAGTTTCCTGGCAGTACCCATGACTCATACATTTTTAGGCATAGTGGGATACATCAACGCCTGGAACGTGGGGAATTTGGAGACGGTTACCTCCTAGGTAGAGCCACAGACACTTGCAGACATACACACAGGTCACTGTGCATGACAATCTGGACTTCCTAACCGTGTACTTTTGTGCCCAACAGGTGACAGTGCATATGCTCTCAGGCCTTGGATCATGACTCCGTTTTTAACACCCAGAACTGAATCAGAGAGGCAATACAACAGTGCGCATAAGAGGAACAGGAACCTGATCGAGCGCACCTTCGGACTGCTGAAGGCAAGATTCAGATGCCTCCACCGCAGTGGAGGCACCTTCCAATACACCCCCATTACCGCTTTCAAAATTGTGGTCGCATGCGCCATCCTCCACAACATAGCCACCCGACGTGGGCTACCTCTCACCCCTGCAGACCCAGATCCTGATGATGAAGAGCAAGAACAACCACATCGCCATCATGGGGATAGGAGTCTAGCTAATCAAGGCAGACTGAGACGGGACCACATTGCAACGCAATATTTTGGACGGTACGTGCCAACTCCCACCATACTCACCTATTAACCATTTGTTAAGTGGAACAAAAATAACTGTTTTATTAATGTCATGAAGAAACTATATACAAGTTGAAATTGTCCATGGGCAGGAAAATGCCAACCAGTCATGTGGCACATTAACGCCATGTGCCACATTAATCTGTCCTGGCTGTTATCTATGATCTCCTGCCTCCTCCCAGGTGTATTTGTTAACTTCCTGGCTGTGATGTCATCATCATGTGCCAGGAAGTGTTTCCAGAGTGTTCTGGTATGCTTTCTGGAGTGTTCTGCTGTACCTGCAAGCAATTTTGAAGGTAATCGCAATTTGCGACACCCACTCGCTAATTGCGAGTTCGTTTTTTGCACACTCGCAAACAGCGACCTCGCAAACTGCGGACTCGCACACAGCGTTGCGAGTCCGGCTGCGAGTCGCAAAATCGGATCGCTTTTTTTTCTGACATTCCAATTTGCGACTCGCATTTTGCGAGTCGCATCAACTCGCAAAATGCGAGTCGCAATTTTTATTTTTGCTACATCTGGCCCCATGAACGCTGTGCACGAATATATTAGAGGCCCCGTTTTTTGGACATAGGCCCCCAGGGGATTGTACATGTTTGTAAATAAGTTGATAAGTACCAAACCTTTGGGCCTCTCCACAAAGTTGTCAGAAAGATCCTGAGTAGGTTAGTGTCCTAAACTAGCCTAAAATATCAAACCACACAAAAAGAAGTTAGCACGTACTGATGGATAGCTATGCGATTAATTTAGTTTATTTCAGAAAAATGTGTTTTGTAAATGTCTCTTTCAGAAACACCTTAAGTGAACTAACTACTTTATAAACATCATTTTCTGAACTTTTTTATGGACAGAGTTGAAAAACATAATCAATTCTTGTCCCTTTAGTAATAAAGGCATTTCATTTACAGTATTATGTAGGTTGTTCATTATTACAGCACACCAGTTTTATGTGTTAGTGAGTGAATTTACTAAATACGTAGATTGCATATGACTATACAAGGTACACTACAATGTATGCAATGACTACAAAGCACCACCACATGCTTGTACACTTACTTCTACTACATATCAATAAATGAGGTAAGCATAGCAAATGAAAGAAATGGCATCACCTTTATGTAATACAAAAATACTATACCAGTTCAACTAATGGTCCATAAGAAAGGCTTGAAACAAGGACCTTGAATGGTACAATGGCATGAACATCATGTACATCACTCCCTCAAGAGGAACACAAATTTTAACAGTTTATTAATTCAAAGACCATTCATATGCTTCTATTTTGCTGATTTTCTGAAATGGAAACACACACACAGAAACACATAGATGTAGACAAACCTGTTCACATAAAATATAAGTGCATTTTTTTCTGCAAATAGGAATAGATGTCAGTGAAAACTGGGTGGGCATAGTCGAGCTAACTTAAATTTACTTATATTAGGGATTATGTTTCAGATTAATAAAGCCACTGTAACATTTTTCCCTCTGATAATTCCTGAAATTATCACATCACACTATATTACACAATATTAATTTATTCATCATTTTTAGCTTTTTGGATTTCAGGTCTTTAAAGTATTGTATACTTTTGATTATGTGCCCTTTGCGATAGAAGCTATTATAAATATAATTGCTAACATTCTTCTTTTAGAGCCACTATAATCTCACTAATCATTTTACTCTTTTCATTCGACTCATTTTATTAGATTCTTTACCAATTTCACAGAATTATTCACCAACTTTTTCCCACACACCAGTTTCTCTCAAAGAATGTAGTTCACTCCAAGTGTTATATTATCAATATACATTTTAATGCAGATGTTATCTGACACATATGTACAACATTTCTGAATAATAGTTAAACAGCACACACCAACTACTTTAACCGAAATAACATCTAAATCAAGGTTAATGATAATCACTCTTGCCAGAATGGCGCACATTTCTTCATTGATTTTAGGTAATGCACATGAGTATTATTGGTCAAACGTTCCACCAAAGTAGATAACTTTCTAATCTTCTAATCTTAATAACATTCGAAGCCACATCAGTAGGGGAATCAACACACCAAACACATCCAAATTCAACATTTCACTCTTTTGAAATTCATTTCAGCCAATCCATTCAACCTATTCACATGGTATATGTTAGGGAATTGTAAAAATAAATGTCCCCCCTGTTTCAAATAAGAGTTCCAAAGGCAGGGAAATCACATAAGTGTGCTGAAATCCTACAACAACTCTGACAATCATCAATAAACGGATATATACCACATGATATCATTGAAGGGCAACAACCAAAATGTGCAATAAGAATTTATGTGAAATTATGTTTACTATTAAAGCTCTGCCATATGATATGAATAATATAAAACAACACAATTACAACCACAAACACACACCTTTTGTGTCTTCATGCAAAAATCCACTCACTCTGTTCAAGTTAAAAAGATATAGGGGGTCATTATGACCCTGGCGGCCGGCGGTAAGTTGGCGGTAACACCGCCAACAGGCTGGCAGTGTTCAGCCAGCAATTATGACCGTGGCGGAAAAGCCACGGCCATACCGCCGGCCCCTCCACTTTCCCGCCAGGATTCCGCCTGGCGGTCATAATCCCCAGGGCAGCGGTGCATGCACCGCTGCCCTGGGGATTATGAGTCCCCGACCGCCAGCCTGTCCATGGCGGTACACACCGCCATTGAAAGGCTGGCGGTAAGGGGACTTGGGGTGCCCCTGCACTGCCCATGCACTTGGCATGGGCAATGCAGGGGCCCCCAGGCATAGCCCCGTCGCGCATTTCACTGCCCGAATTTCGGGCAGTGAAATGCGCGACGGGTGCTACTGCACCCGCTGCACATCAGCATTGCCGCCGGCTCTATTATGAGCCGGCAGCAATGTTGATGTGACATTTCCGCTGGGCCAGCGGACGGTAACACTGTTACTGTCCGCTGGCCCAGCGGAAATGTCATAATAGGGAGCCAGGAATACCGCCGGCAATGGCAGTATTCTGTCTCCCGCGGCCTCGGCGGTCTTTTGAAAAGACCGCCGAGGTCGTAATGACCCCCATAATCTAAGAAACAAGCAAGGTCTATGTTTTTCTCCCCTAGTATACACCCAAATGGTCCAATGTTTATCAATTATAATCACATTTTCCAATATAGTGCATACATCAAGATTCACTAAATCAGACTACCTATGCATCGAAACTCGTCTCCTTCAATCAATGCAAAACACTGTTGAATGTGTACTTGAGGGAGTGTTCTTATATCACTTCTTGCTGACTCTCTACGTGCATTTTGGTGCACACGTCTTCTTCAGGAGAAACACTCGATAATAGTATTCAGAAATCAAAAACACTTCATTTTATGCCCTACCTGTACCAAACGTGATGCCAAAATAACAATTTCATATCATGGTTTGTAGTTTATTTGACAGATTCAGCAACCAACTTGTGTAAAAGAGAGCAGTAAAAATTGAAACAGAAAGTAAATACATTCTATTTGCATGGTCGTGCCAAGAGAAACACAATAAGTCGGCCCGCACATGGGATAAGCTCATAGGACAGATACCAATGAATCATGATCCCTCTAAACTAGAGGTAAGGCCAAAGAATAGTTCTTAAATAGGGAAAAATAGACAATCATTCTCATATGTGCAGCACTCAACATACATATTCTAATGGTGCCCATATGCATAGGTCATATACATGCAAGCATTCTCATCCATCATGTCCATTCAATCAGGCATAAATGAATTGTGTGGTAAACACTTGCTTGATAAGGAGAAGCCGCTCTGAAAAACAAATAGCACCCCCATTCTATGTGTGCGCACTGAAACACAAAATACACAACATAGGCCCTGATTTAAGAGGGCCTAGCGCCACATTAGCATAATTTTTTTTATGCTAAGGTAGCGCTAAGTTATGCATTGTGCCACTTTGTAACCCTTTGCACTACATTATGCATGCACCATGCATAATGTATGCAAAGGGGGCGTTCCCCTGTTAGGGGGGGCTGAAAGAATGGTGCAAAGACATTTAAGAGATTTCTTTGTGTCATTTCTTTTGGCACGTTTAACGCCTGCTCAGAGAAGGCGTTAAAAGTGGGCACACCATGGCTTTTAACGGTCCCCTATATACTGGACTGTTCAGGGTTAGGTCCAAAATTTTGGTGCTAACACTGAAAAGTGCATAAAATATTGATGATATTGCCCCTAACCTGTGCCATAGTGCGCCATACCTTAGATATGGTGCACACATGGTGGTGGTAGGGGGGTGTTAAGGGGTGCAAAGAAAGTGTTGCTGCACTGTGGGCAGTGCCATTTTCCTTAAATGTGCCCCATAGTTCTCAAGCATAATATCAAAAGAATGCTATCCATGGCTGCCGAGAACGATAACAAAAAACATTGAAATAATGGTGAGAACATGCTAATATTGACAACATAGTGCAGAACAAGCTGCAATCTCACCCCAAACATTTTTTGGTAGCTAAGTCATGATGAAACCATTTTGATTTAAACCCTAAGACGTACGTCAAGCCATATGCTCACCTGAATGCATATAAAGGTACAAAACGTGAACCAGTGATGTATACACTATGGCGAGGGAGCCCAGAGCTCTTAATGAGGGAGCTTGAAACAAACATGGCTCCTCATGGCTGGCTGTCTAAGGGTATAAAAACCACGTTAGAACTACAATTGTACAGGCATTATTTGTCTTATCCCATATTCGTGTACAGACACTCAGGGCCTCATTTACAAGGAGCTTGCACCACCGCTGCATCATTTTTTTGACACAATGGTGGTGCAATATTAACTCAATTTTTACAATATGATGCTAGAGGCCTGTAACATCACTTTTCTCCCTTGTGCTTAATTTTCCCTTAGCATCAGATCCTGTTGCATCAGATACTGACAATAATATACAAGGTAGGTGCTCCCTCTTTAACAATCATGGAGGACTGATGCAACCGTATTTACAAGCTTTTCGGAAAATTACTCTCTCTTTGCAAAAGTCGTGCAGAGTCTCCAATGCATCGAAAAAATAAAGCCTGGTCAGGCCAGGCGTAAAAATGACGCATTGGAACAGGTACACGAGAAGACATAGCCAAATCACCCTGACAAGCTCTAGGACAATTTGGATCTACTCCTACGGCAGCTTGGAGCACCAAGAAGACCATTACAACCACCGCCATCACCCCCACTCCCACCATCCCCACCACAATCACCACAGAGGCACACCAGGAGAAGGAAGCACATACATCAAAGGTGTACCTCAATAATTGGACTCAGGGAGGAAGAGGTAATCATCCATTACCATCTGAGGAGGGAGTCCATCATACAGGTGCTACACCTCATTGCACCATGACTACAGGCAACAGTCAACAGGGTTACCAACATCCCTCCACAGTCAAATCTCCTGGCCGTGCTATGCATGCTGGCCTTTGGGTCCTTTCCAGGCAATAGCAGCCGGAATCTCTCAGCCATCATTCTTCTCATTCCTACCCTCTGTCCTAGATGAAATCATCCGGCTGACACCCTGTTACTCCTCTTCCCCAGCATGGCTTCCCAAATGTGCTGGGTGCCATGGACTGCAGGCATGTGCAACTGGTTCCCTCTGCTGCAATTGCCCATCCCTACCGCAACAGGAAAGACACACACTCCATCAATGTCGAGGCCATTGTTGGCCATTGTGGGTTGATCACTAATGTGCTTGCAAAATACCCCGGCAGTGTGCATGATGCATAGATAGTCCAGCACTCAATCATCAATCAGTGATTCAATGATGGATAATATGGGAATGGCCCACTTGTGGTTAAGCAAACATCTTACCTAACAGACACAATAGAAGATAGAAATGGGGGACCTAGTACACAGCTAACTGTCTGCCTACACAGATAGGGACTTCAGGATTAGGGCTGTTTCACATACATGCACCATGCTTCATGTTACATATGCAATGTAAATCACCCTGCCATACAATTGAATACATTGCAAGCCAGTTTTGCAGAGGTTGGTGGATGTGAAGGTACACAGCAATGCATGGTATAAGTGTGTACTTGTTAGGCAACGTGTGTGCAAGTCAAGTTTGAAGGAACCATAAAGTCTCAGAGTCCAAAAATATTGTGCATCAATTCCCCCTTTCAGAGACGTTTGTCCAGTGTGGGAAGTTGTGTTGCAGGACTGCAGAGGCCCACTCCAAAATGTTCAGGATCCATGTGTTGAGTGCACAAGTTGGGGACAATCCCATCACACATGTACACAATGTTCCCCCATTGTGACATGCAACCATGAATTGGGATATGGCAGTTGTGTCACCATGTCATTCAGTTTAGTGAAAATATATCTAAAGCGCATGACTACTCAAGAGTGTCCCAGTGCTAAGGTCCCAAACAAATGAAAAACTGTTACAATCTAAAAAGCCAGGTCTTAAGCTTTTTCTTACAGACAGCCTCTAACTTTGTTTGGCGCACATCAAGAGGTAAGATGTTCCAGCATTGTGGGCCAAGAAAAGAAAAGGAACGACCACCAGCCGTAGGCCGATGTATCCTAGGAATTTTAGCCAGATGATTAGAGGCAGATCGTAGAGCACTTTCAGGTTTATAAAAAGGGATTCTGGCTGACAAATAAACAGGACCAGATCGATAAAGGGCTCTATGCATTAAAAGTGCCAGTTTAAAAATTATCCCTTTTTCCATTGGAAATGTGCTGTAGTCTTGGGAGCCCAAGAACCAGTCATGCTGAGTGTTCTGAACTATTGGAGTCTATTAAGCAGATGCTTAGGCAGCCCTACAATCTGGACATCTTCTAGTGATCCTAGAAGAAAGGGATAGAAGAAATAAGAACTTCTTAACCATCAGCAGGAGTCCAAAACATACACCAACCAGAGAAATAATGTGGATGTGAAAATACATCTTATTATCAAATGTGACACCTAGATTTTTAACAGCAGTAGCATGGATGACAAGAGCAGCTACTCCCAAGGGCCAGTGGATATCCAAATCTAAAGTGAAATTGTGTCCAAAACTGAGCACTTCCATTTTCTCAGTATAACATGTCAGCTGATTACTCATCAACCACACAAAAGCAGCATAGAGACATGGTTGAATCAAATCAGAGTTAATAGCCCTCCCTTAGGAGAATGCAAAGAAAATGTGAGTGTCATCAGGGTAATCTGAGCTCAGAGGATTCCACTAAGAGCAAGGTTCTAAGGCTGAGAGCAGAACCCTGCGGGACCCCAACTGACACCATATGACTAGAGGAAGAGTAAGGCTGAAAGCAAACTTTCTGTGTTCTATCTTCAAGAAATTAGTTCAACCATTCCCAGGCCTTATCTTTAATGCAAATCTCAAGGAAGCGAGAAAGCAATCTTTCATGTAGGACTTTGTTGAACGCCACTGACAGGTCAAATAGTATCAGAACTGCCTTACCTACTCCATTAATGGTACTTCTTATCAGATCGGAGACCTCCACCAAAGCTGTCTCTGTACTATGTCTGGGTCTAAAACCCGATTGGCTAGGATGGAGGAGTCGGTTGAACCCGAGATAAGCAGAAAGTTGGGAGTTGACACATTTTTCAGCTAGCTTAGAAGGTGTAGGAAAGAGAGAGATTGGCCTATAGTTACTTGGCAGATTAGGATCTGCACTCTGCCCTTTTCCAACAGGAAGGCACTATTGCTGAATACAGAGATTTATTCACTATCGCACTGAGAATGGGAATAATAGTATCCACACCTAGAGCCAAAATAGAAGGGGAAAAAAGGTCCAATGGAGATCCTGATTTAAGGTTTAGAATCACCCTCTTGAAATCTTCCAAACCAATGGAGCTAAACTGCACAAGGCAGCTTGAAGGTGAGGTGTTTATGTCTATCTGGAATGCACTGCTCACAATTGTGTCTGAAGGGGCACCTGAAGGAAGGCTGTTTTGTGCCTTTGCAACTTTATTATGAAAGAATTGTGAGAGTTGTTCACACCAGTCTGCCAAAGCAACCTTGCATCTCTGAATAGCCACAGGCTCTGCAAAGTCCTTCACTATTTTAAAACTTTCTTTAGACTTATTAGCTGCTTTATCTTTACATTCCTCATAATACTGTTTCTTAGTCAGACTAACCAGAGTCATGTATTTTTTCAAAGCTGCTTTATATAGTACTTTGGATTGTGGACTTTAGTTTTTTCCTTCATGCCCGTGCCGCCATTTTACAAATCTTTTTCTCCTGCTTCAGAGCATCTGAAAACCAGGGATTAGAAAGCTTTTCCCTACCAGATACACAAGAGGGGCAGGTTTATCAATTTAAGAAAATATCCCCTGATCATAGTCTAAAATAAGTGTATGGAACCCAAAAGCAAAGGAGTGGAAACTTCCAGAGCCATCCATAAGTTATCGCCTGTAATTTTCGAGAAAGGGAAGAACTAGTATGTTTTTCCACAGTCAGTCTGGGAGCCAGAGTGTCTGGTAGGCCAGTTAAATTTAATCAAGCAATGATCTGTCCATGCCAAAAGAAGAGGGCCAGACATACTCAGGTCGAAATTAGAGAACACCAAGTGCAATGTATGTCTCCCATCCTGAGTGGGCTCAGCAACCCACTGAATAAAACCCAAAGGGTACTTTATGTCCAGAAGTGTGTACTTAGCATTGTCAAAAGCATTGTCCCAATGTATGTTAAGATCGCCCGGAATAACACATTGAGAATACCGTAATGTGACCTGAGAGACCACATCACTGAGAGACTGTGGAAAAGGACCAGTGGGTCCAGGAGGTCTATAAATCAACAGACCCCCCCTGCTGATTGCTGCACATTTAATCATATGCAAAACTCTAGGCTCTCTGTCTCATAGATAGCTTAAAAACTATAGCTATACCACCTCACCTTGATGAAACGTGATCCAATCTCACCATTTCGTAACCAGCAGGGATTGCTAAATTGATTAGTGGATTGGAGGACACATTCATCCAGGTCTCCGTAAGGAAAACAATGTTAGGAATTTTATCTCTAACAAGTTCATGAATAAAATAATCATGTTTTTGAAGAGAATGAACATTTAGCAACCATGCAATTACAGCACCACATACCAACGTGCCTTTGGTAAGGTCTCCAAAATGGTACTTCCTCAGAGAAAGGCATGGACTAACAACAAAGCCATAAAATGGAAAGGTGGCGCCCATCAAAGGTAACAGTTGACAAAGCATGTGAACAATTAACAAAAGTTTTCAACCCCAACAGGTCATCCTTAGAGTATTCAGCTGATATGTGTGAGTGCTTACTGTGTGGATGGCATTATGTCAACTGCCCTGGACAATATTTTCCACTCAAATGCCTGTGCCAATGTAATGTAGGCCAACACGACATCTGGAGATGACCATGGACCCATGCATGTGTCTTTGTCAGCCATGGTAGGTCCTAGGTAGGACCTACAAAAAATAATTCCATCCACATTCTGTTTTTCTGCTGCAGAGATATGACAGACATGATGTTGAATTGTATGATTTATCTGCTCCTGCATTGCATTTAACATCACTGATTGATTGAATAGGCCCCTGTAACTGCCATGACACTGGCATGATTGACACATCCTGTGATCATTACTGGGAGAAGTGCATGACAATACCACTACACCTAATACACATGGGCAGGACTTTATCCAATATGGTTATCCTAAACATTGACACAGTTTCTTTTTTACATTTCAGCTGACCAAGGATATAGGATCCCACAGTGGGTAATGACACCATTGGAAAAACCCACAGACTGTGCCAGAGAAGGCATACAACTAGGCCCACATTGGGACACATAATGTTGTGGAGCAGACCTTTGGCCTGCTCAAGGCCCGGTTCTGAGCCTGGAAGATGCTGGGATTAGACTGTTACATTCCCCCCCCAGTATACAAAATTATTGTTGTCTGTGCCATACTGTACAACATATGTGCACACACAAATGTCCCCTGGGATGGAGATGAGCAACTGGGGGACCCAGGTGAAGAGGAAGAGGCAGAAGAGCCATCTTATGATGGCAACATACAGATTACAGCTGCAGGTGCACGCAGATGCACACACATTGTGCAGAATTTCTTCACATAAGTGCATGTCTGTGAATGTATGATAGTGCTTCAACATATAAATAAATGATAAAATGTAACATATGTCTTGGAGTTTGTGTCACAGTTCCAGTAAACAACTCACACACATCCAAGAAACCATAAGTAGGCCACAACAGTCATCATAAATTGTGAAAGTTATCATCATCCTCAAAGTGTCAGACACAATGCACTGATCTCTGAGAAGTGTGGTATGTCATGTTTGCGTTGCCTGTCGAACAATTATGTTGTACTGAAAACACACACATCAGCCAAATATGTGTTGATAAAAAAGAAAAACAGACACTTCTGAGCTCTATGTGCTGCATTAGACCCAACCCTGATGTTAATATTGGAAAATAGTGGTCATAAACTGAGACAATAGATCAGTGTGAGATATGTGACTACTCAATGGACAAACTACTCTTCTTACTGGTAACAACCTTTGTCGATAAGTACACCATTGACATCACAATGAACATGATGTGTCAATGTAGATGTGCAATTACTGTGTGCGTCCCTTGTACAGCTAACCATTTGGATGATCTTATACTTGTGAAGGAAAGTAATGTTAAATCATAGTATGACGGCTGAGATGTGGCCCACATAGTATGTACATGGCAACACAGACAACACCCACAGTCTAAATATGCAACATACAAATCTGCAACCACACATCAAAACCATTAGGAGATTTCATATCACACATACAAAGGCTAATTATTAAAATTTTCCAGTGCAACAGTGTTTGCCCTGCAACACTGGGCACACGTTTAACCCACTAGGCCACAATGCCAATGGAAAATGCAGTGATGTAGCCTACCATTTTGGTGTGTTGCACTCGGATACAAATGATGGTTACACTCCTATGATTACAGTCTATTTGCAAATGTGAAGATACAACACCAAGATTCTGAGTATGAAAAAATTGCCCATTACAAATCACAAATGGCAAGGTACATCCAGTTGCAGGCAAGGTTATATGACATAACCCCATATGCATTTACTCTGCATGCCTTTACAACACCGTCTCTATCATGACTGCAACGTTACGACACATTACTTCACCACGCAAGTCATTACAATGATTTGCCTTAAAGGGCGCTGTACTTTGGAATAGTATAAATTACTATTCCAACTCTAGTCTACTCAACAGTAGGGAAGGTGTTGGACTTAAAAATCCAACACCAGTCCAACAACATGCCTCCTAAGGCAAGTCGTTGTGAAGACTTATCCATTGTAACATCGCAGTTGTGGTAGTGACTGTGCTGTAAAGGCAGGTCGCAGGTCTGACTGAGTGGTAAAGGATGTTTCCCGCCAGGCACTGATGCATCCTAAGATATGTTTTTTGGGTGTAGGTGACACATCACAGGTGAAAATTGTGTCTAAATGCATACCCATCACCCAACTTCCAGTAATCACATATTTCAGACACATAGGGGGTCATTACAACCCTGGCGGACGGTGTTAAAGCGGCGGTAAGACCGCCAACAGGCCAGCGGTAAAAAAATTGAAATAATGACCGTGGCAGAAACCGCCAACAAAGACAGCCAGTTTAAAACTCCGACCGCCACGGCGGTACAAACAAACAGCTTGGCGGTCACCGCCAACAGACAGGCGGGAGACAATGTACCACCCTCACTATTATGACAGGCCAATCTGCCACCTTTTCCGGGGCGGATTCACCGTGGATAAAATCACGGCGGAAACAGGAATTCCGAAGGGAAAACGCTCACCTCTACACACCCAACCAGGAACGAGGACACCATGGAACCGGAACTCCAAATTCTACCTGCGATAGTCTTCCTGCTCCTCTACTAGGAGCACGAATGCCAGCGCAAAAGACCACATTGAGTACTGCACCTACAACACAGGGGAGAGGGGAGGCAAAAAACAGGGACACACACACACGCAACACCCCCACCCTCACCCACTACAACACACACACTAATACATGTTGATACATTACAGTTACACCCCCCAAACCACCCGGAAGAATGCAAAGACAAAAGGAAATTATTACCATTGTAATCCATTAAAATCCAGTACTTCAAAATATATATACACTATAAACAAATATGTACACCAATAATACAAGTCCAGGTGTTGCACCATTTATAGTCCGTGGATCACTGGGCCCAAAATGCATGGGTGAGGCCCACACTCAATACCCAATCAAAACAGAGAGAACACTGCAGGGGCATCAGATAGAAATACAACAGGCACCTCAGGGGGAAGTGAAGGGGGGGCACCTCGGCCGGATGAGTGCACGACGCCAGATCCACGAGGGGGGTCAATGCCCACTGTTCAATCCTGGGAAGTGCAAAGCCACAGTCTCTCAAGTCTCTACAGTGGGTGGTTTGCCCACTGCCATATCCTGGGGAGTGCAAAGCCACTGTCTCTCAAGTGGATAACAGTCTCCACTGGTTCTGGAGGGGGACTGGTGCCCAGAGTGCTTCATCCTGTGAAGGACCGAGGTGGTGGATGACAGTCTCCACTGGTTCTGGAGGGGGACTGGTGCCCAGAGTGCATCACTCACCCCGTAATGGACCCAGTTGCGTCAGTTCCCCTGCCGCTCATGGGCTAGCGGGGCTTCAGATGGCGGTGCCCTATTCAGCGGTGCTTGTGATGGCGGTGCCCTGTTCAGCGGTGCTTGTGATGGTGGTGCCCTGTTCAGCGGTGCTTGAGTTGGCGGTGCCCTGTTCAGCAGTGCTTGTGATGGCAGTACCCTGTTCAGCGGTGCTTGATTTGGCGGTTCCCTGTTCAGCGGTGCTTGAGTAGGCGGTGCCCGGCCCAGCGGTGCTTGAGTTGGCGGGGCCCTGTTCAGCAGTGCTTGAGTTTGCGATGCCCTGTTCAGCTATGCTTGAGTTGGCGGTGCCCGGCCCAGTGGTGCTTGAGTTGGCGGTGCCCTGTTCAGCGGTGCTTGATTTGGCGGT
Source organism: Pleurodeles waltl (assembly GCF_031143425.1). Taxonomy (NCBI): domain Eukaryota; kingdom Metazoa; phylum Chordata; class Amphibia; order Caudata; family Salamandridae; genus Pleurodeles; species Pleurodeles waltl. Next base: position 1,103,977,800 of record NC_090440.1, read on the forward strand.
GCCCTGTTCAGCGGTGCTTGATTTGGCGGTGCCCGGCCCAGCGGTGCTTGAGTTGGCGATGCCCTGTTCAGCGGTGCTTGAGTTGGCGGTTCCCTGTTCAGCAGTGCTTGAGTTGGTGGTGCCCTGTTCAGCGGTGCTTGAGTTGGCGGTGCCCTGTTCAGCGGTGCTTGAGTTGGCGGTGCCCGGCCCAGCGGTGCTTGAGTTGGCGGTGCCCTGCTCAGCGGTGCTTGATTTGGCGGTGCCCTGTTCAGCTGTGCTTGATTTGGCGGTCCCCGGCCCAGCGGTGCCTGTGCTGGTGGTCCTTCATGGCTCAGCGGTGCTTGTGCTGGCAGTCCTTCATGGCCCAGCGGTGCCTGTGCTGGCGGTCCTTCATGGCCCAGCGGTGCTTGTGCTGGTGGTCCTTCATGGCCCAGCGGTGCCTGTGCTGGCGGTCCTTCTTGGCCCAGTGGGGCTTGTGCTGGCGGTCCTTCATGGCTGAGCGGGGCTTGTGCTGGCGGTGGCCTCCTGGGCAGCTGGGCTTTGGCTGATGGGGCCCTCCTGGGCAGCTGGGCTGGGGCTGGCAGTGGCCTCCTGGGCAGCTGGGCTGGGGCTGGCGGTGGCCTCCTGGGCAGCTGGGCTGGGGCTGGGGCTGGCGGTGGCCTCCTGGGCAGCTGGGCTGGGGCTGGCGGGCCCTCCTGGGCAGCTGGGATGGGGCTGGTGGGGCACTCCTGGGCAGCTGGGCTGGGGCTGGCGGGGCCCTCCTGGGCAGCTGGGATGGGGCTGGCGGGGCCCTCCTGGGCAGCTGGGATGATGGCGGTCTTCCCCGCCGTGCAGCTCTTCCCAGACTTGCCGGGTTTCTAGTGGCCCTTCCCCACCTTGGGAGGTGTAACAGCTAACTCCACACTCCCACCGGGACCCCTGGGAGCGGCTTTGGTGGCTAGAGTCTTCCCCCTCTCCCGCCAGGCACTGGCCAACTTCTGATGCTTCACAGGTGGGGGAGCTGGCTGTGCTGTGGCTCCGTGCCACACTGGCTTTCCTGGTGGCCGGTGCACTCCACATACCTGTGACAACAGGCACCACTGGTCCCGTAGATGTTGTGGCTGAGGTGCTACTTCGGGACCTATGAGATGGACGGGGTGGGGGAGGTGTTGGAAAAAGGTCAAGGCTCGACAGGAAAATTATTTTGGACACACTGGAACGGGTAGCTGGAGGGGGTTTGGGAGTGGAGGAAGAGGTGGTGGTAGTAGGAGGTGTACGTTTGGTGACTTTGGGTGCAGGTGCATGTGCTGGAGGCTGTTGTGAGGTGGATGGCTGTTGGGTGGGTGTGCGCCTGCGTTTGTGTATCTTCGGAGGGGGCGTCACAGACACACTGGAAGAGGACACAGGGAACATGTGAATGGTAGTGGGGGTGGTGACTGCACGTGAGCGGGGTGTGCTGGTGGGTGTGCTGATGAGGGACATAGTGGCTGTAGAGGTAGTGCATACAGGTGTGAGTGTAGACGAGACTGGGAGGGAGGAGGGAGACGACGAGGAGGGGGACACAGTGGAGGCAGTGGATGTTGGTTTGTCTGCATGTGTGTGATGCTTGTGTGAGTGCCTGTGGGATGTGTGGTGCTTATGTTTGCCTGAGCTTTCCTTGTGTGGTGAGGTGTGTGCAGGCTGGCCTGATGGTGTTCTTGGGATAGGCAGAGGTACAGGGGATTGGGTCTGGGTGGAGGAAGTTGGAGGGGGAGGCTAGAGACGGGGGCAATGGCTGCCATCAGTGCTGAGGCCAGAGTTTGAAAAGCTTGGTGAAGGGCCGCATGACCAGAATGAATGCCCTCCAGGAATGCATTAGTTTGTTGCAACTGCCTTTCTACACCCTGGATGGCATTCAAAATGGTAGACTGCCCAACAGTGAGTGACCTGAGGAGGTCAATGGCCTCCTCACTCCGGGCAGCAGGGGTGACTGGGGCAGGGCCTGAGGTGCCTGGGGCGAAGGTGATGCCCACACTCCTGGGTGAGCGGGCACAGGGCGAAGGCTGAGGGGCTGCTGGGAGGGCGGTGCTGGTAGGGGGGGTGGCGGCTGAACCTGTAGATGCGGGGGCACAGATGTTGCCGCCACCACAAGGGAGCTCCCATCAGAGGACGAGTCCGTGCCGCTGGTCTCAGCTCCTGTCCCCACCGTGGAGCTCCCCTCGCCATCCGTCCCACTGGTGAATTCCGAGTCCGTAGTCTCGCCCTCCAGGGCCATGTGGGATGCAGCTCCCTTGTGCTCCGGTGCCACTTCTCCTCTGCCTGAGGATGCTAATGTACACAAGAACAGGAAGACCACAAAAAGGGGGGGGGGGAGACAGACGAAACACATGTTCAGTGCATGGATTACCGCTACCGTTGGCGGACAAGACAGACACAGAGGTCCCCTGCACTACGCCACGCTCTTGGGCTCCACAGTGCAATTCCTGGGAAATGGCCTACAAGGCTATGGACGACATCTGCACACATAGATGACACAGGGGCATGAATAGCTGTACTTGGCACTCTACAGAGGTGGGGTGGAGGGCCACAGGGCCATGCCTTACAGAGGGGCCTAGCCTACAGAACTCGCCCTGGCCTAGGGAAACCCACAGCCCTCCTCCCCCACCCAGACAACTCCACTGCGCGCAAAGTCAGCAGAATGAGAGTGTACTCACCCCCTTGTGTCTGCTGTGATGCCCTCAAGCGCCCATCCAACTCCAGGTAGGCCACCGCCAGGATCCTGAACATCAGGGGGGTCATGGTTCGACGGGCACCCCTCCCACGTTCGAAGGCCATCCCCAGCTGAGCCTCCGCCGTCTTCTTGCTGCAGCGGGGAATGTCCTCCCATCTTTTCTGGCAGTGGGTGCTCCGTCTGTGGTAGACCCCCAGGGTCCGGACTTCCTTGGCGATGGCACACCAAATATCTTTCTTCTGGTGGGCGCTGACCTACATGAAAATGTACAGGGGAAGAAGAGAAGTCATTACCAAATGCACCATCAAAGTGAGTGGCCCCCATCCCTACCCTTGCCATGTGGCACATGCACTCTCCGTCTTACATGCACGCAGCACTCTGCCCCCTTCCTTCTTACATCCAGCCCTCTCCACACAGGCATAGCCCATACAGCATGCTCCCTGTGTACTTACCTGTTTGTCTGGAGGACCGGAGAGTAGCATGTACTGGGGGAGGTCCCCATCAACAAGCTTATCCAACTCCTCCGATGTGAAGGCATGGGCCCTTTCCCCAGACGCACGAGCCATTGTCTCTTCCAGCCTGAGGTCACAGCAGCACTTGCAGTGTAGGTCCTCTCCAGTCGAAGATCAGGTATCGAGTGATTGAAGTGATAGAAAATGGTGGTCACGTCCGCGGCGGTGCGTACAATCACCGCTGGCATACATTGTCATTGGCTCCTGGGACCCATAGGGTCCAATGTTAACCAATGCAGCATTGCGCCACGGTCTCCGACCGCCTACTGCGATGGTGTACAGCGCCAGTGCAGTTACCTCACATCCCATTGTCCCACTTTAGAGGTCAGGCAGCCGCCATTTCAGGGGCCCACATGGCCTCATTTTCAACTGCGTCACACATACCTAGGCCTAGTCTCAACACACATACAGGCCACCTTTTGTGTATGATTGGTGTTCTGTGTAAACTGTGGGTACGTACCTCTGAGTTGTTTGACTCTGTGGTCGCTGTTGCCCTTCATAGGCACCGTCCGGTGGGAAATGTGAGGAGATGGCGGCATCCTCCTGTGTACCGACCGTTGGTGGACCTGTCGACAATGGAGGAGCGACATTTGATAATCACCTACAGATTTGACCGTGCCACAATCCAGGAACTGTGTACCCAGTTGGAGCCAGACTTGATGTCAGCAATCCGCCATCCCACAGGAACCCCCCCTCAAGTGCAGGTGCTGTCAGTGCTCCATTTCCTTGCAAGTGGGTCTTTTCAAACAACTGTGGCCATGGCATCAGGGATGTCCCAGCCTATGTTTTCCAACGTATTGTCCAGAGTGTTGTCTGCCCTTCTGAAACACATGCGGAGCTACATCGTTTTCCCTCAGGTGGAGGATTTGCCTACAGTGAAAGGTGATTTCTATGCCCTGGGACATATCCCCAACATCATAGGTGCCATTGATGGGACCCATGTGGCTTTGGTCCCCCACCCACACGAGTGAACAGGTGTACAGAAAACGGAAGAGTTATCATTCTATGAATGTACAGATGGTATGTTTGGCCGACCAGTACATCTCCCATGTGAATGCCATGTTCCCTGGCTCAGTGCATGATGCCCACATCCTGCGTAATAGCAGCTTCCCTTATGTGATGGGTCAACTCCAGAGACACCGTGTGTGGCTATTAGGTGAGCCCCTGGAAGAAAGACAGTGGGAATGGTTGTCTGGGGTTATCCCTACAGGTTAGTGTGTGTCTAACAGTTGTCCCTCGCCATTTGCAGGTGACTCTGGTTACCCCAACCTGTCATGGCTACTGACCCCAGTGAGGAATCCCAGGACAAGGGCAGAGGAACGCTACAATGAGGCCCATGGGTGAACTAGGAGGGTGATCGAGCGGACCTTCGGCCTCCTGAAGGCCAGGTTCAGGTGCCTCCACATGACAGGTGGATCCCTATTCTACTCACCAAAGAAGGTGTGCCAGATCATCGTGGCCTGCTGTATGCTTCACAACTTGGCTTTGCGACGACAGGTGCCTTTTCTGCAGGAGGATGGTCCAGATGGCGGTGTTGTGGCAGCTGTGGAGCCTGTGGACAGTGATGAGGATGAAGCAGAGGAAGAAGACATGCAGAACAGGGACTCAGTGATCCAGCAATATTTCCAGTGAAACACAGGTGAGAATACAATCCTGCCTACTACATGTACTTTTACACTACTACCTCTGTCCTGTCTGTCGTTTTCACCCAGTGTATGGTCACTGAGTTGTCACTTTCTCTTATGGTTTCACAGATGTGGGTCCCACTGTGCGTCATATGCTTATATTCCTCATGTACTAGAGCTGTGTGGCATAGGTATGTTGACATTACTATTTCAAAAACATTTTGTCACTGTAATTGCAAATACACTATTTGGAAATCACAGACAGACTCCAGATCATTTTGTGCTTTAGGTGTGTTTATTTAAATGCAAAATATTGGAGGGGGAAGTTAAATGGTGAGGGGTGATGGCGGAGGAGTGTCCATGGCAGAGTCCAGTCTATTAGTCTCACAGGTGCATTGCCCAATATGGGCACAGGAAGTGGAGCTGGGGCAGTTTAATTATGGACAGGGTGACAAAGTGGGACAGTAGGATGACAGTAGGATGACAATCAGGGTGGTCTCATTTCTTGGTGGGGGACTTGGCATCATGCTCTGTCTTGTTCCTGGATCTCAGGGACCGTTTGCGGGGTGGTTCTCCCTCTGCAGGGGGTGAGGTGCTGGTGTGGTGGTCCTGTGGCGGGGCGTCCTGTCCACTAGCGCCGGCGGAGGTGGTGGGCAGTTTATTGTCCATGCTAGTTCAGGGGCCCCTTGTAGTGCCAGTGTCCCTCCTGGTGTTGAGTACTTTCTTCAGCACCCCTACGATGGTACCCAGGGTGGAGCTGATGGTTCTGAGTTCCTCCCTGAAGCCCAAATACTGTTCCTCCTGCATGCGCTGGGTCTCCTGAAACTTGGCCAGTACCGTTGCCATCGTCTCCTGGGAGTGGTGGTATGCTCCCATGATGGAGGAGAGGGCCTCGTGCAGAGTGGGTTCCCTTGGCCTGTCCGCCACCTGTCACACAGCAGCCCTCCCAGTTCCCCTGTGTTCCAGGGCCTCCGTCCCATGGACTGTGTGCCCACTGCCCCCAGGTCCCTGTTGTTGGTGGGGTGGTGGGTTATCCTGGGTTCCCTGTAGTGGTGGACACACAGCTGATTGACGTGTCCTGGGGACGGAGGTATGGGCCCGCTGGGTGGGTGCTGTGCTTGTGTTTCCAGAGGGGGGAAGGTCTGTGGTGGCCTGTGCCTGTGTGAGGGAAACCGACTGTCCAGAGGTCCCCGATGGTCCGGGCTCGTCATCTAGATCCAGTTGGACAGAGCTGTTGTCATCACTGTGGGCCTCTTCTGTGGGTGGAGTGGACATGTCTGGACCCTCTTGTCTGGTGACGTTGGGTAGGGGTCCTGCAGGAGTGGAAAGGCATGATTATTGCATCTGTGTGAGCCATGTTGTGCAATGGGTGGGTGACCGTGTACCCCAGTGCTGGCATTCCTGTGTGGGAGCTTGTGTGATGATGGTTTAGGGGGGTGTATGGCTATGTGCAGTGTGCATGCATTGGTGATGGGTGTCCATGCTTTGGTGTTGCATGCAGGGCTTGGTGTTGGGATGGGTGGTTTGGGATATTGGGACATTTGTGAGGAGTTGGTGTGATGGGGGTGAGGGCGAGGGTGGGGGTATGTGATAGCATGGAGGCAGGGTGGGGGATGTAATAGTAAAGCTTTGACTTACCAGACTCCATTCCTCCAGTTACTCCTGCGAGGCCCTCAGGATGCAGAATCACCAAAACCTCCTCCTCCCATGTTGTTAGTTGTGGGGGAGGAGGTGGGGGTCCGCCGCTAGTCCGCTGAACTGCCAGGTGGTGCCTTGAGACCACGGAACACACCTTCCCCTGTAGGTCGTTCCACCTTTTCCCGATGTCCTCCCAATTTCTTGGGTGTTGTCCCACTGCGTTGACCCTGTCCACTATTCTTCGCCATAGCTTCATCTTCCTTGCAATTGAGGTGTGCTGCACCTGTGCTCCGAATAGCTGTGGCTCTACCTGGATGATTTCCTCCACCATGACCCTGAGCTCCTCCTCCGAGAACCTGGGGTGTCTTTGCCGTGCCATGGGGTGGTGTAGGTGATGTGTGGGGTGGAGTGTGTGGTGATAAGTGTGGTGATATGTAGTGGTGTGTTGTGTGAGGTGCGTGGAAGTTGTGTGGGTGATGGTGTTATGTGCCTGTGGATGCTGTTGTACTTGCTGGTGGTGTCTCTCTCTGGCCTTGGCACATGGGGCAACCATTCAAAGGTGTACCATTACACTGACATAGGGATTGTGCCCTATGCATAGTCTGACCCTAGTGATGCAAGTACTTCCACATATACACACTCCCAACACACAGATTAAACTCTTGGAAATGCATGGAAGCATGTAAACCCAACTATTCACAGGCAACACAGCAATCCCTGTAACCTTTTACATGCATTTAACATCACACTATACACAAAACCACATATTTTCCTCATTGCCTCATGAGCCAGTGCGTGTTTTTTCATTCATAGTGTCAGACAAAAATGACACATCCAATATGACGAGTCAGAAGCACTGCATGGAGCTTTGTTGGGCCTTGTGTGAAATCTACTCATTTGCTTGAAGCATCAAAAAATTGACACATCAGTGAAAAATTTGCCAAGGAAGTGATTATAAATCAGATGTGCTGCAAACCAGGAACTCTGAAGCTAACTCACTTTCTGTTTAACTAACAGTAATTTTGTCTGTGTTTGGGAGAGGATGTGTTGTGATGTTGCCGGAGAGAGGAGTATGGGTGTTGGAGTTTGTTGTGCTGTTTGCTGTCCCTGCTGTGGCCCTCAGATTTCATTGTCCTTTGTATTTGTATTTTGTATTGTATTGTACTGTGTTTTGCCAGATGTACATCTTTGGGGTAATATAGTTGTTAGGGGTAGTTGGGGTAGTTGTGAGAAAAGGCCTCTTTTTGACATGGTTAGCCACCCACCTTTTGCCTGATGTATGATGTGGCCTAGAAATTGTAGTGCTCAGGGCCACTGCTAACCAGGTTCCCTGGGCCAGAGCTCTTTCCCTAAAACTGTTGTGATGCATTAGCACAATTGGATACATCCTTAGCTACAACTATAAGTCCCTAGTAAAAGGTACCTAGCTACCCAGGGCAGAGGGTACTATGGGTTGTTCCCTGAGGGTAGCTGTACTGATTGTGCTACCTTCTAGGGCCATGCATCCTGATGCCCCCAGCACTGCCATTGCAGGCTGGGTGTAATGGAACAAACTTAAAGCACAAACTCAACATGGCTCACTGCCTGTGTGCCCTGTCCACCATACACTGCACATACTATTGGTAAGACGCCCCTCTGGCAGGCCTTACAGCGCAAGGCAGGGTGCACCATAACATATGTGAGGGCATACCTGCATGAACAATATGCCTCCCTTGTGTCCTTGCCAAATCAGGGACATAGTTAGTGAACAGAGCAGCCATTTTAATACATGCTCTGGACACTGGTCAACACGAGCATGATGGCCACTCTGAACCCTGGGTTGTTTGGTATCCAACAACTCAGAATGATAAATCAGAACTGGTACCAGTATTGAATTTATCCCTAAATGTACCAAAGGGTCACCTTAGAGGTGCCCCCTGCAAAAGCTAACTACATTGGCATGGTTGCTGATTGTTTCTGTCCAGCCTGCCACCTCCAGACACCCAATGTACAAACCTTGGGGGAGATCCAGTCTCTCTGGTTTGTAAAACAATGCCATACCTGGGTGGTGGTACTCCCATACCTGCTACTAGCAGCGGATGTTCAACCCCTTTGCAAACATCCTCTTTTGATGGTAGCAAAGGTGGGAAACTACACACAGGGTAGGAGGAGTGGCCCTACCTGGCATGCACCACCCCTAGGGTGTTTCCTTCAAGATGGACCCTCAATTTAATTTTCCTCCATCTTAGATGGAAGGAAAATACCCAATCAGGGTTAGGGGAGTGACCCTTCCCCGATTGTCACTATAGTAGCCTCCCAAAGGTATGTGTCCCTTTGGACACTACCAGGTTCCCCCTAAAACGCCCACTAAATTCACTATTTAGTGGGCATCTCTAGACCAGGTAGTCAGATTTGAAGGACACAAAGAAGAAGAGCACCAAGAAGATCAAAGGCATGAGAACTGTGGACCTGCTGCACAAAGAAAATGTGCCAAACCCTGCCTGCTGCACTTAGGACCCAACAATTGCTGCTGAGGAGAAGCTGGACAACTGGACTGACCTCAAGAACCCCAGAGGACCTCCAGGCTTCACCAATTGCACAAGAACTCCCTCCAGAGTGGAGGTACCACTCTGCAACAAAGAAGAAACCAGCAACCCATTGAGGTTCACTTCACTGACTGGCCACTCACTCCTGAACCAAAAGTTGCAGCCAGACCTGACAATACACCAACAACCACCACAACAAGTCCTGCAAGTGTGCCATGTTTGGTGGCATTGCACTTTCCAGTGGTTGAACCGTACCAATACCCTGGATACTGGTCAGCTGACATTGGACACCAGGAAAACCCCAGCTGAGGACTTCGGGAACACCCTGGACCTCCCACCAGAGTGCCCCCGTTGTCCTGCAAATGACCCTTGAAATGACACCTTCAGATCCAAAAGGCATCTTTGCACACATCTCCTGGCTCACCGATTCGCTCTGCACCTGGCCATCCTGTGCCCTGCAATAAAGAACCTGCTGTGCCCTAAGGGTCCGTCACCCCTTGTGACACTCCAAGGGGACCCCAAGGAACCACCTCTAAACGTACCTGCACAGACCTTTTCCAAGTGGTCCCTTGCAGTGTCCCTGTACCAGCTCCAGAGACTTTTCACCACTACTCCTGCCTGTACCGGGAGCCACCCAAACTTCTCCAGCTGGCACAGTGTGCCCACCTTTGACCTCGACCAACCTTCAAAAGAAGAACTTGATAAAGCGACTGTGTGATTTTATATGTATTTTTAAAAGTGACTTTCTATTCATTCCTATGGTGCATAATTACACACAAAAAGACTATTGTCTTAAACCTCTAAAATCCATATCTCAAAAAGTACTTAACCAATTTTTATAATCTCGGTCTTATAAATTATATAAAAGTATAAAGTCTTGAGTCTTGAGTTATTCCTTCGAATGTTTGAGATTCATGATTGATACTATGAATACAACAAATTATTTACACTTCTCCAAGATTGGCCTATCTGCTCGGCCAACGTACCTTAAAAATTAGAGCATTAGGTGATCCAGTTTTTACCTCTGTAAACCAACATGTGGTTGCCTGGACCACCTGCACAGTGTGCCTAGCTTTGCACACTACTTAGAGGTCCTGCCTCCTAAAGTAGTTTTGACTTTTTTTGTGGGTTGTGTATAGTGTGTTTAGGGAGGGATATGATGGGGAAGGGAAGGGTAAAGACCATGACTGCTGAGGAGGTTGAAGGGATCCTTTTGCTGGTGATGCACTACCTGCCCAACACTGTGGTCATGGGAGGTCAAGTTATTCAGGGGTATAAGACGGAGGCATGAAAGCTATGTTGGGAGAAGGTCCGCTTCCACATGCAGTGGATATTTGAGGTGGAGTGCACAATCCACCAACTGAAGCATTGCTGGGCAGACTTGATCAGCAGGGAGCATGACCTCATTGACTACCTCGAAAAAGAACTTAGTGGATCTGTCGGTAAGTACACAAGCTTTGTGAAGAAATCATTGAATCACAAGTGCATATAGATGCTTGTTGGCCTTAGGGCCTCATTTACTAAATTTGTATGCATGGCAGGGCAACAAGTTTTGCCCTGCATCCAAATAAAAGTGAAGGAATGCTCCATATCTATTAGATACTGCACATTCCTGCCCTTTTCCCTTGCGCTGGTGCCCAAATTGCTTCCAAGCACAAATACATGCACCGTTTAGCCATGGTGCAAGGGTGCCAGTTTTGCAAGGATTCCTGTTCATGTGCAGGAAGGCATACCTTCAGGCAAATAAACAATTAATGGCATTTAACTTTGTTTATGTGTGCTGTAGAATGCAGCACACATAGGAAGTGCAAAAAGGGGGAGAAATAATGCAATTGCTCACCATTGTGCCACTATGACACAACTCCTGAGGTGACATAGGAATCTGATTAATTCCCAGACTTCTGAATATGGGCTGGCACACTGTGCCACCAGAACATCAAGAAAATGATGCTCCAGAGGTGCAGTGTGCCGAGAGGGCTCGTAAATCAGGCCCACAGTGTCAGTGGGTAATTTATGTCAGTGCACAAATGCCATCACTTGACAAAACATAATTTTGATAGACAAAGCATGATAGAGTCTTCAGATTACTGGTCTGCCATGCGCTCACACTGAATAGTGGCCCTAGCATACCTGGTGTCCACTTTCTCTGTTTACACCATGATGCACATGTTAACCGATGTGCTGTGTGCACCTGAACAAGTGTGCACCTTTATAATTCATGACCTGCTGCTAGGACATATTCTAACATGTCTGCCCTGGGGGACATGCGTTTTCTGGGGCTGTGATATTTTCTGACACTCCAGTTGATCATGTCTCATGTAAATGAGGCCTGACATTTGTAACTCTGTACATAGGTCTGAAATGCAGACAGTCACACATCTGAATCTATCTCACCCATGAGTGTGTCAGATTTTCAAATACTGAGCTTTGGGAATTCACAAGACATGTATGTTTGATGTTTAAGACTATGCAGCACTGACAAATACTGATGTCTGTTAAATAAGGAAAGAAGGATAGCTAACTTGTGATGTATCTAGAATAGTCATGTACATGTGAAGAAAAAAGTAAAGCACGAGCATTGCTAGTCGTGGCTGAGTGTGGTCTGTGAGTCATTTAGGTGCAGAGCGCCATGACGCTGTGCTACCGTTGTGAAATATTGGTAATTTCAAATGGTTCGACAATGTGCCCAACAGATGCATGTATTCTTTCATCATATGTGTGTACATCAGCTTGCACTACCCATGTATATCATTGAGGCATGTCAAATGAGTCATTAAGTTTACAACCAGAAGGGATTCATGGCCAATTGCAATTCATGTTTAATGTTCAATATTTGACCACAGTGTTTGTGTTCTACAAACACAGTGCAATTTCTCATGTTATGTCTTGCAGGTGGACCCGAGCCTTACACCGCTGGAGAGGTTACGAGCTTCAGTGACCCCAATGCTACCAGTGAGTGTCATCCTGTGTGTTTAATGGTTAGTGCAAGGTTTCTATGTGATGCTGGATGATTTGTACAATGCCACGCTCAATGTGCATCTCTTTCAAATCAAACTCCATATGTTACATATGAATCTGGACAAGAAAATAGAGATTGTGTTCTGGATGTGCAGTTGCCTCTGGCTAATGTCATTGAAGAGCCGATCGCTATCACTAAGGGGCCAAATGTTTTCTGGTATGACTAAAGAGCAGTGACCACCTTACGTTTTGAGGTGCCAACCTGCAGCATAAGATTGACAATATGCTCATCCTTGCTTTGAGAGATTAAGCAGGCAGTGCAGAGACACTAAGGGGAAGATTAGCCACAAGGACCCTTTCGTCCCTTTCCCTTCTAGATAGTTGTTTTTTAATGTAGGCATTTTAGATAGTTTAGTTAATGTAGTGTAGGATAGTATTAGTAGTTTGTAGTTATTCTTAGAGGTGGGTATATTTTTAGGCATTTGGTTTAATTAAGTGTTTTTAGTGGGTGGGGGGTGATATGTAAACAAAATCCCCCAAAAATAAAAATAATTAAAATACAAAAAATATATATTTGTTTCCACCTAAACGTTTGCTTAGATTATGTATAGCTTTAGTTACTGTAGTCTTTATCTGATTATGTGTTTTAAGGGGATGGAGGGTTGATGTTTATCATGTGGTTTTAAATATATAGAGAAATGTAGTGTGATAGAACAGGGCTGATTGCAGAGGCCCCTTAACTCTTTGCGCCCATTTCCACTTTTTGCTGGTGTTTTCCTGACTCTGATGGTGCCCTGGGTACTGCTAACCAGTCCCAGGGCCAGTGCTCTGTGTAAAATCAGTATGCAAATTAGGCTAATTATAATTGGCTAAGTCAACCTACCTATAAGTCCCTAGTATATGGTAGGGCATGTAGGTTTAGGGACCCCAGCATAGGTAGTGCACCCATAGATGCACTGCTGAGGTGCCCAGTGTCATTTTAAAGGCAGGCCTGCCTTGCTGGCTGCTTTAAATTAAAGATACATGCAAATTCGACTTTGGAATTAAAAGTAGTTCCAAAGTCTTAAACAACCATATTTTTACATATAAGTCACCCCTAAGGTGTGCCCTTAGGGCTGGGTGCCATGTAACTATAAGCAGGGACCTTATAAAAATAGTTTTATAAGCCCTGGTGAGGTAAAACAGCCAAATTTGTTTTTCCCTCATTGTAGTGAATGGCCTCCATAGGCTAGAATGGGGAGACTTTATTTTAATTTGTAAAGTCCCCTTAAGTAACAGATACCAGAAGTTTGGTATCAAATTAATTGTTATAATAAATCCCACAACTTCCAGTTGTTTGATTTAATATAACTTACTCAGGTAAAGAGTTTTAAACTTTACCTGAAAAGTTGCCAACATCAGCAATGCAGTGTTTTTGCTGCTCTGCTCTGATTGGCCAGCCTCTGGCAGCCTGGGCAAGCTGCCTTGATGAGGTGTGAAGTGGCCTGGCCTCACACAAAGAGATGTGCCTGGGGGAGGAGATCCCCCCTCAGCAGAAGGTGAAGTAGGAATGGGGAGGGCTGCCAAACTGGTCTTCAAAGGCAGAGAAGGACATTTGGAGCAACCCAGCAACACCCTCACATCCTGCAAACCCAGACAATTAGGTGCCCCCTTGCTTAGATTAGGAGAGGGCAGGAGAGGGGTGTGTTTAGGATTGTTAGCCACACCAGTGGGTGGGCTCAGCCAGATGCAACCTCCAAAAATCACTTTCAACCATGATGAATTTTTGAGGAATGTTGCTCCCTGGGATTGATTTTTGCCACACTTCCCAGGAAGTGGTCATCACAGGCGGAAGGGCCCCACCCCTGATTGGAGAACCAGGACCCCCCTGATTTTCACCCAGGAACAAGGATAAAACTGGCAGACCTGCACCCACACCTCAGTTCCCTACCAGATCCCTATCAGATATCAACAAGGAAGAACTACAGGAGAAGAAGGACTGCCCTGCTGGACCCCTTACCGGCACCTGGACACTGCACTCTGGAGGACTGCACCAGCTGCGCACTTGGGCTTCACCACTAAAAGGACTTTACCTGTCTTCTACTGCTTCAAGAAGGGACTCCCTGTTTGCTACAGGTACAGAGGAGCTGCCCAGACTCCCCTGCATCAATTCCTGCAAGCAGAGCCCAGCTGACCAGCGTCCAGTGGTCATTTGACGATTCTGACCAAGTGCATTCTGGGAATTGTAGTCTCAACTCCAAAGGAGCAATTCAGAGTCAGAGCTTCTGAAACTTTGGATCAAGTTGTGGACACTTCAAGGACACAAAAGGACCTCTGGAAGAAGATCCAGAGGTTTGGAGATGTTTGGAGCAACTCCATAAGTTGAAGAGGTGCATTGTGGGAGTTGTAGTCCCAGACCCCAAGAGGCACCGCATAGCCTCTGAACCCTTGGCTGGTGCTGTGGACCACTTTCCTGAATCGAACACTTCTGAAAGTAAGTGTGACAGTGTCACCTTGTGGGTGGCCTGAATTCTGGACTTTGTTCCTTTCCAGTGTGACCTTTCTGAACCCCTTGAGCGCTAGTTGCTTCTATGCACTAAGAATAATTAATTCTTAAACAATTCATATCTCCGGTTCTCCTTATCCATTTTATTCGTTTTGGTGTCATTTTAAAGATAAAAATATAATCTATTTTCATAAATTGATTTTGGATTTTTAAACTGTTTCTTGTGTTTTATTTAATTACTGTTTTGTGAGATTTGAATGCTTTATGCTTTGTCTCCTAAGTTAAGCCTCGTTGCTCGTTGCCAAGCTACCAAGGGTTGAGCTAGGTTTAATTTACTGAGACCTAACTGGACCTAAGTGGAGGTTAGTGGCCTATTGCTAAATGTAGGTACTTACCTGCCCTTACCAATAACCCATTTTCCAACACGTAGGTTAAGTGAAGATAGTTGTAGATAGTGGTTAATGTACGTTAACGTAGGTTAGGTTAGAAAAGTCAGGTTTTCCATGTTAGGTAGTGTTAGACTTTTCATCCTTGGCGTGGTCTCCCTTAAATTTTTGCCTCTGTTCCCCAGGGTGTTGATGTGTGCTGTACTCTGATTTTGATGTTTTTCTTACTCTGGGCACTTTACCACTGCTAACCAGTGGTAAAGTGCAAGTGATCCTTTATAAAATGTGTATGTAATTGGCTCATCCATGATTGGCATATTTGATTTATTAGTAAGTCCCTAGAACAGTGCCCTAGAGGTGCCCAGGGCCTGTAAATCAAATGATACTAGTGGGCCTGCAGCACTGGTTGTACCACCCACTTGAGTAGCTCTGTAATCATGTCTCAGACCTGCCATTGTAGTGTCTGTGTGTGCATTTTTAACTGTAAATTCGACTTGGCATGTGTACCCACTTGCCAGGCCTAAACCTTTCCTTTTCCTACATGTCATACACCCCTAAGGTAGGCCCTAGGTATCCCCAAGGGCAGGGTGCAGTGTATGGTTAAGGTAGCACATATAGTGATGTGTTTTATATGTCCTGACAGTGAAATATTACTAAATTTGTTTTTCACTGTTGCAAGGCCTGTCCCTCTCATAGGTTTACATGGGGGCTATCTTTAAATCTGATTAAAGCGTAGATTCCTTGTGGGAGCAGATGGACATGCGGAGTTTGGGGTCTCTGAGGTCACAATTTAAAAACACATCTTTTTGTAAAGTTGGTTTTAAGATTGTGTGTTTGAAAATGCCACTTTTAGAAAGTGAGCATTTTCTTACTTATACCATTTCTGTGACTCTGCCTGTCTATGGATTCCCTGTCTTGGTCAGTTTGACAGTTGGGCTGGTTGCAGCTCACTCTAGACAGTGACCCAAAGGGAGCTGGGGTGTAGCCTGCATATCCTGATGAGCCATCTGTGCTAGGAGGAAGGGGAGGAGTGGTCACTCACACCTGAAAGGGCTGTGCCTGCCCTCACACAATGTAGTTTCCAACCCCCCGGTGAGTGTCTGGGGCCTGGCCTGGGCACAGCAAGATTTCACATTCAAAATAGACTTTGAAGTAGGCCTAGTTCAAAGGAGAAAATGGGTATAAGAAGGGCACCCAAAACCATAGACTTTAGAACACTTCTGGAAACCAAGAGGAACCTTTGCCTGAAGAAGAGCTGAGGAAGGAGAGCTGCCCTGCCTGTGACTATATTTTGTGGAGCTATCCTGCAGTTGCTGCTTCTGCCAGAGTAAGAGGGCAAAGACTGGACTTTGTGTGCCTTCCATCTTGAGAAGAAATCTCCAAGGGCTTGATTTAGAGCTTGACTCCTGTTGTTTGAAGTATCAGGGACAGCAAAGACTTCTCTCTGCCAGCACCTGGAGTCTCTGGAGAGACTCCTACTCTGCCCTGTGGTGCCCATCCAGTTCATGGGACCCTGAAAGGAGAAGCTGGCAGCCTAAGAGGAGGAAATCCATGCTCAGAGCGCAGTGCAGGGAAGAATTCAACACAACTCCGATCTGCGGCTGAAGAAACGATGCACCGCCGGCTCCGCGGCTGACAAATTAACACTTGCCCGAAACGCAACAGAAGAATCGACGCACGTAGCAAGAGAAAGGACGCGCAGCATCGCTGATGGAGACTGGAAGATCGTGACCCGTGCTGCGTGGTTTTTGGATCACCATGTGGCTGGATTTTCTGACGCAAACACCGCTGGGCATGTAAAAACAATGCAAGGCCTGCCTGGATCAATGCATCGCTCTCCTGCGGAGAGAAAAAATTATGCGCTTGTGAGTGAAATCGACACATCACAAGCCTTTTTTGACGCACACTCGCCCGTGCAGGGTTATTTTTGACGCAAACAAGGTACATTTTCACACTAACAGTGTTAGTGTGTGTTTAAAACTACTTAAAGTCTCTTTTTGCATTTGTATTGATAACTTGACTTGTGTATTGTGGAATTTTGTTGTTTTGGTCTTGTTTTGTTTAGAGAAATATTCCCTATTTTTCTAAACCTGTGTTGTGTCATTTTGTAGTGTTTTCATTAAGTTACTGTGTGTGCTGGTACACATACTTTATGTCTAGGACTCTGAAGTTAAACCTACTGCTCTGCCAAGCTACCAAGGGGGTAAGCAGGTGTTAGCTGAGGGTGATTCTCTTTTACCCTGACTAGAGTGAGGGTCCTTGCTTGAACAGGGGGTATACTGACTGTCAACCAAAGACCCCAATTCTAACAGGTAGTGTTAGTCACATATATTTAAGTTTTAAATTCATGTAGTTATTTGCTACATATGAGTCTCCATCATGACTTACTATGTAGGAATTACCATGTCTGCTCAGGTAATGTTAGGTAGATGCCTTTGTCTTTGTTAGTAGTATTTGTCTACATGTGTGGCTGGGTGATTTTTCTTAGTTTAGGTACCTGTCAGCATGACCATGGAAACACATGGGCTATCTACACACATCGTTAAGCAGTGTACGCGGCAATCTGGATGGAATGGATACACAGCCCAACACAGATATTCATATATAGCTGCTCTGTGTAAGTAAGTCAAGTGACATGCATTAGTGGGATGTTATTGCACTCATCCTAATCCAAGGACTATTTTCACACACACTGATGCTTGCCCCTTACACACTCTCACTTGCATCATTTGCTTGTTACAGCAATTTTGTTTGGTGGCTACTATCCATGGCCAGGCCAGCCACCTGTGGTTTAAGTTACATCAACTTTCACAATGATTGCATGATACCTGTTGCACTTAATGCTTGTGAGCCTTGGTAACTGCTTGTAGTCAATGTACATATCAGGTTCAACAAATGTTTCACTCTGTGTGGATTTATCTCTAGCTCCAATCCACACTAAGGTGGCGCTAAAGTGGCTTTTCTGCCATGCCATATTTACAAAGTGGTGCAATGCATGCTTTGCGCCACTTTGTAACCTCTTCCACCATATTATGCCTGAGCCAGGCAAAATGTATGAAAGCGGGCGTTCCAGTGCTAGGAGGCCCGCACAAATGGCACAGTGAAATGTAAAAGATTTAATTGGGCCATTTTTGGCGTCATTTTTAACTCCGGCTCAGAGCAGGCATTAAAATGATGCTCCCATAGTAACCTATTGGCCTCCCTATACTTTGTTGCACTAGCATCAAAATGTTTGACGCTAGTATAACAAAGCGCCACAGTAACACCAATATTTTTTACGCTATTGTGCTAACGACTGCCATGGTGATCTGTATTGTAAATACAGCGTAACAATGGTGTTGTTAGGTGTCAGTGGGGGGGGTCAAGAAAAGTGGTGCATATAGCTGATGCACCAATTTTTCTTAAATATAAGCCAATGTTTCTAAAATGTCATTGGAAAAGGATGGACCTTCAACCTATAAGGAGACCCAATTTGCACAGTACAATATGGGACAAGTAAAACATTTCCATTGGATCTGCTTTCAGTTCACAGCCATGCTGAATGTAAGGTTACTGAACATGTAATTTGCCAGACAGGTTGTAAGTGAAAAATGTCCCCTGGCCTTAATTTAATGGAAACAATAGTTGCATTAATCAAGCGTCAAAGAAATAGAACTGAGGTGATTCTGTCGATACTTTGAAGGTTTATTCATTTGACTTTGAAAGAGTGCCTTGGGGCCACATTCTCAGGTTCAACATGAATATGAATTGTGAAGAATGTATATGTATAGTAGCTATGAAATTAAGCCACTTGATCTCTCAAGTGTTTGGTTTTGTTAGAGTGCTTTTTGATTAATGCATACAAACATTCCGTTCTTTTAATTTTGGAAGCTGTGGGCTCTGTGAAATTTTATGGTTTTGTGAGAGCAGCAACCTTTGTAAATTTACTAAGTTCGGAAATTTGTCATGTTCACAAAACTTCGCCCATGTGTAAAATGTGCTAGAAAATATTGTTAAAGATTGTTCCCATTCAACCCTTTCAGAGGGTGAATTGGTCAGAAAAAATAAGTTATATTTTTGTTTTTCTCCTACAAATCAACTATTTGTCAAGCAAAACTCTTTACACAACAGGATATGCTATACATTGTTTTATGTACTAAGGTAGCTCCCAGTATAGCTGCTGCTTTAACTATATCAGTGTCATATTTTTAATCTAAATGTCTATAGTAATTAAAGTTATTAATAATAAAATTGAAAGATTAATGTCTGATTTCATGGTTGATAATTAGATGAACGTTTATGAGATGGAATAGTTTTAAGAATTATTGGAAAGATATTTTTCAAAAGATGAATTGAATGTATGTGTCTAATGTCTATCTAAATACATGCTAAACATTACATGAAAATATATGGGATTCATATTCTTTATTTACAAGGGGAAAACTTATTGAGAACTGCAGATCTAATTTAAACTTTATAAAGTACACGTGAAGCTGACAATAGTAAAAATATGAACTTTAAAACATATCAATACAAAAATGTAATTCCCCTAAGAAGTTAAGCAGTTTCTTAGGAGGTAGAGTTAGTTACGAGTGTGTACATATATGGGAGGTGATGCCTGTAAATTGAGAATGGCCAGCATAGGAGAAGTAAGGCTGGATTGACATTGGGCACTTAGGATTTCCTCATAAGATTCATTTACATACAGCAACGCTAAATGGAATTCATTTACATAGACATTTGTGATCCTGGAATGATGGCAAGGATCCAGCACTCCTAGATCTATGATGAACTGTAGCAAATGGGTTCCACCCATTTGTCCCTCTGCATTTTTGTCCATTTTACTACCCGGTTTTTTAATTTTTACTGTGAGCGTCTCTCACCACCTAAGTCTCAATTACTTCTTGGTATGTGGACTGAACATGCTAACCTTCAGTGTCTGCTGTTAAAGATAAAGCCACTACTGTGCCGTTAAGGTAGTAACATGGGAAACACATGAGCAAATGCGTGTGTGCATGAGCGCAGGCTACAAGTGTGAGTCTACATCTTGCGCAGCCCAGTGTCTCTGAACAGGTAGCCTGTCGCAGAAGAGAACTTTCAAGTATTGGTACTAACCTGGGTAGGCCTTATTTTGGGGGGGGGGGCATTCACAGTGTAGGTCTGTGATGCTTAAACTGTACTACACATTATAGGTGTAATCTTCACTAAAGTATAACTTTGCCTCACTTAGGCCTTTAGTGTCCAGTGAGGTTGATATTTAGGAGTAAACATGCAGCCTCTGTATAGATGTATAGTCCCTGACATTATACCTACACTCTTTATGGAACTTTAAGATTGTCACATTTCCCTGACTCAGTTTATACTTAGATTCTGGCCTTTGTCCCTGTACTGAGCCTAGTTAAATACTCTGCTTTCCAGCAGGAGGATCAAAAAGCTGCCCATATAATAGAGCCCTTACCAGTGCTTCACCCTGTTGTTGGGAAACAACGGGTGGAGAGGAAATCTAAAATACCTCTGTTAATTACCTTGTTCCTCTGCACCTGTGCTGGGCCTGCCCAGACCCATAGAAACAAAGGAGGAGACCAGACCTCTGGAGCCAACACAGGAGCAACTGGCCTTTGACATTTTAGTGGAAAGGGATCAAACAGTTGTATCTGTTACGGGTGGAGCTGAGGCTCTTATGGATGCTCTTTTCACAAACATCTTGAAGTCTCCATATTCAAATGTCCTAGATTGCTAGGCAAGAGGGGTGAGAGAGTAGCGGTGTGATGATGAGGCACCCTAGGATTGGCCAGGCGTGCCACTCTTCTAGACCTTTCCACCCTCCGTACAAGTGTAGATGTGAATTTAGAACTGATAAATAAAGCATGTTTAAATACCACAAACAGGTCACAAATAATGGAACTGAACTGTATTTTACATACAAATGTTTTTAAAGGTGACATACTGATCAGTATAGGGAAAGGTGCGGAAGACATTGTGACACGAAGGGTTAATTAGCTTGAACAGTGTAGATGAGCGTGATGCCTGCTGAAGCCAGAGCAACGTGGAAAAATTCATGATGTTCGCTTTCAACCTTGTTTTTTTTTTTATGACATTCCGTAGATAAATTTATTCGCATCTGCATGTGTAAGAAACAAGTTGTGAAGGAGATCCAGTTTCAACCTTGAGAACGAGACCACAGTAAAAGATGGAATGAAAACAATGGCCAGGGAATGGCAAGGCAGCCAAGAGACATGTGCTGATAACATAGCTAGAAAATACTGGAAGGGGATAGAATCCAATCTTCAGGTTACGTAAGCACTGAAAGGCGAGTGAGGGAATTGAAGCTCGCAGATGGAGTTGTGAAAACTGTCATCTTCAGACCCAGAGCTGCCTCCCTGTTGTGCTGTTCAGAGACCGTGACGCTCGAGGGGGAGAGAGGTCCAAGCGGGCGGTAGACGGCTTCCCAGCATTTCGTTGACTAAGTTAAGTTCCACCCAGGGATGAAAGGCCTTTGTTTCTCTGCTCTATTATTATAGTTGATTATTATGCTTGTACTATGTTTATAATCTGAAGTATTCAGCTTGTTTATATTTTGCTTTCTAAACATCATAGTGTGAGCCTGTTACAGTAATTGAGACAAACATTTTGGTATGCAGTTAAACAAAGCTAATCTGAAGAATTCAGCTTGTTTATATTTTGCTTTCTGAACATCGTAGTGTGAGCCTGCTGCAGTAATTGAAACATGCATTTTCGTGTGCAGTAAATCAAAGCTTATCTGAAGTATTCAACTCGTTTATATTTTACTTCCTGAACATCGTAGTGTGACACATTTTGGTATACAATTATTCCACGCTTATATCTGTCAATGAACTCTTAGCTCAAATGTATACATAGATGCTCTTTCTCCTTGTATATACAGTATATATAGATGCTCTTTATTGCTATTTTTATTCTGCCATTGTTGAAGTGCTAAATCCATACATTTCCCAGAAATTCTAGTAAAGCTAAATTGTATTCATAATTGGCATGTGGTCCTTCATTGAGCGTCCTTATTGACTTATACCGAACAGGTGTCAACCAATCACCTGGATAAGACATTTTGGTACCAGAAGTGGGGTGTAAGTCAATAATGCCTCTTTGGGGACGTAAGAAAAGTGGTTAGCAACTGACCCGTTCTCTGGTGTGGCAGGACTCCTGAACCGGTGGGCAGCGCCGGTGTTATGGGAGGCATTAGATGAGAAAATGACTCCTCTCTTAGTGGAAGATGCGGTTGAGAGTGTGAAGCTAAGAGGGGCGAAGATGGAGCTGAAAGCAGCAGGGCAAGTGGGATGGCTTTTCCTGTCTGCGCTCCGTACGGTATACAGGAAAACATTAACACAAGATGCAGAGATAAGGAAACCGCGGGATGAGTTTGCAGCCTTGCAGGAAAGGCAGTGTAAAGAAATGGCTCCCTGTTGCAGTTACCCCCCACTTTTTGCCTGATACTGATGCTGACTTGGCTGAGAAGTGTGCTGGGACCCTGCTAACCAGGCCCCAGCACCAGTGTTCTTTCACCTAAAATGTACCATTGATCCCACAATTGGCACACCTTGGCATCCAGATAAGTCCCTTGTAACTGGTACCTCTGGTACCAAGGGCCCTGATGCCAGGGAAGGTCTCTAAGGGCTGCAGCATGTATTATGCCACCCTAGAAACCCCTCACTCAGCACAGACCCACTGCTTACCAGCTTGTGTGTGCTAGTGAGAACAAAATGAGTAAGTCGACATGGCACTCCCCTCAGGGTGCCATGCCAGCCTCTCACTGCCTATGCAGTCTAGGTAAGACACCCCTCTAGCAGGCCTTACAGCCCTAAGGCAGGGTGCACTATACCATAGGTGAGGGTACCAGTGCATGAGCACTGTGCCCCTACAGTGTCTAAGCAAAACCTTAGACATTGTAAGTGCAGGGTAGCCATAAGAGTATATGGTCTGGGAGTCTGTTTTACACGAACTCCACAGCACCATAATGGCTACACTGAAAACTGGGAAGTTTGGTATCAAACTTCTCAGCACAATAAATGCACACTGATGCCAGTGTACATTTTATTGTAAAATACACCACAGAGGGCACCTTAGAGGTGCCCCCTGAAACTTAACCAACTATCTGTGTAGGCTGACTGGTTCCAGCAGCCTGCCACACTAGAGACGTGTTGCTGGCCCCATGGGGAGAGTGCCTTTGTCACTCTGAGGCCAGTAACAAAGCCTGCACTGGGTGGAGATGCTAACACCTCCCCCAGGCAGGAGCTGTAACACCTGGCGGTGAGCCTCAAAGGCTCACCCCTTTGTCACAGCACCGCAGGACACTCCAGCTAGTGGAGTTGCCCGCCCCCTCCGGCCCCGGCCCCCACTTTTGGCGGCAAGGCCGGAGAAAATAATGAGAATAACAAGGAGGAGTCACTGGCCAGTCAGGACAGCCCCTAAGGTGTCCTGAGCTGAGGTGACTCTAACTTTTAGAAATCCTCCATCTTGCAGATGGAGGATTCCCCCAATAGGATTAGGGATGTGACCCCCTCCCCTTGGGAGGAGGCACAAAGAGGGTGTACTCACCCTCAGGGCTAGTAGCCATTGGCTACTAACCCCCCAGACCTAAACATGCCCTTAAATTTAGTATTTAAGGGCTCTCCCTGAACCTAGAAATTAGATTCCTGCAACAACAAGAAGAAGGACTGCCTAGCTGAAACCCCTGCAGAGGAAGACCAGAAGACAACAACTGCCTTGGCTCCAGAAACTCACCGGCCTGTCTCCTGCCTTCCAAAGAACTCTGCTCCAGCGACGCCTTCCAAAGGGACCAGCGACCTCTGAATCCTCTGAGGACTGCCCTGCTTCGACGACGACAAGAAACTCCCGAGGACAGCGGACCTGCTCCAAAAAGACTGCAACTTTATCCAAAGGAGCAGCTTTAAAGAACCCTGCAATCTCCCCGCAAGAAGCGTGAGACTTGCAACACTGCACCCGGCGACCCCGACTCGGCTGGTGGAGAACCAACACCTCAGGGAGGACCCCCGGACTACTCTACGACTGTGAGTACCAAAACCTGTCCCCCCTGAGCCCCCACAGCGCCGCCTGCAGAGGGAATCCCGAGGCTTCCCCTGACCGCGACTCTCTGAAACCTAAGTCCCGACGCCTGGAAAAGACCCTGCACCCGCAGCCCCCAGGACCTGAAGGACCGAACTTTCACTGCAGAAGTGACCCCCAGGAGTCCCTCTCCCTTGCCCAAGTGGAGGTTTCCCCGAGGAAGCCCCCCCTTGCCTGCCTGCAGCGCTGAAGAGATCCCTTGATCTCTCATTGACTTCCATTGCGAACCCGACGCTTGTTCTAACACTGCACCCGGCTGCCCCCGCGCCGCTGAGGGTGAAATTTCTGTGTGGGCTTGTGTCCCCCCCAGTGCCCTACAAAACCCCCCATGGTCTGCCCTCCGAAGACGCGGGTACTTACCTGCTGGCAGACTGGAACCGGGGCACCCCCTTCTCTCCATTGAAGCCTATGCGTTTTGGGCACCACTTTGAACTCTGCACCTGACCGGCCCTGAGCTGCTGGTGTGGTAACTTTGGGGTTGCTCTGAACCCCCAACGGTGGGCTACCTTGGACCAAGAACTGAACCCTGTAAGTGTCTTACTTACCTGGTAAAACTAACAAAAACTTACCTCCCCCAGGAACTGTGAAAATTGCACTGTGTCCACTTTTGAAATAGCTATTTGTGAATAACTTGAAAAGTATACATGCAATTGAAATGATTCAAAGTTCCTAATGTACTTACCTGCAATACCTTTCAAACAAGATATTACATGTTAAATTTGAACCTGTGGTTCTTAAAATAAACTAAGAAAATATATTTTTCTATAACAAAACCTATTGGCTGGATTTGTCTCTGAGTGTGTGTACCTCATTTATTGTCTATGTGTATGTACAACAAATGCTTAACACTACTCCTTGGATAAGCCTACTGCTCGACCACACTACCACAAAATAGAGCATTAGTATTATCTCTTTTTACCACTATTTTACCTCTAAGGGGAACCCTTGGACTCTGTGCATGCTATTCCTTACTTTGAAATAGCACATACAGAGCCAACTTCCTACAGGCAGTTACTATGAAAGAAACTATAGAAAGTGCAGTGACTAGGGATGATCAAATGGAGGCAAGATGCACCGCATTAGCAGTACGAGTAGCAAAACAGAAGAGTAGGCAGAAGCCTAAAATACCCTCAGCTGTGCAAGTGAGGGCATTGGTATGCAAAGAAAACTGGGATCCTTATACTTGGGATGGAACAGTCTCGGATAATGATGATGACTGGAATTGGGAGGATGAGGTGGAAGTACGTGTAGCAGAACTAAGTGGAGTTGAAAGTGGAGAAGGACGTGTAGGTGAAATTGAAGGTGAAAGGGGAAGTGTAATGGAGGTTCTCACACTCGTGCAGAATAAATCAAAGGGAGTGAATGGTGGGCAAATAAAGAATTCTCGTTTGGTAAGAGATTATACACAGAGTGAGTTGTTGGAGATAACTCATATGTTTAGGCCGATGCCTGCAGAGCCTTTGTTTAAATGGTTGGTGAGATTGTGGGACACTGGAGCAGATCGTACATATTTGTCACCAACTGAACTTTTGAAAATGGGATCAGTAACTACACATGCTATGTTAGGGCAACGGTTACGAGGTGCACAGGGGCACCAAGCTTTCTCTCTAATGGGTTGGTTGATGGAAGGAGTGAAGCAATTGTATCCAACTGCTATAGATGTGGAATAGAGTTGGGGCCCTTGACATACGATTTCAGAGGCAAATGAACAACTGCGAGAAATGGGGATGCAGAACGCAGTGTATTCCCAACAGTTTTTAGGACCTGATGTTGAACCCGTGACAGCAGGGAGCAGGGCACGGTTAATCAGAAATGCCCCTCTGCATATGAAAGGTGCCTTGTTGGCTCTTCTAGGACCCTCTCAGGGAAGACCAGTGGGGGATGTGGTATTATTAATGGCACAATTGGAAGGGCTTGACAGACAAAAATAAGCAAGAGCAGTGGGGCAGGACAATAAGTATAAGGGAGGAGAATCTACAATAAAAGTGACCAGACGACAAATGTGGATAGATTTGTTGAATGCTGGGATGAAGAAAGAGGAGATAGATGGAAAGCCTACCCCTTATCTGCTTAATAAATGGAAAGCATTGCAGTGTAGACAGAAAGAGAAGGAGGCATTTGATGAGAAGCAGCCCTCAGCACCACCCATGGAAGAGTCTGAGAAGGAAAAAACAGAATCAGGGAAAAATAGGAAGGTGCATGTCTCAACTCTATATCCCGACTTGTCCAGCGATGGCTGGGAAGTCCCAGACCCCTTATTATGAAGGTCAGGCCAGACCCGGGGGTCAGAGCGTTGCAAGAGGCAAGCCCCGGGGACAGGGGGCCATATGTACCTCTCATCATTTATTGGCACTAAGGAACACAACATGTTATGGCACTGCTTGATACAGGTGCGGAAGTAACTTTGATAAATGGAAACCCTAAGAAGCTGCCAGGGAAGGGTGTGATCATTAATGGTTACGGGGGTGAAGAGTCAGAGGCCAAACCTGTTAAGCTCAAATTGTCAGTTGGTAAAGGACCCCCGTTCACGGCAGAAATATTAATAGCCGAAGTATCAGAATACATTATTGGCATGGATTTGTTACTAGGCAAAACTATTGATACGCAATGGGGAACATTTACTTTTGGTGTGAGGAGCGTACATATAAAGAAATCTAGGACAGTTCTGGTTGGGCATGCAAAGTGGAGTCCATTACATGTGCCTCCTCCAAAGGAGCCGGTGTGCATTAAACAGTACCACATACCCGGAGGTCATAAAGAGATTTCAGAAACCATTCAGGGGCTGCTAGATGCAGGTGTGTTAAGGCCGGCTGTGAGCCCATTTAACTCTCCCATATGGCCCGTGTAGAAACCAGATGATACCTATCGAATGACTGTTGGCTATCAACAACTGAATAAAGTGGCTCCAACCTTGGCAGCCACAGTCCAAGACATCATCACACTGGTGGAACAGTTGAGTAAAGATGTGGGGGAATGGCATGCAATGATTGATTTAGCATACGCCTTCTTTTCAATTGATATTGATGAGGCCAGTGAAGACCAATTTGCAATAAGCTGGCAGGACAGAAAATTCACATTCAGGAAGTTGCCCCAGGGGTACGTGCATAGTCCCACATTGTGTCATGGGCTAATAGCCAGAGATTTAGCAAACTTCTCGGCAGGAAACACCCGACTTGGCACAAGGATGGATGGACAATCAAAGGCACCCCCATTTGGGGAGGCGAGCAGCTATGGGAAGAGATGTGGGAGAAAGGGCAAAAATGTCGAATCTATGTGGGAAATGTGGATGCCCATTGCCCATCGGACACCTCACTCGCATCTCTATTCAACAACACCGCAGATCAGATGGCCAAAACACAAACAGTGGTCATCAATGAGGAGGCTGAAGCTGCTCTAGCAAACTGGGCCCATGCAACATCTGGACATATAGGAGAGAATGGCACTTATGCATGGGCACAACAACAACAGATTCCAGTTACTAAAGAACAGGTGCAACAAGCAGTAAAGGAGTGCCCCACATGCAGCCAGATAAGACAAATGCCCCTGCAAAAGAAGCCTAGCGGCCATATCAGAAGAGGAACCACAGCTGCTACAGTGTGGCAATTGGACTATATCGTGCCGCTACCAAAGGAAGGAGGAAAAAGCTATGTATTGACCATGGTGGACACCTACTCTGGCCTTATGTTGGGTATGCCCTGTAAGTCTGCAGATCAGAAGTCCACTTTGCGAGGGCTAAACTACCTGATAAAACATTATGGGGTACCTGATGAAATCCAAACAGATAGGGGCACACACTTTTCAGGGAAAACAGTGCAGGATTGGGCACAGGAACAGGGAATTCCGTGGATTTTACACCTTAGTTATTATCCACAAGTTGCAGGCATGATTGAGAGATATAACGGATTGTTGAAAGAACAGCTAAAAAAGTTATCAGCACATCAGACTCTAAAAGGATGGAGTAGTAATTTAGACAAAGCCTTGTTCGAATTGAACAATAGACCATTTTGGGCAGCAGACTCCTTTCATTCGGATGACAGGGCATGATAAAAAAATCACCCACACAATGATTGTCTGGAAAACAAACCCTCGAGCTCGATTACTTTTACAGGCTACTTCTGGCAGTATAGGACTGGACCTGTTTGCTCTAGAGGATGGAGAAATACCCGTAGGACAGGTGAAGACTGTTCCCCTAGGCATAAGAGTAAGAGTACCGCCTGGAACATATGGTAGAATTGCCCCTCGATCCAGCCTAGCCATCAAGGGAGTGTCGGTGCTAGGGGGAGTCATAGACCCAGATTTTAGAGGAGAGGTTAAAGTAGTATTACTGAACCAAGGAGATGCTACTGTATCGTATCAAGCACATGACAGATTTGCTCAATTAATTTGTGAACAAGCGTATACCCCCCACATTGAAGAAAGTTCTGCCCCCCCATAACACCCAGAGAGGTGAGGGAGGATTTGGAAGCACAGGAAGAAGAGTATGGGTGCATCATCCAGGGAAAAAGCCAGAGGCAGGAGAGATGTTGAGTCAAGGGGTGGGGAGTACATATATTGTACTTTTAAAGAACTATAATGTACCTGTATTTGTACCTGCAGTGAGACTTACCCCACGGTCGTAAATGATGACATCTGCATCGATGACGTGGTTCCTGTTTGCGGTTATGATTATAACCGGAAAAAGTGTATGGGTCGGACCGAATATAGCAGAGAATGTCATTACGGACCTTCATGTCACCTGTGCACCTCAAGCCACTAACGTGACTGATGACCAGGGAAATGTTTCATTTTTTAATGTGAAGGTACCTGGAGGCAAGTGGATGGCTGCCAAAGCTGTAACCTGGAAGGTAACTGGACAGCAAATCCAACATGCCAACGGACTGAACGAGTTGCAGGGGATGCCAGCAACAGTACAGTCTTTGAATTATACGCTAAACATGATATGTAAATATTGTGATACCATTGTACCTTTTATACCAGTACAGGCATTTCCGTGTAGACCCTACGATTGTTCCAACAAACAAAACATTTTACCAGGACATATGGGGGTTGTTACAATGAACAATGGAACCAAAGGAGTTCGATACTCCAAACCGCCCGCCTTTATGTTTTATGTAGCTGAAAGACGCATGGTTAGCAATTTAGGCAACGTTTCCATAGTTCGATATAGAATAGGATGTTAGCAAGCTTTGCATGCAAGCATAATTAACCATATTGTGTTACAGATAACTATTGCCAAGGGGAATGTTTCTAAGTATGATCCATTATGCACACCATGGACACTACAGTTATGGCCCTTGACGAAGTTACGCATCAGAAGAGATCTAGGATCCTTGATATCCGGGGCCACCGGAATTGGGGTAGGGGCCCTGAACGCTTTTGATATTGAAGCCATTAGGAATAAGCTATCTTCTACAGGATATAGTACAGGGGAGGCCATAAAAGTAATTTCACAATGGGAAAAGCACACAAACAGTGTCCAAAGGCATTCAGTGCATACTATGGCAAAGCATTGTTAATCAACAGTATGTAGACTTCAAAGCGGAATGGGGACAGCTTCAGGGTGAATACTGGAGACAACAATTGCATTTGCCTGAGGAAATATGGGTAAAGCCCATACAGTTTCATTGTGAGGGAGAGATGTGTTATGCTCATTTTGATATAGCTAGAAGTGATCTTCCTTCTGAAATATGGTGCCCCTTTATATTGCTCCCTGTAGTGATAGGTGAAGAATGGTGGATACCTCACACTGACAAAAAGTGGATTGATCAAACAAATCACACCGTAGATCCCACTAGATGTGCAGATTGGTCTAAGGGATGGGTATGTACCCACACTGGACGGGTGCTGGATCCATGCCTTCACCCAATACCAGGAGAATGTGAATGGTTACCTTATCCTATTAATGGCACAGACTTATATCAGATAGGAACAGAGAGTATATGTTACGTTACTAATCATCCCTTACTTATTAACAGATTTGTACAAACCACCGGAGAGCAGGTAATGTGTATGTGCAATATTACCAGCATTATTGACATAAGTACTCACATCCTATACCGACCGACTAAGTTCACCACAACCACATTACAGACGCAAATGCAAGCACAGTTAGAATGGAACATCCCGCTTGTTGTGAAGCTACCTAGACTAGAGGCAATCAGGCGCTACGCACAAATAACATTTGCTAAATTCGACAAGGCGGCTAAATATACCAAGGACACCGCCATACAGATGACCATAGACGCCAAACAGCTTATGCACACTACTTCACGCATCCAGCAAGTAACTGAGCACCATTGGTATGACATCTTCTTAGGTTGGGCACCAGGAGCTAGGAAGACGCTAAATATAGTATTACATCCGCTAATTTGGTTCTTGATTGCCTGTGTCACGCTAATGATTATACTATGTAGACTATATGTACGCACAAACCAGCTTTATACTAAGATGCAGACGCTTAGAATATTGCTAACAAGTATTTGTAGCAACCTAGCTAGCGAAGTGTCAAAATAAATGATTCTTGTTTTGCATGCATCGCACTCATCTAAGGGGTGGAGAGATCAGTATAGGGAAAGGTGCGGAAGACATTGTGACGCGAAGGGTTAATTAGCTTGAACAGTTTAGATGAGCGTGATGCCTGCTGAAGCCAGAGCAACGTGGAAAAATTCACGATGTTCGCTTTCAAGCTTGTCTTTTTTTAATGACATTCCGTAGATAAACTTATTCGCAGCTGCATGTGTAAGAAACAAGTTGTGAAGGAGATTATGTCTCAACCTTGAGAATGAGACCACAGTAAAAGATGGAATGAAAACAATGGCCAGGGAATGGCAAGGCAGCCAAGAGACATGTGCTGATAACATAGCTAGAAAATACTGGAAGGGGATAGAATCCAAGCTTCAGGTTACTTAAGCACTGAAAGGCGAGTGAGGGAATTGAAGCTCGCAGATGGAGTTGTGAAAACTGTCATCTTCAGACCCAGAGCTGCCTCCCTGTTGTGCTGTTCAGAGACCGTGACGCTCGAGGGGGATAGAGGTCCAAGCGGGTGGTAGATGGATTCCCAGCATTTCGTGGACTAAGTTATGTTCCACCCAGGGATGAAAGGCCTTTGTTTCTCTGCTCTATTATTATAGTTGATTATTATGCTTGTACTATGTTTATAATCTGAAGTATTCAGCTTGTTTATATTTTGCTTTCTAAACATCATAGTGTGAGCCTGTTACAGTAATTGAGACATACATTTTGGTATGCAGCTAAGCAAAGCTAATCTGAAGAATTCAGCTCGTTTATATTTTGCTTTCTGAACATTGTAGTGTGAGCCTGCTGCAGTAATTGAAACATGCATTTTGGTGTGCAGTAAATCAAAGCTTATCTGAAGTATTCAACTCGTTTATATTTTACTTCCTGAACATCGTAGTGTAACACAGATTGGTATACAATTATTCCACGCTTATATCTGTCAATGAACTCTTTGCTCATATGTATACATAGATGCTCTTTCTCTTTGTAGTGTATATATATATATATATATATATATATATATATATATATATATATAGATATATATAGATGCTCTTTATTGCTATTTTTATTCTGCCATTGTTGAAGTGCTAAATCCATACATTTCCCTGAAATTCTAGTAATGCTAAATTGTATTCATAATTGGTGTGTGGTCCTTCATTGAGCGTCCTTATTGATTTATACCAAACAGGTGTCAACCAATCACCTGGATAAGACACATACCTAGGCCTCAAATCCACCCACAGATCTACATTGAATGTTTTTAAATGTGATTTATTTTTTCTCGGTCAGTGAAGGTTGAGTTAAAACCTGTCCTTCAGCATTTTGTAAAATACTCATATTCAAGCTGTTTTAAGGTCTAATTTAATTTGTATATTTAGGATGTATTGTTCCTCATGTTAATGGTGTCCTAAAATAAGTATTCAAGCTTGATTGTATCCAGCAGTGGCTGCTGCAAATATCAAGGGGAGGGGCAGGGGGGACGAGGATGGAGGAATAAAAAAAATACTTACCATTTGCCGCAACTGTCCTCTCCTGCCACCCTTCTCGTCCTCCTTTCCCATTCTGGTGTCCCAGCATTTGCTATTATAATTATCTGCTAAGCAGAAGTGTGGACTGTGAAGTAACATGCAATGCTAAAAGATTTGAGTCTTTAAACGACTAGTTTGGAATGCAAAGCAACTGAGATTAGCGGTAATTTATTTTCTTGGGTACAAGACCAAAGGGGGTTACTGTTGACTGAAAACCTGCTTTGGAGTGATTGAAAGTGCCTTACAAGGTGCTATTCTCTATTTCTGTAGTAAGTTTAATGTATTTCTCTTTTGCAGGTAAGGCAGCACAGATATCTGTGCTACTAAATTCAGGATATAATACTTGTTTATGGTTAAAGGTTTGAAATAAGATTACAGTTAATGTAGTAATATGCAAAATCCTTTGAATAGTACTTTAAATGTGATAAAGATTGAGTGTTTGAAGCATGCTATGTATGATTTGAAGTCACAGCCTATACCTGCATAGCTGAAGCTTTGAATGAGTGGGAGCATATAGCAAATTAAAAAATAGTGCAAGAGAATGATGAATGATAGAATTGCAATAAACCATTGGCTTGATGTGATATGGCGTATGCAAAAGAAAGTGTGGTGAGAAGACATGATAGAGGATGTGAGTGCATTTTCTGCTATTGTCAACCCTATTAGTGAGGCCGTAGGGCAATGTCTGATGGCCTCACTTCCTCCTCAGTGTGTCTATTGATCATTGACTGACAACGGGGAGGACTGGAAAGGATCTGGTGATTCCTTCTTTTTTTTAAAAAAGGGTGGGGGCAATGCAGAATTCCTTCCGCATCGGTGACATCAGCACACCATGAGGCATACTGATATTAGATTACCCACAGTAGAAGTGAGCAGCAGAAGGTGAGTGCTCTCTCCTGCTCTTGTAGGGAAAAAGCACCAAAAAAGGCTTCTCCATGTTTCAGTGAGGCCTCATTGTAAAGAGGAGAGTCTCCCATTTCCAATGGGACCTCTCTGAAAAAGTTGGGCAGAGTACAAACAATTGAAAAAAGTGGTTTTCTCCCTGAGGAGTGCGGTCACTACCAAGTTTAAGGAAAAAAATATATTGTATTTTGATAAAAGTAATGAAATTCCCAAGGAAGGTCAGCTCCTTTTCTTGGGGGAAGAAATTATAAAAAATAAATGGCTTGATTTAGAGTTTTGGTGAATGGGTTACTCCATCATAAATGTGACGGATATCCCATCCACCTTGTTACATGTTCCATAGAGTATCAGTCTCAAAGTGTTTTTCCCCAGGCGGTGCAATCACACAGCAATAGGAAGTAAAAACATAACAAAGTGAAATTGTCAGGGGGTCAGCCCTCCTGACCGATGGCCGACCCCCTCCTGTTAGCCATATTTGTTTTGGGAACGTGTGTTTTCCCTGGGGGACTGATTGCACCATTCCCTCAAGGGACAAACAAACATTTAAAAAAAATGTAAAATAAATGTAGATGGGGCTCTGTCCTAGGACATGGGTCACCCGTTTTTGGGGCTAATGCTTTTTATAAATGTGTGTTTTCCCCTGGTGGGGGGAGTGCTCCCCACATGGAAAAATACATTTTTTTAAATTTGACTTTTGTTGCCTCATAATTTAGTCAACCCCTTTGCATAATTGGGTGCTCACCCACCACATAATTCCAGTGACCTGGGTGATAGCACTGTGTGTTTTCACAAGGTGCATGCCTGCACATAAAGTTGCACGGGCTATTATGTGAATGTGTGCTTCTTGAGATCAAATGTAGATTTTTGGCTTTAGGAAATTAGCTTTATACAGGCAAAGGTCCAGCAGCTCCACCAAAAATAAGGTTTTGCATCAGCCATGACAAAGGTATGCTGTGATATTAGATCTGTGGCCAGGTAAAGTAACACTGTGGGTCTCATTACGACTATGGCTTTTTACAAGACTGCTGCAGTGGTGGATGCCAAAAGACCTCCATGTTGGCAGTCCTCCAACCCGTGCATTACAACCCACACCATGAAGAACGGCAAAAATCTGAAACCGCCAGGATACTGGGGGACGGGAAAGAGGCGGTTCCACCACCAGCACCGTCCACCAGATAATGACCCGCAAATCACCACAGCGGTTCTACTATGGCAGAAAAACATTGGCAGTACAAGCAGCCGTGGTCAGAAACCACCACTGACAGAGCACAACAACACATTGAACAGTTTGAATACCGCACACCTGACACACCTACACACACCACAATATAACACACCCCATACAACCTACAAGCCTTTGCAACAAAACAGCAATACTGAGAAACAGAGACCAGGCACATACACAGAGAGAACACCCTAACACTATAGGCACACACACATCACACGCATCACACACCATAAACACATAATGAACACCCACATTCCATGACAACTGTCCGTCCTTTAGAATGCACCAACCACAGCCCATCAATCACCCAACACTGCACCCTTTCATACACAACACCCCCTGACCCCGTCAACACAATCACAACCATGTCCCCACAAAAGCACCCACGATTCACCGATGATGAGTTGAGGGTCATGGTGGATGAAATTATCAGGATAGAGTCACAGCTGTTTGGCGCATAGGTCCAGTTAACCTCAATTGCCAGAAAAATTGAGCTATGGCAAAGAGTAGTCGACAGAGTCAACTCAGTGGGCAGTCATTCACGTACAAGAGATGACATCAGGAAGAGGTGGAACGACCTACGAGGGAAGGTCTATGGCATTGAGACAGCAGATAACTGTGCAGAAGTTTGGCAGTGGGCCCCCACCTCCTCCCCCAAAGTGGGAGGAGAAGGTCTTGGATATACTGCAGGCTGAGGGCCTGACTAAATACCTGGGGGACTGTAGTCTGGTAAGTACCCACAACATCAATGTTACACAATTGTTTTGTCCTGCATGCTTCCTTACTGCCCAAATCCCCTCTGATTTACTGAATATCCCACTACACTTATCTGCCAATCACCCAATGCCCCTCTCCTGCATGCCACCACCCCACAAAATCCTACTGCTCAGATAGCCCTTGGCAAGGACACGGATGCCGCAGGCCAGTGCTTAATTTGTAAATAAAAAGGTGCCGGTGCCAAACGCCTTCTTCTTAAACACTCGGCTGCTACAATTAAATGTGTGAACATGGAATACAGAAGCGGCGTAATCCTGAAGCCATCTCGGGCCTCTTCAATCCATATAAAGCCACTCCATGCCCCTTTAGCTCACTCTTGCAGCTTTCTGCTTTCTCTCTTTGTGACGCTTTTTCGTTTTTCCCTTCATCCATCTTTCCCATATGCGTCTTTTGCTCGCAGCAAATGCTTGAGGCAGAAGAATAAGCCCCGGCCCTCAAAAATAAGTGCCGGTGCTCAGCACCGGAAACAACAAGCACAAATTAAGCACTGCTGCAGGCTAATTCTATCACTACGACTCCCACAATGCACCAACCCATTAATGCTAATACCTGCAATGTGCACATCACGTCACATTTCATGCATGTATGGCAATTGTACTACCTACACCAACCAGAATGTACGACTGAGGACCAGTATATGGCAATGACAGCAATGCAATGGCACACCACAATGGCAAGGAAAGCAAAACACAGCTACAGCTCAGTGACAATTCCAAATGGACACTGATCTATATCCCCAAGCCAGTAATGGACTGACCATGGGTTAGAAAGTAAGATGCCAGACTCCATGCACATGCACAACATCCACAGACAGGAATAGTACCCTTGCATACCCACATACTGTGTTCCCAATAGGGCATCATGGTTTAATGTGCAGCCATATTGTGTGACAACTACCAAGGCCAAGCCTGACTACTCACTAGGCAGCAGAGTCGAGTAGTCATGTCAAGTATCAGATAGTAATAGAACCCATCAACAGTGCCATATGTACAAATCCTTGATGACAGCAACCAACATGGAGTATGGTACTCCTGTCACAGACTTGTATGTACTACCAAGCTATGCTGTGCAGCATCTGTCATTGCAGGGAATCATGGTAAGCCACTGTCTGCATCTCACAAAGAGGGAACCAAACACTTTCTTAACTGTACTCTGTGTCTCACTCCATCCACAGGTAACCCTGCCATTGCCACCATGGAGAGGATACCAGACACTACCAGCCCTCCTCAGGATGAAGGCTTCAGGGAGGACCACATGCCTGGATGTCTGGACAGTGACAACCTACCTGGCCCATCCAGGACACCTGGTCAGTCAACGACTCCAAGCCACACCCTACCCACAATAATCCCCACCACCCCTGTTGCTTGGATAGCACATCCAAGCAAGCAGCCCCAAACCTGTGTCCTAAGGACTGTTCAATCTGTTGTGTGCCCCACAGTAGAGGGACCTGAGTTGAATGGTCACACACCAGACAATGATGGTCCTGCTAAAACTGGTAGTGGGCACACCGTGACAGGGGCACAGGCACCTGGGGGCAGGGGGCATGGGAGGGATGTTGATGGCCAGAGGATGGGGCACCCAAAGGACTTCACTGACAAGGATACCATCTCCTAAGTCCTCAAAGCATATCAAACTTCCTAGGACAGGGTGGGCCAGATCATTACCATGTTGGGGGGAAATCAAAGGCTGCAGATGGAATACCACCACGAGGTCATGCAGCAGTGGCAGGCGTACGATGCCACCATGGCCTCTATAACAGGGGTGCTGAGGGACAAGACCTGCACCCTGCGTGATTTATCAACCCACCAATCGGCCCCTTCCACTAGCAATGTAACATCTGCCCCCTCCACATCAGCGGAAGATAGTGGAATGGAGGCCCTTCCTCTGTGCCTGAAGAACTCCCCCCGCAAATATGGACGTCCATCTAGACATCCGGCTGAAGGAGATGCCAAGACCAAACAAAACCCACTGCCAGGAAGTGAACCTCTCCTGCTTTGTCACTCTTGTGTGCCACTGATATACCCTGTTGACTGTTCTGAGACAGAACTCCAAGTTCCCATGGTACAAGGACACTGGACCTCTGTGTGGCCAAATGTTGTAGAAGCCACTCTGATCCATCCATCTACCATGACTCCACTCATCACCTGTTTGTTATGTTGTTCACATTTATTTCAATTGTCATACAACTTAAATGTACAATTAATCACTTATGGACACAGGTACTGTATATGTGTGTTTCATGATACAGCAACAATGGTCCTTCTACCCAACTGTGGTCTAGTAATGCCTCCCAAATGGAACTGGCAGTGTAATGGCCATGAGACACAGGCTCCCTCAGCAGGACACACATGACAACAGTAATGTCACTTGACAGATGTCAGAGAGTGAGGTTGAAATCCACAGTAACACCAGGGTCTTGTCCATTGAGCAATCTGCAATTAGAGCAAGACAGAGAGTTCCATCGGGATGGAAGACATGATTACACAGTAAGCACATATACAGGTAATCGACTGCGTGCCTTTTGTAGCATAACTCAAATTCATGGAGACCCTGATTGGACCTATACAGTACCAGGCTCGGGCCCTTCACAATAATCATTTAACAGGCTGTTATGTACACCTCTCGGAACTGTAATCAATCACCATTGACCACTGACAATGTATACTGCATGCCTTAGGTAGCAGACCCACAGATGAAACCCACACCCAATTGGTGGGAGAAGATGGGAATAGGAGAATGCAGGAAATTCAGCTCAAAACTGGTCAGTCAATGAGATAAGTGAATGTTAGAATCAGTTGCTACAACACATGTTAGAGCTTAACCACGAATGCAGTACACCTTCCATTCTGTATGTCTGCTTCCACAACTCACACATAGGCATTGGACATCATTACTCCATCACATATGCTAAAGGTCAGGAAGTGTAATGTCAACTATCCACTTCTGATTGCGCACAGACAAGACTTGAAAAGACTCACCTCACATACCTGTCTGTCACTGGAAGAACTGATTGATGAGCTCAGTCCTACAGTCAGCTGTTCCTTCTTCCATATCACCATGTGCAGCCACAGGTACAGCTGCCTCACTGTCATCAGCTAGCAATGATAACCAACGCCTCGGGGTAGATTGTGGAGCATGCAGCAGGCAATGATGATTTGGCAAACCTTGTGGGGAGAGTAGAAGAGGGCACCTCCAGATAAGTCTAGGCACCTGAACCTTGCCTTCAGGAGGCCGAAGGTCCATTTGATTACACGCCTTGTCCTCCTGTGGGCCTCAATGAATCGGAGTTTGCCTTGCGCAGCTGGGTACCTCATAGCTGTCAACAGCCAAGGAAGGTTTGCTTAGCCGGAGGTACCTGTGAACACAATGGTAAAGTTGAAGGTCCAGCGAGTGGGCAGATTCTGATGACAGGTCACATTGCATAAAAGATTACAATACAATGCATACTTACAATCCAGCCAGGCCCTCTCTGCGTGTAGTCGTGCCATCGTGTGTGAGCCATTGTGGTTCTGGATAATGTAGGAGTCATGCACTGATCCAGGAAACTTGGCTGTCACTTGGGAGATGTACTAGTCTGCCAGGCACACCACCTGCACGTTGATAGAGTGATAGTTCTTCCTGTTCCTATACACCTGTTCATTGACACTAGGAGGGACCGGAGATACCTAAGTGCCATCAATGGTCCATACCACATAAGGAATGTGTCCCCTCTGATAAAAGTCACCCTTCAAAAAGGCCATATCTGCTCTTTGGGGAAACCTGATGTAACTGTCCAGGAGTTTCAAGAAAGTGCACAGTACATCCCTCAGCGCAGACTGAACATGGGCTGAGACATCCCTGCTGTTAAGCCGATAGTATCCTGGAATGACCCTGTGGGCAGGAAGTGTAGCACTGACAATACTTCAACAATGGGAGTTATGCAAAAAGGATTGCAATTGCCTGGCACCAGATCTGGATCCAACTGTCTAGATAGATCCATGATGGTCTGGCGAGTCAGATGATAGTTCTGGGTGACATGCCTGTCCTCCATGGTTGCCAGGTCTACCAGTGGACGGTACACTGGTGGCTGCTCCATTTCCCTCACAGCAGGATATCTATGTTGAGAGGAGAGAACGTGCAATATGTCATGCAGTAGGCACATGTCAGCAGCACATGGTATAGTAGCAGACACCAAACATGTGTAGGGGATGCGTAGCAGTGCTGACATGAACATTACAGTCCATAGAAATGCACAACATACACAGTCATTGCAGCGCATTGGCTGAAATGTGAGTCATATAGGGCATATTACACATATGTATTAGAAAAAGTGTGGGTGACTGTGCAGTACTGTACTGATCACACATGTAATTAAATCAACCGATAGGTATCCAATGCCTATGTAACTCAGAGTAGCTACACAGAACTAGCCACATATATGCAGACTCAACACGTCATATTCACATGATTTACCCATTATGCAGCACAACCATGAAGTCACCACATTGCATGACACAGATATCTGGATGATTAGGTGTCTGACACACTTATTTAAGCACATGCATCGAGTACATGTGCCCAAAATGGCAGGTGCCTGACCTACTGTTCTGAACAGTTGGAAGTGACCTAAGTTCACTAGTGGAAGTCGTCATGGTGGTAGGCAGTCACAACCACTGTGCAACTTGTCATAGGTTAACACTGTTGCCTATGGCATACTGGGGCAATGGCGATGTCTGCCGGTGGTGATGGTCCTATATGTGGCAGCCGTGACCGTCATTTTCTGCAGTCTTGCACACTTGACTACTGGCCCTGTTGCTAGCAAGACCTTCACTACTTGAGCTGCTGTGTACTGCCTCTGGGAGCCATCATGCTACGTTCTGTAGGTGATATGTCCCCTGCCTTCACACAGGAAGAGCTAGAGAAGCTGGTGGAGGAGGTCCTACCCCTGTATGGTCAGTTATATGGGGCACCAGAGGAACAGGTGAGTCCAATGGCACAGCCATGTGTGATTGGTGTTGTGTGTGAGGGTAAGTTGGCCATATGAACTGTAGTTGGAGTAGATGCATGCATGTGGCATTCCGTACAAGCGTGTGTGCTGAGATGTTGGGTATGTGCGCTCACTTGCTATTACAGTTGTGTAGTGTCAACTCCTGTTGGTATGGGGCATGTGTACATGACTTTCTCCTTTTTTCTGTGTCATCCATGCAGGTGAACACCCATAGGAAGAAGGGGATCTGGCGTGCCATTTCCAAGCAAGTACGGACCCTGGGGTCCTCAGCCGGCAGAGCACCCATTGTTGGAAGCTGTGGGAGGACCTGAGATGCTGGGCCTGGAAGACCTTGGAGGCCCAGCTGGAGATGTCCTCCCAGTGAGGGAGGGGTGCCTGCCAGACTCTGACTCCCCAATGGCCCGCATTTTGGCAGTGGCCTGCCCTGAGATGGATGGGTATATGAGAGCAGCACAGCAGCCATAAGGGGGTAGGTACTGACTGTTTCCTGGAACTTGGCTCTGATTGTATGGTGGTTGCTGTCTCACTGTAGCTTATGTGACAAAGTAGTAGGTGACAAATATTTGTAGACTAGTGGGAATCAGTTGGTGCCACCTTGTAGGTGTTTGAGATGTAGATCTAGCATCATGGTTAGCTATGTGTACGTTTAGGACTCCTATATCAAGACATCATTGTGACTGCATGTGGAGATGCGCAAATGTCAATGCCACATGTGTTTCCCCATCGTGCCATTCCTATGGATGTGAGCTGGTGTTTCACCATCCCCATTGACTCAAACCTGGTCCATTCATCTGCATATGAGCGTTAGTGGCTCTAAGGTGTCTGACCACTCCCATTTGTGCTGATCATCTGTTGTATCAACTGGGTGACTCACTTATTTGGTACAGGGTCCAAATATAACTAGTTCTGGTACAGGTATGGACTCCATGTGAGGCTGCCATCTCATTTACACCACAGATATGGCCTGTGTAGGACAGTACATATCTCTGTTTGTTGTGGTACCCCCGTTCTATGGGGTATGTGAAGGTTGCAACAAAGGGACATTCTACTTTGGGTGTCTGATTAGTGTATTTAGATTCATCATGCTTTTCCATGTGATGGACATGTGGGCATGTAATCTCTGTCCCAATGGGTTGGTTCTAGAGGAGGTAAGTGCCTAGGCAGAGCTATCCTTTTACAATATGCTATGTGTGGCAATGCCCTACCAATTCCTTAGAAACATTGGTTATATGCTGCCTAGATCATGTCTCAATTGTTACATGGGAACACAACTTATGAAGTGGGACATTCTTTGCTACCCTTGGCCTAGCAGATATGTTCAGTCTGGTGAGGATTAGGTATTGCATCAATATGTGATCATGAGGTAATAGTTTTGTTCCACTATTTCTAAAGCAGGTGTTTGTTGTGATGGCAATTGTTGTACATGCACTGGCAGTTGTGTAGGTCCATACGTACATCATGTGTACATGTCATTTCTGTGTGCAAGTTGTGTAATCTGGAGTTAGGTACAGGTAACCACATGTCAGGTATAGTGTTAGTGGTGTTGGTTCACTCATGTTGACAAGTCCTGAAACTGTAACTGCATGTCAGGTGGAATGGTAGGTGGCCTATGATGTCAATTGTGGCTGCCTGAAGTGTAGTTGTTCTGACACTGCACTCAGTGAATGCCAATGGATATATCATGTGTGCTATGTAGGCCATTGTAGCTGCACATGCATTTATACACTGATGTGTGTATCTGTGCTTTGTGTCAGCAGATATTCCTCTTTGAATGTGTGAATGTCATGCCATGCCTGTACTCCAGACATGTATGCTACACATCGTTTGTGACCTCTAGAGGAGTCCCACTTTTTCTGGCTTCACCAGTTCAGGTACCCATGTTGCCATATATGTATAAGGGGTCAGCCAGCCATGTGATATGTATGGCAGGTTCTATGTGGTCTGTGAATAGGGTAGTCTACACTATCAATGGACATTACTAATAGTGATGGACTGGTCAGGTGTTGTTTCAGGACATACATGATGTATTGTGATCAGTCACCTGCTCTTCCAATAGGTGATAGGAGTATTGAGAGATATGATTTGGAATAGTCTTGATATACCTACTTCTGCCAGGGCATGAGTAGCATGCTGACATGGCTTTACAGGTGTTCAATTGGATTACTCCATTCATGTTAACTTACTTTCAATCTGATGTGGGTGTGAGGGATGACATAAAGTGGTGGATAGTTGTTA
Organism: Pleurodeles waltl; assembly: GCF_031143425.1. Taxonomy (NCBI): domain Eukaryota; kingdom Metazoa; phylum Chordata; class Amphibia; order Caudata; family Salamandridae; genus Pleurodeles; species Pleurodeles waltl. Next base: position 1,104,019,853 of record NC_090440.1, read on the forward strand.
CATGTTGTGACATGATGTAGGATATCTGTAATGCCAACGGAGATAGCCTAACCTGGAGATGTTTACCAACAGTTTGCATGTTTACATGTCTGTATGTAAGGAATATGATAACCCTTACTCTCCCTCTCTGTCTCTCCCTTCCTCTCTCTCTACTTGTGCGCATCAGCATCGGCATGCGAAGGAGACAGGGCACAGGCAAGTGGGGATGCTGCTGACCACAAGACCTGGAGTGCTGCTACCACTGACAGCGAGGGACCCAGTGGCCTTGAGGGTGAGGGGAGTGCCATGGGGGAGACCGGATCTTCCGCATTATCATCTTTGGAATCCTCTTTCAGTGAACACTCCCTGTCGGTGGTGGACCCACCTGGGACCACCCCAGCACCATCTTTGTCCATCACCCCCCTTACTACCACCACCCTCCCTCTAGCTCCCCGCCCAGTTGTCCCTGACCCTCTCCCCGGAGGGTGGGCATCTCCTTCGCCGTAGGCACCTTGGCCCCTGCCTCAGTCAGCCTTGCTGCCCTCAGTGAGCAGGCTATAGACCTCCTGAGGTCCATCTCTGTGGATCAGTTGATCATCGTGAATGCCATCCAGGGATTTGCAACTCAAGTCCAACAGCGCAATGCGTTCCTGGAGGGCATTCAGGGTGCACTGGCACTGGAGGGATGGAAAAATGGAGCAGAATATGAAGTGATTTTTTAGTAGGAGTGCTCTCTTGGGAGCCCCGATTTAGTTCTGCCCCAAATTTAGCCATTCACTGGTGACACTGGATGTAAAGTCCATAAGGCCAATTATTTGCCAATTGACTACATAATCTCTTTTTGAATGATGACTTCCTTCAGCAAATTGTGCGGGGAACACAGTTGTGTGCCATACAATTTCTAAGAGAGCATTGAGGCACTCAGGGGCCTCATCTCATTCTATTGCATACCAGTGGACTCCCTTTTCTGTTGAGGAATTGAAGATATTTTTGGGCCTAATGCTCAAAATGTAGTTAGTGCACATAACAAGCTTGCAGTCCTACTGTTCTACTCGCACGGTTTGTGTAACACCCATCTTCATACTGTACGTGAGCAGAGATCATGTTTTGCTATTTCAGGGTATGCTGGATTTCAATGATGATTCTCCTGCATGGCCCTGAGACCATCCAGACCATGACAGGTTGCTAAAAAATTGGCCTGTCATCAAACATTTTTCTTTTCTCCTGAAAAGAATCTAGCCATCAATGCATCTTTGATCCTTTTCAAAGGGGCAACGGCTTTTCAGGCAGTACATTGTGAGCAAAAAAGTTCACTATGGCATTGATTTGTACATGCAGTGAGGGATATTGGCTATTTGAACAGCTTGAGAGTGTATACAGGGAAGGATTTCACTATAAATCCTTTAGGTTGCCTTTCCATACTAGGGGTCACAAGAGAGATTGTATGGGAGTTTGTCCAGCCACTCCTTCCCAAAGATTATAACCTTTATGTGGACAACTTCTATAAAAGGTAGTGCTGTTCACTGAGCTGTACAAAGCTGGCACTGTGGGATGTGGGACAGTTCACTGTTTCCACAAAGGATTACCACAGGAGCTTATTTGTCAGAAGCTCCAACAATCCCAGAGCACTGCATTGCATCCCAACGAACTGCTCACAGTCAAGTTATCTAATAGAACACTACAATTCATGATGAGAGCACTTCCCTCGTCACAATTTGAGGTCAGATGGCCGAAGTTCATAAGCCCAATTGTATACTTGATTACAACAAGTACATCGGCGGAGTGGATAAAAATGACCGGGTTCTTCAGGCATGCAATGCACATTGTAAAACTCGCACTTGGTACAAGAAGCTGTTCAGTTTAGGAGCTTAGCATTGTATTATGACAACATACAATGCCTATGTTGTTTATCATCAGACCACCAGGGGAAGATTCATGTCTTTCCCTGACTTTCAGTTGACCATCATTGAAAGTCCTACTGCAACAAAAACAGCAGCCTCCAATTCATATGCTCTGGAGGACATGATAAGGCTGCAGGATCATCATTGCTAACTGCATTCCGGAAACAGCTACAGAGACTCATCCATGTTGTTGTTGTAGAGACTGCTCTAAGCAAGGAAAGCTGCAAGAGATTTGTGTCTACTGTTCTCATTGCCTCAGCCAGCCCTGTGTCTTCCTACTTGCTTTATGTCGTACCATATAAAAGTGAACTATTGGGAAATTGACTGTCATGGAGCTGCCATTTGGTGAACCTTTCAATGGCTGTGCATGGATACTTACCTTCCCTGGGCCATTACTTCAATAGTCAAGCAGTCATAGAATTTCTTTTCCTCTACTCTTCCTCTATGGCTTGCTTGACTCCTTTTGCCTCCAGCAGAACATGGTAGATCTGTGGTTCACCAATTGAAAAGTGCATTATAGTCCCTACACTGCACATAATGGTGGATGGACCAAAAGCCACATTGTCACAGAGTGCCTTGGGTGGCACAAAAGTAAAGTCTTGACTAGTTTTTGATGTGCTTTTTAGGGAGCGTATGCATACAACACAAGAACTACCCTGATTGTGGACGAGAACAAGAGTAAGTTTAATAAGTCAAACAATATCCTCTGCAATATGCACTCCAACTCCCCTCCAGAAATCCTTACATGTGTACATTTTTTTCATAAAAAGGAACCATCCTTGAAGCGGCCCTGGGATAGGCAGACTTTGTTTTCCAAGGCCACATGATGCAGATCTTCCAAGACCTCTCCCCTTTAAAAAGTGACAAGACTTTTAACCAATTACAACAGCTCTAAAAGCTAAGGGAATTAAATACCAATGGCCCAGTCTTTCGATGGAATGATCAGAGACAAATAGCCTGCTCCCTTCTCAAAGCAAAATGGATCCTGGGACTGCCTGACGACACACAGGATGGAGACCCCAAATTTCTACAATCACTGAGCACCGGCACTGGACGTCTAATCTGGCAAACTGTGCGAGGGAAAGCCACAGGCCATGTGAAAGCAGTGGAGGCCTCTAACACCACAAAAGAAGCTATTATCACTCATCTACAAAGACTCAAGCAGGAACCCTCACAGCTGTCTCCTCAAGACCAGTAGCACGCACATGGATTTCTACTATCTCTGGTTATCCTCACCCCCCATATGGGGCTCAAAGGGAACTCTGAGATGATGTCACTTTTCAATGCACGGCCCACGGCCCATTGCCCGGAGCTTGAGCTGCCTACCAAAGACTTTACGTTTATATAATTTTGTTGTATCCCTCCCATATGTAGGAGGCTGGACTGGCTTGTAGTGAGTACCAAGGGGTACTTGCACCTTGCACCAGGCCCAGTTATCCCTTATTAGTGTATAGGGTGTCTAGCAGCTTAGGCTGATAGATAATGGTAGCTTAGCAGAGCAGCTCAGGCTGAACTAGGAGACGTGTGAAGCTACTACAGTACCACTTAGTGTCATATGCACAATATCATAAGAAAACACAATACAGGTACTTTATTTTTATGACAATATGCCAAAGTATCTTAGAGTGTACCCTCAGTGAGAGGATAGGAAATATACACAAGATATATATACACAATAGCAAAAATATGCAGTATAGTCTTAGAAAACAGTGCAAACAATGTATAGTTACAATAGGATGCAATGGGGAAACATAGGGATAGGGGCAACACAAACCATATACTCCAGAAGTGGAATGCGAACCACGAATGGACCCCAAACCTATGTGACCTTGTAGAGGGTCGCTGGGACTATTAGAAAATAGTGAGAGTTAGAAAAATAACCCTCCCCAAGACCCTGAAAAGTGAGTGCAAAGTGCACCAAAGTTCCCCTAAGGACAAAAGAGTCGTGTTAGAGGAATAATGCAGGAAAGACACAAACCAGCAATGCAACAACTGTGGATTTCCAATCTAGGGTACCTGTGGAACAAGGGGACCAAGTCCAAAAGTCAAAAGCAAGTCGGAGATGGGCAGATGCCCAGGAAATGCCAGCTGCGGGTGCAAAGAAGCTTCGACTGGACAGAAGAAGCTGAGGTTTCTGCAGGAACGAAAAGGGCTAGAGACTTCCCCTTTGGTGGACGGATCCCTCTCGCCTTGGAGAGTCGTGCAGAAGTGTTTTCCCGCCGGAAGGACGCCAACAAGCCTTGCTACACGCAAATCGTGCGTTTGGCGTTTTTGGACGCTGCTGGGGCCCAGGAGGGACCAGGAGGTCGCAAACTGGACCTGCAGAGAGAGGGGACGTCGAGCAAGACAAAGAGCCCTCACTGAAGTAGGTAGCACCCGGAGAAGTGCCAGAAACAGGCACTACGAGGATGCGTGAAACGGTGCTCGCCGAAGTTGCACAAAGGAGACCCACGTCGCCGGAGACCAACTTAGAAAGTCGTGCAATGCAGGTTAGAGTGCCGTGGACCCAGGCTTGGCTGTGCACGAAGGATTTCTGCCGGAAGTGCACAGGGGCCGGAGTAGCTTGCAAAGTCGCGGTTCCCAGCAATGCAGCCCAGCGAGGTGAGGCAAGGACTTACCTCCACCAAACTTGGGCTGAAGAGTCACTGGACTGTGGGGGTAACTTGGACAGCGTCGCTGGATTCGAGGGACCTCGCTCGTCGTGCTGAGAGGAGACCCAAGGGACCGGTAATGCAGCTTTTTGGTGCCTGCGGTTGTAGGGGGAAGATTCCGTCGACCCACAGGAGATTTCTTCGGAGCTTCTGGTGCAGAGAGGAGGCAGGCTACCCCCACAGCATGCACAAGCAGGAAAACAGTCGAGAAGGCGGCAGGATCAGCGTTACAGAGTTGCAGTAGTCGTCTTTGCTACTATGTTGCAGGTTTGCAGGCTTCCAGCGCGGTCAGCGGTCGTTTCCTTATCAGAAGGTGAAGAGGGAGATGCAGAGGAACTCGGCTGAGCTCATGCATTCGTTATCTAAAGTTTCCCCAGAGACAGAGACCCTAAATAGCCAGAAAAGAGGGTTTGGCTACCTAGGAGAGAGGAAAGGCTACTAACACCTGAAGGAGCCTATCAGCAGGAGTCTCTGACGTCACCTGGTGGCACTGGCCACTCAGAGCAGTCCAGTGTGCCAGCAGCACCTCTGTTTCCAAGATGGCAGAGGTCTGGAGCACACTGGAGGAGCTCTGGACACCTCCCAGGGGAGGTGCAGGTCAGGGGAGTGGTCACTCCCCTTTCCTTTGTCCAGTTTCGCGCCAGAGCAGGGGCTAAGGGGTCCCTGAACCGGTGTAGACTGGCTTATGCAGAATTGGGCACATCTGTGCCCAACAAAGCATTTCCAGAGGCTGGGGGAGGCTACTCCTCCCCTGCCTTCACACCATTTTCCAAAGGGAGAGGGTGTCACACCCTCTCTCAGAGGAAGTTCTTTGTTCTGCCATCCTGGGCCAGGCCTGGCTGGACCCCAGGAGGGCAGCTGCCTGTCTGAGGGGTTGGCAGCAGCAGCAGCTGCAGTGAAACCCCAGGAAGGGCAGTCTGGCAGTACCAGGGTCTGTGCTACAGACCACTGGGATCATGGAATTGTACCAACAATGCCAGGATGGCATAGAGGGGGCAATTCCATGATCATAGACATGTTACATGGCCATATTCGGAGTTACCATGGTGAAGCTACATATAGGTAGTGACCTATATGTAGTGCACGTGTGTAATGGTGTCCCCGCACTCACAAAGTTCAGTGAATTGGCTCTGAACAATGTGGGGGCACCTTGGCTAGTGCCAGGGTGCCCTCACACTAAGTAACTTTGCACCTAACCTTTACCAGGTAAAGGTTAGACATATAGGTGACTTATAAGTTACTTAAGTGCAGTGTAAAATGGCTGTGAAATAACGTGGACGTTATTTCACTCAGGCTGCAGTGGCAGGCCTGTGTAAGAATTGTCAGAGCTCCCTATGGGTGGCAAAAGAAATGCTGCAGCCCATAGGGATCTCATGGAACCCCAATACCCTGGGTACCTCAGTACCATATACTAGGGAATTATAAGGGTGTTCCAGTAAGCCAATGTAAATTGGTAAAAATGGTCACTAGCCTGTCAGTGACAATTTGGAAAGAAATGAGAGAGCATAACCACTGAGGTTCTGATTAGCAGAGCCTCAGTGAGACAGTTAGTCACTACACAGGTAACACATTCAGGCACACTTATGAGCACTGGGGCCCTGGGTTACCGGGGTCCCAGTGACACATACAACTAAAACAACATATATACAGTGAAAAATGGGGGTAACATGCCAGGCAAGATGGTACTTTCCTACACAGCCCCCCCCCCAAACGAAGGACAATAAGACTAGCCATTACCTGATGAGTCTTCATTGTCTAAGTGGAAATATCTGGAGAGTCCATCTGCATTGGAGTGGCTACTCCCAGGTCTATGTTCCACTGTATAGTCCATTCCCTGTAGGGATATGGACCACCTCAACAATTTAGGATTTTCACCTTTCATTTGTTTTAGCCAAAGTAGAGGTTTGTGGTCTGTCTGAACAATGAAGTGAGTGCCAAACAGGTATGGCCTCAACTTCTTCAGAGCCCAGACCACAGCAAAGGCCTCCCTCTCAATGGCAGACCAACGCTTTTCTCTAGGGGTCAACCTTCTACTAATAAAAGCAACAGGTTGATCCTGGCCCTCAGAATTAAGTTGTGATAGGACTGCCCCTACTCCTAATTCAGATGCATCAGTTTGGACATAGAATTTTTTTGAGTAACAAGGGCTTTTCAGGACAGGTGCAGAGCACATGGCCTGCTTCAGCTCCTCAAAAGCTTTCTGACAGCTTGCTGTCCACAATACCTTTTTAGGCATTTTCTTGGATGTGAGGTCATTAAGAGGGGCTGCAATGGAGCCATAGTTCTTAATGAACCTCCTGTAATACCCAGTGAGGCCTAGGAAGGCTCTCACCTGAGTCTGAGTGGTAGGGGGAACCCAATCAATAATAGTTTGGATTTTCCCCTGAAGTGGTGCAATCTGTTCCCCACCAACAAGGTGTCCCAGATAAACCACCTTACCCTGCCCTATCTGGCACTTTGAAGCCTTGATAGTGAGGCCTGCCTTTTGCAGGGCCTCCAAAACTTTCCAAAGGTGGACCAGGTGATCATCCCAGCTGGAGCTAAAGACAGCTATATCGTCCAAATATGCTGCACTGAAAGCTTCCAGCCCTTGCAGGACTGTGTTCACCAACCTCTGAAAAGTGGCAGGTGCATTTTTCAAACCAAAAGGCATTACAGTAAACTGGTAATGTCCTCCAATGGTAGAAAATACAGTCTTAGGTTTAGCATCTTCTGACAATTTGATCTGCCAATACCCTGCAGTCAAATCAAAAGTGCTTAGATACTTGGCAGATGCCAGTGTATCTATGAGCTCATCTGCCCTGGGTATAGGGTGAGCATCAGTTTTGGTTACCAAGTTGAGACCTCTATAGTCTACACAAAACCGCATTTCTTTCTTTCCATCTTTAGAATTGGGTTTTGGTACCAGTACCACAGGAGAAGCCCATGGACTGTCAGAGTGCTCAACCACTCCTAGTTCCAACATTTTCTGAACTTCTTGCTTTATGCAGTCCCTGACATGGTCAGGCTGCCTATAGATCTTACTTTTGACAGGTAAACTGTCTCCAGTATCTATAGTGTGCTCACACCAAGAAGTGGTGCCTGGCACAGTAGAGAAGAGTTCTGAAAATTGTCCTAGGAGATTTATGCAATTATCTTTCTGCTCAGCAGTAAGACAATCAGCCAAAACTACACCTTCCACAAGAGCATCTTGTTCTGTGGAAGAGAAGAGATCAGGTAGAGGATCACTGTCTTCTGCCTGTCCCTCATCTGTTGCCATGAGCAGGGTGAGATCAGCCCTGTCATAGTAGGGTTTCAGGCGGTTGACATGGAGCACCCTAAGGGGACTCCTGGCAGTGCCTAAGTCAACCAAGTAGGTGACTTCACCCTTCTTTTCAACAATTGTGTGGGGTCCACTCCATTTATCTTGGAGTACTCTTGGGGCCACAGGCTCCAAGACCCACACTTTCTGCCCTGGTTGGTACTGAACCAAAACAGCCTTCTGATCATGCCATTGCTTCTGGAGCTCTTGGCTGGCCTGAAGGTTTTTACTGGCCTTTTTCATGTACTCAGCCATCCTTGATCTGAGGCCAAGTACATAATCCACAATATCCTGCTTAGGAGCTTTTAAAGGTTGTTCCCAACCCTCCTTTACAAGTGTGAGTGGACCCCTAACAGGGTGTCCAAAAAGAAGTTCAAAGGGGCTGAAGCACACTCCTTTCTGGGGTACCTCCCTGTAGGCAAAAAGGAGGCATGGTAGAAGGATATCCCATCTCCTGCGGAGTTTTTCAGGGAGTCCCATAATCATGCCTTTGAGAGTTTTATTAAATCTCTCCACCAGTCCATTTGTTTGTGGATGATAGGGTGTTGTGAACTTGTAAGTTACACCACACTCCTTCCACATGGCCTTTAAGTATGCAGACATGAAATTGCTTCCTCTGTCTGATACTACTTCCTTTGGGAAGCCCACCCTGGAAAATATTCCCAGGAGGGCCTTTGCCACTGCAGGAGCTGTAGTGGTCCTTAAAGGAATAGCTTCAGGATATCTTGTGGCATGGTCCACTACCACCAAGATAAACCTATTGCCTGAAGCAGTAGGAGGGTCAAGGGGGCCAACTATGTCAACCCCTACCCTTTCAAAGGGAACCCCAACCACAGGCAGTGGGATAAGGGGTGCCTTTGGAGTGCCACCTGTCTTGCCACTGGCTTGACAGGTTTCACAGGACTTACAAAATTCCTTTGTGTCCTCAGACATCCTAGGCCAATGAAACAATGGTATCAATCTGTCCCAAGTTTTCATTTGACCCAGGTGCCCAGCTAAGGGAATGTCATGTGCCAGTGTTAGGAGGAACTTTCTGTACTCCTGAGGAATCACTAATCTCCTGGCAGCTCCAGGTTTAGGATCCCTATGCTCAGTGTACAAGAGGTTGTCCTCCCAGTAAACTCTGTGAGAGTCACTGACATCCCCATTAGCCTGTTTGACAGCTTGCTGTCTGAGACCCTCTAATGTGGGACAGGTTTGCTGTGCCACACTCAGCTCCTCTCTGGCAGGCCCCCCTTCACCCAAAAGCTCAGCAGTGTCTGCTTCCAGCTCCTCTGGTGTAGGTTCTGCACAGGGAGGGAATTCTTCTTCCTCAGAAGTAGAATCCACTGTAGAGGGAGGGATAGTAGGAAGTGGTTTGCTTCTACTAGCCCTAGCTTTAGGGAGCACTTGGTCCATTGTTTCAGGATCCAAGCTTCCCTGTCCTTTTTGCTTTTTGGCCTGAGCCCTTGTCAAAGCAAAAATATGCCCTGGGATGCCCAGCATTGCTGCATGGGCCTCCAACTCCACATCTGACCAAGCTGATGTCTCCAAATCATTCCCTAATAGACAGTCTACAGGTAAATCTGAAGCTACCACAACTTTCTTTGGACCAGTTACCCCCCCCCAGTTGAGATTTACAACAGCCATGGGGTGGCTTTGTGTTATGTTGTGAGCATCGGTTACTTGGTACTGGTGTCCAAGTATGTGTTGTTCAGGGTGCACCAGTTTCTCAATCACCATTGTGACACTGGCACCTGTGTCCCTGTAGGCCTGGACCTCAACACCATTTATTAGGGTTAGTTGCTTGTACTTCTCCAAGTTATGGGGGCAAGCAACCAAAGTGGCTAAATCAATAGCCCCTTCAGAGACTAAAGTAGCCTCTGTGGTCTCCCTAATCAGACCAACCCCAACTAAATTACCAAAAGTGAGCCCAGCTACTCCCTTGGATTGGCTATTAGTTGGTTTGCTCCCACCACCACTGCTATTAGTAGGGACACTAGGTGTAGCAGTAGGGGTTGTAGTGGTAGGAGCTGTGGTGCCTTTCTTTGGACAACTGGGATCTGTTGTCCAATGGCCTTTTATTTTACATAAATAGCACCATGGTTTCTTTTCCTTGTTCTGATTAAAGGAGGATTTGGGCCCACCACCCCCACCAGAGTGTTTTTGTGGGCCTGATGAAGACTCATTTTTAGATTTGTCGCCACCCTTGTCAGAAGACTTACCATCCTTCTTTTTGTTGCCATCTTTGTCACCCCCTGTATGAACTTTTCTGTTCACTCTTGTTCTGACCCATTTGTCTGCCTTCTTTCCCAATTCTTGGGGAGAGGTCAGATCAGAGTCCACCAAGTACTGGTGCAACAAATCAGACACACAATTATTAAGAATATGCTCTCTCAGGATTAAGTTATACAGGCTGTCATAATCAGTAACTTTACTGCCATGTAACCACCCCTCCAAGGCCTTCACTGCCTGGTCAATTAAATCAACCCAGTCTTGTGAAGACTCCTTTTTGGTCTCTCTGAACTTTATCCTGTACTGTTCAGTGGTTAAGCCATAACCATCCAGGAGTGCATTCTTAAGAACTTGGAAATTGTTGGCATCATTTTCTTTCACTGTAAGGAGCCTATCCCTACCTTTTCCACTAAATGATAGCCATAGGATAGCAGCCCACTGCTTTTGAGGGACATCCTGTACAGCACAGGCCCTCTCAAGTGCAGCAAACGACTTGTTAATGTCATCCCCCTCCTTATAAGGGGGAACTATCTTGTGCAGATTCCTGGAATCATGCTCTTTTGCAGGATGACTATGGGGAATACTGCTGCTGCCACCATGGGTATCTAAACCCAACTTCTGTCTTTCCCTCTCTATTTCTAAAGACTGTCTATTCAAATCCAGCTGTTGCTTCTTGAGCTTCAGTCTGGTTTGTTCCACTCTCAATCTATTGAGCTCCCTTTCTAACAATCTGTCATCAGGGTGGGTGGGAGGGACATTTCTAGATACAGAGGTATGATGGGAATGAACAGAAGGAGACCTGTCCCTTACAGAGGGCACCCTAACAGCTTGGCTACCAGCAAAATGTGAGAGCACACCATCAGTATGGTGTGATTCAACCACTGTACCAACTATGCTAGACTGTCTAGTAATGGGCAGGCTGAGAAGTTTCTTTCCTGAACCTTTTCCTGGGGGAGTCCCTGGATCCGATTGAGAACCATTAGCTACTTTTTCTACAGATTGGGCACTTATGGCCTTATCCTGTACTCTAAGCATATTAATTAACAGTTCTAAGGAAGGATTCTTCCCTACACTCAAACCTCTCTCTATGCAGAGACTCCTTGCTCCTTTCCAGCTAAGGTGATCATATGCAAGTTTGGACAGTTCAACATTTTTTCCTGTGCCAGACATTTTTTTGAGAGAGTTAAAGTGATAGAAAAAGAGAAAAAAGTTTTCAGAACTTTTTGGAAGTTTAGGAGTACTTTTCAGCACTTAGAAAAGAGTGAAAAGAGGACATGCAAAACTTTTTGGCTATGTGTATATACACTGACCTTGTTTTGTATATTTTTCTCTTATGAAAAGTACAATGACAAAAGTGGTAAGTAGTCTCAAGCACTTATCCCACCACTGCACAACCAATGTAGGAGGCTGGACTGGCTTGTAGTGAGTACCAAGGGGTACTTGCACCTTGCACCAGGCCCAGTTATCCCTTATTAGTGTATAGGGTGTCTAGCAGCTTAGGCTGATAGATAATGGTAGCTTAGCAGAGCAGCTCAGGCTGAACTAGGAGACGTGTGAAGCTACTACAGTACCACTTAGTGTCATATGCACAATATCATAAGAAAACACAATACACAGTTATACTAAAAATAAAGGTACTTTATTTTTATGACAATATGCCAAAGTATCTTAGAGTGTACCCTCAGTGAGAGGATAGGAAATATACACAAGATATATATACACAATAGCAAAAATATGCAGTATAGTCTTAGAAAACAGTGCAAACAATGTATAGTTACAATAGGATGCAATGGGGAAACATAGGGATAGGGGCAACACAAACCATATACTCCAGAAGTGGAATGCGAACCACGAATGGACCCCAAACCTATGTGACCTTGTAGAGGGTCGCTGGGACTATTAGAAAATAGTGAGAGTTAGAAAAATAACCCTCCCCAAGACCCTGAAAAGTGAGTGCAAAGTGCACCAAAGTTCCCCTAAGGACAAAAGAGTCGTGTTAGAGGAATAATGCAGGAAAGACACAAACCAGCAATGCAACAACTGTGGATTTCCAATCTAGGGTACCTGTGGAACAAGGGGACCAAGTCCAAAAGTCACAAGCAAGTCGGAGATGGGCAGATGCCCAGGAAATGCCAGCTGCGGGTGCAAAGAAGCTTCGACTGGACAGAAGAAGCTGAGGTTTCTGCAGGAACGAAAAGGGCTAGAGACTTCCCCTTTGGTGGACGGATCCCTCTCGCCTTGGAGAGTCGTGCAGAAGTGTTTTCCCGCCGGAAGGACGCCAACAAGCCTTGCTACACGCAAATCGTGCGTTTGGCGTTTTTGGACGCTGCTGGGGCCCAGGAGGGACCAGGAGGTCGCAAATTGGACCTGCAGAGAGAGGGGACGTCGAGCAAGACAAAGAGCCCTCACTGAAGCAGGTAGCACCCGGAGAAGTGCCAGAAACAGGCACTACAAGGATGCGTGAAACGGTGCTCGCCGAAGTTGCACAAAGGAGTCCCACGTCGCCGGAGACCAACTTAGAAAGTCGTGCAATGCAGGTTAGAGTGCCGTGGACCCAGGCTTGGCTGTGCACGAAGGATTTCCGCCGGAAGTGCACAGGGGCCGGAGTAGCTTGCAAAGTCGCGGTTCCCAGCAATGCAGCCCAGCGAGGTGAGGCAAGGACTTACCTCCACCAAACTTGGGCTGAAGAGTCACTGGACTGTGGGGGTCACTTGGACAGCGTCGCTGGATTCGAGGGACCTCGCTCGTCGTGCTGAGAGGAGACCCAAGGGACCGGTAATGCAGCTTTTTGGTGCCTGCGGTTGCAGGGGGAAGATTCCGTCGACCCACGGGAGATTTCTTCGGAGCTTCTGGTGCAGAGAGGAGGCAGGCTACCCCCACAGCATGCACAAGCAGGAAAACAGTCGAGAAGGCGGCAGGATCAGCGTTACAGAGTTGCAGTAGTCGTCTTTGCTACTATGTTGCAGGTTTGCAGGCTTCCAGCGCGGTCAGCGGTCGTTTCCTTATCAGAAGGTGAAGAGGGAGATGCAGAGGAACTCGGCTGAGCTCATGCATTCGTTATCTAAAGTTTCCCCAGAGACAGAGACCCTAAATAGCCAGAAAAGAGGGTTTGGCTACCTAGGAGAGAGGAAAGGCTACTAACACCTGAAGGAGCCTATCAGCAGGAGTCTCTGACGTCACCTGGTGGCACTGGCCACTCAGAGCAGTCCAGTGTGCCAGCAGCACCTCTGTTTCCAAGATGGCAGAGGTCTGGAGCACACTGGAGGAGCTCTGGACACCTCCCAGGGGAGGTGCAGGTCAGGGGAGTGGTCACTCCCCTTTCCTTTGTCCAGTTTCGCGCCAGAGCAGGGGCTAAGGGGTCCCTGAACCGGTGTAGACTGGCTTATGCAGAATTGGGCACATCTGTGCCCAACAAAGCATTTCCAGAGGCTGGGGGAGGCTACTCCTCCCCTGCCTTCACACCATTTTCCAAAGGGAGAGGGTGTCACACCCTCTCTCAGAGGAAGTTCTTTGTTCTGCCATCCTGGGCCAGGCCTGGCTGGACCCCAGGAGGGCAGCTGCCTGTCTGAGGGGTTGGCAGCAGCAGCAGCTGCAGTGAAACCCCAGGAAGGGCAGTCTGGCAGTACCAGGGTCTGTGCTACAGACCACTGGGATCATGGAATTGTACCAACAATGCCAGGATGGCATAGAGGGGGCAATTCCATGATCATAGACATGTTACATGGCCATATTCGGAGTTACCATGGTGAAGCTACATATAGGTAGTGACCTATATGTAGTGCACGCGTGTAATGGTGTCCCCGCACTCACAAAGTTCAGTGAATTGGCTCTGAACAATGTGGGGGCACCTTGGCTAGTGCCAGGGTGCCCTCACACTAAGTAACTTTGCACCTAACCTTTACCAGGTAAAGGTTAGACATATAGGTGACTTATAAGTTACTTAAGTGCAGTGTAAAATGGCTGTGAAATAACGTGGACGTTATTTCACTCAGGCTGCAGTGGCAGGCCTGTGTAAGAATTGTCAGAGCTCCCTATGGGTGGCAAAAGAAATGCTGCAGCCCATAGGGATCTCCTGGAACCCCAATACCCTGGGTACCTCAGTACCATATACTAGGGAATTATAAGGGTGTTCCAGTAAGCCAATGTAAATTGGTAAAAATGGTCACTAGCCTGTCAGTGACAATTTGGAAAGAAATGAGAGAGCATAACCACTGAGGTTCTGATTAGCAGAGCCTCAGTGTGACAGTTAGTCACTACACAGGTAACACATTCAGGCACACTTATGAGCACTGGGGCCCTGGGTTACCAGGGTCCCAGTGACACATACAACTAAAACAACATATATACAGTGAAAAATGGGGGTAACATGCCAGGCAAGATGGTACTTTCCTACACCATACTGATCATTTCTTATTACCCTTACTGTGGGTGTACGTCCCCTTTCTTGGGATGGCCCCTAATGGGAATGAGACCCCAAAGAGGCCTGGCTGGACTCTCCATTGGACCCCATTTAGAGAGTCCTACTATGTTAGGCTCTGTTGGCCATGTTCTAAACCCTTTACCCTATCTTTTTATAGGCAAATTATCTCCTCTTCACCCTCCTTCCTAGTACACACTCCTCACACAGCTTTTTCCTAATAGTTTATTTTGAGGGCCACAAATATCCATACCTTCTAGGCACCCACAGCTGACTACTGAGGCACGCAATGGAGATTAACTCCCCTCACAAACGTATCTCCCTCAATGTCCGAGGGATGAATTCCCCTAACAAAAGGTGACAGGTGTGGCGGCTATCTGCTTCATATAGATCCAGATGTAATTGGTTTACAAGAGACCCAATTAACACAAAGGGATTGTCATTGCATGACCCATCCCAGATACCATGACCAATATTGGGCCACTTGACCTACCAAAACATTGTGAGTTGCTGTACTCCATTAAAAGGGGCTTTTCTACTACGTTACTCAAAGTCACCAGGGATCTGAAGTGCAGGTTTCTCAAACTGACGGTTGCGAGAGGCAAGTCCACATTTACCTTTTTCAACCTCTACCCCCCGAGCCAGTCACAAGAAGTGTTCCTTTAAAAAAAGTCCAATGAGACCAACGTAAATGCTCCCTCAGGGAACTTATTGTAGGGGGAGATTTCTACCTAGTTTGGGACCCTTCCTTAGACCAGCAAACAACACACCTTCAGGGTACAGGTACCATGTCGGCTTCACTCAAAAAGGAGATTACCTACCCTGGCCTACTAGACGCCTGGTGTTATATTCAACCTGATATCAAGGACTACTCATTCTACCGTCACGTGCACCTCTCCTACTTACACTTTGAGTACTGCACGCATTTCAGATATCTCTATATCAGACCATGCACATAGAGAACTCACCTGGATGCCACGCTCTTGACAAACCCCCACACCACCCATGCTGGCACTTACCCCCAACTTCTCTGGGACCCTGTAGATATAGCTGCCATCATGGATGCTATCACTGACTACGTTACACTCAATGCTCTCCCTGACACTCAAATCCCACACCTTATGGGATAACTTCAAGGCTGCCATCTGGGGTGAAATCCTTACCATCACTAGAGCCCAGGAGTCCTGTCTCATTAAGAACAACCTTATGGGGGAAATCCATTCTCTTGAGCAAGCCAATAAGTCAAACCCCGCAAAATGAACAAAACAACTGCTAGCCCTACTATGGGAGCAGCTCCATGTGCTCCGCACTAGCAAAACTGAACACTCCCTACATACTCTCAAGCAGAAATGTTATGATGGCGGGAATAAAGTGGGCACACTCCAGTATGTAGACTTAGATGTCAGCAAGCTAAATGCCACATACCCAAGATCCCCACTCAGGGTGATTCAACAGCAAGACAAACAGGATGTCTTCTGCACCTTTTATCAACACTTGTACGTTTCTGGGGCCAAAGACCCACAGGCTATACAAGCCTATCCTAGAGACTGCCCTTGGAGCATGCAGTAGTTTAAGATACTGTACATATTCCAGTCACTCCCCACCTCCATCCCCTCTGAAGACATATGCAAACTTCAGGGAGACCTCTGCACATTTATATGGTGGGGGAAACGACCCAGCACCTTTAGTGCATTGCTTATGCTACCCAGAAATAAAGGTGGTCTAGCATGCCCCAACTCCCAAGAATAGTGCTGTGATGCCCACCTTCGATTCATTTGCGGGTGGGTGGTCAGGGAGAGCAAAAAGCATTGGCTACACATGGATCTGGCTCTGGCTTGTAGTCTGTTAGGGGATCTAACATGGCTCCCATAATATTCACATCCTCACAGCCTCTACATAGCAACCCCGACAAGCACAGTATGGACATCTGGGACAAACTTGCATTGAGCAGAAATCTTAGGAATTCCCATCCGGAACACCCCTATTGCCTGCAACCCAGATTTCAAGCCTGTGTTTCTATGAGATTCCTTCCCAGACTGGATTCAAAATGAATGTAGAATACTGCAGGATCTTTTCCAGGGAAATGCTATTGAACCATTTGAGCAATGCAAAAAGGAGTTTCATCTCCCTAAAGCATCATGCCTGCAGTATCTTCAATTACGTTACCGGGTGCTACAACCCTCCAATACAGAGGCTGTTATCCGATCACTTACTCTTTTTTAAACATTAATCTGATATTTTGAAGGCACCTGCAGCTGATCTGTAAGACGTACAATGTCCTCCAACAATCTCCCATTTTCCTAAGCCACCCATATCAAAGACAATGGAAATCCACCCATGCGCAAGGTATCACTAGGAAACAGTAGAAAGCCATATGACATGACACATCGCCACCCGCAACATCAAGAACGCCCCTTGGTTCACCCCCGAACTCCAAGACTCAAAGCGCAAATGCCGCCAAGGGGAGAAAATATGGCGACTAGAGCCCTCCACAACCAACTTCTCCACCCTCAAAACCACCATTCACACCCATCACCAACTCATACGCACCGTCAAAAGAGATCACTACAAGACACGCCTTGACAACAACTCTCAAAACAGCAAAGAACTCTTCACCATCATTAACAAACTTGCCAAACGCAAAGCCATCAACCTAGACCCCTCACACACACAGCCCCTATGTGACGCCCTCTCCAACCACTTCCACCACAAAATCCTGGACAGCTTCATACCACACACACCCACCGCACACACCCCTCACTCACCCAACCCAACCCGCACTCATGACCTTCACCACACTCACCACCTGGACCCCTACCACACACGAACATACCGAAAAAAACATGAACTCCATCCACTCCGGATCCCCCTCTGACCCCTGTCCACATCGCACATACAAGAAAGCCAGCCCAAACCATCGCCCCCATACTCTGCAACATAATCAACTCCTCTTTCGACTCCGCCACCTACCCAGACCCCTGAAAGCACGCGGAAATCACAGTTCTCCTAAAAAAAAACAAAGCTGATCCAGAGATCCTCTCCAACTATCGCCCCATCTCCCTCCTCCCTTTTCCCGCCAAGGTTGCTGAGAAACTAGTCAACGCCCGCCTATCCCACTTCCTCGAAGCAAACAACACTTTTGACCCCTCACAATCCGGGTTCCGCAAGAACCACAGCACGGAAACCACCCTCATCGCATGCACTGACGACATCAGGACCAAAGTTGACAAAGGCGAGACCGTCGCACTCATCCTCCTAGACCTCTCCGCAGCCTTTGACACCATCTGCCACCACACACTCCGCACACGCCTCCACAACATAGGAATTTGGCACAAAACCTTAGACTGGCTCACCTCCTTCCTCACCGACCGGACCCAGAGAGTCCGCCTCCCATCTTTCCACTCCACCACTTCCAAGATCATCTGCGGAGTCCCCCAAGGGTACTCCCTCAGCCCTACACTCTTCAACATCTACATGATCCCCCTAGCCAACATCCTCTGAGCACACAGAAACACTTTCCTCTCCTACGCAGATGACACCCAACTCATCCTCTCCCTCACCCGCAACCCCTCCACCGCCAAAACCAACCTACACACTGCTCTCCTCAACACCGCCAACTGGATGACTACTAACCACCTCAAGCTTAACTCCAACAAAACCGAGATCATCATCTTCGGCCCCAACAAAACCACATGGGACGACTCCTGGTGGCCCACCGCCCTAGGCCCCGCACCCACCCCCGCAAACCACGCACGCAACCTCGGCATCATCCTAGACCCCTCCCTCTCCACGACACAGCAAATCAATGCCCTAACCTCCTCCTGCTTCCACACACTCCGCACTCCTTCAAATGGATTGCCCCAGAGACCAGAAAGATAGTCACCCATGCACTCATCAGCAGCAGACTAGACTACGGTAACGCCCTCTACGCCGGCACCACACTCAAACTCAAACGCAAACTCCAGAGAATCCAGAACACAGCTGCACGCCTCATCCTTGGCCTCCCCGCCACGAACATATCTCACCACACCTCAAATCCCTTCACTGGCTCCCCATAGACAAGAGAATCACATTCAAGATCCTCATCCACACTCACAAATCCCTCCACAACACTGGCCCAACCTACCTCAACGAAAGAGTGAACTTCCACACTCCCACACGCAACCTCCAATCAGCCGATCTCGCCCTAGCCACAGTCCCCCGCATCCATCGCACCACCACAGGAGGCAGGTTCTTCTCCTACCTCGCCCCCAAAACCTGGAACTCCCTCCCCACCAACCTTCACAAAACCAAAGACCTCCTGCTCTTCAGAAAGAGCCTCAAGACATGGCTGTTTGAACAGTGACCCTCTCTGCCCCCCTCCCCTCCCTTTTCTTGTTCCCCCACCCCCCCCACCCCCCCAGCGCCTTGAGACCCTCACGGGTGAGTAGTACGCTCTATAATTTTTTTTGGATTGATTGATTGATTGATCTGGGCTGTTGTGTGGTTGTAGGTGTTCCAGGCCAAGCATGGATGGGCTCCTGCCTGTCATGGGGGGTACATCTATTGTTCCTGCTGCACCTGCACCCAGGCCTGAATCAGGTAATCAATATTTACGGCTTGGTACCATTCCCCTCCCCACATATTCATCTGTTCTCCACACTGAAGGACGACAGGCCCCCCTGAGGCCACTAGGCGTAAGCGTAGTATTGGTATTAAGGACTGGAACCATACCGGGTCTGATAAGCCCAGTAAAACTAAATTTGTTGATCACACCAAGGGTATTGGGGGGCGCGGCTGGCTCCCAGGTGCTGGCTGGAGCAGAAACAGTTCTGAGCCCCTGGGAATAAAGGAGGTACCTTATTCATGGTTGAGGTAACTAAGCTGCCTCCGGGGTCTGTGGAAACTCAGGATTCCTTGTTAAATAAGGTCATCTACTGGTTGAGAGTCCAGTGAAACTCTCTCTCTGTTATTCGAGCAGATATATTAGAGTTGGGAAGACACCGCCAGTTTGGCTCTAACTTCGATTTTATCTCTATTTGTTTTGTGGACAGGTTTTAATGGATAATCTTATTGATTTTGAACTGCACACTTGTCATCCTAGGAAGTCTAGGGGGGTTGGTATTAGACTTAAATCTTCTCCGCCTACTGCTAGTTCATTCACAAATTGCAGTGATTCAACTGGTGGGAAGTTGGATAATAGCCACAAGTGCGCTTCGGCCTTGGCAGTAAATAATTCCCATCTATTATCAGTCACTGGCTGACCATCCACTGACTCCAACCTAACAATCTCTATTCCGGGTTCTGTGGGTAGGCTTGAGGTGTCTGATTAGCTTGTTAACTGTGGGGAAGCCTAGTGTCCCAGGCCTAGAGACTTGGAAACTAGTGCTGAACTCTCTATTATGTCCTGGAATCTGGCTAGGCGGGGCAGGAAACTGCTGGATCCTGAATGGGTTGACTATATAAAGAATCAGGATATATGTTTATTCCAGGAGGCCTGGGCTGTGGACTGTCTTCCTGGATGGTTTCTTATCATAATATGTGATGGACCAACCTTCAGACGGGGATACTGGTCACCCCAAGGGAGGTTTACTGATATTGCTAAATAAGAAATTGCAGTGTGACCACCTTGTATTAAAAATTGACTCCTCTGATTTATTAGGTGTGCAGCTTGTATTTAATAAAGGTTTCAAGGTAATTATAATTAATATATATGCAAGGTCAGTGCCACGGAGACTGGAGTCCCAGACCATGATTCAGTTATTTCAATACCTAGAAAACTTTGTCCCCCAACACCAGTGGTTGCAGGGGACATGAATTGCACATTCGAACCCTCATAATTAAGCAATGACCTAACGTCGAAGAGGATGAATATTGGGGTATTCCACATTTGACGAACAAGCAATTTTGTAGCTGTCCTGTGCTGCCCTACAGCTGACATCACTGTGTCTTAAGTATGGACTTAGGATCCAGGTATTGCCCCCACTTTTAAACAAGGCCAGTTGTCTAGTATTATTGATTATTTTTTATTGGATGTCAGGTTATGGCCAAAGTTGGTAGATATGAAGGTGGATTTTCGCCACAATAGCGACCATGTCTCCCTGCTTCTTACTTTACACAGTGCCGAATTTAGAAGGACCCAGAATACCTGTTATGCTGTTGTCCTGGAGCCATTCTTGGATAACAGCCATACTCGTGTTAGCTGGCCAAAAGTGTTGTCTAATCCATACATGATTAGGGAGATTTATAAATTGTTTATTGATGTAATGGCTAATTATGCAGAATATGAGGTTGCTAACATCCCAATTCTTACTATCCACAAGACAACAACACACAAGTTATAGAATATCCTTTACAAGAAAATTTCCAATAAGCAACTTGACCACACATATAAATTCAGGGAGTGGTTCAATAAGAGTTGTTCTAAGACTAAATTTGCATTGAAGCTAGCCAGTGTGTCCAGTTCACGGGGGTGATTAGAACAGCCAGATTAGCCTTTTTGTAATGCCATAGCACAGGAAAAGAAAATCTGGGATGATTCAATTTGACAGAATTTGTTTGATGCTGCTAGATATAATAACAACGTGTTCTTCTGGAAATTATTTTCTGATAGACACAGAGAGGGTAAGAGCATAATTTGCACCCATATTCAACCTGAGAGTTGGGTTGATCATTTTTCTAATCTTTATGCTCTGCCCTGCAATTTTTCCACCCACGATTCTTTCTCCCAGCAGTTGGTTGGAGCGTGCCCACTATCTGGTGACCTAGGAAAGGATGTGCGCAGTCAGGATGACTACATTGTCTTTACCCCAGAGGAAACAATTAATGCACTTAATTCCTTTAAACCTTCTAAAGCCCCAGGCCCAGATAAGATACCGGGGGACTTGTATAAGTCTGAGTCAGTGATCTGGTCCAGTTACATAAATATGATATCCAATCCAATAGCAGCTGGGGGTTCAATAAGCAGTACTTGGAAAGTGGCTGAAATAGTTCCCATTTACAAAAAGGGAGTGATGAGCTCTCCTGCCCATTATAGACCTATTAGCCTTATTGACAACCTCCCAAAACCTTTTGCTAAACAGCTTTTGGATAGGCTTTGAGATTGGGCTGACACCCATTATGTGATGTCTCCACTTCAGGCAGGTTTTCACCCTAAAACTGGCACCGTGGACCAGGTTTTTAGGCTGGCGCTTCTATACTGGAAATATGTAATGCTTGCCAAACAAAATGTATATGTTGCTTTTGTGGACCTTCGGTCTGCGATTGATATGGTTCCCAGAGAAAAATTATGGGGTGTTCTATATAAAATAGGTACTCCAATGAATATAATCCATCTTTTACAGCGGTTACATGAGGGCACACATGCCTATGTGAGGTGGGGCAATCAGGGAGAACTAACAGACCATCTTGTCATTCAGCGGGGGTCCATCAAGGATGTGTTTTGGCACCAACTTTATTCACTTTATACATAAATGAGGTGGTACAAGCTGTATCTCCCCTCCAAAATGATGCCCCCTCCCTAATTGCACAAAAATTTCCTATACTGCTCTTTGCGGACGAGTCTCTCCTCATCTCTAAGACCCCAATAGGTCACCAGACTCTCGTCGATAACTTTCTGTACTGACCATGGGCTGGAACATAATGTTAGTAAAACCAAATTAATGGTGTTTAGCCCAGGATTAGCCAGGAGATGTACTATCACCTTAGCTGGGGCTTTGGGAAAAGTAAGTTTGATAGACTAGCTGGGTGTTAGGATCTCCAACAAATTGCATTGGGAAGAAAATATCACCAAGAGTATGTCTCTTGTCCAACATAGATCTGGGGCCATGTTGTGCGTTTACAAGAGTATTGCCACGAAAGCCATTTCTCCGGCTATAAAGATTTACTTGGCCAAAGCACAATGGTCAGCCCAGTGGAAAACGTGCAGCAGCATTGGTCTCAGCTACACATGGTGCAGAGTCCAATGCCATCGCACAGGGGACCCCACTAGCACCCTCAGAATGCGCACTGTCTGCTAGGCAGACCGTGTGCATTCCAACAGTCTAGGGCAGTGCAGGGTCCCCCCTGTAGCTCTTGGAACTTTTTCTCTGCAAGCCATTTCATGTCGGTTCAACCGCCATGAAAAGGCTGGCAGAGAACACGGTTGCAGTGCCACTGTGGTTGATTACAACCACAATTGCCATCATACACTCAGGATCAGAGATCATGGAGGAGGTGGTGGTCTTTTGGTGGTCCGACCACCAGAGTCGCAAAGTGGCAGTCGGACCGCCACAGCTGTGGTGGTCCGACCTCCACCGCAAATCTGGCAGTCTTATGACTGCCAGTCTCATAATAGGGCCCTTAATTTTTATAATTAAAATTTTATATTTTGGAGCATTTAATAGAGTTGTTAAAATATGTTATTTGTTTGAAGTTAAGTATTCTCTTTGTACTGTACCAGTGAATGGGGTAGGAATAGTACATTTTGCTTCTTCTGAGTCTAATGTTTTTCATACTGTTGCACAGACTGGAGAGGAAATAGTAAATGTTACCCCTCCTGAGTCCAAGCCTTTCCCTACTTTTGCACACACTGGGGAAGGAATAGTAAATTTAACTCTCTTGAGTTCTATACATTTCCTACTTTCACACACACTGGAGTGGGACTAATATATTTTACCCCTTCTGAGTCCATTGCTTTCCCTACTGTTGCACTTACTGGAGTAGGAATAGTAAATAAAAATTTTCCTGAGTTCAACAGTTTTTCTACTGTTGCACACAGTGGGGAAGGAACAGGGAATTTAACTCTTCTGTGGCCTATGCTTTTCCTACTTTTACACACACTGGAATGGGAAAATGTAAGTTTACAACTCCTGAGTCCAACGCTTTTCCTTCTGTTGCACTTACTGGAGTGGAAATAGTAAATTTTACCCCCTTGAGTCCAATATTTTCCCTACTTATTGCACTTATTGGAGTGAAAATAGTAAATTTAGGACCAGATTTAAGAGGGCCAAGTGCCATTCAAATGCCACATTAGTGTCCTTCGTTTTACACTAATGTGGCGTTTGAAAGCCAAAAATGCCACACCATAATTATAAAGCGATGTAATGCTTTCATTGCACCACTTTGTAACCCCCTTGCATCACATTATGCCTGTGCCAGCCATAATTTATTGAAGGGGGGTGTTCAAGAGCTAGGGTGGCTGACAAAAATGACACAAAGAGACTTCTTTGCATCATTTTTATCTGCAATTTTAATACCTGCTAAGGTATGGCCTCTGGGTGCTTTGCAGGATTAGCGTCAACATTATTCACGCTAATCCTGCAAAGGGCCGGACTTGCATAAAATATTATGACATTAGTACCCCTGACTACCGCCATGGTGTGCTGTATATTAAATACGGTGCACACATGGTGGCGTTAGGGGTGTGCTAAGGTGCACAAGAAAAGTGGCCCTGCACAAGGTGCAGCACCACTTTTCATACGTCTGCCCATTAATCCAGCCTGAGTCCAACAGTTTCCCTAGTGATGCACAAACTGGAGTGGGAATAGTACATTTTACCCCTCCTAAATTCAACACTGGGAATAGTAAATTTAACCTCATCTGAGTTTAACAGTTTCCCCAGTGTTTCACACACTCGAGTGGGAATGGTAACTTTTACTTCTCCTGAATCCAACTTTTCCCTACTGTTGCACTTACTTGCAGTGGGAATAGTACATTTTACCTTTCCCAAGTCCAACATTTTCTCTACTGTTGCACCTACCAGAGTGGGAATTGTAAATTTTACCTTTCCTGAGTCCAACATTTTCCCTACTGTTGCACTTACTGGAGTGGGAATAGAAAATGTAACCTCTCTTGAGTCCAACACTTTCCCTGCTGTTGAACTCACTGGAGTGGGAATAGTAAATTGTACTCCTCCTAGGTTCAACAATTTCTCTATTGTTGCACAGACTGGAGTGGGAATAGTAAATTTTATTCCTCCTGTATCCCATGCTTTCTCTACTGTTGCACACACTGGATTGGGAGTAGTACATTTTACCCCTCTGGTGTCCTACACTTACCCTATTATTGCTCAGATTGGAGTAGCAAAAGTACATTATGCCCATCATGAGCCCAATGTTTTCCCTACTGTTGCACCGAATTGGAGTGAGAATAGTGCATTTTACTGCTTCTGAGTACAACCGTTTCCCTACTATTGAATACACTGGAGTGGGAATAGTAAATTCTATATTTCCGCCGTGCCAACATTTCTCTACTGTTACACAGAATGGAATGGGAATAGCAAATTGTACCCTCTCCTGAGACAAAAGAGTTCTCTACTGTTGTACAGATTGAAGTGGAAGTAGTATATTTATTATTGCTATAGTTTAATAATTTTGTTAATATTGTTTTTATATATTACTATTATGTGTTTGGGTATTTAGGTTTGTATTAAATGTATAAATGTATTTCATTTTTAACATATTTTTAGTTGAATATATTTTTACCTATTCTTACTTTTTATTTTTATGTATAATTACATTGGAAATATTTTAAATGTATTTGCACTTTGTTTTTTATGTTTTAAATTTTGTATGTTTATGTAAATTATATTTATATGTTCATTGTATTAATAAATGTTAAAAAATAGAAAATGATGATATCAATTCAAATTAACATTTGTTATAATAGTTTACATGGTATATGTATCTGTAAACATTTACTGCTGCCCCAACTGTCCTACCCCCACCATATTACATTGTTCCGATGGGCTGTGATGCAGTGGAGTACCAACGGAATAGAGGGGCACTGTAGAAAAGAAAGGTAAGTACTATATGTGCACATCAGGAAACACATGTATACGTTGTGTAAGTGTAATACCTTGTATGTATACATTTGTATGTGTAATATATGTGTCGCTGTATGTGCAGGTACATAGACTGTTCGCATGCATAACATAGGAGAAGTGATGGTGTCTCCTACCTTTGATTTCGGGGAAAACAGGGGTGCAGAGCATCGTGCCCAGGTGGCAGCAGCCCAGCAGTGACCTGGACACACTCATGCTACAGTGAAACTACAAAAAAAAGGTGGGTTTTCACCCCTTTTCCTCCCTTTCCACTGACCATTGCATGAGAGTTCTCCCGCCAGGGCAGGCTCTTCTGAAAGGCAAGTTGTGATCCTGATGCTAATGACCGGGGTGGTACAACCTCCTGTAGCCACCATGTACTTGACCGCCATGGCAGCAGTAGCAGGAGTCTTGGCACTGGTGACAGTCCAGCGGTGGTCTTAGACCAGGCTCTCTGACAGGATTGTAATCTGGCGGTCAGGCCACCGAACTGGCAGCACTTCAACTGCCACTGCCCACATTGCGGTTCAATGACCGCCAAACTCAAATTCAGGCCCTTACTGTTTTTAACTACATAAATATTAAAAAGGTTTTTTTTTTTCGATATTAGTGTTAAACGATATTTTTTTCTATATTTTTGTACTTACCATTATATGTGTGGGAAAACAATATTTTTGTGATCTATATTTTTGACACAATATTTCTGTAAGGCAATATTTGTGGTTTCAACATTATGTCATGAAACCAAAATCATACACAGCACCAGAACAAGGAGAAGTGACTTCTCCTAATTTGCTCCAAAACGGCTGAATGACTTGTCCTACACATATATGCCATCTCTAAAAATCTTGCATGCAGTACAAAGCTGACCACTTGGCTATTCAGCTAGCTTAATCCATGGATAAGCCCTCATTGTGCTTGCACTGGTGATAGGATACCCTCCTGGGTGATAGTGCGCTTTACAAAAAATCCTAACATTACTGAGAACTATGCACACGACTCTATGCGCATGGTTAAAATGTTTGCCCTGCTTGTCATTTTCATCCTCTGTCAGAACTTAGTAGATGTTCAGTTTGCGGTATGAAAGTGCATTATAATAACAGCACTGCACATAACAGTGGACGGGATATAGGCAACACTCTCAATGACTTCCCTGTGTGTCAAAAAATAACATTCTTCATAGTTTATGACATGCTTATTAGAAAACGTAGGTAACAGTCCCCACGTCTGCTTTACTTTCAAAGGTCGATATGCTCACTCAGTTCAATGACCAAAGACCTTGGAAGGCATTTGCGGGCACACCCAACTTACATCCACAAACTAGAAAGAGTTACATTCAGCACAGTGAGTGTTTTGAATGTGCATGTAAAACATGTCATCCTGAGCCTCATGTGGCTGTCATGGAAGCCATTAGTAAAGTTTTAAAAAACATGCATTAAGCTATTTTCTAAAAGGAGGGAAGAATTTGGCAGGTGACAAAAAAGCAGTCAAGCTGGTTATTTATTTGTGACTGTTGTGGAAACTCCAGCTTTCAACATTTCGGGACATATTTGTTTATAGAGGTTTGTTTGTGGTGTCATGTGGTTGAGAGGTTGTCTTAAATGGGGATTCTGTCCTGAGGTGTATGAATGTGATGGTCTCTTGAATGGCAGTGGTATGTTGAGTGCACTGATATGTTGGATTGGGCCAATGGCGAGCAGTATGACATTTTTGTGAGTGGTGCTTTAATGGCATCTGAATGGACCATAAAGTGGTTGGTGCCTTGTCGTGAATGTATGGCTCAACTTCAGTAGTCTTGGTTTCAATATTCGGAAACTGTGATAAGGATTTTTGCTTTGAAATTAGCATTTCTGGAGGTGCTAAAACACATTAGTGCAAGTGGTGGATTAGCTTAAAAAAATTAATGCCAGATTTAGATCAGTGGCAGTAAGGATACTCTGCTGCAATGATGAGCGAGTATACATACTGTGAAAATAATGGTCTGCACACCCCATATATATGCGGACGGACCGTGGGGAAGACCGCTCCATCTCTAGCATGGTTACACTCCTTCCACATCCTGACAAAAAAAAAGGGCCATCTGCAGCTGACCTCTATGTTCCCCCACCTAATTTAGATGTGTTAGAATACAAGTCTGTTTTCACTGTCTGTCACCACATAACCATGGTGGTAAGTGGCGGTGAAAACTGTCTAATGCCTCCCTTGCATTGGAGATAACGTCCATGGGGAAAGGGTTTTTTTTTCACAAAGAAAACCTGGCTTCGGGTTTTGTTTCTGAAAATTACAAAAAAAAACTGTTTTGTTGAGGGAGCAGTGTGTCAAATGTAAAAAGGCATTGACGGGACCTGCTGTGATGCCAGCTCCTGCCAAAGATATTGAATTGACCTCCAGCTTGTCCGTTATTTCTGAATTTGGCATGCAGAGTAGTCTCACCATGGTAGACATTGAGTCCTCCCCTAAGGTGATGGAGTCTTCTCTATCAGTCAAAATGTTAATCTGGCCCTTACTAAGAACTCCTTGTCCTTTTCGCAATCTAAACACCCAGAGGTGTCCAGCATGGTGTAATTTGCAATGATTCAGTTCTCTTTACCATAATGCTGTAAAAAACTTGAAAGTGCGTTCATGGATAAGATTACTCAATAATTTACATTTTGTGTTGGCAGTTTCTGTGATATATTGAGATCTACACATTGACAACCATCCAGCATTTCTATGTGTCTCCACACAAAAACTGAACCCAATTTTTGCGGATGGCCCTAGTACCCATGATTAGAAAATACTGAAAACGCAACAAAGACACATCATATTTATGCAGTGAAAATGCACCTTTTTTGCAATGTAAGCAGTTGTGGATTTGGGGCTCTAGCTCAACCGACACCTAGAAAAACCTAGCAAGCCTGCACATTTTTTAAAACTAGACACAAAGGAAGTCCAGGGGTGTGTGACCTGTGTGACTCCCACCAGGTAATTTTACCAAGAAGCTCTTGAAAATGATAACTCACATTTTCTTCACCTTTCTGTGATATAACATTCTGGCATCTGTAGGGCACCACAAACTTCATAGCACCCTGAGTCCCCACACATTTCCTGATAAGAACTGTACCCCACATGCGTGACCAGGAGATAATGACACAAAAGTCCCTAAAGTGCTATGCTCAGTGGTAAAAAATAGGAGAGCTACTGTATTTGAAGTCTTGCTATGACACCACCAATGCAAACCTATGAACCGCATATTTTTTTGAATCCCAGACAACCAGGGGAGTCCAGGGTGGTATGACTTGTGTGGATCCCAAAAGGCCTTCATGACCACAATGCCCTGCAAACCTTAATCTCAAACTGAAATCATTAATTTTCCTTCCATTTTTGTGATAGAAAATTCCTACTGGCCTGCCTAACCAGACTTGTGCCAATAAACATTCTGACCCCCTTGTGTGGTTTGGGCCTAGTACCCACTACAGAAATGGATCAAACCAAGGTTAAGCATAGCCCTCACCAACATTAAGATGGGACCTATAGATGCACAGAAACCAGCATTTAAGACTCAGTTCCCCAAGGGACTGAGTGGAGAACAAAGGCCGTGGCACTACACCATTTTTTCTGAAAATACTCAAGGTAGTTCAAAGCCCAAAGATAGGTACACCATGCTTTTTACATTTCTTTTAGGTAGGTGGCATTCGTGGGACTCCCCTTCCTGGATTCAGTGCACTCCAGGCATCCCATCACACTGAGGGCTTATGTATGCAGATAATAACTTGGGACACCATTCCCCTTTACCACAGCCACCGCTAGAGGGACACATTGCCTGTCTACCTGCCTGTGTCTTTGGGGAGATATTCCAATCTCTCATCATCTTGTCAACATTCTTCTCAGTGGGAAAAAGTTCACCACTCCAACCCCTGGGTAGGAACAGAAAAGAAACTGCTACTACAACGTGGGAGCAGAACACAAGATGTATCGCCTTGCATGTACCACACAGGAGCTAGCACAAGCAGCAAAGAAGTGGGTTCCCTGTGCTGTATCACTATGTGCCATCACCTGAGTGCCTGGTGAGCAACGTCACCTGGATCCTAAATAGAAAAAAACTGAAGGAACAAGGTGCACAGCCACACTAAATAGGAAATGAAAACCTCCCCACTGTGCAAGGCTGCTCATTTACTATTTAAACCCCATGTAATGAAGTGCTGCATAATCTCCTGCAAGGGCCTATAAAATGTGCATAGTAGACTTGTGGTGTCCTGAGGAATGGCAGTGGTACCACCAACAGTGTTTTAGTGGGGCTGCAGGAAGTGCAGCAGTCCCCCAGAGAATGTTCCTAAAAAATCACACTGAATCACCTGGGCCCTTACAAATGATATCCAGAGGGTGAGGCTTTTTATCATTTCAAAGAGCATGGGAGGGCAGGCGTCTCTGATGGTTGATTCAATGACTGTAGGAACAGTCTAATAAAAGTAAAAAAAATAGTTTTAAATGTGATATTAATTTCCATACCTTATTGACAGGATTGGTAATCAAATCACTAATTTCCACATATTAATGAAGGATACTGACTGTTGGTACTAGCCCCCTGACTTCATTGGAGTGTTATAACATGTATTGCAGATTTATACTCTCCCTATTCATTTCAATGGAGCTGCAGTAGGGAAATATAACATGTTCTCTACTTTCAATGATGTGGTGACACAGTGACTAAGGAAGTACGAGTGGCTTGTTGATAATGGCAACTCCTTAGATTGTGTTATTGCATTTAGTATATGTGGGAGATATTGTTTTTATAAGGTTCAGGGACCACTACAAGAGTAAAGTGATATGAGAGTGTCACCAGAAGGTGTTTTCACCTAAATGACAGTACATAGTTGTAAACTAATGCAAAGTATTTAGTACTGTGTTCTCCTTTTAAGTGAGCTGGGGTTACTGTCCCACACCATCCCACATGATCAGGCTCTAAGCTGCTCAGCTTTGTTACCTTGAGAGAGTCAAATGATACATTGGGGTACGTAGGCCCTCATTTTGAACCTGTGGTCTTTTGACCACCAGGGTTAATGTGGTGGTATCACCACCAACAGGCTGGTATATACCGCCATATTATGAGTGTGGCGGGTCGGCCTTTTCCAACCCACCACATCTCCACTGTGGTATGAACCTCCGGGCCGCAGATGTTCATCTTTGACCCGGCAGTCCACACAAGACCACCGGCAGTATAATGAGCAGGCCTACCACCGTGATTTCCGGGGGCGGCAGTACCGCTATGAAAACCATGGCAGTAGGGCTACTGGTGACAGGGAATTCCTCCCCTGTCATTGGTAGATGGCTCCACCACCCCCGAGCAATCACCGGACCCCCCACTCCCTACCCCCACCCCCAAGAGTCACAGCACCCCTCCACCCCCCTAGAGTCACAGTGCCCTACCCCCAGAGTCACATCGCCCCACCTCCCCTCCCTGTAATCATGCACACACATACCCACACGCACCACGCATACAGCCATTCACCTCCACTTCCATAAACACATTCACTCACCCTCATCCATACTCGCAATCACTCACACATACTCACACGAATCCACACTAACATGCTCACACGCATACAAAATGACACGCGGACACGCACTTACTCTGACATTCATACACACATTCACACATATGCATACAACCATGCATACACAACACTCACAGACGCATTCACACACACATAATTATACACACATGCAGACACCAAACACCACACACAACACTCCCACACTACAACCACCCCACCCCTGTCAGACACCTGACTTACCTTGTCCAGTGAAGAGGTCATCCGGCAAGGAAGGTCACTGCTACCACCAGCAGTGCCCTGCCAGCAGGACACCGCCAGGACGTCTGTATGGTCAAAATACAGCTGGGGGCATCCTACTGGCAGGGCGGTGCAGGTGGTAGCACCGCCCAGGCGCCTCCGACTGCCAGCATGGCTACTGCCGGGTTTACACCCAAAGTGTTGCAGAAATCTGTCAGTGTCCATAATGTGGCTATCAGGCGACCGCCAGCACTGGCAGTTTCCCTTCGCCTGTGGCTTTGGAAGTCTCGCTTTGAAACCACCAAAGTCATAATGAGGGCCTTAGTTTCCAGTGAAAAGACAATCCTTTACATCTAACTGAATGATAAACTAAACATTAAACCTTTGTTATAGTTAGGTAAAATGTATTTAGTAATTTTATTACTTTTGATATTCACCTTTTCTAAGTATAAATTTACAACAAAGTGTAGACTTACATGTCTCCACACTCCGAAAGCAGGGCGTAAACCCAAAAACATGAGTGGAAATTACTACCAGTAACGTTTACCAAATTGGCAGAGATCTCTGCCACCATAGCGAAGATCTGCCTGAGGTACAGTATGAAGAAAATGAAAAAAAGTTTATTAAACTTTAAAATAATCTTGTAAAATATATTTAAATATAAAATATTTGTGCAAAATTTCTGTATGTATTTTTAAACCTAAAACAAATAACAAATGAAACAATACTATTTTCCTAAAAGTGTAGTAAAACATCAATAACTGAAATATATGCAATTATTGTATGATTATTTATTTAATTATATATGTAAAAAATCACCTACATTAAAATATGTTTCTTTATTTTATATTTATTTCAAATTAATAAAAAATATTTATAAAAATATTTTAAATTGTTTTACAAAATTGAAAAGTAAAATGTATTTTAAAATTTTGAATTTTAAAATGTGAAAATCATAATGACTTTTTTATGGTATACAATTGTATAACATTAAATCCAAGTTGTATATATTTTTTGAAAGTCAAAACAAGTTTATTTATTTTAACATTGTTTCTTGTGGGGTTTTATTTTAAGGCCCAGTCTCCATTAGTTTCTATGGAAAGGTGTTGAAGTTCCAGTAGTTGGCCATGTGCAGTGATGGACCTACTGTAGGTCTGAGTCCATTTGCAACTGTTTGGGACCTTTTGGGTTGAAGTAGGTATAGAAGTGCATTTTGTGGTTGGCAGTGGGCTTACATTATTGTGAATGGATGTTTGCCCATCCTTAAACCTATCCTTAAATCTCCCTTAACCCTTTGTTACCCTTCTCTAAGCCCTTCCTATTTTGCAGAAGTACTCATTTTCCAACCCCTGCCCATTCCTGACATATTTATTACAATAATGTAGGCATATATGTGCAGAGATCTCAACAATTGGGCCAGAAATCACTGCAGAGAAAAGATAGGAGAGATGGAGACAGAGGTTTTTGCATGCAGGTGTGTGATTAGCATTTTGTAGTACTGCTAAATGTACTACAAAGTACAGTTTGTGAATAGGCCCCCGAGATTTCAAATTATTAATTGACCTATCATAATATGTTTTAATGACCTCCATGTGAAAAAATTGTATTTTTGTTTTATAAAATGCTCTAACATTTTGCTATTTGATCAAATTCATCAATAATAGAAAATCATTCAGGTTAAGTGTTTTAGGTTTGATCTACAACAAACTTGAAGAGGAAAGTATCATCTTGGCTAAAGGCAGGTCATTTCTCCTTGCTTTTGAAAGGGTTGGCATCCTTGAGTGTTTTTTTGAAGTTACATTCTTGAGGACGGTGTTGTATAGTATCTGCTGACTGTTTCTTCAAGGAGAGTCTGTTAGGGTTTGATTCCAAAAATTGGCAATAATATTCTGAACCCAAGGGAGTTCAGTGGCTCCCAATTTATTCCCCCCCCCATAGCTGCTTTCTCTAAAAATCTGATGAAGTCCCACACAAGAAAATTTACAAACTTTCTTTTAGACTGAAACCTGTGCAGTGAAAACCGCTCCTTGGAATTTCTCAGATGTGAATAATTGGGGATATAGGAGGTATTGGGTCAGCTTTGTACAACACATTGCCATGTGATCCAGAAAGCCCCTCCTCTCACGAGCTGGGCCCAGTTGTAGGTCTCAATGAGACCTCAAAAGTTGGTCAGAACTTCAAGATGTTTATGGCATTTGACTGAAAAGCTCTATTTGTCTCAAGCAACAATAATATTATCTGATGAAGTAGTACATATTTTCATTGACCACTGCCTGGATAATAGTTTAACGCTGATTTATTCATATGTTTGCTATTTCCTTACACCTTTTATATTCAGCTGCTGTTTCAAATTTATGTATTTTACATTTGATTTGTTTATTTTACTTTAAATTAACTCAACTTCTATTGCACTCGAACTGTGTGGTTTCCCTGTACTTTTGTCCTTCTAATTCTTTGTTTTTTGGATCTGTGCTGTAAGTCGTTCTTGCAGGTTTTGATACACTGGGTATTTTATCACTGCTAATCAGTGCTAAGGTACAAGTGCTCTCTGTCTAAACTGTATTTGTAATTGGCTTTCCATGATTGGCATATTTGATTTACTAACAGGTTCATAGTAAAGTGTACTAGAGGTGCCCAGGGCCTGTAAATCAAATGCTACTAGTGGGCCTGCAGAACTGATTGTGCCAGGCATGAGTAGCCCTGTAAACATGTCTCAGACCTTCCACTGCAGTGTCTGTGTGTGCAGTTTTAAATTGCCAGCTCGACCTGGCAAGTGTACCCAATTTCCAGGTCCAAACCTTCCCTTTTACTACATGTAAGTCACCCCTAAGTTAGACCCAAAGCAGCTCGATGGGCAGGGTGCAGTGTACTTAAAAGGTAGGACATGTACTGATGTGTTTTACATGTCCTGATAGTGAAATACTGCTAAATTCAGTTTTCACTATTGTAAGGCCTATCTCACCCATAGGTTAATATGAGGATGGCCTTGAAGTATCTTTTAAGTGTAATTTCCCATCAAGAGCAGATAGGAGTTTGGGGTCTCTGAACTTACTATTAAAAAATGCATCTTTTGGTGAAGTTGTTTTTTAAATTGTAAGTTTGAAAAGGGCATTTTTAGACGGGGGCATTTTCTTTCTTAACTATTCTGTACCTCTGCTTGTCTGCTGAATCCACGTCTGGGTCAGACTGAAAGTTGGGCTGTTTGTGAATTCACTCTAGACAGTGACACAAAGGGAGCTGAGGTGTGTCCTGCATATCCTGATGAGTCTTTCTGGGCTAGAGTGGGAGGGCGGAGCTGACAACTGCACTTGAAAGGGCTCTGCCTGACTTCACACAATACAGTCTCCAACCCCCTAGAGTATGGCTGGGGCAGGTCAAGGAAGAGACAGTGTCTTGTGCACTACAAAGACTTTCCTTTGAAGTTTGCCTACTTGAAAGGCAGAAATAAGTAACAGTATTGGACTGCTGACCCCTCAACTTTGGAATACTTCTGGGTCAAGAAGAGCCTCTACCAAGAAGAAGTCCTCAATGCTTGAGGAGGACCTGCCACTCTGCCTGTTGCTTTGATGTGCTGGCCTGCCGCTTCTGCCTTGGGAGTGAAAGGACTGGACTTTGCTTTCTGAAATCCTGGCTGTGAAGCTTCTCCAAGGGTTTGGACTTAGCTTGCCCCCTGTTCTGAAGGGCAGTTAAAGACTTCATCTACTAGCACTGGGTCTCTCTTGCTGAGACCCCTACCCTACCAAGTGAAGCCACATCTAGTCCCTGGGCCCTTGGAAAGAGAAGCTGGTGAACCCAAAGTGAAAATCAATGCACTGGAACCGAGCGGCAGAAAAATCAATGCAGGACCTACACCACAGCTAAAAAATTGACGCAGCGTGGGTAAAATCGACGCATCACCAGCTCAGCACCAATTCATCGCTGCCATAGGTCTGCATTTTCCACACATCTTTCCTGTGCGTCAAAATCTTCAATATCACCACACGGACCCGAAGCTGCTTGTCCAGAAATTGATGCATCCCTTCCCTGAGAGGAATTGATGCATCGCTTACCTGGCAGAGAAAGAATCGATGTACGGTCTCACTTGCGAGGAAGGAATCGACACATTGCTTGCTTTTCTACTGCACGCTTGCCCCTTTGGCTTTATTTTTGACGCATACCAGGTACTTTGGCTAAAACAACACATCCATTGATTCTTATGGATTAAGACTCTTTTTACTTTAAAATTTGATATCTTTGCATGGGTATGCTGGATTTTTGTTGTTTTGGTCTTGTTTGAGTTAGATAAATATTCGTTATTGTTCTAAACTGGTGTGGAGTCCTTTTGTGTTGTTTTCACTGTGTTACTCTGTGGGTTTGTACAAATACTTTACAAATTGCCTGAGAGATAAGCCTGACTGCTTGTGCCAAGCTACCAAGGGGGTGAGCAGGGGTTATCTTAGGTTTGTATCCCCTTACCCTGACTAGAGTGATGGTCCCTACTTGGACAGATTGTAAACTGACTAGAAACTAGAGACCCCCTTTCTAACATGTAATACAGTGGATTTGCACAGGTTTGAGGTAGCTGGGGACCTGGTTTTAAAACTTTTAAAGTACTTTTTCCTCATCTCCTTTTGTGTTGTTTTGGAACTTTGAATTATTATTTTCCTCATTTTACTGTGTGGAATAGTCTGCCCACACCACAGGCCAAAGCCAGCCAGCTATTACTTTATTACTAGGCATTGGGAATATAATGTATTTTAAATAACTGTTGTTTATGTGTTATATTTTTTTTAAAGACATTTATTGATTTAGGGATGGCCTTGGATTAAATGTAAATTGTGTTTTATTTTGTATTATATGTTTTCTGCAAAGTGGCAAATTATTTTGGTGGGGTAATTTTTGATTCCTTCCTGAGATATTTGTGGTTGGTGAATTTTTAAAGTTGACAGGAAATGTACTTTGGGTTGTAGCATTAATGAATTAATGGTAATATTTCTTCTTTGTTTACCATGTCCCCTTACTATGCTGGAAACTTGGCCATTTTTTTGTTGGACCTGTTTGTTTGTGTCTTTGCCATAACCCACCATGTTGTCTTTGTCCTCCATGCCATGTGGCAGGGTGGTCAGTTTGTTTTTTGTAGTAAGTGTGCTTTGCTTTTGCCATAGACCTGCATTTGTTTTTGCTGTCCATGCCTTTGCCCTTGGTGGCCAATGGCCATTTGGCTGGTGACCATTTTGTAGTCAGTGTGCTTTGCTTTTGTCATAGGCCTGCATGTGCTCTTTGTTCTCCCTGCCTTTGCCCTTGGTTCCCATTTGGCCAATGGCCATTTTGTAGTCAGTGTGCTTCGCTATAGCTATAGGTTTGCACGTGTTCTTCGTTGTTCATGCCTTTGCCCTTGATGATCATGTAGCAGGCAGCCATTTTGTAGTCAGTGCTTTGCTTTTACCATAGGCCTGCATGTGTTCTTTTTTGTCCATACCTTTGCCCTTGGTAGCTAATGGGCATGTGGTCGGTAGCCATTTTGTGGTCAGTGTGATTTTTTTGCCTCAGGCTTGCATGTGTTTTTTGCTGTCCATTACTTTGCCCTTGGTGTCAATGTGCCAGTGTGGCCATTTTGTGTAGCTACTGCGTTCCTTTTCTTCCACTTTTTTTATAGCCATTTTCTAAGGACATTGATAGAAGTCGTCTATGCCTTTTAGTTTTTGTTCATGTATTTATTTATTTCTGATGTGAGCTTAATGTGCTTGCGGACGATTGCAATATGCATGCATCCTGTTTTTTTATGCTTTTTCCATTTTCCCCAGCACCTCCTTGCATCCAATAGGACTTCTGATAGACACCAGCAATATATTTTTTTAAGTTGGTCCATCAAGGGGGTTGAGAAATGAGATTAGAATCAAAGATCATTCATTGCAATGCTTTACTTCAAAATTTCGTTTTTTAAGGAAATTTGGAATAGGGGTTTTAGAATTAGAATAGCCAACTAAATGATAGTTGATACTAGTACCAATCTGATTTAGATAAGTACAATGTTACTGCATTTGCCTGTTACAATAATTTGGAGGAGAGTAACTGTACCACTAATCTACTTTTGTAGCTTCTTTATTTCTTACATCAGCACGTAAGGGAAAGAAGAGGGGCAGTGCAGAGGCTGGACCGGGAAAAGCTGGGGAGGAGGAAGCGCCGACCACCAGTGGTGAGGGCTTCGCTCACACCAGTAAGGCCTATTATTTAATTATTATCAGTATTTACCTAACTTTTACCCAAGTCCATTATATTACTTTTAATTTTGTTTATTTATACTGTCTCATTTTTTTTGCAACTCCCCTATCCAATGTCTGTTTTATCCATGTTATCCCTGCATCATCTTCTTTTCCTTATTTCATGTTTTTTATTTTTTATAGCTGACTTTTTTCGGTCTGTACTAGCTTGTAGATTTTTTTTGCTTTGTTTGTAATCTTTCTCTCTTTCCTATGTATCTTGTGGTACTGAATGACTAAGAACATAATTTTGGTAATCTATTGTCTACTGTGAACATTGCAGGTCCAAGTAAGCTAGTATTTTAAATAATATTCACCATGTCTGTTTGTTGAGAAGGCTTTCTTTTTCTTGCTCATGCTCTAACAGTTAAAAAGAGGGTGGCCATGGTCATAGACCACCCCCCAAATCCCAATGTTGTGTTGTGTAATTCATTTATACTGTATATCAGCAGTTTCCATGACATTGCAGCATGGCTGGAAAGTATGAGTTCCCATTGCATTTGCCAACCATCGCCAAATGTCTATCATTATTATTCCCCCCTTCATTGCGCTTCAGTGATTCAAAGTTATCATCGTCATAGGCTATAGCTCTGCCCCTTCATCACAAAAAGCTTTTGGTTGGCTTGACAATCTGGCTTTTTTAACATTGTGAAACAACAAAATGCCCGGAGTGATATTCGTGATAGAAGATGCTGCAGTGGTAACTGAACTGTAATGATATATTGCAGTTGTATTTTTTTTATCAAAAAAGTTAACTGAAGGCATATCGGCACCTAAAAAATTTATAATGTTTTTTTCTAGTCACTGGTTCATCAAGTGACGCTGCAGGAGCAGAAGGAGCTGGGGGAGAAGCTGCAGCAGGCACAGGCAGTAGTAAGTCACATTACTTGCTTATTGCTAATTACTATTATACTGGCTAGCTAAACGGGCATCGTTGATTGGTGACTAATGATCATGAACCCCCCACTTTACCAGGTACAGTGGTGGTTGAGTTATGGCCTCTTCGATCTGCAACTCAGCAAAAACTCACATAATGAGCGCTAAAAATGATGTCTTAAAGGAAAAGTGAAAGAACTTATACCCTTGCTCTACTACCCTCTGTAACTATATTGACCACTAAGGAATGATTGCATCGCCTACTTTGCCTACAAAAACCTAGATACACACAAACAACAGCTTCTTCAGTAGAAGTTAATTACCAACTAAACAAGTTTGCTTCAATCCATAGCTGTCCTCTTACCCGAATATATGAAGCAAGGGCTGATGCCTAATTCTTCTTACTGCAGGATGTTCCCAATGTGGCATCTTAAGTTAAGGGAGTAGTAGTGATAGCAGGCTAGCGCATTAAGAGGGAAGACGCAAGATGCCACTCCCACCTATGTAAACTCCAACTTCAGGATTACTCAAAGGGTTATCCATCACTGCCAACTAGATTGAAAGAAAACAGAGAGTTAGTGGGTCATGTATTATGTCATAACTTTTGGAAGACTAAGGCCAGACTACCACAATGACAGCGATTGACACACTATGAAGAAGACATGATATGATAATAAAGACTAGCAATATCAACATCTTCTGAGGACTGGGGAGCTAGTATTTATAAACAAAACTTAGGAAATGAAGTCCTTGAGTCAGGAGAAGTCCTCTTCCTCCTCCTGAAGTGTTTCAGGAACAGTGTTATCAGGTGGTATAAAATGCTGGTTCATTTTGATCATGGCTGATCTCTCCAAATTTTGAGGTGAGAGACTTGTCCTTCTCACTGTAACAACTGTGCCAGCTGCACTGAACACACGTTCAGCAGACACACTGGCTACAGGACAAGCCAGATACTTTATTGCCAGCCTGCTAAGCTTAGGCCATTGGTGCATCTTCCCATACCAATACACCAATGTGTTTTGATTCACATACACCCCTTTTGGGTCATCAAGATACTCCTGGAACATTCTCTGAAGTGTCATTGTTGCGGTCACTTGTTCAACCTCTTTTGCCTTTGCCTCTGCACTGGACTTGAGACCTGCCAATTGAAACCAGGCCAATGTAGAGGCTGAGTCAGATTCTTCTGATACTATTGTTGCAGGTGTTCATGTTGCTGGTGTTGGCTGCTGTGATACAGGACTGCCCTCTCTGAAAGTCAAAGGCAGCATCCCAGAACTGCCGAGTGGGACTCTAAGTTCTAGTCGTTCTTCTTCCAGTTCTCTGGCTTGCTCAACAATCCACCTTTTATATTTTGAAACATCCCCTTCAGAAAAAGGAATCAAAGTGGTAAGGATTTGTTCATCACGTGGATCAAGTAGGGTACTCTTTGGATAAGATAATGTCATTTTGAAGCCTTGCTTTACAAGTTAAGCGATAGTTTAGGCTTTCAAGAAGAAATGCACTTCTGAGATTTCGTTCACACATCCGACTGCAAACCTTTCAGACACCTTCTTTAGCTGCAACAATAAAGCTTGGCCCATCTTACTTTCCTCTTTGCTAACTTCCCATGTGAAAACCTCACAAAGGAGCAGCATTGGTGTCAGGCATTTGACTAGGCCCCATTGGTCAGCATCCATAGTTGAAGCTTTCCCAACTGCATCCTCTCCTCTTAGAATGATATAGTCATTGATCTGTCTGTACTGCACAAACAGACATTACAACATATAATAGGTTGATTTCCAATGTGTTAGAACCTCCAGTATCATGGCTTTAACTGACACTCTGTTACCATGCTAAATAATCAACAATTGCTTCTGGGCTTTAAAAGAATTGCTTAAATGAGTGCAGATTCATTTGCAGGTAGTTAGTATGTTGCGGATGATGTCTTCTTTTTTGAGAAAGTCTTGCACAACCAGGTTGATGCAGTGTGCCAAACACAGACCCTTAAAAGAGCCACCGTCTGCCATGACCTTGACTATGTTATTGTCATTGTACATGGCAACAAAGCCAATTCAGAGACCCCTGTGTCATATCCATTCAGACACTTTGGTAATAAAGCCCTCCAAGATGTTTGCAGCTGTATGTGATTTCTCCCTTGTGAACATGGCTACTGTTGTATGCCACCGAACACTTTTGAAAATGTCTTCAGGGCCATGGCATGTAGATAGATTTTGCTTTATCCCCACAAAAGAGATCCGCTGTGCAGTGATGCACATGTAATCATTAGCCTGACAACTAGCCCACATGTCTGTCTAGTGTGGTCAAAACATTTCTGGAAAGCTTGTCCAAATAATTGCAGCACATTGTGATGCAGCACTGGAGCTGCAGCTCTGGCAAAATGGGTCTGACTTGGAACCTTCCATTTCAGGCAGATGGCTGCCTCAAACTCTATAAATCCCACTCCTTCCACAAATGAAAAAGGGAGGAAGTCCATTGCTAACATTTTGGTCAGCTTCCCATTGTACAAACGTTCCATTGGGTGGTTGCAGTCATAGGGCCCTCTTTCTTAAACATGCCCATATTAGTAGCCTGGATTCTCTTCTTATGTGGACCAACTGACAGGTGACATTTGAGATGTAGATGGTGGTAAGACTCAATGTTCATCGTGGTGCAGTCACCATATGCAGTAGTATCTCCATTTGACTATAGGTCTTCCTGTGCCATGCGAGTTCTCTGAAGTGGGTGATTCAGGCACACTGCAGGGGACAGAGCTGATTTGCCTGAGGATGTCACCCTCTTCCTTCTCACCTGCCACCGTGATTTGATGTGTTATAGCTGATGTTTCCCAGCTCTCCTCACCTTCATCACCACTACCACTTTCAGCAATTTTTTTAAGGTGCTCTTACCACCGGGCTGTCTGATTTTATTTTTATGTGGGTCATCTGTCCTCCAGTACCATAATTTGAACGAGGCTTATCTCGATCCAAACTCATGTGGCAAATGGATCATATTGCAATGTTCTCATCCTGTTTCCTAATCATAAAAATATTCTCAACTGGAGAGAAGTGCTTTCTTACCGGGCCACTGCCAATGTCTGAAGAAGAATTGGAGGTAGGTGGGTGTGTTGATCAACTCTCTGCAGTGCATACTTCTACTGAGGTAGGGGTTGGTGCAGGTCTCTGCTGGGGCCTTACAATTATGGGAGCTGGTGGAGCTGCCTATGCTGCATCCCTCAAAGAAGGTTTGATAGTAATGTTGGACTCCTATGTGCCAGCTTCCACAATGACTGGCTCATCACCATCATCCCCTTCACTATCATACCGTTCCATGATTCTAAGGCTTTTTGGAACTTTTCATATCCCTTGCCTCTCCTGGCATCTCCCAGACTTTGCTGGGTCTACTCCATGTCCCCATCATTGTCATCAGAAGTGGTGCTTATAGAAGATGGTGGAGTACCCTTTCTTTTTATTGCTTGAGATCTGGGAGTCATTAATTCTAAAAGAGGAGGTTCTTGCTTGGCAGGAAGCTCTACCTCCTGTTCCAATTATAGGAAGATCTACTATTGCTTGTTGCTTGTTTCAGCTGCTGTCCGCTTTGCTCAGTTTCCTGAACCGATTGGGTAATAATTTGTGAAAGGTACAAATCAAATTCAGCATCACTGCTAATTGCAGTGGCTGCCTCACTGACAGACATGGTCTTGGGCTTAGGTTGGGGTGGTGCTGTTGATGTGGGAATGATGCTCCCTGGTTCGTCCCCTGAGGCTGGTGGAAAGCTGCGACTTCTCATTGACCACTTTCTTGAGTACAACTTTCTTTGAAACTTTCTTAAAGCTCTCAGTTGGCAGCGGCACTAAGCTGCACAAACAGAAGAGATTGGTGGACTAACTGTACAGGCCTTATCTTTGGCAGTACTGCTGATGACGTGATGTCTCTTTTCTTGTACACCTAAAAGCAACCAAGCGCGAAAAAAAAAAAATTAGTGAAACGTGGCATTGTTGTAGGTTGAAATAGTACAGACAAATGCAATATTAGTGCGGTTGGTTACTTATGCAGTGAAAAATAATTTAATCAAACATTGTAAAGTCAAATCTCACCATCACACCATAAAATTTCACTTCAAATCAGGCAGCACAGCATGCAGATATAGCTCTTTGCTTTGTATCCATCCTTAAAGGAGACACCTATGGTAGTCAGAGAAAGGTGCATGGTTAAATAGAATAATCCTTAAAAAACCTACGATGACAAGGTGGTCTGGTGAAATGGAATTATCAGTAAAAAAATGATTTATGCTGCTGATGTGTCTTCAGTTCACCCCTGCCAGGGTGTCAAGGAGGAAATGGAATTATTATACATCTAGAGAAACCAAATGCTGTAGCATGGCTTTGTGCCTTTGGTGGATGGTTGGGTGGATGGAGGAATGGATGCATGGATGGATCAAGGCAAAATGCAGAATTAAATATAATGAAATAAACAAAGAAAATAATAAAAAATTGAACAAAAATAACAAATAAATTTTAAAAAAAACAAGAAATTAGAAGCAATAAAAATAAACAATTACAAAAATAAAAAATGTAAAGTTAAAATAAAAAATAAAAATAAAAATGAAAATGAAAATGAAGATACAAAATAAATGTTAATCTTAAAATAAACAAATGATCAATAATTACCTATTTTTGCATGTAAACCTATGGCAAAGGGACACTTGCTACATGCACAAAATGGCTGTCAGCCACATGGTCAAACAACAACAGCAAGGAGGCCTGGCAAACAAAGAACACATGCAAGGCTATGGGAAAGGGACATTGGCTAAATGCACAAAATGGCTCCCAGACACATGGTCAAACAACAAGGATCAAGGAGGCATGGGGAACAAAGGACACAAACAAGTTTATGGCAATCACATCCTTGCTGCATCCACAAAATGGCTGCAAGTCACATGGTCCAATAATAACAACAAGGAGCAAGGATGCATGGGAAACAAAAAACAAATGCTAGCCGGGGGCAAAGCAAAACTGGCTGGATACAGAAGATGGCCACCAGCCACATCGTCAAGCAACAAGGAACAATGAGGCATGGGGAACAAAGAACACATGCAATCACATACTGGCTGGATGCACAAAATGACCGCCAGCCACATAGTCCAACAACAGCAACAAAGAACAAGGAGGCATGGGAAACAATGAACACACGCAAGCCTGGTGCAAAGTCACACTGGCTCGAGACACAAAATGGCTGCTAACCACATGGTCAAACAACAACAAGGAGCAAGGAGGCATGGCAAACAAAGAAAACAGGAAGCTTATGGCTAAGGGACACTGGATGGATGCACAAAATGGCCACCAGTTACATGGTCAAACAACAACAATAAGGAGCAAGGAGGCATGGGGAACAAAGAACATGACAACCT
Source organism: Pleurodeles waltl (assembly GCF_031143425.1). NCBI lineage: Eukaryota > Metazoa > Chordata > Amphibia > Caudata > Salamandridae > Pleurodeles > Pleurodeles waltl. The sequence continues at coordinate 1,104,063,367 of NC_090440.1, forward strand.
ATGGTGAGAATACACTGGCTGGATGCACAAAATGGCTGCCAGCCTCATGCTCAAACGACAACAAGGAGCAAGCAGGCATGGCAAACAAAAAACACATGCAAACCTATGGCAAAGGGACACTGGCTTAATGCAAAAAAGGGCCACCAGCCACATGGTCAAACAACAACAACAGGAAGCAAGGAGAACACAGAACACATGCAAGCCTATGGCAAAGACACACTGGCTGGATGCACAAAATGGCCACCAGACACAGGGTCAAACAACAGCTGCAGACAAGGGGGCATAGAGAACAAAGAACACATGCAAGCCTATGGACATACACTACCTAAAATGGTCCCTGGCCACAGGGCATAGAGAGCAAAGACAAATAGTGGACAATGACAACCTAACACAGACACACACACACACACACACACACACACACACTGGCCATAAGGAGGCATGGTGGTAACACTGAAGAAAACACTAACATTAATTCAGCAATGCAAAGCACAAAAATGAACTGAGCTATAAAAAAAATCACAACAATAGTACACATCCTCCTATGCCATCTAAGATTACCCCACAACATATATACGTTTTGCAAAAAAAAATGAAATGCAAACAATAATCAACCTTTTTGATTTAATCCAGTGTCACCCCTGTTCTAAATTAAGTTTTAAAAACGTATACCACTGAAACAATTAGTTCATGCACTGATGACTACTGCCTATTGGCTAGATGGCTGTTTGGAAATATAGGCCACATACCAAAATAATATTGCAAATGTTAAAAACATATAGAAAAAGTTCTGAGCTGTGCAACAATTTTCCTTCACAAAAGATGACAAATCAATGAAATGCAAAATAATTAATAACTAAGCCCAGACATAAACTACAGGCCACCCACCACTATACATTTTTTAAATCAAATTAAAGTACAAAAATAATTTGTGCATGCCCAAGCAAACAAACAACACCCTTATTCAATAGTTTTTGAACTTGTGTGATTTCACAAAATCCAAAGGTATACCCAGTAGACAAAAAGAGTGATCCTCCCACCTAGAAATCCAAGTGAAATGTCACCCAGAGATGGACGAAGCACTGGGAGGTGCCTGCTGGACAGGAACAGTAAGTTGGAGTCTTTGGGGCACTTCCTTCCTCCTTGGACAAAAATAAAAAAGCCTCCTCACACTAAAAAACAACTTGAAGAGTCCATTGGAGAAGAAAATCCAGTCAAAAACATATTTTTGACAACATTTAGATGTATCTCGAGTAGAAAATCCACTCCAGGTGTATTTCCACTCATGAGCGGGACTATTTTGGCAGGAAATAGCAAAGTCTTGTGCACTCGCTAGCGGCCTAGGAGTAATGTGGTGCTCTTGAGAGAGAGCACCAAAACCATATCTTGTGTGCATGAACAAACTCCACTCCATGCCCGATTGCGGAATTCGGGAACTCTGTACTAATCCACATAGCACAGCCTGAATTCTTAAACTTTGCTGGTGGACAGGAGTTCTATGCCCGAGCCTAGTCCAGATGTCATGTTTGCTGCATGTGCTGTTTGTGCAGTGTTCTGATTGGCTGAGTGTTCCTAACTACATGTGGCATTTAACTTTGCATCCACCCCCCCCGGCCATTTATGAGTTATTAAGCCAATCTCCAGGAACCATTGTGGTGTTGCTGCGCCTATCTGGGGGATATGATCTACGCCTTTCTGTTTGTGCATTTGTCTGCTGCCTAAGTGTTACCCCATCTGTGACCAGTCAGTCAGTAACCTCAGGTCTAGGTCTCAGAGCATGCCTGACCATTAATCTATGTGCTGGGTTGACAGAGAGTTCACGACCGAGGAATCTAATAAGGGTGATACAACTTTTTCTGTGTATATGAATGTATAGCTGTGGGCACTGTCATTGATTACTCCCATGTTAACATTTCCTCCTGTAGTTGAATTTTCAACTACACCATCATAGCATGCATCATGACAGACCCATTGCCAGGAGCTTTTTGTCCACATACCTAGCCACTTGTATCCTACCCAATTTAAGGACTGTTATTACAGCAGGAACCCCTTACTTGCAGGAAACCATACAAAAACAGTAACACAATAAAAACAGGGAGCAATTGCATCCACTGACTGGTCAGCCACCGGGGAGCTATTAGAACCAGTTTGTGAGCCACTCCTGCTCAGGGACACCTCCCTCTTCACGCATGGCTTTCTATAGTTGGTGCAAAGCTTGAATGGCAAGAGTCAGAGTTCCATTGTCCATTTCATTGTCAGGTACGAAAGTACGGCAAGATGCACCAGTCTTCATGCATGCTGCACCCTCCATTGTGGTCATCAAGTCCAACACGTACCGATTTTGCATCACTGTGAAGCAGATGGCTCTCAGTTCTCACTTGAATGTAGTAAGGCCAAGCTCAGTACTGTTCATCATTTTGAGCGTTTCTCACCTGGTTATTTGCAACTAGATGGCATTCGCTTTTGTCTGCATGGTGAAGAAGGGTATGGACTCTCTCACTGATACTTGGGCGTAGGTGAACAATCTAAATTCCTCTGCAATGTCCTTGAATTGAGGTCAGCCAAAATAATCAGCACATCTTTGCACTCAAGCCTGATGCAACAGTGCTGTTTTCTTCTTTAGCGTGAGTTGGCACACTTCAGACAGATCTTTTCCAAGTATGATCAGGGTTGGGGCATGTTTGGTGACATGGAAGCAGAGGCCATGCGATCCGGAGATGAGCTGGGTGTAAGCAAGCTAGATACATTGCTAGTAGGTGTCCATCAGCATGGAGGTGCCCCACTGCATGTCCAGAATGTGCAGGATTGTGCCACAGTTTTCATTTGTTCCCAGTGGAAGTGTTCCTTTGCCTCTGAAACATAAAGAATATAGGGGGTGATTCTAACTTCGGCGGGCGGCGGAGGCCGCCCGCCGAAGTTCCCCCACCAAAATACCGCTCCGCGGTCGAAAGACCGCTGAGGGTATTTTGGGATTTGCCCTGGGCTGGCGGGCGGCCGCCAAAAGGCTGCCCGCCAGCCCAGGGCAAATCAGCCTTCCCACGAGGACGCCGGCTCAGAATTGAGCCGGCGTAGTGGGAAGGTGCGACGGGTGCAGTGGCACCCGTCGCGTATTTCAGTGTCTGCATAGCAGACACTGAAATACTTTGTGGGGCCCTCTTACGGGGGCCCCTGCAGTGCCCATGCCATTGGCATGGGCACTGCAGGGGCCCCCAGGGGCCCCGCGGCACCCCCTACCGCCATCCTGTTCCTTTTTGTGGGGCCCTCTTACGGGGGCCCCTGCAGTGCCCATGCCACTGGCATGGGCACTGCAGGGGCCCCCAGGGGCCCTGCGGTACCCCCTACCGCCATCCTGTTCCTGGCGGGAGTCCCGCCAGGAACAGGATGGCGGTAGGGGGTGTCAGAATCCCCATGGCGGCGGAGCGCGCTCCGCCGCCATGGAGGATTCTGCAGGGCAGCGGGAAACCGGCGGGAGACCGCCGGTTTCCCGAATCTGACCGCGGCCGAACCGCCGCGGTCAGAATGCCCTGCGGGGCACCGCCGGTCTGTCGGCGGTGCTCCCGCCGACCCTGGCCCCGGCGGTCTCTGACCGCCGGGGTCAGAATGACCCCCATAATGTGAGTTTCGGTACAATTAGGGGTTGCCCCTTCCCTTCTATCCACATGTACCTATGTATCTCAGTGACCCAGATCTCCTGACATGGGGTATCTATGCTGTTATTTAAACCTCCCCTAAGAGACCCATTTCCCTTCGTCTCATTGAGGTTGATAACCCTGTGCTGAGCCTCCATGTCTGGGATCCAATTTCAACGAAGATAGCCGTAGACACGTTAAGGGCCGCCCTGAGACCACAGATGTGATTGTGCACTGGTTAGGTGGTTTAGCTACCTCCAGGAATCTCTTCTCTGGAAAATCTTGGGGCCAAACAGTATCCTCCCCTATAGCTCCCTTTTCTGCGCATCCTTTCTAGCTCAGTTTGGATATCACTAGGCTAGGGGAGAAGGTACAGCATTGTGGGAGTAGTCTCTAGTGGGTCAGATTTACTAGTATCCTACGGGGCTCCACTTTATAAGGTTGTATTTTGCCCCTAATCCTTCATAGGTAGAGATGGGGAAGGCATTTTGCTTTTTCAGGGGCTCCCTCTAGTGATAAGTGTGACCAATCTAAGCCTACTGTATGTGGTATTAGCGAACAGACGTAATATGACCCACTGATGTCTAGGAAACTACGTAAGTCATGTGCAGATACATTGTGTTGTGTAAAAGGGCACTGTTTAGTGCGTGTAGAATGCTAGTGTTGGGTGCTGTGTAATTATAGGTGATGTGAGAGAGGTCGCTATGCAAGCACTATGGTGATTTCTGAATGTACTCCATTGTACAGGACCGCTTTTTAGAAATGCACAGATGCAGTAGCACCCCTAGTAAATTAGGGATGTATAATTGCCTAAAATACATAACTTGTGAAACACTGCAGGTCTTGAGATAGTTCCAGCGGAGAAGTCCGCAATCCTCTGGTGATGGGAGTTTCTTGGGTGCAAATAGTTTGAAAGAGTCTTTGGAGCCAGATGTGGTTCGAGATCCCACTGGGGGTATTGATATGGAAAGTTCTTGGAGCGATTTGTGATTGTCGTTACTGTGGTGCTGGTGCGGCTGCTGAGAAGGTGATGACCCACTGTAGCACTGTAGAGGTGGTGCACTTAACAGCTCAACTCCAGATCTGTTGTTATTCTCTAGGAATTCCAGCATTTTCTTTGATTTTAGTAAGGTGCCAGACGGTGGCCCCACTTGGAATACCTAGTTTTTTTAAATGGGTTATTATTTAGGCTCTGATTTTTATCAGTTGTCGGGCCTTCACCCTTTTCATGCATGATTTTCAGTGTGCATCTGAAGGTATTCTTTGTTGGGGGATTCTTGTGCATGTTGGTATTTTTTATTTTTTGACTGGTGCTCTGTTGCTGTTGCCAGCCCTCCAGAATCCTAGTGTGTGCATGGGGGCTCCATAAGTGCGGGCAGTGTTTTTGATTTACATGTACCCAGGAGATGTATAAAAGAGGAGGTGTGTTGCACTGAATGTTGGTTCATGATCACAACATGCCCTAAGGTCACATGCGTACCCCTCTAGTCCCAGCATGTGGCGGGCAACATGACCCTCCCAAGTGGCACCATGGGGGTTATTCTAACTTTGGAGGAGGTGTTAATCCGTCCCAAAAGTGACGGAAAAGTGACGGATTTACCACCAGCCGTATTACGAGTCCATTATATCCTATGGAACTCGTAATACGGCTGGTGGTATATCCGTCACTTTACCGTCACTTTTGGGACGGATTAACACTCCTCCAAAGTTAGAATAACCCCCCATGTGTCTTGACTATGGCCCTGATTCTGACCCCGGCGGTCTGAGACCGCCGGGGCCAGGGTCGGCGGGAGCACCGCCGACAGGCCGGCGGTGCCCCGCAGGGCATTCTGACCGCAGCGCTTTGGCCGCGGTCAGATTTGAAAAACCGGCGGTCTCCCGCCGGTTTTCCGCTGCCCTTGAGAATCCTCCATGGCGGCGGAGCACGCTCCGCCGCCATGGGGATTCTGACACCCCCTACCGCCATCCTGTATGGCGGTAGGGGGTGCCGCGGGGCCCCCGTAAGAGGGCCCCACTCTGTATTTCAGTGTCTGCTTTGCAGACACTGAAATACGCGACGGGTGCCACTGCACCCGTCGCGCCTTCCCACTCCGCCGGCTCAATTCTGAGCTGGCGTCCTTGTGGGAAGGTTGATTTGCCCTGGGCTGGCGGGCGGCCTTTTGGCGGTCGCCCGCCCGCCAGCCCAGGGCAAATCCCAAAATACCCTCAGTGGTCTTTCGACCGCGGAGTGGTATTTTGGTGGGGGAAGTCTGGCGGGCGGCCTCCGCCGCCCGCCAGACTTAGAATGACCCCCTATGTCCTTTTCTAGAGGTATCTTTTGGGTTAGGTTTGGGCTTCTTTTATTTGGCCTTTGGGTGCTTCCCTAGACCTTTGATCTTAATTGTCGGGAGTCAGACGGGGTCAGAGGGTTGTTCTATGGCCCCCACATGCCTCTGATTTGTATTGTTTGAAATTGGATTGTTGTTCCTTTCAGTATGTGCCTGTGAGGCCTTGAGGGTTAGCTGATTGCTAGGCCTGATCAAGGGGTAAGCATGGCAATGTGTTCTATTCTGCTCGGAGCTATGAAGGATCTATCAGTCTCCTTTTTCCCCAACCCCACCCTCTCCTTTGGGCAACATCTTGTTTGAACCTGCGGTTCCTGGTTACCACTTGAAAAACTTTTAGGGAAAGGAGGAGGCAAAAATATTGCTGCATGAAGAGTCTGGGGCAAGGACAAGGATTTGTGGAAGTTTGCCTGAACTATGGGAATAGACTGGACAGCTTGATGTTCTGGTCAACCCCCTCCATTGACTCAGCACCATGCGGTGCTTTGCAATCTGCTAGAACATGTGCTTGTACTGTGGGGTTTATGGGTTCTTTGTTATACCAACCATGCAGGAAGCATGGTTCTCGGCAGTGGAGGGCAGGTACATTTTGGAACCAAAATGGGGGCCTCCATTTTGCTGGAAGAAATTAACTTTCTAGGGGCAATATTGCTGCTAGGACTGCATGCCAATGACATTTTAGTCCTGACTGGGTGCCCAAGAATGGGGACCTTTTGACCTTGTTATAGGAACTCGCCCCAATTTGGCTTATGGGTGCGAGGACCTGGGGTGCTGACTTTTTAAGTTCTGGTCGGGAAGCCACATAGCCCTCCTTTGTCAGACTGCTCTCCCCTAGTTTGTGGCCAACTGACCACATTCTGGGGGATAAGCAGCAGAGTGCGGCATAAGCTCCCGCTGGCACCCTAAATGGTGAACTTTCTGTGTCTGCGGTCCTTGTTGGGCTGGGTTCCCTGTCTGTGGCTGCTGTTGCTATGTATTGATCTAACTACCTGACCCCTGTTGTAGTGGTGCAGCAGTGGACTGACTTCCCTGTGGCTGAATTTAAGGTGCACTCAGGTTTCCCTGAGCTTGGCTTTGCAGATGAAAGCTTCGAGAGGCCCTGGCCCTGCTCTTTTGACTTGTGGTATGCCTTTACTCGACATCTGTCAGCCATGTGCCCCATTCTGTGACAATAGAAGCATTGTATGCGGTTTGGCTGCTGCCAGCCTCCCTGGTTTCTGTCATTATAGCTATCCTGAAATCCTCTACTTTTTGTGGTGGAACACCCTTCAGAACTGGTGCCATTTGCATGCTTGTGGAGAACATGGTTCCCTCAAGGGCAGTTTTCCTCAATTTGTGTTGGACCAACTTAGTGATGGCTCTCTGGGCTTGCTTCTGTTTTCCCTGTCCTTTTCCTGTTTTTTTTTCATGAAAGTGCAATATGTGTGCTTGTATCTCCCACCAGGGTTTGGTGTCCAGCCCTACTACACTGTCCAAATTGCTTTTTTTTCTTTGGGCAGCCCCTTCTTGAGGATATTGTAAAAGAAGATGAACTGAGAGCCCATAGAGGTCCATGGCAGTCCTGTGTTCTGTCCCCACCGTTTTCTCGTCGCGTCTTGAAAATCTGTTATGGTCTCCCCAGGATTCATGGTCCCTGTCATCAACCCTCCTACAGCTGGGCAGTCAGGGAGCATTTCCCTCAGCCCGTCCATAGTTGGTGAGTGTATAAATTGAATGTGGCCCTGTCATGCTCCATGTTTGTTTGTGTGATTGCTGGGATACAGGCTCAGGTAAACAGTTTGTTAGTCTGTTTACCAATAATGCTACTTAGCAGACTTTTAACATTGCCTACCCCTAGGGTTATTCCTGCAGTGTACTTCTCAAAGCATGATATGTTTTTCCCTGTCCCATCCAACAAGGGTGTCAATTTGGTTATCAACCCTTCCATATCCATTTGGGCCAATGACACATAGATGGTCCCTGACATGCTGCTTTGTATTAGTGGGCATATTCCCGTTTTGGGCAGCTCCACTGGGTTTCCCTCAACATACCGTTCCCATATCTTCAGACAATTCTGTCTGTAAGGGGAGTTCATTTGTGGTCTCCCCCTCCTTGCCTCGTGTAGACTTCCACAACAGCTTTGTCCTCTGGTGTGAAGGATCCCTCCCCAAACAGGGTCTATCATACTGATAACTTCATTAGGTCTAGCATGCCAGCAGGTGACAAAAGGGTCATGCAAAGACCTCACCTTCCTCCTGAGCCACTATATCCCTTGGTGTTGGTTTATTTGTCTTGTGTGTTCAGGAGCATAGAGCATCATTGTGGCTGCTCTCCTCATGGGCACACAAGGGTGCCATCTTCATTCTCCTGTACCTAAGCTGAGTTTGCACTAGGCTTCCTTCATTTCCTAGTCTGTCCTTCTCCTTCGTTGGCACCCTGGTGAGGCAGAGTCCCCAGTCAAATGTTTCTTCCCTAATTCTACCTCGGATGCTTCCTCAACTGGGACTCTGTACCTATCCCTTCTCTCCTCAGGTGGTGGACTTGCTGCTCTACTCTCTTGCTGGACTTCCAGAATGCTCTCTCTCTATCTCTCTCACTCTCTCTCTCTCCCTCCCTTTCCTCAGTTCACATCTTTCTTCTAAATCCCACCTAGATTGCCTCCTTTGTTCTGAGCTATGTGCTGTTCTTCTTAGTTGGGAACCGACCTCAAACTCACTCCCTGTCATACCCTGAGACTCCCTCCTCGGCATCGGATCCCAGGGGACTGGGACCCCTTTCCTCACCCAGCTATTTGTCTCAGTGTCCAAAACTTCTATGAACCTTCCTGTGATTCGGGTGTGTTCCCTGGAACCCATCAGAATGTGTGTTCTCTATGCCACTGACCTGAGCGGGATGGATTCCAGGCTGATATAGTCACCATCCCTTCACACAGTTGCCTTCCATGTCATCTCCAGGGGTTTTATGAAGGGTACCCTCATGACTGTGTCCAAGAACCCCTACGTGTCCATGGAGTCTTTGGAAATGGGCATGATCCCTTCTTTTAAACATGATTTTGTCACCCCAGTGTCAATCAGGAAGCAGTAGGGTATATTATTTGCCAGCACTGTCACGTTAGGCTCCTCATCGGACTATCGAGTTACCGACAGTATGGGACGCGTGAGAGTAGGTGAATGTTTACCATCAGCCAGATGCAGGACTGGCCTATATTGGCCCCGTGGCTTATCTGGTTCTGGAAGCGGAAGGGGGATTGTGAACCAGTCCTGGCTTTTGGAGCCCCTTGTATCACTCCTCGAACCCTGCTACTACATGCTTTATTCTTTCTGAACCACTGTGGTTGTACCATCATTGGTGCCACCACCTTCTGCTCTACTGCGACCACAGCTGTTCTGACCAGGTCCGTCTGCTCCTTTCTCAGGGATTTTATAGTAACATGCGGGTTCCATACCAGGCAATTTTTGCTATCTTTCTCTTCCTTTCTTACCTTACATTGCTTTCTTTTCCACCTTACCAGGCACTGCTGTGTGAAGGGGAAATTACAGTCAGGATTTCCCTTCCTGTATCTGATGCAGTCCTTTGCCAGAGCCACATCCTCTGGCTCAAACAACCCTTCCCTCTGCCAGTACCGGCCAAATTGGTTCCATCACCTACTCCATTCTGCTAGCCAGTCGCACAACGGGAGAGCAAAGAAATCCCCTTCACTTCTTGCTGTTATCTCCCTCGGTGTCAGTCTGCAATGGTCATGATGTGCTCAGGCCCAGGTGTAGCCGCTCTCTTTGTTGGGTCCGGGAAGACAGGGATCCCTTTTCTCACCCTTGCTAGTTGTCTCACTGTCCAAAACTGCTATGAATCTCCGTGTTATCTGAGTGTGTTCCCTGGAACAGGTGGGAGAGTGTATCTTTGGTGAGGTTCAGTGGCCTGAATGCACCAGAAAGGGAGTTGAACTTCAGGGAGCTCTAGTGCTGGACTGGGTTGGTGCTGGGAGTGCCTGGGATTGCTGGCCTGTTATTCTGTCATGTCTAGTCTTGCCAGTATGTTGCTCAGTAGGGGCCCCTTGGGTTCCCGTGACAGGCAGATTGGAGTCACCTAATCCGCAGATAGCAGGCATCGAGGAGAGCATATCATTACCTACATACAGCAGAGGAGGTGTGGATGCCTTGCTTACTGGTTGTGGGTTAGTGTCATTGGCCTGGGCTTCCTCAAAGATGGCCCATACTTCTAGAAATGCCTTTTTTTGCCCTTCTTGTGCCCTGTGTATTTTTTCCATATGTATTTTCTTGTGTGTTCAATTAAACTGGTGCCAAAGTTTCCCTCTTTTGGTCAGGGGGAAGCTTGTGCCTTAGTGTGTGTGTATAATTTGTGGATCATTTGCTAAGCTTTTTTGCATGCTTGGGGGACCTATTTTGCATATGCTTTAAAGGGGATTCCATTATGTATTTGGGTAGCTTTTAAGTGGATAGTTACTCTTCTGAGATTTTTGTGCTTTTAGGGGATCTTAAGTTGTAGGCATTCTTACTTCTCTCTTTTTAGAAGATTTTTAAGGTTTCCTCTGCTAACAGGAAAATGTGCACATGGTGATTACCAGTTCCACTCTAGTAGTGGGAAATATGTACATGGGACTTACTAGTGCTACTGAGCTCAACGTTATTCACAGATGCATCAAAAATAAACATTCAGCAACACAAACAGCAGTGCATATGAAGGATCACAACCTAGGAAAACGTGCCAATGTTAATTCGAAACAGCATGAAATTTGGCATCAAAATAGCGATCTTTACTTTGGCATCAAATAGCAATTTGTAAGAAATAGCAATGTCCTCATAGCACATTAAGACATCAACAAACCCCAATACTTAAGGCAAAACACAGTCACATAAATTTACTGGTACAGCACATTGAGTCATCAACAACCACAACACTCAGGACAAAACACAGTCACATTAATTTACCACTGTCATGATATCAGAGTGACACCATTTCAAATGGCGCAAAGAAATGCTGAGAAGGCACAAAAGAAATAAAGGGAACAGCCTGTCAGAAATACGTTAGCCCGCTCCTAGCCCATGTTATCCTGTGACCAGGGTAAACTCTTTGCAGTGCTCTGGACTAAGTGAGGCTGATAATCTTGCTGATTCTAGCTCCAGGGCAAAAATAACATCAATTTATACAGAGAGAGAAAGGAATAACTTCAACAACCCTAGGCCTCTATTGGCCAACCATAAGCTGTGCCTAATCTTGTAGATCCTAATCGTTCTAGTTCTCTAATGTCCAAATTACACCCTATGTTACACCCAGGGGTCCTGCATACCATCTGTGTCACACCCTGCGGTCCAAGCGAACACACCTTTCACTTTTTTCAGACACTATTAGTGTTAGGAAACCGGTAGTACTGAGAAAAACTCTTTAGCCTAGTAAGTTTGGGCCCTATATCACACCCAGAGCCTATGTGAACTTTTAGAAATTGGGTCTTTGGTTGGCAGTCTGGTTACCTGCTGTCGAAGCAAGGACCCTCACTCGAGTTAGGGTAAAGGAGAATCACCCTCACTTAACCCCCCCACACCTCCTTGGTAGCCTGGCACAAGCAGGCAGACTTAACTTCAGAAGCAATGTGTAACGTATTTGTATCAACACACACAGTAACCCAGTGGAAACACTGCAAAATAACACAACACCGGTTTAGAAAAATAAGTAATATTTATCTAAACAAAACAAGACCAAAATTACAAAAAGCCAGCATACACAAGTCAAGATATGACTTTTCAAAAGAATAAGAGTCCTAGGGCCAGATGCAGTCTCAGACACCGACTGCAACTCGCTATGGGGTCGCAATGACCCACCTCATGAATATTCATGAGGTGGGTCGCAAATTGCGGCCCCATAGCGAGTATAGGCACTCGCAAACATGGAGGCCTGCTGTCGTCAGCAGACCTCCATGTTCGTGACTGCTTTCAATAAAGCAGTTTTTTTTTTTTTAAGTGCAGCCCGTTTTCCTTAAAAGAAAACGAGCTGCACTTAAAAAAAAACCCGAAACCTTTAGTTTTGGTATTTTTTCAGTGCAGGGAGTGGTCCCTTGGACCACTCCCTGCCCTGAAAAAATATTTTTGGGTCCATTCACAAAGTGGAAGGGGTCCCATGGGGACCCCTTCCAATTTGCGAGTGGGTTACCATCCACTTGAAGTGGATGGTAACTGCGACTCCATTTGCGACCGCGTGGAATTGCATCCCACTGCGAGTCGCAAATAGGAAGGGAACACCCCTTCCTATTTGCGAGTCGGAAATGCATTTTGCGAGTCGGTTCCGACTCGCAAAATGCATTTCTGCATAGGAAACTCCGGTTTGCGACTCGCAAACGGCAATTTTTGCCGTTTGCGAGTCGCAAACTGGTTCCTACATCTGGCCCCTAATCCTTAGAAAACAGTTATTGCACAACCATACCTGGGTAGCATCAAAATAAAATCACAATGGTGAGTATGCGTCAAAAAAGCCTCCTCCGGTCAGGTAGACGTTTGTCGTTTCTTCTCTCCCGCAAGACAACTATGCGTCAATCCCAGACGGGCACCTCGGGTCCGGGCAGGTTTTGCGTTGATTTCCACGCCCAGTGATGTTCCATTGACATCAGGTTGCATGGTGTCAAGAAACTGCGCTGCGTGGAGGCTTGCATTGTTAACAGCAGCCGCTGCTGGTGTTGCACATTGTTTCTCCAGCTGCGTTGCGCCAATCTCCCAGCCGCGATGCAGTTGGAGCAGTGATTCTAGCTGTGAGGCCGGTGCCGCGTCATTTATCAGCTGCGGGGCAGAAGGTGCATCAAAAGTTTCCCTGCACGGCAGCCTTGGCATGGATTTCTGTCCTTTTCCACCAGCTGCACCTTTCAAGGGCCCAGAGACAGGCTAGGGCACCACTTGGCAGGCACAAGACTCTCAGCAGAAAACCCAAGTGCTGGCAGAGAGAAGTATTTGTTGTCCCTGGGACTTGAACAACAGGAGGCAAGCTCAGTTCAAGCCCTTGGAGATTCTTCAAGAGTGGGAAGTCACACAAAAGTCAGTCTTTGTCCTCTCTCAGGCAGAAGCAGCTACTGAAGGCCAAACCAGCAAAGCACAATCACAGGCAAAGGGCCAGTACTTCTCCTCCAGGTCCTCCAGGTCTTCCCCTTGGCAGAAGTTCCTCTTGGTTCCAGAAGTAATCTGATTCTCATGGGTTTAGGGTGTTCTTCTTATAACCTTTTCTGCCTTTGAAGTAGGCCTACTGCAAAGAGAGGTCTCTGTTTTTTTCAAGATCCTGCCTTGCCCAGGCCAGGCCCCAGACACACTCCAGGGGGTTGGAGACTGCATTGTGTGAGGGCAGGCACAGCCTTTTCAGGTGTATGTGACCATTCCTCCCCTCCCCTCAGCCCAGATGGCCCATCAGGATATGCAGGCTACACCCCAGCTCCCTTTGTGTCACTGTCTATAGTAGAGGTGCCACCAGCCCAACTGTCAAACTGACCCAGACAGGGAATCCACAAACAAGCAGAGTCACAGAATGGTTAAAGCAAGAAAATGCCTACTTTCTAAAAGTGACATTTTCAATACACAATCTAAAAACCAAATTCACTAAAAGATGTATTTTTAAATTTTGAGTTCAGAGACCCCAAACTCCACAGGTCTATCTGTTCCCAAAGGGAAGCTGTGCTTTAATACTATTTATAGGCAGCCCCCATGTTAACCTATGAGAGAGATAGGCCTTGCAACAGTGAAAACTGAATTGAGCAGTATTTCACTGCCAGGACATGTAAAACACATAAGTAGTTGTGCCATCTTTAACATACACTGCACTCTGCCCATGGGCCTACCTAGGGCTTACCCTAGGGGTGCCTTACATGTATAATAAGGGAAGGTTTAGGCACACTTGCTAAGTGATATGGCGTTTAATTGTTCTAATTACTCTTTAAAAATTCCTATCTGTTTCAAGGAATGATTCCAGCATGGCCTCTGTGATTTGGCATTTACCTTTGATAAAAATCTGGCTTGGCTTGCTTTTCGCTCATCTGCTCAAGGTTAGGCTTTATTAGGTATAAGTAGCATGCACAGGCTAATTCTGTTTTTTTGTTGGCTTTGTGCAAGTTCCTTTCTTCGTGCCCTTTTTCTCTCAGGTCTCTGACTTTAATTACTTCAAGTAATATGTTCTCTGTGTGTTTAAATATACCTGGCTGCCTATTGACCCCATTTGATTCCTTTGAAACAGCTGTTTTCTTTTACCCTAAAAGACACTGTGGATTTTTTGCTTTAACCTTCTTTGTAGGTGCATGCGTCCTGTTTTTAGTTTCAAACACTCTTGTAATTCAATATTTACAGGTGACTGAATGCTTTCAGTATTTACATATCCTGTTTGACTCAGGGCCAGCAAAGGCTACTGCTGTTCATTGTTTAATATTCATCCCTTCAGAGATCGTGAGTATGTTTTATGTAGAGTGGTCTTCAATTTACATTTATAAACCTAAGTGAGGCTTAAGTATTGTGGTTTGATTTCTACAGGTATTCTATTCCACCAGGATCTACTACATGAGGCACGTTTTTGGCGTTCTCCCTAGCTACTTGTTTATTCATCTTCCTTAGAAACTATAGCAGATTTTAAATTGTAAGTACATAACTGGTCGGGTAAATCTTTCTAATGCAGGTTATCTGTGATGGCTAACACACACATTTGATATGCTCCTGTTCACGCTGAGAGTTATCCCCTTTGAGGTGTGAAGCAAGGTAGCATACAACTTTGTGTCAAAAAGGAAATATGATGCTACTTAATTAGATTATTTGTTCAAGTGTACTTTTTTATAATTGCTGTGAGGCTAAAGTTTCTAAAACGTGCTTGCGTCTGCAGTGTTGTCAGGCTCCCTGTTTCACGATGATTGGAGTTTTTCCCTCATTATTGCTATTCTTTCTGTTGCTTGCCAAGGTTTAAAAACATCCGTGAGCCTCCATTGGTGTCAGGCAATTAAGGTGTATTTTTCTTATTTTAGTAATAACACCACTTTATATATAGCGTATAGTACTTCCTAATTCATTTTAATTTTAAAGGTTTATGTTTTTATTTGTCTCTATGTAGTTTGGGGTCATTCATCGTTTGATGAACTTGGGCACCTATATGCTAATATCTATGTACAGCTAGATAAACAAAATGGCAGTACTATTTTACAATGTATATGATAGGTCCTCGTGACCAGGATATATTCAGACAATGTTTCCTTTTTCTAAATGGATATTATTTTCATATGCATTATCGATTAAGTGATTGTTACGAATGATTCCAAAAGTAAGGAGAAATTAAGTTACATCTACTTTGATTGCTGTGAAGTATGAATTAAATGTAAGTAGACAACTGTGTATAACATGTTACCGTTTGAAAATTGAGTGTCTTTTTCGTTTTTTTCTTCTATTTCTTTTCTTTCTTTTGCCTATATTATATAGTGATTTAATCACGTGTTATATTGACCATATTCACTAAGTAGTAATTAAACATGATTTAGGAATGGGTTTAGGCATCATGGATGATTTGAGATCTATGTAATGAACTGTTGATGATATATTGTGATCTTAAAATTGAATGTTTACTGATTTTTCTTTACTCTAATTTGTTACCACTAGCATATTTACCTTCACCACATCCTGCTGATGGTCATAACTAGAGCACACCGAGTCCTAGCACAGCGTCTTTTGAGCTCTAAATTTCTATGTACTATCTTAGTTAATTTCCTGGACTATCGAGTTAAAGAAATGGTCTTTGCAGGCACGCAAGCAGAAACAATTCTCTATGTCTGAGATTCCTCATTGTTGTATTGTCTCAGACATGTCTGCCTCAGCTGCTTGACGCCGAAAGGAGTTTGTTTCTGCTTGTATGGATGTTGATGCTGATCATCGGGGGCGGGGGGGGGGGGTTAGTATCCAACACAGAAATGGCAATGTGTGTTTTCCCAGGTCTTTTAATAACAGACTATAGAGGATGGTTCTCAAATGTTTTTGTATCTAAAACAGAGATGTCAATGTGTTTTGTCATATTTTCATTGTACTTAAATTCCACCTTCTCATGTATACTACTATACATAGTATTTTGTTTTACTTTAAAATTCCTGTTTTGTTGCCCCTCCACCACCTGCCACCACATCGACTTATGTAATTAGCAGTGCTACAAACCCAGGACTGGCACGACAAAGGAGAAGGATGGTACACACAGGTAAATTCAATCTCTGCTCTTTTTCCTAAGGAGCTAGTGTCTTTATTTATGAGTGACAGGGTAGCTGTATGTCTTTTTTCCCACATTCCTGTTGGCACCATGCTCAGTATATCAGCATACTCTTATACATATTTTAATGACTTTCAAGTTGGCCCTGGGGGGGGGGGGAGGGACAAGCGTTGAAGGACCTGGGTGCTGGGGAGCTTATTTAGCTAAAAGGAGCAGAATCATGTCTGACTGTTTATTTCTTGTTGTTTATTACGGAGGAAGTTTGCCACCCAGTGATAATGAGCAGAATAATGTCTGATTGTTTATGCTTTTTCAGCAGCTTAGGGGAAATGCCTTTATTTAGGAAGAGATCTAAGTAGCAATGGGGTTTGAAGCAAAATACATTTCTTGCAATGCCAATTGAATTTTAATCAATCTTAAGTATGAGGGGCTTATCAGATGGTTAACTTCTCTCTCTCTCCAGAGGTGTAATTTCTGCATGAGACCTATCTGGAAAGCAACTTCCCCCGATTTACTCATCCCAAAGTATTATTCAAAAGCCTATTTCACCTCTGCCGGCCTGGTGGCTAGAGGTGCGGCTGTCTATCTGGATAAAGGTGTAGGCTGGCAGGTTTCCCAAGTGACATGGGATCCCCAGGGTAGGTGGATCTGGTTAGAAGCTAGAGTGAATGGTAAACCTTTGAATTTGGTTAATTATTATGTGCCAGTTTGGGATGACTCAAAGCCATTAAGGCAGGTTTATGATATCATTTTGGGGCAGCTGGCTCCATAGTGTAAGGGGGTGATTTTAACTTCATCCTGGATCTGGCATGGGATACTTCTATTAAAGTGAAAAAACAATTAAAGTCTCAGATGAAAAGTGTTGGAGGCCCTGAAACAAGAGGCCAAGCTACTTGATCTTTGGCATGCCGACCATCCAGCCTGCTCACGATATACTTGCCTCTCACATTGCTTTGGTACCTGGATTGATTACTTTTTAGTTTCTCATTAAGTGGACCAGCTCAGTTATCTGGGCAAACTGATTCTCTGACTACTCCCTTGCCATTGTCACTCTTGAGTTGGAAATTAAGAGGAGGGAGAGGCCCGGGTGGCAGCTGGATCAAAAGGTTCTCACCAACCAAGAGTGGCCAGAAGAGATGAGAGTTTTTATTCACAACTTTTTTGCTTTGAATAAGGGAACAGCTCCACTTTTCTCAGTTTTGGGAAGCCTTTAAGGCCCCAACTCAGAGTTGGGTTATTACTTACAAGGTGCAGCGATCAAAGCAGTGGGCAAAGCGAATTGCTGGGCTTAAGCAGCTGTAGATGCTGTCCTCCTGGCCTAGATTAACTATCATGGGCATGATGCTCCTATGGCGCTCCATTTGAGTGAGGCTAGGCGTGACCTAAGAGAAATTGTCATTATTGACAAGATCAATAGTTCTAGGGAGTTTCAACAGCAGGTCTACAAGGAAAGCCAGATGACTGGAACGTTTTTAGCTTGGTCTATCACTTAAAACATGAGAATACGTTTATTAGTCAGCTACAGGATCCAGTTTCTAAGAGGCCTATCTCCAATAAGGTAGCTGTGTCTCAGGCCTTTATAGGACCCTATAAGAAAACAAGCATTTAATACCCCAGGCTAGCATAATGGAGTATCTTCACTCATTACAACTTCTAAGTTTGACATCTGCTCTGGGTGAATCTCTGGCTCTGAATATATTGAAGAATGAGATCCATGAATGACTTGCCACAATGCCTAATAAGAAGGCTTGTGGCAACAATGGGTTCCCGGTTGATTTTCTTTTAAGTCTCCATCTGCGAGCTGGTGCCATTTTTGACAGGCTGTAGGAAAAGGCTTCAATATTAATAAGAAACTACATGTGTTTCTGACCTAGAATTGTCACTATTTGCTCTGTTTTGGTAGTACTGTGTGTAATTGACACCTATTTTTATTGCAAGACGGTGTGTAGTGCTCCCCTTGTCCTTGTCCTATATTTGTATGTCTAGTTCTTCCTTACTATGCTTAAAATGTTATTTTGACATCTAGCTGTGGCAAATATATACTACTTGATTTTTGGCTGTTAGACCTGTGTATCTCCAACCCTTTTGTTCTCATATTCCCACAGTTATTATTTATTTTCACTCCTCTCCTAAAAGAACTACCTCTGCTCATGATTAGTACTGTCTCTTACTATGCTCTACTTACTCTGAGTTGACTTTGTGCTCCTCTTCCTACGCGGCTGGACATTAGTCACATTTATTCAATTTCGTCACCATTTTCAGCTAATTTTTCCTTGGTATTACTGCCCCTAGTGTTTTACACACCGCCATGATCTCTATTTACGATCTATACTTGTATTTCTAGCAGTTATTTGTCTAGCATTGATCACTACATTTTCCCATTTTTACTAATTGTTATATATTCTTATTATTAGACTTTTTTCTTTTTGTTTCTATAAATTGTCTTATGATTTTACTTAATTTTGTACATATTTAATCTGTTTTAATATTAATACTATATACATCCATCCTCATTTTCTTATCTCCTCTTGCTTAGGAGTCGTTTAGTTCCTCCATAAACATGGCCACTCTCCTTTCTCTCTTACATTTTCATCTTACTCCGACCAGTCCTTTCTTCATTTCCACACGCAGTGCCATCAACTTTGGATGTCATTGGCACGAAAGGTTCCGATTCGTGGCTAGTCCTTTCTCTATGTTCACTACAGGGCTTTAAATGCACGAAATAGCCGACACGTTTACCGACACTTACTTTGACATTTCACTCTTCGTTGGGTGCTGTTACTTCTTAATACGCAGATAAGAAAGTGCTCCACCACTTGTGGACCTTTCATTTTTCCGAACGACCTTTCAGTTGTGACCTCTCTCTGTGGCCGCGCTCCTTCCCTTTTTTCCAACATTATATGCTGAGCTCATAAGGGTTTGCTTTCAGTTTTAATTGCACTACACAAACAGTTGATCTTACCGTATATGTATCGGACCTCTCGCTCTAACTAACCTTTTTCCGTTGCTTCCGTTTGAGATGTTTTGAGCCCTATCAATCTCAACCACCATAACTTTGATAAGTTTTTTAACTTGCTACTGCCTATCTACTCACATTAGTTTCACTCAATGTTCCATTCTTAGGATTTAGTTTGACACTTTCACCTAGTTTGATTAAATTTCTTATCAACAAACACACGATATGTTTTACCAAGTACTAATATATTCATTGCTATTCCTATGTCAATTTAAATACTTCGAAATGGACACAGTACCATCTGTTTTCTTCCCCCCGTTTCCTCGTTCCTAGGACTTACCATGGTCCCATGACTGATCCTTTGATGACGGTCTATTTCACCCTCGGAAGATACATTATTTGCAGTTACCAATACCTTGCTATACATGTACCCTTTACTCCTTTGCTCGCCCAAGTTGGAAACAGGTATTTATATTAGCAGCTTTCTATTACTAGAACACTACCAGTAAGTAGCCTTTACTCAACTTTTCCAATTCTGAGTTGCTTATTATTTTTTCTTTCTCTTGATCTGATTATAGTATCCTCACACTTTTATCTAGATGGACATGTTATCTCGTCTACAGTCTGGGTAGGTTCTTAGCGTTGGATGTTTGTCTCTGTTCCCACTATTTATGGTCATTTAACGTTTCAATGACTACAGCCCTCCCCACCCCCAATATCCAATTTCACTCTCGCTGTGCCTTCTTCACACAGTTTGGTGTTTTTTGCTATATTATTTAGATATGGTGGAGTATGTACATTGGCTTTTTAAAACTATTCTTTTATATATATTTCTTTAATTTCACAAAACCTTTCATGGACATTTTTTCTTTAATATATGCCTAGTCACCATTGTCATGTCTGATTCCCTTTTCACTATAGAAAATGTATCTATGTATGTATATGCTATTTATCTGATGTTCACTACCGTGTACTATTGGCCAATATTATTTTTTATCACTTATGTATACCATGTCTTTTACAGCCTTGAAAAAGTTACTGTGTGACGAAACACGTGGCGGTTGTATATGAACACATATATATCACAAGCACTAGCCGATCCAAATAAATTACTTTGTGAACACCAAGAGGATTATTGTACTTTATACCTTGGATCGTCTACATCAGAGTCTATTTCCGTATTTACAAATGTTTGTGCTGTGAGTGCTGTGGTTTTAGCTGTCCCCATTTTTGACTGAGTTGTTTTATTTTGTTAAAGATGACAAGGAAGTCCCACCGCCTTTTAAAGAGTCCACGGTTGTCAGTTTTTTAATGAAAGACAAGTGCCCTAAAGATGTTAATTCTTATCTTCCAATTCGTTTTTTTAACACAGACTGTAAATTTGTATTCAAAGTTTTGCAAGACAGATAATCCCAGGAGCCCCGGCACTGATACATCATGACCAGGCAGGGTACGTTGCGGGCTGGCTTATGTCGGCAAAGACAGGGTTTATGCTACAGGCTCTAGATTATTTTTCTGATAATCAGACTTGTGCTGTTGTAATAATGTTCAATTCGGAAAAAGCACTTGACTTGGTGCACTGGGAAACGTTATTTTCTGGTTTGGGGTGTCCTTTGTCCCCTATTTTATTTATTCCTTTTATAAAGCTCTTAGCTGTCAAGAATCGGGTGAATTAGGCAACCTTCACCCCGTTGGATGGGATGCCTAAGTTAAAAATGTTTGCAAATGACATCATTTTATATCTTAGGTTAGAGTAACAGAAGGTTCAAGAGGCCTACAGGGAATCTGCAAAGTTTAAGGAGGTCAGGGGTACATAATTAATCAGGCTAAAACTGAATTGCTTCTATTCGAGTCTTCAGCTAGTGAACTCCCTTCAGGCTTGCAGCAATAGTTCTATTCTACAAGTCCGATCTGTTACCTGGGGATCTTTGTAACAAGCAATTATGCTGAGCTTTTTCACTTGAAATATGCACTGATGCTCAAGAAGATAAGGAGCTTGCTAGAGAGATGGGCTGTGCTTCAAATTAACATTAGTGAGCTTATTAAAATATCAGTTCTACCATTGCTGCTCTTTCTTTTTATGAATGTGCTCATCAAAATCAATAGGAGCTATTGTGCAGAATGAGAAGCATTTTTTAGGTATTTTGTTTGGCACAAGAAGGCCTCTAGGGCCAAACTGTCGGTGTGCCAGCCTGATGCCCACCAGGGAGGTCTGACATTATCCCATAGCCAGACATATTATGATGCTGCTCTAGATCAATAGATCAAGACAGGCTGGTCGATCTTTTTTATGGATAGGATAATCCGTGAAACAGGGACTCAGTTGCTAGTGTTTCTCAAATTATCTAAGCTATCCAAGAAAACTAGATATAAGTATGTGCGTCCATTTCCAAGCATTATGTGAGTCAAAATGATTGCAGGAGCTATCCTGTATTTTATGTTGCAGGAGTGCAGGTATGTAGCGTTGCCAGAACTACAAAGCTAGGCAGGGTTTTATAATAGTAAAGGGTTTAGAGAACTCAGCCAGTTTTGGGGGGCAGTGTATCACATGGCGGGAATTACAGGCCCAAATCAGGGATTCCTGCAAGCAGCTGTTTCTGGCATTTCAGCAGATTTCTTCTTTTTTAAAAGATCAGTGCTGGGATGTTAGATCAGACACCTCCTCCCTCTCATGCGATCACTGGTGAGGTCGAAGATGAAGGAATTAGGCATCGGGTGTAGACTACGTTGTGGACAAGCTGAGAGGTCTCAGCTTGATAGTGTCTTTGAAAAAATGTGCCCCTCTACACAATGTTCTATCTCAGAGGCTCAATGGAATTCCATTTCAACACTAGGCCATAAGGCATTGAGGTCTGCTAATTCTAAAAGTATCTCCTTTTTATCTCATTGGATGGCTTATGATACACCTGAGGCCCTCCAATGAACATTTCCATTGCTGGAGGATCGGTGCTTCTGCTGCCAGCAATCGGGATGAGGGGCTGGTTGCACATCTTTTTCATTTGTCAGAGGTTGACGCAGTTTTGGCAGGAAGTTATTACCACTCTTAGCCTTGTGCTCCAGACAAAGTTGGCAGTGGAACCAGAAGCTGCACTCTTTGGCTTGGTTAGTAAGGACCAGAGGTCGGGTATGGATAAATGGGGCCCGGTATTTCTTTCTATTGCTTTAGTAGTCACCTGGTCTTTGATCCTGAAGAATTGGGGATTATCGTGGGCTCCACTATTTCAAGAGTGGGCAAATAAAATACTCAGGACAAAAACAATTGAAGAGGCATAAGCAAATAGGGAAGGGGGACTGAAAAGATTTCGGGCCTCATGGGGACTCATGACGGTGCTGGAGGAGCAGGGGCCTAGTCTACCATCTGCACTATTGTAAGCCCTATAAGCTCCCTCTCTATGGCTTTTAGGATCAAGATGAGTTCGGGATGGTGCTGGAAACTGTCCATAGCATGAGCCCTTTTAAGCATATCCTTGCACATGAGCTCTGGATGCATGCAATCACTGGGTTTTTTATTCTTCTGTTATTTCGTACACATTTGCACATTTTTATATCAAGATTGATAAAAGAGGATTTGAGGGGGCATACAAGAATGATATGCTTGCCCTGTATGTCCTGCTGATGTATCATTATTTGCACAAAGGGAGGGACACTGGTATGTAGTAATTTTATTCTACGTTCAGGTATAAGGGAGGTGCAGTGGTATGTCATAATTTTACTCTATTTTCAGGTATAATTATATTGGTCTAGTTCAATGAGATGGCTGCTACAATCCAGTCAGTTATGTATTTGCACTTTACTACTGTCTCTATAATGCTATGATGGCACTTTATCTTGTGATTTGCTGCTATTAGAACAAGTTAATACGCTTGTTAGTGTTGACTAGGAAGACTGGCACAAAGGCACTTTAGAATCTCTTTTTATTCTATTTTCAGCCCTTCCACCTGTGTTCTGCTGAGATCAACTGTTTTAAATTGTTAATTGTGGCCTGTATATATATATATATATATATATATATGTCTGCTGCTGTATTTGAGTGTGTTTTGGAGGACGTATTGTTCTTATGATTCTGCTCAATAAGGATATTTATTACAGAAGACAATACCTTCAGTGATGCTCTTATCAGGGAATACCTTCCTTTGTTTCTCGCTGTAATGGACTTTTAAGAATAACCCAAAGGCCTCTCATTTCTCTTTTGTCTGTTAATTATTGCCTCATATAATTGTTTTATATAGATGTTATATGTTTTTATATGTAGGTGGGGGTGCATGGTTCTAGCATTTTATAACAATTTTAGCAAAAGTCTAAAAAACAGCCACTTCTTCATGATCATTCCATCTGGGTCCATTAATTCTAATGAGATGAAATAATTGGTAGAGTCTCTTTGACTGAGCTCTTTGGATTGACTCACAAGTTGTTTAAGAAAATGCGACTATATTCATTCCTTTATGTTGCCCTGGGACAATTTTTTTTGTGATTGTTACTTACTCCAGCCCCACATGCGTTTGGTAAACCCTGTCTCTATAGTCGTTCTGGTGTGGGAGCACAGCTCGATTCCTGTGTGGGCCACGCTCATTCCTTTTAATTGCAATTTTTGCCTGCTTGATAGTGAGCTTTCTGCTCCTCCTGTAGCCAGATTATGACTAATCGTATCCAATCCACTGCAGAGGGATCAGAAAGACTGTTGCATCCGTTCTTGTGTGAGGCGTGGCCTGACGTATGGGTGGGCAGGACTGTCTCTTCTTTTTCTTAAGCCATTTTCCCTGGTGTCTAGTGGGCTTCCTGCCTCCACTGGGGGACAGATTATGATTAAATCCCACAATCATCCACCAGTGGAAATGAAGGGCAGTCGGGTCTGCTCTGGAGTGGGTCCTTGGCCTGATACCTATGTAAATCACTCTAACCTTTCTTTAGGCTTATTTTGTTATTACTTGGTTTCTAGTGGGCCTTAGGTTCCATCTGGGCAGATTTGGGGTAAATACTCCCAAACTACCCCCCAGGTGAAACAGAAAGAATGTTGTCTCCAGCGATGAGCACTGGCTCATGCTCAGAGGGACAACTCCCCTCCCAATATAATTTTCTCTGGAGTCTAGTGGGTGGATCTCTGCTTCGTGATTGTGTTCCCAGTGTGATCCTTAATCAAGGGTATTAGAAACAGGGTCTGTAGTTAGCAGAGGTATGCACCCTGTCCAAGTAGGGACCACAATCCTAGTCAGGGTAACTCACAAAGCAACCTAAATTGACCTGTGCTCACCCTCCGGTAGCTTGGCAGAGAGCAGTCAGGCTTAAATGAGAAGGCAATGTGTAAAGCATTTGTGCAATAATTCATACAGTAACACAGTAAAAACACCACAAAAAGTACTCCACACCAGTTTAGAAAAATAAATAATGGTTATCTGAATAAAACAAGACCAAAACGACAAAGATCCAATATATACAGGTCAAGATATCACTTTTAGAGGTATCAATGCATGTATCTCTTTAGCAGAAACTATCTGGGATGCATCAAAAATAAAGACACTGCAGGCTGCAGAAGAGGTGAGGTGTCGGAAAGCAAAGCAATGAGTTGATTTTTCCAGTGTGATGGAGGTGATGTATTGATTCTTTACTCACAGAAAGGGTGATGCATTGATTTCTGGACACATAACCTTGTTTCCTTACTGCAGTGCGGGTTGATGACAAAGTGATGTCAAGGACGATGCATGATAAATCTTGATACAACAGAAGTCAGACTGACAAGCCCTTGAAGATCACTTGTGATGGGAAGGTAGCATCCTTCCAGCAGAGTCAGAGAGTAGCAGGTGGCGGGGCAACAAGCAAGAAAGTATTCCTTCCAGAAAAGCAGTCAGGTTGAGTCCTTTGGGCAGGACTGGAGGCCTTCTGATGGAGTCCAGTTTTAGGTCCAGAAGTGTCTGATTTTAGCGGGCCACAGACCCAGTATATATACCCAAATGTGCCTATGAAGTGGAGGAGACTTCAAAGAGTGGTTCCCCTTTCAACACGGTTCTGCCTGCCAGGAGACTAGTGGGGGGTTTTCAGTCCTTTGTGTGGGGTCAAGCCACTAGCCTTTGAGGTGTAAGTGAGAGCCCCTTCACCCTTCCAGCCCAAGAAGACCCATCAGTGCAGATGAATGGAGCTGAGTGTCCTATGTTTATGGCTGTCTAGGTGGAATGCACATAGGAAGCTGTCGACCAGCAGAGACCAGACATGGATTAGAGGCAGGCTGTAAGGCACAGAGAGCAATCAGTGCAGAGAAATGTGTTCCTTCTAAAAGTGGTATTTCTAAAATAGTAATGTTAAAACCAACTTCACGAATAAGCAGGATTTCTTACTACCATTACAACCATATCAAACATGACAATGTCATCATTTCAGATCAGAAATCACCTCTTGAGAGTATATAAAGACATTTCCAATGCTGGCCTATGAGAGGAACGGACTTCACAGTAGTGAAAAATGACTTTGGGAGATCTTCACTAACAGGAAATGTAAAACGTCCAAGTATATGTCCTACCTTTTACTTACATAGCACCCTGCCCTATGGGCTAACTACAGCCTAGCTTAGAGGTGACTTATATGAAATAAAAAGGGAGTTTAAGCTTTGGCGAGTAGTTTTAAAAGCCAAGTCATAGTGGCAGTGAACCTGCACACACAGGCCTGGCAATGGCAGGCCAGAGATGTGGTTAAGGGACAAGTTATGTGGGTGACACAATTGGTGCTGCAGGTCCACTAGTATAATTTATTTTACAGGGCCTGGGTACATATAGTGCACTTTACTAGGGGTGTCTAGGTAAATTAAATAAGCCAATTGGGTAGGAGTCAATGTTACCATGTTTAGGGGAGGAAGCACTTTAGCACTGGTCAGCAGTGGTAAAGTGTGGAGAGTCCTAAAACCAGCAAAATAAAGGTTAGAAAAATGAAGGGATGTAGGCAAAAAGTTGGGAGAAGACCACCCTAAGGCTGTTAGGTCTAAGAAAGGGGCACTAGAAGGAATAAGCATTCAAAAGGGGACATTGTCTGCTTTCCAGAGCTGCCTCTTTCATCTTGATCAGTGCTTGGTGGACAGCATTTCACAAATATGGATCACTCTGCTGTTACGTCAGATTGCTGTAGCAAGACAAAAAATCAAACCCTGGATGCAAGGGAAGCTTTTTCCTCATGTCCCAACTTTTGTGCTTGTACTAGGAGTATTTTCTTCAGATGTGCAGATATGAATACTTTTCTGTCTGTTTTACTATGCAGGGAATTACGACCCTGGCGGAAACAGCCAACTAAGACAGCCACTTTAACACATCGCCCACCACGGCGGTACAGACAAACAGCGTGGCGGTCACCGCCAACAGACAGGCAGGAGACAATGTACCACCCACACTATCACAACACACCAATCCGCCACCTTTTCCGGGGCGGATTCACCGTGGATAAAAACACGGGGGAAACAGCTTTTGCTATGGGAAAACGCTCACCTCAACACATCCCACGAGGAACGAGGACACCATGGAGCCGGAACTACAAATCTTACCTGCCATTGCATTCCTGCTCATCTACGACCAACTGCGACGTAGGCGCAGAACAAACCGGTGAGTACAGCACCTATGACACGGGGGAGGGGGGAGGCAAAAGTTACGGGGACACCAACCAAACACCCCCACCCTTGCATATTACAACATACACACCAATGCAGTATCAAAAATCACAGTAACAACCCACAATCCCCCCGGAAGAATGCAAAGACAAAGCAAATAGCGGTCAAACTTTTTATTGTGCCAATATACTACTCATTAAAAATATACGGATATATATATCACGAAATCTGTCAAAAATAAATGTACAATACAAGAAGTAGTGCAGACATGTACACAACAATGTCCGTGCACCAACAGTCTAAAAATGCATGGGCGACGCCCACAATAGATACCTGACCAAAATCCGAGAGAACACTGCCGGGGCATCAGATGGAAACAATACAGACACCTCAGGGGGAAGGGAAGGGGGGGCACCTCAGCCATATGAATGCGAAGCCAGATCCACGACGGGGCTCCATCACTATTGATGTATCCTGGGGAGTGCAAAGCCACAGTCTCTCAAGTCACTTCAGTGGGTGGGTTGCCCACTGTGCCATCCTGGGGAGTGCAAAGCCACAGTCTCTCAAGTCTCACAAGTGGGTGGCTTGCCCACTGTTACATCCTGGGGAGTGCAAAGCCACGGTCTCTCAAGTCTCACAAGTGGGTGGCTTGCCCACTGTTACATCCTGGGGAGTGCAAAGCCACGGTCTCTCAAGTCTCACAAGTGGGTGGCTTGCCCACTGTTACATCCTGGGGAGTGCAAAGCCACAGTCTCTCAAGTCTCTACAGTGGGTGGCTTGCCCACTGTGCCATCCTGGGGAGTGCAAAGCCACAGTCTCTCAAGTCTCTACAGTGGGTGGCTTGCCCACTGTAACACCCTGGGGAGTGCAAAGCCACAGTCTCTCAGCGGTGCTTAGCCATGGCGGTCTTTGCCCTGTTCAGCGGTCTTCACCATGACGGTCTTTGCCCTGTTCAGCGGTCTTCACCATGGCAGTCTTGGCCATGTGCAGCGGTGCTTAGCCATGGCGGTCTTTGCCCTGTTCAGCGGTCTTCACCATGGCAGTCTTGGCCTTGTTCAGCGGTGCTTAGCCATGGCGGTCTTTGCCCTGTTCAGCGGTCTTCACCATGACGGTCTTTGCCCTGTTCAGCGGTCTTCACCATGGCGGTCTTTGCCCTGTTCAGCGGTCTTCACCATGGCAGTCTTGGCCTTGTTCAGCGGTGCTTAGCCATGGCGGTCTTTGCCCTGTTCAGCGGTCTTCACCATGGCAGTCTTGGCCTTGTTCAGCGGTGCTTAGCCATGGTGGTCTTTGCCCTGTTCAGCGGTCTTCACCATGGCGGTCTTTGCCCTGTTTAGCGGTCTTCACCATGGCAGTCTTGGCCTTGTTCAGCGGTGCTTAGCCATGGCGATCTTTGCCCTGTTCAGCCGGCTTCACCATGGCAGTCTTGGCCTTGTTCAGCGGTGCTTAGCCATGGCGGTCTTTGCCCTGTTCAGCGGTCTTCACCATGGCGGTCTTGGCCTTGTTCAGCGGTGCTTAGCCATGGCGGTCTTTGCCCTGTTTAGCAGTCTTCACCATGGCAGTCTTTGTCTTCTTCAGCGGTGCTTAGCCATGGCGGTCTTTGCCCTGTTCAGCGGTCTTCACCATGGCGGTCTTTGCTCTGTTCAGCGGTCTTCACCATGGCGGTCTTTGCCCTGTTCAGCGGTCTTCACCATGACAGTCTTGGCTTTGTTCAGCGGTGGTTAGCCATGGCGGTCTTTGCCCTGTTCAGCGGTCTTCACCATGGCAGTCTTGGCCTTGTTCAGCGGTGCTTAGCCATGGCGGTCTTTGCCCTGTTCAGCGGTCTTCACCATGGCAGTCTTGGCCTTGTTCAGCGGTGCTTAGCCATGGCGGTCTTTGCCCTGTTCAGCGGTCTTCACCATGGCAGTCTTTGCCCTGTTCAGCGGTCTTCACCATGGCGGTCTTTGCCCTGTTCAGCGGTCTTCACCATGGCGGTCTTGGCCTTGTTCAGCGGTGCTTAGCCATGGTGGTCTTTGCCCTGTTCAGCGGTCTTCACCATGGCAGTCTTGGCCTTGTTCAGCGGTGCTTAGCCATGGCGGTCTTTGCCCTGTTCAGCGGTGCTTTGCCATGTCGGTTCTGGTACGGATATCGGTGTGTGGCATTACGATCTCCACACTGGACATTGGTGTGTGGCATGACGAACTCCACACTGGACATTGGTGTGTGGCATGACGAACTCCACACTGGACATTGGTGTGTGGCATGACGAACTCCACACTGAACATTGGTGTGTGGCATGACGAACTCCACACTGGACATTGGTGTGTGGCATGACGAACTCCATACTGGACATTGGTGTGTGGCATGACGTTCCATCATTGCCCAGCGGGGCTGTGGGATTCTGGACCCTCATGGGCTGTGACTCCGGTGGTGGCGGTGGTCTCCTGACCAGTAACGATACTTGTGCCCTCCTGGGCTATGACTCTGGCGGTGGTCTCTGGACCAGTTACGATACTTGAGCCCTCCTGGGCTATGACTCTGGCGGTGGTCTCTGGACCAGTTACGATACTTGAGCCCTCCTGGGCTATGACTCCGGCGGTGGTGGTGGTCTCCTGACCAGTAACGATACTTGGGCCCTCCTGGGCTATGACTCTGGCGGTGGTCTCCTGACCAGTAACGATACTTGAGCCCTCCTGGGCTATGACTCTGGCGGTGGTCTCCTGACCAGTAATGACGGTGCTGGCGGTTGTGTCTGGACCGCCGGAAATGATGGCGCACTTCTCCGCCGTGACACTCACAACAGGTTGGGGAGACTTCCTCAGGACTTTCCCCACCTTCTTTTGAGTTACAGATGACTCACCAATCGCCTTGGATCCCATGTCACTGTTTGTCCCACCAGGAGTCTTGACACGGTCCCATCGTCCACTCTCCAATTTCGGAGCCTTTACAGGGGGTGGGCTGACAGTGCCTTGGCTCCGGGTCCTACTGCCTGCCCTGGTGGACGGGGCACTCCAAAAACCTGGTACACGCACCACTGGTACTGGAGGCTTTTTGGCTGAGGCGCTACGACGGGACTGATGAATTGGAGGGGGGGTCAATTTGACATAGGGACAGTTTCTGACGTACACTGGGATGGGTAGCTGGAGGGGCTCTGGGAGTGGAGGAAGAGGAGGTGGTTGTAGGAGGTGTCACTTTAGCTGTTTTGGGTGCAGGTGCAGGTACTGGAGGCTGTCGTGAGGTGGATGGATGTTGGGTGAGTGATTGCCGGCGTTTGTGTACTTTGGGAGGGGGCGTCACAGACACACTGGGAGAGGACACAGGGGACGTGTAAATGGCAGTGGAGGTTGTGAGTGCAGGTGAACAGCTTGTGGTGCTGGGTGTCCTGGTGCGAGTCCTAGTGCCTGTAGATGTGGTGCATGCAGGTGTGTGTGTAGACGACACTGGGAGGGAGGAGGGAGAAGAGGAGGAGGGGGACACAGTGGAGACAGTGGATGTTGCTGTGTCTGTATGGGTCTGATGCTTGTGTGAGTGCCTGTGGTGTGTGTGGTGCCTATGTTTGCTTGAGCTACTTGTGTGTGTTGACTTGTGGGCATGATGGTCTGTAGGTGTGCTTGGGATGGGCTGGAGTACAGGGGATTGGGTCTGGGTGGAGGAAGTTGGAGGGGGGAGGCTGGACACAGGGACAATGGCTGCCATCAGTGCTGAGGCCAGAGATTGCAGGGTTCGCTGAAGGACAGCCTGACCAGAATGAATGCCTTCCAGGAATGCATTACCGTGTTTCAACTCTCGTTCTACACCCTGGATGGCATTCACAATGGTAGACTGCCCAACACTGAGTGACCTGAGGAGGTCAATGGCCTCCTCACTGAGGGCAGCTGGGGTGACTGGGGCAGGGCCTGAGGTGCCTGGGGTGAAGGTGATGCCCACGCTCCTGGGTGAGCGGGCACGGGGCGAACGCTGAGGGGCTGCTGGGAGGGCAGTGCTGGTAGGGGAGGTGGCAGCTGTACCTGTTGAAGTGGGGCGCACAGATGGTGCCGCCACCACAGGGGAGCTCCCATCGGCGGACGAGTCCGTGTCGCTGGTTGGTGATCCTGTGGCCGACGTGAAGCTCCCCTCGCCCTTCGTCCCACTGGTGAACTCAGAGTCTGTGGTGTGGCCCTCCATGGCCATGTGGGATGCAGCTCCCTCGTGCTCCGGTGCCACTGTACCTCCGCCTGTTGATGCTGATGTACAGAAGGACAGGGAGAGCAGAAAAATGGTGGAGACAGAAGAAAGAGAGTTTTAGTGCATGGCATACCGCTACCATTGGCGGACAAGACAAACGCAGCAGCCCCCTGCATTACGCCATGCTCCTGCCCTCTGCACATGCAATTCTGGGATATGGCCTACATGGCAATGGTAGAAATCTGCCCACATGGATGGCAAAGGGGCAACTATACATCAATTTGCCTTGTATTTTGAGCTGGGGTAGAGTGCCACATGGCCTACATTACGGAGGGGCCTTGCCTACCTAACTCGCCCTGGCCTAGGGACACCCACAGCCCACCACCCCCACCCAGACAGCTCCACTGCACGCAAAGTCCATAGGATGAGGTTGTACTCACCCCCTTGTGTCTGCTGTGATGTCCTTAAGCACCCATCCAACTCCGGGTAGGCCACCGCCAGGATCCGGAACATCAGGGGTGTCATGGTGCGACGGGCACCCCTCCCACGTTGGGAGGCCATCCCCAGCTGAGCCTCCGCCGTCATCTTGCTGCAGCGGCGAATGTCCTCCCATCTCTTACGGCAGTGGGTGCCCCGTCTCTGGTGGGCCCCCAGGGTCCGGACCTCCATGACGATGGCACGCCAAATGTCCCTCTTCTGGTGGGCGCTGACCTACATGACACACAAGGAAAGAGGAACAGTCATTACCTACAGCACCGTCGTTGTAATTGGCCCCCTCCCAACTCTATCCCTGTGGCGCATTCATTCCCATGCATGACTGTTCTATGTACTCTGCCCCCTTTCCTCATCCACCCAGCCCTCTCCACCCAGGCCTAGCCCATACAACTTGCTCCCTGTGTACTAACCTGTTCGTCTGGAGGACCGTAACGTAGCGTATACTGGGGGAGGACCCCATCCACAAGTTTCTCCAACTCCTGTGCAGTGAAGGCAGGGGCCCTTTCCACAGACGCAGCAGCCATTGTCGCTTCCAGACCGAGGTCACAGCAGCACTAGCAGTGTAGGTCTTCTCCTGTCGAAGGTCAGGTATCTAGTGATTGAAGAGATAGAAAATGGTGGTGACGTCCGCGGCGGTGACGTCCGCAGCAGTGCGCATCATCACCGCCAGAGCACCTGTTCATTGGCTCCTGGGACCCATATGGTCCAATGTTAACCAATGCAGCATTGCGCCGCGCTCTACGACCGCCTACCGCGACGGTGTCCAACGCCAGCGCAGTTACCCCACAATTCCAATGTCCCAGTTTAGAGGTCAGGCAGCCGCCATTTCAGGGGCCCACATGGCTTCAATTACTACTGCGTCACACATACCGAGGCCTACACTCAAAACCTTTCCCGGATGGGTTAATTGTCTGTTGTAGTCTTGTGTGTGACTGTGGGTACATACCTGGAGGAATGCTGACAGTTTCTTCGCTGTTGTCCTTCTTAGGCACCGTCAGTTGGGACATATTGGAAGATGGCGGAATCCGCTAGTGTACCGACCGCTGTTGGACCTGTTGTCAATGGAAGAGCGACATGTCATCGTGACCTACCGGTTTGACTGTGCCACAATCCAGGAACTATGTACCCAGTTGGAGCCAGACCTGATGTCACCAATCCGCCATCCGACTGGAATCCCCCCTGACGTGCAGGTGCTGTCAGTGCTCCATTTCCTTGCAAGTGGGTCTTTTCAGACAACAGTGGCCATGGCATCAGGGATGTCCCAGCGTATGTTTTCCAACGTCTTGTCCAGAGTGTTGTTTGCCCTGCTGAAACACGTAAGGCGATACATCATTTTCCCTGAGGTGGCGGATTTGCCTACAGTGAAAGGTGACTTATATGCCCTTGGACATATCCCAACGTCATAGGTGCCATTGATGGTACCCATGTAGCTCTGGTCCCCCCCGCAGGAATGAACAGGTGTACAGGAACAGGAAGAGTTATTATTCCATGAATGTCCAGATGGTCTGTTTGGCAGACCAGTACATCTCGCAGATAAATGCAATGTTCCCTGGCTCAGTGCATGACGCCTACATTCTGCGGAATAGCAGGATCCCTGATATGATGGATGAACTCCAGAGGCACCGTGTATGGCTATTGGGGGTCTCTGGTTACCCCAACCTGTCCTGGCTACTGACCCCAGTGAGGAATCCTAGGACCAGGGCAGAGGAACAGTACAATGAGGCCCATGGGCGGACTAGGAGGGTGATCGAGCGGACCTTCGGCCTCCTGAAGACCAGGTTCAGGTGCCTCCATATGACAGGTGGGTCCCTATTCTACTCACCGAAGAAGGTGTGCGACATCATCATCGCCTGCTCCATGTTTCATAACTTGGCATTGCGACGCCAGGTGCCTTTTCAGCAGGAGGATGATCCAGATGACGGTGTTGTTTCAGCGGTTGAGCCTGTGGAGCCTGTGGACAGTGATGAGGATGAAGCTGATGAAGATCAAAACGACAACAGGGAGTCAGTCATACAGCAATACTTTCAATGAGACACAGGTGAGTACAATTTCATGTTTCACATCATATTACATTTCACACGTCTACCTCTATCCTGTACCTACATTTTACTCCCTATTTGGTAACTGAGTTGTCCCCTTCCATTTCAGTTTCAGTAATGTGGTAACCTACGTGTCAACAGCTTGCACCCTTGAAAGGCTTGTGATGTGTGACATTGGTATGTTGACCTTCCAATGGGTAACCTTTTTTAACACTGCAATTGACAAAACAAAGTTCACAATCATTGACTGACTCCAATATTATTGAGGTTTCAAGTGTGTTTATTGAAGTGCATAAAAATGTAGGGGGTTTGTGAAATGGGGAGAGGTCATGGTGGAAGAATGTCCATGGCAGAGTCCAGTCTATTAGTCTCACAGGTACATTGCACATCTGGCCATTGGAAGTGGAGCTGGGGCAGTTCCAAGCTGGACAGGGTAACAAAGTGGGACAGTGGGGGGACAATCAGGGTCGTCCTATTTCCTGGCGGGGTTCTTGCCATCTTGCTCTGTCCTGTTCCTGGATCTCAGGGCCCGCTTTTGTGGTGGTTGTCCATCTGCAGGGGGTGGGGTGCTGGTGTGTTGGTCCTGTGGCGGGGCATCCTGTCCACTAGCGCCGGCAGAGGTGGTGGGCATTTCATCGTCCTGGCTAGTGTCAGGGGCCCCTTGGAGTGCCACGGTGTCCCTCAAGGTCTTTTGAATGTCCGTCAGCACCCCTACGATGGTGCCCAGGGCGGAGCCGATGGTCCTGAGCTCCTCCCTGAACCCCAAATACTGTTCCTCCTGCAGACGCAGGGTCTCCTGTAACTTGTCCAGGACCGTTGCCATTGTCTCCTAGGAGTGGTGGTATGCTCCCATGATGGAGGATAGGGCCTCGTGGAGAGTGGGTTCCCTTGGCTTGTCCACCCCCTGTCGCACAGTAGCCCTCCCAGTTCCCCGGTGTTCCTGTGCCTCCGTCCCCTGGACCGTGTGGCCACTACCACTGCCCCCAGGTCCCTGTTGTTGTTGGGGTGGTGGGTTACCCTGGGTGCCCTGTAGTGGTGGACACACCGCTGATTGACCTGTCCTGGGTAGGGAGGTATGGGCCCGCTGGGTGGGTGCTGTGCTGGTGTTACCAGAGGGTGTAAGCTCTGTGTTGGGCTGTGGCTGGGCAAGGGGAACCGACCGTCCTGAGGCAGACGATGGTCCGGGCTGGTCATCAAGATCCAGTAGGGCAGAGCTGCAGTCGTCACTGTGGGCCTCTTCTGGGGGTGGAGTGGTGTTGTCTGGACCCTCTGGTGTGGTGACGTTCCTTCGGGTTCCTGCGGGGTTATAAGTACATGATTATTACATGTGTGTGTTTCATGGTGTGCAATGGTTGGGTGTGCGTGAAGCCCAGTGCAGGCATTCCTGTGTGGGGGCTAGTGTGGTGATGTTTGGGGGGTGTTGTGGGTGTGTGCAGTGGGCATGCTTTAGTGATGGGTGTCCATGCTTAGTTGTGTCATGCAGGTCTTGGGGTTGGGATGGGTGGTTGGTGTTATGGGTAGATTAGTGAGGAGTTAGGGTGATAGGGGAGGGTGTGAGGGTGGGGGTGTGTGATAGCATGCAGGTAGGGTGGGGGATATGATAGTGAAGATTTGACTTACCAGTGTCCGTTCCTCCAACGACTCCTGCGAGGCCCTCAGGATGCAGGATGGACAAGACTTGCTCCTCCCATGTTGTTAGTTGTGGGGGAGGAGGTGGGGGTCCGCCGCCAGTCCGCTGTACCGCGATGTGGTGCCTGGATACCGTGGAACGCACCTTCCCCTGTAGGTCGTTCCACCTCTTCCTGATGTCCTCCCTATTTCTTGGGTGCTGTCCCACAACATTGACCCTGTCGACTATTCTTTGCCATAGCTCCATCTTCCTGGCTATGGATGTGTACTGTACCTGTGAGCCAAATAGCTGTGGCTCTACCCTGATGATTTCCTCGACCATGACCCTGAGCTCCTCCTCGGAGAAGCGGGGGTGTCTTTGGCGTGACATGGGGTGGTGTGTGTGATGTGTGGGGTGGTGTATGTGTTGATGAATGTGGTGAGTGTAGTGGTATGTGGTGTTTTCTGCGTGGATGTTGTGTGGGTGATGGTGTAGTGTGCCTCTGTGTGATGGTGTTATCTATTCTGTGCTGTCTCTCTCTGGCCGTCGTCTCTAATTTGTGGTCGTAGGGGTTTGTGGGTGATGTGGGTGTGTGTTTTATATTGTGTTGGGTGTGAGGGAGTGGTGTGTGTATGTGTATCAGGTGTGTGTATTTGCAATTGTCCATTGTGGCGGTGTTTTGGAGCTGTGTGTGTATTTTGAGCGCGGCGGTGTGTACCGCCAATGGAATACCGCGGTTGAAAGACCGCCGTGTGGATTCGTGGGTCGTAATAGCATGGGCTTGTTTCTGTTGGCGTGGAGGTGGAGGATTTGTTTCCGCATATTTATCGCTGACCTTTGGTGTGGCGGACTTGTGTGGGTGTCTGAATTTCGGCGGAATCCGTGATGTGTGTCATAATAGCTGTGGCGGTCTCCCGCCGCGGCAGCGGTGTATTGGCGGTCTTCTGCGCGGGGGTAAGCGGCTTTTACCGCCAATGTTGTAATGACCCCTAAGCCTCTAGGTTATAAACTAAAAATGGAGCAGCATATCAGATCGATTAACTTGCTAAAATGAATTCCCCACATACAGTGTTCTCATCGATAATTTAATTGCAAATGTTCAAATGATATTATCAATGATGTCATCAAAGATGCCATAAGTGACGTAATATGGGGGTAGTTAGCAGTGCACAGAGAGGGTGCTAGCTATGTTTACCTTAGGGCACAATATATAGTTACTTGAGATAACTGTAACTATAACTGGGGTTGTCACTAAACATTTCACCTAACTATAACTTTACTTTAAACTTATTTTTTTCAGTGAATTTCTTGTTTTTTTAACATATAGTAATATTTTATTACATAAGTAATGCCTACCTCTCACCATGAACGCCCTTCTACCATGTGTGGTGGATGGTTGGCTGCAGGTCCTGGCCGAGCCCTGCAGCCAACCACTTGCAGACAGCCAACCCCACACTGCGCACAGCCTCTAGTTTGGTGCAGCAATGAGTAGGCCACAGGGCATGGCCTACAGCCATTTGCTGCAGCCACCCCCACTCCCAGAGGCAGCCAAACCCTTCCCCTTCTGCAACCCACAGCCAGCAGCCTACATATTAAGCAGAGCTATCATCTTTTTCCAAAAATTACCAATAATTGTAATCAAATGTATATTTCAATAATGCACAAAATGAAATGTTTATTATGAGGTATGATTTTTTTTCTAAAAAAATAAATAAAACAAACATTTCATAGGCTACATTTTAACATTATACACCCCTAAAAATGCAATAATAAAAAAAAGTATTTAACCCCTAGGGTGCCTTGGACGAGGTCACCTCGTCCTACACCCGGGAACTGGGGGGAGCGCTAGCGCTCCCCCCATGTGCACCCCACCCATCCCCCCAAGGCAGGGATGGAAGGGGAAGCCCTTCCCCTTCCACCCCCGACCCCCCCGTGACGTCAGCGCGCGATCACGTGCTGATTTATCACAGGGCCTCCTCCCTTCCAGCGCGATCGGAAGAGAAATGCTTTGCAGATCTCTTCCGATCACGTGGGGGAGGCCGAGAGAGGCTTCAAAGGGAAGGAAATAACTTTCCTTCCCTTTGAAGTCTCTCTCTGTGTGCAATCTGGCTTTTGAAACGCCCACTAGACACCAGGGATTTATTTTTTATTTGTGAAACTGGCATAAGGGAGCGACCCCTTGGGTAAGGGTCTCTCCCGGGGGGGGGGGCATTTTCTTGGAAGGCCTTTTCTGCCCCCCGTTTTGTTCTGTTTATTAGGAGGTGGGGAGAGACCCCTTAGGCAAGGGTCGCTCCCCTAGGGGGCAAATTATATTTAGCCCATTTCTGCCCCCCTTGGGGGCAGATTGGCCTATTTTTATGAGGCCAATCTGCCCCCAAGGGGGACAGAAACCACTAGATACCAGGGAGTTTTTGTTTTTTTATGTGAATTTCACGCAAGGGGAGTGACCCCGTAGGCAAGGGTCGCTCCCGGAGAGGGGGTGGGGGGGCAAATTTATTTTAGGCCATTTCTGCTCCCCTGGGGCCGGCTGAGCTAGAGGCCAAAATCCAGAGGTAGGCACTTTGCAAAAAACACCTCTGTTTTCTGTGAAAAAATGTGATGTGTCCACGTTGTATTTTAGTCCATTTCCTTTAGTGGGCGCTAGGCCTACCCACACAAGTGAGGTATCATTTTCATCGGGAGTCTTGGCGGAACGCTGGGTGGAAGGTAATTTGTGACTCCTCTCCGATTCCAGAACTTTCTGTCAACGAAATGTGAGGAAAACGTGTTTTTTTAGCCAAATTTTGAAGTTTGCAAACGATTCTGGGTAACAGAACCTGGTCAGAGCCCCACAAGCCACGCCATCTTGGATTCCCCTAGGTCTCTAGTTTTCAAAAATGCACAGGTTTGGTAGGTTTCCCTAGGTGCCGGGTGAGCTAGAGGCCAAAATCTACACGTAGGCACTTTGCAAAAAACACCTCTGTTTTCTTTAAAAAAATGTGATGTGTCCACGTTGTGTTTTGGGGCATTTCCTGTCATGGGCGCTAGGCCTACCCACACAAGTGAGGTATCATTTTTATCGGGAGACTTTGGGGAATGCTGGGGTGGAAGGAAATTTGTGGCTCCTCTCACATTCCAGAACTTTCTGTCACCGAAATGAGTGGAAAACGTGTTTTTTTAGCCAAATTGTGAGGTGTTGAAAGGATTCTGGGTAACAGAACCTGGTCAGAGCCCCACAATTCACTCCATCTTGGATTCCCCTAGGTCTCTAGTTTTAAAAAATGCACAGGTTTGGTAGGTTTCCCTAGGTGCCGGCTGTGCTAAAGGCCAAAATCTACAGGTAGGCACTTTGCAAAAAACACCTCTGTTTTCAGTCAAAAAATGTGATGTGTGCACGTTGTGTTTTGGGGCATTTACTGTCGCGGGCGCTAGGCCTACCTACACAAGTGAGGTATCATTTTTATCGGGAGACTTGGGGAAACATAGAATAGCAAAACAAGTGTTATTGCCCCTTGTCTTTCTCTCCATTTTTTCCTTCCGAATATAAGAGAGTGTGTAAAAAAGACGTCTATTTGAGAAATGCCCTGTAATTCACATGCTAGTATGGTCACCCCGGAATTCAGAGATGTGCAAATAACCACTGCTCCTCAACACCTTATCTTGTGCCCATTTTGGAAATACAAAGGTTTTCTTGATAGCTATTTTTCACTCTTTATATTTCAGCAAATGAATTGCTGTATATCCGGTATAGAATGAAAACGCACTGCAGGGTGCAGCTCATTTATTGGCTCTGGGAACCTAGGGTTCTTGATGAACCTACAAGCCCTATATATCCCCGCAACCAGAAGTTTCCAGCAGACGTAACGGTATATTGCTTTCAAAAATCTGACATTGCAGGAAAAAGTTACAGAGTAAAACGTGGAGAAAAATTGCTTTTTTGTTCACCTCAATTTCAATATTTTTATTTTTCAGTTGTTATTTTCAGTAGGAAACCCCTATAGGATCTACACAAATTACCCCTTGCTGAATTCAGAATTTAGTCTACTGTTCAGAAATGTTTAGGTTTCTGGGATCCAGCATTGGTTTCATGCCCATTTCTGTCACTGACTGGAAGGAAGTTGAAAGCACAAAAAATCGTAAAAATGGGGTATGTCCCAGTAAAATGCCACATTTGTGTTGAAAAATTGGGTTTTCTGATTCAAGTCTGCCTGTTCCTGAAAGCTGGGAAGCTGGTGATTTTAGCACCGCAAACCCTTTGTTGATGCCATTTTCATTGAAAAAACCACAAGCCTTCTTCTGCAGCCACTTTTTCCCATTTTTTTGAAAAAAACGAAATTTTCTCTGTATTTTGGCTAATTTATTGGCCTCCTTCAGGGGAACCCACAAAGTCTGCGTACCTCTAGAATCCCTGGAATTTTGGAAAAAAAGGATGCTAATTTGGCTTTGCTAGCTTATGTGGACAAAAATTTATGAGGGACAAAGCGCGAACTGCCCCAAATAGCCAAAAAAGGCCTGGCACAGGAGGGGGAAAAGGCCTGGCAGCGAAGGGGTTAAAAGCCTTGTATTTTAAGTGATTCTTCTTCAGGTCACATAAAATACAACCATACAATCAGTCCACAGGTGGCACTGCAATCCCAACTGTAGAACAAAAGCTCCAGCCTGGGAAATTCTTTTTAAAACATGGTGAGTTGTCCTGGGGTCATGGTTTCAATGACCCAGGAGAATTATGTGTTTTATTCTTGTGTTGTTGGGGAGCTGTAGAACTCTTTGCATGCAACATCACCAAAACCAAAATATATATAAATAGCCCTCCCAGGACATTACCGAGCCCTCATTGAATGAGCAGTGAATAATAAATGAATGTTCGTGGCTGCTCAGTTATTATTCAATTGTTTGGCTTTTAAACATTTTTTCTGGGAGTCCTGGTCCCACCCACTGTTTGGTTTATATACAGCCCCTCCAGTTCCTTCTTTTGAAGGCAATCGGGGAGCCCTGCAGCCCTGACAGCTCCCTGCTCCAGCGAGAGCTGGCATTCTAATTTATTTTTTAATTTTAAAGTGGAGTACCCCGGTGCATACCCATGGCACACTACAATTAGTCCCATATTAGGATTCTAGGGGGAAGCCCAGAGCGCCGAAATCTCCCTTCATGAGCCAGCATGTTTTTCTGTGGGGTGCCCCAATGCCCACCTGGGGCACCCCCCCCAATGTACCCCTAATTAGGGGCTGTGGGGTGAGACCCAGGGCCCCTGCAGCCCCTCCTGCTCCCCTGCTTGTACCCATCGTGGGTACAGTGGGAGCTGGAATTGCTCAAAACCCTTTGAGCAGTTTTCTTTTGCTCTCGTAGGGTGGGCGTAATACAATGCATATCCCTGCCTGAATGTGGGGGCATGGAAATGTTTTTAATCTACCAACAGGCGGGAGCAGCTTTGTTCTCCCACCCAGTGGGAGGACATTGCACTTTTCAGTGTCCCTGGGAATTGGGGGCCATGAGACAGCGTCACTGAGCCAGCCCCGGTGGATGGAGTACTGGAGCCATTTAATGGCTCACGGAGAGGGACTGTGTGGCCCCTCTCCCATTTATTTGACAGACTGATCCAGGGGATATGTTTCTCGGCCTCTCCTGGCTTGGGGAGGGGGAACATGCAGCCCTCTCCCCTTTAATCAAATTAGTGACCCTGTTTAATAATGTCCAGGGGGCATCGTGGTGGCTTGGGGAGGGGGGGGGGGCACACACCAATGTGGACACACCACAATTTGCAAAACACAAATTATTATTGTTTTGGTGGTGATTTCTCATCAATAGATTTCTGCAATTGGTGGCATGTGAAACAAAAGAACAACCATTTCACTATTTATTAAGGGGTCTCAAGGCTCAAACAGAAATATAGCAATGGAATAAAACACAGTTCATCATAATTTAAAGGCAGTCTCTATGTATATGTATATCTAACCCTTCTTCCTAAAAACAAATCAGTAATCCGATGCCATACCAATACCTGTAGCCTAAAAAATAATTAGTAACGTAGTGCAATACCCATCTCTGTGACCTTGAAATTAATCAGTGACTTAGTGAACACCCATTCCTGTACCCTAAAAACTATTTGGTAACCTGGTGCAATAGGCATCCCTGTGCCTTGAAAACTATTCACTCACCCTGTGCAACACCCATCCCCTAAACCCCTACAACCTAATTAGTCACCCAGCAAAAAACTCATTCCTGCACCCTAAAAAGTAACCACAAACCTAGCGCAGAACCCTTCTTACACACTAAAAATGAATTATTAAAGCAGTGCAATACTTATCCCTATGCTCCGAAACCTAATTACAAACCTAATGCAATACCCATCCTTGTGACCTAAAAACTAATCATTAATCTTGTGCAAAACCCATCATTACACCATTAAATTAATTAGTGCCCCAGTGCATCACCCATTCCTGAACCCCAAAATCTATTTGGTAAACTGAAGCAACACCCATCCCTGTTCCCTAAAAACTAATTAGCAACCAGGTGCAATATCTTCCTTAAGAGTCCTTCCTCCCCACAAAAGCAATGGTGAAACAGGTATAACATCTAGGCCCCAATGAAATCTAAAAATCTGAAAAATAATTATCAAATTTACATTTTTTAATTGATGCACTTTAAAATAATGCACTTTAGAACACTACCCAACCAATCACTATAAAATCCAACAACCAGAACAGTGAATAACATTATAAAAACTAAGCAAATCAAACCT
Organism: Pleurodeles waltl; assembly: GCF_031143425.1. Classification (NCBI taxonomy): domain Eukaryota; kingdom Metazoa; phylum Chordata; class Amphibia; order Caudata; family Salamandridae; genus Pleurodeles; species Pleurodeles waltl. The sequence continues at coordinate 1,104,105,044 of NC_090440.1, forward strand.
AAAAAATAAAAATCAAACTAACACAATTAAAAAGGCTCTCCATTCAAAACCTAAAAAAAATAAAAAATACTATTGTGAGAAAACTGGGCTGATTGTAGAAGCTCCCTTCCTTACGTCCCCCATTTTTATCAAATACCAGTGTTTTTTTACCCTGATTGTGCCCTTGCCCCCCATGCTACTGGAATCAAGCTAGCCTGGCTGATGAAGGGCAATACCCTGAAACAGGTCCCAGTATGCTTGTTTCCAGTCCAGAGAGGACCTGGCTTGGCAGTTCAGGCTTGACTGTTCCCATAGGGAGCAGGGTCAAGAAATGGCATGGGTAGCAAAAAATACGACGGATTTAGGCCCAGATCTCTGTACTGGAGTGAATGTTTGACATTGTTCAGCATTCCGTCCATCACTTGTTCTTTTTCCACCTGATTGTGCCCTGGGCGCTGCTAACCAGTCTCAGGGTCAGTGCTCTGTTTAAAGTCATATCTGCAAATTAGTCTAAGTTATAATTGGCTCTGACAACCTAACTATAAGTTCCATGTATATGGTAGAGCATGTATGTTTAGGACCCCCAGAGTAATGAGGACAGCCATGTGCTCTGCTGTGGTGTTTGGTGTCGTTTTAAAGGCAGGCCTGCCCGGCTGGCTGCTTTTCAAATATCAATTACCCCCAAATTCAACTTTGGAATCAAAAGTACTTCCAAAGTCCAAACCACCATATTTGTACATATGTCACTCCTAAGGTCTTCCCTAGGTGCCCCAAGGTTTGGGTGCAGTGTACATATAAGCAGGGCCTTTATACAAGATATTTTATGAGCCCTGGTGAGGGAAAAACAGCAAAATTTGTTTTTTCCCCTCGTAGTACATTAGCTCAATAGGCCAGCATTGTGAGGCAAGAAAATAGCTAAATATGCTGTTTGATATCAAGTTAAAAGTTTAGAATAAATCTAAAAGCTTGTCAATGTTGGATTTATTATAACCAATATAGAGAAAGATTTTTAGAATAATTTCTGAAAGTTACCAAAATCAGTCCAGATCAGTTGTTATTGGTCAATCTCTGGCAGCCAGAGCCAAACTGCCTTAGTGAGGTGTGAAGTTGCCTGGGCTAAAACAAAGGAAGCGTCTGGTGGGAGAAGAACTGCTGCAGCTGATGGCAGAGCAGGAACAGTGGAAGAGTGGCCAAACTGGTTTTTAAATGAGGGTAAGACACCTTGGACAGAAACTAGACCTCACCTGTTTCCTGTTCCCCCAGTCAGATGGGAGCCCCAGTAATTAGATTAAAAGAGAGGCTGGAAGGGGTGTGTTAGGGAAACTTAGCCATACCAGTGTGCGGGCTCAGCCAGATGTAACCTTGAAAAAGAGATTTTCTCCATGTTGGGTTTTTAAAGAATGTTGCTTTCTGGGATTGATTTTTGCCACACTTTGCAGCAAGTGGTCACAACAGAGGGTGCCACCTTGCTTCCCATTGATATGGGATGCCCCCCTACTTGCCAACCCAGTAGCTAGGATAAATATGGCAGAGCAACCCAGCAATTTAGATCCCTGCTCGAAGAAAAGACAGGGGAAGAAGGACTGCCCTGCAGAACCCATGCTCTGCACCTGAAGGACCTCACCCACAGGGGCTGCACCAGTTGCACACTTTGGACTTCATGTAAGCTACAAGTACAGAGGAGCTGACCAGAATCCCCTGCATGAAGTCCTGCAAGATGAGCCCAGCAGACTAGCGTTCAGTGCCTTTTGAGGATTATGACCAGGTGTATTCTGGGCATTATAGTCCCAACTTCTAAGGTTCAACTCAGAGCTTCTGGAAGCTTGCATTAAGTTTGTGGACACTTCAAGGACCCAAAAAGGACTTCTAAAAGAAGATCCAGAAGTTTGAAGAAGTTTGGAGAAACTTAGTGAAAAAACTCCATAAGGTGACCTACCCGTAGATTAGAGTCAAGCCGGTGATGATGAACCATGACCCAGCCTGAATTTCAGGTTGATCCTGCTGCTTTTCCCTGTTTATGAGACTTCCAGGAGCTGACTGGGACCCTGGGTTGAGCCAAGCCGACAATGTTGCATTGCAAGCCAGCCTGAAGAGGAGCTTTGATCGACTACAAGAGAAAAAGCTCCATAAAAGCGACTAAGGCCCTCATTACAACCCTGGCGGTCGGTGTTAAAGCGGCGGTAAAACTGCCAACATGCCGGCGGTAAAAAAAATGGAATCACGACAATGGCGTAAACTGCCAACATAGACAGCCACTTTAACATACCGACCGCCACAGCGGTACAAACTAACACCGTGGCGGTAACCGCCAACAGACAGACGGAAGACAATGTACTGCCCACACTATTACAACAGGCCAATCCGCCACCATTTCCGGGGCAGATTCACCGCGAACAAAAACACGGCTTAAACAGGACTTGGAAGGGAAAACGGTCACCTCTAGACACCCCACAAGGAACCAGGACGCCATAGAGCCAGAACTCCATATTCTACCTGCCTTTGTCTTCCTGCTCCTCTACCAGGAGCACGAACGCCGGTGGCGAAGACCACGGTGAGTGCTGCACCTACAACACAGGGGAGGGGGAAGGGAAAAGAGAGTGACACACACACACAACACGCAACACCCCCACCCCAACCCTCACCCACTACAACACACACACAAATACATGTTGACACATTACAGTTACACCCCCAAACCCCCCGGAAGAATTCAAAGACAAAAGGAAATGATTGTAACAATTGTAATCAATTAAAATCCAGTACTCAAAAATATATATATACACTATTAACAAATATATACACCAAGAATTCAAGTCCATGTACTGCACATACATAGTCCGTGGACCACTGGGCCCAAAATGCATGGGCAAAGCCCACACAAGATACCCGATCAAAACAGAGAGAACACTGCAGGGGCATCAGATAGAAATACAACAGGCACCTCAGGGGGAAGGGAAGGGGGGGCACCCCAGCCGGATGAGTGCACGACGCCAGATCCACGAGGGGGCTCCATGCCCACTGCTGTATCCTGGGGAGTGCAATCTCAGAGTCTCTCAAGTCTCTCCAGTGGGTGGTATGTCCACTGCTTTATCCTGGGGAATACAAAGCCACAGTCTCACAAGTCTCTCAAGTGGGTGGATTGCCCATTGCTTTATCCTGGGGAGTGCAAAGCCACAGTCTCACAAGTCTCTCAAGTGGGTGGGTTGCCCACTGCTTTATCCTGGGGAGTACAAAGCCACAGTCTCTCAAGTCTTTTCAGTGGGTGTTTTGCCCACTGCTTTATCCAGGGGAGTGCAAAGCCACAGTCTCTCAAGTCTTTTCAGTGGGTGGATTGCCCACTGCTTTATCCTGGGGAGTGCAAAGCCACAGTCTCTCAAGTCTCTCCAGTGGGTGGTTTGCCCACTGCTTTATCCTGGGGAGTGCAAAGCCACAGTTTCACAAGTTTTTCAAGTGGGTGGTTTGCCCAATGCTTTATCCTGGGGAGTGCAAAGCCACAGTATCTCAAGTGGATAAGTGTCCACTGGTTCTGGAGGGGGCTTGGTGCCCAGAGTGCTTCATCATGCCAAGGACAGAGGTAGTGGATGTGAATCTCCACTGGTTCTGCAGGGGGCTTGGTGCCCAGAGTGCTTCATCCTGCCAAGGACAGAGGTAGTGGATGTGTATCTCCACTGGTTCTGGAGGGAGCTTGGTGCCCAGAGTGCTTCATCCTGCTCGTGGCGGCCTCAGTAGCGGCGGTGCTTGTAGCACTCATTGGCCTGCGGTGTTGGTGGGTGGCTCAGTGAGCGTACTGGTGGCGGCGGTGTCCTTGGCCTGCGGTGCTGGTGGTGGCGGTGTCTTTGGCAGCGGTGCTGGTGGCGGCGGTGTCCTTGGAAGCGGTGCTAGTGGCGGCGGTGTCCTGGGAAGCGGTGCTGGTAGCGGCGGTGTCCTTGGCAGCGGTGTTGGTGGCGGCGGTGTCCTTGGCAGCGGTGCTGGTGGCAGCGGGGTCCTGGGAAGCACTGCTTGTGGCGGCAGTGTCCTTGGCAGCAGTGCTGTTGGCGGCAGTGACTTGGCAGCGGTGCTGGTGGTGGTCTTGTCAGCTGTGCAGGTTGTCAGCAACTTCCCTTTCTTTCTGTGCCCCTTCCCCACCTTGGATGGTGGCACAACTGTCTTCCCACTCCCAACTGTAGTCCTGGGAGAGCCCTTGGTGGCAGGTGTTTTGCCCTTCTCCCTCCGGGCAGTGGCCAACTTCTTATGCTTCTGAGGTGGGGGTCTGTCCGTGGTATGGCTCCTTGGCACACTAGCAGCCCTGCTGCTTGGCACACTCCAGAAGCCGGTTACTGCTGGCACCACTGTTCCCGCTGATGTGGTGGCTGAGGTGCTGGGTTGGGACCCGGAAAGGCGTGCCCTAGGGGACTGGAGGGGTGGGGGAGGTGAGGAGAAGAGGTCAAGGTTAGACACACTGGGATAGGTAGATGGAGGGGGTTTGGGAGTGGAGGAAGAGGTAGTGGTTGTAGGAGGTGCACGTTTGTTGACTTTGGGTGAAGGTGCATGGGCTGGAGGCTGTCGTGAGATGGATGGCTGTTGGGAGGGTGTGTGACTGCGTTTGTGTATCTTGGGAGGTGGGCTCACAGACACACTGGGAGAGGACACAGGGGATGTGTGAATGGTAGTGGGGGTGGTGAGTGCACGTGAGCGGTGTTTGGTGGTAGGTGTGCTGGTGATGGACGTAGTGGCTGAAGATGTAGTGCATGCAGGTGTGAGTGGAGACGTGACAGGGAGGGAGGAGGGAGATGAGGAGGAGGGGGACAGAGTGGAGGCAGTGGATGTTGGTATGTCTGCATGGGTATGATGCTTGTGTGAGTGCCTGTGGGATGTGTGGTGCTTATGTTTGCCATAGCTTCCCTATTGTGTTGAGGTGTGTGCATGCTGGTCTGATGGTGTGCTTGGGATAGGCTGAGGTACAGGGGTTTGAGTCTGGGTGGAGGAAGTTGGAGGGGGGAGGCTGGACACAGGGACAATTGCTGCCATCGGTGCTGAGCCCAGATTCTGAAAAGCTTGCTGTGTGGGCTTCCTGACCAGAATGAATGCCCTCCACGTATGCATTTGTCTGTTGCAACTGCGTCTCTACACCCTGGATGGCATTCGGAATGGTAGACTGCCCAACAATGAGGGATCTGAGGAGGTCAATGGCCTCCTCACTGAGGGCAACAGGGCTGACAGGGGCAGGGGCTGAGGTGCCTCGGGCAAAGGAGATGCCCTCCCTCCTGGGTGAGCAGGCAAGGTGCACATGCTGAGGGGCTGCTGGGAGGGCGGAGCTGGTAGGGGGTGGCGGCTGTACCTGTAGATGCGGGTGGCACAGAGGGGCCCGCCACCGCAAGGGAGCTCCCATCAGAGGAGGAGTCCGTGTTGCTGGTCTCAGCTCCTGTCCCTGCTGTGGAGCTCCCCTCGCCCTCCGTCCCACTGGTGCCTTCAGACTCCGTTGTCTCGCCCTCCAGGGCCATGTGGGATGCAGCTCCCTCCTGCTCCGGTGCCACTTCTCCTCAGACTGATGATGCTATTGCACACAAGAATAGGGAGACCACAAAAAGGGGGGGAAAGACAGAAGAAAGACATGTTCAGTGCATGCAATACCGCTACTGTTGGTGGACTCTACAGACACAGGAGCCCTCTGCACTACGCCGTGCACTTAGAGTTCCCTAATTAATCACAGGGACATGGGGTACAAGGCCTATGCCCGATTGCTGCACACATGGAAGTCACACGAGCCTGACTAGGTGTAGTCGGCTCTGGACACTGGTGGTGTGGGGTGCCACATGGCCTGCCTTACGAAGGGACCTTGCGTACTAAACTTGCCCTGGCCTAGGGGAACCCACAGCCCACCTTCCCCACCCAGACACCTCCAATGCGCGCTGATTCAGCTGAAAGAGAGTGTACTCACCCCCCTGTGGCTGCCGTGATGCTCTCAAGCGCCCATCCAACTCCGGATATGCCACCGCCAGGATCCGGAACATCAGGGGGTGTCATGGTGCAACGGGCACCCCTCCCACGATGGGAGGCCATCCCCAGCTGGGCCTCTGCCATCTTCTTGCTCCAGCGGCGAATGTCCTCCCATCTTTTACGGCAGTGGGTGCTCCATCTGTGGTGGACCCCCAGGGTCCGGACTTCCTTGGCGATGGCACGCCAAATATCCTTCTTCTGGTGGGCACTGACCTACAGGAATAGTACAGGGGAAAAGGAGAAGATATAACCGTCCAAACCATCACAGTCATTGGCCCGCGTTCCTACCCTTGCCATGACGCACATGCACTCACCGTCGTTTCATGCATGCCTCATTCTCCCCCCACATCTTCCATCCACACCATTCCACACAGGCATTGCCCATACAGCATGCTCACAGTGTACTTACCTGTTTGTCTGGAGGACCGTAGAGTAGTGTGTACTGAGGGAGGACCCCATCCACTAGTTTATCCAACTCCTCCATGGTGAAGGCAGGGGCCCTTTCCCCAGACACATGAGCCATTGTCTCTTCCAGACTGAGGTCACAGCAGCACTTGCAGTGTAGGTCCTCTCCTGTCGAATATCAAGTATCAAGTGAGTGAACAGGTAGAAAATGGCGGTCATGTCCACGGCGGTGCGTACCATCACCGCCGGCGTAAATCGTCATTGGCTCCTGGGACCAATAGGGTCCAATGTTAACCAATGCAGGATTGCGCCGCGGTCTTCGACCGCATACCGTGACGGTGTACAACGCCAGTGCAGTTAACGCATATCCCCTTGTCCCACATTACAGGTCAGGCAGCTGCCATTTCAGGGGGTCACATGGCATTATTTTTAAATACGTCACACATATCTATGCCATGCACACACACTAAGACAGGCACATAGCGTATTTAAAAATGTATGCATTAAACATTAAAGTTGTGTTTTCGTACCTCAGTGTTGGCTGACCCTCTGCACGCTGTTCTCCTCCATAGAGCACATCCACTGGGGCAGGTGAGGAGATGGCGAAATCCTCTGGTGTACAGACCGCTGGTGGACCTGTTGACAATGGAAGAGGGACATGTAATTGTCACCTACAAACTGGACCGTGCCACAATCCATGAACTGTGTGCCCAGTTGGAGCCGGACCTGATGTCAGCTATCTGCCATCCCACAGGTATCCCCCCTCTAGTGCAGGTCCTGTCAGTACTCCATTTTCTGGCAAGTGGGTCTTTTCAGATGACAGCGGCCATAGCATCAGGGATGTCCCAGCCTACGTTCTCCAACGTGTTGTCCAGAGTGTTGTCTGCCCTGCTGAAACACATGCGCAGCTATATCGTTTTCCCTCAGGTGGAGGATTTGCCTTCAGTGAAAGGTGACTTTTATGCCCTGGGACATATCCCCAACATCATTGGTGCCATTGATGGGACACATGTGGCATTGGTCCCCCCGCAGGAGTAAACAGGTGTACAGAAACCGGAAGAGTTACCATTCAATGAATGTGCAGATGGTGTGTTTGGCCGACCAGTACATCTCCCATGTGAATGCCAAGTTTCCTGGCTCAGTGCATGACGCTTACATTCTGAGGAATAGCAGCATCCCTTATGTGATGGGGCAACTCCAGAGGCACCGTGTGTGGCTATTAGGTCGGGACATGGACCCTATAGAGTGTGACTAGGTGTCTGGGTTTGGGGTTGTCCTTAAGGGTTAGTGTGTGTGTCACAGTTGTCCCTCGACATTTGCAGGTGACTCTGGGTACCCCAACCTGTCATGGATACTAACCCCAGTGAGAAATCCCAGAACAACGGCAGAGGAACGCTGCAATGCGGCACATGGGCGAACTAGGAGGGTTATAGAGACGACCTTCGACCTCCTGAAGGCCAGGTTCAGGTGCCTCCATATGACAGGTGGCTCCCTATTCTACTCACCAAAGAAGGTGTGCCGGATCATCATGGCCTGCTGTATGCTGCACAATTTGTCTTTGTGACAACAGGTGCTTTTTCTGCAGGAGGATGGTCCTGAAGGAGGTCTTGTGTCAGCTGTGGAGCCTGTGGACAGTGAAGACGAGGAAGCAGAAGAAGAGGATATCGACAACAGAAACACGGTGATTCATCAATACTTCCAGTGAGACACAGGTAAGAAGACATCGCTGCCTGCTACATCTGATGCACTTGTTCTACCTCTCATCTGTCTGTCACTTTCACCCAGTGTATGGACCCTGAGTTGTCACTTTCCCTTTCGATTTCACAGATGTGGGTCCCACTGTGTGACATCTGCTTTGTTTCCTCATGGACTAGAGCTGTGTCACATAGGTATGTTGACAATACAATGGATATTGCATCTTTCCTCAGTTATTGCAAATACACATTTGCGAAAGCACAGACTGACTCTGGATAGTTTTCTGATTTAAGGGTGTTTTTTAAGTGCTAAATAGTGGACGGGATTGTAAAATGGTCAGGGTTGATGGTGGAGGAATGTCCATGGCAGAGTCCAGTCTATTAGTCTCACAGGTGCATTGTCCAAAGGGGCATAGGAAGTGGAGCTTGGGCAGTTGATGACAAAGGTGGACAAAAGGATGACATTCAGGGTGGTCTCATTTTTTGGCGGGGGTCTTGGCATTGTTCTCTGTCTTTGTCCTGGATCTCAGGGACCGCTTGTGGGGTGGTTCTCCATCTACAGGGGGTGGGGTGCTGGTGTCGTGGTCCTGTGGCGGTGCCTCCTGTCCACTAGCGCAGATGGAGGTGGTGGGCAGTTCATCGTCCAGGCTAGTGTCAGGGGCCCCTTGTTGTGCCACAGTGTCCTTCCTGGTGTTGACGAGTTCCTTCAGCACCCCTACAATGGTGCCCAGGGTGGTATTGATGGATTTGAGTTCCTCCCTAAACCCCAAATACTGTTCCTCCTGCAGCCGCTGGGTCTCCTGAAACTTGGCCAGTACCGTTGCCATCATCTCCTGGGAATGGTGGGAGGGACCCATGATGTTGGAGAGGGCCTTGTGGAGAGTGGGTTCCCTAGGCCTGACCTCCCCCTGTTGCCCAGCAGCCTTCCCAGTTTCCAAGTGTTCCTGGACCTCTGTCCCCTGAATCGTGTGCCCACTGCCACTGCCCCCAGGTCCCTGCTGTTGTTGGGTTGGTGGGTTAGCCTAGGTTCCCTGTAGTGGTGGACACACTGCTGCTTGCCTGGGCACAGAGGGATGGGCCCGCTGGGTGGGTGCTGTCCTGGTGTTTCCAGAGGGTAGAGGCTCTGTTGTGGCTTGTTCCAGTGTGAGGGGAACTGACTGTACTGAGGTCCCAGATGGGACGGGCTGGTCATCTAGATCCAGTTGGACAGAGCTGCTGTCATCACTGTGGGCCTCTTCTGTGGGGGGAGTGGACACGTCTGGAACCTCCTGTCCGGTGACGTTGGGTAGGGGTCCTGCAGAGGTGTAAAGGCATGATTATTGCATCTGTGTGTGCTATGGTGTGAAATGGGTGGGTGACCCTTTACCCCAGTGCTTGCATTCTTGTCTAGGACCTTGTGTGCTAATTGTTTAGGGGTCTGTGTAGGGATGTGTAGTGACAATGCATTGGTGATGGGTGTCCATGCTTTGTTGTTGCATGCAGGGCATGGTGTTGGAATGTGTGGTTTGTGATAGTGGGACATATGTGAGGAGTTGGAGTGATGGGGGTGAGGGCGATGGTGGGGGTATGTGATAGCATGCAGGTAGGGTAGGGATATGGTCATTTAGATTTGACTTACCAGTGCCCATTCCTCCTGCTACTCCTGCGAGGCCCTCAGGATGCAGTATAGCCAAGACCTGCTCCTCCCATGTTGTTAGTTGTGGGGGAGGAGGTGGGGGTCCGCCGCCAGTCCTCTGTACCGCGATGTGGTGTCTTGAGACCCCGGAACGCACTTCCCCCGTAGGTCGTTCCACCTCTTCCTGATGTCATCCCGTGTTCTTGGGTGCTGTTCCACTGCATTGACCCTGTCCACGATTCTGCGCCATAGCTCCATCTTCCTAGCTATGGAGGTGTGCTGCACCTGTGATCCAAATAGCTGTGGCTCTACCCGGATGATGTCCTCCACCATGACCCTGAGCTCCTCCTCAGAAAACCTGGGGTGTCTTTGCGGTGCCATGGGGTGGTGTGGGTGATGTGTTAGGTGGTGTGTGTTGTGATGTGCTGGGTGATGTTTAGGGGTGTGTGGTGTTTTGTGCGTGGATGTGTATGTGTGATGATGTTGTGTGCCTCTGTAAGGTGGGGTTGTCTTTGCTGTGCTGTCTCTCTGGCCTTCATCTAAATTTCTAGTCGGAAGGGTTTGTGGGTGTGTGTTTTATATTGTATTGGGTGTGTGGGAGTGGTGTGTGTATGTGTATCAGGTGTGTGTATTTGGAATTGTCCAATGTGGTAGTGTTTTTTAAATGTGTGTGTATTTTGAGCGTGGCGGTGTGTCCCGCCAATGGAATACCGCGGTTGAAAGACCGCCATGTGGATTCGTGGGTCGTGATAGTGTGGGCATATTCCTGTTGGGGTGACAGTGTGGGTTTTGTTATCGCCAGTTTATCACTGACCTTTGGTGTGGTGGACTTGTGTGGGTGTCTGTATTTTGGCGGATTCCAAGACCGAAGTCTCCAGCCCAGCGGACGTTACCACCCTGGCGGTCAGTGTGTTAAAGTGGCGGTCTTTGATAGCAGTTATCGCCAGGGACAAAATCCCATTTTTTATACCGCCGGCCTGTTGGAAGTATTAACGCCGCTTTAACACCGACCACCAGGGTTGTAATGAGGGCCTAAATGCTTTACACACCTATTTCCTAGGTTAAACCTAACTGCTCATGGGCTAAGCTACCAAGGGTTGAGAAAGGATTAATTCATTGAGACCTTGACTGGACCTATTGTTGGATTGTGTTCTGTTATTAAGTGTAAATACCTTGCTGCCCTTAATGATAATCCACTTTCCAACAACTATTCAAATAAAAAACACTCATTAAATATAAAAAAATGAATTTTAAAATGTATTTAAATCCAGTTAAAACAATACCTACCCAGACCTCTTCAAAACCAGCAATCTAAAATAAAGGTATATAAAAAACATGTAAAAATTAAAATTACCAAAATGCAAACATAAAATTCACATTGCAATACCTATATGCCCGAAACGAAAAACAACACAAATCAAATATATACACACACACATATAAACACACATATACATAAATCATATAGATATATAGATACATATACACAAGGAGAATATTGTTGCTTCTGTGACAAGAAGGAGAGGACAGGACAGGCTTGTCCATGATCATAAATGCCCACCTAGGCAATCATTTTTTTCTAAATTTTTCTCCTCTTTGTTTTGAAAGAGACGTTGCTTTTTTAATCCCAGTTCCTTGCTTTTATTCTATTCCTTTATTTTAAAAAAATGCAAAACATTTAAAATGTTAAAAAACACAAAAAATACAGTTGTTGGAAAAGCTCTTCTCTGGGCTACCCTACACTTTCATTATGCATGCTGTTTGTACTATGTACCCCTTTTTCTATTCTTCATGACTCTCGCAAGGCACTCGTAAAAGCAATGATGCTAACATAGATAGTGCATTGGACTCTTGCCAGCCTCCAGTGAGAGCCAGGTGCACATTCCTCTGTGTCCACTTTGAGGAGGCAGTGTTTGCTGCTTTTCACTCTCATGGGAGCGTACTTTTAAAATTGAATTTGCAATTTCACTGAACATATTGTGCTATAATTTATATGCACCAGATGTTCACTACTCCCTTATTTTGCAAGGATGTGAGATTCTTCAGAGATTGTAAAAATACTTTAGAGGAAGAATCTACATTTTCCTTCATTACAATATCTACCTCTTTCAATACCCACTACCAGGGGGAGACACTACCCTCTACACTGAGACCATAACTGAAGGTAACTGCTATGTAGAATATGATACAAGGAGACAAGGCCTCTCTATTCACATCTTTCCCAAGTCCAGTAGTATCTATAGTAGGGTGTGGATGGTACTTACCTCACATGTAAGACTTCACTATTCCATTCTAAATATAACAATTTCTAGCTTCCCCACTGGCACCTCTCCCCAGGGAAATAACCATAGTGTGTGGGAATGGATTTCTCTGCACACTCACAGTTCTCCCAAGCCTGACAGATATACACAGTTGTAGGTAGGAAAACTTTGTCTTCTGCACAAACACCCATCTCCATGACAACTTGCATATACAGTACAGTGTAGAGACCAGAGGCATCTGTCCTTATACCCCTTCTTAGAAAAATAGTGATGTATAGTGCTGTCCGGAAACAAAGTCATCTCTCTGCTAGCACATCTTGCCAGGGTATGAGGTGTCTCTATTAGAGATTGGGAGCAAAGTATCTCCCTAATCATAACTCTTTTCATTGTGGCAAGTATGTATAGCAGGCTTTGCGAAGAAACTGCCCTGTTTCCTGAGTCAAGTGTATTGCATGATAACTCAGCATAGTATAGTGTGCAGAGAGATTCACCTTTCTCCTGTGATGTATCTCTAGGATAATGTTGTGCAAATTAGGGTGAGCAAAGTGACTTATCTTTGTGGTCAAACATTTCCTCAGTATGAAACAAGTACAAGTATGGAGTTGAAATTACCTTTATACTCATAAGTATTTCTTGCATAACAATGTTTAAATTCTCATATTGAATCACAAAACACCCTGCTAATGAATCCAAAAGTCCTCCGTGTGAATAATCAAGCATGGGAAGAAGTGCAGGTGTCACCTGACTTCAACTGACTTTATACTGATAATGGGGTGAGAGAAAGCTTTTACCCCCCTTGTAGTACACTGAGTAATGTTGAAGGAATGTCTAAATAATTGTATTAAACACTTCGTCCTGAGGATGGTACTATGTACTGGTCATATGCTTGGGAACCGAAATGTCCACACGGTGAGCACAACGTTTATTTAACCATAAGGCAATGCCCAGCCACTAATGAACTTCTCATGGACAAGAAGGGGGAGTACATGGAGTGGGTGATCCAGTGGTACCTTAAGTCAGCCTTTTGAGGACTCGCAAGTGATGATCCAAGTTGCACCATGGTATAGTGCTACTCGTGGATATAATTGTTTTGACCCTATCCTAATGAACTTTGCATCTGTGCTTAATGTGACTTATTAATAAATTATATTTGATATTCATGATACAGAGAAGTACACGGTATATTTGATATAATCTATTTGTTACCTGCCATTTTTGGCATACATTAAGAATAACAGATATCCTTATAGCTATTGTGCAAGCATAGCACTTTATAAAATATTTCTCCTTCAGGGGATTTTTGTTTGTGTTGTTGCACAACCAGTGTGCACATTGGAATGTAAGGGCACACTCAGCTCTCTCTCAGATGACTCCTCATGGGGACAGGCATGTGTAGTATGGTGTACACAGAGACAGAGCTCTGCGCTGAACCTTCTCTCCAGAGTGACAAATGTATATGCTAAGATGTGCAAAAGATCTGCCCTCTCCACCAGCAGACAGCAGTGTGTAGTATATTATTAGGATGCACGCCCCTCTGTACCAAAACCTGCCTCTTGTATAACAATCTTTATTCCACAGTGGGAAGAAGCACTAATCTCTCTATACTACCTTAAACCTACATATACATGCAGGAGAACAGTTACAGTTCTTGGACAATGAACTGCCAGTTTAAGTCAACATTAGAAAAATGTATTAATTTTCAAATCTTTAAAAGCTAATAAGGAAAGAACAATTGTATTAAAAAACTATTTAACATCATAACAAACAACAACAACATGAATAAACTACAACAAAAGTATCAACAACAAACTTCACAAATTATTATTATTATTTATCTTTGCTCATTGGTAAAACATACAAAGCGGAGTTCAGAAGGGACAGCAAGAACCAATACAGCATGAATACCACTGGAATGTGATGACATTTGCAAGCTATACACCTTGAATGCCTTGTTCAGGCTGAGTTAGCCTGCGCTGTAGAGATTGATAACTCATCAGGTGCATCCACTTCTTTTGAACCTGGTGATACTGAGCATGGTATTTAGTCCTAAGCGGATAACAACCCTTGTTTTATATGTGAAGTTGTTTATTGTTGCTTAGGTAAGCAGATCATTTTGACATCAAAAACAAGTAGATTGGAGATACACAAAACACATTTCTCCAAGGGTATAAATGTCACTGTAAGCAGTAACAACAATATCAGTTATGCAATTATTTTTTTCCTCACATTTCACACAGTTACTGTTCCATCTTTCATTCAATGTGAGCAATTTTTGTTTTACTCCTCCACATATTGTGTAACATTGTACTTCTGTTTTTCAGAGCTTCTGGTTTCCATTTTCTCCCTAAAAAAGACAGAATAATCAAAAAATATAAGGTTACATACTGATCAGTAATTGATAATGATACATCACTACATTCTCAGAAGACTTCTACATTTTTGCCCAACAATCACATATTTATATATACACTGCACCACTAACTTCATGTTCATTTCTATTAAAAATTCCACAACCTCAAACACAGCATTTTTTATCTACAATTAAGTTATAATATGCCTTCAAACATGGTTCCTGTTGGAGGCAGCATGTTCTGGTTGGATACGGCAAGGCCCTAGCTAGGCAGCATCTACCACTCCCTTCAGGGTTGGGTCATTACACTTACTGTATAACCTGAGCTCACCCTTGGATAGCTCTGTACTCAGATGTCAGACTTATTACAGGGGCAATGTGTAAAGCATTAGTACAACACTCTTACACAATAAATACACTGAGTGTCACAAAAGAGACTTCACATGTTGTCTTTGTAAAGAAGAGTTGTATTCACCACGCACATTAACTTACACAACATGAAAACCATGTACTTCTGGGCATAAATCACATTTAGAAATAAGACTAGGAGTACTAAGCCCAGCCCGCGTTAAAACAACATCAGTAATATGTACACTTGGGAAAAATCCTACTTTCCCTCCCAACACCTTTATGCGGTGCAAAACATTCTAAGCGCAAGACCCACCCAAGCCATCATCCCAATTCAATACAACACAGTTATAGGGTGCACCCTAGTTCACAATGATAGCAGCTATGTGTACCCACTAATAATTACTCCACTTTTAAATATCCTAATGGCCCAGTCCACACAAGTAAAAACCAATGTCAACCATGATAATCGTTTGGCAAGGAAAAAATGTATACTGCAATACCATCATGAGGTGTAATTCATCACAGGGGCAGCCACTTCCACACCCTCACTCCACACTGCTACACAGTGCAACGGATATCAAGCAGGCTCGTATAGCATGCAATTGCACACACTTGCATCCAACACCCTAATGTGGTTCACTGATATCCGGCAGGTCAGTTGTTACTGTACTCACAGACTCCATGGGCCCAAACCCCATTCCTCCCTTCAGCCAACCATTCCTATCCAGTCCCAATGGCCTGAAGATTAAATACATCTTTTTCCATGTACTAGGCCGATCACGGCCGGAGTCACACTTATTCCAGGGTCCTGGGGGTAAGATGGGGGAAAGAAAAATAGGTACAGAGTGATCAGGCAGCAGTCGACAAAAGGAGTCTTGGTCCCCCCTTGGAAGGTTCACTCAAAGGTATCCACTCCGTTCCTGCTGACACAGCCTTGTTCTACTAAGCACAAGGGGAGGGTCCCCTTAGGACACATGCTGTTCACAATAGCACCCAGCCAAACCCTGCACTCCAGTACAAGAATCCTCCCTTCCTCACTCCCTTGAAATGCAGCACAGCATCTGGTGCATGATGACTTGAGTCATAGCAGACGCTTATGAACCCACACAAAGAGTTACCAATTCCATACCTCCCTGGAATGAGGCACAACATCTGGTGTGCAATGCCTTGAGTTGCAGTAGACAGTTCCAATAACATACGAAGAGTTAACAATTCTGCACCTCCCTGGAATGAAGCACATTGTCTGGTGCACAACAACTGGATCTGCACCAGACAGTTCCAGTCATACAAAGAGACGCAACTTCAGCTGCGTCACACAATGTCTAATTTAGCACTGCTAAGGGTACACTGCCACCTCCGAGGATTGCAACCTGTGAATCAGACACCAAAAGGCAATAAGAATGCAGTTGGTGTGTCACACCAGAGAAATGCAGCACCATCGATGAAGCGGGATACACGGGGTCATTGGATAAAGAATCAGCAAAACCTAGGAGAAAGCCTGATCCCCTGTGTAGGGAACAGACATGAGGGTTCTTCACTACCGGTGCGTGGGACATCCATGTGTAGCTGCCCAGCCTTCCACCTACCATCTGCTCCACTCTTCAGAGAATGCAATAGGGGTAGAAGAGGGACCACTCAGGATTGGCTATGAAGTTAGAAGTGCCAACCTGAGTACCAGCACAACTGCGCCTCCACAGGCCTGCATTGTCATGCCAGATACCTGATTGACAGGCTATTCTGATGTCCCACTAGTAGATAGGACTGCACCTGTCCTGGGTATGTGGTGAACCTCTTTACAGGAAACTCCTGGGTATAACACCGGAACCAATCATGTAAGTGCCTCATCCTGGCATGTGTAGGAGGGTCGCACGCACTTTCCCACTGTAGTACTGTGGAAAAGTGCCCAGAGTCCTAAGGACATGCAAAAAGAGTCAGCAAAAAAAAACGGGAGGAAAAAGCAAAAAGTTTCACGGAAGTCTTCAAGAAAGTCCATGTTCAAGAGCTCCACAACAATCTGTGAAGTAACAAATTATTCTTTACACATCTTACATAACAGTGAGTACATCTTCTATTCTAGAAATGGCACTATCGCCACTGAAACATCTCATGGGGTAAAATATGTACACAGTAAGGTTAAAAGAAGCCTAGGCCTTTTAATTAACAGATTGCAGATGCTTTCCTTTATAATTTCAGGAACACTGGCTTGTTTACTTCTTGTTTACTTACAACTACATACAGATTGAACATTTTGCACTCATTATTAAATTGGCAGGAAGTTCCGCTTACCACCATGCTGCTGCCAACATAACGCCGACATAACGCCGCTACCAATATTATGACCCACACATAGCAATCCGTCACTATACAGCCACAAACACAAGTCGGCCAGACTAAAGGTCAGTGATAAACTGGCGGTAGTAAAACCCACACCGTTACACCAACAGAACTACGCCCACACAATTATGACCCATGAATCACTGCAGCAGACATTCAACCGCTGTATACCATTGGCGGCACAGACCGCTGCACTCAAAATACACACAACCTAACAAAACAACACTACATTGGACAATTCAAACTACACATACCTGACACACATACACACACCACACCCACACACACACACAAACCAATATAAAACACACACACTACCTACAATCCTTTATGACTCAAAAACATTAACAACAGAGAGAGAGAGAGAGAGACACCAAGAGCACCCACAGAACCAGAGCCACAGAGCAACATCACCTATACGCCATCCACACACCTTACAGCACACACCCCAACACATCACCCCAGACACCCCCACACACACCACACACAATAAACCCATGGCACCACTAAGACACCTCAGTTTCTCAGGGGAGGAGCTAAGGGTCATGGTGGAGGAAATCATCTGGGTATAGCCACAGCTATTCGGATCACAGGTGCAGCAGACATTGATTGCTGGGAAGATGGAGCCATGGCGGAGAATCGTGGACAGGGTCAATGCCGTGGGACAACACCCCAGAACAAGGGATGACATCAGGAAGAGGTGGAACGACATATGGGGGAAGCAAAACACCAGATATCTGTACAGAGGACTAGCAGTGGACCCCACCTCCTCCCCAACAACTAACAACGTGGGAGGAGCAAGTCTTGACAATACTGCATCCTGAGGGCCTGGCAGGAGTAGCAGGAGGACTGGACTCTGGTAAGTCAACTCTTCACTACTTTCATCCCTCCTACCTGCATGCCATCAAATAATCCCACCCCAACCCTCACCCCCATCACCCCACCACCTCACATACAGCCCACCATCACAACACTTCCATCCTAATACCAAGCCCTGCATGCACCACCAATGCATGGACATCACTCACAGCCCTGCATGGACACCCATCACTAAAGCATACACACTGGAGAAATCACCTACCCACAAAATCACACATGCAAAGCTGACATGGCCATCACAACCATACAGGGTAACACACCCATGCACAAGATGTCACAAGGAGAAACAATAATGCTGCATTTACATCTCCACAGGTCCCCCATCCAACATCACCGAAGAGGAGGTGCCAGCAACATCCAGTCCCCTCCCTGAAGAGTTCGACAGTGATGACAGCAGCTCTGGATGTCTGGATCTGGATGACCAACCTGGCCCATTAGGGATCTCCGGACAGTCAGTTACCCAGGCACAGTCTCACACCACACCAGAGCCTCCCCCCTCAGGAAATACCAGCACAGCACCCACCCAGTGGGCCCATACCTCTGTCCCCAGGACATGTCAATCAACAGTGTGTCCACCACTACAGGGACTCCAAGCAACCCCACTACCACAGGACAATCAAGGACCAGTGGGAACACGGTTCAAGGGACAGAGGCACTGGACAACAGGGAAGCTGGGAGGACTGCTGTGCAATAGGGGGAGGACAGGCCCAGGAAACTGACTCTCTAGGAGGCACTCACCAACATCCTGGGAGCATACCACCATTCCCAGGAGATGATGGGCCAGACACTGGAAAAGTTGCAGGGGACCCAGCGGCTGCAGGAGGGACAGTACCTGGGGATTAGGGAGGACCTAAAGGACATCCACACCACCCTGGTCATCATTGCAGGGGTGCTGGCAGACATGGCCAACACCATAAGGGAGGCAGTGGCACACCACTGGGCCCCTGACACTAGCCACCCCGATGAACAGCCCTCCACCTCCATCGCCGCTAGTGGACAGGAGGCCTGCCACAGGACCAATGGGCCACCAGCACCCCTCTCCATGCAGAAGGAGAACCACCCCACAAATGGTCCCTGCGATCCAGGCAGAAGCCAGAGAACATTGCCAAGACCCCCACCAGGAAATAATACTCTCCTGAATGTCACCCTTGTGTCCCACTCTGTCACCCTGTCCACTTTGAACTGCCATTGCTCCACTTCCTATGCCTCTTTAGACAATGCAACTGTGATACAAATAGACTGGACTCTATCCTGGACTTTCGTCCACCATCACCCCAGCCCATTGAACATACTCCTCTACTTATTAGCATTTAAATAAACACCCTTTGAATAAATACAAGTATGGAGTCTGTCAAATGATTTAACTATGTATTTGTTTAACAAGGTTTAAACACTGCAATACAACTGTACAGTAATGTATACATAGGAAAGACCTGTAGTTGGCTGCACTCAACACAGCAGGTGCCAGAGTCAGGCACAGATATCTGAAACTATGGATGCCAAATGGTACATAAAGTGGCCATTGAATTGGAAGAATCTGCCTGCCATGTACAATGTCAAATACAAAACTGTCAATGCAAAGTGAAGTTACAGTGTCTTCTGCCTCCATGGGCTGTGTTGCATTCTGGACCCTGCAAATCATGTAGGAGTGACACCCAGGTGAGAGACTGTGACCTTGCACTTCCTAAGTGCTGCAACACAGAGCACAAGGCCCTCTCCAGAACCAGTGGAAGAAGCCATCTACTCACCCCTTCCTTCCCAGGATGAAGCACACTGGGCACAAGGCCCCCCCCAGAACCAGTGGAAGAAGCCATCCACTCACCCCCTCCTTGCCAGAAAGAAGCACACTGGGCACAAGGCCCCCTCCAGAACTAGTGGGCAAACCACCCACTGTGGCCTTGCACTCCCCAAGACCAAGCAGGGGGAAAACCACCCATTTGTGAGACTGTGGCCTTGAACTCCCCAGGACCTAGTAGTGGGCAAACCACCCACTTGAGAGACTGTGGCTTTGCACTCCCCAGGACCAAGCAGTGGGCTAATCACCCACTAGAGAGTCTGTGGCTTTGCACTCCCCATGACCAAGCAGTGGGCAAACCACCCACTAGAGGGACTGTGGCCTTACACTCCCTATGACATCGCACAGGGCATGTAGCCGCCTCCAGGACCAGTGGTGTTGTACCATCTTCTGGCTGAGGTGCCCCCCCATTCCCCGTCCCCCTGAGGTGCCTGTATATTTTCGACCTGATGCCCCGGCAGTGTTCTGTCTGTTTTGTTGCAGGAGTGAGGTGGAGCCTTGGCCTATGTGATGTGGCCCTGTGGCCCACAGACATTGAGGACTGGGCAGTGTCCCTCCATTTGTATATATGTATATATTCCTTTGATTTTGAAGCACGTATTTCTACTTATTTATCTTATTACACTCACTTTAATCAATTCTTTTTGTCCTTGCATTATTTCTGAGGGGTATGGGGTAGATATGTGATGTTATTGCATCTGTTTGTGTGTATAGTGTTGGGGGAGTTGCGTGTGTGTCACTCTCTTTTTCCTCCCCCCTCCCTTGTGTGCTAGGTGGCAGTACTCACCGTGGTAGTCTTCACCGGCATCGATGGTCATAATGCATGAAGAGGTATAGCAGCATGGGAAGATGTGCAACTCAGGCTCCTTGGCGTTATGGCTCTTCCTTGAGTCTCCAAAGTTGAGTCCTTTGCCTTCTGTGTACTGTTTCTGCCGTGCTTTTGATGTCATTGGTAACGCCCTGGAAAAAGTGGCGGATAGGTATGTCATATTACTGTGGGTGGAACATTGTGTGGGCGGTTTCCGCCATGGTCATAATTAAAAGAAAATTACCGCCGGCCTGTTGGCGGTATTACCACCGCTTTATCACCGACCACCAGGGTTGTAATGAGGGCCTTAATTTTTGAACACAACATCCAATAATTGGTGGCATCTCTCCTTATTCTAAAGTCCACCTCTCAAAACCTATATTAATAAACATGCATCTCTGCAAGCAGCTTTTGACCCACTACACCTTGTATTGATTACATTTACCAACAGCAGTGCACTCACTGACACCTCCAAGAAAGTTCATAAAGGATTTCTAATTACTTGAACTTAAAGCAGTTTATTACATACAGCTGAAGATACCAGTTGCCTCAGTTCCGAATTCAGTCACTGCTGCTGAGCACAACTCCAACAGGGTTCCTTCTCCTCCAAATCATCAAGAACAATCTGAGCTATCTCTGGTTCTGCAACCAATCAAATCACAGCATTTCTTCCACTATGCAATAAGAATGATAGTTATTGGTTTAACCTTGGCCCTTTTTTTTCTTCCCCAAAACGATCTCACATGGTCAGAAAACACATCATAGCAAGCACAGTAACTTTCCAGGCGGGTCTTGCGAGAGACTCGTGGGATTGTAAAACACCTTGTGACAGGCTCAGTAATTTCTCCTCAGGTCTTGCAAACCTCTTACAAGATTGCACGTGTCCATGTAGCAAGCTTCACTCTTGAAGCTTGCGAGCTACTCTCCCAAGAGCCCTGTGGAATTACAACAAAATTGTAGGGAAACAGTAGTATGTGGGATGAAGTATTTTCTCCACTGAGACGTACCTCTTACATGACAGGTGTGTGTGGTAGGGATTTGGGAGAAATGTGTTTCTTCACACAGACGTCTGTCTCAGATTACAGGTGTAACTTGTAGTATGGAGGGACTGGCCTCCCCAGTGACATCCCTCTCTTGGATAGTGGTTGTGCACAGCAGGTTGCAAGTAGAGACAGGCCTCTTCCCTCAGATCTCTCTCTTACATGAAAGGTATATGTAGTACGGTGTCTACATGGACTGCCCTCTCTTTCCATACATCTTTCTCAGATAACAGGAGTGCGTAGTAAGGTGTGTATATGGACTGCCCTCTCCTTTCAGACATCTCTCTCTCAGATGACAGGATTGTGTAGTAGGGTGTATGGCAGTAGACTTCAAACTTTTTAATACTGCATCCCCTAAGTGAAAATAAAATCATCGCCCCCCCCGAAATCTTTCACAGTTATTCTATTAAATTGGCAATGTTAAAATATATCT
This sequence comes from Pleurodeles waltl, assembly GCF_031143425.1. Taxonomy (NCBI): domain Eukaryota; kingdom Metazoa; phylum Chordata; class Amphibia; order Caudata; family Salamandridae; genus Pleurodeles; species Pleurodeles waltl. The sequence continues at coordinate 1,104,126,964 of NC_090440.1, forward strand.
AGACTTATTGAAACATTTCAGTTGAGATCTGTTATTGCTTTAAAAATGTAATCAAATGCATGATGCCAAACAAACAGACAGGTCTTACTAATGTGTATAAATAACCACAGTGCGACTGCTGGTGGTTGGTGTGGGGGTTTTGAAGAGTATTTGGAGTCCCTTCACTTTTGACACATACTCCTAGCTTGGATATAAATCACAATATATGTTAGTGATGGCCCATTACAGAGCATATACTGCTGTTCATTTTTTGTATCTTAAAACAATTATCAGAATAATGCTTTTTCTGGCCAGAGCCTGGTTCCTCGTGATCATTTGAGCCCCCCTTGGGGGGCCCACCCCCTGGTTTGAAGACCCCTGCTGTATGGCGAGAGACTGCCCCACCACTAAGTTCTCTCTCTCAGATTACATATATACGTCTTAGAGGGTCTACATGGACTGCCCTCTTCTATAAGACCTCAGTCTCCGATGATGGCTGTGCATAGTAGGGTGTGTACATGGACTTCCCTCTGCTTCCAGACCTCTCTCTCAGATGATATCTGTGCAAAGTGGCTGTTTGGAGAAAGACTGGTCTCTCCAGTGAGACCTCTGTCTCAGACAATGTGTGTGCCTAGTTGGGTGAATACGCAGACTAGACTCCTGTCAGACCTCTGTTTCAAATGATGGCTGTGTTTAGTAGGGCCTGCACATGAAGTAGCCTCTCCTGTCAGACCTCTCTCAGAAGACAGGTGTCTGTATTAAGCTGTGTACGTGGACTAGCCTCTTCTGGCAGAAGTCTGTCTCAGCTGACAGCTATGCATAGAATGGTGTGTGGAGAGAGACAAGTCTCCCCAATGAGATGTCTTTCCTGGATGACAGGTGTGCCTACTATGCTTTATCCAGGGGCTATCCTCCCTGTTACCACCCCTCTCTCTGATAATGGATGTGCATAGTAGGGTGTGGGAAGAGTATATACCTTTTTTACAACTCTGACAAAGCCAATGGATGTAAATAGTGCACTCTGACAAAATCTATCTCCAGTAATACTCCTTCGTACAGTAGCAAGTGTGCATACTACAGTCTATACAAAGATCGCCTACTCCTTTCTAATGCTCATGATGAAGAGTCTCATGAGATCATAGCTTTTAATAAAAAATAGGAATTAATCATCTACTCATAACAGTACTTATCTCTTTCACAGTTCCTCTCAAAAACAATGACCACAATATGTATTCCTATGACTTGAGAGTATTCAGAACTCATCTACCCCATTTTACTATTCACAATCTTGTGAGAGTCCAGTGAGATTATAAAAATGTGTTAAAAACAATATATATTTATTCTCTTCACAGTAGTTATCCATTAGACACCTTCTCTCTAAATCTAGGGGAATAGCAAGCATTTCTGATGCCCCCTTATATAGCTTTTTTATTTCACTTCCACAACACCTTTAAGTTTTAAACGTAAACAGTAATGGCTGCAATCTCATTTCAAACATTCCAACAGCCAGCCAATCAGAGCGGTCACTCTTGTGAGCCCAACCACCAAATATAGAAACACTTTAAACCCTCAATTTCACAAACACTACTGAACGGATTTACACCAAATCACAAAAAGCACAATCTGCGGGCCAAGGTGTAGCTTCCTGCTGAATTTGTTGTAATTCCATTCAGCAGTTTTTGCTGTAGCAATGTCTAAAGAAGTCCATGTGAAATGTGAGAGGAATGATGTTTTGGGACTCCCCTTTTTTGTCAGCCCCCACTTGACAGATCACCCCGAAATGTCCCAGGAAGGAGCCGAGGTGGAAGAACTTTCTTGGGAAAGTTTAGGGAACATTCATCAGGTAACTGTAACTTGCTCCCCACTATACAGTTATCTGATCAATAATTTTACTTCAGATCTTACAGTGACATTATCAATGATGTTGTCAAAGATGTCATGAGTGCTGTCATTTGCAGGGTAATTAGCATAGCATGGCGAGTGCGTGTTTTTTTTTTTCAAGATGGCTTCCAACATTTCCTGGTTGAAGTTTTAGCAGTCAATCGTCGTTATTTGTGAAGTCATTGCAGCCAGATATATACAAATTTAGATTTCCTTTAATATCTGAAAAACTCTTGAACAGATTTACACAAAAAAACTGAATGTGTAATCTATGTACCAACAGCTACCTTTTTGCCAAATTTGATGTAATTCCATTCAGTGGTTCAGGCTGTCATTGTGTTCAAAATGTCTCAGGGAATTAACATAGAAACGCACATTTTTTACCCCCCCTTTTTATCAGCCCCTGCTTGACGGATCACAAACTTCCCATGTGCAAGAAGAATCACTGGCACACTTTTTTGGTGAGAATTTTGTGAAGATGCGTCAAACTGTGCCAAAGATATTGGCAAGTCAAAAAATGCTTTTTCTATGGAAGCTATGAGGACTTTGTTTAAGTTACTTTTTAGATTTCTAGATTTCTGTGCTAAAGAGGCTTTGGCCAGTGCTAACATTGAATTACAAGCAATAAGATAAAGCTAAGGATAACAAGAAGTGAAACTCTGTGGTAAGAAGGCTTTGGGCTTTGATTTCTTAAGGATTGGTGTTATATGAATAATTACACATGACAAGGGTTCTTTTACTATAATCATCCGTGGAGTCTTTGGTGTACAATTTTCAACAATAATAATTACTTTTGATTGTGGTTCTATCTGATTCGAAGTAATATTTCTGTGGTCTGATGAGAGGAGCATTATTAGCGTATTAAGCATTGGAGTAACCGTGAGTGTCAAACCATGGAGGATAAATCAAGAACACATGTCAGGCAACGTGAGTCAAACCTATTACAGCAGGCAGGGGATGAAAGGAAAAGGGGGATGTCTGCGTGAAATGAAGTGGAAGATTGGTGAACAAGGAAAAGTGAGGGAATGAGTGAAAAGGATGACTTGGGAGAAGTTTCAAAGTGGTGGGGTTTTAAAGTTAGAGTTGATTATGAGCATGTATAATGTTATGTATAAGATGCAATCCTGTCCTGAATAAATGTCCTTTTGCCCTAAGTAAAACCTGTATCACTGACTGTGTCCCGATGCTGTTTTAGATTACTACTGCAAAGCTATTAGCAATACTTCAGCCTTACTATTGCTGGATGTATTTGCCATGAAAACTAAGCGTTAATGTTATAGGAACTAGCCACTATAATTTTCGGCGCACCAGGGGCTGTCTCTTCTGCTTGGCTTGAATTGAACACTTCGGGGGTGACTGAGTTGCACGCTCTTGAGGCTGCTCTTTCCCTTTGTAACCAAAGGCTAAGAAGGCCACTCAGCACCTCCTTCTACCGTCTCCAGTCTGTCAGTCACTTTGAGCTAGCATTGCTGTTTTTCCTGGCATGTTTACAAAGTCAGAAGTAAAACAAGACAACAGAATTTATAGATTTTCATTAGGAGACGTGAAGTAAGTCCTGCATAGCAAATGTTTTCTTTTAGTCCGTATATTCTTTCGCAATGATGGTGACTATTTAGCTTAACCCCTTCTGTGCCGGGACGTAATGGTTACGTCCACCGGCACAGTGCTTCTGTGCCGAGGACGAAACTATTACGTCCTCGCCCATGAGTTCAGAGGCAGCACTAGTGCTCCCTCCGTGGGTTTCCGCCCACCTCCCCAAGCCCTTCCCCTTCCACCCCCGAGCCCCCTCCCAGTGACATCTGATGACGTTAGTGCGCGATCGTGCGCTGACCTCATCAGAGGCCACCACTCCATCGTGCTGGAAGCTCAGCTTCCAGCATGATCGGAAGAGACATGCAAAGCATTTCTCTTCTGATCATGTGATGGGGCCCTGAGAGGCTTCAAAGGGAAGGAAAGGAATTTCCTTCCCTTTGAAGTCTCTCAGAGCATTTCAGAAGCTGGATCGTGAAGCGATCCGGCTGCTGAAATGGCCACAAGACACCAGGGATTTTTTCAAATAAGGAAATTGGCATAAGGGGAGTGACCCCTTGGGCAAGAGTCACTCACCAGGGCAGCAATTTTTTTCAAGGCATTTTCTGCCCCCCTGGGGGCAGAACGGCCTATTTTAATGAGGCCAATCTGCCCCCAAGGGGGGCAGAAACCACTAGACACCAGGGATTTTTTTTAAGGCGAATTCACGCAAGGGAAGCGACCCCTTAGGCAAGGGTCGCTCCCCGGGGGGTGGGGCGGGATTTATTTTAGGCCATTTCTGCCCTGCCTAGTGGCAGATCGGCCTATTGTTATTAGGCTGATCTGCCCCCAGGGAAAGCAGAAACCTCTAGATGCCAAAGATCATTTTTTTTTTGTTTTTGTTTTTTAGAGGTGGGGAGTGACCCCTTAGGCAAGGGTCACTCCCCTAGGGGGCAAATTATATTTAGGCCATTTCTTCCACCCTTGGGGGCAGATAGCACTTAGGCACCAGGGATTGGTGTGTGTACATATGAGTGTTTTCTTTAGGGGGCAGCCCCTTGGGTAAGGGTCGCTCCCCATGGGGGATCATTGCTGTTGGCCATATCTGCCCCAGTTGGGGGCAGATTGGCCTATTTTTGGATTGCCCATCTGCCCCCAAGGGGGGGGGCAAAAAGCCCACCAGAGACAAGGGAAGATTTTTTTTCCAAAATAAGAGGGCGGGGGTATGACCATACCAACACCCCAAATAAATGGGGCCAAAGTTGTTCTGCCCACCAGTGGGCAGATGGGGCAATTACCCCTGATCCACACCCCGAGAGGCAGAATGTCTACTAGATGCCAGGGAATTTAAATAAAAACAAAAAATTGTGGGGTGGTGGCTACCAATCAGTAAGGGCCTGGTTATGCCCCCACCCCAACTGAAGGGGGTAACAGTCTTTTAGCTCTCCCTGCACACTAAAACATCTTATCCCACGGCAAGAAAGAGGACATTTGATTATTTGGGGTTTTGGTTTTACATTTGGGCCATGAGAGCTTGGCTAACTCTCAAAATCATCCCACTTGGAATGGTGAGGGCTGCACTTTATGGACTTTGGGACGATGCCATGTAGAAAAATCCACAAGACATAGGCACATCTAAACATCTGGGTGATTCCAGGGTGGTGTGTTTCACATGCACCCTGCACCATTTTCTTACCCACAATGCCCTGCAAACCTCCGACTTTGCTGGAAATCGCACATTTTTCCCACAATTTTGTGATGGAACCTTCCGGAATCTGCAGGAATCCACAAAATTCCTACCACCAAGCATTGTCTCATCTAAACCGATAAAAATTCTGCTGCACTTGTCAGCCTAAAAATGTTTTTTTTTTCAAACTGTCCTTTTCGACCCGCTTTGGTTCCCCATTAATTTCAACATGTTTTTGGCTCTTCCCTGTCACAAGCACTTGGCCCACCTACACAAGTGAGGTATCATTTTTACCGGGAGACTGAGGGGAACGTTGGGTGGTATGAAATTTGTCCCAGTGCGGTGATCCCACATAGAAATTTTAGAAAAACGAGATTTGTTTTAGCTAAATTTGAGGTTTGCTGAGGATTCTGGGTAAGAAAATATTGGGGGATTCAAGCAAGTCACACCTCCCTGGACTCCCTCAGGTATCTAGTTTTCAGGAATGTCTGGGTTTGGTAGGTTTCCCTAGATGGCTGCTGAGCCCAGGACCAAAAACGCTGGTGCCCCCGCAAAACAAGATAGTTTTGTGTTTGATAATTTTGATGTGTCCAGATAGTATTTTGGGGCATTTCCTATTGCGGGCAGTAGGCCTACCCACAAAAGTGAGGTACCATTTTTATCGGGAGACTTGGGGAAATGCTAGGTGGAAGGGAATTTGTGGCTCCTCTCAGATTCCAGAACTTTCTGTCACCGAAATGTGAGAAAACTGTGTTTTTTAGCCAAATTTTGAGGCTTGCAAAGGATTCTGGGTAACAGAACCTGGTCAGAGCCCCACAAGTCACCCTATCTTGGATTTCCCTAGGTGTCTAGTTTTAAAAAATTTGCAGATTTGCTAGGTTTCCCTACGTGTCGGCTGAGCTAGAGGCCAAAATCCACAGGTAAGCACTTTGCAAAAATCAGCTCTGTTTTCTTTGGGAAAATGTGATGTGTCCACATTGTGTTTTGGGGCATTTCCTGTCGCAGGCCCTACGCCTACCCACACAAGTGAGGTTCCATTTTTATCAGGAGACTTGGGGGAACACTGGGTGGAAGGGAATTTGTGGCTCCTCTCAGGTTCCAGAACTTTCTGTCGCCGAAATGAGAGGAAAAAGTGTTTTTTTTTGCCAGATTTGGAGGTGTGCAAAGGATACTGGGAAACAGACCCTGGTCAGAGCCTCACAAGTCACCCCACCTTGGATTCCCCTAGGTGTCTAGTTTTCAAAAATGTGCAGGTGTGTTAGGTTAGGGGACACAGAATAGCAAAACAAGTGGTATTGCCCCTTGCATTTCTCTACATTTTGTATGTCCAAATGTAAGACAGTGTGTAAAAAAGACTTCCATTTTAGAATGCCCTGTAATTCACATGCTAGTATGGGCACCCCAGAATTCAGAGATGTGCAAATAACCACTGCTTCTCAACACCTTATCTTGTGCCCATTTTGGAAATACAAAGGTTTTCTTGATACCTATTTCTCACTTTTTATATTTACGAAATGAATTGCTCTATACCCAGTATACAATGAAAACCTGTTGCAAGGTATGATCTCCTTTATTGGCTCTGGGTACCTAGAGTTCTTGATGAACCTACAAGCCGTATATATCCCCACAACCAGAAGAATCTAGCAGACCTAACGGTATATTGCTTTTGAAAATATGACATCAAAGGAAAAAGTTACAGAGTAAAATGTGGAGAAAAATTGCTGTTTTTTACCTCCATTTCAATATTCTTTTTATTTCAGTTGTTATTTTCTGTAGGAAACACTTGTAGGATCTACACAAATTAACCCTTGCTGGATTCAGAATTGTATCTACTTTTCAGAAATGTTTAGGTTTCTGGGATCCAGCATTGGTTTCACACCCATTAATGTCACTAACTGGAAGGAGGCTGAAAGCACAAACAAATAATAAACAGAGGGTATGTCCGAGTAAAATACCAAAATTGTGTTGAAAAATGTGGTTTTCTGACTCAAGTCTGCCTGTTCCTGAAAGCTGGGAGAATGGTGATTTTAGCACCGCAAACCCTTTGTTGATGCAATTTTCAGGGAAATAAACCACAAGCCTTCTTCTGCAGCCATTTTTTCCCATTTAAAAAAAATATATATATATATATTTTTCTGTATTTTGGCTAATTTGTTTTGTCTCCTCCAGGGGAACCCACAAACTTTGGGTACCTTTAGAATCCCTAGGAAGTTGGGAAAAAAGGATGCAAATTTGGAGTGGATAGCTTATGTGGACAAAACGTTAAGAGGACCTAAGCGAACTGCCCCCAAAAAAAGGCTCGGCACAGCAGGGGAAAAGGCCTGGCAGCGAAGGCGTTAAAGAAAGGGGTGTAAGCCACTGGCTGATTTGGGAATCGGACGTCTGCTTGGTGGACCTCAAGCCTGCTGTACTTCCAGCACCGAAGCATCTCTATGTATCCACCTCTCCTGGCGCACTAAACTGAAAGGCAGAAGTGAAGCTTGACAAACCAAGCACTAAAAAGTACAATCTTTTAATTTTTCCTCCAACAATTGCTTGGCCGTTTTATAAAATGAAATTACCTATTTATTTCCTATTGGTTCATGGATATGCATTCCAATCGCCGTGAGACTAAATAGGTTGTACTGTCCGGTATACAAAACATGCTCATAAAATAGGCAGCAGGAACCCAATCACTAATTTTTGCAACAATTTATGTCTCAAAGCATAAACTTGACATCATGTCTGCATTCATTTTCCTTTTGGGTAGGGATTGAATAGGGTGAAATGCAGTGAAAGTTGTATCGCAAAATGCATAAAAATGCAGCGCAGTAAATGGTGAACTTAATTCTTAAAAGTGTGCAACCCTCCCCCCCCCCAGCTACTGTGGACCCCCTGGAGTGATGAGTTTGCACTCAACAAATATCCGTGATTGACTGATTTATTCCTGTTTTGCAAAGGTAAAACAAATCGGAAACGTCACACAACTTTATCAGTATTTTACATTCGGCTTATTAACTACTTACTATCAGTCATGCACTCACCAATCCATTGTAGTAAAGCAGACACATATGTAAGCATATAAGCCAGCAGTCACATGACAAATATCCTGCAGCTGCTGATAAGAATGAACACAACTTCCTTTTACATCTATCAGCTAAAAGAATATCACAAAAATATTTCAGGTCAAACCTACACGTTTCAAATGTATTCACATTAATAAGATATGATCAAAAAAATGCAATCAGCAGCCTTCTGGAGGTAGAACCAAGAAGACAGAAGGGACTCAGGCAGAGCCGTCTCTAGGGCAGTGCGACCGCTGGTGCACACTCCTGGCCTGACCTCGGGGGGAGGGGGAGTGCCGAGTTTAGAAATAACACCGTTTTAAAAAGCACCTGCTGCAGAGATCCTTGTGTGTCCAGCAGTTGTCAGGCAAAAATAAAAATGTTGAGCTAACTCTGGTAATTAATGTTCCGCATCAACAGAGATCAGAGCTTTGTCTAGTGGCAGTTTTACCTCCTGACAAAGTAGTGCAGAGAATTATTATGCCTGCTGCAAAGCACATGTACCATGCAAATCACCAAACTTTTTGTAACGTGGATTGCTCAGTAGGTTACTGCTTTTGTCACAAGGGTTCCTTGGTTGCTTGTAGATCATAATGCACAACCATAATATAGCTAAGTGAGCTGTGAATGATCATCAAAGGGCTGCATGAAAGCTACATGGTATAGGTTAGAACGCTAAGTTTTGTTCTCTCAGATTTTGTTATTCTAATGTTGCTAAAGAGGGTTCATTTAGGTAGAAAGACATTCTTATTAAATAAACACCTTGTTCCGCCATTTTTCTTCTCCCTGAACAGGATAGGGCTGTGAAAGACAAAAGAAATACGACCCAGCACCAAGATAAAAGTGGCCCTACCATTAGCGAATCCGATATCCAAGAAATTGGCCAACAAATGCAAATTGGGGCAGTTTTGAACTCGTATAGACATGCTGAAAATGTGCTCTGGAAGGAGTGGGAGAGTGTGTATATTTGTTCTCGCTGCATGCAATGTTTGTGGTGATGACAGAAATCACCAAAAAGCCAGACCACAAAACAGGCCTACAAGCAGCCAAAAAATGGTTCATGCACTGACCTGTCAGAACAGCCCTTCTAGCATTGCCAGATTGCCCCATAGGCAAGTCCGACCATGTCCATGAATGACCTTACCTAGATCTAACATCTCTTTGTTTGCTGCAGGTTCTCACTAGGGGCCAGATGTAGGAAAGCATTTGCGAGTCGCAAACGGCAAAAATTGCCGTTTGCGACTCGCAAATCACATTTTTCTATTCAGAAATGCATATTGCGAGTCGAGACCGACTCGCAAAATGCATTTCAGAATCGCAAATAGGAAGGGGTGTTCCCTTCCTATTTGCGATTCGGAGTGGTATGCAATACCATGCGGTCGCAAATGGTGTTGCAGTTACCATCCACTTGAAGTGGATGGTAACCCACTCGCAAATTGGAAGGGGTCCCCATGGGACCCCTTCCCCTTTGTGAATGGACCCAAAGCTATTTTTTCAGGGCAGGTAGTGGTCCAAGGGACCACTACCTGCCCTGAAAAAATACCGAAACTAAAGGTTTCGGTTTTTTTTTTTAAGTGCAGCTCGTTTTCCTTTAAGGAAAACGGGCTACACTTAAAAAAAAAAAACTGCTTTGTTTAAAAGCAGTCACGAACATGGAGGTCTGCTGACTACAGCAGGCCTCCATGTCAGTGAGTGCCCATAGACGCTATGGGGCCGCAAATTGCGACCCACCTCATTAATATTAATGAGGTGGGTCTCTGCGACCCCATACCGACTCGCAGACGGTGTCTGAGACACCGTTCTGCATTGCAAATTGCGACTTGCAATTTGCGAGTCGGAAGGACTCGCAAATTGCAAGTCGCAATTTGCACTTTTCCTACATCTGGCCCTTAGAGTGGACATTGGCACTAGAAAAGTCAAGCAGACAATCAAGCTTCATGTTGTACCTATGTAAGTAATTTGAGCTTCAGGTCGCACAAGAGAACATCTCAGGACCACAGTGGCTTTCATCCAACAGATGAAGAGCAAGAATGCAAGAATACAGGCACTCAGGCCCAGATTTACAGGCAGTTTCCATCAGGTTTGTGTTACTTTTTTTAACATAACCTTAAACAAATTTTTTTGCTGGGATTTACAAACCAATGCTAATCAAGATTTGTGTGGTTTGTAACCCAAAGTAACACACCACAGTGTAATGCACCACCTTGTGTTACTTTCCTTCAAGTGAGGGTTCCATAGGTGGTGCATGGGTGTTCACGTTCAGCCACCCATGAGTTTTGATGCAAATCCCCGTCTACAAAGAATAGTAAAGAGAGATTTGCACCAAAATCATTCACCTCCCGAGGCAAGTGTATTGAGAAGAAATGTTCTTATATCTCCTTGTGGTTTTACTCTTTGCAGGTGTGGTGTTTGATGAAGTACACATGAAAAGGACAATGCCTTCAAGCATAGTTTTTGTGCTAGATGGTGCCCGCTTCCAGCTCAAAGGTATGCTGAGTACAAAACAAACACTTTTGCACAATGGCACTGCCGTAGGTAGAGAGCAGAACTGTGCCACTTCCGAATAGATAAGGTGCAATTCTACTCTCTCTCATTCATGCAACACAGTGCAGCAACTTTACCTGCTGCATTGTGTTTCATGAACTCTTTATAAATGTGCCTGTTAGTATAAACACGATGCACATGTTTATCAAATTCTAATGTAAAGGGCTTTTTGGAAGATGACATCTCAAATTAGGTTGTCCTAAACACATGAACTCACAAATCAGATCATTGCAAATGAACATATCAGAATCAGAGGTGAAATTGACCCAAAGTCGATGCTGTATCTTTAGATCACCTTCAGACTCTGACAAGGTACAGTCTTTGTGGCTCAGTTTTGATAGAGCGTTCCTTATTAGTAATTTACCTGTATTTTGGACGCTCTTTAGGTCGATGAATCTTTTGGCTAAGTGGGACCCTCTCCACCCTTAGTCAGTCAATTTAATCAAACCAATAATCAATAGCGAACATAAGCAATGCCCTGATCAACATAACACTTAACAATTAATCCAGAATACATTTCGGCGAACCCTGACCTTTCAGCCAGGAATAACCACACCTATTTATTCAAAGTTAGTGAATTTATTTCCCTATATTAACAAAGCTAGCACAATATAGATGTGTCTCAACACCAAATGATAAACATAAATGAACATTAATAGCTGTCCATAACGGAGAAACAGGTGCAATCTATGCAGCATTTGAATAACAAGGCATTCGATAATAGCAATGCAAATCACTAAAACTATAATCTGTAATGAACTAATTGCATACATTTAGTCAGCATAACAAGGTCTCAAATTGCATCGTGCAACAAAAAGGAATCCTCATCTAACCTCAAATTAGCATCGGCATGTGGGACTTCATGCAAAAACAATTTAGCAACATTAATTTGGAAAACTCCTAACTAGGGAACTTGTCAAAATCAGCAGTTGGTTACCTAAAAGAAACACAATGCAATTTTACAATTTCCTTTCATATTTACCAATTACGATCAGCATTCAAGGAAGTCTTCGTCTCGCAGGTACCGTTTCTCGATCGGCATAGGACGGGGCAAAGGGGCAGGGGTGGACGGGGCAATTTGCCTCACGGCGGCAAGATAAACTACTACTTCATGCAAAGGGACAAATCAAAGTTAAAGTCTCTAGGGTAAGAATCATTTAAGTCTCTTTCTCTCGATTAGAGAAAGCATCAAAGTCTCTCAAAATGGCGTCGCAGCAAGATGGGTCATAATGTCTGCAATGTCTCAATGGGTGCAATAGGTAATGGCTACCTTCTTCTCGTGCACCTGGTTTAAATAGACAACAGTTCAAATCCAGTAGGGTCTTCCATTGGAGGGTTCATAGGTTAGCTTAAAATTGTCCAATCAAAAACAACAGTTCTCAAGCTTTTACTTAAGCATACATTATCCTTGGAGACGGGTACGCAAGTTGCAACATTTTATACCAATTAACTCATTTTCAGAGCTTCCATTGTCCGCACCTGCAGATTGACCTTGGAGTAAAGAGAAAAATGCCGGGCTGGCACGAAACCTTAAGATAAGCATGTGAACGTTCTCAGTGGAAAAGTACAGCTTCAAGCAGAAATACACGTTTAATAGCACATTGGAAAAATACGAACATCTAAACCGTGAGACCAGGCAACTAGGCCGAAGCCTGCACTAAAGTAATGCTAAGCTAAAACATTTCAAACAAGCAAATCATAGCACTCGTTTACGATTATGTCGGATTAGTGCAATTCTAATACACCACGTTATATAAAGCACGCTTATAAATGTCGGCAAACTACTCTGAGGGCACATTTTGTCCCCGTACAATCTTTATTAGTTCGGTTAAAGTCACACATGATTATTTCACACTACGTTTATGCGTCAAATAAATGTAAAACCTTCATTTCAGCTTCATCAATCCCTCCTCTGATGACTACTTGTCATCACACCAAATCATGCCCACAAATTTTATTCCATTAAAATTCTGTCAGTTCTCTTTTCCTTTTAATTCCCTTAGTTTTCGCTTTGTATTCTTCTGCCATTCTTTTCATCATTTTCTCTTCCTTCCTTCTTTTAATTCTTTCCATGATCATTATTATTCCCCTTTTTATTCCCCAAATTCCAAATATGCAAATCAGTACTATTAGTATTCCCTGTATTATTTTTAGTAATATCCCATTCCAAATTCCCCCAATCCAATTTCCCACTGTAGCAAGTCCTTTTCCAACCTTCTCCCACACTCCTGGTTCTTTCAGTTCCTTCAAATCTGCACTCTCTCTTTTGTTAGATTAGCAAGCATAGTTTTAATTTTCACACTGTTATCTGGAATATACGTGCAACAGTGTCGTGCACCAAGCATTTTGCAAACGCCGCCATCCTTTGCTAAAAGAATGTCTAAAGCAAGCCTATTTTGAAGAGTCATAGCTCTTTCCGCTGCAAGTTCAGCATCTATCAGGATTATAGCACCTGAAAACTTTGTCAACATGTTATCCACTATAGTAGACAACTTTCTTATTTTGATGGAATTCAGCACAACTCCCAACGAAGGAATCATGGCTCCAAATATATCTCCTACCACAGCAGCTGCGGTCTCTCTTTTCTGGATACGATGGGATCCAGATGTCTTTGAAATCATCGATAGGTCATCCAGTTGATAAACCTTTGGGAACACTATACCCAAATAACATCTCCCCCACCATCCCTTTGGAAGACGATAATAGGCATTATACCCACAAATGTAATATACACCTGGAATGACAGGGTCAAGTCCGTTCATCATGAATGTCCATTTGGCCTTAAAGATAAACGTATGTTTACACTCACTCGTTCCTACGAAAATGTTATCATAATAAGATTCACCTCGATATACACAAAATTTCCCTACATGCCAAGCATCTAAAGCTATTCTCCCTTGTGTCTTTATTGCGGCAAAATCATAGTTATCTACTGAAGTCCTCTTATGTAGTTCTTTTTCTAATTTCGCATTCATTTGTGCCCTTCTATCATCTGTGCGATCTAAAAAGCTTATTTCTATTGCAGAGAGCGAGCAGGTAAGGTTTTCCCTATGAGCGTGAGCCGTTTCAAAAGGTTGCATTGGCTCGAAAAATTCCCTCATTATTTTAGCATCCCAGTCTTTAGCAATCTGACTTAGCTGCGCTATTATAGGAACATATGGAAAGGTAACATCATAATTCGAGTAAAAATACTGTATGTTAGTTTGACCGTAAAATCTAGACATTACTATACTACATGTAATCCCGTATGTAAGAGGCATGTGGTGATAAGTCACCCCTTCCTTTACTGATGTCGGTATTTGTGTACACACATAGCAATCTTTCGCATCCATAGTCTCAACATATTCTGTTAGCAAGCGATAGAAAACATTATACGAAAGTTCTTTCTTATCATGCAAGTGTCTCTCATCTAATTCTAGTCTTTTCAATGCGGTTAGTTTAGTGACAGTAACAGGAGCAAGAGTAGAAGCATCAATTTTCTCATTCTCACCTTTTCCATGCATTCCAAGCACTATTGCCATTATTATTAGTACACATGCAATTACCAAGCCTATACACACATATTTACAATATTTCTTTCTACTATTTTGTGTCATGATCTGTATAGAATCAGAGAGCTAGAAGCACCTATAAAGAAACTATTTAGCAATTCAGTTACAAAGCTGAACGAGCGCGATGTTCACACAGTCTTCTTCAAGAGGCCAGTCACTTATCGGTTAGCAGCATTTGTCTCAATTCGGCAATAACTCAGTCTCTATTCGGCAATAAACAAAAGTCTTATCAGGTTAGCAAATGTCTCATCCGGTTTAGCAATGTCTCAGCTGGTTGTTTCGTATCACGTTAGATTGTAGCAAGCAATGTCATTTATTACCCTTTCAATCGACAGAGTCCATAAAACTTTTCTTTTCTATTGGTATCTCTTCTTCTTCGTTCTCGAGGCTAAGAGATACAAATTCGTCAGTCCAATCGTCATTGACTACATATGCCCATTCTGGACCGGAATATCTCCTGTTTGGTATCCTTTTCCTTTTCAATTTTGCTTCTCTTTTCGATTCTGCCTCGCTGGTACTTTCCTCTTTGGCCAAGTCTTTTCCTTCACTTGAGGATGGTACCACAACAGTCACTTCCTTTCTTTTCTCTTTCACTTTTGGCCTTTCTCCGTCGTTCAAACTTTCTTTAGTCCTTTCTTTTATTGGTGATATACTTAGTCTCCTCTTTGCACCGTGTCCATTCGATGGACCTGCAATCTTTTCTGTGGAAACTTGAACTTTTTCGTTCTGTTCTGCCTTGTCCCCTCCTTCTGGGGAATCAATCACGTTCTCTTTTTCTTTTTCTGTATCGTTTGTTTCTTGGAAAGCCCTCCTCTGATCAGGCTCTCCTGCTTTTTCGCCTTTTTCGAGCCCTTTGTCACTGTTACTTTCGTCAGGCTCTTTATCACTTTCAGCTGCTTCAGGCTCTTTGTCACCTTCAGCTGCTTCAGGCTCTTTGCTACCCTCAGCTGCTTCAGGCTCTTTGTCACCTTCAGCTGCTTCGTCGCTGTCTGAGGATTCTCCTTGGTCTTCCCCAAGTGAGTCTGTTGCTTCGTCCTCAGAGAATATTTCTCTCTCTTCCGTTCCTGCCTGTTCGCTTTCAGTTCGGTTTTGCTCTATCTCAGCACTCAGCACTGTTTTATCAGGCACTGGCAGTTTCAGCGCTTCAACTTCCTCATCTGTGGGACACAACACTTTCTTTGTGTGACTGGCGTGAATCCAGTTGGGAACTCCCGCACACTTCCCAACGGTTGTGGTCGTCAGGATCACTTGGAAAGGGCCTTTCCAACGGGGTTCCAGACACGACTTCCTCAAGTGCTTCTTTACCACGACCCAGTCACCTGCTTTCAGTGTGTGTCCTGGACCTTGGATCGGTGGCAAGGTGGTTGCTTCCACCTGGTGAGAGAAAGAGCGAACCACGTCAGCCAGACCCTTGCAGTAGTCTAACACCATATCATCTGTAATATTCAAAAGCGCGTTTGCGGGAACTGCAGGAAGTCTCATAGCCCTGCCCATGAGAATTTCGTGCGGAGACAATCCAGTATTTCTATCAGGGGTGTTTCTCATTGACATTATCACCAAAGGCAATGCGTCAGGCCATTTCAAATTTGTCGATGCACATATTTTCGCCATTCTTGATTTCAGTGTACCATTCATTTGCTCCACCAGTCCTGGTGCTTCAGGGCGATAGCTACAATGCAGTTTTTGCTCAATGTTCAGCGCTGCGCAAAGTAACTTTATCACCTCGTTATTGAAGTGACTTCCCCTATCTGATTCTAAAGAGATCGGGAATCCGAAACGTGGTATTAACTCCCTCAACAATAGTTTTGCAACTGTAAGGCTGTCATTTCTACGTGTGGGGTATTCTTCAATCCAGTGACTAAAAATGCACACAATCACCAACACATACTTCAAACCTCCATGCACAGGCATCTCAATGAAATCCATCTGCATTCTACTAAATGGGCCACTGGCCCTGCCAATGTGGCTCGCGTTCACAACTGCTCCCTTTCCTGGGTTCATCTGCTGGCAAGTGACACATCGATGGCAAACTGCTTCTGCAGCTTGACGGAATCTGGGGTTAAACCAATCAGTTTTGAACAATCTTATCATGGCATCTCTCCCTAGGTGAGCTTGCCCATGATAGAACCGCGCAAGCTGTGATAAGAGACTATTTGGCAAAACAAATTTTCCCTCATTTGAAACCCATAACTCATCTGGTCTCTTTATACATTGTGATTTAATCCAGGACTCTCTTTCGTCCTCCCTGACGTTATTCTGTAATGCTTTTAATTCATCTATTGTATCTACAACCTTCAAGGCAAATGCTTCAGCTGGTTCGAGTTCTGGTTCACTTATCGAATTCCATTCATCTCTGAGTAATATACAGTTCAAGGCACAAAATCTTGCAGCTTGATCCGCATATGCATTTCCCAGAGAAACATAGTCCTGTCCTTTTGTATGAGCACTACACTTTACCACTGCAACTTCGGCTGGCATTTGAATGGCGTGTAACAATTCCCTTATTCTCTCCCCGTTTTTCACTGGGGATCCTGAAGAAGTCAGGAAACCTCTCTGTGACCATAGTTGTCCAAAGTCATGCACAATCCCAAACCCGTACTGACTATCAGTGTAAATGGTGACTTTCATCAATGCAGACAGTTGACATGCTCTTGTGAGGGCTACAAGTTCTGCTACTTGTGCAGAATAGACTCCTTGAAGCCAGGCCGCTTCCAAGACACCTGTTACAGTACATACAGCATATCCTGCTTTCAAAATTCCCATCCCATCTCTTAGACATGAACCATCAACGAAAACAATTTGGTCATTTTCATCAAGCTTAGTATCCTTAATGTCAGGTCGAGGTTTTGTGCAAAATTCAGTCACCTGAAGGCAGTCATGCTCGATGTCTTCAGCGTTCTCAATTTCAGCGTTTTCACCAGGAAGCAAGGTTGCTGGATTCAACGTAGTGCACCTTTTCAGCTGCACATTCGGTGAGCCCAGAATTATCGTTTCATACCTTGTGAGTCTTGCTCCAGTCATGTGTTGCGTTCGGGAGCGGGTCAAAAGTATCTCAACTGAGTGAGGGACCATGACTGTTACTGGGTGTCCCATCACTATTCCTTCACTCTGAGTGAGGCTGATACCAACTGCTGCCACGGCGCGCAAACACCCTGGGAGTGCTGCTGCGACCGGATCCAAAGTAGCTGAAAAATACGCTACTGGTCTGTTTATGCCACCGTGGGCTTGAGTCAAGACAGACAAAGAACATGCATCACGTTCATGACAAAACAATGTGAAAGGCGTTGTGTAATCAGGCATACCTAAAGCTGGAGCCCTACACATGCATTCTTTCAATTCAATAAAAGCATCCATCTCATCTCCTTTCAGCTCAATTTGATCCAAGGCATCCTTCTGGGTCAGCTTCAGTAAAGGCTTTGCTAGGGTTGAGAAGTTGGGAATCCACTGACGACAGTAACCCACCATTCCCAAAAACTTCCTCACCTCCCTCCTTGTCTTTGGTGGACTCATTTGAAGTACACTCGTTATTCTTTCCTTCATTATTCTCCGTGACCCTTTCTCTATCTGGTGACCCAAGTATTTCACTTTCTTCTGACAGAACTGTAATTTGGAAGGAGACACCTTGTGTCCATTCCTTCCCAAATGGTTCAACAGAGCAATGGTATCGGCTGTGCAGCCACTTTCTGTCTTTGATGCAATCAGTAAGTCATCGATGTACTGTACTAGGGTTGACTCGAACGGCAATTCTAATGCTTCCAAGTCTTTCTTTAGAATCTGATTGAATATTGACGGTGACTCAGAGAACCCTTGAGGAATTCGACACCAACTGTACACTATGTCTAAGAATTTGAAACAAAAGAGAAATTGGCTGTCTTCATGAAGAGGCACCGAAAAGAACGCTTGTGACAAGTCGATGACTGAGAACCACTCAGCATCGCAAGGGACTTGAAACATTATCACAGCTGGATTTGGTACGACAGGGCAGCATTTGACTATGATGTCATTTATTTTCCTCAAGTCCTGTACTAGTCGGACCTTTCCACTCGGCTTTATTAGTCCCATGATTGGTGAATTACATGGACTGCTTAACACTTCTTTCAGTACTCCCTGCTTCACAAATTCGTCAATGAGTTGGGCAACTTTCATGAGGGTGTCTTGTGCCATGTGGTATTGTGGTGTCTGGGGAAAGGTTGCATTGGGCTTTACAGTCACTTTCACTGGTTCCACTCCATTCATCAATCCCACCTCTTTCCCTGTCATATCCCACACTTCCTTTCCGACTGTTTCCCGTAATTCAACTGGAATATCTTCTTCAGTTATCATCGGGAAGAGACAAATCAGAGGATACTCTTCATCAACAGTTTCCATCTCATCCCCCTCTACACTGTCCTCTTCTTCCCCATCACTGCTCGTCTGAATTTTAATTCCCTCGTTCGAACACATAATCGAACAACCCAATTTGCACAATAGGTCTCTCCCTAGCAGTGCTATCGGGCTCGAGTCACATACCACAAATTGGTGTAACCCTTGATAGTTACCAATGCTGACTGGTACCGGATCTGTAATTGGGTTTGTCAGGTGCCTGTTTGCTACTCCCACCACTTGAGCTGTCCTTCCTGAGAGTGGCAAATTTGGTACTTCAATGCTCTTAACAGTTGAACGTGTGGCTCCTGTGTCAACCAAGAATGAGACACGATGACCCATTACTCTTCCCTCCACGTACGGACCCTTTTGATCAACTTCCAAGGATGCTGCAAGCACACAATCTCCTTCCTCCCCTGAACTTTCACTCTCCCATACATTGTTTATTCCACTCTCACTGTGTAATGGGAACTGTTGTACGGTGCCATTTGTATTCATTACCTGACCCGAGACCTGTGGAGGAACCATCACTTGCTGCTGACTCATTGGCGCCAAAGGTATTTGCATTTGCTGATTAGGTACCATGGGTAACTGCTGTTGCATTGGCTGCATTTGCGTCATCTGCATACGGGGCATCTGCATCTGCTGCGGCTGCATAGGTTGTAATCCCTGCAACTGATTTATGGTCTGAAAATGTGGGTTTGGACCTCTCATTTTCGGTCCCCTCACTGTCTGAGATGCATTGACATCATTGTTTTGCTGACCAACACCTGCACCTTCCTGCACCACCATCGGGCACTCGCGTTTCCAATGACCGACGATTCCGCACACGTGACACGGCATCACCTTCTTCATTGCCTGCACACCATTCACAACAGTGTTCAAGTCCGGACCATTATTCACAAAACCTCCTCTGCCTCTCGCCTGTGGCTGAAACGCCATGTTTCCCTGCAACTGCGGCTGCGGTTGCGGTACCTGTTGTTGGAACCCTTGCAATCCTTGCAGACCTTGCAAACCTGTCTGAGCTGCCTTAAGCTGCATCATCATCACTTTCTCTTTCAACCTTTTCTGTTTCACTTCAATTTCGTCGCTACAGTATTTCGCATAATTCAATACTTCATCAATAGGTTTCGACTGCCAACAAATCAAATGCGACTTTATCATCTGACTTATCTCTGGTCTCAGCCCTTCCACAAATCTAAACACAAAATGAAGCATGTCCTTCGCCTCTATTGTTTCCGTGCCACTGTAATTCTTGAACGCCTTCAACAACCTCTCATAGTAACTATGAATCGACTCTTTAGCTTCTTGGGCAGTTCGATCGATCTTCTGCCAATCCACATTTTTCGCAGGAACCTTCGTCTTCAAATGCTCAATCACCTTATAGTACAAGCTCATCACCATAGGTGATGGTGCACCCGTATCCCTGTCTCTCTCCGGTTCACTTGTCGGCCAACCTACAGCTCTTTTGCAATCCTCCCACAAATCTGCCGGAACTACAATCTCAAAGAGGGTGTTTAGGTCTTCCCAGAGACATTTTGCAAGCTTCACAAACCTATCAGTCTGTTGATACCATTCAATCGGTTTCTCTCTCAGTTTGGGAAAATCATCCGTAAAAGACTGAATGTCGCTTCTGTGCCATGGTACATGTATTAACTTTCCCCCTGCTGTCTCCCTCATTGGTAACATTGTTACTGCATCACTACTCTGTGGTCTTTTCTCGTTGAGCTCTGGGACACTGTCTTTCCTCTTTTCCTTTCTCTTTACCCATCTGCTTTCCAATTTGTCTAAGCACCTCCACACTTGTGCACTCTGCAACAATTCTCTAAGGTGCGCCTTCATGCCTGCTGACCTCATGTGTTCAAAATCTGTGGTCCCGAAATCCAACCTGTAGCTCCTGCTCAAGTGTTTCGTCTTGTCTATGTCAACCCCGTTTTTGTCAGCTATTTCTTGCAAGCTTCTATGTACCTTGTTGACTTCTCTCGTAATCCTGGGACATAGATACCTCAACTCTTCTTCCGAGTAGGACTCTAACCTATTCACACCCATAGTCCCTTCCACCAATTCTTGTGCTTCCATGTTCAACCTCATCCTATTCATATAATCTTCTCCCTTCCCACTGTCTGAGCTTTGTGTGGAATTCAGACTGTTGAACCATTGTGTCAGCTGTTGTGCATTCAACCCCATCAGTGTAGCATTCACATCGACTGCCGTTGATGGTTGCGGCAACTTTTCAGTGTTCGATGTTAGAGGTATTATCAGTGGGGGGCTCGACCTCACCACTGTCGACTGAGCACATATGGGACTAAACTCCATCAAGGACCCAGATCCAGTTGGTTGAGCCGCTATCGGAGTTATCCCTGGAGTGTTTTCTATGCACCTCCTTTCTGTCCCACTCTGCAGCATTGATCCCTGACCGCTCATACCTAAGTTAGGCTGACTGTACAAAGGTACCGGCGGACCTACAGTAATGGGTAGTGATATCGCGTCTGGATTCTGTCCGTTTCCCATGTTCTGAGACATGTTCATTCCCACACTATGAGTCATCATTGCCGGCACGCCCATCTGACTCCCCGTCATCTGAGCATGTGCTGTTCCCCCCTGCATCTGCTTTTGAGGCATCAAAAACTGGGTTGATTCAGCTTGTGCCAATGTCGGGTTGTGACCATTCTGTACTCCCATTACGGTTGGATCTAGAATCATTCCTGCACTGTTCTCACTGCTATAGTACCTTGGGATCTGCGGCTGATAATTTTCTGCTGGTTTCAACATGGGCACATCTGGATATATTCTCCTAACCTGCGGTATCTGCGGGGTGAACAGTAAACTCGGGTCCTTAGATCCCGATGATGCTCCTGAACTCTGACTTTCACTGTTCTGTACCGGTGCCGGAGGGGCGGAACTAGTACTTGGACCTTGTCCACTCTCTGCATAAGGTGGTGGACGGTCGTTCAGCAATTGCATGATTAACTCCTCATCCTCTAACTCCTCTTCTCTTCTCAACTTTTCCTCGTCCTCTCTATCCTTGGAACACCTCCTGTTTGTCTTACAGGTAGCTTTCTTACCTGTCTCCTCTTCTTCCTTAGTAATTGCGGGAAACAATTTTATCCCCTGCAATACATCTGACCTCCACACCTTCTGTGCATTATCCCACCTAGCGTCCGCTAGTGTCTTTTCTACCTTCCTTATCCTAGTCTCGAACTTATTTTGCTGCTGCTGTCTAGCCATTAGTTCCCAAATCGCTAGAGCCTCAAACTGTGCTGGCCTTGGAGGTACCTTCATGTCATACATCGCGAATCTCAAATTCTCTAGTGTCCTTATATTGAATGTCCCATGGATCGGGAACGCTACACTCCCATGTTTCTCTGTCAGCTTGTGCCATTGCTTTAGCCAAAGGCACGGAGCTACCCCCTTTTCCTCCATTACAATGTAAGCTGGTGTACCTTCGGGCGGCATCTCCTCTCCTACACTCGCTTTAATGTAAGACTCCCCCTTCATCGCACTCCTTAATGCTTTAAAAAATTTCATTTTCTCGTCTTTTATTTCACAAAGTTTGTAATCAATAGGTGACTTTAATTCCCGGAATACTCTTCACTTGCCTTTCCCCTTCCAATCGAGCCCCACGGACTGCGTCCAATCCGTGCGCGACCCTTCTCACCAACCAACCTATCCCAGCGCGGCTCCTAGTGACGTCACACTCACACACACTGCGGCTGACAAAGCCTCGTGGCTAGCCTTCCTTCACTCAACTCCTCTCGTAACAACTTCTTGCATGTATCGCGAGCTACCAAAAATATAAAACAGATCTGTCGGTTTACTACAGGAAGGGTAACACAATCGCTTCAGGACCTTAGGGATTTTTCACTAGCCTCGGCAGTTATTCCATCTTTCTCGGTCCCCACGTTCGCAAGCAAATCTGACCCGCAGACTGCTCTCAACTTGTCAGTGATCTATTCTAGTGCACTTAGAATTTTGTCAAAGCCCGAAGTCGAAGTTTCTTTCACTCCCTTAACACACGTACCGACTCGTTGACCACGCCCGATCAACCTACTAAACCGACCAGACCACAACATAAAACAACATACTCCGGAGTCTCTTGACCTCGCAGGGCCCGTCTCAACAACAACAACCACGTGGACCTTTTTATGCACAAAGCGCCACATGCACATGAAGTTCGACGACTTCCCTACTCTCACACTCGGAGTCGCACCTCCGCTATTTCTATGAAGTTCGACGACTTCCCTACTTCTACACTCGGAGTCGCACCTCCGCTATTCTCTAAAATCCTCGCTACCTTTTCACACACTCTGCGGCAATAAGCTGTGCAAGCGCAAAACCCTAACTTCACTCATACCATCACCAGTACCGCCAACGCTGATCTCACACCTCCATTCTCTTCATTCGCAAGCTCCGAGATCCCGGGAAAGTCGCGGTGGACCTAGCCCATCATCATTTTCCCAATCAGTTTTATCCAAGAAAAATCTAATTCAACTTCTCGAGTTGGGTCTCAAAAGGGCGTAACCGTTAATTCAACACCATGTACTTTAAGAGTACGGGGTCCCAAAAGGCGAAACCGTCCTCTGCTACCATCTACTGATAGAGCGTTCCTTATTAGTAATTTACCTGTATTTTGGACGCTCTTTAGGTCGATGAATCTTTTGGCTAAGTGGGACCCTCTCCACCCTTAGTCAGTCAATTTAATCAAACCAATAATCAATAGCGAACATAAGCAATGCCCTGATCAACATAACACTTAACAATTAATCCAGAATACATTTCGGCGAACCCTGACCTTTCAGCCAGGAATAACCACACCTATTTATTCAAAGTTAGTGAATTTATTTCCCTATATTAACAAAGCTAGCACAATATAGATGTGTCTCAACACCAAATGATAAACATAAATGAACATTAATAGCTGTCCATAACGGCGAAACAGGTGCAATCTATGCAGCATTTGAATAACAAGGCATTCGATAATAGCAATGCAAATCACTAAAACTATAATCTGTAATGAACTAATTGCATACATTTAGTCAGCATAACAAGGTCTCAAATTGCATCGTGCAACAAAAAGGAATCCTCATCTAACCTCAAATTAGCATCGGCATGTGGGACTTCATGCAAAAACAATTTAGCAACATTAATTTGGAAAACTCCTAACTAGGGAACTTGTCAAAATCAGCAGTTGGTTACCTAAAAGAAACACAATGCAATTTTACAATTTCCTTTCATATTTACCAATTACGATCAGCATTCAAGGAAGTCTTCGTCTCGCAGGTACCGTTTCTCGATCGGCATAGGACGGGGCAAAGGGGCAGGGGTGGACGGGGCAATTTGCCTCACGGCGGCAAGATAAACTACTACTTCATGCAAAGGGACAAATCAAAGTTAAAGTCTCTAGGGTAAGAATCATTTAAGTCTCTTTCTCTCGATTAGAGAAAGCATCAAAGTCTCTCAAAATGGCGTCGCAGCAAGATGGGCCATAATGTCTGCAATGTCTCAATGGGTGCAATAGGTAATGGCTACCTTCTTCTCGTGCACCTGGTTTAAATAGACAACAGTTCAAATCCAGTAGGGTCTTCCATTGGAGGGTTCATAGGTTAGCTTCAAATTGTCCAATCAAAAACAACAGTTCTCAAGCTTTTACTTAAGCATACATTATCCTTGGAGACGGGTACGCAAGTTGCAACATTTTATACCAATTAACTCATTTTCAGAGCTTCCATTGTCCGCACCTGCAGATTGACCTTGGAGTAAAGAGAAAAATGCCGGGCTGGCACGAAACCTTAAGATAAGCATGTGAACGTTCTCAGTGGAAAAGTACAGCTTCAAGCAGAAATACACGTTTAATAGCACATTGGAAAAATACGAACATCTAAACCGTGAGACCAGGCAATTAGGCCGAAGCCTGCACTAAAGTAATGCTAAGCTAAAACATTTCAAACAAGCAAATCATAGCACTCGTTTACGATTATGTCGGATTAGTGCAATTCTAATACACCACGTTATATAAAGCACGCTTATAAATGTCGGCAAACTACTCTGAGGGCACATTTTGTCCCCGTACAATCTTTATTAGTTCGGTTAAAGTCACACATGATTATTTCACACTACGTTTATGCGTCAAATAAATGTAAAACCTTCATTTCAGCTTCATCAGTTTCAAAGACATCAAATTGAGTTTAGCTCTTCACACCCATGTAATCTTGTATTTATTCACCCATATGGAAGGGGTTGTGAACTTAATGTCGTTGCCAGATAAATAATTCCCATTCCCTTCCATGTAAGCACCTATCAGCCTATTTAAAATTCTTACCTCGCGTACAGGTTCCTACTCTGGAGTTATTGCATGTTTTCATTTTTCCTCTGAACTCTGTGTCAAGACTTTCAACGGGGTCTAAATTAATAATAAATATTAACACATGTGCACTATAATAGAAGAACACTGTCATCCCCAAGCCACTATAACAGATATGACAACAACTCATTTTAATTACCTCATAAGGATGAAATACTACTGATGTTAATAGCCAAGACTTCAACATTACACAGGGATCTCCACTGTCAATGCATGAATCCATCCAGCTATTTACTGTTTTTATCCGGGTGTGAGAAATCCCAAACTTGATGGAGTCCATGTTTTCCAGTTACATCTGAATTGATCCGCCTGGTCCAAATGGCCAAGTGAAAAATGGAAGGTAACCCCTATTCTTAGGTCTCACCAACAGGCAGTTTTAGCATGTCTGCATTCGAAGAGCTATTGGCTTCAATGCTCTTGAATATGTAGCTTCCTTGTCTATCTCATTTCCTTTCTTTTTATTCTATTACTTTTCTTCATAATATTTGCTTTTACTGCCTCTAAAGCATTTCTTCTCTATGATTTGATTGGACAATTTGTGTTTTAACACTGCTTAAATATAGCAAGCAATTTCCTCACTCCCTCTCTGCTGTGTGCTGTTCCCCCTTCACACTACTGCTCTCCTCCACATTAAACATATTGCCCTGCCACCACCCAGCTCATCTGTTGCATCTCGTACTGCTTAATACCCGGATCTGCTTTAGTTTTTTATAGCCTCTTTCCACCAGTGGTCGAAGTGGGGGGGATTGGAGGGGCACCAAGTGGCAATACGTTTATGATTTATGAAACAGTTTCCCTACTTTATGTAAAAAGACAACTGTCCCGGGACGGTTAATTGTGACAGTTTAAGTGCCTCAGCTGAATTGTCATTCAGTGAGTCTACAGTTCGTGAAACGGAAGCCAGACAGACAGTAAAGAAGCCTTCCTGCCAGGGTGTCTGCTTCCATGAAAAAAATGCAAATATGAGCTACAAGTTAATCTGCAAATGTAAAGGATGCTTTAGAGCCTCGAGTGGCTTTAATTGATCTAATCAATTGAAACCTTGCGATGACAAAGCTTTCTTCTTTTTGAGTGGTAGTGCAAATAGTTAACTACTTGGGTGTGAAGTGCTTGCTTTTACTTGTAAATGTTTGTATGTTGTGCTTACTTCACCAGGGGGTGTTGAAGGGATAGTATTGTAACGCATCATTAAAATCTATATTTTGGAAGACCCATTTTAGCTCAAATATTTCTCACATTTGGTAGCAGTCTTATGTGTGCAATGCAAGTTTAAAATAATGACTAACAAATACATAGTGCTTTCTGTCGCAGGCGGTGACTTCATAGTACTAAAAATACATATCTCTTTTCTCCATTGCACCAATCAAGAATTAGGGCCTCATTACGACATTGGCAGTCTGAAGAGCGCCAATGCCACAGTGGCGGTCAGACCACCACACTCCAGGTGGTCCGACCGCCAATTTACGATCCAGGCTTTTGGAACACCAGGGGTCTGCAGTCCCTCCAAGGACCATGGTTCCCGACAGGCTGACAGCGGTCGGAGTCTTGGTCAGCCACATCAGCACTGAGTTCTGCGCCGCTGTGCTGATCACGAGTCCAGTTTCTGCCAGATCTTTCAGCAATTAAAAGGCTGGTGGAAATCCGGTGCTGGGGACCACAGTGGAACCCATGCACTACCCATGACTATGGTTTGGTCAGTGAAGGGGCACCCCCTGTCCAGCACCCTTAGAATGCGCACTATCTAGTACTGCAGACAGTGCGCATTCTGAGGGTGCTGGGGCACCCTCTGTGCAATGACATTGGCCTTAGCTCCAAGAAGAGCCATGGCCAATACCACTGCAAGGTTTCAACTGGGCTGACTGGTGGAAACCCCTGATTTCAGAGGTTCCCGCTGGTCAGTCCAGTGAAAACCTCATAATGAGCCCAGAGAGATACCACCAGCTCTGCTGCAGTCTCCTCTCCATGAGGCAGGTGGGCCGACAGTTGGCCCGCTAGCCTCATAATGAGGCCCTTAATTCTGTGGCTCTTTGGTTACACACAGACCACTGCAGTGCAATACCTAATAGAGGCTTCATAATGTACTATAGTGCATTTCCCAATGAGTAACAACTTTTATTTAGTTATTTTTCATTTAAGCTGCATGTTATTTTATGTGTAGCTACCTGATGGTGAAAGTCCCAAAAAACTTACAAAACCATTTTTTTAGCCATGCCTTTTACCCTACCCCCATGCTCACTGACTCCGCCTTCACTGCATGCAGTATTACAGTTCCCATACTTTTCTTATGCACTTTGATCACGGCTTTTCATCCATCCCCTTGCTATCATTACCCTCTTTGCTGCCACTGGTGTTGCTCCCTCTCTCCACCCTCTCTCTTCCATTGCTTCTCACCCATCACTTCTTTTACACTGCTGCAACTTTCTGATGATCCACTACTTTTAAATTATTTTCTTTTAATTTGCCAGTCCAAGGGCGTCTACCATGACACATGCAGATTTCTACATATACATAATCATGTTGCAGCTGCAATAGCATCCCAACGCTTACGTGGCAAGTGTGATGACACATGCCCGTGAATTATATACCATCAGACATGTATTTCTTTATTTTTTGGGGCAATGCTGTTCAGCAACATGTGAAATAACCGTTTGTTAGCTCTTCCTTCCGATGCTAACGGTCAAAAAGTATTTCTAAACCGTCTGCATTGTTGATGCATCTTCCCGTTTATACAGTACTTTTAGCCAGGTTTCCAGTGCGAAGTTCATGCTTCCACTTTTATGCTGCCTGAGTGCTGTCCTCAACCTCTAAACTGCACACCTTATGCCACTGTGAACTTTCGTAGAGGTGACAAAGTGAACCACTGGAAATTGAACTTAGTTACTTTCTTGAGCTTAGTTATTATTTAATTTACATAAAATATATTTCAGCGTTCCATTCTTTACTTTGAGTAAAGATTTTTTTGATTTACTACTGAAAATACTGCACAGAAAGGTCAATGAGGTGGTACCAACATTTTCAAGATAAACATGCAGGCTAGAAAGCAAATTATAGGATTAGACTGTTTATGCATTCCAAATGCAAAGTTTAATATGAATCCTATTGTATGTAAATAGGTAACTGTTTGCATTAGTTAAGTAAATGAAAATGTATAATTCCTAGTGGATTGAAGTTTATAAAATGGAAAAGGTTTGACCCAGGGATCATGCGCCTGAGTGGGTCATCCGTATCGGGCGTAATCACTTTTCATGAAGCAGAGAGATTTACTTATTTATTTTTTACATTTCAGTTCAAAGGAATCGGTCTGCTGGCAAGCAGACCATACATGGCTTATTACAGCCAAGGATTTATTTCCCAGCGATGTCCCAAAGGACGCTCTTTATCTTTTGATTCTTATTGGTTTGTGACTTCCTGGCCTGTGGGCTAGTCAGGCATCATTTCACTGCAATACTTGAAAATTCACCAATCCCACATTGCTCTTCCCCTTGTAGTTGTAGGAGAACCAATATGTAAAAGGTCTTTTCCCTGTGGTTTTTCTGGGAACGCATTACAAGTATGCCTAGGTAAAAGTTGATGCCGTCATAATCTTGTGTAATTTCTGTAATTTCATATTATGATTATTATGAGAAATGCTAGGAATTATGCCATTATACCACATTGTGTAATTAAGATTTTGTTTGGTTAAAAATCCTATCACAGGATCAAGGAAAAATGCAAACAAACTGATCACAAGCAGCTGTTCACATCTTGCACTATCTTGCCAAGTTTTTTTAATGCAAAACACATTCTTGTGCCCATTTTGAACGCAAGCTTTTGCTCACAAACAAGTGCAAATTGCTGAAGTCAAGTCTCACATAATAAAATAATTTGGTGTAATGTGTGGGAATTTAATGTACTCTCTGCATATAAAATGACCTAAATTTCGCCTCACCTTAATTACAAGTAAAGTTTTTACATGCTTACTGATTTTTACAGATACATACAGAAAGAAACCCACCTGTTCCTCTATATTTAATTATGAAAATGTTAGAAATTATTTCTTGCTCTGAGTTATTCCCAGGGCTGTCAATCATGACTGCCAGGCCAATTTCTGTGCAGACTGACAGACAGGGGAGTTAACCCTTTCAATGTGTTGGATGGGCGGTAGCCTTCTGATGCCACAAAGCTTACGTGCGTCTGATGTCTCCCGGCTGTCCAACATAAACAAAACTGAAAATCCCTCTGGTGCGGGCACCAAAAGGATTTTCTTTACAAAGAAACAGCCTCAGGAGCTGGGGGAGAGCTTCCCCATCTCCTGACGTTATTTCTTAGTTTTTTAGGGGAAATACATCAGCACGCAGAAATCAACGCACTGCGTACCTTTTTGGATGCACACTCGACCGTGTGTGTTATTTTGACGCTACCTAGGTACTTTTCAACGCTAACAGTGTTTTACCTGTTTTCTCAAGGATGTAAGACTCTTTTTGTTTTTTAATCAATGACTTGACTTGTGTATTGTGGATTTTTGTCATTTTGGTCGTGTTTGACGGCAAGCTTGTGCGTCGTTTCTCCATCTCCAGTTGGGCCAGCGTGCATCATTTTTCCTCCTCGCAGGGGAGCGATGCGTCAATCCGGGCAGCACTCGAGTCTGGGCAGGCGTTGCATCATATTTCTGCGCCCACCAAGGTTTGCGTCAAAAATCCTGCCACATGGTTTCAGCACAACTGCGCAATGTGGGTTGCAACACAAATAGCCTCTGTCAGCGGGTGTGAGCGTAGTTCTTCCAGCTCCGTGTGTCGATTTTACAGCCGTGATGCTGGTGGAGCATCGATTTCTGCTGCAAAGCCAGCGGCGTGTCGTTTTTCAGCCGTGTTTCAGAGAGTGCCTCGAATTTTTCTCTGCACGGCGGTCTGTGCGTGGATTTTCAGTCTTGTTCTGCCAGCTTCTCCTTTCAGGGTCCCAGGAACTGGATGGGCACCACTTGGCAGGGTAGGAGTCTCAGCAGAGGCTTCAGGTGCTGGCAGAGAGAAGTCTTTGCTGTCCCTGGGACTTCAACAACAGGCAGCAAGCTCTATTTCAAGCCCTTGGAGATATTTTCACAAGAAGGAAGGCAACACAAAGTCCAGTCTTTGTCTTCTTGCACAGGCAGAAGCACCAACTGCAGGGTGGCTCCACAAAGAATAGTCTCAGGCAGGGTAGCACTCCTCCTCAGCTCTTCAGCTCTTCTCCAGGCAGAGGTCCTTCTTGATGTCCAGAAGTGATCTAAAGTCTTTGGTTTTGGGTGCCCTTCTTATACACATTTTGCCCTTTGAAGTATGCTTACTTCAAAGGAAAGTCTCTCTTGTTTGTGAAATCCTGACTTGCCCAGGCCAGGCCCCAGAAACACACCAAGGGATTGGAGACTGCATTGTGTGAGGGCAGGCACAGCCCTTTCAGGTGTAAATGACCACTCCTCCCCTCCCTACTAACACAGATGGCTCATCATGAAATGCAGACTATACCCCAGCTCCGTTTGTGTCACTGTCTAGAGAGAGATGCAACCAGCCCAACTGTCAAACTGACCCAGACAGGGAATCCACAAGCAGGCAGAGTCACAGAAATGGCTTGAGCAAGAAAATGCCCACTTTTTAAAAGTGGCATTTTCAAACACACAATCTTAAAATCAACTTTACTAAAAGATGTATTTTTGTATTGTGAGCTCACAGACCCCAAACTCCACATGTCTATCCACACCCTAATGGAATCTACACTTCTACAAGTCAAATTTACAGTTAAAAACTGTACACACAGACACTGCAGTGGCATGTCTGAGACATGATGACAGAGCTACTTATGTGGGTGGCACAACCAGTGCTGCAGGCCCACTAGTAGCATTTGGTGTACAGGCCCTGGGCACATCTAGTGCACTTTACTAGGGACGTACTAGTAAGTTAAATATGCCAATCATGGATAAACCAATTATTCATACAATTTACACAGAGAGCATATGCACTTTAGCACTGGTTAGCAGTAATAAAGTGCTCAGAGTTCAAAAGCCAACAGCAACAGGTCAGAAAAAATAGGAGGCAAAAAGATTTTGGATGACCCTGAAACACTTGTAGGATCTACACAAATTACCCCTTGCTAAATTCAGAATGTTATCTACTTTTCAGAAATGCTTAGCTTACTGGTATCCAGCATTGTTTTCACACCCATTTCTGTCACTAACAGGAAGGAGGCTGAAAGCACAAAAAATAGTAAACATGGGGTATGTCCCAGTAAAATGCCAACATTGTGTTGAAAAATGTGGTTTTCTGATTCAAGTCTGCCTGTTCCTGAAAGCTGGGAAGATGCTGATTTTAGCACCACTACCCCTATGTTGATGCAATATTCAGGGATAAAACCACAAGCCTTCTTCTGCAGTCCTTTTTCCCCATTTGTTTTTTAAAACAAAATTGTCGCTGGATTTTGACTAATTTCTTGGTCTCCTCCAGGGGAACCCACAAACTTTGGGTACCTCTAGAAATCCTAGGATTTTGAAAAGAAAAGACGCAAATTTGGAGTGGATAACTTATGTGGACAAAAAGTTATGAGGGTCTATGCACAAACTGCCCCAAATAGCCAAATAAAGGCTCAGCACAGTAGGGGAAAAGGCCTGGCAGCGGAGGCGTGAAAGAAAGGGGTGTAAGCCACTGGCTGATTTGAGAATCGGACGTCTGCTTGGTGGACCTCAAGCCTGCTGTACTTCCAGCACCGAAGCATCTCTATGTATCCACCTCTCTAGGCGCACTAAACAGGAAGGCAGAAGTGAAGCTTGACAAACCAAGCACTAAAAAGTACGATCTTTTATTTTTTCCTCCAACAATTGCTTGACCGTTTTATTAAATGAAATGACCTATTTATTTCCTATTGGTTCATGGATATGCATTCCAGTCGCCGTGAGACTAAATAGGTTGTACTGTCCGGTATACAAAACATGCTCATAAAATAGGCAGCAGGAACCCAATCACTGGAATTGCATCGCTTCGCTAGCATGCAAAACTCTTAGGTGGAGTGAGACGGATACCTTGTACTGCACAAGTCTTTGAAATGACCAAGATTAGTCAGCGTTCTTCTTTTTCATTTTTGCTTTATAAATTTAATTTTTGCAACAATTTATGTCTCAAAGCATAAACCTAATAACATGTCTGCATTCATTTTTCTTTTGGGTAGGGATTAAATAGGGTGCAATGCAGTGAAAGTTATATCGCAAAATGCATAAAAACGCAGCACAGTAAATGGTGATCTTAATTCTTCAAAGCGTGCAACCCTCCCCCCCCCGTCCCTATCCCCTCAGCGCCTGTTGACCCCCTGGAGTGACAAGTTTGCACTCTACAAGTCTCCGTGATTGACTGATTTATTGCTATTTTGCAAAGGTAAAACAAATCGGAAACGTCACACAACTTTATCAGTATTTTACATTCGGCTTATTAACTACTTACTATCAGTCATGCAGTCACCAATCCATTGTAGTAAAGCAGACACATATGTAAGAATATAAGCCAGCAGTCACATGACAAATATCCTGCAGCTGCTGATAAGAATGAACACAACTTCCTTTTACATCTATCAGCTAAAAGAATATCACAAAAATATTTAAGGTCAAACTAAACGTTTCAAATGTATTCACATTAATAAGATATGATAAAAAAAAAAGCAATCAGCAGCCTTCTGGAAGTAGAACCAAGAAGACAGAAGGGACTCAGGCAGAGCCGTCTCTAGGGCAGTGCGACCGCTGGTGCACACTCCTGGCCTGACCTCAGGGGGAGGGGGAGTGCCGAGTTTAGAAATAACACAGTTTTAAAAAGCACATGCTGCAGAGATCCTTGTGTGTCCAGCAGTTGTCAGCCAGAAATAAAATTGTTGAGCTAACTCTGGTAATTAATGTTCCTGCTCAACAGAGATCAGAGTTTTGTCTAGTGGCAGTTTTCCCTCCTGACAAAGTATTGCAGAGAATTATTATGCCTGCTGCAAAGCACATGTACCATGCAAATCACCAAACTTTTTGTAACGTGGATTGCTCAGTAGGTTACTGCTTTTGTCACAAGGGTTCCTTTGTTGCTTGTAGATCATAATGTACAACCATAATATAGCACAGTGAGCTGTGAATGATCATCAAAGGGCTGCATGAAAGCTACATGGTATAGGTTAGAATGCTAAGTTTTGTTCTCCCAGATTTTATTATTCTAATGTTGCTAAAGAGGGTTCATTTAGGTAGAAAGACATTCTTATTAAATAAACACCTTGTTCCGCCATTTTTCTTCTCCCTGAACAGGGTAGGGCTGTGAAAGACAAAAGAAATACGACCCATCACCAAGATAAAAGTGGCCCTACCATTAGCGAATCCGATATCCAAGAAATTGGCCAACAAATACAAATTGGGGCAGTTTTGAACTCGTATAGACATGCTGAAAATGTGCTCTGGAAGGAGTGGGAGAGTGTGTATATTTGTTCTCGCTGCATGCAATGTTTGTGCTGATGACAGAAATCACCAACAAGCCAGACCACAAAACAGGCCTACAAACAGCCAAAACATGGCTCACACACTGACCTGTCAGAACAGCCCTTCTAGCATTGCCAGATTGCCCCATAGGCAAGTCCGACCATGTCCATGAATGACCTTACCAAACTAGATCTAACATCTCTTTGTTTGCTGCAGGTTCTCACTTAGAGTGGACATTGGCACTAGAAAAGTCAAGCAGACAATCAAGCTTCATGTTGTACTTATGTAAGTAATTTGAGCTTCAGGTCGTACAAGAGAACATCTCAGGACCACAGTGGATTTCATCCAACAGATGAAGAGCAAGCACGCAAGAATACAAGCACTCAGGCCCAGATTTACAGGCAGTTTCCATCATGTTTGTGTTACTTTTTTTAACATAACCTTAAACAATATTTTTTTGCTGGGATTTACAAACCAATGCTAATCAAGATTTGTGTGGTTTGTAACCCAAAGTAACACACCACAGTGGAATGCACTACCTTGTGTTACTTTGCTTCAAGTGAGGGTTCCATGGGTGGTGCATGGGTGTTCACGTTCAGCCACCCATGAGTTTTGATGCAAATCCCTGTCTACAAAGAATAGTAAAGAGGGATTTGCACCAAAATCTTTCACCTCCCTGAGGCAAGTGTAATGAGGAGAAATGTTCTTATATCTCCTTGTGGTTTTACTCTTTGCAGGTGTGGTGCTTGATGAAGTACACATGAAAAGGACAATGCCTTCAAGCATAGTTTTTGTGCTAGATGGTGCCCGCTTCCAGCTCAAAGGTATGCTGAGTACAAAACAAACACTTTTGCACAATGGCACTGCCGTAGGTAGAGAGCAGAACTGTGCCACTTCCGAGTAGATAGGGTGCAATTCTGCTCTCTCTCATTCATGCAACACAGTGCAGAAACTTAACCTGCTGCGCTGCGTTGCGTGAACTCTTTAGAAATGTGCCCGTTGGTATAAACATGATGCACACATTTATCAAATTCTAATGTAAAGGGCTTTTTGGAAGATGACATCTCAAATTAGGTTGTCCAAAAAACATGAACTCACAAATCAGATCATTGCAAATGAACATATCAGAATCAGAGGTGAAATTGACTCTGACAAGGTACAGTCTTTGTGGCTCAGTTTCACAGACATCAAATTGAGTTTAACTCCTCACACCCATGTAATCTTGTGCTTTTTCACCCATATGGCAGGGGTTGTGAACTTAATTTCTTTGCCAGATAAATCATTCCCATTCTTTTCCCTGTAACCACCTATCAGCCTATTTAAAATTCTTACCTCACGTGCAGGTTCCTACTCTGAAGTTATTGCATGTTTCATTTTTTCTCTGACCGCTGTGTCAAGACTTTCAACAGGGTCTAAATTAATAATAAATATTATCACGTGTGCACTATAATAGAAGAACACTGTCATCCCCAAGCCACTATAACAGATATGACAACAACCCATTTTAATGACCTCATGAGGATGAAATACTACTGATGCTTAAAGCCAGGACTTTGACATCATACAGGGATCTCCACTGTCAATGCATGAATCCATCCAGCTATTTACTGTTTTTCTCCGGGTGTGAGAAATCCCAAAACGTGATGGAGTCCATGTTTTCTGGTTACAACTGAATTGATCTGCTTGGTCCAAATGGCAAAGTGAAAAATGTATGGTAACCCCTATTCTTAGGTCTCACCAACAGGCAGTTTTATCATGTCTGCATTTGAAGAGCTATTGGCTTCAATGCTCTTGAATATGTGGCTTCCTTGTCTATCTCATTTCCCTTCTTTTTATTCTATTACTTTTCTTCATAATATTTGCTTTTACTGCCTCTAAAGCATTTCTTCTCTATGATTTGATTGGACAATTTGTGTTTAACACTGCTTCAATATAGCAAGCTATTTCCTCATTCCCTCTCTGCTGTGTGTTGTTCCCCCCTTCACACTACTGCTCTCCTCCACACTATACATATTGCCCTGCCACCACCGGCTCATCTGTTGCATCTCGTACTGTTCAATACCCGGATCTACTTTCGTTTTTTATAGCCTCTTTCCACCAGTGGTCGAAGTGGGCGGGATTGGAGGGGCACCAAGTACCAATACGTTTATGATTTATGAAACACGGTTTCCCTACTTTATGTAAAAAGACAACTATCCCGGGACGGTTAATTGTGACAGTTTAAGTGCCTCAACTGAAGTGTCATTCAGTGAGTCTACTGTTCGTGAAACCAAAGCCAGACAGACAGTAAAGAAGCCTTCCTGCCAGGGTGTCTGCTTCCATGAAAGAAATGCAAATATGAGCTACACGTTAATCTGCAAATGTAAAGGATGCTTTAGAGCCTCTAGTGGCTTTAATTGATGTAATCAGTTGAAGCCTTGCAATGACAAAGATTTCTTCTGTTTGAGTGGTAGTGCAAATAGTTAACTACTTGGCTGTGAAGTGTGTGCTTTTAATTGTAAATGTTTGTATGTTGTGCTTACTTCACCAGGAGGTATTCAAGGGACAGTCTTGTAATGCATCATTAAAATCTTTATTTTGGAAGACCCATTTTATCTTAAATATTTCTCACATTTGGTAGCAATCTATCTTATGTGTGCAATGCAAGTTTAAAATAATGACTAACAAATACACAGTGCTTTCTGTCACAGGCGGTGAACTCGTAGCACTAACAATACATATCACTTTTCTCCATTGCACCAATCAAGGATTAGGGCCTCAGACCACCAATGCCAGTGGAGGTCAGACCGCAGCACTCCAGGTAGTCTGGCCTCAACATTACGATCTAGGCAGTTGGACCACCAGGGGACCGCAGTCCCTCCCAGGACCATGGTTCCTAACAGGCTGACGGCAGTCGGAGTCTTGGTCAGACACATCGGCACTGAGTTCAGCGCCACTGTGCTGATCACGAGTCCAGTTTCTGCCAGAGCTTTCCACAATTAGAAGGCTGGTGGAAATCCGGTGCTGGGGGTCACAGTGGAACCCATGCACAACCCACGACCATGGTTTGGGAAGTGAAGGCCCTCCCCCGGCCAGCACCCATTAGAATACTCACTATTTAGTACTGCAGACAGTGCGCATTCTGAGGGTGCTGGGGCACCCTCTGTGCAATGACATTGGCCTTAGCTCCAAGAATAGCCAAGGCAAACGCCACCGTGAGGTTTCCACTGGGCTGACTGGTTTCAGAGGTTTCCGCCGGTCAGTCCAGTGGAAACCTCATAATGAGCCCAGAGGGAGACCACCAGCTCCGCTGCGGTCTCCTCTCCATGATGCAGGCGGGCCGACGGTCGGCCCGCCAGACTCGTAATGAGGCCCTTAATTCTGTGGCTTTCAGGTTGCATACAGACCACTGCAGTGTAATAACTAATAGAGGTTTCCTAATGTACTATAATTGCATTTCCCAATGAGTAGCAACTTTTATTTACTTATTTTTCATTTAAGCTGCATGTTATTTTACGTGTAGCTACCTGATGGTGAAAGTCCAAAAAAAGTACAGATTTATTTTTTTAGCCACACCTTTGACTCCGCCCGTGCTCACTGACTCCGCCTGCACTGCATGCAGCATTACAGTTCCCATACTTTTCTTAATGCACTTCGACCACTGCCTTTCACCCATCCCCTTGCTGTCATTACCCTCTTTTTTTGCCGCCACTGGTGATGCTCCCTCTCTCCAACCTTACTCTTCCATTGACTCTAACCCACCACATTTTTTTTAAGTTCAATTCTTTTACACTGCTGCAACTTTCTGATGATCCAGTACTTTCTAAAAAAAAGCACTTTCACAAACCTTTCAATTGTTTTGTTTTAATTTGTCAGTCCAAGTGCGTCTACCGTGACACATGCAGACTTCTACATATACATAATCATGTTGCACCTGTAATAGCGTCCCAACGCTTACGTGGCAAGTGTGATGACACATGCCCGTGAATTATGGCCCATATTTATACTTTTTGACGCAAATCTGCGCCAACGCAGTTTTGCGCCAAAAAAATTAGCGCAGGCTAACGCCATTCTGAAGCGCCATGCGGGCGCCGTATTTATTGAATGGCGTTAGCCGGCGTTAGCCGACCGGTGCTGCCTGGTGTGCGTGAAAAAAGACCACGTACACCAGGCAGCGCCGGCGTAGGGAAAAATGGCGTTTGGGCGTCCAAAAATGGGGCAAGTCAGACTGAGGCAAAAAAATCGTCTTAACCCGATTTGCGCCATTTTGTTTGGGTGCCCAGACGCCATTAACATGACTCCTGTCTTAGCAAAGACAGGAGTCATGCCCCCTTGCCCAATGGCCATG
Source organism: Pleurodeles waltl (assembly GCF_031143425.1). Classification (NCBI taxonomy): domain Eukaryota; kingdom Metazoa; phylum Chordata; class Amphibia; order Caudata; family Salamandridae; genus Pleurodeles; species Pleurodeles waltl. The sequence continues at coordinate 1,104,164,646 of NC_090440.1, forward strand.
CCCAGGGGACTTCTGTCCCCTGGGCATTGTCATTGGGCATAGTGGCATGTAGGGGGGCACAAATCAGGCCCCCCTATGCCACACATTTTTTTTAAAAAAAATACTTACCACAACTTACCTTTTCTTCCCTGGGATGGGTCCCTCCATCCTTGGGTGTCCTCCTGGGGTGGGCAAGGGTGGCAGGGGGTATCCCTGGGGGCTTGGGAGGGCACCTCTGGGCTCATTCTGAGCCCACAGGTCCCTTTTGCGTCGAATTTGCGTCGAAAAAAACGACGCAAATTCAGCGCTATATGTCTGATGATATATAGGGGCATATTTATACTCCGTTTGCGCCGAATTTGTGTCTTTTTTTTCGACGCAAATTCGACGCAAAACTAACTCCATATTTATACTTTGCCGTTAGACGCGTCTAGCGCCAAAGTTCATGGAGTTAGCGTCATTTTTTTGCGTGAACACCTTCCTTGCGTTAATGATATGCAAGGTAGGCGTTCCCGTCTTAGAAAATGACTGCGATGCATATGCGTTGTATTTATACTCCCGGGCAAAAATGACGCCCGGGAGTGGGCGGGACTTAAAAACCCGCATTTGCGCCGGATTTTAGCGCCTGGGTCAGGGCAGGCGTTAAGGGACCTGTGGGCTCAGAATGAGCCCAGAGGTGCCCTCCCAAGCCCCCAGGGACACCCCCTGCCACCCTTGCCCACCCCAGGAGGACACCCAAGGATGGAGGGACCCATCCCAGTGAAGAAAAGGTAAGTTGTGGTAAGTATTTTTTGTAAAAAAAAATTGTGGCATAGGGGGGTCCTGATTTGTGCCCCCCTACATGCCACTATGCCCAATGACCATGCCCAGGGCACAGAAGTCCCCTGGGCATGGCCATTGGGCAAGGGGGCATGACTCCTGTCTTTGCTAAGACAGGAGTCATGTTAATGGCGTCTGGGCGCCCCAAAAAAATGGCGCAAATCGGGTTAAGACGATTTTTTAGCCTCAGCCTGACTTGCTCCATTTTTGGATGCCCAAACGCCATTTTTCCCTACGCCGGCGCTGCCTGGTGTACATGTTTTTTTTTCACGCACACCAGGCAGCGCCGGTCGGCTAACGCCAGCTAACGCCATTCAATAAATACAGCGCCCGCATGGCGCTTCAGAATGGCATTAGCTGGCGCTAATTTTTTTGGCGCAAAACTGCGTTGGCGCAGTTTTGCGTCAAAAAGTATGAATATGGGCCATATTTCTTTATTTTGTTGGGCAATGCTGTTCAGCAACATGTGAAATAACCGTTTGTTTGCTCTTTCTGCCGATGCTAACAGCATTGGCAAAAAGTATTTCTAGAAAGCAAATTATAGGATTAGACTGCCTCTACATTTCAAATGCAAAGTTTGATATGAATCCTATTGTATGTAAATAGGCAACTGCTTGCATTAGTTAAGTAAATGAAAATGTATAATTCCTAACGGATTGAAGTTTATAAAATGGAAAAGGTTTGACCCAGGGATCATGCGCCTGAGTGGGTCATCCGTATCGGGCGTAATCACTTTTCATGAAGCAGAGAGATTTACTTATTTATTTTTTACATTTCAGCTCCAAGGAATCGGTCTGCTGGCAAGCAGACCATACATTGCTTATTACAGCCAAGTATTTATTTCCCAACGATGTCCCAAAGGACGCTCTCTCTGCGATACTTGAAAATGCACCAATCCCACATTGCTCTTCCCCTTGTAGTTGTAGGAGAACCAATATGTAAAAGTTTTTATCCCTGTGGTTTTTCTGGGAACGCATTACAAGTATGCCTAGGTAAAATTTTATGCCGTCGTAATCTTGTGTAATTTCTGTCATTTGACATTATGATTATTATGAGAAATGCTAGGAATTATGCCATTACACCATATTGTGTAATTAAGATTTTGTGTGGGTAAAAATCCTATCACAGGATCAAGAAAAAATACAAAAAACTGATCAGAAGCAGCTCTTGTTCACATCTTCCACTATCTTGCCAATTTTTTTTAATGCAAAACACATTCTTGTGTCCATTTTGAACGCAAGGTCGCTTTTGCTCACAAACAAGTGCAAATTGCTGTACTTCACGTCTCACATAATTTCATAATTTGGTGTAATTTGGGGGAATTTAATGTACTTTCTGCAAAGAAAATGACCTACATTTCGCCGCACCCTAATTACAAGCAAAGTTTTTACATGCTTTCTGATTTTTACAGATGCATACAGAGAGAAACCCACCTGTTCCTCTAGATTTAATTATGAAAATGTTAGAAATTATTTCTTGCTCTGAGTTATTCCCAGGGCTGTCAACCATGACAGTCAGTCCAATTTCTGTGCAGACTGAAAGACAGAGGAGTTAACCCTTTCAAGGAGTTGGATGGCCGGTAGCCTTCTGATCCCACAAAGCTTATGTGCGTCAGATGTCTCCCGGCCGTCCAACATACACAAAACTGAAAATCCCTCTGGTGCGGGCACCAGAGGGATTTCCATTACAAAGAAACAGCCACAGGAGCTGGGGGAGAGCTTCACCATCTACTGACGTTATTTCTTTGTTTTTAGGGGAAATACATCAGCACGCGCAGTGCATTGATGTCATTTCCCTGAAAACTAAAGTGAAATTAGCTGATTGGCTCATTTCATTCTCTTGGTATCGGTGCTCGTGGGGCTATCTCAGGCCCTGAACAGCGATCTAGACAGGAAAGGTATTGTTGAAAAGGGGAGAATCTCCCCTTTCCAATGGCACCTTTCCGAAGTGGTTCCCTGCTTGGAGATAGATCCCTAAGCGAGGTCCACTCCACTAGACACCAGGGAGGGAGAGCAGCCCCTTGGGCAAGGGCTTCTGTTCTCCCTTTTTTTGGCAAAGTTCAGTCTTTCTGCCCCACTGGAGGGACAGAAACCACACTGGGAATATTTTTTTTATATACATGAAGGCTGCCCTAAATAGACATTCCAATGCCCCGATCCACCCCCCACCCATAATAATAAGTCCAGCATTTCTGGTCACCCAGGGGACAGATTTAGGCAGCAGGCCTCAATCTGCTCCCGGTTGGACAGAAAGCCCACTAGGATCCAGGGATTTTATTTTTTCATTTATCAGAGGGTGTGGGCTGTCCAGGATGAATAGTGCAATACCGACACTCTTCCCCCCAAAAAATCAGCACAGTCTTTTTGCCCCACCGGGGCAGATAAGGACAATAGTATCCAATCTGCCCCCCAGGGGCAAAAAAACCCTTAGTCACAAGGTATTTTTTACATTCATCTAGGGGTGGGGGCAGCCCAGAATGGGCACTGCAATGTCCTCAGTCCTCCCCTCAAAAAAATAAACTGCCACAGTGTTAGAAATGGTGTCTTTGGTTGACAGTCAGGTTATCCCCTGTCCAAGCAAGGACCCTGTTAGAAATGGGGTCTTTGGTTGACAGTCAGGTTACCCCCTGTTCAAGCAAGGACCCTCACTCTAGTCAGGGTAAAAGAGAATCACCCTCAGCTAACCCCTACTTACCCCCTTGGTAGCTTGGCAGAGCAGTAGGCTTAAGTTCAGAGTGCTAGGTGTAAAGTATTTGTACCAACACACACAGTAACTTAATGAAAACACTACAAAATTACACAACACAGGTTTAGACAAACAGGAAATATCTATCTAAACAAAACAAGACCAAAACAAAAAAAAATCGACATACACAAGTCAAGTTATGAATTTTTAATGATTAAACTCAAAAATAGCGCTTAGAAACACAAATTGCTTTGATGAAGTGTTAACACGGCTTCTTGACGGAGTCGTTCCCAACAAGCTGACACCAGAGGCGCCAGACACGGAGTCGCGAAGACCCCCAAGTACAGTACCTTTGGTGAAGAGTGAAAACAAGTCGATGCACGAAGTCGGGAATTGCGGTGTCTGTGCGAAACGTTGAATCCGTGCACTTTGAGCGGTGTCGGTCACGACGTGGTGCGGCGACTTCCACGGAGTAGCAGACTTCAGCTGGACTGCAGCGGCATCGGGCCTGCGAAGGTCGTTGGGTTCCAGCAAAGATCACGGCGTCGGTTGCAGGTGGCTCACCGGATTCAGCAGCGGGGGCAGTCCGAAGTCGTCCGAAGTCGATTTCCTTGGATTTCCACCAGCTTTCCTTCCAAGGGCCCAGGGACTGGATAGGGCACCACTTGTCAGAGCAGGATTCTCTCCAGAGACTCTGACAGAGAGAAGTCTTTGCTGTCCCTGAGACTTCAAACAACAGGAGACAAGCTTTAAATCAAGCCCTGGGAGATTTCTTCACAAGATGGAAGGCACACAAAGTCCAGTTTTTGCCCTCTTACTCTGGCAGAAGCAGCAACTGCAGGATAGCTCCACAAAGCACAGTCACAGGCAGGGCAGCTCTACTTCCTCAGCTCTTCAGCTCTTCTCCAGGCAGAGGTTCCTCTTGTTTCCAGAAGTGTTCAAAAGTCTGTAGTTTTGGGTGCCCTTCTTATACCCAATTTCTCCTTTGAAGTAGGCCTACTTCAAAGTAAAGTCTCTTTTGAATGTGAAATCCTTCCTTGCCCAGACCGGGCACCCCACACACACCAGGGGGATGAAGAGTGCATTGTGTGAGGGCAGGCACAGCCCTTTCAGGTGTAAGTGACCACTCTTCCTCTCCCTTCTAGCACAGATGGCTCATCAGGAAATGAAGATTATACCCCAGCTCCCTTTGTGTAACTGTCTAGAGAGAGGTGCAAACAGCCCAACTGTCAAACCGACGTTGACAGGGAATCCACAAACAGGCAGAGCCACAGAAATGGTTTAAGCAATAAAATGCCCACTCTCTAAAAGTGGCATTTTCAAACACACAATCTTAAAATCAACTTTACTAAAATATGTATTTTTAAATTGTGAGCTCAGAGACCCCAAACTCCACATGTCTAACCGCTCCCAAATGGAATCTACACTTTAATCATACTTAAAGGTAGCCCCCATGTTAACCTATGAGAGGGACAGGCCTTGCAAATGTGAAAAACGAATTTAGCAGTATTTCACTGTCAGGACTTATAAAACACATTACTAAACATCCTACCTTAACCATACACTGCACCCTGCACTTGGGGCTGCCTATGGCCTACCTTAGCGGTGCCTTACATGTAAGAAAAGGGAAGGTTTAGGCCTGGCAAGTGGGTACACTTGCCAAGTTGAATTTACAGTTAAAAACTGTACACACAGACACTGCAGTGACAGGCCTGAGACAGGGCTACTCATGTGGGTGCCACAATCAGTGCTGGAGGCCAGGCCCACTAGTAGCATTTGGTTTACAGGCCCTGGGCACCTCTAGTGCACTTTACTAGGGACTTACTAGTAAATCAAATATGCCAATCATGGATGAACCAATTAACCATGCAATTTACACAGAGAGCATATTAACTTTAGCACTGGTTAGCAGTGGTAAAGTGCTTAGAGTTCAAGAGCCAACAGCAACAGGTCAGAAAAAATAGGAGGCAGAAGGCAAAAAGATTTTGGATGACACTGCATAAACAAAAAAGTCCAACACACAGTATCTCTGCCCCTCCTGGGGGGGGGAGCAAAAGGGGATTATTACCCTTGATCTGCTCCCCAGGGAAAGCAAGACACCCACTAGACACAAGGGAAGTTTTTTTTTTTTCAGTAGAGGGGTAAAGGCAGCGCACCACCAATGGCATGGTTACGCCCACCCCACCACCACACCACAGCTGAAGGGGGCAGCAGTCTTTCTGCCCCCCCCCGGACGAATGCAGCTCATCTCAATCCCAAGCAAGAGGACATTTGACTTTTTTGGGTTTTGATTTTTTTTATGGGCCAAAAGAACTTGGTAATTCCCAATACCGTCCCACTTGCAATGGTAGGCAGCTGCACTTTTTGGACATGGGTACGCTGCCACATGGAAAACCCTACCAGGCCCAGACACATCAGAAAACTGAGCATCTGGGGGAATCCATGGTGGTGTGCTTCACATGCCGTCCACACCATTTTTTACATACAATGCCCTACAAACATCCAACATTGCTTGAAATAACATATTTTTCTAACATGTCTGTGATGGAAACTCCTGGATTCCGCAGGAGTCCACAAAATTGCTATCACCCAGCATAGCCCCGTAAGTACTGATAAAAATGCTGCCTACTTTGTGTGAGTGCCCAAAGCAGAGTCAGCCTAAAATACATGAAAAAAACTGCCCTTTTGGATTAGCCTTGATTCCCCTTAATTTCTACACGTTTTTGGTCCTTCCCTGTTGCAGGCACTTGGTCCACCTACACAAGTGAGGTATCAATTTTATGGAGAGACTGAGGAGAATGTTGTGTGGTAAGAAATGTGTGCCAATGTAATTATCCCACACGGAAACGTGAGGAAAATATGATTTTTAGATAAATTTGAGGATTTAGGGGATTTTGGGTAAAAAAGACATTGAGGGATCCATACACGCCACATCTCTTTGGACTAGCCTGGGTGTCTAGTTTTCAGAAATGTCTGGGTTTGGTGGGTTTCCCTAGATGGCTGCTAAGCCCGGGACCAAAAATGCCAGTGCCTCCCTTGCAGAAACAGGCCATTTTGTGATAGATAAGGTTGAGTATGTTTTTGGCCTTTCCCTGTCATGGGCACTTGGCCCACCCACACAAGTGAGGTAGTATTTTTATTGGAAGACCTGGGGGAACACTGAGTGGTAGGAAATGTGTGGGTTCCCTCAGATTCCAGAACTTTCCATCACAAAAATGTGAGGAAATTGTGCTTTTTTCTGGGTAATAGAACCTGATAAGAGCCACACAATTCACCCCCTCCTGGATTTCCCAGGATGTCTAGATTTAAAAGATGTATAGGTTTTCTATGGTTCCCTAGGTGCTGGCTGAGCTAGGACCCAAAATCTACAGCTAGGCACATTACAAAAAAAGGTCCGTTCTGTGTGAAAAAATGTGATGTGTCCAAGTTGCATTTTGGGCCCTTGGGGGGACATAGAATAGTAGGATAAGTGTTATAACCCATTGCCCTTCTCTGCATTTGCACCTTTCAAATGTAAGAAACTGTGGGGCATATTTATACTCGGTTTGCACCGAATTAGCCACATAGTTTTTTACTCCAATGCGGTGCAAAACTAACTCCATATTTATACTTTGGTGCTAGACTCGTCTAGTGCCAAATTTATGGAGGTAAAGTCATTTTTTGGAAGCGGAAACCTACCTTGCCTTAATAAGATGCAAGGTAGGCGTTCCCGTGCAAAAATGACTCTATGGCCTTAACACATTATTTATACTCCCATGCAAAAATGGTGCACAGGATTGAGGAGGGTGCCCCATGTTTGCCTGGGTCAGGGCAGGCATTACCTGTGGGCCTATTTCCATGGTGGAACAACATGGAAAAAGCCCACAGGTGCCCTTCCCAGGCCCCAGGGACACCCCCCACATCAGAAGGACAGCAGAGGATGAGGGACCCCATCCCTGGTAAGTACAGGTAAGTATTGCATTTTAGTTTTTTAAAGTGCCATAGGGTGCCCTGAAATGGGGCCCCCTACAAGGCACTGGGTGCAATGGCCATGCCCAGGGGACCCTGACCCCCTGTGCTGGCCATTGGGGTGGTGGCCATGACTCCTGTCTTTTCTAAACAGGAGTCATGTGGTATGGATGGTTTTGCATCAGAAAATGACTCTAGGCAGGGTAGAATCATTTTTTTTTACTCTAACTTGCCTAACATCATTTTTTAGTGCAAAACCCCTTCTTCCATAGCACCAGTCCTACCCGACTAACTTTATTTTTCTTTGCGCTAGCCCACTCTTTGCACTGGCTTGCGCCATTCCATAAATATGGTGCCTGGCTGGTGCACAGAAATGGTGCAATTGGTTCAAAGCTATGTTAGTGCAGTTTTGCACAAAAAAGTATAAATCAGGGCCTGTGGATGAAAGCAGTCATTATGAGAAATGGCCTCTATTTCACATGCTAATATGGGTAACCACAAATTCAGAAATGTGCAAATAACCACTACTTCTGAACTCCATATATTGTGCTTAATTTTGAAATGCATGAGTTTCCTTGATACCTATTTTTCACTCTTTATATTTTACCAAATTGTTTTCTGTATACCCCATTTACAATGAAAAACGTTTGCAAGGTGCAGCACAGTTATTGGCTCTGGGTACCTATGGTTCCTTGTGAACCTTCAAGCCCTTTATATACACACAACCAAAAGGATCCAGTGGACCTAATGGTATATTGCTTTTGAAAATGTGCCATAGTAAGAAGTTACGGATTAAAACGTAGACACAAATGGCTGTCTTCTTTTCAACTTAATTTCAATATTTTTCTTATTTGAACTGTTACTTTCCATGGGAAAACCTTAAAGGATCGACACAAATGACCCCTTGCTGAATTTAAAATTTTGCCTACGTTTCAGAAATGTATACCTTTTTGGGATCCACCCGAGGTTTTGAACCCATTTCTACTACTACCTGGAAGGTGGCTGAAAGCACAAAACAATAGGAAAATTGGGCTAAGTCCCAGTACAATTTCAAAACTGTGTTGAAAAATCTGATTTTCTAATTCAAGTGTGCCTGTTCTTGAAAGACGGGAAGATAATGATTTTAGCACCATAAATTCTTTGTTGATGCTGTTTGCAAGGAAAAGACAGATACTTTCTCTTGCAGCAATTTGTTGACATTTAAAAAAAAAATAGCTATATTTTGCCCATTTTCTCAGTCCTCTCCAGGGAAATCCTTAAACACTGGGTACCCTCCTTGATCATCCCTGGATGTTGGAAAAAAAAGGGACACAAATTTGGCGTGGATATCTTATGTGGACAAAACGTTATAGGGGCTAAGCATGAGCTACCCCAAATAGTAAAAAAAGGGCTCATCACTGGAGGGAAGGCCTAGCCTCAAGTGGGCTAAAGAACAGGGACAATTTTTTTATTCTGAATCTTTAAATAGTAGAATTTGTGCATTTCTTATACTGCAAGGCTAGTGTTCTCATATGAGATTATTGCCTAGGAGTGATTAATGTTGTTTCATACCACTAAAACCCATCAGGCATCCAACAAAAAGGAACTGGTTCAAACATAAATGCCATAAAACCATGTGCACTAATTACAATGCATGTTTCTCAGTTTCAAACAAAAAATGTTTACCTACTCCCTTTGTCAAGGAAAAAAAGTTGCAGGAGAAACTCTCCTTAGATGAGTGGGTCAGATATCCACTAAACCAAGCAATTAATACACAGATTAATATGACCACAATCATAAAGTCAGTTTCAAATTATTTAATCACTGGTTAATACAAAGATGCATAATTTCTGCTAGGAGCAAAGAGTAAAGTTTGTATTAGGAATTTCGACCATGCCTCTTATTAATACTTGGGGTGTGAGAAGTGAAAAAATTGATTTTCTCGCAACAATTTTGAAGCTCATGAAGAAACTTTCAAATGTCATAAGTCAATTGTTTAAAATATTTGCATGAAAACCCTGATATCTGTGGCAGTTTACACATGGTAAAAATGCAGAACCCAATTTTGTGGATATTTGAGATAGAACAACTCTGCAAAAAGAACATTTACAGAGAAAACATAAATTTTGTGATGGCTGGATTTGAGACGATTATCTTGATATTAATGAAAAAATAATCTTGTAACGTAGAGAAAACCTCTACACAGGTGAGACCAACTTAAGCCACTATATATATAACAAGCTTGGGCCCATATTTATGGTCTTTTGAAGCATCAAAGAGAAACGTCAGGAATGCACTGTATTTAAGCAATACAATCAATCAATCAATCAATCAAAACATTTATAGAGCACACTATGTACCCGTTAGAGTTTCAAGGCGCTGAGGGAGGGGGGCAGCTGCTATCGGTCGAAGAGCCATGTCTTGAGGAGTCTCCTGAAGGTGAGGAGGTCCTGGGTCTGGCGCATGGAGGTCGGGAGGGAGTTCCAGGTCTTGGCGGCGAGGTAAGAGAAGGATCTGCCGCCGGAGGTCTTGCGTTGGATTCGGGGGACGATGGCGAGGGAGAGGTCGGCCGAGCGGAGTTGGCGGGTGGGGACGTAGAAGTTGAGTCTGTTGTTCAGGTAGGCGGGTCCGGCGTTGTGTAGTGCTTTGTGCGCGTGGGTGAGTAGTTTAAAGGTGATCCTCTTGTCTACGGGGAGCCAGTGGAGGTCCTTCAGGTGGTGGGAGATGTGGCATCGGCGGGGTATGTCGAGGATCAGGCGGGCGGATGCGTTCTGGATGCGTTGGAGTCGTTGTATGTCTTTTGCTGGGATGCTGTGTAAAGTGCGTTGCCGTAGTCCAGTCTGCTACTGACGAGGGCCTGGGTCACCGTTTTTCTGGTCTCCGTCGGGATCCACTTGTAGATTCTTCGGAGCATGCGCAGGGTGTTGAAGCAGGAGGAGGAGACTGCGTTGACTTGTTTGGACATGGTGAGGGCAGAGTCGAGGATGAAGCCAAGGTTGCGTGCGTGGTTGGCTGGAGTAGGCGGGGGTCCCAGTGCGGTGGGCCACCAGGAGTCGTCCCAGGCTGAGGGGGTGCGTCCGAGGAGGAGGACTTCCGTTTTGTCGGAGTTTAGTTTTAGGCGGCTGTCTCTCATCCATTCGGCGATGGATTTCAGTCCCTCACGGAGGTTGGCTTTGGCGGTGTGTGGATCTTTGGTGAGGGAGAGGATGAGCTGGGTGTCGTCGGCGTAGGAGAGGATACTGAGGTCGTGTTGGCGGGCCAGTTGTGCGAGGGGGGCCATGTAGACGTTGAACAGCGTCGGGCTTAGCGAGGAGCCTTGAGGGACACCGCAGATGAGGTTGGTGGCTTCGGAGCGGAAGGGTGAGAGTCGGATTTCTGGGTTCTGCCGGAGAGGAAAGATGAAATCCATTTGAGGGCTTTGTCTTGTATTCCGGCTTGGTGGAGACGAGTTAGTAGGGTGCGGTGGCAGACTGTGTCGAGCGCCACGGAGAGGTCTAGGAGGATGAGGGCTGAAGTCTCGCCGTTGTCCATTTGCTGTCTGATGTCGTCCGTGGCGGCGAGGAGCGCAGTTTCTGTGCTATGATTTCGTCTGAAGCCGGATTGGGAGGGGTCTAGGATGGAGTTGTCTTCTAGGTAGTGGGTGAGCTGGGCGTTGACGATCTTCTCGATGACCTTCGCTGGGAAGGGGAGGAGGGAGATCGGGCGGAAGTTTTTGAGGTCGTTGAGGTCAGCCTTGGGTTTCTTGAGGAGAACTTGGATGTCGGCACATTCCTATCCTTTTCTACTCTGCTGGTTCCGTTTGGGCAGCCTAACACCAACGAGGACACCCTTGCATCATGGTGCGAGGGTGCCTACATTGTAGGAAGAATTGCTTTTGTGCAGGAAGGTACCTTCCTGCACAAACAACTTTCCTGGAAGGTTGTAGCACACATAGAAAGAGGGAAAACCAAGAACAAATAAAGATGCTCCTCCTCGCTGTGTCTCCCCTAGGGAGGCATAAGAATGTGGCACTTCACCAGGTTTACAATCTCTTGTAAATCTGGGGAAGTGTTAAAATCCATAGATGCTGCGTGGGAATACCCACTGTAATGCCCATGGAACGCCTCCCTTGCACAGAATAAGGAAACGCAGTGATTTGTGCTATCTTGCCTTACTTCGTTTCTATGAGGCCATTCAAAGCCACGCAAAGTTGCCTTGCGTGGCCTTACAAATATGAGTTCAAGATTTGCACTTCCGTTGTGCCACAAAAAAGGGTTGCCACAGAGGGGCAAGAGGCTCATAAATAGGACCCTTACATTTCAAACAGGTAAAAAATGCGTTGATTACTAGGCATGGGTGAAATTTAAATGAGGCAGTGTTATTTGCTTCATTTCCGAAAATGTGCAATATACTTGTTACACAAACACAAAACTCCAGCAAACCTGCCATCATGGCACTTCATTTAATTATGTGCCATAAGAAGCACATCCCCAATTTGCAGTAAAATTTTACAGCAAACTCACAGGCGCAACAGAATGAGAGCAGCTGCAGCTCACTGTGCTTTTGTTTAAATGCCTCCTCGTTGCAGAAATTGATGCAAGCACTAATCCTGCAGTAAAATATAGCACAAAATGACAGATTTCCATTTATGTGTAATTTCACATTATTGCGCGGTGATTACGCGAAAGCAAATTATGTGGAATTCCCAAACTCCAATTCAAAACCCTAAATAATACCTGATGTCTAGGCGTGCTTTTTTGCTCAAGTGCTTTGACAATGTCAGAGTAATCAAAGACATAGGAGCAGATGTACAAATGACAATGACATAAAGTGAAAATCTGAAGTGAACTTCGGGATTCCAGTTAAGTGCTCTTGAATGGTCTTTCATTACTGTTTATTGCTATTCGATTTCAAACGGAATCCGTTCTTTGCAGTTCGAGTGCGTACATTGACCATGACTGGCCGTCCTCAGTGACTTGAACTTTTGGTGGTGCTAGAGGACCTGACTTCGAAATCTGGCATAAAGGAGACTCACCCTTCCGAAAGCAATACATTTGACACCCTTAAACTGAGCCGTAATGACATACCGGCGTTGTATATAAAAGTTGTTATATTCACATGTATTGAAAAAGGATTACTGGAGAACTCCATGTAAGTTAGATCCTATGTCTCGCGGCCCCCCTCCATTACCCCCCCCCCCCCTCTCGGGCTCCAACCATGCTCTGCACTCTTACTATACTCTGCACACCTACAGATATACTCAGCACACCAACCGCCATTGTTGTTTGAGTTTTAGGGTGGACATGAGTAATATTATTACTGTGATGAGGGGAGGATGGAAGTCCACAGAGGGAGGAAGCTCCGTCCACAATACAGGCTTCAAGAGAGGAATAATAAAGAAAAAAACAGAGCGTTGAAAAGGAGCCTCTGCAAGACATGCAGGAAAATTAGGTAAAACAAGGATTACCAATAACAGTACATCAGGATTACATGTGGAGTTCTGATTAAAACTATAAAAAATATGTTGCAGTGAAAATGCTTACTCATGCCCTAAGGTAAGTATAACTTCGCCATGAACTCCTAATTACTCCACATATTATATCATTGTATGGCAGCTTTGATATTATAGTTACCTTAGGGCGCAAGTTATAGTTACTTGAAAGAACTCTAACTGCTGAATTTCTTTGTAGGAGTAAATTCAGAACCTAACTATTACGTCCCTGTAACCTTAGTATTTTCAATGAATTTCTTTGTTTTTTTAACTTACATTAATTTTAGTTACTATAAGTTATTCCAATCCCGCTGCGCATGGCCTTTGGCCATGCATGTTGTGGGTTGGTCACAAGGACTGGCCTGCAGCCACGTCTTGCAGTCAAGCCTTTATAACCACCAAATCCTGTGCCGCACATGGCCCTTGGCCATGCGCAGCGCAGGTTGGCCACATGGCCTGTCTCTATCAGTAGATCTGTGAGTGGGTGCGTGAGTGTCTGAGTGGGTCTGAAAGTGGGTGTGTGAGTCTCTGAGTGTGTTTGAGTGGGTGCCTGAGTGCCTGAGCGGGTAGGTGAGTGGGCACATGAGTCTCTGAGTGAATGAATTAGTGGTTGAATGAGTCTGTGGTTTTTCTTTCAAATTTTCTCATATTTGCAAATATTCTGCAAATAATTCATGAAAATTCATGAAAATTTGCAAATTTCAGTGAATATCACACCTCGTGATAAAAAAGTATTTTAAACCCATAATTTGCCCCTAAAACACACCAGTATCAAACTCCTGGGATCGGGGTGCCTTCACTCTGAGCCTTTATGCCACTTTGAATTTGGATTTTCACCTCAGAGGACTGTGTCCAGTGAAATAAAATAGTGACTGCAACTTTCTAGCCAGGTTGAGATCAGCCAATTACAGCGCTTCTTTTCACACATATATTCATGAAAATTCAAAAATTTGTATGAAATATTTGCGAAATAATTGTGAAGTCTCCGCGGCAAGATATATACAAATTTGTATTTCCCTAAATTTCTCCAAAAACTACTGAACGGATTTACACCAAATAAACGAAAGCACAATCTGCGTACCAAAAGCAACATTTCTGCCAAATTTGATGTGATTCCGTCCAGCAGTTTGTGCTGTAGACGTGTCTAAATCTTCGATGGAAAAAAAAGAAGGGAAATGCAACTTTTTTCATCCACTCCTGTTTCCTAAGCCCCCACTTGACAGATCACCCCCAAACTTTCCGTGCACCACAAGAATCACTGCAACACATTATTTGGAGAATGTCATGAAGATTCACCAAATGACCCCAATGATATAGGCAAGTCAAAAAACGTTTTTTTCTATGGAATCATTGTCCTAACTATAACTACCTAGTGGCGACCACCACTAGGTTTTTTATATATTACTCCTTTTTCCTCTGCCACTCCTGTCGAGCTACCTGCAGTCGGGGTGGTGTGTGGTATCCGGTGCAGCCACCAGCAATTTTAATCCCAAATTAAACTCAGACAAGTAAAATGTGCACTCAGGAATGATCCAGCTGGGGCTAAATAAAAGCATTTTGTACACTTGAATAAAACTACATTGGATCGTTCCTGAGTGCGCATTTTACTTAAATATATAAATATCTATATATATATATATATATATATATATATATATATATATATATATATATATTTTCTACTGCAAGTCGCTAGTAGCTATTACAGTTAGGACCTAGGCCCTTATTAAGAGTCTGACCGCCATGGGTTCCACATTATGACCATGGTGGATCCGGCACGGCTCTGACCGCCGGCACCACCAGGTTGCCGCCGGTCAACAGCCTGCCAGTGCCAGCGGTCTTCATCCACCAGGACAGCACTGCAAGCAGCGCTGCATGGGGATTACGAGTCCTCTCTCTGCTGGCTTTTGCATGGTGGTTCCCCATGGGGGCCCCTGCACTGCCCATGCATTTGGCATAGAAAGAGCAGGGGCCCCCATGGACAGCCCTGTCGTGCTTTTTACTGCCTGAATTACAGCTAGTGAAAAGCACGACAGGTGCTATTGCATCCGACGCACTGAAACATTGCCGCCAGCTCAATTACGAGCCGGCGTCAATGTTGTGGCCTGTGTCCTGCTAGGCCAGTGTGCAGAAAACCAGAGTGGTGGTTTTCCATCCTAAAGAGTTTGGCAGGCAGACTGCGCTGCCTGCCAAACTCAAAATGAGGCCTCTAGTATCCATAGGAAAAACGTTTTTTGTTTTGCCAATAACTTTGGCGTCATTTGACAAATCCTCACACATTTTTTGTAAATTAGCAGGCCATCAGTTGAGCTGCTGTCTTGAAAGAATCAGGATGATTCTTCAGGGAGGGGGCCAAGAAAAAGCGGTGGTCCCAAAACGCGATTTCCCCATCAAATTTCCCATAGGAATTTTAGACACAGGTACAGCTCGAACTGCTGACTGGAATTATACAAAATTCAGCAGAAAGGTAGCTTTTGCTTCAAAAAGGACCCTTTGTGTGATTTTGCTGAAATCCATTCAGTAGTTTTGGAGATATCAAAGGAAAACCACATTTGTATATCTAGAGGTGTGGATCCTTTGCGGCTCCACCCGCTGTAGATGAGCAGATCCTCTCGTCAGAGCAAGGCCCTGATTGGCAGGCTGCAGCCTGAGCAGAAAGTTGCGGCTACCATTTTATGTACCAGAAAACAGTCCTTGGGGCTGAAATGAGAACTACAATTTGTATGAAGGGGTCAGTGTAGAGGTTCCCTGACCCCATGTTTGTGGTATATCTGTGCCAAAAGTAGACAAGGGGTCATTATGAGGCTGGTGGTTTTCAGACCGCCAGCCCCGTGGTGGCGGTCAGGACCGCCATTGCTGTGGCCGTCTGAACACCACGTTAAAACCCTGATGGTCAGACTGCCAGGGTTCCGCCTGCACTGCCTGGGATCGGTGATCCTGACGGCCTATGGTGGCGGAGATTATAATCTGCCAGGGTAGCTCTGCATGCAGCATTGTCCTGTGTATTATGACCCCGTTCTCTGCCAGCCCTTTCACTGCAGTTTTACCACCATGAAAGGCCAGTGGAGAACAGGTGCAGGGGGGCACAAGCAGGCTCCTGTACTGCCCATGCACTTGACATGGGCAATGCATGGCTCCCCCTGCCCAGCACCGTCACAATGTTCACTGTCTGCTGTGCAGACAGTGAACATTGCGACAGTGCTGGTGCACTCTGCGGGCTACAGCATTGCTGCTGGCTCGATTGCAAGTCGGAGACAATTCTGTAGCACGTTTCCCGCTAGGCCGGCGTGCCGAAACTAAAGTTTCCGACCACCAGCCTAGCGGGGACCTCCTAATTAGAACGGTGGGGTGGTCACCACTACGGTGGTTGCCACCCTGTCTGGAGTTTGGCCGATGGCCTTTCCTGTTTGCCAAACTCATAATGAGGGCCATAATGTAGAAAAAATTACTTCTGAATATCTTTTTTTGTCTTGTGTGGGATATGCAGACCTGCTGCTAAATTACACTGGGGGCCATGCTGAGCCCCACAACAGATCTGTGGATCCCACTCATATTTAAAAAATATATATGCTCACACAACCACTCACAGACCCACATAGAGTCTCACAGACCCACACAGGCACTCATACACCCGCTTACAGCCCATCACAGACACTCACACACTCATTCACAGACCCACACAGGCACTCTCACATTCACCCACACAGGTAGTCACACACCCACTCAAACACCAATACACTCACACACCTACTCGCAGATCCACACAAACACTCACATGCCTACTCACAGACCAAGACACTCTCAGACCCACTCACTCACCGACAGACAATGGTGTCAGACCCACTCACTCACCCACACAGACACTCAGACTCCCGTTCACAGACCCATAGAGACATTCACAGACCTACTCACAGACCCAAACAGACACTCTCAGGCCCACTCACAAACCCACAGACATACTCTCAGATCCCTCACAGACCCACACAGAAATTCAGACACCCACTCACAGACCCACACAGATACTCAGACATTGACTCACATACCCACACAGACACTCACACACACTCACACACCCAGACACACACTCACGCACTCACACACCTACACAGATACTCATACATCCACTCATAGACCCAGACAGAAACTCTCATACCTACTCACTGACCCACAGATACACTCTCAGACCCACACAGACACTGAGACACATACTCACAGACCCACAGAGACATTCATAGACCCACTCATAGTCACAGGCCCAGACAGACAATCTCAGAAACACTCACAGACCCACAGACACACAGACACACTGTCAGATCCCTCACAGGCGAACCCAGATACTCAGACACCCACTCACATACCCACACAGACATTCACATACCCAGTCACAGACCCAGACACACACTCACAGACGCTCTGACACCCGCTCACAGACCCAGACAGAAACTTTCGGACCTACTTACAGACCCACAGACACACTCTCAGACCCACTCACAGACCCACACAAACACTGAGACACCTACTCTGAGACGCACAAAGACATTCATAGACCCACTCACAGTCACAGGCCCAGACAGACATAGACCCACTCACAAGCCCACACAGACTCTCAGACACTCAGTCTCAGACCCTCACAGACCCTCACAGACACTCACAAACTCATTCACAGACTCACAAAGGCACTTTCACACCCAATTACACAAACACAGTCTAACACCCACTCAAAGAACCACACAGACACTCTCACACCTATTTAGAGACCCGCATAAACATTCACAGACCCACACAGGCACTTATGCAACCACTGATAGACCCACTGAGACACTCATGCACCCACTCACAGACTCACTCAGAGAGTTGCTCAGTTACTTACAGACCCACTGAAAGAGTCATGCACCCACTCAGTGACTGACACACCCACTTACAGACACACTCAGAGGCTCACAGACCCACTCACAGACCTACTCAGTCAGTCACACACCAAGTTAGATGCAGGGAGTCAGTCAAACAGCAGTTATTTTTAAATGTGCCGGTGTCTATTGAATGTGGGCACTTGTTTTGCAGATTCGCAATGGATTTGCAAATTTGAATAAGAAATAAAAAAAGGCTTTAAAAAGAAAATGAAGCAGTGTTTGGGAAAAGCGGTGCCTCCGAGAAAAGCCTTTGTGTTTGCTGTGTGTAGATGTCAACTACACATAAAACAGGATGCAGTCTTTCAAGTTGTTGAGCAACACCTTCTAGCCTACCTCTGTGAAATGAACTCCATCACTTCTATAGATACAAACCATGTCAAAGTGTAAATTGTTGTTGTACATAGAGCCTATGTTATAATCTCTAAGTAATGCACAAACAGTTTTATCAGCATGTTTCTTATTCATATGTTGGAGAACACCAAGGCAGAGAGAGGGAAAAGTACCATTATTTGAGCAAAGGTATCCTTCATTATGATTTCCAGTCCTACTGCAGTAAATGTGCCCATGTCATTGCTGCCACAGTACACAATATGAGGCCTGAATGTTGGCAATGCGCAGTGCTATCAACCAAGGCAACAATTGATGCCACTTAAGCCTGGTTCACTTACAAAATATTGAAAACCTAACTGTTGTGTACAAAATATCATGCACAAAAATATTGTTTTCCTTTTCTTATGATTGAAATTACAAAAATATAGAAAAAGATATCATTTTCCACTAATATTGGAAGAAATAGACAAAAATATCATCTTTTAGAATATATAAAGTTAAAAATAGTGAACATTACAAATATTAACATGTAACAGTTATGTAATGTAAATTACATATATTTAAATAATATAAAAATATATATAAATATATACCTATTTAAACAAACACACATACATATGTGTATGTTTATTAACACACATATAATATAAAACTATTATTTAAATAATTTTAATTTATATAATATGTTTTATAATATTTAATGTCACTCAGTGCAACAGTAGGGAAAGCATGCACTTTGGAGGGGCAAAATGTGGTATTCCCACTCAGGTCTGTGCAACAGTATGGACTGTGTTGGACTTTGGAGGGGTAAAATGTAATATTCCCATGCCAGTCAGTGTAACAGTAGGGAAAACGTTGTACTCAAGAGGAGTAAAATTTACTATTCCCACTTCAGTCAGTGAAACATAGGGGACTCAGGAGGGATACCATTTACTATACCCACTCCTGTCTGTGTAACAGTAGGGGTAGTGTTGGACTCAGGAAGGGTGAAGTTTAATACTCTCACTCCAGTCAGTGCAACAGTAGGGAAAGTGTTGGACGCAGGAGGGGTAACATTTACTATTCCTACTACATTCAGTACAACTAAAATTTACTATTCCAACTCCAGTCGGTGCAACAGCACGGAAAGTGTTGGGCTCTGGAAGGGTTCAATGTACTATTCCCACTCTAGTGTGTGCAACAGTAGGGAAAGCACTGGACTTAGGAGGGGTAAAATTTACTATTCCCACTCCAGTCTGTGCAACAGTAGGGAAAGTACTTCACTTCAAACAAGTATCTTATTTTAATGCACTATTATTTTCACAATATTATAAAACTATTACCATAAAATAAAATGTATACATTAAAAAACACATAAACAATTAAAATAATTATACATTTTTTTAAGTAATTAATATAAGGAAACATGCTATTTAATAATTATTTCAATAAATGCTCACACTATAACCACACAATAAACATATATCTAAATTAAAAATATATAATATTTACACAATTTAAATGATAAATTAGTAATTCATTAAATGAAATTAATCATTTATAAAATAGTTAATTATTATTGAATTAACTTCCCACCCACACTTCTACAAATCCAACAACCCGCATGCAAAATGAAAATGTAAAAGTCATAATTACACAATTTAAATAATTAATTAAATTTAACTCATTTGTAATTTATGAATAATTAACAATTAATTATTTGTTTAATTGTACACCCTATACCCTCTACATATGGAACAACTTGCACCTAAAATATAAATTATAATAATTAAACAATGTACATAATAAAAAAATTATGAATTCATAATTTATCAATAATTATTCAACTAATACTTTATTACCTTCCGTTCATATATCCCTACAAACCAAACAACCCACACCAAATCTTTAACTTAAAAATATTATTTACACAATTTACTTACTTAATAAATAAATAATTAATATAATTATGACAGATATAAATTAATTGTACTTAATTAACTTCCCAACCTGTACCCCTACAAACCTCACAGCCCGCTATGAAACTATAAATTACTATTTTACAATTACATTTAAAATATAAATAGCTTAAAATGACAAAGTGTGTCAAAACATTAACAACAATTACACAAACAATATAAAACATAGACAAAATGTAATTTAAACACATACAGAAACAATATTTCTTATCTTAAAACTGATATTTCTGTCAACAATATTTGTGCACACAATATTTCTTTATCATGATATTAAAAACTCAATATTTCTGTAACTTGATATTTTTTCATCAATATTTTGTTCGAACACCCTTTAGTATTCTCTAGCCAACCGAAGTAATATACATCTTAGGTAAGCCCAGGTCCCAGTCAGTGCCTTTCTTTCCAGCACCCTCTCTGGCCCAATACAAAATTTTGTGACCCACAATCCACACTGAGCATTTTGGAGGGAAGCTGAAGTAGCACAGAGGAGAAGGCTGCAACCGAGTGAGACAGATTTCAAATGAAAGGCAGTTCAATGGAGGGTAGCACCTAAAATTTAAAAGAAGAAATTTGATTGTTTGGTAGAAATGTGGTAGTGCCTACAAGTAGGTAGTGATAGTAAGAGATACGTAAGTAGATTTGTGATTGGCTGTACAGAAATAACAGAGAAGTTGATGTGTTTGGAACATGGCTACAATTTCAAACATTCACCCACATCAGCTACAGTTGGTTTATAAATTATCATGCAGCTCTCAGAAAGTGTTGTGAATTTGTGACCTACTGTTAGTAGAGGATGTTTCACACTTGGTCAGCACTCTAACAGAGCTACAGGAGCATGGTGGAAGGGACGATTAAAGACCAGACATCTTGTGAAGATAATATGCTTATAGAAGTAATAGTGATTATGGAGAGTTTAAGTGCTAATTCTTTTATGTACAACAAATGGAGTATAAATGACAGTGAATACCAATAGATTATAAAAAATTTATTTCCGGCTCCCGTATGGATTCACGAAACACAGGGGGGACACTCAGAGTACCACAGTGGATTTGCAAATTCTCTCAAAACCCTCTATGAAATTGGGATTTTTCAGAAGGGTGTTAGAGAGGGTTAGCAATATTGACCATTCAGAACTATTGTGAGATAGGCCAAATATGAAAAGAAGTTTATGATTTGTTTTCTGCCTGAATTATTTTGAAAAGGTTGCCATTAATTGTTGCCTTGAATGAGAGTGGTGTACCTTTATTCTGCTTGTTTTTTTTAATTTTCAGGGAGACCAGCAAATATATTTCAGAGGTATGTGAATTAGGGCGAGGTTTAAAGAAAAAATGTGTCTGAAAAAATGTGTGTGTGCAATAGGTGGATGAAAGGGTCTAGTAGGTAAAAAAGAGTAAAAGGGTAAATAAAAGGGAGAGCACAGTACAGAATGATAGTAAGATATAGTATAGTGACTAGTAAAGGAAGAAGATACATTTGTAAAGAGCATTATGGAATTAAATGTAAATTTAGAATACCTGTAAATAAGTGAGTATTAGATAGTTGCATTTGCATGTTACACACTGTAAAATACTGCACTTATACACACAGTTATAGTGTCAGAAAATGGCTTATGAACCCAAAAGTGGTATAGCTAGATAACAAATGACTTAGGGCCTCATTACAAGTTTGGCTGTTCGTCAACTGCTATGGCTGTAATGGCGATTCAACCACCATCGGGATGGCGTTCAGACCACAGTATTATGAGTCAGGCGGGCCTATGGAGCAAAGACCACTGCGGTTCTACCATCACCGCCAAGCATCACAGACTGGCAGTGTCATGAGGCAGCACAAACAGGCCTGCGGAGCCTGTGTTTCCACCGGACACATTGTGAGGTAGCAAATAACCAATGTGACCATGGTGGTCAGAGGATGGAATCAGACAGTATAAATGGAGACATTCACCTGCAGGCAGCCCCACATGCCGGGAGCAGTCATAGAACCCATCACACACATCTAGCCGCTGTTATTGATCATCGAAGGAGCACACAATCCACACCACATGGGTGCAACTGACTGTAAGTACACACACCTTCCAGTGTCATTCCCCTTGTGCCATCGTCCACATCATATGAGGGTCACGCTATGGGCACCAAGTAAATGTCTCATCACGTACACAGCCAAATCAGATGGACACATTCTCAGTCACAATAGGCCCCTTTTGGGCAGGTCACTCACACTGCACAGCAACACTACACAAAAACATACGTCCACACATCTCAGGCACAGGGATAGTGAAGGCTACACTACATTCTCACACACATCACCAACAACACACAAATATCACACCTACAAATTCAACTCACACACTCACATTCCACACAGGCCAGCCACTGTTGTCACGTACAACACACATATGTATCAATTTGGCATGAAACACAAACAACACTCCCACTAAATAACCCTGCAATGGACACACACATCACACACAGCACAATGGTAGGACAAAATAGCACAAACAATAGACAGAGAGACAAATAGACAGAGAGCTCTATGCAAGCAATACCTGCACAATAGGGTTGGGGCCAGCAGAAACACACGGGGAAGGAGGCTGCACTGGAACTCAGATCACATTGCACAGGCCCCTAAAACAAAATGTGCTCAGGAAATAGCCTTACATGTGTCTTGGGGGCAAACAGTACTAGACCCAAACGTCATGCCCATCTGCACAATGTGGAAATGCAAGTAAACAAAGCACATACAACTCCAACCGCATAGGACATACCTCAACAGGAACGAGCTGTAAGGTACACACAGCTGAACGGACACATGCACAGGCAAATGGAAACAAAGGTAGCACAATTGAACACACTCCATGTCTGCACAAACAAAACTCAAGCTGACGATACATCAGATTAATACGTAGGCCATTTTAGGGAACAAGTCTAACACCATACATGCACACATTGGACAACACAAGATGAAATACCGAACATAACACAATGCTATGACACTACCATTGCGTTCACACCCATATCTCCATATCTCCAGTCAACATATAGCCTTGCCCTGGGGGACAACAGCTTTGCCCACAAAGTTAGATACTGCAAATAACAGCATATCAATCAGCAAGCAGGTTGAAACACACACAGCTGTAGGCACACAACACAAGGCACTCAAGGACAACATTCAGGTAGAAAAAGAATTGCAGGACAAATGTACACTAAAAAAAAAAACTGTTTGGGATTTATTACATTGAAAATATCATAGTCCAAAGGCCATTGGCCAGTCCAATAATAGCACAGTGTTGTGCCTCAACTTGACTCCCAACTGTCATGTAACCTCCACAGGAAGGGGCATCAATGGGCAGGCACCTCAGGGATTATCAGGGGGGTGGGGATGGGTCAGATTTGGGGGGGGGATTTGGGCTTGGGTAGGGTGTCTTCTTCTTCAGAGAGGTGGGCTTCTTCTAGGGGCAGAGAGGTATGGGAGCTTACAGGGGAGCAGTGGAGGCCTGGGAGGTGGAAGGGAGGAGCTGGGACCTAGGTGGGTGCCTTTTGGGTTTGGGATGGGGTGGAGGGAACAGGGGTAAGATTCAGGTGAGACAAAAACAAATCCTAGGGCCACGGGGATGGTCAGCAGAAGGGGATCAGGATTTGGAGGTCAAAGGAGTGGTTGCATGCTGTGTTGGTGTGGGTTTGTGCTTCTGGGAGGTATGCACGTGGGTGGTGGGTGTCTGCTGGGTGGGTGAGTGAGTGCATTTGTGTGTCCTGGGGGATTGGGAGGTGTAGGTCCTGGGGGATGGAGTGGTGGATGTGTGTGTGGCTGTTGTGGTGGTAACTGTGGGTATGGTGTCTGTGGTGAATGTCTGGGGGTCTGCTGGGGGTGTCTTTGGGTATGATGGGTGTGGGGCGTGTGTCAGTGACTGTTGGTGTTGTGCCTGTGGGTAAGCCTGATGTTATGTGTGTGATGCTTGGGGTGGTGGGGGTGTCTGGAGAGTGTTGTGTCTGCAGCTGGAAGTTGTTTGCTTGTGTGCCATTGTGTTTTGTAGTGCTTTTGTTTGTCTGTGCTCCTCTGGTGTGTTGATGCGGATGCATGCAGATCTGTCTGTGTGCTTTAGGTAGGTATGGGAAAGGGGGATTTGGATTAGGAAGATGGAGGTGGAGAGGGATGGAAGGTGGGGGGTGACTTCCTGCCATCAGTGTGGAGGTCAGAGCCTGAAAAGATCTGTGTAGGCCAGCCATTGCACCATGAATGCCTTCCAGAAATGTGTTGATTTGTTGCAGTTGGTTTGCTAATCCCTGGATGGCATTCACAATGGCTGACTGACCCACAGAGATAGTTCTCAGGAGGTTAGTAGCCTCTTCACTGAGGCAGCAGGGGTAATATGGGTTAGAACGGAGATGCCTGTGGTGAAGGAGATGCCCACCCTCTTGGGTGAGCCGACACGGCCAACTGGGTGGGGAGCAACAGGTAGAGCAGTGATAGAACAGGTGATGGCAGACAAGGATGGTACTAGGGGATGTCCTGATTGGTCTGCCAATACTAGGGAGTGTCCCCTTGAAGAGAAGGAATCCAATGATGATGAGGATGATGTTGCGCTCTCATGCGTGGCATTCCCCTCACCCCGGGGCAACTATGTCCCTCTGTGTCAGTGGTGTCTTGACCCGAGGTCCCTTTGCCAGATACTTCCCCACTCAGCTCTGCCCCGTCTCCTTCACTTGCCAGTGCTGATGCTGCAAATACACACTTGAACAGCAGCTCAGATTGACAAACATTACAATGATGTCAAATAGGCCCCAGCAACAATTTGCACCTAAATGGCCCTTAGATGTACCATACCATATGCATGAATGCCAACTGAACTGTCAACATTTACCCACAGGAACATCAGACTCTCACACAACTACAATTGCATGACTGAAGCTGTACAATCACAATGACTATTCAACCATCAGGAGAAACCATCATGCTCAAAGCTTTTCTCCATGGAGCATACCACAGTCACCTGTTGGCATACAATAGCAGGCCAATACAAAATTAATTTCCACAGATCTCACATAAGGTCATGCACACATCTCTTTGTCACATACCTGATGACCTAAAAATGAGGACTGATGATACAAAATCATGCCATGTTGATGACAAAAGCACAATTTCCTGGAGAAGGTTTCATGGAAATACTCATGTCACACTGAAAACATATCAACAATGTACACTTCACCAAGTAATATTTGTCCCAATAGAGTCAAGGAGGTAGTATTAATGTTGCTCAGAAAGGAAACACATGTGACATGGAAATGAACACTGTAGACATCATGTGCAAGATATCCGTGAGGGATGTTCCCAAAATATGCAACACAATGAATCAACAAGCCCCAGGGTAATAACAACTAATGTCTAGCACTCCTTATGATGACATACAATGAGTGCTTCAATAGAAGCCATTAGCCCTATTGCATGCTGAAGAGACACAGAAATTTGCAGGGACTTGCAGAAGTTTCTCTCCATGTTGTCCAATGGGAAGTAACATCACTGTCTCTGTTTTGCTCATGCAAACCCAGATGTCTTTCTGTGGATGAATGCCTGTACCCAAAAACATATAATTTAAACATAACTGCAAGTCACTCCATGATGCATACCAACAGTCAGGGCACATACCTTACCCATTACATATGTGCACTGCACTTATCCACCTGATGCCATATGAAGGGCATAGATATTCACACTGTGGCTCTACACTTGAGGTCTACCTGTCATGTCCTTCATTGCTGGTTGAGGGTATGTATCAGCCAATAAACAATGGTGACAGCCTCATGTCTGTGGTACAACATGAATTGTACCCCCATTGTAAATGTACCTTTCCTCAAACAGTTTGCCATGCACATATATGCGAGGGAATACAGACATCACCCCATCAAAATAGGGAGACAATGCGTGAAAGTGCAGCTTACAAATGTTTTCCAAAGAGAAAGGGACCCATGCTGACATGTAGGCACAAGGATTGTTGGCAACAATGATGGCACGTAAATCATGTCAATGGACATTCCTCAATTACCAAGGGAAAGTGGTGACCTATAACTGCATCCAAAGAACAATGTAAGCCATGTCACATGTATGTTGGACACCTTCACATTACAGACTGCAGTGAGGCACCAGCACCTGTTACATGCTGAAGAAAACTAACTTCTGGGTGGCAGATGGCAATATAAACATTTACCCAGACACATGCCAAAGGACTGTGACCCATCACCTACCTACCTTTGGCTTGGAACGCTGAGAAGTAGTGGTCTGTTACATAGAAATTACATCCACTACAATAACAAACAGTACATGATTGATCAATATACACAGCAATATCTGGTCCTTGCAGAGCAAGTGCTTCATAGATTCCACCCAGTTGTTTCCTAGGCCCCTGCTCCAATAGGAGGGGCACACACACATGACGTATCAACACAAACTGACTGCTCAGGACGCCTGCAAAACCGCAACAAAGTAGCAAAGACGACTACTAGCAACCTTGTATCGCTTCATCCTGCCGGCTTTCTCGACTGTTTCCAGGAGGTGCATGCTCTGGGGGTAGCCTGCCTCCTCTCTGCACCAGGAGCTCTGAAGAAATCTCCTGTGGGTCGACGGAATCTTCCCCCTGCAACCGCAGGCTACAAAAGACTGCATCAACAGTCCTCTAGGTCCCCTCTCAGCACAACGAGCGTGGTCCCTGGAACTCAGCAACTCTGTCCAAGTGACTCCCACAGTCCAGTGACTCTTCAGTCCTAGTTTGGTGAAGATAAGTCCTTGCCTCCCCACGCTAGACTGCATTACTGGGTACCGTGTGATTTGCAGCTGCTCCGGCTCCTGTGCACTCTTCCAGGATTTCCTTCGTGCACAGCCAAGCCTGGGGCCCGACACTCTAACCTGCAGTGCACAACCTTCTGAGTTGTCCTCCGGCGTCGTGGGACTCCCTTTTGTGACTTCGCGTGGACTCCGGTTCACTCTTCTTCCATGTGCCTGTTCAGGTACTTCTGCGGGTGCTGTCTGCTTCTGTGAGGTCTCCCTGACTTGCTGGGCGCCCCGTCTGTCTCCTCATCCAAGTGGTGATATCCTGCTCCCTCCTGGGCCACAGCAGCATCCAAAAACCCTAACCGCGACCCTTGCAGCTAGCAAGGCTTGTTTGCGGTCTTTATGCATGGGGACATCTCTGCAAGCCTCTTCATGACGTGGGACATCCATCCTCCAAAAGGGAAGTTCCTAGTCCCTTTCGTTCTTGCAGAACACCAAGCTTCTTCCACCCGGTGGCAGCTTCCTTGCACCCTCAGCTGGAATTTCCTGGGCTTCTGCCCACTCTTAACACTGTCGCGACTCTTGGACTTGGTCCCCTTGTCTTACAGGTACTCTGGTCTGGAAATCCACTTTTGTTGCATTGCTGGTGTTTGTTCTTACTGCAGAATCCCCCTATCACGACTTCTGTGCTCTCTGGGGGTAGTAGGTGCACTTTACACCTACCTTTCAGGGTCTTGGGGTGGGCTATTTTTCTAACCCTCACTGTTTTCTTACAGTCCCAGCAACCCTCTACAAGCTCACATAGGTTTGGGGTCCATTCGTGGTTCGCATTCCACTTTTGGAGTATATGGTTTGTGTTGCCCCTATACCTATGTACTCCTATTGCAATCTATTGTAACTTTACACTGCTTGCATTACTTTTCTTGCTATAACCTGCATAATTTTGGTTTGTGTACATATATCTTGTGTATATATAACTTATCCTCATACTGAGGGTACTCACTGAGATACTTTTGGCATATTGTCATAAAAATAAAGCACCTTTATTTTTAGTACTTCTGTGTATTGTGTTTTCTTATGATATTGTGCATATGACACCAGTGGTATAGTAGGAGCTTTACCAGTCTCCTAGTTCAGCCTAAGCTGCTTTGCCATAGCTACCTTCTATCAGCCTAAGCAGCTAGAAACACCTCTTCTACACTAATAAGGGATAACTGGACCTGGCACAAGGTGTAAGTACCTCTGGTACCCACTACAAGCCAGGCCAGCCTCCAACATTGGTTGTGCAGCGGTGGGATAAGTACTTGTAACTACTTACCACTTTGTCATTTTGTACTTTTCATAAGAGAATAATATACAAAACAAGTTCAGTGTATGTACACCTAACCAAAAAAGTTTTGCTTTTCTCCTCTTACACTTTCTACAAAGTGCTGAAAAGTACTCTAAAACTTTTAAAAGTTTCCAAAAAGTTAGAAAAAGTTTTTTTCTCTGTTCTTTAAAAAGTTCTGAAACTTTTTCTTTCTTCTCACTGTCTCTAAACCTTCTTTTATCATGTCTGCTGTAAAGTCTGCTCTAAAAATGGTCAATACTACCTATGACAATTTAAATTTCAAGAGCCTAAGGAGTCTCTGCTTTGATAGAGGTTTAGTGATAGGAAAGAACCCTACAAGAGAGTTTCTATATAACATGCTCATTGTGAATAATGAGTCCCAAGCAGGCACTTCAAATGAGAAGTTAATAGATGGCTCCCATTCTGAGTCAGGGGAACTCCTTGAGGGAGGTGGGGAGGGTTCTGTTCCAAATCTGCCCCTCAGCAGACCACCTAGCAATGCTGGTAGTAATAGGAGCTCCCATCAAAGTAGGGATGTTATTATTCCTGGAGGCCAGGTTGTTACAGTCCAGTCAGTTAGGGACAGATCTCCCATTGTTGTTTCCAATTTATCCTCTGTGTCCAAGCATTCCCAACCCACCCACCCTGAAGACAACATGTTAGAAAGGGAACTCAAAAAGTTGAGAGTGGAAGAGACCATACTAAAGCTAAAACAGCAACAGCTGGCTCTAGACATGGAATCCCTAGACTTAGAGAAGGCGAGACAGAGATTGTGGTTAGGACCCCATGGTGGCAGCAATAGCAGTATTCCTGATAGTAATTCTGTTAGAGAGCATGATTCCAGGAATCTGCATAAGATAGTCCCCCCTTACAAGGAGGGGGATGACATCAACAAGTGGTTTGCTGCACTTGAGAGGGCCTGTATGGTACAGGGGGTCCCTCAAAGGCAGTGGGCTGCTATATTGTGGCTATCTTTCACTGGAAAGGGTAGGGATAGGCTCCTTACTGTTAGAGAAAGTGATGCTGACAATTTTGCAGTTTTGAAGGATGCACTCTTGGATGGATTTGGCTTAACCACTGAGCAATACAGGATTAAGTTCAGAGACACCAGAAAAGAGTCCTCACAAGACTGGATAGACTATGTTGACTGTTCAGTGAAGGCCTTGGAGTGATGGTTACATGGCAGTAAAGCTTCTGACTATGAAAGCCTGTATAATCTTATTCTGAGAGAGCATATTCTGAATAACTGTGTGTCTGACTTGTTAAACCAATATCTAGTGGACTCAGATCTGACCTCTCCCCAAGAATTGGGAAAGAAGGCAGACAAATGGGTCAGAACAAGAGTGAACAGAAAAGTTCATACAGTTCATACAAGGATGGCAAGAAGAAGGATGGTAAGTCTTCTGACAAGGGTGGGGACAAAAGTAAAAATGAGTCTTCATCAGGCCCACAAAAATACTCTGGAGGGGGTGGTGGGTCCAAATCCTCTTCAAATCAAGTTAAAAAGCCTTGGTGTTATTTGTGTAAAGTCAAAGGCCATTGGACAACTGATGCCAGTTGTCCAAAGAAAAACACCAAACCTCCCACTACCACAACCCCTACTGCAAACTCAAGTGCCCCTCGTAATAGCAGTGGTGGTGGGAGCAAACCTACTATTAGCCAATCCAAGGGAGTAGCTGGGCTCATTTTTGGTAATTTAGTTGGGGTTGGTCTTGTTAGGGAGACCACAGAGGCTGTGTTAGTCTCTGAAGGTGCCATTGATTTGGCCACCTTGGTTGCTTGTCCCCTTAATATGGATAAGTACAAGCAACTTCCCCTAATAAATGGTGTTGAGGTTCAGGCCTACAGGGACACAGGTGCCAGTGTTACCATGGTAATAGAGAAACTGGTGCACCCTGAACAACACCTACTTGGTCAGCAGTACCAAGTGACAGACGCTCATAACAACACTCTTAGCCACCCCATGGCTGTTGTGAATCTCAACTGGGGGAGGAGGGGTTACTGGTCCAAGGAAAGTTGTGGTTGCCTCAGATTTACCTGTAGACTGTCTACTAGGAAATTGTAGGAAAGTACCATCTTGCCTGGCATGTTACCCCCATTTTTCACTGTATATATGTTGTGTTAGTTGTATGTGTCACTGGGACCCTGCCAGCCAGGGCCCCAGTGCTCATAAGTGTGCCTGAATGTGTTACCTGTGTTATGACTAACTGTCTCACTGAGGCTCTGCTAATCAGAACCTCAGTGGTTATGCTCTCTTATTTCTTTCAAATTGTCACTAACAGGCTAGTGACCAATTTTACCAATTTAAATGGCTTACTGGAACACCCTTATAATTCCCTAGTATATGGTACTGAGGTACCCAGGGTATTGGGGTTCCAGGAGATCCCTATGGGCTGCAGCATTTCTTTTGCCACCCATAGTGAGCTCTGACAATTCTTACACAGGCCTGCCACTGCAGCCTGAGTGAAATAACGTCCACGTTATTTCACAGCCATTTTACACTGCACTTAAGTAACTTATAAGTCACCTATATGTCTAACCTTTACCTGGTAAAGGTTGGGTGCTAAGTTACTTAGTGTGTGGGCACCCTGGCACTAGCCAAGGTGCCCCCACATTGTTCAGGGCCAATTCCCCGGACTTTGTGAGTGCGGGGACACCATTACACGTATGCACTACATATAGGTCACTACCTATATGTAGCTTCACAATGGTAACTCCGAATATGGCCATGTAACATGTCTATGATCATGGAATTGCCCCCTCTATGCCATCCTGGCATAGTTGGCACAATCCCATGATCCCACAGGTCTGTAACTCAGACCTGGGTACTGCCAAACTGCCTTTCCCGGGGTTTCACTGCAGCTGCTGCTGCTGCCAACCCCTCAGACAGGTTTCTGCCCTCCTGGGGTCCAGCCAGGCCTGGCCCAGGAAGGCAGAACAAAGGACTTCCTCAGAGAGAGGGTGTTACACCCTCTCCCTTTGGAAAATGGTGTTAGGGCTGGGGAGGAGTAGCCTCCCCCAGCCTCTGGAAATGCTTTCATGGGCACAGATGTTGCCACTTTTCTGCATAAGCCAGTCTACACCGGTTCAGGGACCCCTCAGCCCTGCTCTGGCGCGAAACTGGACAAAGGAAAGGGAAGTGACCACTCCCCTGACCTGCACCTCCCCTGGGAGGTGCCCAGAGCTCCTCCAGTGTGATCCAGACCTCTGCCATCTTGGAAACAGAGGTGCTGCTGGCACACTGGACTGCTCTGAGTGGCCAGTGCCAGCCGATGACGTCAGAGACTCCTCTTGATAGGCTCCTTCAGGTGTTGCTAGCCTATCCTCTCTCCTAAGTAGCCAAACCCTCTTTTCTGGCTATTTAGGGTCTCTGTCTTTGGGGATTCCTTAGATAACGAATGCAAGAGCTCATCTGAGTTCCTCTGCATCTCTCTCTTCACCTTCTGCCAAGGAATCGACTGCTGACCGCGCTGGAAGCCTGCAAAACTGCAACAAAGTAGCAAAGACGACTACTGCAACTCTGTAACGCTGATCCTGCCGCCTTCTCGACTGCTTTCCTGGTGGTGCATGCTGTGGGGGCAGTCTGCCTCCTCTCTGCACTAGAAGCTCCGAAGAAATCTCCCGTTGGTCGACGGAATCGTCCCCCTGCAACCGTAGGCACCAAAGAACTGCATCACCGGTACCCTGGGTCTCCTCTCAGCACGACGAGCGAGGTCCCTTGAATCCAGCAACTCTGTCCAAGTGACTCCCACAGTCCAGTGACTCTTCAGTCCAAGTTTGGTGGAGGTAAGTCCTTGCCTCCCCATGCCAGACTGCATTGCTGGGAACCGCAACTTTTGCAGCTACTCCGGCCTCCGTGCACTTCCGGCAGAAATCCTTTGTGCACAGTCCAGCCTGGGTCCACGGCACTCTAACCTGCATTGCACGACCTCCTAAGTTGTCCTCTGGCGACGTGGGACTCCTTTGTGCAATTTCGGGTGAGCACAATTTCACTCCACTTCGTAGTGCCTGTTCCGGCACTTCTGCGGATGCTGCCTGCTTCTGAGAGGGCTCCTTGTCTTGCTCGATGCCCTTTCTGTCCCCAGACGCAATTGGCGACATCCTGGTCCCTCTTGGGCCACAGCAGCATCCAAAAACCCTAACCGCACGATTTGCAGCTAGCAAGGCTTGCTTGCGGTCTTTCTTCAGGAAAATACTTCTGCACAACTTTCCACAGCGTGAGGGATCCGTCCTCCAAAGGGGAAGTTCCTAGCCCTTGTCGTTCCTGCAGAACCTTCAGCTTCTACTGTCCAGTAGCAGCTTCTTTGCACCCACAGCTGGCATTTCCTGGGTATCTGCCCATCTCCGACTTGCTTGTGACTTTTGGACTTGGTCCCCTTGTTCCACAGGTACCCTCGTTTGGAAATCCATCGTTGTTGCATTGCTGATTTGTGTCTTTCCTGCAGAATTCCCCTCTCACTACTTCTATGTCCTTTGGGGAACTTTAGTGCACTTTGCACTCACTTTTCAGGGTCTTGGGGTGGGCTATTTTTCTAACCCTAACTGTTTTCTTACAGTCCCAGCGACCCTCTACAAGGTCACATAGGTTTGGGGTCCATTCGTGGTTCGCATTCCACTTTTGGAGTATATGGTTTGTGTTGCCCCTATCCCTATGTGTCCCCATTGCATCCTATTGTAACAATACATTGTTTGCACTGTTTTCTAATACTATTACTGCATATTTTGGTATTGTGTACATATATCTTGTGTATATTTGCTATCCTCATACTGAGGGTACTCACTGAGATACTTTTGGCATATTGTCATAAAAATAAAGTACCTTTATTTTTAGTATATCTGTGTATTGTGTTTTCTTATGATATTGTGCATATGACACTAGTGGTACTGTAGGAGCTTCACTCGTCTCCTAGTTCAGCCTAAGCTGCTCTGCTAAGCTACCATTATCTATCAGCCTAAGCTGCTAGACACCCTATAAACTAATAAGGGATAACTGGGCCTGGTGCAAGGTGAAAGTACCCCTAGGTACTCACTACAAGCCAGTCCAGCCTCCTAAAGAAATGATTTAGAGACATCAGCTTGGGCAGAAGTGGAGTTGGAGGCTCATGCAGCAATGCTGGGCATTCCTGGGCATATTTTTGCTTTGACAAGGGCTCAGGCCAAAAAGCAAAAAGGACAGGGTAACTTGGATCCTGGAACAATGGACCAAGTGCTCCCTAAAGGTAGGGCTAGCAAGGGTAAATCCCTACCCACTATCCCTCCCTCTACAGATGATTCTCCTTCTGAGGAAGAAGAATTTCCTCCCTGTGCAGAACCTTCACCAGATGAGCTGGAAGCAGACACTGCTGAGCTTTTGGGTGGAGGGGGGACTGCCAGGGAAGATCTGAGTGTGGCACAGCAATCCTGTCCCACATTAGAGGGTCTCAGACAGCAAGCTGTCAAGCAGCAAAATGGGGATGTCAGTGACTCACATAGAGTTTACTGGGAGGACAACCTCTTGTACACAGAGGCAAGGGACCCAAAACCTGGAGCAGCCAGGAGATTGGTCATTCCCCTGCAGTACAAAGAGTTCCTCCTAACTCTGACACATGACATTCCTTTGGCTGGGCATTTGGGCCAGATCAAAACATGGGAAAGGCTTGTCCCCCTGTTTCACTGGCCTAGGATGTCAGAGGACACAAACGATTTGTGTAAGTCTTGTGTGACCTGCCAAGCCAGTGGCAAGACTGGTGGCACACCAAAGGCTCCCCTTATTCCACTACCTGTGGTTGGGGTCCCCTTTGAAAGGGTAGGGGTTGACATAGTTGGCCCCCTTGACCCTCCTACTGCTTCAGGCAATAGGTTTATCTTGGTGGTTGTGGACCATGCCACAAGATATCCTGAAGCAATTCCTCCAAGGACCACTACAGCACCTGCAGTGGCACAAGCCCTCCTGGGAATCTTTTCCAGGGTGGGTTTTCCAAAAGAGGTTGTATCAGACAGGGGTAGCAACTTTATGTCTGCATACTTGAAGGCTGTGTGGAAGGAATGTGGTGTAACCTACAAATTCACCACACCTTATCATCCACAGACTAATGGACTGGTAGAGAGGTTTAATAAAACTCTCAAAGGTATGATAATGGGACTCCCTGAAAAACTCAGGAGGACATGGGATGTCCTGTTACCTTGCCTCCTTTTTGCTTACAGGGAGGTACCCCAGAAAGGAGTGGGCTTCAGACCCTTTGAACTCCTCTTTGGGCACCCTGTAAGAGGTCCACTAACACTTGTGAAGGAGGGTTGGGAACAACCTTTAAAAGCTCCCAAACAGTACATAGTGGACTATGTACTTGGCCTAAGATACAGAATGGCAGAGTACATGAAAAAGGCCAGTAAAAACCTTAAGGCCAGCCAAGAGCTCCAGAAGCAAGGGCATGACCAGAAGGCTGTTCTGATTCAGTACCAACCAGGACAGAAGGTGTGGGTATTGGAGCCTGTGGCCCCAAGAGCACTCTAGGACAAATGGAGTGGACCCCACTTAATTGTTGAGAAAAATGGTGAGGTTACCTATCTGGTAGACCTGGGCACGGCCAGGAGTCCCCTTAGGGTGATTGATGTCAACCGCCTAAAACCCTTCTATGACAGGGCTGATCTCACCCTGCTCATGGCAACAGATGAAGGACAGGAAGAAGAGAGCTACCCTCTCCCTGACCTCTTCTCCTCCACTGAAGTGGATGCTTTAGTGGAGGGAGTACTTTTAGCAGATTGTCTGACTGCAGAACAGAAAGACAACTGCATAAATCTCCTTGGACAGTTTTCTGAACTCTTTTCAACTGTGCCTGGCACCACATCTTGGTGTGAACACACAATTGATACTGGAGACGGCATGCCTGTTAAAAGTAAAATCTATAGGCAGCCTGACCATGTCAGGGACTGCATAAAACAAGAGGTTCAGAAAATGCTTGATCTAGGAGTGGTTGAACCTTCTGAAAGTCCTTTAGAGTCCTGTGGTGCTTGTACCAAAGCCTCACTCAAAAGATGGAAAAAGGGAGATGAGGTTTTGTGTAGACTATAGAGGTCTCAATCAGGTAACAAAAACTGATGCTCACCCTATACCCAGGGCAGATGAGCTCATAGATACACTGGCATCTGCCAAGTATATAAGCACCTTTGATTTGACTGCAGGGTATTGGCAGATCAAATTGGCTGAGGATGCTAAACCTAAAACTGCATTTTCAACTATAGGAGGGCACTACCAATTTACAGTGATGCCCTTTGGTTTGAAAAATGCACCTGCCACTTTTCAGAGGTTGGTAAACACAGTCCTGCAAGGGTTGGAGGCTTTTAGTGCAGCATATCTTGATGATATAGCTTTCTTTAGCTCCACCTGGGATGAGCACCTGGTCCACCTTTGGAAAGTTTTGGAGGCCCTGCAAAAGGCAGGCCTCACTATCAAGGCCTCAAAGTGCCAGATAGGGCAGGGAAAGGTGGTTTATCTGGGACACCTGGTAGGTGGAGAACAGATTGCACCACTTCAGGGGAAAATCCAGACAATCATGGATTGGGTTCCCCCTACGACTCAGACCCAGGTGAGAGCCTTCCTAGGCCTCACTGGGTATTACAAGAGATTCATTAAAAACTATGGCTCCATAGCAGCCCCACTTAATGATCTCACGAGTAAAAAGATGCCTAAAAAGGTATTATGGACAGCTAGCTGTCAGAAAGCTTTTGAGGAGCTCAAACAGGCCATGTGCACTGCACCTGTCCTAAAAAGCCCATGTTATTCCAAGAAATTAATTGTTCAAACTGATGCATCTGAATTAGGGGTAGGGGCAGTCTTATCACAACTGAATTCTGAGGGCCAGGATCAACCAGTTGCTTTTATCAGCAGAAGGTTGACCCCTAGAGAAAAGCGTTGGTCTGCCATTGAGAGGGAGGCCTTTGCTGTGGTCTGGGCACTGAAAAAGTTGAGGCCATACCTGTTTGGCACTCACTTTATTGTTCAGACAGACCACAAACCTCTACTTTGGCTAAAACAAATGAAAGGTGAAAACCCTAAATTGTTGAGGTGGTCCATATCTCTACAGGGAATGGACTATACAGTGGAACATAGACCTGTGAGTACCCACTCCAATGCAGATGGA
This sequence comes from Pleurodeles waltl, assembly GCF_031143425.1. Taxonomy (NCBI): domain Eukaryota; kingdom Metazoa; phylum Chordata; class Amphibia; order Caudata; family Salamandridae; genus Pleurodeles; species Pleurodeles waltl. The sequence continues at coordinate 1,104,200,927 of NC_090440.1, forward strand.
CTCTCCAGATATTTCCACTTAGACAATGAAGACTCATCAGGTCATGGCTAGTCTTAATGTCCTTCGTTTGGGGGGTGGGGGGGTTGTGTAGGAAAGTACCATCTTGCCTCAGTGCTCATAAGTATGTGCCCTGTATGTGTTCCCTGTGTGACGCCTAACTGTCTCACTGAGGCTCTGCTAACCAGAACCTCAGTGGTTATGCTCTCTCTGCTTTCCAAATTTGTCACTAACAGGCTAGTGACTAAATTTACCAATTCACATTGGCATACTGGTACACCCATATAATTCCCTAGTATATGGTACTGAGGTACCCAGGGTATTGGGATTCCAGGAGATCCCTATGGGCTGCAGCATTTCTTTTGCCACCCATAGGGAACTCTGACAATTCTTACACAGGCCTGCCAGTGCAGCCTGAGTGAAATAACGTCCATGTTATTTCACATCCATTTACCACTGCACTTAAGTAACTTATAAGTCACCTATATGTCTAACCTTCACCTGGTGAAGGTTGGGTGCAAAGTTACTTGGTGTGTGGGCACCCTGGCACTAGCCAAGGTGCCCCCACATCGTTCAGGGCAAATTCCCCGGACTTTGTGAGTGCGGGGACACCATTACACGCGTGCACTGTACATAGGTCACTACCTATGTACAGCGTCACAATGGTAACTAAGAACATGGCCATGTAACATGTCTAGGATCATGGAATTGTCACCCCAATGCCATTCTGGCATTGGGGGGACAATTCCATGATCCCCCGGGTCTCTAGCACAGAACCCGGGTACTGCCAAACTGCCTTTCCGGGGTCTCCACTGCAGCTGCTGCTGCTGCCAACCCCTCAGACAGGTTCCTGCCCTCCTGGGGTCCAGGCAGCCCTGGCCCAGGAAGGCAGAACAAAGGACTTCCTCTGAGAGAGGGTGTAACACCCTCTCCCTTTGGAAATAGGTGTGAAGTCTGGGGAGGAGTAGCCTCCCCCAGCCTCTGGAAATGCTTTCATAGGCACAGATGGTGCCCATCCCTGCATAAGCCAGTCTACACCGGTTCAGGGATCCCCCATCCCTGCTCTGGCGCAAAACTGGACAAAGGAAAGGGGAGGTGCCCATAGCTCCTCCAGTGTGTCCCAGACATCTGCCATCTTGGAAACAGAGGTGTCTGTGGCACACTGGATTGCTCTGAGTGGCCAGTGCCAGCAGGTGACGTCAGAAATTCCTTCTGATAGGCTCTTACCTCTCTTGGTAGCCAATCCTCCGTCCTAGGTAGCCAAACCTCCTTTCCTGGCTATTTAGGGTCTCTGCTTTGGGGATCTCACCAGATAACGAATGCAAGAGCTCATCAGAGTTCCTCTGCATCTCCCTCTTCACCTTCTGCCAAAGGATCGACCGCTGACTGCTCAGGACGCCTGCAAAACCACAACAAAGTAGCAAAGACAACTACTAGCAACATTGTATCGCTTCATCCTGCCGGCTTTCTCAACTGTTTCCAGGTGGTGCATGCTCTGGGGGTAGCCTGCCTCCTCTCTGCACCAGGAGCTCTGAAGAAATCTCCTTTGGGTCGACGGAATCTTCCCCCTGCAACCGCAGGCAACAAAAGACTGCATCACCGGTCCTCTGGGTCCCCTCTCAGTATGACGAGCGTGGTCCCTGGAACTCAGCATCTCTGTCCAAGTGACTCCCACAGTCCAGTGACTCTTCAGTCCAAGTTTGGTGGAGGTAAGTCCTTGCCTTCCAACGCTAGACTGCATTGCTGGGTACCGCGTGATTTACAGCTGCTCCGGCTCCTGTGCACTCTTCCAGGATTTCCTTCGTGCACAGCCAAGCCTGGGTCCCCGACACTCTAACCTGCAGTGCACAACCTTCTGAGTTATCCTTCGGCATCGTGGGACTCCCTTTTGTGACTTCGCGTGGACTCCGGTTCACTCTTCTTCCAAGTGCCTGTTCAGGTACTTCTGCGGGTGCTGCCTGCTTCTGTGAGGGCTCCCTGACTTGCTGGGTGCCCCCTCTGTCTCCTCATCCAAGTGGCAACATCCTGGTCCCTCCTGGGCCACAGCAGCATCCAAAAATCCTAACCACAACCCTTGCAGCTAGCAAGGCTTGTTTGCGGTCTTTCTGCGTGGGAATACCTCTGCAAGCTTCTTCATGACGTGGGACATCCATCCTCCAAAGGGAAAGTTCCTAGTCCTCTTTGTTCTTGCAGAACACCAAGCTTCTTCCACTCAGTGGCAGCTTCCTTGCACCCTCAGCTGACATTTCCTGGGCTCCTGCCCACTCTCGACACTGTCGCGACTCTTGGACTTGGTCCCCTTGTCTTACAGGTACTCAGGTCCAGAAATCCACTGTTGTTGCATTGCTGGTGTTTGTTCTTCCTGCAGAATCCCCCTATCACGACTTCTGTGCTCTCTGGGGGTAGTAGGTGCAATTTACACCTACCTTTCAGGGTCTTGGGGTGGGCTATTTTTCTAACCCTCAACGTTTTCTTACAGTCCCAGCGACCCTCTACAAGCTCACATAGGTTTGGGGTCCATTCGTGGTTCACATTCCAGTTTTGGAGTATATGGTTTGTGTTGCCCCTATACCTATGTGCTCCTATTGCAATCTATTGTAACTTTACACTGCTTGCATTACTTTTCTTGCTATAACCTGCATAATTTTGGTTTGTGTACATATATCTTGTGTATATAACTTATCCTCATACTGAGGGTACTCACTGAGATACTTTTGGCATATTGTCATAAAAATAAAGTACCTTTATTTTTAGTACTTCTGTGTATTGTGTTTTCTTATGATATTGTGCATATGACCCCAGTGGTATAGTAGGAGCTTTACATGTCTCCTAGTTCAGCCTAAGCTGCTTTGCCATAGCTACCTTCTATCAGCCTAAGCTACTAGAAACACCTCTTCTACACTAATAAGGGATAACTGGACCTGGCACAAGGTGTAAGTACCTCTTGTACCCACTACAAGCCAGGCCAGCCTCCTACACACATCATACACACACTACAATGTGAATGAACTCAACATATGGCACTGGCCATCAATATCTACACACTGTGCATCCCATTGATGCCACACAGACTGAACCTACAGGCACATGAGTAGTCAATCTGGCACACATGGGCACAATGTAGCCTGTGAGGAGGGAAAGGATGGTAAAGTACAGGGAAAAAGTGCACTTGAGGCCCTTACCGCTCCTCTGGTGCACCATATATCTGTCCATACAGGGATAGGACCTCAATCATCAGACTCTTCAGCTCCTCTGGTGAGGAAGCTGGGGCCCTATCACCTGCAGGACATGGCAAGGGTGCCCCCAAAGGCAGCACACAGCAGCTGAGTAGTGAAGGTCTTGCTGACAACAGTGTCAGGAGTCAAGTAAGGGAATCTGCAGAACACAGTGGTCACGTCCACCACATACATGGTTGTCTCTGCAGGCCGACACAGCCATTGTCCTACAATCTCCACTGGCAACAATGTTAGCCTATTGATGTGTTCACCGGAGTTGCAACCACCTACTGTCGTGGTGACTTCCCACGGTGGTCATGGTGGTTCCTACTGTCCAGTGGAGTAGGTCAGGCAGCTGCCATTTTGAAGGCCTGAAATGCAATATTGGACTTCACAAACTGTATCACATCTCCGAAATTGTTGTTTGGAGCTCACAAACATGTTAATCCTGTCTTGTCATGTAGGTCCTACTACTCAACACCATTGTAGTATGTTGCAGGCCAAAGATGCCACTTTACAGTGGGGCACAGTCCACCCCACCAAAGGTCATTTTTGCAGTCAGCATATCCAGTGACATTTCAAGGGGGCCTTTGTGATGCATATCTTTGAGTTAGGTCCATATACATGATGTATACACATGTGTGGCAAGCCATGTAGGACATGTGTGACTCTTGTTTTGTTAGCAGCTGTGATGTGTAGTGTTTGTTAAGTCCATCCCTTATATATTGTCTTGTCACATGCTATCAATGACATGCATCATGTATGTAGCTGAGGATACAATTACTAAGGTCAGAATTCATTTCTTGTCACATATAGATACCCAGAGAGAAGTAGGATGCATCAACCACCTGTCAACTGCCAGACCTACAGACCATGGAAGAACGCCATGCCATACTCCTATATCGTCTGAATTGGAAAACAATAGTGGACTTATGTCATCAGTTAGAGCCAGATCTGATGCCAGCTATTAGTAATCCAAACAGCATATCACCCATTGAACAAGTCATGTCAGTATTGCACTTCCTAGCCAGCATACAATGGCCCTACATGCTGGTATGTTCCAACCTATGTTCAGTCTGGTGTTGAAGGTTGTCCTCTCAGCAATGTTTAAATACATTGACAGCTACATCCAATTTCCCCGACATGAGGATTTAGCCCATGTGAAGGCTCACCTTATTGTTTTGCACGCCTCCCACATGTGCTGGGGGCTATTGATATCACACATGTTGGCTTGGTCCCACCGCATGCCAATGAACAAGTATATTATATACTGCAACAGAAAGAACTTCTATTCCATCAACATACAAGTTGTATGTTTGGTGGACCTATACATTTCACTGGTCTGTGCTCATTATCAGGGTTCAGTCCATGATTTCTTCATAATGCAGAACAGACCTATCCCTTTGCTGATGTCACAAGTATACCCAGAGAGGGCCTGACTGGTTGGTAAGTCACATCTGTCCTGTTTGTGTATGCGCAATGTATGAGACCTGTGCCAAGGCAGCTTGGACAGCGTTTGTGTGGAAGGTCTGAAGTGCACATTGTCCTTGTCTATTGTGCTGTGTTGGGCCGATTGCATCATGTGAGCATGAAATATGTTGTCATCAAGTGCAAGCAAGGCATTCACCCTTCCTATTGGCTAAACACTCTTCCTGTATGACTTGTATGGAGCTGTTGATGTGTTTCACCATTGAAAGCCACAGTGCCTGTGCCACAAGACTGACATAGGTTTGTGTCAGACCACCAGATGCCTGGATATTGGATTAAGATGGACCTGTGATAAGGTGTCATGTTGGCTCTCATTATACTAATGAGACTGCTGAATTTGGGCAGCAGCACCACCAGAATCTGGGGTATTGAGTCCAATTCCACACCGTCTGCAACTGTCGGCCTAACCCTTCCAGCCAGCTAGCAGTACCTCACCAGCACCTGATAGTGGCGGTGATTTGTGGCAGCCATGCACATGACATTCTGATTTTTCAGGGAAATCGTGTTGCAACAGATCTCATCCTTTTTTTCACAGTTACATTTGTCTCACACATGCAAAGACAAACAGAAGCAGAAAGTTGTTCATTATATTTTATTGAATCAACTGTGTTCTAGATAAAATGGCATTGTACTGCAATAATTAGGATGATAACACATAATGATAGCAATGCGGTGACAAAGTAAGTGAAACATAAGAAAAGTCCCACCATAGTGTCAAAATGCTAAGTGTTGGAATTCCTACCTAGGCACTCAAGCACTCCTAGAGCACAGCAGTGTTAGGCCTAATCCGCCCTTCCGGATCACCAGGATGTCAACATCCCCTATACCTGGATTTGGTAGCAGCCAAGAGGACAGTTCGTCTACTGAGGGTCCTCTTTTATGTAGGCGGAGAAGACGGCAAGGTTCAGCACACAACAGTAATGAATCAACAGCATGCAATGGCACTTTTCTGGCTGGAAAGCTCCCTCTAATGCACAGGGGACAGAAGGATGTTTTGTAATAAAACAGCTGGTGTACTAAGAAAACTGCCCTAATGTAAGACATGCATGTTTCCAGTGATGTGGTAGAGCACTTTTTACTGACACCAATACCGGGTACAGCCTTGAGCAAAGCACAGAATGAGAATGTCTGACTAAAATTAAAAAAGTGTATGAGATAAAAGAAATAAAACATAAAGGAAACAAACTGCAGGCCTATGGCTCAAATAACGTGCCCATAAAAAGCCACTAAAATTATCTCACAACACCCTCCTCCAGTCCGTTCAAAGTGTAGAGGAAAACCCAATCACTGTTCTATTAAAAGTAAGCTACATATATAAATGTCCAAGTTGATAATCGTAGCACACTGAACCAGGCCAAATTAAAACAGGCAACTTAAACAGAATCGTTTTGTTGCTAAAAGCTGAATATCATATTTAAAAATCATTGTCATTTTGAAAAGTGCCAATTATATCCAGGACAATTGAATCAAGGAAAATTCCCACATCGGCAGATGTTAAGGTGACCTAATTGATGCCAAGGAAAGTCAAAGAGCTGTTGTGTTAGAAAACCTCAGCTTCAGACATGGCATCAGCATCCCGTGTAGTTTCATAGGTTAAAGTACCAAGAGCCATTTGATCCATGAAGGGTTGCTTATACGAGGCTTCCCGTAGCCAACACTCCCTCAATGCGCATTTCTGCTAATGAGCCCTCAGTGAGAATATCAAGAGATCAGCATCCAGTGAATGTAAGGCCCTTGTAGAAAAACACAGTGGTAGTGCACATGTGAAAATGCACCAAAGGCAATGAAACATGGACTGCACACAGTCCAGGAACGGTTTAAATGATAAAGACCAGTTGCACTCCAGATCCTCAAAGGGTAGTGCTCTGAAATACTACATCATGCATTCACAACACAGTTGCGCTGGCGGAAGCATCATCAGTCCTCATTGTTGAGATGGGGCAGCCATTGCGAATACAAATTAGCAACAGCAAAATGCCACCAATTAAGGCCAGAGTAATTGGGAATCCCCTGAATACACCCAAAAAGAGTGAGTGTATGGCTGAAGGTATTATGCCAAATATAGAAGAAAAGGTGCTGACAAACCCAGAACCAACAGCCTTAAAGAAGTGTAAAATCCAGTCAGTATTGGACGCATTAAGGCCCTGATTTCTACTTTTTGGTGCAAAACTGCACTAACGCAGTTTTGTACCAAAAAGTTTAACACCAGCTTGCACCATTTCTGTGCACCAGCCAGGCACCATATCTATGGAATCGTGCAAGCCGGTGCAAAGGGTGGGCTAGCATAAAAAAAATGATGTTAGTCGGTTTGGGCTGGTGCTATGGAAGAAGGGGGTTTTGCAACAAAAAATGACATTAGGCAGGTTAAAGTTAAAAAAGTTACTCTAACCTACCTTGACTCATTTTCTGATGAAAAAATATCCATACCACATGAATCCTGTCTTAGAAAAGACAGGAGTCATGCCCACCACCCCAATAGCCAGCACAGGGGACCAGGGTGCCCTGGGCATGGCCATTGCATCCAGTGCCATGTAGGGGGGGCCATTTCTGGGCCCCCTATGGCACTTAAAAAAATAAATACTTACCTGTACTTACCTATACTTACCTGGGATGTGTTCCCCCATCCTCCGCAGTCCGTCTGGTGTGGGTGGCAGTGTCCCTGGGGCCTAGGGAGGGCACCTGTGGGCTTATTCCATGGTGTTCCACCATGGAAATAGGCCCACAGGTCCACTATCACCTGCCCTGACCCAGGTGTTAAAAAATGGGGCAAAGCAAGCTTTGCACCATTTTTTGACCCCTCCTCCATCCTGTGCATCATTTTTGCACGGAAGTATAAATATGGCATTAAGGCCGTAGGGTCATATTTTGCATGGGAACGCCTACCTTGCATCTCATTAAGGCAAGGTAGGTTTCCACTTCCAAAAAATGACTTTAACTCCATAAATTTGGTGCTAGACGGGTCTAGTGCCAAAGTATAAATATGGAGTTAGTTTTGCACCGAATTAGAGTAAAACAAATGACGCTAATTCGGTGCAAACTGAGTATAAACATGCCCCTGAATATTAAATATCTATCCCATGAGTTCACCAGAGTGCCTTGTAAAGTTTGTATTTAAAAGGGACTTTATTTCCGCGGATGACCTTGCTACTTGAAACACGTAGGTCTTGAGGGCAGACGTCAGTGCTACATGTTTCTGAAACAAAGGGGCTTTTAGTCTGCTCAGCCTGTGAAAATTTACGTTAGAAGTAGCAACATGTGGCCAAATGTCTGCTACTTTCACCTATTGCATGGGAGAAAAAGGACATTACCGCAAGAAGTTACAATTTGGGAGACCGTAGGCAATTCCCACTCGCATTACACAACAGTTCTCACTGTTTAGAAGTACATAACTTCCATTTGAGAGCACCTGGACGCTGGTAAAATCAAGGGGACAGGAACTGCTTTCAAATAACGGGCCAAATTTGCTGCAGAACCATTACAAACTCCGTGCAAGGACAGCTGTTGGCAAACCATTGAATGGCTCACTGAAGCCTTGTATTTGCTGCAGCTAAGAAAGACTTCTTTCATGCCATTGAAATATTTGTACGAGAAGGGTAGCACCCATTCCTCATGAATATGACTATCTCTGAGTTTTTCGTATCTGAATGCAGGGATGTGTTTCAAGCAGGATGTGAATTGGAGTGCTGAAATAGACAAATTGATAACCCCATGAATTAGCCAGACTGCAGATGGTACATCTGCCACAGTAAAAGGCAATTTTTCTAAATTTTTGATGGTCAGCATAATATAAGTAGCATCTTTCTTAGCCATTATTTGTTGTTATTGCGTCAAGTTGAATGCAGCAAACAGGTCCTTAGCCCTGATGTAATGCCATAGAACACAACCATTTTTCTATGTCTGTAGTGTCCAACCTAACTACATAATAGACCTAAGCTGTCTCAATCCATGTTGTAAAGATGACATAACAGTTTGCATAGTGTCAATTACAGAAGAAATTATGTAGTTAAGAGTGTATATGTGGTCGAACAAGGTGTTAATCCCATTATCCTTAATGGCTAATGTTTTCTGTAAGTTTTGTCGATCTATTTACCTTAACCAGGCAGCAGCTTCGTGTTGTGAAAGTTTCCAAAATGTATTATAAATTGCATCTAAGGAGTGCTTTTACATTGTCTCCTAGGGCCTAATAGAAGACCTTGTAAATCTGTATTGTTGGATAGGAGGCTGAGGTGTTCTTTTACAACATCTAGGGCCAGATGTATCAAGGTTTTTTGCATTCGCAAACAGTGCGAATGCCTGTTTGCAAATGCAAAAAGCCAGTTCAGAATGTATGAAAGACATTCTGAACGCAATTTTAAGGAATCGCTAAAATAGCGATTCCTTAAAATTGCGAGCCTGTTTAGAGAGTCGCAAATTGCGACTCTCTAAATAAGAAATCGCAAATAAGGATTCCTTATTTGCGATTTCTTAGCACATGTAGGAAGTCATTCCTAAATGCGATTTGGGCATTTGGGAATCACTATTTACCACCAGGTTGAACCTGGTGGTAACTAAGGGCCAAATGTAGCAACCGGTTTGCATGTCGCAAACTGCGAAAAACGCAGTTTGCGACATGCAAAACGGCCATCGCGATGCAGAGTCACATTTTGCGAGTCGGTACCGACTCGCAAAATGTGATTCTGACTCGCAAATAGGAAGGGGTGTTCCCTTCCTATTTGCGACCGCATCGCCATGCTGAGTTGCTTTGTGACCGCGAAAGCGGTCGCAAACCAACTCGCAGTTACCACCCACTTGAAGTGGGTAGTAACGCATTCGCAAACGGGAAGGGGTCCCCATGAGGTCCCCCTTCCCCTTTGTGAATGTCGCTGAAAATATTTTTTCAGAGCAGGCAGTGGTCCAATGGACCACTGCCTACTCTGAAAAAAGGAAACCAAATGGTTTCATTATTTTTTTGAATTGCAACTCGTTTTCCTTTAAGGAAAACGGGCTGCAATTCAAAAAAACAAAAATGCTTTATTAAAAAAAGCAGTCACAGACATGGAGGTCTGCTGTCTCCAGCAGGCCACCATCCCTGTGAGTGCAGGGACTCGCTATGGGGTCGCAATTTGCGACCCACCTCATAAATATTCATGAGGTGGGTCTTTGCGACCCCGTAGCGAGTCGCAGAAGGTGTCTGAGACACCTTTCTGCATGCACTTTTGCAAGTCGCAAACTTTTTTCTTGCTACATCTGGCCCCATGTGCTAAATTAAAAAATGCATTTAAAATGCATTTTTAAATTGTACATGTAAAGCACACATGCCCTTTTGGCATGTGTGCACCTTACATGTCCCTAAAAAAAATTGGGGGGTGCAGCAGAGGGGGCCTTAGGCCTCCAGCACCCTGGGGTTTTGCATTTCCAAAATTGCGACTTCTGGTTTAGAAATCGCAATTTTGGAAATGCAAAAAGTTGCAGCTATGGGCCAACAGGCCCATAGGTGCGAATGGGGCTGGTATCGCAATTTGCGATTCGGTAATATCATTTGCGATTTTTAAGAAATCGCTATAACCGATTCGCAAATGTGATACATGGCATTTTGCGAGTCAGAAATAGCGATTTCTTAAAAATCGCTATTTCCGAATCGCAAAAGGCCTTGATGATACAACTGGCCGTTTGTGACAAACTTTTTAACCATTGCTGGCATAACTTTCCTACATTGTTTGTTGTCACAAAACCAGAATGTTTTGATGGCACATAGTGAGGGTCTGATCTTTTCACTCTAAAACACCCCGTGGAGTTTACAAAACACCCATGACAACCATTTGTATATACTGGCCACAATAACCACCCACCAGGACTTGAAAGTGTTGTGTTAAAAGTTCCATTTCAGACCCACCCATCGAACTGTTGCTCAGTGGCATTAATGTACATTTGCCATTTGTAAAAAAATTCTGGAGTGCGGATACTGGGTGCATTTAACTTTTTAATTTTTTGTGAAGCCTAAACAGATTGTCTGCTGCACTATGTCATTTAAAAAATTAATTTATAAAGGTATCAGGCATGCTCTTAATAAAGCTTCCCTTCCCTGTATTTGCCAAATCTTAGTTCCCCAAACACTCTTTAAGTCAATTGACTTCATCCAATACATAGCCTTCTAAACGCCAATCAGGAAATGAAGGAATCAGAATAAATTAATTTTGTAACAGTTAACAATACATCATGCATTTCCATTAAGAGCAATTTAAAATAATAGGACTCAGCTTATGCAATATTATGCCCAGAAAATTATGTAAACTTGTCCATATATGTTTTAGAACTCTCCACTGACGGGTAGGGCAATGCTCCCATTGTGTATAATTAAAAATAGCCTTTCAGGTACTTGTTCTATGAATTAAATGATGTCAATAATAATTATAACAGAACACATCACAGTAAGTTTCTGTTGTTTGGTAAATGTCTTCACTTTTAAATACAGTAAGGCACTCTAGCTTAGACAGCATAGAATCAAACATGGAATTTGAAGAGCCTCTGTCGGGCCAAATATATCAAAGGCTAACCTATCCCAGACAATCCCATCAGGAACTGGTATAGCTGAAATGTTCACTAGAGACAAGTCTTGATGGACCCTGTGTGAGGAAAAATGGGTTTTAGAACCTCATCCACTAGTTCGACTGTAGAGTGTTCAGGAAGGTAATCACCTTGTATCAGTAAGAAAAAGACAATGACAAGCCCAGTCTAAAGAAGAAAGTCGAGTACAGTTAGTAGAAGCCACAGACAGTTCCATGAATGAATGAAATAATTATCTTTAAGCCAATTTGTCAGTTTGCATGCTCTTGACGATGGTTTCAGAGAAGAAGTGGATGAGATGAGTCGGAGGTGGAGTCATCTCAATCGGCAATAGGCAAAGTATCCACAAGCAGATAGTACAAAAGCTGAAGTTGTGTTGGGAAGTGGAGAACTAACAGTAGTCTCCCTTAGAGGTTCATAATAAACAATGCCATCCATTTGAGTTGCATTTGAGCAACAAGTTCTCATTTTTTTGGTTGTTTATTATTGTAGATGAAGATAGTGGTACTAATGAAAGATAATTGTCCACCCTCCCCAAGCTCAGGGAAGTGTCAACATTAATGCTCAAAATGGGAAACAGCCTTAACAATGCCAGCTGAGCCATGTGTGCCATTTCTACGCAAGCTGAACAACGCTTGCCTGAATCATGCACAGGCATTGAGTCTGCCTTAACTACGCATGTGCCTTAACCATGCATATGCGTGGTTAAGGAAGCGAGCCATCTAACTGTCTGGGTCAGATCAGGAAGCATCGGGAGAGGTAAAGGGGCTGGAGCGAGGTTTGGGGTGTAGTTTTTAGGGGGAGGGTTTTAGGGCTCATGGCGTGGGGCAGTTGAGTTTGGTTTTTTGGAGAGGGGAAGATAGGGTTCATTTTTGGGGCAGGGTTTTTTGGGAACTCTGGCTAGGTTTGGGGTAGTTTTAGGGGTAGGTCAGTTTTAGGGCTCAGGGTGGTAGCGTTGGGTTAGTTTTATTTTTTCTTCTTTTACAGGGAGCAATTTTGGTTAGTTTTTTGGGCAGGGAGCAGGGTTTCAGGAGCTGGGGCCTGGTTAGGGTGGGTGTAGTTTTTAGGGTTAGGGGTTAGAGGGTGGTTTTAGGGCTCAGGGTCAGTTTTATTTGGACAGGGATGTCTGGTTAGTTTTTGGGGCAGGGAGCAGTGTTTAAGGGCAGGGGGAACTGGGCAGTTTTCAGTGGTGAGGTAAGTTTTTGGGCTCAGGCCAGGGGGGCTGGGGTAGGCATCATTTGTAGCAAGGGCACATTTTAGCCATTAGGGAGGGGGGAGAGAAAAGGGGAAGGGATAGGACTAAAGGCAGAGGGGGTGGTTTTAGGGCTTAGGGTGGGGGAAGAGTAGTTTTAAGGTTTGTGCCTGCCGGGGTTGATTACAGGGCTGGGACATCATGCATATTCCTTTCCCAAACTTGCTTTTACAACAAAATTCATTGTAAAGGCATGTGTGGTAAAGGCATACATGATTCTATCATACAACTGCTCAAAACCTGTAGAGGAACTCCCTGGTCCTTAGTGAGGGGGATCTACCCAGGAGTCCACTAGGTCTGCTGTTGAGGATCGGCCATATGGTATAGATTGATATTATCAATGGAGACAAAGAGATTTTCTTTTGATCCAGGCAGCGGTGGTAGAATAACAGTTCTGGTACCGTGTGTACCCAAGACTGGAACCGGTGCACGACATGATGGACCAAACTCCTTTTTCACAGCAATCTTTTCTTGCACTAGATCCCCAACTTTGGAATCTAGCAGGTGGATGTTATTGGTGCATCTCTTAGTCCCAAGGAGGCAGCACATGCAGATGCATTTTCGTCATGGAACTGCTGTATTTCCTGCAAGACAGAGACATGTTCATTTATGTCAAAGGATGTGTCTGCCAGAGCCATCAAGATCTGGAACATACATTTAGGTCCAGAACAGCGTGTCATATGGGATGCACCCTCCCAAGAACCTTCTGGGCTGATTTGTAAGTGCTCTCTAGACTCCATACAATTGACTAAGCCAGCCACAACCCGTGCCTAACACGCTCGCTTATAGGGATTGCTTTAAGTCTCGATTCTTCTGCTCCACTACACTGTTACCCTCAGGTTGGTAGGGGGTGAGAAATATAGTTGGACTCCTAACAAAGCCATGGTGTTCCTGAATGCCCTTGAGACGAAAGCAGGGCCTTGGTTCGAGTGGAAAGCTGCAACTGCATATGTACTGTTGGACTTTTGGCCATACGCATGGTCATCCCTAGTCTTTTTGCCTCCTTCCTCCTGGTTTTTCTGACCTCTCGCTGTTGGCTCTAGGACTCTGAGCACTTTTTCACTGCTGACCAGTGCTAAAGTGCAGGTGCTCTCCCATCTAAAGTTGGTATGTTTGGCTTATACCTAATTGGCATATTTAATTTACCTATAAGTCCCTTGTACAGTGGTATCTCTATACCCAGGGCCTGTAAATTAAACACTACTAGTGGGCCTGCAGCGCTGCTTGCGCCACCCACTGAAGTAGACTTTCAAACCTGTCTCAGGCCTGCTAGGGCAGGGCCTGTGTGCGCAGTTTTCTGCCACAGGGACCTGGCATCTAAATTTACTTGCCAGGCCCAGAACTCCCCTTTTACTACATGTAAGTCACCCCTAAAGTACGCCCTAGCTAGCCCTATGGGCAGGGTGCCATGTATGTAGAAAGGCAGGACATGTGCCATATTGCATGGCCTGTCCTGGTAGTGACAAACAGCCTAACTTGGTGTCTCACTGCTGTGAGTGCTGCCTTCTCATAGGATTGCATTAGAAATGCCCTGCCTTATGTGTAAAGGGTATTGTCTGATTTATGAGGGGTAGCGTAGGCGTGTTTGGTATGGGTGTGATGGTGATAATAAATACTGCTTACTGGTGTGGGTGTATTTTTTATTACTATCACAGAAATGTCACTTCTAGAAAGTGCGCATTTATCTGTGCTTATGATTCTGGTGTTTTGCAGCTTGACTCCAATCCACGTCTGGGCAGAGTGACAGTTGGGGCTTTGTGCATACTTTTCAGACAGCCTGTACACAGGAAGGGTGGAGGTGTCACCGAGGTGCATCTGCATACTGAATAGTCTTCCTGGGCTGAGAGAAGGGAGAGGCGGGGCACACCTACATTTGTAAAGGCTGTGCCCTGGCCTCACACAATAGGGTCGTTAACCCCCCACTGATGTTTGGAGCCTGTGCTGAAAGGAGAGAGGGGACACTCCCAGAACCAGTTGTAACTGGCTGGAACCTCCTCTCCCTGGCATTGTAAAACACTGTAAAAATGGACTATAAGTACAGGGGAATTTTCCCCACAATTTGAACATTCTTGGAACTTGGAACTGGACACAGAACGCTGATGAATGGACTCACCAGGAAACCGCCATGGACTGCTGCTGCTGTGCTGACCTGTGACCTGCCTGGTCACTAGGAGGAACTGCCACCATCTGCACCCTTTGTGCTGGCCTGTAGCTGGGCCCACCAGCCCTGTGCTCCTTTTTGGCTTAAGTTGTTCCCAGGGGCAGGGTGCTGTGGCCCCTGACCCCTGCAACGATCTTCTACATCTTTGACAGGATGCTGGAGGAGAAACAGGCATTCGTTTAAGTGCTGGGCTGCTGATGCACTATAGCGCTTGGAAAGCGCTTTTCTTTTCCTAAAAGAAACCACCGCCGCAGCCCGGGCTTTTAAATTGTGCCCTTGCGCTTCCTGGAGCGCGTTTCTGCTGAGAGGAAATCACCGCCGCAGCCCGGGGAACTTAATTCTGTAAAGCGCGAGGATCGCGCTCCGTTCCGTGCCCCCGGGGCACAAGAAATCCACCTGGGACGTGACAAGGAGCAAGCCTGCTCCTAGCGGTGCCCCCGGGGTAGGGATCGCTCCGAGGAGCGCCCCCGGGGCACCGGCCGGCCCGACCGGATGCCGGCGTTGTGTGCGAGCAGGAGGGAGAGGAGGACGCCTCTCCCTCACCTGCTCCAGCCCCGGAGGGCTCTCTCGGCGCGTGCGGGCGGGGCAGCAGCCTCATCGGAGGCTCGCCCGTGCCGCCGGCTTTCTGGTGGGCCCCCTCGTGGGCCCAGGGCAATTGTGAAGGGGTCTCCCCTCTGAAAGGGCCAGCGGAGGCCCCGGGAGACCCCAGGAGTTTGCGGGCCCCCAGAGGGGCCTGTTCGCAGAGTGGAGGGGGTGCGTGGCGCCCCCCTCCAGATCCTCAGGATTTCCCTGACCTTGGCCCCCCACAGGAGGGCCGGTGGAGGCCCGGGGGGCCCCCAGTGATTACGGGTCCCAGGAGGGGCCCGTCAGGAACGCTGAGAGGGTGCGTGCCGCCCCTCTTTGGCCCAAATATGCACAGGAGGCCCCCGTTTTGCGCAGAGGAGCGCCGGGGGCCCCATTGGTTGTTTAGGCACTGGAAGTGCCGCCCCATTATTCGTTTTAGGCACTGGAGGTGCCTTTTCATCATTTTTCAGGTACTTTAAAACGGACTAATGTAACGTTGATTTAAAGTTCTTTTTACAGACTTTGTAATTATGTTATATTGCCTGCCTGTCCTATGATGTGTTTACATATGTGTGCACATGTTCCTTTTATGGGCATGACTTGCTAATATGTTTGCTTAACTTGCCATAGGTTTTCTAATGTTCCTACTATGGGCGTTTTATGATATTCTTATGACAAGTGTGCTAATGTGATAACGTGTTTCCTGACTACTGCTTATGTTGCAGAATACTGAGTAACCTGTGTGTTATGTGTGACTACTGCTAGTTTGCAGAGTAACTAATGTGTAACGTTCTGACAACTGCTAAGGTAGCAGGATAGTACTGTTATGTGATGTTGGTCTAATAATTACGTGGTGTACAATACAGTGTATTTTCATATAATCTGGTGTTGTGTTTCCTTTGTGGTGGGGATATTGCGTCACATGTATGTGTGTTGTGCAAACGCTTTACGCATTGCCTCCGGGTTAAGCCTGACTGCTCGTGCCAAGCTACCAAGGGGGTGAGCAGGGGTTATCTTGGACGTGTAACTCCCTTGCCCTGACTAGAGTGGGTAAGTTCTGCCTGGCTGAGGTGCATACCCTAGCCAACCAGAAACCCCATTTCTAACATTGGAAGTCAGCGGTGAGGATAGGACTTGCGCTTGCACAATACCATTGTGACTCATTATTTCACTACAAGGATTGCGTTTAGACCATCACATGTTTGGCTTCTCTTAACTTTCTCTCTTTGGTCATTTTTCCTGTTTTCATTTCTCACGCTTGGGTATTGTGGTTGTCACAGTTGAGTTATTTGTACCTTTTCAAGATGGGGCTTACCTTTGATTTAGAGGACCTGCCGTTTTACACGCAGGAGGAATTAGAGGGGTTCTGTAGAGAGAGAGGGCTGCCTGTAGAAGGGGACCTCAGGAGATCTCTGAATTTCTTTGAAAGGTTTGTGACACTTACCCAGGGAGGGAGTGTGCGTAGGGGGTACCCAGAGGATCCTGAGTGTAGCGAGGGTTCCCAATGGGAGGGCTCCCAGACCTCATCCCTAGAGAGTGGTAGAGAGACTGATCAGGAGGGTGAGAATGACCGGTTGGGGACGCCAGTCGGCAGGGAAGGCCCCAGTGATAGGGAGTCCCTTGCTGGGTCCAGTGTAAGAAGCAGGGCTACCTCTCATTCCTTGACGCCTGATGAGCTAAGAGATAGGCGGGAAGAGAGGGACCTGAAGTTGCAGTTAGCGCGCCTAGCTGTTGAGGAGAGAAGGGCTGAGGTAGAGAAGGCCTTAGTACAGGAGAGAATGGCAGAGGCAGAGAGGGCCTTTGCCAGAGAAAGACTCGCTCTAGAGCGCAGTCTGAAGGTTCTGGACTCACCAGCGTTGCAGGTGGAGTCCAGTGGTGGCAGCAATGTACAGTGCTGTAGCAAAGAGGTTCCTCACATACCCATAGATCTGGTACCTAGGTTCCAAGAGGGGGGTGACATACGTCAGTGGTTAAAGGAATATGAGAAGGCTCTGGTAGAGCGCAGGATCCCTGAGAAGGATTGGGGAACTGGCCTAGGGAGTTTTATTCCTGAGGAGGGGAGGGATGCCCTACTGACTCTAGAAGAGAGTGACAGGGAGGGGTACTCCGCTGTGAAGAACGCACTGATTGTGAAGTATGGTTTTTCCCCTGAGGAATACAGAAAAAGGTTTAGGGGTGGTAAGAAACTGTCCCACCAGTCTTGGGAGGAGTTTGTGGAGGCTTGCTGCATTGCACTAGATGGATGGGTGAAGGGTAGCACAGTAAACAATTTTGAAGGGCTGTTTAATCTGATTCTCAGAGAGCACCTGTTTCGTTGTTGTTTTTCAGAGTTACGCCAACACTTGTCAGTGTGTGAGCTCTCTGACCCCAGGGAGCTTGCAAAGGAGGCAGACTTCTGGTTGCGTACCAGAGGGTCTGGTGTGACATTAGGGGGTGTTCCTAATGAGAGTGGTCTAGGTGTTTCCCAACAAGGTGTGGTGGGAAAGGAATGGAGTGTCCCAGGTAGGTCCCAGTGGACTGTGATGGGTGAGGGACCCCATGTCCCGTCTCCGAGGAGAGGGAATGGGGCTGGGCTGAGGCCCAAGGTGCCCGAGATCCCGTCCCAGGCCCCTGAAGGTTCCATGAGTGAACGCCAGGAGGTGAGCCTAACCTGTGCCGTAGGGCCAGCTGTTCAGAAGGATCCCATTTTGTCATTAGGACTTAGGCGGGTGGCTGGTGATAGCGTTCCGCCGGTCCTGGTGTCTGGTAGTCTCGCTCTACAGCGGAGGAGGCGGAAATCCAGGCATAGGGTTGAGAGGGGGCTGCGGGCCCCAGTGGAGAACCTGGAGGGTCAGGGGTCAGCTCTGAGAGCAGAGCCCCCCAGGAATGACCTTGGTGAGACCATTTCTGGGCTGGGGGGAATCCAGACTCTGTCCGATGGGCAGAGGTCAGGAGACCTGCGCCAGCCAGACTCTTGTGTGGCCCTTGGGGAAAGTGTTTCCCTGGTGGGGGGTAGGTGTGCCCCCCAGGAAGTCCTGGTGCGCCAGGCAATGATTCAACCGCAGGGTGGTGACTCTGGGTTGGATGATCAGGTTCAGGGGGTAAACTCTGACCTGATGGGGAGTACGTGTGCTCCCAAGGAAGTCCTGGTGCGCCAGGCAGTGGTTCAACCGCAGGGTAGTGACTCTGGGTTGGATTGCCAGATTCAGGGGGTAAGCTCTGATCTGGTAGGGGGTAGGTGTGCTCCCAAGGAAGTCCTGGTTCGCTGGGCAATGGTCCAGTCTAAGGGTGTCGTCCCTGGACTAGATAGACAGGTTCAGGGGGTAAACTCTGACCTGGTTGGGGGGGCGGTTAGTGTGCTCACCCCCCTGTGTGAAACTTCTGGTGGCTTCTCCCGAGGTGGGGAGACGCAGGACTCTGGAAGTGGGGTTCAGGGAGGGGGAAGCCCGCCCCGGACCCCGGTGCAACCCAAGGGTGTCGTCCCTGGGTTGGGTGGTCAGTCGCCAGGTAGTGATCCTGGGCTGGCGAGAAAGTTGTGCAGGGCTGCTGTACCCAGCACCCTGGCAAGTGTGGATTCTGGTGATACCCCTCCTAGGAGAGGAGGGCGGGATCCTAGAAGGAGGGGTAGAGGGAGGAGAGCCTCGCCTCTAGCCCCTGTAGAACCTATGGGTGCGGACCCTAGGTTGGTGGATCAGTGGCAGGGTAGAGCCCCTAAACTGATCGGAAATGGAGTGGAGACAGGTTGCTTTGCACCTGGGGCTACCGCCCCCCACTCTTTATGGTTTCAGAGACCAGAGGCTCCTAGATGGCCTGGGGCCTGGTTCTGGCCATTGGCAGCTAGAGAATCCCCGTGGGTTGGTCTAGGCTGCCTGGGACGCATTGACAGAGAGATCCCAGTGGAGTCAGGAAGGCGTAGAACTGGAACATGCCCCTGCTGTTGTGGGCCTGGGTCCTTGTTCTATCGCCCCAATCAGGAAAGTACATCAAGGTATTGATTGTTCTCCCCTGGATTTTGGCTGGTAGGGGGTTGTGTTGGACTTTTGGCCATACGCATGGTCATCCCTAGTCTTTTTGCCTCCTTCCTCCTGGTTTTTCTGACCTCTCGCTGTTGGCTCTAGGACTCTGAGCACTTTTTCACTGCTGACCAGTGCTAAAGTGCAGGTGCTCTCCCATCTAAAGTTGGTATGTTTGGCTTATACCTAATTGGCATATTTAATTTACCTATAAGTCCCTTGTACAGTGGTATCTCTATACCCAGGGCCTGTAAATTAAACACTACTAGTGGGCCTGCAGCGCTGCTTGCGCCACCCACTGAAGTAGACTTTCAAACCTGTCTCAGGCCTGCTAGCGCAGGGCCTGTGTGCGCAGTTTTCTGCCACAGGGACCTGGCATCTAAATTTACTTGCCAGGCCCAGAACTCCCCTTTTACTACATGTAAGTCACCCCTAAAGTACGCCCTAGCTAGCCCTATGGGCAGGGTGCCATGTATGTAGAAAGGCAGGACATGTGCCATATTGCATGGCCTGTCCTGGTAGTGACAAACAGCCTAACTTGGTGTCTCACTGCTGTGAGTGCTGCCTTCTCATAGGATTGCATTAGAAATGCCCTGCCTTATGTGTAAAGGGTATTGTCTGATTTATGAGGGGTAGCGTAGGCGTGTTTGGTATGGGTGTGATGGTGATAATAAATACTGCTTACTGGTGTGGGTGTATTTTTTATTACTATCACAGAAATGTCACTTCTAGAAAGTGCGCATTTATCTGTGCTTATGATTCTGGTGTTTTGCAGCTTGACTCCAATCCACGTCTGGGCAGAGTGACAGTTGGGGCTTTGTGCATATTTTTCAGACAGCCTGTACACAGGAAGGGTGGAGGTGTCACCGAGGTGCATCTGCATACTGAATAGTCTTCCTGGGCTGAGAGAAGGGAGAGGCGGGGCACACCTACATTTGTAAAGGCTGTGCCCTGGCCTCACACAATAGGGTCGTTAACCCCCCACTGATGTTTGGAGCCTGTGCTGAAAGGAGAGAGGGGACACTCCCAGAACCAGTTGTAACTGGCTGGAACCTCCTCTCCCTGGCATTGTAAAACACTGTAAAAATGGACTATAAGTACAGGGGAATTTTCCCCACAATTTGAACATTCTTGGAACTTGGAACTGGACACAGAACGCTGATGAATGGACTCACCAGGAAACCGCCATGGACTGCTGCTGCTGTGCTGACCTGTGACCTGCCTGGTCACTAGGAGGAACTGCCACCATCTGCACCCTTTGTGCTGGCCTGTAGCTGGGCCCACCAGCCCTGTGCTCCTTTTTGGCTTAAGTTGTTCCCAGGGGCAGGGTGCTGTGGCCCCTGACCCCTGCAACGATCTTCTACATCTTTGACAGGATGCTGGAGGAGAAACAGGCATTCGTTTAAGTGCTGGGCTGCTGATGCACTATAGCGCTTGGAAAGCGCTTTTCTTTTCCTAAAAGAAACCACCGCCGCAGCCCGGGCTTTTAAATTGTGCCCTTGCGCTTCCTGGAGCGCGTTTCTGCTGAGAGGAAATCACCGCCGCAGCCCGGGGAACTTAATTCTGTAAAGCGCGAGGATCGCGCTCCGTTCCGTGCCCCCGGGGCACAAGAAATCCACCTGGGACGTGACAAGGAGCAAGCCTGCTCCTAGCGGTGCCCCCGGGGTAGGGATCGCTCCGAGGAGCGCCCCCGGGGCACCGGCCGGCCCGACCGGGTGCCGGCGTTGTGTGCGAGCAGGAGGGAGAGGAGGACGCCTCTCCCTCACCTGCTCCAGCCCCGGAGGGCTCTCTCGGCGCGTGCGGGCGGGGCAGCAGCCTCATCGGAGGCTCGCCCGTGCCGCCGGCTTTCTGGTGGGCCCCCTCGTGGGCCCAGGGCAATTGTGAAGGGGTCTCCCCTCTGAAAGGGCCAGCGGAGGCCCCGGGAGACCCCAGGAGTTTGCGGGCCCCCAGAGGGGCCTGTTCGCAGAGTGGAGGGGGTGCGTGGCGCCCCCCTCCAGATCCTCAGGATTTCCCTGACCTTGGCCCCCCACAGGAGGGCCGGTGGAGGCCTGGGGGGCCCCCAGTGATTACGGGTCCCAGGAGGGGCCCGTCAGGAACGCTGAGAGGGTGCGTGCCGCCCCTCTTTGGCCCAAATATGCACAGGAGGCCCCCGTTTTGCGCAGAGGAGCGCCGGGGGCCCCATTGGTTGTTTAGGCACTGGAAGTGCCGCCCCATTATTCGTTTTAGGCACTGGAGGTGCCTTTTCATCATTTTTCAGGTACTTTAAAACGGACTAATGTAACGTTGATTTAAAGTTCTTTTTACAGACTTTGTAATTATGTTATATTGCCTGCCTGTCCTATGATGTGTTTACATATGTGTGCACATGTTCCTTTTATGGGCATGACTTGCTAATATGTTTGCTTAACTTGCCATAGGTTTTCTAATGTTCCTACTATGGGCGTTTTATGATATTCTTATGACAAGTGTGCTAATGTGATAACGTGTTTCCTGACTACTGCTTATGTTGCAGAATACTGAGTAACCTGTGTGTTATGTGTGACTACTGCTAGTTTGCAGAGTAACTAATGTGTAACGTTCTGACAACTGCTAAGGTTGCAGGATAGTACTGTTATGTGATGTTGGTCTAATAATTACGTGGTGTACAATACAGTGTATTTTCATATAATCTGGTGTTGTGTTTCCTTTGTGGTGGGGATATTGCGTCACATGTATGTGTGTGTTGTGCAAACGCTTTACGCATTGCCTCCGGGTTAAGCCTGACTGCTCGTGCCAAGCTACCAAGGGGGTGAGCAGGGGTTATCTTGGACGTGTAACTCCCTTGCCCTGACTAGAGTGGGTAAGTTCTGCCTGGCTGAGGTGCATACCCTAGCCAACCAGAAACCCCATTTCTAACATGTACCAATAAAGACTTGCAAATCTTTAGTAACAGTAGGTGCATCAACTGATCATTGTGGCTATACCCATGGAAATCTGGAGCATGAGTCGACAGTGATGAGAATGTATTTGTATGCACCATCAGGTGTCAGGGAACCACAATGGTCCAGCTACACACATTGTAGTGGTTTGTTTGAAATTAGAAGGGGTGTCTGTAGTGGTCATTTAATGGTAAACCCTTTTATTTGCTGATAGATGTCACAGCAAACAACATATTATTTTGTGTGTTTATATAGACCTGGCCACCAATAGTGTTTTTGCAGTAAAGAAATAGTTGCTGCCACACCTGCATGGGCAGAAGCAACTCCCTTATGTGCCACTTTTATCAACTCAAATCTTTGATTTTGGCTGGGGATCACAAGATCTCCCAGCCATGATATTGATACTAAGGCAGAATGGAGGATCGTATGCGGAGGAATGTTTGGCAGGATATGCCTTTGGTAATGACTTTCTGTCAGCCAAAGTTTTCACAACAGCAAGTGTTTCATCATCCATCCTTGTTCATGATCAAGCTATTGTCGCAACAGAAGCTGTAGCTAAGGCTGACTTGGCTGCTTCATTAGCCAAGGTATTGCCTGCAACAAGGACTCCTACAATTTGATGTCCCAGTGTTTGAACTACATGGGCATTGGGTAGCGTTTCCTACAGATCCAATACCTTTCACCACAGTAATCTGTGTTTGATTGTGTTGTCTTTTGAATCTCTGAACCCATTGTGACGCTAGTAATGCAGATATTCATTGAAGGACGTGACACAGTAATATGAATCACAGACCATCAGTGTCAGCTGTTCTGGATCCGTGTGTTCCAGTCCATGACCAGAGCTTTGAGCTCTGCTAGTTGTGCAGTGCAGTCCCCTAAGGTCTGCGTGTAAGTGTTCTGTGGATAGAATTCACCATCTTTCATGCAGCCACTCACAGCCACGCAAGTGGCAGAGTACTGAAATTTTGTGCCTATAGCTGGTTGGGCCGATCCATCAGTGTAAATAATTGTTTGATAGCAATCAATTGACAACGTGTTTGCTATTATTGGTTATTCCATTCCGTATTGAAAGAATTTTTGAGTTTGTAATTTTGGATCAAAAATGTAGTCAACATCAGTGGCTGTCGGATCTAACATGGATTGCTTTCAGGTTTGGCATGCTGGCCTTTGTAACAGCCTTGAGGGCTGAGATCGGAGACACAACAATAAAGTGCTCCTCCCGGGCCAGAGGTCTCTCTTTAATGGCAGCCACCTGAACAGCAGTCAGAATCTTTTCTGTAAGATCAAAACGTTGTTCAGCTGTAGAGTACAGGTGTAATTTGTAAACAATTGGGGCAATATCACCCTCATTAAATGGTACATAGGTGAAACCGAGGGCACAAGCAATTACTCTGATAACCAAATCTGTCTTGTTGTCCTTTTTTTGTAAATGTTTTGCTGCAAGCATGTCTTGTTGTAATGTCCTGAGAATGTGTTTGTGCTCAGTTGTCCCAAATTTGCTTGAAAAGTTGGGACGTATTAAGTCATATAATGGTTTAATGGGTTGTGCATAATCTGGCATTTAAGTTCTGCCAAAGTTTAAAAAGCCCTGCAAAGACTGGAGCTTTTTATGGTATATGGTGGTTGCAACTGTGCACATTTTTCTAGAAAGTGGGGTGCTAGGCTCTTGCCTTCATCTGAAAGCTCTTATCCCATAAATAGGACACTAAAGGCAATTTTGGTTTTCTTGAAACTGAATTTATAGCCAAATTTGGCAAATCCCACAACAATGTGGCCCACCAGCTTCAGGTGGTGAATGAGATCATCATCCGTTAGGTAGATGCAATCAACATAGGACAACCTCCCAGGGTCAATGTCATGTAAAATGGATGTTACACAGGCTGAATACAGTCCAGAACTGTATATATACCCAGTGGGAGCCCACAACTATATTCGGCAAGCCTAAAGTGCTAAATGCTGGTAAATCCCTGCTTTCAGGCGCTATATTTTGGCAGAGGAATCCATTGGAAATATCCAACGTCGTTTTGCATTTTTGTGCACTATATTGTTAATGAGTGCTGTGCTATGTGCATTTTGAAAAGCAAATGTGCATGTATGACTGTTTAGATGTCTGTAATTTGAGACTATTCTACATAGCAACAGAAAATAAAGGGTTATTCATTGGTGAGACAGATGGCTCAGTTACACCCTGGTATTCTAGTTGCATGAGAATTTCTCTCACAGATGTTTTAGCCTCATGCTTAATAGAATATTGAGGTTGAGGCTGTGGTTGGGACCCAAATGATAATGTGTGATAGGAAGAATCGTTATCCAACCCAACATAATTGCGATATAGTGCGGGCCTGTGTCAATGCCCAATTAAATGACCATGACTCTGTTATTTCTATAGGAACCAGGGACGAGAAAGAAAGCTTAATGATCTCTTCCTCTATGGAACATCATGGACACATTCTGGTGACCAATCTATTCCAGCCACAAAAAAATGTCATAAGTGCAAGTTAAATGTTTCCAAAATATAATATCAATTGTGCGCTCAATGTCTCCTCCTAATTGTATTTTCATTTGATGCACCCTATTAGGAGGGGAGACTCGCATGTCCGCAGTCTTGACTTCTATGAAGTCATCAGTTGCTTTCACCTCCAGATGCTCCTGGAGATTCCAGTGAATTATTGTGATCTCTGTTGCACTGCCTAGCAGAGCCAGTGCCCAGCTCCTGCTCTTCAAAAAAACTCTTATCTTGCGTAGAATTTCATACAGAAGTAGCTTCCACCTTGTTATTTTTGAATTGGGGTTTTTGCTGTGGAAGTTTCTCTTCTTTTTAATTGAAACTTCTGTTGAGCATTATGAATCTTTTCATGGTTTCATGTATTCTGTTTGTTGTTCTGATTGTCTACCTCTCTTACTACTTTTATCCGGTGAGTCCAGAAAGGAACGAGATTGACGTGTATAAGTATACTGATATCTATCAGGAGTTTTTATATTATATCTATTTCTTAAATTATGTTTCTCAGGGGCCTTCGAATGTGGAGATTCTCCCATTATTTTTTTAAATGCTTGTTTTTGTTTATTCCAGCGTTTTTTAGAATCTTCAACTGCTTGCTTGGTAGAATCCTTGTTGGATTTACCTTGTAAATGTGGTTTACTAGGTTTGGGTCCCAAGCCATCCTGACCTATACTTGAATAGGTTTCGACAATAATTTTTGGCAGCTCACGTTCTTGATCCCGTTCAGGAACATCCTGGAGCTGCATACGTACTGCTAGTGCTACCGCTTCCCCTTTACGTTTACTTAATATTATTGAAGACGTTGTAGCAAAATTGCCCATTAATTGCATCCCCAAATCTAGGGCAGGGACAGCGCCATATTCATCTTGAATCTGTTTTAACACCTCTGGAATATTGGAAAGTGTTGGGGTACCACATGCGGTAGTATAGAGCGTTGCAAATACTGTGCCTCAAGTGTTGCAGTTATCCACTGCGGGAGCCATCCCAAATGGCAAGTACATAGTGAGAATTCTGTGTTTATCTTGAGGTCCCATATGGGGAAACACAGCCTCCACCATGTTTATTTTTTGAGCTAACCAAAATGGAATTTCTTCAAGTTTGGTGGGTACTTTACCCATAATTGAATGCACCGTTGCAAGGTTAATGCCTGGATACCTGCAGGTGGTTTTGCTGAAGCAGCGTATGGTGGATTTGCATTTAACGTTTGCATTACAAATTGCACTAAGGCCCATATTTATACTTTTTGACGCAAAACTGTGCAAATGCAGTTTTGCGTCAAAAGGTTTTGTGCCAGCTTGCGCCATTTCTCAGCGCCATCCATGCGTCATATTTATACTATGACGCTCGATGACGCTAAGAAATGGTTAGAGTAAAAAGAAATGACGTAAACCCTTGGACCCTGTCATAAGGCAAAATTACGTTAATGCTGTGAAACTGACCCTAACCCGTTTTGCGGATTTGCCCCTTTTAAAAAACGCATTTGCATCAAGTTTAAATGCACAAGCAGGAAAGAGTGCAATTCAAAGGGAAGATGGAAGCAGCAGGCCAGGTGACCACATGCACCCAGGAACCAGCCTGGAGGAGACACATAAGTACCAGGAGAAGGAAAAGAAAAAGAGAAAGTGTTGGTTCAGTGAGGAGGAGCACAACACCCTTGTCAGAGAGGTGACGGAGCCCCAACACCAGCTCTTTGTCACCTCCAAATTGCCAATTGTTAAGAGAGAGGCTATATCGCAGCAAATAGTGGACAGAATAAGCAGGGTGGCAGAGGTGAAGCAAACTGACATGGAGTGCAAGAAGTGCTGGCATGATTGCAAGTGTAGAACTAAGGAGAAGATGGCCAGCAACAGAAAGGCAGCCCTGCAAACTGGAGGTGGAAGTTCAGCACCACAGGAGGACCTGAATGAGATGAAGGAGATGGTTGCAGCAGTCGTCCCGGAAGAGCTGGTCAGAGGAATACAAGGACAGGACAGTGCAGACTTCCAACAACCACCATAAATGCAGGGTAAGTTGCGTGGGGGAAATAACTGCCAATTTTACAAATGCCAGAAGGGTGAAGGCACATAGGACACACTCAATGCATGCTAAAGGAGTGCAGCTGGACACATTGCCCATAAATCAAGATGCACAATTCACACATAAGCAACACATGTTCACACGCCTTGGTTGTGCCATGCACCACAACACATACACACCCTGGACATATGTCAATCACCAGGGCTTTACACCAACATGTACATATGCAGCACTTTGGATGGAAGGCATATCTAATTACTTTGCCTGTGGCTGTGTCACCATAACACCCCTTGCATATAGTCAAACCTACTCAACCTACACAACTTAGACATCAGAGATGATGAAGAAAGTCAATACCATTCCTGGGGTTACGTCACAGTGGTGTCTCTTGCAGAAACACTTTGCTACTGTCACAACCCGTTGCCAAAACACATGTGTGCTGCGTCTTACAGTACACATTAAAATGGCACCTTAGCTAACATTACTTGTACATGTGCAGGAGGGAACACTACCCGATCATATACAAGACCTTCCCACAAGACAGCCACTTCTTCATCATGCTGCATTAATGCCTGTCTGGGTGGATGGAGAACTAATCTGTACAGCTGCCAGGGGAATTGAAGGTGGTCCTGCATCACAGTAAACATGGCACTACCCTGAGTACCCAAGCTGGTGCAGTGTTGAAATATTGATATCAATCAGAACTGTCCCACTTGAGAAAAATTATCACTACAGATTGCAATCTGTAGATTACAACACATACAGGGTGAGCCTACAACAACTCTGACACAACCATGTGAGCCACATAAGAATGGGGAATCAATCACACAAATACAACATATGGTGTATGTCTGTGAACATCATGGTGCACATTATCACATTGACTTGCGGGGATGGTGCACGGGCAAGTCTGGCTTTGGCAAGACTGCCAGTGCGGTCTACCCTCCGCAGTTGGAAGTATGAGTGTCACGCTGAGATGGCAGGTGGAAACCTGTTTCCTCATGTCAGCTCTGTAGGGAAGTTACCACAACATTGTTGCTGGATCAAATAGAGCCAGCGCCAATCTTGGGGTGCATTGTGTGTGACAGCACACACTGCACTTGTCACTGCAAATCAGGCAGTGGAACGCGCACAGGGGCTGGTCATTGGGGCCCCTGCACTGCCCTGACCAGGCATGGGCAGTGCAGGGGCACCCAAGGGCACATCACAACACACTACCACTAACTTGTGCATGGCGGTTGGACCACCATGTAAAGACTGGTGGAAAAGCGGAATCTTAATCTGGAGGGTAGCGCTGATCATAATGCAGGGCTGGTGCAGCAACCTGCAAGTGCCAGACCATTGGACCATGGCTTTCCCCACGGTCAAAATGTGCCAATTCCACCTGCGCTGTTGGCAGTGGTCATATTGCCAATGGCAGTCTGGTGGTCATAGGACTGCCAGACTTGTCATGAAGGCCCATGTGTGCACTTGTACAACTAGCAGGCCCTGATCAAAGTTGAAAATAAGTAAACTGGCTATGTCCATAGTTTAGTGGCATCAGGCACTGTCATGTACAAAATGCTGTTCACATCAATAAATGATACCCATGCCAGCCATCCCTGGGACCACCGCTGTGCCAGTGGTAAATTAGCTGCCCTTCCACAATGCTGAATCCACTGCACCATGGTGCATGTTTTGCTGCGTAGAGGGGGAGCTCATAGTTGTGTAGGAGGAGCACCTTCCAGCACAGCCAGAAACAGAAATGGCAATATGCTCGGTCCATGTGTGCTGTGGAATGCAGCACACATACACAAACTTAAACGTGATGATCAATCAAAGTAAACTTCATCATTTTGCCTTGGTAATGCCATCCCTGGGGTAATATAAGATATTGGTGCCGCCTCAGGTGTATGAAAACACGTAAAACTGGGACGTGGGCAAAATGCAACGTGTGTTGGTGTGGCTTGACCACCGCAACAGCCATTGCAAGGCCCTTCCATGCAAATTGATGCATAAGATGGGTGCCATAATAACAAGGTTGTGTCAAGCCACTATAAGGAAATACATCTCACCTTGCAAATATGACGCAGCCTATTGCGCCACCTAAGCTTCCCTTTACGTGACACTCAGGTGGGGAAAATGGCTGATAAATAGGACCCATAATGTACAAGAACAATGTTTGGGCTGTAAGCTGTCACTGAGCCTCCAATAGCTACTTAATGATGTGCCATGTCAACTGCTAAGACATAGAAAGATTGATTTTACACCATCTCGTTGCAGAGGATGATGGCTCTTCTGCTGATCTGCCTGTCCTGGAGTTCATTGATGACCTGGATCCCCAGTTGACAACCATAAGCCAACATACTCTCCAGGATGTCCTGGAATCCCTCCAGACACCACCTCCAGTTGCAAGGAGGACAATCAATGTTGCGGTCTCCTCAGATGACCCACCCAGCACCCAAAATATACTACCTTCCAGTAAAAACACAGCTCAGGACTCCATGGACCCAGAGACAAGCTTCCAGAGGACAGTGGTAGGAGTCCTGTGGAAGCTGGCTAAGCAGGTGCGGGTGGGGATGGAGACTATGGCAGGCAGCCTAGAGGGAATGCTCACATGCCTCGTGACAGCTAATGAACACACAGCTGCCATCCAAGGCACACACTCCCCAATGCGCGGAGTCCAGCAGTGTTTGGCGGACATAGCTGCTGTCATGAGGGAGAGGCCACAACAACTGCCCTCCCAAACTGGCAGAAGCATGACAGACAACAAGCTGGACTCCATTCAGCATGAAGTGGCCTCCCTCAGGGAAGAGACGGCTGCCTACCACCGGGATGTTGCAGCTATATTGAAAAATCAGCAGCTCCTCCTTGCTGCAGTAATGCCATATGTCATAACACAAAAAGGCAGCTGTTTGGAGTTGTGACTCTACATCATTAATCCCTGAAGTGTGTGTGGTCCCTTCTACCTCTCCTCCCCTACCACCAATCACACAGGAGGCACCAAACACATCAGAGGATGAAGATGTGGAACAAACTATTTTTACTGAGAAAAGTACCCAGTAGCACTAGTCTATGCCACATGGGCAGTTTTCTCCTTAGTTCAGGGCTAAAGATCATGGCAGTGTTGTCACAGTAGGATATGTGCACTCTTTACCCACCCACTGCTGGTCTGTCTGCTATGGACTGTCATTGTCTCCCACTTACCAATTGGCAATTTGTGTTCCTCCACACTTATCGACGTTACTCCGAAGCATGTCTCATGACATGTCCCTCAATCCTGGACTTGTATTGTGTCACAAATATCTGGATTTCACAAATGGGGTCTCTGACCTGGATATTGTAAATATCTCACTTTCACACTTCCACTTGTAAATATACACTTTGTACACATTTAGCATGTCTACATCTTTTGTGATCTATCTACTCAGCTAAATGATTGTAATGTGTGACTCCATGTCATTGGTCACAGAATATCAATACATGAGTGCATGACTGTGGGGGAACAAAGCTACATTCATGGATCCTAACATGACAAATGTGTATGCTGGTCTCATCTCCTACAAGCAATTCACAGAGTATGTTACAAATGAAGGTCACATATATGGTTTCCTCATCATATACAGCAGGGTATGGCTGGAAAGCAAGTGTAGGGCAATATCGTCAGTTGGGAGTACCAGAGGAACTCATTGGTGTGGTACAGGGGTAACTAATCTCATTAGTGATGGCCACCGGTCAGTGTTGCAGGATAGAGTTCCAATTGTGACTGTTGTCAGATGTGTCACAGTTCCCAGCACTAATAGCTGAAGTACCAAACATACCTGTCCAACACAAAGTATACATAGTCAACATGAATGGTGGGTACATGGATGACAGATGCATGGACTAGTAGATGTGATGCTGCAGTCAATGTGACAGCTCTGCTGTTAATAGGGGTAGCACATGGTAAATGAGGGTTTTGAAGGCAGGACGGATTCCCTAGGCCATTTGCCCAATTTGCTCAGTGCACTCATGGGGAGAACCCTGAGACTCTAACTAACTACACTAATTATGTATGCAATTATAACAGGATGTTTATTATTACAATGACTGCTTAAAAACAAGTAAAACCTACCCTATCCTAAACTAACCTATACTAACTATACTTATCATACAACTAAATCTATCTAACCTCTGTTAAACTTAACTTACACATAAAACACCACACTCTAAACATTGGCCCATTACCCCCCTTAAGAAACAAAAAACAAGTAGGACAACAATTACTACAATTGCACATGTACTAACTAATCCGATGACCTAAACAAATATATATTTTTTGTATTTTTTATAGAAATACATATAAACCCCAACATTACCCCCCACCCAACCCACCAATAAAAACATAAGAATAGTAACCCACCCCCCAACTACAATTATCCTAACTAATGGCTATACTACACTAACCTACCACTAACTACATAAAAACCTAAGCTAAAATATGGTACAACTTTAAAAGGGAGAGGAAGGAACTGGGAGGTATTCCATCACTGTACAAGTTCATTTCCTTGACTTTTTCACCTTCTTCTTAACGTACTTTAAGAGTTTGTGGTCCTCTGCCAAATCTTCCTTTAACTTGTCCAAACGCTGGAGGATCAGGTTGATGTCTCGACGTAGGTCCTGTTCAAACTGTGATGGCGCAGCGACTGGTTGTGGCAAAACTGGTGTCTGTGTGGTAATTGGTGGGGCAGATGTGGATGGGGTGGGTGCAGCTGGGAGCCCCTGCATGGTTGAGGAGCTTGCTCCATGCATTGTCTTGGGTGGCTTTGTGGGTCCCCCGTGTGGGAATGCACGCTATTGCTCAGAAGCTTATTCTGTAAAAAAAAGGTGTGTCATGCGGGTGTATCCTGTATGCATTTCCAGGATGTGGCGGTAGCATTCGCACCTCTTGGAGAACTGGCACCTCTCATCAGTAGTCATGTTGGCAGCTGTAAAATGAGGAAAAGTAACCATCAATATCAGCATTGGTTGGAGTGTGTACAGATTTGTAACTTACACTGCTACAGCTGATAACACATACAGACCTACACACATTCCTCAAAATAATGAATTGATCCTCATCTGCATCTATATCCAACCATACATCACCAGTATCTTTTACATGTCAGTGGGATGACGTCAATGCATTGTAAATCAAGAGGGGCTACAGATGATAGGAACTGACAATGGCCTGCTCAACATCACTCACATCTACACTGTGAACAACACGCGTCTGAACAAATTCCCTGTCTCCCTGAGCAGAAGGGGAGTTGGGTATGCTATCCATTATCTCAACACCCCTTGTGATACACCAAGACCTGAGCACTCATCATGATGTGAAGGTGTGGGACATTTCTCCGGGGGCTGCTAACTACAAAGCTGGTATTCTATGTTGTAGTACATCTACATTCATGTGTCCAGGTGTAAAACCTGGCCTGAGCCTACTTTACTAGGGTGCATCTGCATTTTCCATGCTGTGGCCACATGTACAACTGAAGCTATCTTGCCATGGGAAGGGTTGGGCTAACTCTGAGCTGCACATCACTGTTGTCAAGACTTAACAGCACTGGAGCCCCCTACCCTGTGTCATGTAGTCCTACATGTGTTCAATAGCACACACATGGTGTCTGTATGGATGCCCTTAATGCCACAGTAACTGTGTCACGGTTTTGGGTGCTACAACTGTATTCAGAAGCATCTTACATCCGTAGCAGATGCATGTCAGATATCTTCACAGCACCAGCTACACACAGAACATTGCCTTTTTATGCATCTGTGATGTGACCTACCTCAGTTACAATTCACATGGTGGCTGCACCATATTGGTTGAATTGTTGACATCTGGTGTTAGGAGATTAATATAGCCTGAAACATCTTGAGTGGAGTTGTCCACACATTGTGTACACTGATTATTGGAGTTCTGCACATTATGGCTCCTTGTTGTACCACTTCATCATCTCTGGAGGGTACTGAGGCACCGGTGGTGTATGTCTCCCACAGAATCCCCTTACAGAGTACTGCAGTTGGAACCCTACATCTGTGCCATCTTGTCAACAAGTGTGTGCAGTGTGTGGCACACATTGCTGATTATGATGCTGTGACAAGGTTGCTTACAACAGGCATGCTATGTACATATACAGCTGGCCTGTGACCTATGATGGCAGACATCCAAGAACACGTGGTCAGCCATTACTATTCTTTTTAAACACAATTCCATGCCAGCACATGTTGCCCTTAGAACTACATGCAAGCCAATTTCATTGCAAAACCCCACAACATACATGATGGGAATGTGACGGAGCACCATGCTGATGGACAATTGGCAGCGCAGCTTTCTGCCTTATTCATAATGCAGGGATGCGCCATATTGAATAGGAGACGGCGCATCACTGTGTTGTCACCTACGCCGGGGCTAATCTTGCTTTCCAGCACTTACCTCATGGTGCATAGCTGGCTGCGTTGAGGGGGAAATAGTCTTTGTGAATGGAGGGACACCTTCCTACACAAACAAATGGTCTTTGCACTTTTGGTGTGGGCTGCCAAATGCAGCACCCATTAACCCCTTAGCTGCTGGGCCTTTTCCCCCCCAGTGCTGAGCCCTTTTTTGGCTATTTGGGGTAGTTCGCGCTTAGGGCTTCATAACTTTTTGTCCACATAAGCTAACCACGCCAAATTTGCGTCCTTTTTTTCCAACATCCTAGGGATTCTAATGGTACCCAGAGTTGGTGGTTTCCCCTGGAGGAGACCAAGAAAATAGCCAAAATACAGTGAAAATTTTGTTTTTTCCAAAAAAATGGGAAAAAAGGGCTGCCGAAGAAGGCTTGTGGTTTTTTCCCTGAAAATGCCATCAACAAAGGGTTTCTGGTGCTGAAATCACTATCTTCCCACCTTTCAGGAACGGGCAGACTTGAATCAGAAAACCAAATTTTTCAACACAAATTTGGCATTTTACTGGGACGTACACCATTTCTACTATATTTGGTGCTTTCAGCCTCCTTCCAGTTAGTGACAGGAATGGGTGTGAAACCAATGCTGGATCCCGGAATGCTAAACATTTCTGAAAACTAGACAAAATTCTGAATTCAGCAAGGGGTCATTTGTGTAGATCCTACAAGGTTTTCCTACAGAAAATAACAGCTGAAATAAAAAAATATTGAAATTGAGCTGAAAACAACAGCCATTTTTCTTTATGTTTTACTCTGTAACTTTTTCCTGCGATGTCAGATTTCTGAAAGCAATATACCGTTTTGTCTGCTGGACTCCTCTGGTTGCGGGGATATAAAGGGCTTGTAGGTTAATCAAGAACCTAGGTAACCAGAGCCAATAAATGAGCTGCACCCTGCAGTTGGTTTTCATTCTATACTGGGTATACAGCAATTCATTTGCTGAAATATGAAGAGTGAAAAAGAGGTATCAAGAAAACCTTTGCATTTCCAAAATGGGATCAAGATAAGGTTTTGAGGAGCAGTGGTTATTTGCACATCGCTGAATTCCGAGGTGCCCATACTAGCAAGTGAATTGCAGGGCATTTCTCAAATAGACGTCTTTTTTACACACTCTCTTATATTTGGAAGGAAAAAATGTAGAGAAAGATAAGGGGCAATAACACTTGTTTTGCTATTCTATGTTCCCCCAAGTCTCCCGATAAAAATGATACCTCACTTGTGTGGGTAGGCCTAGTGCCCACGACAGGAAATGCCCCAAAACACAACATGGACACATCCTATTTTTTTTATAGAAAACACAGCTGTTTTTTCCAAAGTGCCTACCTGTAGATTTTGGCCTCTAGCTCAGCCGGCACATAGGGAAATCTACCAAACCTGTGCATTTCTGAAAACTAGAGACCTGGGGGAATCCAAGGAGGGGTGACTTGCGGGGCTCGGACCAGGTTCTGTTACCCAGAATCCTTTGCAAACATCAAAAAGTGGCTAAAAAAACAAGTTTTCCTCACATTTCGGTGACAGAAAGTTCTGGAATCTGAGAGGATCCTCAAATTTCCTTCCACCTAGCGTTCCCCCAAGTCTCCCGATAAAAATGATACCTCACTTGTGTGGGTAGGCCTAGCGCCCGCGACAGGAAACGCCCCAAAGCGCAACGTTGACACATCCAAATTTTTTGAAGAAAACAGAGGTGTTTTTTGCGAAGTGCCTACCTGTAGATTTTGGCCTCTAGCTCAGCCGGCACCTAGGGAAACCTACCAAACCTGTGCATTTCTGAAAACTAGAGACCTAGGGGAATCCAAGGAGGGGTGACTTGCGGGGCTCGGACCAGGTTCTGTTACCCAGAATCCTTTGCAAACCTCAAAAAGTGGCTAAAAAAACAAGTTTTCCTCACATTTCGGTGACAGAAAGTTCTGGAATCTGAGAGGATCCTCAAATTTCCTTCCACCCAGCGTTCCCCCAAGTCTCCCGATAAAAATGATACCTCACTTGTGTGGGTAGGCCTAGCGCCCGCGACAGGAAACGCCCCAAAGCGCAATGTTGACACATCCAAATTTTTTGAAGAAAACAGAGGTGTTTTTTGCGAAGTGCCTACCTGTAGATTTTGGCCTCTAGCTCAGCCGGCACCTAGGGAAACCTACCAAACCTGTGCATTTCTGAAAACTAGAGACCTAAGGGAATCCAAGGAGGGGTGACTTGCGGGGCTCGGACCAGGTTCTGTTACCCAGAATCCTTTGCAAACCTCAAAAAGTGGCTAAAAAAACAAGTTTTCCTCACATTTCGGTGACAGAAAGTTCTGGAATCTGAGAGGAGCCACAAATTTCCTTCCACCCGGCGTTCCCTCAAGTCTCCCGATAAAAATGATACCTCACTTGTGTGGGTAGGCCTAGCGCCTGCGACAGGAAACGCCCCAAAGCGCAACGTGGACACATCCAAATTTTTGGAAGAAAACAGAGGTGTTTTTTGAGAAGTGCCTACCTGTAGATTTTGGCCTCTAGCTCAGCCGGCACGTAGGGAAACCTACCAAACCTATGCATTTCTGAAAACTAGAGACCTAGGGGAATCCAAGGAGGGGTGACTTGTGCGGCTCGGACCAGGTTCTGTTACCCAGAATCCTTTGCAAACCTCAAAAAGTGGCTAAAAAAACAAGTTTTCCTCACATTTCGGTGACAGAAAGTTCTGGAATCTGAGAGGATCCTCAAATTTCCTTCCACCCAGCGTTCCCCCAAGTCTCCCGATAAAAATGATACCTCACTTGTGTGGGTAGGCCTAGCGCCCGCGACAGGAAACGCCCCAAAGTGCAACGTTGACACATCCAAATTTTTTTAAGAAAACAGAGGTGTTTTTTGCGAAGTGCCTACCTGTAGATTTTGGCCTCTAGCTCAGCCGGCACCTAGGGAAACCTACCAAACCTGTGCATTTCTGAAAACTAGAGACCTAGGGGAATCCAAGGAGGGGTGACTTGCTGGGCTCGGACCAGGTTCTGTTACCCAGAATCCTTTGCAAACCTCAAAAAGTGGCTAAAAAAACAAGTTTTCCTCACATTTCGGTGACAGAAAGTTCTGGAATCTGAGAGGAGCCACAAATTTCCTTCAACCCGGCGTTCCCCCAAGTCTCCCGATAAAAATGATACCTCACTTGTGTGGGTAGGCCTAGCGCCCGCGACAGGAAATGCCCCAAAACAGAACGTGGACACATCACATTTTTTCATAGAAAACAGTGCCTACCTGTGGATTTTGGCCTCTAGCTCAGCCGGCACCTGGGGAAACCTAGGAAACCAGCACATTTTTGAAAACTAGAAACACAGGGGAATCCAAGATGAGGTGACTTGTGGGGCTCGGACCAGGTTCTGTTACCCAGAATCCTTTGCAAACCTCAAAATGTGGCTAAAATAACACGTTTTCCTCACATTTCGGTGACAGAAAGTTCTGGAATCTGAGAGGAGCCACAAATTTCCTTCCACCCAGCGTTCCCCCAAGTCTCCCGATAAATATGATACCTCACTTGTGTGGTTGGGCCTGGTGCCTGCGACAGGAATAGATCACACAACGGTCAATGTTGGTCCTTACGTGAGGCAGCTGTTGACCCTGGGGTGATCCATTCCTGACACAGGCACTAGATGTAGGCACTCAAGTGGGGTAGTGTTTTTATCAGGACAGGTGAGGAGTCACTGGGTGGTAGGAATGTTGTGGATCCCAGCATATTCCTGTAGTTTGTGTGACAGAAATGCGAGAAAAATAGAGGTTTTTTTCAACATTTCAGCTTTGCAGGGTATTCTGGGTAAGAAAACTTTGGGGAATCCACACAAGTCACACCTCTGTGGACTCCCCCGAATGTCTAGTTTCCAGAAATGTTTGGGTTTAGTGTGTTTCTCCATATGGCCGCCGAATCCAGGACCAAAAACACAGGTGCCTGCCTTACAAAACCAGTTTGTTTTGCCATAGACAATTTTGATGTCTCGACAATATGATTTGGGTGGTGGAATTTGGGGCTGAACTAAATTGGTGAGCTCCCAAGAGAGCACTCTCTCTCTGCTTGCCGCCGCATTCACCTGCTCTCTGGGTTGGCCTAACCCACTATTACCCAGTTGCACGAACAGCTTGCGAAGGGACAGCAGGACTGTCCTCATCACCTTCCTCATAATGTACTGGAAGAGGAGTTTTCGAATGGGACTCCTCTGACTGAAAAATCACTCCCAGAGTCTGCGCCATTATCCTATCCCTCAGATGCTGTCTCAGTATCTGATGTCTCAGTCTCTGATCCTATGTCAGAGCGGTCCTCTATAACCCGAGTGCAGGCAGCAGTCATCCATCAAGATGCCATCTCTGCTATTGGCTAAACTGTTGCTCTAAAACACTAGCCTACGTAGACAGTCACAAAATCGATGGTGTGTGTGAGATACGTGCAACAGTAGAGGCCACCTTACCTGCGCTTCTTCCCTCAATCAGCACGTACTTTCAAGACACTCAAAAAACACCTTGTCACATACCATTCATCGCAGTCTTTAGCACCTCCTGCGCCCAGTCCAACAATCATTATTGGTTCTCCCACTCCCTCCTCCTCAGATTCCCTCATTACCACCCAGCAAAAGTGCCCTTCATCTCTCCATAGACTTTACTAATGTACTCAGCTATTTACATAAAATACAGATGTGCTCTTTGCAGTAGGCATATAAACCTTCTGCGCTTCTTTATGGCACTAAAACTGCCACTAGACAAGTCGGACCCTTTTCCACCCAGGGAAACCACACACATATTGACAAAAGTGATATATATATGACAGCCAACCACCTGAAACTCAACTCAAGCAAAACCGAAATAATCCTCTTTGGCCCACACAAAAACACCTGGGACCCCCCATGGTGTCCCACCACGCTAGGCCCTGCACCCACCCCCGCCAACCACGCACGCAACCTCAGCATCATCCTAGACTCCTCCCTCTCGATGACCCAACAAATCAACGCTCTTACCTCCTCATGCTTCAACAAACTCCGTATACTGAAAAACATTCAAATGGATCCCCACAGAGACCAGAAAAACTGTCACTCACGCACTCATCAGCAGCAGGCTTGATTACGGAAACGCCCTCTACGCCGGCACCACTCTAAAACTCAAGCGCAAACTACACGCATCCAGAACTCAGCAGCACGACTCATCCTCGACCTCCGCCGACACAAACACATCTCTCCACACCTCAAATCCCTCCACTGGCTCCCCATTGACAAAAGGATCACCTTCAAGATCCTCATCCTCGCACACAAATCACTCCACAACACAGGCCCTGCCTACCTCAATGAGAGTCAACTTCCACACCCCCACACGAAACGTCCGCTCAGCTGACCTCTCTCTCGCCTCTGTCCCCCCCATCAAACACACCACCACCGGGGGCAGATCCTTCTCCTACCTTGCACCCAAAACCTGGAACGCACTCACAACCCACCTTCGCAAGACCCAAAACCTACTTCTTTTCAGGAAGGGCCTCAAAACCTGGCTTTTTGAACAGTGAACCTCCCAGCCCCTTTCCCTCCCCCCGCCCCCCACCCCCCCCAGCGCCTTGAGACCCTCACAGGTGAGTAGCGCGCTTTATAAATCTCTTTGATACAGATCTACCTCTATATATATATATATATATATATATATATATATATATATCTACATAGATATATCTAAAGATATATCCATGTACCTAGAACCGCAGAGGCCATTCAGGCTTTCCCGCTGGGAGGCCGCCCGCCAGCCCAGCGGGAAACCCCTCCCCACGAGAAATCCGGCTCCGAATGGAGCCGGTGGAGTGGGTATGTGCGACGGGTGCAGTTTGCACCCGTCGTGTATTTCAGTGTCTGCATTGCAGACACTGAAATACACAGTGGGGCCCTCTTTCGGGGGCCCCTGCAGTGCCCATGCCATGGGCATGGGCACTGCAGGGGCCCGCAGGGGCCTCGCGGCACCCCCTACCGCCATCCTGTTCCTGGCGGGAGACCCGCCAGGAACAGGATGGCGGTAGGGGGTGTCAGAAGCCCCATGGCGGCGGAGCGCGCTCCGCCGCCATGGAGGATTCTCCCGAGCAGCGGAAAGTCGGCGGGAGACCGCCGACTTTCTGTTTCTGACCGCGGCTGAACCGCCGCGGTCAGAATGCTCGACTGAGCACCGCCAGCCTGTTGGCGGTGCTCCCGTGGTCGGTGACCCTGGCGGTCACCGACCGCCAGGGTCAGAATGACCCCCTATATGTCTACATACCTACAAGCATATTTGTTTTTAGGCCCTGTCTTAAACACATGCTAAGGCATGTGTCAATCATTACATTTTGCACTCAGATTATGCAGTGGACTGGGATTGCATTGACACCACGTATCCCCTGTCAAGCTGAGTGTGCATGTGTGTCTACTCACTTGTTACTTATCATATTTGACTAGTTATAGGTCAGCTACATATGTGCCATGGAGTTTCCCATGCATCTTAGTTGCTGCAGATGCTATAGACACATGTGTTGTGAACAATGCTATATGCTATGTGTCTGTTTAGACATGTGTTGTGTCATTCATCATGATATTGCTGTGTCA
This sequence comes from Pleurodeles waltl, assembly GCF_031143425.1. Taxonomy (NCBI): domain Eukaryota; kingdom Metazoa; phylum Chordata; class Amphibia; order Caudata; family Salamandridae; genus Pleurodeles; species Pleurodeles waltl. Next base: position 1,104,240,572 of record NC_090440.1, read on the forward strand.
AGGGGATGTGCAAGCTCACATTGGCATCTTCCTGCATAGACAGAAGATTTTTTTTACTATTACCTGTGTAGTCACATCACTGCCACCTATGTTCTGTATGTCACTACATTGATGAGAACATTTTTTAATCTCACAGGTTTTGTGACACCTATGCCATTATTTTGCTGCTAGGTTAGCTTTTGTACTGAATCCATTCACATTACCATGGCTGGCCCATTATGGTGGTATATGTGTGCAGAGATCTTTGGGATATGTGTGCCTGCCTCCAAATGTATTTTCAGAAGTTAGTCATGACTGTCACATACAATGCCATACCACTGTGTTGCAGTGTGGCATAGATGGCAGGCCTACCCATCTTCATAAATGTGTGAGTTTGTGTGGCAACACAAACCCATGGTTGCATGTGAAGGTGCAGGTTTTTGGTGCTCCACTGCCCTCTGTGCACATGCATCGAGCATCTGACATTATCATACGCTGATGTCAGAGCAGTGGTGTGTGGGTTTATTGAACTGGGATCTCTACCATTTGTGACAGCTAATTTCCAGCCTGTGCATATTCCCTAGTGGATGGAATGTAGCCTTGCAGACTTGGTTGCAATGAATTCCAATACAGTGCTTGATGTCAGCCTTCACCTCTCAGGTACAGAGGTAATGTGCTTACACATGTAGGACATGTATGGCTGTTTTGGAGTCCAAAGTTATGTCCATGTTCAGCCTGCTTAGGAGTTGTATAACTGTTGTAACTTAAAGGTTGGACAAATGACATGGTATAGATGGAGTTGTATGTGACTGTCTCCTGTTCTGGTACCATGCGAAGGGCAAAAACACCATAGTATGCTACTGGCAAATATGTCTGGGTCATGTACGAACATGCCCACCCTCTCTGTACATCAGGTAAAGTTTGACATGTAGACATTGGTGTCTTACAGTGTCTGTTTTGGTGTATGTCTGGTCATTATCCATTTTCACTGCCATAACTGTGAGGTATGCATTGTGTCCTCCATTGCTCCAGTCCTTTGTCTGCTAGCACATTATACACATATTCTACAGCAACATTGTCAGGTGATATAGGGACAGGATACAACATGTGATGTGTAATGTGAAGATATTCCCTTCTCCTACAGCTGTCAACTTAGAAGTTAATGTCCCATTGGCGATATTAGTGAGATGTAATGAGAACCAGACACACATGACATTACCATGCCACAGCACTTGAGTAGTCTCCACGTGACATGGCTTATTGTTTCAGCAAGAATTTGTGGGTATCTCAGAGCTATCATCCACATCCACTGTTGAACATGGCAATGAAATTCTCCTAGCATGCCACAACCTAGCTGACTCTCACCATGACTGAATGATATTGAGGTCTATTATCTTCTTAGTGCTGTATTTATCTTTTGCCAGATGCTAACGATATGGCTGTGTCTACTCCCAATCAGTGTTATGTGGGTCTCTGACAGTATAGGACAATGCTGCACATGTTCGCACATGCCACACCTATTGTGATATTGGAAGCCAGTAGATGTATGAGCTATTTATTTACATTTGTAACATGCAATGGATCTGTCATGTAAGTGACAATGAGTGGTTTGTTTTGCTATGTGCTGTGTAATGTTGTTATACGGGGTATACTGTGTAGACATGCAGACACTGGTCAATCATTGTAGATAATGGTATACCCGTTGCTACCTAGGACTGACACCCATACATTTGTCTTCATAAATTTCTCACGATTAGCAATAGGCATGTGTGAATCAAGCCAATTTGTGTGACAGGTGTGCATCCTGTGTAGATGGGGTTTGTTATACACTTTGCCTACATTCCAGCCAGACTATCATTTGGCTGATGCATTCTTCTGTTACAAATCATAGATCCATACAATCTGTTGTGTGTTTGTATATTGATTTAATGGCCCTCGCTGCTTTGTGTCACTGCCAAGCCATTGTTTATCCCCCAGCCAATGTGTATGTACCATACATGCTTTACAGTCTTCCATGTGTCAGGGATATGGCCAATTGCAGTGTCAGAACATATTCCTATAGACACACTGTGCAGGCTCAGCTTTCAACATTAATTAAATTCCATGGGCAATTACTGAAGAAGCATCATTACCTATGATGACTCCCCTTGACACACACGAATGGTGCAGGTAAAGCTCCAATCACACAAAGTAGTGACTGTGATCAGTTCTAACATTACTTAACCTCCATTTCTTGCATACAACCTGTTAGGCATGGTGATGTAGTTGTGAATGGCCTATGAAAGTGCACATTGCCCACATGATGGCACAATACATGTAGTGGTGCTGGACCTAGGCCTTCAGAAGTCACATGCCAGGGATTTGGATGTCACTGATATGTGAAATTGAGTCTGTTGAACCCCCTACATCACAAAGGATATGTGTACCATGCTCAGTGCTTTTGTGTTTCCGACACACTCCCTGAGGATAGATTGACATTCCAATTGTATATGTATTGGACAATGAGTAGACCAAGGATTATGTTGTTAAATAGAATTTATTGGAGGTATTTACAAAATACTTTTTTGGTTGACAGCGAACTCCTGCCACTGTTTTTGGTTGTTCCCCCTCAAGGTCTTCAGCGCCATCATCCTCCTCCTCCGCATTGTGGACATCATCAGGACATTGTTTCTGACACAGATGTTGTGCAGAATAGCACATACCACTATAATCTTGCATAGCAGCGGGGGAGCATACAGGAGGCTTCGTCCTATCATGTCCAGGGACCTGAACCTTGATTTGAAAAGGCCAAAAGTCCTCTCCACCACATTGCGTGTTTTCCGGTGTGCTTCATGGTAGGCACGCTGTTCAGTGGTTGTTGGCCTTGCAGATAGGGTCATGACCCACGGCTGAATACCATAACCTTGGTCAGCTGCAAAGATAAGATGGTGAAATTTAGTAAAGACTTGAGAGGGATCTGGAATATCCCATGGCAGTAGTTGGTTGGTGTATGTTCCTGGTCTTGTAATATATTTCAATTTACTGTGTTGATGTACATGACATTCTTAAGTACTGAAATAAAGGACCTGTAAATGACCATCAGGATTTCAATACATATGCTCTTCATGTATGTAACATGTTTTCTGTAGTCCATATTAGTAACAGGGTCCTTATGTTAGATGGAGGCTACCACCTCCTTGCAGCACAATGGTGTCAGATGTGTGGCCAGCCTAGTTGCCCTACAAAGCCAGCCTATTCTTTTGATGTTTGCATGTGGCATTACGCATGCAGTGCAAAACTTAGTGGACCTTAGTGGCAGATGATGGTTGTGTCAGCCATCTTGGCCCTCATTACAAATCTGGGTCTCTCAAGATTGCCAGACTGACAGTGGCAGTTGGACCCCTGGAGACCCCTGCACTGGCCATGCACTTGGCATGGACAATGCCGGGGCCCCCATAGACAGACCTGTAGCGCTTTCCACTGCACAAATTACAGGCAGTAGAAAGCACAACCGGTGCTGCTGCACGCGCCCCAATGCCACATTGAAGCCAGACCAATTGCGAACTGGCTGCAATGTTTTGGCCCTCTTCCCAGCTGGGCTGATGGGCAGAAACAATGTTTTCACCCACAGCTATTAGGGCTGGCAGGGTTTAGACCACAATGGCGGTCTAACGGTGGTCGAAGTTTGCCAAGCGGCCTTTGCCAGACAACATACTCATGGTGAATGTCCAGGTGTCTAAGGGTGAGTATCACACATTAGTATGATGATCACATTTGGTACAGGTGTATATCCTAGCTTCTTAGTAATTGGATTTTCAGCCAGACTTACTACACAGGCACAGTGCAGACTTTGGGAGGGGGCCCAACTATTTTTCTGAAGTGTCACTTAGTACAGTGCATGTATGGCCAGTCATGTCCTCCATACTCCCACAGGGGCCCATTATGGCATCCATGTACATTACAGTTTAGCAGTGAATCAGCATCACAGTGAACTACTGTTAGTCTACAGTACAGTCATGATGGTGGTAGGGGCGCTAAGTGGGGCATGTGAGATGTCAGTTGAGTAGTTGTGGCACCATTTCTTATGATTCTGACCCATAGTCTTTAATGGCAGGTACATTAGTCTTCCTATGTGTGCAAAACAATGTATTCTACAGATGTATGTGCAGCCTACAGGTATGCCAGGTATGTGTAGAAGAGATATAGTTGTTATTGGCACCACTTGGGTGGCATTTGATGCAGATTGTGCCTGAGTCTTGCACAACGTGAATGAGGTGGGGATGTGCCTGGGTGTGACTTTCTTTACGTGGCCATGCCATAGGTCATTGATATGGAAGAGCTATTGTTGGTTTGGTCTAATGTGTTGTGAAGTATATTTAGAAGTCAACCAGTGGACACTTGTAGTTGTTTGCGGTCTTCTTCTGTATGCAAAGGGGACATAGCTCCACCTGTCCTTCAAGTGGTGTGGCTGTTAGTTTTTGACTGTGTTATGTACATGTGGGTGTCTGCGCTTGTGATGTCCAATCATTGCGTGTACTGTGGCATGTTGCATAATTGCTGTTGCCAGTACATCTGTGGTGCTATGCCCAGGCGTCTTTGTTGTGGTGTATATGTTGTTTGCCCTACAGGGTTGGTGTGTTGTGTGTGTTTTGATTGGTTGGTTGACTTACCGACAAGTAGGCTACTGCCATATTGTCCATCCTGGAACCGCTCGTTGATGGTGGAGTGCCGGAATACGTAAGCATCGTGGACGCTGCCGGGATACTTGGCTGAGATATTTGCGAAGAGCCCATGGTGGTCTACAATGGCCTGCACATTAATCAAATGGGCGTGCTTGCTGTTCGTGTATAGGTGTTCCTTAGCTGCAGGTGGCACCAGTTGTACATGGGTGCAGTCCATTGCACCCTGCACATGCGGGAACCCAACAGTTACACAGAATTCTTGCTTTGTCTCCTGCTACAGTTGCTGGGTGTTTGGGATGCAGATGTGGTGGGGTGTGAGGCAGTTGATGGCATCTAGGAACTTAGGCAGGAAAACTGATATTGATGGCTGGGAGACACCAGCCACTAGTGCCCCTGTTGTCTGAAAGGATCCAGAAGCCAGCATGTGCAGAACAGTGAGGGGTTTTATGATTGGTGGTACATTGTAGGGAGTTTGCAGCCTGGCTGTAATGTCTGGTGCCGTCTGGTTAAGCAGGTGTAGAATGGACTCCCGGTTGAGACGGTAAGTCCTGATGATGTCTTGCTCCCTGAGGCCAAGGAGGGTTGTCCCCTGCTGAAATATCCTCTCCTGCCTCATGGGGTTGCTGTTGTGGAGGTGGCGGGAGCAGCTGGTCAGACCCAGGAATTAAAATTTTATGCAAAAAGGGGTTAATGTCATTATTTGGGTCCGCCTCCCACCCTTGCATCATTTTAGCACAGGGATAAATATGGCGCTATAGGCTTAGAATAATTATTTGGATGGGAACACCTACCTTGCATCTCATTGATGCAAGGTGGGTTCACACATCCCAAAAATTACGTTAACTCCTATATTTTGATGCTAGATGGGTCTGGCATCAAAATATAAATGTGGAGTTAAGTTTGCGCTGAATTTGCATTAGAAAAATGATGCAAATTCAGCACAGAGTATAAATATGCCCCTTATAGTCAATCTATTGCTACAAGCTCAGTGTTTAAGCTGCAAACTTCAGCTACCGCCTGCATCAGGATGTGGTGCATGTGTGGCCAATTGAGGCCAGGTAGGTCCGTCTTCACTCAGAGGACCTAGCCTATCGTGTAGTGTTGTATAGGGTAGGGTGCTATCAAGCCACGTCTGGAGGTCTTGAAAAGAAAATGGTATCTTCTTGTATGCGTATGCTCTGTATTGTGCAGGTGCTCAAGAACCCTCAATGAGCAATTTCTCCACCCTCAAAACAGCCATGCGCAAACACCACCAACTCATCTGGACCACCAAACTGTCCTTCTACAAAGAACGCATAGGCAACAACACACACAACAGCAAAGAACTCTTTGCTATCGTCAAAGAGCTCACCAAACCCAAATCCAGCACCATCGACCCCCTAACACCCAAAACCTCTGCAACTCCCTCTTCAACTACTTTCACCTCAAAATCGTAGACATACACAATAGTTTCACAGCATCAGCACCCACCATCACCACCACCGACACGACCAACAACACAACGCCCTCCCACACCAACCAACTACACACCTGGACCCCCACCAACGATGAAGAAACTGAAAAAACCATGAACTCCATCCACTCAGGCTCCCCCGCAGAGCCCTGCCCCTACCACATTTTCAAAAAGGCCAGCCAAATCATCGCTCCCCAGCTCCGCTCTGTAATCAACAGCTCCTTCGACACCGCAACCTTCCCAGATGTCTGGAAGCACGCCGAAGTCTACGCGCTCATCAAAAAACCCAAAGCAGACCCGGAAGGCCTCACGAACTACCGTCCCATCTCTCTTCTCCCCTTCCCCGCAAAGGTCGCTGAGAAGATAGTGAACACCCAACTGTCTCACTTCTTATAAGAAAACAACACACTCAACGCCTTTCAGTCTGGATTCCGCAAGAACCACAGCACTGAGACTGCCCTCATAGCCTGCACAGACGACATCAGGACCAGAGTGGATAAGGGCAAGACCGTCGCCCTCATCCTCCTAGACCTCTCTGTAGCCTTTGACACTTTATGCCACCAAACCCTCGGCGCACGCCTTTTTGATGCAGGAATCTGACACAAGGCCCTAGACTGGCTCACTTCCTTCCTCGCCGAAAGAACCCAAAGAGTTTGCCTCCCTCCCTTCCGGTCTCCAGCCACCAAGATCATCTGCGGGGTCCCCCAAGGATCCTCCCTCAGCCCCACCCTCTTCAACATGTACATGGTCCCCCTCGCCAACATCCTCCACCCCCACGGAATCATTATCATCTCTTACGCAGACGACACCCTGCTCATCATCTCCCTCACCAGGAACCCAGCTACCGCCAAGACAAACCTGCACGCCGTACTCCTCGACATCGCCAAATGGATGACAGCAAGCCACTTCAAACTTAACTCCAACAAAACAGAAATCATCATCTTTGGCCCCAACAAGACAGCATGAGATGACTCCTGGTGGCCCACTGCCCTCCGACCTCCCCAACACCCACCACCCATGTACACAACCTTGGCATTGTCCTAGACTCATCTCTCTCCATGGCCCAGCAAATCAACACCATATCGTCCTCCTGATTCAACACCCTTTGAATGCTATGCAAGACTTTCAAATGGATTCCTTTAGAAAAAAGAAAAACGGTCACCCATGCCCTCATCAGCAGCAGACTGGATTACAGCAATGCCCTCTACGCTGGGACCACAGCCAAGCTTCAGAAAAAACTCCAGCGAATCCAGAACGCAGCCGCACATCTCATCCTCAACCTGCCCCACCACAAACACATCTCCACTCACCTCAGATCCCTACACTGGCTGCCCATCAGCAAAAGGATCATCTTCAAAGTCCTCATCCACGCTCACAAATCCCTCCACAGCACTGGACCGGCCTACCTCAACGAACGAGTAAACTTCCACACACCAACTCGACTTCTCTGCTCCGCTGACCTCACCATCGCCACAGTCCCCTGCATCCAACGCACCACCTCAGGTGGAAGATCCTTCTCCCACCTCGCCACCAAGACCTGGAACTCCCTCCCCACCAACCTACGCAAGACCCAGGACCTCCTAACTTTCAGAAAGCACCTCAAAACATGGCTTTTTGAACAGTAAACGGCAACCTCCCCCCCACAGCGCCTTGAGACCCTAACGGGTGAGTAGTGCACTTAAGAATTTTTTTTGATTGATTGATTGAGGTGCATTAGCATGTGTACAATGATGAAATTTCTTATTGTTCTCATAAACTGCTGGAAAACTGACCGATGAGTAGGTCATTTCTGTTCTATAAGCTAGATGAGCCTCAACCACAAAGAGTAACGCACCCCTCAGGGCTGTGAGGCCATTATTTAATACATGATTAGTGAGGAAAGCCTCATGTTTACTGCAAATACCATCCATTGCAGGTTTATACTGGTTCAGCGATAAGGACTCTAATTGGGAATTCATTCTTTTAAGGTTCAAGATTGAACAACCTGTAGTCTAAAATATGTGCCTCCTGTCTAGCTTAGGAGGAAATCCTCAATACCATAGATGTTTCTGTATATAGTATTGGGGTATCTTTAGCACATAGTGAGGCTGATACTCAAGATGATTTGTAATTTAGTGCCTCACCAAACTTTGGTGGTGCCATGTCATGTTGACTGATGAGACTGATGGATTTGTGTGGCAGCACCACCAGGTTGTGGAGAACTGAGACCAATTCCACACTGTGTAACAACTGTCAGCCTAATCCTTCTGGCCAGCTAGCAGTAACTCACCAGCTTCTGACAGTGGCAGTGATTTGTGACAGCTGTGCTGATGACATTCTGATTTCTCAGGGAAATTGTGGTGTAACAGATCTCATCCTTTTGTCTCAGTTACATTTGTCTCACAGATGCACAGGCAAATAGAAGCAGAAACTGGTTCAATATATTTGATTGAATCAACTGTGTTCTAGATAAAATGTAATGTACTGCAATGATATGGATGATAAAACATAATAATAGTAATGCAGTGACAAAGAAAGTTATACATAAGAGAAGTCCCACAATAGTGTCAGAATGCTAAGTGTAGTAATTCCTATATATGCCACTAAAGAACTACTAGAGCACAGCAGTGTTAGCCCTAATCTGCCCCTCTGGATCCCCAGGAAGACAACATCCCCCACACCTGGATATGGTAGTAGCGAAGAGGGCTGTTGGTCTTCTAAGGGTCCTCTCTTATGTAGACGGAGAATACGTCGTCTCAGCAGACAGCTGCAATGAAGCAACTTGTGGTGACAATTTTCTGGCTTGAGCTCTCCATGTAATGTATAGGGGCAGAAAGGTGTTTTATAATAAAACAGCTGGTGTTCTGAGACATTTGTCCTAACATAGGAACACGCATTTTTCCTGTGAAGTGGCAGAGATTGTGGTGTTCTACTTTGTACCGACAGCAATACCAGTTAAAGCCTTGAGCAAAGCATAGAACGAGAATGTCAGTCTAAAAAGAATGAAAACAGTTTATAGGCTGAAAGTGTATGAGACAAAAGAAATAAAACATCACCACAGAATGAAGCTTCTGCTTAGAAAACAAAGTGAATACAAAAATAAGTCATTACTGAGCTGAAGGGCACAAACTGCAGGCCTTTGGCTCAAATAAGGTGCCCATAAATAGCCTCTAAAATAACCTCACGACACAGTGACTGTTGTACTGCCCTTTGTGTGTAACCTGGTATATGTGGTGTTCAAGTACTTTATTTTGCGATGTGATAAGGCTCAAGCTGGTGACACAATTTACTTTTCTGTTTGCCTATTCTTCAGGACAATGTCTGACAAGGCTCTTACTTCTGTGGTCTGGGGCTTGTACCCTGGAATATTAACCTTGACACAATATGAGTCAGTTATTCTTGGCTCAGACAGTCCAGACACATGGACAGCCTATGAGTTAAATAAAATGTTTGGTGTGACCAGACACTTGTAGAAATGTGTTTGTGTGTGTTGATAGTAATCCTTAGCAGGACACTGTACCTGTAACATATCCCTCCTTGCATTAGTTTCTTGTGTCTTTGTCTTTTACTTCACATGGTCTTACATCTCTACATAACAAAATGTGGAACAAAAACAAGCAGACATCAACTTTGTGATAGGTGGATTTATTGGAAAAATATGCTTTAACAAAGAATTGGTGCATGGTTCAAAAGAACAGTGAAGGGTTATTTCATGGTGGATGTAATCATTGGAGTAGAAGCTACACAATTGTAAGTCCAAAGTCCGGTGTACTTCTCCCATAGGAAATGGAGGTGGTTGAAGAACAGTCAACTGAGTGAATATGTGGCACACAAAGGAGGTCATTTTAGAAGAGGTCACTTGCTGGCAGTGGTGGGTGTCTTGCCATCTGTACCTCCCGCCTCTGGTGAATGTCGATGTTTGCATGGCGGTGATTTGCTGCTACAGAGGAAGGGGTGTCTGTGGTGGGTTCTTCCTGTGACAGGGCTTCTCTTCCAGTGGCTGACACCAATGAAGAACCAGGTGTTGCTGTGCCGAAGGAAGGGGTAGATTGTTGTTGACAATCCCTGATCAGGTTGTTGTTTATGCCTCTCGACACCCCTTTTAGGGAGGCCAAGTTGGTATTGTGGGCCTCCCACTGTCCAGGCATATCCCTATGGATGCCCTTCTGTAGCAGCTTGCTAGCAAGTACCTGGCTTATAACGCCTTCTTAGGCCTCCTGATAGACCACCCAAGACTTGGCTGATGGTGTCCTGGCAAGAAGCAGCCCCAGTGACCTCACTCCACTGGCCCACAGCATCCCTCTTACGCACCTTACCCCCACAGGCCTGTGCCCTTGCCACAGGGTGACCCCTCCCACTGTTTCCAGGAACATCATTGCCCAAGGTGTGATGCTGTGAATCAGGATCCTGGACTGGTAGGCAAAAGATGATTGCCACTGTCCTAGGGGCACAGGTTGGGGGGGCGAATGGTTGCCTGTGATGTAGGGGCAACTGGGCTGGGAGGTGTTGATGTTGGCACAATGAGACTCACTGTTGGTGAATGACCAGGTTGTCCAGATGGGCCAGAACCATCCTCCACGTCCAGACGTCTGGGAGTCTGTTCTTCACTGAGGGCTTCATCCGTGGGGGTGGTGGCAGTCTCTTCTGGGGGCTCTGTGTGGCAAGTGGCAGCTCAACCTGTTGATGTGAAAGATGCAATGTTACTGGTTGTATTGTGACATCTACCTCCAAAAGGTTTTGCAGTTAATCGTATTGTGACAGGTTCCCATGCTATTTGTTATAGTGACCTGACATTTGTGAAGCATGCCAATTCGTTATGGTCAAGCATCTGCTGGATTGTGCAGGTCATTAGCATTTGGGAGGATGGGCTGAAAATGCCATCTTGCACCGGTGCAGGCAAAACAGTGGATGGGCAGGAGATGGCTTTGACCATTTTGAGGCCCAGTTGATTGTGATGCAGGCATACCCAGGAGTTTCAATGTTCTCCCCCTAGTGAGTACACTTCATTGGAGAGTTCACTAACAGATGTATGTGGGCAAGTGACCACTGGTCTGTTGTTAGGAGTTAGAGAAGCATGGCCTCCTGGGAGTTGCTGTCATGTCTCAACTACACACATGGGGCCATATTTATACTTTTTGACGCAAAACTGCGCTAATGCAGTTTTGCGCCAAAACAATTAGCGCCGGCTAACGCCATTCTGAAGCGCCATGCGGGCGCCGTATTTATTGAATGGCGTTAGCCGGCGTTAGCCGACCGGCGCTGCCTGGTGTGCGTGAAAAAAAACCACGTACACCAGGCAGCGCCGGCGTAGGGAAAAATGGCGTTTGGGCGTCTAAAAATGGGGCAAGTCAGGCTGAGGCAAAAAAAACGTCTTAACCCGATTTGCGCCATTTTTTAACGACGCCCATCCCCCATTTAAATCTTAGCAAAGACAGGAGTCATGCCCCCTTGCTCAATGGCCATGCCCAGGGGACTTCTGTCCCCTGGGCATGGTCATTGGGCATAGTGGCATGTAGGGGGGCACAAATCAGGCCCCCCTATGCCACAATTTTTTTTAAAAAAAAATACTTACCTGGACTTACCTTAATGTCCCTGGGGTGGGTCCCTCCATCCTTGGGTGTCCTCCTGGGGTGGGCAAGGGTGGCAGGGGATGTCCCTGGGGGCAGGGGAGGGCACCTCTGGGCTCATTCTGAGCCCACAGGTCCCTTAACGCCTGCCCTGACCCAGGCGCTAAAATCCGGCGCAAATGCGGGTTTTTTAGACCCGCCCAGTCCCAGGCGTCATTTTTGCCCGGGACTATAAATACGACGCAATAGCATCGCAGTCATTTTTTAAGACGGGAACGCCTACCTTGCATATCATTAACGCAAGGAAGGTGTTCACGCCAAAAAATGACGCTAATTCCAGGAACTTTGGCGCTAGACGCGTCTAACGCCAAAGTATAAATATGGAGTTAGTTTTGCGTCGAATTTGCGTCCAAAAAAACGACGCAAATTTGGCGCAAACGGAGTATAAATATGCCCCATGGTATCTTCCCAGGTGAGTAAACTTCATTTGTAAGTTGATAAACCTGGGTATTTGGTGAAGGAAACATTGTTCTGGTGCTTGGAGTTGTAGAACAGTGCCTGCCGGGAGTTTTAGTCTTGTAACACCCTGTAATACACACACTATACACAAATGTTGTTCCCCCAGGTGAGTCTACTTCAATTGTGAGATGCCAGACAGGGGTCTTTAGACAGATGGACACTGGGCTGGTGAGTGGAGTGAAAGTGAATGTGGGAAGTGAAGGTGGAGCTGTGAGGATGCATGACATAGCATTTCGGTGTTTTTTTTGTGTTGTGACTTACCAAACTCCACTCCCCCAGGGTATTCCTGTCAAGCCATCAGAATACAGGAAGGCCAAGACCTTCTCCTCCCAGGGCTAGAGTTGAAAGAGAGGGCGGGGAGTGCCACCACCAGTTTTCTGGGCCTGAAGAAGGTGCCTGGAGACCAAGGAATGGACCTTTCCCAGGAGGTCTTTCCACCTCTGTGCTGTGTGGTAAATAATTCATTCTGACTTTTGCGTTTGACGTTGATGATACAATGGATTGTGGTATGTGAAGGGGTGTGTTTTACAGTGTCCTTTGCAGGTGTGTCCAGTGTGGCAATGTGTGTCAGCTGTGTTATTTTGAAATCCATCCAATGTACCATTGTGTATTACATTGGTGACCACAGACTGCAGTGGTTCGGACGACCATTGGCTGACTGCCATGAGTGCCAGCCACTGTGACTTTGGACTTGTAATAAGGTCAGTGGTTGGTCATTGTGCTGTCGGTCAGACCCCCTATTTCCGGCCCTCCACGATGCTGCTGGCCTGCCTTTTTTGTTTGGTGGTTGGCGGTCCTGCCTGTATTACTCGTAATAGGGCAATCTGTATGACCGCTAACATGGGGGTCTTTTCAGGACAGCCAAAATGGTGTACTGGAGTTCAGACTGCCAAACTCGTAATGAGACCCATAATGAGAAACACACTAAGAAAACTATTCACACACCCATTTAATCAGCTATACATCCAGTAGTATAACATTTATACAGCCACATACACACCCATGTGTACACCGGTCCATAGATTTAGACAGTCATGCATACACAGTTACACACAGTATTACAGTGAGGCTCACACTGATCAATACATTGAAACACCCAGGCACACACTAATGCATAAACTAACATTCCAAATCACACACTACACAACCAGGTATACTCTGATGGATACAATAACTCACCCAAGCAGATACTGATGAGTAGACTAATCCACCCAGATATACACTAATGCCTTTGTTGACACAACAAGACACACTTCAATACATTCAGTACTATACCCAGTCATACACTGATGCATGCACTGAGACACCCAGATGCTCTCTCATGCATGCATTGACATACCCAGGTACACACTTATTCATAAACTGACACACCCAGACACACACTGATGTATATGGTAACACACCCAGGCACACATTGATGTGTATGGTAATACACACAGGCACACACTGATTCATACAACGAAACACACAGGCACACTGATCCATATATTGACAATCCAAGTATACACTGATGCATATAATGACACACTCAGGAACACAAAAGAATGATGGACAGAGTGCTGAACAATGCAAAAAATCACCCCCAGTCACAGATCTGGGTTTAATCCATTGTTCTTTTGCTCACCATGCCACCCCAGTTTGGACCCAGTCATATGCAAATCAGTCTTGACCCTGTTCCTCATGGGAACAGTCCAGCCTGAACTGCCAAGCCAGGTCCTCACTGAACCAGAAACAAGCATCCTGGGACCGGTTTCACCCTTCATCAGCCAGGCTAGCTTGAATCCAGTGGCACAGTGAGCAAGGGACCCACATCTGGGCATACCCTTCCCACTTAGGGCAACTTTAGCAACACAAAAGGATGATGGACGGAGTACTGAAAAATGCAAACACTCACCCTTAGCCACAGATCTGGGTTTAATCCATCATTCTGTTGCTCATCATGCCACCCCAGTTTGGACCCAGCCATTTGCAAATCAGTCTTGACCCTGTTCCTCATGGGAACAGTCCAGCCCAAACTGCCAAGCCAAGTCCTCACTGGACCAGAAACAAGCATCCTGGGGCCGGTTTCACCCTTCATCAGCCAGAGTAGCTTCAATCCAGCGGCACAGTGAGCAAAGGACCCATTTCTGGGCATACCCTTCCCACTTAGGGCAACTTTAGCAACACAAAAGGATGATGCACGAAGTGCTGAACAATGCAAACACTCACCCCCAGTCACAGATCTGGGTTTAATCCATCTTTCTTTTGCTCACCATGCCACCCCAGTTTGGACCCAGCCACATGCAAATCAGTCTTGACCCTGTTCCTCATGGGAACAGTCCAGCCCGAACTGCCAAGCCAGGTCCTCACTGGACCGGAAACAAGCATCCTGATGAATGGTGATATTCTGAACCCGGTCCCAGGATGCTTGTTTCTGGTCCAGGGGGGACGTGGCCTGGCAGTTCGGGCTGTACTGTTCCCATGGGGAACAGGGTCAAGACTGATTTGCATATGGCTGGGTCTCAGCTGGAATGGCATGGCAAGCTAAAAAACTGATGGATTAAACCCAGATCTGTGACTGGTGGTGAATGTTTGATTTTTTCTGCATTCCGTCCATCTTCTGTTGTTTTTGCATTGGTCGCCCCAGGTGGGAAGGGTATGCCCAGACGTGGGTCCCGTGCTTGCTATGCCACCAGATTCAAGCTAGCCTGCCTGATGAAGGGTGATACTCTGAAACTGGTCCCAGGATGCTTGTTTCTGGTCCAGGGAGGACCTGGCCTGGCAGTTTGGGCTGGACTGTTTCCATGGGGAACAGGGTCAATACTGATTTGCATATGGCTGGGTCTGAGCTAGAATGGCATGGTAAGCAAAAGAAATGATGGATTAAACCCAGATCTGTGACTGGGGGTGAATGTTTGATTTTTTCTGCATTCTATCTATCTTATGTTGTTTTTGCATTGATAATGACACACTCAGGCAGACACTTATGAATACACTAACATACCCAGGTATGCACTGATAATTCCCGGCAGACACTAATGCATATAATGACACACCCAGGTACACACTGATACATACACTGAGGTACCCAGGTATCCACTAATGGGTACACTGATACGCTAAGCCAGTCACTGATACAAACAGTAATATACCCAAGCAGACAGTGATGCCTGTGCTGACATACATTTATGCATGTACTACTACACCAGACACACACTGTTGCTTACGCTAACACACCTGAGCATGCTCCCATGAATACACCGACATACCCAGGGACGCACTGATACATGCACTGACACACCCAGGCACACACTCATGCAAACACTGACATACCTAGACATACACTCATGCATACACTAACACAATCAGACGCACACTGATACATTTGGTAACACCCCCAGCATACACTAATGTATATGGTAACACATAGGCATACAGTGATTCATACAATGACACACCCAGGCACACATTGATGCATACACTAACACACCCAAGTGCAGAATGATTTAAACATGAAAAGTAACAGAGTTTGACTGGTTATATTATAATGAGATAAGTGATTTTTAGGTACTTAAATGCTTACATTGTGTAATGTAATAGTATATAAATAGAAACTAAACATATTGAATTGTTTTTTCTTTCCAGACATCCACTTGCATTTAAAAGCAGACACTTATAATGCAGAAAAAAAAACAGAAAGAAGAAAGAAACAGAAGCAAAGATACTATCTCCTTACAACTGACAGAGTAAAGGGGGCTCATTCTGAACCGTGGCGGTTCAGACTGCCATGCCAGCGGCGGCGGCAAAGACCGCATGTGGCGGCCCTCCTCCAGCGCCAGGCTACCGCCGACAGGCAGCCTGACGACGGAGGAAATCATTATCCGACAGGGCAGCGCTGCCCTTCAGATAATGATCCCTTTTCCTCCACCCTTTCCCTGGTGGATTCCCCCGCCAGAGAAAGGTGGGCAAAAAGGGTGCTCCGGGGACCCCCTGGGGGTCCCTGTACTGCCCATGCATTTGGCATGGGAAGTGTAGGGGGCCCTGTGCAGTGCCCCGTTGCGCAGGTCACTGCCCAATTTACGGGCACTGATCTACGCGACGGGTGCTGCTGCACCCGCCGCACACCAACATTGGTGGCGGCTCCATTTGGAGCCCCCATCAATGTTACTGCCCTTTTCCCTGCTGGGCCGGTGGGCGGAAACACTGTTTCCTCCCGCTGGCCCAGCAGGGAAAACAATTTTCGGCCGGCGGGGGGGGGGGGGGGGGTCATCGTGCTGGCGTTCCTCTGCTGACCGCCAGCTCTGATCTCAGTGGTTTTTACCACTGAGATCATAATGAGGGCCATAATGTGGAGAATGTGGTTAAAGAGAATGGAACTTCTGGTAAGAAAACTAAAAGGTTTCTTAAAATAGTGTGTGGAAAAATGCATAGTGAGCACAATCATGTAAATAATATGCAAGCTTCTAAGAAAGAAGATAAAGTAGTTGACATTAAAATAAAACATCTTAATAAACAAACAGATAGTCTAACAAGAAACCAGAAACAATTTAAGGAAATAAGAGTCAGAATGTTTTCTATTAGAGGAATACAAAATGTGATACGAACTATGAGGCAGTACAAAGGAAGAACACAAGCACATATTGTAGTTGGTAAGTAATTTGCCCTGAAGAGGAAACTGTCTGTTTTGATACTGAACAGAAACAGTATTGTCAATGAAGAGAAGAACCTAAAAAAAAAACTTGGGAATAGAAGTAATTTTTGTAAACTTTTCAGATGAGAATGGAAGCAGACATCAAGTACTGAGCTTTTCTTTAATGAAGAAAGCTACTTCCAAGAGAACACATTAGTGCATGCAGTTAAAACAAGTGGTTGAGGCTATGAGCTGAAAGATGGTACTCCTATTGCGAAAGAGGAGATGGTTTCTTGGAATGTAGAGGAAGTAATCGCTGAATAACTACAAGAAAGCCGTAGACAGTCCTGTGTATACAAGTGGAACTGTAGCAGCACTTTTAGTGTTTCTCAGGACTCAATTGATATAGCCAAAATGTTCACGCAGAAGTTTAAAACAGAAAATTTGAATTTTGCAAGTATTAGATCCATGCAAAGCATAGAAGTAAACTAATTTGCAAGGGGATTCACTGGGGTTTTTATTAAAGAAAGTGTCCAGAAGCACCTTTAATTACTTTAAAATGTTAACTGTTCATCACTGTAAAACGATAAATGTAGTTAGGAGACTTTACTGTTTGAAAACTCCTGCCTTATGTTTAGGAGAGATAAATAGAGCTCTATTGCATGGCACTGTGGCAAAGGTAGAAAAAGATTTTGAAGATATTCAGTTACATTTCTTTGGTTCAGCAGAGGACTCCAGTGATAATTAGGAATTGGTTAGTGGAGGTGTAGAGGAACAAGGTACAGGTATTAGTATTGAAAACTTTACTCAAGAGATTGCAGAGTTTAGCACAGTTCTTCAGAGCAACCAAACTGTGTTTGCATTTGTTGTTGACATGCTAATGGAGGAGCAGGTGAGGTCAAGATCCGACAACAAGTCCCAGGAGGCCTTTTTCCCTGCAGGAGGAGGACTTTTATGGCTGCTCCACGAACATAGCTGTATTTGAAGCTCCCTGGGCCCCCACTGCAGGGGACATGCTGTTGGAGGAGCGGGTGAGGCCAAGATCAGACTACAAGTCCCAGGAGATCTTTTCCCCCTGCAGGAGGTAGATGTTTATGGCGGCACCTTGAACACAACTGTATTTGAGGTTCTCTAGGCCCCTGCTGTGGGGGACATGCTGTTGGAGGAGCAGGTGAGGCCAAGATCAGACTGCAAGTCCCAGGGGCCCTTTTTTCCTGCAGTCAGCAGGTGTTAAACAGCTGCACCACAAACATGGCTGTATTTGAGACTCCCTGGGGCCCTGCTGTGTGGGACCCATGTGGACGTGCATGGGTGTGTGCCCAGGTTTATGCCCAGGCCTAGACAAGGCCAACAGTGGGCCCATCTGTGCCCATCCATATCTGGACGAGGCTGGACTGGACCTGCTCTTTTGTTCCTGGTCTTCGTTACCTCTGCTCTTGCCTATTGTATCCTGATGTCCTGGCACCCTGTTACTTTACCACTTGATCCGTTTGATTTGAAGTAAGGGCCTTATTTATACTTTTTGGTGCAAAACTGCACTAACGCAGTTTTGCACCAAAAAGCTTTGCACCAGCTTGCACCATTTTTTAGCACCAGCTGGGCACCATATTTATGGAATGGTGCAGGCCGGTGCAAAGGGTAGGCGAGCTTTAAAAAAATGACGTTAGGCAGGTTTGAGTCAAAATAAATGACTCTAACCAGATTAGCATCATGTTTTGATGCTAAGGGGCATATTTTTACTCTGTTTGCACTGAATTAGCGTCATTTTTTTTACTCTAATTCAGTGCAAAACTAACTCCATATTTATACTTTGGTGCTAGACCCGTCTAGCACCAAATGTATGGAGTTAAAGTCATTTTTTGGAAGTGAAAACCTACCTTGCCTTAATGAGATGCAAAGTAGGCGTTCCCGTGCAAAAAATGACTCTATGGCCCTAACGCCATATTTGTACTCCCATGCAAAAATGGTGCAAGGGAGGGAGGAGGGGTCAAAAAATGGGGCAAAGCTTGCTTTGCCCCATTTTTTAAAGCCTGGGTCAGGGCAGGCGTTAGGGGACCTGTGGGCCTATTTCCATGGTGGAACACCATGGAATAAGCCCACAGGTGCCCTCCCCAGGCCCCAGGGTCACCCCCACCCACACCAGAGGGACTGCGGAGGATGGGGACCCCATCCCAGGTAAGTACAGGTAAGATTGCATGTGGCATGGTGGGTTTAGCACCATAAAATGACGCTATTCTGGCTAGAGTCATTTTTTTTTTACTCTAACCTGCCTAAAGTCATTTTTTGGTGCTAAACCCTCTTCTTCTATACTGCCAGCCCCACCCGACTAATGTCATTTTTTTTTACTTTAGCCTACCCTTTGCACCGGCTTGCACCATTCCATAAATATGGTGCCCGGCTGGTGCACAGAAATGGTGCAAGCCGGTGCTAAACATTTTGGTGCAAAACTGAGTTAGTGCAGTTTTGCAGCAAAAAGTATAAATAAGGACCAATATTTTGTACGTTTGCACCACTTTTGCGTCAGAAAATGACATTAATGCGGCGCAAAAAAAGTATAAATCAGGACCTTGGTGCTAGACGGGTCTAGCACCAAAGTATAAATATGGAGTTAGATTTGCACCGAATTGGAGTTTAAAAAAATGACGTTAATTCGGTGCAAACAGAGTATAAATATACTGCAGAGTATAAATATGCCCCTAAATATGGCGTTAAGGCCATAAAGTCATTTTTTGCATGGGAATGCCTACCTTGCATCTCATTAAGGCAAGGTGGGTCTCCACTTTCAAAAAATGACTTTAACTCCATAAATTTGGCGCTAGAGTCGTCTAGCACCAAAGTATAAATATGGAGTTCGTTTTGCACCGAATTAGAGTTAAAAAAATGACACTAATTCGGTGCAAACAGAGTATAAATATGCCCCTAAGTGTGTAAATTACACTTGCCTAGATGATTGACAACATCTAGTTGCTTCCTTCATTTTGTTGTCCAGCAGGAGATTCATTGTGCAGGGTCATATATTTTTGCACAGCAAGGCTTTTTTGAACTTATTGTGTCAGCATGGGAAAGTGCAAGACTGGATATGCTAAGCCAGTTGTTGATAGAAATCATACCACCATTGACTCATTTCTAGCGCATGCTGTGGGAGTAATTTCACAAGTAAGAGACCTGGCAGAACATTGTTTATCTTTGGGGATGGCTGGGCCATATGGACCTGTGGAGTCCATAAAGGAAACTGAGCCGTGTCCGGACAAGGAGCAGAAGCCAGTACAAAGGAATAGTGTTATCATTAATGAGGTCTTGGAAGCTTCCACTAACCATCACTCATCATTTAAGTCAGTGGCCTCAACCTCTCTAGTCTGCTCTCCTGTAGCAAAACGTAAGAGGAAGAGTAGGAAAGCCAACACTGCCATTCCAAGTCCCCTGGTCTCTTCAGCCACGGTCAGTTCTCGGGCTAATAATCAACATTGTTCCTTGGACGAATCACTCAGGGCTTCATTTTGGAATTAATTAATAGCTACAAATAACAATTTACTGTTAGAGAGAAGCTGGATAGGTTAGAGAGGGGAATTGGAAAAGTATCTTCCCTTTGCCAGAAAATGACTAGTGTTAATGTAGTGGAGCCCCACCCTATTAGCCCCTGGGCAGAATATTTATAATATTAATTCAAGCTTGGTTCAGCAATTAGTTCTATCTATGGTCTGCTCTGCCCTGGGCCAAACCCTGGAGGTTCCCATTGTGGAAAGTACACAAGAGGTGGACCTAGGAATCACTACTCAGCCAGTTACTGGGGTTTATCCTCATTCTCATCAACCACTACTTTCTGGCACCCAGTCCCAGCTTTCAGTTGCTAACTGTGAGGGATCTAATGTTCAAACTTCATTGGGGGACCTTTTTACAATTAACCTGCCCACAACTTGTTGTCCGTATGTAGCTGTTTTGGTTACTGTCCCCCCATTGAAACCAGGTCTAAGTGAATCTCCCGAATCCCTGAAGAACAAGATTGTGCATTGGCTTAGCTTGAACTGTTTATTTTCATTAGACAGAGCACATCAAATTCTGCTTACTAGGAGAGTGGGATGGATCGAGCCTTAAAACAAATTTAAAGTGGGATTGTATAGTTATTAATTTTCAGCACCTGAGTTTTGTCGGTGAAATTCTGGCAAGGTCTATGTCTCCCTCCCTGTTTGTATAGGCTATGATCCTTTTCCCCCGGGCTTCTTCTACTGCCATCTATAGAGCCTTGGACAACCGTTGAAGGCTGCAATGAATTCACAGAGAGTGTGGGGCCTAACCCTTTTTCCCATACCCCATTAGTGGTGACCAATAGGTACCATGTACTAGATAATGATTGACCAATCCATTGCAGCCTCTATTATTTTATGTGTGGCGGAAATAAATCTGGTGGTACTAGGGTGGACTCTGCTTCTGGTTAGCGTAACATTTATCTAGGTATTTATGGGGTGGCAAAAGGTCCCAATATTGGTAAGACTTCTAATAACAATGTTGATGTGAATTTTATCCTAAGTTGCCCACACAATGAAGTATCCTACCCGGGTGATACTATTCAAAGTATAAATGGGTGTTACAAATTTGCAAACTGGAATTTGGTTGGGTTAACAAATAGTATAGAATCTATTGATTGGATCAGTACCATATCTGGCCTCGATGTTCTTTCATCCAAGAAACTTGGGCCCATAATTAATGGAAAATGACGGAGCCCAACGCTGCACTAAAATTGGCAACGCCTTGCTCTGTCATTTTCACAACACAGGGATGCCCCATTTTTAATTGAAGATGGTGCACCCCTGTGTTGTCCCCTGCACTGGTGCTAAATTGAGCTGTCTAGCGCCAACACAGGCATCCTTGCACCATTGTGCAAGGATGTCTGCATTGAGGGGTTTGATTGTGTGGAAGGTGTCCCTTCCTGCACAAAAACAATCACTAATTGCAATTTGGCACCTCTGTATGTGCTGCAAAATGCCAACGCATCATTTTGAAATGATTGTTTATGTGCAGGAAGGGAAAACTGGTAAATCTGAGGCAGCGTCAAAATGAAATGGGTGTTGCTGTGGCTACTCCCACAGCAACACCCATTGCACGCCCCTTCCACCCAAAGGGCTGTGTGAAAGGGCCGTATTTACAAGGTGGCGTTAAGCCACAAAAAGTGGCTTGATGCCACCTCGTAAATACGGTGCAGGGCATTGCACCACCTGGGCGTCACGAAAAGTGATGCTCCAGTAGCACTATGGGCTCATAAGTATGCCCCTTGGTGCATTAATCCGACACATGTGGAAGGTTTATCATCCTTCTTTCTAGGTGCTATTACTTCCCAAGTTGGGAGGGCTAAAGAAGGACTCGATACTCTCATTTCCAACAAATTACCTGTAATCATTAAAAAGTCTTCCTCAGTGGGCCCACATACTTAATTATGTGGCTAACAATTAAGGGGGGTGTGATTTAGTGTTGGTTAATTGTTATAACAATGTTTTTGATTACAAATGAGGCAGAGTAGTTAAAGCTCTTGATGTCCTAGAAGTTTTTTCATGCTCTATCCACACTAATTTTGTATTATTGTGGGCAGACAATTTTACTATCTAGTCTTGCTCTTTGCCGGTATCACAGGTATGTGAATATACTAACCAGGAAGAGGTGGGATGTGGCTTTTAGCCCATTCCTAAAAAACAAAGCCTTCCATGAATCTTGTTTGTTTGTCTCTTATGATGCTTGGGTAGAAAACATTTTCTGAAATCTTTAAGCCAAGCAACAGGGACAGTGGAGTAGAAGATTGTGAGGTGATGTTTAGCTGGAATCCCATCCCTTTCAATATTTCTATTGACGAGGTCCTCTGAGAAAGGACCTTGGACCAGATGAGGTTCTGGTAGAAGTATTTAAATTAGTCACTTATCTTTGGGGGCCTATTCTTACAAGGGTGTTTAATGCAGCTTTTGTTGGTCCCATCCTACCTTCCTGGGGTATTTCTATTATTGTTCCTATTTAAAAAAAGGGAGACAATTCTGATCCTAAAAATTATTTACCTGCTTCACTTTTGGACACTTTGCTGCAGGTGATTGGTCAGATCCTATTGAAGAGGTTGGAGGAGTGGGTTGAAAATCATTCTATTCTCTCACCAGACGAGTTTGGTTTCTGAGGGCTTAGTTAGGGACCATAGAACAATGTGTCAACCTAGATGTATTGATTGGGAAATAAAGCTAAATCTGCTTCTCTTTATCTGTGCTTTGTAGATTTAAGTAGCACCTTTAACTTAGTCGATCACTCTATTCTCTGGCTTTCCCTGCTTTCCGTTGGTGCACCAAAGGAAATTATAGACTTTCTTGCATGCCTATACAAGAATCTAGCTAGCAAAGTTTGCTTTGGCCCTCAGGGCAAATGCTCACCCACGTTTAAAGTGGGGAGGGGCATTCGACAAGATGGTGTTTTAGCTCCTTTACTCTTCTCACTTTTCATTAATGGGGTGGATAATATCCTACAGCTTTTGGAGACTGATGCCCCTGTGACTCAGGGCGTTCTGTATCAGTGATGTTATATGCTGACTACGGCATCCTGCTTTCTAAAACCCTGGTTAGTTTGCAGAAATTGATGAGTTCTTTTTGGGAGTTTATGACTTCTAAAAGATTGGTGATTAACAAATCAAAAACATTTACGATGGTCTGCGGTCATAAACCGAAAAACGCAGAAACGTTTTTATTGGCAATACCCCAAATGTTAATGTAAACTCTTTTTGCTATTTGCAGGTTGAATTTCCATGTAATGCTTCCTGGGCACAACATATTTTAGTTGCTAGAGCCAAAGCTAGTAGAAACTCTCATGGGATCTTTAGGTTTTCAAATAAACCTGGTAGCTGACCCATTAGACAAATGCTAGAAGTTTTTAAGGCAACAAGAGTGGCAGCTGCCAGCCATGGGGCTGGCCTTCAGGGTTATACCTCTAGCGCAGCTTGCAAGTTGAGGAAAATAGTTTTTTAAAACATTTACTCTGCCTACCTGTTTTCACCTCAACTGTGATTGTATATCGGAAGGTTGGTTTACAACACTTGGAGGGTGTGCTTTTCCCAGACCTTTGCTATTGTGGTTCTCTACATGGGCCAAAGAGGAAACTAGTTTTTCTAAATCAATTATTCTAGATTGTCTAACCCTGGATAATGTTTCACATAGCCTTTGGCCAACATATATTATTTACTCTTTTAGCATACTGTTTAAATTGTCATAATGGTTGCATTCTCTCCAGGTGTTATCTTTCACCAAGAAGCATATTAAAGAAACCTTTTTGCAGCATAGATTGGAATGGTGTATGGGCACTGAAATGATGAAACTGACGGTTGCCTTTTATATGTCCTTTTCTCTGGAGGAGGGCTGTAAAAGCTCTTTATCCAGAGTTACCAATATGCAGCATCATTTTGTTTTGTCAGTACATCACTTAGTAGCTTTCCCAACAGGAAGTCCTTTCCTCCAGTGGCAATCTTGTGCCCATGCGATGGCATGAGCAAACAAAGCACTTGGCACTTTATACTGTTTTGTAATTTTTATTTGTCTTACAGGCAATTTTACTATAAACCCATTCTTGTTGGCCAGAAAATTGTATCTTACAAAGCTGCCCTGAAGTTTTTGCTTGAATTGAATTATTCCTCTGTGTGCGCTTTACATATTAAAGGCCACCAGGGTGAGGAAAAGTATCATGTACTAGTTGGTACTTTATTCCGGAGCTTTGTATTGAATATATGGCTATGATGGCATAGTTATTTATTCATTCATTTAGAGTTGTCTACTTACCTTTAGATTATAACTGGAATATTAAAGCTGTGGGTGTAGAGAGAGATATTGATGAACCACTCATCATTCTAGTGAATGGTATGCTTACCAAAACAAAAAAAGCTGGCAAGAATTAGTGGGTGTAAATAATGTAAATAAAAGCTGCATTATACCTGAAATAAAATAATATCTATTACAAAATTGTTGATGCTGTTTGAGATGTAGCTTGCATAGACAATGAAACTTTACCATAAAGTGGACAGATTGAAAAAGCCGATAGATTAAAGTCAAAAGAAATATATGAACACTACAGTATCCACCGACTCTATTCCAAAGAATGCATTGGTGATGCTATTGATCTCTATCAAATGAAACAAGCAAAAGAAACTCCAATGAGTGTGTGGGAGAAAAGTTTAGAGGCTTGCTGTTTTCCACAACTATTCTCAACAGGAGTAGGTGAGCAATATGATGACCGCCCCATGTAAATACCAGCAGCTGAGTACAGGTCAACTAGTTTATATTTAGACAATCCTAGATTTCGGCAGTGTATGCCATACACTGGACTATCATGTGCTGTAAACCACATATTGAAGACGGTAGTTAATTTACAAAATATTCCCGCAAGATAATTTGTCAACCAAGTTTAAGACAAGGATGAGAAGTTGGAATATATTTAGATACTTTGAGGGCATGCCAAGTGGGATTAATGAATATTTCTATTGTTGTCATGGAGAACTGAAATGTATGTTGTGGAACTTAGTTGCACCTTCTTGGTTTGTCACACTCAGTTGTGCAGACTACGGGTGGGATGACTTACTTGACTTTTTAAGAGAAGCAAACTTAAACATTAGAGATCAATTTGAAGACAGCAGGGGAACTCTGCTTTTTGGGTCCTTCTAATGTTTAAGTACATTTTAACTACAGGTTTCAAGCCATGCTGCCTTTTATCTGCAACAAAACAAATCCTCCTCTTGGTGAAGTTACTGATTTATTTTGGCGTAGAGAGTACCAAGCAGGAGGTGTGCCTCATATTCACATGCTGGAATGGATAAAAGATGCACCGAAATTTGAAACAGACAGTGATGACTCTGTACTGTCTTTCATAGAACAGTATGTTACATGCGCTATTCCAAAAGACAATGATGAAAAAAGGCCTTAAACACCAAGGGACTCACTTACGAGGCCATATCGGCACATTGTGCCATCGGAGTGTCACTTTCTTTTTACACTTCGGTGGTGTAGTGTGTCAGCCCATATTTACAAAGCCATGCAAAGTCAGCTTACATGGCTTTTCACGGCCTTGTGAATATGGAGCCCATTCATGCATAACACTTTAGGAAAGAAGTGTTCCATGGGTATTGTTTGGGGTGTTCCCATGCAACACCGATTGAACTCGAAGGAATCTGATGCATTTCCAGATTTACAAGTCTGGTAATGCATCAGATTCGTATGCCATATCAGGGGTGGCGTCAGAATGATGCAAAGGGGATAAATATCTTTATTTCTCCCCATTGTTTCATTTTTCTATATGTGCTCCATTCTGCACCACACATAGAAAGAGGAAAACACCTCTAGTAATTGTTTTTGTCAGGAAGGCATACCTTCCTTACAAAAACAATCAACGACACAACACAGGCACTATTGCACCACCATGCAAGGGTGCCTGAATAGGCACTAGGTAGCAATTTATGTGTCAGCAGAGAGAATAGAACAGAAATGCTCTGTTTTTTGTACATGCAGTGCATTGCTGTCCTTTTACTGTGGTACATACAACATGAGAAGAACAATGACTATAATCCAGAGATTCTGAAAATATTGAATGTGAACATGGATATATGGTATGTTGCAGGCAACTCTATCTCTGTTGCTCGTTATGTCACTTCTTACAGTACAAAATCAGAGAAGACAGAGATGAAGAAGAAGTGGGAGGGGATTGCTGCTGAAAAGTCTCTAACCAAGAAATTGAACAGCTTCAGCTTGAAAATATTTTCGTGTAGAGAGATAGGCGCCTATGAATGCTTTGACTGGTTGAACTCAGCCAGTTTGTACTCAAAGTCTAGAGGACATGAAATAGTCTTGAAGTCTTTCCCAGATATTCAGTACCTAGCAGAGTTTGACACGGAAAGTACAGATATTGTGAAAACAAATAGGTTGGATACTTACTATTCCAGAAGGAGTCCACACCTTGAAAACATATGCTGTTCCTTCATAAAAAGAATGAATGTAATTGCTCATAATTTAAGCAAATACTATTATATGCTAGTGGCACAGCTGGCAATTGAACTTCTTGCCGCTTACCTACAGAGGACTACAGACTCAAATTTGTTACGTATAGTAACAACACCAACTGGATTAGCTGCACACAACATTAAAGGCATCGACTACTCATGGTACCTGTAGAAGATGACAAGAGACTGGAGTATCAAAAGTTATCCAGTGAGGCTTGTCATGAAGTTTCCAGAGTATTGAAGACGTTGAAACTTTTAATTATCCAAGAAGTGAACAAGGTCTCAAACTTAATGCATGCCTTTGTCTACTTGAGAATGTAACAGATTTTGAAGGCAGATTATGATGTCACATTTGGAGGAAAGCTCTGATTCAGCAATCTATTACAACTGACCCCAGTGAAAGGACAGCTGTGTTCAAGACACTTCTACATGAAGGAATGTGCAACTCTTTGAGAAGTATTGGAAACCAATACATTTGGTTATACTTCCAATACAACGAGCTATTTAGGAATATGTGTCAAGCATCTGAAATGGAATACAGAAATGTTCTCTAGGATATTAGAACAGGAGTGCTCACAAAATAGGGAAAAGGTGGCTTAGAAAGTCGACTTATAAAGAAACTATTTCCCACAAAGAAGTCAGCAACACAGCTAATGTTAAATTTTATTGAAGAAGGGAAATCAGTTGTCTGCATAGTGCCTACTCTTCAGGAGGTCTACTCTTTTAATGAAGAATTACTGAAACTGGAGAAAGAAGACGTTTTGGAACTATCAGCAATTGATACAGTGGAGCACCAGAGGGTGACAGTGCTGCTAACTGAAAAATACAATAAAAAATAGATTAATTGGAAAAGTCTCTTTCCAGAAATGCAGAGTTAGAAAAGTGTTTACATGTTTGCAAAAATTGTAATTTTGTAGTGTAATTTAAATGTTGAGGAAGGATTAGTTAATGGTGTCATGGGTAAGGTAATTACTTTCATTTTTCCCAACAGGAATGAAGTTGGATACCTAGCAATTAACTTTGATCAACTTGAAGGTGTAAAAGAGATTGAAAGGCCTGTTGCACGTTTCTTGCTTGTAAAGGACTTTTATGTTCGTAGGAAACATTTCCCAGTCTCTCTAGCTTATGCTGTAACTATTCACAAATCTCAAGGTATAGGCTTAGATTCAGCATTCATTATTATCAGTACTACTATGTTTAAGGAAGATATGTCATATGTAGCCTAATCACGAGTTAGAATATTGTCT
The DNA here is from genome assembly GCF_031143425.1 of Pleurodeles waltl. Lineage (NCBI taxonomy): Eukaryota > Metazoa > Chordata > Amphibia > Caudata > Salamandridae > Pleurodeles > Pleurodeles waltl. The sequence goes on from NC_090440.1 coordinate 1,104,268,580, forward strand.
GGTTTGTATCTTATGGGCTTTGATGACAGTAAAGAAAATGCTGATTCAAGTTTTGTCAAAGAATATAACTGTTTGAGAAGTGTTTATGCTCCTTATTTAGGACAGTATCCACTTTAAGAAAAACCTATCTTCTGCCAAAGGGAAAGATTTTAAATGATCATAGTGATATTTTTGGAAGAAGTGTAAGAAAGAGTGCAAGGAACTTCTTAAGAAAATAAATACTGACAATACCTGTGATATTTGTGGTTACCAGTTGTCAAACTCCTCTAGTGTCAACTGCTAGGGCAATGTGGTTGTAAATGCACTGTTGTCTTTACCTCATTTTGTTTACGCAATTGAACAGAGAAAAGAGAAAAGATTGGGCTCTGATCTCTTTGCTTTGTTAGAACACCTTGCAGTGATGGAATTGAAACATATTCTGAATATCATTTTAGAGACCTTGTAGATGTGTGCACTAGATCTACTCAAAATACTAAAGAAGATGCATAAGGATTCTTGATGGTAATTCTTGTTATCTTAGAAGAAGAGATGGTACCTATTGGCAACTTATTTGGACTTAGTCACTAATGGGATTATGAGCATGAAAATTGCTCTTTTACATCAAAAACTCAAATAGTTTCAGAGCAATGGATTTACTTAACTCTAACAGCAAGTGGCAAATACCTTAACCTAATGCTACAGTGATATACAATGCAGTAAATTGGAAACACAAATTACAAATTTTAAAGCAGGACAAATTTCAATTTATGGAAAAAACATGTACCAATACAACTATTATTTTGCATGAAGTAATAACTATTACATCTGGACACTCCTTCATCTATTAAAAACTGGAACTGGATGGACAGAATATAATGACAGCAACCTCATGTTTAAAAAAACTGCCTTTAAACTACCAAATCATATCTTCTGTTTCTTGAACCTAAGTTTGAAGTAAGGCTACAACCGAGAACATGAAATAATAATAATCTTGTTGCATATCTAATACAACTATTTATGACATCATACAGCCCACAAGGTGTGATGTCTATACAATGAAATTGCAATGGTGATATGCAGGTAATGGTTGAATAATACAGTCCAAATGCCAGTAAATTGGAAACAGTGATTACAAACTAAGACTCAAGAAATAAAACTATTTTGTGGAGAAAAAAAATAACTAAGGATATTATCAAGCAGTTATTATTACCTCTAGATACTGCAAGTTGTATCGACACAATACAATAAGTAGAGCATCACAATCAAACAGATATTGCAACATGACCTACCAAGTTACAAGAAGGATTACAAATGGAAAACTGAAATAGTGTAGTTGTAGTTCAACAAATCTCACTTTTTATAACATCATATGGCCTACCAGGTGTGATGTGTTTATAAGGGTCTCTATATCCTATTATCCACTATAAAAAAAATTCTATTGTAACATAATAAAAAAGTACTCACCTTTAGTTTATGTTTATTTAAATCAGTTCAGTAGGTATAGATAAAACAATCAAGCAAATAATTGTAGTGAGTGCAATTCATAGTTTCGTTAATTTACAGTGACGTACTATGCAGTTCTGGGGATTTTTTCTACAATCTATGTGATTGTTTTTTCCCACTTTTCAATGATGATTATTTACCCAAGACATCATTTAGGCTATAAAAGTATGTCAACTGAGAACAGTAAAAAAAAGAAAATTAAATGTTTAAATGAAATGTGTGCTTGCTTTACACTGCTATAAAAATGTACATTATTATTATTATTAGCGTTTAGTTTTGCCTTTCACAAATGTAACAGTACTTTGCAAATTTATAAAATGTGACATTAACTTATATTTATGTTTTCTCTCTTTTTACACGGATCAATTGAACCATTTAGTGCAGTAATGTAAGTGACTTATTATATATTTACCATTTGTAATTCATCCCATTAAACAAGCAGGCAGACATTGGTGCATACACTGATACATCCAGGCACCCACTCATGAATACACTGATACATCCAGGCACTCACTCATGTATACAGTATCACACGAATGTAGACACTCATGCATACATTAATATACCTAGAAACACAGTTATGTATACACTGGCATATCCAGGCACACACTGATACAGACACTGAGACACCCAGACACAGACTAATACACATACAATCACACCTAGACATACACTTATGCATACACCCACATACCCAGGTGTAAACCAATACGTAGAATATTATACCCAGGCACACACTGATGTACACAGTGACACAACCAGGCACACACTGACACACCGAGGCACACACTAATGCATACAGTCACTCACCCAGGCATACACTCATATATAAAATGAAACACTGAGGCACACACTCATGCTTATGCTGACACACTCAGGAATACACTGATGCATATACTCACACACCCAGGTGCACACTTATCCAGACATTGACCCACAAAGTCACACACTGATACAAACAGTGACACACAAGGCACACACACTGACACATCCAGGAACACACTAATGCATACACTGGCACACCCAGGCACACAATGATGTATACACTGACTCACCCAGGAACACACTGATTCACACACTCATAGAGCCATGTACATACTCATGCATACACTGATACACCCAGGCATACACAGATGCATACACTGAAAACAACGGCACACACTGATGCATACACTGACTCATCCAGGCACACAGTGCTTCACTCACTCATTCACCCAGGTACACATGCATGCATACACTGTCATACCCAGGTAGACACTCATGCATTCACTGACACACCCAGGCACACATTGATGCATACTCTGACACACCCAGTCACATAGTCATCCATACACTGTTATGCTTAGGCACACAGACACTGACACACCCATGCACACATTTATGCATACACTGAAACACCCAGGCACACATTCATGCATACAGTTGCACACCCAGGCATACACTCATATGTACACCAGGCCCCCTCTCATGCAAACAGTGACTTACTAAGCAATACACTGATGCATATGCTGACACACACAGGCACATCAATTACACACCTATGCGATCAGTCACACTGGCATTTTCTCACTTATGTATTCACTAACACACACATGCACATAACAACACACATTTAGCCATTTACACACATACACAGAATATATAATTTATCTTTCTTAGATCAAAAGAGTTGATCCTAACAAGAACAATTGTTTTGGAACTGTTTTTTTTAATTTTCTTTGTGTTTTTTACCAATTTTGTTTTTGTGGGGATTTTATTTTGTTTTTTAACAAAAAAAGGAAACACAATGTTAGACAACTAAATGCAGGAAAGTTGTGTAGCAACAACACAAAAAAAATAATAACATGAATACTTTTTGCAAATGTCAACAAGAGTAGGTATCAACTGCTGCCCTATGCTAAGAACGTTCTTACAATTCAAGCAGAATTGTTCTATCATACCACATTCAGGGAACCTTTTGAGGAAGATCAGATGGTAGTACAGCACTTGTAGATGGTCCAGATGATGTTGCATGGCTCTGCTGCTGATCTCTTGCCGCATGTGCAAGGTGCCTTGAGTGTATGGTTCTGAGGTGCTTTAGCATGCTGGAGGTGCTACATGATTATTTCTTCTGTGTGCTTCTGAACAAGATCTTCTTGCAGAGCATACATTACACCTTCTGGGAAGCAACTTTTTCCCAATAAAAGGTATATAAAAATGTAAAGACTGTGCTTTCATTGTTTTATGGTCTTTTCTCCTCTTATGAAGAACTGCCTTAATCAACAGGAATATTTCCAGCAGGAGATGCCATTTTGGAAATCCAAAAACACAGCAAACACAAAACTAAAACCAAATTGCTGCTATAGCTGGAGAAATGTAAAACAACACAACAACACCTACAGAATTATAGAAAGTGGTGGAGACTTCTTGTACAAATGATTGAAAAGTATTTTAACCAGTTGAATCCTTTTCTTTTGTGTCACAATGGATTCATGACATCATCCCGAATCACAGAAAACTATTTAAACCACTTTTTTCACTTACATTATAAAGTTTTCACTGATGTTCTAGTAAACCACTGAAGTCAAACAACAATTTTACTGTGTCTATATGTTTTTAGTTACTGCTAAAAACATACCAGATTTGTGAACCTCTTGGAATCTGGAAATGCGTGACCGGATGGGGTGATGACGAATTTGCGAATTCTAAAAAAAAAAAAAAAAAAGAAAACATTATAGAAAAAAAATAGTTCTTCTTTATTTTCAATTTTTATTTCTTTCACCTTGAGCTAACTGCATGTAAAATAACACTACATACATATTATGATAAAAGCCAAATGCACGTAATCAATGGGAATTGTACTTTAATATTATAAAACCTCATAGGTTAATGCTGTCAATATGTATGTCTGGGAGTGTCTCACCAGAGACAAGCAGAACTCAATAAGTGGGGTAATACTTACTTGTATATTTGAACTGTCTTCACAGACTTAAGGCCAGATTTAAGGGAAAATGACTGTGCGCATCACTGCGCCAAATCTGGCAGCATCGTCCACCGTCATTTTCACAACGCAGGGATGCACCATATTTAATAATATATGGCGCACACCTGTGTTTCTCCCTGTGCCGGTGCTGAATTTGCTGCCGTGCGGCAACGCATCAACCCTTGCACCATTGTGCAAGAATGGCTGCGTTGAGTGGGAGATTATTTTTGTGCAGGAAGGACCACCTTCCTGCATGAAAACAATATTAAATGGTGATTTGCTCTTTCTTTGTGTGCTGAGGACTAAAAGTGACGCTCCGATGGCGCTGGAGGCTCTTAAATATACCCCTTATTGTTTAATATCCTAAGCCAAAATTTCTTAACAGAACATTAATCCTTGAAAGGTACAATACATTAGTGACCTTCCCTTTCAGGGTTTTTGCAGCAGTTTCAAACCGTTGTAGAGATTATCCTTGCTAATTTCTATTTATCCATTTCCATGGACTCCGCTGCATGGGTTTACATGAGGGAAAGTGTCACTCTGAGTGTAACATATTGAATTGTTGAATGTCAATCATAAGTGCACTGTAACAATGGAAATGTCACACAAACACAGTCTTGTTGGAAAATGGGTTATTGGTAAGGGCAGGTAGGTACCTACACTTAGCAATAGGCCACTAACCTCCACTAAGGTCCAGTTAGGTCTCAGTAAATTAAACCCAGCTCAACCCTTGGTAGCTTGGCAACGAGCGTCAAGGCTTAACTTAGGAGACAGAGTGTAAAGCATTCAAATATCACAAAACAGTAATTAAATAAAACACAGGAATCAGTGTAAAAATCCAAAACCAATTTATAAAAATAGATTATATTGTTATCTTTAAAATGACACAAAACGAATAAAATCGGATAAGGGGAACCGGAGATATGAATTTTTAAAGAATTATTATTTTTTTGGCGCCTAGAAACAAAAAGCGCCAATCGGGTCATCTGGTTGCACCTCGACCGGGGCAAAGTCAAAGTTTCAGGCAGACCGCGATGGAGCCCTGCTCGGCTACAGGCCGCGGGAGGCCTCGGTTAAAAGTTTACCTTCACACTTAGGGCCTGATTATTACGAGTCCATTATATCCTATGGAACTCGTAATACGGCTGGTGGTATATCCGTCACTTTACTGTCACTTTTGGGACGGATTAACACCTCCTCCAAAGTTGTAATCAGGCCCTTAGTCTCTTTTTCGAAGTTTTTCTTCAGCGGGACGAACCTGCCAGTCCAATCCGACCTCCTGGAGCCCTTCTCCGGAAACGCGTCGCGGGAATCCTCTGTGGATATTTTTACCTTCGGACTTAGTCGTTTTTTCGAGGTGAAAATCCTTCGACCGGGATAAACCTGGATCTTGATCCGACGTCCATGGAGCCCTCCTCAGATACGCTGGCTGGGAGGTCCCGGTCAACTTTTTACCTTCGGACTTAGTCTCTTTTTCTGAGATTTTCTTTACCGGGACGAACCAGCAAATCAGACCGGGTCGCGGTTGAGGCAAGCCGGCTAGAGTTGCCGTGGCGGGTCGGTCCCTCTATGGAGCTTTTTTTCAAAAGTTCTCCAAACTTCTCCAAACTTCTGGGGCTTCTCCCAGACATCCTTTTAAGGTTCTTTTGAGGTCCACAGCTCACCCCAAGGGTCCAGAAGTTCGGAGATGGTCCTTGGGGGGTGCGGACTTCAACTCCCAGAATGCACCTGGCACAAACTCCTTTTTGGCCACTGGACAGTGGTCAGCTGGTCGCTTTCTTCAGGAGTTGGTGCAGGGGACTCTGGTTAGCAATTTTTCACCTGTAGCAAACAGGAAGTCCCTCCTTGAACCAGTTGAAGCCAGGCAAAGTCCTTCTTGTGGTGAAGCCCAGGTGTGCAGCTGGTGCAGTCCTTCTGAGTGCAGGTTCCAGGTGCAGGCCAGCGGTCCAGCAGGGCAGTCCTTCTTCTTCTGTAGTTCTTCCTTGTTGGATGTGGTAGGGAACTGATGTGTGGGTGCAGATCTGCCAGTTTTATCCTGCTCCTGGGTGAAAAGCAGGGGGATCCTGGTTCTCCAATCAAGTGCAGGGTCCTTCCCCCTGTGATGACCACTTCCTGGAAAGCGTGGCAAAAATCAATCCCAGGAGGCAACATTCTCCAAAAATCCATCATGGCTGAATCTGATTTTTGGAGGTTACATCTGGCTGAGCCCACCCACTGGTGTGGCTAAAAATCATAAACACAGCCCTCACCTTCCCTCTCCTAATCTAATCAAGGGGGCACCTAGTTGTCTGGGGTTGCAGGATGTGGGGGTGTTGCTGGTTGCTCCAAATGTCCTTCTCTGCCTTTGAAGACCAGTTTGGCAGCCCTCCCCTTCCTGCCTCACCGTCTGCTGAGGGGAGATTCCCTCCCACAGGCACATTCCTTTGTGTGAAGCCAGGCCACTTCACATCTAGAGGCTGGCCAATCAGAGCACAGCAGCAAAAACAATGCAGGGCTGAAATTGGCAACTTTTCAGGTAAAGTTTAAAACTCTTTACCTGAACAAGTTATATTAAATCCTACAACTGGAAGTTGTGGGATTTATTATAACAATTAATTTGATACCAAACTCTTGGTATCCATCATTTAAGGAGACTTTAAAAATTTAAATAAAGTCTCCCCATTCTAGCCCATGAAGGCCATTTACTACAATGAGGGAAAAACGAATTTGGCTGTTTTTACCTCACCAGGGCTTATAAAACTATTTTTATAAAGTCCCTGCTTATAGTTACATGGCACCCAGCCCTAGGGGCACATAGGGCGCACCTTAGGGGTGATTTATATGTAAACATAAGGTAGTTTAAGACTTTGGAACTACTTTTAATTCCAAAGTCGAATTTGCATATAACCTTAATTTAAAAGCAGCCAGCAAGGCAGGCCTGCCTTTAAATTGACACTGGGCACCTCACCAGTGCACCTATGGGTGCACTACCTATGCTGTGGTCCCTAAACCTACATGCCCTACCACATACTAGGGACTTATAGGTAGGTTAACTTAGCCAATTATAATTAGCCTAATTTGCATATTGATTTTACACAGAGCACAGGCCCTGGGACTGGTTAGCAGTACCCAGGGCACCATCAGAGTCAGGAAAACACCAGCAAAAAGTGAAAAATGGGGGCCAAAAGTTAGGGAGCCTCTGCAATCAGCCCTGTTTCCTCACAAGTCTGAAAACTCAGCAGCTATGTGTATACTTTATGAAAAACACTATCTAAGCATGGGTTTTTACTATACTCCAACAGCACACAGTAGACTTCGAAATAAAAATTGCTTCCACCCTCTAAAAACATGTCGTATCCCACAAATCATTAGAACATAAATAATATACTGTACACATACAAGTTATACCAATACAGGTTTTTTGTGGATCTCAAATAATACCTTCCACATACTAACTATTCCATTCACTATTATATGTACATTCGGTTTTACAATGTTCATAAATTTACTGAAAAATCAATTATTTTATTGATATCATACTTAGGGAAAATATTTTTGAAATTCACAAGAAAAACTAAAGGCTTAGGAATGTTATAGTTTTGAAATATAATTTGAAAAACCTCAGAAATTCACAAAAAAAAAACAAAGGTTTCAGGGACGTTATAGTTAGGAAATAAAAATTTAAAACCTTGAAAATTCACTGAAAAAACAAAAGGTTTGAAGGACATTATACCTAGGAAACAGAATTTAAAAAAACAATGGTTTCAGAGACGTTATAGTGAGGCTGACATCTCAGATGTACAACCCCATAGAAATATAGCAATTATAGTCACCTCACCCAACTATAACTTACGCCCCCACATTGCACTGCTTATGACCTCACAAATTGCATCACTCATGATATGCTCAGTGAAATCGCTGATGACATCACTGATGCAATCTCAAATGTCATCACTGATTACATCATCCACACACCATATTGCATTAGTACCACAGCAAGCCATTGAATAAGTCTATCAAAACAGGAAGAACTTCCATTGTATCAACATGCAAGTTGTCTGCTTACCGATTGAATATTTCAAATATCTGTGAGCTCATGATTCCTTCCTAATGCAGAACAGCACCATACCCCATCTTATGTTACAACTACAACTGGAGAGGGCCTGGCTTGTTGGTAAGTATGATGTGTCCTAACTTGGTGTCTGCAATGTCAGGTGTTATAATCAGAAAGTGTGTGACTCATTGTAGTACTTATGTCTTATTACAAAACAGGAGTAACAGCATATCCCAACAGTCCTTGGTTGTTAACACCACTGCAATATCCAACTGCACAAAAGTCAGCTTTAATGAGGACCATGGAAGAACGTGGTGGCCAGTGGAGCAAGCTTTTGGGCTCAAGAAGGCCAGATTTTGCTGTCTGGACAAGACTGGGGGAGTCCTCTCCTACTCACCCGGGGAAATGTGTCAAATCACTGTGGCCTGCTGCATGCTCCAGAACATCGCCCTGCACCAGAACATCCCTTTCATTGCAGAGGATGGAGAGCCTGAAATGCCAAATGACAATGATAGTGGTGAAGAGGAAGAAGCTGACTTGCCACAAGATTTCATCGCCAGCTTCTTCTCAAGCAAGAGTGTAAATATGTTATGAGGTGTACTTAATTTTCAATCAACTCTTGTTGTGATGATGTGATGAGTATGTTTATTGAAAATGTTGAGAAGCTGAAGCTTTGGCAAATTCTGGTAAAGGGTGTTTGGTGATGAAGGTTTTGAGACATTCTCATTTTTTCAATATTGCTTTGTTTAGGTAAACTTTTTGTCATGGACTGCGTTCTCCAGAAGTTTGCTATGTGAATTTTATCATATGTATGGTTTCAAAGCTAATCTCTCTGTTTTTGTGTTTTTTAGGTACCTTCACCATGGCATCTTTATTTGGACATTTCAGATTTGTGACATTAGCAGGTAAATGATGCTGTTGGGCCAAGTGAAGTGAACACGGTTTGTTCCTGGGAATGTATGTCACAGACTTTGGGTGTACAAAACATGTGGCAATGAAGCTTGCACAGTGATAGGATGGAAGTTAAGGAGACTCCATTGGACTTGTTCCTTGTCATGTGATGGCCATAATGCCTTATGTGTGTCATCATGCGCTCAACCAATTTGCAGTCGTTGGCCCAATTCATGTTAGTTTTCCTTCACATTGGCTAACTACTCATTTTGTATGAACTGTATATAGATGTTGATATGTTTCATCATTGTAGGCCAACATGCTTGTGGCACATCACTGACATTTGTTTGTGACATACCACCAGAAGCAGAAGCAGAAGCATTGTATTCTTATAACCCTGTGATCAGAAACTGTTGTACTGCCAGCTGTCTGTGTCTTGCTTTACATGATGTAGGATTCCTTTTGTGAAGTAGGCTATATGACAGCTGATGACTGGCCAATTGAATTTTTGCTAATTCTACAGGACAATGGGCCTAATTCAGACTTTGGCAGGCGACCGAGGCCGCCCGCCAAAGTCCTGCCGACAAATGACCGCACCACGGTCAAAAGACCGCGGCGGCCATTCTTACATTTCCGCTGGGCCGGCGGGCGCTCTCCAAAAGAGCGCCCGCCGGCCCAGCGGAAATGCCCCTGCAACGAGGATGCCGGCTCCGAATGGAGCCGGCGGAGTTGCAGCGGTGCGACGGGTGCAGTGGCACCCGTCGCGATTTTCACTGTCTGCTCAGCAAGCAGCGGCGCCATGGAGGATTCCCTGGGCCAGGGGAAAACCGGCGGGAAACCGCTGGTTCCCCTTTTCTGACCGCGGCGTTACTGCCGCGGTCAGAATGGCCCAGGAAGCACCGTCAGCCTGTTGGCGGTGCTTCCTCTGCCCTCTGCCCTGGCGGTGTTACACCGCCAGGGTTAGAATGAGGGCCAATGTCTGACATATCCATTCCTTCAATGTTCTTGAGGTCTGTACCTGAAAAACAGTGTAATTTATGGAAAAGTGGCGCACCGCGGTGCTGCGTCAAAATTGGCAAAGCCACACTGAGTCACTTTAGAAACGCAGGGATGCACCGTATTTAAGTGAATACGGGGCACCCCTGTGTTGTCCCCAATGTTGGCACAAAATTCAGCTGCCTGCGCCATCGTGCAAGGATGTATGCATTGAGGGGTGTGATTGTTTATGTGTGAGAAGGTGTCCCTTCCTGCACATAAACAATCACTAATGGCTCTTTGGCACAATGCAGCACACACAGAAGTGCCAAAGCGTCATTTTGGTTGTTTGAAATGATTGTTTATATACAGGAAGGGACACCTTCCTGCAAATAAACAATAATTTCTGGCATTTTGCTCTTTCTATGCAGAATGCAGCACACATAGAAAAAGCAAAAAACGAGGAGGAATAAAAGTATTCCTCCCCATTGCGCCCTGCCTCAGGTTTACAAAATTTTATGTATCTGAGGCAGCGTCAAAATGCAATGGGTGTTGCTGTGGCACCTCCGCAGCAACACTCATTGCATGGCCCTTCCACGCACAGTGCTGCTTGGGAAGGGGCGGTATTCACAGGGTGATGTTAAGCCACAAAAAGTGGCTTAACCCCACCTTGTAAATACGGCACAGTGCTTAGCGCCACAGGAGTGTCAAAAACAGTGACTCTCCTGTGGCGCTAGGGGCCTATAAATACGCCTTTAGGTTGCATATGTAGCATCAGCCATCATGTGAGAAGTGCAGAATCAATGGGTGACCTGCCACAATCAGCTGAAGCAGCTTAATACCTCACAAATAATTGACGTACACAGTTGGTAAGCTGTCACTCATGCCATCAATATTTTCAGTTGTGAATACCAGGACAACATCAAGCTAATTAGGCCATCATGTCTCTGAGTAGAGCATTATTAATAGATTGCTTCATCCATGATGAGAGAACATCAGTTGTAGCACGGCAAACAAGTGAAAATGGGTGAGAAGCACAATAGCCTCTTGTTTAGAGTTACAATAACAGGGTCTTGTGGTAGTTGTAGTCATGTCAATTTCTAATTCCCAACACTAGACAAATGGTAAACTCCATTACAAGTGAACATCAGTTGTGGCATGGCATACAACTGAAAATGGGCAAGAGCACAATAGCTTCTTGTTCTGAGTTACAGGGAAAATGTCCTGATGGTAGTTGTAGTCATGTCACTCTCTACTTCCCAGCACTTGACAAATGGTTAATCTTACATACCTGTGGCCAAATTGTAGTTAGACTGGACCATACATTTACATATTGACACATACCATGAGTCCTGGAATGATATTTTACTAGTAACACACTAACAGACCTTATTCCATCATATGGCATGTAAAGGAGATAGATACATGTGATGTTATATACAGCAATACACATTGACAATCAAACTTCTCTGATACTTTGGGTACTGCATGTTAGGACAGTAGATAGGCAGCACAATGGCGAAGGCTGAGATGACAGCATACAGGGCATTGAAGTGCTGTGACAGTTATTGAGATGTAACTGATCAGAGTCCACTCCCCCAGCTATACCTGTTAAGCCCTCCGGATGCAGGATGGCTAAGACCTTCTCCTCAAAGAGAAAGAGCTGTAATGGGGCACTGGAAGGACCACCACCGGTCTTCTGGGCCTCCAGGTGTAGCTTGGAGGCCAGTGAATGCACCTTCCTCCTCAGGTCGTTCCACCTCTTCCTAATTTCCTTCTTTGAAGCAACATGGAATCTGCCATTTTAGGCCATCTAAACACAGTCCTAAAGACCAGGGTCTATTTTCATGTGGATGAAATACTCAGAAAGCACCTTGTACACCCTGGGCATCATGCCTTGCTTTTGAAGTTGCTTTTAATTTGCTCCTCAAAGACTAGCCTCCTGATGCAGGTTCTGCACCCCAACAGGTCTGCCTTGTTGAAACCCTCCCCTCACTCAGAACAGTTTTATCCCTTTGGCAGGACTCTAATTACTGTGAATGTTCATAGCTTGCAGGTTAAAGTATACATTTATGAACCCTTTATCTGCTGGGTCCACTCCTCCCTCAGTGCTAAATACATTTTGATGTTTTGAGTACTTCTCCCTTAAGCCTGCATAACACTTTTTTTTCCTCAGAAGGCATCTACGCCAAATCTATTTTCTTTTTCTCTCCCAACTTAGGAATTCTATGGGTACCCAGGTTTTGTGAATTTCCTGAAGGGGAACGGAGAAACATGCCAAAACATAGCTAAATCTATGGTGTTTTTGAAAGAAAATGAAATAAATGTTGTGCATGAAAGCAGAGTTTTTTTCCTAAAACGTGCATCAATTGAAGGTTTGCAATGTTTAGATCAAAATCTTCCCAGCTTTTAGGAACAGAGAGAGTAGCAGAAATAACTGATACTCCCTGAGCTATGCAGTTGGCCCATGGACCGCATCCCCAACACTCAGTGGAAGCACATCCTCTGGAACATTGCTGTTCCTATCTCACAAGGGCAAGCAGGAAGAACTTCAACTCGCTGCCCACAAGAGCGCAGGCAGAGAACACAGGTTCAGTCCGACCCAGCGAAGCACGGAGATAAGGTACTTCATACAGGTAAAATCAAGCAGATGAAACCATTTCCTGCTGCTCTGGTAGAAGAGACAGCAGGAGCTGCAGTAGCCCTGGCCCTTCCCCTGTAGGCCCAAGGGCTATTGTTACACCTCCTAGGAGTGGGGTCCAGGAACCATGTATTGGCTTAGGGAGGTGGGCGACCACCTCCTTCCCTTTAAATAATGATGCAGCCATAGGATATGGGGTCTTAAGGGCTGTACACTGTCTAGGGGACCCCTACCCTTAATGGTATCATGTGGCCCAGAGGCCTGGCAGTGCCTCAGATAGATAGGACTGCATGCCCCCTCCTGTAAAATGATAAAAGAATACTTGCAGACCAAGCGCTCCCAGGGAATTGAAACTAAAAAGGGCAGGAGACCCTTCACTGATCTGTGGTCTGGTAAAAAAAAGAACATTTTTGGCCCGCCAGGCCTAGGGGATCAAGGTATCCCTACACGGCCCCATATTCTTAAAAAAAAAAAAAAAAATAAGAACAGCCCCTGAGTCCTAAAATGGCTGACACTATATAATTTTCAAAGTGGTGGCAGCTAATCAGAACTTATCTTTAGATCTGGTGGGCCCTTATATCCTCCAAGGTATCAAATATACATAAATCTGGAACTTTTTTTTTCTCGAAAACTTCTGAGCAGATATACACAGAATCACAAAAAGCAAACTTTCTGGGTGAAGATCTAGCTTTCAGCTATATTTAGTTTAATTAGATTTTGCCATTTTTACAGTATCGCTGTCCAGTTTTCCGATGGAAAATTGTATGGGGAAATGTGTTTGGGTACTTCCCATGTTTTTACAGTCCCCGCTTGCAGGATCACCTGAAACTTTCCAGGAAGGAGCTGAAGTGGATGAACCTTTTTTTTTGGAATGTTTTGTGATGATTCGTCAAATAGTCCTGATGTTATTAACAAACAAAAAATCAATTTCCTATAATATCCATATCCTGTCCTCTTGTATGTTAAAAAGGTGGGATAGCAGGAATGTGACCACTGAGTCGAGCAATCAGAGAACTGGAAAAAGCTAGGATAAAGAATTGAACAGATGGTGGGAGATGACTTAGCTAAAGAAAGACATTGAATGTGATCGAGTGCCCAGACAATTGAGAATAATATTGATGCCCACGTTTAATGACATGAATGACTTATTGGATGAATGGAGAGGGCACACAGTAGGATGCCCAATGAATATGATGAAAATATTGATTAAATATGCCAAACAGAAAATGTTCTGAAGATTTTAAAGAGGAGAATGAAGTGAAAAATCCCAAATTCTACCATGACAGGCTAGGTTATCAATATAGCCATATTTATACTTTCTCCAGGAAGTATGAACCACTGCGAGCAAGAAAAATGATTGACAAGACTTAAAACAGTAACCCAAGTAATAGTGATGCTCAGATGAGCTGAGATCAAGGCTCATCTGTGGCTGAGGCTCTTCAAGAGAAGTTAACTTTTTTAGAAGAGATGATGTTGGTTCATATGACCACGAGACAGGGTACCCATGGAAAATGAGGAAGTCAAGGAAGAGGAAGTGCAGGCAAAGGAGGGGGAAGAGGTAATAAATGCCAGACTCAAGATAAATGGAGAATACATCATAGGGTAAACCACTGGTGATTAGCATCTCATCATACAAGTTATCAGACACAAAACTAGGAGTTTTCAATCATGAACTGTGTATCTACTCCACTACAAACCCTAACTGCCAACTTCATGATTGAGCCATACAAGTGCACAAGAAAATTGAAATTGATAATATACTTTGAGATTAAGGGTTCAATTTAAATGGTGGCAGTTTGTATAGTCTGTTGCACAGTGATAAAGAATGCATGCTGCCAACATGAAAGTTCGACCATCTGATTTAAATGTGGGTGGACCTTTGGTTTGTCTACAGCGGTGACTACTCCATCACCGTCATAGAGAAACCTCTCCAACTGTGTAAGTACTGTCAGGGAAATGGCTGCATAGCTGCCCACTCAATCAGAATGGGCAGATTTGTAGCCATTGTTTTACTGTCAGTCACCGCTAGGCAAACCTAGTTGGTGAGGAACAGTAAAAAGCAAATAATGAGATTTTATTTAAAAAAAAAAATACTGTTTGGTGCAGGGATGTGTCATGCTGACCCAGCCCTACATCAACCAGCAAGATGCATTGACAAGAACCACTGTGACAAAGGATGCTGCAAATGCTTTATAAATGATGGCCTGATTGGAGGTCATTTATAAATTTGGCAGGTGGTCCCTCCATCATGGGGACCGACCAATTTACTCCTTCCACATAGCAGACAGGTGAGCCTTTCATCAATATCTAAACCAGTCTCCACTCTGGAAAGCTCAAAAATATAGCTTCAATAAAACCTATGTTCTCCTTCACTCTATTGGA
Organism: Pleurodeles waltl; assembly: GCF_031143425.1. Lineage (NCBI taxonomy): Eukaryota > Metazoa > Chordata > Amphibia > Caudata > Salamandridae > Pleurodeles > Pleurodeles waltl. The sequence goes on from NC_090440.1 coordinate 1,104,283,946, forward strand.
TATAACTGATCTATATAGGATAGATATGGGGAGTAAGACAGAGGATATGACCAGCACAATAGAGAGAATGAAATTTGAAATGGATTGTCCCCTTCCCAGCAACCTTAGACCAAAAAGTGAATTTCGCCCACAATTGCCACAGGCCAATAAAATTGACATAATTTGTGAGTTAATGTTCGAAGAAACTAGGAGAGCTCGGAAGTGACAGGGTCATGAAAGTAATAAACATACATACAAAAAAGTATGGGAACATTAACAACATGACAAGGAAGGAATCATTACAGCCTCAGATAATATTGAAAATGTCACAGTAATGGACAGGTTCCAGTAGCTGATGGAAGCGAATAGTAGTTAAAGGAAATTGAATACAAAGTGGTCTACAAAACTAATCTTCATAAAAATGCTGAGAGTAGCATCAGATGTTATCTGTATGGAGGGATGAAGGCCTTTTGAAAATGGAGTGGCATAGCTATCAGAAGACAACTCATGCAAAGACATTCACAACATATTTCCTTAATAAATCCCTTAAGAATCCATCTGGGAGGCCCACTGTCAGCTCCATTAGGGCTCTATTAGAGAACAATTCAAAATATCAAGATTTATTCTTGGTGGAGTATGTGCACACATTGCCATCCAATTTTGGACACACAACAGATTTCCTACAGAAAACCAATAGTATTTCTTCAAAATTTATAATCATGATAATGATGATGGATGTTACTTCTCTTTATACCACAATTGACCATGACCAAGTAATTCATGTATGTCAGTATTTTCTACAAGTATAACCATTTAACCAACACAGATATGATCATCAAGATGTTAGAGTTTTGCCTGACACACAACAATAAAATGTATTTGCAGTGCAAGGGTTAAGTGATGGAGACCTCCTTTATCATTACCCATTCAAATGGATACATGAAGTGGTAGGAGAAGGTGGTGGTCTGGTCGGAAGAGAACAATCTGAATATGGATGATGCATTGATGTGGAAAAGATTCATTGGTGACCTGTTTGTGATCTGGCATAGTGAAGAAGCAGGCCTGAAATTGTTTTTGCAAAAGCCCAATGTGAATAACAACAAAATACAGTTAGCGAGTAATTGTAGCAAATATAACATCAAAATTCCTGAATGTTGCCCTGTATGTGGAAAATGATAAACTTCAAACAAAGATGTGTAGCAAGGCAACTGTGGGAAATTCTGTTCTACATGCAAATAGTGGCTATACAAAGACCCTTACGTGGAGTATCCTTTACGGCCAGCTACTTCGTGCAAGAAGGGCTTACTCATTGGAAGATTTTGAGATGGAAGCTAAAGAAATGGTTTCTTGATTTTCTGTGGAGGATATCCTAAGAATGTTTGGCCAATGCATATGATGGAGCAAAAATGAAGAAGTGAAGAACTGCTATACCTATTGAATGCAATAAGACCAACTAACGTTACTCTACCCAAAGAGAATGCCAACATATTCAAGTCTTCATTAAGTATAATATGGAACAGCACAATATATGAAGAATTTTGCTAACAAATTGTAATGTCTTTATGCATGATGAACATCTCAAAGAGTCTGTTGGATCCCATCCATTTACAACATATAGAAGAACAGCAACCTGAGGGATCTAAAAACAAAGAGGTTTATATATTCGGTTAAACAACAAGCTACGTGGTTAAGCCAGGAGACTGACAGTTAGAAATGTAGGTCTAGTAAACCCTGCACAATTGGGTATAACACTAAAGAGTATGTCACTTTTAAAGATAGAATTAAATCAATCAATGAAATTATCACTTGTGATACAGAATTTGCTGTGTATGTACTAGAGAGCAGCTATATTGGAAGCATTACTGAGAGAGTTAAAATACAGATTTTACAACACTAAAGAGCAATTAAATTGTTGTGACAGCATCTAACCCACAGCAAAACATGTTTTTTAATGAACACAGTGGGGATCCTGCCTGCTCGAAGTATTATGGCAGTAAACATGTAAAAATCAACCAAAGAAGGAGAGATTGAGAACTACAATTGATGAAACAGGAAACTATCTTAATATTCTTGTTATTAACAGAGTAGTCTTGGGAGTATGATTTTGACGATGAATTACATGTCATTTATATTCCAATCCAGCTTGCACAATCATGATTTGAGATTTAAATCCCCAGGTACAGAAAAATCTTTGATTACTTGTCACAACTGTTTAAACGACTTTCTGAAACTATTGAGCAATGCACTTTAAACAATAATATTGTTATGTGAAGAAATGGGAAAGAGATTGGGGTCATCTTAGTTGGAACTCTGTGAGTCTGGACACTATGGGATTAGTTTGGGGTTCAATATTGACTATGATGATATTGAAATGTGCTAGGGGATTAATGGCACTCAAGTTGAAACTGATTTAGAGTTTGGCTGATAGGAAGGATTCTCACATCACAAATGTGATGGATATCACTTCTGCTGTATTATGAGTCCATTATATCCAGCGGACATCATAATACGGCAGACGGTATATCAATCACATTAGTGATGGAGTAACCCACCTGGCAAACTCCAAACCAGACCCTCCTTGTGGCACTTATTGTGGTATTGACCAAAACAAAGTCTATGGCACTTGGATAATTCTAAGACTCTCTTTGACATATGTGGTTTTAGAATTCATTGATTATTACACGTTTTGAATGCACCTTTTATTACTTATTACGATAGCAATGGAAGAACTGTATTAGCGGAGATGGTTAAACCTGTACATTTATTTTACACCTTGCACTTTCAATGTGGATTTGAATTAAGATCAGCTGAATGCTACAGTTATGAATTTATGGGACTGAGTACATACATGGCACTGCAATCATGTGATGACTTAGTTGAGTGGAGCAATATCCTTGGTGTGGGATATATTTTTCAACCTATGAAGAATCTATAACACATTAACACTTTAGAGTTTTCTAGAAAAGAGAAACGTAGTAAGGTGAAAAAACCTATATCAGTTGGTTGTACGAAGCACTAGCACTTTAGCCATATGTATCTGAAGACCACAATGGTCTTCTGACAGACTAACTATATAACTGTGCTATTCTTGCATCCAGTTGGGGTTGAGTAGAGCAAAATCCCTGACGATGGAGATTTTTAAAATTGTGATTAATGTATAATGCACTGCCACTTTAGTGTTGACTAGAAAAGGGTACAGTGGAGACGCACTTAGCAGCCGGTGGTACGAAGCACTAGCACTTTAGCCAACAATTCTTGAAGGCAATAGTAACATGACAATAGAATACGTACATAGATATGTCATTCATACCACTAATCTATGAATTAGGGGAGCAATATATATTTTCATGTGGCAGTTGCTAAACTGCAAAATATGCACAATGCAATGACACTTCAATGTTTTTCAGAAGAGTCTAAAGTAGAAAAATGTGTGGCTGTCAGTTTTGCAATGCACCAGCTCTTCAGTAGATGCCAATAAGGCTATATTACATTAATAGGTTGATGATAATTAGAAAATAGTTATCTACACAATGCACCAGCAGATCAACATTAGAAGCTAAGAGGGCTGCAATAACTTTACATTGTATTTATGATATGAATACAATGTCCATGGATGTGATTGCATTGGAAAAGAGCCATCAGGTGTTTGAGGCAATCCAATTAAATGGATTAGCATCTTAGCCAGTACTATTTTGAATTGAAACAGTTGTGTAATGCACAGTATCTTAATATGCTTTCACACAGAAGTCAGAAGCATAGTGAAAGGTAGCTTGGGAGCCAAAATAATATGCGTATTGAATGGCCCTATATATGTGTTGGTTGTACGTTCTTTTAGGGCTCAAAAGGCAGTCGCAGAACCAACAACAAGGGGTCCTCACGCTCCAGCTGAAGAGTATAGAATTCTAACTCGGAGTGCTTTAAAAAGTATGGTAAGCTCTCCTGGGGTCATGTATTTAATGACTCAAAGATTTACTGTTACTTTTTTAATGTTTCTAGTGGAGTTGTTGTACTCTCTGCAGCCTCCAAAACTTTAAAAGAAAGCTTGGTGGTCCTCCTGCCCCTTCTAGGGGCACCATAAGGATAAGAAAATTTGAATCAAAAGCCCTTGTATTATGGGGCGCTTCTTTAGTGGGAGCTGTGTATGTAAATGGCTACTTCATCCATTTCACATTTGTGCCTATATACGCATATATATATATATATATATATATATATATATATATATATATATATATATATATATATGTATATAGGCACAAATGTGAAATGGACGAAGTATTAGCCGTTTACATTCACAGCTCCTGCTAATAAACAGCTATATACTTTACTTATACTTAAAAACATGGGGGGCTACCCAGGGAGGTCCATGACCCTTGGGCCCAGCCCTCTCCTTAGCTAGCATCTATTCTAAGTGCTGGTGGAGCTGAGCTGGCATATTCTTTTCTGCCAGTTGTCCCAGTGCCACTTTAGGCACGCACATCATTGAGCACCCTTGGTTTCTGGGTTTTAGTAGGAGCGGAATGCATTGTTTTTTCTCTCACTTGTTGATAGAAGCTTTTTATTTTTCACCCGCTGGGCAGGGCTAAACCTATATTTACTGCCTGTTAGACCTTTGTCAGGAAGTTAGGTTTCTGCTTCCTGCCTGTGTTCTCCTCTGCAGGGAATAACACTGTGTCCTGGGGAAGGGGGTTCACAGTGACCAAGCAGATAGAGTCCATGGAGCCATTACATGATTTGTGAACTGGTGCTCCATTCCCCTGCCCCTAAAGGATTTCAGCCCATGGGTAAAAGGGTGTACAACGTTGTTGTATGGCTTGGGTAATGGGACTGCACACAACCTCCTCAAATAAAACATTGGCCCTAGGGGTTGGGCTTCCTGGGCCATTTCTATGGCTCAGGGAGGAGGGCCCTATCCCCCCAATTAAAATTAATACATCAGTGACCAAAGGAAGTGGACTCTGGGAGCTTCAAATAGCTTGGGGAGGAAGGCGCACTCCTTCCCTAGAAAGAAATATGCGCCAATCCTACATGCCCTGACCTTAATTGAAAAGAAACAGAGTCCATCCTATTAAGAAAAACTGAAGTCCTAGCGCACTACAGTGGCAATGCTAAAACAAAAGTACATTTTTGGCTTGAAGGTGGTCCCTCCGGATTTTGCCCCACAAGGCCTAAGGGGTCATGGGGTCCCTACCCTGCCCAATACATATTATTTTAATTTCGTTTTCAGGACACTGAGATTCAGTCACTGAGTCTTAAAGTCTTTCTTGATGTGAAGTACCCAATGAGATCTTATCCTTTGATCTGTAGGTCCTGTAAAACTACAGAAGCCTTAAATAACTACTGAAAGTAATAGCACCATACCACAAAAAATACTGGGTAAATATCTAGCTTTCTGATTAATCTGTTGCAATTCCCGCAGCTGTTGTGGCTGTAGCTCTGTCTGAAGTTCCTATAGGAAACTGCATCAGGAAAATGTGTTTTGTGTTGCCTCCCTGTTTTTTAAGACCCTGCTTAACAGATCACCCTGACATTTTCCAGGAAGATGCTAAGATGGATGAATCTTTGTTTTTTTTACATAGTTTTGTGGTGATTAGTGAAGCAGTGCCAAAATTATTAGAAAACCAAAAAATCAGTTTCCTTTGGTCTCCCTACCCTGCATTGTTGTATTTTTTTATTGTGTTTTCGGACTTGGGGACCAAGTCCCAGAGTTCTGTAATTATGGCGGCAACATTTATCTTCATGTTGCAGCAAACAATAAAGTGGAATCAGCCGATCAGAATTTTGTTGACCTTTTTTCCTGCAGTACTCCGGAAAGAGTCCACTGACAACAGATACTGCCATTTTTTATATCTTAATTTCTCAAAAATGACTAAATGGTTTTAAAACAAATGAGAAAAATCACTTTTTGGTTAAATATCTAGCTTTCTGCCAAATTTGCCCTAATCCTGTCCAGCTGTCTTCTTTCTCTAACTTTATCTATTTTTGCCTGTGGAAGTTGCACAGGGAAAAAATGTATCGCTGCCTCCTTTTTTTTCAGCCTACTTCATTGATCACCCTGAATTTTGTTAAGAAGGAGCTGAAGTGGATGAACTTGTTTTGGATAGTTTTGTGAAGAAGCTGGACACTTTTTTTTTAGGTTTGGGCCACGGTGCCAACGCAAGGCACCCACATCTCCTCAATATGTTGGAGACCGTGGGGGAGCCACAGGGTCCCAGCGGCTCCTGATGACTCCCTTTGTAAGTACTGGCAGGATCAGACTACAAATTTTCTCCCACCCTGCAGGAGCAGATTTTTCCTTGCCCACAAACCAAAAGTTTGCTACTACTCATTGTTGTATTTCTCCTGCTAGTGACAGGAGCGATAATTATGGCCTTAGGAGATAGGGTCACTTGGGCTGTAGTGTGGCTCAGGGAGGAGTCCACACACCCTACCCCCCAAAGGAGGTAATTTTTCTGCCAAACTCATTGTCGCCATTTGACCGCCAGTGTGGTCAAATCCTTGCCAGCCCTATTTTGAGTTTCCTCCTGGACAGGCCGGCAGAAACACTGTTTCCACCCACCAGCCAGCCCAGCGGGAAATAGGCCTTTACATTGACACCGGCTCCTAATGGAGCAGGTACCAATGTGGAGGTGCAGAAGCCCCGAGCCCCCATTCTGCCAGCCTTTTCATGGCGGTGCCCTGGGGGATTTGAAACACTGAGACCGCCAGGCTGCCTGGTGATGGCAGCTTGGCGGTGGCGGTGTTTCAACCATGGCGTTCTGCCTGCACCCATGAGTCTGGTGGTCCATGGACCTCCAGACTCATAATGAGGCCCCATGAGGGTGGTGTCACTGGAACCTTCCCAAGGCTCAGGGAGCGGGGTCACACATGCCCCAAAAATAAATAAGTAATCAACTGCCTCAGTACTGGACCACCATTCAGGGGATTAATATTGTTAAGAGTCTGAATATCACATTTTTTTATGGGATCGAAGATCTGCCGTTTATCAGTGGTTCTGCTGTTCCGTAAAAAAAAGCTTTTTTTAGCCCCAGGATATCCCTCTGTGATCCCTACAACAGGCATAATGAGCAAAGTATCTCTAGCCTGCCCCTATATGTTTTTCATTACTTATTTCCAGGACAGGGGACTGAGTGTCTGATTCTCAATATTGCTGCCATCACATCTTTGTTGATTTGGTAGCAACCAGTAGGATCATATCTCTAGATCGTTTGACCCTGCGCATTCTCCGTGGCAGGGGATGGGATGGGGCGCTGCTACCGCCAGCAGAGCCCACCAGCAGAACACCGCCAGGCCGTATTGTTTTTCATAATACTGCTGGCGGCGGTCTACTGGCATGGCGCTGCTGGTGGTAGCAGAGCCACCTTAACACAGTCCGCCAGCATGGCTACAGCCAGATTTCTGCCCTTTTCATAGAGGGAATCCAGCTATGGTCATATTATGGCTGACGGATGTTAGCCGCAGCGACGGTCTTTTGGCAGCTGTCACCACAGCGGTAGGTGGTACTTGCCGCCAAAATTACAATGTGGGCCTTAGCTCTCAAAAACTATTTAGCAGGTTTACAAATCTGGTGTTAATCTGTTCAGTCGTTTTGAACTGTAGCTGTGTCCAATTTCTTCAAGCAATAGAATGCATTCATAGTCTAACAATAGTGCCCCAGTTGGCTGAATGTTATTGCTAACCAACAGATCTGTTGAAAAAGAACCCAGTTTGTATCAATGTCTGTCATGTGAAATTCGATGATTACTTTGACGGTATTCACAAGCAATCCATCCTTATATCTTCCGACTGGGTTAAACAGAAATAATCATCCACCTGTCATCTCATTGAAGCTCATCTACAAAAAGAAAAAAATGTAAAAACTATTCTATCATACGGTACCCTATTTAGTTCCTACAAAGAAAGCAGTTCCTACATGAATCCCATCTACCTTATAAATGCAAAAAAATAATAATTTCATGTTGAAACAATTAGGTTTTTTAGTGTCGAATTCCAGACTATACCTAGATTCTAATCTGTTCCGAGCTCTCCTGTGATCTTCGCTGAAGTTACATGGGACTGAGTCAATGAGACTGTATTTCAAAAGATTTTCATTGGCCTTGTGTTGTTCCCAAAAGTGTCTTGCTACTGGGTAACAATTGTCCCAGTCTTAATGGTCGCATGTGCTGTAATATTCTTTTGTGTACATCTAATTTGGTGCTTCCTATATAAGTCTTAGAGCAGGGATTGTCTTGCAATGGTAAATATTCTACATTGGTCTCTTTCTCATAGAAAAAGTATGAGTTAATGTCTGGTCTGCTTTTCTTAGAAAAAGGATGGTTAGGCCCTCATTATGAGTTAGGCGGATAGGAAAGCCTGTCTGCCAAACTGCTGACAGGGTGGCTGCCGCCTTAGTAGTGACCAGCCCGCCAGACCTATTAGGAGTTTCCCACTAGACCAGCGGGCAGAAACCTCAGTTTCCCCCTGCCGGCCTAGTGGGAAATAGGCTACAGCATTTTCTCTGGCTCGTACTCGAGCTGGCGGCAATGCTGTGGCCCGCAGGGTGCCCCAGCACCCTCACAATGTTCACTGTCTGCACGGCCCCCCCCACTGGCCCTCCACCCCTTTTCTCTGCCAACCTTTTCATAGCAGTGAAACCGCCAGCCTTTTCATAGCAGTGAAACCACCATGAAAAGGCTGGCGAAGAATGAGGTCATAATCAGCAAGGCAGTGCTGCATTCAGCGCTGCCCTGGCGGATTGCGATCTCTGCCACCGCCAGGCCATCGGGCTCGATGTGACAGCAGCGGCGGTCTTGATCGCCACTGGTGGGCTGGTGGTCTGAAGACCTCCAGTCTCGTAACGAGGCCCTTCATGTCTGAACCTTCACCATGTACCATGCATTTTCTGAATTTATACAAACCTGTTTTCACAGGTAACCGCAGGACTATATTGCTAGAAATGTCACTTTTCATCTTTAATGTTGGTTTGTTTGCTAGGTCATTTCCAACAACAGGTTTGTTTTTTAATAAATGCCAATGTCTGTGGCATATAAGATGTATGGTTAAATGTGGTCTGCTGTAGTTAGCTGTCAGTCTTGGTGTTTCCCCTGATCCTCACCTCTAAGCTCTCTTCTGCTTTTTTAAAAAGCATGACCTCCATCTTGATACTATTTACTCAGGCAACAGATCTATCCATTGTGGTCTCTTTGTCACCTCTGTCTCTGCATCTCTCTAAAATGTCCTCACATGTTCAGCATATACCTTATCAGTGCTGCAATGTCTTGTGGCTCAAATATCTTTAGAAACGGGGTCTTTGGTTGACATTCAGATTACCCGTGTCCAAGTGAGGGCCCTCACTCTAGTGAGGGTAAAGGAGAATCAACCTCAGTTAACCCCCGCTCAACCCCTTGGTAGCTTGGCACGAGCCGGCAGGCTTAACTTCACAAGCAATGTGTAAAGTATTTGTGCCAACACTCACAGTAATACAGTGAAAACACAATAAAATGGACACCACACCAGTTAAGAAATATAGGTAATTTTTATCTAAATCAAACAAGACCAGAATGACAAAATTCCAACATACACAAGTCGAGAAATGAATTTAAAAAAGAATAAGAGTCTTAGAACCAGATGTATCATTCTTCACAATAGCAATTACCTAATTGCAATTTTTAGTGAAATTAGGTAAGGCCACCACCTATGTGTCTTCACTCTTGCACTCCACCACCTCAAATGGCCCAAGCCATTTGTCCTGGAACACCCTAGGCTCTACTGGCACCATCGTCCACACTTTCTGGCCAGGCTGAAACTCCACCAGAGTGGCATTCTGGTCATACCAGCGTTTCATGTCCTCCTGGCTGGGAACTAGGTTGCGGCCCTTTAGAGAACTCCCCCTATATACCCTTAACCCCACTTCTTCCGAAGGGGACCCTGCCCACCCTTGCTTTATCTCCCCATACCTTTTTTTGGATCTGGTACTCTCCCAAAGGTCTGCTTCCTGTGCAAGCTTCCTAAGATGAGTCAGCTTGCTGTCAATCAGGTGCTGGCGTAACACTGGAAAACAAAGACTATACAAATGCTCCCAAGCAATAAAATTGTTCAGCCTCTCAAAGGCTGTTACCTTACTGCCCTTCACCCATCTATCGAGTGACCTGCAAAAGGAATCTACACACTTAAACCAAGTTTGGGGCTCTTTCTTTTTGTACGACCTAAACTTGTCCTGATACTGCTCAGGGATCAGACCTTATCTTGTGAGTAGGGCGTCCTTCATTATGGTGTAGGAGAGTCCCTGAGGATCCCCTAAGGATGTCAGAGTGTCTCCCTCCTCTACCTCAAAGTGCTTCCAAAGACCCCCCCTCCCCAATGTGCTGCAGGGACCAGGTCATACTGAGAGCCGACTCATACCCCTTGAACCGCAAATATATGTCATCCTCCCTATTATAGCGGCAGATATATACTCTCTTTTTGCCTAATTTGCGTCATTTTTTTATGCAAATTCAGCGCAAACCTAACTCCATATTTATATTTTGACGTTAGACACGTCTAATGTCAAAATATAGGAGTTTGCACAATTTTTTGGATGCGTGCACCTACCATGCGTTAACGAGATGCAAGGTATGTGTTCCCATCTAAAAAAGTGTGTTATTCCCATAGCCCCAAATTTATCCCACCGTGCTAAAATGACACACGGGTGGGAGGAGGGGCCAAAGTAATGGTGCAAAGCTTTCTTTGCACTGTTGTTTAACGCCTGGGTCAGACGAGGACCTGTGGACCCATTTCTATGGTTATACACCATGGAATGGGTCGACAGGTGCCCTCCCCAAGCCCCAGGAACACCCCGACCATCACCAGAGGGACACTGGAGGATGGGGGACCCCATCCCATATAAGTCTGGGTAAGTATTTTTTATTTTTATTTTTTTTGCCATTGGGGGCCCTAACTTGGGGTCCCCTGCATGACACAGGGTTCAATGGCCATGGGACAGTTGTCCCCTGTGCTGGCCATTGGAGTGGTGGGCGTGACTCATGTCTTTCCTAAGACAGGGGTCATGTTTTTGGTGGTTGTGTGCCAAGAAATGGCGCTAGTCTGGTTAGAGGCCTTTTTTTTTTTGCCTCTAACGTAATTTTTTGACGCACAACCCCCTACTTCCCTACCACCACCCCACCCGGCTAGTGTCTTCTTTTAAGACGCTAGCCCAAGTTTAGTGCCGGCTTGCACCATTCCTTTGATATGGTGCCTGGCTAGTGCTGTGGAATGGAGCAAGCCAGCGCTATACTTTTTGCTGCAAAACTGCATTTGCACAGTTTTACTGCAAAAAGTATAAATCAGGCCCATAGTCCTTCACTAATATTTTTGGAATGTGAACCCTTCTCCCAGGCTGCACTGAGGTACTGCTGCCACCATCCCTATTGGACTGGCTCCTGTGATCCAGCTCCCTGAAGCTGAGCGCATGAGCCAGCAGTAACTTTTTCTCTTCAATGGCCAGTCTCCTCTCTTCCATCTCGCTTTGCATCCTAAACCTCTCTCATTCCAACTGGTGAGCCCTCTCTGCCTGTCTGTCCTGTAACTCTTCAGGAGTCAGACCCTTGGATGACACACTGCTACCTGCCCTGGAGACCCTCCCTATACGCATAACCGGTCTACGCACTACACCATTGTGTACACTCTACACCTTTTCATCCTCATCCTCCTCCTCTGTGTGTCCCTCAGCCTCCTTGGCTGTCACCCAGGCCCTCAGTGCATTACTACTGGGACAGGTAAGATCCTTACAGAACTGTTTCAACTGAGCAACTGTGTAACTTTCCAGTTTCCCTAACTCAAAAACAGCTCGAGCTGGTGCATCTCCATATTAGGACATGATGGCAAATCAAAAGTGCAAAGTTCCAAGGCAGAAAAAAGAGTTCTCAATGAAAAGCTCAGAATCAATAAAAGATCACCAAAAATATGGAAGTATTAAAAGCCCAAAAAGAAAAAAAAGAAAAATCAAAAAGTCAAGCAGTATGTTGGTCATGTAATGGTCTGCACTGAAAACAGTACTGTACACTTTCAAGTACAAACAGAAGTCCAATCCCAACCGGGTCCTCAGTGTAGTCAGGGTAAAGGAGAATCACCCTTAGTTAACCCCTGTTCAACCCCTTGGTAGCTTGGCACGAGTGGGCAGCCTTAACTTCAGAAGCAATGTGTAAAGTATTTGTTCCAACACACACAGTAATAGTGTGAAAACACTACAAAATGGACACCTCAGCAGTTTAGAAAAAAAAGTAATATTTATCTAAATCAAACAAGGCCAGAAGGACAAAAATCCAACATACACAAGTCAAGATATGAAATTTAAAAAGAATGAGTCTTAATCCTTAGAAAACAGTGAGAATGCTGTTGTTACACAAAGTACCTGGTTAACGTAACAAAATAAAGCTGCATGTGCAAGCGTGTGTCAAAAAAGGCCAGTGATGCGTTGATCTCTCACTCACAAGCAAGACAGTGCATCGTTCCTTCTCCGGTTGGGTCGTTAGGTCGTTTCCTCTTTCCTGCAAGAGAGCGATGCGTCGATTCCCAGACGGGCACCTCAGGTCCGGGCTGGCTTTGCGTTGATTATAGTGCATATCAGGGCAAAAAAATAGAAGTCTTGACAAAGAAGTTAAAATTAACAGGTACTCACTGGCAAGAATAGGCACTTTGTCAAGGAACTGGGCTGCAGGTTAGCCTTCTTTTATGATCTGCATTAGACATTTTTCACAGTCAGTAAATTTTTTAAAACATTGACAGGGAATGTTTGTCCCTAAAGACAGTTTGCCACTTGTTCTGTTTGCACCATGCAGGTGCCACAGGACAGTGCATCCTTATTTTGTGAATAAGCCACGAGGTAGAGAGAGATGGGCCAGTGCTGTTTCAGGGCTTTCCTACACGATGTCCATCAGTGCCTGCCCTTCATGCTCCTATGTCAGTTTTGGACACGAGTCCTGGTAGGGTGTACAGAAGTAGAAGGGGTTGCATGTTAGTTGGGATTCATACAAGTCAAACAAATTGGCTGTGGAGAAGTAGAAGGTAATGCAGAAACAAGCATAAGTGATGAGGAGGCCGCTGGATGTCAGAAGATGTCATTGTTCTGTTCTAAATATGATCCCACAGATTCTTCAGCCATATTCTCGTGATCAAAAAGGAAACACTAGAGGTATCTTGGGACTTCTTTGTAGACACGAGAAACAGTGTGACATATGGCTTGCAAGTCTGGGATTTAGCTGCTATTTTCCAACCCTGTATAGTCAGTACAACCTGTGTTCTGTTCAGATCTTTCAAGATATGTTCTTGAAGATGCAGGTGTGTTTTAAGGATGGCAGTTGAGTTTTCAATGAGATCATGCAACAGTTGCATCACCAGAAGAGCTCAAGTTGGATATCATTCAAGTGCTCCATCAACAGATGTAAGCTATAGCTACAATCTAGAAAGGAAGCATTCTCATTCTTCTAGGTTCATGGAGCACAGCGTGGATGCAGTTGGAAAAAACAAAACAAATAGAATCAGTGTGCCAAGATTTGGCACTTGAATCCAAGACATATGTTCCTATTTCAGGATTAGGGCCTTTCAAGAGACATCACTTTGTTCCGGACAGTAACAATCAATAACAATAAATATGATCTCTTGCAACTTTTTTTTTTATCTAGGAACACACCACACTCCAGGTAGTCTTTAGAGGTAGACAGAATAAAAGCTTGGTGGAATCAATATCTCATCTAGAAAAGCAGAAATTATTTTCAAGATTATGTAGTGGAAATTGCATAAATTTTAATAGATGAGTCATAATGAATTGTATATATAGTAATCTTTGGCTGTGCTCTAATATCTATGGTCACTTAGCCCACACTAGTTTATGAGTCTATCAGTATAGAGGGAAGATTATTAGTTTAATATGCAATAATAATTTATTTCACTGATTTTTTGGGGAGCATTTAAAAGTTTCTTTACATAGCATCCCACCACTCCATAATATATCCTAATTGACCATTCCTTTCCCCCAAACCGTTTAGAATCCCATTACTCTATGTACTTCCCAATTTTTTTTAAATGCTCAGCTGATGTGTAGTTCAGTTCACATACATACATAGGAGGCAAGTATGTTCCATCACATTGTTTTCTTCAGTAGGTAGTTTAAAGTGGCTTCACTTTCCATTAAAATGTTTTGGGCTATGCAATACTGTTTTGTCATATTAGAGAATGTAATAGTTTGTCAGCTAGCATTATTCTTAATCTGAATCATCATGCCTTCGTGATGGAGTGTCTATTCATCTATTCTATTGCTTATGGAGATGTCTTCAATTATGTTTTGTGTCTTCCTGCAACAAGGAAAGCTGATTCCATTATATGTTTGATTTTCCAGGGTGGGATCCATAATTTGTTGGTATTATCCAGGTTACTGTTGTGACTACCCATTTCAAAAACATGTTTGCAGTCCATGGGAGTAGGACTCCCTGATACTTTGGACCTCTGGATAGGGATAAGCTACTAATTGCCCTCTCCCCGTGCAAGTGTTTTTGTTTCCAAAAACATGGCGGCTCATAAATGGTGTTGGAAAATGGGTTATTGGTAAGGGCAGGTAGATACCTACACTTAGCAATAGGCCACCAACTTCCACTTAGGTCCAGTTAGGTCTCAGTAAATTAAACCCAGCTCAACCCTTGGTAGCTTGGCAACGAGCATCAAGGCTTAACTTAGGAGACAGAGGCCCTAATTACAACCTTGGTGGCGGCTGAAATCATTTTGAGATCCCCGCCGCCCTTCGGGGATCACGGCCGTAACACAGGAACCGGCTCCAAATGGAGCCGGCGGTGTTGCGGCTGTGCGACAGGTGCAGTTGCACCCGTCACGCTTTTCATTGTCTGCATAGCATAGAAACAGTTTAAAAATCCCAAACCAATATATAAAAATAGATTATATATTTATCTTTAAAATGACACAAAAACTAATAAAATCGGATAAGGGGAACCGGAGATATGAATTTTTAAAGAATTATTGTTTTTTTAGCGCCTAGAAACAAAAAGCGCCAATCGGGTCATCTGGTTGCACCTCGACCGGGGCAAAGTCAAAGTTTCAGGCTGAACGCGATGGAGCATTCCAGGCTCAACATGGCCATGGGATGGAGTTGGGTTCTGCTATCTGCATATGTTACTTGGTGGAAGACACCAGGTAAGACCTGTTCTGAAGAAACCAGCTTCTCTGTGACCATTGTCACACTGGCTCCTGTATCCCTCAGAGCTTCCACCTCAGTCCCATTGATTTTAGGCCTCTGCCTATACCTCTCCATGCTGGGAGGTAAGGTGGCCATAGTTGCAATGTCCACCCCACCCACGGATACTACGGTGACCTCTGTGTACCCTGATCCCAGCCCTGGGCCAACTTCCACCCCAACCCTATACTAGCAATCCCCTGGGATTGCCCACCAGTGGGGGGCTTCTTGGAGCAGATAGCATCTCCTCTTTTGTGTCCAGGTTGATGACACTCAAAACACTTGCCGGCCTCAGCAAGCTCCTGAAACTTTCCTGCTTTAGCAGGATCATAATTCTTTCCCTGATACCCTTTCCCCATAGAAGTGGAATGGCTCGGGGCTCCCCCACCCTAAGAAGATTTTGGGGACTCTTGTGAGGACTCTTTGGGCTTTTTATCATCTTCCCCTTGGTTCTTCCCATGAGAAGAACCATGTCCTCCCTTTTTCTGATCAACCCCTGGGGGTTTCTGGTTAACCCTAATTCTTAACCAGTCATCTGCTGCCTCCCCCAGCTCTCTGGGGTTGGTCAACTTAGAGTCAACTAGATACTGGTGGAGCTTCCCTTGGACACAATTGGTTAGAAGGTGCTCCCTCGGGGGGTGTGGCCGGGCCACGAAACAAGATGGCCGCTTAGAGCGAGAGCTCCGTGCCGAGGCGGTCCCGGAGTGGTGGCGGGGTGCGAGAAGACAGCCGGACAACACACCGGGTTCGGTGCTCCTCCACCCCTACAACAGCGGCCACACGGAACCATGTCCGGGGACCCCGTGGGAGCGGGACGCAAGGCAGGAAACTCGCGACTCGCCCCAGGCCGATAAGGCCTGGAAAAAGGGGCCGAGTCGCGACTTCGGAAGACCGCGGACGGCGTGCCCGTAGCGGCAAGGAGCAAGCTGAACAGGCCGCAGGGACTGCGGGAGCCGTGACGACCCGCATCCATCTCCCTACAACGCCAACAAACACCCGTGGACCTTCCCCCCCCCACAGGGAGACGGGAAGGCGCAGCAAAGGGGTGCGGCCCCTTCGACAGCCGGGAGAGAAACCCAAAGAGAGGTAGGATCGAATCTCTTCAAAATAAGAACGGCATCGCCGGAGGCAGAGGCACGACTTCTCCCCTCTTTTCCATCACAGAGGGACAACAAAAACCCTCCCGCTGAGATAATAAACTTTCTCCCCTCCCCTCCAGACAACTAATACTGAGGAGGGCAGAGGGGTACGACGGGAGGCACGTGGAGGCGAGGGGACGAGAGGGGTGAGCGACTGGGGGGGCACCGGAGATGAGGAGAGCCAGAGGGAGCCAAGAGAACAGAGATACAGGAGAAGGGAGTGGACTGACACCAGTGTAAGTGTAAGCCACCGAACATCTATATCCTTATCGGAATCTACGAAGGGAATCTCGGGCCCCACGTGGTCAGACTCTGTAGACAATTGAGGCGATGCCCGGCAACAAACCGAACCATAAACCTGTCAGCAAGCCTGCACGACAACTATTATTCTCAGAAGCGCTACAACACAAACGCCTAACCCCCACGAAGATAAACCCTCAAACATCGCCACCTTTAAACGAGTCCACCACGATGCCTGATAAAGATCAATCCACGACTATGGACAGGATTCTACAAGAGATCACCACTGTCAGCCGCCGCATAGAGGGGATGGACGCCTCTATAACTTCATTGACACTAGAAACCAAATCCATGCGATCTGACATTGCTGGCTTTCAATCTAGAGTGACAGGGCTAGAACAACGCATGGGATCACTAGAGACGCAGATCAACACGTCTCAGGTGCGAGAACAAGACTTCATCTACCTCAGGAGCAAACTAACGGACATGGAGGACAGGAGCCGGAGAGACAATATCCGCATACTTGGGATCCCGGAAAACGAAGAAGGCTCGGATATGCAGACTTTTCTGACCTCCACTCTTCCAAAAATGATTTCATTGGACTTTGACCCGCCGCTAGAATTCCAACGGGCACACAGGATAGGCCCAAAACGCTCTGACAACTCCTCAAGGCCCCGCCCAATCATCGCATGCTTGCTGCGGCATAATCAAACCCGACAAATACTCCAAGTAGCACACAACCACGGCCCTTTCCGAATAGACCAGCACGAGATCCGAATAACCGCCGATCACTCCAAGGAAACCAACGAACGTAGAAAGGCTTTCCTAGCCCTACGACCCCGGCTTCGCAAACTAGAGATGAAATACGGTCTCTTTGACCCTGCAAGAATGTGGGTTACAAAAAATGGAGTATCCAAGGACTTTTATAACCCCGACGAATTGAGACTCTTCCTTGACTCTTTCCAATCCCAGCCTATGGACTCTTACAACACAGACAGTGAGCATGACATTGTAGGAGGCAGTGATAGGGCCGAAACCCCCCACTCGGGAATAGAAAAGGTGAAGACGGCTCTACACGACACCGGAGCCAGTCATAGAGGTAGAGACATGGAGAGACTAACTAGATCATATGATGACAGGGGTCAGATTTTACACGCAGTAGTAACCCACACCCAATTATCGGAAAGAGACAAATCCCGCTCCCCTTTAAAGCCTACAACTGGGTCTTCTTGAGAAGGTAACGCGACAAGACGACTTATGGGACTATCGCCAGAGAGTCGAAAATAACAACTATAGACTCCGCGGAAGGATGAGTACCTTTCCAGATCATATGTGTATTACTATTGTAATTGTCTAAGACTGCTAGTATCAATGTTAAAACCAGATACATGAAAAATCTATGCTCTTTATGACTAGAGCCGAGGCCCTATAATGGAAACTACCAGTAAATCGTTATTTGCCCTCAGTACACAACAGATGATGATTACTAGAACAGGGATCAGACCCCACCAACCCACTGTATGTTGAATAAGGGCCCGGTCCCGACCCTATAACCCTATAACAAGTTAACAAGGTAACAGGGGCATTAAACAGATAACAAAAAATAAACACTAATTAACTATCATGGAACTTACCTTACATTCCACACACTACAAAGTATCTCATGGTAGTAAACAACAAAGTATGTGAAACTTTCCTAATACACACCACACTCGACCAGCGCCGACATTAGAACCGTTTAGCCCCCATTATCACCCCAAGGGATGGGACTAGACCACGTAAAGATAAATTAATTCCAATACAGGGACACACAATACGATATAACCTGAAACATATCAAAGCTCCCACTACTTGACTTTACCGTATTCTACAATAAGAAACTGGGGAGAAAAAAAATAAATAAATAGGACACGAGGACATAATACAACATAATACCGCATAACAAAGCGAAATATTATGACATTCTACACTGCCACTCCACACCACATTATAACATCACAATGTAAACTATAAACTATTAGCTATTCTTTTCCCCAGATGTTCGTACCTACCCCCATCCTAATCATTATTACTATCTTAAACTATCATCAACAACAGAACGACTATGATGGTGGCACATACCAAGCAAGACCTTAGTAGGTCAGTATTATGATGTAATAATACACGGCAAGGAGTTAGTAATAGGATGAGATACGCACTATCCTCGCGTAACCCGGGGCTCAGCTACACTCATTACCTATCCTACGATTAATAGAGAGACGTTTGGCATAATGGCTCCTAACATGATAATGTGATAAGATGCCAGGATATGTTATGTTGATCAACCTAATATGTCATTGAACAGTTGTAAGGCGAGACAAGACGAGGCAGTGTTATAGTTGAAAAGAAATGCTCAGGAAGTATTATATTATACTGTATATTGGTATCTTTATGTACCCATGCATACGCGAGAACTATAATACTCTGTTTGAGCTCTCTCCCCCCCTCCTCTGCCCTGCCCCCCCCTCCCCTCGCCAGCCGGTCTCAGTATTTCTGTCTGCCCAGTCCCTACTTTAATTCACGACCCTATCTTATGAACTCCTAAACACCCTACGATACCATACAACATCAAGTACTAGGCACAACATCCTAAACACCATACCCCATCAACACCCGACACCCTCTCCCTCCTCTCCAGCGCCGCTCAGGTACTATAGTTATTAACCGATCATTACTTCTGCCAATATACACTTTAGTTATATAACTAATACACTAGCCACTAACCACCGATGAACAGACCCACTTCCCGATACATAAACATAAGCACTGCTGTGTGCCCCCCCCCACCCCTCCTTATCACCGACATATCGATAACTGGCTGTCTGCTGTTTCCCCTCTTCGCCCCCCCCGATCGAGACCGCCCGACGGCACGAGAGCTCCGAGAGAAATCGGTCCCGCCGTTTACAGACCTAACGAACGAAGGAGGTTGGACTCCTAACCTCCCTCATCCCTACCCTTCTCCACTTCTTCCCCCAAATTGCATGCTCTCTTGCTATACTCTCAATCTCAACTTCAGCACACGCATCCATCCCTTCCCCCCCTTCTCCCTCTTTTCTTCTCCCTCTCATTTCTCCTTGCCTTCTTTTTCCCTCATATTTCCCCTCCATCTGGCTCTCGTCCTACTTATATTACCTCTCTTCCTTCACCCTCTCCTCTCTCTTCTCTTTCTTCTCCAGAGGATTCCCTTGGCCTCCACCAGCTACTAACCCCCGTATAAAATAAAATAAAATAAAAACACCGTATCATATCGAAACACAACTCCCACTCTAACTACTAAGTCAATATCTCCCACCCTCCCTCCCCCCCCACCAACACCAACCCCGGATCGAGGGTGCTTACTTACTCACAATTATCCAATATGTCGAAGCCCCACCCTCAAGCGACGCGACCATTACGCATACTCTCTTGGAATGTACACGGCATGACGAGCTATGTTAAGCGGAAAAAGATACTGTCCTATCTTCAATCCAAAAAAACAGATATAGCTCTGATTCAAGAGACTCACCTTGACACTCTGGAATCCAGTAAACTTAAACGGGATTAGGTAGGGAGGGTTGCCTTCAGCTGCCGTCCAACGAGTCAGGAATCTGGAAGTAACGGACCCCGCAAATGTGGAGTGGCGATACTAATGCGTAAATCCCTCCCGGTCACTATCATTAAAACCTGGAATGATACGGAAGGAAGGTATATATTTGCTAAATTAAAACTAGGGGACACTGTTTTATGCGTGGGATCCGTTTACACACCAACCGGCCCAAAACGCCCATTCCTTCTACAGCTAAATCGCCTCCTGACAGAAATCGGAACTACTCGATACATAATCGGGGGAGACTGGAATCTCGTCCAAGACGCCATAATGGATAGGACAGGCCCTGTCGATGTATGTAACAATCACGACAGAGCGCTTCTGACAGACCTGACCACTGATGTCGGTCTGGTGGACTGCTGGAGAATACAACACCCGAAAGATAAGGAATATACTTTCTTATCCACCGTCCATGGCACCCAATCGCGTCTGGATAATTTCTTAGTATCACACACTGTAATCCCTCATATACAAGACACCTGTATCCTAGACAGCGGGCTCTCAGATCACTCCCCAATACTAATCCGGATCCAGGTGGGACTCTCCTTCTCTGGTCGTAAACCATGGCGATTGGCTGTACACAGATATCGCTCTCCACAAGGGAAGGAACAATTAAAAGCTCATGTAACCACATACATGGCCGAGAATTCAGGCACTGTATCCTCAAAAAGGATCCTATGGGCGGCAGCAAAAGCAACCCTAAGAGGGAATATGATGCGAGATGCAGCACTGGCCAACAAAGACAGAATAGCCCGTCAAACCACCTTAGAGACCACGATACAGGACCTCACTAAACAATATACCGCCCAACCATCCCCTAGGCTGTGACACGCCTTAGAACAGGCCCGCATGGCACACAATGAACTCTATACATCTCAGGCGGAATACGCACTGCAAAAATTGCGAGGCCGCCATTACGAACAAGGGGAAAAAGCAGGTCGCCTCCTAGCGGCGCAGCTCCGACAAAGAGAGGCAGCCTCTGCCATTGCGGCCATTACATCTTCTTCAGGAGCAGTGCTAACTCGCCCACAAGACATTGTAAACGAGTTCGCCAAGTACTACCGACATTTGTACACTCCTGAAACAACGACAGATCAAACACAAATGGAGACATTCCTTGCCGCGGCCAATCTACCCCGTCTGTCTGAGGCAGGCAGGGCCCTCTTGGACGGTAACATAAGCAAAGAAGAGATAACCCAAGTTATAACAAGCCTCCCCTACCATAAATCACCAGGAGAGGACGGATTCCCTGCGGAATTCTATAAATGGGCTGGGGAGGAGGCAATAACCGCAGTACATGAAGCACTGACGGAAGCATGTCAAGAAGGCTCCCTGGGCGCTCTATCCAATAAAGCCACGATTGTCATCTTGCCTAAGCCAGGGAGAGACCCCCTTCTTTGCGGCAGTTACCGTCCTATCTCCCTTTTGAATGGGGATGTCAAACTCCTAGCCAGTGTTCTAGCAGCGCGGCTCCGCAAGGTGATACCATCATTGATTCACAATACCCAAGTAGGATTTGTACCAGGCCGTACCTCCAGAAATCATATGCGAACTCTTTGCCATACACTGTTAGAATCCATACAATTACCTGACGAAGCCCTAGCCCTGTCCCTAGACGCGGAGAAAGCATTCGACCGCATTGAGTGGCCCTACCTATTCACAACCATGAATCATTTTGGCCTGGGGGAACAATTTATCTCTAAAGTACGTTTATTATATGACCACCCCACAGCACAGGTTAACTGTGGGGGCATCATGTCAGACCCATTCCCTATCGGAAGGGGCACACGCCAGGGATGCCCCTGGTCGCCACTTCTATTTTTATTGGCCATGGAACCCCTAGCTGCCACCATACGAAATTCTCACCAAATTAAAGGGATCCATATCACCGGGGGCATATCCAAAATATATCTCTACGCAGACGACATTCTGTTAACAATGTCCGATCTAGAAACCTCGCTCCCAGCACTACTTTCCACTATAGAAGACTTTGCATCCCTATCCGGATATCGGGTAAACTGGGATAAAAGTGAGGCACTACCATTATCCCGCATAACGACGAGGGCAGCGATACATGGCCTTCAATTCAAATGGACCCCGACCCGCCTTAAATATTTAGGAACGTTTATTAACAGAGGTCTAGAACATATGGTCAGGGACAACATAGACCCCCTTATATCTAAAATGAAACAAGACTTTGCCAAATGGTCCCTACTAGGCCTGTCCATGTGGGGCAGGACACAGGCGGTCAGAATGGTCACTTTACCACGCTTCACATACGTGTTAGGCATGCTTCCCCTACAGATACCTCTTTCTTCACTCCAATTAATAGACGCATCCATAAGGGCCTTCGTCTGGGGCTCCTCACGCCCAAGACTGAAACCTGCAATAATACTGGCACTACGGCTCTACGGAGGATTAGGACTACCCTCGGTAGAACAATACTCTCTGGCCCTACAACTCTCACAGCTAATATATACGCTTCCGGATATAGCCGATCCACCGCAATGGGTGATCACAGAGAAACTCCTATATGGACAGTATACGGAGATGGGAGGAACATACGCCGACCACGTTCCCTTAACTAACCCCATCCTCAAGGCTACAAACACAGCGTGGTGCAGAGCTCATCGACTACTAGGAGTACACCCCTCCCTGCATACTCAGGCTCCCATAGCAGGGAATAAAAGCATTAAAATAGGAGGGACTATTCTCAGATGGCCCCAATGGTCCGAGGCAGGTATCCACAATATATCTCACATAATAGATGGAGATAGCTTCCGCACATTCGCCTCCCTCCAGGAAGAATTCGGTATCCAAAGTAACCAGGAGTGGCGATATCTACAGCTCAAACACTGTATGCGGAGAACATTAGGAACCCCCCCGTGGCTGCTCAAAACCTCACCCATCGTCACCTATCTTCAGAAATGGGGCCGACAAAAAGGCGTCTTGGCTGGCCTCTATGCCGAATTAACTAACCACCTTTACTCTCAGCCTTTACTTGAACGACTACGCTTAAAGTGGCAGGACATACTAGAGATAACCTACACGGACGAAGAATGGCCAGACATACTAGAAGCCCTCGACAGGGGCGTACGTGAAGCACGCCTGAAATTTTGCCTATTTAAAATCCTTCAGGGATGGTACTGGACCCCCGTTAAACTCTTCAGGGCAGGGATGATACCTCACGCGAACTGTTGGAGATGCACAGAGCCATATTGCGACCAACTTCATATTTTATGCCACTGCCCCACGGTACAGTCACTATGGGACGCGGTACGCCTCGCCTTATCGGACTTCATACAGATACCAAAACCGACCCCACCAGCATTTATCATTCTACATGACATTCGCCCGTATCCCTCCCAATCGCGGGCACATAAACGATTAATCCACACGGCGCTAGCCACGGCCAAAATATGCATACTCCGGCACTGGAGATCTAGCATTGCCCCCACACCCATGGAATGGATGACGGCCATGTATCAAACGGCTACCCATGAACGAGTGATTTATAACCTACAGGACCAAGCAGAACAATTTGAGGAGGTCTGGCGCCCATTCTTGAAGAGACCATGAAGCGGCTGGTGGATGACCAACAGATGATCAATGTTCAATGATCAATGATTAGGGAATATTAATTACCAATCACCCTCTGAGAATCCTAGACTCCGGAAACACATTTAATCTCCTACTGCCCCCTCTCTCTCTCCCTAGCTACGCTATCCTCTCTTCTCTCTCTCTTTTTTCTCTCTCTCTATCAATCCACAGGCCTCTAATTTTGTCACATGCCCGAGACCCTGAACTACCCAACATAGTAATACAAGTCGCTTCCTAACACAAACAAGGACTGAGAAATCAACTCATATAAGACGTAGACACTCTCTAACCGACCTTACCATATCTATCATACATATTATCTACCCCTAGATAATAACTTGCTACAGACGGAGAAGTACAGAACGATCTACTCTTAGGCCTGAACAAGCTAGTCTCAGGATACAAAGACCCCCTGCCTACCCCGAGTCTCTTCATTCTACATTCCCCCGCGATTACCCTTCCTCTTTCTCCCTCTTTCTTTCCCTTCTCTCCCCCTCCCCATTTCATATGACTATTTTGTCTCTCCCCTATACCAAGACCAACCCCTCCTACACAACCCTATCCTCGCTCCCCCTCCCCTTACCACCCCCCCCACCTGTTTTCCACTCTTCTTCAAAATAAGGGTACACAACTCAACTATGCAACTGGGAATTTTTACCTACCTGACAGTACATGTATATATGCTTACAATGGAAATAATTGTGGTAAACGAACAAAAACAATGTTTTGAAAGCTAAACAGTTTGTTTATATGCTGTATGTACCGCCTTATATATTCTTAATAAAACTTTTGAAACTTAAAAAAAAAAAAAAAAAAAAAAAAAAAAAAAGAAGGTGCTCCCTCATAATCAAATTGTACAGACCCTCAAAGGTACTTACCTTGTTGCCCTGTATCCAGCCCTCTAGTGCTTTTACTGAAATGTCCACAAAGTCCACCCAGGACTGGGTGCTTGTCTTTTGGGTGTCCCTAAACTTGAGCCTATACTGCTCTGGGGTCAGACCAAACTTTTTAGTCAAGCATCTCTTCATACTGGGGTATGAGTCTGCTTCCTCCCCCCTCAAGGTCAGGAGCCTATCCCTCCCAGAGTTGGGAACCAACTCCCAAAGAAGTGAACCCCAGTACTGAAGCTTGACTCTCCTCATCTGGAGGGCCCTGTCAAAGGCCCCCAGCCACTTATCTATATCATCCCCCTCTACATAGGCAGGAACCACCCCCTTGGGTAATCTGGGTCAAAAACCCCCACCCATGGACACTTCCGCTTCTTTGTCGCTGCCACCATCTCTTTTCTCTTCCCTTGCCCACTTTTTCTTTTCTAGTGCCAGCTTCTCTGCCTCCAAAGCTATGAATGCTAGCTGGGCCTCCAGCTCTCTTTCCCTGAGGGACAGGTTCTCTCCTCCTGAAGGGACCCCCTTCCCCCAACTAGCTTTGGGTCTGTCCCTAGTGACTGTATGTAATGAGGACCGGTCTTCCTCATCCTCACTTAGGCTCAGAAGCCCTCCCTCCCCTGAGTGGTTAGAGCTGGCATCCTCCCCTACTTCTCCCTCCTCTGGAGCTTCCTCTGGGTCTACCTCTTGGGCCTCAGCCCATGCTGTCAGGGATTTGATCAGGACATGCTTCCTGAGGTCAATGGTTGCAGGCAACCCTCTTTCAGTACACAACCCCCTAAGCTGGACTACTGTCAGTGTGGGTAGGCTAGCCAGATCAAGCTCCATGGTTCCCTAATTTTGTGTCAACAAAAACTTTTTGCAAAAATTGGAAACAGGAATTTAGAAAAATAACATAAATTCAATAATTGAAATGAATCCAATTAAAAATTAAAAACTATTTTTGCACTAGGACAATTTAAAGGATTTTTAATTTGTTTTACTTAAAACTGTAATGTGATACTGAACACAAGTACAGGATCCCACCACTGCTCACCAAAAATGTTGAAAAATGGGTTATTGGTAAGGGCAGGTAGGTACATACACTTAGCAATAGGCCACCAACCTCCACTTAGATCCAGTTAGGTCTCAGTAAATTAAACCCAGCTCAACCCTTGGTAGCTTGGCAACGAGCGTCAAGGCTTAACTTAGGAGACAGAGTGTAAAGCAGTCAAATATCACAAAACAGTAATTAAATAAAACACAGGAAACAAAAAGCGCCAATCGGGTCATCTGGTTGCACATCGACCGGGGCAAAGTCAAAGTCTCAGGCCGACTGCGATGGAGCCCGGCTCGGCTACAGGCCGCTGGAGGCCTCGGTCAAAAGTATACCTTCACACTTAGTCGTTTTTCTGAAGATTTTCTTCAGCGGGACGAACCTGCCAGTCCAATCTGACCTCCTGGAGCCCTTCTCCGGATACGCGCCGAGGGAATCCTCAGTGGAGATTTTTACCTTCGGACTTAGTCATTTTTTCGAGGTGAAAATCCTTCGACCGGGGTAAACCTGGATCTTGATCAGACGTCCCTGGAGCCCTCCTCGGATACGCTGGCTGGGAGTTCCCGGTCAACTTTTTACCTTCGGACTTAGGGGGTTATTCTAACTTTGGAGGAGTGTTAATCCGTCCCAAAAGTGACGGTAAAGTGACGGATATACCACCAGCCGTATTACGAGTTCCATAGGATATAATGGACTCGTAATACGGCTGGTGGTAAATCCGTCACTTTTCCGTCACTTTTGGGACGGATTAACACCTCCTCCAAAGTTAGAATAACCCCCTTAGTCTCTTTTTCAGAGATTTTCTTTATCGGGATGAACCACCAAATCAGACCGGGTCGCGGTTGAGGCAAGCCGGCTAGAGTTGCTGCAGCAGGTTGGTACCTCTATGGAGCTTTTTTTCAAAAGTTCTCCAAACTTCTCCAAACTTCTGGGGCTTCTCCCAAATGTACTTTTAATGTTCTTTTGAGGTCCACAGCTCACCCCAAGGGCTCAGAAGTTCTGAGATGGTCCTTGGGGGTGCGGACTACAACTCCCAGAATGCACCTGACGCAAACTCCTTTTTGGCTACTGGGCAGTGGCCAGCTGGTTGATTTCTTCAGGAGTTGGTGCAGGGGACTCTGGTTAGCAATTTTTCACCTGTAGCAAACAGGGAGTCCAACCTTGAACCAGTTGAAGCCAGGCAAAGTCCTTCTTGTGGTGAAGCCCAAGTGTGCAGCTGGTGCAGTCCTTCTGAGTGCAGGTTCCAGGTGCAGGCCAGGGGTCCAGCAGGGCAGTCCTTCTTCTCCTTTGGTTCTTCCTTGTTGGAATCTGATGGGGATCTGAAGTGTGGGTTCAGGTCTGCCAGTTTTATCCTTGCTCCTGGGTGAAAAGCAGGGGGGTCCTGGTTCTCCAATCAGGTACAGGGTCCTTCCCCCTGTGATGACCACTTCCTGGGAAGTGTGGCAAGACTCAATCCCAGGAGGCAACATTCTTCAAAAATCCATCATGGCTGAATCTGATTTTTGGAAGTTTCATCTGGCTGAGCCCACCCACTGGTGTGGCTAAAAATCATAAACACACCCCTCTCCTGCCCTCTCCTAATCTAATCAAGGGGGCACCTAGTTGTCTGGGGTTGCAGGATGGGGGGTGTTGCTGGTTGCTCCAAATGTCCTTATCTGCCTTTGAAGACCAGTTTGGCAGCCCTCCCCCTTCCTGCCTCACCATCTGCTGAGGGGAGATTCCCTCCCACAGGCACATTCCTTTGTGTGAAGCCAGGCCACTTCACAACTCATCAAGGCAGCCTGGCCAGGCTGCTAGAGGCTGGCCAATCAGGGCATAGCAGCAAAAACAATCAGGGCTGAAATTGGCAACTTTTCAGGTAGTTTAAAACTCTTTACCTAAACAAGTTATATTAAATCCAACAACTGGAGGTTGTGGGGTTTGTTATAACAATTAATTTGATACCAAACTCTTGTTATCCATCATTTAAGGGGAACTTAAAAATTAAAATAAAGTATCCCCATTCTAGCCTATGGAGGCCATTCACTACAATGAGGAAAAAATGAATTTGGCTGTTTTTACCTCACCAGGGCTTATAAAACTATTTTTATAAGGTCCCTGCTCATAGTTACATGGCACCCAGCCCTAGGGGCACATAGGGCACACCTTAGGGGTGACTTATATGTAAAAATAAGGTAGTTTAAGACTTTGGAACTACTTTTAATTCCAAAGTCGAATTTGCATATAACTTTAATTTAAAAGCAGCCAGCAAGGCAGGCCTGCCTTTAAAATGACACTGGGCACCTCAGCAGTGGACCTATGGGCGCACTACCTATGCTGTGGTCCCTAAACCTACATGCCCTACCATATACTAGGGACTTATAGGTAGGTTAACTTAGCCAATTATAATTAGCCTAATGTGCATATCCATTTTACACAGAGCACTGGCCCTGGGACTGGTAAGCAGTACCCAGGGCAGAGCCAAGAGTCAGAAACCACCAGTACCTGTCCAAAAAGTGTGGGGGTGACCAGGGCCAAAAGGAGGACTTTCCTACAAATGGATTGACATATTTGGCTTTCATAGAAGTTCACTGTAGATATGTACAAGGAAATCGCACACTGCATAAAAGTCAAGTACACAATGATGGACACAGTGCGGCCGTACGCCACCCAGAAATGGGATTGCAAACATGGCAAATGGGCTGCAAGACAAACCTGTAATTCTACAGACAATGCCGTAGCATTCGTATGTTAAAGCAGTCCATTTTTAATAGATTACGGCATACAACAAATATTATGTATTATGTATATGTATATATATATATATATCACTTGTGTGTGTACTCTGATGCCCTCAAGGCCCAGTCACATAATGGTCAGAACTGAAACATGGACGTTTTATTAGATAAAGTTTTAGCATTAAAAGTGACACTAAAGTACTGCACACACCTAAACTGGTGGCAGTTCTGAAAGACCTGTGTAGTCTTTAAAAAGCATATTTGTACTACCCGACTAGGAACTCCTAGAAATTCCAAACGTAGCATTTTACTAATCAGTGAAAAAATCCTTCAATGTTGACCATAGAATGGTTGTAAAAGCGTCACGATTTTGTTTTAGAAATGATAATCTCCACCTTCAACAGTTCAGATCTTTGGGATAAGGTATGGAATATCCACATAATAAGCGTTCTGCCTAAAAACAAGGGGTCATTTGTCTCACCAGCCCCTTCTGGTTCCACACATCAGCAAGACCAGGAAAAATTCTTACAGGAGCTGACACAGGTGAGAACAACCCAACATGGTTTGGTAAATAGTTGTGAGGGGAAGTGAAGATTGGTGACAGGGAGGACTTGCCGTCTGCCATTCCAACCCACAAGTCAAAAGACAGACACAGCAGTACATGGCATTTGAAGAAGGTGTTTCCAGAGTCTTACTGGTACCGTTCTCTGCAGTGGAGATAGTTTAGAGGTACATATTTTCTTTTTATGCGGGTAGCATGGATGGACCACATGTGATCTGGACAACTGAAAAAGAGGAATTTGGTTCTCCCTCTTGTAGGGAAGCTTAGAAATTTCGGACATGGTGCTTTCTGGGAAAACATTGAAATGCTTGAAAATTTCAGAATATTCCAGGAATAGTTAAGGACAGATGATACATATGTGGAAGCTCTCATCAACCTCGGAAGAGGACTGTGAAGTTGCTGGCTTCAGCTCTCTAGTCAACAACTGCTCTTTGAAGCCAGTTGTGGGACCAGAAGAGCTGGTCCCTTCGAACCCACATATAGTTGAGTGGAATCAGACAGTCACTGCTGTTTGTCCACTACCCTCAATGTCGCTGACTAGGAAGAGGGCCCCAGAAACAGGGTGCGGTGTTGCCTTTGAGCAATCAAACAGGGTCACTAGCGTATGGACCTTTGGGTGTGGCTCTGAAGAGAGTGGATTAGGAGACTTTCACTCAATGGAACTTGTAGTCTGATGTCTAATAAACTGTTCTTGTATAATACAGATATTTGGAGAATCAGCACAAAAGCCACAGACATTTCTCTACATGCATTGAGAATCGTGATATTCTTTTTTAACAATATCAATGAAACCTGCACATCAGTGTTTCCTAATAACTTGTGTCCTAATAGATATCAGATTTTTCCAGGAACGTTTATTTTTTCGACTGAGGGCAACCTCTTGATTTCAGTGCTAAATATTAATGCAATGCTGTCCCTAGTGGCAGTTTTGGAAAAGAACAGCTGGAGCTCTGTTGTGCCACATTCTTACAACTGTAACTAATTTAAATACAACAAAGCACTGCAATTGTTTAATATCTCCTAATTCCTTCATAACATTGTCTTTATTCTTATGCCATATTCATCTTCAAAGTGTTTTCTTTTTACCTAAATCCGAGTGGGTATTTTATTGTGCAGATTTCTTGACTTTAATCCTGGGTGATTACTACATGCATAACTTTTCATTGCTACTTCCTGGATGTTCCCAAATTCTATTTGCAGCTCCACTATTCCCCTGATGGCCGTATAGGAGATTGCAATGAGAAACTCGCCTCCTGTAAACTTTCCTAAATCTGCTTTTCCATAGTTTTGACTTTGCAGTAAGTCTTGCTTTTCACACCTTACCCGCATCAAACAACACAGTATTGTGCGGATGTGTCTTATTTCTTTCCTCATAGAGAAAATGTACTACATTTGTATATCCTTAGTGATTAAGGATTACATTACGAAACTTCAAGGACCTTGAAAACCTGTGTGTAATTCGAAATCCTTTTTAAAATGTGTTTTTAAATTATTTACTCTACTACACGATTGATGGATACATAATGGATAGATGGGCAGCTCTACTATTGGTGATAAGGCAGCTTGCATTAGTTTCTTGATGTATCATGGAAACATATACACGTCTACCTTTTGAATTTGTAAAAGTATGTGCCCATTCGGTTTAGAATTGGGCATACATGTCTGTAAATGCACACAATAGTTTGTGGGAATTCACTGGTGCAGCAGGAGCATGGCCGCTGGGGCCCAGAGCCCTAAGGAGTCCAATGCACTCTGGTAATTGCTTTATTTCACTACCCAAAGGCAGTCAAACTGGTCATGTCCCTAATTTGCACCAGGGCCCTTGGCATTCTTGCTATGCTACTGGGAACTATTCGGGTACGGGAGGCGTAAATTGTGTTAAGTTTTGATAGAGTGTGTGAGGAGTTTCATGTGAGGGCGTTCCCACTCCAGCCTACATTTACAACTGAGGAAAATTCACCAAAATCCTAGGGTGAAAAATATTTTTGCACACCACTAATAACAGATAAAGAGGGCGCAGCAAGGATGCATACTTTCATATTTCTTTCTTTAGCAGTGTCCTCGATACCTGCACTTAAAAAAATGAAAAAGTGTTCCTTCCTTCGCAATCATGAGAGAGATTATACTAAGTAATTGTGATTGTTCCCTCACCCGCAAGCATGCACACAACATACATTTAAAATAATGTTTACTTACCTCAGCAGTCATGGGGGGGCATATTCACATAGCGGAGCCCCAATTGACGTCAATAGGGACAAGCTTCCACTCCGTTCCTGGCACTGAATTTGCCACCTCTGAATCCAGGGGTCGCAAAGGCACTGCTAGGGGTTGCAAGCCAGGTATAGCAGCTGCGACCCCTGGCGACTCCTAAATGGCGTTCATGGACGCTACCCGAACCTTTGCTCTGCTAAATGTGGAATTGCAGACTTCAAATAATTGGGGGTCTAATTCATATTTTTGTACATATAAGTTTTACATATGTGCACAATGGCGAGAAACGTGAATTTAAACATATAAATTTAGTTCTTCGTGCAGGATATTACATGTTTGTAGAGTACACCGAAAACCCAGGAACTGTGCGGTATTCACCAACCTTTCCAAGGCATATTCCAAAATTTTAGATACTACAGAGAAGAAGTTTATCTACATAAATTATATTTTCCATCTTGTGAAAATAAAAAACAAAAATGTTATCACATGCAAATACACATTAGCTAAGCATTTACAGATGCTTAAATCTGCACCTGAACATTAATACCCATGTGCAACCCTTGAAAGCTACTTCTGGTGTAGTTTCACAGTTAGTAGTGAGAATCCCAAACAATTTGGTAATATATTCCAACAAAAGATGTACTCCTAGTGATGTTAATTTAGGGCCTACTCTTTCTGTTATGGCGGTCAAACATTCCAGGCTTTGCCCAACTTTGCCGAGGCAAACATAGTCTGCATGACCCCAACAAAGTGCCTGGTTTCCAGATACAAAATGCCCTGCCCATGAAAGGTGGGACATCCTGTAACTGAAAATGACCATCTGAGGTACATTAGGGGACAGAGATGCTTCTGGGGCCAGAGAATAGAGCTTAGGAGTCTGCACAGAAGGGTCAGGTTAAGGAGCATTGCCAAAAACAGGAGTGGGTTGATGGAGCTGAGAATAGTCTGAGACATAGGGTGAGAGCTAATGGCAGTGATGGGCGACATCTTCAAAACGGTGTAGTGCCATGCTGATCGAAGCTATTTCCATCTTCCCTTTTCAGACTTTTCAGACTTTGTGATTTGCAAAGACTGTAGTTTTTATAAGAGCACTGTGCAAAGTTATAAACCGACTGACTTCACAAATTTCATCATCTCGAATGTGGATGTATTCTTTTTGTAGAACTGATCCATATTCTTTACATTCATTTTATGACGCATGTCTACCTGGGGTGGCATGTGTTCAACAGGATTTGCCTTTATTGTCTGCTTCCTTAACCAACAGGTGTGGAAAGATTTATTAATGCATTTATGTAATTGAGTGGACTTCTATTAAGCACAGCCTGGGCATGAGTCATTGTCGAACTGTGGAAAAGAAAGTAACAGACATGAGTACATCAATAACTGTGTGTAAGGAAAAAACTGAAAAAATACAATCTCACATGAAATCAAACTCATAACAAAATAGGGGAAATGTACAAATCATTAAAAAATAACATAACTCATGGAGGACAGTTTAAAACAGTAAGTTACACATAAATCCTGATTCAATTGAATTTTCTGTCTCTACCCATCTATTAGAAATTGTTGTACAATCCTAGTCAGGCTAAACTACTAAGGTGTCCCTCTCCTCACTAGACTAGGGATATGTCTCTACAAAAAAGGCTACCTAATCTACCTCAGGGACCTTGTGCATTTTCATAGCAATTTCATAGGCCTCAAACCACGTGTCTATGTTGTCTCCTACCACAAAGTCAGACCCTAGACCCCTGGGTATGTGGTCCCTCCTTTCAGAGGGCACAGAAGAATTGCTGCTACCATCACTGCTTGACTCCACCTGTCTTGCCTTAGTGCCCAGTTCTCTCACCCTCAACTCCTGAGCCAACATCAATTTTTTATCTTCCATAGTCAATCTCTTTAGGCTCTTTCTGCTATACTCCATCTTCATGGCAAACCTTTTCTCCTCTAAGGCATGTTTCTTCTTTTTCTCTTCCTCCTCTATGGACAGTTTCCTTTGTTTATCTTCAAATGTGAGCTTGGTCAGCTTAAATCTGAACTTTCTCTCTTCCCTCCTGTCCCACAGCTCCCCTGTGTAGTGGCCTTTTGGTTGTCCCCTGCCCTGGAAGGGGTCCTCATTCCTGGGCATAAGTTGCTCACCTCCCCTACAGACAGCAGAACAAGGCCTCCTCTCAGACCCTGGTCCAAATCTTGCTCCACATCCAGCTCTTCCTCAGTCTCTTGTGAGGTCTCATTTGCTGCAGCATGGGCTTCTGAATAGGCTCTCAGTGCCTTTGCAATTCCACTTTCTTGCTCCTTCCAGGCTGGGTCACAGTGTAATCTTCATGTCTGGCTAGCTCAAATCCATTGTTGCTGGTGCAGATGCAAAACCTCCAACCAGAGACAGTATTTAGAGTAAAAAGTGAAACATGACTATAAGGGAGAATTGAAAAATGAAAACTCCAATGAAAAGAGAGCAGAGAAAAAAGGAATGTCAATGGGGATCAGAGACAATTGACTCAAATTGGTCCTGATGTGAGAAGCAGTGTACACCAAATTACTGTAAGGCACTGTACAACCACAAGTCCAATCCTCACCACTGACCATCAATGTTAGAAATTGGGTCTCTTGTTGGCAGAGGTATGCACCATGTCCAAGTAGGGACCACAACCCCAGTGAGGGTAAGTCAGATACACACCCTAAATTAACCTGTGTTCATTCTCTGGTAGCTTGGCACAGAGCAGTCAGGCTTACCTTAAGAGGAAATATATAAAGTATTTGTGCAACTCCTAATTACAGTAACACCACAAAAAAACACCAAAAAAATACTCCACACAGTTTAGAAAAATAGAGAATATTTATCTGGGAAAAACAAGACCAAATCAACAAGAATCCAGTACTTAGAAGTTAAGCTATGCATTTTTAAAGATGAAGGGCCTGATGTAGGTCTTGGTGGAGGGGAATACTCCATCACAAAGATGACAGATATCTCATCCGCCCTATTCCCATACCATGTTATACTATGGAGGCAGGCAGACTGGATATCCGTCACATTTGTGATGGAGTATTTTGCCTGCCAAGACCTAAATCAGGCCTTAAATAGGATAACAGTGCTGAGAAATCACTAGCAGTTAAAAGGTTACTTGAGGTTGTGAGGTACCTGTGCAAATACAAAGTTCAGGCTGACCGCAATGGAGGGTAGGCCAGCTATGGAACCCACAGAGGGTCGGCAGAAACAGTATTTTTGATGGAGCAAAGCCTCGATGTCGAGAGCACAATGTGTTTGTTTTTACAGAAATCAGCTGCAGAACCCACTTCTGAGGCCCAGGACTGGAGGAGGAGCCTCAGGCAAGTGTAGAACTCACAGATGGTTAAGTCAAGCATCACCAGGAGAATTTCAGACAGTCTTTGATATCCCTGAGACTGTGGAGAACAGAGGGCAAGCCAACAAGCCTGGGAAAATCTTGAGTTCAAGGACTTAGAGAACGCAAAGAAATCTATTTCTTTCAGCACTATTAACGTCTGCTCAGAGCAGGTATTAAAAGGAGGCACACCATTGTTTACAATCGGCCTCAATGGGCTTTGAAGGATTAGCATCCACATTTTTGATGCTAATCCTCCAACGCTCCAAACTAGCATAAAAAATGTTGATGCTAGTTCCCCTAACTACCATCATGGTGTGCCATATCTTAGATACAGCACACACAAAGTGGTGTTTGGGGGAGTACTAAGGGGCACAACAAAAGTGGAGCGGCACTGGGTGCCAGACCAACTTTTCTGAAATCAGGCCCCAAGTTTTCTAAGTAAAGTTCTATGTTCATGATAGTTTTTGTGTAAATCGGTTCAGCATTTGGTGCTCTTTTGACAAAATGTCCCATGGGAGCTAAAATGGTAAATGATATATTTCTCACCCATACTTAACTTGTTTTTCCCATGAGTGAATCTTCATAAACCTTGCAATGCTGAAGCTTAGCTAAATTGTTTAATTGCAAAGTTCCATATAACTATGAATACTCTTGCAGTGGGTACAATTCATGCCTTTTTCTTCTATTTTTCTATTATCCTGTTGTTCCCACTGAAAGTCAGGAATAGGAGGAAGAGTCCCGGAATAAGGCCCATCCCCACTGGGAGAGAAAAACGTGGAGGCAATCCGGGGGGCTTTCTGTCAGCTGGGGATTTTGGAGAAGGTGGAGGTAACAGCTGTAGCTCCCAGCTGGTGGCAACAATTCATAGTTCTACTGCATGCATCCAAGCCACCAGACCCCTACAGCAACCAATGCCACTCCACAAAAAACACATAGGTCTTCCTCAAAAAGGTCATCTCTGGAATAGAGACCCAGACAAAGGTCCAAAAAAAGAACTGTTCCAAAAAAGGAAAGACTTAAGGCGAAACTTCATTAGGCATAGGGCCTGATTCTGACCCCGGCGGTTCCTTACCGCCGGGGCCAGGGTCGGCGGGAGCACCGCCAACAGGCTGTTTTGCCGTGGTCCGAAGTGGAAAACCGGCGGTCTCCCGCCGGTTTTCCGCTGCCCATTAGAATCCTCCATGGCGGCGCAGCTCGCTGCGCCGCCATGGGGATTCTGACAACCCATGCCGCCATCCTGTTCCTGGCGGTTCTCCCGCTAGGAACAGGATTGCGGTATGGGTTGTCGTGGGGCCCCTGGGGGCCCCTGCAGTGCCCATGCCAATGGCATAGTCACTGCAGGGGCCCCCGTAAGAGGGCCCCACAAAGAATTTCACTGTCTACATTGCAGACAGTGAAATTCGCGACGGGTGCAACTGCACCCGTCGCACCTTCCCACTCCGCCGGCTCAATTCTGAGCCGGCGTCCTCGTGGGAAGGGAGTTTTACACTGGGCTGGCAGGCGGCCTTTTGGTGGTCGCCCGCCAGCCCAGTGTAAAACTAAGAATAGCCGCAGCGGTCTTCCGACCGCGATGCGGTATTCTGGAGGGAGGAAGTCTGGCGGGCGGCCTCTGCCGCCCGCCAGACTTAGAATGAGGCCCATAGTGTGGCCCTTCAAAAACTGTTGGAAAACTGGCCATGCCAAATCTATGCCCCCACCTCATGACGTGATGTCACTTGAGCACCTTCCCAGCAAAAATATATATGTACTGCCCTTCCCTCTGTAGATTACCATAAGGTATACATATTACCCATTACGTTTCCTGTCATCCCTGGCACAAACCCAACCATCCCTCCTGACCTGAGCAGGAATGCAAAGTAAAGTTTTTTTGTTTTTTTTTCTAAAGATTTAGATCTTACAACAAGATCTACAATATATAACATACAGCAACTTAATAAATTTAAAAAAAAAGAACTAAACAACTTTTTAAAATTGACACATTAATATAGTCACTGGGCAATTTATCATCTCCACTGCAGCATTTACAGTTGTAATACCATACTTTTTAAAAGGTGGTTTTAAAATTCTCTGTTGATAAGTCCTCAATAAAGGACAAACACATATAATATGCTCAATCATCAGTACACCAGAATAGCAATAAGTACAGATTCTTTCATCCTGGTCTATATTCTGCCATGCGTCCGTTACAGATTTTAGTGGCAAACATTTCAACCTTCATGACATACACACCTGTGCACACTATGCTCCAGGTTCCAATTTAAATATGCCTGTGATGTAGCTGCCTGGCAGGATTGAATGACACCATGGAAGTGAGGTTGTGCTCTGCATAAATCCATATCATGCACCACGGAAGACATTTTCATATTGTGCTTTTAACGTTTTTAAGCTGAACATAGCTCATATTCTGCATGTCTAGTTTAGTCAGAGAAGAATACTGCAGTGCAAAATAAAATATTAGATAGAAACGAGCCAGACTGTGCAGAGGGAAGGAGATATTCCATAGCTGTAAGACTCTTTGAAGAGTTTTCTTTAGCATGTAAAATACAATGACCCCATTTGAAAATAGCAGCTAAGCATCTTATATAAATACTCACCAACCTAAATAAATTTTAACCTTAGTGCTTCAATTGAAACTATGGAATTTATTGTGGAAATAGTTAGCAAAATCTTACCTTCCACCTTATGCATAAAGTGCCATTGATTAATTTCTTTTGTCTCTACAGCAAATAAAATATTCAAAGGAACCTTCATTTTGTATACAGCTAAGAGATTATTAAAATGTCTATAACCTTTTGCTCCATAAAGTGCCTTTATTGCATCACCATGGGCATGAGCCTTATTTTATACATGTATAATATGATCCTTTTCAGCCGAGGGTATGACTTTACTACGTGTAAAGTAGAGTTATTATAAAATCACTTAGACTTTTTGCCAGTTGGGCACCCTTTTGGACAGAACCGCATGATTGTGGTCTTGTTTATATTGACCTGTATTGGAATGTATTGTCCACCACCTCTTCCAATACCTGTGAGTAGCAGTTGATATCATGTTTTTTATTACCAAATGGAATCACTGCTAGAGGCCCTAATAAGCCCAAACAGGGATGACACATAAGGAAACACAAGGGCCTTTTTCTGAGTAGAGCAGATGAACCAGCAAAAATCCTCTGCAATATGTAACTAAAAGAAGGTAGAGTGAATGGGAAATTCCAGACAAAAACCAGCATTTATCATTTCAGTGTAAGTCAGTTGCTGAGTCAAGTAGTATAGATTATAATACATAACTGAAATACAAGCCCTGAGCATGTTACTTCAGCAGATAGATTCACTGTGTGGTGTATATTATGAAAAAAGGACCCACTACCTAGTCCTACCTACCATTGAGTATTCACCATGATATCCAATAGCCAGGGAAATGTAGATGGTGTTGGCAACTTTGAAATCTGTTTACCATCCTCTTATAACAGTTTTGTGTTGCTTACAGAAGATCCACCCAAACAAGTGCCTGTAGAAGGTGGCAGTAGATTACAGCACAATAAATCACACTATTGGAGAGAAGAAGGTTAGGTTATCAATCAATAAAATGGTATGGAGAACTAAGAAAAAGTTGAGAGAGAACAGACACACCATTCAGCAACTCCAGGAGCAGGGCACATTTATGATGTAAGAAAGATAAATGTTAAGTTAGTATATAGCCTGTAATGCATCATTGGGAAGACACACACAGTTCAAACAAACATAATATGAAAGTAAATAAAATGCATACTGTATACAAATGATGACTCTGCATTCTTCTAGCATTGTCCTTGTTGAAAACAGGGTGAACCACAGAGCAGATGCACCATGAAGGTTCTTTGCAAAAGAGAAGAACTTAAAAAAAAAGAAATTTCTGAGAGCCAAGGTAAACATGGTGCTGAGCGTAAGCTGACGTGTTTTAACTAATGGTCAATCTAGTGCCAACCCCAAACTACCAGACACAGGCAGCATTTATCCTGAATGATTGATCACCTAAACAATAAACATGTTTAACTATGCCAGTCATGATCACAACATGTATCACCTCGCATTTGGCCCTTGAGCCACTAGACTTCATTAATCTGAATAAATCACATTGTTCCAATCTATTAACATTAATGATATTTTTGCTCATAAAAGTAGATGGTAATTGGTCAGCCACCTGGATGTTGTTTGCATGACTTGAAGGTTTTATTTCTTCAGTAAAAGAGACAGCCCTATTGAACAAGAAAGGAAAACAAATAGAGTCTTAGAGGTAGGGTAAATTGAGAGGTCGTAGTGGAATGTAGAGGTGCTTGTGTGCAGTTAACTAAAGGTCAAACACCCATAGTGATAAACATTAACTCAGAGTCATTGTCCAAACTTTAAAAATGCCAAGTTTATCTCAGTCCCTTCCTTTCACAATTATATGAATCAGAATTTGACATTCCATAATTAATGCAAGCTACCTCTGTGGTATCTATCTATGTGTCTTTGTCCCATCGTAGCTACATGCATAAGCAGTGCACTCTTTTGAATTTTTGCTGACAGCCGAGCTTGGGAATCAAGGAGGTGTCAATTACAGACCTAGATGTCCTTGGTCATTTTGTAGAAATGTACCCCCTTTTTGGCATGTTAGTCCCAATTTCTGCCTTATTTCAATGTGCCTTTGACTGTGTCACTGGGATCCTGCTAGCCAGGACCCCAGTGCTTATGATTTATGGCCTGCTTGTAAGTGTGTTTCACTGTTTTCTAAATTGTCACTGGAGTCCTGCTAATCAGAACTCCAGTGCTCATGCTCTCTTTCTTTCTAAATTTGTCACTACAGTTTAGTGACCCCATATTTCACTCTATATTGGCACACTGGACCACCCTTATAAGTCCCTAGTATATGGTACATAGGTACTGATAGCACGTCCAGTCCTTATAAATTTCTTATACTTGGACACACCGGAGGTCGGTGAACCTTTTGACCGGGTTGAGTTCTCCTCATCCAAAGAATAGTCGGATCCCTCAAATCAATAATCATTTATAATCAATAACCAATATTCGATTAGTAATCAATCAACAAATTAGTTAAACAGAAAATCAGTAATTAGACACACCATGACCTTTCAGTCATGAATAACCACACCTGTTTATTAAAGGTTAATGAGTTTATTCCCCTATATTAACAAAGCTAACACAATATATGTAAGTCTCAAAATCAAATGATATACATATACGAACATTACTAGCTGTCCATAACGACGGAAGAAACGCAATCTACGCAAAATTTGGATTATAATGCACTCGGTTATAGCAATGCAAATCACTAATAAGAGTAACTGAATTTGCATACATTGGTCAGCATAACAAGATTTCAATTTAGCATGGTGCATCAAGTGAATACCTCAACTATCCTCTGATTAGCATTGGCATGTGGGGCTTCATGCAAAAGAATTTAATCAACATAAATTTAGAAAACTTCTAGCTTAGGCTCTGTCAAAATAAGCAGTTGGTACCTAAGAAGGAAAATACAATGGAAAACACATTTATCCTTTCATAATTACCAAATACAATCAGCATTCAAGGTAAGTCTTCGTCCTTCAGATACCGGTTCGATAAGCATGGGGCAGATTTCAAAGGGGCAAAGTTTAAGTCAAGTTTTCCTTGCAGCAGCAAGAAAAAATGGGGCAAAAGTTATTGTATGGGCAAGACGGGGTAAAGTTAAAGTTAAAGTCTCTAGAGTGAGAATTCTTTAAAGTCTCTCTCTCTGGGATAGAGAAAAAGCATCAGAGTGTCATCAAAATGGCTTCTCATATCTGGCTTCAAAATGGCATCAAAGAAAATGGCTGACTTCTCTTTGTCCGGTGGGTTTAAGTAAGAAAACGTTCCAAATTCTTCAGGGTCTTCCATTGGAGGGACCATGGGGTGGTTTCTCTTTGACCAATGAATAGTGTCTTTCTCTTAGTACTCATTTATGCATAAGGTGTCCTTCGTGTTTTGGAACACAAGTAGTAACAAAGTTGCCAATTAATTCTGCATCAGTGTCTTTATTGTCTGCACCTGCAGAAACTGACCTTGCTTCAAAGGGGATGAAACTTGCCTAGCACGCAACTTTTGAGATAAGTGTATTAGTCCTTCTACCGGAAAAATACAGCTTTTAAAGTTTAAACATGTCTTTGTTAATACAAGTGAAAACCAGACAGTTAAAATTGAGACCAGGCGACTAGACCAAAGCCTCTGCTAAATTTAAGCTAAGCATATAACAGTTTTAACGAGAAAATCATAAAATACATCTGCAATTATGACGGATTACTACATTGTCGATTCTTCATGATTAATTAAGCTCGTTTATACTAATGGCGAACTATTTCGTGGGCACATTTTCTACACACATTATTTTTCTTTGCTAAAATCACATTGCCTTATACGATTTTGTTACATGATATATGAATGTTTGTTAGTTTCTCTTTTTCTTGCTTCATCAGTACCCTGGGCACTGGGGTTCCAGGGAATCTTTCTGGGCTGCAGCATTTCTTTTGCCACCCATAAGGAGACCATACAAAGGCTTCTTCAAGGCTGCCATTGCAGCCTGTATGAAATAGTGAATGCACTATTTCACAGCCATTTTCACTGCACCCGGGGGCACATGTTCGTACCATTTTTCCTGTCGCAAACAGCCCGATCTGCAGAATCGGACAGTTTGCGACAGGAAAAAAACATTTTGGTATGTACAGAGCCTATTTTGCGATGTGGTAATCCATTTACTGAATCGCAAAAAAGGTTTGCGAGTCGCAATTAGGAAGGGGGTGTTCCCTTCCTAATTGCGAGTCGCAGTGTGATGAAGGATTGTTTTGTGACCGTGAATGCAGTCACAAAACAATCGCAGTTAGCACCAGTTTCAAACTGGGGCTAACCCATTCGAAAACGGAAAGGGGTCCCTATGGGATCTCTTCCCCTTTGTGAATGGACCACTGCCTGCTCTGAAAAACATGAAAAGAAAACTTTTCATTTTTGATTTTGAAACGCATCTCGTTTTCCTTTAAGGAAAACCGGCTGCATTTGAAAAAAATAAAACTGCTTTATTTGAAAGTAGTCACAGACATGGTATTCTGCTGTCTCCAGCAGGCCACCATCCCTGTGAGGGCAGCCATTCACAATGGGGTCGCAAATTGCAACCTACCTCATGAATATTCATGAGGTAGGTCATTTGCAACCCCATTGGGAATCGCAAACAGTGTAAAGTACACTGTTGTACATCCGGTTTTGCGACTCACAAAATGCGAGTCGCTAAGACTCGCAGTTTGCGAGTCGCAATACTGGATCTTTGTACATGTGGCCCCAGGTCACCTATAGTCACCTATATGTCTAACCTTCAGACCCTGAAGGCTAGGTGCATAGTACCTGTGTGTGTGGGCACCCCTGCACTAGCAGAGGATCCCCCAACACGGCCAGGCCCATTTTCCTGGACTTCGTGGTCGCAGGGACGCCATTATAATTGTGCACTACATATAGGTCAATACATATATGTAGCTTCACAATGGTAACCCTGAATATGATCAAATAAGGTGTCTAACAACTGGGAATTGTACCCCAATACTGATTCCAGTATTAGTTGCACAATCCCATGCGCTCTGGAGGCTCCACCATGGCCCCCTAGTACTGCCATACCAGCCTTCTGAGGTTTTCACTGCAGCCCAAGCTACTGCCACCTCACAGACAAGCTTCTGCCCTCCTGGGGTTTGAGCAGCTCAATCCCAGGAAGGCAGAACAATGCATTTCCTTTAGGAGAGGGGTGTTACACCCTCTCCCTTTGGAAATAGGTGTTACAGGCATGGGAGGGATATCCTCCCAGAGCCTCTGGAAATGCTTTGAAGGGCACAGATGGTACCCTTCTTGCATAAACCCCCAGTCCCTGCTCTGGCACAAAACTAGACACTGTAGGGGTGGTGCCCAGAGCTCCTCCAGAGTGTCCCTGGGTTCTGCCATCTTGTTTTCAGGATGGTCAGGAA
Source organism: Pleurodeles waltl (assembly GCF_031143425.1). NCBI lineage: Eukaryota > Metazoa > Chordata > Amphibia > Caudata > Salamandridae > Pleurodeles > Pleurodeles waltl. Next base: position 1,104,326,466 of record NC_090440.1, read on the forward strand.
ACTCTGGGAGCATCTGAGTGGCCAATGTCAGCAGGTGATGTCAGAGACCCTTCCTGATCGGTGCTTACCTGGTTAGGTGACCAATCCCCCTCTCAGGGCTAATTAGTGTCTTTCCTCTGGGTGTTTCTTCAGATTCGGATTGCAAGACTCCAGCAGGAATCCTCTGCATCCTTTACTTCATCTTCTACCGGCGGATAAATGGCTGACTGCTCCAGGAACTCTACAAAACTGCAACAAGGAAGCTAAGATGACTTCTGCAACCTTGTAACTTCAGCTCCTGCCAACACCTGCAACAGTTTCCATGTCATGCATTCTCCGACGACTGCCTGTCTTCAGCCTGCACTAGAAGAACTAATCATCTCCCGTGGAGTATCAGAGTCACTTTCCTGCTTCAGCAGGCCCCTCTCTGCAGCAATGACCGGTGGCTTGGACCCCCTCTCCAGATGACACATAGATTTAGCAACACGGGTGGTGGACTAAAGTGACTCCAGCAGTCCCACTGTCCAGCTGTCCAGCTTTGGTGGAGGTAAGAGCTAGCATCCCCACGCAAGATAGTACTCCCATGCACCACATGACTTGCAGTTGCTAAGGCTTGTGTGCAACCTTCCAAGAAGTTCTTAGTGCACAGCACAGATTAGGCCCCCAGCACTCCATCCTGTGATGCACAGCTTCCTGAGTGGTTCTCCGGCGGCGTGGGAATCCTTTGAGTCGTGCTGGCATGGGCCCCCATTTGCACCTCCTTTGTTCCTGTGCTGTGGGACTCCTGTGTGTGCTGCCTGGTCTTCTGAGGGCTCTCTGAGTTGCTGAGAGCCCCCTCTGTTTCTCCCTCCTGCGTAGATGCCACCAGGTCCCACCTGGTCCCGGGCAGCGCCATTTTCCACTAACCACAAGCTTTGTATTTACCAAGGCTTGTTGGCGGAATCCAGTGACACAAACCAGACTACATTCATATATCCGGCGTGGGACATCTTCTGCACCAACCAGGAACCTGCATCTGTCTTTTTTGGTGCAATACTGACTTTGTCTTCTCACCGATGGTTCCCCTTTTGCACCTTCATCCGGGTTAGCAGGGGCTCCTGTTCTTCCTGCACTCTTCAGTGCTTCTTGGATTTGGTCCCCTTCTTCTACAGGTCTTCAGGTTCAGGAATCCACCATTGGTGTCTTGCAGTCTCTTCTGGTTCTTGCATTATCTTCTATTATGACTTCTAGGGTGTTTTAGGTAACTTGCTGTGCTTTACTCCTGCTTTCCTTGGCTCTAGGGTGGGGTATTTTACTTACCTGTGGTGTTTTCTTACACTCCCAGCGTCCTTCTACACACTACACGTGCCTAGGTGGGAAACCAACTTTTGCATTCCACTATTTTAGTATATGGTTTGTGTTCCCCCTAGGCCTATTGCAACCTAATGAGATTTTCACTCTGTGAACCTTTTTCTGACTGTGTACTTACCTGTTTCTGGTTACTAGTGTATATATTGTATAATTTACTTACCTCCTAAGGGAGTATATTCTCCAAAGTATTTTTGGCCTTGTGTCAATAAAATTAAGTACCTTTATCTTTGGTAACCCTGAGTATTGTCCTTCATGTGTGTGAGTGGTGTGTGACTACAGTGGTGTTGCAAAAGCTTTGCATGCCTCCTAGTTAAGCCTTGGCTGCTCTGCCTACAGCTACTCCTAGACAGCCTGGCTTCTAGACACTGACTACATTTCACTAATAAGGGATAACTGCACCTGGTATAAGGTGTAAATACCTTGGGTACCCACAACAAACCAGGCCAGCCTCCTACACATTGCGACTTGTAAAGTCTATGGTCGACCCTAAGGTTGAATTCTTTTTTGTTACATCAGTGCTCACGCAGCAGGCCAAAATGGTTGTGTCCTTTATAATTATCTGTTTCTGAATTTTACACTGATCCATTCACATTTATTTAAATTAGCACAGTCAATTAAAAATAACATTGTTTTTTCTTTTTTACAGTAGGCCTTTCTACTGTGTCACTAGTGTATTGTGTTATCTTCTAAAATGTGTAGTTCATCTTCATAGTCAAGGAAGTCATCTTGAGGATGATTACTCCCCATTCTAGTGATGTGTCAGCGTGACCCTCATCCACTGTAATGTTTTAATCATTGTTAATCTTTCTGTGTTATGAGTAGAGAGACTATCTTCCTTACTGTGAAAATTGCACCAGCTACACTGAAATCCCACTCACAACATATACTGGCTACAGATCATGCTGGGTATGTTCTTGCTAGTCTCCAGAGTTCTTGCCACCTTTTTTCCCATGTCATTATCGCAATGGTTGTTCAATTTCAATTCAATTTCAATTCAATTTATTTATTCATGATTTGGAACTCCGTAGAGGTCTACATAAAACAGTATAATTCATAAAAAACAATATATAGACAATCAATAAAATCTACATCAAAATCCATATTATAAACAAAGTAAAATGCATCCCAATCGCAGCCATCATGTTTATTTTACAGTACATTTCCTATACAGGACTTCAATATATGAATTGCATAAATCCTTTTGAATAAAAGTAAGCTTTAAAGTGCATCTAAATCACAATCTAGCTTGAGCTAAAGTACATTTCTTGTACAGTGCATCAATGTATGCATTACATAAACCCATTCAAGTAAGTGTCCTCTTAAAGTAAACTGCCAATAAGTAGTAAAATCAACATAAATGTAAAAATGTCTGAAGAAATTTTAAAATCCTACAACAGGATATTTCATTCAGCGGGTTAAACATTGCTTGCGGAGCTTCACCTGCTGAGCGTATGTTAAAATAAAATAAAAAAATTGGGTGCAAAACCTTCACTATTCCCTAGAGCAGTAGGCAAATCATGAATATACAGTGAGAAGAGCAGCGGTGCCAAAAGACATCCCGGCTTCAATCCATTGTTTGTGAGAAATTCCGCAGACCCTGATCACCACCTAACAGTAATTTACACCAGGTGGATGAATGTAACGCTATAATCAAGCGTGACAAATTTCGAGGGATGCCTAAATTAGATAGCTTCTTCAACAGGATCTTATGATTAACCCTATCAAAGGCTGTAGAAAAGTCTATAAATGCGGCTTATACAACTCCACCCCTAATCTGTACATATTTTTACTTAAAAAAATGTGCATTATTAAAATATTATCTAAGGTATTGTACCCCTTCCTAAAGCCAGCCTGCTCCAAAGGAAGGGCAGCATTTACCCTCAAACCCAGGTTTTTAAATGCTCTAGTACACTTTTAGTAAAAACCTTGCAAACTGCATCCAATAAAGCTGTTCGGCAGTAATTTACTGGGGAAGTTCTATCACCCTTCTTATATAGGGGAACTATAAAACTCCCAACCCAAGATGCAGGGACTACACCTTTTGAATAACAAAACTGAAATAAAGGGTGGAGAATCTCTGCCCAAAGCAAGGGTTCTTGTTTAATTATAGAAATGGGATCCCATCACAGCCCATTGCACTGGAGGCCCACGTGGACCATTTATATCACACAATTTCCATCACTGTGGGAGGGCCGTAACTTTCCAGCTCAGCCCTACTACCTATAGAAATATCAGTTTTACTCTACTCAGTATCCTGATTTTCTGCATACAGAGAAAGTATGTACTCACTTCATTCTACCTCAGCCACTGGGGGGACAAGAGAGGATTTACAGGACCCACAACATTCTGAGATAATTGCCCAGAATTTACAGACATTTTTAGACATAACAGCTTCTCCCAGGGCAACCTTATTTGTCTTCTCCTTTCTTATATCTATCTTCAGTCGCCCTCTTCTACTCTTTAATAGGGAGATTATTCTATTCCTTTCCTTTGACTCCAACACATATTGGAGCCTAACCAATTTATTAATTTCCCTATTCAGTAATAATAGAGATGGCCTTATCTTCTTTTGCGGTAGCTTAGAACACCTTGGCTGATCGCTTTGGATTATATTTCCCATAAATTCAGAAAAACAATATGCGCCAGACATCAACATGCATGATGGTCTTTTCAAGACACTTTTTGACACATAATATTTTTAAAGGTGACCAATGAATTCTTTCAGCTTTCTTACTAAAACGAGTGTCCTGGCCATTAAAATTACATGCTTTCACAGCAGACACATGAAGCTTCAAATTGAGGCTGAGGTTCTTATGATCACTAAACAGGGTGACAACAATTGACATGTCCTCCACAGATTGTGCTATAACATAAGAAGCCACTAAAAAATGGAGCTACCCTGACATGATTTATGTGTAAAAGCTGCTGTGCAGTCCGAGTGGAAGATCATATAACTAGGATCCCCCAGACCTTTTAATAGGATATAACCCCTTTTATCCATCCTAGTTCTTGGGGGGAATAGAATAGACAGAATGTTAAAAGTGGTTCCCTCTCAGTGCATATACTATATCCAGAAGTGGCCTCGGCATGTCCCAGATGCAAGATGGAAGAAGCAGGGCTCTTACATATGCTTTGGGGCTGTCCAGACATAACCGAATACTGGATGAGAATAACCACCATATTAAACAAACTAGCAGGAAACGCCATATACTGTACAGTAGAAGTGTGTGTGCTTGGTATGCTCCTGCGCTCCAAAAAAAGGAAAGTGCTTCCAAGAATGATATACCTAGCACTTATACTAGCAAAGCGTCTGTTGACAAGACGCTGGAAAGCCACAATAGCACCCACAGTGACACAATGGAGGACAGAGGTGACAGAATGGGGAAAAGCGGAAGGTGCCGCCCTTAGACGGGAGGAGAGTGCCCAAGTTAGAAGTTGCCCCATAGCCCAAGAATGGGATGAGCTGGTAGACACCTTTGCGACACTGAGTAAAGAAAATAGTCAAGATGACGAACGCCACTAAATCATCAAAAACTGAAATGACCTTTAAATAATAGATCACCTAACAAATACAATAGAAATGGCTAAATCTCCCAATAGTATAGATGTTGTGCATGCAAGGAGGCGAATACAGAAGGTGATAACTCATGGTATAGAAGCAGGAGACCCCTACCAACATATAGTGAAGATGTCTAGTTAGTAGTTAAAAGTTCATTAGTAATGTTAAATGTTCAGAATTCACACAGACGTAAAGATTACAATTGGCGTCAGGAGATTATATAATGTGTTAGCTAACAATAATGCACATCTACAAAACATTGTATGACACCAATGCTAACGTATAACAATATGTGTTGTATTTGATCACAAATGCTATTAGATTACTGCTAACGAATAGTACTGTATGACGTGCCATGAAAACAATAAAATATGTTATAAAAAAAAAAAGCATACCAATTCCCCCTTTTGCACACCCTTTCCTAATAGGCTGCGCCTTTTGACACAATACCGTGTAGCCTGGAAAAGATAAATCAGTTAAACACCAGGTCTCTTGGATACAAATTAAATCGACCTGTAATGAACATAGACAGGTTTTTCGGTTTGATTCTCAATCCCCGCAGCATTCCAAGAGACCATCCGAAGATTAGGGTTAGTAACCCATTTGCATTGTGTTTCCTATTGCCAGAGTGCTATTTAGAGCTCCAGCCAACCAGGTCCAGTTCTCCTGTTTAGAAACTGCATAACGGAAGGGAGCATTGCCCACATAATTGACAACTCTTTCTCCAGTAGAAATTGAGACACTAAAGTTTTCCAAAGGAGAGCTCATTAGATCTCACAAAGGGCACAGCCCACCTCCATATTGATGTGGAGCTGAAGGAGCTTGATATTTATTGAAGGGGGGCTCTTCTTCCCCGATAGGAATCACATCCATGCCTCTACATTGCAGTTGCTCGCAGTTGACAAGAATCAATTTTGCAATAATTTTTAAATGCAACCAGACTCTTGTCTTCACTGCTTGAACATGGATTAAATACACACGAGAAATGCCTCTGCTTTCAATCAATTTTAACTCATCTAGTTTTGAAAAACAAGAGATTAAAAGTGAGCAGTTCAAAATGATGTTCGAGTCAAGTAATACTGAAAACTCCAAACATGCAGCGGTCTCGATGGTCAGTGAATAATCCACATTCTTAAATTCTACTTCCCCAACCCTCAGAAGACGTATAGTTAGGTTTCTCAGTATTTATCTTCACATTACATAAGGAGTCATCACATAGATGTGGGGAAAACAAAATCTTTTTTCCATCAGGAGGCGTATCCTGGGAGAGACCTGACGTGGGGATCTGCTCGAGTTCTTCCGTTATAGAGGGGGTTCCAGGAATTCCTGAGTTCGAGAACCTATCTTTCCTCGATTTCTTTTTAGAAATTTGCAGTTTGCCCTTTTTTCCCATCTTTTCTTTCCACTTTCCTCTCTTTGTTTATACTAAGATCAAGATTTCCATTATTCACCAAAGATGTAAGTTCAGTGCGTATTCTAGACCGCTGTTGATGGCGTGGGCCAAAATTCTGGGCTCAGTGCTCCGCTGGTGTCACTAAGACTGGTCCGCTAGACTTCTGGACTGCTGAGGGAGCAGGGGACACGGGCCACTCCACCGTGCCACCTTGCCACCTCTCTCATCGCCGTCGTCGCTCCCACGCCTTACAGCTGCTCCTGCTACCTCCTGGAGGGCCATGGGGCACCTCGCGGCCCCCAAATGGTAGGTGCGCCTCCCTGACTGGCGTTTGCACTGGTGCTGTCCAGAACTCCATGTCGTACTGTTCACACCCGTTTTGCACTCCCTCACTGTGTGCTGCTTTTCCCCTTTGATTTCCTCAGTTCCCATTAGTCCCCTTATTTCCTTTGTACAATTGGTCATGCCGTCTCTTGTCCCATTTATCTGTAGTCTCACCTGTGAGAGTTCTGCAGTGTCCAGGGTCCTTAGCTAACTTCCAGGGAAGCAACATGTCTTAGTACCATCTTCTGCTGGAACTGGTAAGTCTTGTTCAATTTGTTATTGTTTCTTGCCAAGCTGGTATTACATACTCACCATGTTCCCTCTATGTTTCAGCTTTCTAGCTCTACCTATTACTCTAACATCAAGACAGAGTGGTGCTGTCCCCTGAAACAGATGAAATCTTGGCAAGAGGGCTCCAGCCCAGTGTTTCTCTTTCACTTCCTTCCCTGTTTCTCCCCCAATTTCGATGCCTGGTAATACATTCCATATTGTTCATTACCACACAAAATCAGAGATGACAGGACGTTTCAGTGGATCTGCAATAATAAAACCTGACATCCTAAAATGTTCATAAAGAAAACCTATCCCAGAGGTTAGATGAAGTGATGCTGTTAGTTATTATTGATTTAGTAGCAATTGTAAATTGGAATAATGGCTGTATTGTCACTAGTGGATGCTGCCACTGTATTTGTGGCATGCCTCTGGACTCATAGCAACCACAGAGGTATGCTATGTGAAGACAGTACTTCAGTTCTTCTTTGCCCTCAAAGCTGCAATCTTTCATTCTTCAGTTTTCCTGCTTTCTTGAAATTCCAGTTTTATAAATGGAGGCATCCACTGCTGAAAAGCAATGTAAGTGAATAGCGCTCTTTGTATCATGAATATTTGTACCATGAATCAAGTTAGTGTCACAGATATAACCTTTAGATGAGATAGGCTGGTTTTACATTCAGAGATATGCATTCACATAAAGGATTAAGCTGTTGAACAAATCAACTCCTTCTTTATTAACATGGGTAGGTGAATCTTTCACCTTTTCCAATGACTCTGCAGCGTTTGAAACAATAGAATGGGTTGGCTCTTGATACTTCTGTGTCAAAATCTCAAAATAACTAGCATTGGGATCAGGCACTTTACTGGCCCCATTTGTCAACCTTCATCTTCATGGCTCTTGCAGTTGTATACCCTCTTCTGTGTAGTACATAATCACAGATAGATCAGGACTGCTCAAATAGGAATTGCAGCATGTACAAGGAGCATTCCGATATCTTAGCATGTTGAATGATCCTCAACTGTTTCTGGGATTTGAAGGGATGGCTGAAATGTAAGCAATTCCTGCAACAGGTATAATGTTAACTTCATTTTTGAGGATGACCTCCACAATTTGTTTGATGCAATGAGCTAAAAATGGCACTCTGCAGTATTCCTCATCTAACATGGTTTGGCAATGTTACTGCCATTGGCAGTAATGTTGTAACAATCAATGCTGAGAACTCTGCATTCGAGCCATTCATATAATTTCGTATTGAATTTTGTACAGGTGTTGGCATCTGTATGCACTTTCTCCATGGAGAACATTCCAACTTGAACTCATAATTGTGGCCCTTTGTGTACACTGGTTCCTACATTGGGTGTGCCTTGAAAACTGCCCTACTTGTCTGTAATACACTTGATGGTGAAGCTGCGGCATAGCAGCAGTTAAAAACATAGGCCAGACTTCGAACTTCCACTTTGGACAAAGCATATCTCAAATTCAAGAAACCTCTCTCCTTCCACCAATGAAAAAGGGGGGAGATTAAGCCCTAACCTTTTGGACTTTTTCCTGTGAGTTTGGTGGTATGGGCAACTTCTTGCTGGACATAGACTTTTTAGTGGATGGATTTGTTTGTTTCCTTTTGTGATATTGCCACCTCAAGTGACATTAGAGGAGGAGGTGGGTTGCATGCATGCATTTGAGAGGTCTTGGCCTTCCTCTTTTCCTCGTTCCAAGGTGTGTCTGCAGTAGGTATGTTTCACATGATGACCACATCTTCGTCATTACTTTCTTCTCTCATGGCAACTGCTATAGGTTTAAGGTGCTGTTCTCACAGAACTGAAAGTACCTTCCCACAATGCACTGTTGTGCAACAACCTGTGAAGTCTGTAGTGTGGTTCTCATGTGGCCAAAGTTTAAAGGAGCCCAATACCACACTATCCATCTACCTTCCCACGATGCACTTTTCTGCAACAACCTGAGCAGTCTGTAGAGTGGTTCACATCTGGCAAAAGTATAAAGGAGTCTTATACAGGAGAGGAGAGCATCCTTAGGGAGTCAAAGATAAAAGTTGCTGTAGTGGACCTAGGTGATTTCATTTGCTTTTTCTTAGGGCAAACTGACAGTGGTTGGGGTGCTAGGTTTTGGTTCTTTGACAAAATGGAAGCAGGTAGTGGTGGTACAGAAGTAGGTTGAATAGAAGACATATGCACTTTGCAATGCTACATTCTTGCCATCCCCTACATGAACAATCACTGGTTCATCATTACCTCACTGCCAACTATGCTTTTTAGACCCCTTCTTTTCTTTTCCTTTATCTTTCATAAAGGATCTCCAGTAGTTGGTCCACCCCATGGCACCTTCAGTAGGAGGGTGAGAAGTATGGTGAGTGTTTTTCTTGACTCAGAGGAATCCACTGGGAGCGGACTTATTATTTGCTCCCGCTTGGCAGGAGTGTTGAAAATGGTCCCACCAAGGGAGAGCAAACAAAGGCTTACCTGCCCATTCAAGAGCAGGCAGGGAAACCCCTATACTTTCTATGCCCTATGGGCACCCCAGGACATAGCATGAGCCGGCCATGGGAAAGGGCCCCCAGGACCATTAATCACTCAAGGAGGGGTCCACAAATCCCCTCCTGTTTGTAATTGCAGCTGGGCCCTGGGGAATGGGATCCCCAGGGCTGGAAATGGCCTGGGTAGGGGAGGCTGTGTGCCCCCTCCCACATTTTGAATTCAGCCGGGACTCATGGCATGGGGTCCCTGTGGCTGAAATTGGGCAAGAGGGTGGGGCATGCCCCCTCCCACTTTTTAGATAGTTATGGTTAGGACCTAGTTTCCATAGGAAAACCATGTTTTGTTTTGCTGATAACTTTGGCATTGTTTGAAGAATCTTCCATTTTTAAAAAAAACTGGTACATCAGTCACTTTAACTGCTTTGTGGAAAGCTCTGGGTGATTTGCAAAACAGTGGCTGAGAAAAAAGGGGGGGGACCCAAAACATGTTTTCCATATGCAACTTCCCATAGGGATTTTAAACACGACTACAGCCAGACCTGCTGGACAGAAGAATTACATGAAATTTGGCAGCAAGCTAGCTGTTGATCCAGTTATTTGGTGTAAATTCATTTGGTAGTTTTAGAGTTATTAAAGGAAAGAGAAATATAGACATCTAGGGACTCGCGAAGGATCTGAGCATCCTGGGGGAAAAGCAAGGCCATGATTGGCTAGCCGCAACCTGAGAGGAAAGTTGCGGCCACCATTTTCTTTCTCGCATCTGGCAGGGAGAATAAAAAAATACAAAACCTACATAAAGGGTCAGGGTACAGGTATCCTGGCTCCATAGGAGAGGTGGAGGGGCCCGAGACACCCATCATGGACAAAAATTGGCCCAATTTTTTCGACTCATCAGCAGATCCACCACAGCACTCAGAATGGCTCCACGAATCCAAGAAACAATGAAAAAAAACACCCTCTCACACATCAAAACTTGTGGTGTGGGGGCCAGGCCATGCAGCCAACTCCCAACTTCCATTGTTCATAGCCATTGCTGTGCGTGGCGGTGGTTGCACAAATGTGCGGTAATTAGATATTACTTTGCATTAAAAAAAACATACAAATTCCCTTAAAAACACAAAGGTTACCAAGTTGTTTTAGCTAGGTTGAAGTTTTACCCATACAAAAATATAGAAAATCAGCAGTTACAGTCATACTTATAGTTACACTTATCTGGAGAAACTATAATGCATGCCGTTAAGTAACTTTAGGCTACTGTTTATAGTTTCTTAAAATAAGTATAACTATAAGTATGACTACAACTGATGATTTTCTATGGTTTTGTCCAGGTCAATCTAACTATAATGTCCCTGTAACCATTGCTTTTTACAGTGAATATAGATATATATTAGCTACTGTCCGCCACCAGTAGGTAGTTGTAGTTAAGACCTAGTTCCCATAGAAAAATATTTTTTTAATTTGCTTATAACTTTGGCGCCTTTTGGCGAATCTTCATGACATTTCCAAAAAAAGTGTCCTACTTTGCTTAGTTCTTCATGGGAAGTTTTGGGGTGATTTATCAAATGGGGGGTGACAAATGGGAGGGGCCTCAAAAAATATGTGTTTCCCTTGTTATTTCCCTTATAGATTTTAGACACAAATACAGCCCAAACCGCAGATCATAATTTCACCAAATTTGGCAGAAAGTTAGATCTTGGTCCAGAAAGAGCATTTTTTGAAATTTTGTGCATATCCACTCAGTAGTTTTGGTGTTATTTAAGAAAAAATAAATTTGTATATCTAGGGATGCAGATCCTCTGCTCATCTTACAGATCTCAACCAGGAAGTGCTGGCAGCTATCTTGAGACTCAGGCTCAGCCAAGTCCCAAGAAAAAAGTAAAATAAAATATTAAAAAAACAGAAGAGGGCAGGGTAGGAATACCCTGACACCCTAGGCCTGGAGGTGAGGTCCCAAAGGGACACCAATGGGGGCAAAAAAACATTGCATTTTTATTTTTGCCACAAAATCATGGTCGATTCACGAATCCACAGTAAAAACTATTTTTTTTAAAAGGCTCAGCTATCCCCATGCTGCTGCATCACTCTTTCCCATGCTGCTGCATCACACTTTCCCATGTTTGTTGAGTGCCTTCTCCTTGATTTTCCCTCCTTCTTACTGCTGCCTCCTTGCTTTTCTCTCTGTTTATTTATGTGCCTGCACCTTGTTTTTCTGTAATTTTCAATGCTTTCTCCTTGCTTTTCCCAATTTTTTGAGTGCATTCTCTTGCTTTTTCCTCATTTTCACTGCTTTCTCCTAGCTTTTTATCCCCGATTTTTGTGTGCCCACTCCTTGCTTTTACCTTATTTTCACTACTTTCGCCCAGTTTTTTCCCCATTTTTTGGATGCCCTCTCCTTGCTTTTCCCTTGTTTTCACTGATTTCTTCTTGCTTCTTTCCCCATATTTTGCTTGCCTTCTGCTTGCATTGCACCTCATTTTCACTGCTTTTTCCTTGCTTCTTATCCTGTTTTTGGAGTGTCTTCTCCTTGCTTTTCCATTGTGACATGGTGCTGAATGCATGCAGGGAGTTGGCCGTAGGCCAGGCGCTAGGGCCAGGCGCTAGGGCAGGCGCCCACTGCATTTAAAAAAACATAGAAAGTCACTGAAATAACCAAAGGTTACAGAGATGTTATAGTTAGAAATTAGCTTTTAAATAACCGTAGAAATTCACTAAAAAAACAAAGGTTACAGGGACGTTATAGTTAGTATCAGAATTTACACACACAAAATCAAAGAAATTCAGCTGTTATAGTTAGAGTTACTGTAAGCTAACTATGACTCATGTCCTTCCCCTGCACTGCCAAATATCCCACATCAGTAACTGAATCTTCTATGACATCAGTGATAATATCATTGCAACATTTGCAGTAAAATTATTGATCTAAAACATGTGCATGGCGGAGGCACAAATGATAGTTACCTGAAGGGCTTGTCACCACGACTAGGTGGTGCAACCGCTGTTTGCGTTGACTGTTTGGCTGAGGTGCTGGGCTTGGTCGTTGGGACCCTGCTCTTACGGGCAGGATGGGGATGAGGGGGAGGGAAGAGGTCAAGTTGGGCAAGGAAAAGCTTCTTAGGGACAGTGGGACAGGAGGAGGGAGGAAGTTGAGGGATTGGTTGTAGGAGTTGTATGTCTGCTGGATTTGGGTGCAGGTGCATGGGCAGTGTGCTGATGTGCAGTGGATGACTGGTGGGTGTGTGAGTGCTTGCGTTTGTGTCTTTTAGGAGGGGGAAACTGACAGGGTGGAAGAGTACACAGAGAACGCATGTATGGATGTTGTGGAGGTGTCTGCTAATGAGGTGTGTGTGCTGCTTGGTGTGGTGATGCTGGTGGTGGATGTGGATGCAGTGCATGCAGGTGTGAGTGAGGACGAGATTGTGAGGGAGGTGGAGGAGGAGGAGGAGGGAGAGACAGTGGAGGTAGTGGATGTGGTTGTGTCTGCAATTGTCTTGTGTTTGCGTGAGTGCTTTTGGGATGAAGTGTGGTGCCTGTGTTTGACTGAGCCACTCTTGTGTGTTGTCTTGTGTGCATGCTCATCTGTATGTGTACAATGGGATGAGTTGAGGTTGAGGAGACTGGGAAGTGGTAGTTGGAGGGGGGACAGTGGGAACGGGGACAATGGCTGCCATCAGAGAGGAGGCCAGAGCCTGAATCGATCTCTGTGGGGCTACCAATCCACCATGGATGCCCTCCAGGAATGCATTGCATTGCTGCATCTGGGATGCCAGCCCCTGGCTGGCATTCACAATGGTTGACTGCATACAGAGATGAATCTCAGGAGGTTGATAGCCTCCTCACTCAGGGCAAGAAGCCTCACTGGGGAAGGGCCTGAGGTGCCTAGGGCGAAGGAGATGTCCACCCTCCTGGTTGAGCGGGCACGGGCAACTGGCTGAGGGGCTACTGGTAGGGCGGTGCTGGTAGGGGTGTGGTGCCCGTACCTGCAGCAGGGGTGGTCACAGAGGTGTCCGCCACCACCAGGGACCTTCCATCGGAGGAGGTATCTGAGTCAGTGTTGTCACTTCCTGTCTCTGCTGTGGTGCCCCCCTCACCCTCCATCACACTATTTCCATCGGCGTCGGTGGACTCTGCCTCCTGGGTCCTATGGGATGCAGCTCCCTCTGTGGCCGGTGCTCCTGCTGCTCCACCAGATGATGCTAATGCACACATTGACAGGATGACAGAAGAAAAAAGGGAAACACAGGGTCAGTTACTGAACTAACAGCACAGTTGGCATACACAGCACCGTCACACACAGGGATCAGGCTTGAGAACTATGCATTGCACTGCTAGTGATTTGGCTAGATGCCATGGCAAGATGAGGGACACACACTGCCAACTGCACCCCTCCTAGGACCCACAATGCCCTGACTGACGTGGAATGCTAACAAGCTTGGGAACCTGCATTTGCAATACACACATTACCCTAGAGTTGAATCATGCTGCAATGTCTGGCCTGGCCTTAGGGGCACCCACTAACTCACATCCACCACCCGGATCCCATGCCACCTGCCAAAAAGTTTAATAATGCCCACTGTACTCACCCCCTTTTGGCTGCTGTGATTCCCTCAAGCACCCATCCAGCACAGGGTAGGCCACCTCCAGGATGGTGGACATCAGGGGGGTCATGTTCCGACAGGCACCCCTTCCTCGTTGGGAGGCCATCCCCAGCTGAGCCTCCGCGGTCTTCCGTGCCCAGCGTGTCAGGTCCTCCCACCATTTCCGACAGTGGGCGCTCCACCTGCCATAGACCCCCAGTGTCCGCACGTCCTTGGTGATGGCACACCATAATCCTTTCTTTTGATGGGTGCTGACCTGCAGAGGTGAGATAATACAGACAGGAGAACATCATTAACCATGCAATCCAACCTGTCACGTATATGGCCCACCAACCCCGTTTCCGTCACCACTGGCACATACATCAGCTGGCGCACACCATGTACACCACCACAAGACATTCCCCTCCGATGACACAATGCTTGCACACAGATCTCCATGCATCCTTCACACATGGATCGTGCCCAAGGTGTCCTCACCTGTTGGTCTGGAGCCCCATACAGCTGGGGTAGGATCCCATCCACCAATCGCTCCAACTCCTCTGAAGTGAAGGCAGGGGCCCTTTCCCCAGTCACATGGGCCATGGTAGGTTCCAGACACAGAACACAGCAGCACACGCAGTGTAGGTGTTCTCCTGTTGAAGGTCAGGAAACAAGTGAGGAATCAGATTGAAAATGGCAGTCACGTCCACGGCGGTGTACACCGTCACCGCCAGCGCAGATCCCCATTGGCCACTGTACTCCATAGAGCCCCATATTATCCAAAGAGGAATTGCACGGTGGTGCAAGACCGCCTTCCGCCACAACGTCTGTGGAGTTACCTCACTTCCACCCGTCCCTACATACAGGACAGGCGGTCACCATTTCATATGACAACGGTCATATCAACCTTAACTGTGTCACAGCCTAGATTAGCACATACCTCACCATTCCCACTGTCCCATCACATAAATGCACTATGTACACTGAAGTTGTGGTTCCACTGTTCAAATTGTGACAGCCTACTCACTCTTGTGTGCCTTAGATACCTACAGCTGCAGATAAATAGGAGGAGGAGAGATACCCTGGTGTACAGACCCCTTGTGGACTTGGCTATACTGGAGGACAGGCACATTATACTCCCCTATAGACTAGACAGGGCCACAATCACTGAGTTGTGTGCCCAATCAGAGTCAGACCTGATATTTGCTGTTCATCATCTCACTGGGATACCCCTCTTGTGCAAGTGCTATCAGTGCTTCATTTCCTGACAGCTGGTTCTTTCCAAGTAATAGTGGGCTTGGCAGCAGGAATGTCACAGACAATGTTCTCAATAGTGCTGGCAAGAGTTTTGTCTGCCCTGGTGAAACACATGTGCAGTTACATAGCTTTCCCCCAGGTAGAAGATTTGGTTACAATGAGACATACACCCAATATTATTGGGAAGATTTACGGAACATATATTGTGTTTGTTCCCCCCGCCAGAATGAACAGGTGTTCAGGAATCGGAAGAGTTTCCACCCACTGAATGTGCAAATGGTGTTCCTGGCAGACCAGTACATCTTCCAAGTCAATGCTAAGTATCCTGGGTCGGTGCATGATGCCTTTGTCCTAAGGAATAGCAGCATCCCAAATGTGTTGGCCCAACTACAGAGGCCCAGGGGGTGGCTAATAGGTGAGCCGTGGTCCCCAACCACTGTATGTTAGTGTATGCCTTCAGGTGTCATCCCTATAGCATTGTGTGATGCTAAATGTTGTCCCTCAATACTTGCAGGTGACTTTGGCTACCCAAACCTATCGTGGCTGCTGACCCCTGTGGAGATTGCCAGGACAGTGGCTGAGGAATGTTATAATGAGGCACATGGGTGAACCAGAAGGGTCATCGAGAGAACCTTCGGCCTCCTAAAGGCCAGGCTCAGGTGCCTCCATCTGACAGGTGGATCTCTGTGCTACTCACCCGAGAAGGTCTGCCAGATAGTAGTGGTATATTGCATGTTGCGCAACCTGGCCCTCAGACGGCATGTACCCTTTCTGCAGGAGGAAGAGACTGGAGATGCCCCTTTGGGAGCAGTAGACCCTGAGGACAATGAGGATGAAGAGGCTGAGGATGAGTACAACCGAACATCAGTTATCTGTCAATACTTCCAATGACACACAGGTGAGACAGTGCAACTGGCCAGTCCTCTGACTAATAATGTATTCTGTGTGGCTGTAGCATGGTGGCATTAACTTCCTTTGCATCTCAAATTATTGTCACCTATGGCTTGCCATTTTACAGATGTTGGTGATATAACAACTGTGTACTGATGAGCTGACTACCAACACCTACAGGTCAATATTTGTATGCTCTAGCAGTGTTCAGATCATTTGCACTAGATGTGACTGTTTTCATAACTGCACATTTTCAATACATAAAATATTGGTAGTCAAGTTGTGTTCAAGGGTGTTTATTGTAGTGCTATGAAATTGAAGGAAACGTGCAATGGAATGGGGTGATGATGGAGGAAGGTCCAGGGTATTGTTCCAGTTTGTTTGTAGCACAGGTCCAGTGTCCAAGGGGCCATAGGAAGGGGAACAAAGGCAGTTCAAAGTGGACAAGATGACTGTGTGGGACACAAGGGGGACAATCAGGAGAGTCTCATTTCCTGGCAATGGTCTTGGCAAGTGTCTCTGGCTTCTGTCTGGTTCGTAGGGAACGTTTGCGGGGTGGTTCACCTTCTGCAGGGGGAGGGGTGCTGGTGGCCTGTGGGTCCTGTGGTAGGCCCTCCTGCCCACTAGCTGCAATGGAGGTGGAGTGCAGGTCAATGGACTGGCTAGTGGTAGAGGCCCGCTGCTGTGCTGTTGCCTCCCTCATGATGTTGGCCCTGTCTTCCAGCACCCCTGCTATGGAGACCTAGGTGGTGTTAATGGCCTGCAAGTCCTCCCTGAGCCCCTGATACTATCTATCCGGCAGCCGCCTGTTCTCCTGCATGATGTCAAGTATCTGGCCCATCATGTCCTGGGAATGTTGGTAGGCTCCCAGGATCTGTGTGAGTGCCTCCTGGAGAGTCGGTTCCCTGGGCCTGTCCTCCCCCTGGTGCACAGCGGTCCTCCCAGTGTTCCTGTTGGCCTGTGCCTCTGTCCCTTTAATGGTGTGCCCACTGCCACTGACCCCAGGTTCCTGATTGTCTTGGGCATGAGGTGTGGCCTGGGGTCCCTGTACAGCTGGGCACACTGCTGATTGATGTATCCTGGGGACAGAGTTGTGGGGATGCTGGGTGGTTGCTGTGGTGTTGGATACTGATGGGGGAGGCTCTGTAGTTGACTGGGAGTGGGCTTGGGTGACCGACTGTCCAGTGGTGCTTGATGGGCCAGGTTGTTGGTCCAGATCCAGAAGTCCAAAGTTACTGTCATCACTGGGGGCATCTTCTTTTGGGGGACTGGTTTGTCATGGCACCTCCTCTCCACTGGGATTGGCTGGGGCACCTGTGGGGATGTAAGTGATGTATTATTCTTCATGTCTGTGAGATACTGTACATCCCTGGCTTTCCCTCTATCGTTGGTGTTGCCCCGCCACCTTTTGCTTGTGTATGGTGATGTATTGTGTGATTATTAGTTTCCCTATGCTGTGCATGCTTTGGTGATGGGTGTCCATGCAGGGCTGGGAGAGGTGTCCATCCATCGGTATAGCATGCAGGGCTTGGCATAGGGGTTAGTCAAATGTGTAGGTGCACTGTGTGTAGTGGAGTTGAGTGATGGGAGTCAGGGTGAGGGGGTAGATGGCATGCAGGCATGAGGGATGATAAGAAGTAAATTTTGACTCACCAGTGTCCAGTCCTCCGGCTACTCCAGCGAGTCTGTCAGCATGCAGTAATGGCAAGGCTTGCTCCTCCCATGCTGTGAGCTGTGGGGGAGGAGGTGGGTGTCCACTGCCAGTCCTCTGGATGGCAAGCTGGTGCCTTGCTGCCACGGAAAGTACCTCCCCCTTAGGTCATTTCACCTCTTCCTGATGTCCCTTGTTCTTGGATGAGGTCCCACGGCATTCACTCTGTCCACGATTCTCGACATAGCTCCATCTTCCTTGCAATGGATATCTGCTGTACCTGTGCTCTACCCTGACAATTTCCTCCACCATGACCCTTAACTCTTCATCAGTGAAACAGGGGGGCCTTTGTGGGGACATGGGTGTTGTGTGTGTTGGTGAGAGTGTCTTGAGTAATGTGGTGGGGTGTATGATGTGGGGTGCGTGAGGGATGTACGGGTGTATGTTGTGAGTGTGTCTAGTTGTCTCTGTGCTATCTGTGTCAATCACCTGGCAGTAATTGTTGTTCGTAAAGAGTTTGTCGTAGTTGGACTCTTGCTCTAGGCAAGACTGCAGGTTTAAGGATGACAGTACTTATGTTTGTAGGCGACTATGCCAGTCCTACAACCGGTCGCAACTGTCGTCCCAACCTTACCAGCTCACTAGCAGCACCTCACCAAAAACCCAAACAGTAAAAGGTGATTTGTGGCAGCCTTTACGCATGGACTCAAGAGTGTGACATCTCAGGGAGTGTTGTGGTTAAACGAAGATTACTCCTTTCTCACATTAACAACATGCCTCAATCAATCACAGGCAAGGAAGAAGATGGAGTAAAGTTTCAATAGGTTTTATTTAGCAAAACTGCATTCTGTGATACGTTGCATGGGCTGCAATGATTAGGATAATGAACAGTGCAAGCAACAGAATGGTAAAGACAAGAGTCATTAATACAAAGACCCCCACCATCTTGCAATAACATGAAAAGACATAAAATGTGAAATATGTCCTAATACCCTAGCATGATAGGCCTAACCTCTAACCTAAAGGAGAGCAAGATATGTTTTAACCTAATCTGCCAATGCAATGTCCATGAAAAGAGCCCCCAACTCTTGTTACCTTGGAATGAGGTCTCTAGCTCAGACTCCATAAGGACATGAAGACTGGGTCAGCGTCAAGGCGACGAGCAGCATCAATAGCAGCGATGGCATCTGGTCGTAATCCCTCTGACTATCAATTTAAATGAGGTTTATTTATTCAGATCTGCTTAGACCCCTGAAGTAGGTCTGTTCCCAAACAATAGATAACAAGACATGCTTGAGATGGTAATTTATATAAACAATTCCCTCGAAAGCGTGAAGAGGGAAAGTACCTCAAGTGAACACCTACAGTTTGTTTATCTTTGTCGTTTAATATTGAACTTCAACAGGCTTATGTTTCAAGGCTAGAGTCTGCCTTTGCAAAGCACCAGCAATAGCCTTGGAATACACTTTGTGAAGGTCAATAAGAGATTTTAAGTTAGATTATAACTGAAAAGGAGGCCTAAATATCTATATTCTTTTACCGTCTCCATTTGTACATCTCTCAACTATCACTTAAACCTAATGCATCCTTCCTTTTGAAAAGACCCAACCTTTGTTTTAGCCATATTTATTGTCAAATCATTCACCTTACAATATTGTGAAAAAAGCATCCGATTGCCTCTGAAGACGAACCAGAATCAGGTTAAAAAACATTGAATCATCTGCCTAAAATAATGCTGGTATAGCCTCAGCTCCTAGTTATTAGGGGAAAGGACCGAACCTGGTTTAATCCTATCATAGCATCTGCAATATAAATTGAAAACAGGAGCAGTGCCAGGATATACCCCGTCTAAGTTCATTGATGGTACCAATCTTTTTAGACAAGGCTCCATTTGCACCAAGTTTCACTCTAGTTGATGAGCCCTCATGTAATTGAATTATCAACTTTATAATAAACTCGATGGGCAATTTCATCTAGATACCTTTTCCCAAAGTAAAGCCCTATTTATAGTGTGAAATGATGTAGATCATGTAAGTCACATAAAGAGGCTGTTTCCTTCTCATGGCATATTCCACAACTAAAAGATTTAGCTTCAAGCAACCATCCATAGTTAAATAACCTTTATGAAAACCCATTTGGCCATAGGTAAAATTCTGGTCTCACTTACCTAATCTTTCAATAAACCCAGCAGATGTCTAGCTTACATTTTGCTAGGAATGTCTGACAGGGTATTCATTTGGTAGTTTGAAGGTGGGGCCTGTTCACCCGTTTTAAGCAGTGGCACCCTAATGCTTCCTGTCCAGGATTCTGGCATATCCTGACCATTAATTATTCCTCCAAACAATGGAGCCAAGATCTGGACCCACAGGCTAGGATTACGTTTGATAATGTCTGAGGAGAGACCATCATACCTTTGAGCCCTAGAGCTTTCCAGACCCTTTATTACTGCTGCGATGCTGCTTACAGAGGGAAGCATTGTACTCTCTACCACCCCTTTCCTTGAAGGCCACAACTGCAAGGGTCCCAAGCCGGCTCTTTCTCCTTATTTTACTTCAAACAAATCAGATATATCTGAACCAGTTTTGTTTTCTTCAGGAATTGGTGCTGCAGCAGTTTTTGTTGACAGCCCAAGTATACTATTAACTATACACCAGACTACTGGTCTGAAGGGAGACTATTACTTTCATCCACACACACTCGTTTTCACTCCTCCTTATTTGTTGTATTTCTTTCCTAAAAGCTTTCCTGTGTCTTATAACTAGGCAATCCCTATTAGCCCTACCTATTTTGGACATCTCTACTATTTTCTTATTTAAAGTTGACTTTGATCGTGTCTTATCAGAGCTAAGTGAGTCCTTCCTAACCCAGCCCCTATTTAAACCTATGGACGACATGTCCCCTATAAAGGCAATAAACCTTTTGAAATCCTGTACTGTGAGATGGGATGGTGGATTAAACTGTGAATTCAACAATTTGATCGTACCATTTATAGGGGAGAGCTTTAATTTTGTGGACCACACTAATCTACACTCATTTCAGCAGTACATTGGCTGACTGTTATGCCAAAGCTCTCTTAGATAAGCTCCACTAAACAGTGAAAGTGCAAGTGGTTTCTGGTCACTACAAGCTATATCACCTACTACTAAATCTTTTGCCAACCCAAAATATTCAGAAAAGATTATAACATAATCAGTCACAGAAGTCACCCTCCTATTATCAAACACTGGCTGGGCCAGCTGATCACCTACACACCTACCATTTACTATAGTCATACTTAGGCTATCTAGCAGAGTACCTAATTGTCTGCCAATCCCATCCCCCTGCTTGCACGACAAGACCTGTCAGGGAATATTCCAAGCATTTTCATTCTCCCTTTGGAGATAAGCCTTCAACTGAAATAATTGCGTTAAAGTCGCTTATCAGTAAAATTGGCACATTAGCAAAGGAAAATTGAGTCTTTCCCAATAGCGATGCTAGCTCTTTAAGTTGTTTATACAGAATTTGTTCAGAAGAAAGTATGTGTTAATTAATATTAAATCTGGAGAGACCTTTTCCCCCATTTTATTCCTCTTAGTTAATGGTAGACTAGTGACTGACAGTCAGGAAATTAGTATATTCCCTGAATAGAATAGACACTGCAGCATCATATTTTACAGATATCATAACTGCTAAGGCCCCTAACAGGGCAACCAAATTGCACATTAACTGTTTTAATACTAAAAACAATATAGGTACTCAACACCAGATCCTCAGTTTCACGTTTCTTGCAGGGCAGTAATCATTACATTCTTATCTTCAATAACAAGCAGAAGAGATTCAAAATTCCTTTTCATCCCTGCAGTGTTTTCAGACAGGAGAGTAACCCAGTTGGCATAAGAATCCACAGACGAAGGGTTTTGACAGCCCTTTTTTTAATTGATTGTACCCCTGATGCAATCCCAGGTGATTTTGTTCTTTTCAGATGGTTCCTCCTGGTTAGGGAAGATTTGCCTATCCTTATCAGTTTTCACATCAAACGTCCTTTCAGACACAGCACTTTCTTGGCACCCCCACCCACTAGCGAGCGATCTTGGTTACAATGATAAAGTTGTACCCCCATCAAGTCCACATAGCTCTTTTCATGAGTTGGCTGGGCCATGGGGAATACAGACTGTTGGATACATGTGCCATAGATATCAAAGCCTGACCGCTGAAGCTCATTCAGAGAATTCAGGTCTTCTTCAGCTACTATCCTGGAATAAAAATGTACCAATACAAATGGTGAGGAAGCAGCTGAATCACATGTTTGGTACGAACAACCAGAGAGATGTCTTTGGGGGATATTTTAGGCAGCTGAAGAGTGGACTAAAACAGAGATAGAATGCACGATCTATTTAGCAGACATTCTGACTCAGAGTCTGCAAAAATGTCTACCAATTGAAGGACCCAGTCAACTTCCTCATAGGGGTTGGCAAAAGTTTCTTTACCCCACTTTAAATCCATCTCTGGCATGG
The DNA here is from genome assembly GCF_031143425.1 of Pleurodeles waltl. NCBI lineage: Eukaryota > Metazoa > Chordata > Amphibia > Caudata > Salamandridae > Pleurodeles > Pleurodeles waltl. Next base: position 1,104,348,702 of record NC_090440.1, read on the forward strand.
GATTCTCCATTCCAGCTACCACGGGAAGTGCCCATTTTCCCTGTAATGGCATTAATGTGTCATGACCAATATGAGCAGGCTTATGTGCAGCACCATTATCAGCCAACAAGGATTCAGTTGGTTTTGAAATCACACAATGGGAATCCAACCCCTTGGAGAGCAGGGACAGTTTCCATAGTTGCTATAGGCAGAACAGCATACATCTCGATTGGTTGGTTCTTCTCTTAGTGATCCTTCGCAATTTCTTTTTTACCTTTTTTATTTTTTTTCCATTACCAGGCTTAGGGCCAGGTTCCTGATTAATCATTCCTAGATTACTCCTTTTAGATTTGTTGAAGACTGAGAAAACTTCACACGTTTTCCCTAAGTCCGGGATGTGACTCGAAAGATCTGGCCCTTTGTTTATGCACTCAGAAGCTAGAGAACTTCTCCCATGAGGAGAGCTTCCAGATGGCTTAGATCTAATGACTGGTCACATCTTTGACCTTTCTATAGGGTTTAATCCTAGGATCACCTACTTGAATACGGGCATCCAAAAACCTAGGAGCAGAGCTTTTAACACTGAACATACTTTCATCCCTAACTGATTTTGTAGGCAGTTCTTTCAGTATGACCAATAGGATGTCTAAAATATGGTCTGAGCTTTCCCTGGTTTTCTCCAATAAAGACAAGATGGATGACAGAATAAGCTTGAGGCCTGGCCAAGATCTAGAAAAACATACATTATCAGATGAAATGTTAATTGGGGGATTTCACAAGAAGTAGGGAGATGCTGAGAAATGTGAGGGAACAGAGGTTAAAATCGCTTGGTGTACTCGAAAACAGGGCATGGACCATTTCTGCAGAGTAGGGGTCCAATTCACAAAGCTAAACTTAGACCAAAACTTTACAAGTTACACTAGTTTTAGACCAAAAAACTATACTTAGACTAACAGTCTAACTTCACTACGAGTAAAGTTACATTTTTAGTCTAAGTTTAGACTTTTGATCTAAACTTAGAATTTGGCCCTAGGAGTTTCTGGCAGTACTTCCAAACTCCTATTAGCCACCATAGACCCCAGTGTAAGTGGGGAAATGCCTGGTGAGGTGTAATTCAGTACTAATGAGGACTGTAAGGCCGAGGGAGCTGGTGGAGCCTCCATAATAATACAACCTGATGAAATACATGATAAAGGATGATCTCTGAATGGCCCTGTAATTTCTTCGGAAGAAAGAGACCCTTGAATAGGATTAAAATTCAGAGTAAGAGATCCCCACGGGTCCTCTGCATGCTCAATAAGATGGATAATACCAACCTTCAACTTCCCTATTCACAATGACTGAGCACTTGCCATGGTGGGAGGTTTTTCTTCAGAAAGCCTTTGAAAGTATACTAGTGTTTTGCCACTACCTTTGAGTATTCCCAGATGGGGGGGCTCTATTTCTCAATTTGTACTCTGTGCATAACTCCACTCTATGCCACTCCAGCCTAAGTCACTTTACTGCACACTGCTTCACTGTACACTACTGCATTATACGCTAATCCGCTACACACCATTCTACTGTACACCAGACCACTCTACTGAGTTCCACTTTTTGCTTCTCCACTCTACACCACTTCAATGTATGCTATTCTACTATATGCCACTCCATTGCATGCTACTCTACTTTCCGCCACTCCAGTGTATGATACTTCAATTTATGCCACTTGATTCTACGATATTTGATTGGGCCCCACTTTAATGTATTCCAATCCACTGTATGCTATTACACTCTATCCCAAGTCACTGTAAGCCAATCTAGTCTATACTGCTCCAGTCTACACCACTCCATTCTATGCTGTTACACTGCACACAACTTCACTCTACTCCAGTCCACGCTATGCTATTACACTGTATGCAGCTCCACACTTCTTCACTTCACTATATGCCATTTCAGTGTATGCCACTCTGCTATATGCTACTCTAGTATATGCTATTCTACTCTAAGCCATTCCACTATATGCCACTCCACTCTATGTTATTCCATTGTTTGCCACTCCACTCTATGCTACTCCACTCTATGCCACTCCAGTGTATGGGACTCTACTCTACCCAACCTCATTCTATTCTAGTCTGTTGGACCCCACTCCAATGTACGACACTCCTCTGCATGCTATTACACTCTACCCCAAGCCACTGTACTCCACTCCAGTCTACACCATTCCACTGTACACACCTCCACTCTACGCTGTTCCACTTTATGTCACTTCATTCTTCTACACTACACTGTACATTATTTCCCTGTACACTATTACACTGTAAGCCACTCCACTTTACGGTAATCCACTCTAAATTGCTACTGTGTATGTCACTCCACTCTACACCCTTCCATTGTATGACACTCTCTTCCACTCTATATAACTCCACTCTATAAAAGTCTACCACACTTCATGGGCCTTTACGACATTCTACTCAACTTTATCCATTTACACTCCATTGTCCAACTCTATATTCCACTCTATACTGACAAACTCCAATTTACAACACTCAATTTACAACTGTTTTCAATATGACACAGCACTCCACTCTATTGTACGAGACCCCACTCCAATTTGTAACAGTTTACAACCTTCTCTACACCAGTACACTCCACTCCATGCCACTCTACGCTTTGACACACCAATACACTCTATTATACTTTACTCCATATTATGTTACTGAACCTCACTATACGTTACTATACAGTAATCAACCATACACTTCTCCACTATTTCACATATTATTGTACTCTGTTCAAGTCCACACTAGAACACTCTACTACACTGTTTGCCCCTCTCGAACACGTTGATCCTGTCTATACCACTTCACTCCACTGTACAACAATGACCATACTGTATGCCACTGTGCAACACTGTACAACACTCTACTCCACCCTACTCTATGGTACTGTAGTCCACTATGCAATAATCTAGGCAACTCTTTGTATGTCACTGCACTCCACTTTACTCCACTCTACTCTGACACAATGCTCCACCTTACTCCACTACTCCACTATACGGCACTCCACTCTGTGCCACTCAATGCCATTGTACTCTATAACACTGTATGTCAATCCACTGTGCCACACTCTACAACACTGTACTGTACATCACTTCACTCTACAAACATAAACTAGACTGTATGCCACTCTACTCTGCATCACTTTACAATACTGTACTACACCCCATTACACTCTACTGTACAAAATGGTAGTCCAATTTATGACACTTTATTCAACTGTATGCTATGCCTCTCCACTCTACTGCACTCCACACCACTATAGTCTATGAGATACCACTCCACTCTATGACAATGTACTCCACTCCATACTACCCTACTTTAGTGTACTCCACTCCGCTATACTCCACTCAATACACGTTATCCCATTCTATGCCCCTGTACTATATTCCACTCTACACCACTCCACTGTCCAACACTCTATTCCACCATATGCAACTCCACTCTACAACACTGTACTACATTCTCTGCCACTCTTTGATACTCTACTCCACTTTAGGCCCATACACTCTACGCCACTGTACTATGCTGTATGACGACAACATGCTACTCGACTTCTCTTTATGATATGGCACTCCACTATATGAAACGGCACACCATTCTATGACCCTCTCTTCCACTGTACTCTATACAACTCCACATGATAATGCTACAAACTATGACACTCTTCATACCCTACTCCACTCTAAAACACTCTACTCCACTCAGTGGTAGTCAAGGACACCCTATTCTACCATTCGCCATGCCAGTCAACTCTACAACTCACTGCTCCAGTCTATGATACTTGACTCCACTATATGAGACACCATGCCACTATACTATAAAACACTTTGCTACACTGTACAATAATCTACTACTCTACTCTACTTCACTCGATTCCAATCTACAACAGTCCAGTCTATGACAATAGTCTTTTCAAGACTCTTGTACATTGTACTGTACAACACTCTATATAACCATTCTCACTTCAGACACTAGACTCTATGATTTGAAACACATTTTTATAAAAAAATGTAAAAAAATCAAATTCCATGAAAAAAACAAAGGTTAAATCTTACAGTTAGGAAAACGTATTTTCGCTGTACAAACCAACTTTAAACTAAACAAACTTTAAATATTCCAAAGTTGTACTTATAACTTTCATTTACAATTTATCCACCACTTTCAAATTGTTATAAGTTGTTACACACAATTTTCAGCTTGCTAACCAGACAACACAAACTATAGCTCACCACTCTACCGTTCTTAAAAATGATGATACTGCACTGTACAACACAACATTGTATGAGACTCTCTCCCACTCTACTGCACAACACTACACTCAACAACACTGAACCATATGATACACTATGCCACCAAACTCTACAAAACTCTGCTGCACTCCATGCCACTCTACAACACTCTACTTAATGACACTCCACTCCACCTCACTCCATTTCATGACCACTCCACTCAACAATACTCCACTGTATAACACTCAGCTCTACTGTTCGATGTACCACTGCACTCTACAAAACCCCACTCCACTCTACGATACTCCACTCCATGATACGGCACACCATGCCACTCAGCTATGTAACATTTTATTCCATTGTATACTAGATCACTCTATTAGACCACAATCTCTTTCACTCTACAATACGCCACTCTATGACACTAAACTCTACTGCAGTCTCCTTTACTGTACTGTACTCCACTCCATTTTATGGCACTCCAATCAATGACACTTCACATTGCTATTTGAAAACCATTTTTATTGCAAAATAGAACCATTAACATACAACAATAATTTAAGTTTAAGGATAATTAATAGTTAGAAATATGTTAGAAATAATTTCTATAATAACCCAAATTAAAATGCACGAACATTAAAAACTTTAAAGTTATAATTATACCTTCAACTAATAATTTACACACCACCTTCTAATTACTATGCCTTACACAGTCTTGCCACCTCACTCGCCACACTACATTAACTACAATTCACGTCTTCCCCATGTACAGTTTATACCTGTGCATAACAACACTTATGACCTAGCAAATGACATTAGTGCAAGGTAGCGTGGCAAATTATAGTTGATATTGTCTGGTTAGTTAGCTGAATAGTGTGTGTAAAAAGGTCCGCTACTTATAATAATTTGGAGGTGGTGGAGAAATTATAAATGAAAGCCAAAACTAAAAAAGGGATTTGGAACAGCAATATTTCAGAAACTACTGGACAGAATTACAACAAATTTGGCAGAAAGCTAGGGCCTAGTCCAGAAAGTGACCTTTTCGTGATTTGGTGTAAATCCATTAAGTAGTTTTAGGGAAATTAAAGAGAATCCAAATTTGTATATATAGATATGCAAAGGCTCTGTAAACGCTCCTGATCTTGTGCTGAGATCTGATCAGCTATCAACACTTTAACAAGGAGTCCTTGAAAAAAACTGAGAAAAGGGGCCAGGTTAAGAACACCCTGATCAGTTAGCTCTGGTGCTGGGGTCCCAGAGGGACCCCCCAAGAGCAAAAAAGCTGCCCCACCCTGCAGCCACGGGGACACCACCTCCCTGGGCCACTAATTACACACAGTGCAGGGGGGTGCATCCCCCCGCAGCACCGTGGATCGCCACCTACCCGGGGCACTAATTACACAAAGGGGCTACAAAAAATAGTAAAGGAGTTCCATTTCGGACCCCTGAGCCACAGGGACCACCACCTACCCAGGACAATGTTGTTGGAGGTGGGCAGTGCAGCTCCCATTGTGGAGCCTACAACGGCCCTGGGGACCGCCACCCCCTAGGGCCGGCTCCTGCTATGTCTTGGGATGCCTACCATAATCAGTCTCTTTCACTCACTTACAAACTCGCTCAGACCCTTATGCACCCACTCACACTCAAGCACCCCCTCACAGACCCACTCACACTCATACACCCACTCACAGACCGACTCAGACCCTCGTGCACCCTCTCACAGCCCCACTCAGACCCTCATGCACCCACTCACAGACCCACTCAGACACTCACCCACTCACAGACTCACTCAGGCCGTTGTGCACCCTCTGACAGATATATTGAAACCCTCACGCACCCACTCACAGAACCACGCAGAAACTGATGCACCCACTAAGACACTGATGCATCCACTCTCACACCCAGACTGACACTCTCACACCCACTCTTACTGTCAGATACATCGTCGGACACCTATACTCACACCCAGAGAGACAGGCCGCTGACAACTACCACCATGCAGGGCCCAAGGGCCGTGCACACTGTGGGGTTGGGAGATGAGGGTGTTGGCTGCAGGGTCTGGCCACAGGTCAGGCCCTGCAGCCAGCCGCAGTGCACGGGCAAGGGGCCATTCGCGGTGGTGCTTGGATTGGCGTATAGTAATGAAACTTACTTAATGTTTAAAAAAACATAGTTATTCACTGAAAAAAACAAAGGTTACAGGGACATTATAGTTAGGAAATAGAATTAAAATCGAACATAGAAATTTACTTAAAAAACAAAGGTTACAGGGACGTTATAGTTAGGCTCAGATTTTAAAAGTATCAAACCATAGAAATTCACCTGTTATAGTTAGAGTTATCTAAAGTAACTATAACTCTTGCCCTAAGGTAACTATATCTCGCACCCTTGCTATGCACCTCATGACATCTTTGATTACATCATTGATAATGTCACTGTAACATCTGCAGTAAAATTATTGATCGGATAACTGTGCATGGTGAACATTCATCAAATGTTACTTAAAATAAGGATAACCAAAGTGGAGAGGCATGCAGGTCTGAAAAATCTTGTATTGTTACAAAGAGCATGATGCAACAAAAAGAGAAACTAAAAGGAGGGAAGCGGCTGAAAACCTGTTTGCATATACAGATGGTAAACAAAATGGCTCTGATGCTTCAGGATATCAGAATGAATAATTTGTTAAGAGTCAACTTTGGGAAAATCTGTGGAAAATTTCCAAACAACAGCAAGCCAAATGGTGGAAAGCCACCACATTACAAGAGTATGTGGAATGTGACAGAATACCAAGAGGACTAAGGATTTTTATTATGCCAACATTAAATAATCCTGATCCGGGCATGATTGAAGAATGGGCGGCCAATAATCATAATTGTTCAATTGTGATGCTGAAGATACTGATTAAATATGCTATGAGAGATTTTGAAAGATTGTCACAAGAAATAGAATAGTGCATGGAAACTCTGAAAGAAAAATGTAGTGTTAATGAGTTTGACAAAGAAATGGAGAAGGTAAACAAATCGCCTTGAAAAATTGGAGGGAGAAATTATGCCCAAGAAACAAAAAAAATTTCATATGGATGAGGTTGACTATGAAAAAGGCCAAATATTGACTTTTGGATGAAAATTTGATTATTTAAGGAGCAATATAAGAGACAAAGGACAGGGAGAACGGTCATCTGTTTCAACCACTACATTGATAGATTCATCATCTCAAATAGTGATGTTGAGAAGAACTCAAAAGGAATCAACGGGAAGTGACAACAGTGAGAGTGATGTATCAAATCAGTCTGAAGGAGAAGGAGTAAAATCAAAAATGTTAAAGGAATTCAACCTGATGGCACAAGGGAGAATAAAGGTCCAAGGAGGCAGAGCTGCACAAGGTTACAGAGATTGTGGAAGAGGAGGCAAAGGAGGCGACAAAGGAGACGGAATGAGAAAAAGAGATATCAAAAACTCTATGGGAATTCGAACGAGGGGACAGATAGCATCAAAACAGTGAATAACAAGACAGTGGTAAATCTATCAAATATTATTCTTATGAAAACACAGGAGGAGATTCTTTCTTTAGGACATTCTTTTTGTCCTACAGCATTTTTTGGATATACATTGAGTAGAATTGATTTTTTTCATTTTATTAGGAAATTAAAATTAAGGTACTGGTATGGAACAAGGTTATCAAAGGATAAAGTAGAAACTAGAATTAATCCTTCACATTTGGAAATAAGTGATATAGAAGTCCTCCAAACAATGGAGGAACTATTGGGAGACAGCAGATGGGTAGATAATACCATTACTAATCTAGTTATTGAAGGTATGGAATTGAATTTGGACTGTGGGACAAAAAGTGGTTTCAAGCCTAAATCTACTTTTTGACCCCAATTAATGAATGACCTATTGATATATTTGAAAAGTGTATGTTAAGGAATTTAACAAAATTGAGAAAAAAAGGAAAATTGGATATATGAATTTAAAAAGGAAACAATTGGAAGCTATTAATGAGTTGAAAACTAATAAGAACATTGTTATAAAACAATCTGACAAAGGAGGCAATGTGGAGATTTGGCCTTTAGAGAAATATCGATATGAGGGGTTAAGACAATTAAATGATACCAATGAGTATGAGGTGAAAACAAAACAGATTTTTTTAATAGCAACCAAGGAATATTTAAATACATTAAGTGCTTAGAAAGATGAAGGAGTAATTGCGAGAGATGAATATCTTTTTCTGAAATGTGATTTTACAAAATTACTTGTATTATATATTTTACCGAAATTGCATAAAGATTTAGCTAATCCACCAGGGAGACATATTGTCTTTTCGAGAGGAAGTTTGTTAGAAAATACTTTAAAGTATGTTGATATTTTTTCTTAGACCATTTGTACAATCTTTGTCATTGTACATAATGGATACCGGTGACTTTTTAAGAAGAATAAATGGCATTGTAAGGGAGGAACAGTATGTGTTTCTATGCTTAGATGTAGAAAGTTTATACACCTGTATACCTCATGACTTGGGAATAAAAGCTAGCAAAAATTTTGTAAGGGCCAGGTCAATATCATTTTTACATCATACTGAGATGCTCTTTTAAATGATGCACATTTGTTTGACAAATCATTTTTTTTATTTTTGACAAAGAGGTCTGTCGGCAGACCCAAGTGACGGTGATGGGCACTTGCTTTGCTCCCAGCTATGCAGGTCTTTACCTGGGCTGGTGGATCGAAGAGCAGATAGCATATAACATCCGTCAGTTTGACTAACACACCGTCCTCTGGGTCCGCTATATAGACGATATTTCAGTATCTGGAAAGGCAATTAGAATGAAGCATGGGACTTTGTCAAGCAATTGAATGATAACCGATTGAATTTGAAATTTACAGCCCACATACATTCATCTATTACTGAATTTCTTGATCTAAGGCTGGAAGTTCAGGGTTCAAAGTTGGTAAGCTCTTTGTTTCATAAGAAAACAGCAGGAAATAGTTTATTTTGTGTAAAGAGTTGTCATCCCAAAAACCTGATAGAGAGCATTCCATATGGAGAATTGCACAGAGCCAAAAGGAATTGCAGAGCAGAGACTGTTTTTTTACCTGAAATGGAGAGTATGAGGAATAGATTTCTTGAGACACGTTACTCCTGAAAAGTCATTGAGAGTGCATGTAATAAGGTCATGACAATTGACCGGGAAAAACTGTTGACAACAAAAATAGAGGAAAAAAGTGATGAGATTCAATCTGTGAGGTTTATTACAACTTTTCATAATCAGGCTTGGGAAGTGAGACATAGTTCGAATAAGTATTGGCATATATTAAGAATGGAAGAACAACTAGTTAAATATATTGGAGAGAAACTGCAGATAACTTTTAGAAGATAAACCTCTTTGAAAGATAAACTTTGTGAGAGCCTAGTACAATCTACACAGATTGGAATACAAATACCTATAACAGGCTTTTTTATGGGTGGTTCATGCAAAGCTTGTAAACATAGTAGTAATTGCAGTGAAATTCAATTATCTAAACATATATTATTAAAAAACATTTGACTTGCAATTCGGAATACAGTGTCTATGCACTAGGCTGTCCATGTGAAAAGTATTACATTGAAAGTACAATTCATAAAGCTAAAAAACCAGTGCTTGAACACATGAGGGCCACAGTAAACAATGATAAACAATATCCAATTGCTAGACATTTGCTCTGTACCACCATAAAAATACTAACTTATTAAGGTTTTGTGCTTTGGAGAGCATCCCTAATCGTTTAAGAGGAGGAAATAGGGTGCAGGATTTAAGGAGACTGAAATCTAAATTCATTATCAAATATAGAACTCTTAATCCAGGAAGGTTGAATTTAGATGAGGAATTATCAGTGCATTTAGGTTGAGGTTTTTTTTTATTACAATCAGAATTTCAGGTGTAAATAGGAAATGTTATAAAGTTTTTGTGAAAATATTTTCTAATAGATGAGTAACGTGATTTTTTGGATTTAAGTTTGAGTATGTATTTCATATTTTTAATTTTTTAATTTTTTTATTTACTAGGGAGAAGCTGAAGCTGAGATTGAAGTACTCGAATACAGGAGAGCTATTATATCTAATCCCTTCTTCCGGCCTGAAAGATTTAAAAAATATTTATTTAAAGGGTGATTGTTAGATATGAACTCTTTTAGGGTTATTCTCTAACAAGGTGAAGCTTTGTTTCACTTGTTTTTGGAATTTGAGTATTTAAATATAATTGTCAAATTGTAGCAGGTCAATAAGTTGAAAAATGCATTCAGAACTTTGTGCAATATGGTAGGCTATTTAGCCACATATCTTGGATCTAGATATTTGAGTAAGGATAGAATGCTGTTATTTATAGAGATAAGAACTAAGTATTTTACAATTTTGTAATGATGTCGGCAATAGAGTGATAAGTAAAAGCAGTTCCAAAAACTAATGTATTATGATAAGAATTCAAATAGTTAACGAGGATATAACGTGAAAGTATACACATACTGATTTGTAAAGTTGAGTTCATAATAGTATTTCAAATGTTTCAAAATGGCCGACATGTTTTCTAAGAAATAGTGAGTATCTGTTAGTCTGTTATTTATGTTATTGAGTATATGGAAGTTTAATTCACAAAAGTCATGAACAGGAAATATATTGGAACCATTTGAACTCGTGAGCAAGACGCAAAGGCTCCGAAATGCTTTGGGTTAGTTTTTGTTGCTGTTTCATGCTGTTAAAATAAACATGCTGTGTGGACTTGAGCCGCAGAAAGTTGTCTGTGAAGCGTCTGTATCGTACGCACTAAGGCGACGCAGCAGGTTGGATTTATTAGGGTTCGCTACCCTACTGCAGGCTCGCCGCTAATAATCGGCCGGAATCAAGCGACAAATTGTGGACATTTTATATCTATCTATCTATCTATATATATATATATATATATATATATATATATATATACACATTACCTCCTGGCTGTCGCCGGTAGGTAGTTATAGTTAGGACCTAGTTTCTATAGAAAAATCATTGTTTGCCTTGCCTATATCTCTGTCACCGTTTGCTGAATTTTCATAAAATTTTCCAAAAAAGTGTCAAGTTGGGTCTTGTTGTGCATGGAAAGTTTCTGGGTGATCTGTCAAGCAAGGACTGAGAAAAAGGGGAAGTAAAGAAAAATGTTTTTCTAATGTTACTTCCCGTGGCTGTTCCTGAACAGCTGGACAGAATTACACCAAATTTGGCAAACAGCCAGCTCTTGGTCCAGAAAGTGACCTTTTTTATTTGGTGGAAATCCAGTCAGTAGTTTTCGAAATATTGAAAGAAAACCAAATTTGTATATCTGGAGGTGCGATCCCTTCACAGATCCTCCCGATCTCATGCAGAGATCTAATTGTCTGCCAACACTTCAACCAGGAAGTCTTGGCAGCCATTTTGGAACTCAGCTTCATGTGAGTTCCAAAAAAAGAGATTAAAAAAAGACAAAGGGGCAAGGTAGGAATAACCCGAGCCCCTAGGCTTGGTCCAAGGGTCCCTGTGGGACCTCCGCCAGGGCAAAAAACAATTATTTTTCAAATTCATGGTGACATTCGCAAATATTCGAAAATGTTTCCCAAAACAAAAAAAGCACGCATGGTCCCCCCACGGTTTTGCTTTTAATATTGCTCACAAGTGGGTCAGGTCCCAGGGACATACTTGGTATAAACATGAAGGAGGAGGGAACATGGGGCCCCCCTCCTAGAGCTTTCAAAAGCCCCATGGATCACTACCTCACTGGGGCTAAGTGTGATACGGGGGAGGCCACGGACCACCCAGGCCCTTGGGACCGACACCTCCCCGGGCAACAACAAAGAAAGATGCAGGGGGCTGTCCTTATCTCCCTGAGCCCCTTGGACCGGCACTTCTCCTGGGCTATGTTAATAAAATTAAGCAGGGAGCCGCGATGAACACCCTGAGCCCTGGGGACCACTACCAACCCAGGACTATATTAGAAAATGATGGGGACCACATGTTCCCCCTCGGTCCATATACAGCCCCAGGGGCCACCATCTCCTTAGGGTCTGGCCATTTGCAGAACAGAGGAAGGGTGCCTTGAAGCCCCCCTCATGGAGCCATATGTGGCCCTGAGGACCTCAACCCCCCAGGGCCAGCTCCTGCTACCTATCAAGGTGCCTACCCTTGGGAGGAACCTGTTTGCATTTACAGCAGCTCCCTGCATGCCAGAGCAATGCCGGGTCCCGCAGGAGGCAGGGAACCAGCTAGTACCGTGGGGGCCTTGAGGCTCCCCCTGTGGTCCTGTCTCTCTCTCTCTCTCTCTCTCTCTATCTCTTTCTTTCCCTCTCTCTCTCTCTCTAACTCTCCCATCCCACAATGCAATAATCTCTCCATACAATAACTTGAAAGGGTCACACTAGCATGATATTTGGTACAAATGTTATAGTTATTTTTTGATGCACAGCAGAAAAATCTCTTATGGACTACTGGTAAGGCTCTTGAACTTGAAGGTTCAAATCCTGGTATCTGGTGGCAGTGTGTCTGTTTATTTACTCATGTTTTGAATGTTAAACATTGTTAATGATGGAACATTTACGTCTTTTTCCAATCAATAATCCTTGGTTTAAATGTCATAGATATGTCTGGACAATGCACAGAAAAGAATCACCTGTGGCCTAGTAAAGGTCTCAGAAACTCACACAGAAAGTTGAGGGTTCCAGTCTAGGTGTGTCATTTGTAATTTCTTAGCTTTAGATTCCTTTCAACTTCAATTATTTAAGGTACCTACAGAAAGATCATCTCACTTTATTTGCTTGTCAAATACATTTCAATTTGTCAGAACATTTCTCGTTCTAAGTGGAGATGGGTTGGGTGGTTACAGAGTGTTGTCTGCACGTCCTGGCTGCAGTCCAGGCCTTGAGGCCAACCCCTGCCACACATGGTAAAAGGAAATGTGTAGTTTAGGTTTCGGTGGATATAGGGGGTTGGCTGCAGGGCCTGGCCGTGGCTAGGCCCTGCAGCCAACTCTTGCTACGCATGGCTGAAAGCCATGTTCAGTAGTGGTTGGATTAACTTATACTAATTGGAACCTTTCTACTTCATTTACAAGTTGATTGGATCCTCTGGTTTGATGAGGTATTTGTATCCATCTGAGAAGCCGGCCACAGTGGTGTAGAACTTTTAGATCAGTTCTGTAGCTCGTGGTGACCCCACATGGCAATTTGTTTGACATGGTAATTGGCTATGGATTCAATCCTAAACAACTAGAAAATAACAGTAAAGCACTGCTTTCATATTTTTGCATTTTCAACTGGGGGCCATTTTTACAAACATTTTTCTAATCAGCGGTTGACAAATATGAAACTTTATGAAACTTCCATCAGAAGATAGGGGTTCTTGTGACACCTGTCCAGAAAAAAGATGAGATTGCTTCAAGGAATTTCCTTCAGAAATTTCACCACCACATGAACCCATGAAGTCCTCATCAGTTGCACATGATCAGAACCACCTAAATGGACTTTCAAAAATACCAGGAAGCATGTTGGGGTTTACTAAGCTATGCAAAGCCCAATTTTTGTGTCTTAGCTTGACTTATTAACTGTTACCTTACATCGGGGAGTTGTTAGTTGTTCCATGTCAAGCATGGGCATTCTCATGCATCCATCTATGGATTCTAATGTAAACCCAGATTTACTAATGCCTGTTAACCTGGGTATGTGCCAAAATGGTGTGCCTACTGAAACTGTTGTAACAAGGTGAAATATTTTTATTTCTCCTCATTAGGTCCTCTGTCTATGTGTTGTGCATTCCACACCAAACATAAAAGGAGGAAATAGCCTCTTAGGGTTGTTTTTATGCAAGGAGGCCTTTCCTACACAAAAACAACCCTTACTGTTACAGAGACAACGTTGCACCATGCTGCAAGTGTGTCTTCTTTGTTGATGGGCAGCTTACAGTGTGTCAGTGCAAGAGGGGAGAAGAAGTGTGCCATATCTTAGTAGGTATGAATCAATTCTGCTCCCTTCATTTCACTTAGTGCCACACAGCATTTTATCTTGCTGCATTGAATTGTGTGAAATTTGAGTAAATCTGGGTTATGGTCTCACCCGTATTGGAACTTTTTGCTTTGAATGTACTTGGTTTACTGAGACTTTGAATCACTTGCATTTAAATTTGAATCTGCCTCACTAGACGGAGCCTTTGACTGATTACCACAGAACACCATTTCCTTCCACAATACATTGCACTACTGAAGTGACAGGCTTAATTAAATCAGTAGATATATGTAAAAAGAGGAAAAATGTAATCTTTGTTAGACTTGGCATCCTTGGAGTGGTCTCCCCTAACTTTTCTCCTCAGTTTCCTAGGTTGTTGATGTGTGCTGGACTCTGTTTTTGCTGTTTTTGATACTCTGGGCACTTTACCACTGCTATCCAATGCTAAAGTGCAAGTGATCCTATGTTAAATGCATGTGTAATTAAGTTTCCATGATTGGCATAGTTGATTTACTAGTAAGTCCCTAGTACAGTGCATTAGATGTTCCCAGGGCCTCTGAATAAAATGCTGCTAGTGGGCCTGTAGCATTGGTTGTGCCACCCACATGAATAGCCCTGTAAACATGGCTCAGACCTGCCACTGCAGTGTATGTGTGTACAGTTTTAAACTGCCAATTCGACTTGGCAAGTGTACCCACTTGCCAGGCCTAAACCTTCCCTTTTCATACATGTAAGGCACCCCTATGGTAGGCCCTAGGTAGCCCCATGGACAGGGTGCAGTGTAGGTTTAAGGTAGAACATGCACTAATGTGTTTTATATGTCCTAACAGTGAAATACTGCCAAATTTGGTTTTCACTGTGCAAGGCCTATCTCTCTTATAGTTTAACATGAGGGCTGCCTTTAAATATTATTAAAGTGTTGAGTCCCTTTGGGAACAGATACAAATTTGGAGTTTAGGGTCTCTGAAATCACAATTTAAAAATACATATTTTGGTAAGGGTCGTTTTTAGATTGTGTGTTTGAAAATGCCACTTTTTGAAAATAGGCATTTTCTTGCTTAAACCATTCTGTGAATCTGCCTGTTTGTGGATTCCTGGTCTGGGTCAGTTTGACAGTTGGGCTGTTTTCACCTCTCCTCTACACAGTGACACAAATGGAGCTGGAGTGTAGCCTACATATCCTGATGATCCATCTGTGCTGGGAGGGATGGGAGGAGTGGTCACTAACACCTGAAAGGGCTGTGCCTGCCCTCACACAATGCAGTCTCCAACCCCCCGGTGTGTATCTGGGGCCTGGCCTGGGCAAGGCAGGATCTTACAAACAAGAGAGGCTTTCCTTTCAAGTTTGCCTACTTCAAAGGCAGAAAGGGGTATAAGTGGTGAACCCAAAACCCCTGAAGATTGGATCACTTCTGGAATCAAGAGGAACCTCTGCCAAGGAGAAGAGCTGATGAGCTGGGGAGAACTGCTGCCCCAGCCTGTGATTGTGATTTGTTGGGCTATCCTGCAGTTGCTGCTTCTGCCAGTGAAAGGGGTCAAAGACTGGACTTGGTGGTATATTTCTGCTTGAGAAGAATCTTCAAGGGCTTGGACTGAGCTTGCCCCCTGTTCTGAAGTCTCAGGGCCATCAAAGACTTCCTCTGCCAGCACCTGGACTCTCTGCTGAGACTCCTGCTCTGCCAAGTGGTGCCTAATCCAGTCCCTGGGCCCTTGAAAGGAGAAGCTGGTGAAAATCCAAGAAAACTGACTTCGGATGACTCCAGACCGACCCCGCTGCCGAATCCCATGACACCACCAGCAACTGAAGCTGTGGTCCTCATTGGAGTACGACAACCCTCGCAGGGCCAACGCCGCCGCAGCCCCGCCAAAGTGCGCAGATCCAACACTTCGCACAGACGCCACCTCACCGCCACTGCTCCGGAACAAGGACCCGATGCCTCTTTGTGGCGCCTCTGCTCCTTCAGCCTGCAGCACTAGAACCGGCCCTGCCTCGGATCCAGTGAGGGCGTGATCCCCGACTCTGTGCATCGGCTTGTTTCCACATTTTACTAAGGTACTGTACCTGGGGGTCTGCGTGACTCCGTAACCGGCACCATTGGTCTCGGATTCTTGGGAACGGCTCGATCACGACACAGTGTTATCACCTCATCGAAGCATTTTGTGTTTCTAAGCGCTGTTTTTGAGTTTAATCTTTAAAAAATCATAACTTGACTTGTGTATGTCGGATGTTTGTCGTTTTGGTCTTGTTTTGTTAAGATAAATATTGGCTATTTTCCTAACCTGGTGTTAAGTCATTTTGTAGTGTTTATACTGTATTACTGTGTGTCTTGGTACAAATACTCTACACATTGTCTCTGAAGTTAAGCCTACCTGCATATGCCAAACTACCAAGGGGGTGAACGGTGTTAACTGAGTGTGATTCTCCTTTACCCTGACTAGAGTGAGGGTCCTTGCTTAGAAAGAGGGTAACCTGACTTCCACCTAAAGACCCCCTTTCTAACAATCTTCAATAAAATAAAAAAGAAAACAAGTAGAATTATATCTGAACTATTTTTTAATTCAGTATAAGACAGCTATCTTTATAAAGTGTGTCTTCAAAGTGTGGCAAATACCCCCTGATGTAAGAAATTGAGTTACTGGTTAAGAGGGGTGAAACCCTACTTATGCAGAAGCCATAATCCTTGTCAGGGTGAAACCACAAGCAAACCCCATAATTAACCTATGCTCAACCATCTGGTAGCTTAGCACAAAGCAATCAGGCTTAACTTAGAGGCAATGTGTAAAGCATTTGTGCAACACTTCAAACAGTAAATAAATGACAACACTTCACAAAAAGGATCCCACACCAATTTAAAAAAGCAGTGTAAACTGTAATACATTTAAACAAGATACAAATGATACAAATCCAATCAGTGTAACCAGAGATGTGCAGTTTTAAAGGAGAAAGTGAAAATAGCAACAAAAAAACAAAATGCCACTCTCACTGCAATCACGTTGTTTAGTTCAGGCCGACCATGATGGAGTACAGGTCGGATACAGGAACAAGGTTAGTCATGATAAAAATTTACCTTCTCAGTCCAATGCAAAGAGTCACGTTCACAGTGGAGGGAGGCTGCGAGGAGCAGGGAAGCATCACTGGTGGTCGACGATGAGCGTGAAGAGCGGGACTGGTGTCACAGACAGGTGTCACTGTAGCATGAAAAATCTGTTGTCATCATGAGCAGGCCAGACAGTGCTTCATAATGGCGGTTCCTGCAAGTGGTTGATGATGTAATATGAAGAGTCGAATTGACAGAACTTTGCATTGGTGGGCTGTGAGAGTGGCAAGGTTTTGACTCAAATTGACCTGTTTGTGTTTGGGAGTGCCCAAAACGCTCGATTCATCCTCTCTGAGGTCATATCAATGTTCCAGGACCCGAGGGGCACCACTCAAAGGTCAGGGGCTTGCTCCAGCTAGATCTGAGTGCTGATTCTGGTGGTTGGTAAACTGTTTTGTCACTGTAGCGCTGAACAGGATGACAGCAATCTAGCCCATGGAGTCACTCTAGGAGTCCTTGGCTCAGGTCCAAATCCCTCTGGCTCATGCAGGAGGGCAGCAGCGCAGCTCTGCAGCAATCCAGCAAGGCAGCAGTCCCACAGGATAGCAGTCCAGCATTCCAGCAGAGTGGCAGCCCTTTCAGCAGCACAAAAGTCCTTCTTCGTGGCAGTGTCTCCACAGGTCCAAGAGTGTTCTGTAGAGTGGGTGTCTGAGGTCCAATATTTATACCTAGTTATTCCTTTAAAGTGGGAAGAGCTTCTTCATGTTTCCATTTGAGGTCCACATACTTCCTGCCTTCCCTGTCCTGCCTTCAGATTAACTACAGGGAGTATGAAGCCCTTTGTTTGGAGGCAGGACACAGCCTATTCAAGTGAAGTAGGGCTGTGCCCAGCTCCACGCTACCACCCTGCCAGTGATGGCCCATCCAGGCACACATATGCTTTCTATTGTGTGTGGCTGTTCAGGAGGTATACACCAAGTCAGTTACATTCAGTTATGTACCCCAGAGGCAGGCTGCAGGCACCAAATGGCTAAGGCAGGAAAATTCTAACTTTCTAAAAGTAGCATCTTCCATATTGTAATTCAAAATCTAACTTTTCCATAAAAGAGTATTTTTCACTACAATTCGAAAGACACCAAACATGAAATGGGTCTCTGTTACTAAGATCAGCTTATTAAATGTAATAAGGTAACTCCAATGTTTTTCTATGGGAGAGGCAGGCATTGCAAAAGTGAAACATGAATTTAAGAGTTTTCACTATCAGACATGTAAAACTTAAAAGTATGTGTCCTACTTTTTAAATACGTTGTACCACACCCTGTCGGCCACATACGTCCTACCCTAGGGATAATTTATATTTATTAAAAAGAAAGGTTTGGGCCTGGCAAAAGCTTTATTTTGCCGGAATGGAAGTTTAAGACTGCACACACAGGCTACAATGGCATGGTTGAGACAGGTTTGCAATGCTACTTAAGTGGGTGGCACAACAGTCGCTGCAGGCCCCTACTAATATTTAATGTACAGGCCCAGGGTATATGTAGTACCACTTTACTAAATTAGATATGTCATTTGGTTATAAAGGAGAGAGCCCAAGGACTTTACCACTGTTTAAAGGTGATAAAGTGCACAGAGTCCTAAAAGCCAACAAACAGGCTCACAAAACAGGGGGGTAAAGGCAAAACGTTTGGGTGTAACCCTGCAGAAAGGGCCAAGTCCAACACCTGAGATTTTGAATATGTCATGAAATGTATGAAATCATGGGGATTAAGGGGACTGTATGCAGTAGCTGCTGCCGCAAATCTCAAGGAAGGGGTTCGGAGGTTGGACAGGGGGAAAACAATAAAATACTTAAATTAAAGTACCTCTCCGTCACCGCCAGCCGCCTCGCTCCTCTTCCCACCCGATAATGTTGGTGTCCAAGCAGTAACTGGGGCACCAGCACAGCCTCCCCATGCAATTCTGGCTCTGCTCTCATGCTATAGCTAGCATGAGAACAGTGTCAGGATTGGTCTGAGAGGCTTGGTCTACCGCTCAGACAGTGCACTGGAGTCTGTGCTGCTTCTCCAACCCGGTTGTGCAACACAACCTAAGACGGCTGTCTAAACGGGCATGCGCCCATGCACACTTAGGTGTACTCACTCCATTCCTCCTTCCCCTCCCATGGCCCAGCCCCACCACTCCCTGCACATCCAGGCTCATCCAGCAGCTGAAAAATAAAACAATAGGAAGATATTGTTTTATTTTTCAGCTGCTGGCTCTGAATCAGTGGGGCGATGCTCCTTTGCCATTGCAGAGGAGCCGCCCCTGACTGGATGATGTGCTTTAAATATGAACCCAGCTTTGAAGTGGCAGGGCAAACGATACACATTAAGCAGTACAGATGTGACATGCTCAAATGTGTTTGTTCTGGGAAGCAAATGAGCAGCTATGTGCAAAAAAGATTTCAACAGAGAAAATGCAAACCAGTAAACAAACTAAGTAAAATATCCACCACTTAGACATAAAAGGGCAAGCGTCTGCATATTGCTTTTGAAGTCAGAGGGCCGTTCGATATTATTTGTCATGAATATGTGTTTAAACATGATTTTGAGATCTAATTAATGTGTGCCTTGAAAGAGAGTTTTGAATGAAGAATAAAACGCAGAGGTTCCACTGCGACCACCAATAATAATGCTTGCCCTAGCGGTGCCATGTAAATGTTACATGCTCGAGGAAGTATAAGCAGCCTGGACCTGGATGCAAGAACTTTAATGAATGATGTAAGCTGTAAAGCCCTCAATAGGCGTGGCCCAACTAATTTCTATATGTGTGGTAATCATGTTTTCCCCAAATAACGTTTGGTACATCAAACCTGCCAAAACTTACCGCGTGAAAAATGAGTCCTAATTACCGAGACACGTGGAGTTTGGTGCCAGGGCTATAAAAGTAGCTTTCAAACGAATACTGCATTCAGCCACCCACATGCAGTTACCAAGAACGAAAAGAAATGCCCGATGGCTAATGATATCTAAAGAGGCAAGAGGCTAAATTGTGATGCTTTGCCTTCTATCACACATGGCATTATCAACAAAATACATTACGACTGACTCAGTACTATATCAAAACAGAAATCAGATTGATACGAACATACTGTATGAAATGATGCTCAGTTTTGTGACCAGAATGGAAAAGTGGTCGAACACTGGTTCATTACGGTCTAAGGTATGCTTTTTTTAAATAGGGGCAGTACTTGGACAGTCTGCTTGGAAACAGGAGTGATGAAGCAGAAAATGAAGGTTTTGATTTATTAACGCTTAAACGTAGTGCTGAAATAATCATGTGTGACTTTAACCGAACTAATTAAGATTGTACGGGGACAAAATGTGCCCTCAGAGTAGTTTGCCATCATTTATACGTGTGCTTTATATAACGTGGTGTATTAGAATTGCACTAATCCGACATAATCATAAACGTATGCTACGATTTGCTTGTTTGAAATGCATTAGCTTAGCATTACTTTAGCGGAGGCTTTGGCCTAGTGGCCTGGTCTCACGGTTTAGATGTTCGTATTTTTCCAATGTGCTATTAAACGTGTATTTCTGCTTGAAGCTGTACTTTTCCACAGAAACTGTTCACATGCTTATCTTAAAGTTTCGTGCCAGCATGGCATATTTTCTCTTTAATTCAAGGTCGACTTGCAGGTGCGGACAATGGAGGCTCTGAAAGTGAGCTAATTGGGAGACAATGTTGCGATTTGCGTACCCATCTCCAAGGATAATGTATGCTTAAGTAAAAGCTTGAGAACTGTCGTTTTTGATTGGACAATTTGAAGCTAACCTATGAACCCTCCAATGGAGACCCTACAGGACTTGAACTGTTGTCTATAAAACCCAGGTGCACGAGAAGAAGGTAGCCATTGCCAGCTCGATACCCGCCATTTTGCAGACTTCGTAGCTATTATGGCCCACTTTGCTGCGACGCCATTTTGAGAGACTTCGATGCTTTCTCTAGTCGAGAGAAAGAGACTTTAATGATTCTTGCCCTAGAGACTTTAACTTTGATTTGTCCCTTTGCATGAAGTAGTAGTTTTACCTCGCCGCCGTGAGGCAATTGCCCCGTTCACCCCTGCCCCTTTGTCCCGTCCCATGCTGATCAAGAAACGGTACCCATGCTGACCGAGAAACGATACCTGTGAGACGAAGACTTCATTGATTGCTGATCGTAATTGGTAAATATGAAAGGAGATTGTAAAATTGCATTGTGTTTCTTTTAGGTAACCAACTGCTGATTTTGATAAGAGCCCCAGCTAGGAGTTTTCTAAATTGATGTTGCTAAATTGTTTTTGCATGAAGTCCCACATGCCGATGCTAATTTGAGGTTAGATGAGGTTTCCATATGTCGCACGATGCAATTTGAGATCTTGTTATGCTGACTAAATGTACGCAATTAGTTCATTACAGATTATCGTATTAGTGCTTTGCATTGCCATTATCGAATGCCTTGTGATTCAAATGCTTCATAGATTACACTTGTTTCGACGTTATGGACAGCTATTAATGTTCATTTATGTTTATCATTTAGTGTTGAGACACATCTATATTGTGCTAGCTTTGTTAATATAGGGAAATAAATCCACTAACTTTGCAATAAACTGGTGTGGTTATTCCTGACTGAAAGGTCAGGGTTCGCCGAAATGTATTCTGGATTGATTGTAAAGTGTTATGTCGTTCAAGGTGTTGCTTATGTTCGTTATTGATTATTGATTTTGATGAGATTGACCGGATTAAGAGTACAGAGAGTTCCCACTAAGTCAAAAGATTCATCGGCCTAAAGAGCGTCCAAACACAGGTAAATTGTTACCACGGTTCGCTCTATCAGTAGATGGTAGCAGAGGACGGTTTCGTCTTTTGGGACCCTGTACTAGTAGAGTACATGGTGTTGAACTAACGGTTACGCATTCTGAGACCCCATTCGAGAAGTTGAATTAGATTTTCTTGGGTAAAACAGATTGACAGAATGATGATGGGCTAGGTCCACCGCGACTTTCCCGGGATCTCGAAGCTTGCGAATGGAGAGAAAGGAGATGTGGAAACAGCGTTGGCGGTACTAGTGATGGTATGAGTGAAGTTAGGGTTTTGCGCTTGCACAGCTTATTGCCGCAGGGTGTGTGAAAAGGTTGCGAGGATTTTTTCTTTTTAAAGGATAGCGGAGGTGCGACTCCGAGTGTAGAAGTAGAGAAGACGTCGAACTTCATAGAGATATCGGAGGTGCGGCTCCGAGTGTGAGAGTAGGGAAGTCGTCGAACTTCATGTGCGTCTGGCGCTTTGTGCATAAAAAGGTCCACGTGGTTGTTGTTGTTGAGACGGGCCCTGCGAGGTCAAGAGACTCCGGAGTATGTTGATCCATGTTGTGGTCTGGGCGGTTTAGTAGGTTGATCGGGCGTGGTCAACGAGTCGGGTACGGGTGTTAGGGAGTGAAAGAAACTTCGACTTCGGGCTTTGACAAGATTCTAAGTGCACTAGAACAGATCATTGACAAGTTGAGAGTAGGTCTGCAGGTCAGATTTGCTTGCGAATGTGGGGACTGAGAAAGACGGAATAGCGGCCAGAGGCTAGTGAAAAGTCCCGAGGCTAGTGAAAGGTCCCTAAGGTCCTGAAGCGATTGTGTTACCCTTCCTGTAGTAAACCGACAGATCTGTTTTAGTTTTTGGTAGCTCGCGATACATGCAAAAAGTTGTTACGGGAGGAACTGAGTGAAGGAGGACTAGCCGCGAGGCTTTGTCAGCCGCAGTGTGTGTGTGAGTGTGACGTCACTAGGAGCCGCGCTGGGATAGGTTGGTTGGAGAGAAGGGTCGCGCACGGATTGGACGCAGTCCGTGGGACTCGATTGGAAGGGGAAAGGCAGGTGAAGAGTATTCCGGGAATTAAAGTCACCTATTGATTACAAACTTTGTGGAATAAAAGTGACCTATTGACTATAAACTTGGTGAAATAAAAGACGAGAAAATGAAATTCCTTAAAGCATTTAGGAGTGCGATGAAGGGGGAGTCTTACATTAAAGCGAGCGTAGGAGAGGAGACGCCACCCGAAGGTACACCAGCTTACATTGTAATGGAGGAAAAAGGGGTAGCTCCGTGTCTTTGGCTAAAGCAATGGCACAAACTGACAGAGAAACATGGGAGCGTAGCGTTCCCGATACATGGGACATTCAATATAAGGATCCTAGAGAATTTGAGATTCGCGATGTACGACATGAAGGTGCCTCCAAGGCCAGCACAGTTTGAGGCTCTAGCAATCTGGGAATTAATGGCTAGACAGCAACAGAAGAACAAGTTTGAAACAAGGATGAGGAAGGTAGAAAAGACATTAGCGGATGCTAGGTGGGATAATGCGCAGAAGGTGTGGAGGTCAGATGTATTGCAGGGAATAAAATTGTTTACCGCAATTACTAAGGATGAAGAGGAGACAGGTAAGAAGGCTACCTGTAAAACAGACAGGAAGTGTTCGAAGGATAGAGAGGACGAGGAAAAGTTGAGAAGAGAAGAGGAGTTAGAGGATGAGGAGTTAATAATGCAATTGCTGAACGACCGTCCACCACCTTATGCAGAAAATGGACAAGGTCCAAGTACCAGTTCTGCCCCTCCGGCACTGGTACAGAACAGTGAAACCCAGAGTTCAGGAGCACGATCGGGATCTAAGGACCCGAGTTTACTGTTCACCCCGCAGATACCGCAGGTTAGGAGAATATATCCAGATGTGCCCATAATGAAACCAGCAGAAAATTATCAGCCGCAGATGCCAGGGTACTACAGCAGAGAAAATAGTGGAGGAATGGTTCTAGAACCTACCGTAAGGGGAGGACAGAATGGTTACAACCAAACAATGGGACAAGCTGAATCAACTCAGTTTATGATGCCTCAAAAGCAGATGGAGGGAGGAAACGCTCATGCTCAGATGACGGGGAGTCAGATGGGCATGCCGGCAATGATGACCCATAATATGGGGATGAACATGCCTCAGAATATGGGAAATGGACAGAATCCAGATGCGATATCACTACCCATTACTGTAGGTCCACCGGTACCTCTGTATAGCCAGCCTAACTTAGGTACGAGCAGACAGGGACCAATGCTGCAGAATGGGACAGAGAGGAGGTGCATAGAGAACACTCCAGGGATGACTCCGATAGCGGCTCAGCCAAGTGGATCTGGATCCTTGATGGAGTTTAGTCCCATATGTGCTCAGTCAACACTGGTGAGGTCGAGCCCCCTACTGATAATACCCTTAACATCGAACACTGAAAAGTTGCCGCAACCATCGATGGCAGTCGATGTGAATGCTACACTGATGGGGGTAAATGCGCAACAGCTGACCCAGTGGTTCAACAGTCTAAATTCCACACAAAGTTCAGGCAGTGGGAAAGGAGAAGAGTACCTGAATAGGATGAGGCTGAACATGGAAGCACAAGAATTGGTGGAAGGGAATATGGGTGTGAACAGGTTAGAGTCCTACACGGAAGAGGAGCTGAGGTATCTATGTCCAAAGATCACGAAAGAAGTAAACAAGGTACATAAAAGTTTGCAGGAAGTAGCGGACAGAAACGGGATTGACATAGACAAGACAAAACACTTGAGCAGGAGCTATAGGTTGGATTTTGGGACCACAGATTTTGAACACATGAGGTCAGCAGGCATGAAGGCACACCTTAGAGAATTGTTGCAGAGTGCACAAGTGTGGAGGTGCTTAGACAAGTGGGAAAGCAGGTGGGTAAAGAGGAAGGATAAGAGGAGAGACAGTGCTACAGAGCACAATGAGAAAAGACCGCAGAGCAGTGAGACAGTAACTATGTTACCAATGAGGGAGACAGCAGGGGGAAAATTAGTACATGTACCATGGCACAGAAGCGACATTCAGTCTTTTACGAATGATTTTCCCAAACTGAGAGAGAAACCAATTGAATGGTACCAACAGACTGATAGGTTTGTGAAGCTTGCAAAATGTCTCTTGGAAGACCTGAACACTCTCTTTGAGATCGTGGTTCCGGCAGATTTGTGGGAGGATTGCAAAAGAGCTGTAGGTTGGCCGACAAGTGAACAAGAAAGGGACAGGGAGACGGGTGCACCATCACCTATGGTGATGAGCTTGTACTATAAGGTGATTGAGCATTTGAAGACGAAGGTTGCCGCGAAAAATGTGGATTGGCAGAAAATTGATCGAACTGCCCAAGAGGCTAAAGAATCGATTCATAGTTACTATGAAAGGTTGTTGAAAGCGTTCAAGAATTACAGTGGCACGGAAACGATCGAGGCGAAAGATATGCTTCATTTTGTGTTCAGATTTGTGGAAGGGCTGAGACCAGAGATAAGTCAGATGATAAAGTCGCATTTGATTTGCTGGCAGTCGAAACCGATTGATGAGGTCTTGACTTATGCGAAATACTGTAGCGACGAAATTGAAGTGAAACAGAAAAAGCTGAAAGAGAAGGTGATGATGATGCAGCTTAAGGCGGCTCAGACAGGTTTGCAAGGTCTGCAAGGACTGCAAGGGTTGCCAGGGATGCAAGGGTTCCAACAGCAGGTACCGCAACCGCAGCCGCAGTTGCAGGGAAACATGGCGTTTCAGTCACAGGCCAGAGGCAGAGGCAGAGGAGGTTTTGTGAATAATGGTCCGGATTTAAACACTGTTGTGACGGGTGTGCAGGCAATAAAGAAAGTGATGCCGTGTCACGTGTGCGGAAATGTAGGTCATTGGAAACGCGAGTGCCCGATGGTGGTGCAGGAAGGTGCAGGTGCAGGTGTAGGTGTTGGTCAGCAAAACAATGATGTCAATGCATTTCAGACAATGAGAGGACCGAAAATGAGAGGTCCAAACTCAAATTTTCAGACCATAAATCAATTGCAAGGATTACAACCTATGCAGCCGCAGCAGATGCTGATGCCCCGTATGCAGATGACGCAAATGCAGCCGATGCAACAGCAGTTACCTATGGTACCTAATCAGCAAATGCAAATACCTTTGGCACCAATGAGTCAGCAGCAAGTGATGGTTCCTCCACAGGTAACGGGTCAGGTAATGAGTACAAATGGCACAGTACAACAGTTCCCATTACACAGTGAGAGTGGAATAAACAATGTATGGGAGAGTGAAAGCTCAGAAGAGGAAGGAGATTGTGTGCTTGCGGCATCCCTAGAAGTTGATCAAAGGGGTCCGTACGTAGAGGGAAGAGTAATGGGTCATCGTGTCTCATTCTTGGTTGACACGGGAGCCACACGTTCAACTGTTAAGAGCAGTGAAGCACCAAATTTGCCACTCTCAGGGAGGACAGTTCAAGTGGTGGGAGTAGCAAACAGACATCTGACGAACCCAATTACAGATCCGGTACCAGTCAACATTGGTAACTATCAAGGGGTACATCAGTTTGTGGTGTGTGACTCAAGCCCGATAGCACTGTTAGGAAGAGACCTATTGTGTAAATTGGGTTGTTCGATAATGTGTTCCAACGAAGGAATAACAATACAGACGAGCAGTGATGGGGAAGAAGAGGACAGTGTAGAGGGGGATGAGATGGAAACAGTCGACGAAGAGTATCCTCTGATTTGTCTTTTCCCGATGATAACTGAAGAAGATATCCCAGCAGAATTACGGGAAACAGTCGGAAAGGAAGTGTGGGACATGACAGGGAAAGAGGTGGGATTGATGAAAGGAGTGGAACCAGTAAAAGTGATGGTAAAGCCCAATGCGATCTTTCCCCAGACCCCACAATACCACATGCCACAAGATACCCTCATGAAAGTTGCCCAACTCATTGACGAATTTGTAAAGCAGGGAGTACTGAAAGAAGTGTTAAGTAGTCCATGTAATTCACCGATAATGGGACTAATAAAGCCAAGTGGGAAAGTCAGACTTGTGCAGGACTTGAGGAAAATAAATGACATCATAGTCAAGTGCTGCCCTGTTGTACCGAATCCAGCTGTGATAATGTTTCAGATCCCTTGCGATGCCGAATGGTTCTCAGTTATCAATTTGTCACAAGCATTCTTTTCTGTGCCTCTTCATGAGGACAGCCAATTTCTCTTTTGTTTCAAATTCCTAGACAGAGTATACAGTTGGTGTCGAATTCCTCAAGGGTTCTCTGAGTCACCGTCGATATTCAACCAGGTTCTAAAGAAAGACTTGGAAGGGTTAGAGTTGCCATTCGAGTCAACCCTAGTACAGTACATTGACGACTTACTGGTTGCATCAAAGACAGAAAGTGGCTGTACGGCCGATACCATTGCCCTGTTGAACCATTTGGGAGGGAATGGACACAAGGTGTCTCCTTCCAAATTGCAGTTCTGTCAGAAGAAAGTGAAATACTTGGGTCACCAGATAGAGAAAGGGTCACGGAGAATAATGAAGGAAAGAATTACAAGTGTACTACAAATGAGTCCACCAAAGACAAGGAGGGAGGTGAGGAAGTTTTTGGGAATGGTGGGTTATTGTCGCCAGTGGATTCCCAACTTCTCGACTCTAGCGAAGCCTTTACTGAAACTGACCCAGAAGGATGCCTTGGATCAGATCGAACTGAAAGGGGATGAGATGGATGCCTTTGTTGAATTGAAAGAATGCATGTGCAGGGCTCCAGCTTTAGGTATGCCTGATTACACGAAGCCTTTCACATTGTTTTGTCATGAACGTATGTTCTTTGTCTGTCTTGACTCAAGCCCATGGTGGTGTAAACAGACCAGTAGCGTATTTTTCAGCTACTTTGGATCCGGTTGCAGCAGCACTCCCAGGGTGTTTGCGCGCCGTAGCAGCAGTTGGTATCAGCCTCACTCAGAGTGAAGGAATAGTGATGGGACACCCAGTAACAGTCATGGTCCCTCACTCAGTTGAAATACTTTTGACCCGCTCCCGAACGCAACACATGACTGGATCTAGACTCACAAGGTATGAAACGATTATTCTGGGCTCACCGAATGTGCAGCTGAAAAGGTGCACTACGTTGAATCCAGCAACCTTGCTTCCTGGAGAAAATGCTGAAATTGAGAACGCTGAAGACGTCGAGCATGACTGCCTTCAGGTGACTGAATTCTGCACAAAACCTCGACCGGACATCAAGGATACCAAGCTTGATGAAAATGACCAAATTCTTTTTGTTGATGGTTCCTGTCTAAGAGACGGGATGGGGATTTTGAAAGCAGGATACGCTGTATGTACTGTAACAGGTGTCTTGGAAGCGGGATGGCTTCAAGGAGTCTACTCTGCACAAGTAGCAGAACTTGTAGCCCTTACCAGAGCATGTCAACTGTCTGCCTTGATGAAAGTCACCATTTACACTGATAGTCAATACGGGTTTGGGATTGTGCATGACTTTGGACAACTATGGTCGCAGAGAGGTTTCCTGACTTCTTCAGGATCCCCAGTGAAGAACGGGGAGAGGATAAGGGAATTGTTACACGCCATTCAAGTGCCAGCCGAAGTTGCAGTGGTAAAGTGTAGTGCTCACACGAAAGGACAAGACTATGTGTCTCTGGGAAATGCATATGCGGATCAAGTCGCAAGATTTTGTGCCTTGAACTGTATATTGCTAAGGGAGGATTGGAATACAATAAGTGAACCAGAACTCGAACCAGCTGAAGCATTTGCCTTGAAGGTCGTAGATACAATAGAGGAACTAAAAGCACTACAGAATAATGTCAGGGAGGATGAAAGAGATTCCTGGATTAAATCACAATGTATAAAGAGACAAGACGAGTTATGGGTTTCACATGAGGGAAAATTTGTTTTGCCAAATAGTCTCTTATCGCAGTTGCGCGGTTCTATCATGGGCAGGCTCACCTAGGGAGAGATGCCATGATAAGATTGTTCAAAACTGATTGGTTTAACCCCAGATTTCGTCAAGCTGCAGAAGCAGTTTGCCATCGATGTGTCACTTGCCAGCAGATGAACCCAGGAAAGGGAACAGTTGTGAACGCGAGTCACATTGGTAGGGCAAGCGGACCTTTTAGTCGAATGCAGATGGATTTCATTGAGATGCCTGTGCATGGGGGTCTGAAATATGTGTTGGTGATTGTGTGCATTTTTAGTCACTGGATTGAAGCATACCCCACACGTAGAAACGACAGCCTTACAGTTGCCAAGCTATTGTTGAGGGAGTTAATACCACGTTTCGGATTCCCGATCTCTTTAGAATCAGATAGGGGAAGTCACTTCAATAACGAGGTGATAAAGTTACTTTGCGAAGCGCTGAACATTGAGCAAAAGCTGCACTGTAGCTATCGCCCTGAAGCCTCAGGACTGGTGGAGCAGATGAATGGTACGCTGAAATCGAGAATGGCAAAAATATGTGCATCAACAAATTTGAAATGGCCTGACGCATTGCCTTAGTGCTAATGTCAATGAGAAACACTCCTGATAGAAAAACTGGATTGTCTCCGCACGAAATTCTCATGGGCAGGGCTATGAGACTTCCTGCAGTTCCCGCAAACATGCTTTTGAATATTACAGATGATATGGTGTTAGACTACTGCAAAGGACTGGCTGACGTGGTTCGCTCTTTCTCTCACCAGGTGGAAGCGACCATCTTGCCACCGATCCAAGGTCCAGGACACGCACTGAAAGCAGGTG
This sequence comes from Pleurodeles waltl, assembly GCF_031143425.1. Classification (NCBI taxonomy): domain Eukaryota; kingdom Metazoa; phylum Chordata; class Amphibia; order Caudata; family Salamandridae; genus Pleurodeles; species Pleurodeles waltl. The sequence continues at coordinate 1,104,378,547 of NC_090440.1, forward strand.
ACTGGGTCGTGGTAAAGAAGCACGTGAGAAAATCGTGTCTGGAACCCCGTTGGAAAGGCCCTTTTCAAGTGATCCTGACGACAACTACCGCTGTGAAGTGTGCGGGGGTTCCCAACTGGATTCACGCCAGTCACACAAAGAAGGTGCTGTGTCCCACAGATGAGGAAGTTGAAACGCTGAAACTACCAGTGCCTGACAAAACAGTGCCGAGTGCTGAGACAGAACAAAAGCGAACTGAAAGCGAACAGGCAGAAGCAGGAGAAAAAGAGATATTCTCCGACGACGAAGACACCAACTCACTTGGGGGAGACCAAGGAGAAAGTTCAGATAGCGACGAAGAAGCTGCAGGTGACAAAGAACCTGAAGCAGCTGAGGGTAGCAAAAAGCCTGAAGCAGCTGAAGGTGACAAGGAGCCTGAAGCAGCTGAAAGTGATAAAGAGCCTGAAGAAAGTAACGGTGACGAAGGGCTCGAAAAAGGTGAAAAAGCAGGAGAGCCTGATCAGAGGAAGGCTTTCCCAGAAGCAGACGATACAGAAAGAGAAAAGGAGAACGTGATCGATTCCCCGGAAGAAGGGGACAAGGCAGAACAGAACGAAAAGGTTCAAGCTTCCACAGAAAAGATCGCAGGTCCATCAAATGGACATGGTGCAAAGAGAAGACTAAGTATCTCACCAATAAAAGAAAGGGGTAAAGAAAGTTTGAACGAAGGAGGAAGGCCAAAAGTGAAAGAGAAAAGAAAGGAAGTGACTGTTGTGGAACAATCGTCAAGTGAAGAAAAAGACTTGACAAAAGAGGAGAGTACCAGCGAAGCAGAATCGAAAAGAGAAGCAAAATTGAAAAGGAAAAGGATACCAAACAGGAGATATTCCGGTCCTGAATGGGCATATGCAGTCAATGATGATTGGACTGATGAGTTTGTATCTCTAAGCATCGAGAACGAAGAAGAAGAAGAGATACCAATAGAAAAGAAAAGTTTCATAGACTCTGTCGATTGAAAGGGTAGTAAATGATATTGCTTGCTACGATCTAAAGTGAAAGAAACAACCAGCTGAGACATTTGCTAAACTGATAAAGACTGAGTTCTGAATTATTGCCGAATTGAGACAAATGCTGCTAACTGATAAGTGACTGGCCTTTTGAAGAAGACGGTGTGAACATTGTGCTCGCTCAGCTTTGTAACTGAATTGCTAAGTAGTTTCATTTATAAGTGCTTCTAGCTCTCTGATTCTATACAGATCATGGCGCAAAATAATAGAAAGAGATATTGTAAATATGTGTGTATAGGCTTGGTAGTTACATGTGTAATAATAATAATGGCAATTGTGTTTGGAGTGCATGGAAAGGGTGAAAGTGAGAATATCGAGGCTTCTACTATTGCTCCTGTTACTGTCACTGAACTAAAACCATTGAAAAGACTAGCACTGGATGAGAGGCTCTTGCACGATAAGAAAGAGCTTTCGTATAACGTTTTCTATCACTTATTAACAGAGTATGTTGAGACTATGGATGCGAAAGATTGTTATGTGTGTACCCAGATACCGACATCAGTAAAGGAAGGGGTAACTTATCACCACATGCCTCTTACATATGGGATTACATGTAGTATAGTAATGTCTAGGTTTTATGGTCAAACTAACATACAGTATTTTTACTTGAATTATGATGTTACCTTTGCTTATGTTCCTATAATAGCGCAGCTAAGCCAGACTGCAAAAGATTGGGATTTTAAAATTATGAGGGAATTTTTCGAGCCAATGCTACCTTTTGAGACGGCTCATGCTCATAGGGAGAACCTTACTTGCTCCGTCTCTGCTGTAGAAATAAGCTTTTTAGATCGCACAGATGATAGAAGGGCTCAAATGAAAGCGAAATTAGAAAAGGAGCTACATAAGAGGACTTCAGTAGATAATTATGATTTTGCTGCTATAAAGACACAGGGGAAAATAGCTTTAGATGCTTGGCATGTAGGGAAGTTTTGTATATATCGAGGAGAATCTTATTATGACAATATTTTTGTAGGAGCGAGTGAATGCAAACATACGTTTATTTTTAAGGCCAAATGGACATTCATGATGAACGGACTTGACCCTGTCATTCCAGGTGTATATTACATTTGTGGGCATAACGCCTGTTATCGTCTTCCAAAGGGATGGTGGGGGAGATGTTATTTGGGTATAGTGTTCCCAAAGGTTTATCAACTGGATGACGTATCGATGATTCAAAAGACATCTGGATCCCATCGTATCCAGAAAAGAGAGACCGCAGCTGCTGTGGTAGGTGATATATTTGGAGCCATGATTCCTTCATTAGGAGTTGTGTTGAATTCTATCAAGATACGAAAGTTGTCTACTATAGTGGATAACATGTTGACAAAGTTTTCAGGTGCTATAATCCTGATAGATGCTGAGCTTGCAGCGGAAAGAGCTATGACTCTTCAAAATAGGCTTGCTTTAGACATTCTTTTAGCAAAGGATGGAGGCGTTTGCAAAATGATTGGTGCACGTCACTGTTGTACCTATATACTGGATAATAGTGTGAAAATTAAAACTATGCTTGCTAATCTAACAAAAGAAAGTGCAGATTTGAAAGAACTGAAAGAACCAGGAGTGTGGGAGAAGGTTGGAAAGGGACTCGCTTCAGTGGGACATTGGATTGGGGGAATTTGGAATGGAATATTATTGAAAATAATAGAAGGAATATTAATAGTAATAATTTGTGTATTTGGAATTTGGGGAATAAAAAGGGGAATAATAATGATTATGGAAAGAATTAAAAGAAGAAAGGAGGAGAAAATTATGAAAAGAATGGCAGAAGAATACAAAGCGCAAACTAGGGGTACTAAAAGGAAAAGGGAACTGACAGAATTTTAATGGAATAAAATTTGTGGGAGTGGTTGGTGTGATGACAAGTAGTCATCAGAGGAGGGATTGATGAAGCAGAAAATGAAGGTTTTGATTTATTAACGCTTAAACGTAGTGCTGAAATAATCATGTGTGACTTTAACCGAACTAATTAAGATTGTACGGGGACAAAATGTGCCCTCAGAGTAGTTTGCCATCATTTATACGCGTGCTTTATATAACGTGGTGTATTAGAATTGCACTAATCCGACATAATCATAAACGTATGCTACGATTTGCTTGTTTGAAATGCATTAGCTTAGCATTACTTTAGCGGAGGCTTTGGCCTAGTGGCCTGGTCTCACGGTTTAGATGTTAGTATTTTTCCAATGTGCTATTAAACGTGTATTTCTGCTTGAAGCTGTACTTTTCCACAGAAACTGTTCACATGCTTATCTTAAAGTTTCGTGCCAGCATGGCATATTTTCTCTTTAATTCAAGGTCGACTTGCAGGTGCGGACAATGGAGGCTCTGAAAGTGAGCTAATTGGGAGACAATGTTGCGATTTGCGTACCCATCTCCAAGGATAATGTATGCTTAAGTAAAAGCTTGAGAACTGTCGTTTTTGATTGGACAATTTGAAGCTAACCTATGAACCCTCCAATGGAGACCCTACAGGACTTGAACTGTTGTCTATGAAACCCAGGTGCACGAGAAGAAGGTAGCCATTGCCAGCTCGATACCCGCCATTTTGCAGACTTCGTAGCTATTATGGCCCACTTTGCTGCGACGCCATTTTGAGAGACTTCAATGCTTTCTCTAGTCGAGAGAAAGAGACTTTAATGATTCTTGCCCTAGAGACTTTAACTTTGATTTGTCCCTTTGCATGAAGTAGTAGTTTTACCTCGCCGCCGTGAGGCAATTGCCCCGTTCACCCCTGCCCCTTTGTCCCGTCCCATGCTGATCAAGAAACGGTACCCATGCTGACCGAGAAACGATACCTGTGAGACGAAGACTTCATTGATTGCTGATCGTAATTGGTAAATATGAAAGGAGATTGTAAAATTGCATTGTGTTTCTTTTAGGTAACCAACTGCTGATTTTGATAAGAGCCCCAGCTAGGAGTTTTCTAAATTGATGTTGCTAAATTGTTTTTGCATGAAGTCCCACATGCCGATGCTAATTTGAGGTTAGATGAGGTTTCCATATGTCGCACGATGCAATTTGAGATCTTGTTATGCTGACTAAATGTACGCAATTAGTTCATTACAGATTATCGTATTAGTGCTTTGCATTGCCATTATCGAATGCCTTGTGATTCAAATGCTTCATAGATTACACTTGTTTCGACGTTATGGACAGCTATTAATGTTCATTTATGTTTATCATTTAGTGTTGAGACACATCTATATTGTGCTAGCTTTGTTAATATAGGGAAATAAATCCACTAACTTTGCAATAAACTGGTGTGGTTATTCCTGACTGAAAGGTCAGGGTTCGCCGAAATGTATTCTGGATTGATTGTAAAGTGTTATGTCGTTCAAGGTGTTGCTTATGTTCGTTATTGATTATTGATTTTGATGAGATTGACCGGATTAAGAGTACAGAGAGTTCCCACTAAGTCAAAAGATTCATCGGCCTAAAGAGCGTCCAAACACAGGTAAATTGTTACCACGGTTCGCTCTATCAGGAGTCACTTCCTTTGTAAACTTCTTGACACTGGCTTTACCAATGGATCGTAGGCTCCCGGAGACGCATAGAGAATGTATGTTAAACAGTTATGAGAATCATCAATTAGAAAGACATTAAACACAAGAAAGTGTTTTATAAAATTGAATAAACGGCTTTAATGCAAAACTACGTATTTGAAACACGGATTTGAATTCCTGCCTGTGCTTGTATGCGTTTCTGCCAAGAAAGTTTCTTAGACGTTATTTATACCGACTATATCTGAGAGATAACTGGTTTTGCCTTTTACGGCCCCGATGTATACAGACAGTGTAAGAGCTCAATTGTCCATCATTTACATATGAAAATTAACACCAGGGCCGGCTTTAACACAGACAGTGCGACCGGAGCGCTGACATGGAGGGGTGGACCCCAGGGGAGTGTCGAGTTTAACTTACCATTTAAAAGCACCTGCTGCAAAGTTTCTTGTGCATCAAGCTTTCAGGTAGCAATACAAATGTCCAGATAACTCTTGTGATTAATGTTCACGCTAGAGAGAGCGAGATTGGAGTTTTGTTTAATGGCAGTTTTGACTCGTCATAAAGCAGCACAGAGTGTGAATATGCCTGTTGCAAAGAACAGATCTGTATTTTATGTGGATAGTTCAGTGGATTAGTAAAACAAGTCTTTACCAGGGATTTCAAAAACAATTAAATGTATTGTGAGAGAGGGGCTACAGAGAGGAGAGGCCTTTTTCAGGGTAGTAGTGAAGGAATCTGAGGAGGAAGTCATAGGGAGGTGTTGGGGGCGCTCAGGAGGGTTGGCGGGAGTACGGGGCACACCAGCGCTAAAGCCAGCCCTGATTAATATGCTCAACAATATAAAATTGCTGCCATTGATGACGCAGAAATGAAGGTTTTACATTTATTAGCGCATAAACGTAGTGCTGCAATAATCAAGTGTGACTTTAACCGAACTAATAAAGATTGTACGGGGACAAAATGTGCCCTCAGCGTAGTTTGCCAACATTTATAAGCGTGCTTCATATAACGTGATGTATTAGAATTGTACTAGTTTGACATAATCGTAAACGTGTGCCATGATTTGCTTGTTAGAAATGCTTTAGCTTAGCATAACTTTAGTGGAGGCTTTGGCCTAGTTGCCTTGTCTCACGGTTTAGATGCTCGTATTTTTCCAATGTGCTAATAAACGTGTATTCTTGCTTGAAGCTGTACTTTTCCAGTGAGATCGTTCACATGCTTATCTTTAAGGTTTTGTGCCAGCCTGGCATCTTCTTCTTCACTCCAAGGTCAATCTGCAGGTGCGGACAATGGAAGCTCTGAAAATGAGTTAATTGGTATAAAATGTTGCAACTTGCGTACCCGTCTCCAAGGATAATGTATGCTTAAGTAAAAGCTTGAGAGCTGTTGTTTTTGATTGGACAATTTGAAGCCAACCTATGAACCCTCCAATGGAAGACCCTACTGAATTTGAACTGTTGTCTATTTAAACCAGGTGCACGAGAAGAAAGGGGCCATTACCAGCGATTACCCGCCATTATAGCCATTACAGCTATTATTGCCGTTACCCGCCATTTTACAGCTAATATGGCCCACCTTGCTGCTACGCCATTTTGAGAGACTTTGATGCTTTCTCTAATCGAGAGAAAGAGATTTAAATGATTCTTACCCTAGAGACTTTAACTTTGATTTGTCCCTTTGCATGAAGTAGTAGTTTATCTTGCCGCCGTGAGGCAACTGCCCCGTCCACCCCTGCCCCTTTGCCCCGTCCCATGCTGATCGAGAAACGGTACCTGTGAGACGAAGACTTCCTTGAATGCTGATTGAAATTGGTAAATATGAAAGGACATTGTAAAATTGCATTGTGTTTCTCTTAGGTAACCAACTGCTGATTTTTGATAAGAGCCCTAGTTAGGAGTTTTCCAAATTAATGTTGCTAAATTGTTTTTGCATGAAGTCCCACATGCCGATGCTAATTTGAGGTTAGATGAGGATTCCTTTTGTTGCACGATGCAATTTGAGACCTTGTTATGCTGACTAAATGTATGCAATTAGCTCATTACAGATTATAGTTTTAGTGATTTGCATTGCTATCATCGAATGCCTTGTTATTCAAATGCTGCATAGATTACACCTGTTTCGTCGTTATGGACAGCTATTAATGTTCATTTACGCTTATCATTTGGTGTTGAGACACATCTATATTGTGCTAGCTTTGTTAATATAGGGAAATAAATTCATTAACTTTGAATAAACTGGTGTGGTTATTCATGACCGAAAGGTCATGGTTCGCCGAAATGTATTCTGGATTAATTGTTAAGTGTTATGTTGATCAGGGTATTGCTTACGTTCGTTATTGATTATTGATTTGTTTAAATTGACTGATCTCGGGTGGAGAGGGTCCCACTTAGCCAAAAGATTCATCGGCCAAAAGAGCGTCCAAGTACAGGTAAATTGTTAGGTTGGTAACGCTCTATCAGTAGATGGTAGCAGAGGACGGTTACGCCTTTTGGGACCCCGTACTCTTAAAGTACATGGTGTTGAATTAACGGTTACGCCCTTTGAGACCCCACTCGAGAAGTTGAATTCGATTTTTCTTGGATAAAACAGATTGAGAGAATGATGATGGGCTAAGTCCCCCGCGACTTTCCCGGGATCTCGGAGCTTGCGAATGGAGAGAATGGAGGTGTGGAATCGGCGTTGGTGGTACTAGTGACGGTATGAGTGAAGTTAGGGTTTTGCGCTTGCACAGCTTATTGCCGCAGATTGTGTGAAAAGGTTGCGAGGATTTTAGAGAATAGCGGAGGTGCGACTCCAAGTGTAGAAGTAGAGAAGTCGTCGAACTTCATAGAAAATAGCGGAGGTGCGACTCCGAGTGTGAGAGTAGGGAAGTCGTCGAACTTCATGTGCATGTGGCGCTTTGTGCAGAAAAAGGTCCACGTGGTTGTTGTTGTTAAGACGGGCCCTGCGAGGTCAAGAGACTCCGGAGTATGTTGAAAAGTGTATGAGACACTTGTTTTATGTTGTGGTCTGGTCGGTTTAGTAGGTTGATCGGGCGTGTTCAACGAGTCGGTACGTGTGTTAAGGGAATGAAAGAAACTTCGACTTCGGGCTTTGGCAAATTCTAAGTGCACTAGAATAGATCACTGACAAGTTGAGAGCAGAGTCTGCGGGTCAGATTTGCTTGCGAAAGTGGGGACCGAGAAAGATGGAATAACTGGCGAGGCTAGTGAAAAATCCCTAAGGTCCTGAAGCGATTGTGTTACCCTTCCTGTAGTAAACCGACAGATCTGTTTTATTAATTTTTTTGGTTGCTCGCGATACATGCTAGAAGTTGTTACGAGAGGAGCTGAGTGAAGGAGGACTAGACGCGAGGCTTTGTCAGCCGCAGTGTGTGTGAGTGTGACGTCACTAGGAGCCGCCCTGGGATAGGTTGGTTGTAGAGAAGGGTCGCGCACGGATTGGACGCAGTCCGTGGGGCTCGATTGGTAGGGGAAAGGCAAGCGAAGAGTATTCCGGGAATTAAAGTCACCTATTGATTACAAACTTTGTGAAATAAAAGACGAGAAAATGAAATTTTTTAAAGCATTAAAGAGTGCGATGAAGGGGGAGTCTTACATTAAAGCGAGCGTAGGAGAGGAGACGCCGCCCAAAGGTACACCAGCTTACATTGTAATGGAGGAAAAGGGGGTAGCTCCGTGCCTTTGGCTAAAGCAATGGCACAAGCTGACAGAGAAACATGGGAGCGTAGCGTTCCCGATCCATGGAACATTCAATATAAGGATCCTAGAGAATTTGAGATTCACGATGTACGACATGAAGGTACCTCCAAGGCCAGCACAGTTTGAGGCTCTAGCGATTTGGGAACTAATGGCTAGACAGCAGCAGCAAAATAAGTTCGAGACTAGGATAAGGAAGGTAGAAAAGACACTAGCGGACGCTAGGTGGGATAATGCACAGAAGGTGTGGAGGTCAGATGTATTGCAGGGGATAAAATTGTTTCCCGCAATTACTAAGGAAGAAGAGGAGACAGGTAAGAAAGCTACCTGTAAGACAAACAGGAGGTGTTCCAAGGATAGAGAGGACGAGGAAAAGTTGAGAAGAGAAGAGGAGTTAGAAGATGAGGAGTTAATCATGCAATTGCTGAACGACCGTCCACCACCTTATGCAGAGAGTGGACAAGGTCCAAGTACCAGTTCTGCCCCTCCGGCACCGGTACAGAACAGTGAAACTCAGAGTTCAGGAGCATCATCGGGGTCTAAGGACCCGAGTTTACTGTTCACCCCGCAGATACCGCAGGTTAGGAGAATATATCCAGATGTACCTATGTTGAAACCAGCAGAAAATTATCAGCCGCAGATCCCAAGGTACTACAGCAGTGACAACAGTGCAGGAATGATTCTAGATACGACCGTAATGGGAGTACAGAATGGTCACAACCCGACATTGGCACAAGCTGAATCAACCCAGTTTTTGATGCCTCAAAAGCAGATGCAGGGGGGAACAGCACATGCTCAGATGACGGGGAGTCAGATGGGCATGCCGGCAATGATGACCCATAGTGTGGGAATGAATATGTCTCAGAACATGGGAAATGGACAGAACCCAGATGCGATATCACTACCCATTACTGTAGGTCCACCGGTACCTTTGTACAGTCAGCCTAACTTAGGTATGAGCGGTCATGGATCAATGCTGCAGAGTGGGACAGAAAGGAGGTGCATAGAAAACACTCCAGGGATAACTCCAATAGCGGCTCAGCCAACTGGATCTGGGTCCTTGATGGAGTTTAGTCCCATATGTGCTCAGTCAACGGTGGTGAGGTCGAGCCCCCCACTGATAATACCTCTAACATCGAACACTGAAAAGTTGCCGCAACCATCAATGGCAGTCGATGTGAATGCTACACTGATGGGGTTGAATGCGCAACAGTTGACACAATGGTTCAACAGTCTGAATTCCACACAAAGCTCAGCCAGTGGGAAGGGAGAAGATTATTTGAATAGGGTCAGGTTGAACATGGAAGCACAAGAATTGGTGGAAGGGACTATGGGTGTGAATAGGTTAGAGTCCTACTCGGAAGAAGAGCTGAGGTATCTATGTCCCAGGATTACGAGAGAAGTGAACAAGGTACATAGAAGCTTGCAAGAAATAGCTGACAAAAACGGGGTTGATATAGACAAGACGAAACACTTGAGCAGGAGCTACAGGCTGGATTTCGGGACCACAGACTTTGAACACATGAGGTCAGCAGGCATGAAGGCGCACCTTAGAGAATTGTTGCAGAGTGCACAAGTGTGGAGGTGCTTAGACAAATGGGAAAGCAGATGGGTAAAGAGAAAGGAAAAGAGGAAAGACAGTGTCCCAGAGCTCAACGAGAAAAGACCACAGAGTAGTGATGCAGTAACCATGTTACCAATGAGGGAGACAGCAGGGGGAAAATTAATACATGTACCATGGCACAGAAGCGACATTCAGTCTTTTACGGATGATTTTCCCAAACTGAGAGAGAAACCGATTGAATGGTATCAACAGACTGATAGGTTTGTGAAGCTTGCAAAATGTCTCTTGGAAGACCTGAACACTCTCTTTGAGATTGTGGTTCCGGCAGATTTGTGGGAGGATTGCAAAAGAGCTGTAGGTTGGCCGACAAGTGAACCAGAGAGAGACAGGGATACGGGTGCACGATCACCTATGGTGATGAGCTTGTACTATAAGGTGATTGAGCATTTGAAGATGAAGGTTGCCGCGAAAAATGTGGATTGGCAGAAGATCGATCGAACTGCCCAAGAGACTAAAGAGTCGATTCATAGTTACTATGAGAGGTTGTTGAAGGCGTTCAAGAACTACAGTGGCACGGAAACAATAGAGGCGAAGGACATGCTTCATTTTGTGTTTAGATTTGTGGAAGGGCTGAGACCAGAGATAAGTCAGATGATAAAGTCGCATTTGATTTGTTGGCAGTCGAAACCTATTGATGAGGTGTTGAATTATGCGAAATACTGTAGCGACGAAATTGAAGTGAAACAGAAAAAGTTGAAAGAGAAAGTGATGATGATGCAGCTTAAAGCAGCTCAGACAGGTCTGCAAGGTTTGCAAGGGTTGCAAGGGTTCTAACAACAGGTACCACAACCGCAGCCGCAATTGCAGGGAAATATGACGTTTCAGCCACAGGCGAGAGGCAGAGGCAGAGGAGGTTTTGTGAATAATGGTCCGGATTTGAACACTGTTGTGACTCCGAATGGTGTGCAGGCATTGAAAAAGGTGTTGCCGTGTCACGTGTGCGGAATTGTCGGTCATTGGAAACGCGAGTGTCCGATGGTGGTGCAGGAAGGTGCAGGTGTTGGTCAGCAAAACAATGATGTCAATGCATTTCAGACAATGAGGGGACCAAAAATGAGAGGTCCAAACCCAAATTTTCAGACCATAAATCAGCTACAGGGATTACAGCCCATGCAGCCGCAGCAGATGCAGATGCCCTGTATGCAGATGACGCAAATGCAGCCAATGCAACAGCAGTTTCCCATGGTACCTAATCAGCAAATGCAAATACCTTTGGCACCAATGAGTCAGCAGCAAGTGATGGTTCCTCCACAGGTCTCGGGTCAGGTAATGAATACAAATGGCACTGTACAACAGTTCCCATTACACAGTGAGAGTGGAATAAACAATGTATGGGAGAGTGAAAGTTCAAGAGAGGAAGGAGATTGTGTGCTTGCAGCATCCTTGGAAGTTGATCAAAAGGGTCCGTACGTGGAGGGAAGAGTAATGGGTCATCGTGTCTCATTCTTGGTTGACACAGGAGCCACACGTTCAACTGTTAAGAGCATTGAAGTACCAAATTTGCCACTCTCAGGGGGAACAGTTCAAGTGGTGGGAGTAGCAAACAAACAGCTGACAAACCCAATTACAGATCCGGGACCAGTCAGCATTGGTAACTATCAAGGGTTACATAAGTTTGTGGTATGTGACTCAAGCCCGATAGCACTGTTAGGGAGAGACCTATTGTGCAAATTGGGTTGTTCGATTATGTGTTCGAACGATGGAATAAAAATTCAGACGAGCAGTGATGGGGAAGAAGAGGACAGTGTAGAGGGGGATGAGATGGAAACTGTCGATGAAGAGTATCCTCTGATTTGTCTTTTCCCGATGATAACTGAAGAAGATATTCCAGCTGAATTACGGGAAACAGTCGGAAAGGAAGTGTGGGATATGACAGGGAAAGAGGTGGGATTGATGAAAGGAGTGGAACCAGTGAAAGTGACTGTAAAGCCCAATGCAACCTTTCCCCAGACCCCACAATACCACATGGCACAAGACACCCTCATGAAAGTTGCCCAACTCATTGACGAATTTGTAAAACAGGGAGTACTGAAAGAAGTGTTAAGCAGTCCATGTAATTCACCAATCATGGGACTAATAAAGCCGAGTGGAAAGGTCCGAATTGTACAGGACTTGAGGAAAATAAATGACATCATAATTAAATGTTGCCCTGTCGTACCAAATCCAGCTGTGATAATGTTTCAAGTCCCTTGCGATGCCGAGTGGTTCTCAGTCATCGACTTGTCACAAGCATTCTTTTCGGTGCCTCTTCATGAGGACAGTCAATTTCTCTTTTGTTTCAAATTCTTAGACAGAGTGTACAGTTGGTGTTGAATTCCTCAAGGGTTTTCTGAGTCACCGTCAATATTCAATCAGATTCTAAAGAAAGACTTGGAAGCATTAGAATTGCCATTCGAGTCAACCCTAGTACAGTACATCGATGACTTACTGATTGCATCAAAGACAGAAAGTGGCTGCACAGCCGATACCATTGCTCTGTTGAACCATTTGGGAAGGAATGGACACAAGGTGTCTCCTTCCAAATTGCAGTTCTGTCAGAAGAAAGTGAAATACTTGGGTCACCAGATAGAGAAAGGGTCACGGAGAATAATGAAGGAAAGAATAACGAGTGTACTTCAAATGAGTCCACCAAAGACAAGGAGGGAGGTGAGGAAGTTTTTGGGAATGGTGGGCTACTGTCGTCAGTGGATTCCCAACTTCTCAACTCTAGCGAAGCCTTTACTGAAGCTGACCCAGAAGGATGCCTTGGATCAAATTGAGCTGAAAGGAGATGAGATGGATGCTTTTATTGAATTGAAAGAATGCATGTGCAGGGCTCCAGCTTTAGGTATGCCTGATTACACAAAGCCTTGTACATTGTTTTGTCATGAACGTGATGCATGTTCTTTGTCTGTCTTGACTCAAGCCCATGGTGGCATAAACAGACCAGTAGCGTATTTTTCAGCTACTTTGGATCCGGTCGCAGCAGCACTTCCAGGGTGTTTGCGCGCCGTAGCAGCAGTTGGTATCAGCCTCACTCAGAGTGAAGGAATAGTGATGGGACACCCAGTAACAGTCATGGTCCCTCACTCAGTTGAGATACTTTTGACCCGCTCCCGAACGCAACACATGACTGGAGCAAGACTCACAAGGTATGAAACGATAATTCTGGGCTCACCGAATGTGCAGCTGAAAAGGTGCACTACGTTGAATCCAGCAACCTTGCTTCCCGGTGAAAATGCTGAAGTTGAGAACGCTGAAGACGTCGAGCATGACTGCCTTCAGGTGACTGAATTTTGCACAAAACCTCGACCTGACATTAAGGATACTAAGCTTGATGAAAATGACCAAATTGTTTTCGTTGATGGTTCATGTCTAAGAGATGGGATGGGGATTTTGAAAGCAGGATATGCTGTATGTACTGTAACAGGTGTCTTGGAAGCGGCCTGGCTTCAAGGAGTCTATTCTGCACAAGTAGCAGAACTTGTAGCCCTCACAAGAGCATGTCAACTGTCTGCATTGATGAAAGTCACCATTTACACCGATAGTCAGTACGGGTTTGGAATTGTGCACGACTTTGGACAACTATGGTCACAGAGAGGTTTCCTGACTTCTTCAGGATCCCCAGTGAAAAACGGGGAGAGAATAAGGGAATTGTTACACGCCATTCAAATGCCAGCCGAAGTTGCAGTGGTAAAGTGTAGTGCTCATACAAAAGGACAGGACTATGTTTCTCTGGGAAATGCATATGCGGATCAAGTCGCAAGATTTTGTGCCTTGAACTGTATATTACTCAGAGATGAATGGAATTCGATAAGTGAACCAGAACTCGAACCAGCTGAAGCATTTGCCTTGAAGGTCGTAGATACAATAGATGAACTAAAAGCATTACAGAATAACGTCAGGGAGGATGAAAGAGATTCCTGGATTAAGTCACAATGTATAAAGAGACCAGATGAGTTATGGGTTTCAAATGAGGGAAAATTTGTTTTGCCAAATGGTCTCTTATCGCAGCTAGCGCGGTTCTATCATGGGCAGGCTCACCTAGGGAGAGATGCCATGATAAGATTGTTCAAAACTGATTGGTTTAACCCCAGATTTCGTCAAGCTGCAGAAGCAGTTTGCCATCAATGTGTCATTTGTCAGCAGATGAACCCAGGAAAGGGAACAGTTGTGAACGCAAGCCACATTGGCAGGGCCAGTGGCCCGTTTAGTAGAATGCAGATGGACTTCATTGAGATGCCTGTGCATGGAGGTTTGAAGTATGTGTTGGTGATTGTGTGCATTTTTAGTCACTGGATTGAAGCATACCCCACACGTAGAAATGACCGCCTTACAGTTGCAAAACTATTGTTGAGGGAGTTAATACCGCGTTTCGGATTCCCGATCTCTTTAGAATCAGATAGGGGAAGTCACTTCAATAATGAGGTGATATAGTTACTTTGCGCAGCGCTGGACATTGAGCAAAAACTGCATTGTAGCTATCGCCCTGAAGCCTCAGGACTGGTGGAACAAATGAATGGTACATTGAAATCAAGAATGGCGAAAATATGTGCATCGACAAATTTGAAATGGCCTGACGCATTGCCCTTGGTGCTAATGTCAATGAGAAACACCCCTGATAGAAAGACTGGATTGTCTCCGCACGAAATTCTCATGGGCAGGGCTATGAGACTTCCTGCAGTTCCCGCAAACGCGCTTTTGAATATTACAGATGATATGGTGTTAGACTACTGCAAGGGTCTGGCTGACGTGGTTCGCTCTTTCTCTCACCAGGTGGAAGCACCTTGCCACCGATCCAAGGTCCAGGACACACACTGAAAGCAGGTGACTGGGTCATGGTAAAGAAGCACGTGAGAAAGTCGTGTCTGGAACCCCGTTGGAAAGGCCCTTTCCAAGTGATCCTGACGACCACTACCGCTGTGAAGTGTGCAGGAGTTCCCAACTGGATTCACGCCAGTCACACAAAGAAAGTGTTGTGTCCCACAGATGAGGAAGTTGAAGCGCTGAAACTACCAGTGCCTGATAAAACAGTGCTGAGCGCTGAGACAGAGCAAAACCGAACTGAAAGCGAACAGGCAGGAACAGAAGAGAGAGAAATATTCTCTGAGGACGAAACGACCGACTCACTTGGGGAAGACCAAGGAGAAACCTCACACAGCGACGAAGCAGCTGAAGGTGACAAAAGGCCTGAAGCAGCTGAGGGTAGCAAAGAGCCTGAAGCAGCTGAAGGTGACAAAGAGCCTGAAGCAGCTGAAAGTGATAAAGAGTCTGAAGAAAGTAACGGTGACGAAGGGCTCGAAAGAGGTGAAAAGGCAGGAGAGCCTGATCAGAGGAGGGCTTTCCCAGAAGCAGACGATAGAGAAAAAGAAAAGGAGAACGTGATTGATTTCCCAGAAGGAGGGAACAAGGCAGAACAGAACGAAACCGTTCAAGCTTCCACAGAAAAGATCGCAGGTCCATCAAATGGACACGGTGCAAAGAGGAGACTAAGTATATCGCCAATAAAACAAAGGACTAAAGAAAACTTGAACGACGGAGAAAGGCCAAAAGTGAAAGAGAAAAGAAAGGAAGTAACTGTTGTGGTACCATCCTCAAGTGAAGGAAAAGACTTGGCCAAAGAGGAAAGTACCAGTGAGGCAGAATCGAAAAGAGAAGCAAAATTGAAAAGGAAAAGGATACCAAACAGGAGATATTCCGGTCCTGAATGGGCATATGTAGTCCATGACGATTGGACCGACGAATTTGTATCTCTTAGCCTCGAGAACGAAGAAGAAGAGATACCAATAGAGAAGAAAAGTTTTATGGACACTGTTGATTGAAAAGCTGGTAAATGACATTGCTTGCTACAATCTAACGTGATACAACCAGCTGAGACATTGCTAAACCGGATAAGACACTTGCTGAACTGATAAAAGACTGAGTTATTGCCGAATTGAGACAAATGCTGCTAACCGATAAGTGACTGGCCTTTTGAAGAAAATTGTGTGAACATTGCGCTCGTTCAGCTTTGTAACTGAATTGCTAAATAGTTTCTTTATAGGTGCTTCTAGCTCTCTGATTCTATACAGATCATGACGCAAAACAGTAGAAAGAAATATTGTAAATATGTGTGTGTAGGCTTGGTAATTGCATGTGTACTAATAATAATGGCAATCGTGCTTGGAATGCATGGTAAGGGTGAGAATGAGAAAATTGATGCTTCTACTTTTGCTCCTGTTACTGTCACTGAACTAACAGCATTGAAAAGACTAGAATTAGATGAGAGACACTTGCATGATAAGAAAGAACTTTCGTATAATGTTTTCTATCGCTTGCTAACAGAATATGTTGAGACTATGGATGCGAAAGATTGTTATGTGTGTACACAGATACCGACATCAGTAAAGGAAGGGGTGACTTATCACCACATGCCTCTTACATACGGGATTACATGTAGTATAGTAATGTCTAGATTATATGGTCAGACTAACATACAGTATTTCTACTCAAATTATGATGTTACCTTTGCATATGTTCCTATAATAGCGCAGCTAAGCCAGATTGCTAAAGATTGGGATGCTAAAATAATGAGGGAATTTTTCGAGCCAATGCAACCTTTTGAAACGGCTCACGCTCATAGGGAAAACCTTACCTGCTCGCTCTCTGCAGTAGAAATAAGCTTTTTAGATCGCACAGATGATAGAAGGGCACAAATGAATGCGAAATTAGAAAAGGAGCTACATAAGAGGACTTCAGTAGATAATTATGCTTTTGCCGCAATAAAGACGCAATAAAGAGAATAGCTTTAGATGCTTGGCATGTAGGGAAATTTTGTATATATCGAGGTGAATCTTATTATGATAACATTTTTGTAGGAGCGAGTGAGTGTAAACATACGTTTATCTTTAAACCCAAATGGACATTCATGCTGAACGGACTTGACCCTGTCATACCAGGTGTATATTACATTTGTGGGCATAATGCCTATTATCGTCTTCCAAAGGGATGGTGGGGGAGATGTTATTTGGGTATAGTGTTCCCAAAGGTTTATCAACTGGATGACCTATCGATGATTCCAAAGACATCTGGATCCCATCGTATCCAGAAAAGAGAGACCGCAGCTGCTGTGGTAGGAGATATATTTGGAGCCATGATTCCTTCATTGGGAGTTGTGTTGAATTCCATCAAAATAAGAAAGTTGTCTACTATAGTGGATAACATGTTGACAAAGTTTTCAGGTGCTATAATCCTGATAGATGCTGAACTTGCAGCGGAAAGAGCTATGACTCTTCAAAACAGGCTTGCCCTAGACATTCTTTTAGCAAAGGATGGCAGCGTTTGCATAATGCTTGGTGCGCGACACTGTTGTACGTATATTCAAGACAATAGTGTGAAGATTAAAACAATGCTTGCTAATCTAACAAAAGAGAGTGCAGACTTGAAGGAATTGAAAGAACCAGGAGTGTGGGAGAAGGTTGGAAAGGGACTTGCTTCAGTGGGAAATTGGCTTGGTGGCATTTGGAATGGAATCTTGCTAAAAATAATACAGGGAATTCTAATAGTTCTAATTTGCATCTTTGGAATTTGGGGAATAAAAAGGGGAATATTAATGATCATGGCAGGAATTAAAAGAAGGAAGGAAGAGAAAATGATGAAAAGAATGGCAGAAGAGTACAAAGCAAGGACAAGGGGAACTAAAAGGCAAAGAGAACTGACAGAATTTTAATGGAATAAAATTTGTGGGATTAGTTTGTGTGATGACAAGTAGTCATCAGAGGAGGGATTGATGACGCAGAAATGAAGGTTTTACATTTATTAGCGCATAAACGTAGTGCTGCAATAATCAAGTGTGACTTTAACCGAACTAATAAAGATTGTACGGGGACAAAATGTGCCCTCAGCGTAGTTTGCCAACATTTATAAGCGTGCTTCATATAACGTGATGTATTAGAATTGTACTAGTTTGACATAATCGTAAACGTGTGCCATGATTTGCTTGTTAGAAATGCTTTAGCTTAGCATAACTTTAGTGGAGGCTTTGGCCTAGTTGCCTTGTCTCACGGTTTAGATGCTCGTATTTTTCCAATGTGCTAATAAACGTGTATTCTTGCTTGAAGCTGTACTTTTCCAGTGAGATCGTTCACATGCTTATCTTTAAGGTTTTGTGCCAGCCTGGCATCTTCTTCTTCACTCCAAGGTCAATCTGCAGGTGCGGACAATGGAAGCTCTGAAAATGAGTTAATTGGTATAAAATGTTGCAACTTGCGTACCCGTCTCCAAGGATAATGTATGCTTAAGTAAAAGCTTGAGAGCTGTTGTTTTTGATTGGACAATTTGAAGCCAACCTATGAACCCTCCAATGGAAGACCCTACTGAATTTGAACTGTTGTCTATTTAAACCAGGTGCACGAGAAGAAAGGGGCCATTACCAGCGATTACCCGCCATTATAGCCATTACAGCTATTATTGCCGTTACCCGCCATTTTACAGCTAATATGGCCCACCTTGCTGCGACGCCATTTTGAGAGACTTTGATGCTTTCTCTAATCGAGAGAAAGAGATTTAAATGATTCTTACCCTAGAGACTTTAACTTTGATTTGTCCCTTTGCATGAAGTAGTAGTTTATCTTGCCGCCGTGAGGCAACTGCCCCGTCCACCCCTGCCCCTTTGCCCCGTCCCATGCTGATCGAGAAACGGTACCTGTGAGACGAAGACTTCCTTGAATGCTGATTGAAATTGGTAAATATGAAAGGACATTGTAAAATTGCATTGTGTTTCTCTTAGGTAACCAACTGCTGATTTTTGATAAGAGCCCTAGTTAGGAGTTTTCCAAATTAATGTTGCTAAATTGTTTTTGCATGAAGTCCCACATGCCGATGCTAATTTGAGGTTAGATGAGGATTCCTTTTGTTGCACGATGCAATTTGAGACCTTGTTATGCTGACTAAATGTATGCAATTAGCTCATTACAGATTATAGTTTTAGTGATTTGCATTGCTATCATCGAATGCCTTGTTATTCAAATGCTGCATAGATTACACCTGTTTCGTCGTTATGGACAGCTATTAATGTTCATTTACGCTTATCATTTGGTGTTGAGACACATCTATATTGTGCTAGCTTTGTTAATATAGGGAAATAAATTCATTAACTTTGAATAAACTGGTGTGGTTATTCATGACCGAAAGGTCATGGTTCGCCGAAATGTATTCTGGATTAATTGTTAAGTGTTATGTTGATCAGGGTATTGCTTACGTTCGTTATTGATTATTGATTTGTTTAAATTGACTGATCTCGGGTGGAGAGGGTCCCACTTAGCCAAAAGATTCATCGGCCAAAAGAGCGTCCAAGTACAGGTAAATTACTAGTACAGAACGCTCTATCACCATATCCTTTGTGAATACTTTAACTGGATGAAACATCTGACTATCTTTGATCATTCGTAGTAATTAAAATGTCTGACATGAAATGATACCCCAGTCCTGCTGTGTTTTAATCTTACAGAGAAAAACGTTCATATGTCCTTCATTGATCACTGCTAAATGGTGCAATTTACAGACATTTTGCTACATTCTCTGTAAAACGATTTTGCGTGAATGTCTTCCATTACTGCACTGACAGTCTACAGTGAAAATTGGATCCACTGGGGTATCTTATTTCTGTTATACACAGAGTAAATAGTGGGTCTGTTCTGTAACCGAATGTTTTCAAATACAGGGACTTCAAAGTAAATTTCAAAAGATTAAACCAATCGACGGAGCGCTACAAAGAATTTGAGGTATTCGGAGCTATTTTCAATTATTTATTTTAGTTATGTACATTTACTGGTGGTTTTATTTAACAGCAAAATGAAACCGGATTCAATGGATTTAAGAATTAGCTTCGCTCAATATTTAAATCAAAATGTGAATGACTTTTTTGTAGGTCAAAGTTTAGTACTTCTAAATGTACATGTTCCAATGTCTTAGGTTGCCTTTTCTATGGTCGGGCGCACAAGTGCTCTAGCCCTTGTTGTAATCCCTCTGTGGGCTTTTAACCACACCTATCGGTGGTTCAGGGGCATGTCTTTTAAAATTCGCTAGATTTTATTAGTGAAAGGAATGCATATGTTGAGCGGACTGGCCAACTACTGAAAACATACAAGGCTCCATGTTTTACGTATGGTTTCTAGACTACTTTTTCTTTTTATTTCGTATGTAGAGTGATCTCGCTGGGCAGTAAACGAGCACTTTTCATGACTACCAGTTTAATTCTATTGTTTATCCTAGCGCTCCTTTGCGAATTTAAGGTTTTACAGAGGGCGATTGCACTGATTTTTTCCATTATTTAATTGTAACTTTTTGTAATTTCTATAACCACTCCCGCCCACCCCCCACCTGTTTTCCCTTAGTTACTTTTGTCACCGGAGTTGAAAAAGAGGCAATGGCGCTCCCATCATAGGATAATTGCTTACACATGCTTTTGGTTTCTTGTTTAGCTTTCAAAATTAAAAAGTGTTTGTTAGTATCATGAGGGCGGCAGTATACTACAATGATAACAAGTTTGTGTTCTACATTATGAGCCCATTACCCAGGGAATAGCAAGAGAAACATTTTTAACTGTGCTGTGTTTTGAGAGTTCAAATGTCATTCAGATTTAAGGATGTATTTGGCAGTTATCCATTCTTCAAACTTTTAAATTATACCACTTACTCTCTTTTATTGTGCGTACTGATCCTACCAATGAACTTTGTGTGTTATTTTTCCCTGCACTGTCATTTTAAGTGTACATATGTTTGATTATACACTGACCTTGTGAATGATTTGGCTCCATATCAAGGCTGTGTAAATAATTTATATTTGGAATTCATTATTTACAACAACAGTATTCTCTCTTTGATTCATTGTATAGTTAGCTTTTGGCTTAGTTTTCACGACCGAATCCTTAGTTTGCCTCGTCCTCAAACTAGCATTTGATTCCTTTTCACTTTACTAAAGTGATTTGAGCAATTTTAAACACCTACAATAGGTCAGCTTGATGCACCTTGGTTTAAACTTTAAACATCACACATTTAAATAGGTGAAATGTACATTTTCATCTCCTTCGATGTTCCAAGCCGTAAGGACGTGCTTAGTTTTCAATGGTTATGAACAGGTAGCCAGCACTCTGATCTTAATGTTTCACCCATTCATTGTTACCAGAGACTTACACCTCATAAAGGAAAGAAGGCCCTCCCTGCAAAAGACCTTTTAAACTTTGCACCTGATCGAAAGACAATGCATGTTAAGGTGTACTTGCTCCTAAAATTTAAGCCTTAGTAAGTGGTGTTTCCAGGGCAGACTTCTCATAACTGATTGCCATGGATAAATGTCTGGACAGTTCCTGCTACAAATTCTAGCACACTACACTGGCATGCTCCTGCCCATTTTCAGGGGTAAATCTTTCACGTGGAAGTCTTCTGCATCGTAGCATCAGAGAGAGTACATTACGTTTTTTAGGGTGGAGTGCGCAAGCGCTCTGGCCCCTGTTGTAATCTCTCTATGGGCTTTAAACACACCCACCAGATGCCCATCAGTTTTGTTCCTTCATGGGCTTGCCTTTTAAAACTCTCTTGATTTCATTTGTAAAAGACATGCCTACGTCATGTCTTTTCAGGTGTTAAGCCCTCTTCGACATTACCGGTAAACTACTGAAAACACACGAGGCTCCATGTTTTCCACATGGCTTCTGGACTACTTTTTATTTTTATTTCTTACACAGCATGATCTCGCTGGGCAGTAGTCGAGTTCTTTGCATGACATTGGATAATTGCAAAACTGCCAATACGTTTGACTGCGAGTGGTGAACTTCCGTTTCCTTTTGTGTGCTCCTTCACGCTCATGGTGTGGCGCTTTAAATCAGCTTGCATATGTAATACTGTATTACTTTTCTTTTTTTTTTAAACGTTCTGCCAAGTACTGTTGTTGCGAAATACAAATGATGCCTAGTATTGATTCCACCTCCTGCCTCTTCCTTCCACTACCCTACACTTCCTCTCTCTTTCTCAAAATTATTCAGTTTTCATTTTAATCAGTTCTCACACTCCAATAACTGTTTCCCGTTTTTTCCTTCTTATTTCTCCTTCTTTTCAGCCATGATCTCTTTTGCTCTGAGCCAAGCAGCTCAGTCCACAGAAAAGAATGCAGATGCCCACTACCTGCTACCACCAGCACAAATTAAGCACTGTTTAGGACTAACACTCCAGTTTTGAAACCCTTATCTGTTACTGTTCACTATCTTGAGCATGACCGTGGCAGAGCAGCAGCTTTCCCAGGGTAACAGCAAAATGGATACAGGTCTGTTTTCCCCTCATTGAGGCCCTGCTTAGACATTTCCACACTGTATTAAAAATAATAATACTGCATTGTCCTGCATTGTCCTGCAGAACTCCTGGAAAGAACGGCTCTACACTAAGAAAATTAATAGAGTGAATCCCCACCCAGATGGGTTGTTTACTTCTTAACACAATTTGCAATAGAAACAATATCTGTTGGTTGCTTTTTCACTAACAGGGGTGTACCCCTACCGTTCTATAACTGAACATGGAAATTCTGCAATCTAAAATGGTGAAACTTTACATAGCTGGAAATAGCTTGCTTTATTAGTCTGTCTTCTATGTCATATCAACTTCATCCTCCTGCCCTTCCTCCTTTCTTTATTTGGCTCTTTAAAAAAATGGCAAGTCTGTTTCAGAGTATTTATATTTCCTTTCCGGATCAAATGGAGTTCTGATTTTCTTTTTTTTTTCTATACGGCCATCTTGTGAGCATGGTGCGATCGGGCAGTATGTGTTTTGGCTACACACTGCCTGGTCGACAATAAACAGCCTACTGATGCATACGGGTTAAATGTTGTTTCAACCCCTAATCTATTCAAGTTGAGGCTTGGCCCGCAAGAGAGTTGTAACTGAACATACAAGAACTGTTTCTGTGCCCTGCAAATGTTTTGCTTGAACTCTTAGCGCCAGCCACAGAGATACCAGGTGCGGGTGATTTTTTTTTGTGTTATTATTCTGCTCATTGTTGATCCATAGCAGGTATCCCACCACATTTAAGGCAACCTCCCAACGTGGTGCTAGAAACCAGGTGAGATAAGCACCGTCATACTTCTTAATGCTATGAAATACTCACAAGTAGAGTAACCAGGTGAATAGACTCCTTTTCTCTTGGACGCAACATGTCTATTTACGGCATTTTGCGATAGAGGAAGAGGTAAATGGAAGTGCTTTATTTATATGCAGCACCACTGGAATTATGAGGCAGGAAAAGAGAAAATTAGGAGGCACGGTTGACCAATTTAAGTGGCAAGAAATGTCCAGGTATGAATTTACAACACTGGTAGCTGTAACTCAAGCAAATGCGAGACCCATTGAATAGCAAATGTTTGTTTTAAATAACAAACTGACATAAAAACAGTAAACTAACTTGCCCTGTATAACAGACGATAATTGGGTGGGACTAGCAATTAAGGCCTGATTTGCTATATTTCAGCGTCGGCCATTGTGGGACACCAGGCGGTGCTTTGCGGTACCGAACAGTGCAAGCAGCAGTGCTGATCAAGTGTTGTAAGCAGAACTGTTGTGCACCAAAATTGCATTGCTTTGCTGAGCACAAATCCCCCTTACTGCCTAGGCAAGGGAGGTAGAATAGTGCGGTAACACGCAACACAGCTAGAGGTTTTCACACAAAATGAGTTCTACCACAACAGCGTGGCCTGTCTTTTCATGAATTCTAAGATCAAATGAAACCAGACGCAACCAAGAACAAGATTGCATGATATTACTATACGCAATACATAATTTTGGCAAAATTACATATTTTATACAGCTTGCCATGTAGATGCTTTTCCCATGTTGAAATGTGTACCACAAGGTGTACCCCGATAACAAATGCCACCAAGGTCACTACTGGCTCTAATTTGCATCACAGAAACGCAAATGACATAACTGGTGCACAAGTATTTATTAATATGCCCCTGCACATTTTTATTCCAATCATGGAATGCAGTGCTGCAGATGTTTATGCAGAACTGAGCTGCTCAGTGCCTAGTAAATCATGTCCAACACTTCTAATTTCACAGCTAACATTTAAGTCACTACATCACATGTTGGACTTTGCCCTCTCTGCAGGGTCATCTACAACATTTTTCCTTCACTCCTCCTGTTTTTGCTGAATTCATTTTTATTGCCTTAGGTATCTGCACACTTTACCACTGCTAATCAGTGCTAAAGTGCTTGCTCCTTCAAACATGGTGAAATTGACTTACACCCAATTGGCACATTTAATTTACTTGTAAGTCCCTATCATGGTTGTAAACCATGTACCAAGGACCCTTAATTTCCATGCTACTAGTAGGCCTGCAGCACTTGTTTGTGTGTCCAGTTTAAACTCCCATTTCGACCTGGCGAAATAACCCTTTTGCCAGGCTAACCCTTACTTTTTAACAAATTTAAATTATCCCTAGGTTTGGCCCTAATAAGCCCATAAGACAGGGTGCAGTGCATTTAAAAAGTTGGACGTGTACTTTTAAGTTTCACATGTCCTGGTGGTGAAAAACTCTTAAATTCATTTGTCACTAGTGCAAAGTCTACCTCCTCCCATGGGATAACATGGGTTCCTTACAACATATATATCGTAGTTGTAATCTTGCTCCTTAGCGAGACTGCTGGTATAGGGCAACCCTCCCGGCTCACAAGCAGCACCTCACCAAAACTCAGACAGTAAAGGTGATTTCTGGCAGCCTTACGCATTAACTCTAAATGTGACTTTTCAGGGGAGTCGTGGTGGAACAGAAGTTACCCTTTTCTCTTGTTAGCAATAAGTCTCGTACACACATAGGCAATAAAGGAGATGCAGAAGAGTTTTCAATATATTTATTGAAAAGACTAAAATGCATGAATTGCAATGATTAGGATAATGTGCAAAAATAAAAGAAAAATCGTGAAGCTGGGAGTTGTGAATATAAACCCCCCACCATATTGCAATAAACATAAGATATGAAATTCCTAACCAAAAAAGTCTAATCTCTACCCTAACGAGAGCTTGCTGTGATAAACCCTAATCTGCCAGTACCATGAGAAGCACTCCTGTCCCTTTTTACCGTGGAATGAGGTCTCTAGATCAAATTCTGTGAAGATAGAAAGGCTGAGTTCTGCAGCAAGGTGACGTGCAGCATAGATGGCAACTGGAAGGGACCCCTCTAATGACCTTGTCCGTGTGAGATGTATTTAAACTGATCATGTAGGATCCCTCATGCAGGTATGCTCCTAAACAACTGATAATGTGGCAGACTTGCGTTGGCAATTACATAAAAAATCCCTAACAAGTTCTCATCATGTTCCTATCAAACGTGAGAGAAAGGGACATGATGACAATACCAACGTACATTACTGATAATGATGCCTTCTCAGAATGGCACTGATAAGCAAACGTAAAACATTCCATATAAAATTAAGGCAGCTGCAAAGTGCTAAAAGAAACATTAAAATATATGAAATAAAACAGACCATGCTAAGTGGGTAAAGGGTCACTAGATGTCAGGGGCAACAGGCCTGCAAGTCGACGCCTAAGCTGACTCCTGTGCCCAGTGGCAAACTAAAATGGATTCACCACATCACCACATTTAATAAGAGGTAAGGTTTGAATGAGAGTAGGTAAGAGGTAGGAGCAGGTAGGAAAGTCATGTTTGGTGTCTGAGAAATTGTGATTTAAATCCTCCCTAATGGTAAATTCAGATTTTAAGTCCTAATTCTGAAAATTGTACTTTTAGAAAGTTGGCATTTTCTTCCCTTAACAATTTGGTGCTTGTAGCACATTCCTGGTCACATGATTAGGTGTAAGTGGCCTTTGTGTAGTCCTCCCAGACAGTTTTACAATAGAGGGCTTGCGTGTTGGCAGAGTGGGCAATTCTGATTAGATGAGGGGGCTCGAACTGTCACCTGTCACACTTGAACTTCAAAGACACTGCCTCAGCTCACACTCTAAGAACTTCCCACTAGCCTATTGTGAATGCAGATAGACTCTGACCTGGCCAGGGAAGCAGGAAATTCCACACACCTCTGTGGGGTGGAAAACAACAGATGCTTCTCCCATTTCAAAGCTATCACGAGGTATAAATATTGGACCCTCAGACCCAGTTCTTCAGATCACTTCTGTACCTGTGGAAGATCAGAGGAAGGACTTCTCTGCTACCTTGCTGCTCTGCTTCAAGAAGGGCTGCCCAGCAGTTCTTTTGTTCTGCTGCCTTGTTGCTCTGCCTGAAAAATGGACTGCTCCGCTGCCCTGCTACCTCAGGAAGGACTGAACTTACACCTGGAACTCAGGGTCACCACAGGGACTCCAAGGTCTTGTTGGCTGGCCTCCTATTCTGAGCCACAGAGACACAACAAGGCTTCCCCGCACCAATGCTAGACAATGGGGCATATTTATACTCCGTTCGCGCCGGATTTGCGTTGTTTTTTTGACGCAAATTCGATGCAAAACTAACTCCTTATTTATACTCTGGCGTTAGACGCGTCTAGCGCCAAAGTCCATGGAGTTTGCGTCACTTTTTAGCGTGGACACCTACTTTGCGTTAATGATATGCAAGGTAGGCGTTCCCGTCTAAAAAATTGACTCCGAGGCATGTGCGCCGTATTTACACTCCCGGGCAAAAATCACGCCCGGGAGTGGGCGGGTCAAAAAAAATGACGTCCAGCCGCTTTTGCGTCGTTTTTTAGCGCCTGGTCAGGGCATGCGTTAAGGGACCTGTGGGCTCGGAAGGAGCCCAGAGGTGCCCTCCCATGCCCCCAGGGACCCCCCCTGTCACCCTTGCCCACCCCAGGAGGACGCCTAAGGATGGAGGGACCCATCCCAGGGAACATAAGGTAAGTTCAGGTAAGTAATTTTTTTTTTTTTTTTGTGGCATAGGGGGGCCTGATTTGTGCCCCCCTACATGTCACTATGCCCAATGACCATGCCCAGGGGACAGAAGTCCCCTGGACATGGCCATTGGGCAAGGGGGCATGACTCCTGTCTTTGCTAAGACAGGAGTCATTTCAATGGGGGTTGGGAGCCGAAACAAATGGCGCAAATCGGGTTGAGGCGATAATTTTGCCTCAGCCTGACTTGCCCCATTTTTTGGCGCCCAAGCTCCATATTCCCCTACGCCGGCGCTGCCTGGTGTACGTCATTTTTTTTCACGCACACCAGGCAGCGCCGCTGGCTAACGTCATTGTATAAATACGGCGCCCGCATGGCGCTTCAGAATGGCGTTAGCCGGCGTTAACTTTTTCGACGCACAACTGCGTTGGCGCAGTTGTGCGTCGAAAAGTATAAATATGGTCCAATGTATCTTGAAGCAGGACTGCAATCGCAGTTTTTGTTCAGTGGCTTCACAAACACCAACTCAGTTTGCTAAATCTCAATGCCAACAAGCGACCTGGCTTGAAGCATCTCAACCCACCTTGACGCAGGACTGTGCTTAGCAGCTTCTGTTTGGCAACTCCAGAAGCACCAACCCAGGGTGACACATCTCGACCTGGACAACCAGCCCAACCCAACTCATCTCAACTCAGGACAAACCCATCTTGACACAGGTTCTTGCAGCATCAGTCATCATCAGCCATCAGTGTATTGTGGCGCACCTCAGCACCTGCATTGCAGCTCCTGATCAGCAGCTTCACCAGCATGATGCAGCATGCAGCACCTCACCCACTCAAGCAATAACCCAATATCTCATAATATGTCTTCCTAAATTTAGAAAATTTGAGTTTGATATTCAGCTGGACAAGCAGAAAGACCCAGCATTACAAACACTTTGTGAATGGTTTCAATACTTTTGTAGCTCAAACTCAGTGAAAAGTGTTGAGATGGTATTTACTTTACAACACAGATCCAGATTTGCACTTCAAATCTAGACAAAGGAATGCTTTCTTTTGGAGCTCTGTATTTGGTTAGAGAATTTCAAAGATTGTTCCCATAAATGTTCAATATTTGCATATATATCTCTAACCAATATTTCCTATGACAAATGTTTCTTAAGGATAATATTTTTATGGGCCCCTTATAACATTTTAAAGGATATCATGAATGCTTCAAATTCATCCAAATTCGTAGCATTAAAATGTTGCTACTACATTTTGGCTACTTTCTTCTTTCCTCTAGTGCTATCATAGCATTTGACCTGCACAGTGATATTGATCTTCGAAATCGACTCCTTACACGGAGTATGTTGTGTTTCTGCATTGATAGAGAGAGGGAAATTTTGGCAATGTTAGGGTATTATGGCAGAATGATGTGAACTGGAATATTCCAGGTGAAATATTCTAAGCGCCAGGGTCAATCATTGTCTTCAACTCAGAACTTGGTTGATGATAATTGTTGTTACTAAGTACATAATGGATGCCAGGGATGTAGATGCAAATTGAGCTTGATGTAATCTTGTCATAATGGAAAGCAGCAAACATTGGAGGGCAGGCACCTACTGCTAAGTGTTGGAAAATGGCCTCTCTGAAGGGTCACCCCAAAGTTTTTGCCTTCCTCCTCTTCTTTTCCTGACCTCATTTCTGCTGGCTTTAGAACTCTGGACACTTTATCACTGATAACCAGTGCTAAAGTGCATGTGATCTCTGCCTAAAAACATGGTAACATTGGTTCATACCCAATTGGCATATTTAATTTACTTGTAAGTCCCTAGTAAAGTGCACTACATGTGCCCAGGGCCTGTAAATTAAATGCTACTAAGTAGACCTGCAACACTGATTGTGCCACCCACATAAGCAGCCCCTTAACCATGTCTCAGGCCTGCCATTGCAAGGCTTGTGTGTGAAGTGTCACTGCCACTTTGACTTGGCATTTAAAACTACTTGCAAAGCCTTAAACTCCCATTTTTAAACACATAAGTCACCCCTAAGGTAGACCCTAGGGCAGGGTGCTATGTAGGCAAAAGACAGGACATGTACTTATGTGTCCTGGTAGTGAACAACTTATAGATTTGTTTTCCACTACTGTGAGGCCTGCTCCTCTCATAGACTAGCATTAGAACTGCCCTAATCTACTTTTAAATGATCCTTCTACCAGCGAGTCAAGGATTTTCAATGCATCGTCCCTGGGCATCAAAATACCCCGGAATCGCAGTGAGAAACCAGGACTGTGCACCGGAAACTAAAATGGATTCACCACAAACCCTTGCAGCTTGGAAAGAAACAACGCATTGTCTGTCAGCGCCGGGAAATCTAAAGGAAAACCCTATTTTCCCATGCCTCTCCTCCTCTGCAGTCCCCGTGCATAGTTATTTTTTACGCACCCCAGGTACTGTGTGTCACAAAGAAACAACTATTGATTTCTAAGGATTTAGACTCTTTTAAACCTTTTAAAAGTGATATTTCAACTTCTGCTTATTGGATCATTGTTGTTTTGACTTTATTTTATTAAGATAAATATTATCTATTTTTCTAAACCTGTGTGGTGTATTTTTGAGGTGTTTTCACTGTGTTATTGTAGGATTTATTGCACAAGTACTTTACACATTGCCTTCTAAGTTAAGCCTGACTGCAAGGTGCCAAGCTACCAGAGGGTGGGCACAGGATAATTTAGATTGTGTTGTGACTTACCCGACTTGGATTGTGGTCCCTACTTGGACAAGGGTGTATACCTCTGCCAATTAGAGACCCCATATCTAACATTGGTGGCAGCAGTGGAATAGGACTTGTGGTTTTGCAGTGCCATACTATAGCTACATGTACACTACCTACCCACAGTCAAAGGTCAATTTGATTTGTTTTCTTTTTCTGTAAACTTTCCTTGCTTTACATTCTTTAATCAATCGTATACATCATGTCTCTGGCTGGGTTCACAAGTGGAGCTGGGGAGTTTGACCTGACAAAGTTGGAGGGATACACAGTTAACCAGCTGGAGGCTATTGCAAAGGGTTGGGGGTACCTACCCTTTGAGCCTCCAAGAAGGAGGAGTACAAAAAGGCGCTGAGGGCCTGGGTAGAAGCCTGTTCACAAGAGCATGATGATTTGGGGGAGCAAGAGGATCGCTTTCTGAGGAACTGCCAACAGCAGTGGGGAATGACACCCCTAGATTTGGGTCCCCTGCTAAACCAGTAAGCAGTGTCTCAAGTCACTGCCTGACTGCAAAGAAAAGGAGGGAGGAGAGATAATTCCAGCTGCAGTTGGCAAGGTTAAAAATAGAGGCAGAGGAGAGGGTAGGAGAGAAGAGCTGAGGCTGAAAGAGCCTTAGCTGAGAAGAAACTTATCTTGGATCATGAACTGAGTCTGAAAGAGCTGGAGCTCAAGTCTAGGCAGTCTGAATCCAGCGGTGATGGTGGCAGCATACATACAGTACCTGATGGAGACAAGAATGTTCAGATCCCCAAAGGTTTGGTGCCAAGTTATGCTGTGGGAGATGACATTGACAAGTGATTTTCTGCTTATGAAGTTACACTAAGAGTTCATGGGGTCCATGAAGAGCACTGGGAGGGGCGGGCCTGTGGAAACACGTGCCAACGCTTGGGAGGGACACACTTCTACCATTAGAGGTTGGGGGCCAGACCAAATACACTCCTATGAAAGCCATTTTGCTTGCCCAAATTGGACTGACCACTGAGAAGCATTGCCAAAGATTCAGGGACAGTAGCAAGCTCCCCAACCAAACCAGGTTAGACTTCATTGATTACTCCTGTAAGGCACTGAATGGCTGGGTGCGGGGCAACAAAGTCAGTGATTATATTGGGTTGTACAATTTTATTCCTGAGAGCACATCCTCAGTATTAGTTTTACAGAGTTGCGCCAGCACCTAGATGACAGTAAGCTGACTGATCCCAGGAAGCTTGCTGAAAAGGCGGAGCTCTGGGCTAGCACCAGGGTGTCCAAGAAGGTACCTGGAAGTGACCCCAAAAAGGGTGGTTCAGGTTCCAGCCAGCAGAGTGAGGGGGAGGTTAAAGATGACCCAGACAAGACCTAGAGTAATGGGGGAGGAAAGGGTTCCCATGCCCCATCTGAGAAACTGGGTAGTGCTTCTTGTGGGTGGTGGCCCAGAGCACCCCACTTCAACCCCGCTGCTTTGGGTGCTCCCAGCTTGGATACAAGCAGAGGGACTCTGTCTGTCCAAAGAAACCACCCACAGGGGTAGCCACTGTGGCCTTAGGGGAAAGTAGTCCCCAGGGGCAGATCATAGACCATGTAATAATCTCCCTCAGTTGAGCTATAGACTCAGAGGGTGAGCTGGTGATACCTGAGGATGGGAGTCATCACCAGGTGGGAGTGAATGGGGTCACAGTCACTGCTCTGAGGGACACCAGGGCTAGACATACCATGATGTTGGAGAGACTAGTTTCCCCAGAGCAGTACACCAGCCAGCTGTGTAGGGTGACTCCACCCCATGTGGAAGATTTTTTCCACCTTATGGCCCTGGTATTCCTGAAGTAGGGTGGGTAGGTGACCCAGAGGCGTGTCATAGTTAGTCCTCTGATGCCCATTGACTGCATTCTGGAGAATGAGTTAGCCCTGGTGGCAGGGGAACGTAGAGGGGTGACCTCTAAGGGCGCCCTCATAGTTCAGTTGTCTGGCAGTACCACTCCCAAAAGGAGGGTATGGGAGCCCAGATGTAGGGGCAAGGTGAGAGAGGACTCGCCCCATCCCCTGTTCAGCCTCAGGGTACAGACCCTGGGTTGATTGAACAGGATTGCCAGGATATCACACCTGAACTGGCAGAAGGTAGAGTGGAAGTAGGGTATAAAACCCCTGGTGCTACTGCCCCCCACTCTGAGATACCTCAGAGGTCAGGGAGACCTCAGGAGCCCATAGAGAACTCCCTGCCAGCCCCAAGGCTGCAGGAGAAGCTTACCCAAGGAGAGTATAGTCAGAGGAGCCCCACTGAGTTAAAAAATGCATAGTGTTGGCAAGTGCCCCTGCAGTAGTAGGCCGTTGTCCAGGTTCTATCACCCTAAGCAGGGAAGTCCATCAATGTGTTGATTAGTCTACCCTGGCTTTAGGCAAGAAGTGGGATACCTTGGGAAATGGCATCTCTGAAGGGTCACCCCAAACATTTTGCCTTCCTGCTCTTCTTTTTCTGACCTCCTTTTAGCTGGCTTTAGGACTCTGGACACTTTATCACTGCCAACCAGTGCTAAAGCGCATGTGCTCTCTCCCTAAAAACATGGTAACATTGGTTCATACTCAGTTGGTATATGTAATTTACTTGTAAGTCCTGAGTAAAGTTCACTACATGTGCCCAGGGCCTGTAAATTAAATGCTACTAAGTGGGCGTGCAGCACTAATTGTGCCACCCAAATAAGTAGCCCCTTAACCATGTCTCAGGCCTGCCATTGCAAGGCCTGTATGTGCAGTTTCATTGCAACTTCGACTTGGGATTTTAAACTACTTGCTAAGCCTTAAACTCCCATTTTCATATACATAAGTCACCCCTAAGGTAGGCCCAAGATAGCCCATAGGGCAGGGTGCTATGTAGGTAAAAGTCAGGACATGTACTCATGTGTTTTGCATGTCCTGGTAGTGAAAAACATATACATTCATTTTTTACTACTGTGAGGCCTGGTCCTCTTATAGACTTGCATTAGAACTGCCCTCATATACTTTAAGTGGTAGATTCTGATCTGGAAGGAGTAGCCATGTCATATTTGGGACTGCCAGAATGGTATTAGAAAATCCTGCTTACCTGTGAAGTTGGATTTAATATTACTATTTTAGAAATGTCTCTTTTAGAAAGTGGGCATTTCTCTGCACATACTGCCATCTGTGCCTTATAGCCTGTCTCCAATCCACGTCTGGTCTGTGCTGGTTGACAACTTTCCTTGTGCATTCCACCCAGACAACCATAAACACAGGACACTCAGGCCCTCATTATGACATTGGCGGTAAATCCTGCTTACCGCCACGGTGACAGCCGCCAACATACCGCCGCAGTGGCGAATATCCGTGCCCCATATTATGACACACACACCAATCCGACAAATACTGCCATATACACAAATCCGCCAGACCAAAGGTCAGTGCTAAAGTGGCGGTACCAAAACCCATACCGTTATGCCAACAAAACAACGCCCACCACATTATGACCCACGAATCACCATGGCGGACATTCAATGGCAGTAAACCATTGGCGGTACATACCACCATGCTCAGAATGGACACCCACATACAAAACAACACTACATTGGCCAAAACTCATACACACGCCACACCCACCCACCCACAGCACCATAAAACACATACCCACATTACCCACAACCCTTTACGAACAACAGTTAGTGCCACAGCAAAGAGACAACTAGACACACACACCACATACACCCATACATCCCTCACTCACCCCACATCACACACCCCACCACATTAGTCAACACACTCTCACCAACACACATCACACAACGCCCATGTCCCCACAAAGGCACCCCCGTTTCACTGATAAAGATTTAAGGGTCATGGTGGAGTAAATTGTCAGGGTAGAGCCACAGCTGTTTGGAGCACAGGTACAGCAGATATCCATTGCAAGGGAGATGGAACTATGACGAGAATTGTGGACAGAGTGAACGCCGTGGGACAGCATCCAAGAACAAGGGACGAAATCAGGAAGAGGTGGAACGACCTAAGGGGGAAGGTAGGTTCCATGGCAGCAAGGCACCAGCTCACCATACAAAGGAGGACTGTCAGTAGACGCCCACCTCCTCCCCCACAGCTCATAGCATGGGAAGAGCAAGTCTTGGCATTACTGCATCCTGAAGGTCTTGCTGGAGTGGCCGGAGGACTGAACACTGGTGAGTCAAAATGTATTTCTTATCATCCCCCATACCTGCATGCCATCTCGCCCCCTCACCCTGACTCCCATCACTCCACTCCACCTCACACAGTGTACCTACACATTTGACTAACCCCAATGCCAAGCCCTGCATGCTATACTAATGCATGGACACCCCTCCCAGCCCTGCATGGAAACCCGTCACCAAGGGACACTGGGAGGACCGCTGTGCACCAGGGGGAGGACAGGCCTAGGGAACCGACTCTCCAGGAGGCACTCACCGAGATCCTGGGAGCCTACCAACATTCCCAGGACATGATGGGCCAGATACTTGACAACGTGCAGGAGAACAGGTGGCTGCCGGAGGGACAGTATCAGGGGTTCAGGGAGGACTTGCAGGCCATTAACACCACCTAGGTCTCCATAGCAGGGGTGCTGGGAGACAAGGCCAACCTCATGAGGGAGGCAACAGCACAGCAGCGTGCCTCTACCACTAGCCAGTCCATTGACCAGCACTCCACCTCCATTGCAGCTAGTGGGCAGAAGGCCCTACCACAGGACCCAAAGGCCACTAGCACCCCTCCCACTGCAAAAGGTGAACCACCCTGCAAACATTCCCTGCGAGCCAGACAGAAGCCAGAGACACTTGCCAAAACCTCCGCCAGGAAATGAGACTCTCCTGATTGTCCCCCTTGTGTCCCACACAGTCATCTTGTCCACTTTGAACTGCCTTTGCTCCCCTTCCTATGGCCCCTTGGACACTGGACCTGTGCTACAAACAGACTGGAACAATACCCTGGACCTTCCTCCATCATCACCCCATTCCATTGCACTCTTACTTCAATTTCATAGCACTACAATGAACACCCTTGAACACAACTTGTCTACTAATATTTTATGTGTTGAAAATGTGCATTTATGAAAACAGTCATATCTAGTGCAAATTATCTGAACACTGTGAGAGAATGCAAATATTGACCTGTAGCTGTCTGCAGTCAGCACATCAGTACCCATTTGTTATATAACCAACATCTGTAAAATGACAAGCCATATCTGACAGCAAGTTGAGATGCAATGGAAGTTAATGCCATCATGCTACAGACACACAGAAAACATCAATAGTCAGGAGAATGGTCAGTTGCACTATCTCACCTGTGTGCCATTGGAAGAATTGACGTATAACTGATGTTCGGTTGTCCTCATCCTCTGCCTCCTCATCCTCACTGTCCTCAGGGTCCACTGCTGCCACAGGGGAATCTCCAGTCTCCACCTCCAGCAAAAAAGGTACATGCTGTTTGAGGGCCAGGTTGTGCAACATGCAGCATGCCACTACTATCTGGCAGACCTTCTCGGGTGAGTAGCACAGGGAGCCACCTGTCAGATGAAGGCACCTAAACCTGGCCATCAGGTGTCCGAAGGTCCTCTCGATGATCCTTCTGGTTCGCCCATGTGCCTCATTATAACGTTCCTCAGCCCCTGTCCTGGCATTCCTCACAGGGGTCAGCAGCCACAATAGGTTTGGGTAGCCAGAGTCACATGCAAGTATTGAGGGACAACATTTAGCCTCACACAATGCTATGGGGATGACACCTGAAGGCATACACTAACATACAGTGGGTGGGGACCATGGCTCACCTATTAGCCACACCCTGTGACTCTGTAGTTGGGCGATCACATTTGGGATGCTACTATTCCTCCGAACAAAGGCATCATGCACTGATCCAGGATACTTAGCATTGACGTGGGTGATGTACTGATCCGCCAGACACACCATTTGCGCATTCAGTGAGTGGATACTCTTACGATTTTCTGAACACATGTTCATTCTGGTGGGGGGGACTAACGCAATATGTGTCCCATCAGTCGCCCCAACAATGTTGGGTACATGTCCCATTGCATAGAATTCGGCTTTCACAGTGTCCAGATCTTCCACCTGGGGGAAAGCTATGTAGCTGCACATGCGTTTCACCAGGGCAGACAAAACTCTTGCCAGCATGATTGAGAACATTGGCTGTGACATTCCTGCTGCCAAGTCCACTGTCTCTTGGAAAGAATGAGTTGCCAGGAAATGGAGCATTGATAGCACTTGCACAAGAGCGGGATCCCAGTGGGATGACGGATAGCTGATAACAGGTCAGGCTCAAATTGGGCACACAGCTCCGTGATTGAGGCCTTGTCCAGTCTATAGGTGAGTATAATGTGCCTGTCCTCCAGTGTAGCAAAGTCCACATGGGGTCTGTACATGGGGGTTTGTCTCCTCCTCCTATTCATCCGCTGCGGTAGGTATCTAAGGGACACAAGAGTGAGTAGTCTGTCACAATTTGAACAATGGAAGCACAACCTCAGTGTACATAGTGCATTTATGTGGTGGGACAGGTAGGAATGGCGAGGAATGTGCTAATTTAGGTGGTGACGAAGTTAAGGGTGATATGACCGTTGTTCACCACCATGAAATGGTGACCGCCTGTCCTGTATGTAGGCTCACGTGGAATTGAGGTAACTCCGCCAACGCTGGGCGTCGTGGCAGAAGGCGGTCTTGCACCGCCGTGCAATTCCTCATTGGATAATATGGTGCTCTATGGAGTACAGTGGCCAATGGGGATCAGCACTGGCGGTGATGGTGTACACGGCCGCGGATGTGACCGCCATTTTCTATCTAATTCCTCACTTGTTTCCTGACCTTCAACAGGAGAACATGTACACTGCGTGTGCTGCTATGACCTGTGTCTGGAACCTACCATGGCCCGTGTGACCAGGCATAGTGCCCATGCCTTCACTTCGGAGGAGTTGGAGCGATTGGTGGAACAGCTGTATGGGCCTCCAGACCAATGGGTGAGTACACCTTGGGTGTGATGCATATGGGAAGGATACATGGAGATGTGTGTGCAAACATCGTGTCTTGGGGGGGATGTAATGTGGTGGTGTACATGGTGTCCGCC
Organism: Pleurodeles waltl; assembly: GCF_031143425.1. Taxonomy (NCBI): domain Eukaryota; kingdom Metazoa; phylum Chordata; class Amphibia; order Caudata; family Salamandridae; genus Pleurodeles; species Pleurodeles waltl. The sequence goes on from NC_090440.1 coordinate 1,104,415,078, forward strand.
GGCCGATGTGTGTGCCAATGGTGACGGAAACGGGATTGGTGGACCATATGTGTGACAGGCTGGATTGTATGTGTAATGGTGTCCTCCTGTCTGTATTACCTCTGCAGGTCAGCACCCATCAAAAGAAGGGATTATTGAGTGCCATCGCCAAGGACATGCGGACCCTAGGGGTCTGTGGCAGGAGGAGTACCCACTGTCGGAAACGGTGGGACGACCTGAGATGATGGGCACGGAAGACCATGGAGGCCCACCTGGGGATGGTCTCCCAATGAGGAAGAAATGCCCGTTGGAACCTGACCCCCCTGATGGCCTGCATACTGGCGGTGGCCTACCCAGAGCTGGATGGGTGCTTGAGGTCATCACAGCAGCCACAAGAGGGTGAGTACAGTGGGCATTACTACAATAATTGGCAGGTAATGGGATCTGGGTGGTGAGTGTGAGTTAGTGGGTGTCCCTTAATGCCATGCCAAACATTTCAGTGTGATCCAGCTCAAGGGTAATGGGTGTATGTCAAATGCAGGTAACCCAGATTGTTAGCATTTCATGTCAGTCAGGGTTTTGTGGGTACTAGGAGGGGTGCAGTTGGCTGTGTGTGGCCCTCATCTTGCCATGGCATCTAGCCAAATCACTGGCAGTGCAATGCATAGTGCTCAATCCTGATCCCCGTGTGTGACGATGCTGTGTATGCCAACTGTGGTGTTGGTGCAGTAGTTGACCCAGTGTTTCCTTTCTCTCTCTCCCCCCCTTTTTTCTTCTGTCATCCTGTCCATGTGTGCATTAGCATCAGCTGGCAGAGGAGCAGGGGCACCGGCTACATCCCACAGGACCCTTGAGGCAGAGTCTACTGATGCAGAGGGAACCAGTGGAACGGATCGCGAGGGGAGCACCAGGAGGCAACAACGCAGACTCAGATACCTCCTCCGATGGAAGCTCCCTGGTGGTGGTGGACACCTCTGTGACCACCCCAGCTGCAGGTACAGCCACCACCCCGTACCAGCACTGCCCTCCCAGGAGCCCCTCAGCGAGTTGCCCGTGCCCGTTCACCCAGGAGGTTGGGCATCTCCTTCGCCCCAGGCTCCTCAGGCCCTACCCCAGTGAGCCCTGCTGCTCTGAGTGAGGAGGCTATTACCCTCTTGAGATCCATCTCTGTAGGGCAGTCAACCATTGTGAATGCCATCCAGGGGCCGGTATCCCAGATGCAGCAATGCATTCCTGGAGGGCACCCACGGTGGATTGGCGGCCCAACAGAGATCGATTCAGGCTCTGGCCTCCTCTCTGATGGCAGCCATTTTCCCTGTTCCTACCATCCCCCCTTCAACTACCACTTCCCAGTCCCAGTCTCCTTAACCCCAAACCATCCCATGCAAACATACAGATGTGCATGCACACAAAACAACACACAAGAGTGGCACAGTCAAAAACAGGCACCGCACTTCATCCCATAAGCACTCACGCAAACACCAGACATTTGCAGACGCAACCACATCCACTGCCTCCACTGTCTCCCCCTCCGCCTCCTCCACCTCCCTCACAGTCACATCCACATTCACACCTGCATGCACTTGACCTCTTCCCTCCCCCCGTCCTGCCTGCAAGAGCAGGGTCTCAATGACCCTGCCCGGCACCTCAGCCAAACATTCCACACGGACAGTGGTGGCACCACCTAGTCATGGTGGCAAGTCAGTGAAGAATCCCACTCCCCCAGCCAGGAAGATTAAGGATCCCACACCTCCTGCCATGAAGGGGAAGGAGCCCACGCCTCCTGCCATGAAGGGGAAGAAGCCCTCAACCCCTTCCAGGAAGGATAAAGATCCAACACCTCCTGCCATGAAGGAGAAGGAGCCCTCCACTCCAGCGGACGCTGTCAGGGTGACACCACCACCACCATTGGTCACAGGGCCCTCACCGCCAGCTGAGGAAGTGCAGCCTACTCACCTGCAGAGGCTACCCAGAAGGCACCTTCACCTGCTGAGACAGTGCAGCCCTCACCTCCACCTCACCTCACCTCCAGCAGAGGCTGCCCAGGAGGCACCTTCACCTGCTAACACAGTGCAGCCCTCACCCCCAGCAGAGGCTGTCAGGGTGGCACCACCACCAACAGTGGCCACGGGGTCCTCACCGCCAGCTGATGAAGTGCAGCCTACTCCTCCTGCAGAGGCTGCCTCAGAGGAACCTTCACATGCTGAAACAGTGCAGCCCTCACCTCCATCAGAGGCTGCCCAGGAGGTACCTTCACCTGCTGACACAGTGCAGCCCTCACCTCCAGAAGACACAGTGCAGCCATCACCACCAGCAGAAGCCACGTAGGGACTGCTGTACAAGGGGCCCCCTCCAGAACCAGTGGGCATGTTCCCCACCTGAGAGACTGTTGCCTTGCACTCCCGAGCACAGAGAAATGGGCATGGAGCCCCCTCTAGAACCATTGGGCTTGTTCCTGTATTCGGCTGAGGTGCCCCCCCACCCCATCCACCCGAGGTGCCTGCCCACTTGCAAACTGATGTCCCTGCAGAGTTCTATCCGGAAGATGTCAGGATTCGAGTTAGGCCTTGGACTGTGCCCTGTGCCATGTGGGCCCTTAGTACTTTGGAATGGGCATTGGCCCTTTGTGTACATTTGTACATATCTGTTTTTCTTACAATTGGTTCTTTTGGTAGCTGTTTACAACCAATACATTCCCATTACTGCTTTCATGTTGTCCTTGCATTATTCTGCCATGTATTGTGTGCCATTGTTTTTTTGTCTGCAGCTGGTTGTGTGTATAGTTTGTGTGTGTCGGGTGTATGTTGTGCGTGTGTGTGTGTCACTTTTGTTTTCCTCCCTCCCTCCCTTGCGTGTTAGGCAGCTGTACTCACCGTCATCGTCTTTGTTGGCGTTGGTGTTCCAGGTGGAGCATGACGTAGATGAGCATCGGAAAGATTTGCAGTTCCGGTTCCATGGTGGCGTTTTTCCTTGTGTCTCCGATGGTGAGTCTTTGGTCTTTTGTGTTCTGTTTCCACCAGGCTTTTGATGGCGTTGGTACCCCCCCAGAAATACTGGTGGGCTGCAGGGTCAATATATGGTAGGCGGTACTTTGTCTTCCCCCTGGCTGTTGACAGCTACCGCCGTGGTCAGTGGTGTTAACACCCTGGCGGTTGGTGTGGCACATTGGCTGTCTATGAGAGTTATCACTGCCATGGTCATAATTTGATGTTAATTACCGCCAGCCTTTTGGCTGTATTAATGTCACTTTATCACTCACTGCCGATGTCATAATGAGGGCCTCAGTCACATCTGCATTCATCTGCATAATGAATGGGTCTTCCTGGGCAGGAAGGGTGGATGGGCTCACACTTACATTTCAAAGGACAGTGGCCTGCCCTCACACAGAGCAAACAAACACAAATGATGGACGGAATGTGGAACTAATCAAGCATTCACCCTCAGTCACAGATCTGGGTTTAATCCATCAAGTCTTCTGCTCACCATGCCACCCCAGTTTGGACTCAGCCATATGCAAAGCAGTCTTGACCCTGTTCCCTCTGGGAATAGTCCAGCCCAAACTGCCAAGCCAGGTCCTCCCTGGACCGGGAACAAGCATCCTGGGACTGGTTTCAGGGTATCACCCTTTATCAGCCAGGCTAGCTTGAATCCAGTGGCACAGTGAACACGGGACCCACGTCTGGGCATACCCGGCGCACTTATGGCGACAAAAACAAACAATCACAAATGATGGACGGAATGCGGAACTAATCAAACATTCACCCCCAGTCACAGATCTGGGTTTAATCCATCAATAATTCTGCTCACCATGCCACCCCAGTTTGGACCCAACCATATGCAAATCAGTCTTGACCCTGTTCTCCCTGGGATTATAGTCCAGCCCGAACTGCCAAGCCAGGTCCTCTCTGAACCGGAAGTAAGCATCCTGGGGCCGGTTTCAGGATATCACCCTTCATCAGCCAGGCTAGCTTGCATCCAGGGGCACAGTGAAGTCGGGACCCACGTCTGGGCATACCCGGCACACTTATGGCGACAAAAACAAACAATCACAAATGATGGACGGAATGCGGAACTAATCAAACATTCACCCCCAGTCACAGATCTGGGTTTAATCCATCAATAATTCTGCTCACCATGCCACCCCAGTTTGGACCCAGCCATATACAAATCAGTCGTGACCCTGTTCCCCCTGGGAACAGTCCAGCCCGAACTGCCAAGCCAGGTCCTCCCTGGACCAGAAACAAGCATCCTGGGACCGGTTTCAGAAAATCACCCTTCATCAGCCAGGCTAGCTTGAATCCAGACACACAGAGGACTGTTAACTCCTCCATGGGATCTTGGCAGACAAAACTGGGCTTAAAGGGGTTCTTGTGCACTTCAAAAATACGCATTGAGGTTTCCCCTATCTCAAAGGCATTTTTGGGTATATAAACTGTCTCTGACCCCACCAAATCAGATACTTCTGGACCTACACCTGCACCCTGTCAGATGAGCTGCCTGGCTGCCCCAAGGACTCATCTGGACTGCTTTGCAGAGAAGGACTGCTGCCCTGCTTGTTTGACTGCTGGCTTCTGACTCTGTTGGAAGGACTTTGCCTTCCTCCTGAAGTGCTCTCCAAGGGCTTGGATTGAGCTTATCTCCTGATCCTGAAGTCTCAGGGCCAACAAAGACTTCACCTCTTCAAGAAACTCCTTGTGCATTGAATATCAACACAACACCTGCAAAAATTGCTGCAAAGCCTGCATCACGGCAGGGAAATTGCTGCACCGCTGAATAGAACGATACAGCAAGGACTTCCCGATGAAGAATTTGACACAGCACCTGCCTTGCAATAGAAAATTCGACACATCGCCTTCCGGATTGATGTAGCACCTGCTCCTTCTACCAGAGAATGAAGGATTTTCAGCGCATTGTCCCTGGGTGTCAAAATACACCTGCATCCCAGTGAGGAACCAAGACTGCACACCTGAAAAATGACGCAAACATTGCAGCGTGGAAAGAAGCCACACATCGTCTGTGCCACGCCAGAAAATCCGATGCAACATCTTATTTTTCCACGCATGTCCTCCTCTGTGGTCCCAGTGCGTCGTTATTTTTAACTCATCCAAGGTACCGTGGATTACACTAAAACAACTATTGATGGCTAAGGATTGAGACTCTTTTACAGCTTTTAAAATGATATTACAACTTGTGTTTATTGGATCTTTGTCGTTTTGACCTTATATTATTCAGATAAATATTAGCGTTTTTTCTAAACGTGTGAGTTGTATTTTTGTGGTGTTTTCAATGGGTTACTGTAGGATTTATTTCACAAATATTTTACACATTGCCTTTTAAGTTAAGCCTGACTGCTCAGTGCCAAGCTACCAGAGGGTGAGCATAGGATAATTTAGACTGTGTTGTGACTTATTCTGACTAGGATTGTGATATCTACTTGGACAAGGGTGTATATCTCTGCCAACTAGAGACCCCATTTCTAACACTAAGGCCCATATTTATACTTTTTGACGCACAACTGCGCCAACGCAGTTGTGCGTCAAAAATTTTACCGCTGGCTAACGCCATTCCAACGCGCCATGCGGGCACCTTATTTATGGAATGACGTTAGCCGGCGCTGCGGACTGGTGTGCGTTAAAAAAAATGACTCACACCAGGCAGCGCCGGCGTATGGGAAAATGGGGGTTGTGCGTCAAAAAATGGGGCAAGTCAGGTCTGAGGCAAAATTCAGGCCTCAAACCGGATTTGCGCCATTTTTTTTTACGCCCAACCTCCATTGACATGACTCCTGTCTTAGCAAAGACAGGAGTCATGCCCCCTTGCCCAATGGCCATGCCCAGGGGACTTATGTCCCCTGGGCATGGTCATTGGGCATAGTGGCATGTAGGGGGAGCCAAATCTTAAAAAAAACGAAAAAAAATACTTACCCCAACTTACCTCAACTTCCCTGGGATGGGTCCCTCCATCCTTGGGTGTCCTCCTGGGGTGGGCAAGGGTGGCAGGGGGTGTCCCTGGGGACAGGGGAGGGCACCTCTGGGCTCCTTCCGAGCCCACAGGTCCCTTAACGCCTGCCCTGACCCAGGTGTTAAAAAACGGCGCCCATCAGGCTGTGCGCCATTTTTTACGGCCCACCCCCTTCTGTGCGTCAAAATGATGTCAGAGTATAAATATGGGGCACAGGCCTTAAAGTCATTTTTTGGAAGGGAACGCCTACCTTGCATATAATTAACGCAAGGCTGGTTCCCCCTTCCAAAAAATGACGCACATGGTGGAATTTTGACGCCCGCGGGGTCGGAGTCAAAGTATAAATATGGGGCAGGGTTTGCGCCGATTGTGCGGCAAAAGTTTTGGCGCCCATTCGGCGCAAACAGAGTATAAATATGACCCTAAGGCACTCTTAAAAATCAATCATGGCAGGTATAAGACTGTGCATTCCAACTTCTAGAAACGATAGAAGAGGCATGGTAGGACAAACAAGAGCATAACTTAAAATGTGTCAGCCGCGAAGCCGGTGGAGCGTCATTTATCAGCCACGGGCGGGTGGTTCATCAAAAGCTTCCCTGCACAGCGGTCTTTGCATGGATTTCTGTCCTTTTCCACCAGCTTCACCTTTCAAGGTCCCAGAGACAGGTTAGGGCACCACTTGGCAGGGCAGGAGCCTCAACAGAGAGTCCATGTGCTGGCATAGAGAAGACTATGATGTCCCTGAGACTTCAACAACAGGAGGCAAGCTCAGTTCAAGCCCTTGGAGATTCTTCACCAGTCACACAAAAGTCAGTCTTTGTCCTCTCTCAGGCAGAAGCAGCTACTGCAGGCCAACCTAGCAAAGCACAATCACAGGCAAAGGGGCAGTACTCCTCCTCAAGCACTCCAGCTCTTCTCCTTGGCAGAGGCTCCTCTTGGTTCCAGAAGTAATCTAGTTTTCAAGGGTTTTGGGTCCAATACTTACACCCCTTTCTTCCTTTGAAGTAGGCCTTCTTCAAAGGAAAGTCTCTGTTGTTCACAAGATCCTGCCTTGTTCAGGCCAGACACCAGATACACACCAGGTGGTTGGAGACTGCATTGTGAGAGGGCAGGCACAGCCCATTCAGGTGTAAGTGACCACTCCTCCCTTCACTCCAGCACGGATGGCTCATTAGGATATGCAGGCTACACCTCAGCCTTCTTTGTCTCTCTGTCTAGAGGAGATTCACAAACAGATCAACTGCCAAACTGAACCAGACAGGAAATTCACAAACAGACAGAGTCACAGAATGGTTTAAGCAATAAAATGGCTACTTTCTAAAAGTGGCATTTTCAAACTGACAATTTAAAAAAAACAACTTTACCAAAAGATGTAATTTTAAATTGTGAGTTAAGAGACCCTAAACTCCATACTTCTATCTGCTTCCAAAGGGAATATGAGCTTTAATGATATTTAAAGGTAGCCCCCATGTTAACCTCTGGGAGAGATAGGCCTTGCAACAGTGAAAAACGAATTTGGCAGTATTTCACTGCAGGATATTTAAAACACATTAGTACATGTCCCACCTTTAACATACATTGCACCCTGCCCATGGGGCTACCTAGGGCCTACCTTAGTGGTGACTTACATTTATAAGAGGGGACGGTTTGGGCCTGGCAAGTGGGTACACCTGCCAAGTTGAATTGGCAGTTTTAACTGCACACACAGACACTGCAGTGGCAGGTCTGAGACATGTTTACAGGGCCATTAATGGGGGTAGCACAACGAGTGCTGCATGGCCTCTAGTAGCATTTAATTTGCAGACCCTGGGCACCTCTGGTGCACTTAACTAGGGACATACTAGTAATTCAGATATGCCAATCAGGGATAAGCTAACTTACACATAGAATTTAAACAGGGAACATTCACACGTCAGCACTGGTCAGCAGTGGTAAAGGGTCCAGAGCAAAGAAAACTGCAAAAACAGAGTCCAGCACACAGAAACAACCTGGGAAGCAGAGACAAAAAGTTAGAGGAGACCAGGCCAAGGATGCCATGTCTAACACGTGTCACCCTATCTGAAAGTGGGGAGCAACTACCCAACCTCATGGAAGTTCTCATCACTAAGGCAGAAGAATCTGGACAGACCATCAGCATTGGCGTGGTTGGTGCCAGGGCGGTGTTCCACCAACAATTTGGGATTCTCACCCCTTATCTGCATTAACCATCTAAGGGGCCTGTGATCTCTCTGAACCATGAAGTGAGTCCCAAACAGACAGGGTCTTAGCTTCTTCAGTGCCCAGACCACAGCAAAAGCTTCATGCTCAATTGCACTCCACCTACGTTCCCTGGAAAGTAACCTCCTGCTCATGAAGGCTACAGGTTAATCTAGGCCCTCTTCATTAAGCTGTGAGAGTACTGCTTTGATACTATACTCTGAGACGTCTGCACAACAAATTCCTTGGAGTAGTCAGGTGCCTTCAGCATAGGTGCTGTGCACATGGCAGCCTTCTGAGCATCAAAAGCTGTTTTGCAAGACTCAGGGGGTCATTCCAACCCTGGCGGTCGGTGTTAAAGCGGCGGCAAAACCGCCAACAGTCTGGTGGGAAAAAAATGGAACTCCGACCCTGGCGGAAACCGCCAACAGAGACCGCCACATTACCACACTGCCCGCCACGGCGGTACAAACAAACAGCGCGGCGGTCACCGCCAACAGACAGGCGGGAGACAATGTACCGCCCACTGTATCACAACCTACCAATCCGCCACCTTTTCCGGGGCGGTAGCCCCGCCGATAAAAACATGGCAGAAACAGCCATTAAGAAGGGAAAACGCTCACCTCCATACACCCCACAAGGAATCAGGACAGCATGGAACCCGAACTCCACATACTCCCAGCAATAGTTTTCCTGCTCCTCTACCAGTAGCACGAACGACGGCGCAGAAGACAACAGTGAGTACTGCACCTACGACACAGGGGAGTGGAAAATATTACGGGTACAAACATACGCGACACACCCACCCTCACCCTCACCCACTACAACACACACATCAATGCATAGCAACACATCAGAGTTACAACCCCCAAACCCCCCGGAAGAATGCAAATGCAAAAGGAAATGATTCTAAACATTGGAATATATTGTATTACTGCCAAAAATATATATATACACATCAAAAACTCTTATATACATAAATGTCCAAGTCCGAGCATTGTAGCAGGCATTGTTCGTGGACCACTGGGCCCAAATCACATGGGCAAAGCCCACACAGGATACCTGACTCCAACGGAGAGAACACTGCAGGGGCATCAGATAGCAAAACTACAGGCACCTCAGGGGGAAGGGAAGGGGGGGCACCTCAGCCAGATGAGTGCACAACGCCAGATCCACGAGTCGCCTCCATGGCCACTGTTCAATCCTGGGGAGTGCAAAGCCACAGTCTCACAAGTCCAGACAGTGGGTGGGCTGCCCACTGTTACATCCTGGGGAGTGCAAAGCCACAGTCTCACAAGTCCAGACAGTGGGAGGGCTGCCCACTGTTACATCCTGGGGAGTGCAAAGCCACAGTCTCTCAAGTCTCCCAAGTGGGTGGTTTGCCCACTGTTACATCCTGGGGAGTGCTAAGCCACAGTCTCACAAGTGGATAACAGTCTCCACTGGTTTTGGAGGGGGACTGGTGCCCAGAGTGCCACGTGCAGCCCTGCCCGACACAGATGTGGGCCAGCCCCTGCCGCTCATGGGCCAGCGGTACTTGAGATGAAGGGCCCAGTTCAGCGGTGCTTGAGATGAAGGGCCCAGTTCAGCGGTGCTTGAGATGAAGGGCCAAGTTCAGCGGTGCTTGAGATGAAGGGCCCAGTTCAGCAGTGCTTGAGACGGCGGTGCCCAGTTCAGCGGTGCTTGAGACGGCCGTGCCCAGTTCAGCGGTGCTTGAGATGATGGGCCCAGTTCAGCGGTTCCGGCCATGGCGGGGAGGTCATTTGCCACCTGTCCTGTGGCTGGCGGGGCCCTCCTGCCCATCTGTCGGGGGCTGGCGGGGCCCTCCTGGGCAGCTGTGCAGGGGCTGTTGGTGGCCTCCTGCCCACCTGGGATGGGGCTGGCGGGGCCCTCCTGGCCAGCTGGGCTGATGGCGGTGTTGTCGGGCGTGCTGCCCTTCCCAGCCTTCCCTGATCGCCTGTGGCCCTTCCCCACCTTGGGCGGTGTGCCAGCTGTCTCTACATTTCCTGCCGGAGCCATGGTAGGGGTTTTAGTCCCAGGTGTTTTCACCCTCTCGCGCCGGCCACTGTCTATCTTGGGATGTTTCTCCGGGGGTGGGCTGCTCGTGCCTTGGCTTCGCACCAAACTGGCTGCCCTGGAGGGTGGGGCACTCCACAGTCCATGGCAGACTGTGATGACAGGGGCCGGTTTTGTCGTGGCTGAGGTGCTGACTGTAGTCCTATGACATGTACGGGGTGGGGGAGTTGGTGGAAAGAGGTTGAGTTTAGACAGGAAAAACTTTTTAGGAGCAGTGGGACTGGTAGGTGTAGTGGGTATGGGAGTGGAGGAAGAGGTTGTGGTTGTAGGAGGTGTAAGTCTGGTGGCTTTGGGTGCTGGTGCTTGGGCTGGAGGCTGTCGTGAGGTGGATGGCTGTTGGGTGGGTGGCTGCCTGCGTTTGTGTATCTTGGAAGAGGGGGTCACAGACACACTGGGAGAGGACACAGGGGACGTGTAAATGGTAGTGGGGGTGGTGACTGCACGTGTGCGGGGGTTCTGGTGTGTGTGCTGCTGAGGGACGTAGTGGCTGAAGATGTTGTGCGTGCAGGTGTGAGTGGAGACGTGACAGGGAGGGAGGAGGGAGACGAGGAGGAGGGGGACACAGTGTAGGCAGTGGGTGTTGGTATGTCTGTATGTGGATGTTGCTTGTGTGAATGCTTGTGTGACGTGTGGTGCTTATGTCTGCCTGAGCTTCCCTTGGGTGTTGAGGTGTGTGCAGGCTGGTCTGATGGTGTGTCTGGGATAGGCAGAGGTACAGGTGATAGGGTATGGATGGAGGAAGTTGGAGGAGGGAGGATAGAGACAGGGACAATGGCTGCCATCAGTGCTGAGGCCAGAGTCTGGAACGATCGCTGAAGGGCAGCCTGACCAGAATGAATGCCCTCCAGGTATGCATTACTCTGGTGCACCTCCCTTTCTACACCCTGGATGGCATTCAAAATGGTAGACTGCCCAACAGTGAGCGTCCTCAGGAGGTCAATGACCTCCTCACTGAGGGCAGCAGGGGTGACTGGGGCAGGGCCTGAGGTGTCTGGGGCGAAGGAGATGCCCACCTTCCTGGGTGAGCGGGCACGGGCCAAACGCTGAGGGGCTGCTGGGAGGGCGGTGCTGGTGCGGTAGGTGGCGGCTGTACCTGTTGTTGCAGGGGACACAGATGTTGCCGCCACCACAAGTGAGCTCCCTTCAGAGGACGAGTCGGTGTCTCTGATGTCTGCCCGAGTCCCCGCTGTGGAGCTCACCTCGCCCTCCGTCCCACTGGTGAATTCTGAGTCCGTTGCGTGGCCCTCCATGGCCATGTGGGATTCAGCTCCCTCGTGCTCCGATGCCACTTCTCCTCCGCCTGATGATGCTAATGCACACATGAACAGGAAGACCACAAAAAAGGTGGGGGGGGGAATAAAGATATGTTGAGTGCAGGCATTGGCGACACCGTTGGCGGACAGGACAGACACAGAAGCCCCCTGCACTATGCCGCGCACTTGGGGTCGACTACTCAATCCGTGGGACATGGCCTACAAGCCTATGGACGACATCTGCACACATAGATGACACAGGGCCATGAATAGCTGTACTTGGCACCCTACAGAGGTGGGGGGCGGGGGCACAGGGCCGTGCCTTACGGAGGGGCCTAGCCTACAGAAATCGCCCTGGTCTAGGGATACCCACAGCCCTCCTCCCCCACCCAGACACCTCCACTGCGCGCAAAGTCAGCAGAATGAGAGTGTGCTCACCCCCTTGTGTCTGCTGTGATGTCCTCACGCGCCCATCCAAATCGGGGTAGGCCACCGCCAGGATCCGGGACATCAGGGGGGTCAAAGTCCGACTGGCACCCCTCCCACGTTGGGAGGCCATCCTCAGCTGAGCCTTCGCCGTCTTCCTGCTCCAGCGGCGGATGTCCTCCCATCTCTTCTGGCAGTGGGTGCCCCGTCTGAGGTGGACCCCCAGGGTCCGGATGTCCTTGGCGATGGCACGCCATATATCTGTCTTCTGGTGGGCGCTGACCTATATGAAATGTACAGGGGGATAATAAAATGTTATTACCTTCTGCACCATCAATGTGAGTGGCCCCCCATCCCTACCCTTGCCATGTGGCACATGCACTCACCGTCGTTTCAGGCATGCCTCAATCTCTCCCCCCCCATCTTTCATCCACCCCACTCAACACAGGCATAGCCCATACAGCATGCTCCCAGTGTACTTACCTGTTTGTCTGGAGGACCGTAGAGTAGCGCCTACTGGGGGAGGACCCCATCCACAAGTTTATCCAACTCCTGAGCAGTGAAGGCAGGGGCCCTTTCCCCAGTCGCATGAGCCATTGTCTCTTTCAGACCGAGGTCACAGCAGCACTTGCAGTGTAGGTCCTCTCCTGTCGAAGATCAGGTATCGAGTGATTAAGCAGATAGAAAATGTCGGTCACGCCCGCGCATTGTCATTGGCTCCTGAGACCCATAGGGTTCAATGTTTACCAATGCTGCTTTGCGCCGCGGTCTTCGACCACCTACCCCCACGGTGTGCCACGCCAGCGCATTTACCTCACATCCCATAGTCGCACTATACAGGTCAGGCAGCCGCCATTTCAGGGGCCCACATGGCTTACTTTTTACTGCGTCACACATACCTAGGCCTTGCATCAACACTCATACAAACCATTCAATGGATTGAGAATCGTGTTATGTGCATGCTGTGGTTACGTACCTGTGGGTTGATTGACTCTGGGCTCGCTGTTGTCCTTCATAGGCACTGTCCGCTGGGACATGCGAGGAGATGGAGGAATCCTCTGGTGTACAGACCGCTGGTGGACCTGTCGACAATGGAGGAAAGACATGTCATACTGACATACAGGCTTGACCGAGCCACTATTCATGAACTGTGTGCCCAGCTGGAGCCAGACCTGATGTCACCAATCCGCCAACCCACAGGGATCCCCCCTCTAGTGCAGGTGCTGTCAGTGCTCCATTTCCTAGCAAGTGGGTCATTTCAAACAACAGTGGCCATATCATCAGGGATGTCCCAGCCTATGTTTTCCAAGGTGTTGTCCAGAGTGTTGTCTGCCCTGCTGAAACACATGCGCAGCTACATCGTTTTCCCTGAGGTGGGGGATTTGCCTACAGTGAAGGGTGATTTCTATGCCCTTGGACATATCCCCAACATCATAGGTGCCATTGATGGGACCCATGTGGCTTTGGTACCCCCCACAGGAGTGAACAGGTGTACAGAAACAGGAAGAGTTATCATTCGATGAATGTGCAAATGGTGTGTTTGGCAGACCAGTACATCTCCCATGTTAATGCCAAGTTCCCTTGCTCAGTGCATGATGCGTACATCATGCGGAATAGCAGCATCCCTTACGTGATGGGTCAACTTCAGATGCACCGTGTGTGGCTAATAGGTGACTCTGGTTACCCCAACCTGTCATGGCTACTGACCCCAGTGAGGAATCCCAGGACAAGGGCAGAGGAACGGTACAATGAGGCCCATGGGCGAACTAGGAGGGTGATCGAGCGGACCTTCGGCCTCCTGAAGGCCAGGTTTAGGTGCCTCCATATGACAGGTGGATCCCTATTCTACTCACCAAAGAAGGTGTGCCAGATCATCGTGGCCTGCTGTATGCTTCACAACCTGGCTTTGCGACGACAGGTGCCTTTTCTGCAGGAGGATGGTCCAGATGGTGGTGTTGTAGCAGCTGTGGAGCCGGTAGAGAGTGAAGACGAGGAAGCCGAAGAAGACGACATAGACAACAGGAACACAGTAATACAGCAGTATTTCCAATGACACACAGGTAAGCATACACACCGGCATATTACATATACTTAAACACTACTACCTCTCTACTGTCTGTCCTTTTCACCCAGTGTATGGTAACTGAGTTGTGACTTTCCCTTCCGATTTCAGAGATGTGGGCCCCACTGTGTGACATCTGCTTTGTTTCCCCATGAACTACAGGTGTGTGACATTAGTATGTTGGCATCACAATGTAAATAATTATTTTGGCACAGTACTGTCTAATACATTTGTTCAGAATCACAGCGATACTCCTGATTGTTTTGTGCAATAACTGTGTTTATTACAGTGCTCTATATTGGTGGGTGGTTGCAATTCGGTGAGGGGTGATGGTGGAGGAATGTCCATGGCAGAGTCCAGACTATTAGTATCACAGGTGCATTGTCCAAATGCCTGTGGAAAGTGGAGCTGGGGCAGTTTAAGGATGGACAGGGTGACAATGTGGGGCAGTGGGATGACAATCAGGGAGGTAACCTTTCCTGGCGAGGGTCTTGGCATCTTACTCTGTCTTCTTCCTGGATCTCAGGGACCGCTTGCGGGGTGGTTCTCCTTCTGCAGGGGGTGGGGTGCTGGTGGCCTGTTGGTCCTGTGGCGGGGCCTCCTGTCCACTAGCGCCTGCAGAGGTGGTAGGCAGTTCTTGGTCCATGCTAGTGTCAGGGGCCCTTTGTGGTGCCACAGTGTCCCGCAATGTGGTGACTACCAGATTCAGAGCCCCTACAATAGTGCCCAGGGCGGAACTGATGGTTCGTAGTTCCTCCCTGAACCCCAAATACTGTTCCTCCTGCAGGAGCTGGATCTCCTGAAACCTGGCCAGTACCGTCGCCATCGTCTCCTGGGAATGATGGTAGGCTCCTATGATGGAGGAGAGGGCCTCGTGGAGAGTGGGTTCCCTGGGCCTGTCCCCCCCCTGTCGCACAGCAGTCCTCCCAGTTCCCCTGTTTCCCTGGGCCTCTGTCCCCTGGACCGTGTGCCCACCACCACTGCCCCCAGGTCCCTGTTGTTGTTGGGGTGGTGGGTTAACCTGGGTGCCCTGTAGTGGTGGACACACCACTGATTGACGTGTCCTGGGGACAGAGGGATGGGCCTGCTGGGTGGGTGCTGTGCTGGTGTTCCCAGAGGGGGAAAGGTCTGCTGTGGCCTGTGGCTGTCTGAGGGGAACCGACTGTCCCGAGGTCCCCGATGGGCCGGGCTGGTCATCTAGATCCAGGTCGACAGAGGTGCTCTCATCACTGTGGGCCTCTTCTGGGGGTGGAGTGGACATTTGTGGACCCTCCTGCGCGGTGACGTGGCGTTCGGGTCCTGCAGGGGTATAAAACCATGATTATTGCATCTGTGTGTGCCATAGTGTGCAATGGGTGGTTGCCCGTGTACCCCAGTGCTTGCATTCCTGTGTGGGGGCTTTTGTGACGGTGGTTTGGGGGGGAGATGTGCAGTGGGCATGCTTTGGTGATGGGTGTCCATGCTTTATGGTCGCATGCAGGGCTTGGGGTTGGGATGGGTGGGTTGTGATGGTGAGACATTTGCAAGGAGTAGGTGTGATGGGGGTGAGGGTGAGAGTGGGGGTATAAGTTTGCATGCTGGTGGGGTGGGGGGGATGAAGTAGTGAAGATGAGACTTACCAGAGTCCATTCCTCCAGATACTCCTGCGAGGCCCTCAGGATGCAGGATCGCCAAGACCTGCTCCTCCCATGTTGTAAATTCTGGGGGAGGAGGTAGTGGTCCGCCGCCAGTCCACTGAACCGCGATGTTGTACCTGGATACCGTTGAACGCACCTTCCCCCGTAGGTCGTTCCACCGCTTCCTGATGTCATCCCTATTTCTTGGGTGCTGTCCCACAGCGTTGACCCTGTCGACTATTCTGCTCCATAGCTCCATCTTCCTGGCAATGGAGGTGTGCTGCACCTATGTTCCGAAGAGCTGTGGCTCTACCCGTACGATTTCCTCCACCATGACCCTGAGTTCATCCTCAGAAAACCTGGGGTGTCTTTGCGGTGCCATGAGGTGGTGTGGGTGATGTGTGGGGTGGATTGTGTGGTGCTAAGTGTGGTGATGTGTATTGGTGTGTTGTGTAAAGTACGTGGTAATATTGCTGGGTGATGGTATGATGCGCGTCTGGGTGCTCGGATCTCTATTTCTCTGTGCGTGGTCCCAATTCTCTAGGAGTGGAGGTTTGTGTGTGATGTGGGTGTGTGTTTTATATTGTATTGGGTGTGTGGGAGTGGTGTTTGTATGTGTATCAGGTGTGTGTATTTTGAATTGTCCAATGTGGCTGTGTTTTGTATGTGTGTGTATGTTGAGCGCGGCGGTGTGTACCGCCAATAGAATACCGCGGTTGAAAGACCGCCGCATGGATTCGTGTGTCGTGATAGTGTGGGCGTATTTCTGTTGGCGTGACGGGGTCGGTTTGGTTATCGCCAGTTTCTCGCTGGCCTTTGGTGTGGCGGACTTTTGTGGATGTCTGTATTTTGGCGGTTTGCGGTTGTGGGTCAGAATGACCGTGGCAGTTTACCGCGGCCGCAGCGGTATGTTCGCGGTCTTCTGACAGCGGTATGCGCCTTTTAACGCCAAAGTTGGAATGACCCCCTCAGTCTGGATCACATTTCTGTGCTGCTTTTTGGAAGTTAACTCAGTTAACGGAGCAACAATTGTGTCATACCCCTTGAAAAACCTCCTATTGTATCCAGTGAGACCTAAAAATCTTCTCACAGCAGTCTGGGTTTTGCGGCGCTTCCGAGCCAGAACGGTCTCAATTTTTGTGGCTGTAGGGGTGCCACCTGGCCACTTCCCAACCTGTGTCCCAATTACACCACAGAACTATGCCCTATTTAGCACTTGCTCGCCTCGATAGTGAGGCCTGCCTTCTGTAGGGCCTCCAACACTTTGCAGAGGTGCTGAAAGTGTTCCTCCCAAATGGAACTAGTGGAACTAAATACAGCCATGTCATCCAGGTAGCCGGCACTAAAAACATCCAGTCCAGCCAACACCTGGTTGATCAACCTCTGAAAGGTGGCAGGGGCATTCTTCATCCCAAAGAGCATAACCCTAAACTGGTAGTGCCCATCCGGTGTGGAGAATGCAGACTTCTCTTTCGCCCCTTCAGTTAGGGCAACCAGCCAATACCAAGAGGTAAGATCAAATGTACTTAAGTATTTGGCAGCCCCCAACGGGTCGATGAGCTCATCAGCTCAGGGTATGGGGTGCACATCAGTCTTGGTGACCACATTGAGTTCCTGGTAATCCACACAACCAAAATTCTGGAGTGGCAACAGGAGCAGCAGCTTTTGGGACCAAGCCCAGAGGGCTGGCCCAAGGGCTACTAGAAAACTCAATCACCTCCAGCGTTAACATCTTAGAAACTTCATCTTTAATGTTTGCCCTAACCTTGTCAGTCTCTCTGTAAACTTTATGTTTAACAGGAGGACTGTCCCCAGTGTCCACACCATGTGTACACAAGTGTGTGACCCCTGGGATCAAGGAGAACAGGGAGGAAAACTATCCCAACACCTGCTGACAGTCCCTCTGCTGCTCTGGGGTCAGGGAGGGAGAGAGGTTCACTCCCTCCACAGACCCATCCTTCTCTCCAGCAGACAGGAGGTCAGAAAGAGGCTCACTCTCTTTCTCCACCCCATCATCTGTTGCTAGGAGCCTGGACAATTCAGTCCGCTCAAAGTATGGCTTGAGCCAGTTCATATGCAGGACCCTCAAGCGGTTCCTGGGAGTCCAGAAGTCCACCAGGTGGGTGGCTTCACTCTTGCACTCCACCACCTCAAATGGCACAGTCCACTTGTCCTGGAGCACCCTTCACTCAACTGGCGCCATCACCCACACTTTCTGGCTTCTTGGCTTGCTTCTAGGTTCTCTTGTGCAAGACCCCGAAAGTGGACAGTCTGGTTTCTCAGAACCAGAATGTAACTGAATACATCCTGGGTGGGGTTTACTGGGGGCTTTCTCCAAATCATCCTTTACCAGTCTCAAAGGTCCCCTGACAGGTTGGCCATACAATAGCTCAAAAGGACTAAATCCAAAGCCCTTTTTGAGGTACCTCCCTGTAGGCGAAAAGAAGGCATGGCAAGAGAACGTCCATCTTACACCTCAAGGGCTCTGACAGGCCCATAATCATGCCCTTCAAGGTGTGGTTGAACCGCTCAACCAGACCATTGCTTTGGGGGTGGTACGGAGTGGTAAACTTGTATGTTACTCCACACTTCCTCCACAGAGACTTTATATAAGTTGATATGAAGTTGGTATCCCTATCGGATACCACTTCCTTGGGGAACCCCATGCGGGTAAAAACCCTATCTATACTGTACATGTCCCACCAAAGGGGGTAATAATCACAGGAAAAGGTTGGAGGGGAGGCTTGTATTTCCCCCCAGTCTTGCCACATGCCTGACAAGTTGGGCAAGACCTACAATGAGCATCTGAGTGCCTGCACATTTGGGGACAGTAGAAGTGGGTGACAAGTGGCTCAAAGGTCTTGTACTGCCCCAAATAAACAGCTAAAGGCACATCATGAGCCACACTTAGTAGGAAGGCTCTGAAGCACTGGGGTACCACCAGCACAAGGGCTGACCCAGGCTCAGGAACCTTAGGCTCACACTATAGGAGGCCATCCTCCCAATAAAACAAATGTGATGCAGGCTCCTTGCCAGATGCCTGGTTTGCAGCCTGCTGCAGCAAACCCTCCAGAGTAGGGCATACTTCCTGTGCCTCACACAATGCCTCCCTGGTAGCCCACCCTTCCTACTGCCACTGTGACATCTCAGGGACCTCTCCCAGTTCAGCCACCTGTTCCCCTGTAGGCTCCAGGTCCTCCCCACCACGTTCAGCCTCTTCCTGGACCATGGGAACTTTTGGAGCTGGTTTCCCACACCCCTTGCCCTTCCTCCCTCTGGCAGACACCTGGGTCACTCTTTCAGGCTCCAGGTTCTCCTGATCACCCTGACGTGCTGTCATAGAGCAGGTAAACACAAACACACACACCCAGGCAGACCCAGCATCTCCAAGTGTGACCTACGTTCCACCTCATTCCAAGGGGAATCCTCCAGGTCATTGCCAAGCAATTAATCTACAGGCATGGTTGGACTCACAGGTACCTTCAAGAAACCTGCCCCTCCCCCCCATTCAAAAGGAACCAGCGCAAATCTGCAGAGGCACTCTGAATTGTCCACTGCAACTACTTGGTGAAGTAAACGGGATCTATCTGCTCTTCAGACACCAGATGACTCCTCAGAGTAGTCACACTGGCTCCTGAGTCTCTCAGAGCCTCCACCCTCTGTCCATTGATGGTCACCCACCGCCTCTACTTCTTAGTGTTATCAGGAACGATAGTCCTCTGGGCCATCTCACTGTCCCCTAGAAAGACAAGGGTCATTTCAGCTGGCTCCCACCCACCTGGAACCAACTCTTCCCCAGGCGCTACACTGGCCAAACCTTGTGAGTGAGCACCAATGGGTGCCGGTGTCAACTTAAGACGTTTGGGCCCCCCCCTCATGTGACCCTCCTGATCAAATGCAAAATACTTGAAGGGACCCTTCTCTGAAGGTTTCCCTGTAGAGACCTATGGTTTCTTTTCTACTGGGATTCCTTACCCTAGGAACTAGGTTGGGGCCCTTTGGAGAACTCTCCCTGTTTACCCTTACCTCCTACTTCTTCTGATGGGGACCCTCCACACCCTTGGCATGGTCTCCTCCATACCTCTTTTGGACCCTAGTGCTCTCCCAATGATCTGCTTCCTGTGCAAGCTTCTTGGGATCAGTCAGCTTGCTGTCAATCAGGTGCTGGCACAGCTCTGGAAAACAAAGACTATACAAATGCTCCCAAGCAATAAAATTGTACAGCCCCTCAAAGGTTGTTGCCTTACTGCCCTTCACCCAACCATCCAGTGACCTGCAAAAAGAATCAACACACTCCAACCATGTTTGGGATTCCTTCTTCTCATAGGACCTAAACTTGTCTTTTATACTGCTCAGGGTTGATACCATACCATGTGAGTAGAGCGTCCTTCATGATAGAGTAAGTGAGCCACTGAGGATCCCCTAAGGATGTCAGAGTATCCCTCCCCTCTACCTGAAAGTGCTTCCACAGACCCGCCCCCAATGAGCTTCAGGGACTAGATTCATATGGAGAGCAAACTCAAACCCCTTGAACCACAAGAACATGTCATCCTCCCTTTTGTATCCCTTTACAAGGTCTTTAGGAATGTGCACCCTCATCTCAGGCTGCACTGTGCTATTGCTGCCACCATTCGTACTAGACTGGCTCCTCTTATCCAGCTCCCTATAGCTGAGCTCATGAGCCAGCAGTATCGTCTTCTCCTCTATGGCCACCCTCCTTTCTTCCATCTCCCTTTACATCCTAAACTTCTCCAACTACAGCTTGTGAGCCCTCTCTTATTGTCTGTCCTGTAACTCTTCAGGAGTCAGACCCTTGGATGACACACTGCTACCTGCCCTGGAGACCCTCTCCCTGGACATAACAGGCCCACCCACTATGCCATTGTCTATGGATTGCACCTCCCCATCCTCATCCTCCTTCTCTGTGTGCCCCTCAGCTTCCTTGGCTGTCACCCCATGCCCTCAGTGCCTTATGCAGCTCCTTCTTCCAATTGGAGCCCTTAATGGGACAAGCAAGGTTTTTGCAGAACTGCCTCAACTGAGCAACAGTATAGCTCTTCAGTTTCCCTAAGTCGTAGGCAGCTCCAGCTGATGCATCTCCATATTGAGACATGATGAAAAATCAACAAGAAGTGCAAAGTTCCAAAGGCAGAAAAACTAGCTCCCAAATGAAGTTCAAAAGTCAATAAAGTGATCAGCAAAAAATATGGAAGTAGAACAAAAAGAGTCCAAAAATAGGAAAAGCAAAATCACATAGACATGTGTGTGGTCACGCAATAGTCTGCACTGAAAACAATAGCGTACACTTAATCACTTAATCACTGTATGCCCAATCCCAACTGCTGATCACCAGTGTTAGAAATGGAGTCTTTGGTTGGCAGCCAGGTTACCCCCTGTCCAAGCAAGGACCCTCGCTCTAGTCAGGGTAAAGGAGAATCACCCTCAGTTAACCCCCTCTGTAGCTTGGCATGAGCAGACAAGCTTAGCTTCAGAAGCAATGTGTAAAGTATTTGTACCAACACACACAGTAACCCAGTGACAACACTACAAAATGACACAACACAGGTTTAGAAAATAGGTAATATTTATCTAAACAAAACAAGACCAAAACAACAAAAATCCAACATACACAAGTCAAGATATGAATTTTAAAAAGAATACAAGTCGCAATCCTTAGAAAACAGTGATGTTGGAAAATGGGTTATTGGTAAGGGCAGGTAAGTTCCTACACTTAGCAATAGGCCACTAACCTCCACTTAGGTCCAGTTAGGTCTCAGTAAATTAAACCTAGCTCAACCCTTGGTAGTTTGGCAACAAGCGACAGGGCTTAACTTAGGAGACAAAGCGTAAAGCATTCAAATATCACAAAACAGTAATTAAATAAAACACAGGAAACAGTTTAAAAATCCAAAATCAATTTATAAAAATTGATTGTATTTTTATCTTTAAAATGACACCAAAACGAATAAAATAGGATAAGAGGAACCAGAGATATGAATTTTTAAAGAATGAATGCTTTCTAGCGCATAGAAGCAACTAGCACTCAAAGGGTTAAAAAAGGTCACACTGGAAAGGAACAAATGAGCTCTGAGTTGCCCAATGGGAGTTGAGACTACAATTCCCAGTATGCACCTAGTCAGAATCCTCAAATGGCCCCTGGACGATGGTCAGCTGGGCTGTGCTTGCAGGACTTGATGCAGGGGACCCTGGGCAGCTCCTTTGTACCTGTAGCAAACAGGGAGTCCCTTCTTGAAGCAATAGAAGACAGGTAAAGTCCTTTTAGTGGTGAAGCCCAAGTGTGCAGCTGGTGCAGTCATCCAGAGTGCAGTGTCCAGGTGCAGGTCAGGGGTCCAGAAGGGCAGTCCTTCTACTCCTGTAGTTCTTCCTTGTTGGAATCTGATAGGGATCTGAGGTGTGGGTGCAGGTCTGCCAGTTTTATCCCTGCTCCTGGGTGAAAAACAGGGGGGTCCTGGTTCTCCAATCAGGTGCAGGGTCCTTCCCTCTGTGATGACCACTTCCTGGGAAGTGTGGCAAAAATCAATCCCAGGAAGCAACATTCCTCAAGAATCCATCATGGCTGAAAGTGATTTTTGGAGGTCACATCTGGCTGAGCCCACCCACTGCTGTGGCTAAAAATCCGAAACACATCCCTCTCCTGCCCTCTCCTAATCTAATCAAGGGGGCACCTAATTGTCTGGGTTTGCAGGATGTGAGGGTGTTGCTGGGTTGCTCCAAATGTCCTTCTCTGCCTTTGAAGACCAGTTTGGCAGCCCTCCCCCTTCCTGCTTCACCATCTGCTGAGGGGAGATCTCCTCCCCCAGGCACATCTCTTTGTGTGGAGCCAGGCCACTTCACACCTCATCAAGGCAGCCTAGCCAGGCCAGAGGGTGGCCAATCAGAGCACAGCAGCAAAAACACTGCAGGGCTGAAGTTGGCAACTTTTCAGGTAAAGTTTAAAACTCTTTACCTGAACAAGTTATATTAAATCCCACAACTGGAAGTTGTGGGATTTATTATAACAATTAATTGTATACCACACTTCTGGTATCTGTTACTTAAGGGGGCTTTAAAATTAAAATAAAGTCTCCCCATTCTAGCCTATGGAGGCCATTCACTACAATGAGGGAAAAAACAAATTTGGCTGTTTTACCTCACCAGGGCTTATAAAATTATTTTTATAAGGTCCCTGCTTATAGTTACATGGCACCCAGCCCTAGGGGCACATAGGGCACACCTTAGGGGTGACTTATATGTAAATAAAAGGTAGTTTAAGACTTTGGAACTACTTTTAATTCCAAAGTCGAATTTGCATGTAACTTTAATTTAAAAGCAACCAGCAAGGCAGGCCTGCCTTTAAAATAACACTGGGCACCTCAGCAGGGCACCTATGGGGGCACTACCTATGCTGGGGTCCCTAAACCTCCATGCCCTATCATATAATAGGGACTTATAGGTAGGTTGACTTAGTCAATTATAATTAGCCTAATTTGCATACTGATTTTACACAGAGCACAGGCCCTGGGACTGGTTAGCAGTACCCAGGGCACCATCAGAGTCAGGAAAACACCAGCAAAAGTGGAAAATGGGGGCAAAACGTTAGGGGGCCTCTGCAATCAGCCCTCACAAGTGAGAATGCTGTTATTGCACCAAAGTACCTTGGGATTGTCAAAATAAAGCCACAGTGGCGAGCATGCGTCGAAAAAGGCCAGCGATGCATCGATTTCTCACTCGCAAGCGAGACCGTGTGTCGTTCCTCTTCCGGTCGGCGTGCATCATTTCTTCTCTCCCGCAAGAGAATGATGCGTCGATCCCAGATGGACACCTTGGGTCCGGGCAGGCTTTGCATTGATTTTCTGTGCTTACGTCATTAACAGCAGCCGCTGTGGGTGTTGCGTGTTGTTTCTCCAGCTGCATTGTGTTGATCTTCTAGCCCCAGTGCGGTAGTGCATCATCGGTAGTTTTCTCGTACAGTAGTCTTTGTGTAGGTTTCTGTCCTTTCCTACCAGCTTCACCTTTCAAGGCCCAAAGACAGGCTAGGGCACCACTTGGCAGGCAGGACTCTCAGCAGAAAGCCCAGGTGCTGGCAGAGAGAAGTCTTTGTTGTCCCTGAGACTTCAACAACAGGAGGCAAGCTCAGTTCAAGCCCTTGGAGATTCTTCACCAGTGGGAAGTCACACAAAAGTCAGTCTTTGTCTTCTCTCAGGCAGAAGCAGCTACTGCAGGTCAACCCAGCAAAGCACAGCCACAGGCAAAGGGGCAGTAATCTTCCTCCAGCTTCTCCAGCACTTCTCCCGGGCAGAGGTTCCTCTTGGTTCCAGAAGTAATCTGATTTTCTGGGGTTTTGGGTCTACTTCTTATACCCCTTTCTGCCTTTGAAGTAAGCCCACTTCAAAGAGAAGTCTCTGTTGTTTACAAGATCCTGCCTTGCCTAGGCTAGGCCTGAGACACACACCAGGGGGTTGGAGACCACATTCTGTGAGGGCAGGCACAGCCCTTTCAAGTGTAAGTGACCACTCCTCCCTGCCTCTCCAGCCCAGATGGCCCATCAGGATATGTAAGGCTACACCCCAGCTCCCTTTGTGTCACTGTCTAGAGGAGAGGTGCAAACAGCCCAACTGTCAAACTGACCCAGACAGGCAATCCACAAACAGGCAGAGTCACAGAATGGTTTAAGCAAGAAAATGCCTACATTCTGAAAATGACATTTTCAAACACACAGTCTAAGAACAACCTTTACCAAAAGATGTATTTTTTAATTGTGAGTTCAGAGACAGTAAACTCCAAATTTCTATCTGCTCCCAAAGGGAATCTGCACTTTAATGATATTTAAAGGCAGCCCCCATGTTAATCTATGAGAGAGATAGGCCTTGCAGCAGTGAAAATTGAATTTGGCAGTATTTCACTGTTAGGAAATGTAAAGCACCCTGTCCTTGGGGCTACCTAGGGCCTACCTTAGTGGTGCCTTACATGTCTAAGAAGAGAAGATTTAGGTCTGGCAAGTGGGTATGCTTTCCAAGTCGAATTGGCAGTTTAAACTGCAGTCATTGCAGTGGCAGGTCTGAGACATGTTTCTAGGACTGCTAATGGGGGTGGCACAACCACTGCTGCAGATTCACCAAAAGCATTTCATTTACAGGACCTGGGCACCTCTAGTTCGCTTTACTAGGGACTTACTAGTAAATCAAATAAGCCAATCAGGGATAAGTCAACTTACACATAGAATTTATACAGGGAACATTCATACTTTAGCACTGGTCAGCAGTGGTACAGTGTCCAGAGCAAACAAAACAGCAAAAACAGAGTCCAGCACACAGCACCAACTTGGGAAGCAGAAGCAAAAAGTTAGGGGATACCACACCAAGGATGGAAGTCTAACAGTGAGGGATGCCATGTCCAGTCTCAGAGGAGAGGGAATAGCGGTGGGCTGAGTTCCAGGATGCCAAAATCCAGTCCCAGGTCCTGGAGGTCAATAAGTGAACGCCAGGAGGGGAGCCTAACCTGTACCATAGGGCCATCTGCTGAGGGAGACCCCATAGTGTCAGGAGAACGTGGGAATTGGCTGTAGCTAGCGCCCCACCAATTCTGGTATCTGGCAGTGTCACTCCTAGTAAGGGGGTGCAGAACTCCAGACAAAGAGTTGAGAGGGGGTTGCGGGCCCCAGTGGAGAACCTGGAGGGTCAAGGGTTAGCTCTGAGGTCACCTTGGTGATACAATTTCTGGGCTGGGGGGATCCAGGCTCTGCCAGGTAGACAGAGGTCAGGGGACTAGCGCCAGCCATACTCACGTGTAGCACTTAGAGAAGGTGTTTCCCTTGATGTGGGGTAGGTGTGCCCCCCAGGAAGTCCTGGGTTGCCAGGCAGTGGTACAGCCTGAGTTTACAGACTCTAGGCTGGAAGGTCAGGTGCAGGGGGTAAACCCTGACCTGATGGTGGGTGGGTTGCCCAATCACCCCTCAGAGGGACTTATAGCGGTACTCTCCATGGTGGGGGGTGCAGAAGCCTGGGAGTAGGGGCAGGGGAGAGAGAGACTCACCCCTGAACTTAGTTCAATCTAAGCTTAGAGATCCTGGGTTGAAGGGCCAGGTTCAGGGTGTACCCCCTGACCTGGAGGGAGGGGCTACTGCTAACAGTGTGTGGAAACTGGCTAAGGAATCCATTTTATTATCCCCCTAGGCCTGACCTCATCCTGTGATACTCAATGATGTACAGGCCTGAAAAACATATGCAGAAGGTTGAATGACCTTTAGTACATTAACCCTGACAGGCAGCTTGTAATGCCAGGCTTGCCTAAAAGAGACAGCTCATGCAACATGCATTGCTTCATTTGCCCAGCAACCGACAGACATCTCGATGTCCACATAGGTCTGAGGAGAGGTCATGAGGAAGCTGGATTGGTGACGCCTTGGAATGTCCCAACCGTCTGAGAAATGTGAAGGTCACGCTTGTGGTCATCTTGTATCACGCTGCCACCATTAAATGTTATTCTATTGTGATTGGATAGATGCCTAATATATGTGTAATACCATGCATCTCCTGATCAACATCACACCATGTACTTGATGAACAAATTATCTTTCAGTTGTTCTGATTGGATGATGAATTTTCACCCTTTTGTGGTTTTCATGCATAAAAGATTGTATTGGAGTTCCAATTCAGACTGCTTGGCCTTGACCTTTCAAGCCACATTCTCCGTGCACGTATTATTTCTGCTTGTACCTTAAGGCTGGCTGGTCTCTGGTTTGTTCCTGAGGCAGATAGAAAAGGAGGCTTCAACAAGGGCACCTACATGTTGCGTTCTGGGGGGGTCACACCTAGTGGGAGGGTGCAGGACCCCAGAAGAGGGAGAGGGAAGCATTGCCGCTGGCCCTGGTCCAACCTGAGGGTACAGACCCCAGGTTGGAAGACCAGTTGCAGGTTAACATCCCTGCACTGGTGAGGGAATTGTGCAGGACTGCTTCCCCAAGCCACCTGACAATTCATGATTTTGGGGGTACCGCTCCTAGGCGGATGGTACAGCGCCCCAGAGGGGAGGACCAGTTTCAGGCTGTTATCCCTGACCTGGTGGAAGGGAGAGTGGTCAAGAGGTGCCAGGCACCTGGGTCTACTGCCTCCACTCTCCAAAGTCACAGTGGTTGGAGAGCCTTCAAAGTCTGGGGCCTTGTTCTCATCCCTGACAGCTGTCAGTGGCCACTGTGGCTTGCTGTCCTGGTGGGCAGAGTTGCCCCTGGGGGGGACAGGAGTCACACCCTGGGGGTAGAGTGGGCCACACCACTGTGTTGGCCATGGTGGTACTGTCTGCCCCCTGGGATACATCTATGAGCAAAGTAAGGTTAGGTGCTGCACAGATGGTATCTACAGGTGAGGAGAGGGGTTCTCAGTGGGTTAGCTTACAGGGTCCTGAGAGTATGGACAGAGGGATCCAACTGGTGTCAGGAAGGAGTAGAACTGGAACATGCCCCTGCTGTTGTGGGCCTGGGTCCCTGTTCTATCGCCCCAATCAGGGAAGTCCATCAAGGTATTGATTGGTCTCCTCTGGCTTTAGTTTGGTGGGGATTGTGTTGGGAACGGCCCTTTTTGCAGGGTTATCCCTGAACTTTTTGCCTCCTTCCTCATATTTGTTCTGATCTGTTTTGTTCTCTTTAGTACTCTGGGCACTTTACCACTGCTAACCAGTATTAATGTGCATATGCTCTCTGTGTAACTTGTATTGTAGATAGTTTTTTCCATCATTGGCATCTTTGATTTACTAGTAAGTCCCTAGGAAAATACACTAGACGTGCCTAGGGCCTGTAAACCAAGTGCTATTAGTGTGCCTGCAGCACTGATTGTGCCACCCACATAAGTAGCCCTATAAACATGTCTCAGACCTGGCACTGCAGTGGCTATGTGTGCAGTCTTGCACTGCCAATTCGACCTGGCAAGTGTACCCAATTGCCAGGCCCAAACCTTCCCTTTTCATACATGTAATGCACCCCTAAGGTAGGCCCTAGGTAGCCCCATGGGCAGGGTGCGGTGTATGTTAAAGGTGGGACACTTACTGAGGTGTTTTACATGTCCTAACAGTGAAATACTCCTAAATTTGGTTTTCACTGTGCAAGGCCTATCTCTCTCTTTTATGTTAACATGGTGGCTGCCATTAAATATTATTAAAGTGCAGATTCCCTTTGAGGGCAGATGGAAATTTGGAGTTTGGTGCCTCTGAACTCACAATTTAAAAATACATCTCTTGGTAAAGTTGTTTTTTAAATTGACAGTTTGAAAATGCCACTTTTAGACTACATACGTCACGGACGTGCACAAGGTCCATCTAATTTGGCACGGAGTGCTTTCCGTACCTGTTGTGGCACAGTGAGTCCCTATTTTGATTAGCCCTCATTATTTTTCATTAATTGATACTTCAATACATGCCAGTTAGGGATTTGCGTTTTCTTTCACTCAGCACCAGAATTTGATAATACGCAGTGCCTTTCGATGGAGAATTTAGTTACTACCGTTAACAGGTATTGATTATAGTTTGTCTTTTGATGGTAGCTTCATGTGCATGCTTGTACTTAGCATGGTTTGATACTTTAAGAGTTTCACATCTATATACTCGGACACAATTTGGGTGCCTTAGTTACTAGATTGGAGCATTTGTGGGTGTCCCACTGAAATAAGTAGTTCTGTGCACAGGGTTTCAATGGTGATAATTCAGCACTGATGTACATAGTATAGCTCTCTTGCGTTAGTCATCGTGTAAATACATTTTTAGTTGGTCTCCCTGTTTTTAATTTTTGTAGAGGCGACGTTGCCCCTCAATAGTCCTGATGAGGCCCTGATTGAAGAGGCGAAACACGTTGACAGCTATACCGGCGAGATTGTGTTCTCTAATTGGAGTCAGCGTTACAAAAAATCACTTTATACGCACCACAAAATACCTTAAAAATGTATATAGGTATTTGACAGTTGCTTGTACGGGAACCATCAATCATCACAATAGAGTGGATTACAATCATAACTTTGAAATAGTGACCACCAGTATCTTGTAAAGAAAGGTTGTTGGGCACAACCCTCTACTGACGGTATGGTCAGTCTCAAGACTTTGAGTAGCTAGATGCTGGCCTCAGTTGAACCATGTAGAAAATGTGAATTTGATTTCATGTGTGTAATGTTTTGTGTTGTAAATATATGGTATTTTGTATGATTCACCAATGAGCCATTTTTCTGCCTTGCATATAATTAGTTGAAATAAATAATGGAAAATAATTAATCCATAAAGACAGCATTGAGCACTGTTTTTCAAAAATAGTTATTTAATCTATCCCTACCTTTAGACCATTCCTTTGTTTATATATTGTTATTGAACCCAGGTCAGGTTAGGGTTATTGGGTTCTCTCCTTTTTTGCACAACTTTTAGAAAGTAGGAATTTTCTTGCTTAAGCCATTCTGTGACTCTGCCTGTTTGTGGATTCCCTGTCTGGGCCAGTTTGACAGTTGAGCTATTTGTGAATCCCCTCTAGACGGTGAGACAATGAGAGCTGAGGTGTAGCCTGCATATTCTGATGAACTATCTGTGCTAGAGTGGAGGGAGGAGTGGTCACTTACACCTGCTTGGGCTGTTCCTGCCCCCTCACAATGCAGTCTCCAACCCCCTGGTATGAGTCTGGGGCCTGGGCTGAGCAAAACAGGATCTTGTGAACAACAGAGACATTCCTTTGAAGTAAGCCTACTTCAAAGGCAGAGAGTGGTATCAGTAATGCACCCTAAACCCCTGAAAATTAGATTAGTTCTGGAACCAAGAGGAACCTCTGGCAAGGAGAGGAGCTATAGAGCTGGAGAGCTGGAGGAGGAGTACTGCCCCTTTGCCTGTGACTGTGCTTTGCTAGGTTTGCCTGCAGTAGCTGCTTCTGCCTCAGAGAGGACAAATAATGACTTTTCTCTGACTTCCCACTGGGTAAGAATCTCCAGGGGCTTGAATTGAACTTACCACCTGTTGTTGAAGTCTCAGGGACATCAAAGACTTCTCTCTGCCAGAACCTGGACTCTCTGCTGAGACTCCTGCCCTGCCAAGTGGTGCCCTAATCCTGTCTCTGAGCCCTTGAATGGTGAAGCTGGTGGAAAAGGACAGAAATCTACGCACAGACCATTGTTTGTGGAAACCTTTTATGAACCGTCCTCAACACGATTGATAAACGATGCACCCGCCGGCCTCATGGCTAAAATCGATGCTCCATCTGCATCTCGGCTGGGAGATCGACACATTGTGGCTGGAGAAATGACGTGCAACACCCGCTTGTGTTTTGCTGATAACAACGCAAGCCCCACGCAGTGTGGTTTCCTGACACTGTGTGACCGGATTTCGAACGCAACACCACTGGGTGTGAAAAATCAACGCAAAGCCTGCCTGGACCCGAGGTGCCTGTCTGGGAATCAACGCATAGCTCTCTTGCGGGAGAGAGAAAATGACACGCGCCAATCCGACCGGAGAAGGAAGAACGCACGGTCTTGCTTGCAAGTTAGAGATCAATGCACCCCTGGCCTTTTTTGATGCACGCTCACCGGTGTGGCTTTATTTTTCATGCTAACCAGGTACTTTGTGTAACAACAGCATTCTTCCTGTTTTCTATGGATTAAGACTTTTATTAGTTTTAAAGTTCATATATTGACATCTGAATATTGGATTTTTGTAGTTTTGGTCTTGTTTGATTCAGATAAATATTACCTATTTTTCTAAACTGGGGTGGTGTCCATTTTGTAGAGTTTTCACTGTATTACTGTGTGCGTTGGTACACATGATTTACACATTTCTTCTGGGGTTAAGCTTTTCTGCTCATGCCAAGCTACCAAGGGGTGAGCGGGGGTTACCCAGGTGTGTTTCTCCTTTATCTTGACTAGAGTGAGGGTCCCTGCTTGGACGGAGTGCAAACTGACTGCCAACCAGGGACCCCATTTCTAACAAGCCTCATTCCATTGCCATTTTTTTCTTTCAGTCACCATGGTTGCTGCGGGTGGACCTGCATCACAGGCGGCCCATAGAAGTGCAGTCAATGTACGGCTAGTAGTGCATTGTTGGAAGGGGCTGGTTTATCCTGCAGGTGGGAACTGTGCTCAGTGCTCCTTTTTTAATCCTCTGCTTTGGAAATGCACCATCATATATTTATATTTCTCAACCACATACAAAAAAATCTTCACTCTCTCAAGGCATTTTATTAAGATGCATTTTTGTTCCCCTCTATTTTTCACAGATGCTTCTTCAAATCTTTTTTTGCTTTCAATCACATTGGTTGCTGCAGGTCTACCCGTGGATCGCGCTTGCTCCACCCATCAATGGCCTCTGGCAACTGCTTGAGTTGCCTATGTACAAAACAACCCAACACAAGCATACACATAGGTGACATACATGCACTCTGTTTGGCATTGCATTTGCTTTTTTAGTCTTTCTGTGTACTGGGTGTATTATCAAAGTCACATGTGTAGCACGTCATCAATGCGGTTATTTAGGCATGAACTATCTATGCCTGAAAACCCGGAGAATAGAAGTTGGACCAAGGGAGAGTTGTATCTAGGTGCCCTACTGACTAATATAGTTGAGAAGAACATGTTCACACATAGCACCATTGTTCGATCTTTGATGGTTTATTTATGCATTACATATGGGCAGGGCAAATTGATTTATGTGATTGTGAGGCTGTGACATTTTATTGCATAATTATGATGCTTAATGGCATAATCCATCATTGTCTACATAGTCTGCCTATTTTAACAAGAAAATTGTTTCCATCTCAAATGGTTCAAACGTTACTAAAAATGCAATGAAATGTGTTTCTGTGCATTGGAAGGCCATTTGCAAAGACTGGCTGGTCGTCTTTCTATTGCTTATTGCTATATTGGGGAATTAAACTGGTGCTAAGGAAGTTCAATCTATGCTCAGATATTGTTAACAAGTGTAAAAATGAAAAAAATAATGAAGAATTGCTATCCCAAAATGTGCCACATTACGCTGCATAGTTTGCTTTTTCTTGCCACGTAATTTAGTCAACCCTGCTGCAGAATTTTTCCATTCCCTGAAAAATAATTACAGTGGCCCTGCATATGGGATAAAGTCAACCTAATTATATGATAAGGGCTTTGATTTAATCTACTCGCCATAATAACTGCTTGTTCACTGAAAATTAAATATTTATTTCTCTGTTTTGACAAATCTTACATGAGAAATATCCACACCATATTATGCTGTTGAAGCTTGACTGGTGTGAGAAATAAAAATAGACCTGGAAATTGTTTTAAACTCAGCCTCCTGTTGATCGTGAATGCTCAGTAGACCATCTACAAGGGAGTTCAGAGGTCCCCCCATCAATATTGTTATTTTAAAATTGAGCTGAAAATGCAAACATACAGATTCATTCTCTAGATGTATTGACTAAATACACACGTTTGATTTGTATTGTTCATTTTATTTTTAATGTGCTGCACGTCTCAATGAAGCGGTATCATTGTGTCTGTAGTACTTATGGTGGGGAATTCAATAAGCATATAGTAATGAACAATGGAAAGTTGATAGGAAACAGTTAATTGTCCAGCAGGAGGACAGCATTTTATCTGTGGGATCTCTTTAAGTTTGGATGAACACTCCTTGGCCTAGATGAATCTGTAATTGCTAATAACTGATCTGTGATGAAGCAACACTGTGCTGGACTTAGGCATCTGACAGTGGAGAGCTCTCAGGCGCTTAAGACATCTGAATGACAAAATCTACGTTTTTAAATCCCATTCGGAAAAAAAAACCCTGATGAGTTATTCCAGTTTTTCACAATATCGGCAGTAATTGCTTGTGATTGGGGGAGGTGGGCTGTAATGTTTAAATAGTGCAGTCCCGAAGTGATGGTGTTAACTTGTCCGACCTTAATAAGTAAACTTACAAGGGGACTCAAATAGGTCGATGAACCTTTTGACTCGCATTTAAGAGGTTCCCACCACAGATTCAGTACATGCAGATCAATAATCAATAATTCATCAATAACATCAGTAATCAATGGGAGTCAGTAATTATCACACACCATGACCTTTCAGTCATGAATAACCACACCTTTTAGTAAAAGTTAGAAGATTTATTTCCCTATATTAACAATGCTAATGTCCCGTAAAATAATCTCATATTCAAATGATAAACATACAGAAACATCACTGGCTGTCCAATTCTGGGAAAGAAACATAATCTAATCAAAGCTTGAACAATTAAGCATTCTAAGGTTACGTTGAAAATTAATAACAAGAACAATTGCGCAAACGATATTACATACATTTAGATTCGGCAAAGGAAAGACATCTACTTTTACTCCCTATAGCGAATTTTCATTAGTGAGGATTCCTATCTAACACCAGATTAGTATTAGCATGTTGGGCTTTATGCAAAATATTTTAGTCAACACAAATTTAGAAAACATCTAACTATGGCTCTATCAAAATAGTGCGGTTGGTACATAGAAAGAAAAAGCAAATAGGCATAACAAACACATGCATAACAGTATACCTCTCCTCAAGTGGATCGCAAGCTGAGATAGCCTTTATCATCAGGACATCATTTTGGTCAGCAAGGCATCAGGATTCGGCATCAAAGTTCAGAAAATGCAAAATCTTTAAGCATTAAAGTAAAGCATAACTCTAGACGCTCAGTCAAATAATGGATTTTCGGCAAGAAGAAAATGGGCAAATGCGCTGTCTTCCATCAGTGCAGTCTGGCTAAGTTAGTTTTCCTAAAACTACTTCTCAAGTCCCTATTGGTCAAGGGATCACATGTTCACACTTTGTCCAATAAAACTAAAACATATAAAATCTATATTTTCTACTAGAACTCAGTTCTCATGTCGCTGATTGGCTGATTGGCTTCTCTTGTAATGTCCTCATCGTCCGGCTCGTCAGGTAACAATATTGTTGCAGCTTATACTCCAGTCAGTGTCTCCATTGTTCTGCTCCTGAGAAAGTCAGTCTTACACACATTTCACTTATACTGTTACATTTTACAAGAACATCATCTTCTAGCAAGTGGTTCTCATGAGAAAGACTTTTAGCTAGGAGCACATTTAGCCAGCACAGTGGAAAATTACAATTTAACTCTCTGAGCAGACATTTTATTAATCGGTTCAGCTATACATGCCTGACATGAGGATGTGCAACTAGGGCAAGACCTCTGCTAAGTTAAGGCCTACAATTAATAAAGCTAAGACATAATGCACAATCCCAAATATGATGTACTACTACATTAATAAAACATAAGCTCCATATTTCATATTAATAAGCCATTGATAAGTACACTTCGTGAACATTGGGGGCTACTCACGTGGACACATTTTCAAATTCTTGCATTATTTTTCTGTAGATTAATAAATTTTCTATGCAAACCCTTTACTCAGAATACATGAATATTCAATAATATTTTATTAAAACACCTGCTCTAACAATCCCTCTTCTGATTACTAAATGTGTCATCACACTAGCCTATCACTTACAAATTCTTGCATCAGCTAAAATTCTGTCATATCAATCCCTTCAAAGCTTTCTTCCCTTTTCCAATTTTCCTTGAACAATTTTTCCTTTTTCTTTTCTTCCCTCCTCTGATTATTCTTTGGCCTTTTCAATTGTATTCTTTTACACAATTTACATATTCCCCATATTCCAATTAGGCAAACCATAATAATTAGCATCCCCTGTATAATTTTCAATAAGATCCCTTTCCCAATGTTGCTGAACGAATTTCTGACTGAAGCAAAACCTTTACCAACTTTCTCCCAAACACCTGGTTCTTTCATTTCTTTCAAATCTGCACCTTCATTAGTCAAATCAGTAAGTAAGCTTCTAATTTCTCTACTATGAACAAGAATGAACGAGCAACAATGCCTAGAATTAAGCTTTCTACAAACTCGGCCATCCTTTGCTAATCGAATGTCTAAAGTAAGTTGATTTTGAAGAGTCATAGCTCATCCACCAGCTAATTCAGTATTTATCAGGAGTATGGCTCCTGAAAAGTTTGTCAGCATGTTATCCACAATAGTAGACAACTTTCGAATCTTTATCGCATTCAGAACAACTCCAGAAGGAGACTCTCTTGTCTGTCTCATATGATGTAATTCAGTCACATTTGAAAACTTCTTCAAGTCATCCATTTGAAAAATCTTTGAGAAAACTATTCCCAAATAACATGTCCCATACCATCCTCTTAGAACACGGTAATAAGCATTAGGACCACAAATGTAATATATCCCAGGAATAGCTGGATCCTGTCCATTCAACATAATGTCCATTTACTCTGAAACAAAAACACATGTCTACATTCACTCGTTCCCACAAATAATGCGTCAGTGCGTGATTTAGACCAATATATATAGTTTCCCTATGTGTTGCGCATCTAGAGCTAATTTCCCTTGTGTTTTATCATTCTTGTAAGTCTTTTGCTCTAAACCTTTTTCTAACTTCTCCTTCAATGCCTTTCTCCTGTTATCTGTGTGATCTAAGAAGCTCTTTTTTAAGGTGTAAGTAAGCATGTTAGATTGTTCCCTTGAGCCTAAGCTGTACCAAATGTTAATGTAGGTTCAAAGAAACCTCTAACTAATGCTGAGTCATTATCCTTAGCTACTTTACTCAAATACCTAATTATAGGGACAAACAAATACACCACATTGTGGATAAAGTAAAAGTACTGGATGTACTATAGAATCTTGTTAGTAACAGACTACAACTTATCCCATAAGTGAGAGGCAAACTGTGATAAGTAACTCTAACTTCAACTGATGAAGGAATCTGCATGCACACATAGCAATTCTTCACATCCATTGTCTCAAAATACTCACTCAGCAAGCGATAGAAGACATTGAAAGAAAGTTCCCCTTGGGCATTAGTACCCTCATGCAAATAATTCTCATCTAACCTAAACTTCTCTATTGTTGTTAGTGCAGTAGTTATTTCGAAAGCAGAAGTATGGTTGGCTTTGCTCTATTCAAGAATAGCCATTCCCACAATCAACACCACAAACAATATCGCACATACAATCGCCAAGCCAATACTCATATATTCACAGCATCTATTTTATCTACCCTGCTGGCTAATGTTATTCATGATCTGTAAAGAATCAGAAAGCAGAAGAGAAATTCAGCAAAAGAGCATGAAAAATCGAAAACAAAATCTTCTTTCAACAGTTATTTACAGCTTCAGTCTCACTTCCAGGGTCCTTTGTCAAAATCGGTAAGCAGCTTGTCAAAATCAGGTTTCAAAAAGTCAGATCAGGTTATCAAAGTCTTCTCTGGTTACTTTCAACAGTCTCTTTCTCAAAAAAGTTCTCAGATTGTTTTCAACAGTTTAGTTCATCAGTTTCCTTCAAGTGTCAAAATATTGACTTGGAATGACTCTATCAAAACAAAAGGACAAAAATTATTTCTGCCATTATCTTGTAGTTGCATATGCCCATTCAGGACCCGCGTATCTTCGACTTGCTATCCTTTTTCTTTTCAACTTTCGATCGCCATTCAATTCTCCTTCACTTAGGTCTTCTCTCGTTGTTGTATCTACTTCTTCTTTGATTGTTGTTTCAACACCTACTTCCTTTCTCTTTGATTGTGACTCTGGCCACTTATCTCCTTTCAGTGGACCCTTGGTCAATGTTCTTTTCAATGTTGAACTTGAAACTTCTGCTTCCTCTGTGGTGTTTTTTCTTGACGGACCTGCAACTGGTTCAGGAGGAGTCAGATCACAGTGACTTTGATCAGTCTCAATTCCCTCCCCCTTGGGGTCTGGCAATTACTCTGTGTGTCTCTCAAAATCATCTGCTTCTGGGAAAGCCCTCCTTTGACTAGGCTCTCCTGCTGCCTCAATTGAGATAGGCTTACCGTCACGCTCCTAGAGGCCTTCTCCTTCATCTCTCACAGGAGTGACAGAACCATCCTCAACGTGCTCAGATCCGGTCTCAGTTCCCCTTTCTTCTCTTTCCAGCCCTCAGACTTGTTTTGCTGTTGTCGGTACTTTCAACAACTCTGCTTTTTCATGAGTCGGGCATATCACTTTCTTCGTGTGACTGGCATGGATCCAGCGCACTTCACATGTGTGTTAGTTGTCAGAACTACCTGGAAAGTACCCTTCCAACGAGGCTCCAAACACGTTTTCCTCACATGTTTCCAGTCTACAACCCAGTCACCGGCCCTCAGATTGTGCCCTAGGTGATGGATCAGTGGCAGTGTGGTAGCTTCCACCTGCTGAGAGAAAGAGCGAACCACATCAGCCAGACCTTTGCAGTAGTCCAATACCATATCTTCTGTAACGTTGACAAGTGCATTTGCAAGCACCGCTGGAAACCTCGTTGCTCGGCCCATAAGGATCTCATGCGGCGAAAATCCTGTCTTCCTGTTGGGTGTGTTTCTCATTGTTATCAGAACTAAATGCAGTATGTCGGGCCATTTCAAAGTTGTGGACGCACACATCTTTGCAACTCTTGACTTCAAGGTACCATTCATCTGCTCCACTAGTCCTTATGCTTCAGGGTGGTAACTACATTGCAACTCCTGCTCAATGTTCAATGCTGCACACAGTAATTTAATTACTTCATTGTTGAAGTGACTTCCCCTATCTGATTCTAAAGAAATCGGAAACCCAAAACATGGTATCAGTTCCCTAAGCAGTAGTTTCGCTACCGTGAGACTGTCATTTCTTTGTGTAGGGTAAGCTTCAATCCAGTGACTAAAGATGCACACAATCACTGACACATCTCTCAAACCTCCACACACAGGCATCTCAATGAAATCCATCTGCATTCTGCTGGATGTACCTCCTGCTCTTCCAATGTGGCTCAAGTTAACCACTGTCCCTTTCCCCACAGTCATTTTTGGCAAATGATGCAATGTTGGCAACTGATTCAGCAACCTGTCTAAACCTTGGGTTGAACCAATTGTGGTTGAACAACCGAATCATGGCATCTCTCCCAAAATGTGCTTGACCATGATAATATCTAGCCATTTGAGACAACAGAGTATTTGGCAAAACCAATTTACCCTCTTCTGAAACCCACAATTCATCTTGTCGCTGTACACATTTCATTTTGCTCCATGAACGTTTTTCCTCTCTGTCAACATTATTCTGCAACATTCTTCCAATGTGTCAATTACTTTCAATGCAAAACTAGGACATGTTTCATCCGCTTCAGATAACAGTTACTACTTATCTTAGAACGATATACAGTTCAATGCCCAAAACCTTGCGACTTGATCCTCATATCAATTTCCCATTGACACGAAGTCCTGAGACTTCGGATGTGCACTGCATTTCACCACGGCAATCTTTTCAGGCATTTGGATAGCATGCAACAGATCTTTAATTCTCTCACCAGTCCTCACTGGTGAACCAGAAGAGGTCATGAAACCTCTCTGTGACCACGACTGACCAAAATCATGAACTATTCCAAATCTATATTGGCTATCCATATAGATGGTAACTTTCAGCTGAGCAGAAACATGGCATGCTTTAGTAAGGGCTACCAGTTCCGCTACTCAGGCAGAATACACTCCTCGAAGCCAAGAAGCTTCCAGGATACCAGTAATTGTGCACACTGCATATCCTGCTCTCAGTGTCCCCGTACTGTCTCTTAGACAAGAACCATCAACAAATATAACTTGGTCATTCTCTTCCAATTGAGTGCCTCTAATAACAGGTCTTGGTTTTGTGCACAAGTCAGTTAGTTCAAGACAATCATGTTCAATTTTATAGGAGGCTGGCCTGGCTTATAGTGGGTACCTGATGGTACTTACACCTTGTGCCAGGTGCAGTTATCCCTTATTAGTAGATTAGTAGTGTTCTAGCAGCTTAGGCTGATAGAGGTAGCTATAGCAGAGAAGTTTAGGCTGAACTAGGAGACATGCACAGCTCCTACTATACCACTTATATCATATAGGTACTATATCATAAGAAACACAATACTCAGGGTTACTAAAAATAAAGGTACTTTATTTTAGTGACAATGTGCCAAAAATATCTCAGAGGAGGTAAGTAAAATACACAAAATATACACACAAACCAAAATCAGGTAAGTAAAACAGTCAGAAAGTAGTGCAAACACTGTGGAATACAATAGGATGCAAAAGGCCTAGGGGCAACACAAACCATATACTAAGAAAGTGGAATGCGAACTACGAATGGACCCCTAGGCTAGTGTAGTGTGTAGAGGGTCACAGGGAGTGTAAGAAAACACTAAGAGTTTCCAAGATACCCCACCCCAAGTCCCTGAAAAGTAGGAGTAAAGTACTACTATTTCCCCAGAAACACACTAAACTCATGATAGAGGATTCTGCAAAGACCACAACAGACTGCAAAGCACTGAAGACAGATTCCTGGACCTGAGGACCTGCAAAGGAAGAGGACCAAGTCCAAGAGTCGTGAAAGTGTCCGGGGGGCAGGAGCCTACTAAACCCCGGATGAAGGTGCAAAATGGCTGCCTCTGGATGGAAGAAGCTGAAGATTCTGAAACAACAAAAGGTGCTAGGAACTTCTTCTTCATGCAGAAGATGTCCCCTGGAGTGCTGGAGGATGCAGAGTTGTTTCTTTGGAGAAAGACCACAAAAAAGCCTTGCTAGCTGCAAAGGTCACAATTAAAGAAAAAAGGTGCTGCCCGGGCCCAGGAAGGAACAGGATGTCGCCACTTGGGAGAGGAGACAGAGGGGGCCCTCAGCAATGTAGCGAGCCAATGCACAAGAAGGTACAAGGAGACTGAACACGGTGGTCATCTCAACACTACAAAAGAGGGTCCCACGAAGCCGGAGGTCACCTCAGGGAGTTGAGCAATGCAGGACAGAGTGCTGGGGACCTGGGCTTGGCTGTGCACAAAGGATTCCTTGGAAAAGTGCACAGAAGCCCTAGCAGCTGCAGTTCACACGGTGCACAGGATTACTGTCTGGAGAGGTGAGGCAAGGACTTACCTCCTCCAAATTTGGACAGTTGGACCACTGGACAGGCTGGGTCACTTGGGTCCACCACCTGTGTTCAAGGGGCCACGCTTGTCAGGATAAGAGGGGTCCCAGAGTACCAGTGACGCTGAAGTTTGGTGCCTGCTGGAGCAGGGGGAAGATTCCGTCGACCCACAGGAGATTTCTTTGTGGCTTCCAGTGCAGGATGAAGTTAGGCAGCCCCCAAAGCATGCACCACCAGCAAACAGTCGAGAAAGCCGGCAGGATTAGGCGCTACAATGCCGCTGGCAGTCTTCTTGCTACTTTGTTGCAGTTTTGCAGGCGTCCTGGAGCAGTCAGTGGTCGATTCTTGGCAGAAGTCAAAGAGAGAGGTGCAGAGGAACTCTGGTGAATTCTTGCAAGTTGTTATCTGAGGAAGAGCCCACAGGAGAGACCCTAAATAGCCCTCAGAGGAGGATTGGCCACCTAGTGAGGTAAGCACCTATCAGGAGGGGTCTCTGAAGTCACCTGCTGGCACTGGCCACTCAGAGGCCTCCATTGTGCCCTCACACCTCTGGATTCAAGATGGCAGAGGTCTGGGACACGCTGGAGGAGCTCTGGGCACCACCCCTGGGGTGGTGATGGACAGGGGAGTGGCCACTTCCCTTTCGTTTGTCCAGTTTCGTGCCAGAGGAGGGACTGTGAGTTCCCTGAACTGGTGTAGACTGGCATATGCAAGGAGGGCACCGTCTGTGTCCTTCAAAGCATTTCCAGAGGCTGGGAGAGACTACCCCTCCCCAGCCTTCAACACCTATTTCCAAAGGGAGAGTGTGTAACACCCTCTCTTAGAGGAAATCCTTTGTTCTGCCTTTCTGGGACTGGGCTGCCCGAGCCCCAGCTGGGCAGAACCCTGTCTGTGGGGTGTCAGCAGCAGTAGATGCAGAGAAAACCCCAGAGAGCTGGTTTGGCAGTACCCGGGGTCCATAGTGGAGCCCCGGGGATGCATGGGATTGGCACCCCAATACCAGATTTGGCATGGGGGAAAATTCCATGATCTTAGACATGTTACTTGGCCATATTCGGAGTTACCTTTGTGAAGCTACATATAGGTATTGACCTATATGTAGTGCACGCGTGTAATGGTTTCCCCGCACTCACAAAGTCCGGGGAAATTGCCCTGAACTATGTGGGGCCACCTTTGCTAGTATAACTTTGCACCTAACCTTCACCAAGTGAAGGTTAGACATATAGGTGACTTATAAGTTACTTAAGTGAAGTGTAAAGTGGCTGTGAAATAACGTGTGCGTTATTTCACTCAGGCTGCAGTGGCAGTCCTGTGTAAGATTTGTCTGAGCTCCCTATGGGCGGCCAAAGAAATGCTGCAGCCCATAGGGATCTCCTGGACCCCCGATACCCAGGGTACCTAGGTACCATATACTAGGGAATTCTAAGGGTGTTCCAGTGTGCCAATTAGAATTGGTGAAAATGGTCACTAGCCTATAGCGGCAATTTTAAAGGCAGAGAGAGCATAAGCACTGAGGTTCTGGTTAGCAGAGCCTCAGTGACACAGTTAGTCACTATACAGGTACACACATTCAGGTCACAAACAATGAGCACTGGGGTCCTGGCTAGCAGGATCCCAGTGAGACAGGGAAAAACAAACTGAGATACATGTAAAAATGGTGGTACTTTCCTACAAATGTCTTCCAATTTTTCAATTTCAACGCTTTCATTTGGAAGTAAGGTTGTCGGGTTCAGCACTGTACATCTTTTCAATGATACATTTGGTGACCCTAGAATACTTGTATCTGGTCAATCTTGCACCTGTTAAATACTGGGTTTTTGTCTTTGTAAGTAGGATCTCAATAGAGTGAGGGACCATAATAGTCAAGGGATATCCCATCACAGTGCCCCAACGCTGTGTAAGGCTCTGTCCAACCGCTGCAACTGCACACAAACAACATGGTGAGGCTGCTGCAACTGGGTCCACAGTAGCTGAAAAATATGCTACTGGGTGGTTCATACCTCCATGGACCTTCGTCAAGACATAAAAAAAAACATGCATCATGCTCATGACAAAACAATGTGAAAGGTTTTGTGTAGTTTTTCATACCCAAAGCCGGAGATTTGCACAGACTCTCTCTCCATCATCAAACAAATCTTTATTCGGCTATTAGCCATAAAAGGATAATACAATGAAAACATCATAAAATAACAAATAATCTTACAGATACTAAAATCAGTTGCATAAATAACAAGTAATACTCCTAAAATCAATAAAGAGTAATCAATTATAATCATTTCTTATACTAAAAAGTTAAACATTTCTAAAAGTAAGTCCAAACCCAATGGAATACCACTGTTCTATTAACCTTCAAGATAGAAAGCCATTTGGCCATTTGATAAAGTCAATTACATGGTGTAGAATAAAAATTCCTGTAATGAGGAAATAATTATATTCATTACTTATATTAGAACATTCTAAAATTACATCCTAATCAAATTAAATACCAGTGATCTATTAGCTTACAGGAAGGGAAGCCCGTTAGCCATTTGTCACACCATTAAGTTTGTCTATGGGTGTTTTATACATCTAGGTTCACTAGAACCTCAGGCCCTCCCTGTCCCTAATATATGATGTTGCTAGGAGAAAGCGGCTTATTCCAAAAACAATAGATGGAGTAGTACTAGACCTTAATAGTCTTACCGCTTCATTATAATTTCTAATTCCTAATTTCCTACAAATAGGTCGAATCAATTTTCTACTTGGCTTATCATAGGCTTTACAAATTAATAGAACATGTTCCACTGTTTCAGTAGTCTCCATATTACATAATCCGCGCTTAGAATCATGGATATTCTCGCTCTGGGGCCCCATTTGGTGGTGAACGCCTTGATCTGGAGGATGCTTTTGCTCGCCTAGGCTAAATTGTATCTAGCCATTCCTCAGATCTTGGTGTTGGCTTAATATCCCAAAATTTCGAGGTCAATCTACCAAAATCCTTACTATGGAAAAGGCTAATCGAAGAATAATCCCAGAATACTTGCTTTAACTGAATCTTAGATTGTGTTGTCCCAAAAGGATTTAAGCCCTAGGTTATAAAACCAGGACCTTATATGGTGAAGCCAAGGAAGGGAAACTGATTTATCAAGATCCATCATCTCAATTAGTGTGTGCCTATAGTGAATCAAATCTGGAGTTGACCAAAGCCTACACCAATAAAGCAATGGCCTCAAAACTGCCATGTTACCTATTTGCTTCATATTTAAGTCGTAAAAAAGAGGGACCAATGGAGTCGATGGTGGCAGTCCCAGTACCCCCCTCATGAAACTGTTTTGTTGGGATGCTAGTGAGGTTAGGTTTGCAATTCCCCAGAGTTCGGCGTCATATAAAGCAGCGGCCTGCGCTTTATATCTATAGACCTCGAACACTGTTGAGACAATTTCAGTTCTTGAGTTTTTGTAATTATTGCTTATCGCCGTGGAGCTGTGGACCAGAGATGTTACAGCTTTGTTAATATGCGGCATCCAGGACAACTTGGCATCCAGCAATATCCCTAGGTAATTAAAACTTTTAACTAGCTCCAATTCATGCCCATTGATCAGGATGCTTCTTTTAAGTGCTCTGTGGGGTTTAACAATCAAGTATTTTGTCTTGTTTGTATTTATTTCTAGCCCCTTCAATATGCAATATTTACTAAACATTCCCAAAAGAGTCTGTAGGCCCATGGGAGATTGAGATAATAAGATGGTATCATCTGCAAAAAGGAGAGCAGGAACTGGGTCTCCATTTAATCTTGGTGAGTCATGATTGCTCTGTTTAAGGTCCCCAACCAAATAATTGATGTATAGTGAGAAGAGGGTTGGGGCAAGCACACAACCCTGCCTTACTCCCCTCTTAATGGGTATTGGATCTGTCAGCTCTCCATTTGGGCCCCACCGTACCTTTGCATAAGTATTTTCATGCAGCCTCTTTATCTGCTGCAAAAGATTCCCCGGCATACCCTGTTTCCCTAACGGGGCCCATAGAGTGTCTCTTGGGACCAAATCGAAGGCCGCGCGCAAATCCACAAACGCGATGTAGAGATGACCCTTCTTTAGTTTTGAATATTTCCACATTATGGATAATAGCCTGAAGGCCTGGCCAATTGTACTTGTCTTCTGCCTGAAACCTGCCTGGTATATTGCCAAAATATTATTTTCCTCTATCCAGCTAGCTAATCTATTCAGCAGCTGCCTAGCGTATATTTTTTGCATAACATCAATTAGGCTGATAGGTCTGTAATTCCCCGGGTCCTCCCTAGATCCTTTTTTATAGACTGGGATTATTTCCGCTCCTTCCCATGTCTCAGGAACTGGCTCTCCCCTTGCTATAACATTGCTAAGTTGATTTACGTAGGGTGCCCATACGTCTATATTATGTTTAAACAGATCCCCAGGGATTTCATCCAGACCTGGGGCTTTGCCTATTTTAATTGCTTTTATGGCAGTCACCGTTTCTTCCAGGATAAATTGTATGTCAGGTAAATTGCCCCAGGAGGGTAATTCTATATGCAGGGAAAGATGTAAATCATGCTTGGAAGGATCTGAATAGAGGTTCGTAAAATTATTAACCCACGCACAGGGATCTATATGATGTTCGGTGTTAAATATCCCCTCTTTCCTACCGTGAGTAACTATCTTCCAAAAGGCTACTACATCATTGCATTTGGCTGCCTCTAAGAGGTCATGCCATTTTTGGTCTTCCCAGTTTTTCTGTGCTGCAGCCAGGATTTTCCTATAACCGGCCCTTGCCTGTTGCATTGCTATTGGATTTTTCTGTTTTAGAGCCTCTACCAGGAGTGTTTTTGCCTCTTTACATTCAGGGGTATACCAGGGATTAGAAGAAATAGTTTGCTCCCTGCCCTGTATGTGTTTTTGTTGTATCTGTTTAGTAAGATAGGGTCTCAAAGCAGTGCTCAATGATTGATGAATATCTATAATGGGAATGTCAATACAATTTTTATGGGCATGGGGTTCCAGCAATTCTGAGTATATATTATAGATATTCGTCATAACACCCAAATTGCCCAATATCGCTGGCCATTTTACTGCCCTACGATTATTACTAAGGGTAGGTTGAAACTCCACCTTATACTTTTTCATGCTGTCTAGATCTAGGAGGTAGCCCCAAAATTCAATTACTAACAGAAAATGATCACTTTCTTTC
This sequence comes from Pleurodeles waltl, assembly GCF_031143425.1. Classification (NCBI taxonomy): domain Eukaryota; kingdom Metazoa; phylum Chordata; class Amphibia; order Caudata; family Salamandridae; genus Pleurodeles; species Pleurodeles waltl. The sequence goes on from NC_090440.1 coordinate 1,104,459,749, forward strand.
CTCTTATCTATTTTAAAGGTCACTATTCTCTCCCATGTAATCGTGCTATGCATAATATAATCCAGTTTTGAACCTGCGTTACCTCTCTGGAAAGTGTCCATATTAAGACCACATTGTCCCACTCTACCATTACAAGCCCTCAATCCATACTTTAGTGTAAGGCCCATGAGTTGCAGGGCAACAACCGTACCGGGTACTGCCTCTTCAGTAGATAGGAGGGGGACTGTTCTTGCTAAATCTTCATCGTCTACTAGGTGTTCAAGACCAATTATGGGTTCGTAGCTGCAATTAAAATCTCCACCTATCAAGATTGTTTCTCCTATTGGGATTTTCTTAAGCATGCCATCTAAGATTTCTATTTCGTATGACTCCTGATTTGGTCTTCTTGGCCCATATACCCATTGAATAGATGAAATAACACCTTATTTTTGTCCCCTAGTTCCATCCACAAAATGTCAGCAGACCCTGTATCATGTTTGTTTATCTCAAAATTAAGGGAAATTTTCACCCATGCAACCAACCCCCCAGACGGCCTCCCTCTTGCTACTGAGGTGGCACTAATAAAATAAGTTTTATAACCCAGTTTGTGTGGTGGGTCCTTTAACCAGGTCTCTTGGAAAAGACAAACATGGAATTGTTCAATATAATCGTGCCAGTCATGGTCTATAAGCTTATTTTTCAGGCCTGCTACGTTCCAGGAGACCATGGTAACTGGTCCCCTTCCCGTTGAGATCATAGCAATAGTAGTAGGGCTCTGAGATATAATCGTCTCCTTACTACCAGGCAAGTGCCCCTCAATACTCCCTACCCCTGTAACTTGTTGGTTATTTTCTTCCTGGGTCTCTACTACTATTGGATCTCTAATCAGTCCCAAGTATGATTAGTCTGGTTGAGTTAGTCAATCAACTGCTTCAAGTTCAGAATCTCCCTTTATCATTTGCGCTCCCCCATTTCTATGGTTGCTCCTCTGAGCTATAAGCTTACAGGTAAACGGATCCAAACTAAATCTCATGACTTTTTGGGGGGGAACACTGGCTCTCTGCTCTACAGTAATCAAGACTTCGATTAATCTTTCATCCCTTAGTGTCACAGCGACAACATCTTGCTTCCCAGTCTCTCCCGGCATTCTTTCCACCCTCATAATATCTGAGCGGATTAGCGATAGGCAATGACGTTTGTATCTGATCCAATATGTAAGTTTATTATTTAGGGAGACCTCGTCCTCAATACTATTTTGGGCCAATTTCGGGACATTTAACAAATAGATTATATCGGCCCTAGAAGGCCTTAGATTTACTTCAAGGTGTCTGCCCCATGTAGTAGTGGGCACGCTATCATTATATGATAAGGTATAGGGTTTAAGTGTACGTCCCGCCTTCTCTCCTTGTGACCTTGGTTTCGGGCGACTATCCCATACAGAATTCCCAGATTCTTGTTGTAACTCTCCTACCTTAACTGCTGGGATGTTGCGTGACCCAATATTGCAATCATTGTCCCCTTTTGCGCACCCTCGCAGTGCACAGGGAGCACTAGCTTTAGTTAAAGTAGAGTTGCGCTGGGCACTCGGCCTCTGGGGGGATATGGGTCTTCCTTGTAAGTGCAGTGATACAGTTGGAACCCCTTCTGCACGCTGGTCTCTACGTGTTCCCACACCGCCCCCTTTTTCCACAAGAGCTGATAGGGTTACTACTTCAAATTTTAGCTCCCTGACTTCCTGCATTAGTCTAACCATTAGATCATAAAGATCTGTTAAACTCCTAGGGCCATATTTATACTTTTCGACGCACAACTGCGCCAACGCAGTTGTGCGTCAAAAATTTTAACGCCGGCTAACGCCATTCTGAAGCGCCATGCGGGCGCCGTATTTATTCAATGACGTTAGCCGGCGTTAGCCGGCGGAGCTGCCTGGTGTGCGTGAAAAAAAATGACTTACACCGGGCAGCGCCGGCGTAGGGGAAAATGGAGCTTGGGCGTCACAAAATGGGGCAAGTCAGGCTGAGGCAAAATTTGCGCCTCAACCCGATTTGCGCCATTTTTTTTTACTCCCAACCCCCATTGAAATGACTCCTGTCTTAGCAAAGACAGGAGTCATGCCCCCTTGCCCAATGGCCAGGCCCAGGGGACTTATGTCCCCTGGGCCTGGTCATTGGGCATAGTGGCATGTAGGGGGGCACAAATCAGGCCCCCCTATGCCACAAAAAAAAAAAAAAAAAATTACCAGCACTTACCTTAATGTCCCAGGGGTGGGTCCCTCCATCCTTGGGTGTCCTCCTGGGGTGGGCAAGGGGGGCAGGGGGTGTCCCTGAGGGCATGGGAGGGCACCTCTGGGCTCCTTCCGAGCCCACAGGTCCCTTAACACCTGCCCTGACCAGGCGCTAAAAAATGACGCAAAAGCGGCTGGACGTTATTTTTTTTGACCCGCCCACTCCCGGGCGTCATTTTTGCCCGGGAGTATAAATACGGCGCACATGCCTCGGAGTCATTTTTTAGACGGGAACGCCTACCTTGCATATCATTAACGCAAGGAAGGTGTCCACGCTAAAAAATGACGCAAACTCCATGAACTTTGGCGCTAAATGCGTCTAACGTCAACGTATAAATATGGAGTTCGTTTTGCGTCGAATTTGCGTAAAAAAAAACGACGCAAATCCGGCGCAAACAGAGTATAAATATGGCCCCTAGTTTTGCATTTTGGGCAGTTTTCTGGATCTTGGTTAGCCGATGGTATCTTCTCCATGACTGACTGTGCTAAGGGGGTAGTTTGGTCATGCTTGCCCGTGGGTTTCCCCTCCCGATCCTTCTGTACCTTATTTACAATGGGATCTGCCAGGGCTACGTATCTATTGGGACACCCAATATCACTCCCCTGCACATAGTCCTTCTTCCTAGTAAATCCTGTTGGAGTTGGGGAATGGCATGAGGCCCGTACAGCATCATGTTTAGGCCTGACTAAGCTAATATCAGGGCGTGGGTTTTCCTCTTGCTGGCCGTCGTTCTCTTTCCTATCAATTGATTTCCCTTTCCCTAATTCTGGTTTCTTTGTATAATAGGAAGTTATCTTTTTATCAGAGCCCTCCGTAGGGTTGGATCTATTACTTAGTAAAGATTGTACCTCCTCTATTAGGTCTTCAATTTCAGATATCGTACAATTTTCATCTGCATTCCTAAGTTTCTTTGTAATTTTCTCCTTTCCCCGTGGGGGTTCTGATGCCTTACGTTTCCCCATGCCTGTTTATCTAACTACTTAATCTGCCTCCTCCACTAGGTCTAGTGCAAGGGCTTTCCTTCCTGCTCAGGATTGCTCTCAAAGCCTAGCGCCCTGGACTCTTGTCTGATGGAACTATCTAGATCGATCTGGAATACCAGATCAAAAATTAAAGAGACATGGCCCAGCCCAGCCTCTTCCAGGCTCTGACGGGTGCGGACGGGCCCGCCCTTGGCCCGGGCTTTGCCCGGGCGCGTCCTGTGCACGTCCCGCGCTGCGGTTTGTACCCCTGCGCTTTATAGCGCTCGTTGGAATGAGAGTGGGAGCAGGTGATGCTAAGATGGCCGCCTCCTGGGGCCTCTAGGCAGTCTGGGATATGTAGTCCCCTTCGATTCAGGTAAGCGCATCCCGCGCTGCGGTTTGTCCCCCTGCGCTTTATAGCGCTCGTTGGAATGAGAGTGCCACTGTACGCCACTCCAATCTACACCACTCCATTTAACACCACTCTACCGAACACTACTCCAATATACATATTACAGTCTACGCTACTCCACTGTACAGCATTCTGCTGTATGCCACTCCACTCTAGGCTATTACACTGTTCACAACTCCACTCAATGCCAGCCCACTCTATGCTATTACACTGTATACAGCTCCACTCTACACATCCTCTGTGCATGCCACTTCTCTGTATGACACTACACTATATGCTATTCCAGTATGTGCTATTCCACTCTACACCATTCCACTGTGTGCCACTCCAGTCTGTGGTAATCCACTGTATCCCACCCCACTGTATGCTACTCTACTCTCTGCCACTCTAATGTATGCCACTCCACTCTACCCCACTCCATTCTACACTGTTATATTGTACACCACTCCATTGTGTGTCACTCCAATGCATGCTGTTAAACTCTACCCCATTCCAGTGTATGCCACTCCAGTCTACACCACTTCACTGTATGCCACTGCACTGTACACTACTCCACTATGCGCTATTCCAGTCTATGCCACTCTACTATACACCACTCACTCTATGCTGTTGCACTTAATGCCTCCCCAGTTTATGCTACACTGCTCTACACCACTCCAGTCTACACCATTCCACTCTACACCTCTCCATTCTAGGGTCGTCCATTGGATGCCACTCCACTCATGGAATCTGAAACATTATCACATCTGGATTTGGCACCATGGGGCATCATTTGACCAAAATGTAATTTACTTTTCTCAAATCCTGGATGATTTGAACTTTCCCACAGGGCTTTTCCAAACCCATTATTGGTGAATTACATGGGCTGCTCAATATTCCCTTCAAACCCCCTTGTTTTACAAATTCTGCAATTATTTGGGCGACCTTCATAAGGGCATCGTGTGGCATTTGGTACTGGGGAATTTGAGGAAAAATAGCATTCATCTTTACAGTAACTTTAACTGGTTCACCTACCTTTTATCAGACCTATCTCTTTTCCTGTCAGCTCCCACACTTTCTCCTTAACCGTTCCCTTGTAAATCAGGATGAAGCTCCTTCACTGTGAGTACTGGAAAAAATTAAATTAGGGGGTATTCCTCATTTATTGCCTCACATTCTATATCTGGGGCTTGGTCATCTTCATCATCGCTATTCGTTTGAATCTCTATTCCATCATTTGAACAAGTAATCCAGCATCTTGTTTTACACAGCAAGTCTCTTCCCAGTAGGGATACTGGACTTGAATCACAGACTACAAATTTGTGCATTCCCTGGAAGTTGCCAATTTTAACCTGAACTGGTTCTGTAATCGGGTTGGTCAAATACTGATTTGCTACCCCTACAATCTGAACTGTTTTATCGGAAAGGGGCAAGTTTCGAACTTCAACTGATCTTACTGTAGAGCGTGTAGCTCCCATGTCAACCAAGAATGAAACTCTGTGACCCATGACTTTTCCCTTCACATAGGGACCTCTCTGATATAATTCTAAGCTAGTCTCAAACACACATGGCTCCTTATCTGAACTCTCGTTAACCCACTTATTGTTTATTTCATTCTCCCTGTGTAACGGGAATTACTTTGGTTAAACCTCTGACTTGTGACCTGTTGAGACTGCATCATTTGCTGCTGTTCCATTGGGGCTTGAGGTATTTGAATTTGCTGTCTAGGTACCATGGGAACCTGCTGCTGCATTGGCTGCAACTGTATAATTTGTACACGTGGCATTTGCACCTGCTGCATAGGTTTAAAATTCTGCATTTGATCCACATTATTTTGAAAATTTGGATTAGGACCTTCCATTTTCAATCCTCTCATGTTCTGGAATGAAATTATATCATTAGTTTGCTGAACAACACCCTCCTTCACCAACATTGGACACTCCCATTTCCAATGTCCGACGGCTGCACAAGCGTAACAAGGCAACAATTTCTGCATCCCCTGCATGTCATTCTGAACTACTAAAGTACCCAAGTCTGGTCCGCAATTCATATTACATCTGAGACCTCTACCTCTCATCTGGGGCTGAAATACAATGTTTCCCTGCTGCTGCTGTAGTAGCTGTTGTGAAAAATTCCCTTGCATGCCTGTCCGAGCAGCTTTAATCTGTATCACCATCGCCTTCTCTTTCAACTTTTTCTGCTTCAACTCAATTTCATCACTACAGTATTTTGCATACTGCAACACCTCATCAATCGGCTTTGCTTGCCAGCAAATCAAATGACTCTTAGTCATCTGGCTAATTTCAGGTCTCAATCCTTCCACAAATCTGAACACAAAATGAATCTTGTCCTTTGCCTCAATTGTCTTTCTACCGCTTTAATGATTGAACGCCTGCAACAATCTCTTGAAATGCGCATGTATCAAGTCCCTTGCTTCCTGAGCTGTCCTGTCAATTCTCTGCCAATCAATGTTCTTGGGTGAAATTATCGCTTTAAAAAATTCAGTCTCCTTATAGTAATATTTCATTACTTAAGTAGATGGTGCACCTGTAATTTTATCTCTCGCTGGTTCTCTAGTTGGCCAATCTATACTCCTCTTGCACTCTATCCACAGATCAGCTGAGACCACCATCTCTAAAAAGGTGTTCAAGTCCTCCCACAGGCACTTTGCAAGTTTTACAAACCTATCTGTTTGCTGGTACCATTCTACTGGCTTCTCTCTCCATTTTGGATAATCATTTGTAAAAATTAGAATGTCACCTGTACTCCAAGGAACAAAATTCCCTCCTGGAATCTCTCTCATGGGTAATATGTTCACTGGATATTGGTCTTCCTGCACAGAATCCTGTTTCCTTTTGTCTTTTTTCTTTACCCATCTGCCTTCCCATTTGTCTAATGCTCCCCAAGTCTGGGCACTTTGAAGTAATTCCCTAAGGTGTGCCTTCATTCCGTCAGATCTCATATGCTCAAAGTCTTTAGTCTCAGAATCTAATCTGTAACTCCTTTTCAAATGCTTCATTTTATCTGTTTCTATGCCGTACTTCTCTGCCAGTTCAGCTAGCTTCTGATGCACATTGCTCACTTCCCTTGTAATTTTCGGGCACAGATATCTCAACTTTGCTTCTGTGTAGGATTCTAACCTGTCTACAACCATAGCTCCCTCAATGAGTTCACCAGCTTCCATGCTTAGCCTAGCATAATTCAAATACTCCTCTCCCATAGGAGCACTCTGAGGGGTATTCAGCTTGTCTAACCATTCAGTCAACTGCAGAGCAGTCAAACCCTGCAACGAGATGTTGCTAGCCTGTGCCGGTGGCACCTGTTGCGCAACTGCATTTGGGGTCTGCGGTGTCAGTAATTTCAAGCTCTGGCTAATGTTTGACCCTACCATAGTATCTGGAAGTACTCCGAATGGACTAAGGTCCAACAGTGATCTTGATCTGCCAAAAGTCTGTCCCACAGGAGAAACTACTCAAGTGTTTTCATTATGTCCTCCCCCCATGGCATTCTGTGTCCTGACACCCTGTTCACATATACTGGGTTTCTTTTGTGCAAATAAGGGTACAGCTCGGCCAACAGTAATGGGTAGAGCTATAGCATCTGGGGTTGGTCTGGTACTTAGGTTCTGTGGGAGAGTAACTCCCATGTTCTGATTCATCATTGAAGACATAGTTCACTGTGTCCCTGTTACTTGAGTGAATGTCGGCAAGACTTGTGGCTGTGCTTGGGGCTGTAAAAGTGGAGTTGGTTCTGTATGAACCAACACTGGTCTTGGAAAAACTTGTTCTGTAGGCACAATTGAGTTTGTCGCCGCTTCCAAGATGGGTATATCAGGGTAAAGTCTCTGGACCTGTGGTGGTTGCACTTGATTTTGTACCACTGGAGTAGTAGGTGCTTTAAGGCTACTCTGCATCGGACTCTGTGTCAGGCTAGTATCACCCTCCACCGGACTCACTGTCCCATTAACCTGTGTCGGAGTTGTAGGATCAGCACTGCTGCTCGGACCACTCTCATGTGCTGCATATGGTGGTGGATGATTTCTCAGTAACAGTGTAAGGAACTCATCGTCATCTGACTCTTCCTCCGCTGTCGAGGATTTTCTAGCCTCGGAAGGGCTTCTTTTAGACTTTTTAATAGCTTTTCTTCCTTCTTTATCAGTCTCTTGTTTCATTGCTGGAAACGACTTAATTCCATGCAAAGTCTTGTTTCTCCAAAGTCTCTGAGTGCTGTCCCACCTAGCCTCTGCTGATGTATTTTCTGCCTTTCTCATTCTCCTCTCGAATTTCAGTTGCTGTCTGGCTACTAGCCCCCATATTGCTAATGCCTCAAACTGTGCTGGCCTCAAAAGGCGCTTTGATTCATATAGCACCATCCTTAACCCCTTCGCTGCCAGGCCTTTTCCCCCTCCTGTGCCAGGCCTTTTTTTGCCTATTTGGGGCAGTTCGCGCTTAGGCCCTCATAACTTTTTGTCCACATAAGCTAACCAAGCCAAATTTGCGTCCTTTTTTTCCAACATCCTAGGGATTCTAGAGGTACCCAGACTTTGTGGGTTCCCTTGAAGGAGGCTAAGAAATTGGCCAAAATACAGTGAAAATTTCGTTTTTTTCAAAAAAATTGGAAAAAGTGGCTGCAGAAGAAGGCTTGTGGATTTCCCCCTGAAAATGGCATCAACAAAGGGTTTGCAGTGCTAAACTCAGCAGCTTCCTAGCTTTCAGGAACAGGCAGACTTGAATCAGACAACCCAATTTTTCAACACAATTTTGGCATTTTACTGGGGCATACCCCATTTTTGCAATTTTTTGTGCTTTCAGCCTCCTTCCAGTCAGTGACAGGAATGGGCATGAAACCAATGCTGGATCCCAGAAACCTAACCATTTCTGAAAAGTAGACAAAATTCTGAATTCAGCAAGGGGTCATTTGTGTAGATCCTACAAGGGTTTCCTACAGGAAATAACAGCTGAAAAAGAATAATATTGAAATTGAGGTGAAAAAAACATCAATTTTTCTCTACGTTTTACTCTGTAGCTTTTCCCTGCAATGTCAGATTATCAAAAGCAATATACCGTTACGTCTGCTGGACTCCTCTGGTTGCGGGGATATATAGGGCTTGTAGGTTCATCAAGAACCCGAGGAACCCAGAGCCAATAAATGAGCTGCACCCTGCAGTGCGTTTTTATTCTATACCGGGTATACAGCAATTCATTTGCTGAAATATAAACAGTAAAAAATTGCTATCAAGAAAACCTTTGTATTTCCAAAAAGGGCACAAGATAAGGTGTTGAGGAGCAGTGGTTATTTGCACATCTCTGAATTCCGGGGTGACCCTACTAGCATGTGAATTACAGGGCATTTCTCAAATAGATGTCTTTTTTACGCACTCTCCTATATTTGGAAGGAAAAAATTTAGAGAAAGACAAGGGGCAATAACACTTGTTTTGCTAATCTATGTTCCCCCAAGTCTCCCGATAAAAATGATACCTCACTTGTGTGGGTAGGCCTAGCGCCCGCGCCAGGAAACGCCCCAAAGTGCAATGTGGACACATCCACATTTTTGGAAGAAAACAGAGGTGTTTTTTGCGAAGTGCCTACCTGTATATTTTGGCCTCTAGCTCAGCCGGCACCTAGGGAAACCTACCAAACCTGTGCATTTCTGAAAACTAGAGACCTAGGGGACTCCATGGAGGGGTGACTTGCGGAGCTCGGACCAGGTTCTGTTACCCAGAATCCTTTGCAAACCTCAAAATGTGGCTAAAAAAACACATGTTCCTCACATTTCTGTGGCAAAAAGTTCTGGAATCTGAGAGGAGCCACAAATTTCCTTCCACCCAGCGTTCCCCCAAGTCTCCCGATAAAAATGATACCTCACTTGTGTGGGTAGGCCTAGCGCCCGCGACAGGAAACGCCCCAAAGCACAACGTGGACACATCCAAATTTTGGGAAGAAAACAGAGGTGTTTTTTGCGAAGTGCCTACCTGTATATTTTGGCCTCTAGCTCAGCCGGCACCTAAGGAAACCTACCAAACCTGTGCATTTCTGAAAACTAGAGACCTAGGGGACTCCAAGGAGGGGTGACTTGCGGGGCTCGGACCAGGTTCTGTTACCCAGAATCCTTTGCAAACCTCACAATTTGGCTAAAAAGACACATGTTCCTCACATTTCTGTGGCAGAAAGTTCTGGAATCTGAGAGGAGCCACAAATTTCCTTCCACCCAGCGTTCCCCCAAGTCTCCCGATAAAAATGATACCTCACTTGTGTGGGTAGGCCTAGCGCCCGCGACAGGAAACGCCCCAAAGCGCAACGTGGACACATCCAAATTTTTGGAAGAAAACAGAGGTGTTTTTTGCGAAGTGCCTACCTGTAGATTTTGGCCTCTAGCTCAGCCGGCACATAGGGAAACCTACCAAACCTGTGCATTTCTGAAAACTAGAGACCTAGGGGAATCCAAGGAGGGGTGACTTGCGGGGCTCGGACCAGGTTCTGTTACCCAGAATCCTTTGCAAACCTTAAAATTTGGCTAAAAAACCACATGTTCCTCAAATTTCTGTGGCAGAAAGTTCGGGAATCTGAGAGGAGCCACAAATTTCCTTCCACCCAGCGTTCCCCCAAGTCTCCCGATAAAAATGATACCTCACTTGAGTGGGTAGGCCAAGCGCCCGCGACAGGAAACGCCCCAAAGCGCAACGTGGACACATCCAAATTTTTGGAAGAAAACAGAGGTGTTTTTTGCGAAGTGCCTACCTGTAGATCTTGGCCTCTAGCTCAGCCGGCACATAGGGAAACCTACCAAACCTGTGCATTTCTGAAAACTAGAGACCTAGGGGAATCCAAGGAGGGGTGACTTGCGGGGCTCGGACCAGGTTCTGTTACCCAGAATCCTTTGCAAACCTTAAAATGTGGCTAAAAAACCACATGTTCCTCAAATTTCTGTGGCAGAAAGTTCGGGAATCTGAGAGGAGCCACAAATTTCCTTCCACCCAGCGTTCCCCCAAGTCTCCCGATAAAAATGATACCTCACTTGTGTGGGTAGGCCAAGCGCCCGCGACAGGAAACGCCCCAAAGCTCAACGTGGACACATCCAAATTTTTGGAAGAAAACAGAGGTGTTTTTTGCGAAGTGCCTACCTGTAGATTTTGGCCTCTCGCTCAGCCGGCACCTAGGGAAACCTACCAAACCTGTGCATTTCTGAAAACTAGCGACCTAGGGGAATCCAAGGAGGGGTGACTTGCAGGGCTCGGACCAGGTTCTGTTACCCAGAATCCTTTGCAAACCTTAAAATTTGGCTAAAAAAACACATGTTCCTCAAATTTCTGTGGCAGAAAGTTCGGGAATCTGAGAGGAGCCACAAATTTCCTTCCACCCAGCGTTCCCCCAAGTCTCCCGATAAAAATGATACCTCACTTGTGTGGGTAGGCCAAGCGCCCGCGACAGGAAACGCCCCAAAGCGCAACGTGGACACATCCACATTTTTGGAAGAAAACAGAGGTGTTTTTTGAGAAGTGCCTACCTGTAGATGTTGGCCTCTAGCTCAGCCGGCACCTAGGGAAACCTACCAAACCTGTGCATTTCTGAAAACGAGAGACCTAGGGGAATCCAAGGAGGGGTGAATTGCGGTGCTTGGACCAGGTTCTGTTACCCAGAATCCTTTGCAAACCTCAAAATTTGGCTTAAAAAACACATGTTCCTCACATTTCTGTGGCAGAAAGTTCTGGAATCTGAGAGGAGCCACAAATTTCCTTCCACCCAGCGTTCCCCCAAGTCTCCCGATAAAAATGATACCTCACTTGTGTGGGTAGGCCAAGCGCCCGCGACAGGAAACGCCCCAAAGCTCAACGTGGACACATCCAAATTTTTGGAAGAAAACAGAGGTGTTTTTTGCGAAGTGCCTACCTGTAGATTTTGGCCTCTCGCTCAGCCGGCACCTAGGGAAACCTACCAAACCTGTGCATTTCTGAAAACTAGAGACCTAGGGGAATCCAAGGAGGGGTGACTTGCAGGGCTCGGACCAGGTTCTGTTACCCAGAATCCTTTGCAAACCTTAAAATTTGGCTAAAAAAACACATGTTCCTCAAATTTCTGTGGCAGAAAGTTCGGGAATCTGAGAGGAGCCACAAATTTCCTTCCACCCAGCGTTCCCCCAAGTCTCCCGATAAAAATGATACCTCACTTGTGTGGGTAGGCCAAGCGCCCGCGACAGGAAACGCCCCAAAGCGCAACGTGGACACATCCAAATTTTTGGAAGAAAACAGAGGTGTTTTTTGCGAAGTGCCTACCTGTAGATGTTGGCCTCTAGCTCAGCCGGCACCTAGGGAAACCTACCAAACCTGTGCATTTCTGAAAACTAGAGACCTAGGGGAATCCAAGGAGGGGTGACTTGCGGTGCTTGGACCAGGTTCTGTTACCCAGAATCCTTTGCAAACCTCAAAATTTGGCTTAAAAAACACATGTTCCTCACATTTCTGTGGCAGAAAGTTCTGGAATCTGAGAGGAGCCACAAATTTCCTTCGACCCAGCGTTCCCCCAAGTCTCCCGATAAAAATGATACCTCACTTGTGTGGGTAGGCCTAGCGCCCGCAACAGGAAACGCCCCAAAGCGCAACGTGGACACATCCAAATTTTTGGAAGAAAACAGAGGTGTTTTTTGCGAAGTGCCTACCTGTAGATGTTGGCCTCTCGCTCAGCCGGCACCTAGGGAAACCTACCAAACCTGTGCATTTCTGAAAACTAGAGACCTAGGGGAATCCAAGGAGGGGTGACTTGCGGGGCTCGGACCAGGTTCTGTTACCCAGAATCCTTTGCAAACCTTAAAATTTGGCTAAAAAAACCACATGTTCCTCAAATTTCTGTGGCAGAAAGTTCAGGAATCTGAGAGGAGCCACAAATTTCCTTCCACCCAGCGTTCCCCCAAGTCTCCCGATAAAAATGATACCTCACTTGTGTGGGTAGGCCTAGCGCCCGCGACAGGAAACGCCCCAAAGCGCAACGTGGACACATCCAAATTTTTGGAAGAAAACAGAGGTGTTTTTTGCGAAGTGCCTACCTGTAGATTTTGGCCTCTCGCTCAGCCGGCACCTAGGGAAACCTACCAAACCTGTGCATTTCTGAAAACTAGAGACCTAGGGGAATCCAAGGAGGGGTGACTTGCGGGGCTCGGACCAGGTTCTGTTACCCAGAATCCTTTGCAAACCTTAACATTTGGCTAAAAAACCACATGTTCCTCAAATTTCTGTGGCAGAAAGTTCGGGAATCTGAGAGGAGCCACAAATTTCCTTCCACCCAGCGTTCCCCCAAGTCTCCCGATAAAAATGATACCTCACTTGTGTGGGTAGGCCTAGCGCCCGCGACAGGAAACGCCCCAAAGCGCAACGTGGACACATCCAAATTTTTGGAAGAAAACAGAGGTGTTTTTTGCGAAGTACCTACCTGTATATTTTGGCCTCTAGCTCAGCCGGCACCTAGGGAAACCTACCAAACCTGTGCATTTCTGAAAACTAGAGACCTAGGGGAATCCAAGGAGGGGTGACTTGCGGGGCTTGGACCAGGTTCTGTTACCCAGAATCCTTTGCAAACCTCAAAATTTGGCTTAAAAAACACATGTTCCTCACATTTCTGTGGCAGAAAGTTTTGGAATCTGAGAGGAGCCACAAATTTCCTTCCACCCAGCGTTCCCCCAAGTCTCCCGATAAAAATGATACCTCACTTGTGTGGGTAGGCCTAGCGCCCGCAACAGGAAACGCCCCAAAGCGCAACGTGGACACATCCAAATTTTTGGAAGAAAACAGAGGTGTTTTTTGCGAAGTGCCTACCTGTAGATTTTGGCCTCTCGCTCAGCCGGCACCTAGGGAAACCTACCAAACCTGTGCATTTCTGAAAACTAGAGACCTAGGGGAATCCAAGGAGGGGTGACTTGCAGGGCTCGGACCAGGTTCTGTTACCCAGAATCCTTTGCAAACCTTAAAATTTGGCTAAAAAAACACATGTTCCTCAAATTTCTGTGGCAGAAAGTTCGGGAATCTGAGAGGAGCCACAAATTTCCTTCCACCCAGCGTTCCCCCAAGTCTCCCGATAAAAATGATACCTCACTTGTGTGGGTAGGCCAAGCGCCCGCGACAGGAAACGCCCCAAAGCGCAACGTGGACACATCCAAATTTTTGGAAGAAAACAGAGGTGTTTTTTGCGAAGTGCCTACCTGTAGATGTTGGCCTCTAGCTCAGCCGGCACCTAGGGAAACCTACCAAACCTGTGCATTTCTGAAAACTAGAGACCTAGGGGAATCCAAGGAGGGGTGACTTGCGGTGCTTGGACCAGGTTCTGTTACCCAGAATCCTTTGCAAACCTCAAAATTTGGCTTAAAAAACACATGTTCCTCACATTTCTGTGGCAGAAAGTTCTGGAATCTGAGAGGAGCCACAAATTTCCTTCGACCCAGCGTTCCCCCAAGTCTCCCGATAAAAATGATACCTCACTTGTGTGGGTAGGCCTAGCGCCCGCAACAGGAAACGCCCCAAAGCGCAACGTGGACACATCCAAATTTTTGGAAGAAAACAGAGGTGTTTTTTGCGAAGTGCCTACCTGTAGATGTTGGCCTCTCGCTCAGCCGGCACCTAGGGAAACCTACCAAACCTGTGCATTTCTGAAAACTAGAGACCTAGGGGAATCCAAGGAGGGGTGACTTGCGGGGCTCGGACCAGGTTCTGTTACCCAGAATCCTTTGCAAACCTTAAAATTTGGCTAAAAAAACCACATGTTCCTCAAATTTCTGTGGCAGAAAGTTCAGGAATCTGAGAGGAGCCACAAATTTCCTTCCACCCAGCGTTCCCCCAAGTCTCCCGATAAAAATGATACCTCACTTGTGTGGGTAGGCCTAGCGCCCGCGACAGGAAACGCCCCAAAGCGCAACGTGGACACATCCAAATTTTTGGAAGAAAACAGAGGTGTTTTTTGCGAAGTGCCTACCTGTAGATTTTGGCCTCTCGCTCAGCCGGCACCTAGGGAAACCTACCAAACCTGTGCATTTCTGAAAACTAGAGACCTAGGGGAATCCAAGGAGGGGTGACTTGCGGGGCTCGGACCAGGTTCTGTTACCCAGAATCCTTTGCAAACCTTAACATTTGGCTAAAAAACCACATGTTCCTCAAATTTCTGTGGCAGAAAGTTCGGGAATCTGAGAGGAGCCACAAATTTCCTTCCACCCAGCGTTCCCCCAAGTCTCCCGATAAAAATGATACCTCACTTGTGTGGGTAGGCCTAGCGCCCGCGACAGGAAACGCCCCAAAGCGCAACGTGGACACATCCAAATTTTTGGAAGAAAACAGAGGTGTTTTTTGCGAAGTACCTACCTGTATATTTTGGCCTCTAGCTCAGCCGGCACCTAGGGAAACCTACCAAACCTGTGCATTTCTGAAAACTAGAGACCTAGGGGAATCCAAGGAGGGGTGACTTGCGGGGCTTGGACCAGGTTCTGTTACCCAGAATCCTTTGCAAACCTCAAAATTTGGCTTAAAAAACACATGTTCCTCACATTTCTGTGGCAGAAAGTTTTGGAATCTGAGAGGAGCCACAAATTTCCTTCCACCCAGCGTTCCCCCAAGTCTCCCGATAAAAATGATACCTCACTTGTGTGGGTAGGCCTAGCGCCCGCAACAGGAAACGCCCCAAAGCGCAACGTGGACACATCCAAATTTTTGGAAGAAAACAGAGGTGTTTTTTGCGAAGTGCCTACCTGTAGATTTTGGCCTCTCGCTCAGCCGGCACCTAGGGAAACCTACCAAACCTGTGCATTTCTGAAAACTAGAGACCTAGGGGAATCCAAGGAGGGGTGATTTGCGGGGCTCGGACCAGGTTCTGTTACCCAGAATCCTTTGCAAACCTTAAAATTTTGCTAAAAAAACCACATGTTCCTCAAATTTCTGTGGCAGAAAGTTCAGGAATCTGAGAGGAGCCACAAATTTCCTTCCACCCAGCGTTCCCCCAAGTCTCCCGATAAAAATGATACCTCACTTGTGTGGGTAGGCCTAGCGCCCGCGACAGGAAACGCCCCAAAGCGCAACGTGGACACATCCAAATTTTTGGAAGAAAACAGAGGTGTTTTTTGCGAAGTGCCTACCTGTAGATTTTGGCCTCTCGCTCAGCCGGCACCTAGGGAAACCTACCAAACCTGTGCATTTCTGAAAACTAGAGACCTAGGGGAATCCAAGGAGGGGTGACTTGCGGGGCTCGGACCAGGTTCTGTTACCCAGAATCCTTTGCAAACCTTAACATTTGGCTAAAAAACCACATGTTCCTCAAATTTCTGTGGCAGAAAGTTCGGGAATCTGAGAGGAGCCACAAATTTCCTTCCACCCAGCGTTCCCCCAAGTCTCCCGATAAAAATGATACCTCACTTGTGTGGGTAGGCCAAGCGCCCGCGACAGGAAACGCCCCAAAGCGCAACGTGGACACATCCAAATTTTTGGAAGAAAACAGAGGTGTTTTTTGCGAAGTGCCTACCTGTAGATGTTGGCCTCTAGCTCAGCCGGCACCTAGGGAAACCTACCAAACCTGTGCATTTCTGAAAACTAGAGACCTAGGGGAATCCAAGGAGGGGTGACTTGCGGCTCTCGGACCAGGTTCTGTTACCCAGAATCCTTTGCAAACCTCAAAATTTGGCTTAAAAAACACATGTTCCTCACATTTCTGTGGCAGAAAGTTCTGGAATCTGAGAGGAGCCACAAATTTCCTTCCACCCAGCGTTCCCCCAAGTCTCCCGATAAAAATGATACCTCACTTGTGTGGGTAGGCCTAGCGCCCGCAACAGGAAACGCCCCAAAGCGCAACGTGGACACATCCAAATTTTTGGAAGAAAACAGAGGTGTTTTTTGCGAAGTGCCTACCTGTAGATGTTGGCCTCTCGCTCAGCCGGTACCTAGGGAAACCTACCAAACCTGTGCATTTCTGAAAACTAGAGACCTAGGGGAATCCAAGGAGGGGTGACTTGCGGGGCTCGGACCAGGTTCTGTTACCCAGAATCCTTTGCAAACCTTAAAATTTGGCTAAAAAAACCACATGTTCCTCAAATTTCTGTGGCAGAAAGTTCAGGAATCTGAGAGGAGCCACAAATTTCCTTCCACCCAGCGTTCCCCCAAGTCTCCCGATAAAAATGATACCTCACTTGTGTGGGTAGGCCTAGCGCCCGCGACAGGAAACGCCCCAAAGCGCAACGTGGACACATCCAAATTTTTGGAAGAAAACAGAGGTGTTTTTTGCGAACTGCCTACCTGTAGATTTTGGCCTCTCGCTCAGCCGGCACCTAGGGAAACCTACCAAACCTGTGCATTTCTGAAAACTAGAGACCTAGGGGAATCCAAGGAGGGGTGACTTGCGGGGCTCGGACCAGGTTCTGTTACCCAGAATCCTTTGCAAACCTTAACATTTGGCTAAAAAACCACATGTTCCTCAAATTTCTGTGGCAGAAAGTTCGGGAATCTGAGAGGAGCCACAAATTTCCTTCCACCCAGCGTTCCCCCAAGTCTCCCGATAAAAATGATACCTCACTTGTGTGGGTAGGCCTAGCGCCCGCGACAGGAAACGCCCCAAAGCGCAACGTGGACACATCCAAATTTTTGGAAGAAAACAGAGGTGTTTTTTGCGAAGTGCCTACCTGTATATTTTGGCCTCTAGCTCAGCCGGCACCTAGGGAAACCTACCAAACCTGTGCATTTCTGAAAACTAGAGACCTAGGGGAATCCAAGGAGGGGTGACTTGCGGGGCTTGGACCAGGTTCTGTTACCCAGAATCCTTTGCAAACCTCAAAATTTGGCTTAAAAAACACGTGTTCCTCACATTTCTGTGGCAGAAAGTTCTGGAATCTGAGAGGAGCCACAAATTTCCTTCCACCCAGCGTTCCCCCAAGTCTCCCGATAAAAATGATACCTCACTTGTGTGGGTAGGCCTAGCGCCCGCAACAGGAAACGCCCCAAAGCGCAACGTGGACACATCCAAATTTTTGGAAGAAAACAGAGGTGTTTTTTGCGAAGTGCCTACCTGTAGATTTTGGCCTCTCGCTCAGCCGGCACCTAGGGAAACCTACCAAACCTGTGCATTTCTGAAAACTAGAGACCTAGGGGAATCCAAGGAGGGGTGATTTGCGGGGCTCGGACCAGGTTCTGTTACCCAGAATCCTTTGCAAACCTTAAAATTTGGCTAAAAAAACCACATGTTCCTCAAATTTCTGTGGCAGAAAGTTCAGGAATCTGAGAGGAGCCACAAATTTCCTTCCACCCAGCGTTCCCCCAAGTCTCCCGATAAAAATGATACCTCACTTGTGTGGGTAGGCCTAGCGCCCGCGACAGGAAACGCCCCAAAGCGCAACGTGGACACATCCAAATTTTTGGAAGAAAACAGAGGTGTTTTTTGCGAAGTGCCTACCTGTAGATTTTGGCCTCTCGCTCAGCCGGCACCTAGGGAAACCTACCAAACCTGTGCATTTCTGAAAACTAGAGACCTAGGGGAATCCAAGGAGGGGTGACTTGCGGGGCTCGGACCAGGTTCTGTTACCCAGAATCCTTTGCAAACCTTAACATTTGGCTAAAAAACCACATGTTCCTCAAATTTCTGTGGCAGAAAGTTCGGGAATCTGAGAGGAGCCACAAATTTCCTTCCACCCAGCGTTCCCCCAAGTCTCCCGATAAAAATGATACCTCACTTGTGTGGGTAGGCCAAGCGCCCGCGACAGGAAACGCCCCAAAGCGCAACGTGGACACATCCAAATTTTTGGAAGAAAACAGAGGTGTTTTTTGCGAAGTGCCTACCTGTAGATGTTGGCCTCTAGCTCAGCCGGCACCTAGGGAAACCTACCAAACCTGTGCATTTCTGAAAACTAGAGACCTAGGGGAATCCAAGGAGGGGTGACTTGCGGCTCTCGGACCAGGTTCTGTTACCCAGAATCCTTTGCAAACCTCAAAATTTGGCTTAAAAAACACATGTTCCTCACATTTCTGTGGCAGAAAGTTCTGGAATCTGAGAGGAGCCACAAATTTCCTTCCACCCAGCGTTCCCCCAAGTCTCCCGATAAAAATGATACCTCACTTGTGTGGGTAGGCCTAGCGCCCGCAACAGGAAACGCCCCAAAGCGCAACGTGGACACATCCAAATTTTTGGAAGAAAACAGAGGTGTTTTTTGCGAAGTGCCTACCTGTAGATGTTGGCCTCTCGCTCAGCCGGCACCTAGGGAAACCTACCAAACCTGTGCATTTCTGAAAACTAGAGACCTAGGGGAATCCAAGGAGGGGTGACTTGCGGGGCTCGGACCAGGTTCTGTTACCCAGAATCCTTTGCAAACCTTAAAATTTGGCTAAAAAAACCACATGTTCCTCAAATTTCTGTGGCAGAAAGTTCAGGAATCTGAGAGGAGCCACAAATTTCCTTCCACCCAGCGTTCCCCCAAGTCTCCCGATAAAAATGATACCTCACTTGTGTGGGTAGGCCTAGCGCCCGCGACAGGAAACGCCCCAAAGCGCAACGTGGACACATCCAAATTTTTGGAAGAAAACAGAGGTGTTTTTTGCGAACTGCCTACCTGTAGATTTTGGCCTCTCGCTCAGCCGGCACCTAGGGAAACCTACCAAACCTGTGCATTTCTGAAAACTAGAGACCTAGGGGAATCCAAGGAGGGGTGACTTGCGGGGCTCGGACCAGGTTCTGTTACCCAGAATCCTTTGCAAACCTTAACATTTGGCTAAAAAACCACATGTTCCTCAAATTTCTGTGGCAGAAAGTTCGGGAATCTGAGAGGAGCCACAAATTTCCTTCCACCCAGCGTTCCCCCAAGTCTCCCGATAAAAATGATACCTCACTTGTGTGGGTAGGCCTAGCGCCCGCGACAGGAAACGCCCCAAAGCGCAACGTGGACACATCCAAATTTTTGGAAGAAAACAGAGGTGTTTTTTGCGAAGTGCCTACCTGTATATTTTGGCCTCTAGCTCAGCCGGCACCTAGGGAAACCTACCAAACCTGTGCATTTCTGAAAACTAGAGACCTAGGGGAATCCAAGGAGGGGTGACTTGCGGGGCTTGGACCAGGTTCTGTTACCCAGAATCCTTTGCAAACCTCAAAATTTGGCTTAAAAAACACGTGTTCCTCACATTTCTGTGGCAGAAAGTTCTGGAATCTGAGAGGAGCCACAAATTTCCTTCCACCCAGCGTTCCCCCAAGTCTCCCGATAAAAATGATACCTCACTTGTGTGGGTAGGCCTAGCGCCCGCAACAGGAAACGCCCCAAAGCGCAACGTGGACACATCCAAATTTTTGGAAGAAAACAGAGGTGTTTTTTGCGAAGTGCCTACCTGTAGATTTTGGCCTCTCGCTCAGCCGGCACCTAGGGAAACCTACCAAACCTGTGCATTTCTGAAAACTAGAGACCTAGGGGAATCCAAGGAGGGGTGATTTGCGGGGCTCGGACCAGGTTCTGTTACCCAGAATCCTTTGCAAACCTTAAAATTTGGCTAAAAAAACCACATGTTCCTCAAATTTCTGTGGCAGAAAGTTCAGGAATCTGAGAGGAGCCACAAATTTCCTTCCACCCAGCGTTCCCCCAAGTCTCCCGATAAAAATGATACCTCAATTGTGTGGGTAGGCCTAGCGCCCGCGACAGGAAACGCCCCAAAGCGCAACGTGGACACATCCAAATTTTTGGAAGAAAACAGAGGTGTTTTTTGCGAAGTGCCTACCTGTAGATTTTGGCCTCTCGCTCAGCCGGCACCTAGGGAAACCTACCAAACCTGTGCATTTCTGAAAACTAGAGACCTAGGGGAATCCAAGGAGGGGTGACTTGCGGGGCTCGGACCAGGTTCTGTTACCCAGAATCCTTTGCAAACCTTAACATTTGGCTAAAAAACCACATGTTCCTCAAATTTCTGTGGCAGAAAGTTCGGGAATCTGAGAGGAGCCACAAATTTCCTTCCACCCAGCGTTCCCCCAAGTCTCCCGATAAAAATGATACCTCACTTGTGTGGGTAGGCCTAGCGCCCGCGACAGGAAACGCCCCAAAGCGCAACGTGGACACATCCAAATTTTTGGAAGAA
The DNA here is from genome assembly GCF_031143425.1 of Pleurodeles waltl. Classification (NCBI taxonomy): domain Eukaryota; kingdom Metazoa; phylum Chordata; class Amphibia; order Caudata; family Salamandridae; genus Pleurodeles; species Pleurodeles waltl. Next base: position 1,104,480,423 of record NC_090440.1, read on the forward strand.
AACAGAGGTGTTTTTTGCGAAGTACCTACCTGTATATTTTGGCCTCTAGCTCAGCCGGCACCTAGGGAAACCTACCAAACCTGTGCATTTCTGAAAACTAGAGACCTAGGGGAATCCAAGGAGGGGTGACTTGCGGGGCTTGGACCAGGTTCTGTTACCCAGAATCCTTTGCAAACCTCAAAATTTGGCTTAAAAAACACATGTTCCTCACATTTCTGTGGCAGAAAGTTTTGGAATCTGAGAGGAGCCACAAATTTCCTTCCACCCAGCGTTCCCCCAAGTCTCCCGATAAAAATGATACCTCACTTGTGTGGGTAGGCCTAGCGCCCGCAACAGGAAACGCCCCAAAGCGCAACGTGGACACATCCAAATTTTTGGAAGAAAACAGAGGTGTTTTTTGCGAAGTGCCTACCTGTAGATTTTGGCCTCTCGCTCAGCCGGCACCTAGGGAAACCTACCAAACCTGTGCATTTCTGAAAACTAGAGACCTAGGGGAATCCAAGGAGGGGTGATTTGCGGGGCTCGGACCAGGTTCTGTTACCCAGAATCCTTTGCAAACCTTAAAATTTTGCTAAAAAAACCACATGTTCCTCAAATTTCTGTGGCAGAAAGTTCAGGAATCTGAGAGGAGCCACAAATTTCCTTCCACCCAGCGTTCCCCCAAGTCTCCCGATAAAAATGATACCTCACTTGTGTGGGTAGGCCTAGCGCCCGCGACAGGAAACGCCCCAAAGCGCAACGTGGACACATCCAAATTTTTGGAAGAAAACAGAGGTGTTTTTTGCGAAGTGCCTACCTGTAGATTTTGGCCTCTCGCTCAGCCGGCACCTAGGGAAACCTACCAAACCTGTGCATTTCTGAAAACTAGAGACCTAGGGGAATCCAAGGAGGGGTGACTTGCGGGGCTCGGACCAGGTTCTGTTACCCAGAATCCTTTGCAAACCTTAACATTTGGCTAAAAAACCACATGTTCCTCAAATTTCTGTGGCAGAAAGTTCGGGAATCTGAGAGGAGCCACAAATTTCCTTCCACCCAGCGTTCCCCCAAGTCTCCCGATAAAAATGATACCTCACTTGTGTGGGTAGGCCAAGCGCCCGCGACAGGAAACGCCCCAAAGCGCAACGTGGACACATCCAAATTTTTGGAAGAAAACAGAGGTGTTTTTTGCGAAGTGCCTACCTGTAGATGTTGGCCTCTAGCTCAGCCGGCACCTAGGGAAACCTACCAAACCTGTGCATTTCTGAAAACTAGAGACCTAGGGGAATCCAAGGAGGGGTGACTTGCGGCTCTCGGACCAGGTTCTGTTACCCAGAATCCTTTGCAAACCTCAAAATTTGGCTTAAAAAACACATGTTCCTCACATTTCTGTGGCAGAAAGTTCTGGAATCTGAGAGGAGCCACAAATTTCCTTCCACCCAGCGTTCCCCCAAGTCTCCCGATAAAAATGATACCTCACTTGTGTGGGTAGGCCTAGCGCCCGCAACAGGAAACGCCCCAAAGCGCAACGTGGACACATCCAAATTTTTGGAAGAAAACAGAGGTGTTTTTTGCGAAGTGCCTACCTGTAGATGTTGGCCTCTCGCTCAGCCGGTACCTAGGGAAACCTACCAAACCTGTGCATTTCTGAAAACTAGAGACCTAGGGGAATCCAAGGAGGGGTGACTTGCGGGGCTCGGACCAGGTTCTGTTACCCAGAATCCTTTGCAAACCTTAAAATTTGGCTAAAAAAACCACATGTTCCTCAAATTTCTGTGGCAGAAAGTTCAGGAATCTGAGAGGAGCCACAAATTTCCTTCCACCCAGCGTTCCCCCAAGTCTCCCGATAAAAATGATACCTCACTTGTGTGGGTAGGCCTAGCGCCCGCGACAGGAAACGCCCCAAAGCGCAACGTGGACACATCCAAATTTTTGGAAGAAAACAGAGGTGTTTTTTGCGAACTGCCTACCTGTAGATTTTGGCCTCTCGCTCAGCCGGCACCTAGGGAAACCTACCAAACCTGTGCATTTCTGAAAACTAGAGACCTAGGGGAATCCAAGGAGGGGTGACTTGCGGGGCTCGGACCAGGTTCTGTTACCCAGAATCCTTTGCAAACCTTAACATTTGGCTAAAAAACCACATGTTCCTCAAATTTCTGTGGCAGAAAGTTCGGGAATCTGAGAGGAGCCACAAATTTCCTTCCACCCAGCGTTCCCCCAAGTCTCCCGATAAAAATGATACCTCACTTGTGTGGGTAGGCCTAGCGCCCGCGACAGGAAACGCCCCAAAGCGCAACGTGGACACATCCAAATTTTTGGAAGAAAACAGAGGTGTTTTTTGCGAAGTGCCTACCTGTATATTTTGGCCTCTAGCTCAGCCGGCACCTAGGGAAACCTACCAAACCTGTGCATTTCTGAAAACTAGAGACCTAGGGGAATCCAAGGAGGGGTGACTTGCGGGGCTTGGACCAGGTTCTGTTACCCAGAATCCTTTGCAAACCTCAAAATTTGGCTTAAAAAACACGTGTTCCTCACATTTCTGTGGCAGAAAGTTCTGGAATCTGAGAGGAGCCACAAATTTCCTTCCACCCAGCGTTCCCCCAAGTCTCCCGATAAAAATGATACCTCACTTGTGTGGGTAGGCCTAGCGCCCGCAACAGGAAACGCCCCAAAGCGCAACGTGGACACATCCAAATTTTTGGAAGAAAACAGAGGTGTTTTTTGCGAAGTGCCTACCTGTAGATTTTGGCCTCTCGCTCAGCCGGCACCTAGGGAAACCTACCAAACCTGTGCATTTCTGAAAACTAGAGACCTAGGGGAATCCAAGGAGGGGTGATTTGCGGGGCTCGGACCAGGTTCTGTTACCCAGAATCCTTTGCAAACCTTAAAATTTGGCTAAAAAAACCACATGTTCCTCAAATTTCTGTGGCAGAAAGTTCAGGAATCTGAGAGGAGCCACAAATTTCCTTCCACCCAGCGTTCCCCCAAGTCTCCCGATAAAAATGATACCTCACTTGTGTGGGTAGGCCTAGCGCCCGCGACAGGAAACGCCCCAAAGCGCAACGTGGACACATCCAAATTTTTGGAAGAAAACAGAGGTGTTTTTTGCGAAGTGCCTACCTGTAGATTTTGGCCTCTCGCTCAGCCGGCACCTAGGGAAACCTACCAAACCTGTGCATTTCTGAAAACTAGAGACCTAGGGGAATCCAAGGAGGGGTGACTTGCGGGGCTCGGACCAGGTTCTGTTACCCAGAATCCTTTGCAAACCTTAACATTTGGCTAAAAAACCACATGTTCCTCAAATTTCTGTGGCAGAAAGTTCGGGAATCTGAGAGGAGCCACAAATTTCCTTCCACCCAGCGTTCCCCCAAGTCTCCCGATAAAAATGATACCTCACTTGTGTGGGTAGGCCAAGCGCCCGCGACAGGAAACGCCCCAAAGCGCAACGTGGACACATCCAAATTTTTGGAAGAAAACAGAGGTGTTTTTTGCGAAGTGCCTACCTGTAGATGTTGGCCTCTAGCTCAGCCGGCACCTAGGGAAACCTACCAAACCTGTGCATTTCTGAAAACTAGAGACCTAGGGGAATCCAAGGAGGGGTGACTTGCGGCTCTCGGACCAGGTTCTGTTACCCAGAATCCTTTGCAAACCTCAAAATTTGGCTTAAAAAACACATGTTCCTCACATTTCTGTGGCAGAAAGTTCTGGAATCTGAGAGGAGCCACAAATTTCCTTCCACCCAGCGTTCCCCCAAGTCTCCCGATAAAAATGATACCTCACTTGTGTGGGTAGGCCTAGCGCCCGCAACAGGAAACGCCCCAAAGCGCAACGTGGACACATCCAAATTTTTGGAAGAAAACAGAGGTGTTTTTTGCGAAGTGCCTACCTGTAGATGTTGGCCTCTCGCTCAGCCGGCACCTAGGGAAACCTACCAAACCTGTGCATTTCTGAAAACTAGAGACCTAGGGGAATCCAAGGAGGGGTGACTTGCGGGGCTCGGACCAGGTTCTGTTACCCAGAATCCTTTGCAAACCTTAAAATTTGGCTAAAAAAACCACATGTTCCTCAAATTTCTGTGGCAGAAAGTTCAGGAATCTGAGAGGAGCCACAAATTTCCTTCCACCCAGCGTTCCCCCAAGTCTCCCGATAAAAATGATACCTCACTTGTGTGGGTAGGCCTAGCGCCCGCGACAGGAAACGCCCCAAAGCGCAACGTGGACACATCCAAATTTTTGGAAGAAAACAGAGGTGTTTTTTGCGAACTGCCTACCTGTAGATTTTGGCCTCTCGCTCAGCCGGCACCTAGGGAAACCTACCAAACCTGTGCATTTCTGAAAACTAGAGACCTAGGGGAATCCAAGGAGGGGTGACTTGCGGGGCTCGGACCAGGTTCTGTTACCCAGAATCCTTTGCAAACCTTAACATTTGGCTAAAAAACCACATGTTCCTCAAATTTCTGTGGCAGAAAGTTCGGGAATCTGAGAGGAGCCACAAATTTCCTTCCACCCAGCGTTCCCCCAAGTCTCCCGATAAAAATGATACCTCACTTGTGTGGGTAGGCCTAGCGCCCGCGACAGGAAACGCCCCAAAGCGCAACGTGGACACATCCAAATTTTTGGAAGAAAACAGAGGTGTTTTTTGCGAAGTGCCTACCTGTATATTTTGGCCTCTAGCTCAGCCGGCACCTAGGGAAACCTACCAAACCTGTGCATTTCTGAAAACTAGAGACCTAGGGGAATCCAAGGAGGGGTGACTTGCGGGGCTTGGACCAGGTTCTGTTACCCAGAATCCTTTGCAAACCTCAAAATTTGGCTTAAAAAACACGTGTTCCTCACATTTCTGTGGCAGAAAGTTCTGGAATCTGAGAGGAGCCACAAATTTCCTTCCACCCAGCGTTCCCCCAAGTCTCCCGATAAAAATGATACCTCACTTGTGTGGGTAGGCCTAGCGCCCGCAACAGGAAACGCCCCAAAGCGCAACGTGGACACATCCAAATTTTTGGAAGAAAACAGAGGTGTTTTTTGCGAAGTGCCTACCTGTAGATTTTGGCCTCTCGCTCAGCCGGCACCTAGGGAAACCTACCAAACCTGTGCATTTCTGAAAACTAGAGACCTAGGGGAATCCAAGGAGGGGTGATTTGCGGGGCTCGGACCAGGTTCTGTTACCCAGAATCCTTTGCAAACCTTAAAATTTGGCTAAAAAAACCACATGTTCCTCAAATTTCTGTGGCAGAAAGTTCAGGAATCTGAGAGGAGCCACAAATTTCCTTCCACCCAGCGTTCCCCCAAGTCTCCCGATAAAAATGATACCTCAATTGTGTGGGTAGGCCTAGCGCCCGCGACAGGAAACGCCCCAAAGCGCAACGTGGACACATCCAAATTTTTGGAAGAAAACAGAGGTGTTTTTTGCGAAGTGCCTACCTGTAGATTTTGGCCTCTCGCTCAGCCGGCACCTAGGGAAACCTACCAAACCTGTGCATTTCTGAAAACTAGAGACCTAGGGGAATCCAAGGAGGGGTGACTTGCGGGGCTCGGACCAGGTTCTGTTACCCAGAATCCTTTGCAAACCTTAACATTTGGCTTAAAAACCACATGTTCCTCAAATTTCTGTGGCAGAAAGTTCGGGAATCTGAGAGGAGCCACAAATTTCCTTCCACCCAGCGTTCCCCCAAGTCTCCCGATAAAAATGATACCTCACTTGTGTGGGTAGGCCAAGCGCCCGCGACAGGAAACGCCCCAAAGCGCAACGTGGACACATCCAAATTTTTGGAAGAAAACAGAGGTGTTTTTTGCGAAGTGCCTACCTGTAGATGTTGGCCTCTAGCTCAGCCGGCACCTAGGGAAACCTACCAAACCTGTGCATTTCTGAAAACTAGAGACCTAGGGGAATCCAAGGAGGGGTGACTTGCGGCTCTCGGACCAGGTTCTGTTACCCAGAATCCTTTGCAAACCTCAAAATTTGGCTTAAAAAACACATGTTCCTCACATTTCTGTGGCAGAAAGTTCTGGAATCTGAGAGGAGCCACAAATTTCCTTCCACCCAGCGTTCCCCCAAGTCTCCCGATAAAAATGATACCTCACTTGTGTGGGTAGGCCTAGCGCCCGCGACAGGAAACGCCCCAAAGCGCAACGTGGACACATCCAAATTTTTGGAAGAAAACAGTGCCTACCTGTGGATTTTGGCCTGTAGCTCAGCCGGCACCTAGGGAAATCTACCAACCCTGTGCATTTTTGAAAACTAGAGACCTAGGGGAATCCAAGATGGGGTGACTTGTGGGGCTCGGACCAGGTTCTGTTACCCAGAATCCTTTGCAAACCTTAAAATTTGGCTAAAAAAACACATGTTCCTCAAATTTCTGTGGCAGAAAGTTCGGGAATCTGAGAGGAGCCACAAATTTCCTTCCACCCAGCGTTCCCCCAAGTCTCCCGATAAAAATGATACCTCACTTGTGTGGGTAGGCCAAGCGCACGCGACAGGAAACGCCCCAAAGCGCAACGTAGACACATCCAAATTTTTGGAAGAAAACAGAGGTGTTTTTTGCGAAGTGCCTACCTGTAGATGTTGGCCTCTAGCTCAGCCGGCACCTAGGGAAACCTACCAAACCTGTGCATTTCTGAAAACTAGAGACCTAGGTGAATCCAAGGAGGGGTGACTTGCGGGGCTTGGACCAGGTTCTGTTACCCAGAATCCTTTGCAAACCTCAAAATTTGGCTTAAAAAACACATGTTCCTCACATTTCTGTGGCAGAAAGTTCTGGAATCTGAGAGGAGCCACAAATTTCCTTCCACCCAGCGTTCCCCCAAGTCTCCCGATAAAAATGATACCTCACTTGTGTGGGTAGGCCTAGCGCCCGCAACAGGAAACGCCCCAAAGCGCAACGTGAACACATCCAAATTTTTGGAAGAAAACAGAGGTGTTTTTTGCGAAGTGCCTACCTGTAGATTTTGGCCTCTCGCTCAGCCGGCACCTAGGGAAACCTACCAAACCTGTGCATTTCTGAAAACTAGAGACCTAGGGGAATCCAAGGAGGGGTGACTTGCGGGGCTCGGACCAGGTTCTGTTACCCAGAATCCTTTGCAAACCTTAAAATTTGGCTAAAAAAACCACATGTTCCTCAAATTTCTGTGGCAGAAAGTTCAGGAATCTGAGAGGAGCCACAAATTTCCTTCCACCCATCGTTCCCCCAAGTCTCCTGATAAAAATGATACCTCACTTGTGTGGGTAGGCCTAGCGCCCGCGACAGGAAACGCCCCAAAGCGCAACGTGGACACATCCAAATTTTTGGAAGAAAACAGAGGTGTTTTTTGCGAAGTGCCTACCTGTATATTTTGGCCTCTAGCTCAGCCGGCACCTAGGGAAACCTACCACACCTGTGCATTTCTGAAAACTAGAGACCTAGGGGAATCCAAGGAGGGGTGACTTGCGGGGCTTGGACCAGGTTCTGTTACCCAGAATCCTTTGCAAACCTCAAAATTTGGCTTAAAAAACACATGTTCCTCACATTTCTGTGGCAGAAAGTTCTGGAATCTGAGAGGAGCCACAAATTTCCTTCCACCCAGCGTTCCCCCAAGTCTCCCGATAAAAATGATACCTCACTTGTGTGGGTAGGCCTAGCGCCCGCAACAGGAAACGCCCCAAAGCGCAACGTGGACACATCCAAATTTTTGGAAGAAAACAGAGGTGTTTTTTGCGAAGTGCCTACCTGTAGATTTTGGCCTCTCGCTCAGCCGGCACCTAGGGAAACCTACCAAACCTGTGCATTTCTGAAAACTAGAGACCTAGGGGAATCCAAGGAGGGGTGACTTGCGGGGCTCGGACCAGGTTCTGTTACCCAGAATCCTTTGCAAACCTTAAAATTTGGCTAAAAAAACCACATGTTCCGCAAATTTCTGTGGCAGAAAGTTCAGGAATCTGAGAGGAGCCACAAATTTCCTTCCACCCAGCGTTCCCCCAAGTCTCCCGATAAAAATGATACCTCACTTGTGTGGGTAGGCCTAGCGCCCGCGACAGGAAACGCCCCAAAGCGCAACGTGGACACATCCAAATTTTTGGAAGAAAACAGAGGTGTTTTTTGCGAAGTGCCTACCTGTAGATTTTGGCCTCTCGCTCAGCCGGCACCTAGGGAAACCTACCAAACCTGTGCATTTCTGAAAACTAGAGACCTAGGGGAATCCAAGGAGGGGTGACTTGCAGGGCTCGGACCAGGTTCTGTTACCCAGAATCCTTTGCAAAGCTTAACATTTGGCTAAAAAACCACATGTTCCTCAAATTTCTGTGGCAGAAAGTTCGGTAATCTGAGAGGAGCCACAAATTTCCTTCCACCCAGCGTTCCCCCAAGTCTCCCGATAAAAATGATACCTCACTTGTGTGGGTAGGCCTAGCGCCCGCGACAGGAAACGCCCCAAAGCGCAACGTGGACACATGCAAATTTTTGGAAGAAAACAGAGGTGTTTTTTGCGAAGTGCCTACCTGTATATTTTGGCCTCTAGCTCAGCCGGCACCTAGGGAAACCTACCAAACCTGTGCATTTCTGAAAACTAGAGACCTAGGGGAATCCAAGGAGGGGTGACTTGCGGGTCTCGGACCAGGTTCTGTTACCCAGAATCCTTTGCAAACCTCAAAATTTGGCTAAAAAACCACATGTTCCTCAAATTTCTGTGGCAGAAAGTTCGGGAATCTGAGAGGAGCCACAAATTTCCTTCCACCCAGCGTTCCCCCAAGTCTTCCGATAAAAATGATACCTCACTTGTGTGGGTAGGCCTAGCGCCCGCGACAGGAAACGCCCCAAAGCGCAACGTGGACACATCCAAATTTTTGGAAGAAAACAGAGGTGTTTTTTGCGAAGTGCCTACCTGTAGATTTTGGCCTCTAGCTCAGCCGGCACCTAGGGAAACCTACCAAACCTGTGCATTTCTGAAAACGAGAGACCTAGGGGAATCCAAGGAGGGGTGACTTGCGGGGCTTGGACCAGGTTCTGTTACCCAGAATCCTTTGCAAACCTCAAAATTTGGCTTAAAAAACACATGTTCCTCACATTTCTGTGGCAGAAAGTTCTGGAATCTGAGAGGAGCCACAAATTTCCTTCCACCCAGCGTTCCCCCAAGTCTCCCGATAAAAATGATACCTCACTTGTGTGGGTAGGCCTAGCGCCCGCGACAGGAAACGCCCCAAAGCGCAACGTGGACACATCCAAATTTTTGGAAGAAAACAGTGCCTACCTGTGGATTTTGGCCTGTAGCTCAGCCGGCACCTAGGGAAATCTACCAACCCTGTGCATTTTTGAAAACTAGAGACCTAGGGGAATCCAAGATGGGGTGACTTGTGGGGCTCGGACCAGGTTCTGTTACCCAGAATCCTTTGCAAACCTCAAAATTTGGCTAAAAAAACACATGTTCCTCACATTTCTGTGGCAGAAAGTTCTGGAATCTGAGAGGAGCCATGAATTTCCTTCCACCCAGCGTTCCGCTAAGTCTCTCGATAAAAATGGTACCTCACTTCTGTGGGTAGGCCTAGGTCCCACGAAAGGAAATGGCCCAAAACACAACGTGGACACAACATATTTTTTCACAGAAAACAGAGGTGTTTTTTGCAAAGTGCCTACCTGTGGAGTTTGGCCTCTAGCTCAGCCGGCCCCGGGAGGGGGGGGGGCAGAAATGCCCTAAAATAAATTTGACCCCCCCCCCAAGCCCTCCCTGCCCGGGAACGACCCTTGCCTACGGGGTCGCTCCCCCTGCGTGACATTGGCGCCAAAAAACAAATCCCAGGTGCCTAGTGGTTTCTGCCCCCTTGGGGGCAGATTGACCTAAAATCGGCCAATCTGCCCCCAAGGGGGGCAGAAATGGCCTAAATACAATTTGCCCCCCAGGGGAGCGACCCTTGCCTGATGGGTCGCTCCCCATCTCTAAAAAAACAAACAAACAAAAAAAAAACACAAAAAAAAATGTGCCCTGATGCCTAGAGGGTTCTGCCCCCCCCCGGGGGCAGTTCAGCCTAATAATAGGCCGATCTGCCCCCAGGGGGGGGCAGTAATGGCCTAAAATAAATTTGCCCCCCCCCAGCCCCCACCCCCCCGGGAGCGACCCTTGCCTACGGGGTCGCTCCCCCTGCGTGACATTGGCGCCAAAAAACAAATCCCAGGTGCCTAGTGGTTTCTGCCCCCTTGGGGGCAGATTGACCTAAAATCGGCCAATCTGTCCCCAAGGGGGGCAGAAATGGCCTAAATACAATTTGCCCCCCAGGGGAGCGACCCTTGCCTGATGGGTCGCTCCCCATCTCTAAAAAAAGAAACAACCAAAAATAAAAAAAAAATAAAAAAAATTGCCCTGGCGCCTAGAGGTTTCTGCCCCCCCTGGGGGGGCAGAAATGGCCTAAAATAAATTGCCCTCCCCCCCAGGGAGCGACCCTTGCCTAAGGGGTCGCTCCCTTTGCGTGAAATTCACACAAAGAAAAAACTCCCTGGTGTCTAGTGGTTTCTACCCCTCTTGGGGGCAGATTGGCCTCATCAAAATAGGCCAATCTGCCCCCAAAGGGGGCAGAAATGGCCAAAATATAATTTTCCCCCAAGGGGAGCGACCCTTGCCTAAGGGGTCGCTCCCCACCAAAAAAAAAAAAAAAGAAACATAAAAAAAAAATAAAAAAAAAAAATGGTCCCTGGTGCCTAGAGGTTTCTGCCCCCGGGGGAGCAGAAAAGGCCTTCCTGAAAAAATGCCCCCCATGGGAGCGACCCTTGCCCAAGGGGTCGCTCCCTTATGTGAAGTTTAGTAAAAAAAAAAAGAAATCCCTGGTGTCTAGTGGGGTTTCAAAAGCCGGATTGCAAGCAATCTGTCTTTTGAAACCCTCGGAGGGACTTCAAAGGGAAGGAAATACTTTTCCTTCCCTTTGAAGCCCCTCCAGGCCTCCCCCGTGATTGAAAGAGAAATGCTTTTGCATTTCTCTTTCAATCGCGCTGGAAGCAGAGCTTCCAGCGCGACGAGGGAGGCCCCTGTGACTAATCAGCGCACGCGCGTGCGCTGACGTCACAGGGGGGGTGGGGGGGGTCGGGGGTGGAAGGGGAAGGTCTTCCCCTTCCATCCCCGACTTGGGGGGGGAGGAGGGTGCACGGGGGGCACGCTAGCGCGCCCCCAAGTTCCCCTGTGCCTTGGACGAGATGATCTCGTCCAAGGCACAGGGGAACTGTAGCCTTGGACGAGATCATCTCATCCAAAGCACAGAAGAGGTTAAATGCTTTCAAACCCTCAAATTGAATGATCCATTTGTAGGAAATGCTAAGCTTCCATCTTTCTCTGACACTTTACACCATTGCTTTACTCAAAGACATGGCACGACACCCTTCTCTTCCATTACAATGTAAGCTGTTGTACCTTCTGGCAGTGTAGCCTTGCCTATACACGTTGTAATGTACGTATCTCCCCTTAAAGCACTCTTTAAAGCTTTGAAAAATTCCATCTTTTTGACCTTTTTGTTATTCAAAATCAAATCAGGAAGTGACTTTTAATTCCAGAATTCTCTTCACCGACCTTCTCCACCAATTGCGCCTCATGGACAGCTGCCAATCCGTGCACGACCCTTCTCACTAACCAACCTATCCCAGCGCGGCTCCAATGACGTCACACTCACACATACTGCAGCTGACAAAGTCTTGCTGCTGGTCCCCCCAAACTTCGATTCACACAAAACTAATGCAAAAGTTGTCAGCAATAACCCAAAATCGAAAACCAAATATGATGGTTTACTACAGAAAAGGTAACACAATCACTTCAGAAACTTTATTGATTTCTCACTGACAGCTCTTCCTGCTTTTAAAGCTACTCCTTCTTTCTCAGCTTCCCTGATTTGCAAGCAAAATTTGACCCGCAAATTTTACTCTCAACTGATCAGTGGATCTGTCCTAGTGCACATGGGACTCGTCAATTCTCAGTCAAATTTCTCTTTCATTCACTTTGACTCACACTCTGACTTGTCGACCACGCCCGATCAACCTACTAAACCAGACAAATTACAACATAAAACCAAGTGTCTCATACACTTCTCAAAATACTCTGGAGTCTTAGACCACGCAGGGTACGTACATCAACAACCACGTGGACAATTTTTGAGCACAAAGTTCGGGAATCTGAGAGGAGCCACAAATTTCCTTCCACCCAGCGTTCCCCCAAGTCTCCCGATAAAAATGATACCTCACTTGTGTGGGTAGGCCAAGCGCCCGCGACAGGAAACGCCCCAAAGCTCAACGTGGACACATCCAAATTTTTGGAAGAAAACAGAGGTGTTTTTTGCGAAGTGCCTACCTGTAGATTTTGGCCTCTCGCTCAGCCGGCACCTAGGGAAACCTACCAAACCTGTGCATTTCTGAAAACTAGAGACCTAGGGGAATCCAAGGAGGGGTGACTTGCAGGGCTCGGACCAGGTTCTGTTACCCAGAATCCTTTGCAAACCTTAAAATTTGGCTAAAAAAACACATGTTCCTCAAATTTCTGTGGCAGAAAGTTCGGGAATCTGAGAGGAGCCACAAATTTCCTTCCACCCAGCGTTCCCCCAAGTCTCCCGATAAAAATGATACCTCACTTGTGTGGGTAGGCAAGCGCCCGCGACAGGAAACGCCCCAAAGCGCAACGTGGACACATCCAAATTTTTGGAAGAAAACAGAGGTGTTTTTTGCGAAGTGCCTACCTGTAGATGTTGGCCTCTAGCTCAGCCGGCACCTAGGGAAACCTACCAAACCTGTGCATTTCTGAAAACTAGAGACCTAGGGGAATCCAAGGAGGGGTGAATTGCGGTGCTTGGACCAGGTTCTGTTACCCAGAATCCTTTGCAAACCTCAAAATTTGGCTTAAAAAACACATGTTCCTCACATTTCTGTGGCAGAAAGTTCTGGAATCTGAGAGGAGCCACAAATTTCCTTCCACCCAGCGTTCCCCCAAGTCTCCCGATAAAAATGATACCTCACTTGTGTGGGTAGGCCAAGCGCCCGCGACAGGAAACGCCCCAAAGCTCAACGTGGACACATCCACATTTTTGGAAGAAAACAGAGGTGTTTTTTGCGAAGTGCCTACCTGTAGATTTTGGCCTCTCGCTCAGCCGGCACCTAGGGAAACCTACCAAACCTGTGCATTTCTGAAAACTAGAGACCTAGGGGAATCCAAGGAGGGGTGACTTGCAGGGCTCGGACCAGGTTCTGTTACCCAGAATCCTTTGCAAACCTTAAAATTTGGCTAAAAAAACACATGTTCCTCAAATTTCTGTGGCAGAAAGTTCGGGAATCTGAGAGGAGCCACAAATTTCCTTCCACCCAGCGTTCCCCCAAGTCTCCCGATAAAAATGATACCTCACTTGTGTGGGTAGGCCAAGCGCCCGCGACAGGAAACGCCCCAAAGCGCAACGTGGACACATCCAAATTTTTGGAAGAAAACAGAGGTGTTTTTTGCGAAGTGCCTACCTGTAGATGTTGGCCTCTAGCTCAGCCGGCACCTAGGGAAACCTACCAAACCTGTGCATTTCTGAAAACTAGAGACCTAGGGGAATCCAAGGAGGGGTGACTTGCGGTGCTTGGACCAGGTTCTGTTACCCAGAATCCTTTGCAAACCTCAAAATTTGGCTTAAAAAACACATGTTCCTCACATTTCTGTGGCAGAAAGTTCTGGAATCTGAGAGGAGCCACAAATTTCCTTCCACCCAGCGTTCCCCCAAGTCTCCCGATAAAAATGATACCTCACTTGTGTGGGTAGGCCAAGCGCCCGCAACAGGAAACGCCCCAAAGCGCAACGTGGACACATCCAAATTTTTGGAAGAAAACAGAGGTGTTTTTTGCGAAGTGCCTACCTGTAGATTTTGGCCTCTCGCTCAGCCGGCACCTAGGGAAACCTACCAAACCTGTGCATTTCTGAAAACTAGAGACCTAGGGGAATCCAAGGAGGGGTGACTTGCGGGGCTCGGACCAGGTTCTGTTACCCAGAATCCTTTGCAAACCTTAAAATTTGGCTAAAAAAACCACATGTTCCTCAAATTTCTGTGGCAGAAAGTTCAGGAATCTGAGAGGAGCCACAAATTTCCTTCCACCCAGCGTTCCCCCAAGTCTCCCGATAAAAATGATACCTCACTTGTGTGGGTAGGCCTAGCGCCCGCGACAGGAAACGCCCCAAAGCGCAACGTGGACACATCCAAATTTTTGGAAGAAAACAGAGGTGTTTTTTGCGAAGTGCCTACCTGTAGATTTTGGCCTCTCGCTCAGCCGGCACCTAGGGAAACCTACCAAACCTGTGCATTTCTGAAAACTAGAGACCTAGGGGAATCCAAGGAGGGGTGACTTGCGGGGCTCGGACCAGGTTCTGTTACCCAGAATCCTTTGCAAACCTTAACATTTGGCTAAAAAACCACATGTTCCTCAAATTTCTGTGGCAGAAAGTTCGGGAATCTGAGAGGAGCCACAAATTTCCTTCCACCCAGCGTTCCCCCAAGTCTCCCGATAAAAATGATACCTCACTTGTGTGGGTAGGCCTAGCGCCCGCGACAGGAAACGCCCCAAAGCGCAACGTGGACACATCCAAATTTTTGGAAGAAAACAGAGGTGTTTTTTGCGAAGTGCCTACCTGTATATTTTGGCCTCTAGCTCAGCCGGCACCTAGGGAAACCTACAAAACCTGTGCATTTCTGAAAACTAGAGACCTAGGGGAATCCAAGGAGGGGTGACTTGCGGGTCTCGGACCAGGTTCTGTTACCCAGAATCCTTTGCAAACCTCAAAATTTGGCTTAAAAAACACATGTTCCTCACATTTCTGTGGCAGAAAGTTCTGGAATCTGAGAGGAGCCACAAATTTCCTTCCACCCAGCGTTCCCCCAAGCCTCCCGATAAAAATGATACCTCACTTGTGTGGGTAGGCCTAGCGCCCGCGACAGGAAACGCCCCAAAGCGCAACGTGGACACATCCAAATTTTTGGAAGAAAACAGTGCCTACCTGTGGATTTTGGCCTGTAGCTCAGCCGGCACCTAGGGAAATCTACCAACCCTGTGCATTTTTGAAAACTAGAGACCTAGGGGAATCCAAGATGGGGTGACTTGTGGGGCTCGGACCAGGTTCTGTTACCCAGAATCCTTTGCAAACCTTAAAATTTGGCTAAAAAAACACATGTTCCTCAAATTTCTGTGGCAGAAAGTTCGGGAATCTGAGAGGAGCCACAAATTTCCTTCCACCCAGCGTTCCCCCAAGTCTCCCGATAAAAATGATA
This sequence comes from Pleurodeles waltl, assembly GCF_031143425.1. NCBI lineage: Eukaryota > Metazoa > Chordata > Amphibia > Caudata > Salamandridae > Pleurodeles > Pleurodeles waltl. Next base: position 1,104,495,621 of record NC_090440.1, read on the forward strand.
CCTCACTTGTGTGGGTAGGCCAAGCGCCCGCGACAGGAAACGCCCCAAAGCGCAACGTAGACACATCCAAATTTTTGGAAGAAAACAGAGGTGTTTTTTGCGAAGTGCCTACCTGTAGATGTTGGCCTCTAGCTCAGCCGGCACCTAGGGAAACCTACCAAACCTGTGCATTTCTGAAAACTAGAGACCTAGGGGAATCCAAGGAGGGGTGACTTGCGGGGCTTGGACCAGGTTCTGTACCCAGAATCCTTTGCAAACCTCAAAATTTGGCTTAAAAAACACATGTTCCTCACATTTCTGTGGCAGAAAGTTCTGGAATCTGAGAGGAGCCACAAATTTCCTTCCACCCAGCGTTCCCCCAAGTCTCCCTATAAAAATGATACCTCACTTGTGTGGGTAGGCCTAGCGCCCGCAACAGGAAACGCCCCAAAGCGCAACGTGGACACATCCAAATTTTTGGAAGAAAACAGAGGTGTTTTTTGCGAAGTGCCTACCTGTAGATTTTGGCCTCTCGCTCAGCCGGCACCTAGGGAAACCTACCAAATCTGTGCATTTCTGAAAACTAGAGACCTAGGGGAATCCAAGGAGGGGTGACTTGCGGGGCTCGGACCAGGTTCTGTTACCCAGAATCCTTTGCAAACCTTAAAATTTGGCTAAAAAAACCACATGTTCCTCAAATTTCTGTGGCAGAAAGTTCAGGAATCTGAGAGGAGCCACAAATTTCCTTCCACCCATCGTTCCCCCAAGTCTCCTGATAAAAATGATACCTCACTTGTGTGGGTAGGCCTAGCGCCCGCGACAGGAAACGCCCCAAAGCGCAACGTGGACACATCCAAATTTTTGGAAGAAAACAGAGGTGTTTTTTGCGAAGTGCCTACCTGTATATTTTGGCCTCTAGCTCAGCCGGCACCTAGGGAAACCTACCACACCTGTGCATTTCTGAAAACTAGAGACCTAGGGGAATCCAAGGAGGGGTGACTTGCGGGGCTTGGACCAGGTTCTGTTACCCAGAATCCTTTGCAAACCTCAAAATTTGGCTTAAAAAACATATGTTCCTCACATTTCTGTGGCAGAAAGTTCTGGAATCTGAGAGGAGCCACAAATTTCCTTCCACCCAGCGTTCCCCCAAGTCTCCCGATAAAAATGATACCTCACTTGTGTGGGTAGGCCTAGCGCCCGCGACAGGAAACGCCCCAAAGCGCAACGTGGACACATCCAAATTTTTGGAAGAAAACAGAGGTGTTTTTTGCGAAGTGCCTACCTGTAGATTTTGGCCTCTCGCTCAGCCGGCACCTAGGGAAACCTACCAAACCTGTGCATTTCTGAAAACTAGAGACCTAGGGGAATCCAAGGAGGGGTGACTTGCGGGGCTCGGACCAGGTTCTGTTACCCAGAATCCTTTGCAAACCTTAACATTTGGCTAAAAAACCACATGTTCCTCAAATTTCTGTGGCAGAAAGTTCGGGAATCTGAGAGGAGCCACAAATTTCCTTCCACCCAGCGTTCCCCCAAGTCTCCCGATAAAAATGATACCTCACTTGTGTGGGTAGGCCTAGCGCCCGCGACAGGAAACGCCCCAAAGCGCAACGTGGACACATCCAAATTTTTGGAAGAAAACAGAGGTGTTTTTTGCGAAGTGCCTACCTGTATATTTTGGCCTCTAGCTCAGCCGGCACCTAGGGAAACCTACAAAACCTGTGCATTTCTGAAAACTAGAGACCTAGGGGAATCCAAGGAGGGGTGACTTGCGGGTCTCGGACCAGGTTCTGTTACCCAGAATCCTTTGCAAACCTCAAAATTTGGCTTAAAAAACACATGTTCCTCACATTTCTGTGGCAGAAAGTTCTGGAATCTGAGAGGAGCCACAAATTTCCTTCCACCCAGCGTTCCCCCAAGCCTCCCGATAAAAATGTTACCTCACTTGTGTGGGTAGGCCTAGCGCCCGCGACAGGAAACGCCCCAAAGCGCAACGTGGACACATCCAAATTTTTGGAAGAAAACAGTGCCTACCTGTGGATTTTGGCCTGTAGCTCAGCCGGCACCTAGGGAAATCTACCAACCCTGTGCATTTTTGAAAACTAGAGACCTAGGGGAATCCAAGATGGGGTGACTTGTGGGGCTCGGACCAGGTTCTGTTACCCAGAATCCTTTGCAAACCTTAAAATTTGGCTAAAAAAACACATGTTCCTCAAATTTCTGTGGCAGAAAGTTCGGGAATCTGAGAGGAGCCACAAATTTCCTTCCACCCAGCGTTCCCCCAAGTCTCCCGATAAAAATGATACCTCACTTGTGTGGGTAGGCCAAGCGCCCGCGACAGGAAACGCCCCAAAGCGCAACGTAGACACATCCAAATTTTTGGAAGAAAACAGAGGTGTTTTTTGCGAAGTGCCTACCTGTAGATGTTGGCCTCTAGCTCAGCCGGCACCTAGGGAAACCTACCAAACCTGTGCATTTCTGAAAACTAGAGACCTAGGGGAATCCAAGGAGGGGTGACTTGCGGGGCTTGGACCAGGTTCTGTACCCAGAATCCTTTGCAAACCTCAAAATTTGGCTTAAAAAACACATGTTCCTCACATTTCTGTGGCAGAAAGTTCTGGAATCTGAGAGGAGCCACAAATTTCCTTCCACCCAGCGTTCCCCCAAGTCTCCCTATAAAAATGATACCTCACTTGTGTGGGTAGGCCTAGCGCCCGCAACAGGAAACGCCCCAAAGCGCAACGTGGACACATCCAAATTTTTGGAAGAAAACAGAGGTGTTTTTTGCGAAGTGCCTACCTGTAGATTTTGGCCTCTCGCTCAGCCGGCACCTAGGGAAACCTACCAAATCTGTGCATTTCTGAAAACTAGAGACCTAGGGGAATCCAAGGAGGGGTGACTTGCGGGGCTCGGACCAGGTTCTGTTACCCAGAATCCTTTGCAAACCTTAAAATTTGGCTAAAAAAACCACATGTTCCTCAAATTTCTGTGGCAGAAAGTTCAGGAATCTGAGAGGAGCCACAAATTTCCTTCCACCCATCGTTCCCCCAAGTCTCCTGATAAAAATGATACCTCACTTGTGTGGGTAGGCCTAGCGCCCGCGACAGGAAACGCCCCAAAGCGCAACGTGGACACATCCAAATTTTTGGAAGAAAACAGAGGTGTTTTTTGCGAAGTGCCTACCTGTATATTTTGGCCTCTAGCTCAGCCGGCACCTAGGGAAACCTACCACACCTGTGCATTTCTGAAAACTAGAGACCTAGGGGAATCCAAGGAGGGGTGACTTGCGGGGCTTGGACCAGGTTCTGTTACCCAGAATCCTTTGCAAACCTCAAAATTTGGCTTAAAAAACATATGTTCCTCACATTTCTGTGGCAGAAAGTTCTGGAATCTGAGAGGAGCCACAAATTTCCTTCCACCCAGCGTTCCCCCAAGTCTCCCGATAAAAATGATACCTCACTTGTGTGGGTAGGCCTAGCGCCCGCAACAGGAAACGCCCCAAAGCGCAACGTGGACACATCCAAATTTTTGGAAGAAAACAGAGGTGTTTTTTGCGAAGTGCCTACCTGTAGATTTTGGCCTCTCGCTCAGCCGGCACCTAGGGAAACCTACCAAACCTGTGCATTTCTGAAAACTAGAGACCTAGGGGAATCCAAGGAGGGGTGACTTGCGGGGCTCGGACCAGGTTCTGTTACCCAGAATCCTTTGCAAACCTTAAAATTTGGCTAAAAAAACCACATGTTCCTCAAATTTCTGTGGCAGAAAGTTCAGGAATCTGAGAGGAGCCACAAATTTCCTTCCACCCAGCGTTCCCCCAAGTCTCCCGATAAAAATGATACCTCACTTGTGTGGGTAGGCCTAGCGCCCGCGACAGGAAACGCCCCAAAGCGCAACGTGGACACATCCAAATTTTTGGAAGAAAACAGAGGTGTTTTTTGCGAAGTGCCTACCTGTAGATTTTGGCCTCTCGCTCAGCCGGCACCTAGGGAAACCTACCAAACCTGTGCATTTCTGAAAACTAGAGACCTAGGGGAATCCAAGGAGGGGTGACTTGCGGGGCTCGGACCAGGTTCTGTTACCCAGAATCCTTTGCAAACCTTAACATTTGGCTAAAAAACCACATGTTCCTCAAATTTCTGTGGCAGAAAGTTCGGGAATCTGAGAGAAGCCACAAATTTCCTTCCACCCAGCGTTCCCCCAAGTCTCCCGATAAAAATGATACCTCACTTGTGTGGGTAGGCCTAGCGCCCGCGACAGGAAACGCCCCAAAGCGCAACGTGGACACATCCAAATTTTTGGAAGAAAACAGAGGTGTTTTTTGCGAAGTGCCTACCTGTAGATTTTGGCCTCTCGCTCAGCCGGCACCTAGGGAAACCTACCAAACCTGTGCATTTCTGAAAACTAGAGACCTAGGGGAATCCAAGGAGGGGTGACTTGCGGGGCTCGGACCAGGTTCTGTTACCCAGAATCCTTTGCAAACCTTAACATTTGGCTAAAAAACCACATGTTCCTCAAATTTCTGTGGCAGAAAGTTCGGGAATCTGAGAGGAGCCACAAATTTCCTTCCACCCAGCGTTCCCCCAAGTCTCCCGATAAAAATGATACCTCACTTGTGTGGGTAGGCATAGCGCCCGCGACAGGAAACGCCCCAAAGCGCAACGTGGACACATCCAAATTTTTGGAAGAAAACAGAGGTGTTTTTTGCGAAGTGCCTACCTGTATATTTTGGCCTCTAGCTCAGCCGGCACCTAGGGAAACCTACCAAACCTTTGCATTTCTGAAAACTAGAGACCTAGGGAAATCCAAGGAGGGGTGACTTGCGGGTCTCGGACCAGGTTCTGTTACCCAGAATCCTTTGCAAACCTCAAAATTTGGCTTAAAAAACACATGTTCCTCACATTTCTGTGGCAGAAAGTTCTGGAATCTGAGAGGAGCCACAAATTTCCTTCCACCCAGCGTTCCCCCAAGTCTCCCGATAAAAATGATACCTCACTTGTGTGGGTAGGCCTAGCGCCCGCGACAGGAAACGCCCCAAAGCGCAACGTGGACACATCCAAATTTTTGGAAGAAAACAGTGCCTACCTGTGGATTTTGGCCTGTAGCTCAGCCGGCACCTAGGGAAATCTACCAACCCTGTGCATTTTTGAAAACTAGAGACCTAGGGGAATCCAAGATGGGGTGACTTGTGGGGCTCGGACCAGGTTCTGTTACCCAGAATCCTTTGCAAACCTCAAAATTTGGCTAAAAAAACACATGTTCCTCACATTTCTGTGGCAGAAAGTTCTGGAATCTGAGAGGAGCCATGAATTTCCTTCCACCCAGCGTTCCCCTAAGTCTCTCGATAAAAATGGTACCTCACTTCTGTGGGTAGGCCTAGGGCCCACGAAAGGAAATGGCCCAAAACACAACGTGGACACAACATATTTTTTTCACAGAAAACAGAGGTGTTTTTTGCAAAGTGCCTACCTGTGGAGTTTGGCCTCTAGCTCAGCCGGCCCCGGGAGGGGGGGGGGCAGAAATGCCCTAAAATAAATTTGACCCCCCCCCCCAAGCCCTCCCTGCCCGGGAACGACCCTTGCCTACGGGGTCGCTCCCCCTGCGTGACATTGGCGCCAAAAAACAAATCCCAGGTGCCTAGTGGTTTCTGCCCCCTTGGGGGCAGATTGACCTAAAATCGGCCAATCTGCCCCCAAGGGGGGCAGAAATGGCCTAAATACAATTTGCCCCCCAGGGGAGCGACCCTTGCCTGATGGGTCGCTCCCCATCTCTAAAAAAACAAACAAACAAAAAAAAAACACAAAAAAAAATGTGCCCTGATGCCTAGAGGGTTCTGCCCCCCCCCGGGGGCAGTTCAGCCTAATAATAGGCCGATCTGCCCCCAGGGGGGGGCAGTAATGGCCTAAAATAAATTTGCCCCCCCCCCAGCCCCCACCCCCCCCGGGAGCGACCCTTGCCTACGGGGTCGCTCCCCCTGCGTGACATTGGCGCCAAAAAACAAATCCCAGGTGCCTAGTGGTTTCTGCCCCCTTGGGGGCAGATTGACCTAAAATCGGCCAATCTGTCCCCAAGGGGGGCAGAAATGGCCTAAATACAATTTGCCCCCCAGGGGAGCGACCCTTGCCTGATGGGTCGCTCCCCATCTCTAAAAAAAGAAACAACCAAAAATAAAAAAAAAATAAAAAAAATTGCCCTGGCGCCTAGAGGTTTCTGCCCCCCCTGGGGGGGCAGAAATGGCCTAAAATAAATTGCCCTCCCCCCCAGGGAGCGACCCTTGCCTAAGGGGTCGCTCCCTTTGCGTGAAATTCACACAAAGAAAAAACTCCCTGGTGTCTAGTGGTTTCTACCCCTCTTGGGGGCAGATTGGCCTCATCAAAATAGGCCAATCTGCCCCCAAAGGGGGCAGAAATGGCCAAAATATAATTTTCCCCCAAGGGGAGCGACCCTTGCCTAAGGGGTCGCTCCCCACCAAAAAAAAAAAAAAAGAAACATAAAAAAAAAAAAAAAAAAAAAAATGGTCCCTGGTGCCTAGAGGTTTCTGCCCCCGGGGGAGCAGAAAAGGCCTTCCTGAAAAAATGCCCCCCATGGGAGCGACCCTTGCGCAAGGGGTCGCTCCCTTATGTGAAGTTTAGTAAAAAAAAAAAGAAATCCCTGGTGTCTAGTGGGGTTTCAAAAGCCGGATTGCAAGCAATCTGTCTTTTGAAACCCTCGGAGGGACTTCAAAGGGAAGGAAATACTTTTCCTTCCCTTTGAAGCCCCTCCAGGCCTCCCCAGTGATTGAAAGAGAAATGCTTTTGCATTTCTCTTTCAATCGCGCTGGAAGCAGAGCTTCCAGCGCGACGAGGGAGGCCCCTGTGACTAATCAGCGCACGCGCGTGCGCTGACGTCACAGGGGGGGTGGGGGGGGTCGGGGGTGGAAGGGGAAGGTCTTCCCCTTCCATCCCCGACTTGGTGGGGGAGGAGGGTGCACGGGGGGCACGCTAGCGCGCCCCCAAGTTCCCCTGTGCCTTGGACGAGATGATCTCGTTCAAGGCACAGGGGAACTGTAGCCTTGGACGAGATCATCTCATCCAAAGCACAGAAGAGGTTAAATGCTTTCAAACCCTCAAATTGAATGATCCATTTGTAGGAAATGCTAAGCTTCCATCTTTCTCTGACACTTTACACCATTGCTTTACTCAAAGACATGGCACGACACCCTTCTCTTCCATTACAATGTAAGCTGTTGTACCTTCTGGCAGTGTAGCCTTGCCTATACACGTTGTAATGTACGTATCTCCCCTTAAAGCACTCTTTAAAGCTTTGAAAAATTCCATCTTTTTGACCTTTTTGTTATTCAAAATCAAATCAGGAAGTGACTTTTAATTCCAGAATTCTCTTCACCGACCTTCTCCACCAATTGCGCCTCATGGACAGCTGCCAATCCGTGCACGACCCTTCTCACTAACCAACCTATCCCAGCGCGGCTCCAATGACGTCACACTCACACATACTGCAGCTGACAAAGTCTTGCTGCTGGTCCCCCCAAACTTCGATTCACACAAAACTAATGCAAAAGTTGTCAGCAATAACCCAAAATCGAAAACCAAATCTGATGGTTTACTACAGAAAAGGTAACACAATCACTTCAGAAACTTTATTGATTTCTCACTGACAGCTCTTCGTGCTTTTAAAGCTACTCCTTCTTTCTCAGCTTCCCTGATTTGCAAGCAAAATTTGACCCGCAAATTTTACTCTCAACTGATCAGTGGATCTGTCCTAGTGCACATGGGACTCGTCAATTCTCAGTCAAATTTCTCTTTCATTCACTTTGACTCACACTCTGACTTGTCGACCACGCCCGATCAACCTACTAAACCAGACAAATTACAACATAAAACCAAGTGTCTCATACACTTCTCAAAATACTCTGGAGTCTTAGACCACGCAGGGTACGTACATCAACAACCACGTGGACAATTTTTGAGCACAAAGCGCCACAAGTTCGATGACTTCCCTACTCTTACACTGCGGAGTACGCACACTCCTTCTACAACTTCATTTGGAGTACACAAACTCCCTAAACCCTCACAAACATCACAATTCACCTGCGATTTGCATAAGCTGTGCAAGCGCAAAACCTACTCCATTCACACTGTCAATAGAAAGCTGAAAACATCCTCAAAAAACCATTGGCAAGATCCGAGATTCTGGCAAAGTCATTTCAGGACTTAAGGGAACATTTTCTCACCAATTTGTATTATTGAAAAAATAAATCCAAAACCTATCATCTATGATGGGCTCTTAAGGAGACGAACCTTCAGACTGCTATCACGTCTGTTATCGGGGAAGTGCTTAATAAATAATCTTACAAGGGGACGGAAATAGGCCGATTAACCTTTTGACCCGCACTTAAGATATTCCCACCATAGATTCAGTACATGCAGATCAATAATCAATAATTCATCAATAACATCAATAATTAATAGGAGTCAGTAATTATCACACACCATGACCTTTCAGTCATGAATAACCACACCTTTTAGTAAAAGTTAGAAGATTTAGTTCCCTATATTAACAATGCTAATGTCACATGAAATAATCTGAAAATCAAATGATAAACATACAGAAAAACTACTGGCTGTCCAAATCTGGGAAAGAAACGTAATCTAATCAAAGCTTGAACAGTTAAACAAATTAATAACAAGAACAATTGCGCAAACGATATTACATACATTTAGATTCAGCAAAGGAAAGACATCTACTGTTACTCCCTATAGCGAATTTTCATTAATGAGGATCCTTATTCATCACCAGATTAGCATTAGCATGTTGGGCTTCATGCAAAACATTTTAGTCAACACAAATTTAGAAAACATCTAACTATGGCTCTATCAAAATAGTGCAGTTGGTACCTAGAAAGAAAAAGCAAATAGGCATAACCAACACATGCGTAACAGTATACCTCTCCTCAAGTGGATCCACAAGCTAAGATAGTCATCGTAATCACAACATCCTTTTGGTCAGCAAGGCATCAGGATTCAGCATCAAAGATGAAAACGCAGTCTTTAAGCATTAAAGTAAAGCATGTCTCTAGATGCTCAGTAAAGTAATGGCCAAATGGTAAAGAAAATGGGCAAATGCACTGTCTTCCATCGGTGCAGTCCAGCTAAGTTAGATTTCCTAAAACTACTTCCCAAGTCCCTATTGGTCAAGGAATTGCATGTTCACACTTTGCCCAATAAAACTAAAATATAAAATCTATATTTTCTTCTAGTACTCAGTTCTCATGTCGCTGATTGGCTTCTCTTGTAATGTCCTCATCGTCCGACTCGCCAGGTAACAATATTGTTGCAGCTTGTACTCCAGTCAGTGTCTCCATTGTTCTCCTCCTGAGAAAGTCAGTCTTACCTACATTACACTTATACTGTTACATTTTACAAGAACATCATCTTCTAGTAAGCGGTTCTCATGAGAAAGACTTTTAGCTACAAGCATATTTAGCCCCTCATTATGACTTCGAGCGGTCTCTAACCTAGACCGCAGAAGTCCTGCCAGCCACAAGACCACCAGGGATGGCGGTCATCTGACCACCATATTATGACTGCTGGCGGCTCTCCGCCACAATTTGTGTGGAGAGCCGCCAGCAGCCGTACTGGTGGTCGGCGGTGCAGTGGCGGTTGCTCCGCTTGCACCGCCACGTCATCACCGGCAAGCCTATTACAAGTTGGTAATAGGTGTGGTGGTGTTGTGGCAACGGGGCTGTGCCTTTGGAGCAGGCCCCAAGGATCCAGTCCCCTCCCGGATGTCCACTGTGTAAAGGTAAGTGCTCGTCCGATAGGGGAGGGGGTTGTTGAGTAGTGTGTGCGTGCATGGGGGTGTGCGTTTGTGTGATTGGAGAGTGGTGGGGTTTGTGTGCATGTATGTGTATGATTGTGAGTATGTGATTGCGTGAATGGATGCAGGGGTGTTAGGGGTGTGTGCAAGTGTATGTGTGTGTCTGTGTGAGTACGTGAATGCATTATTTCATGTGTGTGTGTGTGCCTGTGTGGTGCTAGCATGTTTGGATGGGGTGAGGAGGGTCTCTAAGGGGCTGAGGGGAGACCGTGGCTGTGTGGGGAGGCTGGTGGGAGTTGCATACTGGCGACAGGAATGCATACTGTTGCCAGTGTCCTTTCTGCCAGGGATTTACTGGCGGTGTTGCCGCCTGGGAATCCCAGGCGGAAAGGAGCCTCCAAATTCCGTTGGCAGTCTATGGTGGACCATGTCGGTACAGGTGATGAACTGGCTCCTTTGTAGCCTGTTCACCAACATGGTCATAATCTGTCAGTCCAGCACCACCACGCCGTCGACGGTGTTACTGCCACCACCAGCGTAGCCGAGCTGGACCGCTAATATTGTAATGAGGGCTTTAGTTAGCACAGTGGAAAATTACAGTTTAACTCTCTGAGCAGACATCGGTTCAGAAATACAGCTTGACATGAGGCCGTGCAACTAGGCCAAGACCTCCGCTAAGTTAAGGCCTTCAATTAATAAATGTAAGGCATAATGCATAACCCTTAATATAATGTACTACTACGTTAATCAAACATAAGCTCCATATTTCACATTAATAAGCCATTAATGAGTACACTTAGTGAACATTGGCAGCCACTCACGTGGACACATTTTCAAATGCATGCATTATTTTTCTCTATATTAATTTATTTTCTACACAAATCTATTACTCAGAATACAATAATATCCATTAATATTTTATTAAAACACCTGCTCTAACAATTAAAATGCACCATGTTGTTTATTATAAGAGGGGGAACAGCCCCTTACTAGGAAATGTATCGTCCTGAGGACATAAGCACCATGGTATAGCCTGTGCCACGTCAGAGAATTAATAAGGCTAACCCAGTGATGAGTAGTTGCTACAGATGTAAGGTAGGATTGAATTCCATCATAGGGCAAAGGTGACATATAAATGCTCACTGAAGGTTTTTGACACACATTCATAACTCAAAATTCTTATTTGACACTGGAGAACATGTACTTAATTTTGGTTGTAATGGAATAATAAACTGTGGGCACAGGGCTCTTAAATGTAACAGAGTTATTAAAAATGGATATTGTTAATGTAATGTATAAACATTATTTAGAATGATCTTACTGAATTTGAATTCAGCTTTTAACCAACCTCTAATACCACAGAAGCATGGGCAACATTTTTAAAGTATCTTAAAGTATCTTCAAGCTGAGAAAATAGTAATTCTTGATGTATAATGATGATGTGGAACTGTAAGTTGTCTACTCAAAAACTGATTTTCAGACCTTTGCAGCATTACATTATCAGTGAATCCCTTACCTACCCCCATACACAACAGCAGACACATATTCATATGCTGAAAGTGGTTTAATTTATGGTGTGGTTGTGCAAACTTACCGTGTAATAAAGGCACTAATTCGTATTGGGCCCAGGCAGGTTCCTTTGAAAACTCTTAATTCAGCCCTGGGAAACTATGGCTCTGAGCAGTCGGAATTTATCGAAGGAACCATTGCAAAGCATTGAGAAGTACTAAAACAGTTAAATAAAAGGAAATTGTTACGCAGTAAAAATCCAACACCAATTTATAGGTTGTATTCTTATCTTTAAACAGACACCTCAATGACTACAAGCCACCAGAGGGTTCCGCAGTTTTTAATTTTTAGAGAAACAGTAAATCACAAACTTTCAGTCAGAGCATCAAATCATTGTAATTTACATCAACTTGCGGTTCAGGCTTAGTCATGACTAGTAACTTGAAAAAGGCTGTAGAGGAAACCTTGTGGCAATGAACTGCTGCAGGGAGCCATTCACTAGGACCAACAAGGCAGAATAAAAAGGTTAGCTTGTGGTTAACACAGTCTCTCGCCCAACTTTGGCCACAGGTGTCGATGGCCTTCAAAGTTCGGGTAAAATCCAGCCAAAAAACAGTTGTAGTTCTCTCTAACTGGCAGTAACTTCCGTCCTGGGTGGCCAAATGTAATCCAAGGATTCTCCAGGTTCAAGCAAATTCAGGTGTAACCTTTGAGGGTCAGGTATCAATTTACTGGGCTGAACTTGGAAGGTCTGTGGCGATCAGGCGCTCTCTTCTGCCAACTCATCTAGGCAGGCATCTTCAGCTTTTGTCACCTTAGAGCTGTTACAGAAGGTCAGCGAACTGACCTATTGAGTTCCTTCTTCTGCCTGATGCTTGGGGATGACTTTGCCTTTAGCAGGGCACCACAGACACAGTCCTTTTTCGCTACAACAAGGAGCAGCAGGTGCAGTCCATTCTTTGGTGCAGCCTCTCTTTGCTGGGTCCAGGGAGCAGCACAACAGTCCTTTGGTCCCTTCTCCCGTACAGAAGTGATTTGAGGTCTAGGTGACAAGGGTGCTACTTCTGTGTTGAGTTCTTGCTCTTGGTGGATGAGGTGACTGATAGGAAATGCGCACTGCACACTGGACAAGGCTAATTAAAACAGTAATTAGAGAAACACTATCCTAAATGGCAGACTTTAATTCTCTGCCCACTACATATTTTAAAATCCTAGGGTAAGATGAAATAGGAATATGGTTAAAAATAAAATAACTTTGAATACATCTTTTTGTAACGTTCCTAGTAATACATGAAGTATTTTTTGTTCTAATAAGAGATATTGAAAAGATGAAAGACTTAGTGGACTAATTAGTATTCAAACTGTTAGCACACCCTTGGCTTATCTATTTCATCATAGTAAGTGGATGGACACTGCTTTAAAGTCGATGAATCTTTTGACTCATTTAAATTATATATAGATTATATGTCATGTAACACAACAGCATTAAATAACAACAATCACCAAAGAATCAGTAAATAATGCACCCTCACCGATTTGGCCGTGAATAGCCATACCTTTTAATATCTATTAAAATGTTTATTTCCCTATATTAACAATGCTAATGTCACAAAAATTATTTTCAATAACAAATGGTACAAGTAAAGAAGCATCACAGCTGTCGGATTGGCCTGAAGAATCTTAGTTTAAACAAAGCAAAAAAATGATAAACTCAATGGTTAGAACACTAATCAATGACATTAACTTTTGAACAAGAGAGATAAGATACATTTGATTCAGAAATAAAACAATGTCAAATCATAGGTATAGAAGAAACACCTCACTAACTTCAGATTAGCATTAGCATGTTGGGCTTCATGCAAAGGTTTTAGTAACATAAATTTCGAAAACACCTAAGTATTGCGATATCAAAACAGATAGCAGCAGTATTAACAGTAGCAGTTGGTACCTGGAAAACAAAAGATGAATAACATTGCACAGAGCAGTATAATTACCAATCCTAAAGAAATCAGCAAAACAGCATAGCTTCATCAGTGGGTCAGCAGCATCAGCATCAGGACAGAGAGCAGGGAAAATGAGTGACAGTTCAGAATTTGGACTCTAAGGGCCAGATGTAGGAAGCATTTTGCATGCTGCAAACTGCGAAAATCGCAGTTTGCGCCATGCAAAATGCTCATCGCAATGCTCATTCACATTTTGCGAGTCGGTACTGAGTCGCAAAATGTGAATGCGACTCACAAATAGGAAGGGGTGTCCCCTTCCTATTTGCAACTCGCACCGCAATGCTAAATTGCTTTGTGACCGCGAACGTGGTCGCAAAGCAATTTGCAGTTACCACCAGTGTCACACTGGTGGTAACCCATTCCCCTTTGTGAATGTTGCCAAAAATGTTTTTTCAGAGCAGGCAGTGGTCCAATGGACCACTGCCTACTCTGAAAAAATGAAGCCAAATGGTTTTGTTATTTTTTTTGTATTGCAACTCGTTTTCCTTTAAGGAAAACAGGCTGCAATACAAAAAAGAAAACTGCTTTATTTAAAAAGCAGTCACAGACATGGAGGTCTGCTGTCTCCAGCAGGCCACCATCCCTGTGAGTGCAGGGACTCGCTATGGGGTCGCAAAATGCGACCCACCTCATTAATAGTAATGAGGTGGGTCTTTGCGACCCCATAGCGATTCACAGACAGTGCCTGAGACACGTTCTGCATCCGCATTTGCGATTCGGAAATTGCGAGTCGCACCGACTCGCAATTTACGAATCGCAAATGCGGAAATTGCTACATCTGGCCCTAAGTCCTCTGAACCATCAAATTAATTATCTAAGGCAGGCAGCAAAGCACTACAGGACAGGCTCTAAGCATTGAGCACTAAAGTAAGCACCAGCATAATTGCTAGGAGCATGGGAAATAACTCAAAATAATAAAGTACCAGAATGTCAGTAGACTGACTGGCGAAGCATGAAATGTTAAAATGACAGATCACAAGAATGAGAAGAGAAGTCTCTGGAAACCAGGAAGCAATGAACCCCAAGGCCCATATTTATACTTTTTGACGCTAAACTGCGCTAACGCAGTTTAGCGTCAAAAAGTTTTGCGCCGGCTAACGCCATTCTGAAGCGCCATGCGGGCGCCGTATTTATTGAATGGCGTTAGCCGGCGCAAGCAGACCGGCGCTGCCTGGTGTGCGCGAGAAAAACCACGTACACCAGGCAGCGCCGGCATAGGGGGAAAATGGCGCATGGGTGTCTTAAAATGGGGCAAGTCAGGTTACGTCGAAAAAATCGTCGTAACCCGACTTGCGCCATTTATTTTCGACGCCCATCCCCCATCAACATGACTCCTATCATTGTAAAGATAGGAGTCATGCCCCCTTGCCCAATGGCCATGCCCAGGGGACTTCTGTCCCCTGGGCATGGTCATTGGGCATAGTGGCATGTAGGGGGGCACAAATCAGGCCCCCCTATGCCAAAAAAAATTATAAAAAAAAAAAAAAAAAATACTTACCTGAATGTCCCTGGGGTGGGTCCCTCCAGCCTTGGGTGTCCTCCTGGGGTGGGCAAGGGTGGCAGGGGGGGTCCCTGGGGGCAGGGGAGGGCACTCTGGGCTCATTTTGAGCCCACTTGTCCCTTAACGCCATGCCTGACCCAGGCGTTAAAAAGCGGCGCAAATGCGCCGTTTTAGCCACGCCCACTCCCGGGCGTCTCTTTTGCCCGGGAGTATAAATACCACGTAAAGGCCTGGGAGTCATTTTTTAGACGGGAACGCCTCCCTTGCATATCATTAACGCAAGGAAGGGGTTCACGCTAAAAAATGACGCACATTCCGGGAACTTTGGCGCTATTCGCCTCTAACGCCATAGTATAAATATGGCGTTAGTTGGCGTTAGTTTAGCGTCGAATTTGCGTCGAAAAAAACGACGCAAATTCGGCGCAAACGGAGTATAAATACGGCCCCAAATGTCTGTTTCTCAAACATTAAATTAAACTTGCTGAACTCCTGTAATTGGCTAAAAACTTCATATGGAAAGAGATCATCCAATCAGAAAACATCAACTCATCACAATTACATTTAAAGTATCATAATATTAGTTTAAATGCTTTGGATTTGCTGTCTTTTCCTTTTGCGTATGCCCAAACAATATTAATTGTTGCATCTGAAGCACACTTCTGAACGGTTCAGTAGAGGCCTTTGTTCAACAACTCCAAAATACACTGCTGCCAGACGATAGTTACAAAGAAGTAGAAACATTTTCAAATCAGTTCTTTCCCTTGAGAGAAACACATTCCATTAGTATGAACAGACAGACAACTACATGCTGTGGCCTTGCTCAGTTTCAGGCCCAGCAGAGAACAAGAAATACTCATATCAAAGGAATACATTTCATTAACAATGTTTTAAACAAGTTTGAGATTCAAATGAAGAATGTGTTATACAGCGGACAAGAAATCACTCTACTAATGTTGCAGTTTTCAGTGCTTTGGCAGATGTTTAATGTTAGCTGTGGCCTTGCTCTGCTAGAGACACAGCAGAAACCCACAAAATACTCATAATATTTCAACATTATTTTTTGCAGATAACATGTTCTTAAGGAGACTGAATGTTTTGCATTACAATGTTAGTTATTTATTATAAACTTGTGTAGGCCTTTCACTTGATGGTGGCCACTAAGTAAGGAACAATTTTCATTTTAATATCAATTTTTTGATTTAAAGCATTTTTCATATTAGTACATCAGTATGATTACATAAAAGATAATTATGTATATCAGAATATATGCTCTCACAATCCCTCCTCTGATTACTATACATTTCATCACACTTACAACACAAATACATGTATTTATTTAATTGCACTGATTTTCTAAAATTTTGTTTCCCTCACATTTTTATTTAATCTTTTTCTCTTTGAGTTTTTCCGATATAATCTTTCCAATTTAAATTCTACCCTCCTCTGATTCTTTTCAAATCTTCCTTTTTTTATCACTTTGTACAATTTGCATATTGCCCAGATTCCAATTAGACAAATCACACTAATTGAAACTTCTTGTATTATTTTCATCACCAATCTTTTTCCCATGTTGCCAAGCCAGTTCCCCACATCAGTCATTCCTTTGCCAACCTTTTCCCAAATCGTGGTTTCAATTAGTTCTTTTAATTCAGTGTTATCTTTTGTTAGATTGTTAATCAAGTCTCTAACCTCTTTACTGTTGTCCAGTATGAAGGAGCAACAATGACGCAGACCTAGCAAACTGAGTCCTCCTTTGCTAAAAGAATGTCTAACTCAAGGCGGTTCTGAAGAGTTATACCTCTTACCGCAGCCATTTCAGTATCCAGAAGGATAATGGCTTCTGAATATCTTGTCAGCATGCTATCCACAACTGTAGACAACTGTTGAATTTTAATAGAATTCACAGTAACTCCCACTGAAGGAATTATTGCACCAAATATGTCTCTAACAATGCTAGAAACCAATTCTCACTTTTGTCTCTTTGGTTGTAATTCAGTAATTTTAGGAAATTTACTCAAGTCATCAGGTTAGTACATTTTCAGGAAGACTAATCTCAAATAACATGTTCCATACCATCCTCTAGGAAGGTGGTATTAGGATGTAATAGACCCCAGGCACAGGTGGGTCTTGACCATTCAGCATAAACGTTCACTTATTCTCAAACAAAAACACATGTCTACATTCACAAATATTTTACCTACCCTAGATTGTGGTCTATATATACAAAGCTTTCCTACATGTTTATGCATCTAAAGTTACTCTCCCTTGTATAGTAAAGTCAGTGTATACATAGTCAATCCCAGGACTACGTGAAACTAATCCCTTATCTACCATAGCCTTTATCGTCCTTCTGCTATCCTCTGTGTAATCTAAAAAGCTCTTTTCTAAGGGTGAAAGTAAATAGGCTAAATTGTTCCTGTTGGCGATTGCTGTCTCAAACGTGAACGTAGGTTCAATGAAACCCTTCACTATTTCTATGTGATTATCCTTAGCTATCTCATTGAGATCCCTAATGATAGGTACAAAAGAAAACACCAAGAGTAGGCTGTAATTCACACCAGGAATCAATGCCAAACATACAATTGCAAAAACAATCACCAAACCAATACTTACGTATTTACAGCATCTATTTTTAGTGTTCTGCTGGTCGTGGTTACTTATGGTCTGTAAAGAATCAGGAAGTAAAGCAAATACAAAAATATGGCTATGCACCAAAAATCAAAACTAAAAAAAAAAAAAAACAAGTCTTCAATCTTCATTCTTCAATTTCAATCCCTCCTTATTTTTTTCAATAATGTTCACAGCTTCATTCACACAGGACCCTTTTGTCAAAAATCGGTAAAATTGTCAAAATCAGTTTAGCAGCTTGTCAAAATCAGATTATCAAACTCTGTCAAAAATATTTTCTTTTCAACAAAGTCTTTCATTTAGTTTTCAAATTTTATTTTTTTCTCAAATCTCCATCAGTTTTCTTCATGTGCCAAAACATAAACCTAGAATGTCTCTGTCAAAACAAAAATTCAAACACTCGTCTTGCCATCATCACTTGATTTACCATCACTCAGAACTTCTCTTCTGGTGTTATCGACTTCTTCCTGTGTTGGTTGCACCAGATTTATCTTCTTTGACATTGAACTTGTTTCTGGCCAGCTGTCACCTTTCAGAGATTTTCTTGTTAATGCTCTTTTCAGTACTGGACTCAAATTCTTCTCCTTCCTTGTTCCCGCATCCGGTTCAGGAGGAGTCAAATCTGTTTGGCTTAGATCTTCCTCACCCTCCTCTGAGCAGGTCTTCTTTGAACCCGTTCCCTTTCCTGCTCTCTCTGGACTGGTTCTTTTACTGTTTCATTTGAGGACGTTGATGACGTTTCATCCTCATCTTCCAGGTTTCCTTCCACTTCATCTGACACAGGAGTGGGCAAGTCAACTGGAGCCTGTTCAGGCACTGTCTCCATCTCATTTGTTCTCCTGTCTTGTCCTGGAATACGTTCAACAGCTCTTCTTCTTCTTCTATTGGACTGTTCACCTTCCTAGTGTGGCTCGCGTGGATCCAGTTTGGAAGTCCTGCACACTTCACAGCTGTGGTAGTGATCAATACCACCGGGTAAGGACACTTCCACTGACGCTCCAAACATGATTTTCTCATGTGCTTTCGGATAACCACCCAGTCACCCACCTTTAGGCTGTGTCCTTGCTCTTGGGACGGTTGCTATGTGGGAGCTTCCACCTGATGAGAGAAAGGGCAAACCACATCAGCTAGACCTTTGCAGTAGTCCAACACCATATCATCTGTAATGTTCACAAGAGCATTTGCAGGTACAGCTGGCAATCTCATTGCCCTTCCCATTAGGATCTCATGGGGCGTAAGTCCGGTTTTCTTGTCAGGAGTACTTCTCATTGGCATTAGAACCAACAGCAAAGCATCTGGCCATTTCAGATTTGTGGATGTACACATTTTTGCCAGTCTCAATTTCAAAGTACCATTCATTTGTTCTACAAGTCCTGAGGCTTCTGAGCGGTAGCTACAATGAAGCTTCTGCTCAATGTTTAAAGCTGAACATAGCAACATAACCACCTCATTCTTGAAGTGGCTTCCTCTATCTGATTCTAAAGAGATCGGAAAACCAAAACGTGGAATTGAATCCCTAAATAATAACTTTGCTACTGTGAGTTTGTCATTTCTCCTTAGGGGGTAAGCCTCAATCCAATGACTGAAAATGCAGACAATCACCAACACATATTTCAAATCAGCACATGCAGGCATCTCAATGAAATCCATTTGCATTCTGCTGAATGGTCCTCCAGCCATGCCTATATGTCCCATGTTGACAACTGTTTCTTTGCCCACATTCATCTGCTGGCAGACAACGCATCCGTGGCAAACTGATTTGGAAACCTGTCTAAATTTTGGATTGAACCAAAATTGTTCAAATAACCTAACCATGGCATCTCTCCCCACATGAACCTGCCCATGTTAGTATCTGGCCATCTGAGTCAGTAGACTATTAGGCAGTACTACTTTCCCTTCTCCTGAGATCCAAATGGCATTGTTCCTTTGGACACATTTTGACTTTAACCAATCTCTGCGTTCTTCACTTGGGACATTGCCTTGAAGCGTTTTTAATTCCTCCAAATTATTAATAACATGCATCACAAAATGTGCATAGATCTCATCATTTTCACATAACCATTCCCATTCTCCTTTGAAGGATATGCCGTTCAATGCGCAAAACTTTGTGACTTGATTCGCATATGCATTTCCCAATGACCTATAATCTTGTGATCTCTGATGTGCTCTGCATTTTACCACAGCAAGGAAACAGGAAACCTCTCTGTGACCACAATTGGCCAAAGTCATGCACAGTGCATTATCTGTGTAAATAGTCACTTTCAATTGAGTTGAAATGTGGCTTGCTCTAATAAGAGCTACTAGTTCCGCTACTTGTGCAGAAAACAGTATGCCAGTGATGGTACATACTGCATATCCTGCTCTTAATGTTCTTACATTATCTCTCAGGTAGGAGCCATCAACAAATATAATTTGGTCATTTTCTTCCAGGCAAGTATCTCTAGTATCTGCTGTGGGTTTTGTACATAACTCTGTAATTTCCAGACAATCATGTTCAGTGTCATCCAATTTATCAATGTTTGCTTCTTCATTGGGCAATAACGTTGCTGGGTTAAGCACTGTACATCTCCTAATGCTTACATTTGGAGA
This sequence comes from Pleurodeles waltl, assembly GCF_031143425.1. Lineage (NCBI taxonomy): Eukaryota > Metazoa > Chordata > Amphibia > Caudata > Salamandridae > Pleurodeles > Pleurodeles waltl. Next base: position 1,104,515,640 of record NC_090440.1, read on the forward strand.
CCCGATGATTGTTGTCTCATATCTGGCCAGCCTTGAGCTGGTCCGATATTGTGTTTTAGTCCTGGTAAGCAAAATTTCAATTGCATGTGGAACCATTATAGCAAGGGGATAACCGCATCACTATACTCTTTCTCTGAGTGAGGCTCTGCTCAACTGCTGCTACGGACCACAAACAACTGGGTAAAGCTGCTGCGACCAGATCCAGAGTGGCTGAAAAAGATGCCACTGGGTAATTCACACCACCATGAGTCTGAGTCAAAACGGACAATGAACATGCATCACGTTCATGACAAAACAACAGAAAAGGCTTAGGGTAGTCAGGCATACCTAAAGCCGGAGCTTGACATAAACTCTCTTTCAAATCAGTAAATGCTTTCATACATGTCTCATCCAGTACTATAGGATCAGAAATATCCTTATCAGTCAGCTTCTCTAAGGGCTTTGAAAAGAACTGAAAAATTTGGGATCCATTAGCGGCAGTAACCCACCATTCCCAAGAACATCCTCACATATTTCTGAATAGTTGGTGCTGGCATTTGCAAAATAGTTGCAACTCTCTCTCTAGAAATCTTCCTAGTTCCTTTCTTGATAAAATAACCCAAGTATTTCACCTCTTTCCGACAGTACTGCAATTTAGCAGGGGACACTTTATGTCCATTGTCTCCCAGGAAATTCAACAATGCGATTGTATTGTATTTACACCCTTCTTTTGTTTTGAATGCGATCAACAGATCGCCAATGTATTGCACCAATGTTGACTGATAAGGCATTACTAATGATTCAAAATTCTTTATCAAGACCTGGTTGAAAATGGATGGTGACTCTGAGAACCCTGGAGGAATTCTACACATATTTCCCTATATAAACAATGCTAAGGTCACGAAAATTATTCTCAACACCAAATGGTACAAGTAAAGAAGTATCACAGGCTGTCGGACTGGCCCAAAGAATAATAGATTAAACAAAGCAAATCAAACAATAAACTCAATAGTTAGAACTCAAATCAATAACATGAATATTTGTGTAAGATACATTTGGTTCAGCAATAAAACAATGTCAAATCATAGGCATAAAGAACAACACCTCACTAACCTCAAATTAGCATTAGCATGTTGGGCTTCACGCAAAAGTTTCAGTAACATTAATTTAGAAAACATCTAGGTATGGCTGCCGTAAAACAGCACAGACACAAGAAAACTATTGACAGTGTAAGAGTACACCCTTACAATGAATGATACACTGCCAAAGAGATCGAAAGTTAACAGCACCCTAGGAGACCAAGCATTCTGGCCGTGAGAATGTCTGAATTTTGTATTCACAAGTTTCCACTACACAGTTCTGCAGGTCAGATAGGAAATGCGCTCTGCACACCGCACAAGGCTAATTAAAGCAGTAAATAGAGAAACACAGTCCTAAATGGCTGACTTCAGTTCTCTATCCACTACATATTTTAACCTTTAGGGTGAGCTGAAATAGGAGTATGATTAAAAATAAAATAACTTTGAATAAATCTTTTTGTAACGCTCCTAGTAATACATGAAGTATTTTTTGTGCTAATAAGGGATATTAAAAAGATGAAAGACTGAGCGGGCTAATTAGTATTCAAACCTAGCACCACCTAGTTTAACACAGGCCCCTCTGGCAGATACATTAGCCCAGTGATCCACGTGATATTAATTGATTACTACAAAAAAAATACAAACAATAGTCAACAGTCGACCTCTTTGAAATAGGAGTATAATTTTAAGCAGGGCGGATTTCAGATGTGATAGTAATTAAAAACGGACACCGAAACGGGTTCCTATTGGTTCCTGTATTCATGTCCTTAACGTTCATGGCAAAACCATGTCAGTGATTTAGGTCATTTTAATTTCACATGTTTTACCTAATCTTGCATTCCCTAAAAGAGTTAGCTATTTCCAGAGTGCATTTCCTGTGGCATATTACTTGTCTATCATGCATACTGTGAAACATAGTCATCCAACCTTTCTGCAGAGCACACAGAGCAATGGTCACATATTCAAATTGCAATTGTGATTCTGTACAAATGTGTGGAAAGAAGGGACACAGTTATGAAAACATTGACACAGCAAAAAAGAAAATGCAGTGCTTCCAGGTAAATGGTTTTGTTGTGTGTCTGGGTTGATGGTGACACAAAAGTGAAAGGAAATGCATTCAAGAAAGGGTGAAAAGAGGGGGCTGATGGGGAAAGATGTGGTGTAAGATATGCAGATGGACAAGATACATTGTGAAAAAAGGGTGTATATGTCTAACATAGATTGAACATAACAGAACTGACTAAGACAATCTGAAAACCACTCCCTCTTGTAAAAACCCAATAATATTTAATTTACAGTCACACAATTCACAATTTCAGAATTAAAACATTTCAATAATGTTTGCTTACAACAAAATCATTGTTGTTACTCATTTATCTTAAGCATCTAACAAACAGTGGCAAAATCAATGAATCATGTTGGTTTTAGGTGTATGACAGATGTTGTGGTATATAGGGGACACAGAATAGTAGTTTCAATGTTTAGACCGTGCCCTTAATTATTAGTCAGTGCCCTTTTTAGAGATACCCACTTTTCTATCACAATGAAAGCCCTTGTTTCAAGTTATATAAAGAGAAACACAAAGAGTAAACAATGAGTATGTTCCTCTTTTGGAACTTGAACATGCACATTTCAGATGTCCTAATCATACCTATCCACCAAATAATGAAACATGGAATAGGCAGCACCTGAAAATGGAATTGTTCATTTACACATGAATATTTTTCATCGAGAGAGCAATTGAAGTGTATTGGACAGAGGATACCTACTCACAGCCTACCAGATTTGAACCTTCTCTATTTCTCTGCATACGTCTGTCATCCCACACAGCCTAAAAGCTTCCAAAAGGTGATGTGAAGTGGTTTATGGCATTTTCAAATCAGCAATATATATCTTAATGTAGTAAGGAGATTTGTGTGTGCCCTGCAGTAGGGGGGGAAGAGGGGGTTTGTGTAGTTTTCTACCCACCTAATATCTCCACTCTCCATCTTGAACTTCAACTTCTGCCTCTTATGTTCTCTGAACATATATTGGTGCTCCTTGCCTTCCCACAATATTCATTTTACCTGCACCAAGTAACACAGCTTGGGTATTTGTAAAACTCACTTTCACACTGAAGGGCACCTTGACACTAAATAAGATATGTTCATTGGGTTCAGTGACATAAAATCGAAACCATAAATATCACGCTACCAAAATGTTGTGTCAAAAACATTGATCACAAAATATTGTTTTTCCACACACATAAAGGTAAGTATACATTTTTTTTTTTTTTTGTTTTACATTAATATCGAAAACATATAGACAAAAGCATTGTTTTTTAATCTATATAGGCAAAATATTAAATATTAAATATTTTAACTTATAACATTAATATAATGTTATTTAAATATATTTTAGTAATATTTAAAGATATATATGAACATACACTTACCTAAATACACACATGCATATCCATCTATGTGTGCATGTTTATGTACATAGATATATCGATATGTGTATATGTATTATTAAAAACTATGACACATAAACGTGAAAAAAATATAAAAACGGGCAATTGAATATACATAAAAGTAAACAGTAAAAAAAAGTTTATCAAAGAATATGTTAAAGATAATATACATTTCTATGTAGAGAAAATATAACATGAAATACACAAACACATAATAATACACATTTAAACACTGTTAAAAAAAAACTATTACATTTTAGAAATAATATATATCTATACTATTCACACTCCAGTCTGTGTAACAGTAGGGAAAGAGTTGGACCCACGTGGGGGTGCAATTTAATATTCCCAATCCAGGCTGACGACAATAGTAGTGAATACTGTAAGAATAAGGGTTTACCCACTTAACCCTACAAGACCTGGGTAATGAACAACAATGTCTTAAAAATGAGTGGTCAAATTGCAGGAAAAAATACACATATGAATTCCATCAATGATGCAACAAATCAATCATTGAGCATGCCATTTAATTGCTTTTTAATTGAAGAATCTTACCCCATCCCACCAACTAGGACAACTGTTCAAATTGCAGCAGTCATTTTTATGTACATCCACCAAAGTCAACATTTCAAAACCTTCTGGTTAGTGTCTCACATTCAGAGATTGTTTAAAATCTAAACAACTAAACAATAAACAAAAAGACAACAATGATTAGTCCAACAGTGCTCTCCTTATTCAAGGAGCCATGTGGTGTCCATAAAGATGATGTTGAAGATCCACATGGAAGAGATTGTTGAAAAATAAATCCCAGACCTATAACATCCTCATTTTCAAAGGGAAAGATGGGAAGGTCTGTGGTATAAAGTTCTTTAAGGACCAAATTCAGCATTGGTTACAACTTCCCAAGAATATACAGTCGACGCGTTTCGGCCCCTGCAACTCTGGGCCTCCTCAGGACTAGAGGAGAGAACCACACCTAATAAATATAAACATAAGTATAAGCTACATAATTAAAACTCACTGAAATCTAACCTACTACCACCAAAACACCATCACATGTGTAAATCTTATATACTAGTGCAACAAAATAAAAACCAAGAACACCTAAAGAACAACACAATACCGCAAGGTTTGCAAGTTAGAAATATACCAGTTATGTTTATTTTTGACAAAACATACCTTTCCCAATTCAGTGGAGTGGGGACTAAATGTTCTCGAGACTGGTTAGCTTTATCAATAGAAACAGCTTTGAGGATCAGTGAAACAGAATTAAAAGAAATTGAAGAGTTAGAACAAGTGATTCTTAAAGACAGTTCAATTCAGGATGTGAAACAATTGTTGGAAAGTGTGAATAAAATTATTACTGAATTTAAAACTCACACTGTTAAGCACAAAACGACAAAACTGGCACACAACATTAAAAAAAATTATTTAACAAATACCTACCCCTACTTAAAAGAAGATTTCTACAAAAATAACAATCCAAGTACATTGAACCTTCAATATCAAACCCGTTCAAGAAGACGATTTATCACATTGTCAGACACATCTTCAGATTCTGAACAAAGTAATCAAGGGCAACTGTCTTCTACTGCACAATTCTCTGGGGCACAACCTTTTTTTGGCAGAGGGAGGTGCAGAGGCATAGGCAGAGGGACACAGAGAGGCCAATACCAGGAACAAGGGATTTTCCGTACGAGACGGAGGACATACAGATGGTGAACACGTCTAAAGACCTTATACCTATCTTTAATTTATCCTCATATACTCCAACGTCTACTGAAATTCAAATATTAAATAAAGGTCTGTCCTTTGTTCCACTCCAAAACCCAGATCCAGTTGAAATTAAGACGGAAGTACTCAGGTTTCTGCAAAAAATTTGATTAAAAGCATTTTTCCAAGATTCCAATATTACAGAAGACCTCAACAGCAGTGGTTTGAAACTTAATTCACCTTTCTGTCCTGAGAAGAAAGATATGCCCCCTGATATAACAGTTTTTGAAGATTCAGTATTAAGGGAGATTGACATGTTGAATACTAAAAAATTTACTTTAGGGAGAATTGTACTAAACAAGAAAAAGCAGCAATTCGGAGTTTAGCTAATAATCAGGGTATTATCATAAAGCCTGCTGACAAAGGTGGTGGTATAATAATATGGAGTAAAGACTTTGATGATCTAGAAATAATGAGACAGCTCAATAAACAAGAGCACTATCGTATTATTGATGAAGATCAATCCAAATTGTTAAAAGACAGTATCGAATCCACCACAAGAGAGGCCCTAGATAATAAATGGATCTGCAAAAAAGAATATGAATTTCTGAACCAAAGTGATAGGAGAATTCCCCGCTTTTACATTCTGCCTAAAATACATAAAAATTCAGAGAATCTTCCAGGCAGACTGATTGTGTCAGCATGTGGTTCTATCCTACAACCTTTGGCCCTGTAAGTCGATATTTTTTTTCAAACCATTTGTGGCTCAAACACAAGCATATGTCGGTGACTCTAAGGACATAATAAATGAAATAGAAGATTTATCAGTCGATGAAAACAAACACATTTTGGTGACCTTTGACATTGAAGCACTTTATACAAATATTACCCAAGATGAGGCAAAAGAGGTCATCGGACAAGTGCTTGATACTAGGTCTCCCCCTGTCCGTACCCCAACCGAATTTTCGACCACTCTGGCCAGTCTGTGCCTAACAAAAAATTTCTTTTTATGCAAAGAGACAATGTTTCTGCAAACTAAAGGAGTGGCGATGGGGTGTAGCTTTGCCCCAGTAGTAGCTAACCTAGTAATGGACTGTTTAAAAAAAATTGGTGTATGACAACTGCAGCCCCTTTTTGAAAAATATTTTAAAATGGTTTAGATACGTAGACGATATCTTTATGATTTGGCAAGGAGATCAGGCGTCTTTGTGTACTTTCCATGAATGGCTCAACCATTGTACACCAGACTTTAAGTTTACCATGCATGCTGATAATCAGAAGATAACATTTTTAGATTTATGGATAATTTCTAAAGAAGGATTCTTACAAGTAAGTTTGTATAAAAAAACAACGGACCAAAATACATTGTTGCACTTTACAAGTGGCCACCCAAGGACTTTGAAAGAGAATCTTCCTTATGGGCAGTTCCTCCGGATACGAAGGAACTGTAGTAATAAGGATGACTATTTTAATAATGCATCAGAGTTGGTATTAAAATTAATAAACAGAGGATACCCCCCTAAAATTGTCAAAACAGCATTGAAGAGAGTGTGGAACACCCCTAGGGAAACCCTTTTGCTCCCCAAACAACAACAAAAAGAAGAGAAGCCATTAACCTGTGTCATTACCTATAGTCTGAAGGCCAACAATGTATGGTCAATTATAGAGAGAACTTGGAGAATCTTGACAGGATTAGGGATAGAGAAAGAGCACTGGGTGAAGGCTACATACCCAACAAAAATCAAAAGAGATCTCAGAGATTTGTTACAATTACCCCCCTTACAGGGTCATTATAAATGTAAGAACTGTGTAGTGTGCCAATTCACCAGTGAATCAAAGGAGGTAATTTTTAATGGAATGGTACTTCGACAAGTGAATTTCTCAAATTGTCACACAAAAAATGTAATTTATTGTATCAAATGCCCGTGTGACCAGATCTATATAGGGCAGACATCACAACTGGTTAAAACAAGGATACTCCAACACCCCTCTAGGATTAAATGTGCCATCAAGAGCGCACCACTGGTGGAACACTATTGTGAACTGAACCACTCATCAGAAGATATATGGTGGACTGTACTGGAGGTGGTTCAACCTAAAGGAGACGGACGATCAGTGTCGCAACATTTGATTAGGAAGGAAGTACGATTCATTTCGAAGTTTGGAACAGCGAGACATGGTTTGAATGATCAAGATGAAATTTGGGCACTACTATAGTTTACCTTAATTTTGTTTCCATCTCTGAATTCATAAAAAGAAGGATATAACCCGGTCTCTTGTATATTAGAGTACTTTAATTAGGTTAAGGTATTTTTATTCAAACTGAATTACAGGCTCATATAAAGGTCACTAACCATGCCGAGTATGCTCACATCAATTCTTTAAGATTCTATTTGGGAATAGAAATATATCCTTGAATAATTCTCCCCCTCAGCCCCCCCCCCAGAATCGGGCAGGTGGAGCCTATTGCACACTCGAGGGGAAGTTTTGCCCTGTTCATATAAGAAAATGATTCTTTTTTAGCCGATACCGGTAATACTTTCAAGATGGCCACCAGCCATCAAAGCATTATCAAGGACACACAACGGACAATGTGCTTTAACAAATCATATATACAACACCCAGTACCACCACCAGGGAATGAACACACACAACCACACATCCAAAAGATGCAGCACACGACATTCCTGCAAATATACTTCACAGCATATGTGATATACCATTCTCCCAAAACACTCAAACACACAGTCCAAGTACACAAAGGCACACAACACTGCATCAAACACATGTCAACACAAACACCACACAATACCAACACCAAAACATGCCCACAATATACACATGGCCATCACACAATACACCCATCACTCGTGGACAAATGCAATGCACACAACCACACATGCTGGCCAAACAAAACAGGTAGCACAACCACCACTGACAAACAAATGCTCACACACAAACAATGCCAGCCAAGACTAAAACTACCTCAAGTAAAGAAATGCAGGACATAGAAACCAACAACAGGTTGGCGCTTATATAGATTATCAGCATAAATGAAAGATTAATGTCCAAGGCCAGAGGCCATTCCAACAAATATGTGTACCACATGCACACAACGCATATGTTAGTGCCCCCATCTTGACTCCTGACTGCCATGTAACCGCCACAGGTAGGGGCATTAAGTGGGCAGGCAGGCACCTCAGGGATTAGGGGGGCAGGAGGAGGGGTTTTAGGTTTTGGGTTGCAAGGGGGACCTTCAGGTTTAGGTTTGAGAAGGGACTTAGGTAGAGGCTTTGAGGAGGATTGGGTACTCTTAGGAGGGGTTGACTTCTTGGCAGGTGAAGGGGCATGGGTACTAGCAGGGGGGCAGGGGAAGTTTTTGAGGTCGAAGGGCCAGACTTGGGGAGGGACACAGAACATTTAGGGGCATCATGAGATGGGAAAGGAGTAGGGAAAAGGGAAAACTCAGAGAGGAAAGCTTTCTTTGACACACGAGGACAGTCACAGCAGAAGGGTTTTGGTGTGGAGGGAGAGGCAGTGGTTGTAAGAGGTATAGCTGTGAACATCTTGGGTGAATGTGTGCGTGAGGTATGCTTGTGGGTAGTGGGTGTCTGTTGAGTGGGTGAGTATGGGCGTTTATATGTTTTGGAAGGAGGGGAGATGGATGTGCTTCATGTAGGCGTGTCTGTGGTGCCTGCGGAGGTGGTATCTAGGATGGATGTCTTAGGGTCTGCTCTTGTAATGTCTGTGGGTAAGATAGGTGTAGTGGCTGGATCTGTGAATGTTGGATAGTCAACTGACCCACAGAGATCAACCTCATGAGGTCAATAGCCTTTTCACTGAGGGTGAAAGGGCTAACAGAGGCAGGGGCGGAGGTGCCTGTGGCAAAGGAGATGCCCACCCTCTTGGGTGAGTGGGCATGGACCGCTGGGTGGGGAGTTACAGGGAGGGCGATGGTAGAAAGTGGGGTGGAGAACAAAGATGGTGCTAGGGTGATCCCAGATGGGTCTGCCACCACCAGGGAGTGGCCACAGGGGGAGGAGTCAGAGGATGATGATGTAGATCCTGTCTCCCCTCAGGCACTCCCCTCGCCCATCGGGCCACTGGCTCCCTCGCTGTCGGTGGTCTCAGCACTCCGGGTCTTGTGACCGCTAGCATCCCCACTCGCCTAAGCCCCATCTCCTTAGCCAACTGATGCTGATGCACAGAGAGAGAGAGTGAGAAAGAGAGGGAGAGAGACGGTCATAACATGCACACATTACAACATGCACAACTGTAAGTATGCATCTCCTGGCAGGGAAGCCACAATTTAAAACCCTCAGATCCCACATCATGTCCAAATATAATACTTCAAACTACCCCATTTGTCAAATGTCCACCGACATCATCAGCCAAGTATTTGAACATTATTTTACCATTCCATCAAATCACCTGTAACTCAAAGGCAGCATTCTCATCATGGCCTAGCTAAAGCACATATTTCATCAACATACAGCACACCACTGTCCTTCAAGTTGTCAGTCAAAGGAAATGCAGTTGAAAGATAATACCATAACATGGTTACTTCGACTAAAAACCTGCCTAGTCCATCACCAAAAGTCATGTTCAATGCAAGGAATGTCATTTCTCATCACAAACGAGACAGCACCTAATCTTCCAATCACATGCTGAGCTGATGCTTCTGTACATACCTGACACAATGGCAACATACACTGATGAATACACAACATGTGGCAGCCCCATAGAGTGTCTATCTCAAGTTGATATCCCACATCTGGAAAACAGCTATTTCAATACATGTACCAATTCTGACCGGATTATTTTCTGCAGTCACTAATTACAGACATTGCCTTATGAACCATGACTCCATGTACTGAAACTGTGGGATACCTAGCAACCATGGTACATCCATGTACTATCAGAGAGAGCATAGTTACAACAACAAATCATGGAGATCCCAAAATGTTTTATGAGCGCTCATAACATTCCACCTGACATGCTGAATCATAGCCACAACATGACACTATGGGGGTCATTCTGACCTCGGCGGTAAAAGGCGCTTACCGCCGGTCAGAAGACCGCCATAACACCGCTGCGGTCGCGGTAAACCGCCACGGTCATTCTGACCCGCAACTGGCAAACCGCCAAAAACCCGACAACAACAAAAGTCCACCACACCAAAGGTCAGCGGGAAACTGGCGATGACCAAACCTCCACCGTCACGCCAACAGAAATACGCCCATACCATTCCGACCCACAAATCCCCGCAGCGGTCTTTCAACCGCGGTATTCCATTGGTGGTACACACCGCTGCGCTCAAAATACACACACCTTAACAAAACACTACCACATTGGACAAATCAAAATACACACACCTGAGACACATACACACACCACTCCCACACACCCAATTAAATATAAAACACACACCCACATCACCCACAAACCCTTACGACCACAATTGCGACTGAAGGACAGAGAGAGAGAGCACAGCATAGAGTAGACCATCACACAGAGGCAAATCACATCACCCACACAATTTCCACGCACAAAACACCATACACCACCACACTCACCACACTCTACAACACATACACCACCCCTCACCTCATCCACACCACCCCATGGCACCCCAAAGACACCCCAGGTTCTCTGACGCAGAACTCAGGGTCATGGTGGAGGAAATAGTTTGTGTAGAGCCCCAGCTCTTCAGGGCACAGGTGCAGCACACCACCATTGCCAGGAAGATGGAGCTATGGCAAAGAATAGTGGACAGGGTCAACGCTGTGGGACAGCATCCACGCAATCGGGACGACATCAGGAAGCGGTGGAACGACCTACGGGGGAAGGTGCGTTCCATGGTATCAAGGCACAACATCGCGGTGCAGAAGACTGGCGGCGGACCCCCACCTACTCCCCCAGAATTCACAGCATGGGAGGAGGAAGTCTTGCACATCCTGCATCCTGAGGGCCTCGCAGGAGTAGGCGGAGGAATGGACTCTGGTAAGTCAAATCTCCACTACTTCATTCCCCCCACCCCACCTGCATGCCAAATCATACCCACACCCTCTCCCCCACCCCCATCACACCAACTCCTTGCAAATGGCTCACCATCACATCCCACCCATCCCAAAACCTAGCCCTGCATGCGTCCCCAAAACATGGACACCCATCCCCAAAGCATGCCCACTGCACACACCCATCACCCCCACAAGCCACCGTCACAAAAGCCCCCACAAGGGAATGCCAGCACTGGGGTACACGGCCACCCACCCATTACACGAAATGCCACACACAGAAGCAATAACCATACTCTTATACCCCTGCAGGACCCGAACGCCACCACACCGCCACGGAGGGTCCAGAGATGTCCATCCCACCCCCAGAAGAGGCCCCCAGTGATGACAGCAGCTCTGTCTCCCTGGACCCAGATGACCAGCCCGGCCCATCGGCGACCTCGGGACAGTCGGTTCCCCACAGACAGCCACAGGCTACACCAGACCCAACCCCCTCTGGGAACACCAGCACAGCTCCCACCCAGCGGGCCCATGCCTCTGTCTCCAGGACACGTCAATCAGCGGTGTGTCCACCACTACAGGGCACCCAGGTTGACCCACCACCCCAACAACAACAGGGACCTGGGGGCAGTGGTAGTGGGCACACCGTCCAGGGGACAGAGGCCCAGGGAAACAGGGGAACTGGGAGGGCTGCTGTGCGACAGGGGGGGCACAGGCCCATGGAACCGACTCTCCAAGAGGACCTCTCCTCCATCATGGGAGCATACCACCACTCCCAGGAGACGATGGCTACTGTACTGGCCAGGTTCCAGGAGATCCAGGTACTGCAGGAGGAACAGTACATGGGGTTCAGAGAGGAACTGAGGAACATTAGTTCCGCAATGGGGACCATCGTCGTGGCCCTTAACCAGATAGTCACCACATTGCGGGACCATGTGGCACCACAAAGGGCCCTTGTCACTAGCCTGGACCAGGAACAGCCTACCACCTCCGCAGGTGCTAGTGGACAGGAGGCCCCCACACAACGACAGGCCACCAGAACCCCACCTCCTGCAGAAGAAGAACCACCCCGCAAGCGGAACCTGAGATCTCACCCGTGACCGCCATTTTCTAACTGCTTAATCACTCGAGACCTGATCATCCACAGGAGAGGACCTATACTGCAAGTGCTGCTGTGACCTCGGTCTGGAAGATACAATGGCTGTTGCGACTGGGGAAAGGGCCCCTGCCTTCACATCTGAGGAATTGGAGAAACTTGTTGATGGGGTCCTCCCCCAGTATGCGCTACTCTACGGTCCTCCAGACCAACAGGTAAGTACACAGGGAGCACGTAGTATGGGCTATGCCTGTGTTGAGTGGGGTGGATGTAAGATGGTGGGGAGGGGAGCGAATGAGGAGTGCAACGCACGACAGATGAGAGCATGTACCACATGGCAAGGTTGGGGAGGGGGGGGCACTCACATCGACCATGCAGAAAAGTGATTATATTTATTTCTCCACCCTGTACATGTCACATAGGTCAGCGCCCATCAGAAGATCGACATTTGGCGTGCCATCGCCAAGGACGTCCGGGCCCTGGGGGTCCACAACAGACAGGGCACCCACTGCCGCAAGAGGTGGGAGGACATCCGCCGCGGGAGCAGAAAGACCGCCGAGGCTCTGCTGGGGATGGCCTCCCAACGTAGGAGGGGTGCCAGTCGTCAATTGACCCCCCTGATGTCCCGGATCCTGGCGGTGGCCTACCCCGATTTGGATGGGCGCGTGAGGACATCACAGCAGACACAAGGGGGTGAGTATCAGCACATTCTGCAATATTAGCGCACAGTGGAGGTGTTTGGGTGGGGGAGGAGGGCTGTGGCTATCTCTAGGCCAGGGCGGTTTCTGTAGGCTATGCCCCTCCGTAAGGCATGGCCCTGTGCCCCCGCCCCCCACCTCTGTAGGGTGCTAAGTACAGCTATCCATGGTCCGGGCTCACCTATGTGTGCATTTGTCGTCCATAGACTTGTAGGCCAAATCACAATAATTGAGTAGTGTACCCCGAGTGCGCGGCGTAGTGCAGGGGGCTTCTGTGTCTGTCCTCTCCGCCTACGGTGCCGCCAATGCATACACTCAACATGTCTTTTTTTCTTCTCCCCCCCCCTTTTTTTTGGTTTTCCTGTTCATGTGTGCATTAGCATCATCAGGCGGAGGAGAAGTGGCATCGGCGCACGAGGGAGCTGCATCTCACATGGCCCCGGAGGGCCCTGCAACAGACTCGGACTTAACCAGTGAGACGGAGGGCGAGGGGAGCTCCAAAACGGGGACCCGTGGAGACGTCAGCGACACCGACACGTCCTCGGAAGGGAGCTCCCTTGTGGTGGCGGCAACATCCGTGCCCACCGCAACAACAGGTACAGCCGCCACCCAGCGCACCAGCTCCGCCCTCCCAGCAGCCCCTCAGCTTTCGCCCCGTGCCCGCTCGGCCAGGAAGCCGACCATCTCCTTCGCCCCTGGCACCTCAGGTCCTGCCCCAGTTACCCCTGCTGCCCTCAGTGCGGAGATTATTGACCTCCTCCAGACGCTCATTGTTGGGCAGTCTACCCTTTTGAATGCCATCCAGGGGGTAGAAAGGGAGGTGCAGCAGAGCAATGCATACCTGGAGGGCATTCATTCGGGTCAGGCTGCCCATCAGCGATCGTTCAACGCTCTGGCCTCAGCACTGACAGCAGCAATTGTCCCTGTGTCTAGCCTCCCCCCTCCAACTTCCTCAACCCAGTCCCACTCCCCTGTTCCTCTGCCTATCCCAGACACACCTACAGACCAGCCTGCACACACCTCAACACCCAAGGGCAGCTCATCCAGACATAAGCACCACAGATCACACAAGCATTCACACAAGCAACATCCACATGCAGACATGCCAACAGCCACTGCCTCCTCTGTGTCCCCCTCCTCCTCGTCTCCCTCCTCCCTCCCTGTGACGTCTCCACTCACACCTGCATGCACACCACCATCAGCCAGTACGTCCATCACCACCACACCCACCAGAACAGTCCGCACACGTGCAGTCACCACCCCCACTGCCATTTACACGTCCCCTGTGTCCTCTCCCAGTGTGTCTGTCACCCCCTCTTCCAAACCACACAAACGCAGGCAGCCACCCACCCAACAGCCATCCACCTCACGACAGCCTCCAGCACAAGCACCTGCACCCAAAGACACCAGACTTCACTCTCCTACAACCACATCCTCTTCCTCCACTCCCATACCCACTACAACTACCCGTCCCTGTTTTCCTTTCCAACCTGGACCTCTTTCCAACAACTGACCCACCCCCTCCATCTCATAAGACTCCAATCCGCACCTCAGCCACCACAAGCCCTGCACCTACTAGGACCATCGTTCAGGGCTATTGGAGTCCACCAGCTCCTAGGGCAGGAACATCGGCCAGCAGCAAGGGGACAGCCAGCCCACCCCCTGGGAAAAGAACCAAAAAAGGGAAGGGCCGGCGCGACAGGCCTGAGACGGCTTCCCCCAAGGACACCAGCCTTGCACCGTCACCTGGCCCATCCACAAAGGGAGGCAAGGGCCCCAGAGATTCTGCCAAGGAGGGCAAGGGCAGCAGGTCGAAGAAGTCCGGCAGCAGGCGAGCTGCCCAGGAGGGCCCCACCAGCCCCATTTGGGGTGTGACAGAGGACACCAACGGGCCCAGGACTCCAGCACAGGAGGGCCCCGCAAGCGAAAGGTCGGATGGCGACTGAGCGGGAATTATTGGCCAGATCTGGTTCCCTAGGAACACAAGACAAGCACCGCTGAACAGGGCCCCGCCGTGAGAAGCACCGCTGAACAGGGCCCCGCCGTGAGAAGCACTGCTGAACAGGGCCCCGCCAAGACAAGCACCGCTGAACAGGGCCCCGCCGTGAGAAGCACCGCTGAACAGGGCCCCGCCGTGAGAAGCACCGCTGAACAGGGCCCCACCGTGAGAAGCACTGCTGAACAGGGCCCCGCCGTGAGAAGCACCGCTGAACAGGGCCCTTCCTGTCAAGCACCGCTCCGCTGGGCCCTTCCTGTCAAGCACCGCTCCGCTGGGCCCTTCATCTCAAGCACCGCTCCGCTGGGCCATTCCTGTCAAGCACCGCTCCGCTGGGCCCTTCAACTCAAGCACCGCTCTGCTGGGCCCTTCATCTCAAGCACCACTCTGCTGGGCACCGCCGTCTCTGAACTGCTCCGCTGGGCCCTTCATCTCAAGCACCGCTCCACTGGCCCCTACAACTCAAGCACCGCTCCGCTGGGCACCGCCGTCTCTGAACTGCTCCGCTGGGCCCTTCATCTCAAGCACCGCTCCGCTGGGCCCTTCCTGTCAAGCACCGCTCCGCTGGGCCCTTCAACTCAAGCACCGCTCCGCTGGGCACCGCCGTCTCTGAACTGCTCCGCTGGGCCCTTCATCTCAAGCACCGCTCCGCTGGGCCCTTCCTGTCAAGCACCGCTCCGCTCGGCCCTTCCTGTCAAGCACCGCTCCGCTGGGCCCTTCATCTCAAGCACCGCTCCGCTGGGCCCTTCATCTCAAGCACTGCTCCGCTGGGCCCTTCCTGTCAAGCACCGCTCCGCTGGGGCCTTCAACTCAAGCACCGCTCCGCTGGGCACCGCCGTCTCTGAACTGCTCCGCTGGACCCTTCATCTCAAGCACTGCTCCGCTGGGCCCTTCAACTGAAGCACCGCTCCGCTGGGCACCGCCGTCTCTGAACTGCTCCGCTGGGCCCTTCATCTCAAGCACCGCTCCGCTGGGCCATTCCTGTCAAGCACCGCTCCGCTGGGCCCTTCGACTCAAGCACCGCTCCGCTGGGCCCTTCATCTCAAGCACCGCTCCGCTGGGCCCTTCATCTCAAGCACTGCTCCGCTGGGTCCTTACTGTCAAGCACCGCTCCGCTGAGCCCTTCATCTCAAGCACCGCTCCGCTGGGCACTGCCATCTCTGAACTGCTCCGCTGGGCCCTTCATCTCAAGCACCGCTCCGCTGGGCCCTTCAACTCAAGCACCGCTCCGCTGGGCACCGCCGTCTCTGAACTCCTCCGCTGGGCCCTTCATCTCAAGCACCGCTCCGCTGGGCCCTTCATCTCAAGCACCGCTCCGCTGGGCCCTTTATCTCAAGCATCGCTCCGCTGGGCCCTTCCTGTCAAGCACCGCTCCGCTGGGCCCTTCATCTCAAGCACCGCTCTGCTGGGCACTGCCGTCTCTGAACTGCTCCGCTGGGCCCTTCATCTCAAGCACCGCTCCACTGGGCCCTACAACTCAAGCACCGCTCCGCTGGGCACCGCCGTCTCTGAACTGCTCCGCTGGGCCCTTCATCTCAAGCACCGCTCCGCTGGGCCCTTCCTGTCAAGCACCGCTCCGCTGGGCCCTTCAACTCAAGCACCGCTCCGCTGGGCACCGCCGTCTCTGAACTGCTCCGCTGGGCCCTTCATCTCAAGCACCGCTCCGCTGGGCCCTTCCTGTCAAGCACCGCTCCGCTGGGCCCTTCAACTCAAGCACCGCTCCGCTGGGCCCTTCATCTCAAGCACCGCTCCGCTGGGCCCTTCATCTCAAGCACTGCTCCGCTGGGCCCATCCTGTCAAGCACCGCTCCGCTTTCCCCTTCATCTCAAGCACCGCTCCGCTGGGCCCTTCATCTCAAGCACCGTTCCGCTGGGCCCTTCCTGTCAAGCACCGCTCCGCTGGGCCCTTCAACTCAAGCACCGCTCCGCTGGGCATCGCCGTCTCTGAACTGCTCCGCTGGGCCCTTCATCTCAAGCACCGCTCCGCTGGGCCCTTCAACTCAAGCACCGCTCTGCTGGGCACCGCCGTCTCTGAACTGCTCCGCTGGGCCCTTCATCTCAAGCACCGCTCCGCTGGGCCCTTCCAGTCAAGCACCGCTCCGCTGGGCCCTTCAACTCAAGCACCGCTCCGCTGGGCCCTTCATCTCAAGCACCGCTCCGCTGGGCCCTTCAACTCAAGCACCGCTCCGCTGGGCACCGCCGTCTCTGAACTGCTCCGCTGGGCCCTTCATCTCAAGCACCGCTCCGCTGGGCCCTTCCTGTCAAGCACCGCTCCGCTGGGCCCTTCAACTCAAGCACCGCTCCGCTGGGCCCTTCAACTCAAGCACCGCTCCGCTGGGCACCGCCATCTCTGAACTGCTCCGCTGGGCCCTTCATCTCAAGCACCACTCCGCTGGGCCCTTCAACTCAAGCACCGCTCCTCTGGGCACCGCCGTCTCTGAACTGCTCGCTGGGCCCTTCATCTCAAGCACCGCTCCGCTGGGCCCTTCCTGTCAAGCACCGCTCCGCTGGGCCCTTCAACTCAAGCACCGCTCCGCTGGGCCCTTCATCTCAAGCACCGCTCCGCTGGGCCCTTCATCTCAAGCACCGCTCCGCTGGGCCCTTCCTGTCAAGCACCGCTCCGCTGGGCCCTTCATCTCAAGCACCGCTCCGCTGGGCCCTACATCTCAAGCACCGCTCCGCTGGGTCCTTACTGTCAAGCACCGCTCCGCTGGGCCCTTCATCTCAAGCACCGCTCCGCTGGGCACCGCCGTCTCTGAACTGCTCCGCTGGGCCCTTCATCTCAAGCACCGCTCCGCTGGGCCCTTCAACTCAAGCACCGCTCCGCTGGGCACCGCCGTCTCTGAACTGCTCCGCTGGGCCCTTCATCTCAAGCACCGCTCCACTGGGCCCTTCAACTCAAGCACCGCTCCGCTGGGCACCGCCGTCTCTGAACTGCTCCGCTGGGCCCTTCATCTCAAGCACCGCTCCGGTGGGCCCTTCAACTCAAGCACTGCTCCGCTGGGCACCGCCGTCTCTGAACTGCTCCACTGGGCCCTTCATCTCAAGCACCGCTCCGCTGGGCCCTTCCTGTCAAGCACCGCTCCGCTGGGCCCTTCAACTCAAGCACCGCTCCGCTGGGCCCTTCATCTCAAGCACCGCTCCGCTGGGCCCTTCATCTCAAGCACCGCTTCGCTGGGCCCTTCCTGTCAAGCACCGCTCCGCTGGGCCCTTCATCTCAAGCACCGCTCCGCTGGGCCCTTCGTGTCAAGCACCGCTCCGCTGGGCCCTTCATCTCAAGCACCGCTCCGCTGGGCACCGCCATCTCTGAACTGCTCCGCTGGGTCCTTCATCTCAAGCACCGCTCCGCTGGGCCCTTCAACTCAAGCACCGCTCCGCTGGGCACCGCCATCTCTGAACTTCTCCGCTGGGCCCTTCATCTCAAGCACCGCTCCGCTGGGCCCTTCAACTCAAGCACCGCTCCGCTGGGCCCTTCAACTCTAGCACCGCTCCGCTGGGCCCTTCATCTCAAGCACCTCTCCGCTGGGCCCTTCAACTCAAGCACCGCTCCGCTGGGCACCGCCGTCTCTGAACTGCTCCGCTGGGCCCTTCATCTCAAGCACCGCTGGCCCATTGGCAGGGCCGGATCTGTGTCAGGCAGGGCTTCACGAAGCACTCTGGCCAACATGCCTCCTCCATAACCAGTGGAGTCTGTAATCCACTTGATGGACTGTGGCTTTGCACTCCCCAGGATGGTACAGTGGGCAATCCACCCACTGTAGAGACTTGAGAGACTGTGGCTTTGCACTCCCCAGGATGGTACAGTGGGCATGGAGGCCCATCGTGGATCTGGCGTCGTGGACTCATGTGACTGAGGTGCCCCCCTTCCCTTCCCCCTGAGGTGCCTGTCGTTTTATTATCTGATGCCCCAGCAGTGTTCTCTCCAATGGAATCGGGTCTCGTGTATGGGCTTTGCCCATGTGTTTATGCACATTGGCCCATGAACAATGGAATGTTGCCAATATGTGCCGGACTTTTGGACTATGTTTATATTGTTCATGTTGTAATATATTTATTTTATAGATTTCATATTTCACTTAACTTAATATGCTATAATATACTTCAATTTTAATGATCTTTTTATTTTGTCTTTGCATTATTACGGGGGGTTTGGGGGGTGTCACTCTGACTTGGTGTGAAGGGATTTGGGGGGGGGGGTGTCGCGTATGTGTGTGCCCGTAACCTTTTCTCCTCCCCCCTCCCCTGTGTCGTAGGTGCAGTACTCACCGTTGTCTCCTGCGGCGGCGTTCGTGCTCCTGGTAGAGGAGCAGGTAGACAATAGCTGGTAGGATGTTTAATTCGGGTTCCATGCTGTCCAGATTCCTCGTGGAATGTATAGAGGTGAGCGTTTTCCCATTCGTGCTCTGTTTCCGCCGTGTTTTTATCGGCGGGGCTCCCGCCCCGTAAAAGGTGGCGGATTGGTAGGTCGTGATAGGGTGGGTGGTACATTGTCTGCCGCCTGTCTGTTGGCGGTGACCGCCGCGCTGTTTGTCCCGCCGTGGCGGTCGGAGTGTTAAAGTGGCGGGCTGTGTTGGCGGTTCCCACCAGGGTCAGAATTCCATTTTTTTTACTGCCTGCCTGTTGGCGGGTTGGCCGCCGCTTTAACACCGACTGCCAGGGTTGGAATGACCCCCTATATGTACACATACTTCACTTACAGCTGACCTGACATGTACTATCCACGAGAAAAGTAGTGACAAAACACTTACCTCACTGAAAACCTATTTACACATGAGTGACACTTGCACCTACATGACTGCTATATAACTGACAACATATCCCACAACAACATGTGTTTGTGAAATGAAAGTGCAGCTAAACTATTATATGTGGCTCAATAGAGGTGAGCCAAGACCAAATCCTGTCCAAAAAGCACACATCAGCTAAAGGAAGTGTAGTGATGAATAGTCCATGATACATTATTAGCAACCAAGTATCCTTTGAGACGTGATGTAGGCAGGTTATACCATATGTAGCATCTTTATAGATATAATGGCAGCTAGAGTGCTATGTATTCCCATTAGTCAACATACATGTTGCACCTACTACATTATCATTGCTGCTACACCAAACTATACCATATAAGGGAACTGGAAGTTGCTACCCCTTTTATTATATCTGCAATCAACAAATGAAAGTACAAGGTGGTAGATGAGAAACTGTGGAGGACAGGGAGGCAGAAGAGGAGGCCAAAAGTGCTGAAATAAAATGAAGAGGGATGGAAGGACGTTAGCTGTATTTGAACTCCACAAGAAACATCAAGAAGATTACAAATATCCAGTCTGTGTCACTGCCACATTTGTAGGTCACATCAAAATGACATGAGTGACATGACTTTTACTGTGTTTAGATAATAAAGCATAGAACACAGGCCTTGCTGTATGTAAACTTTGGCAGGAGGGGGCAGCATGTCCTGTGCTTGGTCCTGGGGAGTGCAGGACCACAGTCTCTGGAGTGGGTGACTTGCCCCCTGGTTCTGGAGGGGGCAACAGGTCCTGTGCTTTGTCCTGCGGAGTGCAAGGCCACAGTCTCTCAGGTGGGTGACTTGCCCACTGGTTCTGGAGGGGGCAAAATGCACTGTGCTTGGTCCTGGGTAGTGCAATGTCACATTCTCTCAGGTGGGTGACTTGCCCACTTGTTCTGGAGGGGGCAACATGCCCTGTGCTTGGTCCTGGGGAGTGCAAGGCCATAGTCTCTGGAGTTGGTGACTTGCCCACTGGTTGTGAAGTGGGCAACATACCCTGTGCTTGGTCCTGGGGAGTGCAAGGCCACAGTCTCTCAGGTGGGTGACTTGCCCACTAGTTCTGGAGGGGGCAACATGCCTTGGGCTGGGTCCTGGGGAGTGCAAGGCCATAGTCTCTGGAGTGTGTGACTTCCCACTGGTTCTGGAGGGGGCAACATGCCCTGTGCTTGGTCTTGGGAAGTGATGGGCCACAGTCTCTGGAGTGGGTGGCTTGCCCATTGGTTCGGGAGGGGGAAACATGCCCTGTACTTGGTCCTGGGCAGTGCAAGGCCATAGTCTCTGTACTGAGTGACTTGCCCACTGGTTCTGGAGGGGGCAACATGCCCTGTGCTTGGTCCTGGGGAGTGCAAGGCCACAGTCTCTCAGGTGGGTGAATTGCCCACTGGTTCTGGAGGGGGCAACATGCCCTGTGCTTGGCCCTGGGGAGTGCAAGGCCACAGTATCTGGAGTGGGTGACTTGCCCACTGGTTCTGGTGGTGGCAGGCCCCACAGCAGGCCATGGAGGCTGGATCATATGGTGTCCGCCGGCGGTGACGGCTGCATTGTGGTGGTGGTGGTTGTGGGAGTCTGCTGCTCAGCCCCTGCACCCTTTTATGGCTACACTGTGGTAGTGGTTGTGGGAGGCTCCTTCTCGGCCCCTGCACCCTCCAATGGCTGCACTGTGGTGGTAGTTGTGGGAGGCTCCTGCTCAACCCCTGCACCCTCCGATGGCTGTACCATGGTGGTGGTTGTGGGAGGCTCATGCTCAGCCCCTGCACTCACTGATGGCTGCACAACCACGGCTGGCAGTGGGGGCTCTGTGACAGCTGCTGGTGCAGGCTCCTTCCCCTTCTTGCTGGCTGGTGCAGGCGCATTCCCCTTCTTGCTGGCTGGTGCAGGCTCCTTCCCCTTCAGTATTTGTGGCCTAGAATCCTTTCTGCCATGAGTAGATGCTGATGAAACTGGGCCCGTGGACTGTTTGGCTGTGGCTGAGGTGCTTGGCTGGGTCTTTGATACCCTGGCCATATGTGTAGGATGGGGGGAGGGAGTAGGGAAGAGGTCAATCTGGGAAAGGAAAAGCTTTTTAGGGAAATAGGGGCAGGAAGAGGGAGAAGTAATTGGAGTGGAGGATGAGGGAGTGGTTGTTGGAGGTGTTTGTTGGAATTGGGTTGCAGGTGCATAGGTTGTATGCTGTTGTGAGGTGGATGGCTGTTGGGTGTCTGAGTGCTTGCGTTTGTTCACTTTAGGAGGGGGACAGACACAGTGTAGGAGGACACAAGGGACATGTGCATGGATGTTGTGGAGGTGTCTGCCAGTGAGGTGGGTGTTTGATGCAGGTAATGGTTGGTGATGTAGTACATGAAGGTGTGAGTGTGGACGTCACTGGGAGGGAGGTGGAGGAGGAGGGGGAGACACTGGAAATAGTGGATGTTGTTGTGTCTGCAAATCAATGGTGTTTGTGTGAGTGCCTGTGGGATGAAGTGTGGTGCTTGTGTTTGCCTGTGACGCTCTTGGGTGTTGTCCTCTGTGCATGCTTGTCTGGCTGTGTGCTTGGGATGGTTTGGGGTCGAGGAGAATGGGACTGGGAAATGGTAGTTGGAGGGGGGACAGTTGAAACAGGGACAATGGCTGCCATCAGAGAGGAGGCAAAAGCCTGGATCGATCTCTGTTGGGTCACCAATCCATTGTGAATGCCCTCCAGGAATGCATTAGATTACTGCATCTGGGCTGCCAGCCCCCTGGATGGCATTCACAATGTTTGATTGCCCTACAGAGATGGATCTCAGGAGGTCAATAGCCTCCTTACTCAGGGCAACAGGGCTCAATGGGGCAGGGCCTGAGGTGCCTGGGGCAAAGGAGATGCCCACCCTCCTGGTGAGCGGGCAACTCGCTACTGGGCTGCTGGGAGGTCGGTGCTGGTAAGGGGGTGGTGGCTGTACCTGTAGTGGTCACAGAGGTGTCCGCCACCACTAGGGAGCTCCCATCGGAGGAGGTATCAGAGTCTATATTGTCCCCTCCAGTCTCTGCTGTCCCACTGGTGCCCTCAGCGTCGGTGGACGGTGCCTCCTGGGTCTTGTGGGATGCAGCTCCCTCTGTCGCCAGTGCCTCTGCTCCTCCGCCAGATGATGCTCATGCACATAAGGACAGGATGACAAAACAAGAAAGGGGGGAGAGAGACAAAGTATACACTGGTTCAATGACTGCACCAACACCATCATTGGCGAACACAGCACCCTCGGTCACAGGGTTCAGGCCTATGCACTGTGCATTGCACTACCAGTGATATTGCTAGCCACCAAGGGATGAGGAGGAGCAAACACCGCCAACTGCAGCACACCCGGGACCCACGCAGCCCTGACCAGTAGTGGATGCTAACAAGCTAGGAAGGCAGTAATTCCCCTTCAGACCCTTAGCCACCAGAGGACCTATGCTGCTATGACTGGCCTGGCCTAGGGGCACCTATTGACACCCAACCACCTCCCAGATACCACCCATCCAGCCGTTCCCTTCAGTGATGGCCATTGTACTCACCCCTGGCTGCTGTGATGCCCTCTAGCACCCATCCAGCTCTGGATAGGCCACCGCCAATATGCAAGCCATCGGGGGGGTCAGGGTTCGACAGACACCCCTTCCTCATTTGGAAGCCATCCCCAGCTGGGCCTCCGCAGTCTTCCATGCCCAGCGTCTCAGGTCCTCCCACCATTTGCGACAGTGGTTGCTCTGCCTGCCATAGACCCCCAGGGTCCGCACCTCCTTGGCAATGGCGTGCCATATATTCTTCTTTTGATGGGCGCTGACCTACAGAGGCAATACAGACAGGAGAACACCATTAGACAAACAGTCCAGCCTGTAACACGAATGACCCACCATACCCGTTTCCATCACTATTGGCACACACATAGCCCAGCACTCAACGTGTACCCAGCCAAGAGGACATCCCTCTCCCCTTACACAATGCCTTCACACGCACCTCCATACATTCATGCCACATGCATCGTGCCCACAGTGTACTCACCTGTTGGTCTGGAGGCCCATACAGCAGTCTGTACTGGGGTAGGACCTCATCCACAAGTTTCTCCAATTCCTCTGAAATGAAGGCTGGGGCCCTTTCCCCAGTCACACGGGCCATGGTAGGTTCCAGATACAGGCCACAGCAGCACATGCAGTGTAGGTCCTCTCCTCTGTAAGGTCAGGAAACAAGTGAGGAATCAAATGGAAAATGTCGGTCAAATGTGCGGCGGTGCATACCGTCACCGCCGGCGTAGATCACCATTGGCCACTGTACCCCATAGGGCCCAATATTAACCAATAGGAAGTGCACGGTGGTTCCTGACCGCCTCCCGCCCCGGCGCATGACATCAGCGGCATTACCTCACTTCCACCTGTCCCTCCACACAGAACAGGCGGGCGCCTTTTCAGGGGGGCAGGCCTATGGAATATTGCTGCGTCACAGGAGAAATAGGCACATAATTGACAACTCACACTGTCCCATAACATGTTTACATATTGTGGACTACTGTCATGGCTCCATTGTTCAGTTTGTGACAGCCTCCTCATTTTTTTGTCCCTTAGCTGCCTACCGCTGCAGATGAATAGGAGATGGAGACATACCCCCGTGTACGGACCACTGGTGGACTTGGTTACATTGGAGGACAGGCACATTATCCTCACCTTTAGACTAGACAGGGCCACAGTCACAGAGCTGTGTGCCCAATTGGAGCCTGATCTGATATCTGCTATCCGTAACCCTACTGGGATCCCACCTCTTGTACAAGTGCTATCAGTTGGCAACTGGTTCTTTCCAAGTGACAGTGGGCTTGGCAGCAGGAATGTCACAGCCAATGTTCCCAAATCAATCAATCAATCAATCAAAGAAACTTATAGAGCACGCTACTCACCCGTGAGGGTCTCAAGGCGCTGGGGGGGAGGGGACGGGAGATCACTGTTCGAAAAGCCAGGTTTTAAGGCCCTTCCTGAAGAGTAGGAGGTCCTGGGTCTTGCGGAGGTGGGTGGGGAGGGAGTTCCAGGCTTTGGGGGCCAGATATGAGAAAGATATGCCTCCAGTGGTGGTGTGTTTGATGCGGGGAACTGTGGCGAGAGAGAGGTCGGCGGAGTGGAGGTGGCGTGTGGGAGTGTGGAAGGTCACTCTTTCATTGAGGTAGGTTGGGCCGGTGTTGTGGAGAGATTTGTGTGCATGGATGAGGATCTTAAAGGTGATCCCTTTGTCTATGGGGAGCCAGTGGAGGGATTTGAGGTGTGGTGAGATGTGTTCATGGCGGGGGAGGTCGAGGATGAGGCGTGTTGCTGAGTTCTGGATTCGCTGTAGTTTGCGCTTGAGTTTGAGTGTGGTGCCGGCGTAGAGGGCGTTGCCGTAGTCTAGCCTGCTGCTGATGAGTGCGTGGGTGACGGTCTTTATGGTCTCTGTGGGGATCCATTTGAATGTTTTTTTCAGTGTGCGGAGTGTGTTAAAACATGAGGAGGTGACAGCATTGATTTGTTGGGCCATTGAGAGGGAGGGATCCAGGATGATGCTGAGGTTGCGTGCATGGTTTGCGGGGGTGGGTGCAGGGCCTAAAGTGGTGTGCCACCAGGAGGAGTCCCAAGTGTTTTTGTGTGGGCCAAAAATGATTATCTTGGTTTTGTTGGAGTTGAGTTTGAGGTGGTTGGCTGTCATCCATGCAGCGGTGTCAAGGAGTGCAGCGTGTAGGTTGGTTTTGGCGGTGGTGGGATTGCGGGTGAGGGAGAAGATGAGTTGTGTGTCATCAGCGTATGAGAGGATGGTGATACCGTGAGGTTTGAGGATGTTGGCTAGTGGGGTCATGTAAATGTTGAAGAGTGTGGGGCTGAGGGAGGAGCCTTGTGGGACTCTGCAGGTGATTTTGGTGGCGGACGATTGGAGGGGTGGAAGACAGACTTTTTGGGTTCTGTCGGTGAGGAAGGAGGTGAGCCAGTCTAGGGCTTTGTGGCAGATCCCAGCGTTGTGAAGGCGTGTGAGGAGTGTGTGGTGGCAGACAGTGTCAAAGGCTGCAGAGAGGTCCAGGAGTATGAGTGCAACGGTGTCGCCCATGTCGACTCTGGATCTGATTTCGTTGGTACATGCGATGAGAGCGGTTTCCGTGCTGTGGTTCTTGCGGAACCCAGATTGGGAGTGGTCGAGTGTGTGGTTTGCCTCGAGGAAGTGGGATAGGCGGGAGTTGACTAGTTTCTCTGTGACCTTGGCTGGGAAAGGGAGGAGGGAGATGGGGCGGTAGTTGGAGAGGTCGTCTGGGTCGGCTTTGGGCTTTTTTAGGAGAGCGGTGACTTCCGCGTGTTTCCAGGGGTCTGGGAAGGTGGCGGTTTCGAATGAGCTGTTGATTATGGCTCGGAGTTTGGGGGCGATGGTGGGGCTGGCCTTGTTATATATTCGATGGGGGCAGGGGTCGGAGGGGGAGCCAGAGTGAATGGAGAGTTCATTGTCTTTTCAGTTTCTTTGTCAGTGGGTGGGGCCCAGGTGGTGAGTAGGTTGGGGGGGGGTGTGGTGGGTTTGTGTTGGGTGGGTGGAGGTTGCGTGTGGAGGGTGTGTGTGGTATGAAGCTGTTGTGTATGTCCTGGATTTTGCGGTGAAAATGATTTGAGAGGGAGTTGCAGAGGGTTTGTGTGTGTGTGGGGTCTAGGTTGCTGGCTTTGGGTTTGGAGAGCTCTTTGATGATGGTAAAGAGTTCTTTGCTGTTTTGGGAGTTGTTGTCAATACGTTCCTTGTAGTGTGCTCTTTTGGTGGTGCGTATGAGTTGGTGGTGGTTTTGAGGGCGGAGAAGTTTGTGGTGGAGGGTTCTTATCTCCAAGTTTTCTCTGCTTTGCGGCATTTGCGTTTGGACTCTTGGAGTTCAGCGGTGAACCATGGGGCGTTCTTGATGTTGTGGGTGGTGAGTTTTTTTCTGAGGGGCGCGAGAGAGTCTGCGCAGGTGGTGATCCATTTGTTGAGGTTGTGTTCGGCGGTATTGGGGTCGGTGGTGTTGGGGGGGTTTGTGTCAGTTGGGAGTTCAGGCGCTCTGTAGGGATCTTGTCCCACATGCGGTAGGGGGTGGTGAATTGGTGGTGGTGTGTGGGTGGTTTGTTGTAGGAGAAGTGGACGCAATGGTGGTCCGTCCATTGGAGTTTGGTGGTGTGGGTGTAGGTGACGTGTTGGCTTGAGGTGAAAATTGCGTCAAGTGTGTGTCCAGCCGAGTGGGTGGGGGCTGTGACCAGTTGTTTAAGTCCAAGGTTGGTGAGGTTGTCTAGGAGGGAAGAGGAGTTGTGGTCGTGAGGGTTTTCCAGGTGAAAGTTGAAGTCGCCATGGAGTATGTAGTCTGTGGAGATGAGAGCGTGCATGCTTATGGTGTCAGCGATGGTGTCACAGAAGGGGGGGCGTGGTACTGGGGGTCTGTATACGAGTGTGCCTCTGAGGGTGGTGGTGTTGTTGATGTGGATAAGGAAGTGCATGTGTTCTGCGTTGTTGAGGGTGTCGAGGGTGTTGGTGGTGACCTTGATGGTGTCTCTGTGAAGGATGGCGATGCCGCCTCCTGGTTTGTTAAGGCAGTCTTTGCGTTGGAGTTTATAGCCCTCCGGGGTGGCTGTGGCTATATCTGGCTCGGATGAGAGGTTTGTCCAGGTTTCTGTGAGGAAGACGATGTCAGGTGAGTGTGATGTGATGATGTCCCAGAGTTCTATGGCATGTTTGTGTAGGGAACGGGTGTTTAGTAGCAGGCAACTGAGATGGTTGCGAGTGGTGTGGTTGTTGTGATGTGTGATTGTGTTGGCGGGGGCGCTTGTGGTGTTGCTGTGGGTTGAGGTGGTATTGGCGTGGGGCGTATGCAGGTTGTGGGGTTTTTTGGTGGGTGCGGATGTTGTTGTGTGGAGGCTGTTGCGTTTGGTGTTGGTGTGGGGTGCGTGGGAGGTGGAGCAGGAGAATAGGCAGGTGTGGCTAGTGAAGGGAACTTGTGTGTGTGTGGGCTGACAAGAGTTGTGTCTGCCCTGATAAAACACAAGTGCAGCTACATTTCATTCCCCCAGGCTGAGGATTTGGCTACTGTGAAGACTGGGTTTTATGCAATGGGACATATCCCCAGTATAATAGGGGCAATTGACGGAACACATATTGCATTTGTCCCCCCCCCCCGCCAGAATGAACTGGTGATTAGGAATAGTAAGAGTTTACACTCTATGAATGTGCAGATGGTGTGCTTGGCAGACCAGTATATCTCCCAGGTCAATGCTAAGTATCCTGGGCCGGTGCATGATGCCTTTGTCCGCAGGAATAGCAGCATGCCAACTGCAGAGGCACAGGGTGTGGCTGATAGGTGAGCCCTTGTTCCCACCTAGTATATGTTGGTGATGCCTATGGTGTTGGCCATATGGGATAGTGTGTGGCTAAATGTTGTCCCTCAATATTTGCAGGTGACTCTGGTTACCCAAACCTATCATGGCTGCTGAACCCTGTGAGGAATGCCAGGACAAGGGCAGAAGAACGTTTTAATGAGGCACATGGGTGAACCAGAAGGATCATTGAAAGGACCTTTGGCCTCCTGAAGGCCAGGTTCCGGTGCCTCCATCTAACAGGTGGATCCCTGTGCTACTCACCCAAGAAGGTCTGCCAGATAGTGGTGGTATGCTGCATGACCTGACCCTCAGGTGTCATGTCCCTTTTCTGCAGGAGGAGGAGACTGGGGATGCCCCTGTTGCAGCAGTGGACTCTGTGGACAGTGAGGATAAGGAGGCAGAGGATGAGGATGTGGACAACAGAACATCTGTAATCCGTCAGTACTTCCAATGACACACAGGTGAGACAGTACAACTTTACATTTCAATGACTTTGGTTGTATTCTGTGTGGCATTGGCATGCTGGTATTTCCCACTTCTATGTCCACTTACTGTTACCTGTGGCAATTCATTTTGCAGATGTTGGTGATTTGACAAATACTCCTTGTGTGATCACAACAGCCAGCTACAGGTCATTGACTCTATGCTCATTCTATTTACAGTTCATTTGCAATGGTTGTACCTGTTTCAATCAATACATATATGAAATACATGACATACTCGAAATCAATTTTTATCCAAGGGTGTTTACTATAGTGCTAATATATAGAGGGGCAAGTGCAATGGGATGGGGTGATGATGGACGAAAGTCCAGGGTATTGTTCCAGTCTGTTTGAAGCACAGGTGCAGTGTCCAAGGGGACATAGGAAGGAGAGCATTGGCAGTTCTAGGAGGACATGGTGACTGAGTGGGACACAAGGAGACAATCAGGAGAGTCTCATTTCCTGGCGGGGGTCTTGGTAAGTGTCTCTGGCTTCTGGGAGAATGCTTGCACGGTGGTTCACCTTCTGCACGGGGAGGGGTGTTGGTGGCCTGTGAGTCCTATGGCGGAGCCTCCTGGCCACTAGCAGCAGCGGAGGTGGAAGGCTGTTCAGGTGACTGGCTAGTGGCAGGGGCCCGCTGGTGTGGCACTGCCTCCCTCATAATGTTGGCCATGTTTGCCAGCACCCCTGCTATGGAGAACAGGTTGTTGGTGATGGCCTGCAAGTCCTCCCTGATCCCCTGATACTGTCCCTCCTGCAGCCGCCTGTTCTCTTGCATGTTGTCAAGGATCTGGCCCATTGTGTCCTGGAAATGTTGGGAGGCTCCCAGGATCTCAGAGAGTGCCTCCTTGAGAGTCAGTTCCCTGGTCCTGTCCTCCTCCTGGCGCACAGCAGTCATCCCAGTATCCCTGTTGGCCTGTGCCTCTGTCACCTGAACAGTGTGCCCACTGCCAGTGACCTCAGGTCCCTTATTGTCTTGTGTGCAAGGTGTGGCCTGGGGTCCCTGTACAGGTGGGCACACTGCTGATTGACGTGTCCTGGGGACAGAGGTCTGGGTAGGCTGGGTGGGTGCTGTAGTGTTGTTTCCTGATGGGGAGGAACTGTGGTGGTGTGTGACTAGGCTTGGGTAACCGGCCGTCCAGTGGTCCCTGATGAGCCAGGTAGATCATCCAGATCTTGATGACCAGAGTTACTGTCATCACTGTGGGCCTCTTCAGTTGGGGGACTGGATAGTGCTGGCATCTCCTCTCCGGTGACATTGGCTGGGGTACCTGTAGGGATGTAAATGATGTGTTATGGTTAATGTGTATGACATATTGTACATCCCTGGCTTCCCCTCTATTGTTGGTGTTGCCCTGCCAGCTGTATGTTGTTGTATGGTGGGATTGTTAGTTCTCTATGCTGTGCATGCTTTAGTGATGAGTGTCCATGCAGGGCTGTGAGGGGTGTCCATGTATCATTACAGCATGCAGGGTTTGGCATTGTGATTAAAGAGATGTGATGGTGGAGTGTGTGGGATGTAGTGGAGTGATGGGAGTGAGGGTGAGAGTATGTGATGGCATGCAGGTAGGGGGGTGATAATAGTAGAAAGTTACCAGAGTCCAGTCCTCCTCGGGCTCCGGCCAGGCCCACAGGATGCAGTAATGCCAAGATTTTCTCCTCCCATGCTGTGAGTTGTGGGGGAGAAAACCACCAGTCCTCTGGATAGTGAGCTGGTGTCTTGCTGCTATGGAATGTACCTTCCCCCGTAGGTCATTCAACCTCTTCCTGATGTCGTCCCTTGTTCTGGGGTGCTGTCCCACGGCGTTGACCCTGTCCACGATTCTCCACCATAGCTCCATCTTCCTGGCTATTGATATTTGCTGCACCTGTGCTCCAAAAAGCTGTGCCTCTACCCCGACAATTTTCTCCACCATGACCCTTAACTCCTCCTCAGTGAAACGGGGTGCCTTTGTGGTGCCATGGGTGTTATGTGATGTGTGTTGGTGAGGGTGTGTTGGGTAACGTGTTGGGGTGTGTGAAGTGGGGTGCGTGAGGGATGTATGGGTGTACGTGGTGTTTGTATGTAATTGTTTCACTGGTCTTGGTGTCAGTCTCGTGCCAATAATTTGTATTCGTAAAGGGTTATGGGTTCTGTGGGTGTGTAGGTGTGGTGTTTGTATGTGTGTCAGGTCTGTGTTGTTTGAATTGTCCAATGTGGTGGTATTTTGTCTGTGGGTGTCCATTGTGAGTGCAGCGGTATGCACGCCAATGGTTTACTACAGTTGAATGTCCCCCGTGGTGGTTCATGGGTCATAATGAGGTGGGCGTTGTTCTATTGGCGTAACGGTGTGGGTTTTGATACCGCCAGTTTATCACTGATCTTTGGTCTGGCGGATTTGTGTCTGTGGCTGAATTCTGTCTGATTGGTGTGTGTGTTTGTCATAATATGGTGAATGGATATTCGCCAATGCAGCGGTAAGCTGGCGGCCTTCGGCAGATCGGTAAGCGGGATTTACCTCCAGGGTCATAATGAGGGCCTATATGTTAGAAATTGCCATCTCTACAGGGTCACACCAAATATTTTGCCTTCCTCCTCCTACTTTTGCTGGATTTTTGCTTTTCTTGACCATAGAACCCTGTGCACTTTTCCACTGATAAACAGTGCTAAAGTTGTGGTACCAGCTCCCTAAAACTTGGTTTAATTGGTTTATACCCAATTGGTATATTTAATGTGCTTGTAAGGTCCTTTTGGAGTGGTATACTATATACCCCAGGCCTGTAAAATAAATGCTACCAGTGAGCCTGCAGTACGTATTGTGCCACCCACGTAAGTAGCACTCTAAAACATCTCCCTGGCCTGCCATTGCAGCCTGAAGGCAGTGTTACATTGCATTGTTGACTTGGCATTTAAACCCCTTTCCAAGCCTTAAACTCCCTTTTCTTTTACATATGTCACCCCTACCAACCCCTTATGTAGCCCATTGGGCAGTGTGCTGAGTAATTAAAAGGTAAGACATGCACCTTTACGTTATACATGTCCTGCATGAGGTCTATCCCTCCCATAGGCTAACATTGGGGATTCCTCATTACATTCAATAAGCCGTAATTCCTAAATGAGAGGAGGTAGGTATCTCATGTTGGGCACCTATGAACTTGTCATGGTGAACTCTCTTTAACAGTAAAGTTAAATTTATCAGTACACTATAGAAAATGCTACTTATATAAAGTTGGTATTTTTCTGCCCTTAGCTCTTTATGCCTGCAGCTTGCCTTAGGTCATAAGACTGGATGTAACTGACAGTTAGGAACTTGTGAACTCCTATCAGACAGGCACACAATAGGAGGATTATCTGAGACTCAATGGGCTGTTAACTGGTTTAATGGGGGTGGAGCTAAGCACAGCCCCACTTGCACCTTAATAGGCTGTGCCCTGTCTCCTCACAATAGGCTTAACAACCCTATACTGGCAGTGCAGCCAGCTTGGGGCAAGGGCAGGGGAGGCAGGCAGGAAACTCCCAGAACTTTAAGGAACATTTCCAGAAACTTCTCCCATCTTCCAGGTGCCGGGCACCAGGGAATAAAAATAGGACTCTCAGACCCACTCTTCAGTTCACTACTGGACCAGCAGAAGGAAGCTGCTGCAACCTGCTGTGCACTCTGCCTGACTGTTGCTGTACTGAAAGGACTGCTTTGCTCCCTGAAGCCTCCCTTGAACCCTTAGAGGCCAGGCCCACATTTGAGCCCTCCATCTATATCTGCACCCAGGACTACCAGAAGTGACTCCAAAGGCTAGTTTGCTGGCCTTCTGTTCTGAGCCACAGGAATATAACATGCTCCCACCATCTTGAATCCACACCTGGACTGAGCCTGAGTGAGTCCTGACCCTTTGGTTGTGGTGCTAAAGGTGACCAGATATCCACAGTTAGCACTTTTATCTTTTAGGTGCTATTTTGAACTTTAAACTTTAAAGATTCACCACTCTAGTTCTACTGATTGGATGTTGGTGTTTTGGTGTGAAGTAATTTATTAAAATGTACTCTATTTTGTGAATTAGTTTGTGATTTTTATTGTGTTGTTTTTTAACTTTATCACTGTTTGTGTGCTGCATAAGTAGTTAACACATTGCCTCTAAGTTAAGCCTGACTGCTTTTTGTGCCAAGCTACCTACGGTTAAGCACAGGTTTATTTAGTGAATGTTTTTGCTTCACCCTGCAGAGTATTGTGGCTGTTGCTTGACCAGGGCTCACAGCTCGGTCAACCAACAACCTAATTTATTACGTTGGTTTTCAGCAGTGTGGATCAGGACTTGTGTTTGTGCAGTATCATATAGTGACTTGTGTTACACAAAAATCCCATATAAATAATTTGACATCAAAATTGACCTGTTTTGAAATTTTCCTTTTCCTCTCAATTGGTATTTTTTTAAAATTTGACTCTTGATTTATCTGCTTAAATACTTCACACATTGACTCTAAGTTAAGCCTGACTGCCTTTTATGCCAAGCTACCTAGGGTTAACCACAGGTTTATTTAGTGAATATGGGAGAGGAGAGCCACAGAAAGGGAGTCCCCTACCGGATCCAATACAGGAATCAGTGTCTCCACCCAAATCCTGTCTCCTGAGGAATTGAAGGACTGATAGGCTAAGAGGAGCCTGAGGCTGCAGCTGGCCAGCTGGCTGCAGAGAAGAGAAGAGATGAGACTAACAAAATCCTGGTGAAGGAAAGAAGGGCTGAGGCTGAGAGAGCCTTAGCCAAAGAGAACCATGCGATGGAGGCAGAACAAAGGGAAGCTGAGGCTGAGAAAGTCTTGGAAGAAAAAAAGGTCTTTCTTGCCCATGAACTGAGTCTTAAAGAGCTGGAATCGAAGGCCAAACATCTGCTAGAGTCCAGCAGGATTGAAACGACTGTGCTCAATGGTAAAGGAAGAGTCCACATACCCAGAGACTTAGGCTCAGATTTAAGAGGGCCTAGCACCATTCCAACCCCATATTAGCGTATTTCTTTATGCTAATGTGTCGTTGGAAGGCCAAAAACGCCATGCCATATTTACAAAGTGCTGCAATACTTGCTTTGCGCCACTTTGTAAATCGCACTAGGCATAATGTATGCGAGGGGAGTGTTCCAGCAGTAGGGGGGTGAGAAAATGGTGCAAAGAAATTTCTTTGCACTATTTTTTGGGCATTTTTAATGCCTGTTAGGAACAGGCATTAAAAGGAGGCTCCCATTGTTTTCAATGGGCCTCTGGGTGCTTTGCAGAATTAGCGTAACAATGTTTTACGCTAATCTTGCAAAGGGCCAGACTAGCGTAAAAAATTATGATGCTAGTGTCCCTGACTACCACCATGGTGCACCATATTTTGAATATGGTGCACACATTGTGGTGTAAGGGGGGCGCTAAGGGGCACAAGAAAGGTGCAGTGCTACTTTTCATGAATCTGCCCACTGGTGCCAGACGTCAAGGAGGGGGGCAACATAGAAAGGTAGTGAAAGGCATATGAGGTAGCTATACAGGTGCAGAGGATCCCTGAGGAGGATTGGGGAGCTGACCTTTGGAGGTATATTCCTGGTGATGGTAGGGAGGCCCTACGTGCCCTAGAGTAAGGGGGCAGGCTGAAGTATCCCACCATAAAGGAGACCCTTGTCAAGAGATAAGGATTCACCCCCTGAAGAGTTTGAGATTCAGGGGTAGTCAGAAATTGCCTCACCAGGCTTGGGGGATTTTGTGGGTTACTTTTACAATGCACTGGATAGTTGGGTGAAGGGTAGTGATGTAAACACCTTTGAGGGGCTGTACAATGTGATTGCTAGAAATCACATGTTCAGTCATTGTTTTCTAGGGCTACGCTACCACATGGTTGATTTCAGTTTCACTGACCCCAGGGAGCTTGAAAAGGGGGCAGACCTCTGGGTAAGAACTAGAGTGTCTGGGAAGGGTTTGAGGAGTGATCCTAAGGAGGGTGGCTCAGGTTTCCCTCAACAGAGTGAGAGGGATGTATGTGGAGACCGAGACAGGTTGCAGTATAGTGAGAGGGTAAAGGGGTCCCATGTCCCTTCTAAGTGTAGGAGTGGAGGTTGGGGTGGGCAGAGGTCAATGTGCCCTATTTCCAGCCCCAGAGCTTGGGTTGCTCCCAGAGGGGGCACAAGCAGGTGACCTGGTCTGTACCAAAAAAGGAGCGGTATCAGTGGAGTTGGATGGGGTAGCAGTTACAGGCACCGTACCAGTTCTCTGTTCTGGGGGTACCACTCCACAGCAGAGGGTAGAGAGGCCCAGATGGAGGGACAGGAGGTGACTGCCAGCTGCGAGAGCAGAGTACCAAAGGATTGACCCTAGTGAGGCCAGGGGTGGGGGGGGTTCCATTCACTGTCACAGAGACAAAGGACTGGGGATATACACCATACAGACTCTTACATGACAGAGTGTGTCACCCTTGTGGGGGTGGTGGTGCCCTTTGAAGTCCTGACCAGGCACATGCTCAGCCTAATGGTACAGACCCTGGGTTGAAGGACCAGTTTCAGGCTACCACCCCTGAATTGGTGGGAGGTAGAGTAAAAGAAGGGTGCAAACTACCTGGGTCTAATGCTCCCTCTCTGAGAAGCCTCAGAGGTCAAAGAAACCAGAGAGAAATGGGCCTGACTCTTGACACTGACAGCTGTCAGTGGCTTTGTAGTGAATCCTAATTTGTTTTAATGGGCGAACAGGAGTTAGCTTAGCCTTTGACTTGCAGACTCGTGCCCCCATCACCTAGTGACTTTTAACCTACTTAGCTTGCTCTGTCTTAGACCATTTATTTATTTAATTCTTCTAAGATGGCTGCCTTGTTTATAGATAGGCCATTTTGTTTAGATTTATGTTATCAGTGTCACCGCACTAAGGCGTCAACTGCTGCGACAAAGACAAACAAACTGTAGGTGCTCACATTAGAAATTACCATCCCAAGCATGCTGTGTTATCTATTGTTTTGGATCAACCTACGTCAGGAATCCAAGTAGATGTGTATAAATACATCACACTTTAGACAGATAATCAGAGGGATTCCTACCAGATACCATTGCTGCTATCGATGCTGCACGTCGCCTTGACGCTGACCCGGACTTCTTGTTCCTTCGGAGTCTGAGCATGAGACCTCATTACAAGGTAACAAGGGTTGGGGGCTCCTTCCAGGGACATGATATTGGCAGATTAGGTTTAACATACCCAGCTCTCTTCTAGGTAGAAGGTTAGGCCTCTTATGCTATGGTAGACATTCAATGTCTTTTTATGCTATTTCAAGATGGTGGGGGTCTTTATAATCATGACCCTTGTCTTTACAATTTTGTTTGTTGCACTGTTCATTAGCCTAATCATTGCAGCCCATGCGATATACCACAGATTGCAGACTGTATTAAATAAAAACTATTGAAACATTACTGCATCTTCATTATTGCCTGAGTTTGGTTGAGACACGATATACTGTGAGAAAGGGGTAATCTCCGTTTAACCACGACACTCCCTGAGATGTCATACTTCTGAGTCCATTCGTAAAGGCTGCCACAAATCACCATTAACTGTTTGGGTTTTTGGTGAGGTACTGCTAGTGAGCCGGAAGGGTTGGGACTACAGTTGCGACTTGTTGTAGGATAGGCATAGTCACCTACAAACATAAGTACTGTCATCCTCGAACCAACAGTCTTGCCCAGAGCGACAGTCCAAACTACGACATGGCTCCACCAACAATGGTGTTTAGGCACTAATTTACGGATACCCCCACTGTCACTGTCTCACAGACATCAGGTACCCTAAGTACCATTATATGGAGACGTCCGTGGTCATTGGGAAAATTCTCCTCAGCTGAACAGGGAACACCTAATTAGGCTGTAGGTTGTTCGAGCTCGAACTCATAAAAAGGAATATACTCCTCACTTGGTGTTCCATCTCTTCACCCATATTTATTTTTTCAAATATGGACAAAGACATTCCTGAGAATGCTAGTGCAGCAGGGTTGGCAATGCCCTGACTCCTTACAATACCCCAGGGAACTCGAAACAGTCCCCAGAGGCGCCTTTCGATCGCCGGACGTGATGTCATCCGGCGTCAACCCAGATCAAGAAGAAAAAAGTAAAAACAGAAGAGAATGGGAAGAGCGGGCGCTGGGAGCATTGAAGGAGGAGAGGACAGAAGAGTTGAACGAACAGGAGAAGGTGAAGGGCGGAACAACAGCGGACGACAGGACTGAGGCGACAGCGACCGAGACACTACAGTGCGAGCTGTCAGCCCGGGAAGACCGGACCCCCACTGGAACCAGCCACATCCCTGGAGGGACGTGGCTCACGCAGGTACGTGCCTGCTTACTGAGCCCCTCAGGGTACTGCTGGTAAAAAGCATAATTATAGATAGCGGGATCACTAGTTTTGTTTTTCTTTCTTTCTTTGATTATTCACCCATTTTTTTATAATTACACGAAAGACGGGTTTCACCCAGAAGGGCAGGGAGCCCTGTTGAACAGTCTGCTCAAGTTACTTACCGATTGACTGTTCAGCAGAACGTTCGTTTTTCACACTAAGAACACTTGTCCTCTCTTATAAGGGGAATCCCTAGTTTGTCACATTCACTAGCGGGTTGGTGTATCCCTGCTCTCCTTACCCTATACATTTTTTTTAATGAAAGATAGACAAGTCAACTTGCCTTTGGTTTTGGTTTTGGTTTCTCTTCAGGCATTCCATGACGGTGCGACACTCCAAACTGGAACTCCTGTGAAGAAAAAAAGAGAGACATTATAAAGGAATGTATATACCAAGAAAGAGGAAGAGAAAGGAATAGAATATCTACTACAGAAAGAAAGAAGGAGAGGAACCAGAAGGGACAAAAGGGAAGAACCTATAAAAACTTAAAGTGAACAATAGAGACTGTAGGAAGAAAGTATAAATAAAAACCCATATCTTAAAAGATCACAAAGTTTGAGCATTTTTTTCCGTTTCCGGGGCAAGGGACCCCTAGTGCTAGACAAGCATTAACATTACATCTAGAAGCGCGCAGCTTAAAAGAAGAAGGTGGGGATGTCACTTTCATAGTAGAAGCTAATGAGGCTCACCAAACAGAAATATTCTACTCCTGGGTCACCTTTCCTGAGGAAGACCACAGGTCAGTCACATTCCACACATATCGAATTGCTAATGTACCTCAACGGTACCAAGCATACCAGTACCATGAAATACCACTCCCCTATCAAAAGCATCAGAACTGGTTTGAAGGCGCCCTACCACATGTAATACAACGTGTGAGATTAGGTCCTTTAGGGAATGCCCGACCTACGTGGCCCATGTTTGCCACATACACACCTCACCCAGATATACAAAATTTGCAAGTAGCAGATCTGCAAAACGTATATAATGAAATAGTAACATTATATAGAAGGCTTGTTCAGTTCGTAATGCGGACTTTGAACACAACACCAGCGTGTCCAGCACCACCAGCACCTGCTGGATACCAATTGGCTACTGGGATTAATCCACAAAAAGTGCATACTGTTATGGTTAAAGTACTCACAGAGCAGGAGAAAATACCTTATTGGATAGGTCAATAAACAAATCAGCTAGAATCTGTGTTTCCCCATACGGGACCACAGGAGAAACATAGAATTCTAACAATGTGCTTGCCCTTTGGGATGGTTCCCTCAGTGGATGACTGTGCCACATGGGATATCCGCATCCGGAGAACTCCGAAAGGAGATATACTTTCAGAAATAGGGAGAATTTTAGAACTACTGATAGATATACTGATACACGTCCCTCTCATTCTTTTCAGGATGCTGCGGATAGGCATAGTGAGAGAGGGGGTCGTCCTGACCGACATCCTGAATATGTGAAACAAAAGAATGACTCACTTCTGTCTACAGTCAAAAAAGAAGAGAAGACTTCGCAACAAAAGCCACAGTTTAAAAAGAAAAAGGTGGTGGCACTATCGGTCAAAAATGCCAATACACTTGAGAACATTGCTGAAGAACAAGACGTGGGCAGTGACACTGCTAGACAGCGCAGCAGAGGTCACGATCTGTCACCACAGTCCAAAAGATCATCTGGATGTAACAGCAACTAGCAATTTTGTTGCAGTTGAAACAGAGAACAGGCGTGTACTCCCACCGGATAGACTTTATGATCTAAAGATCCAAATTGAGGGAGATGTGGAACGCACCATCGGTGGGATCTTTTGGGAATAACTTAATTGTGACATCCTAGTGGCCTAAAGAGATTGGCCGCTCGAGCACGTCCGTAAGCTCCCACATGGGGAAAATGTCATTTTGCCTTCTTTCTCTAATCGTGTTCCAGAGGCAGAAAAGGTACACTGCGCTGTCAAATGGGCTCTAGTGCAGGCACCTGCATTATACCGCAATCATGTAGGTTGGGACAGGGATTCTCTGTGTCATATAATACCTATCAGGTCTACACCCCAGCCTCAGGCACAATGTCCAGTCAAACACGAGGCTAAAGCTCCAGTGAGGGAGATCCTCACTCAGCTAGAATATCAGGGAGTAATCGAGCCCTGCGCCTCTGCAATGAATAATCCATTATTCCCGGTTGCGAAGCTAGACCATTCCTATAGAATTGTCTTAGATTACAGACATTTAAACAGTCATACAAGTACATATGAGATACAAAATTCACATAGCACTGCACTGATAAACAACATAGGCCCTTATTATACGTTTTGGTGCAAAATTGCACTAAAGCAGTTTTGCACCAAAAAGTTTAACATCATTTCTGTGCACCAGCCGAGCACCATATTTATGGAATAGTGCAAGCCGGTGCAAAGGGTAGGCTAGAGTAAAAAAAAAAAAATGACTTTAGTCGGGTGGGGCTGGCGGTATGGAAGAAGGGGGTTTAGCACCAAAAAATGACGTTAGGCAGGTTAGAGTAAAAAAAAAATACTCTAACCAGATTGGCGTCATTTTATAGTGCTAAACCTACCATGCCACATGACTCCTGCCTTAAAAAAGGGTACCCTGGGCATGGCCATTTCACCCTGTGCCATGTATGGGGGCTCATTACAGGGCCTCCTATGGGACTTTAAAAAATAAAATGCAATACTTACCTGTACTTATCTGTACTTACCTGGGATGGGGTCCCCCATCCTCTTCAGTTCCTCTGGTGTGGGTGTGGGTGCCGCAGGGCCCTGGGGAGGACACCTGTGGGCTTATTCCATGGTGTTCCAACATGAAAATAGGCCCACAGGTCCCCTAATGCCTGCCCTGACCCAGGAGTTAAAAAATGGGGCAAAGCAAGCTTTGCACCATTTTGTGACCCCTCCTCCCTCCGCACTATTTTTGCACAGGAGTATAAATATGGCATTAAGGCCATAGAGTCATTTTTTGCACGGGAACGCCTATCCTGCATCTCATTAAGGCAAGGTAGGTTTCCACTTCCAAAAAATGAATTTAACTCCATAAATTTGGTACTAGACAGGTCTAGCACCAAAGTATAAATATGGAGTTAGTTTTGCACCATGTTAGAGTAAAAAAAAAATGATGTTAATTCGGTGCAAACAGAGTATAAATATGCCCCAGAGTGCGCAAAAAATATAAAACAACGTTGGATATCTCCAACGGGTTCTTCTGACAGAATTTGGCAGAAGAAAGTCGGGACCTGAGTGCATTCTCATTTGGCTCACAAAACGCTTTTGCCGTTTACCCCAGGGCTATAAGAACAGTCCAGGGCGGTTCTCAGCCCAAGTAACATCAATATTACATGATATTGATCCTGAGGCTTTATTCTTTACGGACAACATTTATCTCACTGACGACGACCTGAACATTCATCTTGTGAGGGTCGATCGAATAATTTTGAGGTTTGCAGAAGTCGGTTATAAATTCAACTTTAAGAAAAGCAAGATCGCCTTTCTTAGTGTATTGTTCCTGGGATACGAGCTATCAAACGAAGGAAAGAGCCTGGCCCCGCACTTCCTAGAGAAGTGTGCACAACT
The DNA here is from genome assembly GCF_031143425.1 of Pleurodeles waltl. NCBI lineage: Eukaryota > Metazoa > Chordata > Amphibia > Caudata > Salamandridae > Pleurodeles > Pleurodeles waltl. The sequence continues at coordinate 1,104,556,182 of NC_090440.1, forward strand.
GCACCCACCAAATAAGCTAAGGAAACTACAGTCTTTACTTGGTTTCTTTAATTTTTGCAGAACATACATTCCTGACTATCCACAACGTATCAAGCCACTATACAACTTAATACGTCCAGATTTTTCTAGCAGACACTGGACAGTTGAACACACACACATCCTTAGGGATTTGCCACAGGACATGCTCGAAGCTAAATACTTACACACCCGCGATAATAAAAAGAATTTGGTCATCAGAATAATTGCTGGTGCCCTTGGGTTTACGTATGTCACCTTCAATGAAGAGGACACGTGCCCATAGCATATAAATCACATTTATACTCAAATGTAGAACAAGGCTTTGCACCCATAGAAAATATTCGAACTACAGTTCAGATGGCTGTCATAAAAGAGAGGCCACATGCCCAGGGGAAACGCATCATTGTCGTTACCCCGGTGCCAGCTTTAGAGGACGTCACCAAAGTGAGCGTTCCTAACGCTAAAGCATATCATCCACGCTGGATTCAGTGGGCAACGTCTCTGACAGCTACTGATGTAGATTATATTTTTGAGCCGAAACTTCAGACACAAGAATTTCTCCAATATGAACAAGAGTGCCCCGCTCCTCTACATCTTTTACCTTTAGACAGCTATGATACTGTCATTTATACTGATGGTTCAGCCCAACCAGCTGTAGGTACCAAACATAAATACTCAGCTGCTTGCGCAGCCGTGAGTGGAGTAATGAAGGATGGAGTCTTCCACCCTCATAATACCTATGCAGACCCTAGGGGACTGCACAGCTCAGTTAGCCAAACTCAAAGCCCTTTTTTTAGCACTAGAAAAAACAGAGACAGGAAGCTGACTTTGATAGTCTGTGATTCATATTACTGTGTTCAGTCTTACAATGATTATTTTAATCATTGGAAAATGAACGGGTTTAGAGATTCTAAAGAGAACACCATAAAACACAAGACATTGTGGGGGAGTGTGGCTGATCTTAAGGATAAGCTACTGTGCGTCCATGTAGTACATACATTGGGCCACCAAAGTGTAGGAGTACACGTTATCGGTAATACTTTGGCTGACGAAGCAGCCAAATCCGCAGTGGCTACGGCTTCTGTGGCTGCAGTGACTCGTTCCCATTCGAGATTGGATAATGAAATAGTGACTGCCGTGAAAGCTTCGGCTGACGGCAAGTCTCTCCCGAAAGGGTACCCTACAAAATATTCTTACCACATCAGGGCACAGAATGTTGCTTATGAAACGCTTCCTGGGGTTGGAGATCGAGCAATCCCCAACGACGACCAGAAATTAGATCTAGTAAAAGCAGCGCATGAGGGTGTCGCTTCTGCTCATGCTGGTATTTCGGCCACAGTAACACTCTTACAGAAAAGATTCTGGTGGCCGGGTCTATACAAACAGAGAAAGCAATATGTATTTGTTGTGACATCTGCAAGCAAAGAAAGGGCTCTAATATCAAACGCCCACCACAGACATCCCTCGTAGTGTCCAGCAGGCCATTGCAATGTGTGTACCTGGACAATTGTGGTCCACTCCAGCCGGATGGTGCATACAAATACATCCTAGTCAGTGTAGATTCTTGTTCTAGATTCCTGTGGGTATGGCCACAGCGGTCGGCTGATGCTCGAACTGTTAGAAAAGATTTGCTGATCTTTATCGGTACATATGCGGTTGCAGCATTCCACTCGGACCAGGGCCCTGCATTTGCCTCTAAGGCTTTCAGGGACACCATGGGGACGATGGGTGTTGAACTCAAGTACTCCTCACCATACCATCCCGATGGAAATTCGGTCGTGGAGAGGCGGAACCGTGATCTAAAGCAGTCCTTAACAGCTAGAGTATTAGGTTCAGGCCGCAGCTGGCTTCATCACCTATATAGGGTCCAGAGAGCACTGAGTAATCTGCCAAGACGGTCCTTGGGGGATGAACTCCCTATGAGGTTCTCTTTGGGATACCTATGTATGACCCAGATCTTAATGGTTCTGTTATGGTGGCTGCAGAAACACCGTTTGACATAAATGAACGTCTCACTGTCTTACAGGAGCTTCAACTATTTGGAGATGATAAATCATCCACCAGTGCTGCCGTCTTAGGAATAAGGGATATTCCAACAACTTCCACTGGCTGGATTCCTAAAGTTGGGGATCTGGTTAGTGAAAAGATTGCTGTAAAGAAGGAATTCGGTTCATCCTACAGATCACCAGTCTCAGTCTTGGGAATACAAGGTACCAGAACTGTAATCTTGCCACCATTGCCTGGTTCCCGAGGAAACAGATTAGTTTCGATTGACAATGTCAAACTACACCATGTGGCCGATCCTGCACAGTAGACCCAGAGGTCCCTTGGGTAGTTCCCGATCCCCTCTCACTACCCAGCAGGACATTCCTCTTCAGAATAGAGTGAACAACACTACTATGGACTGTGTTACAATGTCCAACAATGCTATAGATTCCTCCCCGACCATGGGGAGGGCGGAGAATGAGCTCTTGCTGGTTCCAGTCACCACTTCCACGACAACACCTGGTCAAGAATTGGCCGTCTTGCACACCAATACAACACAGACTGATGGCACTATTTACTATGAGCCTCCACATAAAGTGAACACATCTACAAGTACTGAACTTGCTCCTGTTTTTGCAGTGACTGGCTCTGGTTACTGCATCGACATTGATGACTTTTTTTCAGACTCATCTACTCAAGCGATTGAAAATGATTCAAAGACACGCAAGCTATATCTATGGCTTAAAAAGAACTACTTGATATATCATTGGAACTATTTATGGTTCTGCCTAACATTCTCGACATTATTTTTATGGATTGGTTTTGTGACTTTTTTTCTTACATATAAATGGTCATTACATTCCTGAACGTGCCACTGTAGCGCCAGTAGATGAAGTTTTAACTCCACATCATTCCTCACACAGGGTCCGTAGAGACTTGTCCCCAGTGAACATTTCAGCTGTACCCATTTCAGATGGGATTGTGTGGGACAAGGTTTCTTTTGAAATAAACGGGCCTACTGAGGTTATTCAAATTCCATATATATTCAAAATATCCATGACAGATGTTATCATGCCCAGTGTTGTATCTGATGATTTGGATGTCCAGACAGTTAATTCTATGTTAACTGAAATGAAGGACTATTCAGTATTTGAAAGTGATGATGTATATGTAATACAATGAATCATGGGGAAATGTTCTGCTACAATAATTGGGGACATTTCTACCTGCACCGTGCAACTAGACATTGACCGGTACTTAATTACACACAGTGGGAACATTGTTCAATGCCATCAGTGGGGAGCCCAAAAAGTTATTTAGAAAAATTCACTTATTTTTCCGGGCATGACACAAGAAATTCCGAGTCATATTTTTTCAAATTGCCTCCATCAAAAATTAGGAACATTTTGCTAACAGATACAAAACTGATATATTCAGATGCCTTTGTTTCCTGTCTTACCATTGAAGGTTATGATCACTGGAAGAACAATATTGATTTCAAGAGTGTATGGGGGACACAAGATTGGCAAATACAGGGAAGGGAAGCCTTGTTCAGAGCATGCCTGATTCCTGTACAAATGTTATTTTTAAATGACACTGTTCAACAGATGTCCTGCCTCGGGTTAGCAAAAATAAAAGAAATGAACACGCCCAGTATCCCCACACCGGCTAAATTTAATGATTGGCAATTCTTCGAGAATAACACAGAAGAAGAACTAGATGCAAAGGTTCAGACTGGTACCTATAATTCTTCACTTTCCAGTCCCGTGGGTGGTTAGTTTGGCCAATAGACACCAATGGATGACAGGCTCATTTTCTAAATTCCTCAGGGGGTTTTAAGATTAGCCAGCCAGATCCTCACTTCATCTCAGGTCAACACGCGGGGATAGTTACTACATACAGTGTGGGTAAACTGTGTCAACAATGGGTACAGTCTAACACGTTAGCCACAGTTAAAGAACACCTTAACACACTCTCTGAAGATATAGACTTGCAGGACTTCTTGTTAGGTCCTAGGAAACAGCACTCTAAAAGATTTATATATGCTATGTATAATGAGATATGGAAACTTCTCAGATAGAAGCTGCTGCATGCTTAAGGCAGATAGATAAGGAGAACTTAGAAAAGGCTTTGGCGGTTGTCGATAACGGCATGAACATCCTGTGCAACAGAATTTATTCACTAACAAACATAGGTGGTCATTACAACCTCGGCGGTCTTTTCACAAGACCGCCGAGGGACCGCCGTGCTGAAACCCAACAGTGCAGGCGGTTTTCTGCTCGGCGCATTATGACAACTGGCAGCCCTCCGTCCTTTTCCGGACGGAGAGCCACCAGCAGCCATACTGGCGGACGGCGGGGAAGTGGAGATAGCTCCACCGCCCCGTCAACAGAACACCGCCCACCGCCCACCGAATCACGTCCTGTGATTCGGCGTGGCGGTGTTCTGTTGACGGGGTGCTGGCGGCGGAGCTGCCCCCATGGATCCCGTCCCCTCCCGGAGGATCAACGGACCAGGTAAGTTAATCGTCCGTTAGGGGAGGGGGGTGTTGTGTGATGTGTGGGTGCATGGGGGTGTGCGTGTGTGTATGTAGAGGGGGTGTGTGAGTGCGTGTATGCATGCGGGGTGTTGTGTGTTTGGAAATGAGTGCGTGTCTGTCTGTATGTATGTCTGAATGGATGTGTGCATGTATGTCTGAATGTGGGTGTGGCTGTTGGCATGTATGTTGGTGTGTGTGCGGATATGTGTGTTGGTGGTGCCTGCGTGCGTGTCGGTGTGAATGTGTAATGTAATGTTGGGGGTAGGGGTGGGGAGGGAGGTCCTGCCACCTTTGGGGGTGGTAGGGGTGGTGGGGGGTGAAGGGGAAGGACTCAGGGTGGGGGTGGGGGTGGGGGAGACCCCTATCAGTGCCAGGGAAGGAATTCCCTGGCACTGATAGTGCTCACCACCATGGATTTCATGGCAGTCCCTAAGACCATGAAATCCATGGCGGTCAGCCGGGTCATGATATCGCTGGCAGTATTGTGACGACCGCCGGCCTGGAGACCCTGGTCTCAAACCCAGCGGTCGGATCGGAGAAGTGGCGGATGACCGCCATGGTCATTATTCCAAAAATGTTACCGCCAGCCTACTGGCGGTAAAACCGCCACTTCTCCGCCAACCCCCAGGGTTGTAATGAGGGCCATAGTGTCATCTACGATTGACATAATTCAGTCAGACATGTCCTGTTTATCCCATGGGCAAAGTCAGCTGCGTTGTATTATGCAGCTTGGTTGGACGTTACAAACATTGAAAAATGGCCGTATTCCATGGAGATACATTAACGGTAGTGAATTGTTCACTGCTTTTAATTTATCAGAGAAAGAACAGACAATGGCTAAAAGGGAAGCGAGTTTCACCATGCTTCATATAGAAAAGTTGGAAAAATTGCCTTTTACGATAGCAGATAGTCCGTTGACTGTCTGGCTCATACATGGCATTATTAATCTACCCATATCCACCTTTCGTTTTTTAAAATGTCTGAAACATCTTGCCATGGGCAGGTAAGTGCGTTTGGGCGATAGCTATATTAAAGAAGAGTGGGAGTTGCCCTTTGATTACAAATGTCTGAACGGCGAAACAGAGGTCTTTCTTAGTAGAAGCAGATGAGAGACTACTGTTAGTCATTCAATGATCTGCAAGCAGGTGTCCCTTCATGACCACTGCAATGTGGAGGTCACAAATTTGGCCTGTTTCCTGAAGGGTACTCCCGTCTCTTTGATTTGACCAGCATTTTATGTACTTTTCAATGACAGTTATGTGGTGCTGAGTGATCAAAGCTGTTGCAGTATGCAAACGGGTATTGACTACACAATTTCGGTCTCTAAGGTCGTTACGTGTTGTGGACATGTTTTATTCCCCCCCACACAAGAGATAAAGGTATCATAAATGTGGCCTCACATTGATACTATTAATGTAAATTATGACAAGCTGAGTAGGCTAAAGGCGCTACTGTTTCATAAACAGGTCGCGTTGACATCTGCTAGAGAGACGTATGTTCTCCAGATTGCAAGATCATCAGTCGAGATACATTTCCTAATAAATACCAACTTCCCCAAGCACTTTGGTGAGCTGGTATCTAGAATTTCTTTAAGGCGGGTCTGGATTTGTGTCCGTCTTCCAGACTATTTTCAGAGTCACCCCGTCGGCCATCCACTCACTATTTTTAAGTGTGTTTGGTGGCTGTCCTGTAATTTTGGCATTATTTGGCAGAATACTACTGCTATTTTTTCTGATTCGCAGTGGTTGTTTCTTTACAGCTACACGGAGCAATGGAGCCGCTGCCACCAGCACAACTGTGCCATTAACGCATGGTTCCAGATCTTCAATGCTTCCTTGCTGGAGGAACTAAAGTGGAATTGGTCATTGTCATTTCGACCACTCCTCTGGTGCGTGCAGCCTGTCTTTTGCTGCGTCTGGTGCTTTTTTGAACATTTGCCAACAGTGTGTCTTGCCGTCTTGCCAGTATCTCCTGTGGACCACAAACAGCTGATGTCCCCGATGAGGGTTCATACACGGTCGTGCCCCATGAGACTAAGGCTGATCCGCGAGGCCACTTATGAACACTCCGTGTTGACTGAGTTGGCTCTTCCTTTTACGGGCAATGGCACTGATGCAGGTGGACATGCTTAAGAGACTACTGCACACTTTTGCTCCGTGAATCCATCTGCCCAAGTGATCTATCTTACATCAGACGATTTGGCTTCATTTTTTGATGATTTTTTAGCAGGTGACTTCGGAGCTAATCTTCAAGATCACGAATATAGTGCCAGATGTAGGTAGGTTTCCTTTTGCGAGGTGCAAATTGCGAGTCCCAGCGACTCGCAATTTGCACCTTGCAAAAGGAAATGCAGAAAGGTGTCTCAGACACCTTCTGCAACTCGCTATGGGGTCGCAAAGACCCACCTCATAAATATTTATGAGGTGGGTCTCAGTTTGCGACCCCATAGCGAGTATGGGCACTCACGGGGATGGTGGCCTGCTGGAGACAGCAGACCACCATGTCTGTGACTGCTTTTAAATAAAGCAGTTTTTTTTTCTCTTTGCAGCCCGTTTTCCTTAAAGGAAAACGAGCTACAAATAGAAAAAAATACCGAAACCTTTTTGTTGAGGTGTTTTTTCAGAGAAGGCAGTGGTCCATAGGACCACTGCCTGCTCTGGAAAAACATTATTGTGAGCATTCACAAAGGGGAAGGGGTCCCATGGGGACCCCTTCCCATTTGCGAATGAGTTACCATCCACTTCAAGTGGATGGTAACTGCGGGTTAATTTGCGACCGCTTTCGCTGTCACAAATCAACCCTACATCGCGGTGCGACTTGCAAATAGGTAGGGAACGCCCCTTCCTATTTGCGAGTCTGAAACACATTTTGCGAGTCGGTACCGACTAGCAATATGTGTTTCAGCATCGCGTGAGGGCATTAGCGCGAATATAGTGCCAGATGTAGGTAGGTTTCCTTTTGCGAGGTGCAAATTGCGAGTCCCAGCGACTCGCAATTTGCACCTTGCAAAAGGAAATGCAGAAAGGTGTCTCAGACACCTTCTGCAACTCGCTATGGGGTCGCAAAGACCCACCTCATAAATATTTATGAGGTGGGTCGCAGTTTGCGACCCCATAGCGAGTATGGGCACTCACGGGGATGGTGGCCTGCTGGAGACAGCAGACCACCATGTCTGTGACTGCTTTTAAATAAAGCAGTTTTTTTTTCTCTTTGCAGCCCGTTTTCCTTAAAGGAAAACGAGCTACAAATAGAAAAAAATACCGAAACCTTTTTGTTGAGGTGTTTTTTCAGAGTAGGCAGTGGTCCATAGGACCACTGCCTGCTCTGGAAAAACATTATTGTGAGCATTCACAAAGGGGAAGGGGTCCCATGGGGACCCCTTCCCATTTGCGAATGAGTTACCATCCACTTCAAGTGGATGGTAACTGCGGGTTAATTTGCGACCGCTTTCGCTGTCACAAATCAACCCTACATCGCGGTGCGACTTGCAAATAGGTAGGGAACGCCCCTTCCTATTTGCGAGTCTGAAACACATTTTGCGAGTCGGTACCGACTAGCAATATGTGTTTCAGCATCGCGTGAGGGCATTAGCGCCTCGCAAACAGCGTTTTTCGCTGTTTGCGAGGCGCTAATGCCTTCCTACATCTGGCCCATAGTTCCATGCCACAATGATTGGATTTTCTTTTTTTTTTACCAAACCGACTTCCAAATGTATGTTTCTTTCTTTGGCCTGCTGTGGGTGACTTTAAGTCTCTTTTGTATGTTTTTTTAACAGTTAATTTTAAACTATGTTTTTAACTTTGTTTTTATGCTTCGCTTTTAGTCTAGAGCAGTTTTTTAGCTTTTGGATTCCCTCTCCTTCGGTGGTGTCCAGTACTGGCGTCATACTTGTTACGGCAATGGGGAGGGTGTAGTGAACCCTAGTTTGTTTTAATGGGATACCAGGAGTTAGCTTAGCCTTTGGCTTGCAGACTTATGCCCCTGTCACCTAGTGACTTTTAACCTACTTAGCTTGCTCTGTCTTAGACCATGTATTTAATTAATTCTTCTAAGATGGCTGCCTTGTTTATAGTTGGGCCATTTTGTTTAGATTTCTGTTATCAGTGTAACCGCGCGAAGGCGCCAACTCCTGCGACAAAGACAAACAAACTGTAGGTGCTCAAATTAGAAATTACCATCCCAAGCATGCTGTGTTATCTATTGTTTTGGAACAACCTACCTCAGGGGTCCAAGTAGATCTGTATAAATACATCACACTTTAGACAGATAATCAGAGGGATGCCTACCAGATACCATCACTGCCGTTGATGGTGCACGTCGTCTTGATGCTGACCCAGACATCGTGTTCCTTCGGAGTCTGAGCACAGGACCTCATTCCAACGTAACAAGGGTTGGGGGCTCCTTCCAGGGACAGGGCATTGGCAGATTAGGTTTAACATACCCACCTCTCTTCTAGGTGGAAGGTTAGGCCTCTTATGGTAGGGTATTAGGACATATCACACACTTAATGTCTTTTTATGCTATTGCAAGATAGTGGGGGTCTCTATAATCATGACCCTTGTCTTTACAATTCTGTGTCTTGCACTGTTCATTATCCTAATCATTGTAGCCCATGCGATTTACTTCAGATTGCAGACTGTATTAAAAAAAACTATTGAAACATTACTGCATTTTTCTATATTGCCTGTGTTTGGTTGAGACATGATATATCTGTGAGAAAGGGGTAATCTCCGTTTAATTATGACACTCCCTGAGATGTCATACTTCTGAGTCCATGCGTAAAGGCTGCCACAAATCACCTTTAACTGTTTGGGTTTTTGGTGAGGTACTGCTAGTGAGCCGGAAGGGTTGGGACTACAGTTGCGACTTGTTGTAGGATAGGTACAGTCACCTACAAACATAAATACTGTCATTCTCGAACCAGCAGTCTTGCCCAGAGCAAGAACCCAAACCACAACAGCTTCTGTTGGTTGCTGTCGATAGGGGCAGAGTGTTCCTTGGGTTTGGGACAGAAGTCTGATCCAAAGGGTGGAATGGGCCACATCACTTTGGTGGCCTTGGTGGTGGGAGGTGAGGAGAAGGGATCCCATTAGGTTGGTCCAATGGCTCAGGAAAGTACATACAGAGGGGTCCAGCTGATTTTAGAGAGGCATAGAACTATGAAACTCCAGGGTGCGGTCTAGTCCTCTCATAGGGTAACATTGGGGATTCCTTATTCCATTTAATATGCTGCAATTCCTAAATAAGAGGAGGTAGCTATGTCATGTTTAGTACCTATAAGTTTGCAATGATAGACCCCCTTTAATGAGAAAGTCAAATTTATAATTACAATTTTAAAAATGCCACTATTCAAAAGTTGGCAACTACCTGCCCTTTGTGACTACAGCCTGTCTTAGCTCACATAACTAGGTGTAACTGACAGTTAAGATGTTGTGAATTCCTCCCAGGCAGTTACACAATAGTGGGATTAGCTGTGCATCAATGGCCCATTGACTGGCTTGATGGGGGGTGGGGCTAAGCACAGCCTCACTTGCATCTGAATAGGCTGTGCCCTGCATCCTCACTATAGGTCTAACAACCCTGTATTGTCAGGGCAGCCAGCTTGGAGCCAAACTACTTCTGTACCTGTAAGAACTGCTTTGCTGCCTGGAGTCTGCCTTGAACCCTCAGAGACCAGCCCTGCTGTTGAGTCCTGCAGCTACATCTGAAACCCAGGACTACTGGAAGTGTCCCCAAAGGCTAGTTTGCTGGCCACCTTTTCTAAGTCATGGAGACATAATAAGCTTTCACCATCTTGAACCCGTACCTTGACCCAGCCTGAGTGAGCCCTGAAATCCCTAGAGGTCTCCATCCATTCCTGGACCCTTGGTTGTGCTGCTAAAGGTGACCAGATGTCCTAGGTTAGGGCCTTTATTTTTAGGCATAATTTTGAATCTTACACTTTAAAAAATCATAACTCTAGATCAAATGATTGGAGGTTTTGGTGTCAATTCATTTATTAAAATGTACTTCATTTTTCTAAATTGATTTGAGATTTTTATTGCATTGCGTTTTTACTTTAATACTGTTTGTGTGCTACATAAATACTTTGCACAATGCCTCCAACTCAAGCCTGGCTGTTTTTTGTGCCAGGGTTAAGCACAGGTTGATATAGCGACTTTTTGTGGTTTACCCCACAAGGGATTGTGGTGGTTGCTTGTCCAGGGCTCACACCTCAGTTAAACAACAATCCGATTTCTCATCATATACTAATAATCTTTTCAGATTTAATAATAGAGAGATGGGCTTACTCCTTATAATAGTATTATTTACATTCCACACACCAGGACTTTTTACCGTTCATCTCCCTCTACATCCCATGTGCTCATTCACTCCTTTCAAAGTCAACCTTCCCTTACTGCACTAATTCCACAATGCACCATCTCGATAATCTAAACTTTTATCTTCCTTTGCCCCTTTATTGCACACCCTCTATTATGACCTAAGGTCTGCTTCCACTCAAGGCTTTAAAATGTCCCTAAACAAACAATGGAAAAGTCATTAGTTCTCACTGGTTTATCGTCCTTGTCAATACTTGCTTTTTTCACCTACATGGCTACTGCAGGTGTACAGACATGTGTAGCAGAAAGTTTGAAATAGTTTTTCTTTTAGTTTGGGAAAAATCATTACAAAATGACTGCTGTGCCTACATACGCATGTGTAGTAGCTATTTTGAAATGGATTTTCATTTAGTGTAAGGAAAATTATTCAAAGACGGTAAACCCAGATGTGAGCACACATGCTGTGGCCACTTTGTAGTGATTCTTTTTAAGCAAATGAAAAAAAAAAATTACAAGATGACAACCATGCGTGCATGCCCATACATGCTAACCACCTTGGATTGATTTTTCTTTTAGTTTAGTTAAAAATTATGATGGCTACTTAACATGTGCTTGAACTGGCAGCCATCTTCAGAATTAAAACCCTTTTGCAACGGCAATCTGCTGCTGTATCAAGAAATGGAGCTAGGAGCACAAAAGAACTGAGGGTAAGCAGTAACAGTGAGGACCCCATGCAATAGCAGCCCTCAAATTTTAAACAGGTACAGCACCAGGACTAGAGTAGCTCAGCACCTAACATGTATGCATTAAAAATATGTTTGAAGAGGTTGGCACCTGTGTGCCTTTCTAAATCATAGTTGTTTAGGATGTTTCAAATACCAGTGACCTCCTCAGTAACAGATATTCCTCAAAATGTGTGGGAAAATGTGACTGCTAGCATGGAATATCACTGAAATTAGAATGAAGTTAAAATTCATATATTCACTTGTTCCATACACTTTAATTCTTTAAAGTTAAGCACCTGCCCCAGAAATCTCTCCATAACCTGCATGTCACTTATGGCTAAACTGTGCATGTTCTTTGAGCAATATAAGCTTGCACTAATCTTCCCCGCTGAATTTGTTCAAAGGGAATTGGAAGACTGCATTTGCTGCCTTTTGTAAGAGAGGGGCACTTGCTTTGATACTGTCTTACTGTACCTGTCCTGTGAGGAAATAAAACTTGTACTCTTACTCCTGTGTTTGTACATGTCCTGTGATGGAAGAAGCTACTGCTGCTGCTGTTATAGATGCATCTGTTGTCTAATGAAGGGAATCTTGCCTTGTTTGAGTCCAAGGTGCAACAAACCACCACAAACTGCATGTGTCTGCCTTCCTAGAGAGTGTGTAATATTGACTTTGCTGATATATACAAAGTACAAGAAAGAGAGTAATACAGGGACCCTGATCTCGGACACGTACGCAGTCCGGGGGTCATTAGTGGCTGGTGAGGGTGACAGCTGACTACTGCCCACACTGATGACCTGGTCATAAACTGTCAAAGATCTTTAGCAGTGTAGTGACACTGTCCAGACAGCACCCAACAACAGGGCCAAAAGAGATGGCACCATTAAAGAGCTACTACAATTGAACTTCACCAAAAAACAAGACTGCCTGCCATGGTTCCTGAAAAAGACCTAATGAGACCAATGCAACACAAAGGAAACTGCTTGAGAAGGCAATGAGAAACTCACAAAAAATTAACGATGGAATTCTTTACAGAGATTAAAGAGTAGGGAAGTGAAGTTCATACATATCTAACACAAAACCTGTATGAAGTGAGGAAAAGTGTGGAACCTAGGGGTAACAGGGAAAACTCACTAAAGAAAACACAAAATGAAAGCAAGCTAGAGGTGAAGAATAGAGAGCATATCAGATCACATTGAATGAACAGCTCATTATTTCGGGGAAAAAAAGAAGACCTGGAGAACTGATCCCGATAATGAAATCTATTCATTTGAGAGGTTCCACAGGTCAAAGAGGGAAAAATCAGTACAAAAAATTGCTTAAAATGTATTTGATGCAATTCTCAAATGGAATGGAACTGAACCCAGATAGAAGGATGGAAAGGATGTGAGTTATACTGATCTTAGCTTATGTTAAAAATAATAGAAATGCACTGAAAAAACACAAAGGGTAAAGTGATGTTATACTTCGGTGTCAATTTGAGGTAAAAACTCATATTTAAAAAACAAAAAAAACACTGAGCTTCACAAGTTATAATTTTTTGAGCTAACTATACCTTATTTCCCTGTCATGCTCTATATAGGAAAGTAGCCTCTTTCTAGCCTTCTTACCCCCACTTTTGGCCTGTTTGTGAGTATATGTCAGGGTGTTTTCACTGTCTCACTGGGATCCTGCTAGCCAGGGCCCAGTGCTCATAGTGAAAACCCTATGTTGTCAGTATGTTTGATATGTGTCACTGGGATCCTGCTAGCCAGGACCCCAGTACTCATAAGTGTGTGGCCTGTATGTGTTCCCTGTGTGATGCCTAACTGTCTCACTGAGGGTCTGCTAACCAGAACCTCAGTGGTTATGGTCTCTCTGCTTTCCAAATTTGTCACTAACAGGCTAGTAACTAAATTTACCAATTCACATTAGCATACTGGTACACCCATATAATTCCCTAGTATATGGTACTGAGGTACCCAGGGTATTGGGGTTCCAGGACATCCCTATGGGCTGCAGCATTTCTTTTGCCACCCATAGGGAGCTCTGGCAATTATTACACAGGCCTGCCAGTGCAGCCAGAGTGAAATAACGTCCACATTATTTCACAGCCATTTACCACTGCACTTAAGTAACTTATAAGTCACCTATATGTCTAACCTTCACCTGGGGAAGGTTGGGTGCAAAGTTACTTAGTGTGTGGGCACCCTGGCACTAGCCAAGGTGCCCCCACATCGTTCAGGGCAAATTCCCCAGACTTTGTGAGTGCGGGGACACTATTACACATGTGGACTATACATAGGTCACTACCTATGTATAGCGTCACAATGGTAACTCCAAACATGGCCATGTAACATGTCTAAGATCATTCTGGTATTGGGGTGACAATTCCATGATCCCCCGGGTCTCTAGCACAGTACCCGGGTACTGCCAAACTGCCTTTCTGGGGTCTCCACTGCAGCTGCTGCTCCTGCGAACCCCTCAGAAAAGTTTCTGCCCTCCTGGGGTCCAGGCAGCCCTGGCCCAGGGTGGTAGAACAAAGGATTTCCTCTGAGAGAGGGTGTTACACCCTCTCCCTTTGGAAATAGGTGTGAAGGCTGGGGAGGAGTAGCCTCCCCCAGCCTCTGGAAATGCTTTGATGGGCACAGATGGTGCCCATCTCTGCATAAGCCAGTCTACACCGGTTCAGGGATCCCCCAGCCCTGCTCTGGCGCGCAACTGGACAAAGGAAAGGGGAATGACCACTCCCCTGACCTGCACCTCCCAGGGGAGGTGCCCAGAGCTCCTCCAGTGTGTCCCAGACCTCTGCCATCTTGGAAACAGAGGTGTTGGTGGCACACTGGACTGCCCTGAGTGGCCAGTGCCAGCAGGTGATGTCAGAGGCTCCTTCTGATAGGCTCTAACCTCTCTTGGTAGCCAATCCTCCTTCCTTGGTAGCCAAACGTCCTTTTCTGGCTATTTAGGGTCTCTGCTTTGGGGAATTCTTCAGATAATGAATGCAAGAGCTCACCAGAGTTCCTCTGCATCTCCCTCTTCATCTTCTACCAAAGGATCGACCGCTGACTGCTTAGGATGCCTGCAAAACCGCAACAAAGTAGCCAGACGACTACCAGCAACATTGTAGCGCCTAATCCTGCCAGCTTTCTCGACTGTTTCCAGGTGGTGCATGCTCTGGGGGTAGCCTGCCTTCACCCTGCACCAGAAGCTCCGAAGAAATCTCCCGTGGGTCGACAGACTCTTCCCCCTGCTAACGCAGGCACCAAAAGACTGCAACACTGGTCCTCTAGGTCCCCTCTCAGCACAACGAGCGTGGTCCCTGGAACACAGCAACTCTGTCCAAGTGACTCCCACAGTCCAGTGACTCTTCAGTCCAAGTTTGTTGGAGGTAAGTCCTTGCCTCCCCACGCTAGACTACATTGCTGGGTACCGCGTGATTTGCAGCTGCTCAGGCTCCTGTGCACTCTTCAAGGATTTCCTTCATGCTCAGCCAAGCCTGGGTCCCCGACACTCCTTCCTGCAGTGCACAACCTTCTGAGTTGTCCTCCGGCGTCGTGGGACTCCCTTTTGTGACTTTGCGTGGACTCCAGTTCACTCTTCTTCCAAGTGCCTGTTCAGGTACTTCTGCGGGTGCTGCCTGCTTCTGTGAGGGCTCCTTGAGTTGCTGGGCGCCCCCTCTGTCTCTTCCTCCAAGTGGCGACATCCTGGTCCCTCCTGGGCCACAGCAGCACCCAAAAACCTGTACCCCAACCCTTGCAGCTAGCAAGGCTTGTTTCCAGTCTTTCTGCATGGGAACATCTCTGAAAGCTTCATTGCGACGTGGGACATTCATCCTCCAAAGGAAAAGTTCCTAGTCTTCTTCTTTCTTGCAGAACTCTAAGCTTCTTCCAACAGGTGGCAGCTTCCTTGCACCCTCAGCTGGCATTTCCTGGGCTCCTGCCACTCTCGACACTGTTGCGACTATTGGACTTGGTCCCCTTGTCTTACAGGTACTCAGGTCTGGAAACCCACTGTTGTTGCATTGCTGGTGTTTGTTCTTCCTGCAGAATCCCCCTATCACGACTTCTGTGCTCTCTGGGGGTAGTAGGTGCACTTTACACCTACCTTTCAGGGTTTTGGGGTGGGCTATTTTTCTAACCCTCACTGTTTTCTTACAGTCCCAGGGACAAGCTCACATAGGTTTGTGGTCCATTCGTGGTTCGCATTCCACTTTTGGAGTATATGGTTTGTGTTGCCCCTATACCTATGTGCTCCTATTGCAATCTATTGTAATTTTACACTGCTTGCATTACTTTTCTTGCTATTACTTACCTAATTTTGGTTTGTGTACATATATCTTGTGTATATATCTTAACCTCATACTGAGGGTACTCACTGAGATACTTTTGGCATATTGTCATAAAAATAAAGTACCTTTATTTTTAGTAACTCTGTGTATTGTGTTTTCTTAAGATATTGTGAATATGACACCAGTGGTATAGTAGGAGCTTTACATGTCTCCTAGTTCAGCCTAAGCTGCTTTACCATAGCTACCTTCTATCAGCCTAAGCTGCTAGAAACACCACTTCTACACTAATAAGGGATAACTGGACCTGGCACAAGGTGTAAGTACCTCTGGTACCCACTACAAGCCAGGCCAGCCTCCTACACACTACTTATGACCTTCCATATTGCAACACACATGACAGGTTAAATGGCATCGCTGATTACATTGGAAATGACATCACTGATGACATAATCCAGCCTTTGTGAGAGCATCCTATATGGTTTGTGAACTTAAAGTGATGCAACACAATACACCAAGGCCAATTTTCTATCACTGTGATAATAGAAATAACTTTGACCACATGCGGGACACATAACATATTTTCTAATTCCCTCACATTTGGTGATTTTAACCTATTTTTTTACTGGTACTCACCCACCTAATACACAAATTCCTCTATAGACTTTTAATGGGGTCATCCCCTTTTTAAAACGTGTACACCGTCCAAAAAACTGTTTGCACTTTATTTATTTTAATGGAATCAGTTACTTAAAGACTTCACACGACCTGCAATTTTAAATCAACAGCTTGACAGTTTGCCACTGACAAAACATTTACTGCCATGCCCCATTGACAAACCTCCATAGCTTGGTAAAATGCATTAAGCACATTCCTGAGATAAACGCAGTGGTATACAACCTTAGAGACGTGTTTGCATCTCCAGTATGAGATGAACAACCTCTAAACAAGACATCCCTACATTCTACAATATTCACAAATCTGCAATGCCTCTAAATCTTTAGCAAAGTTTTGGAAATAAACATGCAACCTTATAAATGACAGTGTTACAAACTATTTGTCTGTAGCACTGTATTAGAACTATTAACAGGGGAACATGCCTGGATAGCCACTGATGGATAATGTGTTGTCAATGGAAGCTTCAGGTTTTTAACAGAATTTTTCTGACAGGATTTTGCTTTATTTAGTCCACAACCTACTTCGAAACATACCACAACAACTCACATCAGGTATACTGAAATATTACCTTCTCTAAAATGGAACGCTACCTACACCCCATGCTTTAGTGATTAATAAACTGTGCGCCATATAATTTTTAACATTCACAACCACATTTGCCTCAATGATTTCTCTATTTCCATGATATGCAGCCAGATGTGTGCACACAGTAACTCTATGCTTTATTTGCCTATTGTGTTAATGGTGATGTCATCAATTATGTCATCAATTATGTCATTCGAGATATTCTCAGTGATGTTATCAATCATTTCATTTAACGTGGCATGAGTGATGCAATATGTGTGGTTATAAACAGTGCATTGTGCGAGTGCATGTTATAGTTAACTTAGGAAACGAGAACTTGTGAATATCAGTAGTTCTTTGATTTTTAAATGTTGCTTTATATCTAATTTTAACACTTAACTATAACATCACTTTAATCTCTGCCTGTTTTTAGTGCATTTTTTGATTTTTTTCATGTGAGCTAAGATCTTATTTACATTCCTTACTATAACGTCACTTTGACCTTTAATTTTTTATATGTGAATTGAATATCAGGCATCAGCATGAGAATATGAATACTCTGCAGGGTTTGTGAATGGCACTATGGATGACAGTACCTAAAAACTTCACCATTAGACAAACATCATTTTCTAGAATGCTAGCTATAAAGGTCACAAGCTCCATATTCATCACATATTGTTCAATCAACTTTGTTTGTCACAAAAGCATGAAGCCCCTTACAACGTTTTTAGAGAAGGGCTGCCAAGACTTATTTTGACATGCCCACAGGCATGTCTGTGAAGCAATAGTTTATTTCTCTGCATTGATTTCATCATGTCTACTTGGCTTTTCCAAAGGGGTGCCCAATAGTTTTTTCATAGCCAGCACACCTAGGGTGCTTTAAGTAATTACACCCTTTGCGAAGAAAACCAAAACTATTGTACTTTTCTGAGGTACACTTTTACATCACCCAGTTGTAATTCCTACACCTCCCATTGGATGTCCTTGTCAGGGGCGCTAATATGATTTTTCATTCTGAAGCTGCAGGAGTGCCGGTGATCATGACAATCCCTCTCCAGGTGCACTCACCAATGTCAGATTGAGAATGTAGGTATGCAACTTGTTGGTTGAATGGGGGTGGTCAAGGTAAATGGAATAGGTTCTAATATGGGGTTTGGTCTTCGTATACCGTCTATTTGCATACATTTTTCCATCTCTGGGAAAAAATGCGTCTTTGATTACCCAGCCACTGCAGCACAGCATGAGCTTCACCTCAAAAAATCTCTTCGAACTTATCAAAATCAAATATCAAACATTTACAATTCGAATTCAGTTTGATATCATGTTACACATATTCTCTTTGGTAATAAAAGTCTCACAGGATAATCACTGTTTCAGTCCAGAAACTTGGTTTTCAGTTTTAACCTTAGGATCCTAGTGTGTCTCTTACCAAATCTAGTAATTGGGAGAATCTATTCAGAATTCTTGGTTGAAATCAAACACTGTCTTTCAATCAATGGGACAGATCAAACCTGTTTTTTTCATCGCAGATGACACTTGAAATCAAATTGCAGCAACACAATTCAGATTCTTCGAATTTCCTGTCAATCACATCAAGTCTGTCTTTGATTTAACTTTGATAGGCAATTTGACCATTTAGACCACTGAAAACCAATGCATGAATATGCAGATTAAACATGTGAACCATAGACAAAAATAATACTTTTATACTCAAGAAGTGCAGTAGTCTGCCACATTAACACATATTAGGCTTGAATAGCTGAAGCAGCATTTTCTACAAAACCGACCTATGTTAACAACATGAAACGTTTATTTTTTGACAAACTGACATATTAGGAAATAAATTACCTAATGTAAAAGAAGTTAACTTTGACCTTCCCATTGGCATATTTTTCATTGAATATAATAAATGCATTAAAATGTTTAGTTTAAATCTGTGAAATATTTCTGATCATAGAAAGACCTAGTATAGCAAATTAATAGGTAGATTGTGTTTTAGTGAGGTAATGTAGAAGGTTAAACATGAAACTGAAGTTTTCTTTAGGAAAGTAAATTATGAGAACCCTTGTGGACTTATACAAATCAGTTGATAAAAATGATTAATTCAATTAAGTCATTTTTTAACGCCTGGGTCAGGACAGGAGTTAGAGGACCTGTGGGCTCATTTCCATGGTCTCTGACCATGAAAGCAGTCCACAGGAGACCTTCCCTGCACCCAGGGGCACCCCCTGCCACCCTCGCCCACCCCTGGAGGACACCTATGGATGGGGTAAGTAATTTTTTTTTTTAGTGGCATAGGGGGGCCTAACTTGGGCCCCCCTACATGCCACTGTGCCCAATGACAGAAGTCCCCTGAGCATGGCCATTGGGCAGGGGGCATGACTCCTGCCTTTGCTAAGACCAAAGTCATTTCCATGGGGGTTGTGCGTCAAAAAATGACGCTAGTCAGGTTAGAGTCAATATTTTTTTACTCTAACCTGACTTGCACCATTCTTTGCCACACAACCCCCAGTACTCCCTACGCCTCAGCTGGCCTGGTTAGCGTCAATTATTTTGACGCTAATCAGGCCGCAGCGCCGGCTACCGTCATTCATTAAATTTGAAGCCCAGCTGGTGCATTGGAATGGCGGTAGCCGGCGTTACACTTTTTGACGTAAACCTGCGCTAGTGCAGGTTTGCGTAAAAAAGTATATATATGGGCCTTAGAGCCATTTTTTAAGGCCCTCCTCCTCTGTGCGTCATTTTTGCATGGAAGTGTAAATAAGGCGCAAATGCCTTTGAGTCATTTTTTGCCCGGGAGCGCCTATCTTGCATCTCATTGACGCAAGGTAGGTTTCCACAGTAACAAAATGACTCTAACTCCATATATTTGGTGCTAGACAGGTCTAGCGCCAAAGTATAAATATGGAGTTAGGTTTGCGCCGGATTTGCATCAAAAGAAATGACGCAAATCCGGCGCAAACAGAGTATAAATATTGACCAAAGTGACTTGTACCATCCTTTTAATGTATGACAAAGGGTATGTTGTTCTTATTTTAGATGGTTAACAATCACCCTTTCCACATACTGCTAAAATCCTTAGGGGCGGATTTATGAAAAGTGGCACTGCACCCAGTGCTGCACCACTTTTCTTGCGCCTTTTAGCGCCCCCCTAACACCTACATGTGTTCGCTGTATTTAAAATACGATGCATCATGGTGGTAGTCAGGGGTACTAGCATCAAAATTATTGACGCTAGTCCGGTAATTTGCAGAATTAGTGTAAAAAATGTTGACGCTAACCCTGCAAAGCATTCAGAGGCCCATTGAAAACAATGGGATCCTTGCTTTAATGCCTGCTGTTAGCAGGCATTAAAAATGCTGATATAAATGATGTAAAGAAATCTCTTAGATTTCTTTGCGACATTTTTTCAGTCCCCCCTAGCGCTGTAACGCCTCCCTTGCATGCATTATGCCTGGCGCAGGTATAATGTGGCACAAAAGGGTTACAAAGGGGTGCAATACAAGCATTGCTCCACTTTGTAAATATGGTGCAGTGTTTTTGGCAGTCCAACCCCACATTAGCATAAAAAAATGACTCGAATGTGGCATTGGAATGCTGCTAGGCCCGCTTAAATCTGGGCTTTAGTGTGTTACTCTGACGTGTTCATTCGAGATACAAAGAACGAAAGGAAAATCTGCACTGCAAAATTAAACACTCCAAAAAGCAGGAATTTTTGCAGAAAGATACTCGGATCAGTTTCGTTTAAGACAGATAACAGTTCTGGGTGGAAGCAGGCAAAGATTCTGTCTTCATGAGTGAAAAAATATAAAAATGTTGCCATAAAGTTCTGCTTTCTGGTGAATGTTTTTCATTTTTGAAAAACACATGAAAGGTGGGATAGTGCAGTTCCTGTTCCCTTGTTAAAACTGCAGCTGTAATTATGCTCCATGACCTGCTTATACCCCAATTGATGGCTCCAACTGCAGGCATTAAGATGTCTGAACCCAACTGTAATAACGTATTACAGTTGTTTGTTCATGTTATTTCTTTGTTACAGGTGACTTTAGGCATTTCAGATAGCCTGGAATAAGGAAATTAGAGATTGGCTTTCAAGCAGAGATTTTAAGCACCCATGTATAATATATCTTATATGTAATTAAAGTTAAGCCATACAATATCATATGACGTTGTCACTTTTAGATGTGTCTTTTTTTCAAAGTTATTCGAGCAAATTCAACTCTCACATTTACCACAGGAATTCATGTATCCCTATTAAGCAGTAAAGCTTACAAACTGCATGCCACAACCATCATAATGACCCAGCAAATGATAAGATACTTGTTTTGGCATTGATAAGTTTGTGCTGAATATTCATTTCATTCACGTTGCTTTACATCTGGGGTTTGTTTAGTTCAAGCCAATGGATGTTCCTCAGAAATGCCAAGATTGCTTGTTGAATGACAGCACAAAGAGAAAACAATTTGCGGACATAGAGGATGAACACAGATAATTTTGGCTTAAATGCTACATGAAACACTTGAAGCTTTCAGAGTGGAGTACCAGACAATCTCTTTGCAAGAAAGCAATAATTTTCCTGCCTATTCTGAATCAAAGTGCGTACGCACATATAAAATTGCAGTGAGCTCCCTGTGGTGGGGAGATAAATACTTCCACAGTGGTATCGGAAAATCAGATGGTAAGTGACTATTCCCATTTGCTATAATCCTCACAGGCTCAGTTCCAGTATAGATTTTCAGTTACATGGAAAGCATTATCAACAGTCCACTTTTCAAACCACTTTTAAAAGTTTTTCTGGTCAGACACTTTGAATGTGTGCTGGCAGTGCCCATAGTTCTCCACTCATGACCAAACAAATTGTACTTTTTTTCAGAAAGATATTTTAATACTTTATAAAGCCCAAGCGGCATCACGGAAACAGAGTATCAACTGACAATTATGAAAAATTAAACAACAAATTAAGATTATGCTGCTCTTATCACCTAAAAGGTTTTTGTAAACTCTATGAGTTTGTTGGCACTATTTGCGTTTCACTTAAATAAATAGAATTGTTTCTGTAGTATAGTATTTGATTAAGTCAGCAATAAAACATGTCAGTGATATTTTTAATTTGTCAGCCTTAAATTTGTGCTTGATCTTTGGTCTATTGTGCTCCATGTAGTGTATGGTTTACTATTACTTTATATAGTGTTGTATAAACGAATTACATTTTGGAAAACAAACATAAATGCTGCCAACATGTTTAACCTCTCACAACTTCAAGTCCTGCTGAAACAGACCTGTTTACTTGATACAATTAATAACGCTGACAAGTTCAAATGCCACCCGATTCACATAGGGTCTCACCACCAGTGGTAGAGGCCCCGCAGTTGTGGTGGGACCTCAGCACTGCAGCTAATCATCGTGGATTTCCCACCACACGTTTCTGAATTGGTCCAATTGACTTTCAAATAGTGATAAAAAGTTCATAGTGGATAGAGGTGGACTTTTTCACAATCTCTGTAGCATAAGCATTAAGCTTAAGTGCAACAGAATTGAGCAAGAATCTTTGTAATCAGGAATACATGATTTCACACTCTTTTCTCTTTCACATAACAAGACGTGTGAAAATGCATAATCTCTCATTTATAAATATCAAAAAGAAACTATGTTTGAGGTAACAGGGTGCTATTTAGACAATGATCAGCTAGTCGCTCTAGAGTAATAATGGTAGAAGCATTACCTTTGGAAGTCCAGCAGCAGCCTGCCAGCTGTGGGCCTGACTCATAAAGATAAACTTACACTTTTGTGTATGTTTACTTCTTTTTTTTAATTGACAAACTACAGGTTTCATTTTACTAATAGTAATTTTACAACTGCAGACTCCGCAGTCAGGGCAGAAAACTCTGTGAAAAAAACAAGATAGTACAAGTCTATCTTTTTATGCAAGGAGTCTCCACAATGAGTGCAGACTCTCTGCAGTCATAAAATTACTATTAGTAAAATTGAGTGGTTACCTCAACCTTCTTCAGAACAAAAAAGTTCTAAAACTCTTAACCAATATGATGCCGGTCAATTGGCAGTAACATCAATTAATAAGAAATGCAGGGTCTAAAACAAAATGAAAACAGCATTATAAACCATGCATACATATGACACTATGTATACGTCTATAAATACTTCTCATCATTTCTATCCATCTCTCTTACACATTGATTAAACATATATGGAAACTTCCCTCCTAGTAATTGCCATATAGTCTAAGAAAATGCTTCTGCTAATATAAGGTATGATGTTGCACATAATACCACAATTCTAAAGATAGAACAACCAGTGCCTATATTTTACTATAACTCACTAAACAGTTTTTTTATTGACATTATGAGCTATTGCTTTCTATTTTATATCATTATTTTACTAATCTGGTTCATTGATTACAAAAGCATTATAGACATTTAGGTAACAACATAGAACTCCCAATCTAGGTCCTTAGGGAATATCTTTTCAATGATTTAGAAGTTTTTTAGACCTCAATTTGTTCCTCTGGGTTGTGTTCTATAAGTTGACACAATAGATATATAGATAATATTTAAAGAATCAAAATATCACTCATCTCTCATATCACTGTGATCAACATACTATGGTTTCTCAACCTACCAAATACTTTTATGCCCAATCAGATGCCACATAACTCAAAGAAGTCTGGCAGGTATTGGTTGATCTTGATGTTAGTGCTGCTCTTCTCCTTGCTTCCATTCTTGGTGAAGAGGAGTCAGTCACCTATTGCCACATGGAACAACACCTTATCCCGGTAATTTCCAAATTCTCTATAATAGGGTCAGTCTTGGTCAGTATGGGTAGCGCTACAAGGTACATTGGACCATACACATGTAAGTAAACATATACCTGAATCTTAATCGACAGGTGCCATACTTTCTTTTAATAGAATACAATCAGTCAAATTATCCATAAGTCCTCATTTGCAACATATACTTCCTCAATTATTAATGAACATATCATGTCAGTCATATTTATCTATTGTTGGAAATGGCTCTTCTGCAGGGTTATCCCCAGACTTTTTGCCTTCCTCCTTCTCTTTTTCTGACCTCATTTTTGCTGGTTTCTAGACTCTGCGCACTTTACCACTGCTAACCAGTGCTAAAGTGCATATGCTCTCTCCCTTTAAACATGGTAACATTGGATCATACCCAATTGGACTATTTAATTTACCTATAAGTCCCTAGTAATGTGCACTGTATGTGCCTAGGGCCTGTAGATTAAATGCTACTAGTGGGCCTGCAGCACTGGTTGTGCCACCCACTGAAGTAGCCACTTTCCCTTGTCTCAGGCCTGCCATTGCAAGGCCTGTGTGTGCAGTGTCACTGCCACTTCGACTTGGCATTTAAAAGTACTTGCCAAGCCTAAAACTCCCCTTTTTCTACATATAAGTCACCCCTAATGTGTGCCCTAGGTAACCCCTAGAGCAGGGTGCTGTGTGGGTAAAAGGCAGGACATGTACCTGTGTAGTTTATATGTCCTGGTAGTGTAAAACTCCTAAATTAGTTTTTACACTACTGTGAGGCCTGCTCCCTTCATAGGCTAACATTGGGGCTGCCCTCATACATTGTTGAGGTGGCAGCTGCTGATCTAAAAGGAGCAGGAAGGTCATATTTAGTATGGCCAGAATGGTAATACCAAATCCTGCTGACTGGTGAAGTCGGATTCAATATTACTATTCTAGAAATGCCACTTTTAGAAAGTGAGCATCTCTTTGCACTTAAATCTTTCTGTGCCTTACAATCCACGTCTGGCTAGGTTTAGTTGACAGCTCCTTGTGCATTCACTCAGACACAACCCAAACACAGGGTACTCAGCCTCACTTGCATACATCTGCATTTTGAATGGGTCTTCCTGGGCTGGGAGGGTGGAGGGCCTGCCCTCACACAAAGGACTGCCACACCCCCTACTGGGACCCTGGCAGACAGGATTGAACTGAAAGGGGACCTGGTGCACTTCTTACCCACTCTTTGAATTCTCCCCCACTTCAAAGGTACATTTGGGTATAAAACAGGGCCTCTGCCCTACCACCTCAGACACTTGCTGGAGAAGAAACTTGAACCAGAACCTGCATCCTGCCAAGAAGAACTGCCTGGCTGCTCAAAGGACTCACCTGCCTGCTTTCTACAAAGGACTGCTGCCTTGCTGTTGGCCTGCTGCTTTGCTGAACTCTTGTCTGGCTGTAAAAGTGCTCTCCAAGGGCTTGGATAGAGCTTGCTTCCTGTTCCCTGAAGTCTCAGGACCAAAAAGACTTCTCTTTTTCATTTGGACTCTTCGTGCAACGAAAATTTCGACTCACAGCTTGCTCCGCGGCGAGAAAATCGCTGCACACCGACGCGACGCCTTCGGGACGACCGGAACTTCGACGCACGACCTCGCAAGGACAACGCCGTCCGACTTCCAGAGGGGAAATCGACACAACGCCTGCCGTGAGAACGAAAATTCCACACACAGCCTCCCGGAACGACGCGCAGCCGGAAAACAAGCCGAAGAATCCACGCACAGACCCCGGGACATCTGGTAATCCCGCGAACCACAGAAAGAGACTGTCCGCACGCCGGAAAACGACACACAACTTCCCCCCATGAAAAATAACGACGCAAGTCCGTGTGTGCAGGGGAGAAATCGACGCACACACCATTTTTCCATGTATCTCTTCTTCTGCGGCCCTTTGCGGAGATTTTCCACTGTAAACCAGGTACTTTGTGCTTGAAAGAGACTTTGTTTGCTTTTTAAAGACTTAAGACACTAAGGTGGTCATTCTGACCCTGGCGGTCTTTGACCGCCAGGGCGGAGGACCGCGGGAGCACCGCCGACAGGCCGGCGGTGCTCCAATGGGGATTCCGACCGCGGCGGTAAAGCCGCGGTCGGACCGGCACCACTGGCGGGGTCCCGCCAGTGTACCGCGGCCCCATTGAATCCTCCGCGGCGGCGCAGCTTGCTGCACCGCCGCGGGGATTCCGACCCCCCCTACCGCCATCCAGATCCCGGCGGTCGGACCGCCGAGATCCGGATGGCGGTAGGGGGGGGTCGTGGGGCCCCTGGGGGCCCCTGCAGTGCCCATGCCACTGGCATGGGCATTGCAGGGGCCCCCGTAAGAGGGCCCCTACAAGTATTTCACTGTCTGCTGCGCAGACAGTGAAATACGCGACGGGTGCAACTGCACCCGTCGCACAGCTTCCACTCCGCCGGCTCGATTCCGAGCCGGCTTCCTCGTGGAAGCCTCTTTCCCGCTGGGCTGGCTGGCGGTCTGAAGGCGACCGCCCGCCAGCCCAGCGGGAAAGTCAGAATTACCGCCGCGGTCTTTCGACCGCGGAACGGTAACCTGACGGCGGGACTTTGGCGGGCGGCCTCCGCCGCCCGCCAAGGTCAGAATGAGGGCCTAAGGGCCTGATTCTAACTTTGGAGGACGGTGTTAAACCGTCCCAAAAGTGACGGATATACCACCTACCGTATTACGAGTTCCATAGGATATAATGGACTCGTAATACGGTAGGTGGTATATCCGCCACTTTTGGGACGGTTTAACACCGTCCTCCAAAGTTAGAATCAGGCCCTTAATATCACTTTTCAGTGATATCTCTACAATTTCACATTGCATCTTCATTCGTTTTGACCTACAATTATCCAGATAAATATTCTATATTTTTCCAAACACTGTGTGGTGTATTTTTGTTGTGCTATATGGTGTAATTGTATGATTTATTGCACAAATACTTTACACATTGCCTTCTAAGTTAAGCCTGACTGCTCGTGCCAAGCTACCAGAGGGTGGGCACAGGATAATTTGGATTGTGTGTGACTTACCCTGACTAGAGTGAGGGTTCTTGCTTGGACAGAGGGTAACCTGACTGCCAACCAAAACCCCCCATTTCTAACATCTATTAACTAAAATCCATGTTGAACAAAACCTATTGTTCTAAATATATATGTTGATTCTATTCAAATCTCTTGCACATGGTTGTTCCAGTTCCACTATACTTACTTCTTATTGTTTAAACCAGTACGGCCAGGGGGCTGCATGGGGCCCCCCTGACTTTTGCGTGCGACCCTCTGGTGAACACCAGCACTGTTGGCCTGTAATGGACTCAGCACTAGCATTGAGAAAGAAGTTAAATAAACAGGCAAGTGCTTATTTAAAGGTTAATTGAAGTTCAAGAAAGGAAGTAACTAGGTTACCCTGCACCACCTAAGTTTAGAAATACCTTTATTTTTAAAACCATCTTGCTGAAAAAGTGAAAAAATATGATAGGATCTCTTCAAAATTCAAGAAGTGTATTTCATGAACATGCAAAACTGCTTCACCTTACTCCATTACATGATATCAGTGCAAAGTTTTTAAAGCAATAGTTTTTAAACATGAATTTACAAACATTTATTCTGCTCCCCACCCTAACAATAATGTCAATAGTGACCTAAGATTAAGTCAGTTGTTAAGTGCACTCTTTGGGATGGGTTCCAATTATACATGAAAAACATTATAGTTTATTAAATCAAACACTGGAGAAGGTTTTATACAATGCAAATGGAGAAGTCATCTATTTCAATGTCCTTGTATTTATGATAAGGAAGAAAAAAGGAGGGAAAGTAAAATAAACAACTGCTAAGGATCCCACAATGTGGGAAAGTGGGGAAGCCGGGATTAATCCTAGGTTTTCTGGTTTCACATTGTGCATGTCAGCTGCTAGATCCCTCCCCCGACCGCCACCCTGCTGGCATCAAGTCAGCCCTCTGTCACATCACAGACAGACCTCTTGGCCTCTGGGAAAATGTTTGTGAGTACCCATTGTTTAAACCGAGAAACTATTAAAAAAAACTTCATTCAACTCTCTAAAGACTTTCACATATTAGATTAAACATTTATTTACAGCGCTAGCCTAAAAAACGCTACATTAATACATAAACAAATCCGGCAAACAACTCCTCACTCAATAGTTGATAGATGAGATGATAATCTTTTCAATGTAACTCAAGCCTTTGATTTATCACATATTTGTGAGTTTACTTACAACACGACTCTTCTTAATTAAACGTTTGTTCGATTCACACCAATTTTACTTACTGTTCTATTAAGCGAGCGATGTAAAAATAATCTCCAATAATTTTAAAGTGCATCTTTTCTTTTATTCAAAGCGATGCCTATTCCACATCCGAGTATGCCATTTGTATTTCGCTGACCTGCAGTGCACATAAAAAATATATTTGGCAAGTGTTGAGAGAAATTGCAAAATGTTTTATTCAAGCACACATCTCCTTGCTGGACTCCTAGCCACTGTTCCCATTGCTGTGATAAAAAAATGTACATTCGCACAAACAAATTAGGAGAGCATAACTTTTTAATTATCAGCTACTAAAAAATTCCGTAAACATCCTAACCATTACTTCTAGAACGTCCAATGAAGTCACACAAAACTGATCTTCAACTACCGTGATTGTAAAATGCAGTCAAAACAATCTCGCACCAACCAGACCAATGAAAAAAACATGAAGAGATACCCTCTGCGTTCACTCACGATTTATAGACCACTTGTTAATTGAGGTCCATCTCCACCATTTCCGGAAGTCCTTCACTTCCCGTCATATTAAGACCAGGTTATGGAAACCAGGCAGGAGGGATGGAAATATCTATTTAGGGCACCACTATAGGGCAATATTCACGTGTTGCGTTTTTATATAACATACATTTACATTTTGCGTTGCAAACTGAACGTTATTTGCTCTGAATTACATTTCTCAATCAAACGAGGATTACATCAAAGGTCTTAAGGGTACAAGGTCAGCAATGTATCCGCCTGAAAATTAATGTAACGCAACAGTGGGAGAGAAGGGGAAGTGAAACTGAAGGAGGAGATACCTGCACTGAAAAAAACGAAGTAAGGGAACTTACCAAGTTAGGCAGTAGCCAAGTGGCATCACAGCAAATGGCATCCCTGCGCGTGATGTGTGTGACATCACAGGAAGTGCCATCAAGACCTATGACACATGAAGTGACATCACAAGCCATGACATCAGATCTTAAGACCTCACACATGTTTAGCAGGTCTGTCATAAGTAGATTTAAGAGCATTAAGAGATTAAGCAAATGAAAGCCGATCAGTACTTATGCCCCAGCGTCTTTTCATGATTTCGTCATGAGCGGGGAAGTTGGAAAGTCTGATGCTATAGGTTGTTGTCATGGATGGAGTCTGGCCAGTGGATTTGGAGGATTTTCTTCAGACATGTGTTGATGAAGGTCTGGACTTTGTTGGTGATGGTCAATGCTGTCCTCCAAGTTTAGGCTCCATACCGAAGAACCAATTTTATATTGGTATTAAAAAGCCTGATCTTGGTTTGCAGCATTAGATCCTTGGAGCTCCAGATCTTCCTTAGCCGAATGAAAGCAGTCCTTTCTTTGCAAATTCCTGACTTTACATCAGCGTCTGTGCCACCCTGCTTATCTTTTGACACTGCCCATGTAGGTGAAGGCCTCAACACTTCCAGTGCATTGCCTGCAACAATAACTGCAGTTGTGCTGGTCATGTTAGCCTTCCTGATTTTTCCCCTGTGGATGTTGAGGCCAAGTTGAGCTGATGTGGCTGCCACATTGCCTAGCTGCAGATGCGTGTGGGATGGCAGGACCAGGTCCTCTGCAAAGTCCAGGTCATCTAGCTGCGTCCAATTGTCCACTTGATTCCATTTCTTCTCCTTGATGTGGATGTCTTCATGGTCCATTGTATGCCAGCAGGAAGAACAAAGGTAAAAGCAACCTTGGTGGGCTGTGCTCCTCATTGGGAAGGTTTCCATAAGTTGTCCTCCAAGAAAGTAAGGCCCATATTTATACTTTTTGACGCAAAACTGCGGCGGCGCAGTTTTGCGTCAAAAATAATACCGCCGGCTAATGCCATTTTGGTGCGCCGTGCGGGCGTCAGATTTATACTTTGACGCACGGCGGCGCAAACAACAGGTGGGAGTCATTATCTTTGATGCACACCGCGGCGTCAAGTCGTAAAGGAAAACAACGTTAACGCAGCAGAAATGACAGTGGGTCGATTTACGACACCGCAAACCGGATATGCGCCGTTTTTTTTTAACGCAATAGCGTAAAAAAAAACAGCGAACACTGCCATTTCACCAGAGGACAGCCAAAATGGATTCCAGATGCCACTACAGACCCCAGGAAGATGACAACAGACCAGGAACCAGCCAGGAGGACCCACACAAGAACCAGGACACTTTTAAGAAGAAAAGAAAGTGTCGCTTTAGTGCAGAGGAGCAGGAAATTCTGGTTAAAGAGGTGACAAAACACCCTTATGCGCAGTACTGCAGCAAGGAGGGCCTGCTGGTTCTTGAGAATAGCAGCCACATCACGATGGTAGGCAGCCAGGTCGGCCCTGAGGGAGTCATGACTGCATTCGTGCAGAAACACATTGGGATCCATATTAACTGTGATTGGTGGTTGCAACGAAGGGTCGACACTTTGCAAGGTAGCTCCGGGCTAGCTGCCAATCGTACAGCTCAGTTGGGATTTGTTTGTAGCATAGGATACAGATGTTATAGTACCAAATTGATGTACACTGAATCCAAACCCACGATCAAGTACCATTCAACACATACAATTAAGGGTTAACCAAATATTTTTTAAATGCTAATCACAGATGAGGAAACTGAGGAAAAAATCTTACCTACCCTAATCTACCCTGACTACTCATTACCCACAACTGTCCCTAACTAACCTAAGCTACACATACTTATCACATGTAATGAAACGTTCTAAACATCTACCGCCCACCCCCCTTATGAGACGGGACACATGGAGGACAACACATACTAACCTAAACACATACTATACTATCCTATACAAATATATATATATATATATATATATATATATATATATATATTTTTTTTTTTTTTTTTAACACACAAGAACCCCAACATAGCCTCCCACCCACCCACACATGTAATAAGTAAAAATAGAAACAAGCAGGCCCCCCACCCATTAACACTAACTAAACTAACAGCCTATACTAACCTAACACTAAGCCCCCTAAGCCCACTAACTATAAGAACAAGGAAAGAGGAGGGAGGGGAGGGAATCATGCCCATCAAAAAAGTGTCTAGAGGTTGGCCCTCCGGAGTGTCCTCTTAATGGACTTAACCCGCCGGTTAATATGCCGCACGTCCTGGCTCAGGTGGCTCAACTTGCGCAGCACTTTGTCCATCTTATGTTCCATTCGGTTGAAGGCTGCAGGGTCAACAGATGGAGCAGTGGCAGTCTGTGTATCGGTGGAGGAGGTCTGTGTGGGTGTGGTGCAATGCTTAGTGGGCTGTCCTGCACTGGTGGCAATGCTGGGGCCTGGAAGTCCAGCAGATGTTGGACAAACAGTGGCAGCTGTGGGTGGGGCCACCTGGCTCATATTAGTGGTTGTGCTTGTGGTGGCTGTGGTGGGCAAAGTAGGCCCACCCTGTGGGAAGGCTCTCCATGCCCTGGAAGCCCGTTCATGCCGATATCACCGGGCCATCCTCCGGAACCCCGACTCCACCAGCAGGATGTGCTGATATTGCATGGCCCGGCGGGGAAATTCACGGACCTGGTCTGGAGTCATGTTAGCAGCTGTGAAGACAAATGCAGATATTCTACATTAGTAACTGCATTGTGTGAAATGGCACAGCAAGTTTATAAGACATTACATCTACTGTACTTGTAACAGCTCATATCACAATACAGAGCATTGAATGTCCCTGAGGAAGTATATGGCAGGCCAGACTACAAAGGTCACATCACACAAAGCACATCCATAACCTACGAGATGGGTAATAACTGGCTTTGATTTGCAATCTGAGTTCTGCCAATTATCATCTAAGAATCATGCTGCATATCCTCCGCCAAGACCTGGGCTACAAATGTCAGTGTACGGAAATCAAATCTAATGCCACATGGTCTGCAAGTTGTAACTGGACTTGCCACCATAGTACCAAGTGCCAAACCTGGGTGTGTATACTAGTATGCAACCAAACCGTCACTTATTCACATGTATGTGTAACATACTGGTAGCATCAGTACTAGGTACCCCATTCACAAACCCATGCCCGTGTTTGAGGAGGGGGGGGTGGATACACAACTATAATTTGCCAACAACATGTACACCGAGGAGTGTATAGAAAACTCCACACATGTTTGTCTCTACAGACACACCACAGGTAAGGTCTATCTACATTTAGGAGTCAGCAAACCCTAGAGCACTCATAGGGTCAGACATGTCAGGAAATGCTGAACTTGGTACACAACATATACTTACAGTGAGGCCGGACTTACATCAGACACAGAGTTGCTAGAACACCCATGATCATGAAATGCATGCACACCTAGGCCATTGCACTCAGGTTCCACAGACTTGTTGCACTACATGTGGAAGTACATGCTGCTAGGAGGTTCTACCTAATGTTTCAAAATAACGTAGGTAAATAGGGAAGCAGATGTCTATTGGAAAGCTATTTGCCGTACCAATCTTAGAGAATGTGAGTCTGACAGGCTGACTAAATTGGGGCTGACTTCCAGTGCGACTCTTGGTGATACAAGTGTCATACACATGACTAACTCCTGCACTCACAGTGGGGCCTACAGGGATGTCCTACAATCCCTACACGATACCATTGGATACGCATTGGCAAACTCAAAACATGTGAGAACTGCATTCCCACTCATGGAACAAGAGAACAGCTTGCCGAACGCATCACACCTTGCTATGCGTCCAACTCACACGAGTCAATACCCAGCAATCACAACACATAACAGACATATCAAAACTTACTGGAGTCGGGGTCCTCAAGTGTCGCCATCTCTCCCACAGTGTAGAGTGCCAGTCCACCTGTAAGGTATGGAAGGAAGAAATGTGCTCAAAATCTGTGCACAGTGCAACAATTTCATAAACATTTACAATGTGTAGGCTGAATAAGGAAATGGCAGCCATTCAGACATGATGGTAGTGCATCTGATATATCACGGCCAACTTGTACATAGCATGGGTCTCCTGTGACAGTTACACACATATCTGCACACATCATTGGCCCTAACTATCATGCGGTTGCAAACATGCCCCGTAATTAGTGAGCACAAAAAAATATGGAGTGTAATCGTCGCATCAAGTGCATCCAAGAGAGACATCCAAAGCCTGGTTACTTGAGAACTGCATTACCAGTCACACATGCCTTGTGGCCATGACACATTTATTGCACATAGGTACAATGTACAGAGGGAGGGGCAGGGACTTTTGTAAGCCATCCTGTTGTTACAGTTTATTCAATTGATGTGGCCCAGCTATGGTGATTTGCACCAACCATGGAGATGTGAGGCCATGTGCAAACACTTGGACTGCCATCCATATTTGGATTGTGGCTCAACTAATTCCAAAAAACATCTTAAGATGTTACCTGAGGGCACCTTACACCTTTTCACGATGTTTTCAAATCAAGAACTGACATGTATCCAAAAAGATCAAGGAACACAATAATCCTACACATTCATAGTACTTCCGTGAACGCTTTCCTTCCACACTCACCAGACTCACATGAGACATATGTCTGAGCCACTTTGCTATTATCAATTGACGTGAAGGCAGCACTCATTTTCTGCATCATGTAGTGATTCTAAAGTCAGTCTAGCAATTGCGTCAACATAGTTGGCCGAAATGTTGGTACATCTGTACTTCTCTGTCAATAGTACCCTATATAGACATGATTGGCTCATATTTTGTTAACTGTTCTGACAAAAAGGCCGCACCAATTTCCTTCATGGAAAAGTAACCTGTAAGTTTCCTGAGCACGTGCTACCTGACAGCTAGCAATTGTGATCCTTGCCATAGTGCATCAATGATTCCCTTATATTTCCCCAGCATTACACACAGTCAGCAAATTAGCTGGCAGACATTGTACTAATCCCCTGATGTCACTACAGAGCATTTAATCGTGCACATTAACATAATTCGTACTCCCAACAGTGCCACCAATCATGATTCCCAGGTGGTCCAAGAGATCCTGCTCCCTGGTGATGAGGTCAGCCCACCGGTGATTCAGCTGGTGGTCACTCCTCTGGCTGGCATACACACGCTGCAGGTGATGCAGCACCTTTCCCCACCGGATTCTGCGTGCCTCTGTCGGATACCCCTGTATCACTCTGCCTGGATCATGAGCGGCAAGAAATGCGTCACAAGCCAGATGAACCCCCCCAACTCATCTTCCTCCATCCTGCCAAGACGTGGCCTACCAGACATACTTAGAAGTGAAATTGAATAGGAGTAAAAGAAATAGAAAGGGGAAAAGGGGGAAAGTAGGGGTACAAAGACAGAAAAAAAAGTAAACTTAACCACTAAAGGAGCCCAACTATCCCCAAACTAACACTACCCACAACAGACTACCACAAACAAGAAAAATACAAGATAAATGGACAAATGTAGACAAAACACAGTACTTCAGTATACACCAACAATATTTATTTCACAAATTGACAATATAGATAGCACACAGGACAAAAACAGCACAAAATCTCAGGACAACACTCTCTACACAGCCACACAGTCTAGAAGGATCATAGACTGCAAAGTGAAAGTGAAAGTACACCCACTGTACATGATCTGTAAACAGGATATCCTATTACATCACTTTCTGTATGAAAAGTCCCGCCTTTTTTCACGTTATGCGTCATTTTTTGTTTACCAAAACTGTATTTGCGCCATTTTTTGGGACGCACAGAAGTGAATATTAACCTGCATCCACATAATGGTACATGGACTGTACAAATATCTGGATGCGGGCTAAATTTCACTCCTGTGCGTAAAAAAAAATGACGCAAATACAGTTTTGGTAAACAAAAAATGACGCACAAATTACAGTGCATTAACTGGTTTGGGGCATTTTTACTTGTTTTTTGGTTATGTTACATTTGGGACACATCAGAGATTGGCTAATTGAAGACAGTATGGTGTTGATGGTGTATGTTCACATGTGTGACATCATACTGCAGTGGAACATGATCCACTACTCCCTTCACAGTATTTTTACAGTTGGCTGACGCAATAGATGGTCATAAGTGTGGCCTACATATATGTGTTGCGCAAATTGTGCATGTTTGGCATAAGGAGAGGATAGCAATGTGACGCACATATGTAAAATACCTAAATGCCTTTGGCACAAATTGTGTGCTTTGGCAACTAATGTGTTGGTTGACCAAGTGTGTGTGTATCACATGAAGCATAATTGTACATATGGTTGTATGAATGTGACGTCCATGTGTCCAATCCTTAGATGCAAGTCATATTGGAAATGAACGAGGGCATGTGTTAGTCATACATGTAACAACACCCGTAAAGTGTACTTCCAAGTTTTAGGGTCACGTAGACACCACATGTGACATAGCATGCACCAGATGGATGGCAGACTCTTGTTCATGTCAATGGTTCACATTTTCTACATCCTATGTCCTAGAGAATTGGTAAGAGCTTTCTAGGCACTACTTGGAGAATCCCACAGTGAGTCATACACATGCATTGAGGAAGTGGGTACCATGTTGTTTGCACAGACAGACAAGGGTGAATCTCAAATGTATGTTGACACCACAGTTGAGGCCATAGAAGTGAGGCCCAACTATCAAGTAGCTGTGGTGGACCAGCATACAAGACAGCACGTGTCCACATATTTCCAGTGATCAATTGCACAAAGGTGTCTTGTTCATGTGTGTGGTCCAATGATGATCCTGTATATTGTTTGGGGTGTAATTTGTCACAGTTCGGTCCAGGACTCATCATGAGTCAGTGGCAGCTATTCCTGTATCTACTGAGTATCCTTGGTTGATCAATGTGAGTAAAGTGGATGTGGACATGTGAACCAACATGTGGATGGTCCCACCCTGTCACTAAAGACGTGTAATAAGACAGTCAACAGGGCAACCTTGGTGTGCTGAGTGAGATAATGTCTCAGGTGTCATGTTCCGGCAGGTATCATTACAACATTTGTACACAGGTTGGCCTCTGCGCTTCCCACTGCATCTGGGAACATCATAGCCTCTGTGCTGATTATTCTCGCAGCTATTCACCACAGACGGCCCATCACTATGTTGTGCGCACTGTGAATCTGTGTGTGAACTGTCATGGTCCTGACATTTGTGTATTATTCATGGACATTATCAGAGGTTGCTGGTTGTGCTGAAAGCCCCGTACCCAATCCCTGCCTATGGCCCTGGGACACTGTCACACTTTGTCATTCATGCATAAATGTAACCCAGACAAGTGATGGGCCATGAATTTAGCTTTTCCAGGAGGATGTAACTCAAATGGTACAGTTAAAAGGCAGATGATGCTATA
The DNA here is from genome assembly GCF_031143425.1 of Pleurodeles waltl. Lineage (NCBI taxonomy): Eukaryota > Metazoa > Chordata > Amphibia > Caudata > Salamandridae > Pleurodeles > Pleurodeles waltl. The sequence goes on from NC_090440.1 coordinate 1,104,592,646, forward strand.
CAATGTATTTTTGTATGCATGGAAGAAGCCCATGCCCAATGCCCCCTGATGAATGAGAGGTTTGCTAACGCAAGTGTGGTACATATGTGGACACAGGGATACTTTAGTGTGAAGCACAGACAGTTGCCAGTCAGGCTGACAGAATGCAAGGTGATTCAGGATCCAGCTACTTGACAAGTTACGTAATCAGTGGTCTGCCTGAGACTGTCTGGAGGACAAACTAGACAGTTGACATGTAAAACTGTGTATGTCCTGTGTTTTTGAAGGTGACAAATGAACCCAGTGGCTGTGTTACACGGCCTAATTAGTATCAATGCTTGACGGTCTATTTGACATAATGGCAACTCCTATGCTGTTCCAGGCATCATCAGGGGCAGTGCTTTTTTAAATGGGTGCTGTGCATGGTGGTGATCACAGGTGTGGGCTGCATCTGTTTCTCACCAGTCCTGTAGGTGAGACTTGCATTCTAAGGGCCAACAGACATTTTCACAGGGGAAGCAATCTACATGTGCTAACAGGGCTTTGAAACTAGAAGACAGTGTATAAATTGACCTGACGTCCTTGCAGTCAGATGTTCTATGACAATGGCATACCATAGGAAAGGGTGTAGCCCACTGGTTTGCTAATGTGTGTAGAGGAGGTAATATCAGGGTACACATCTTAGTATTCCAGGGACCTCTTCCGACAGGTGGGTTGTGACCAGGTGCATGGGTGTGTCAGGAGTTAGGAAATGGGCTGACATGTACATGGAATGTCATGTGTGCAATGCTGCTCATATGTGTGGCACTTGTGCTGTCTCTGTTCTGCTTCTATGGGACTCTGGTCACAGATGGTCCTTGCCAATATTGGATGCAGTTGGACTTACTGCTGTCAAGGGTCTGATCAGGCATTCCTGTTACTGATGCCAAAGCACATTGACTGCCTCATGGATGAGGCTTGTTTTCCCCTTATTGAGTGATGGTGTCTTAGTTGTGTGCCATATGCTGCGTTGGACCTTGATTTCAACATGTATGTGTGAAATAGTTGTGGCCCTCTGCTATTGGCCTTCAAAGGAGAAATGTACATGATATATGTCATTAAGAGTGTGTGTGTATGTGACCATTGTATGTTAGGCATCACATTAGCTCTGGGATGTTCCATGTCCTACTCAGTATCTCAGAAATGCTCCACGAGGCAACACTCTTATTCTGATAAGTAGAGATGAAGGTGTGCAAAAAGGAATAGCCAGACCATGATGTGGTGATTAGAATAGGTGTTTATTTAAATTCGTTAACTAAAGTGGTGAAGGTGATCATATTCAAGAGAAAATATTTACGATCTGTTGCCGCCTGCGTATACCAGCGGCCGTGTTCTGTAGTTCCCCCTCCTGTTGCAGGCCAGCATCCTCCTCTTCCTCCTCTTCAGGCATGTGTGGCTCTGGTTCCAGGAGGGGAATGTTTCTTTTGCTACAAATGTTGTGCAATATTGCACATGTGAGGATGATCCTACAGACCATCTCCGGGGAATATAGGAGGCTACCACCAGTGATGTCGAGGCAGCGGAACCTTGACTTGAGGAAGCCGAAAGTCCGCTTGACAATGCTGCGTGTCCTCCTATGGGCGTTGTTGTAGGCACACTCTGCAGCAGTACTTGGGTTGCCAAATGGTGTCATGATCCATGGCTGGATGCCATACCCCTGATGAGCTGCAAGAGAAAATGATTGGGATCATGTTGATGTAGCTGGCACTATTGAAACAACCTTTCATTGCAGTAGTTGTCTTGTGTTGTCTGTGACTCTTTTGTGTAATAATGTGGCATCCTATGCTTGTAGGATGTACCATCTGCAATGTGTTGTTTCCTTGGCTGAACAAGTGTTTGTCTGCTAACCGTTTGTCAGCAGTATGTTTTGGGATTTGCAGTACAGTTGCCCTCCCTAGCATTGTGATTTGTGATACAGGTGTCCGTGTGTCTTCACTGGGGGTGAGATGATAGTTCCATGCACAGCTGAAATTGACAGTGTTGTTAACACGTTCATATCAATGTACCCTGGACATCCCATACCTTTAGACATAGGCAATGGATTAATGTAAAGGTCATTGGGAGACTTACATTTTGCAAGGTGACATTTGGGCAACCCACTCCACACGTTGTGATCTTTGACTTCTTAACATTAGACTGTACAGTAATTTCAGATGTGTGACAGGTTCAATGGTGACCTAAGAAACATGGCTAGCGATGTCACGACCTCAGTGTGTTCCTGTTCACATGTTGCTGCTGTGGTGTATGTGTTGTGTGTCCTAGAGGGTTGCTGTGCAGTGTGTATATAAGTAGGTTTTTGTACTTATCAACAAGTAGTCCATTGCCATACCGTCCATCCTGGAAGTGTTCATGATGGTGCAGTGACGGAAGATGAGTCATGTACACTCCCAGGATATTTAGCCACGATGTTGGTGATCAATCCCTGGTGATCGACTATGGCCTGCACATTGATGAAATGTGTGTGCTTCCTGTTGCGGTAGAGGTGTTCAGTTGCAGCAGGTGGCACAAGGCGTACATGTGTGCAGTCGATTTGCACCAAGGACGTGTGGGAAGCCACTGATGAGGTAGAACCCCTGTTTTGTTTCCTGCTGCTTCTGCAGTGTGTTAGGGAAGCAGATGTGGCGGGGTGTCAGTCGAAAGATGGCATTCTGGACTTTGGGCAAAAAGGCGGAGAATGATGGTTGTGATATTCCGCCAACCAGGGCACCAGTTGTTTGGAAAGAGCCACTTGCCAGCATATGAAGTACGGCAAGCAGCTTGGTTTCTGTTGGGATGGTGCGGGTGTCACCAATGTGGGGGCCAACTGCTGTTCAATGTTGCGCAGCAGCTGCTGAATGGCCTGCCAGTTCAATCAGTACCTCTGGATGATGTTGTGTTCCCTGAGGCCCTAAAGGGTGGTTCTTGGGTGGAATATCCTCTCCTGCCTTCTGCGCTGCCTTTGGGGTCCCTGCTAGTGTTGTGGTAGCTGCTGTTGTTGCTGCTGGGCTCTGCGTCTGCGTGCACGCTGGATTAGTATCACCTCCATGGCTCCCTGTTGCAGCTCTGCTGCTCTGCTGTTTGTTCTGTGTGTTCTGATTAAATACAGGTGTGTTTGCCCCATTTTAACGCCTGCCCTGATCCAGGCGTTAAATTTTGACGCAAATCGAGCTGTGCGTCATTTTCTGGCTCCACCTCCCGGCCGTGCGTCATTTTTGCCCGAAAGCATAAATACGACGTACGGCCCTTTAAGCCATTTTTTGGACGGGAACGCCTGCCTTGCATATAATTAACGCAAGGCGGGTTGCTGCATCCAAAAAATGATGCACACGGCGGAATTTTATCGTCCTCGGGATCGGGCGTCAAAATTTAAATACGGGGCAACGTTTGCGCTGATTTTGCGTCAAAATTTTTGACGCACAATCGGCGGAGAGGGAGTATAAATATGCCCCTTAGTGTTGTATGAGTCATATTATCATGTTTATCTTGCTGTAGACACTTTTGAAGTCAATTGATGTCATTGATAGTGTGTTTATTGCCCTCAAAAAAGGTTTCAATTTTTCTGTAATCTCATTCCCACCATTGTCAATATAGTCTCTGAAACCTTCTGATATTAGTTAAGAGAGATTCTCCTACACAGGTCCGAACACTAACACATATTACAGACATTCCAAATTACTCTCTTGTGAATTTATTTAAGGTGACTGCCATGAGGGTGTTTGTAGAAAAATCAGTGCAGCCAGAGTTGTTAGAAATTGGGTCTCTAGTTGGCAGAGTAATGTGACGCTTTGGCATTATAAATATGCCACTAAATGTCATGGCAGATTGGTGTTCCAGACATCTTCAGGATTCAAACAATTGGCAACTGCACTCTTTGTGTTCAATCAACTTTCTTTTATCTTCGGCAAAATGTCAATATACCTTTTTGCTTCCCGTCTCAACTCCCAGCTTCCTGCCCTTTTCAGTTGGAGGCCAGATTCTCAAGCTTTAGCAAGAGATGCTTTCCTCCAATCTTGGCTGCAGACTCTTCTTTATGACTTTCCTCCCTTTCTAATAATTCCACGAGTTCAAGCCCAGACATGCAGACAACGTTCTTCCCTTGTCATAGTAACCCTGTTTTGGCAAACCCAATCCTGGTTTCCCACTCTGTTGGAGTTGACTTCAAACTACCCTGTTTGCCTTCCTCAATTTCCCAATATCTTGCTCAACTCAGTAGATCATCAGCACAATATGATTCTGCAAGGCTCCCTTTTTCAAATCACTTGGAGGATTACGGGTTGTCCTGGAGAACCCCAGCAATTTCAGAGGAAGCTATCAAGCTCATTCAACAATCTCGGGCCCCTGGCACGTCAAAGATTTAGAAATCAGCCTGGTTCTCCTGGTGTAGTTGGTGTATGGGCAGGAATGCAGATCCCTTTTCAGCTGATGCAACTCTTGTTGTTAATTTCCTGGCTTCTTTGGCTTCTCAAGGTAAGGCTTATCATACTATCAATACTTATAGATCAGCTATTTCTGCTTAACACTTCAGAGTAGATGGCAGACCAATTGGAGAACATCCTTTGGTTTGTCAACTATTAAAGGGAGTAAGATTCGTAAAACCTCCTATTCCTAAATACAACATATTGTGTAATGTCAATTTAGCATTGAAATTGTTTATCACATGGCAGGGCAATGCATTACTGTCCCTTAAGCAACTTTCTGCCAAATTAACTATGCTTTTATGTTTAATTTCTTTGAAAAGTATTTCAGATGTTCGAGCTTTAGATATTATTAATTATATCCATTATTCTCCTGTTGGTGTTTCCTTTGAAGTCCACAGACGTACCAAAAACAATTTGTCTACAATTCTACATCCTTTTTTCCCTTCTCAACCCAAATTGTTTAAAAATGTACGTTAATCGTACTGCAGATTTGAGAGCCCCTTTTGCTAATCAGCTACTTATTTCCTTTCAAAAACCCTGTTGGGTTAGATGGGTTATGTCACTAGCTGGAATTGACTTTGAGTCTTTGTGCCAGTGCTTCATTACATGAAATTCTCAAATCTGCAGAGTGGTTCAATGTAAACACTTTCAAAACTCGTTATTGTAAGCCAATCTCTCATATATGTGATTCTGTAATTGCAATGCTTTGAACATGCATAATATGAGCATCCGGTCTTGTGATAAAATTAAGATTTTCCTAGCCTTGGTGTCAGGAGGCGAGTATTATACCACCTCTGTTTATTAACGCTCCCTGTTTTTGTTCTTTTCTGCAGCATCAGCACCATCAACCAGCACTGCTTCCTCCTAAATCAACTAATTTCTTTTCTTCAGTACAGGATTTTCTGCATCTCCAGAAATTTTCCTTCCTGAATCACCTGGATGTTCCTCATCTTTCAATTGACTTTTTCTCAGACTTGTTCATTGTGTTAGTTTCATTTTATTCAGTCCTTTTGTTTTCTTCTGTTTCCCTTTGATTTACTCGCTTCAAGAAAAGAGGACTTGCTGATCTCAGTCAACACAATTATTAGGTTACTCAATGTCCTATTGGTTGTTCCCTTTGTGATGTCACTTAGTAGTTCTGGTATGCTTTTTTCTGGGAAATGTAGTTCTTGCTTGGCTGCTGTCAAAATAAAGCAAGAAAAGACTGCATGATACTTGCCTCTGTGTCTTTAATAAAATCTATCCTTTCCAACACCAAGGCTAGGAAAATCTCAATTTTCCATGTACCCCAGTCACATAAGTAGTGCCCTTTCAGAATGGAGCTAGAATTAACAATCAGGTACAATGATAGTACAAATATTGACTCATTGGTTCCATCTTTGCGTAGCTAATACCTTGAGTTCAGAATCTCAAGCTTGGAAAGTGATGGCAAAAACATCTTATGGGTCTCAACCTTAGTTGGATTGGTTGAACAAATCCCTAATGGCCTTGGTCTCAATACTCTATGGGAAAGTTCAGCGTTAATGGGAGCTTCAAAATTTGCAGATAATCCTCAGCTAATTCAAGAAAAAAGGAACACCAGAAGTTTAACAAATGCAAAAGGAGAAATTACGATGATCATGATTGCACTATGGGTGCACTTTCTAAATATTTGGGGCTGGCATTATTGGCTTGTTATTAGCTTGTTGGCATGTCATAACTGGCATGTTAGGCACCATTTTTTAGCATTTTTTCTGCTTGACTTGTATGAGTTTAGGACACAGTGGTCAAAAATATGGATAGAATTGGTTGTTCTTGTCGTTGTAGTATGTCTAAGGAAGGTTTATTACATGTGGTTTGTACATGTCTAACTCTTCTGGGAGTCCAATGGCCAAGGAACACTTCATTGACTTTCTAATAAGCTCAGAACCTGAGTACCAAATACGAGCAGAGGTATATAGATTCCCTGTAATTCCGAGACTTGTGACTGAAGCTAACAAGATAAGAAAGCTCAAATGGTCATATGCTATAGAGTTGTGGGTCTGGCCAAACAAATACCAAGATCATGGGCTATAACTTTAGGCTTTCATTTCTATAGAGTTTTGGACATTTCTGTATGTTTAATCCATCTTTTCTTAAATGATTTATCTGTATCGATCCATGTTTTTGTGGAGAAGGAACACTGCTGCTGTTATATTCCACTCCTATTTAAAAATAATCCCACGTTAGGTTTTAATGTATGCGTAACTATAAGTATAAGCTGGCCATAGATGTAATTTGATACTGCATCATAATAACTTTCCTAATCCATTCTTTAACTATAGTTCACCCACAACTTGCTTTTAAGCCATCTCGGTAACATAAGCATAGAAATCGATTGCCAGGCAACTAACTGTCTCACCTTCCAAGTGCTCACATCTTTCTTCCACAAAGCCCCAGCAATCCATGTCTCATTAGCATTTTCATAAACAAGCATTGGCAAAGCCAATAGGTCTCACCCATACAAGAGGTATTGGCTTGGCAGTGTGTTGTTGCCATGTTGTATGCCAGTGTGGCTGTTGTTCAGCATGGCTAAAAATAGTTGGGTAGAGTGTCAGAGTGGAGTGGGGGAGTAGTATTGTAGTTTGGAGTACAGGGATGAGTAGGGGGAGTAGAGTGCAGTGTTATAGAGTTGTGTAGAGTTCAGTGGTGTGGGGTGGATTAAGGTGGAGTAGGTTGGAGTGGATTGAGGTAGTAGGTTGGATTGGAGTAGAGTGAGGTGGATGAGTGACTGTGGTGGATTGGATTGCGGTGCATTGGAGTGGGGAAGATTAGCGCCCCCACAGCGCCGTGAGACCCTTCCGGGTGGGGTGGTTTAGAGTGTGGTGACCTGGAGTGGGGTGGAGTGGATTGGAGTGGAATAGATTAGATTGAACTGGAGAGGGGTGGCTTAGATTTACTGGATTGGAGTGGGAGGAATTGGATTTATCGGATTTGAGTGGAGTTGATTGCAGTGGAGTGGGATAGATTGGACTAGAGTGTTGTAGACTGGGATGGAGTAGTGTGGATTGGATTAGAGTGGGGTGAACTGAACTGGGATGAGGTGGATTGATTGGGTAGAGTGGGGTGGATTGGAGTAGATTGGATTGGAGTGGAATAGATTCAATTGGAGTATAGATTGGAGTTGAGTGGGTGGGTTGGATTGAACTGGAGTGTGGGCTTGAATGGAATGGGGTGGGAGTGGAATGGGGTGGTTTGGCCTGGAATGGGGTGGATTGGAATGGGGTGGATTGGACTGGGTTGGGTTGGATTGGTCTGGGATGAGGTGGGGTGGATTGGACTGGAGTAGAATGGACTGGAGTGGGGTGGAATGGATTGGAGTCCGTGGATTGTGGTGGATTGGAGAGGGGTGAATTTGGATTTTGTGGGGTGGACTGTATTGGGGTGAGGTGGATTGGATTTGAGTGGAACAGATTGGAATCGGCTGTATTGGAGTGGGGAGGATTGTTTTGAACAGGTACGTGGCAGGTTGGAGTGGGTGCAGGTTGCTTTAGATTGGAGTGGAGCAAATTAGAGTGCGGCAGATCGTTCTAAGTTGGAGTGGGGCAGATTGGAGTGGGGCAGACTGGAGTGAGGGAGATTGTTTTAGATTGAAGTGGGGCAGAGTGATTTGGATTGGAGTGGGGCAGATTTCAGTGGGTTTGGATGATTGGAGTGTGGTGGATAATCGGTCCGGGGTGGATGGGAAGAGTCTGGCGAGGATAAAATTGTGTGGGTGGGCTGGAATGAGTGGGGTGGATTGATGTGGGTGAGGTGGGGTGGATTGGCGTGGATTGGAGTAGATCAGATTGGATTGGAGAGGGCTTGCTCAATCAATCAATCAATATTTGCAGAGCGTGGCTACTCACTTGTGAGGGTCTCAAGGAGAGTGGGGAGGGGCCTCATCGGAAGAGCCATGTCTTGAGGCTCTTCCTGAAGATGGTGAGCAACGGGCTTTGTCTCAAGGGCAGGAGGAGGTTGTTCCAGCTCTTTGCTGCAGCATAGGTGAAAGATCGTCCTCTGGCGGTGGTTTTGCAGATGCGAGGTACGTTGGCCAGGGCCATCTGGGAGAGATCTGGCTGGAGTGTGGAAGGAGATGCGGTGGTTCAGGTAGGCTGGGCCTGCGTTGTGTATGGCCGTGTACGTGTGTGTGAGAAGCTTGAGGGTGATTCGCTTCTCGACCGGTAGCCAATGGAGGGTCCTCAGGAGTTGGGAGATTTGTTCTCGGTGAGGGAGGCCCAGAATGAGTCTGGTTGCGGCGTTCTGGATGAGTTGAAGTTTTTGATGTTTCTAGTTGAGGTGCCGGCGTAGAGGGCATTGCCGTATTCAAGGTTGCTAGTGACTAAGGCGTGGGTGACTGTCATGTGACACTCTGTTGGGATCCATCTGAAGATCTTCCGATGTTTGCGAAGTGTGTGCCAGCAGGAGGAGGGGACATGAAGTATCTGGTTGGCAGTCAGTTTACATTCTGTCCAAGCAGGGAACCCTCACTCTAGTCAGGGCAATGGAGATACACACTGAAGATAACCCCTGCTCACCCCTTTGGTAGCTTGGCACAAGCAGTCAGGCTTATCTCAAAGGCAATGTGTAAAGTATGTGTACCAACACACACACTAATATAGTGAAAACACTACAAATGGACACAACACCAGTTTAGAAAAATAGGCAATATTTATCAAAATCAAACAAGACCAAAATGACAAAAATCCAGCATATAGAAGCCAAGATTTGATTTTTCAAAAGAATAAGAGTCTTACTCCATAGATTTTACACAAAGTACCTGGTTTGCGTCAACATTAAAGCTTCACAGGCGAGCGTGAGTCAGAAAAGTCAGCAATGCGTCAATTCCTTACTCGCAAGTGAGGCAGTGTGTTGTTTCATCTCGGGTCGAGTCGACAATGCGTTGTTTTTCTCTCCCGCAATCGAGCGATGCATCAATTTTCGGACAGGCACGTCGGATCCGCGCAGGCTTTCATGGATTTTTTTTTTAGGCCCAGCGACGGTGCATGAGAAATCTGGTTGCACTGCGTTAGAAACCCAAAACTGCATGGGTGTTTGCATCATGATCAGCAGCTGCAAGTAGGTGTTTCGTCGTTTCTCTAGCAGCGATGCATTGATCTCTGAGCTGAAAAGGAGAAGGAGCATCAATTCTTGCCACGAAGCGGGTAGCGCGTCATATTTCTACCTGCTTTCAAAGGGAAACTTCACTTAAAAGTTAGTTTAAGGCAGCCCCAATGTTAACCTATGAGAGAGATAGGCCTTGCAACATTGAAAACCACATTTGGCAGTATTTCACTGTTGGGACAAGTAAAACACATCAGTACATGTCCCACCTTTAACATACACTGCACTCTGCCCATGGGGCTACCTTGGGCCTACCTTAGAGGTGCCTTACATGTATAAAAAGGGAAGGTTGGGGCCTGCCAACTGGGTACACTTGCCAGACACTGCAGTGGCAGGTCCAAGCCATGTTTACAGGGCTACTTATGTGGGTGGCACAATCAGTACTCCAGGCCCACTAGTAGCATTTGATTTACAGGCCCTGGGCACCTCTAGTGCACTTTACTAGGGACTTACTAGTAAATCAAATATGCCAATCATAGAAAATCCAATTACACATTCATTTTACACAGGAGCAGTTTAATACTGGTCAGCAGTGGTAAAGTGTCCAGAGTACAAAAAAACAGCAAAAACAGAGTCCAGCACAGAGTCAAAACATGGGCGGCAGAGGCAAAAAAGACAGGTGAGACCATGCCAAGGATGCCAGATCTAACAGGGTTCCTTAGGGCTGTACTGCACGAGTATGTTTTAAAGCATAATTTTGGAAATTACACAGAAAAAAGAAGCACTGTTGCTTTGCAATATTTAGAACAAGTTAACCGCCATCTTTTGAGAACAGAACCCATGAGTAAAAACAAAACACGAGTGCAAAGTGAGAGAAGAGGGCTTGGTAAAATAAAAGAAATGAGTTGACTATGAAAAATAAAACTTTGCAATTTGGTTTGTCCTGCTGGGCATGTTTTTGCCAGTCACACACCTTCTTCTTGCACGGGCCTAGAATTAAAAAGAATTACCCTAATCATGTTAGGAGGAGAGAAAGAGGAGATATGCACTAATTACATTGAATCAATCAGTGCTTGGTCACTGTTCCACAGACAGGAACCAAAATTATGCCATCTCTGCAGTGACCAATTCCGAGGCCATAAAGACGAGTGCCATGCAAGTCAGCAAATGGTAAGCAACAGCAAATGGTAAGCAACAGGTAGGCTCTAAGCCCACAGTAAGATTTCAATAGTCTCAAAGAGGCAGCACAGGTGCTAATTATAGCAAAGCTATGATTAGGAAATAGAACCAGACCCCACTAAAACGAACCACTTCAGTTTAGCCACATAAAAACATAAATTGCACCTAGCGAACCAAAACTCAACCCCTAAATGGATTGCTCATAATTTCAGAATAGTTATGCCAAGAAACAAATAGGACTTAACATAGCATCATTAAGTTAACCTATCAAGCACACAATATTGTACCTATGGCAATGCCATTCATAAGGAGATATTTAGGGGCATATTTATACTCTGTTTGCACCGAATTAGCATCATATTTTTTTACTCTAATTCAGTGCAATACTAACTCCATATTTATACTTTGGCGATAGACCAGTCTAGTGCCAAATTTATGGAGTTAAAGTCATTTTTGGGAAGTGGAAAGCTACCTTGCCTTAATGAGATGCAAGGTAGGCGTTCCAGTGCAAAAAATGACTCTATGGCCTTAACTCCATATTTATATTCCCGTGCAAAAATGATGCAGGGCAGGGAGGAGGGGTCAAAAAATGGTGCAAAGCTTGCTTTGCCGCATGTTTTAGCGCCTGGTTCAGGGCAGGCGCTAGGGGACCTGTGGGCCTATTTCCATGGTGGAACACCATGGAATAAACCGCCAAGTGCCCTCCCCAGGCCCCAGGGATCCCCCCCCCCCCACACCAGAGGGACTGCAGAGGATGGGGGACCCCATCCCAGGTAAGTATAGGTAAGTATTGCATTTTAGTATTTTAAATTGCCATAGGGAGCCCTGAAATGGGCCCCCCTACGTGGCACTGGGTGCAATCGCCATGCCCAGGGGACCTTGGTCCCCTGTGCTGGCCATTGGGGTGGTGGGCATGTCTCCTGTCTTTTCTAAGACAGGAGTCATGTGGTATGGATGGTTTTGCGTCAGAAAATGACTCTAGGCAGGTTAGAGTCATTTTTTCTACTCTAACCTGCCTAACGTTATTTTTTGGTGCAAAACCCCTTCTTCCATAGCACCAGTCCCACCTGACTAATGTCATTTTTTTTTACGCTACTTCACCCTTTGCACCGGGTTGCACCATTCCATAAATATGGTGCCTGGCTGGTGCACAGAAATAGTGCAAGCCGGAGCTAAACTTTTTGGTGCAAAACTGCGTTAATGCAGTTTTGCACCAAAAAGTATAAATCAGGGCCCTGGTGTAATTGGTGATATTTGTGACTGGCGATGTTTTTTTTGGGCCAGATGTATGAAAAAAGCCTTTTGCGATTCGGCAATAGCGATTTTTAAGAAATCACTATTTCTGATTCGCAAAATGCAATGTATCATATTTGCGATTCCGAAATAGCGATTACTTAAAAATCGCAAATGCTATTACCGAATCGCAAATTGCGATACCGGCCCCCATTTGCATCTATAGGCCTGTCGGCCCATATTTGTGAATATTTTGCATGTCCCAAATTGCGAATTCCTAACTGGAATTTGCAATTTTGGGAAATGCAAAGTCCAGGATGCTGAGGGCCTAAGGCCCCCTCTGCTGCACCCCAAATCATTTTTTAACAACTTGTAAGGTGCACACATGCCAAAAGGGCATGTGTGCTTTACATGTAAATTTAAAAAATGCATTTTAAATGCATTTTTAAAATTTGCACATGGTTACCACCAAGTTCAACTTGGTGGTAATAGCGATTCCTTAATGGCCAATTGGCATTAAGGAATTGCTTCATACATGTGCTTTAGAAATCGCAAATAAGGATTCCTTATTTGCGAATTCTTATTTAGAGAGTCGCAATTTGCGACTCCCTAAACAGGGGCGCAATTTTAAGGAATCGCTATTTTAGCGGTTCCTTAAAATTGCATTCAGAATGCCTTTGATACATTCTGAAAGGGCTTTTTGCCTTCGCAAACCTTCGCACCGTTTGCAAATGCAAAAAGCTTTGATACATCTGGCCCTAAATCATAGCATTTGCGTGCAGAGTTGCTAAGTGGAAGTGCCACATAATTACCTGAGCAGCATGATTTAGTCAACACTCCCACCCTGCTTAATTTGGCCACAATTCCAGTTGACCGGGGACAGTGAGTACGGGAAGCACCTTCAACCTGCCCCAACAAAAATGCAGGGTGCAAGGCGTGCAACTATGGCGCTAAAGCAACCTGAGGTGGCTCTTATAGCAATCCCTTAAATGCTATTTGCAACTTTTTAAAACTGTACAGAAAGCATTGGCTGGAACTTTACTAACTGTAATGAACTCTACAAGCACTGCACAGGATTCATACCGTGAGTTTAGGTTAATGGTCCTGAAGTTAGGCCAGGACCTTTCACACAGTTTACACTGAGGATGTGCGTGGCTCGTGAGCTGCCAGGCACTGTTTTCAGAAAGGTAAGGTACAATACTGTTCAGCATGAGCAAAGGGGGACAGGGAGTCGGAGATGGCCAACCCTCTGGCCACCCCTGACTTCTCAGACCTCCAGAGCCCACGAGTTACAAGGTCAGGAGCACCATTCTAAAGTCAAATGAAGCTGGGTTTCGTTTCTGCCAGAGCTGCGCATTATAACTAAAGTCAAATGAAAAAATATTAGAATCGGCCATTGGGCGTGCTTGCTACATCTGTGGATCTGTGTTTTATTATGGAGTGCTGCACCCATTGAGTGCTATCACCCCCAAGAATGGGTGGTGCATGTCATACTCACGTCTGGGAGCAGTGTGCATGTGGTTTTGGAATATGTAAAATGGTGCATTTAACAACACTTGAGCTTGCATTGTCTTTCATCCTGCTTCCCTTTTCCCCATTATTCTTCCTTTCTTCTGTTCTGTCTTGTGCTAGTGCATTTCTTCTGCACTACTCTCCCCTCTTTTTTCCTGACCATAACATCTGCTTGGTTGCATCTCACACTCCATTCTTCTGCTCCCTTTTTCATACTATGGCTGTCTCATTCACACTCTTTGGGCCAGATCTACAAGAAACAGGCGCAACGCTGCACCATGCTGGGCCAGTTTTGAAACGCAGGGATGTGCCATATTTACAAGAATACGGTGCACCCTTGCATTTCCCCCTGGGTTAAATTAAGCAGCCTGCACCAACACAGGCTTCCTTCCACCATAGTGCAAAGGTGTCTGAGTTGAGGGGAGTGATTGTTTATGTGCAGGAAGGTGTCCCTTCCTGCATGTAAACAATCTACAATGGTGATTTGGCACTTCTGCAGCACACATAAAAATACCAAACTGTCATTTTTGAATGATTGTATTTGTGCAGGAAGGGGCACTTTCCTGCACATAAACAACCATTCATGGCCTTTTGCTCTCTCTATGTGTGCTGCACAACGGAAAATGCAAAAAACAAGGAGAAATAAAAGTATTCCTCCTCATTGTGCCATGCTAATGCCAACCCTGGGGTGGCATTAGTTTTGGGCGCTGTCACAAATGTATGCCTTCCAGTAAATCTATTGCAGCATCATAAGCAATGGGTGCTCCGGTGGAACACCCACTGCAACAACCATTGCACACCCCTGTAACACAGAAAACTCTGTCGGAGGGGCCCACACATACAAGGCAGTGTTAAGCCATAAAAAGTGACTTTGTACCATCTTGTAAATGTGGTGCACTGCACAGCGCCACCGGAGCTTCACTAAAAGTGATGCTCTTTGGTGCTAGGGCCTTGTAAATCTGGCCCCTTGTTTTGACATCCATCTCCTCCCCTCTCCATCTCAAATCTCCTTTTCCTTGTTTTTTCACAGAATAACCCAATCTGTGGAGATTTTACTACAATAGTACCATTATTCTTATCTTAAGCCCAGAGACGTGCAATAGTTCTGGAATTGAAGCCCTCTTATCTGAAGTGACACCAAATGTAAGCATGTTGAGACAGTATACATATCCCCTTCCATCCGAATGAGAGAACCTAAAGCCATTATTACACTCCTTGTTTCAATATCATAAACATTTTTGTACTTTAAAAATACACAACCACATATAATATGGTGAAATGGATCGATGGGATGCAGAGATCCTTTTTGGAAACTGAGGGTCCGCAAGTTAAAACATTGACAGTGCTGACCCAACTTTTCATGCCTCTGAGCATGATGAACCACTGTCACCGAGTTAATTGTATCATCAGGGTTATATAGTGCATTAAAATCCTTCAGCGTTTTGCAATAAGAGGTTTTTTCCCAAAAATATAATTAAGGAAGACTTATTTTCTACAGAGCTAAATTGCAAATGTCAGGATAGACTTGCACCTTTTTGTGTGTAGAATGTGGCATTTCCTGGCATTCCATAACCCCGTTTGGAGGATCCAATTAGTATTTTACAGTGCTACAAAATATTTCAATTGTCCAATACATTTAATGTGAAAGTCCTACATGGATCATGATTTCAGGCCCCTTATTTGAAAGCAGAGCTATTAGTGGTGCAAATATCCATAGCCACCCAAATACCAAAGTAATGAGGTATTTACATAGTTCTATAATGTCATGTTCACTTCTACCGCAGTCCCTGTCATATTTGGGGGTTAGTGAAAACAGTAATCTGCGCCGCTATGGGTGTGGATGGCAGGGGAGGGGTTAGTAACAACAGGCAGCAGATGGCTGAAAGGCACAACCTTCCCTGTTGGCAGCAACAGGTAAACTGCTCCTTCTGCTGTTTTCAGTACTTTGTTTTTAGATTTATGGTAAAAGAACTCACACAAGTGCCAGGGCCAGCTTTAGCGATGGTGGCACCCTGTGTGACTATGATTGTAGGTGCCCCCAATGATCATCTCCGCCATGGAATCCCTCACTACCACCCTTTAACAGAGACACTGAAGTCTCTGTAACCACTCTCTCTCAGTTGCATTTAATTAGTTCTATAGCATCACTCATACCAGTGTAGGGTATCAGTGTACATAGACAATCAATCCTATGTATGTAATTAAGTGTATAGGAAATGTTATGTAAGACAGAGGACTACAAGCTGTAGGAGTCACAGTTCATCTATACTTGTAGGCAGTATAGCTTAAGAGCACACGTCCTTGAGAAGCACACACTTAGAATTTAAAATGTAACACCATTGTTGGGGGTTCTTTTTAATCATAAACACTGATTTCCACCCATTAGTATAATGAAAGACTGGGGAAAAAAATCATAACGCTCTAATCTAAGCCTTGCTGTTTGCATGCAGCACTTTTATGACAGTTAAGCCCATATTCATACTTGGTTTGAGCTGAATTAGCGTCCTTTTTTATGCTAATTCAGCACAAACCTAACTCCATATTTATACTTTGTCTAGCGCCAAAGTTATATAGTTAACTTCATTTTCTGGACGTGAAAATCTACCTTGCGTCAATGAGATGCAAGGTAGGCCTTCCCGTCCAGAAAAGGACAATATGGCCTTAGTACCATACTTATCCCCCATGCTAAAATCCAGCACGGGGATGGGAGCCTTAAATAATGGCGCTTAGCTTGCTTAGCACCATTATTTAACGCCTGGGTATTGGCAGGCGTTAGGGGACCTGTAGGTATATTTCCATGGTCACCAGAGGGACACCACAGGATGGGGGACCCATTCCAGGTACGAACCGGTGGGCATTTACTTTACTAAGACAGTAGCCATGTCCATGGGGGTTGTGCGCCAGAAAATGGCGCTACACTGCTTAGACACATTTTCTTGCCTCTAAACAGTGTAGCGCCATAATTCGGCGCACAAGCTCCGGTTTCCCCTATGCCTCCTCCACCCTGTTAGCGTCCTTTACAAGGACACTAACAGGGCATTAGCACCGGCTAGCGCCGTTCCATAAATATTGTGCCCAGCCGGCGTCTTGGAATGGCCCTAGCAGGCACTGTACTTTTTCATGCAAAACTGTGCTAAAGAGGGAAAAAGTATAAATATGGACCTTAATACCTTACTGTTCTGTATTAGTATTTTAACTTATAACTGCAATTAACAAAAGGATCTCTCTGACAACAGAAGTAACACGCTGACCTTTTACATTATATGCACTTTGTGATCTGCATGGTACACATTCTTTGCAGCAGACGGAGTAACCATTAAGATAGAGTCAAAATTTCCACAGGACATAACTCCAATCTCTCTCCAGAAAGGACATTATTCACGCAATTATCTTGACATTTTTATTGTTGCCTGTGAATAGCTGGAGGCAAGGAATGCTGGCAGCAGATGCTTTTAAAATCATGATACACTTGCAAACACGGTTCCCTCACCCGAAGTCAGCACCCGTTGCGGTGGCACTGGTCGCACCGCCCTAGAGCTGGCCCTGACAAGCACACTGAATGCCAGTTCGTGGCTTAATTTTAGGGGGAGGTGAAGAAACTGGAGTATGAGATGGAGAGTCATGGACATTCACACGCACACAAGAGGTCCTTTTACAGCAGGCATTCTCTGGCAACAGCGCTATAAATGTACAAACAGCACATGTTGGCCCAGCAGACATGTTCAGCTTCTATTTGTGCTTGAAGCGGATATACAGAAGGACTGACACTGTGCCCTGCGCAGTGCCAAGTCAGATCTGAAAAACAGCCACCAAGGAATGGGCTGCACCAATAGCGTGAACTGGTTTTGGGCAAGAGAGCAAAGATGTTGTCCAAGGCCCATAACTAAGCAGCAATCAGCAGTACGGTAACAGGTAAATAAAGATTTATCAATAGTTTTTAATAAAAAGATTTAAAACACCATACCAGGACTTCAGGAACTGAAAATATGTCCCAAACTTCCTCTGCTTTGCAACAGGATTCATACATTATTGCTTACAGGAAGCAGGCCCCTCACATGGCTACACAAGAAAACAGACTGCAATCAAAAATAACGTGGCCCATGCCACCGCATTTAGGGCCAGATGTAGGAAACAGTTTGCGACTCGCAAACGGCAACATTTGCCGTTTGCGAGTCGCAAATCGCAGTTTCCTATTCAGAAATGCATTTTGCGAGTCGGGACCGACTCGCAAAATGCATTTCCGACTCGCAAATGGGAAGGGGTGTTCCCTTCCTATTTGCGAGTCTGAGTGGGATGCAATACCATTTGCGACCGCGTACGCGGTCGCAAATCGTATCGCAGTTACCATCCACTTCAAGTGGATGGTAACACACTCGCAAATTGGAAGGGGTCCCCATGGGACCCCTTCCAGTTTGTGAATGGACCCCAAACATTTTTTTCAGGGCAGGTAGTGGTCCAAGGGACCACTGCCTGCCCTGAAAAAAAACCGAAACTAAAGGTTTCGGTTTTTTTTTTAAGTGCAGCTCGTTTTCCTTTAAGGAAAACGGGCTACACTTAAAAAAAAAAAAACTGCTTTATTTAAAGCAGTCACGAACACGGAGGTCTGCTGACTACAGCAGGCCTCCATGTTTGCGAGTGCCTTGACTCGCTATGGGGCCGCAATTTGCGACCCACCTCATGAATATTCATGAGGTGGGTCATTGCGACCCCATAGCGAGTCGCAGTCGGTGTCTGAGACACCGTACTGCATAACATTTTGCGAGTTGCAAATAGCGAGTCGCTATGACTCGCTATTTGCAAGTCGCAAAATGTTTCGTTCCTACATCTGGCCCTTAATCTCCTAAAAGCAGCTAAACCATTTTTCAGAAGGAGTTGGTCTGCCATTAACCACACTCAAATTTCTGCAGTTTCCATAACCTAGACCAGCATGGTAGTCATCTTAAAAGGGAAAAAAAAGAGACTGAGTGCATGAACCGGTCACACTCTCCAGTTCTCGGGAATCCCACCAGCACCCTCCACAAAATAAGGAGAAAAAAGAGACGCAAACAACATGTGCTCCTCATATAAATAAACCGAGCCAAGACACTCTTAAATCAAAGGAGAGTGCAAGCCCTTCACACTTTTCCTGAACAAAAGACTAGCCAGCTATTCACCGCAAGGACAAAACAAAACTCATGGCTCATGCACCCACGTAAACAAACTAGCAAACACACACAAAGGAAACTGAAAAAATAAAGTATATAAATGCTTGGATAGGTCTACAGAGCATGACGGCATCAGCAGGCACACAGAGCCCCCACACCGAGCAGCACCATAAAGACAGACATCACTGCCAGTCAGGATACAATGTCACAAGGCTTTTTACCTTTATGTTTATTAGTACTCCCGACGGGCGAACACATTTGGATCAACAACAAGACCAAACAGGTAGAAAAGACGACATTCTGAAAGCATGGGAGGAACCAAAAGAAAAAAATATTGCGCTTAACCAAACCTACATGCACAAAAGGGCAAGCCTATAAGTAATGGGGGCATGCTCTGTTGGAGGGGTGGAGACACAAAAAGGAGGGACATCTAACAAACACTGACCTCAGAGAAGAAAGCCTTTGTGAAGGACATGCAAAGCAACAAATAAAAAGGGATGGACAGGGTATGAGCACACAGAGTAAATAACAGCATGTCTAAAAAAGACGTGACATGCACCGCCCAGGTGAGACCTAAAAAGTGTATTAATGTAGCCGTAGGCTGGAAAGACATTCTTTCTGCTCAGATTTACAAATGAAGCTGAGGAGTTGGGGAGTAATTGTGAAGCCACTGTTTTTTTTAACTCTCCCCAAAGTTGCTTAGGTATTGGGCAGTAAGTCAGCAGACACCCTGGTCAGGGAGTTGCCTTCTCCATATGTTTCCACATTTATGTACTTAGGGCCAGATGTAGCAAAATTCCAAATTGCGAGTTGCAATTTGCGAGTCCCAGCGACTCGCAAATTGCAACTCGCAATTTGTAATGCAGAAAGGTGTCTCAGACACCTTCTGCGAGTCGCTATGGGGTCGCAAAGACCCACCTCATTAATATTAATGAGGTGGGTCGCAATTTGCGACCCCATAGCGATTCAGGGCACTCACGGGGATGGTGGCCTGCTGGAGACAGCAGACCACCATGTCCGTGACTGCTTTTAAATAAAGCAGTCTTTTTTTTTTCAAAGTGTAGCCCGTTTTCATTAAAGGAAAACGAGCTGCACTTTGAAAAAAAAACGAAACCTTTAGTTTCGGTATTTTTCAGGGCAGGTAGTGGTCCCTTGGACCACTGCCTGCTCTGAAAAATTATTTTTTGTTCCAGACACAAAGGGGAAGGGGTCCCACGGGGACCCCTTCCCGTTTGCGCCTGGGTTACCATCCACTTCAAGTGGATGGTAACGGCGCTTTCATTTGCGACCGCAATCGCGGTCGCAAATGAAAATACATAGCATTGCGAGTCACAAATAGGAAGGGAACACCCCTTCCTATTTGCGAGTCGGAAACGCATTTCTATTTGAAACAATATAACATATCTAGACATTTTAGAAAGTGTAATTGTGGGATATGGTAGCACAGTAATTACTGTTCATTATAGTTAACTAAAATGATGATGAGGATAAGGAAAACACAGGTTAAGGAAAACATTCAAACAGTTTGAGGGAAAATGACTGAAAACTGGTGTTAGAAGTGTACAAAATTATGTAATTATTTTCAAAATTCACAAGCTTTGCACTTCACAAATTTGCAACATTTCTGCATTAAAATCTGTTTCACTAGTTTTCAACCCGAAGTGATGTTTTGAGGGGAATTTTTCTGTAAAAACATTTTTTCTTTTTTTGACCAGAGAAATCAAAAGAAGTCTAAATGTCCACTGTGTTTGCAAGCAGTGCAGCAATCTTGATCTTGTTTGGGCAAGAAGCACAACAGCTGAAGGATTCCTTGGAAAGAAGAAATGGGAAGTCTCCTTGTGATAAGTTTGAAAACCTGAGGGATGTTTGAGTCATGAGAAGTAGATTATAACATAGTTGCAAAGATTCCAAATGCTGCCAGTATTTACAGTTATGTTATGTTATTCAGGTATGTAGCATACATTATCACCTGGGAGGGTTTCCTGGAGCTGAGCAGGTGTGTCCTGGCACACCCTGGGCCTAGTAGGACTACTCAAAAAGCCAGATCTTCAGCTTCTTGTGGAATTCAAGAAGTGAGGAGGAGACTCTTATGTGTAGCGGCAATTCATTCCATGAAATGAGAGATGTAGGAGAAGGCTTGACCACGGATCTGCTTTTCCTTTTGCTCGGGATTTGTGCAAGTTGGAGTCTGGATGAGCACAGGTGCCTAGGAGGTTTGTGACAGCCGATGTGATTGTTGAGGTATGTTGCGCTAGTTTTATGTAGTGCCTTGACAGTGTGGGATAAGGAGTTTGAATTGTGCTTGTTTGTGAATGGGAAGTCAGGAGAGCTCCTTCAGGTGTGATGTGATGTAAGTGTAGGCTGGGAGGTTGAGAGTGATCCTGGCCACCAAGTTGTGAATGGTCTGCAGCCTTCTGGTGACTTTTTCGATGATCCCAGCATAGAGAATGTTCCCATAGTTCAACTTACTTGTGACTAGGGTGCATGTGATAGTTTTCCATGTAATTATTGGCAGCCGTTTGAAAATCTTCCCCAGCATCTTCAGGGTATGAAAGCATGAGGTGCTTGCTTAACTTGAGGGGTAGTTGCCAGTGGGGGTCACCAGCACTTATTTTTGGGGGTGTCACATATTTTTGGGGACTGTCACTTATTTGTCTGCATCCGATATATACTGAGTGGAAGAGAGACACAAACATGCATATCAGAAAGATAGAAGAAGAGAAGGATGTCGAAACCATCACAGAGGAAGGAACCAGGAGCTTTCAAGAGTGAGAATATAGGCAGGGAGGATCTGGTAGTTAATTAAAGATGCAGAAGTTGGTTTTAAGACTACCAGCCTTGGTTTTAGTGTGCTGAGAGCTTCGAAGCAGAGCTTTGGGCAACAGCACTCCTTCTTTCATAAGTTAAGCACTGATGAGGTGGTGACAGCTTTGACTTGTGCAGTCATGTCAAGTTTGCTGTCAAAGATGATCCAGAGGTTCTGGGCATGGGTGGATGGAGATGGGCGGATGTTGGTCCTAGCACTGTAGGCCCACAGTGATGTGCTGTTCCTGAAGATCACAATTTTGGTCTTATCAGTCTTGAGGTTTAGACAGTTGGTCTTTGTTGTCCTTTGTCTCTACAATGTGAAAGCTGAATTTCAAGTCTCCTTCAAAAAATGTATTATTGTTTCTAGTTGCAGTTAGTGTATTATAACCTATGCTAATACCACAAGCAAATTAATTTCCAATAATTCAGTTTGCAGAAATATGTATTGATAGTTAGTTTAGAGGACTCTGCATCAGATGTGCAAGTTTATGCCCAGTCAGTAATTCTATTAAGTGAAATAAGTGGAGCTTTTTTAAACACAAAAAACACGATGTGAGGAATGCTTGCAAATAGTCTAACCACTTGTTGGAAAATGGGTTATTGGTAAGGGCAGGTAGGTACCTACACTTAGCAATAGGCCACTAACCTCCACTAAGGTCCAGTTAGCTCTCAGTAAATTAAACTCAGCTCAACCCTTGGTAGCTTGGCAACAAGCGTCAAGGCTTAACTTAGGAGACAGAGTGTAAAGCATTCAAATATCACAAAACAGTAATTAAATAAAACACAGGAAACAGTTTAAAAATCCAAAACCAATTTATAAAAATAGATTATATTTTTATCTTTAAAATGACACCAAAACGAATAAAATCGGATAAGGGGAAACGGAGATATGAATGTTTAAAGTTTTTTTTTTTTTTAGCGCCTAGAAACAAAAAGCGCCAATTGGGTCATCTGGTTGCACCTCGACCGGGGCAAAGTCAAAGTTTTAGGCCGACCGCGATGGAGCCCTGCTCGGCTACAGGCCGCGGGAGGCCTCGGTTAAAAGTTTACCTTCACACATAGGGGGTCATTCCAACCCTGGCGGTCGGTGTTAAAGCGGCGGCCAACCCGCCAACAGGCTGGCGGTCCAAAAAATGGAATTCCGACCCTGGCGGGAATCGCCAACAGAGACCGCCACTTTAACACTCCGACCGCCACGGCGGTAGAAACAAACAGCGCCGCAGTCACCGCCAACAGACAAGCGGGAGACAATGTACCGCCCACACTATCACGACCCACCAATCCGCCACCTTTTCCGGGGCGGTTGCCCCGCCGATAAAAGCACGGCGGAAACAAACATTTCAAACGGAAAACGCTCACCTCTACACACTCCACGAGGAATCTGGACAGCATGGAACCGGAACTACAGATCCTCTCAGCCATTGTCTTCCTGCTCCTCTACCAGGAGCACGAACGCCGGCGCAGACGACAACGGTGAGTACTGCACCTACGACACAGGGGAGGGGGGAGGCAAAAAATTACGGGGACACACATACGCCACACACCCACCCCCACCCTCACCCACCACAACACACACATCAATGCAGAGCAACAACTCAGAGTGACACCCCCAAACCCCCCAGAAGAATGCAAAGACAAAATAAAATGATCATTAAAATTGAAGTATATTATAGCATATTTGAAGTTAAGTGAAATATGAAATATATAAATAAAATATATTACATCATGAACAATATATACATAGGTCAAAAGTGCGGCCCATATTGGCTATCAGCCATTGTTCGTGGGCCAATGGGCCTAAACACATGGGCAAAGCCCACACACGAGACCCGATTCCATTGGAGAGAACACTGCAGGGGCATCAGATAGTAAAACTTCGGGCACCTCAGGGGGAAGGGAAGGGGGGGCACCTCAGCCAGTTGAGTCCACAACGCCAGATCCACGAGGGGCCTCCGTGCCCATTGATGTATTCTGGGGAGTGCAAAGCCACAGTCTCACAAGTCTCTACAGTGGGTGGATTGCCCACTGTACCATCCTGGGGAGTGCAAAGCCACAGTCTCTCAAGTCTCTACAGTGGGTGGGTTGCCCACTGTAACATCCTGGGGAGTGCAAAGCCACAGTCTCTCAAGTCTCTACAGTGGGTGGGTTGCCCACTGTTCCATCCTGGGGAGTGCAAAGCCACAGTCTATCAAGTCTCTACAGTGGGTGGGTTGTCCACTGTACCATCCTGGGGAGTGCAAAGCCACAGTCCATTAAGGGGATTACAGACTCCACTGGTTCTGGAGGAGGCATGGTGCTCAGAGTGCTTCGTGAAGCCCTGCCCGACACAGATCCGTCCCTGCCAATGGGCCAGCGGTGCTTGAGATGAAGGGCCCAGCGGAGCGGTGCTTGACAGGAAGGGCCCAGCGGAGCAGTTCAGAGACGGCGGTGCCCAGCGGAGCGGTGCTCGAGATAAAGGGCCCAGCGGAGCGGTGCTTGACAGGAAGGGCCCAGCGGAGCGGTGCTTGACAGGAAGGGCCCAGCGGAGCAGTTCAGAGACGGCGGTGCCCAGCGGAGCGATGCTCGAGATGAAGGGCCCAGCGGAGCGGTGCTTGACAGGAAGGGCCCAGCGGAGCAGTGCTTGACAGGAAGGGCCCAGCAGAGCGGTGCTTGACAGGAAGGGCCCAGCGGAGCAGTTCAGAGACGGCGGTGCCCAGCGGAGCGGTGCTCGAGATGAAGGGCCCAGCGGAGCGGTGCTTGACAGGAAGGGCCCAGTGGAGAGGTGCTTGACAGGAAGGGCCCAGCGGAGCGGTGCTTGACAGGAAGGGCCCAGCGGAGCAGTTCAGAGACGGCGGTGCCCAGCGGAGCGGTGCTTGAGATGAGGGGCCCTGTTCAGCGGTGCTTGTCAGGGCGGGGCCCTGTTCAGCGGTGCTTGTCTTGAAGGGCCCTGTTCAGCGGTGCTTGTCACGCCGGGGCCCTGTTCAGCGGTGCTTGTCTTGAAGGGCCCTGTTCAGCTGTGCTTGTCTTGAAGGGCCCTGTTCAGCGGTGCTTGTCACGGCGGGGCCCTGTTCAGCGGTGCTTGTCTTGAAGGGCCCTGTTCAGCAGTGCTTGTCTTGGAGGGCACTGTTCATCGGTGCTTGTCACGGCGGGGCCCTATTCAGCGGTGCTTGTCACGGCGGGGCCCTGTTCAGCGGTGCTTGTCTTGAAGGGCCCTGTTCAGTGATGCTTGTCTTGAAGCGCCCTGTTCAGCGGTGCTTGTATTGAAGGGCCCTGTTCAGCGGTGCTTATCACGGCGGGGCCCTGTTTAGCGGTGCTTGTCATAGCAGGGTCCTGTTCAGCGGTGCTTGTCTTGAAGGGCCCTGTTCAGCGGTGCTTGTCTTGAAGGGCCCTGTTCAACGGTGCTTGTCACGGCGGGGCCCTGTTCAGCGGTGCTTGTCACGGCGGGGCCCTGTTCAGTGGTGCTTGTCATGGCGGGGCCCTGTTCAGCGGTGCTTGTCTTGAAGGGCCCTGTTCAGCAGTGCTTGTCACGGCGGGGCCCTGTTCAGCGGTGCTTGTCTTGAAGGGCCCTGTTCAGCGGTGCTTGTCACGGCGGGGCCCTGTTCAGCGGTGCTTGACATGTGTTCCCAGGGAACACGATCGGGCCAATATTTACCGCTCAGTCGCCATCCGACCTTTCGCTTGCGGGGCCCTCCTGTGCTGGAGTCCTGGGCCCGTGGGTGTCCTCCTTCACACCTGAAATGGGGCTGGTGGGGCCCTCCTGGGCAGCTCGCCTGCTGCCGGACTTGTCCGGCCTGCTGCCCTTGCCCTCCTTCGCCGATTCTCTGGGGCCGTTGCCTCCCTTTGTGGATGTGCCAGGTGACGGTGCCAGGGTAGTGCCTTTGGGGGCTGCCGTCTCTGGCCTCTCGCGCCGGCCCTTCCCTTTTTTAGTTTTTTTCCCAGGGGGTGGGCTGGCTGTCCCCTTGCTGCTGGCCGATGTTGCTGCCCTAGAAGCTGGTGGACTCCAATAGCCCTGGACTATGGTCCTTGTAGGTGCAGGGCTTGTGGTGGCTGAGGTGCTGCTTGGACTCTTACGAGATGGAGGGGGTGGGTCAGGTGATGCAAAGAGGTTAATTTTGGAGAGGAAAAACTTTTTAGGAGCAGTGGGAAGGGTAGGTGTAGTGGGCATGCGAGTGGAGGAAGAGGATGTGGTTGTAGGAGAGTCAAGTGTGCTGTCTTTGGGTGCAGGTGCTTGTGACGGAGGCTGTCGTGAGGTGGATGGCTGTTGGGTGGGTGGCTGCCTGCGTTTGTGTGGTTTGGAAGAGGGGGTGACAGACACACTGGGAGAGGACACAGGGGAAGTGTAAATGGCAGTGGGGGTGGTGTCTGCACGTGTGCGGAGTGTTCTGGTGGGTGTGCTGGTGATGGACGTACTGGCTGATGGTGGTGTGCATGCAGGTGTGAGTGGAGACCTCACAGGGAGGGAGACCAGGAGGAGGGGGACACAGAGGAGGCAGTGGCTGTTGGCATGTCTGCATGTGGATGTTGCATGTGTGAATGCTTGTGTGATCTGTGGTGCTTATGTTTGGATGAGCTGCCCTTGGGTGTTGATGTGTGTGCAGGCTGGTCTGTAGGTGTGGCTGGGATAGGCAGAGGAACAGGGGAGTGGGACTGGGATGAGGAAATTGGAGGGGGGAGGCAGGAGACAGGGACAATGGCTGCCGTCAGTGCTGAGGCCAGAGCGTTGAACGATCGCTGATGGGCAGCCTGACCCGAATGAATGCCCTCCAGGTATGCATTGCTCCGGTGCACCTCCCTTTCTACACCCTGGATGGCATTCAAAAGGGTAGACTGCCCAACAATGAGCGTCTGGAGGAGGTCAATGATCTCCTCACTGAGGGCAGCAGGGATAACTGGGGCAGGGCCTGAGGTGCCTGGGGCGAAGGAGATGCCCGCCTTCCTGGCCGAGCGGGCACGGGGCAAACGCTGAGGGGCTGCTGGGAGGGCGGAGCTGGTGCGCTGGGTGGCGGCTGTACCTGTTGTAGCGGTGGGCATGGATGTTGCTGCCACCACAAGGGAGCTCCCTTCCGAGGACGTGTCTGTGTCGCTGATGTCTCCACGGGTCCCCGTTGTGGAGCTCCCCTCGCCCTCCGTTTCACTGGTGAACTCGGAGTCGGTTGCATGTCACTCCGGGGCCATGTGAGATGCAGCTCCCTCGTGCTCCGATGCCACTTCTCCTCCGCCTGATGATGCTAATGCACACATGAACAGGAAGACCAAAAAAAAAGTGGGGGGGGGGGGAACTAATGACATGTTGAGTGCATGCATTGGCGACACCGTTGGCGGAGAGGACAGACACAGAAGCCCCCTGCACTACGCCGCGCACTCGGTGTACACTACTCAATTATTGTGACTTGGCCTACAAGCCTATGGACGACAAATGCACACATAGGTGACCCAGGGCCATGGATAGCTGTACTTAGCACCCTACAGAGGTGGGGGGTGGGGGCACAGGGCCATGCCTTACGGAGGGGCCTAGCCTACATAAATCGCCCTGGCCTAGAGATACCCACAGCCCTCCTCCCCCACCCAGACACCTCCACTGTGCGCTAATATAGCAGAATTTGCTGGTACTCACCCCCTTGTGTCTGCTGTGATGTCCTCACGCGCCCATCCAAATCGGGGTAGGCCACCGCCAGGATCCAGGACATCAGGGGGGTCAATTGCCGTGTGGCACCCCTCCTAGGTTGGGAGGCCATCCCCAGCAGAGCCTCCGCGGTCTTTCTGCTCCCGCGGCGGATGTCCTCCCACCTCTTTCGGCAATGGGTGCCCCGTCTGTTGTGGACCCCCAGGGTCCGGACGTCCTTGGCGATGGCACGCCAAATGTCGATCTTCTGATGGGCGCTGACCTATGTGACATGTACAGGGTGGGAAAATAAATATCATCACTTTTCTGCATGGTCGATGTGAGTGGCCCCCCCTCCCCAACCTTGCCATATAGCACATGCTCTCATCTGTCGTGCGATGCATGCCTCATTCGCTCCCCTCCCCACCATCTTTCATCCACCCCACTCAACCCAGGCATTGGCCTCAAAGCATGGTCCCAGTGTACTTACCTGTTGGTCTGGAGGACCGTAGAGTAGCGCATACTGGTGGAGGACCCCATCCACGAGTTTGTCCAATTCTTCAGAAGTGAAGGCAGGGGCCCTTTCCCCAGTCGCAGCAGCCATTGTCTCTTCCAGACCGAGGTCACAGCAGCACTTGCAGTATAGGTCCTCTCCTGTGGATGATCAGGTATCGAGTGATTAAGCAGCTAGAAAATGGCGGTCACGCCCGCGGCGGTGCGTACCGCGGCGGTGCGTACCGCGACCGCCGGCGCACATCGTCATTGTCTCCTGAAACTCACAGGGTTCAATGTTAACCAATGCGGCTTTGCGCCGCGGTCTTCGACCGCCTACCGCCACGGTGTGCCACGCCAACGCATTGATCTCACATCCCATTGTCACACTTCACAGGTCAGGCAGCCGCCATTTGAAGGGCCCACATGGCTTAAATTGTACTGCGTCACACAGGCCTAGGCCTTGCATTGCCACTCATACAAGCCATTCAATGCATAGAGAATCGTGTACTGTGCAAGCTGTGTGAACGTACCTGTGGGTTGCTTGACTCTGTGCTCCATGTTGTCCTTCCTAGGTGCCGTCCGCTGGGACTTGCGAGGAGATGGAGGAATCCTCCTGTGTACAGACCGCTGGTGGACCTGTCGACAATGGAAGAAAGACATGTCATACTGACATACAGACTTGACTGTGCCACTATACAGGAACTGTGTGCCCAGCTGGAGCCAGACCTGATGTCACCCATCCGCCAACCCACAGGGATCCCCCCTCTAGTGGAGGTTCTGTCAGTGCTCCATTTTTTGGCAAGTGGGTCATTTCAATCTACAGTGGCCATTTCATCAGGGATGTCCCAGCCTATGTTTTCAAAGGTGTTGTCCAGAGTGTTGTCTGCCATGATGAAATACATGCGGAGCTAAATTGTTTTCCCTGAGGTGGGCGATTTGGCTACAGTGAAGGGTGACTTCTATGCCCTTGGACATATTCCCAACATCATTGGTGCCATTGATGGGACCCATGTGGCTTTGGTTCCCCCCAGAGAAAGTGAACAGGTGTACAGGAACCGAAAAAATTATCATTCAATGAATGTCCAGGTGGTCTGTTTGGCTGACCAGTACATCTCCCATGTAAATGCCAAGTTCCCTGGGTCAGTGCATGACGCCTACATCATGCGAAATAGCAGCATCCCTTATGTGATGGAACAGCTACAGAGACACCGTGTGTGGCTAATAGGTGACTCTGGTTACCAACCTGTCCTGGCTACTGACCCCAGTGAGGAATCCCAGGACCAGGGCAGAGGAACGGTACAATGAGGCCCATGGGCGTACTAGGAGGGTGATCGAGCAGACCTTCGGCCTCCTGAAGGCCAGGTTTAGGTGCCAGCATATGACAGGTGGATCCCTAATGTACTCACCAAAGAAGGTGTGTCATATCATCGTGGCCTGCTGTATGCTTCACAACCTGGGTTTGCGACGCCAGGTGCCTTTCCTGTAGGAGGATGGTCCAGACGGTGGTGTTGTGGCAGCGGTGGAACCTGTGGAGAGTGAAGAGGAGGAAGACGACGGGGACGACACAGACAACAGGGACAGGGTGATACTACAGTATTTTCAATAACACACAGGTAAGATTCAACACCGGCATTTTACAATTACTTACAGTCTCCTGCCTCTCTACTGTCTGGCCTATTCCCCCAATGTATGTTAACTGAGTTGTGACTTTCCCTTCAATTTCAGAGATGTGGCCCCCACTGCATGACCTCTGCTTTGTTTACCCATGGACTACAGCTGTGTGACAGTGGTATGTTCTCATCACTGTGTAACTGGACATTTTGGCAGCGTTATGTTTAATACATTTGTTCACAATACAGGCAGCCTCCACAATGTTTTTGTGCAATAAGTGTTTTTATTAAAGTGCTGAATTTAGGGACATGGATGAAAAATCGGTAATGGGTGATGGTGGGGGAATGTCCATGGCAGAGTCCAGCTTATCAGTCTCACAGGTGCATTGTCCATATGCCTGTGGAAGGTGGAGCTGGGGCAGTTTCAGGTTGGACAGGGTGACAATGTGGGACAGTGGGATGACATCAGGGGGTATCCTTTGCTGGCGGCTGTCTTGGTATCCTACTCTGTCTTTTTCCGAGATCTCACGCCCCGCTTGCGGGGTGGTTCTTCTTCTGCAGGGGGTGGGGTTCTGGTGGCCTGTTGTTGTGTGGGGGCCTCCTGTCCACTAGCGCCGGCGGAGGTGGTAGCCTGTTCTTGGTCCATGCTAGTGACAGGGGCCCTTTGTGGTGCCACATGGTCCTGCAATGTGGTGACAATCTGGTTGAGTGGCCCGACGATGGTGCCCATTGCGGAACTGATGCTTCGAAGTTCTTCCCTGAACCCCATTTACTGTTGCTCCTGCATGACCTGGATCTCCTGGAACCTGGCTAGTACCGTCGCCATCGTCTCCTGGGAGTGGTGGTATGCTCCCATGATGGAGGAGAGGGCCTCGTGGAGAGTGGGTTTCCTGGGCCTGTCCCCCCCCTGTCGCACAGCAGCCCTCCCAGTTGCCCTGTTTCCCTGGGCCTCTGTCCCCTGGACCGTGTGCCCACTATCACTGCCCCCAGGTCCCTGTGGTTGTTGGGGTGGTGGGTTAACCTGGGTGCCCTGTAGTGGTTGACACACCGCTGATTGACGTGTCCTGGAGACAGAGGCATGGGCCCGCTGGGTGGGAGCTGTGCTGGTGTTCCCAGAGGGGGTTAGGTCTGCTGTGGCCTGTGGCTGTGTGAGGGGAACCGACTGTCCCGAGGTCCCCGATGGTCCGGGCTGGTCATCTGGGTCCAGGGAGACAGAGCTGCTGTCATCACTGCTGGCCTCTTCTGGGGGTGGGATGGACATTTCTGGACCCTCGTGGGGGGTGTGGTGGTGTTCGGGTCCTGCAGGGGTATAGAGGTATGGTTATTGCTTCAGTGTGTGCCATATCGTGCAATGGGTGGGTGCCCGTGTACCCCAGGGCTGGCATTCCTGTGTGGGGGCTTTTGTGAGGGTGGCTTGTGGGGGAGATGTGTATGTGCAGTGGGCATGCTTTGGTGATGGGTGTCCATGCTTTGTGGACGCATGCAGGGCTAGGTGTTGGGATGGGTGGGTTGTGATGGTGAGACATTTGCAGGGAGTAGGTGTGATGGGGGTGGGGGTGAGGGTGGGGGTATGATTTGGGATGCAGGTGGGGTTGGGGGGGATGAAGTAGTTAAGATTTGACTTACCAGAGTCCATTCCTCCAGATACTCCTGCGAGGCCTTCAGGATGCAGGATGTGCAAGACTTCCTCCTCCCATGCTGTAAATTCTGGGGGGAGTAGGTGGGGGTCCACCGCCAGTCTTCTGCACCGCGATGTTGTGCCTTGATACCATGGAACGCACCTTCCCCCGTAGGTCGTTCCACCGCTTCCTGATGTCATCCCGATTTCGTGGATGCTGTCCCACAGCGTTGACCCTGTCCACTATTCGTTGCCATAGCTCCATCTTCCTGGCAATGCTGGTGTGCTGCACCTGTGTCCCGAAGAGCTGGGGCTCTACCCAAACTATTTCCTCCACCATGACCCGGAGTTCGGCGTCTGAAAACCGGGGGTGTCTTTGGGGTGCCATGGGGTGGTGTGGATGAGGTGTGGGGTGGTGTATGTGTTGTAGAGTGTGGTGCGTGTGGTGATGTGTGGTGTTTTGTGCGTGGATATTGTGTGGGTGATGGTGTGGTTTGCCTCTGTGTGATGGTGTTCTCGATTCTGTGCTGTATGTCTTTGGCTTTCTGTCGGATTTTTTGGTTGTGAGGGTTTGTGGGTGATGTGGGTTTGTGTTTTATATTTAATTGGGTGTGTGGGAGTGGTGTTTGTATGTGTATCAGGTGTGTGTATTTCGAATTGTCCAATGTGGTTGTGTTTTGTAAGTGTGTGTGTTTTTCGACCGCGGCGGTGTGTACCGCCAATGGGATACCGCGGTTGAAAGACCGCCGCGTGGATTCGTAGGTCGGAATGGCATGGGCGTATTTCTGTTGGCGTGACGGTGGAGTTTTGGTCATCGCCAGTTTCCCGCTGACCTTTGGTGTGGCGGACTTTTGTGGATGTCGGGTTTTTGGCGGTTTGCCAGTTGCGGGTCAGAATGACCGTGGCGGTTTACCGCGGCCGCGGCGGTGTTATGGCGGTCTTCTGACCAGCGGTATTAAACATAACGCTGCCAAAATGTCCAGGTACACAGTGATGAGAACATACCACTGTCACACAGCTGTAGTCCATGGGTAAACAAAGCAGAGGTCACGCAGTGGGGGCCACATCTCTGAAATTGAAGGGAAAGTCTCCACAGGTTCCACCGCTGCCACAACACCACCATCTGGACCATCCTCCTACAGGAAAGGCACCTGGCGTCGCAAAGCCAGGTTGTGAAGCATACAGCAGGCCACGATGATATGACACACCTTCTTTGGTGAGTACATTAGGGATCCACCTGTCATATGCAGGCACATAAACCTGGCCTTCAGGAGGCCGAAGGTCCGCTCGATCACCCTCCTAGTACGCCCATGGGCCTCATTGTACCATTCCTCTGCCCTGGTCCTGGGATTCCTCACTGGGGTCAGTAGCCAGGACAGGTTGGGGTAACCAGAGTCACCTATTAGCCACACACGGTGTCTCTGTAGCTGTTCCATCACATAAGGGATGCTGCTATTTCGCATGATGTAGGCGTCATGCACTGACCCAGGGAACTTGGCATTTACATCAGCCAAACAGACTACCTGGACATTCATCGAATGATAATTTTTTCAGTTCCTGTACACCTGTTCACTTTCTCTGGCGGGAATCAAAGCCACATGGGTCCCATCAATGGCACCAATGATGTTGGGAATATGTCCAAGGGCATAGAAGTCACCCTTCACTGTAGCCAAATCGCCCACCTCAGGGAAAACAATGTAGCTCCGCATGTATTTCATCATGGCAGACAACACTCTGGACAACACCTTTGAAAACATAGGCTGGGACATCCCTGATGAAATGGCCACTGTAGATTGAAATGACCCACTTGCCAAAAAATGGAGCACTGACAGAACCTGCACTAGAGGGGGGATCCCTGTGGGTTGGCGGATGGGTGACATCAGGTCTGGCTCCAGCTGGGCACACAGTTCCTGTATAGTGGCACAGTCAAGTCTGTATGTCAGTATGACATGTCTTTCTTCCATTGTCGACAGGTCCACCAGCGGTCTGTACACAGGAGGATTCCTCCATCTCCTCACAAGTCCCAGCGGACGGTGCCTAGGAAGGACAACATGGAGCACAGAGTCAAGCAACCCACAGGTACATTCACACAGCTTGCACAGTACACGATTCTCTATGCATTGAATGGCTTGTATGAGTGGCAATGCAAGGCCTAGGCCTGTGTGACGCAGTAGAATTTAAGCCATGTGGGCCCTTCAAATGGCGGCTGCCTGACCTGTGAAGTGTGACAATGGGATGTGAGGTCAATGCGCTGGCGTGGCACACCGTGGCGGTAGGCGGTCGAAGACCGCGGCGCAAAGCCACATTGGTTAACATTGAACCCTATGGGTTTCAGGAGACAATGACGATGTGCGCCGGCGGTCGCGATACGCACCACCGCGGTACGCACCGCCGCGGGCGTGACCGCCATTTTCTATCTGCTTAATCACTCGATACCTGATCATCCACAGGAGAGGACCTGTACTGCAAGTGCTGCTGTGACCTCGGTCTGAAAGAGACAATGGCTGCTGCGACTGGGGAAAGGGCCCCTGCCTTCACTTCTGAAGAATTGGACAAACTCGTGGATGGGGTCCTCCCCCAGTATGCGCTACTCTACGATCCTCCAGACCAACAGGTAAGTACACTGGGACCATGCTTTGTGGCCAATGCCTGGGTTGAGTGGGGTGGATGAAAGATGGTGGGGAGGGGAGCGAATGAGGCATGCATCGCTTGACAGATGAGAGCATGTGCCATATGGCAAGGTTGGGGAGGGGTGGCCACTCACATCGACCATGCAGAAAAGTGATGATATTTATTTTCCCACCCTGTACATGTCACATAGGTCAGCGCCCATCAGAAGATCGACATTTGGCGTGCCATCGCCAAGGACATCCGGACCCTGGGGGTCCACAACAGACGGGGCACCCATTGCCGAAAGAGGTGGGAGGACATCCGCCGCGAGAGCAGAAAGACCGCGGAGGCTCTGCTGGGGATGGCCTCCCAACCTAGGAGGGGTGCCACACGGCAATTGACCCCCCTGATGTCCCGGATCCTGGCGGTGGCCTACCCCGATTTGGATGGGCGCGTGAGGACATCACAGCAGACACAAGGGGGTGAGTACCAGCAAATTCTGCTATTAGTGCACAGTGGAGGTGTCTGGGTGGGGGAGAAGGGCTGTGGGTATCTCTAGGCCAGGGCGATTTATGTAGGCTAGGCCCCTCCGTAAGGCATGGCCCTGTGCCCCCGCCCCCCACCTCTGTAGGGTGCTAAGTACAGCTATCCATGGCCCTGGGTCATCTATGTGTGCATTTGTCGTCCATAGGCTTGTAGGCCAAGTCACAATAATTGAGTAGTGTACACCGAGTGCGCGGCGTAGTGCAGGGGGCTTCTGTGTCTGTCCTCTCTGCCAACGGTGTCGCCAATGCATGCACTCAACATGTCATTATTCCCCCCCCCCTTTTTTTTTGGTCTTCCTGTTCATGTGTGCATTAGCATCATCAGGCGGAGGAGAAGTGGCATCGGAGCACGAGGGAGCTGCATCTCACATGGCCCCGGAGGGCCATGCAAACGACTCCGAGTTCACCAGTGAGACGGAGGGCGAGGGGAGCTCCACAACGGGGACCCGTGGAGACATCAGCGACACAGACACGTCCTCGGAAGGGAGCTCCCTTGTGGTGGCGGCAACATCCGTGCCCACCGCTACAACAGGTACAGCCGCCACCCAGCGCACTAGCTCTGCCCTCCCAGCAGCCTCTCAGAGTTTGCCCCGTGCCCGCTCGGCCAGTAAGGCGGGCATCTCCTTCGCCCCAGGCACCTCAGGCCCTGCCCCAGTTACCCCTGCTGCCCTCAGTGAGGAGATCCATGACCTCCTCCAGACGCTCATTGTTGGGCAGTCTACCCTTTTGAATGCCATCCAGGGTGTAGAAAGGGAGGTGCACCGGAGCAATGCATACCTGGAGGGCATTCATTCGGGTCAGGCTGCCCATCAGCGATCGTTCAACGCTCTGGCCTCAGCACTGACGGCAGCCATTGTCCCTGTCTTCTGCCTCCCCCCTCCAATTTCCTCATCCCAGTCCCACTCCCCTGTTCCTCTGCCTATCCCAACCACACCTACAGACCAGCCTGCACACACATCAACACCCAAGGGCAGCTCATCCAAACATAAGCACCACAGATCACACAAGCATTCACACATGCAACATCCACATGCAGACATGCCAACATCCACTGCCTCCTCTGTGTCCCCCTCCTCCTCGTCTCCCTCCTCCCTCCCTGTGACATCTCCACTCACACCTGCATGCACACCACCATCAGCCAGTACGTCCATCACCAGCACAGCCACCAGAACACTCCGCACACATGCAGACACCACCCCCACTGCCATTTACACGTCCCCTGTGTCCTCTCCCAGTGTGTCTGTCACCCCCTCTTCCAAACCACACAAATGCAGGCAGCCACCCACCCAACAGCCATCCACCTCACGACAGCCTCCATCACAAGCACCTGCACCCAAAGACAGCACACTTGACTCTCCTACAACCACATCCTCTTCCTCCACTCCCATACCCACTGCACCTACCCTTCCCACTGCTCCTAAAAAGTTTTTCCTCTCCAAAATTAACCTCTTTGCATCACCTGACCCACCCCCTCCATCTCGTAAGAGTCCAAGCAGCACCTCAGCCACCACAAGCCCTGCACCTACAAGGACCATAGTCCAGGGCTATTGGAGTCCACCAGCTTCTAGGGCAGCAACATCGGCCAGCAGCAAGGGGACAGCCAGCCCACCCCCTGGGAAAAAAACTAAAAAAGGGGACGGCCGGCGCGAGAGGCCAGATGGCGGCCCCTAAAGGCACTACCCTGGCACCGTCACCTGGCACATCCACAAAGGGAGGCAAGGGCCCCAGAGAATCGGCGAAGGAGGGCAAGGGCAGCAGGGCGGACAAGTCCGGCAGCAGGCGAGCTGCCCAGGAGGGCCCCACCAGCCCCATTTCAGGTGTGAAGGAGGACACCCACGGGCCCAGGACTCCAGCACAGGAGGGCCCCGCAAGCGAAAGGTCGGATGGCGACTGAGCGGTAAATATTGACCCGATCGTGTTCCCTGGGAACACATGTCAAGCACCGCTGAACAGGGCCCAGCAGTGACAAGCACCGCTGAACAGGGCCCCGCCGTGACAAGCACCGCTGAACAGGGCCCTTCAAGACAAGCACCGCTGAACAGGGCCCCGCCGTGACAAGCACCGCTGAACAGGGCCCTTCAAGACAAGCACCGCTGAACAGGGCCCCGCCGTGACAAGCACCTCTGAACAGGTCCCCGCCGTGACAAGCACCGCTGAACAGGGCCCTTCAAGACAAGCACCGCTGAACAGGGCCCTTCAAGACAAGCACCGCTGAACAGGGCCCCGCCGTGACAAGCACCGCTGAACAGGGCCCCGCCGTGACAAGCACCGATGAACAGGGCCCTTCAAGACAAGCACTGCTGAAAAGGGCCCTTCAAGACAAGCACCGCTGAATAGCGCCCCGCCGTGACAAGCACCGCTGAACAGGGCCCTTCAAGACAAGCACCGCTGAACAGGGCCCCGCCGTGACAAGCACCGCTGAACAGGGCCCTTCAAGACAAGCACCGCTGAACAGGGCCCCGCCGTGACAAGCACCGCTGAACAGGGCCCTTCAAGACAAGCACCGCTGAACAGGGCCCCGCCGTGACAAGCACCTCTGAACAGGTCCCCGCCGTGACAAGCACCGCTGAACAGGGCCCTTCAAGACAAGCACCGCTGAACAGGGCCCTTCAAGACAAGCACCGCTGAACAGGGCCCGCCGTGACAAGCACCGCTGAACAGGGCCCCGCCGTGACAAGCACCGATGAACAGGGCCCTTCAAGACAAGCACTGCTGAACAGGGCCCTTCAAGACAAGCACCGCTGAATAGCGCCCCGTCGTGACAAGCACCGCTGAACAGGGCCCTTCAAGACAAGCACCGCTGAACAGGGCCCCGCCGTGACAAGCACCGCTGAACAGGGCCCTTCATCTCAAGCACCGCTCCGCTGGGCACCGCCGTCTCTGAACTGCTCTGCTGGGCCCTTCCTGTCAAGCACCGCTCCGCTGGGCCCTTTCTTGTCAAGCACCGCTCCGCTGGGCCCTTCATCTCGAGCACCGCTCCGCTGGGCACCGCCGTCTCTGAACTGCTCCGCTGGGCCCTTCCTGTCAAGCACCGCTCCGCTGGGCCCTTCCTGTCAAGCACCGCTCCGCTGGGCCCTTCCTGTCAAGCACTGCTCCGCTGGGCCCTTCATCTCGAGCACCACTCCGCTGGGCACCGCCGTC
Source organism: Pleurodeles waltl (assembly GCF_031143425.1). Lineage (NCBI taxonomy): Eukaryota > Metazoa > Chordata > Amphibia > Caudata > Salamandridae > Pleurodeles > Pleurodeles waltl. The sequence goes on from NC_090440.1 coordinate 1,104,629,598, forward strand.
TCTGAACTGCTCCGCTGGGCCCTTCCTGTCAAGCACCGCTCCGCTGGGCCCTTCCAGTCAAGCACCGCTCCGCTGGGCCCTTCATCTCGAGCACCGCTCCGCTGGGCACCGCCGTCTCTGAACTGCTCCGCTGGGCCCTTCCTGTCAAGCACCGCTCCGCTGGGCCCTTCCTGTCAAGCACCGCTCCGCTGGGCCCTTCATCTCGAGCACCGCTCCGCTGGGCACCGCCGTCTCTGAACTGCTCCGCTGGGCCCTTCCTGTCAAGCACCGCTCCGCTGGGCCCTTCATCTCAAGCACCGCTGGCCCATTGGCAGGGCCGGATCTGTGTCGGGCAGGGCTTCACGAAGCACTCTGGGCACCATGCCTCCTCCAGAACCAGTGGAGTCTGTAATCCCCTTGATGGACTGTGGCTTTGCACTCCCCAGGATGGTACAGTGGGCAACCCACCCACTGTAGAGACTTGAGAGACTGTGGCTTTGCAATCCCCAGGATGTTACAGTGGGCAACCCACCCACTGTAGAGACTTGAGAGACTGTGGCTTTGCACTCCCCAGGATGGTACAGTGGGCAATCCATCCACTGTAGAGACTTGAGAGACTGTGGCTTTGCACTCCCCAGGATGTTACAGTGGGCAACCCACCCACTGTAGAGACTTGAGAGACTGTGGCTTTGCACTCCCCAGGATGGTACATTGGGCAATCCACCCACTGTAGAGACTTGTGAGACTGTGGCTTTGCACTCCCCAGGATACATCAATGGGCATGAAGGCCCCTCGTGGATCTGGCGTCGTGGACTCAACTGGCTGAGGTGCCCCCCTTTCCCTTCCCCCTGAGGTGCCTGTAGTTTTACTATCTGATTTCCCTGCAGTGTTCTCTCCAATGGAATCGGGTCTCGTGTGTGGGCTTTGCCCATGTGTTTAGGCCCATTGGCCCACGAACAATGGCTGATAGCCAATATGGGCCGGACTTTTGACCTATGTATATATTGTTCATGATGTAATATATTTTATTTATATATTTCATATTTCACTTAACTTCAAATATGCTATAATATACTTCAATTTTAATGATCATTTTATTTTGTCTTTGCATTCTTCCGGGGGGGTTGAGGGGTGTCACTCTGAGTTGTTGCTCTGCATTGATGTGTGTGTTGTGGTGGGTGAGGGTGGGGGTGGGTGTGTGGCGTATGTGTGTCCCCGTAATTTTTTGCCTCCCCCCTCCCCTGTGTCGTAGGTGCAGTACTCACCGTTGTCGTCTGCGCCGGCGTTCGTGCTCCTGGTAGAGGAGCAGGAAGACAATGGCTGGGAGGATGTGTAGTTCCGGTTCCATGCTGTCCAGATTCCTCGTGGAGTGTGTAGAGGTGAGCGTTTTCCGTTCGAAATGTCTGTTTCCGCCGTGCTTTTATCGGCGGGGCAACCGCCCCGGAAAAGGTGGCGGATTGGTGGGTCGTGATAGTGTGGGCGGTACATTGTCTCCCGCCTGTCTGTTGGCGGTGACCGCCGCGCTGTTTGTTTCTACCGCCGTGGCTGTCGGAGTGTTAAAGTGGCGGTCTCTGTTGGCGGTTCCTGCCAGGTTCGGAATTTCATTTTTTGGACCGCCAGCCTGTTGGCGGATTGGCCGCCGCTTTAACACCGACCGCCAGGGTTGAAATGACCCCCTTATTCTCTTTTTCGGCAGGTCGGTCCTTCTATGGAGCTTTTTTCAAAAGTTGGCCAAACTTCTCCAAACTTCTGGGGCTTCTCCCAGATGTCCTTTTAAGGTTCTTTTGAGGTCCACAGCTCACCCCAAGGGTCCAGAAGTTCTAAGATGGTCCTTTTTTGCCACTGGACAGTGGTCAGCTGGTCGCTTTCTTCAGGAATTGGTGCAGGGGACTCTGGTTAGAAATTTGTCACCTGTAGCAAACAGGGAGTCCCTCCTTGAACCAGTTGAAGCCAGTCAAAGTCCTTCTTGTGGTGAAGCCCAAGTGTGCAGCTGGTGCAGTCCTTCTGAGTGCAGGTTCCAGGTGCAGGCCAGGGGTCCAGCAGGGCAGTCCTACTTCTTCTGTTGTTGGATGTGGTAGGGAACTGAGGTGTGGGTGCAGGTCTGCCAGTTTTTTCCTTGCTCCTGGGTCAAAAGCAGGGGGGTCCTGGTTCTCCAATCAGGTGCAGGGTCCTTCCCCCTGTGATCACCACTTCCTGGGAAGTGTGACAAAAATCAATCCCAGGAGGCAACATTCTCTAAAAATCCATCATAGCTGAATCGATTTTTGGAGGTTACATCTGGCTGAGCCCACCCACTGGCGTGGCTAAAAATCATAAACACACCCCTCTCCTAATCTAATCAAGGGGGCACCTAGTTGTCTGGGGTTGCAGGATGTGGGGGTGTTGCTGGTTGCTCCAAATGTCCTTCTCTGCCTTTGAAGACCAGTTTGGCAGGACTCCCCCTTCCTGCCTCACCATCTGCTGAGGGGAGATTCCTTCCCACAGGCACATTCCTTTGTGTGAAGCCAGGCCACTTCACACCTCATCAAGGCAGCTTGGCCAAGCTGCTAGAGGCTGGCCAATCAGAGCACAGCAGCAAAAACAATGCAGGGCTGAAATTGGCAACTTTTCAGGTAAAGTTTAAAACTCTTTACCTGAACAAGTTATATTAAATCCAACAGCTGGAAGTTGTGGGATTTATTACAACAATTAATTTGATACCAAATTCTTGGTGTGCATCATTTAAGGAGACTTTTAAAAATTAAAATAAAGTCTCCCCATTCTAGCCTATGAAGGCCATTTACTACAATGAGGGAAAAACGAATTTGGCTGTTTTTACCTCACCAGGGCTTATAAAACTATTTGTATAAAGTCCCTGCTTATAGTTACATGGCACTCAGCCCTAGGGGCATATAGGGCACACCTTAGGGGTGACTTATATGTAAAAATAAGGTAGTTTAAGACTTTGGAACTACTTTTAATTCCAAAGTTGAATTTGCATATAACTTGAATTTAAAAGCAGCCAGCAAGACAGGCCTGATTTAAAATGACACTGGGCACCTCAGCAGTGCATCTATGGGTGCACCACCTATGCTGTGGTCCCTAAACCTACATGCCCTACCATATACTAGGGACTTATAGGTAGGTTAACTTAGCCAATTATAATTAGCCTAATTTGCATATCCATTTTACACAGAGCACAGGCCCTGGGAATGGTTAGCAGTACCCAGGGCACCATCAGAGTCAGGAAAACACCAGCAAAAAGTGGAAAATGGGGCAAAAAGTTAGGGGGCCTCTGCAATCAGCCCTGTTTTCCCACACCACTGTCGATCAATCAGGGAGGCATGCCAACCCACTGTTTGTGGCCTACTATGCCACCTCAGATTAGACCCATCTGTATGCAAATTAGCTCTGGTCCTGCTCCAATACGAATTGTCTAGCCCAAACTGCTAAGCCACGTCTTCTCTAAACTAAAACACAAGCAAGTCAAGATTGGTTTAAGCCTAGTTGTGCTAAGTGCAGCTTGTTTTTTGTGGCACAGTGAGAAAGGGGCCCATACCTGGGTGTACTCCTGGTCTCTTAGGGCATTACATCAAACACACAAAAGTTGATAGGAGAAATGCTTGCAAATAGTTTAACCACAGGAAAGCGAACTAGCATTTTAACCCATCATTATTTTTTCCTACTATGTCACCCTTGATCACCTTTTGTGTGGCTCATGTAAGTAATGTTGATGACAATTTACTGCAAAAGCCCCAAAGAATTAAGGCCCAGATTTACAAATACTTTGTGTCAGGTTTTCAGCACTTTTTCGATGCTGACCCAACACAAAACTCATTTTGGTATTTACAAACTGAATTAGATGTCAAGTTTCATTGTTTAAAAAAAAAAAAGTTACATAATTCAGGGCAGTGCACCTCCTTGCTTTACTTCGAGGTCCACAGAGGTGATTTGCTGTGCTCTATAAATGTTTGATTGATTGAATGACTGCCCATGAGGAAGGCGGTTCATGGGTGGTGTGTGGCCATTTTTGGATTTTAACCCACATTTACAAAAATAGTTGTAGATAGAGGTTTGCACCAAATGACTAGCTACATGAGATTGGTACAACAATGAGAAACATCTCTATTTCTTTTCAGTATTTCTGATTTGCATGTGTGCTGCATTTTGCAGCACAAATGCACAGAGAAAAGAGCATCCACAGATATTTCTTTGTGCAGGAAGGTGCCCCGTCCTGCATAAAAACTATCCTATTACTGAGCCACGTTTGCACCATGGTGCAACAGTGTCTACACCGGGGCTAGGCTGCTCAAAGTGCGCCAGCAAAGGGAGAGAGCATAACTTGTAATTCCTTGAGAATGTGGCACAAGTCTGCTCTCCCTTTCACGAAACGCAGCAACTTCACTTGCTACAATGGGTTGCGTTGTTTGTTAATTCAGGCCACGATTTTTGATGCAAGGGAAGCATTTTGGATACACAAACACTTGACACTGTTACTAGCACAGCTAGCCTTCTTGACATATTAAAGGTGACAAGTGTTTGATTACAGACCGAAGCAGGGCTGGATAGAAGAAAATAGGCTGATTTACACTGTTACAAATTTAGCACATAAATTACGATTGACCTTTTGCAAATAGTTGACTATCACTGTAACTAGGTTGTTGTCCTGCAGTGTAAGATAAATGTTTATAAGGGGAAAAAGGTTTACAAGTATTGGAATTCAAAGCAATCTTACCAAAAGATATCAGGTGAAATCGCCATTGAAGAAAAGCAAGCAAAACCTGTTTTTGAGGGATAATCCTTTATGAGATAGACGACAATACAAAAACAAAAGAAAATCCTCCTTCCTTAAGTCTATCACTTAAAAATAATTCTCCTGGCTGAAGTTTTTTTTATGTCACTGATCACTATTAAGAAAAGGCAGACCTTTTCAACCTTGCACAGATGCTTTGTAATCTGAAGAAACAAAACAACACCTACCATAGGATAACAGAACAATTTATTGGTACACTTTCGATAAATAAACCCTTTAAAAAAATATAATAAGCAATGTAAAACATGTAACATCCAAACCAAGTTCATAACACAGAAAAAATATATTAACTAATTAACAAAAATTATCAAGAAAATAGTACAATTAAATTTAGGAAAATATGTGAAACCATTGCAATGAAAGCAAATTGAATACACCTCTGATATGGACAGCAATAGAATTCAGTGCAAATCTAGGAGACAAAAAGAGAAACAGTATGAAAAAATAACTAACTATATGGGGTATGTTTTTTGTGAGGTACCAGCAGCAGTGCATAGTGCAGATCCATATCTACAAGGCCAAGCAAAGCCAATGTGTGTGGCTTATCATAGTCTTGTTGATATGGGGGCACATTCGCAAGTCCTGGTGCGCAGGGCAACACAACAAGTGACCTTGCTGTGCTGCCCTACATCACAGGGGAAGGGCCAAAATAAATAATATTTACAAGATACAGTACATTTCTGTCCTTTCAGCCCATGCTGGCCCCATTACTGCCTAGTACCAACACAGGCACCCTTGCATCATAGTGCAAGGATCTCTGCATTGTAGGCAGGATAACTTGTGCAGGAAGGAGCACAGGGCAGCATAGCAAGGTCACTTGCTGTACTGTCCTGTGCCACGGGCTTGTAAATAGCCCCTATGTCTTCATCTGGGCCATGGCTGAAAGAAATCTTTTTTTAATTCATGGTAAATCTAAGGTTGTGCTTGTTACCGCAACAACATATGCTAGCAATGCCCAACAAAAATACGGAAAAAACACTAAAAGCAGAATAAATAGTATTCTCCGTAATTTTGCTTTGAAGGGCAGCAAAAGCGTAGCGGAGTCGGCAAGTACACTTGCCAATAAAAGGATAATATAAACCCATTCACATACAAGTATGCCTGACTTATGTGCCCCATGATTGAAAGTCTATATACAGGCATACATTCCACAGGAGCAGAGATAGCAAAAGAATAGGGATTCACATAAGAGCAGCAGAAATGTAGCCCCCAGCCTTTGCAGCAAAAATGTATGACCTTCAATTTACAGACATGCAACTGTATATATCTTTCATTTATCTAATCTTTGACATCTTAGTGGCAATGTACGGGGCATTGACAGGTTGGTAGTCCATTGAAACATTTGATAAAACATGCAAGGGAACCAGATTGATACGTGGTATCAGTGCTTAATTTAGAAATACAAACGTGCCGATGCCAGAAGCCCTCCAGTTAAACACGCGGCTGCTACAATTAAATGTGGCAACACGGAATGCTGAGGCAGTAACACTGAAGCCATCTCGGGCCTCTTCAATCTATTTAAAGCACTCCCTGCCCTTTCAGCTCACTTTTGCAGCTTTCTGCTTACTCCCATTGTGACACTTTTTCGTTTTTTCTTATCCTCCATCTTCCTCATATGTGTCTTTTGCTTGCAGCAAATGCTTGGAACAGAAGAATACGCGCTGGCCCTAAAAAATAAGTGCCAGTGCTCCGCAATTGAAATAACAAGCACATATTAAGCACTGCGTGGGATAAAGCAGTCTCACTGTTATAGGAACAGTAACATACATAGTTTTAAAAAAACTAGTTCGTAGAGTTTAAAAGCACATTTCAGTAAGGGATTTTAGGCTTACCATCGCTATCTAGGTAAAGGTTTCAGACAAAGGCCCTCATTCTGACCCTGGCGGTGTCTCACCGCCAGGGCAGAGGGCAGAGGAAGCACCGCCAACAGGCTGGCGGTGCTTCTGTGGCATTCTGACCGCAGCGGTACAGCCGCGGTCAGAAACGGGAAACCGGCGGTGTCCCGCCGGTTTCCCGCTGCCCTGGGGAATCCTCCACGGCGGCGCTGCTAGCAGCGCCGCCATGGGGACTCCGACCCCCTTACCGCCATCCTGTTCCTGGCGGTGTTCGCCGCCAGGAACCGGATGGCGGTAACGGGTGTCGTGGGGCCCCTGGGGGCCCCTGCAGTGCCCATGCCAATGGCATGGGCACTGCAGGGGCCCCCTAACAGGGCCCCACTCGCGACGGGTGCAACTGCACCCATCGCACCCCTTCCACTCCGCCGGCTCCATTCGGAGCCGGCATCCTCATGGAAGTGGGTTTCCCGCTGGGCTGGCGGGCGGCCTTCTGGAGGTCGCCCGCCAGCCCAGCAGGAAACTCAGAATATCCGCGGCGGTCTTTTGACCGCGCAGCGGTATCCTGATGGCGGTACTTTGGCGGGCGGCCTCCGCCGCCCGCCAAAGTCAGAATGAGGGCCAAAGTGTGTGTAGAGTGTTTTGCATGATCATGACAAGGTTGCAGTCAAAGGATTAAACAGATGAAATTCCTAATCCAATTTAGTAAGTATAAATAAAATGGAATTTTAGGGATTATAATAATTCCCTGCATGGCTCTGGAGAGACGAAGTCCCTGCCTTGAGTACCCAACAACATGTTGTATAGGGTTTTGGACATCATGCATGATAATCATGTGAATGTGAATGTGCTGAGCGTTCTTTATGACAGAATGTGAGCCAGTTTGGGGTTTAGCTCTTTGGAGGGGCAGACCATATGCACCCTCCTTTACCTGGCCACGAATATTGTCAAGTCATCAGGCTTTTTGCATGCTTCTTGTCAGAAAGAATGTCCTATCAGCATTGTCTGTGTTCTTTAATTCATCTGCCAGTCTCTTCAATTGGGTCCTTCACTCCATCAGTGGATAACACATATGTGTGTGACTATATGTACAGGAAATGTGCCCTTTCTGCTGTGTCAACCTTGATCTTTTGCCTTTTACTAGACACTATACTTTTGCTGCCTGTAGAACCATGTTCACTTTAACCCTGGCAACCATTGAAAAAATACCCGTGCTCCACCTTTATAAAAGGGCAATTGGCATGCCCCTAATTTGCACATTTAACTTAACCTCTAGCCTCTAGTATTTTGGACAAAGTGTACCCAGGTCCTGTATGTTAAATGTTACTAGCAGACTGCAGCACCCATTGTGCACCCACTACTGTGACAGTGCGAACATGTCTGTAGGTCTACCATTTATAGTCTGGCTGTTGCAGTTTTAAACTGAAAAATTGACGTGTCAAAATAAGTCCTCGTCACAGGTCAAAATCTTTCTCCTAAGTATTGATACATCAACCTTAAGTAGGCCTTATTGCCATAAAGCAGAGTTCATGGTATTTAAAAGTAGGACATGTAGGGACGTAGCACCAGATTTACAAGAAGGTGGCGCATCAGCTTTGATGCTCCACTTTGTTGCACCCCCGTGATTCCCTAAGGACACCATGCGTGTGCAGTATTTACAATATGGTGCACCATGGCACACGTTAGGACAATATTGTGGTACTTTGCAGGATTAGCACCATAAATTGTGGGGCTAATCCTGCAAAGTAAAGGGAGGCCCATTGAAAGTAATGGGCACGTCATATGAAAGCCTGCCTAAGGCAAGTGTTAAAAATGAAGCTAAAAATGGTGCAGTGAAATGTTGTAAATTTAATTGCATCATTTGTATGGGCCTCCCTACATGAGAAAGACCCCCTTGCATACATTATACCTGGCGCAGGCAAAATGTTGCGCAAGGGGTTACAAAGTGGTGCAATGCTTGCTTTGCCCCACTTTGTAAATATGGAGCATGAGAATGGCCTTCTTAATACCACATTAGAGTAAAAAATGATGCTAGTGTGGTGCTAAGAGGCGCTAGGACCTAGTAAATCTGGCCCTTGATGTTAAAATGACCTCACAGTGAAAAAGACCCCAAAGCTATATTCACTGTAGCGGGATTTTCTGCTACACTAATTTACAATATTACATTTAATAATAATAATTTTGGTTAGAAAAAAACTAGAAAAATATTCAAACAACATATTTTATTTATTATTAAAATTCAAATCCATGGTGAATTTGGATTTTTGATAAATAGTTATGGAAAATATACTTTTTGAAGGTCACTTTTTCCCTGTCTAAAGCTTCTAGATGCCCATTTGCTTTTTCACTTCTGTCTGCCAGTAATTAGCATTTGAATAAGTGTGAATAGGTGTGAGATGTGTCCCAGAAGCAAACAATGGGTTGACCTGAGTGGGCAGGGATGACCCCTCCAAATCTGTCGTAATGTGAAGGGTGGGGCATTTAGCATCATTTTTTACATTACAGTGTTAAATCCTGCTAGAATGTCAAATCCTGCCTGACATGTCTGCTGGGATATTACATATAACATTGGGACACAAATGAAAGGGTGAAAACAGGTTGCAATGTGCTTAGGAGTCAAGGTACCTGTGACTATGAGGTGCACAGGGAAAATGTGAATGTACTTCAGAAGTTTCCAGCTAAAAAGGAAATAGTACCTGTTAGTGCTGACACTGAGAAACCATGACTACCATTGGTGGTCTAAACTGAAAGACTAAAGAGCCGGAAAACGGAGGGCATCAGGCCAAGAACTGCTCTAAACAGTTTGCAGGAGTATCAACCTACACCTTCCCATCACTGCTGAACCCCTGAGTGGGCTGTTTGATTTGCTTTGGTATTGAGCTTGAGTATGAGTTAAAGAAGATCCACCATTGAATACTGGCATAACTTTAAGCAGAGTGAGGTGTGCGCAAGCCTCTTCATGACTTGTGCTGATGCTACACATAAAAAACAGGGCATGTGTGTGCACATCAGATGGGCACCATGGCAATATTTGTTGGCCCATGATAGACTCAGCATTATCCCACTTGACTAAGCCATGAAAGAACAACCCTCTGAAGCGGTATGGCCATGTCCAATGCAGGAACTCAGGGGCCCAACCTGCTAATGGAGACAACCAAGGGCAAACATTTGCTGTTCAAGGTTGAGATAACTGAGGTAGGAGAAACCTCAGATCAGTACTGTTTTTACCATAATTCTGGAGAGGGGTCAATGTGACCTGGAGATGCAACTCACAAATGATATCAGTTAATTTCCCCAGTGGGAGCAAATGTGCTGCCACTCAGTACCTGCCTAATCGATCTCCCAAATGACGATGACAGTTGCATGATAAAAATTAATCAATTAGATTGCCCTTTGATGATTATGTTCAGCAAATGTTATGTGTCAGCAAAATAAAGTACTTTTTCATTTCTAAGCGAAAGTACTGGAGTGACCTTGATTTATAAACTGTTATTGGATGTCTCATCGAGTTCTGAATTCTACCCACCAACGCCTCACTGAGTAAGTCTAGTACTGCTCTTCACTAGACTGACAGCCAATGTCTAGAGGAAAGTAGTTGGTGATCACTTTTAAACTCAATAGTAGGGTAAACCCCATGGGCACCTGTGATTAAACTCCTTTACTTGTTATAACCTGGGCCCAGTAACCACACTCTGCCAAAGGACATGGATAAAGTTCACAAAGCATTTACTATAGCCTTATAGCCCACCTGCAAGGATTATACTGGTTGTTAAAGGCCCTTAACCTGAGTTATAGGTGTGAGCCACCGGTGAGGGACTATAATGAGGAAGAAAGCCTTTTACAGCCGGTATAGCTAGAGGCAGAAGGGCTATAAGGCTAATAGAGTACTCCATTCACTAAGGGTAGAGTGTTCTAAATTAAAAAGGCAGAAACTGAGAATCCAACATTGGAATGTAGGAGTTCCGAGTTTACACAAGCCATTATAATCCTGTCCTGGAGCTATTCCATTGTCTTCAATGGAGCTCTCAACATTCAAATGTTCTAATACATTTTGAATTCCATGTGTGGGTGGTGTAAAGCATAAATGCTTCCCACATTGTGCATTTGAATTTAGTTCCACTTGTGCAGCTCTTGTTCAGTTTTACTTTGGATACTCCTATTAGCTAAATGTACCAAGTGGAGTTTTTCAGTCTGTTGTCGCATTTTAGGGGTGAAACTTCTTTAAGCAGAAATTGGTTAGCAGCTTCTTGTTACCCAGTAGTTCAAAAAAGGCCGGCTAACTCAGTTTATAAAATCAAACCATCATGGAGTAGGCCAAGCAAAGGTAGATGTTGCTTCCCTGGAACATCTATTTAGCTGCATGTATTAAAATTCTGCCAGAGACTATTATAAGTCCCATATATTCATTTCTGCAAGAATGCAAGACATTGGCCCTATTTATTTGCATCACAGTGGATATATAAATGCACTAAGTCATAAACTCCAATACAGCTTGCACAAGCTGATGAAAAAGCACTTCATTGATTAATTGAAGATTTAACTAATGGAACAAGCAATGGAAACTTGAGGCTGTGTAGGCCAATCTGTTGCAAAGAAGATTGCAATCACGGCCTGTTTGCAGACCTCTGAATCTTGGAAAAGAATAAAGCTATACCAACTGTGCAAACTGCTCTTCATACAGCCTGCCAAATATGGGGTCAAGGTTTTCTGCAACTACTGCTTAACTCTTCCCAAAGTGCTCATAGCGATGTCACACAACTATGCCAGTCAACTAGCATCACTGAATAGGTACATTGTACAAAGGCACAATACCCATTCTAATTTATATTAAATTCTCTGAAGGAGTTTTCTCTGGGCCTGGGAGGAACTCGTGGAGTTTTGCTCTGCAGACGTTCGGGAAGTTACAAAAAACTATGCAAATAGGCATAAATATACTTATCCAGATCTTCACACTTGTTATTTTCACACCATTTGCGCGTTTTACACTGAAATTCAGTGCAAATGACGTGTTGAGGTGAATCATCACTTTTGAGTCTTAAATAAACGTGTTTAGAGACATTGCCATGCTCTCAATGGGGCTAAAATTAATAGTTTTGAGATTTTATAAAAGTGAATGAAAATGGCCCGCTTGCTAACATTAAGGTCTTAAACACTGTTTTTACCCTGCGGTGAGTGATTTAAACAGCATTTGGAGTCATTTTGAATTCAAGCTAAATGGTCAGATTTTTGATGAAAATGATTGACCCACAGACTCACAAAATGCTTCAGGAAGGTCCAAAATGGACCGTTTTCAATTGTTGCATCTTTTAATTCTTTATGACGTGTTGAAGTGAATCATCACTTTTGGGTCTTAAATAAACATGCTTACAGACATTGCCATGCTCTCAAAGCGGGCAAAATGCATAGTTCTGAGATTTTACAAAAGTGAATGAAAATGGCCGATTTGGTAACATTGAGGCCTTAAACAGTGTTTGTGCACTTCTGCTGTTCTGTGGATGCTGCGGGGCCTATTTCTGAATCAGTGTCAACTCTCCCGCATCTAATCTTTATCCCACTCCTCCACCCCTCATTTACTCAGTTTATTTCAGTGTGTGTCTTTATTTTTGTGTATTTTAAATTTGTATCTTTTCTTTTTATTTTTTTTTAACTTTTTTGTACTTATTTATTTTTTTCCCTTTCCTTGTGTTCCACCTCCTTTTTTCTTTCTGCTTACTTGTGTATTGTGTTGTACTACATCTACATCTTCTTTTTTTTTACCTAGCTCCCGGCTGAAGTAGGTAGCAGCGACACCAGTGGTACTCACACGTCTGCGGGTGCCGACGCCCTTCAGGGGTGCAGCCCTACCACACTTTTACTGAGACAGAGGTAGCCGCACTGTTTTTTTTAATCCAGCGCCAGCTCCCCTCCATGCTGGCAGCAGGCTGCAGGCGTGGGAGAGGGTATGCCTTGCGGAAGCCTCAGCTGCTGTGGAGGAGAATGTGTTATGCATGCACTACAGCTCAGTAGTGCAGCGCACCACACAGTAGCTGATGTACCGCTGGCCAGACATTATTGATAGAGAACAGGACCTGCTCAACCTGCTGGGTGTCAAGGTTGCAGGGCTCAGTGAGTATTAATTAGTTCTTGTTTACTAAAAATGCTATTAGGATGTAGAGTTAAGTTTAGAAATTATATCTGTTCCAGCTTGAGCTAGCCAGGTGCTCGTCGCTACCTGCTTTGCGCTCTCTTGGGCTGATTATTTAAGAAGTGAAGCAGACTCCTCTCTCTTGTCACTTTGATAGTAGTATGTCAAGGAGTTAGCGTTTCTGTGACTTTCTTTATGTAGCTCATACTTCCCAATCTCCCAGTGATGTGTACTATGTATGTAAAAGCGAGACTGAGTTGGCCCATCAAATGGGGTGGAGAAGCAAATGCTTTAGTAGTTCAAAATATAGTTTAGGTTTAGGAAATTAGGAATAGGGCAATAGGCTATCTGATTTAGAAAAGTACAATGCTAATGCCTCTGCCTGTCAACATATTTTTTAGAGATTAACTGTACCACTAATGTTTATTTTATCTTCTTTATTTCTTACATTGACACCCAAGGAAAGACAGCACCAGAGCAGGGCAAAGGGACTGCAACTACCAGCACCGCAAAAGGTGGAGCCAGCACAATCCCCAGCACCACATCTGTGACAGATGGTCTTGCTGAGCCCAGTAAGCCCTGCTATTAATATTTCTCTAACGTGTACCTCTCCCCACTAGTAAAATCATTTCACCCTGTGTTTATTTATACTGTCTCTTTTTTTAAATCCTCTATCTAATGTTTGTTGAATTCTTCTTATCCCTACATTATCCTTTTTTTTATATTTCCTGTTTCTGTAGATGAGTTCCTCCTTTCTACAACTTTACACTGCTCTTTTAGTAAACTTTGCCTCTACCCTCTAGCCTTGTATGTCTTGTGACACTGCAAGACTTGGAGAACAGATTTTTGGGGATGTGAAGATTGCAGGCCCAAGTAGGCTATTATTCACCACCCAGGGTTGTTGAGAAGGCATTCTTGTTCATGCTCACACAGTTAAAATGAGAAATTGGTCATCATCATGGACCCCCCCAATGTTGTGTTATCATTCATTTATATAGTATACCAGCAGTTTCCATGACAGTGCAGCATGGTAGGAAAGCAATTAGATCCCATTGCATTTGACAACCAAGACTATGGGGGTCATTCCAAACTCGGCGGTAAAAGGCGCTTACCGCTGTGCAGAAGACCGCCACAACACCACCGCGGCCGCGGTAAACCGCCACGGTCATTCTGACCCACAACAGGCAAACCGCCAAAATACCAACATCCACAAAAGTCCGCCACACCAAAGGTCAGCGAGAAACTGGCGATGACCAAACCTCCACCGTCACGCCAACAGAAATACGCCCATGCCATTATGACCCACGAATCCACGCGGTGGTCTTTCAACCGCGTTATTCCATTGGCGGTACACACCGCCGCGCTCAAAATACACACACACTTACAAAACACAACCCCATTGGACATTTTAAAATACACACACCTGATACACATACACACACCACTCCCACACACCCAATACAACATAAAACACACACCCACATCACCCACAAACCTCCACTCCTAGAGATTCGTGAACACCCACCGAGAAAAGACATCCGAGCACCCAGACGCCCAATTCACAGTCACCCAGAAATATTTTCACGCACTTCACACAACACAACAATACCACACTTAGCACCACACAATCCACCCTACACATCACCCACACCACCCCATGGCACTGCAAAGACACCACAGGTTCTCTGATGATGAACTCAAGGTCATGGTGGAGGAAATCATACGAGTAGAGCCACAGCTGTTCGGGACACAGGTGCAGCACACCACCATTGCCAGGAAGATGGAGCTATGGAGCAGAATAGTCGACAGGGTCAACGCTGTGGGACAGCACCCAAGAAATAGGGACGACATCAGGAAGCGGTGGAACGACCTACGGGGGAAGGTGTGTTCCATGGTATCCAGGCACAACATCGCGGTGCAGAAGACTGGCGACGGACCCCCACCTCCTCCCCTAGAATTTACAACATGGGAGGAGCAAGTCTTGAACCTCCTGCATCCTGAGGGCCTCCCAGGAGTAGGCGGAGGAATGGACTCTGGTAAGTCAAATCTTCACTACTTCATCTGCCCCACCCCACCTGCATGCCAACTCATACCCCCACCCTCACCCCCAACCCCATCACACCTACTCCTTTCAAATGTCTCACCATCACAACCCACCCATCCCAACACCTAGCCCTGCATGCGTCCACTAAGCATGGACACCCATCACCAAAGCATGCCCACTGCACATACACATACAACCCACCCCCCCAAACCACAGTCACAACAGCCCACACACAGGAATGCCAGCACTGGGGTACACGGGCACCCACCCATTGCACGCTATGGCACACAAAAAACCAATAACCATACTTTTATACCCCTGCAGGACCCGAACGCCAGCTCACCGCCCAGGAGGGTCCACAAATGTCCACTCCACCCCCAGAAGAGGCCCACAGTGATGACAGCAGCTCTGTCTCCCTGGATCTAGATGACCATCGGGGACCTCGGGACAGTCGGTTCCCCTCAGACAGCCACAGCCCATAGCAGACCTTCCCCCCTCTGGGAAGACCAGCACAGCACCCACCCAGCGGGCCCATACCTCTGTCGCCAGGACACGTCAATCAGCGGTGTGTCCACCACTACAGGGAACCCAGGCTAACCCAACACCCCAACAACAACAGGGACCTGGGGGCAGTGGCAGTGGGCACACGGTCCAGGGGACAGAGGCCCAGGGAAACAGGGGAACTGGGAGGGCTGCTGTGCTACAGGGGGGGGACAGGCCCAGGGAACCCACTCTCCACGAGGCCCTCTCCTCCATCATGGGAGCCTACCACCACTCCCAGGAGACGATGGCCACGGTCCTGGCCAGGTTTCAGGAGATCCAGCTTCTGCAGGAGCAACAGTATATGGGGTTCAGGGAGGAACTAAGAAACATCAGTTCCGCCATGGGTACCATCGTAGTGGCCCTGAATCAGGTAGTCACCACATTGCGGGACACTGTGGCACCTCAAAGGGCCCCTGACACTAGCATGGACCAAGAACTGCCTACCACCTCCGCCGGCGCTAGTGGACAGGAGGACCGACACAACACCAACAGGCCACCAGAACCCCACCCCCTGCAGAAGGAGAACCACCCCGCAAGCGGGCCCTGAGATCCAGGAAGAAGACAGAGTAAGATGTCAAGACCCCCGCCAGCAAAGGATACCGCCCTGATTGTAATCCCACTGTCCTACATTGTCACCCTGTCCAACCTTAAACTGCCCCTGCTCCACTTTCCACAGGCATTTGGACAATGCACCTGTGATACTGACAGTTTGGACTCTGCCATGGACAATCCTCCACCATCACCCCTCACCGATTTTCAACCACCCATCCAATTTAGAGCACTTGAATAAACACACTTATTGCACAAAACAATCTGTAGTCTGCCTGTGATTTTGAACAAATGTATTAGACATGACCGTGCCAAAATGTTATTTTACATTGTGATGCAAACAAACCGCTGTCACACAGCTGTACTCCATGAGGAAACAAAGCAGATGTCACGCAGTGGGGCCCACAGCTCTGAAAACGGAAGGGAAAGTCACAACACTGTTACCATACACTGGGGGAAAAAGTCAGACAGTAGAGAGGTAGGAGTCTTTAAGTAAATGTAATATGGCGGTGTGTACTCTTACCTTTGTGTCATTGAAAATACTGCAGTATTACTGTGTTCCTGTTCTCTAGGTCGTCCTCTTCGGCTTCCTCCTCTTCACTCTCCACAGGCTCCACAGCTGCTACAACACCACCATCTGGACCATCCTCCTGCAGAAAAGGCACCTGGCGTCGCAAAGCCAGGTTGTGAAGCATACAGCAGGCCACGATGATCTGGCACACCTTCTTTGGTGAGTACATTAGGGATCCACCTGTCATATGGAGGCACCTGAACCTGGCCTTCAGGAGGCCAAAGGTTCGCTCTATCACCCTCCTAGTCCGCCCATGGGCCTCATTGTACCGTTCCTCTGCCCTTGTCCTGGGATTCCTCACTGGGGTCAGTAGCCAGGATAGGTTGGGGTAACCAGAGTCACCAATTAGCCACACACGGTGCCTCTGGAGTAGACCCATCACGTAAGGGATGCTGCTATTCCGCATGATGTACTGACCCAGGGAACTTGGCATTAACATGGGAGATGTACTGGTCAGCCAAACACACCATCTGTACATTCATGGAATGATAACTCTTCCTGTTCCTGTACACCTGTTCACTCCTGCTGGGGGGGACCAGAGCAACATGTGTCCCATCAATGGCACCAATGATGTTGGGAATATGTCCAAGGGCATAGAAATCAGCCTTCACTGTAGCCAAATCCCCCACCTCAGGGAAGACGATGTAGCTCCGCATGTGTTTGAGCAGGGCAGACAACACTCTGGACAACACCTTGGAAAACATAGGCTGGGACATCCCTGATGACATGGCCACTGTAGTTTGAAATGATCCACTTGCTAAGAAATGAAGTACTGACAGAACCTGCACTAGAGGGGAGATCCCTGTGGGTTGGCGGATAGGTGACATCAGGTCTGGCTCCAGCTGGGCACACAGTTCCTGTATAGTGGCTCGATCAAGCCTGTATGTCAGTATGACATGCCGTTCCTCCATTGTCGACAGGTCTACCAGCGGTCTGTACACGGGAAGATTCCTCCATCTCCTCGCATGTCCCAGCGGACGGTGCCTATGAAGGACAACAGCGACCACAGAGTCAAACAACCCACAGGTACGTTCCCACAGCTTGCACATTACAAGATTCCCAGATGCACTGAAAGGTTTGTATGAGTGTAGATGTAAGGCCTAGGTATGTGTGACGCAGTAGATTTGTAGCCATGTGGGCCCTTGAAATGGCGACTGCCTGACCTGTGAAGTGTGACAATGGGATGTGAGGTCAATGCGCTGGCGTGGCACTCCGTGGCAGTAGGCGGTCGAAGACCGCGGCGCAAAGCCGCATTGGTTAACATTGAACCCTATGGGTTTCTGGAGCCAATGACGATGTGCGCCGGCGGTCGCGGTACGCACCGCCGCGGTACGCACCGCCGCGGGTGTGACCGCCATTTTCTATCTGCGTAATCACTCGATACCTGATCATCCACAGGAGAGGACCTACACTGCAAGTGCTGCTGTGACCTCGGTCTGGAAGAGACAATGGCTCATGCGACTGGGGAAAGGGCCCCTGCCTTCACTTCTGAAGAATTGGAGAAACTCGTGGAAGGGGTCCTCCCCCAGTATGCACTACTCTACGGTCCTCCAGACCAACAAGTAAGTAAGTACACTGGGACCATGCTTTGTGGGCAATGCCTGTGTTGAGTCGGGTGGATGAAAGATGGTGGGGAGGGGAGTGATTGATGCATGCATCAAACGACAGATGAGAGCATGTGCCACATGGCAAGGGTGGGGATGGGGGGCCACTCACATCGAGCATGCAGAAGGTGCTGATTTGTTTTCTCCCCCTGTACATATCACATAGGTCAGCGCCCACCAGAAAGTCGCTATTTGGCGTGCCATCGCCAAGGACGTTCCGACCCTGGTGGTCCACAACAGACATGGCACCCACTGCCAGAAGAGGTGGGTGGACATCCGCCGCTGGAGCAGGAAGACGGCTGAGACTCAGCTGGGGATGGCCTCCCAACGTAGGAGGGGTGCCAGTCGTCATTTGACCCCCCTAATGTCCCGGATCCTGGCGGTGGCCTACCCCGATTTGGATGGGCGCGTGAGGACATCACAGCAGACACAAGGGGGTGAGTACAAACACATTCTGCTGACTTTGCGTGCAGTGGAGGCGCCTGGGTGGGGAAGGAGGGCTGTGGGTATCCCTAGGCCAGGGCGACTTCTGTAGGCTAGGCCCCTCCGTAAGGCATGGCCCTGTGCCCCCGCCCCCCACCTCTGTAGAGTGGCAATGACAGGAATCCATGGCCCTGTGTCATCTATGTGTGCAGTTGTCATCCATAGGCTTGTAGGCCATGTCCCACTGATTGAGTAGTGGACCCCAAGTGCGCGGCGTAGTGCAGGGGGCTTCTGTGTCTGTCCTCTCCGCCAACGGTGTCGCCTATGCATGCACTCAACATGTCTTTCCCCCCCCCCCTTTTTTTGTGGTCTTCCTGTTCATGTGTGCATTAGCATCATCAGGCGGAGGAGAAGTGGCATCGGAGCACGAAGGAGCTGCATCCCACATGGCCCTGGAGGGCCATGCAACGGACTCTGAGTACACCAGTGGGACGGAGGGCGAGGGGAGCTCCACAGCGGGGACTCGTGCTGATGTCAGTGACAGCGACTCGTCCTCTGAAGGGAGCTCCCTTGTGGTGGCGGCAACATCCGTGCCCCCCGCAACTACAGGTACAGCCACCACCCAGCGCACCAGCACCGCCCTCCCAGCAGCCTCTCAGCCTTTGCCCCGTTCCCGCTCACCCAGGAAGGTGGGCATCTCCTTCGCCCCAGGCACCTCAGGCCCTGCCCCGTCACCCCTGCTGCCCTCAGTGAGGAGGTCATTGACCTCCTGAGGACCATCATTGTTGGGCAGTCTACCCTTTTGAATGCCATCCAGGGTGTAGAAAGGGAGGTGCACCGGAGTAATGCATACCTGGAGGGCATTCATTCTGGTCAGGCTGCCCATCAGCGATCGTTCAACGCTCTGGCCTCAGCACTGACGGCAGCCATTGTCCCTGTCTCTAGCCTCCCCCCTCCAACTTCCTCCACCCAGACCCAATCCCCTGTACCTCTGCCTATCCCAGACACACCATCAGACCAGCCTGCACACACCTCAACACCCAAGGGAAGCTCATCCAGACATAAGCATCACACATCACACAAGCATTCACACAAGCATTCACACAAGCAACACCCACATGCAGACATACCAACAGCCACTGCCTCCTCTGTGTCCCCCTGCTCCTCGTCTCCCTCCTCCCTCCCTGTGACGTCTCCACTCACACTTGCATGCACAACATCTTCAGCCACTACGTCCATCACCAGCACACCCACCAGAACACTCCGCACACGTGCAGTCACCACCCCCACTACCATTTACACGTCCCCTGTGTCCTCTCCCAGTGTGTCTGTCACCCCCTCTTCCAAACCACACAAACGCAGGCAGCCACCCACCCAACAGCCATCCATCTCACGACAGCCTCCAGCCCAAGCACCTGCACCCAAAGACACCAGACTTAAGACTCCTACAACCACCTCCTCTTCCTCCACTCCCATACCCACTACACCTACCCATCACTCTCTTTCCAAATTGCTTTTCCTTGCCAACCTTAACCTCTTACCAACAACTCCCCCACCCCGTCCATCTCATAAGACTCCAATCAGCACCTCAGCCACCACCAAACCAGGACCAATCAAACGTATTGTACAAGGACTGTGGAGTCCCCCACCCTCAAGGGCAGCTAGTTCTACTAGGAGCCAAGGCACAGCCAGCCCACCCCCTGAAAAGCAGCCAAAGATTGCCAGTGGCCGGCGCGAGAGGCCAAAGACATCAGGGACCAAAATCCCTACCCTGGCTCCGGTTGGAAGTGGGGTGCCACCTGGCACACCGCCAAAGGTGGGAAAGGGCCACAGATGACCAGGGAAGGGTGGGAAGGGCAGCACGCCCGACAAGTCTGGCAGCAGTCCAGCTGGCCAGGAGGGCCCCACCAGCACCATCCCAGGTGTGCAGGAGGACACCCAGGGGCCCAGTACTGCAGCCCAGGAGGGCCCCGCAAGCCACCAGACAGATGGGCAGGAAGGCCCCGCCAGCCACATGTCAGGTGGTGAGTGACATCCATGCCATGGCCGCATCCGCTGACCTGGACACTCATCTCAAGCACCGCTGAACTGGGCCCTTTCTCTCAAGCACCGCTGAACTGGGCACCGCCGTCTCAAGCACCGCTGAACTGGGCACCGCCGTCTCAAGCACCGCTGAACTGTGCCCTTCATCTCAAGCACCGCTGAACTGGGCCCTTCATCTCAAGCACCGCTGAACTGGGCACCGCCATCTCAAGCACCGCTGAACTGGGCCCTTCATCTCAAGCACCGCTGAACTGGGCACCGCCATCTCAAGCACCGCTGAACTGGGCACCGCCGTCTCAAGCACCGCTGAACTGGGCACCGCCATCTCAAGCACCGCTGAACTGTGTCCTTCATCTCAAGCACCGTTGAACTGGACCCTTCATCTCAAGCACCGCTGAACTGTGCCCTTCATCTCAAGCACCGGTGAACTGGGCCCTTCATCTCAAGCACCGCTGAACTGGGCACCTCCATCTCAAGCACCGCTGAACTGTGCCCTTCATCTCAAGCACCGCTGAACTGGGCCCTTCATCTCAAGCACCGCTGAACTGGGCACCGCCGTCTCAAGCACCGCTGAACTGGGCACCGCCATCTCAAGCACCGCTGAACTGGGCACGCCGTCTCAAGCACCGCTGAACTGGGCACCGCCGTCTCAAGCACCGCTGAACTGTGCCCTTCATCTCAAGCACCGCTGAACTGGGCACCGCCGTCTCAAGCACCGCTGGCCCATTGGCAGAAGCGGCAGGCCCTCATCTGTGTCGGGCAGGGCTGCACGAAGCACTCTGGGCACCAGTCCCCCTCCAGAACCAGTGGAGACTGTCATCCACTTGAGAGACTGTGGCTTTGCACTCCCCAGGATGGCACAGTGGGCAAACCACCCACTGTATGGACTTGAGAGACTGTGGCTTTGCACTCCCCAGGATGGCACAGTGGGCATGGAGGCCCCTTGTGGATCTGGCGTTGTGTACTCATGTGGCTGAGGTGCCCCCCCTTCCCTTCCCCCTGAGGTGCCTGTAGTTTTGCTATCTGATGCCCCTGCAGTGTTCTCTCCGTTGGTGTCAGGTATCCTGTGTGGGCTTTGCCCATGTAATTTGGGCTCAGTGGTCCACGGACAATGCTGGCAAAAATTATCGGACTTTTCTATTTTTTGTATATAATAGTTTTAAATGTGTGATAATTTTATAATCTAATAATACAATATATTGGACTGTTTATGATCATTTCCTTTTGTCTTTGCATTCTTCTGGGGTGTTTGGGGGTTGTAACTGTGATGTATTGCTATGCATTGATGTGTGTGTTGTAGTGGGTGAGGGTGGGGGTGAGTGTGTCGCGTATGTGTGTGCCCGTAATATTTTCTCCTCCCCCCTCCCCTGTGTCGTAGGTGCAGTACTCACCGTTGTCTTCTGCCCCGGCGTTCGTGCTCCTGGTAGAGGAGCAGGAATACAATAGCTGGGAGGATGTGTAGTTCGGGTTCCATGCTGTCCAGATTCCTCGTGGGGTGTATGGAGGTGAGCGTTTTCCGTTCTAAATGTCTGTTTCCGCCGTGTTTTTATCAGCGGGGCTTCCGCCCCGGAAAAGGTGGCGGATTGGTGGGTTGTGATAGGGTGGGCGGTACATTGTCTCCCGCCTGTCTGTTGGCGGTGACCGCCGTGCTGTTTGTTTGTCCTGCTGTGGCGGTCGGAGTTTTAAAGTGGCGGTCTCTGTTGGCGGTTTCCGCCAGGGTCAGAATTCCATTTTTTTAACCGCCAGCCTGTTGCCGGGTTAGCCGCCGCTTTAACACCGACCGCCAGGGTTGGAATGACCACCTATGTGTCCTTAATTGATCATTCCACCCCTTCATTGTGCTTAAATGATTCATCAATGCTCGGTCCCTCCTTTTTTTAGAAAAAAGGTTTTGCTTGGCTTGACTATCTTGCTTTTTTACCATGTCAACCTACAAACCTCCCAACGTGATAGCTTCTGTAGCAGATACTGCTAACCAAACTGTAGTGAGGTATTGCTGTTGTACGTTGTTTAAAATAATAATAATTACTTATAAGGGGAATCTAGTAGCTACACAGACCACAGAAGCACCAGTGGGTTGTATGTCGGAATGCCGACTGCCGAAACAACGAGTGCCTGAACAACGAGGTCGGAACACCGACCTTGTTGTTACTACTAATGCCTTTACCACGAATGCCTTAACAACGATATTTCGTTGTAAAGGCATTCCTGGTAAAGGCATTAGTAATAGGCACCCATTGATCCTGCATGTGTCACCCCAACCCCCCAACCCCACCCCAATACCTAAAACGCCCCGCCCCCCACCCCACCCCAAAACCTAAAACCCCCTGACCTCCACCCGCCCCAAAACCTAAAATGCCCCGCCCCCCCAACCCCCGCCAAAACCTAAAACCCCCAGACCCCCCACCCCGCCCCAAAACCTAAAACGCCCCACCCCCCCAACCCCTACCCCAAAACCTAAAACCCCGACCCCCCACCCCCACCCCAAAATCTAAAACGCCCACCCCATAACCTAAAACCCCCTGACCCCCCACCCCAAAACCTAAAACGCCCCACCCCCCACCCCACCCCAAAACCTAAAACCCCGCAACCCCCACCCCGCCCCAAAACCTAAAACCCCCCACCCCGCCCAAAAACCTAAAAGGCCCCACCCCCCCAACCCCGCCCCAAAACCTAAAACCCCCCGACCCCCAACCCCAAAACCGAAAACGCCCCACCCCAAAACCTAAAACCCCCCGACCCCCCCACACCCACCCTAAAACCTAAAATGTCGCGCCCCCCAACCCCCGCTCCAAAACCTAAAACCCCCTGCCCCAAAACCTAAAACGCCCCACCCCCCAACCCCGCCCCAAAACCTAAAACCCCCCAACCCTGCCCCAAAACCTAAAAACCCCCGACCCCCCACTTACCTGAGTCGTCGCCTCGTCATGCGCGTCGTCCTCCTCAGCCGACTCCCTTGTTTATACCTTAACCACGCATGTTCGTTGTTCAGGACATGCGTGGTTAAGGCACAAAATAATGAAATCGTGGTTAAAGAAAGCGTTGTTCCGCTTTCGTTAACCAGGACTTCGTTATAAAAAAGTCAGCGTAGAGGACGTTTCCCCCACCAGTGTGGCTACCAGGAGGTTGAAGGAGGAGGAGACTCAGTCAAAGCAGGGAAGAGTGGAGGTAATTCACATTGCGTCCTTATTGACAAATTAAGTATTCTGTATTTGATAAGCAAGTCAGGTATCCCACCCATGGCATTTTGCCACCGTGACCTAACAGCAGCATGGTTCAAGTCAGCACTGCGGTGTTGGCTGTGCAATATGCTCTTCTTCAGTTAATGTGGCATTATGAAGGTTTTGATGCATTTGAAACTGAAAACAAGGTGTGTTTCACAGTGCCCGCTCAGTCTCCTCCAAGTAGTACTTTACTCCATTGTTCTTTCCTAACTTCCGTCACAGCCTAACAAAAAATTGTAAACTCCATTCTTGGCATGTGCCACATTTCCTTGGCCAGGTGATTTATGTATATATATATATCATGGCTTTCATGGTGGATTATCACCTGTTCAATTTTTTCCCTTTTGTCACTCGTCAACTACAGTGACTGACTAAACAAGAGTTTAGGACATGGTGATCAGTGACACCCCACTATCACTTCTATCAATATTAAATCTTTAGCAAAATCTATACCTAGCTTATTCCCTACAACTTACCTTGCAGTAGAGTGAAGGTATTTGTTGAAAATAATTTGCAGTGGAGGGTGGGGCCAGAGAGCAAAGTGGGACTAAGGTCCTGATTTAGAGTTTGGTGGATGGGATACTCTGTGACAAATGTGTAAAATAAGATATACATCCCATTGTAGGAGGCTGGCCTGGTTTGTAGTGGGTTCCTTAGGTACTTACACCTTATATCAGGTCCAGTTATCCCTTATTAGTGAAATGTAGTAGTGTTCTAGCAGCTTAGGCTGATTGAGATAGCTGTAGCAGATCAGCTTAGGCTGAACTAGGAGACTTGCCAAGCTCCTGCAATACCACCATAGTTACACAGTACTTATACACAATAAAAGACAATACTCAGTGTTACCAAAAATAAAGGTGCTTTTTTTTGTGACATAAGGCCAAACATATCTTAGACGCAATACTCCTTCTGGAGGTAAGTATTTTACACAATATATACACTAGACACCAAAATAAGGTAAGTAAATAGTCATAGGATAGTGCAAACAATAGAAAATACCATAGAATGCAATAGGAAGAAATAGGTCTAGGGGCAACACAAACCATATACTAAGAAGGTGGAATGCGAATCACGAATTCCCCCCTAGACAAGTGTAGTGTGTAGAGGGTCGCTAGGAGTGTAAGAAAACCACAAAGGTAAGTAAAATACCCCACCCCAGAGCCCAGGAAAGTAGGAGTAAAGTACTGCAAGTTTCCTTAGGGCACACTACAGGTCGTGATTAGAGTTATTGCAAGAACCAAGCGAGACTGCAAGCAACACATGGTGGATTCCTTGACCTGAAGACCTGTGAAGAGAGGAGACCAGGTCCAGAAGTCACAGAAGATTCCAGGAAAGGACAGGAGCCCCTGCCAACCTAGAAGATAGTGCAAAAGAGGATCCTCCAGTAGGAAGAAGTCTGCAGAAAAGCACCAAAGAAGATGGCTGTGGGTTTCTGGGTGATGCAAAGGATGTCCCACGTGGAGATATTGGATGCAGGTGAGTTGCAGTGCTGGATTCATCCAACAAGCCTTGGTTCAAGCAATGTCGTGGATTGCCTCAAAATGGTGCTGCCCAGACCCAGGAGGGACCTGGGAGCCTCAACTCAGACTGAGGAGGCAGAAGGGGCTCACAATACTGGAGGGAACCCACAGATGACTGGTCAGCTCCCACGGAGGTCCCAGGACACCGGGACAACGAAGGTGCAAATTGCAGTTGTTGCAGCACTACAAAAGACAGTCCCACGTTGCCGGAGAACAACTCAGCGAGTTGAGCATCACAGGATAGAGTGCTGGCGACCTGGGCCAGGCTTTGCATGAAGGATTTTTGCAAATAGTGCACAGAGGCCTCAGGAGGGGAAGATGATGCAGTGCAAAGGAGTACTGTTGCAAAAGGGGAAGGCAAGGACTTACCTCCGCCAAATTTGTACAGCAGGACCTTAGGACAGTCTGTGTGGAAGGGGTCCACCACCAGTGTTCCAAGGAGCACGCTCGTCACCAGGAGAGGAGTCCAAGAGAACCGGTTGTCATCTTAGAAGGTGCCTGCTCGAGCAGGGAAGTGACTCTGTCACTCCACAAGAGATTTCTTCGGTCCTTCTGGTGCAGGATGAAGACAGGGAGTCCCCAGGGCATGCACACCATGGTAACTGTTGCAGTTGCTGGCTGGAGCTGCAGTTTTAGAGTCGAAGTAGCCCTTCTGGATACTTTGTTGCTGTTACAGTGGTTCCTGGATCAGTCTGCGGTTGATCCGAGGTCAGAGGATGAAGCAGTGGCTGCAGACGATTCCTGATGGAAACTTGCAAGCAGAACCTGAGGAGAAACCCACAGGAGAGACCCTAAATAGCCCTGAGAGGGGGATTGGCTACCTTACCAGGAATGCACCTATCAGGAGGGATCTCTGACATCAGCTGCTGGTACTGGCCAATCAGAGGCCTCCAGTGGGCCCCCACACCTTGGAAAGCAAGATGGCTGAAGTCTGGGACACACTGGAGGAGCTCTGGTCATCAACCCTGGGGTGGTGATGGACAGGGGAGTGGTCACTCCCCTCTCCTTTGTCCAGTTTTGTGACAGAGCAGGGGACAAGGGTCCCTGAACCAGTGTAGACTGGTTTATGTAAGGAGGGCACCATCTGTGGCCTTCAAATCATTTCCAGAGGCTGGGGGAGGCTACCCCTCCCCAGCCTGTAACACCTATTTCCAAAGGGAAAGGGTGTAACACCCTGCTCTCAGAAGAAATGCTTTGTTCTGCCTTCCTGGGACTGGGCTGCCCAGACCCCAGGATGGCAGAACCCTGTCTGTGAGGTGGCAGCACCTGTAGCTGCAGTGCAAACCTCAGAGAGCTGGTTTGGCTGTACTGGGGGTCCATGGTGGAGCCCCCAGGAAGCACGGAATTGACTCCCCAATACCAGACCTGGAATGGGGGGACAATTCCATGATCTTAGACATGTTACATGGCCATATTTGGAGTTACCATTGTGAAGCTACATATAGGTATTGAGCTATATGCAGTGCACACGTGTAATGGCGTCCCCGCAATCACAAAGTCCTGGGAAATGGCCCTGAACTATGTGGGGGCTAGTGCAAAGGTGCCCTCACACTTAGTAACTTTGCACCTAGCCTTCAGTAAATGAAGGTTAGAGATATAGGTGACTTATAAGTTACTTAAGTGCAGTGAAAATGGCTGTGAAATAGTGTGTGCACTATTTCACGGTGGTTTCAGTGGCAGTCCTGTGAAAGGGTTTGTCTGAGCTCCTTATGGGTGGCAAAAGAAATGCTGCAGCCCGTGAGGATCTCCTGGAACCCCAATGCCCTGGGTGTCTAGGTACCATATACTAGGGACATGTAAGGGGGGTCCAGTGTGCCAATTGGAATTGGTAAATGAAGTAATTAGCCTGTAGTGACTAATTTGGAAGCAGAGAGAGCATAAGCACTGAGGTTCTGGTTAGCAGAGCCTCAGTGACACAGTTAAGCACTCTGACAACACACACATTAGGCCATAAACTATGAGCACTGGGGTCCTGACCAGCAGGATCCCAGTGAGACAGGCAAAAACATACTGGCAAACAGGTAAAAATGCGGGTAACATGCCAAGAAAGATGGTACTTTCCTACACCCATTCCCTTCTCTGTATTTCAGTGCAACATTTTTTCCACTGTCTATGGCAGACAGGATATCCATGTTATACGTGATGTGTCTGATGTAGTATTGTTAGTACTCGTCTGTCTCTTTGGAGTCAGTGTAGAATTGAAAAGCTGTCGGAGAAGAGGAGCGCCATCAGAATAAAAAAAAAAGAAATGTCCATTATAGCTACCCCAGAAACATGCTTTAGACTGCAGAGAGTGTCAGACCCAATGCTATCATGTCTCCTTTGATTTTGCACAGCAAGAATACTATTAATTGTGCTGCACATATGCCTTACTTATTAATGAGAGATATTTTTTTCTTTTTGCACAAAAGTGCCTGTTTAGTTTTCACTACGAAATCCTTGAAGCTAAAAAAAAACACTTTTATTCTGATGGTATTCTTGCTTAATTCCTTGCACTCAGTGCTATTTCTTATGTGATGTGTGGGGAAAACATGGCTCTGTCACTAATCACATCAAAAATTCCAATGGCCCTGGGGAACCAGCAATCTTAACTACTGTGCCACTATTCTAATAAGTGTTTGCATTGAGGATTACAATTTGTGTTTTTAAAAAAAAAAAAAATCTTTCTTGATATAGCTTCTCCAGTTGGTCCACCACGTGACAGGAGGTAGCCACCAAGGTACAGCCCCACTGGATGAAAGCCATCCAGGCTAAATATTGCCATCTGGTTGCCTTGGAGGAGGAGGTGGCGGAGGCACATGCCACTGCACCCAGTCCTTTTGGCCATCCTGGTCCTCTCTATCCCAGCCACACCATTGCCAATGCCACTGACAGCCAGGGGCCACCACTACTGCCACACGGCTGTGCACCATCCCCACTCATCATCCACTGACTGCCTCCTCCACCACCTCCTTTGGGAGATGGCACTGCTTCTCTAAGAGGTGGCACACCTTCACGCCCAGCTATGTGCCCTCTAATACCCTTTTTTTTTAAATACTTTCTTTGGTGGAAGGACTTTTGTTGTGGGTGAGATGAGAGGGTGGGAACTGGGAAGGGAAGTTAGGGTCAGGAGGACTTGGACTTACTTTGGGCATTGGGGCAATTTATTTATTTGGTTGGGGAGAGGTGTAGGACTTTTGTCGATGGAGAGGCTGTTTTTTATTTGTAAAAAAATACATTGCAAGTTTCTTTCCTCATATGACGGCAATTTGTCTTTTGTCTGTGCACTGTTTTTTCTTTTAATTGACAAAAAACTGTCTAAACAGTCACACACTGTACGTTGACTTTTCCCCTTACACTTTCCTAGCTGATTCTAAAGCCCCTTGCCATATACTTATGTGCCAGGTTACTTACTTTACTTATACCCAAATAATACCCCCCTACCAGAGTGGGAACAACACAGACTAGGTCTGTCTTATTGCTTGAGGATGTTAACTATTGCCACTTTCAAAGCACCCAGTCACTTATCACAGTGTATACCAGTCAGTTATACCCTTGTCCTACTGCCCTCTGTAACTTTATTGGCCACTGGGGGAAGGGGGTATGCCTTTGCCTATTGCCTACAACATACATAACAAAACTTTGCTTTTTAGTTCTCTTACCTGAATAGATGAAGCAATGGCTGGTAGCGCTCTCAATTTTCCAAAACGTTATTGTAGGGTTTCTCAAGGTGCATCCTTAATGGTGGTGGTAGTAGCTAACAGGGAAGACATCACAAGCAAGGTCCCTCTCCCACCAAGATGAATTTCAACTGTAGGGTTATTCAGAAGGGTTATCCATCATAGGCAACTAAATTGAAAGAAAACACAGAGTTACATGGTTATTTACATTATAACGTATCAAAGACTGAGATCAGATTACCAATTTATTGAAACAATTAAAACTAAATTTACAAAATTCTCAAGTCATGAGGAGTGGACTCAGGAGCAGGCTAAGTGTTTAATTAACACAAGGCCTCAATGATAATGACAAATGTTGTTATATATGTATCTCTTTGAAGCATAGATTGGTAAGTGGAACAGACATGGGCTATTGCTCAGGTAAGAGAAGATCCTACAGGGAGTTGGTGTTGCTTTCACCACATGTGTGTGATCCATATATGGAGTGAATTCATAAGGCTCACCTTAATATATAACACACGAGGATTAGGGGTTTGAAGAATGAATGGGAATAGGTAGTTGGGGAAAGGCATGACAAAGATATATGCTGTGCAACCACAATATTCATCAGATTGATGAGCAGCACATCATCTTCATCATATCTGTGGTGAAAGCAAATGAAGGAATCACAGTTCAATTAAATTAACTGCAAACATTCCTTTAGCCCCAGGGACCCAATGAATTATGTATCTAAATTGTCTGTAATCTAGATTTCAAAAATTCAAATTATGGAGGAGTGAACCCACATAGTTGTAAAATTTATGATTGTTAAAAGAAAATTGATACTTTATATAAATGGAAAATTGAGCAGTGCTCCTGCATTCTTCTTGGAATGTCCAACTTAGGACCCTGGCTGAACCGGTCCGGTAAGGTATGCAGGAGTGTTATGGAGCTTTTGCTTTTCATGCAGGAGAAGAGAAGGCCTGTGGATTGTAAAACAGTAATGATATTAGAGAGTCAAGGAGAAAGACAGAAGGTAAGCCTCATGACGTTTGGACCAAGAAGCAGAGCAAGAGCATGGGCTTCTGCAATCATTCATGATAACTCATGTGTGATCAACTGAGAAGTAAAAGCAATTTCACACTCAATCCCAGACAAGTAGCTGCATGTACGTGGCTGATCAGTCTGTTAAGTGTCATAACATTTAGCCAAGTGGGTCCATCATGTGGCGATGTGACATAAAGGTGGTCATTCTGACCTCGGCGGTAAAAGGCGATTACCGCCGGTCAGAAATCCTCCATAATTCCGCCGCGGTCGCGGTAATCCGCCACTGTCATTCTGACCCGCAGCAGCCAAACCGCCGAAAATCCGACAGCCACAACAGACCGCCAGACCAGCGGTCGGCGGAAAAGTGGAGGTGACCAAACCTCCACCGTCACGCCAACAGAAATACGCCCATGCCATTCTGACCCACGAATCCACGCAGCGGTCTTTCAAACGCGGTTTTCCATTGGCGGTACACACCGCCGCGGTCAGAATACACACAAACGAATAAAACTCAGCAACATCGGACGATTTGAATTCCACACACCTGATACACATACACACACCACTCCCACACACACAATACAATATAAAACACACACCCACATCACCCACAAACCCCTTCGACCAAAATCCAAAAAGAAGCACTGAGAGACACAGCAGCGATCATAGAACACCATCACACAGAGGCACACTACACCATCACCCACACAATATCCACACACAAAACAACACACACCACCACACTCAACACACTTAACTACACATACTCCACCCCACACATCATACACACCACTCCATGGCACCCCAAAGACACCCCCGCTTCTCAGACGAAGAACTCAAGGTCATGGTGGAGGAAATCGTTCGGGTAGAGCCCCAGCTCTTCGGCACACAGGTCCAATACACCAGCATTGCCCGGAGGACGGAGCTATGGCAGAGGATTGTCGACAGGGTCAACGCTGTGGGACAGCACCCCAGAAATCGGGAAGACATCAGGAAGCGATGGAACGACCTACGGGGGAAGGTGCGTTCCATGGTATCCAGGCACAACATCGCCGTGCAGAAGACTGGCGGAGGACCCCCACCTCAACCCCCACAATTTACAACATGGGAGGAGGAAGTCTTGAACATCCTGCATCCTGACGGCCTCGCAGGAGTCGGCGGAGGAATGGATTCTGGTAAGTTGAAGCTTCAATACTGCTTCCCCCCCACCTGCATGCCAAATCATACCCCAACCCTCACCCCCATCCTCGAACCCCACCCTCACCCCCACGCCCATCCTCACCCCCACCCTCACCCCCACCACCATCCTCACCCCCACCACCATCCTCACCCCCACCCCCAGCACACCTATTCCCTGCCAATGTCTCACCATCACAACCCACACATCCCAAAACCTAGGCCTGCATGCGTCCACTAAGCATGGACACCCATCACCAAAGCATGCCCAATGCATATACACATCCCCCCCACAAGCCACCCTCACCAAAGCCCCCACACACGAATGCCAGCACTTGGGGACACGGGAACCCACAGATACACCCATATGGCACACATTGAAACTATAACCATACCTCTATACCCCTGCAGGACCCGACCGCCAACACGCCGCCACGGAGGGCCCAGAATTCTCCACACCCCCCACCCAAGAGGCCGTCAGCGATGACAGCAGCTCTGTCGACCTGGACACTGATGACCAGCCCGGACCATCGGGGACCTCTGGACAGTCGGTTCCCCTCAGACAGCCACAGGCCACTACAGACCCAAACCCCTCTGGGAACACCAGCACAGCTCCCACCCAGCGGGCCCATGCCTCTGTCTCCAGGGCGCGTCAATCAGCGGTGTGTCTACCACTACAGGGCACCCAGGATAACCCACCACCCCAACAACAACAGGGACCTTGGGGCAGTGGTAGTGGGCACACCGGCCAGGGGGCAGAGGCCCAGGGAAACAGGGGAACTGGGAGGGCAGCTGTGCAACAGGGGGGGGACGGGCCCAGGGAACCCACTCTCCACGAGGCCCTCACCACCATCATGGGAGCATACAACCGCTCCCAGGAAACGATGGCGACGGTACTGGCCAGGTTCCAGGAGATCCTGGTACTGCAGGAGGAACACTATCGGGGGTACAGGGAGGACATCAGAGCCCTCACCTCCACCCTGGTTACCATGGTAGGGCTGCTGCAGGAACACATCAACACCAGGACGGACACTCAACAACAACAAAGGGCCCCTGCCACTAGCCTGGACCAAGAACAGCCAACCACCTCCGCCGGCGCTAGTGGACAGGAGGCCCCCGCACAACAGCAGCCCACCAGACCCCCACCTCCTGCAGGAGAAGAACCACCCCGCAAGAGGGCCCTGAGATCTCGCAAGAAGACAGAGTAGGATGTCAAGACCCCCGCCAGCAAAGGATACCACCTGATGTCATCCCACTGTCCCACATTGTCACCCTGTCCATCCTTGAACTGCCCATGCTCCATCTCTCCACAGGCCTATGGACAATGCACCTGTGTGACTGTTACTCTGGACTCTGCCATGGACATTCCTTCACCATAGCCCCCACCCACTTGAAACCACCCATCCCATTTTGAGCACTGAAATAAACACCTATTTTGCACAAAACTATCTGGAGTCTGGCTGTGATTTCAAAATATTGTAATTGACAAGACAGTGCAAATATGTCCTTGTACATAGTGAAGTCAACAAACCGCTGCCACAAAGCTGTAGTGCATGGGGAAACGAAGCACAGGAATCGTAGTGGGGACCCCAGATCTGAAATAGGGAGGGAAAAGCCACAACTCAGTCATCATACACTGGGGCAAATAGACAGGCAGCAGAGATGCAGGAGAGTAGTTTACATTTACTAAATTATGTTTGAATTGTTACCTGTGTCCTATTGGAAGTACTGTGCAATGATTCTGTCCCTGTTGTCTGTTTCAGCCCCGTCGTCTTCCTCCTCGTCACTCTCCACAGGTTCCACAGCTGCCACAACACCACCGTCTCGACCATCCTCCTGCAGGAAAGGCACCTGGCGGCGCAAAGCCAGGTTGTGAAGCATGCAGCAGGCCACGATGATGTGACACACCTTCTTAGGTGAGTACATTAGGGATCCACCTGTCATATGCAGGCACCGAAACCTGGCCTTTAGGAGGCCGAAGGTGCGTTCGATCACCCTCCTAGTACGCCCATGGGCCTCATTGTACCGTTCCTCTGCCCTGGTCCGGGGATTCCTTACTGGGGTCAGTAGCCACGACAGGTTGGGGTACCCAGAGTCCCCCAATAGCCATACACGGTGTCTTTCTAGCTGTTCCATCACGTAAGGGATGCTGCTATATCTTAGGATGTAGGCGTCATGCACTGACCCAGGGAATTTGGCATTGACATGGGAGATGTACTGGTCAGCCAAACACACCACCTGGATGTTCATAGAATGGTAACTTTTCCTGTTCCTGTACACCTGCTCACTTTCTTGGGGGGGAACCAAAGCCACATGGCGGCTGCCTGACCTGTGAAGTGTGACAATGGGATGTGAGGTCAATGCGCTGGCGTGGCACACCGTGGCGGTAGGCGGTCGAAGACCGCGGCGCGAAGCCGCATTGGATAACATTGAAGCCTATGGGTATCAGGAGCCAATGGCGAAGTGCGCCGGCGGTGGCGGTACGCCCCGCCGCGGTACGCACCGCCGCGGGCGTGACCGCCATTTTCTATCTACTTATTCACTCGCGACTTGAACTTTCACAGGAGAGGACCTATACTGCAAGTGTTGCTGTGACCTCGGTCTGGAAGGGACAATGGCTGCTGCGACTGGGGAAAGGGCCCCTGCCTTCACTGGAGAAGAGTTGGAGAAACTTGTGGATGGGGTCCTCCCCCAGTATGCGCTACTCTACGGTCCTCCAGACCAACAAGTGAGTTTAATTCAATATGGATTTGGGGCCACTGGCTGGCTTGGGGGCCTGGCGGGGGGCATGTTGGGCCTGGCGGGGGGCCTGGCGGGGATGGGGGGCATGTTGGGCCTGGCGGGGGGCCTGGCGGGGATGGGGGGCATGTTGGGCCTGGTGGGGGGCCTGGCGGGGGGCATGGCGGGGATGGGGGGCATGTTGGGCCTGGCGGGGGGCCTGGCGGGGGGCCTGGCGGGGATGGGGGGCATGTTGGGCCTGGCGGGGGCCCTGGCGGGATGGGGAGCATGTTGGGCCTGGCGGGGGGCCTGGCGGGGGGCCTGGTGGGGATGGGGGGCATGTTGGGCCTGGCGGGGGGCCTGGCAGCGGGCATGGCGGGGATGGGGGGCATGTTGGGCCTGGCGGGGGGCCTGACGGGGATGGGGGGCATGTTGGGCCTGGCGGGGGGCCTGGCTGGGGGCATGGCGGGGATGGGGGGCATGTTGGGCCTGGCGGGGGGCCTGGCGGGGGGCCTGGTGGGGATGGGGTGCGTTGGGCCACTGGCAACGAAAATGCAGACAAACTTGAACGTGGTATTTCTCCCTCCCTGTACGTGTCACATAGGTCCGCGCCCATGAGAAGATCGGTATTTGGCGTGCCATCGCCAAGGAAGTCCGGACCCTGGGGGTCCACCATCGACGGGGCACCCACTGCCGCAAGAGGTGGGAGGACATCCGCCGCGGGACCAAGAAGACCGCCGAGTCTCTGCTGGGGATGGCCTCCCAACGTAGGCGGGGTGCCTGCCGTCAACTGACCCCCCTGATGTTCCGGATCCTGGCGGTGGCCTACCCTGATTTGGATGGGCGCGTGAGGGCAGCACAGCAGACACAAGGGGGTGAGTACAAGCATAATCTACTCTGTTGTCGCGCAGTGGAGGTGTCTGGGTGGGGGAGGAGGGCTGTGGGTCACCCTAGGCCAGGGCGATATCTGTAGGCTGGGCACCCCCGTAAGCCCCTGTGTCCCCAGCCACCACCCTCAGTAGTGTGCCAGTACAGCCATCCCTGGGCCGTGTCATCCATGGGTGCAGTTGTCAACTCTAGGCGTGTAGGGCATGTTCCACGGAATGCGTAGCGGACCCCAAGTGCGCAACTTAGTGCAGGGGGCATCTGTGTCTGTCATGTCCGCTAACTGTACCGGTGATCCATGTACTCAAAATCTCTTTATTTCTCTCTCCCCCCCCTTTTTGTTTGTCTTTCTGTGCTTGTGTGCATCAGCATCATCAGGCGGAGGAGAAGTGGCATCGGGGCAGGAGGGAGCTGCATCTCACATGGCCCAGGAGGGCCATGCCACAGAGTCTGACTGGACCAGTGAGACGGAGGGCGAGGGGAGCTCCACAACGGGGACGACTGGAGCCTGCAGCGACACGGACACGTCCTCGGAAGGGAGCTCCCTTGCGGTGGTTGCAACATCCATGCCCCCCGCCATTACAGGTACAGCCGCAACCCAGCGCACCATCTCCGCCCTCCCAGCAGCCCCTCAGCGTTCGCCCCGTGCCCGCTCTGCCAGGAAGCCGGGCATCTCTTTCGCCCCAGGCACCTCAGGCCCTGCCCCTGTTACCCCCGCTGCCCTCAGTGAGGAGGTCATTGACCTCCTCCGAACGCTCATTGTTGGGCAGTCTACCCTTTTGAATGCCATCCAGGGGGTGGAGAGGGAGGTTCATCGCAGCAATGCGTACCTGGAGGGCATTCATTCGGGTCAGGCTGCCCATCAGCGATCGTTCCAGGCTCTGGCCTCAGCACTGACGGCAGCCATTGTCCCTGTCTCCTGCCTCCCTCTACTAACTCCCTCCTCCCAGTCTCCTGTTCCTCTGCCTGTCCCACCCACACCATCAGACCAGCCTGCACACACCTCAACACCCAAGAGCAGCTCATCCAAACATAAGCACCACAGATCACGCAGACATTCACACAAGCAACATTCCGATGCAGACATGCCAACAGTCACTACCACCTCTGTGACCCCCACCTCCTCGTCTCCCTCCTCCCTCCCTGTGACGTCTACACTCACACCTTCATTCACCTCACCATCAGCCAGTGTTTCCATCACCAGCACACCCTCCAGTACAGTCCGCACACGTGCAGTCACCACCCCCACTGCCATTTACACGTCCCCTGTGTCCTCTCCCACTGTGTCTGTCACCCCCTCTTCCACACCACACAAACGCAGCCACCCACCCACCCAACAGCCATCCACCTCACGACAGCCTATCCCTCCTGCACCTGCACCCAAAGACAGCAAACGTGACTCACCTACAACCACATCCTCTCCCTCCACTCCCATTCCCACTGTACCTACCACTCTCCATTGTCCCAAGAAAATCTTTCTCGCTACTGCTAACTTCTTTCCTGACCCTGAGCCCCCCCCTCCTTCTCGTCGGGGTAAGAAGAGCACCTCAGCCACCACCAGCCCTGCAGCCCCCTTGACAAGGGTGCAGGGGTATTGGAGCCCACCAGCCCGCATGTCTGGATCTTCGCCCAGCAGCAAGGGGACAGGCAGCCCACCCCCTGGGAAGAGGAGCAGAAGGCGGAAGGGCCGCCGCAGGAGCCCGGGTTCTATATCCCCCCAGGACACTAGCCAGCCACCGTCAACAGCCACAGCTCCAAAGGGAGGAAAGGGCCACAGACTCCCGACTAAGGAGGGCAAGGGCAGCAAGGCGGAGAAGTCAGGCAGCAGGCCTGCCGCCCATGGAGGACCCGTCACAGCTGCCCAGGAGGAGCCCACAACCCCCATAGCCGCTGCCCAGGGAGGAACCGTCACAGCTGCCCAGGGAGAGCCCACCACCCCCATAGCCGCTGCCCAGGGAGGAACCGTCACAGCTGCCCAGGAGGAGCCCACCACCCCCATAGCCGCTTCCCAGGGAGGAACCGTCACAGCTGCCAAGGGAGAGCCCACCACCCCCATAGCCGCTGCCCAGGGAGGACCCAGCCCAGCTGGCCAGGAGGGCCCCACCACCCACAGCCCAGGTGGGCATTGAAGGAGCACCATCCCCGCTGCCCAGGAGGGCACCACCAGGCAATGAGCAGTTGGCCATAGAATGGCCGCCGTCTCCAGCACCGCTCCGCTGGGGACCGCCGTCTCAAGAACCGCTGAACTGGGCCCTTCAAGGCAAGAACCGCTGAACTGGGCCCTTCAAGGCAAGAACCGCTGAACTGGGCCCTTCAAGGCAAGAACCGCTGAACTGGGCCCTTCAAGGCAAGAACCGCTGAACTGGGCCCTTCAAGGCAAGAACCGCTGAACTGGGCCCGCCGTCTCCAGCACCGCTCCGCTGGGGACTGCCGTCTCAAGAACCGCGGAACTGGGCCCTTCAAGGCAAGAACCGCTGAACTGGGCCCTTCAAGGCAAGAACCGCTGAACTGGGCCCTTCAAGGCAAGAACCGCTGAACTGGGCCCTTCAAGGCAAGAACCGCTGAACTGGGCCCTTCCAGGCAAGAACCGCTGGCCCTTTGGCAGACGTGGCAGGGCAGGATCTGTCTCGGGCAGGGCTGCAGGATGTCCTCTGGCCAACATGCCTCCTCCAGTGGCAGTGGAGTCTGTTATGGACTGTTTGGACTGTGGCTTTGCACTCCCCAGGATGGCCCAGTGGGCAGGCCACCCACTGTATGGACTGTATGGACTGTGGCTTTGCACTCCCCAGGATGGCCCAGTGGGCAGGCCACCCACTGTATGGACTGTATGGACTGTGGCTTTGCTCTCCCCAGGATGGCCTAGTGGGCAGGCCACCCACTGTATGGACTGTGGCTTTGCTCTCCCCAGGATGGCCCAGTGGGCAGGCCACCCACTGTATGGACTGTATGGACTGTGGCTTTGCTCTCCCCAGGATGGCCCAGTGGGCAGGCCACCCACTGTATGGACTGTATGGACTTGTGGCTTTGCACTCCCCAGGATGGCCCAGTGGGCAGGCCACCCACTGTATGGACTGTGGCTTTGCTCTCCCCAGGATGGGCCAGTGGTCATGGAGTCCCCTCTGGCGTCGTGTACTCAAGTGGCTGAGGTGCCCCCCCTTCCCTTCCCTCTGAGGTGCCTGTCCTTTTTTCTTTCTGATGCCCCTGCAGTGTTCTCTCCGTGGAGTTCTTGTTGTGGGACTGGGCCTTGCCCCTTTGCTCAGGACCCCTGTGGTTGGACTACATATAGTAGATGTATATATTTTGTACATAGTTTATTTATTTATTTGGATTACTGCTGTCCATTTTTCAATATATCTGCCCGTTTAAGATCTCTTCTTTTGGTCTTTGCATTATTTCGGAGGGGGGGGTTTGTGGGTTGTGACAGTGATTTGTGGGAATGCATTGATGTGTGTGTTGTAGTGGGTGTGGGTGGGTGGGTGTGTGCCGGTAATCTTTTCCCTCCCCTGTGTCGTAGGTGCAGTACTCACCGATGTCTTCCGCGCCGCCGGGCGTGCTCCTGGTACAGGAGCAGGTATAGGAGTGCAGGGATGACCTGTAACTCGGGTTCCATACTGCCGGAATCTCGCGTGGAGTATGTGGAGGTGAGCGTTTTCCCGTTCGTAGTCTGTTTCCGCCGTGTTTTTATCGGCGGGGCTCCCGCCCCGGAAAAAGTGGCGGATTTTTGGGTCGTTATCGGGTAGGCGGTACATTGTCTCCCGCCGGGCTGTTGGCGGTGACCGCCAGGCTGTTTGTTTGTACCGCCGTGGCGGTCGGAGTGTTGAATCGGCGGTCTCTGTTGGCGGTAACCGCCAGGGTCAGAATTCCATTTTTTGGACCGCCAGCCTGTCGGCGGTATGGTCGCGGCTTTAACACCGACCGCCAGGGTTGGAATGAGGGCCAAAGTCTGTCTCCAGTTATAGCCCTCCTGACCCCAACCAAATAATGGAGTTTGACATTTGAGGCAGCACACTCTTCAGTATTTCCCAAATCAGCACACTTCTCTAGTCCACAGGGCTGAGTGGACCTCTTAGACTCATCATCATGTTGGGTTTCCCTTGATGTAGGTAACTTCCTTCCAGCTGTTGCAGTAGTCCTGCCATGAGTCCTGATTCTGAGTAAGGAATCAGTCCACCTCCCGACCCAAGTTAGATTGTGCAATGCTTTTAATGAACAAGAAGAGCAAAATAATTTGAGCATTTTGTATAGATTTGTATTAGTTAACTAAACTGACTAGTCTGCTTTCTGAAGGACTAGCAAAAAGTACAGCAAGGGGTGGACCATGCAAGTAAATCTAACTCACCCCATATTTATACTTGCTTTGTGCTGAATTTGCGTCATTTTTTTGCATAATTTTTGTACGCGAATTCGGTGCAAAGCTAACGCCAAATGTATACTTTGGTGCTAGACCTGTCTAGTGCCAAAGGTTTGTAGTTAACATAATTTTTTGCTTGCAGGAAACTACCTTGCGTCAATGAGATGCAAGGTAGGTGTTCCTGTGAAAAAAATAACGAAATGGCCTTAGCGCCATATTTTTCCCCTCGTGCTAAAATGACGCACGGGGGAAGGGGTCTTAAATAATGGTGCTGAGCTTTCTTAGCACCATTATTTAACTCCTGGGTCAGGTTAGGCATTAGAGGACCTGTGTGTCTAGTTCCATGCTCAGAGACCATGGAATGGGCCCACAGGTGCTCTTCCCTAGCCCCATGGACACCCCCACCCACACCAGAGCAACACCAGAGGATGGGGGAACCCATCCCAGGTAAGTAAGGTAAGTACAGGTAAGTATTTTTAATTTTTTTGCAAAGTGCCATAGGGGGGCCTAACTTGGGTCGCCCTACATGGCACTAGGCCCAATGGCCATGCCCAGGGGACATATGTCCGCTGGGCATGGCTATTGGTGTGGTGGGCATGACTCCTGTCTTTACTAAGACAGGAGTCATGTCCATGGAGGTTTTACGTCAAAAAATGACGTTAGTCTCGTTACAGGCATTGTTTTATGCCTCAGCCCATACTAGCGTCATCCTTTGATGCACAACCACCTGTTCCCCCTACACCTCCCCCACCCGGCTAGCATCCTTTTTTTATGATGCTAGCTGGGCCTTACCGCCGGCTACCATCATTCCATAAATAAGACGCCCATCCGGCGTATTGGAATGGCGCTAGCCAGCGGTATACTTTTTCACACAAAACTGCGTTAGCGCAGTATAAAAAGTATAAATATGTCCCTAAGTGTGAAAGGACCAATTGTCTTCAGGCAAATCAGCCATTAGGGCCCAAACTGCAATCACTGAAATCAAGTTTACAAATGGCTTCAGTACCCTCACTGTCTGCTACCACATGAATCATCATCACTTACACTTACAAAATAATATATCATTCATTGATGCAATAGTTACCTGTTCTACATCAAGGACAGTAGTTCACAATTATCATATTGTCTTTCCTCTGTTCCCATGGAAGAAACCCATTGGCAGATTTGTAAATTAATGACCTTCACTAGGGAGGCCCTATTATGGAATAAAAAAAAAAAGGATAGGCATGGGAACGGAGGCAGGCATTGTCTGAAATGTCTTTTAATGGAATTAGGAGGCTTCTTTACTGCACACTGGTCCATCTCCAATTTGGCCATACATGTGAATGAATTGTGGGGCTACATATGTCAGACACAAAATATATAATGTTACTCTAGCGATATACTGCAGTTTACCGATTACTTGAAAGTTCTATGATGACCTACTCAATCAGAGAAACCAGCTTTGTCCTTAAACTCCAGAGGATCGCCCAGAAGTTGGTCAGCTAATGCACTTGACTCTGACCATTCACCCTAATCCTCCTCCTGTAGCATTTCAGAAACAGTGTAGTTGGATGGTATGAAGTGTTGGTAAATTTTAATCATGATCAATCTCTCCACATTATGAGGAGAGAGACTGGTCCTTCTGACTGTGGCAACTTTTCACCTGCACTGAACACATGCTCAGCAGACATGTTGACTACTGGACATGCCAGATAATATATTGCCAGTCTGCTGAGCACTGGCTATTGGCACATTTTACTACACAAGTCAACCAATGGGGTTTGGTCCATGTAGGCCTCTTTTGTGTCATTCAGATAGTCTTGGACCTTCCTTCGAATGGTCATTGGTGCTGCCATTTGCTCGACCTCTGTTGCCTTTGCCTCTGCACTCTACTTAAGCCTTGCCACTTGAAACCCACCCATTACAGAGGTTGGGTCTGATTCTTCTGTTGCTGATATTGTTGTTGCCTGTGTTGTTGTTGCTGGTGTTGTCTGCTGTGAGACAACAGAACTGCCCTTTCTCGGGGTTGACAGCTGCATACCAGAAATTCTGCCTGGGACACTAACTTCCAGCCATTCTTCTTTCAGGTCTCTCTCTTGCCTAACATTTCACGTCTTGTACTGTGAAATATTTCCTTCTGAAAAATCAATGAACATGGCCAGTAGTTATTTTGTACTGTGGATCAACTATTGTGGCACAGAAGTACTCTTTGAAGAACACAATCTCTCTTTGCAGCCTTCAATTAACATCCAAGAGATTTAAGCTCTCATCCAACTCATGCAGTTTTCCTTTGCCATTCACATCTGTGAACTTTTGCAACACTGTTTTTAACTTGTTCTGTAGAAGATGCAACAATGGGATAGCTTGGCTCATCATACTGTCCTTCTTACCTACTTCCCATGTGAAGACCTCAAAAGAAACATTTTGTGTGAGCATTTCTGTCAGGCGTTTGACTTGGGTCCATTTGTCACTCCCATGGCCATGCTTTTCCCAATGCATCCCCTCTTCTCTCAAGAACATAGTCAATGATTGGTGTGTACTGCTGAACAGATGTTGCAACATAAAGAAGGTAGATCTCTAACGTTTTGACTCCTCCAGTATGAGGTCTTTAACTGGTACTAGTTTAGTACACCGAATGATCCTCAATTGGTTCCAGGCTTTAAAAGAATGGCTGAAATGAGTGCAGATTAATTTGCAGGTGGCCAGTATGTTGCTGATTGTGGGCCTGATTTAGATCTCAGTGGAGGGGTTGCTCTGTCGCAACAGTGATGGATACCCCATCAGGCAAAATATAAATACAATAGAAGGCAAAGGCATTTAGATTTCAGTGGATGAAATATCTGTCACCGTTGTGATGGAGTAACCCCTCTGCGGAGATCTAAATCAGGCCTTATGACTTCTATTTAAGAAAGTGCACAATCAGGTTGAAGCAATACGCCAAACACAGGACATTGAAAAATCTACCATGTGCCATGGCCTTGACTATATTGCTGCCATTGTCTGTGGCAACAAATCAAATTCTGAAACCTCTGAGTCACAGCCATTGAAACACCTTGCTTTAAACGTTTCTAAGATGTTTGCAGCTATATGGGATTTCTCCACTGCAATTATCTCTACTGTTGCATGCCTCTGAACGCCCTTAAAACGTTCTTGAGCAGTAACCCCCACAAAAGAGTTTCAGTATATAGTGATACATGTAATCAGTTGCTTGACAACTGGTCCACATGTCTGTCCTCAGGCGGATAGTGTGAACAGCACCCTGCTGCAAAGCTTGTCCAACTAACTGAAACACATCCTGATGTAGTGCTATAACAACAACTTGGCAAAATAGGTCCGGCTTGGAACCTTCCTGTTCAGGCAGATGACCGCTACAAATTCTACAAATCCCACTGCTTCCACAAAAGACAAAGCGAGAAGGTCCAGCGCTAACATTTTAACCAGTTCCCGTTGTACAAACGTGTACTTGGGTGGTTGCATTTGTACTGCCCCTCCTGCCTAATCATGCTTGTAATATGAGCCTGGATTTTGTTTTGTGGTACCACTGATGCAGGCAACTCCCAGAGAGAACCAGGAGGTGGTACACTCAATGTGTGTCTTGGGTAGTCACCGAGGGGCATATTTATGCTTGTTTTGTGCCGAATTTGCATCATTTCTTTAATGCAAATTCAGTGCAAAACTAACTCCTTTTTTATACTTTGGCGCTAAACCCCGTCAAGCGTCAAATTTATGGAGTTAAAGTGATTTTTTGGACGTGGAAACCTACTCTGCGTCAATGAGATGCAAAGTAGGCGTTACCATGCAAAAAATGACTTGTAAGTATTGGTAAGTACAGGTACATTTTTTTTTTTTGTGCTATTGGGAGCCCTGAAATGTACCCCCCTGCATGGCACCGGGTGTAATGGCCAAACCCAGGGGACCCTGGTCCCCTGTGCTGGCCACTGAGTTGGTGGGCATGACTCCTGTCTTTTCTAAGACAGAAGTCATGTGGTATCGATGGTTTTGCATCAGAAAATGAATCTAGGCAGGTTAGAGTCTTTTTTTTTTACTCAAACCTGCCTAAATTCATTTTTTGCTGCAAAATCCCCTCCTTCTATACTGCCAGCCCCACTCGACTAACTTCATTTATTTTTACGCTAGCCTATCCTTTGCACGGGCTTGCACCATTCTATATATATGGTGCCCGCCTGGTGCACAAAAATGGTGCAAGCCGGTGCTAAACTTTTTGGTGCAAAACTGCATTAGTGCAGTTTTGCACCAAAAAGCATAAATCAGAGCCTGAATGTGGTGTGTATTGTGCCATTTGGAATTTGCTGATGTGGGTGATGCTACTGGCGCAGGGCTGGGGACAGGGCTGCTTAGTGTAAAGCTGTCAACCTCTTCTTCCTCATCACTTCCCACCATGATCGGAGCTGATTCCCCTCTCCATCACCACCACCACTTGCAGTAATTTTTTAAGGTGCTTATCCCACTGGATTGTGTGATGTTTATTCATATGGTCATTGGGCCTCAGTTATAATAGTGTGAACAAAGCTTACCTTGATGAACATTTGATTGGCAAATGGAGTATACCTTCCTGCTTGCTAATTGTAATGCAGTCTCAAACTGGGGAGGAGAACTTGTTTAGTATGCCTCTCTGCAGTGTGTCCTTTGGCTGAGGTAGTAGTAAATGTAAGTCTCAAGGGGGGGCTGTACAAATATGAAAGCTAGCGGTGCTGATACTGGTGGTGGAACCACTGCCACATCCCTCTGAACGGGTCAAATAGGAGGGGTAATGTCAGTGCCCTCTTATTCAGCTTCCATGACAATGACTGCCTCAACCTTCTCCTCCCCTTCCATAATTCTAACATTTTCAGGAACTTTCCTTTTCCCTTTACTCTTATGGCGGGTTTCGGATTCAGCCAGGTCCAATCCATTTCCAGATCAGCAGAAGGGGGGATTGGAGATGATGGTGGAGAACTCTGTCATTTTCTTGCATGAGATTGGGTGGGAAGCCAATACTTCAAGAAGAGCTACATCCTGCTCAGCAGAAAGTTCAACCTCCCATTCTGCTCCTACTTCAGGAAGAACTATTACTGGCTCTGGCTGTGGCTGCTGTTGTACACTTTGCTCAGTTGCTTGTGATGGTTGGGTACTAGTTTGTGGCTGAAACAAATCTAATTCAGACTCACTGCTAGTCACTATTATTGTAGTGGCTGCCTCACTGAGAGACATGGGGATTGCCTTAGGTTGGGTGGTGCCATTGTTGATGCAGGAGTGCTGCTCCAAGCTTGCTGCCAAGAGGATGGTGCTACAGGCCCACCACATTTCCATAAAAGGTGGAGGGTGGCACGCCAGTGGTGGTAATCTGCTTCAAGATTGATTTGCATATAGCTGGTCTGAATTTGTTTGATGTGGCAAGCAAACTAATGATGGATTAAACCCAGATCTGTGACTGGGGGTGAATGTTTGA
Organism: Pleurodeles waltl; assembly: GCF_031143425.1. NCBI lineage: Eukaryota > Metazoa > Chordata > Amphibia > Caudata > Salamandridae > Pleurodeles > Pleurodeles waltl. The sequence goes on from NC_090440.1 coordinate 1,104,674,092, forward strand.
AAAGTTTCAACACTCCATCCATCATTTTATTGTGTGATATTGTCTTGTGTACCTTAAATGGCTAGGGTATGACCAGACATGGGTCACTTGCTTACTGCGCCACTAAATTCAAGCTAGCCTGGCTGATGAAGGGAGTGGCCCTGAAACCCATCTTAGGATGCTTGAATTTTGTCTCAGTGGACCTGGCTTCACAGTTCAGGCTGGACTACTCCTATAGGGAGAAGGTTCAAGACTGATTTGCATTTACTGGGCCTGAACTGGGGTGATGTAGTAAGCAAAATGACAATGGATTAAACCCAGATCTGTGACTGAGATTGAGTTTTTGAAAAGTTTCAACACTCCAGCCATCATTTTGTTTTGTGATATTGCTTTGTGCATCCTAAGTGGCTAGGGTATGCCCAGACGTGGGTCCCTTGTTTGCTGCACCACTGGATTCAAACTAGCTTGGCTGATGAAGGGTGATACCCTGAAATCGGTCCTAGGATGCTTGAATTCTGTCCAGGGAGAACATGGCATGGCAGTTCGGGCTGGACTGCTCTCATAGGGAGCACGGTCAAGATTATTTTGCATATAGTTGGGTCGGAACTGGGGTGACATGGCAAGCAAAATAACAATGGATTACACCCAGATCTGTGACTGGGGTTGAGTGTTTGAAAAGTTTCAACATTCCGTCCATTATTTTATTTTGTGATATTGCCGTGATCCTATGACAGGCAGGAGGGTATGGGGGAAATGGAATAATCCTTAAAAAATGATTGAAGTTGTTAATCTATGGCAGGCAGGGGGTGCAGGGGAAAATTGAATAATCCTGCAAAAAAATGAATACTGGTGTGCACCTATCGCAGACAGGGGGTGCAGGGGAAAATTGAATAATTCCTAAAAAGCTAATGCTGGTGTGTGCATATGGCCGCAAGGAATGCAGAGGAAAATTGCATAATCCCTAAAAAAATGAATACTGGAATGGTGTGTGCATATGGCAGGCTGGTGCTGCAGGGGAAAATGTAATAAACTAAATTGCTGATGTATCACTAGGGACTGTGCAACATCCATTGGGAGGCAAGGAGGTTCAGGGAAAAATGAAAAAAGACACATAATATCATAAACACTGTTCATATATATACTATACTGATACTCAAGCACATTAACATAAAATGAACAATAAATGGCATAGACCTCTTCTATCATTGTCCCTAGAAAATGACTTTGGAAACTGGAGAAAAGGATTAATACATTAGGCAGCTGACTGAAAATGGCAACTGGCCACATGGTCAATCAACAGCAGCAAGCAAGGAGGCATGGAGAACAAAGTACACCTGCAGGCCTTTTGCAAAAGTACACTGACTATCTAAACAAAATGGCTTCCAGCCACATTGTTGAACAACAACATCAAGCAAGGAGGCATGGACAACAAAGAACACATGCAGGACTAGGGCAAAATCACACTGACTGGCTGAATAAAACAGCCAGAGACCACATGGCAAACAACAACAAGCAAAGAGGCATGGACAACAAAGAACACATACATACCTATAGACGCTGACTACACAAAATGGCCATCAGCCACATGGCATGGAGAACAAAATGGTGGCCTATGACAAACACACACACGCACAAACACACACTAGCCAGATAAAGGAGGTATGGTAAACAGTGAAGAAACACTACCATTAATTCAGCAATGCTAAAAAAAAAAATTAAGGACCTGATTTAGAGTTTGGTGGAGGGGTTTACTTCATCACAGACATGATGGATATTCCCGCTGCCGTATTACAATCCCATTGTATCCTATGGGAACGGATGGCAGACGGGAAATCTGTCATGTTTTTGACAGTGACCCACCCGCCGAACTCTAAATCATGGGTATTCCAAACATTTTTCCAGGGGCCAAAACATTCTGTTTGTGGTGTGACCGAGGGCCGCATTGATGCCAGGAGTGTGGTGGTCGTAGCATGGGTGGTGTAATGTAGGTGGAGGGGAAGTGATGCATGTACATCTAGTGGCTGAATTGCACCTGGGATCAAGCTCTGCTTCCCCACTTGACCACATTTTGTGATCTTAGGCCACTGTTTTGTTTCATTTTGCCTACTAACATTGTTGTCAGGGTGTGGGGATGCATGAATGTTTCTAAATTCATTTTTGAAAACTGCCACTTAAAAAAAAATCATAATGCACTCTTATAATCTGATGTACTAAGGTGAAACAGTTCTGCATGTTAATGAAATACACTTTTTGAATTATGAAGGGAGTTTATCATGTTTTTACATGCTTGTTGTAAGATGTCTAAAAATGAAAGTGTTCCTCGAGTTAAGTGGTACAGTACAGATTCTGTGCATCTTTTTTTTACTTCAATTCAACAGTAAATAAATGATTGCTGTTTATTTAATATCTATATGAGTTTTAGTGATTTGTTGTATAAACAGCAGCCTAGTGCTGCTGTTCTACCAGGGGCCGCATGTAAAGGTCTGGGGGGCAGCATGCGGCCCCCGGGCCGTACTTTGAGCATCACTGCTCTAAATCTTTCCCTAATTCTTCTATGAACATTTTAACAGCAGCAATCATCTTCCCAAGGCATGATAATATTACCCCACCGAAATACATTTTTTTAACAAAGTGAAATACAAAAAAACAATGTTTTCATTCAATCCAATGCAATTTCTGGCCTAAATCATAGATGTTTTAAGCAACATATACCACAGAAACAGTTGTTATACATACCTAATGACTAGTATTGGCTGGATGGCCCATGGGCAGACTAGGTTACGGTGTAAAATTAATGAATAGTGAAATTTAACAAAAATTGAGAGAATGTAATTAACAGTGCAACCTTTCTTCCTGATAAAAGATAAAAAGTTAAATGCAAAAATAAATACTGTAAACTTCGTACTTGTATAGCGCACTACTCACCCGTTAGGGTCTCAAGGCGCTGTACGCATACCGCTGTGGAACCCCTCCTGGCTTTTCCCTGTGAGGTGCCCACTCCTGGGCAGCCTCCAAGGTGAAGCCAGGCATCCCAGCACTGTTGGGGTCGTTGTGGAGATTAAGCAAGCTATTGCCCAGAGTTACAGAGTGGGACCCATGAATTAGATTAGGCACCGATGCAAGACTTATCAGGTCTGAGGACATTGAGCCCAAGACCCGCCGAGGTGGGAATTGAACCCTGGTCCTGGGCCAGATTTCTGCATTAGGGTCTGCTGCTCTAACCATTGAGCCACACTTCTCCAAATACTAGGCCACTTCAGGTCACCCACCGGGAAGTATCAGAACCTAGTATACCAGAACAAGAAGGACCAGGAAATTATTGAAAAATAGAACCAAGCCAAGGAGGGCCATGGTGACAGGTGTCAGTATGACAACGTCTGGTGGCTATGAACAGAGTGACCTGACAAGGAGAATCAGGGCTAAGTTCACAAGATAGTGCATAATCAGGATGACAAGGAGCAGGAGGATGAGGGGCAAGAGTAGCATAACAATTTGGAAGAGAATCAAGATAACTAGTTAGTGCAAGGGTACATGGACTACTGTCATTAAGACCAGGGACCAGATTGGGTAGGACTAGGCAGACTTGAAGGATCAGAATAATCAGGAACAGGGCTATGAGGACCAGAGGGGTTACAACCAAGCAGACCAGGAACAGAAGTACCAAGTGGAGCAGGAGGACCAGGAACTAGGGATCAGGACCAGGCTGTAGATGGTCTGGGTGAACCCAGACAACCAGTACAACCAGGACCAATGAGACCTTCCCAGGACCAAAATGAACAGGTCTAGCACAAGAGGAACTACCATGATTGGCCAGGACTGTGGCCACAGTACCAGAGGGACTATACAGACAGAGATCACGTACAAGAGAATCAGGATGGCCCAAACCTGGAAAATTAGAAGTGCCAGATCTAGGAGAACCAGAGAAACAGGTTTATTTGGAGAAGGGCCCAGTAGACCAACATGATCAGGGTGAGTATCAATAGTATCAGGATGAGAAGTCCCAGAAAGGGCAAATATATGGAAGGGCCAGGTAAAGGGTCTCAAAAACAAGGGCCAGGAAGTACCAGAACCAGGAGTGCCAGATTCAGTGACCAGAATAATCAGACCTAGTTGGACCAGGGCCATGATTAGGATCAGCAGGACCAAAACAACCCAGATAAGGAGGATTTGAAACAGGACCATGAGGAGGACCAACACCACAAGACCCAGAAGAATCTGGAGAAGAATGAAGAAGACAAGGAGCAGGAGGAAACCTATGTGATTCTACTCCACAAGTAATAGGATATCCGTTTTGTAAACATTTTTTACACATGTTTCTTTTACTGTCAACCTCCAGAAACCTCAACCTTTTTTAGCCTAAATATAGAATTGGTAAGTATTTGGCAACAAATTGGAGCATGCAAAGGAAATAAAAAGCCAAGTCTGTTGAATTATGACCTCTGAGTGAAAGCAAACACTTTTTGATGCTGGCACTTAATCCTGAGTGTAGATCTGGTAGCAGAGGGACCGAAACATGTGGTCTCTGAAGAATGGCAGGAAGTGTTTCAGAAATGCAGATGGCTGAAATCAGCCAAAATGATTAATGGCTGACAAAGTGGTCAAAGTGCGATGGCAATCAGCAAAAGGGAGCTCAGGGTCATAATAAGGCTTAGATGAGCAGAAGAGTGGGGCAGGGATCTTCTCAGAGAGCTTAAAGAGGCATTCTGAGTAACAAAGAGCTCTGATTATCAGCTGTGATGAACTGTGAACCTATGCCATCAGTAATACCTTCTGCACCAGACCGATGGTCTGTGAAACTGTAAGGACTAGATGAAGGGTGTTGAAGATACATATGTGGCAAATGTGTTTTAAAAGCTAGCAAAAACACAATGAGTGTCAAGGTGAGTAGAATTGTCTGCAAGACAATCAGGATGGCCCAAACCTGGAAAATTAGAAGTGCCAGATCTAGGAGAACCAGAGAAACAGGTTTATTTGGAGAAGGGCCCAGTAGACCAACATGATCAGGGTGAGTATCAATAGTATCAGGATGAGAAGGCCCAGAAAGGGCTAATATAAGGAAGGGCCAGGTGAAGGGTCTCATAAACAAGGGCCAGGAAGTACCAGAACCAGGAGTGCCAGATTCAGTGTCCAGAATAAATAGACCTAGCTGGACCAGGGCCATGATTAGGATCAGCAGGACCAAAACAACCCAGAAAAGGAGGATTTGAAACAGGACCATGAGGAGGACCAACACCACAAGGCACAGGAGAACCTGGAGAAGAATGAAGAAGACAAGGAGCAGGAGGAAACCTATGTGATTCAACTCCACAAGTAATAGGATATCAGTTTTGTAAACATTTTTTACACATGTTTCTTTTACTGTCAACCTCCAGAAACCTCAACCTTTTTAGCCTAAATATAGAATTGGTAAGTATTTGCCAACAAATTAGAGCATGCAAAGGAAATAAAAAGCCAAAACTGTTAAATTATGACCTCTGAGTGAAAGCAAACACTTTTTGATGCTGGCACTGAATCCTGAGTGTAGATCTGGTAGCAGAGGGACCAAAACATGTGGTCTCTGAAGAATGGCAGGAAGTGTTTCAGAAATGCAGATGGTTGAAGTCAGCCAAAATGATTAATGGCTGACAAAGTGGTCAAAGTGTGATGCCAATCACCAAAAGGGAGCTCAGGGTCATAATAAGGCTTAGATGAGCAGAAGAGGGGGCCAGGGATCTTCTCAGAGAGCTTAAAGAGGCATTCTGAGTAACAAAGAGCTCTGATTATCAGCTGTGATGAACTGGGAACCTCTGCCATCAGTAATACCTTCTGCACCAGATTGATGGTCTGTGAAACTGTAAGGACTAGATGAAGGGTGTTGAAGATACATATGTGGCAAATGTGTTTTAAAGGCTAGCAAAAACACAATGAGTGTCAAGGTGAGTAGAATTGTCTGCAAGACTTCCAGACCTTTGAGTTGATATTCCATGTGCATGAATGTGCGGTGAAGTGGGTAACAGTAAGACTCCATGACCCAGATTCTGATAATGCAGCGCTGCATTGCGTGACAAGGAGAGAGCAGGAGAGTGCCCTATTCTGATAGAAATGGCGTTCTCCTCTCTTTTCCCTGGCGCCTGCGCTGTTTTCAACATGCTGTGCACCACACACACACACCTTAGTTCCATAGTGCTAGGGTTTGTGCATGAATCTAGCATAGGTTTTGTACAGGAAGGGCATTCCTCTTGCACAAAATACTATGCCTAGACAAGTGCAACTGTTTTTCTTACTTTGTATGTGTGCTGTACGGTGCAGCACACATGCAAAATTAGAAAAACAGGGACAAATGAAAACATTTCTCCCTTTTGCACCTGCTTTTAAAAGGCATTATTTTTGGCACTAACCCTTTCTTCTGATGTTTCAGAATAGGGTTTAGTGTCAAAAAGCATGGGTGGTAGCAGGGGTACGCCTTTGGGCCACCCATGTAATGCCCCCTTGAAGCAAATCAATGCAAAGCAGCGTTTAAAAAAATAACGCTAAACCGACGCTAAAGCTTTGAGCATCTGGGCCCATGTGAGGTGACAGTCTATGTGAGTGTAAATATCGGATACATTTTACATGATTTGATGGAGAGTAGATACAGCTTTCCTAGACAGTTGAAGAATATTGATTATAGCCCAGTGGATGGAGGGTGGAGACCGAGATATGAAGTAAGAGAGGATAAATAAAAGGCTATTCATTGAAATGCTCTGAGGTGCTTGTTAGCAAAGAGCTGTTGAATAATTCTTCCTGAGTGATGACAAAGGGTAGATGTTAAGAGTGAGGGGAAATTCTGAGGCTTCTCTGCAATTTTGTCTGTGCTTTCTGATGGCTCAGTAAGACTGAAGGCAACCAGGTGCTGAGATCTCTTGGTTCATTTTTCCTTGTTTTTGATACTTCTGCTCAGAGCCAGTACCACTGTTACTTCTATAAGAGCTATCACCTAGCACAAAGGTTGTATCTTAGCTACAGACAGAAAATGCCATTTAAATACCAATCACCTCAAATCAGTTTTGAAATCTCAACAGTGGATCTATACCCCCGCTAGGAAAATGAGTATGAAAGTGAAACTGTGAAACAATCAATCCGTAGGTCACAAGAATAGAGGTAAACAAATGTCTCTGTTTATATAGTTTTCTATTTCTTACAATATTTGTAATAAAGTCAATGAATACAATATCTCTGTGAGTTTCAGTTCTTCTGTGTCTTTGATGTCTATATGTCTTTCTCTGTTTACTTTATTCATTCATATTCCAATCACAACCAGTAGAATTAATCATTGTCCCATCCTTTGCTTGTGACTCTTCGACGGAATACTTCCTTTGGCGGCCTGACATAGTAGAATTGTGGAGGACAGGCTTTACACCATCCACCCTATTTTGGGTAAAATGCAGCTTTAAAGAACAGGAACCAAAACTCCCAACATGAAGGGGCCATTATTTTTTGTTTTTCAAAAACAAACTCCAGCTTTGGGAGCTTGTTTTTGAAAAACAAAAAAATTGAACAGTTTGCTGGTCCATTATCATGTATGACAGTTTTGTCCATCAAACGTTTCCCGCATAGACAGGAGCTGCCACAACAGCAGTTTCTGTCAATGTAGAGAGGGGTTCACAGGGCCTTGGATAACTCAAAATTTGATGGGTGTAATTCTCCCAGGGTGGCTGATGTATTGTTCCCCGCCATCTTGACAGACTTAAATATGTCCCCCAAATATTAAATCATGCCCATAGTTTTTCATGAGAATGTAATGAAGGTTCTTATTTATACCATGTTGGTGACTTCATAAGGGGCCCTATGCAATTGTTTCTATTTTGATGAGATTGCTCAAACATCAGATGGCTCTATGTCACTGGGATACAGTATGGTTTTACAAATCATTGTTTTCAAGTGTCTTAGTCTGGTTTGTTTAATTAAACTGGACCATGATTAATAATTCCAGTATGCACTTATTTGCTGCAGAAAAAAGGAAGTTCTGATAACATGGAGCCTTTAGTAGTTGTACATCTGGCTCTGATACATTCCCATGGCTTTGTGAGTAAGAGCGAGTACCTAGCAGTAGAAAAGTAGACAACTTCAACTAGACTTACAAAGGTTCTAATCATCTTCATCATTAATCACCTTTGCAGGTTAACGTAAAGGTGTAGGAGCATATGTGGAGCACAGGACAGCTCCACAGAGGGACTCCCCAGTTGCTGTGTCTTGGCTCATGGTGCAATGGAGTGACAATATGTGTCATTTCTGTCAAATAACGTGGAAACATTCAAATCTTTGGGTTTCCTAAAGCAGTAGGGTGGATTAAATTTGCCTAATCTGCTGTTGTGCAAGTGCATAGAATTGCAGTAAAATTATGCAGAATTAGTGGAGGAGCGTAACCCACCCTTTAGAGCAATTTGATAGTGCAAAATACACCCCTAAATCCAAAAAGGATCTAAGGATGGAATTTGTGGTAAGAACACAGAGGTAAATGCAACAGAACAGAAATAGCAGTAGAGGAAGCCGCTTGCATTTGCTGAGTTAGTTGTTCCTGTGACCCTGCTAACAGTTCCCGTGTTGGGGTGGTAGCTAATTTGAAAGGTGCAAGGGGTTCATTCGGAGCCCTTTCGCCGTTGGAATCCTGTTCGCAACCTCATCGGAAACATGTTTTCCAAAATTGTTAAAAAAATTTAAAAAAAGCAGCACTGGCTCCTTTAAGTTAAAAAAAAAAGACGGATGGGGGTGTTCCATCCCTTGCAGGCCATTATCCCTGTAATTACAGACAATCACAAACAGTCACAAATTGGCACCTGCCTAATGAATAATATATTATTTAGGCAGGTCATTCAGGACCCCTGTGCAAATAAGTATTTTGTGACTCAACCTCATAGTTAATAGGTCGGTTTGTAAAATACTATTCGATTCGCAAAAAGGATGTGTGCAATTTGTGACCACATTTTATGAATGAAATAACAATACATCAATATTCTTCATAAGGAGATGGATGCCAAATATATTCACTCCTTGTTTGCAGTCCTACCTACTGGTGGTAAGAACCGGAAGAATAAAGCATAATCATACAAAGTTTAGTCTGTTTAGACTACAGGATGATACACAGTGAAAATAGTGACTTCATCTGCTGTGTGCATGGCTACTGTCCAAGTTGTGTATAGAGTCTGATATTTAGATAGCCACCAGGTGAATAATGAAGTCTGGTTTTTATTTGTAAGGGCACCGGCCAAACAGTATATAATTTCTGCTATTTAACCAGCAGCCGGGTAAATATTGAATTTGTTTTGTGTTTTGGCAGGCTGCCATTGACATGGCATAACATATCTGCTTTATAACCAGCACCCAGGACAATAATTATGTTTATTTGCTATTTGCATGGCTGCTGACTAAATTGTAAATAATTAATACCGTTCTCCCAATTGCCGGGTAATGAGTGAAGTTTGCGTGGCTGCTTGACAAATACTATATAACGTCTGGTAGTTCGCCAGTGGGCAGGCAAATAGTGAAGGTTCCTAGTTATGTGCACAGATGCATGCCAAACAATGCAGCATCTTTACTATTTAGACAGCAGCAGGATAAATAGTGAAGTTTTCTGCAATTTCCACAGTCACTGGTCAAACAGTGCAGAATCTTCATTATTTGGCCAGCAGCAAGGCAAATAGCAACATTTCCTTGCTATTTTCAAGATCGTTAGCCAAATAGTAAATAATGTATACTATGTAGCCATCTGTCAAATAAAAAGCAGAGAAAATTCACTATTTACCCAGTGGCTGGCTAAAAAGCTGCTACCAAATGTTCTCCATAACCAGTATTACTAGCCAGCTCAATTGAATAATCTGGGAAAAATTAAAGGCTGAAGAAGCTTTTCTGAACATCAATTGGCCTGCAGTGATACCCTGTGTCACCCACCCACTCTCACCATAAAGATTGGGAGCCCAATTAAGAAGAAGGGGATGTGGTACAATCCGTAACAATCACAAAACTGAACGGGATCAGATGTGGACTGGGAATGGAAAAAAGCCATCATATACAAAGACTGCCAGGTATAGCCTGAGATGGTAAGGAGCCTGGAGTCCAAAACTTCGGAAACATTGCAGTGGACACACACTAAGAAGATCAATCAATCAATCAATCAATCAATCACATTTATAAAGCGCGCTACTCACCCATAAGGGTCTCAAGGCGCTGGGGGGGAGGGGGTCAGTGCTCGAAGAGCCAGGTCTTGAGCTGCCTTCTGAAGGGGAGGTGTTCGGGTATGGCGCGAAGGTGACTGGGCAGGGAGTTCCAGGTCTTTGCTGCCAGAAAAGAGAAGGATTTTCCTCCGGCGGTGGTTTTGCGGATGCGGGGAACGGCTGCCAAGGCCTGACCGGTGGAGCGCAGAGTGCGCGGAGGGGTGTAGAAGGAGACGCGGGAGTTGATGAGTTTGGGTCCGAGGTTGTAGAGGGCTTTGTGTGCGTGGGTGAGGAGTCTGAAGGTGATCCTCTTGTTGACCGGGAGCCAGTGGAGTTTTCTCAGGTGTCCGGAGATGTGGTGGTGGCGAGGTATGTCCAGGATGAGTCGTGCCGATCATAGGGCACAGACTGTATAGGAGGCTAGTTCAAGCAGAAACAAAAGACTGTCATGGGGAGGCTAAGACATCACAAAGATGCACAGGGATGGCCAGAGGCTTGTGGGAGCAGAGGCAGTCAGAAGTCTGCAGAGTAAGAGCAGAGACTCTAAAGGAATGACGAGAGCAAGGCTGCAGTTATGCGTATCTGTCCCAGCATTTTAGGACCCATCCCTGTGCCAGTACCCTAACACTTCCCACAACATCTTTCCTCCCCCCATTTACTACTACTGTTATGACCAAGTGCACCTTATATATAACGACATTTCAGTTATCTGGCAACAGGTTTACTAGTTCAGAATGTCTGATATTGAGTTGGTAACAGCATAAATTAAGGGTTCTTCACCAAATGATACGTAATCTCTAGTATTATCCATGTCCAGATATACAGTGAAGCACCTTTGCTGTTTCCACAAAATAGTACATGAACTCTACTATCTGGTCAGCATCCGGGTAAATAGAAAAAAAATTGTGCCTATTTGCATGGCCTCTCTCTCTGCTCTTTAGTAAGAAACCAGGTAAATATTTTACGGCTGAGGGCAAATAATACATAATCACTGTAATTTATTCAGAGGCCAAGAAAATTGTAAAGTTTATTAGCTGTTTGAATGGTTTCTAGTGAAACATTCCACAATGTTTGCTACTTTAATTGCCAGCCGGATAAACAGTGAATAATCACTGCTATCAAGTGAGCATCCCAACTTGTACATGATCTCTGCTCTCTAGTTGGAGGCTGTGTAGACAGTGATGTTTCTTCGCTGTTTTAAAAGTCATCAGCCAAATAGTACATGATCTTCGCTATTGAGTAGGCGGCCAAGTAAATGGTGAAGTTTCTTTGCTATTTGCACAGCAACTAGCCAAATCGTACATAATCTCTGCTAACTAATTGATGGGCAAGTGAAAAGTGAAGTTTGCTTGCTTAGCCAAATAGAACATAATTCCTACTAGTTAGTCAGAACCAGGTAAATAATGAAATGTACTACCCATATACATGGTCACTAGTCAAATAGTTCAAAATCCCTGCTATTTACCTATCAGCCGTGTAAATAGCAGCAGCACTTCACTGTTTAGCATGCAGCCAGGTAAGAATCCACTACCCTCAGTTTTAAGGTAATCGACAGTCTGATGTTAATTCTTCAGTATGAAGACTATACTGTCATGTTAGTTAAGGCAGGTGTTGGTTGACAATGCCTATTGACAGGATTAGAGTCATACCACAGCAAATATTTTGTAACAGTGAATCCCACAATAGCAATACAGAACGTAACAATATTTAGCAAAATAACGAAAAGTCAGAGAACTGGCTATTATTTATGAATGGGCCTATTTAATGGGCTTTGGTACATAAATGCCTGGGATTTTGGCTTTATGAGATGCAGCCTCCGGATTCTTTTGTCCAAATTGAAATCTACAGTTCTTTCTTTATCATTTGCATGTCTTTGTTTATCCAAGGACCTTAATGGTCCCTCACTAGAAACTATCTTTGAGGTCATGAGAGCAAAGTTTTTTACCAGATCTTAGTTATGGGAGTGAAGCCCCTCAGACGTTAAATGTGTTAAGAGTATTTGGTCAACCTCATTTGACTTCTCTTCACATATAAGGCTGAAATTGAGCTTCTTTCGCAAGCAATAGGCAGCCAAGACATCAATAATTACGTTCTGGCATCTGCATAAAATTGCTAAGCCCAGCACTCTAAAAGCTACTCTGTGGAAAAACCTCTGTAGCCGTCAAGACTCTGGTAGTTGTTGACCTCTAGGCTTGAATACAGCCTAGAAAGTTCAGAGATGATGCACTGTTGAGACACTGGATAGCCCAAAGACTTACTGTAGAGATCACGCGGTAATCCTGGTTCGTTTTCTTCGTCTTTATTTCGATGTTGATGGTACAACAACTTATATAACCCCCAGCGACATATCAAGCCTCCATCTCTGCTCAGCTCCTCACTGCTTCTCCTTCTATCCACTTCTGGAATCCTAGAATCCTAAGATTCCACCCTCTCAACATTCCCTCACTCTGAGGCATGATCCTACACATCTTCCCCCTTATGAATTACAACAATTATAATCACAATTAAATTACAATAATCGGAAAGAAAAACAAATAAGATGAGTTGAAATGGAAAGAAATGAAAGCAAGAACAAACATATAATATACTCCTAAGCAATACATTCTTAAACATGCAACAGTGTATAATTTCCATTACATATAATTTCCACTACTGGCACACCGCAAGATGTACATCATTATAGTTGGTACAGTTTGCATGGAATTGTATGTATAACCATTACTTCTGTTTGACTATGCACAGATTCCCCATACTCCATTCTCTCCCATCTTCCAACTTGACTACAGAATTCTTTACAGAAATTACTTTTTGTGGCGTGTGAAATTTGCTGTCACCTTTTCTTACCATTCCTACCTTCTTAACTGCCACGAGATCCCCACACTTCACTTCAGTAAATTTAACACCTTTTCTTCTGTCGTAACTCATTTTATTACTTTTCTGAGAACACATGACTCTTGTCTGCAACTTCTCCTGATCAACACATACTTGCCGTTTCTCACTGATCCACCAAGGAGATTCCTTAGTACCCGGCTCTCTCCCTTTAAGAGCAATGAAAGGTGACACACCTGTCACAGAATGAGGTGTAATCCTGTGCGCCCATAACATATTGTTCAACTCAGGTCTCCAGTTCAATCCATTAGCTAAGGACAATTGAATATTCCCCATTATGATTCTGTTCACCCTTTCTTCTAGACCATTAGCCTGCGGCCGACATAACGCAACTTTCTCATGTTTTATCCTCAACCCATCTAGAAACGTGGTCATGGCGACAGAAACCAATTGTACACCGTTGTCCGTTACCAACATTTTCGGAACCCCTTCCTCTAAAAATGAATCTCTAAGAAACTCAATTACTTTGTCCGTAGTAATTTGCTCAGTGCACTTAATACGGAACCATTTACTGTAATAATCCACAAGGACCACGAGGAAGCGATTCTTTTTTCCTAATCTTTCAATTGGCCCCACTAAATCCAAAGCTAGCTTCTCCCATGGTGCCTTGGGAAATTGCATTTCACCTAAGGGAGGTTCCCTCACAATCTTCGACTTGTCACTGTTCCTACATGCTTGGCACTCTTCAACCACCTTCTCCACATCCCTGTCCATCCCAGGCCGCCAGTAAAATTGCTGCAAACTTCTTTTAGTTGAACTTTTACCCAAATGTCCCTCATGTACAATTGTTACCAATCTTTTCCTCAATTTCAACGGTGGTACTATTCTATTCCTTCTCAAAATCTTTTCTCCCTGTATACTTAGTTCATCTTTTACTGCTAAAAAATTGTTCAAATCTTCCTCCTCCCCAAAGTTTTGATCCATCACAAGCTCTTTTAACTTATTATATTCTGAGTCATCTTTCACAGCTTCATCCCATTCCTCCTTACTTAAAGCCAATTCTCCATCAATCAAGAAGGCCTCCAATTGCACACTGCACATTTCATCATTTCCATCTCCACACCCCTCAATAGGTAGTATTGACAGGCAATCTGCAACCATATTCTTCTTTCCCTTCACATATTCTACCTTAAAGTTGAACTCCATAACAGACAACAACCATCTGGAAATCCGGGGAGTTAAACTACCTTCCAACCCTCGACCACACTTAAAAATTTGCAATAAGGGTTTGTGATCAGTTCTTAGAGTGAAGGGTAGCCCCCATAAATAATACTTAAAATGGTTAATTCCCCAACAGCAAGCCAAAGTTTCTTTTTCTATAGCAGAATATGTCCGTTCCGCCCCTTGCAATCTCCGTGAGGTGAAGCCAATGATTTTTTCATCACCATCTTCAATCTGAATTAAAACTGCCCACAATCCCACAGTACTGGCATCGGTAAATGTAATCGTCTTCCTCATCACAATAAAATGACCTAAAGTTGGAGATCCAGCAATGGACACCTTAACCTGTTCAAATGCCTTTGCACAATCCTCATTCCATTCAAACACTGCTCCTTTTTTCAGTAAGATCCTCATGGGTTCTACAAGTTCCGCAAAATTGTATACAAATTATGAGCAATATTCTGCTAGCCCTAAAAATGACTTCAACTGATCTTTACTGGTAGGACATGGGGCATTTCTAATTGCCTCTACTATGCTTTTCTTCGGTTTAATGCCATCAGCTGAAATCTCATGTCCCAAGGAGTTCACACTACTTTTCCTTAGTTGACATTTTTCTTTTTTTACCGTCAAACCATGATCTTCTATCCTCTTCAACACTACCAACAGTAACTCATCATGATGCTCCAGTGACTTTCCTATTACAATTACATCATCTTGGAAACATAAGACATTATCCAGGTTTCTAAAAATATTCTGCATTATTCCTTGGAAGTCAGCAGAAGCTGATGCCAAACCGAAAGGCATCCTACAATACCTATATGCCCCAAGAGGTGTTACAAAAGAAGTCAGAGGTCTAAATTCTGGATGTAAATTGACCTGGTGATATGCAGCTGACATGTCCAATACACTAAATACCCTTCCACTACTCATTACGCTCAACATCTCGTTAATATTCGGAAGGGGCTGTCTATCCACCCAAATATTCTTATTGAGATCTCTCAAATCGATGCACAACCGCACCTTGTTCCCATCCTTGGGTGCTAAAACTATTGGTGCCAACCACTCAGACGACTCAATTGGCTCTATTATTTTTTGTTGAAGAAGTTTATCTAATTCATGTCGTAATGGTTCTCTCATCAAAAAGGGGACTGGTCTTACTTTATGTACTATGGGGATCGCATGGCTTTTCAAAATTTTACGGTGTGTAAATCCCTTCAATTTCCCAAGTTTGTCAGTGAAAACTTTTGAAAACTTAGACATTAAATCTTCAGACCACTTTTCATTGGGAACCAAATCATCCACATTGGCCGCTTGCTCCATAATCATAACTGGATTTGGAGCATTCAGATCGAGCACTATATTCAAATCTTTTTGATGTCTCCATCCCAGAAGGTCTGATCCTTCGTTCGTGACATAAACTTTACCATAAACTCCATTCCCTTCAAACACAATATCCATCCATTCCATTCCCATAATTTCTATTCTCCTGCCTCCATAACCAACTGCGCTCACATCAGTTTTCAACAAATCATCAACCCTTTTTTTTAATGTGCCTTCAAAAGTCCCCCTAGAAATCAATGTGAATAGACTACCCGAATCTACTAATACTTTCACTATTACAGAATCCATAAGCACATGGCAATGTGGTTTTTCTAATTTGTAGGAACTTTCACTCTTCCACCTTCCCACACATTTAGGTTCTGCCAGAGATTGCTTTGTTTCACCAATCTCATGGATGGGTAATATAATTTCTTGGTGATCATCATCTAAATTGTCAATAGATTTCACACTATTCGTCGCCTTCCCTTTGGATCTGCATACCTTAGCCAAGTGTCCCTTCCTCCCACAGGACCTACATACTAAGTTACGTGCAGTACACTTAGAACTAGATGCAATGTGACCTGAACACCCACATCTAAAACATATTATGTTAAAAGTCTTTCTTTCACCTATTTTTCTTTCTGTATTGTCAACTGAATATCCCTGTTTTTTCAATTTTACTTCTTCACTTCTATCGTTGATTTATCATCAATATCCCTCAACTGTGTGCTGGACTTTTCTATTTCCTTCATCCAGGTAGCCGTGTGTTCCATACTCCTGGCTACTTGTATACTTTCCTCCAGCGTAGGGTCCATTGATAATAATTTTTCCTTCACCTTCTTATTATTTGCGCAACGCACTATTTGGTCCCGAATCAAGGAGTCAGATAAATCACGAAAGTCACATGTGACTGCCAACCCTCTAAGAGTTGCCACAAATGACATAATGTCTTCATCCTGGCCTTGAACACGGGAGAAGAATTTATGACGCTCAAACACTGTGCTCAGTTTGGGAGTGAAATGTTTTTCTAGCATCAGCAATGACATTTCATAGACATTAGTAGGATGACCATCTCCAGTGCCCAAAGGTATTTCAGGTAGATCATCATAAATTCTTCTCCCCTCCGCTCCAAGATGGTGAAGCAATATTGCTTGTTTCCTAATAGGGGTATATCTATGCCCCGCAATGGCCAACAAATACGTGGAAAACATATTTCACCACCGTTTCCACGATATTGAAGGTTCGCCAGGTACAGGTAAGAAACACAGTGGTGAAGACATATTTTGTTCTGCCATCCTGAAGGAGGAAAAATAATAAACTACAATAATATACTAAAATAATAAATTAAAGTAATTCACATTAGTTCATAATATAATCCTTCTCCTGCACTTGTGTGCAAACAATAGTCCTTTTTTGTTCCTACTATTTTCTTCCTGTTTCTTCTATCCAGTAGTCCTTTTACAATGTTCACTATTCTATTTTATCCAATCGGTGTAGTCTCGTCTCCCACAGTTAAGTCGAACTTCACGAAAGAGGAAGCTGGTTGCCTAAAGCCGAAGCCGAAGCCGAAAATAGTAAGGTAAGCTTATTTTAATTTTCCATGTCTTTTCCTTTTTTAAATAAGGCACATCAGGAGCACGATGTATGTCCGTGCAGCACGCGCGCTGAAACGCTATGCTCGGTGCGGTGCGCGTGTGCTCAACACGCGCACTGTTTCTACTTGAATTGAATCTGTTTTACGCGTGTGTTCATACACGCGCGTGCCGCTTCTTAGCTGCAAGACGATTTTTGAAAATAAACAAAATTTACTTGGTCACGCCGCACTAAATCAACGACCAAGAGTTTTTTTTATTTATTTTTTAAACTTATATAATCATACGAGTCGCGTTTGGCTCAAAAGTTCCCGCTTCAAATTGAAGTTCGTTTCAAACATACAAGCTGCACAAATAGCATTATCACCGTTAGAAAGTCTCTCTTTTCGATTATTGCCGTATCAAATGACAAGATGAAACTTACTTTTAGGAAGAAGATACCTGTTTTCAGTCATTAATAAAAGTCTTGCCTGGTTGACAGAGATTGTAGATATCCAGGGGTTGGGGGTTATAAGTAATTTCTGCCCCCTGCGCAGAACAATCCTCGTCGCCAATTTATGTAGAGATCAAGCAGTAATCCTGGTTCATTTTCTTCGTCTTTATTTCGATGTTTATGGTACAACAACTTATATAACCCCCAGCGACATATCAAGCCTCCATCTCTGCTCAGCTCCTCACTGCTTCTCCTTCTCTCCACTTCTGGAATCCTAGAATCCTAAGATTCCACCCTCTCAAAATTCCCTCACTCTGAGGCATGATCCTACACTTGCATATGCAAATATTGATGAACGAAACAAAATGAACATTATTTAATTTTGATGATAGCTTTTTCTCCAGAAAGTAAGAGGCTAGTCAAGAGCTAAGTTGTTATAATGAGTATGGCCCTCAAATGTACTTCTCTGAAGCTATGCTAAAAATCACTAAACTCAATTAATTCTGAATATGTTTGGCCATTTCAGTTTTAGTGAAACTGGCCGGAACTGGAAGTTGGGAACCATTTGGACTGAAAGTCTGCTTTGCTCCTCTATGTGGTGAAAATGACCTCCTTTCCTGTATTACTGCCCTGTCTTAGCAATCGAACTAGCAAATGTTTAAAGCTGCCTTGAATAAATCAGAAATTAGACATTGCAAAGAGGCAATTGCCATAACCTTCAATAGTAGCAACGAAAACTATAATATGGCCTCGATAAATGTATGAAGCATTGAGTGAAAACTAGGAGAGAGCTCCTCGCTGAATGCCTTAGCATACAGATAGCTAAATTTTTCACTCTTGACTGGCTATCTGCCCTTGACCATCTATTGGTCCCAGGTGTTTTTTAATTTAAACAAAACACATGTCCAAATGAGCAAAAATATTCTAAGGAGATCCCCACACCACCCACTTCCACCACAGAGGAGGGCCTGCTTCCACGAAGGATCTCAGCCATATCCACGTTGTCTTGTTCTCTCCCCTCCTATCCTTCCCATCTACCAATTTGCTCTCACTTTAATATCTCTGCTTGCTGCACTTTCTCTATGCCCTGCTACAGCACTCTCTCCCTCATGTCTCCCGCATGCCTGTTTTGTCCAGTTTTTCTCACCTTGTAGCCTATCCAGGTACTCAGAGAGTCACAGTGAGGACGAGAGCACAGCCAGGGTACTCAAGCAGCTTTTGCCATATTTCTAACTGTATGAAAAGAGTAAGTCTGAGGACACAGGTGAATCCCAGGACAAACTGCTCGTAGCTCACCATCGCTCCAACCTGGCTCACAATACGGAGGCCCTGCTCACACCCGCTTAAGTTCTGATGTCTCCCTCTCTCTCCCCTGTACTCTCTAGTAGCCTCCCTCACGGTCATCATCCGTGCTTTCTCTCACTATTTTCCTTCATGACTTGAGTTTTTTGTCTTCCTCTCCTCTCTTCCTCATACCTCTCCCACCTGCCCCCCGACGACCAACTCTTGTCAATCCTTCTGACAGAGGCAGCTGGACCCATCCCCAGTCCTGTATAAGGTACTAGGGAAAGAGACAAGGGAATGTTGTGAGACGGTTCAAGGGAACCCACAAAGGGATTGAAGATGATGGGGGAAAGGATTCGACCCCTGAGATAATCCACAGGAGAACCGGAGTGGTTTGAATCTTGAGGTTCCCATCCTGAAAAATTTATGTTGACTGATGACACTGGAGGTGATCAATTGGAGGACTTTACCCAAGAAACCATTATCAGTATCTAGTGTAAGTATCAATACTTGATGTTTGATCATGTTCAAGGCTGCAGTGAGGTCAAGCAGGACAATGAGGCTCGGGTCATTTGTGTCACTGGTGATGCCTTCATTAAGACTCCTTGAAGGACGGCAGTCTTTCTGCTACAGAACAGTCGAAAAGGAAGATTATTTCGAAAACGCTGTTTTTTTCTTCACGATCCCTGCCAGAGATTCCATCTGTGTTTTGCAGGATTTACAGGTGTATTTCAAACCATGACAGATTGCAATAAATTTATACTTCACTTTTTAATGAAAATAAAATTTATTTTTTGGGGATTTGTAACTGCTGCAAATTATGCTCTCATCCTAAGACGTTGTAACACAAACGGAGAGCTGTTCCTTGCAAAAATGTTAGTTTATGACATTATAAATTGTGCTTGGAGGACTACAGATATAGGTGCGCAAGGAAATTGTAAACAATAAAAGCAACAATAATAGTAGTACCAATTTGTCTTTATATACCACTTTATATTGTATTTACATCTAGAGACTTATTTGTGATTAAGAGGCCTATGTATTAATAATAATATAATAATAATCATCATTATTATCATAAAAAATAACTTTTTATATAGCGCTTTTTTACTGCACTTGTGCAAGCACTTTTGCATTTAGAGAGTTATTTGAGATTAGAGTTCTTTTGATTTAAGGCAAATTCTGGGAAATTTCGCTCAGGAAGGGGAATGGCAGGGTTGGTAATGGTGTTGCAGTTAGCCTGGGACCTTTGTCCATTTAGAGTGTGACAATAATTTGGGTGTAGATTGGGTTGCAATATGTTTTTTTAGGTCTTGCTGTTCTGCTACCAAAATACAGATCAGGGATTTCTACTCACAAGCACATTGGTAAAGTATGATTGGAAATGTTGTTCCCTGGAGGCCGAGCCTTGTCATATTTTCAGAATACTTAGCTTGATAAACGTACATACTGTGAATCTAAGTAATTGAACATTGGCTCCTGGCTTGCACCTAAATTCCAGAAATAAGCCAGGAATACTGCGGAAGTACTTGTACCTAACACTTGGAATTCAGGTGTAAACAAGGACTATTCCAACAGTAAATCACCCCACTCGTAGAAAAATATTTGTGAATCAAACCAGTAGTGAGCAGTTATCCTGAAAATCTTGCACGGGTGGTCCTTGAATGAACACAGTGAGCTTCATTCTCAAAGGTTTGTGCCAACCTTGTTCAAGGAGCTTTGGACAAAGCAGGGCTGCTGTGCCTCAACTGTCAGGGTGGAGGTGTTTGTGTCTGATGTCCCAAGGTCCGTCCTACTATGCCTCTACAAACGGTGCCAAGGACAACGCCTTCATCACGTGACTCTCACTAGTGGTGATGATGAGTAGTCACAGACTTCTCAGGGACATCCTTGGGAGATGCTTGAGCTCAGCACTCAACCACCATTAATATAACAATTCATTGTCCTACAAGTGATTGACTTTCAAGAAGAAAAATACTTTAGTGCACACTATAACTAAATACTACACATAAGAAAATGTACATTATGCTAATTAGCATCCTATCGCTAGAGTAGGTTGGCACTTCTTCCTGCTCATGACAATGGTTCCCCTCTCATCGTCCGTTGTTGGAGGGGAGTCCTCCCTGGGTTTGGTTCTAGCGTAATTAGGCACAGTTGCAGATTAACCCCACATTAACATTAGCCCAGATTTGTGACTCAGTTCACTGATTCTCACAAAACAAGTCTCCTTCTGTCCATGAATGAGCCAGTGCTTTAAACAGCTGTATAGCTTCTCCAATGCTCACTCCTCCACTTAAACGCTGAGTGTGAGCCTCCTCAATGGTTGCATTTTGATGATGTGGCTCTGGTCAGGGACTGATGGTCAGTGGAAGTCTGGATCTTCTCACTGCTGTTCAAGCAAGTGCTTGGGCCCTACTCCAGCTGTTCAGCTCTGGATTTGTGCAGCCATGAAAGGCCGGGCTCAATCATGTGGTGAGACCTCACACAGGCCTTGCTGGTTGGATGATGTACCATGACTTCAGGCACACTGAAATCTGAGGTCCCACTGGAGCTCTGGGACTGGGTGGGGGAGCAGTGGTTTCAAGTCCTGCAGCAGAATCATTGTGCACTGCAATCCAAATCATACCACACCTTCACAAGTTGGGCTCAGTGGCTCTGCTTACACCAAAAACCTAAAGACTGGACTGAACAGCTCAGGTCATACCACAACTTTACAGACTGGGATTAGCAGTTCAGATCATGTCCCAGCTTCACAATTCTCAACAGAAATCAGACTGGAGAGTCTCAGGCTTGTCGATACCAGGGCAAATAGATCACTCTCCATAGTCCTGTGCTTCTGCTGGAGAACAGCACTAGGGAAATGGTGCACCTCGTTCCACGTGGACAGTCACCCCTCCTGTTTAGTTGTCAGGCTCCTGGTCTTTCTCGGCAACCAGGCTGGCTGCTCAACGCTTTAGGCAGGTAATCAGCTCTTGAAGCAATAGGTGACCCAAGGTGATGTTCCCTCACTTATGGGAAGCTGCGGTCAGGCAGACACCAGTCCCAATTGCACAGCAACCTTCTCAGTACTCAATTGAGTACTACCTTCTTTGGTCCTAGAACAAAAGGAGGGTCTCACTTTTATATAGCTAAAGCAGACACGGGATGTGGATTTACTGTCTGTACTTTCAGAGCCTGTTTGGACTGATTCCCTTTTCAAGTGCCCTATCTAGGTTTAACTTTATACACAGCCTTTGTGTACAGTGATGATCAATATGGCAGAGTAGACTCCAACCTGCAGAAGCTACAACAGAGGCAACTGGCTGTGATCAACCACTGAAGAGTGATCAGGGGTAAAGGTAAAAGATTGACATCACTTAAGGGGTTCCTTTCATATTGCAAAACAGAGACTAGACTAGAGTCTCATACTTCACCCCACCATTTACCTACGGCAGTGCTCCAGGAAAAAGGCCTATTCAAATTTCTAAAGGTGCCATGACTCCTCTTTCTCCACTTCTGTATCTATGTCTCCTTCCCCACTCTTTAGAAATATCAGCAATACATTTACACTATCCGGGAAAGCAACCTCACCTCCATTTTGTGAGCAAAGCCATGTTGCTTGTATCTTGAGTGGATCTCACAGGCCTTCAATAATCTGGATCACTCATATACACCATGCATATATCACGAAAGCCTCATGTACAAACACATATAACCTACATTTGGGATGCATGCAGAATTTTACAGTTACAGGAGTGGCCCAATAGGTCAGTCCATCGACACAGATAAAAAGGTCTGTTTACAATTACAGATTGCCACCACAGCTCTATGAACTAAACCTAAGACAAGGACAGTATTTCACTGTCTTTAAAAAGAGGGCACATTTTGTGTGTGGTGTGCCCCTTCAGGTCAAAGGTCACAGGTCTGGGTCGAGGTCCTCATTCATTGCAATGGAGAGGCCTAGACCTCTGTATATACACAAGATTAGGGTGAGGCTAGGGCTAAAATCTAAATCTAGGATACCAGATACTCGCAGTCGAGCTCACAAGGTAGGGTAGCATGACTGTACATCATGAAGGGACATTCTGTCCCAGCAGCTAGTGTATAGTAGATCTGACTCACTCTTGTAATACTCCTAACTAAGCAATGAATTTCAGGATCACCCCAGGAGCAGTCCTTGCTTACGCTTGGAATTCAGGAATAATCTATGTCACATCAAAATATATATGAATTGGGCCAAGAGTTTCAGATAGATAGCACATAGGTCTACCCAGAAATCATATTACTCATTAATTGTCCACACAGAGCGCTCCTGTTTTTTAAAGATTTTGCTCTGGTGTCCCACTTGGTACATATATTTCTGTATTTTTTCCATTAATTAATTCATTCATATAGCTTTATGCAGCATGTACAAGGCTCAAGAGGTGTACTTTTAACAGCATATACAAATCAGTAGCGACACAGCAGCAAACAAAAAATGGTATAGTAAAAATACATTTCAACGTGCATTGAGAGAAAGGTTTCAAATAGTTAATGTGGCAAACCCATATGCATATAAGGCTCATATACATTAATTCTATGAGTAATATATTCTAAAAATAGGGATGTGTAAAAAAAAGCAGTTTTTTCAATTTCTCAAAATTTCACAGAAATTGGTAGAAATATTAGTAGACATATGGAATGTCTTGCATAAAAAATGGTCAAGAGATTAGTTCAAGCAGAAGATGTCTCTCCACAAGACATTTTTTTCAAGACCCAGTCTCTTGTGGGTGAAGAATAAAAAACACATATAGTACAATGGCGGTCATTCCAACCATGACCGCCAGGGCCGGGGACCGCGGATGCACCGCCAACAGGCTGGCGGTGCATCCCAGGGCATTCTGACCGCGGCGGTCCATTCGGAGCCGGCATCCTCGTGGGAAGGGGTTTCCCGCTGGGCTGGCGGGCGGCCTTCTGGCGGTCGCCCGCCAACCCAGCGGGAAACTCTGAATTACCGCGGCGGTCTTCTGACCGCGTAGCGGTATTCTGCCGGCCGCCCGCCAAAGTTAGAATCACCCCCAATATCTCCAAAATGTTCGCACTGCACGCAGATCAGGAATTTTTCTCAATTTGCCCTCGTAATTTCAGTTTCATTCAAGTATGAATACAAAGGTGGGTAAGGACAAGGGAACAATTCACCATAATGAAGCGAGCGAGCTGTAATGTGAGTTGTCAGCTCATAAGCAGAAGATGGTGGGAGAGAGAACATTTCAG
The DNA here is from genome assembly GCF_031143425.1 of Pleurodeles waltl. Lineage (NCBI taxonomy): Eukaryota > Metazoa > Chordata > Amphibia > Caudata > Salamandridae > Pleurodeles > Pleurodeles waltl. Next base: position 1,104,698,151 of record NC_090440.1, read on the forward strand.
GATTAAATTCACAAAAGAGAGAGCAGAGGAAACACAATTGCGCATATGCTGGTCTGGTTGATGGTCTGCAAGCATAATAGAGTTTTGTGACCTCAGGGTGATGGTTGCAGCTTTTTTATTGTTAGAGTACTAGCTTGTTTTTAGGTGTTAGGTCCTGTGGCCCAGAACAGGTTCAAAACTTGTGAAGGGGAGCAGGGCTGATCAGGTGGCAACAACATTGCTTACTGCTCCAAGACCAGATGCAGGCATGGTTCTGATTGGAAGAGGCTGGACTGGGGAAGAGCTCACAGTGAATTTGCAGCTGTTCCCAAGTAAAACAAGATACAAGTTGTGTGCTTCAAGTTGCTATGGACACTTAGCAAATTGTACACAAGAGCAGTTATTTTGCTTTCTGGGCCGTCCCTTTCCAATTCTTATTTCCTCATTCTCCATCCCTGTTTCAGAGCAGCGGGTGTCCAGACCTGTTTGGTAGAGGTGCCAGTGCTGCCCACTGGACACCCTCAGTGTTGTCTTTTTCGATTACACACTGCTAGGAACCTCGCCCCACCTGTCTCCATTTGATGTGCTGACTGTCCAATGGAAGAGCTTAGAGGGGATGGCCTGTCTGTTAAGGTGCTATTCAGGATGCCAGCTCAGTCTGAGTGAGTTGGCAGGCTCTGAGTGGCTCAGGGCTCACTTTTACAATGCTCTTCCCTTCAAAAGATTGAACTCCTGCAGTGTCAAACGGGCGGTTGCCAAAGGAAGAAGACACCAACCCAGAGCCAAATGGCACTTTCCAGTGTGTTGCTATCAGCGCTGCCTACTAAGCTGCTGCAGTCTGGTCTTTCTTCTCCTTTGCATCCATATTAATCCCCCTTTCTCTAACATACTTCAGTAGGAGTTAAGCTCTGTGACCTTGACTGGACTTAGGTTGGGGGAATTCGTGTTTCTGTTGCCTGGTCTGTCAGCCTACCTGCCTGTCTACATGCAGGGTTGTGGTGTAACCCTGTGAGTATAGAGTGACTGGTGTGCCTGTTTGAGTGCAGGTGTATATGAGTACGGGGTGAGTCCTGTGCCTGTGTGAGGGCAGAGTGAGTTGTGGGACTGGACTAGTGCAGTGTGAGTTGTGTGCTGGCATGAGTGCAGGGTAAGTAGTGAGTGCTGTGTGAGTGTCAGGTCTGTGGTGTGCCTGTGTGAGTGCAAGGTAAAAGGTATGCCTAAATTACTGCATGTTGAGCAGCGTCCCTGAGGGAGTGAGTGGTGAGCAATGTGCATTTCAGAGTGCAAGGTGAGAGGGGCAGGTTGAGCAGAGCAGAGTAACAGTGTGAGTGTAAGATGAGTCATGTGTGATGTGTCTGTGTGCCTTCGAAAGTCCATTTCCACCCTTTTAATAAAAATTACATCAAGTTTTCTTGAAATGTATGCTGAAAATGCGCTATTTGCCCCCATTGTCTCAGAAGAGAACTCCACAAAGTCCGGACCGGATTCACAAAGGTAAACGTACACTTTTGTGATAGACTTATTTTTTTATGTGCAGAGTTCTCCATCCTGACTGCGGTCGTAAAGTTACTATTAAATTGTAATTTGTGAAGAGGGCTGTCCTATGCTTTATGTGCAAATTTCTCTGCTCCAAAGGCAGTCATAAACTTACTGTTAAATTGTGGTTTTTGTATACCAAAAAAGAGTAAACGTACACAAAAGTGTAACTTTACATTTGGAATCAGGCCAGCCTTGTTTCAGTTCAGACTTTCTAGCACTTTAAATTCGAATAAAAACTTTTTTGATCATCACTTGTAAAAATTCCACAACCACCCCCCTGACTCCTGATGTACTCAAAGCTTTCTCCTGGAATTCTGTAATATGCCAGAATTCCTCCTAGAGGAAGCAATACTCATTCACAGAACATCTTTCCTTTTATAGATTAGACTGAAAACTAAGACTTTTAAATTATAAAAATATTGTTGAAAGCATAGCATCACTGTTCTCTTACCTTGCTACACTTCACAAAGCTGTCTATCGCTCGAACAACTATTCCTAAAATAAATGAGCGAAAATTCAAAAAGTTTTTTCTGGTGCCAGGAAGATACATGGGCTTAAGGACCAGTTGCCATCCATTATAAGGATATTACAAGTCACTGAGGAACTCCATGACCATATAGAGAAATGAGGCCAAAGGCAGAGTTTCTTTATAAGACTACGGAACAGCAAGGGTATTTGTAATATCAATATTATCTACTGCATGGGGTACTTTATTCCTTATAATACATGGTCACACCATCACCTTTCCCTCAAACCCCTTAAAACCTTGATGTGTAGCTTTTTCATATGAAAGAGAAAGCGTGTTTTCAAATATGAATAATAAAAAAGAATTACATTGTTTTTTATAAAGGGATCGCTGAATCCCATGTATTATAGCCTAATAAAATAGCAAGGCTGATATTTGTGGATTACTTTTACGCCAGAACTTCAAATCCATATAGGGTCAATTTCAGCTGCTCAGCCTTCTGAGGTTAATATACTTCGTACAAATAATTTGAGTACTAGTTACAGTACCGTAGAACGGCCAAACTACAGCAATAATGTATATACAAAACTATTATTTATAATAGGCTGCTTAAGAGACTTGTAGGCGTACAGGGGACACTGAAATAAAAAACAGAATAATTCGAACGGCTATTTAGTTAATATTAACGCAAAACAGAATCATTTGACAGCTATTTATACAATGTCGAAGGGTGTTGTGCCTTTCCGAGCCTGTAAATGTATTCCATTCTATTCAGAAGGCAATTCAGTTATGCTAAAAAGTATGTACAATTGTACTAGGAAGCCGAATCTGAGTGCAGAGGCGTAGTGTGCCATACAAAGACAAATGCCTGACAATACTTCGCAAAATCTGAGTTTATTTGGGAAGTTATTATTCAGGCACTGCCGAGATTTCGGTCTCTGGCATATGTAATGAATCACAACAATGCTGTCCATTACAACAAAACGAATCCAATTTAAATGGCACAAAGCGAACATTAATACCACACCACTTCTCCCAGTACACATAATGCGCGTAAAAGCCCATAAATACATTTCAAGGCAGGTGCTGCTTGTTGCTCCTTTCAGTAGGTATAATCTAGGAGGTTGTCCCTCCTAAACTGCACCTGCATTTGTTGCTGGTCTAGAACTGCTTGGATAGAATTAGGAACAAATCAGAGACAATAAGCAGAGCAAGGCTCAGATACTGCAGTGCTATGACTATGATTATGAGCAGTGTCATCTTAAGGATTTTGGGTGCCCTGGGTAGGACATATTTCCGGGACCCCGGTAATGAACAAATTTGAATTGTATTACACATTTACTCCGAATTCAAGCCAGCAGGATGCCAAACAATGCAAAATTATGTTAAGGGTCACAAAAAACAGATGCAATCTGCATTGAAGGGACCCCATAAATCTTTCAGAGCGCACTGAGTACAGAGACATTCAGAGATAGATATATGCAGGCAGCGAGAGGTTTAGATAGAGAATTAGACTAGACACAGTTCTAATAGAGAAAAGGTTAATTATTCAAGAGCGGCTCATGGAAGGTGAGACCCCTGGGTAACTGACCACTTTGACCATGCCTTATAATGTCTCTATTTATGTGGGGCATACATTTTTGGCAGCATGGTGGGGATACCGCTGCAGTAATCTTATATAAAAATAGAAGGTGACATTTATTAATTTTTAATGTAAGGCAGCACAGCAAGCAGATTTGATGCATTGTGCAAGGAGGAAAAGACAAAAGGCCTTATTTATGAAAACTGGCGCTGCACACAGCGTAGCGCCACTTTTCGTGTACCCCTTAGCACCCCCCTAACACCACAATGCGTGGACCATATCTAAGAGATTCAGAGCTTTGCAGGATTAGCCTAAACAATGTTGACGCTAATCTTGCAAAGTCCACTGAGGACTGCTTTGAGCAGGTGTTAAAAGTGCCAAAAAAATGATGCATAGAAATCTCTTAGATTTCTTTGTTCCATTTTTTTGCCCCCCCCCCGTGGGGAAACGCCCCCTTTGCACACATTATACCTGGCACAGGCATAACGTAGCACAAAGGGTCACAAATTGGCTCAATGCATGCATTCCACCACTATGTAAATATGGCACTGCATGTTTGGCCTTCTAACAACACATTAGAGTAAACAAATGACACCAAAATGTCTTTAGGATGGTGCTAGGGCCTCTTAAATCAGCCCTAAAGTCATACCTAGTAAGTTTGGCCTGCTACTCCAGTCATACACTGCGCTAGCACTCTAAAATGATGCTTTTGTATGACTATCAGTGTTGCAGAAGACGGTGTATGCTAGTATAGGGTTTGTACATAACCACACACATTCCTTTGTCTAGTTAAACTTAGAAGGATCCCATAGAAGGATTTTGGGAAGGGTAACAAATCTATGATTCACTTGGTTGGGGGGTGGGCATAAAATAAGGTGAGCTACACAAACAGGCAGCCTAGCTATAACGGTCAAAGCAAAACAAAAAATACATAGATGTAGAATACAGAAGAAAACTTATCGGGAATACTGAAAACACATTTTATTGCGGTGAAATGCAAAAATATTTAATAAGCGCAAAAAGTGTGATGGCGCATGTAAGGCAGTGAAGAATAAGTAGCAAAAGACTTTATATAAGAGAAGTTATACAAGAAAATTCAAAACCAAGAAATAGTCTGCCACAAAACGCATATCATGTGATTGTTAAACTCAAAATAGAAGGAGGACTTCCAAACTTTTGGAATCTTAATTAGTGAAAATTGTATTGTAATCGTATTTATATAGCGCTTACTACCCCTGGGGACGCGTCGAAGCGCTTTTCGATGAGTAGCACGCTACTCTGGAACCCAACAAGAATTAGTGATGGATTAGTATGGGAAATAATGAGTACAGTTTTAGTATTATTATGAGTTCATTTGAGCCGCGGATATGAGAGTTTGTTAGTTAGATTGACTGGAGTAATGGAGGGGTGGAGGAGGAAAGAAATCCAGAACTGTTAATTGGGAGTATATCCTTCATTTACTCAACCCAAAGGCTTGGGATGAGTAAAGTGGGGTGGAGGATGGAAGAGTATGTGGAAGGGTTAGGGAGAGCATAGTAGCAGGGCGAGATAAATGCGGGAGAATTTATTAGGGTTGTGTGGGAGGTCACAGTAGTAGAGTGAGGTTTGGTGAGTTAGATGTGGAAGCGGAGGGAAGAGCTTAGGCAGAGTTATTTAGGAGATGAAAGTAGTAGAAGGGATTTGGGATGAGTCAGTGTGAGAATGGAGGACAGTTTGATAGAGACATGACATATGATGATGAGTAGATAAGTGTGATAAGATGAGAGCAGGAATTCATAGATATCTAGTATAACAACCCACCCAGGAGCCATGCAATGATCCACGAACATGCCAAGCACAGAAACAACATATACACATACATACATATATATATACACACACACACACACACATGAATACACACACATATGCACATACAATACATAATTAGAACCATGGGTAAAAATACTTAGTCAAACAGGTTTAAAGAGTGTGTGTGTATTTTATTGTTATGACATAGTAGCGATACATATTTTCCAAAGAAACTATAAATAAATAGAAATATACACATAATCAGTTCATAGTTGTTTAAATTTGGTGGGTATTAAGAAAAGAGCCAACTCTTGAGTAGTTTTCTGAAGACACTCTTATAGTTAGGGGTAATGAATTCCATAGTTTGGCTGCTTGGATGGAGAAGGATGTACCACCTATAGTCTTTTTCTTGTATGGTGGTGTTCTAAGGCGGGGTGCCAATCTTGAGCGGAAGTTTCTTTGTTGGATGTATTTGGTAATTTTCTTTCTGATAAAAAGCGGTCCTGTTCCATGTATAGCTTTGTGGGTGATACAAAGCAGCTTGAAAGTGCATCTTCTGGCAACGGGTAACCAGCGCAGTGCTCTCAAGGCAGGGGAGATGTGGGCTTGCGGCTTTACATGTAATAGTAGCCTGGCTGCGGAATTCTGGATACGTTGTAGTTTTTTCATAACAGATAGAAATGATCCATGGTAGAGGCCATTGGCATAATCCAGTTTGGATAGTACTAGCGAGATAGTATCTTGCACCTTGTGTGGGAATCCGAGGTGGGGGAAGATGCGTCGTAAAGTCTTCAAGGTGATGAAGCTTGTTCGTGATAATTTGTCCACTTGGGCATTCATAGTTAACTTGGAATCCATGGTGATTCCTAGGTTTTTAACTTCCTTGGATAATTGAGAAGGTGGTCTGAGATCGTCAGGCCAGACGCACAGAGGGTCATAATTTTTCCAGTCACCACATATAAGTATTTCTGTTGTGGAGGTATTTAGTTTGAGATGGCTCCAGGTCATCCACTGATCAACGGCTCTGAGGCAACTGAAGATTTGTGAGTTTTCAATGTTTTTGGGGCATTCTAATTTAAGTAGTATTTGTGTGTCATCTGCATAGTTGTAGCATGTGAGATGGAAATCATTGATCAGTTCTGGTAAAGATATCATGTAGATGTTGAAAAGCAAAGGTGAGATGATTGACCCTTGGGGGACCCATGCTTTTGTGAGGTAGGGTTCAGACGAGAAGGGGGGCGAGTGGATGATATTAGATCTTTTTTGAAGATAGGAAGTTATCCAGTCGAGAGCAATCCCTTGTATGCCGGCTTCGTGGAGTCTTTGAGTTAAGGTGCCATGGTCAACTGTATCAAAGGCAGCTGAGAGGTCCAAGAGAAGTATTGCAGCAACTCCATTTCGGTCGACTGTGTTTTTAAGATCATCCCAGACTGCTATGAGTGCCGATTCAGTGCTTCTTCTTGGGTGGAATCCAGTTTGGAAGTCTGAAAGTATAGAATTGTCTTCAATGAATTGTGACATCTGGGCGAATGCTGCTCTTTCTATCAATTTGCCCAGGAAAGGTCCATTTGTGATTGGTCTGTAGTTGTTGGGGTCTTGCGGGTCTAGGTTTGTTTTCTTTAATAAAGGTCGTATGTATGCCTTTTTCAGGTCTGCAGGAAAAGTTCCTGAAGTTAAAGAATTGTTGATGATTCTTCTTACAGGTGTGGCAGCAGAAGTAGATAGAAGAATGTTCTTGAAGATTTGTGGTGGGCAAGGGTCAGAAGGGCAACCAGAAGGTCTGCTTGCTTTGACCAAATGCGTAAATTCATCCTGGGATATTTGTTTGAAGGACTGTAGAGGTTGGGCTGGTTTATTCTTAAAGGGTATTTTAGGAAAAGGGGTTGGTGCTGATGGTTTTCTTCTGTTTTAAATAGGAGTCCAATGTGTCTGCCTTGGTTGTGTTGTGAGTTGCTAATTTGTTTGTGAAATCTTGAGTAGTGGGATGACTTCCTTCCATGCATGTAGGTTTTCAAAATTCATTGAGAATTTTATAAAATTCCTTGGTTGTAGATTGAGCATTTCGAATTCTGTCTGAGAAGTATCTTTTTTTAGCTTTTTTGATTGATGATTTGTATATCCTGTTAAGTTTGGGTAGCTGCAGTTTGTCTTGACTGTTGTTTGTTTTGAGCCAGGTCCGCTGCAACTTTCTGATTTGTTGCTTTATCTTTTTAAGTTCTGTGTTTCTCCAAGGTGTTGGTTTTCTTTTGTTGTGTTTAGTTTTTCTGAGTGGTATTAGGATATCAAAAGCTTCCTGTAGCCACTCATAAAGTTTTGGCACAGAATTAATTGTATCAAGATCTGTGTTTGCTGTTAGTTGTGTTTCTAAGTGATCCAAATTGAGTTTGCTCCATGGTCGATAGGTGTATGTATATAAGTAGTTGTGGGGTGTGTTGATTTGTGGAGTTGTATATCGGAAAGTTATCATATGGTGGTCCGACCAAGTGATTGGCGTGATGCTATGAATAGTAACTAGTTCAGGCTTAGCAAAAATGACATCTAGGATGTGACCAGCGATGTGGGTGGGATTGTGTACAATCTGATGTAGGTTCAATGCGACTAGGCCAGTGGTGATAGCTTTTGGATGGGGCATATTGGGTTTGTCAAACCAAATGTTTAGATCCCCAAGAATGCATAGGTTGGAGTATAGTGTAATAAGGATTGAGAGTGTGTCTAGAAAAGCATCTGGGAATGTGGAGTTGTTAGGTGGAGGTCTGTAAAGGAGGAGAAAGTTACAGGAGGAAGTTGGAGTAGGGTGGCATCTGGTAAGGAGGGCTTCACAACCTTGTATGGAGATGTTGTCTGTTTTACTGAGGTTCATTACCTGTTTGCATATAATAGCTAGTCCACCTCCTCTCTTGCCTATACGGTTTTGAGTGATGGTTTGATAGCCCGGAGGAATGGTTTCGTGCAACACTGGTGCCATGTCATCTTCCAACCAGGACTCAGTTATGAATAGTAAGTCAGGTTGTGGGTCTGTGAGCAGGTTGTAGATGTGGTGCTTGTTTTTTTAGAGTGATCGAGCACATACTTTTCAGCTACTTTGGACCCAGTCGCAGCAGCCTTACCGGGTTGTTTGCGTGTAGTTGCAGCAGTTGGTCAAAGCCTCACACAGTGTGAAGGCATAGTGATGGGACATCCCTTAACAGTAATGGCTCCTCATTCAGTTGAAATTCTGTTAACCCGTACCAAGACACAGCACATGACAAATGCTAGGCTGACTAGATGTGAGACAATTATACTGGGGTCTCTGAATGTTTCTCTGAAGAGATGTACTGTATTGAAATCCAGCAACTTAATTTCCTATTGAAAATTCAGACACTAATGATGCCGAAGAAATGGAACATGATTGTCTTGAGGTAACAGAATTATGCACCAAACCAAGACCCGATATCAAAGATACTCAGTTAGAAGAAAATGATTACATTATGTTTGTTGATGGTTCATGCTTGAGAGACTTAGTGGGGGTACTGGGAGCTGGGTACGCCGTGTGTACAATCACCGGTATTATAGAAGCTTCCTGGCTTGAAAGAGTGTATTCTGCACAAGTGGGTAAATTAATTGCCCTTACTAAGGCATGCCACTCAGCTGAAAACCTGAAAGTCACTATCTACACTGACAGCAGATACGGATTCGGAATTGTACATGATTTTGGCCAATTATGGTCACAGAGGGATTTCATGACCTCCTCTGGTTCACCAGTGAAAAATGGCGAAAAGATTAAGGATTTGTTGCATGCAATTCAGTTACCTCTTGAAATTGCCGTGGTGAAATGCAATGCTCATGATAAGTCACAGGACTTTGTGTCAATGGGAAACGGCTATGCAGATCAAGTCGCAAGGTTTTGCGCATTGAACTGTATATCGTTCCGAGATCAGTGGGAATTGTTACCTGAAACCGAGAATGAAACATGTTTGAATTTTGTATTAAGGGTGATTGACACATTAGATGAGCTAAAATTACTGCAGGGACGTGCTGGCAGAGAAGAGAAACGCTCCTGGCAGAGAATGCACTGTGTGCAAAGAGCTGATGACTTATGGGTCTCAGAGGAGGGGAAAATGGTTTTGCCAAACAGTCTTTTGTCACAGTTTGCGAGGTTCTATCATGGCCAAGCCCATATAGGAAGAGATGCAATGATCAGGCTGTTCAAAATTGATTGGTTCAATCCAAAATTCAGACAAGCTGCAGAGGTTATCTGTCACATGTGCATCATCTGTCAGCAGATGAATGCAGGAAAAGGGACAGTGGTGAATATGAGCCACGTTGGGAGAGCCGGCGGTCCGTTTAGCAGGATGCAGATGGATTTCATTGAGATGCCTATGTGTGGAGGACTGAGATATGTGTTGGTGATTATGTGTGTTTTCAGTCATTGGATTGAAGCATACCCTACACGTAGGAATGACAGTCTCACAGTAGCAAAGCTGTTGCTTTGGGAGTTAATACCACTTTTTGGATTCCTGATCTATTTAGAATCAGATAGGGGCAGACACTTCGAAAATGAGGTTATTAAGCTCTTGTGTGCCGCATTGAACATTGGGCAAAAGCTGCATTGTAGCTATCGCCCTGAAGCCTCAGGACTAGTGGAACAGATGAATGGTACCTTGAAGTCGAGAATGGCAAAAATGTGTGCAGCTACCAATCTGAAGTGGCCAGATGCGTTGCCCTCAGTACTGATGTCAATGAGAAACACGCCTGACAAGAAAACGGGACTATCCCCCCATGAAATTCTGATGTGTCGAGCTATGCGATTGCCCGCAGAACCTGCAAATGCTCTTGTGAATATCACGGATGATATGGTGTTGGACTACTGCAAGGGTCTGGCTGATGTGGTCCGCTCTTTTTCTCACCAGGTGGAGGCTAACACATTGCCACCGATCAGTGATCCAGCTCACACCCTGAAAGCCGGTGACTGGATGTTGTCAAGAAACACGTGAGAAAGTTGTGTTTGGAGCCGCGTGGGAAGGGGCCATATCAAGTAATACTGACCACCACTATTGCTGTGAAATGTGCAGGTGTTCCGAATTGGTTACATGCCAGTCACACCAAGAGAGTGACGTGTCTGACTTATGAGGAACTTGAAGTATCCAAAAAAACAGCTGCAGAAAAGGAAGTCTCAGGGCCGGATAATATACAAAGGGGAACTGAGACTGAAGGAGAGCCCACTGACGACGGTTCGGTCACTCAAAGTGAGTTCCAGAGGGGTGACAGTGAGCCTGTCTCAGTTGAGGTAACAGGGGAACCGGCGCAAAGAGAGGTTCTCCCAGAAGCAGATGGATTTGGGTTTGAAGTTGAACCCGTGACAGACCCTGAAGGTGAGGGGGAAGAAGCAGAGGGAGGTCAAAGTGAACTGACTCCTCCTGAGCCGGTTGCATGTCCATCAAGAGAGAACACCATAGCACTAGAGGAGGGCGCTGTTCAATGTTCAGAAGGCCCAAGCAAAAAGAAAACGTATAAAGGAGAAAACTGGCCAAAGCAGCAAGCTGCAGGAGAGAAAGTGGTCCCTTGTGAAACAATAGAGGAAGAAGTTGACACAACCAGAAAAGAGGATCTCAGTGAAGGAGAATTGCAGAGTGAACGCAGACTGAAAAGAAAATGAGCTGCAAACAGAAGGTACACAGGTCCAGAATGGAAATATGCAATGTCAGCTGAATGGCAGCAAGAATTGTTAGCATTCTGTTTTGATAGAGAGGTACCAGGTCAATACTGAATTCAACTTTAGAGAGAGACTGTGTTAAGATATTGAAATAAAAATTAAAAGCTGAGAAGCTGAGAGAAGAGACTGATAAATTACCGGATGTGTCACTGATAACCTGAATTGACTTTAAAAACCAATCATGACAAGCTGCTAAACCTGATTTGACAAAGGGGTCCCGGAGTGAGTGAAATGCTGTAAATACACGGAGAAAGAGAGAGAGACTTTTGCACAAGAAAAGAAAAAAAAAAAAGCTTTTATATCGTTCCCCTCGAGTTGATTGTTTGCTTTGTACTATTTTGGCTGTCTGATTCTTTACAGCTCATGGCTTACACTAAGAGCAATAGTAAAAAGGGTAGGATGTGTGGTTGGTTGAGTGCTATTCTAGGTATTGTGTGTGCAATAATACTTATAGGTGTGATTGTGGGAATGCCTTGGATGGATAAGAAAGTGACTAACAATGCTTCAAAACCTGAAACCGCTACACTAACACCGTTGGAGAAGTTTGAGCTGGATAGAAAATACTTGCATGAGGGAACTAATTCAAAAGGGGAACTATCTACTAATGTCTTCTATCGCTTGCTGAATGAGTATGTTGACACAATGGATGCAAAAATTGTTATGTGTGCACAAAGATTCTTTCGTCAGTACAAGAAGGGGTTACTTACCATAGCTTGCCGCTTACTTACGGGATAAGTTGTAGCTTGCTACTAACAAGATTCTATGATCAAGAGCATGTGCAATATTTTTATTCAAACTTAGATGTAGTGTTTTCTTTTGTGCTTGTGATTGAGTTTCTAAATAAATTAGCTAAGGAACACAGCATAAAATTAGTTAGGGGTTTCTTTGAGCCGACACTGACATTTGGAACAGCTTACGCGCACCGCAATAATTTAACCTGTTTACTAACGCCTGTAGAGAAGAGCTTCTTAGACCACACTGATGATAGACGAAAGGCATTAAAGGAGAGGCTAGAAAAGGGGTTAGAAAAACGCACGCATGCAAATGATTATGCTTACACTGCAATAAAGACACAGGGCAAGTTAGCTATAGACGCATTACATGTAGGTAGACTTTGCATTTATAGACCAAAATCTGAGCATGACACTTTATTTGTGGGAACGAGTGAGTGAAGGCATGTGTTTTTGTTTCAGAGTAAATGAACATTCATATTAAATGGACAGGATCCAGCAATCCCTGGGATCTATTATATATGTGGACTTAATGCTTATTACCGTCTTCCAAAGAGATGGTATGGGACATGTTATTTGGGAATAGTTTTCCCAAAGATCTACCAGACTGATGACTTAAAGCAAATTCCTAAAATGTCTGAATTACAACATGCTAGACAAAAGAGAGAAACAGCGGCTGCTGTCGTTGATGACATATTTGGAGCCATAATTCCTTCAGTAGGTGTTATCTTAAACTCCATAAAGATTCGTAAGTTGTCTACTATTGGTGATAACATGCTGACAAACTTCACAGTAGCAATACTCCTGATGGATACTGAACTTGCTGCGGAGAGGGCAGTGACTCTTCAAAACCGGCTTGCTTTCAACATTCTTTTAGCAAAAAGCAGCGGAGTCTGCAAAATGCTTAATGAGCGCCATTGCTGTGCGTTCATTCCTGACAATAGTAAAAAGATTAGAAGTATGCGTACTAACCTAACAAGAGATAGTGCAGATTTGAGGGCACTGAAGGAACCTGGAGTTTGGGAGAAAGTTGGGAAAGGAATTACCAGAGTAGGGAATTGGTTTAGTAATATTTGGAATGGGCTTTCTTGCAAAAATATTAGGGGGTCTATTGATTGTTCTGATTTGTTTATTGGGATTATGGGGATCATGCAAAATAAATGAAAGAGTTAAACGAAATTTGACAAAACGAAACAAGAGAAATGAAGAAAATGAAAGGGAGAAAATGTTTAATGAAATTTGGGAAAGCCCACACAAAAGACAGGATGTTGAAATGTGCATTATGTGCAAAGTGAAAGGTTAAGGGAAAGGTTTGTGTGATGACAAGTGTCATCAGAGGAGGGACTGAGAGAGCGTAGCTTATATAATCAATATTAACATGAAATGTTTATGAACTAATGTATAATAATGCCGCATAGAAACTGCATTAATGTATTTTGCTAAAACGTGCGCTTGAAATGTGCCCACAGGGAGTGGCCGCCAATATATACGGGGACTAATAAAATTGACTAATAATGTTGAAATGCTATACTATGATATGATTTTACACTAATAATAATAAATATAAGTAAAGGTTTTGCAAATAAATCATTAGGCCTTAGTTAGCAGGAGTCGTGGCCTAGCTGCCTGACTCTCTTGTTAAATGTATTTTTCTAACGTGCAGTATGCTGACTTGCTGAAGGACATGAACTCTTGTTTTTTCCAAACTAGAAGCTGAATGTACTGTAGTAGATCCGTTCTCATGAAATTCGACTTGCCTATAAAAATTTTTTTAGCTGAATGCAACACTGTAGATCATCCGTAGGTACAAGGTCGCCTGAACCGGTACAGACAATGGAGCCACTGACCGAACATGTGCAAAGGACCACAAGACTATGAAATCATACCGGACATTCCACCCGCTAAAGACGTCAATCATAAGGACCAATAAAATACGTGAGAACTGTTATGGGGTAACAAATTCGATGACCTAATTTGAAGTTAATTGGATAGAGATAGTGGGGTGCAACGCCTTGTCCAACCAGATTTTAGGGGAATGTACAACGAAAAGGGGATAAAAACCCTTGACACAAGGAAGTAAATTAGAACTAGGGAGTAGGAGACTTGGAGAGGGAGAGATGCTGATGCGATTTGCTGTGATCCAGAGACTTTGTCACTTTGCTTAGTGACTTGATAATTTTTAAAACCATCCTTGCTCTTAGATTGCCCGTTTACACTTTACCTCCTTATGAGGGAAGTGCCCCCTTCTTACGAGAGCTGAATCGTTGATGGCGAATCAACTGATGTCCTGAGGACGAAGACCGAACCTGAGTGCTGACCCAATAACTGGAGGGTAACTATATGACAATGAAATTGTGATTGTCTGTTTGCTTTTCATTTCTAGGTACCAACTGCTTCTTTTGACAGAGACCAAAGTTAGATTTTTTCAAATTGGTGTTTCTAAATTGTTTTGCATGAAGCCCAACATGCCAATGCTAATTAGAGGTTAGGAGAGGGGTTCCTTAACCTGACGCAAATAGACGAATGACTGAATCTATGCTTTGTTGAATAACCTTATGCTGATTTTCTGTTAAAGACATCTTATGCTGACGCCGTGTTATATTCTAATGTTTGTGATTCTTGCTTTGATGAAATCTTATCAGAGTTGCCACATTGTGACTATGCTATTGTGTTTCCTGGTTTTGAGACTAATAAACTTGCTAGTAGAATTGTAATCAATAGGGAATAAACTTCACAAAATTCATGTTATCCTGGTGTGGCTATTCATGACTGAAAGGTCATGGTGTTTCTGAGTTTCATTAAATGTCATTGACTAAGGTGAATTGCATTGTTTTAATAAATATTGATGACATTAATGACGTATAGATTGACATGTTGATTAGCTATCTCGTCCTAAGGTGTCTTCAAACAGGGTCAAAAGATTAATTGGCCTAAAACGAGTCCCAATGTGAGTAAAATTAGTCATAAAGGGACGCGTTAAGATATGCGTAGCGGTATACCGCCGCGTTCGCTGTATGTTGGTGGCAGTCAGCATGGCAGTAAGCGGCACTTACCTCCAATGTCATAATGAGGGCCTATATGTCCTACCTTAACCATACACTGCACCCTGCCCTTGGGGCTACCTAGGGCCTACCTTAGGTATTTCTTACATGTGAGAAAAAGGAAGGTTTAGGCCTGGCAAGTGAGTACACTTGTCAAGTCGAATTCACAGTTTAAAACTGCACACACAGACACTGCAGTGGCAGGTCTGAGACATGATTAAAAAGCTACTTATGTGGGTGGCACAACCAGTGCTGCAGGCCTACTAGTAGCATTTGATTTACAGGCCCTGTGCACCTCTAGTGCACTGTACAAGGGACTTACTAGTAAATCAATTATGCCAATCATGAATGAACCAATGGCATACACATTTTGTATAGGAGCACTTGCACTTTATCACTGGTTAGCAGTGGTAAAGTGCCCAGAGTAACAAAAACAGAGACCAGCACACATCAACAACCTGGGAAACAGACGCAAAAAGTTAAGGGAGACCACGCCAAGGATGAAAAAGTCTAACACATGTGAAGACTGATGTACCGGTGTATGACCAAGGTAGAAAAGGGTTAGCAATTACCTACAATGGTTGATATGTGTCAGCAAGGTAACCATGTATAGTCTCTATGATACCATCACACACCACATATGAAAACACACCTCCCATTGACACTCACATGACTGACCAAGAGAAAGCCACCTACTGGGACTAAGGTGGTCATTATGAACATGGAGGGAAACACCTCCGACCGCTGTGGCAACGGTGAGCAGAAGACAGCCATTGGCAGTGACCAGCACACCACCATATAATGATGCCAAAAACAGAAACCTCCAAAAATTCTGCAAGCTCCAGCCACCACCAGGGACCTTGAAAGGCTGCACACCCCAACCCGCCACCGCCAAGCAGACAAATCATACACTCTCCAAATAATGAGGCACAAATCACCGCGGCGGTTAGTGGATGTCAAACGACCATTGGCAAGACGGACCGCGACGGCCAGCAATTGGACCCAACAGCAAGAAATGCACACATTGGTAAGTTTAAAACCCACACACCTGACACACATCCACAACCCTATAAAGCACTCACATACACACCCAACAATCCTTTGCAACGCCAATAGGACAACTGAGATTGACAATACAACACGCAGACACTGAATGCAACATCACACAAGTCACACACCCAATCACACAGCAGCACCCTCACCAACCATCCCACAACACACCGCCCACAACACACACCATGGCACCCCATAAGCACCCCGCCTCACAGGTAGGGAGCTAAGAACAATGGTGGATGAAATACTGAAGGTCGAGCCACAAATCTTCAGGGTACAGGTCCAGCACACACCCATCACCAGGAAGATTGAGTTATTGCAGACTATAATAAACTGTCAACATCAGGACAGTGCACGCTCTACGGGCGATGTAAATGCAAAAACCCAGTCCTTCTGCAAAGACATATTTTATGCATTGTGTCCCTATGCAGTATGTTAACTTTTTGCATTGCAGAGCTTCTACCTTGAAAAGTCATTAATGCTGTTTGTAATTCATTGTTCATTTGCAAGGCTTGTTTGCTGGACTACAGGGTGTGGTCCTTTATTCTAAGACCTTCTAGAAGTGTTTCTTGCAGCATGGTTGGGTGTGGCTCGTGGGCGGGGCTTGGCTCTATATATGGGAGCCAGCCGAGCTCCATGTGCTCACTATTCAGAGGTCCCGGTGCAGAGCAGCAGCATTTTCCTGAGTTCTTGCCCCGGAGGCCTATCCAGTCATTTCCATGCCTGCCCTCGTTTATTTGGTGATCTTCCAGCAGGGTGGTAAGGCGGAGGTCGGGTTAGGCCCCCAACTCCGTTTCCAATGACACTCGAGTTTTGGGCCTAAACTTGACATTGCGTGTGCGATTGTTCCCTGGCATTGAATTCTTGATTTTCAGATCGGCAGTGAGCGTGATCATTTCATGGCATTTGTATTGTGAAGTCCGAATCGGCAACAGTGTGCGCGATTCATTCCTAGCATTTATGTTCATTCATGCAGAGAAATAACCATGTGTTCTTTGATTCTTGTTACAATGCAATGACTACTCTAAGAACTATTTGGAGAGTGTTTATTGTGCAAAAATATAATATGTTAATTCTAGAATGTTCATATGAAAACCTTGTATAACCTTTTCTTGATTTCCAGGCACCTAGATTCTTGAGGCCTAGTTATGGTGAAGCCTTAGGTCATTCATTCGTGTTTTCAGTATAAGTGTTTATTTGAAACAAAAGTTATTGAAAGTCATTGTGATTAATCTTGCAGTTGTGTTGTTTAACTCTTGCTTCCACAGGTCTCCTTCCCCGCTGTTCCCAACCCAAAACCCATTCCCCCACTTGGTCATTCTTTAACTCTGTGCTATATTACTAGTGGAGTTTGGAGCTGCCAAGAGGTGGACATGTTGGGAACATGCGAAAGCCCTGAGGATCTGGTCTCCTTGACATAAACAAGGTCAACGCATTGGGAAACCATCCACGCACAAGGGACTACATCCACAAGAGATGGAACGACCTGCGCGGGAAGGTGAGGTCTATAGCATCCAGGCACAACATTGCAGTCGAGAAGACTGGGGGAGGACCCCCACCTACCCCCTCTGACTACACCGTCTGGGAGGAGAAGGTACTGGCTATCCTGCACCCTGAGCGCCTCACTGGACTCACTGGAGGACTTGACTCGGGTAAGTCATCTACAATTACTTCATATCCACCACACCTGTAATGCATGTACCACCCCACCCCTCCAACTACCACCAGGACCACTACCCCACCCTGGCCACAATCACTACATCCAGTCACCCACAAACCCACTAACAGGCCCACATCCCTCCCCCTGTGCACAGCCACCTACCTCTGCAAAATATCATAATGGCACCACTGCACCCACAATGCACCTCCACATCCCATGCAAAATTTAAGGACAACCCCACAATAGGTCCCTGCATGACCAGACAGTGGAATAAACAGCACAAAATAGGGCAGAGCTGAACATCCTTATTCAAATTAGTACATGTAACAAACAGGTCCATCCCCCCCACAGGCACCACCACCCATGCCGCCCTGACGGAAAGGCCAAAAAGTGCCAGCGCCCCACATGGAGACAGAGGCCCCACTCAGGACACTGGAGAGGGATGTATGGACAGTGAGGATTACACTGGCCCGTCACACAGTCCTGGACTGTCACCCTCCAGCAGCCCCACCCAGGTTACCACTGACACCCCTACCACCCAGCCACCAACATCAGCTCTGGCCAAACGACCCCACACCAGTGTCTCCAGCCCACAGACTGACGGACCACAAGTACAGAGGCCAGAGTCACCACCAACTAACAGGCAGGATGATGATGGCCCCAGTGCAAGTGGGAGTGCCAGACCTGTGCAGGGGACATCCTCACAGGGGGCTAGGCCCAGTGGAAGGGCATCAGTGTCCCAGGGGGGAGGCCAAAGGATGGATGCTGCAGCCCAGGAGGTGATCTCTGAGGTCCTAGGAGCATACCACCATACACAAGACAGGATGGGCCACATCCTGGCCACCCTAGAGCAGAGTCAAAGGCTGCAGATAGCTCAACATCAAGAGACCATGGAGCAGTGGAAACAGCTCAATGACACCATGGCCACTATTGCAGGGGTGCTGCAGCACCACTACCTAACCCAGCCCGAGACCCTCCCAAACCTGGAACCTCTACCACTGCCCAGGACACAGACCTGTCCTCTACATCAGCAACAGCAACTGGACTGGTGGCACTGGCAGAGGACACACAAGAGACCTGCACCCCTACCCGTGCAGCCCAGCACCAGACACTCAAATGGGCCCTCAGACCCAGATATGGCACTGGAACACCTGTCAAGACCACGGCCTCCACTAAGAAGTGACTTTGACCTGAACTGTCTCCCAAGTGTGCCACTGTGCTTCCATCCACACCCGCCAATAGCAACTTAACAACTTGCAAGGGACATATCGACCAATACCCACTGCCACCAATCGCTGAGCCCATGTACCTAGTATGGACATTAACCATGAGCCCACTCCCTATCACTGTACAGCACACCAATCCAATTGTGTCACCAAATAAAACACATTTACATCAAGTCGTATACCCTCTGTCATTATGAAAATTAAATTGTAAGTATGAATGCATTTACCACTCAATTCCATGATCATACCTTTATTGCAGGAATGGTACCCAACGCACAGCATTGTATGGAGTAATCCAAAATGTACACCATGTTTGTTTCCATGACACATGCCACCTTATTCTTCAGGTAACAATATCAAAGACTACAGACACCACAAACCAAACAAATGAGTCAGACAAACATTATGCAGTGCAGACAACATCATCAGTGAACAGTACCTAATAGTCACTGGAAGTATAGTTGGATCAGCTGGTTCCTGGAGTGGACATCTTCCCCCTCTTCATCCTCACAATCACTCTTATCCCCTCTCAGAGGTAGCAGGTCTGGATAAACAGCACCCTCCCCCTCTAGTAGAGGGATTGCTCTCCTCACAGCCAAGTTGTGCAGCATGCAGCAGGCCACAACTATTCTACACACCTTGTCAGGGCCATAGCACAGGGATCCCCCAGAGAGATGGAGGCACCGAAATCTAGCCTTCAGGGGACCTATAGTGCGCTCAATCACCCTCCTGGTATGTCAATAGGCCTCACTGTGATTCCTCTCTGCATCTGTCCTGGGATTTCTCACAGGTGTCAGGAGCCATTGCAAGTTGAGGTAGCCAGAATACCCTGCAAAAGTGGTTGAAACAGGACTGTAACAAACTGCCAATACTTGCAGACAGCCTGGCTGTCAACTTGGTACTGATCCAGTATTATACACACTCACCAACGAGCCAACCTCTGTCCCCTTGTAGTTGTTCCATCATGTGTGGCACACTGCTGTTCCTCAGGACAAAGGTATCATGAACTGATCCTGGAAACATGGCATTTACATGTGGAATGTACTGGTCAGCAGTACACACCAATTGTATATTCATTGAGTGGATGTTTTTCCTTTTCCTGTACACCTGTTCATTCACTCTTGGGGGGATGAGATCTATGTGGGTGCCATAGATGGCACCTATACCATGGGGAATGTTGCTCCCCACCAAGTTGCCCGTGCCCGCTCACCCTGAAGGGTGGGTGTCTCCTTCGCCCCAGGCACCTCATCCCCTGCCCCAGTCAGCCCTGCTGCCCTCACGGAGGAGGCTATTGACCTCCTGAGGACCATCTCTGTAGGGCAGACGACCATCATGAATGCCATCCAGGGGCTAGCATCCCAGATGCAGCAATGCAATGCATACGAGGAAGGCATTCACGGTGCCATGTCTGGCCTACAGAGATCTTTTCAGGCTCTGGCCTCCTCTTCGACGGCATCCAGTGTCCCTGGTCTTTCCGTCCCGCCTCCAGCCACTTCTACCCCTTCCAGCACCCCACTCCCTTCACGCATCCCAAGCACACGCTCAGACAGCCATGTACACACATCAGCACACAAGAAGCACACAGAGAAACACAAGCACCACACTTCCCACCACAGGCATACATACAGCCAACATACAAATGCACTCACGACAACATCTGCTTCCCCCAGTGAGTCCACCTCTCCTGCCTCCCTGTTTGTCACCTTAACATGCAAACCCACTAGCATTGCACCCTCAGTCACTGCTGCTGGCTCTTTCTTGCAGTCACCACTACATCAGACATCCAGTCATCCACCCAAGACACCAGACCTGCACTCACCACAACGACATTGACTGACACATGCAGCACACTCACCAGACCTGCAGACACACAGACAACATCCATTTACACAGGCAGCCTGTCTTGTACCACTGTGTCCACCCCCCCATCCTCCCAAGACACTCAAACATTACCAGACACCAACTCAAAACACATCCACCACACCTCAGCATACTGTAAAGGCACCTGCATCCATGTCCAGCACACCTACACCAGTTACAAGCCCTCCCTCTACCTCCGCTACCACACTTTCCTCCATGTCCGCCCCATCTGACCCTAAAAAACTTTTCCTGTCCCATGTTGACTTGTTCGAACCCACTGTCCCACCCGTCTCATCCCTAAACGTGCCCATCTCCTTGCCCTGTCCTCTCCTTCCTTGTCTAATTCTACCCCAGTCTGCCCTTCCCATTCCTGTGCCCCTTCTCCAGAGAGGAACAAGCCCCGTGCTGCCCCAGGTCCATCTGCCACCCCCCGGTCTAAGCCCGCTCCCCCACCTTCCTAGAGCAAACTCAAACTCCCTCCACCTCCCAAATGTAAGCCCAAGACCCCCTCCTAGACATAAGTCCCCACCCGCCACCCCCTGCCCCTGTTCCCTGAGGTGCCTGGCTGCTCCATTGATGTCCCTTTACGGTGGAGTACCCTGTGCACATGTGGGAGTCAAGTTTGGGCCATTTGGGCCCTTCAGGCTGCTTCTCTTGGACTGGCCTCATTTGAACATACCTTTATTTATTTTTGCAATAAAGTTTGTGTGCACAGTGGTGCTGTTGGCACACTATGGAGACGTGGTTCATTGTTTCATTGTGGGGGTGTGGTGTGCACATGTGTGTACTTTGGGCAGGTTTTATTTGCCTTGTGTTGGGTAAGTACCTCTTTTTCTGGTGTGTATGGCTTGTGATGGTATGAGAGGTTGGGAGTGTGTTGCAGGTTGGGTGAGCCGGGTGGGTGTGTAACTGTGCCCTTTCTTCCGTTGTTTACTAGGTTGCGGTACTTACCGTCATCGTCTTCGTCGGCGGTCACGGTCATGGAGGTATATTGCAAGGAGCAGGACTGGCATTATTTGCAACCCTCTCTCCATGTCTGCTTCGGTGTGTTGTGTGTGCCTACAGTGAGTATTTCCTTTTATTTGGTTTGTTTCCGCCACGTGGTTCCCGTTCCGGAACTGGCGGCGGTCTTGTGCTTCCTTATTTGTTGGGTGGGTGGGGCCTTTCCGTTGGCCTGTGGGTGGCCGCTGGCGGAGCGGTGATTGCCGCTGTGTTCATAATGAGGGCCTACATCCCTAAAATGTCTAGGTCTCCAACATGTCAATCTAGTTTGAGATGTGCATGTAAGTCTAGTAATGTCCAAACATGTCACCGGCTCATCCTAAATTGCATGAGTGAAGAAGGAGACAGATATGTTGCATGTGGCAAATCAAATATCCAGAGCTGAGATGATTTCACACAATTACAAGATACATTCATGCTGACGGTGACATAGGTTGTGGAATGCAGATGTGAGTGCATCCTCATGCACACCAAAGGATGTGGATGAACAGCTGAGAGACTACCACAGACACTTGGAGATACAACATGGGGTGATCATTTGGAGACTACACAAGTTCTGTGGCTGGTGTACTGTCATTTGTGTGTGAAAATCATGTATTCTCACAAAGCTTGGAAATGGAAGGGAAAATATCACTTAGGCAGTAGTCAGTGGTCGAAGATGTGTACTTCTTTACATTACACAAGTCCCACGTAGCATCCTGTCCATGTATGACTGGACAATGTTGCAGCAGAATATGTGTACAAAGTATAAGCAGCCTAAAGAATGACAGAAATGTGGAACCAAACAAGATATGTTATTAATGTTGTAGAAGGTACACGAATAGACCAACATTGACTGTGCAACACAGCAATGTTACCATGTGATCACCCGACATATGTTCACAGAGGATGTCTACGTAAATACATAACCCATTCATGTTTGCTGTTGTAGTTGCCCATCGCATACTATTCTGACAGAAGGCAGTGACATATGACATTATCTGTCCCCTGGGTCATAAAACATAAAGAAGTCACACTAGACATAAATGTCCTAACCAAGCTACATATAGAAAATATTAACAATGTATAACCATTTCTGTCAGATCATGCCAAATGATGAGACATATCATGCATGTACAAGCAGCCAGTCCCCTGTACATGATAGAGCAAACCTGACATCAAGTACCCCAAAGGAAATATAAAATCCCAGGCCATGTGATACATTTGTGCCGGTCTCTGTCTGCAGGGGACTACGCATTGCACTGCTGAAGAGCTATCATGATGAGGGTAGATCCGCACCCAACACCCCCTAACTCCCATGCAGAGGCAACTTTGACTCTTGACACAGTCAAGGGCCTGATGCATGTGCACAGTGGACTGGGCTGAGTGGAGCACTGTCATCCTGCATCACAACATGCAGCCATGGGTCTGTGTGGGCACAAAAAGTCCCACAGTAGCAATGATGACTAGGGTGCCCTCATTGCCTGACTGTAACCCTGCAACACAGTCATATTTCATTGTATGTGACAGTCATAACAAACATGTTGTCGTCAATTGTATGTAGCTAGTTTGTCCCTTGCACATGTGTCTGATTTCTCAGCACACATGTACCACTTCAATGGTTCAGGCCTGGTATTGTGTATTGGAGTATGCACGAAAGTCAACTTTCCACTAATGAAAATGCATTAGTATCACATGATCATTGATAGACTTAAATGACCTTCAGATGTGTTCCCACATATGGAATCATTTGTGGCACTGGTTTGACTACACAGCCATTCAACAATGTCCAACATATGTCCATGCAGGAAGATAGGTTTGTGAGGATTTCATATCCCATGACACACTGCTGTGGCATTGTTTACACATGACATTACACGTGTCTTTCCACACACATGTCACATACCAACCTTCATTGACACATGTGAGTACACCATCTCCTGCATCAAAGATACTTGGGGAACCATATGTTACACGTTTAGCATCAATTGTTTTGAGGCAGATGCCAATACTTCATAATTAGCTAGTCAAAAAAATGGCACTTGGCTCCTGTGTGTCAATTGCAAGTTCACAGGCCTTGTCAATCCCTATGGGAAAAAATCAATGCATGACCTTCATGCGTCAGAAAAAAGTAAATGTGATGCACATGCCCAGTGATGAAACATGACTTCCTTGCTGCATAAATGGTACAGTGATTTCACTTTCACCTTACAGTCTTTTTGTCTGTGATAGTAAGAGGGTGTGTGAAGCTGGTGCTGGTTGAGGAATGGTGGTTTTGGAAAGTTTTGTGCTACGTCCTGTTGCTGTTCTTTGCTTTTTAGCCTTTTCCTTGGTCTTGTGTAGTGTTTTTGTCCTGTGCTTGTAATTGTATTGTGGGGTGTTTGTCTTATGATAGCTTAGACTGTTGCGGTATTTGGGGTTAGGTGGGGTAGTTATTTATAATTTGTTGGAGCTCTTTCATTTGCATTGAAGTTAAACTGCAAAATGTCTGAGAAAGGGAGAGCAATTAGGATGAGTGAAAATGAACTGGGAGGGTTCCTCTGACTGGTGAGATATTACCTCCCCATGATGTTAACGTTGGGTGGCTGGGTAATTCATTTCTACCCAAAGAGGCAGAGAAGCTGCAGGGGGGCATGGTGCTCCACCACCTACACAGGATTTAGGGAGTCGTAAACAGCGAAGACCAGAATAAACACTGTTGGGCAGACCTCATTGCACGAGAGAAAGATCTACTAGATCACCTGAGGATTCAGAATGGTGTACCAATTGGTAAGTACCCCATTTGCATTGCATGACAGGCTGATATAAGGTTGACTGCAGCATGTTTCATCAAGGGTCAGGACAGGAAGTTTTGGGGTTGATTTAAGAAGCCCTAGCACCACCTTAGCTCCTACAGAGCCAAATAATTTTTCATGCTAAGGCAGAGCTTAAGTGGCAATTTCCCCATGCCATATTTACAAAGTGGTGCAATACATGCATAGTGCCAGTTTGCTAAGCCTTGCTCAACATTATGCATGTGCCAGACATAATGTATGCAAAGGGGACATTCCCCAGTTAGTGGGGCCACAAAAATGGGGCATGGAAATCTTAAAGATTTAGTTGAACCATTTTTTTCAGCACTTTTAATGCCTACTCTGAGCAGGCATTAAAAGGGGGCTTAGAATTAATTATGATGGGCCCCTATGTATTCTGCAGGAGTTGCACCAATATTTTGGTGCTACTACTGCAGAGTACATCAATAGTATCAAAATGAAGTGATGCCATTGCCCTCTACCCTGCATCATGCTATGCCGTTTTTTGAATACAGCCCAGACATGGTGGGGGTCGGGGGTGCTAAGGGGCGCAAGGAAAGTGGCGCAGCACTAGGTGCAGCCCCACTTTTCTTAAATCTGCCCCTTTGTGTCTTTAGGCAACAGCATTTAAGGGACCTTAGCTATGCACCAGGTGCAGACTACTTGCACATTCCTCTTTGTGCACATTGTGTATCATGTTAAATCCCATAAAGTTTCAAACAGCAGACACACATGTGCCGGCTTTGTACCAAAGGCCTGCCCTGTGTTATCAAGAGTAAGGGGCAGGCCTGCATCTGTGCCAGCAGTGGCACATTACGTAGCAGCCTGCACCAATGCATGCATACTTGGACCACAGTGCAAGTGTGTCTGTGTTGAGGGGAATGTCTAAGTGCAGGTTGGTATCCCATCCTGGACATAAAGGGTCTACAATGGCCACAATGGCTGCCAACATAGTAGTGGCAAGACATCCATAATGTTTTTCTATTATTATGTAGTAAGGGACAACTACGTCCACATAAGGAAACATCCATGGCAGTTTAGGTCTACTGTGTGTGCCTTCAGATGGTGCACACATATAAGAAGCAGGAAACAAGGATGTATCAATGCATTCCTCAACACTTTGCCATGCTCGCACCACCCCTGGGCATTGTTAGTCTTTTGGCTCTGATCATGAGTAAGATGTCTTCAACATCTCAGGCAGCATTAAAAGCAATGGGTGTTACAATGGGACGGCCACTGCAACAACCATTGCATGCCCCTCTGATGCAGAATAATGTGTCATGATACCCATAGGTACATGAAGGTGTAACGCTACAAAAGGCTGCATTACAAATCCATGTACATATGGTGCAGTGAAATGTACCACAGAAGCGTCAGAAAAAGTGACGCTTTGATGGTTCCAGAGCCTACATACTCTGGCCTTTGCCTTACAGACAGAATTTTTATGTTTGGCACTTGTTGTGTCCTACCACTAAGTTGACTTGCTTACTCAGCTTAACAAGTTGATTGTGTAACAGTTGTCCATCCACAGAAATGTTCAAAAATCACTAAATGTTCCTGTCATGTCTTGCAGGTGGTCCTCCACCCTACACCATTGAAGAAGTGTCTCTATTTGAAAACCCTGATGCGATCAGTAAGTGTCACCTTGTGCATTGCATGTGTCACTCCCGAGTCTTGTGTGAGAGGGTATGATGTGTGCAATGCAATGATGAAACGTAATGTTTGACAAATAAGATGATGTCATCTGAGTTAGGATACGGACATCATGTCTGATGCTATGTCGAGTATGAGAATGAGTTGACTATTTGCACACGTGCCATCATGTGCTGCTATGGAATAGGGGGTGTTACAAAAAGGAAAGCGTGCCCACATACACAGTGATGTCAGTCAATATATGTGTCAGAGGTGCTGTTTATCTGAATAGTGTGCTTGTTGTCAACATATTCAGCACAGCACTTTTCACAGCACTTTATTCCACACATACCTTTCAGTTACTCAGGAAATGGTACAGATGATGTACATTTGTTAAGGTCTCCAGCTTGCTTCTGTAGGAGACACTTGCAGCACTGGTGCCTCAAGGCTCTTCAGAGTTTAAGTGAGACAGCAGCATTGGCAGAAGCCTTATTGTCCTGGCCAACAGTCAGTTGAATACACAATGAGAATACAACTCTGCTCCAGATGGATGTGGGGCATGTTTACGTATTGTAGCAAACTAGATGTTTGCAGATTTACCAACATGGTCTAGCTATCATTATATTTGTGAGTGATCTTGGTCACATCAAGTTTGCATAGAATGTGAATGCTGAGTGTATACCTGGTACTTAAGAGATGTTTGACATGCATGTGCACAGGTAGTTCAATAGGTAGGAATACGGTAGCTGCACCTAATGAACTGCCAATCTTTCTGTGCCCATCAGGGCACCCATACAGCCACCATGTGTGTGCCTCATTCCACATTTTGCACACCATACCACAAGGTAGAGGGCAATAGGTACAAAATCTGTAGACAATATAGATGTAAAGTTCAGGCTTAGGGCAAAGTATATGGGCACAAACCCTGAATTGTACATAGGGGCCCATTGTAAGCAATAGTGTACCCCCTTGTAATGTGTGCTCTGAGCAGGTGCAAACCCAATGACACATGAATGATGCATTGGCAAAGCTTTGAACTGCTGGTGCCAATTTTCCTGTCCCCCTACCAGATGACCCCCACCTTGCATCCATGATGCCTGGCCAAGGCTTGATGTAGCACTAGGGGTGGCAAAGTGGTAGACTGCATACATTGCGCCACTTTGTAACCATGGCACAGAGATTTGGGACTTGTTGGGCCAAGTGATCCTCAGTAGTATGATGACACAAATGTTGCACAAGGACTCAGTAGTCCACTTACCTTTGGGCCCTGATGGTCAACAATGGATAGCCGTTAACCCAGTGACATGTAAAGGATACCGTGGATGGTTGGCAGGAGGTTTAATCTTGATTTGGAGATTGACACTGTTGTGCAATGTGTGGTTGACAGCATGTGTCATCTGAGGATGCTGTGCTTATCGCATGTTTGTTCTACCTCTACCCAATGCTGTATTTGATGCTATGTTCTCCTCATGTTTCAGCTGCCACTATGACCACAGCACAGAAACGTGCATTTGAAAAGAGGGGAGACAGTTACGGCCACATCATGGAGGTACAGGCCGGGTTCTAAAGGATTGCCAAGAAGTATTGGTGAGAGAAATCTACTGAGGCATGACTTGTATTTCTACATTGGGGACCTCCGGTATAGGCCACAACTGTGCAGGCCAGATTGGGCAATACATCTGGGGTCAGGGGGGCCTCCTCTGGTCTTACCCCCTCTACATCATCTGCACCTCTCCTCACTCTGGCACCGCAACATTCACTTACAGCAGCCACATCCTCTACCTTTGAGGCGTACATGAGAAAGGACATGGCTGCCATGATGGCAAGGTTGGACTGTATGGAGATGGGCAATGCTAGGAACTGCACGTTATTAAAGTACTGCAAGAAAAAGCTAAAGAGGATGCAGACATCTTATTGTTGCAGACCCTCTCAGTTGCTTTCCTTCTCCCTTTTTCTATTGTTATCTGTTTTAGTGGGTTTTAGGTCGGCAGTGATAGGTTTGTTAAATAGTTTAGGTTAGTTGTAGGTTAGTGTAAGTATAGTTAGGGGAATGGCTTTTAGTATTTCTTTGATTTTGGGGTGTTGAGTGGGGGTTATGTCTGGGTTTCTATGTTTATAAATAAAAATCTATTCAAGAAAAACATATGTATATCTATATACATATATATATTTGTTTAGGATTTAACTTAGGTTAATATGTGAGTAGCCTTAGTTTATGTTGTCCTACTCGTATCTTGTCTCTTAATGGGGTAGGAGGACAATGTTTAGTGTGAGGCATTAAATGGTTACGATAAGTTTAGATTACAATAGATAGCTGTGGGGGTAAGTTAAGATTAGTTAGTATAGGTTTGTATAGTTTGCCTGCGGGCCTACATGGTTGCAACACCGGAATTTGACCTGGTCATATTGCTCCACATGGGCAGTGGAGCGCCTGGGACTACGCAGGAGGGTAGAGTATCCGGAATGAGCCGCAAGTTGTGATCCATACATCTTCCTCAACTGCGCCTCCCCCACACCCATATGGGTCTCCGAAAGAAACTAGTTCGGACAATTGTCCTTAATGGCACCAGTTGTGTCAAAGCGTTACCAGTTGTGTTTAGCTCTGTAAGTTTTCTTTTCTCTCACATTCTTTCTATATTCACAGGTCCTTTTCATGCTCGATGGGTTGGAGTGCTGGGGGTGGGGGAAGTGGAGGTTGGAGACTGTTGAGAGGCTTCCAATCCACAATTGTTATAGTGCAGTGCATGATGTGCCGTGTCCTCCAAAACTGAAACTGACATGACTACATATAGGCCCTCATTACAACATTTGCGGTAAATCCCGCTTACCGCCGTGCAGAAGACCGCCAACACACCGCTGCGGCAGTGAAATTCTGCTACAGCTATTACGACCCACAGGCCGGAATCCGCCAAAATCCAGACACCCACACAAGTCCACCACACCAAAGGTCAGTGATAAACTAGCGATAACAAAACCTCCACCGGCACACCAACAGGAATACGCCCACACTATCACGACTCATGAATCCACGCAGCGGTCTTTCAACCGTGGTATTCCATTGGCGGTACACACCGCCGCGCTCAAAATACACACACTCTTACCAAACACAACCACATTGGACAATTTGAAATACACACACCTGATACACATACACACACCACACCCACACACCCAAACCAATATAAAACACACACCCACATCACCCACAAATCCTTACAACCAAAATTGAGAAAGAAGCCCAGAGAGAGACACCACCAGAAACTACACTAGTATACACAGGCACGCAACACCATCACTCACAGAACATCCACGCACCTCAGACAACACACACAAACACATCCCCTCGCACATAACAACACACACCACCTAACACATCACCCACACCACACCATGGCACTGCAAAGACACCCCAGGTTCTCTGAGGAGGAGCTCAGGGTCATGGTGGAGGAAATCGTCCGGGTAGAGCCACAGCTATTCGGATCACAGGTGCAGCACACCTCCATAGCTAGGAAAATGGAGCTATGGCGCAGAATCGTAGACAGGGTCAAAGCAGTGGGACAGTATCCAAGAACTAGGGATGACATCAGGAAGAGGTGGAACGACCTACGGGGGAAGGTGAGTTCCGTGGTCTCAAGACACCAGATTGCAGTTCAGAGTACTGGCGGCGGACCCCGACCTCCTCCCCCACAACTTACAACATGGGAGGAGCAGGTCTTGGCTATACTGCATCCTGAGGGCCTCGCAGGAGTAACAGGAGGAATGGACTCTGGTAAGTCAAATCTTAACTATCACATCCCCCACCCTACCTGCATTCTATCACATACCCCACCCTCACCCTCACCCCCATCACTCCATCACCTCACATATGCCCCACTATCACAACCCACACATCCAAACACCAAGCCCTGCATGCAACACCAAAGCATGGGCACCCATCACCAAAGCATATCCACTACAGATACCCACACAGATCCCCAAACCAAATATCACACAAGGTCCTAGACAAGAATGTAAGCACTGGGGTACAGGGTTACCCACCAATTGCACACAATGGCACACACAGGTGCAATAATCATGCCTTTACACCTCTGCAGGACCCCTACTCAACGTCACCGGACAGGAGGTTCCAGACATGTCCACTCCCCCCACAGAAGAGGCCCACAGTGATGACAGCAGCTCTGTCCAACTGGATCTAGATTACCAGCCCGGCCCATCTGGGACCTCAGGACAGTCGGTTCCCCCACACACTGGCACATGCCACCAAAGAGCCTCCCCCCTCAGGAAATACCAGCACAGCACCCACCCAGCGGGCCCATACCTCTGTCCCCAGGACACGTCAAGCAGCAGTGTGTCCACCACTTCAGGGAACCCAGGCAAACCCACCACCCCAAGAACATCAGGGACCTGGGGGCAGTGGCAGTGGGCACACAGTTCAAGGGACAGAGGAACAGGAAAACCGAGGAACTGGGAGGACTGCTGTGCAACAGGGGGAGGACAGGCCCAGGGAACCCACTCTCCACGATGCCCTCTCCAACATCATGGGAGCGTACCATCATTCCCAGGAGACAATGGCAACAGCATAGGCCAAGTTTAAGGAGACCCAGCGGCTGCAGGAAGAACAGTATTTGGGGATCAGGGAGAAACTCAAGTCCATCAACATCACCCTGGTCACCATTGTAGGAGTGCTGAAGGACCTTGTGAACACCAGGAGGGACACTGTGGCACAATAAGGGGCCCCTGAAACTAGCCTGGATGATGAACAGCCCACCACCTCCGCCGGTGCTAGTGGGAAGGAGGCACCGCCACAGGACCACGACACCAGCACCCCACCCCTGCAGATGGAGAACCACCCAACAAACGGTCCCTGAGATCCAGGACAAAGACAGAGAACAATGCCAAGACCCCGCCAAGAAATTAGACCACCCTAAATGTCATCCTTCTGTCCCACTTCGTCACCCTGTCCATCCATCAACTGCCCTAGCTCTACTTGCTATGTCCCTTTGGACAATGCACCTGTGAAACAAATAGACTGGACTCTGCCATGGACATTCCTTCACCATCACCCCTGCCCATTTTGGAACCATCTCCACTAATTTGCACTTACATAAACACCCTTGAATCACAAAACAATCTGGAGTCAGTCTGTGCTTTCACAAATGTGTATTTGCTATAACTAAGGAAAATAGCAATGTCAATTGTATTGTCAACATACCTATGTCACACAGCTCTAGTCCATGAGGTAATATAGCAGAGGTCACACAGTGGGACCCACATTTGTGAAATGAAAATGCAAAGTGACAAGTCAGGGTCCATACACTGGGTGAAAGTGACAGACATAAGATAGGTCTAACAATTGTATGAGATGTGGGAGGCAGTGATGTCTTCATACCTGTGTCTCACTGGAAGTATTGCTGGATAGCGTTGTTTCTGTTGTCGATATCCTCTTCTTCACTGTCCACAGGCTCCACAGCTGCCACAAGACCTCCTTCTGGACCATCCTCCTGCAGAAAAGGCACCTGTCGTTGCAAAGCCAGGTTGTGCAGCATACAGCAGGCCACGATGATCTGGCACACCTTCTTTGGTGAGTAGTAGAGAGAACCACCTGTCATATGGAGGCACCGGAACCT
This sequence comes from Pleurodeles waltl, assembly GCF_031143425.1. NCBI lineage: Eukaryota > Metazoa > Chordata > Amphibia > Caudata > Salamandridae > Pleurodeles > Pleurodeles waltl. The sequence goes on from NC_090440.1 coordinate 1,104,729,803, forward strand.
GGCTTTCAGGACGTCGAAGGTCTGTTCGATCAATCTCCTAGTTCGCCCATTTGCCTCATTGTAGCGTTCCTCTGCCCTTGTCCTGGGATTTCTCACTGGGGTCAGTAGCCATGACAGGTTGGGGTACCCAGAGTCACCTGCAAATGCCGAGGGACAACTGTTAGACACACACTAACCCTTAGGGACAACCCCAGACCCAGACAATCATTCACACAGTATAGGGTCCTTGTCCTTACCTATTAGCCACACCCGGTGCCTCTGGAGTTGCCCCATCACGTAAGGGATGCTGCTATTCCTCAAAATGTAAGCGTCATGCACTGAGCCTGGAAACTTGGCGTTCACATGGGAGATGTACTGGTCGGCCAAACACACCATCTGTACATTCATTGAATGGTAGCTCTTCCGGTTTCAGTACACCTGTTCACTCCTGCGGGGGGTACCAAGGCCACATGTGTCCCATCAATGGCACCTATGATGTTGGGGATATGTCCCAGGGCATAGAAGTCACCTTTCACTGTGGGCAACTCCTTCACCTGAGGGAAAACGATGTAGCTGGGCATGTGTTTCAGTAGGGCAGACAACACTCTGGACAACACGTTTGAGAACATATGCTGGGACATCCCTGATGCAATGGCCACTGTTGTTTGAAAAGACCCACTTGCCAGGAAACGGAGTACTGACAGGCCCTGCAATAGAGGGGGGATTCCTGTGGGATGGCGGATAGCTGACATCAGGTCTGGCTCCAACTGGGCACACAGTTCCTGGATTGTGGCACGCTCAAGGCTGTAAATGACAATGATGTGTCTGTCTTCCATTGTCGACAGGTCCACCAGCGGTCTGTACAATGGAGGATGCCGCCATCTCCTCACCTGCCCCAGTGGACCTGCCCTATGGACGAGAACAGCGAGCACAGAGTCAGCCAACACTGAGGTATTAAAATAAATATTTATTGCACACATTTGTCAATCCGCAATGTGTCTGTCACTGTGTATGCAAGGCCTAGATAGGTGTGATGTATTTAAAATTAATGCCATGTGGCCCCCTGAAATGGCAGCTGCCTTACCTGTAATTTGGGACAAGGGGATATGAGGTAACTGCGCTGGCGTTGTACACCGTCGCTGTAGGCGGTCGAAGACCGCAGTGCAATCCTGCATTGGTTAACATTGGACCCTATGGGTCCCAGGAGCCAATGACGATGTACGCCGGTGGTGACGGTACGCACTGCTGTGGACGTGACCACCATTTTTTGTCTGTTCACTCACTTGATACCTGACCTTCGACAGGAGATGACCTACACTGCAAGTGCTGCTGTGACCTCAGTCTGGAAGCGACAATGGCTCATGTGTCTGGGGAAAGGGTCCGTGCTTTCACTTCTGAGGAGTTGGAGATGTTAGTGGATGGGGTCCTCCCCCAGTACATGCTACTCTACAGTCCTCCAGACAAACAGGTGAGTACACTGTGAGCATGCTGTATGGGCAATGCCTGTTTGGAGTGGTGTGGATGGAAGATACGGGGGGGGCTGAGGCCTGCATGAGCGGACGGTGAGTGTATGTGCGCCAGGGCAAGGGTGGGAACGTGGGTCAATGACTGTGACGGTCCAGACAGTTAAAGATTATCCTTTTCCCCTGTACTATTCCTCTTTATAGCGCCCACCAGAAGAAGGATACTTGGCGTGCCATCGCCAAGGACGTCTGGACCCTGGGGGTCCACCACAGACGGAGCACCCACTGCCAGAAAAGATGGGAGGACATTCGCCGCTGGAACAAGAAGACGGCGGAGGCCCAGATGGGGATGGCCTCTCAACGTGGGACGGGTGCCCGTCGCACCATGACCCCCCTGATGTTCCAGATCCTGGCGGTGGTGTATCCGGAGTTGGATGGGCTCTTGAGGGCATCACAGCAGCCACAAGGGGGTGAGTACAGTCACATCCATCTAACTCTGCGTGCATTACGAGATGTCTGGGTGGGAAAGGTGGGCTGTGGGTTCCCCTAGGCCAGGGCGAGTTTTGTAGGCAAGGTCCCTTGGTGAGGCAGGCTATGTGGCACCCCAACCCCACCAGTGGCTCCTGTGACTTCCATGTGTGCAGCAATTGGGCATAGGCCTTGTACCCCATGTCCCTGGGACTAATTAGGAAACTCTAAGAGCATGGCGTAGTGCAGAGGGATGCTGTGTCTGTGGTCCCCCCCAACGGTAGCGGCATTGCATGCACTGAACATGTCTTTCTCCTGTCTTTCCCCCACCTTTTTGTGGTCTCCCTGTTCTTGTGTGCATTAGCATCATCAGGCGGAGCAGTGCCACCGGAGCAGGAGGGAGCTGCATCCCACATGGCCATGGAGGGCGAGACAATAGTGTCTGAATCCTCCAGTGGGACGGAGGGCGAGGGGTGCTCCACGCCGGGGACAGGAGGTGACATCAGCGACAGTGACTCCTCCTCTGATGGGAGCTTCCTTGCGGTGGCGGGCCCCTCTGTGCCCCCGCATCAACAGGTACAGCTGCCACCCCCCCTGCTAGCACTGCCCTTCCAGCAGCCCCTCAGGGTGTGTCCCGTGGCCGCTCACCCAAGAGGGTGGGCATCTCTTTCGTCCCAGGCACCTCAGGCCCTGCATCAGTCAGCCCTGCTGCCCTCGGTGAGGAGGCTATTGACCTCCTGAGATCCCTCACTGTTGGGCAGCCTACCATTCTGAATGCCATCCAGGGTGTCGAGAGGCATTTGCAACAAACAAAAGCATACCTGGATGGCAGTCATTCTGGCCAGGCAGCCCAACAGACAGCATTTCAGGCTCTGGCCTCTGCACTGATGGCAGCCATTGTCCCTGTGTCCAGCCTACCCCTCCAACATCCTCCACTCAGACCCAATCCCCTGTATCTCAGCCTATCCCAAGCACACCATCAGACCAGCATGCACACACCTCAACACACAAGGGTGGCTCTGGCAAACATAAGCACCACACATCCCACAGGCACTCACACAAGCATCATACCCATGCACACATACAAACATCCACTGCCTCCACTGTGTCCCCCTCCTCCAGGTCTCCCTCCTCCCTCCCTGTCTCGTCTCCACTCGCACCTGCATGCACTACATATTCAGCCACTACCTCCATCACCAGCGCGCCCATCACCACACACCGCTCACGTGCACTCACCACCCCCACTGCCATTCACACATCCCCAGTGTCCTCTACCAGTGTGTCTGTGAGCCCTCCTCCCAAAGAACACAAACGCAGCCACACACCCACCCAACAGCCATCCACCTCACAACAGCCTCCAGCCCATGCACCTTCACCCAAAGTCAGCAAACGTACACCTCCTACATCCACTACCTCTTCCTCCACTCCCAAATCCCCTCCATCTACCCGTCCCAGTGTGACGAAAAAGCTTTTCCTATCTAATGTTGACCTCTTCCCTACACCTCCCCCCCCCGTCCGTCCCCTCGGGATCGCCTATCCAGGTCCCAACCCAGCACCTCAGCCACCACATCACCAGGCACAGTGGTGCCAGCAATTGCGGGCTTTTGGAGTGCGCCAAGCAACGGGGCTGCCAGTGTTCCAGGGAGCGAGGGCAAGGACATTCCGCTGCCTCCAAAAGTCAAAAAGTTGATCACACCCTGGAGGGAGAAGGCAAAAACACCTGCCACCAAGGGCTCAGGCAAAACAAAAGTGGTTAGTGGCAAGAGAGCTGTGCCACCATCCAAGGTGGGGAAGGGCCAGAAGATCAAGGGCAAGTCCACGTCGACAGTTACCTGCACGGCAGACAAGACTGACACCAGCACCGCCATGTGCACTGCTACACGCACCACCACCAGCACTGCAGTCACTGAGCCCGCCACCAGCACCGCAGTCACTGAGCCCGCCACCAGTACCGCAGTCCCTGAGTCCGTCACCAGCACCGTAGTCACTGAGGCCGCCACCAGCACCGCCGCCACAAAGACCGCCGCCAGCACTGATTCCACAGAGGCCGCCGCCAGCACCGATGCCACAGAGTCCGCCGCAAGCACCGCCGATACTGACACCGCCGCCAGCACCAATGTCACTGAGGCAGCCGCAAGCACAGCCGCTACTGACACCGCCGCCAGCACCGCCAGCGGCCCCGCAACATCCTGAGCCAGTGGCACCACCACAGGCATGGCTGCCATTCCCAGTGGTCAGTCGTCTGAGGCTGGTGGTCAGTTCCAGGAGCCTGGGCAGCTTGCATGTTGCACCACCGTCAGTGGAGTGTCACATCCACTACCTCTGTCCTTGGCAGGATGAAGCACTCCGGGCACAAAGCCCCCTCCAGAAGCAGTGGAGAAAGACATCCACTAACTCAGTCCTTGGCAGGATGAAGCACTTTGGGCACAAAGCCCCCTCCTTGGCAGGATGAAGCACTCTGTGCACAAAGCCCCCTCCAGAACCAGTGGAGAAAGACATCCACTACCTCAGTCCTTGGCAGGATGAAGCACTCTGGGCACAAAGCCCCCTCCAGAACCAGTGGAGACTGTTGTCCACTTGAGAGACTGTGGCTTTGCACTCCACAGGATAAAGCAGTGGGCAACCCACCCACTGGAGAGACTTGAGAGACTGTGGCTTTGCACTCCCCAGGATAAAGCAGTGGGCAAACCACCCACTGGAGAGACTTGAGAGACTGTGGCTTTGCACTCCCCAGAATAAATCAGTGGGCAACCCACCCACTGGAGAGACTTGAGAGACTGTGGGGGTCATTCTGACCTCGGCGGTAAAAGGCTGTTACCGCCGGTCAGAAGACCGCCATTCTACCGCCGCGGCCGCGGTAAACCGCCACGGTCATTCTGACCCACAACTGCCAAGCCGCCAAAAACCCGACATCCACGGAAGGCCGCCTCATCAGCGGTCAGCGATAAACTGGAGATGACCAAACCTCCACCGTCACGCCAACACAAACACGCCCATGCCATTACGACCCACGAATCCACACGGCGGTCTTACAACTGCGGTATTCCATTGGCGGTACACACCGCCGCGGTCAAAATACACACCCAGCTCCAAAACACAGCCACATTGGACAATTTGAAATACACACACCTGATACACATACAAACACCACTCCCACACTTCCAACCAACTATAAAACACACACCCACATCACCCACAAACCCCCACTACTAGAAATTCGGAGAGAAGGCAAGAGAGAGAGAGAGAGAGAGCACAGCTATCGAAAACCCCAACAAACACAGGAACACAACATCATCACCCACACTACATCCACGCACAAAACACCACACACCACCACACACACCACACTCATCACCACAAACACCACCCCACACCACCCCATGGCACCCCACAGACACCCCAGGTTCTCGGACCAAGAACTCAGGGTCATGGTGGAGGAAATAATTAGGGTAGAGCCCCAGCTATTCGGCACACAGGTGCAGCACACCACAATAGCCAGGAAGGCGGAGCTATGGCAAAGGATCGTCGACAGGGTCAACGCTGTGGGACAGCATCCCAGAAACCGGGAAGACATCCGAAAGCGCTGGAACGACCTACGGGGGAAGGTGCGGTTGATGGTGTCAAGACACAACATCGCTGTGCAGAAGACTGGCGGCGGACCCCCACCCACTCCACCCGAATTCACAGCATGGGAGCAAGAGGTCTTGAACATCCTGCATCCTGCGGGCCTCGCTGGAGTAGGCGGAGGAATGGACTCTGGTAAGTCTAATCTCAACTACCTTACCCCCCCCCAACCACCAGCATGCCAACCCACACCCCCACCCTCACCCCCAACCCCCCAGCACACATCCTCCCTGCCAATGTCTCACCAGTACAACCCACCCAACCCAACACCAATCCCTGAATGCCAACACAAACCATGGACACCCATCACCTAAGCATGACCACCTCACATACCCATCCCCCCCCACAAACCACCCTCACAACTCCTCCCACAAGGGAATGCCAGCACTGGGGGACAAGGGCACCCACAAATTGCACGCCATGGCACACACAGAAGCAATAACCATACTCTTTTACCCCTGCAGGGCCCGAACGCCAACACACCGGCCAGGAGGGTCCAGATTTGTCCATCCCGCCCCCAGAACAGGCCCCCAGTGATGACAGCAGCTCTGTTGACCTAGAACCTGATGACCAGCCCGGACCATCGGGGACCTCTGGACAGTCGGTTCCCCACACACAGACACAGGCCACAGCAGACCCAACCCCCTCTGGGAATACCAGCACAGCTCCCACCCAGCGGGCCCATGCCTCTGTCTCCAGGACGCCTCAATCAGCGGTGTGTCCGCCACTACAGGGCACCCAGGTTGACCCACCACCCCAACAACAACAGGGACCTGGGACAGTGGTAGTGGGCACACCGTCCAGGGGACAGAGGCCCGGGGAAACAGGGGAACTGGGAGGGCTGCAGTGCGAGAGGGGGTGGACCGGCCCAGGGAACCGACTCTCCAAGAGGCCCTCACCACCATCTTGGGAGCATACCACCACTCCCAGGAGACGATGGCGACGGTACTTGCCAGGTTCCAGGAGATCCAGGCACAGCAGGAGGAACAGTACATGGGGTTCAGAGACGAACTCAGGAACATAGGTACCGCAATGGGGACCATCGTCCTGGCCCTCAACCAGATAGTCACCACATTGCGGGACCATGTGGCACCCCAAAGGGCCCCTGTCACTAGCCCGGACCACGAACAGCCTACCACCTCCGCCGGCGCTAGTGGACAGGAGGCCCCCACACAACGACAGGCCACCAGAACCCCACCTCCTGCTGAAGATCAACCACCCCGCAAGCGGAACCTGAGATCTCACAAGAAGACAGAGTAGGATGCCAAGACCCCCGCCAGCAAACAATACCCCCTGATGTCATCCCACTGTCCCACATTGTCACCCTGTCCAACCTTGAACTGCCCCTGCTCCATCCTTCCACAGGCATATGGACAATGCACCTGTGCGACTGAGAACTGGACTCTGCCATGGACATTTCTCCACCCCCACCCATCACCGTTTTACTATCATGGACCCATATGCAGCACTTAAAATAAATCACCAATTGCACTTAAAAAATCAGGAGTCTGCTTGTATTCTTTACAAATGTATTACACATAACGGTGCAATAATGTTCAGTCACAATGTGATTACAACATACCAATGTCTATAAGCATTAGTCCATGGGCAAACAAAGCAGCAGTCACGCTGTGGGTCATACAGCTCTGAAAAGGGAAGGGAAAGTCAAAAATCAGTTAAAAGGAACTGGGGGAAACACAGAAAGTAGAGATGCAGGAGGGCAGAAGTAAATGTAAAAAGGCGTGGGTGATTCTTACCTGTGTGCTACTGAAAATACTGCATTATCACTCTGTTCCTGTTGTCTGTGTCGTCCTCTTCGTCTTCCTCCTCTTCACTCTCCACAGGCTCCACAGCTGCTACAACACCACCATCTGGACCATCCCCCTGCAGGAAAGGCACCTGGCGTCGCAATGCAAGATTGTGAAGCATACAGCAGGCCACGATGATATGACACACCTTCTTTGGTGAGTACATTAGGGATCCACCTGTCATATGCAGGCACCTAAACCTGGCCTTCAGGACCTCGAAGGTCCGTTCTATAATCCTCCTAGTTCGCCCATGTGCCTCATTGTAGCGTTCCTGTGCCCTGGTCCGGGGATTCCTCACTGGGGTCAATAGCCAAGGCAGGTTGGGGTAACCAGAGTCACCTATTCGCCACACACGGTGTCTCTGTAGCTGTCCCATCACATAAGGGATGCTGCTATTTCGCATGACATACGCGTCATGCACTGATCCAGGGAACTTGGCATTTACATGGGAGATGTACTGGTCAGCCAAACAGACCACCTGGACATTCATCGAATGGTAACTTTTTCGATTTCTGTACACCTGCTCATCGTCTTTTGGGGGTACTAAAGCCACATGGGTCCCATCAATGGCACCAATGATGTTGGGGATATGTCCAAGGGCATAGAAATCACCCTTCACAGTGGCCAAATCACCCTCCTCAGGGAAAACAATGTATCTCCGCATGTATTTCATCGGGGCAGACAACACTCTGGACAAAACCTTAGAAAACATAGGCTGAGACATCCCTGATGACATGGCCACTGTTGTCTGAAAAGACCCACTTGCCAAAAAATGGAGTACTGACAGAACCTGCACCAGAGGGGGAATCCCTGTGGGTTGGCGGAAGGGGGACATCAGGTCAGGCTCCAGCTGGGCAAACAGTTCATGTATAGTGGCTCGGTCAAGTCGGTATCGAAGTATAATATGTCATTCTTCCATTGTCGACAGGTCCACCAGCGGTCGGTACACAGGAGGATTCATCCTTCTCCTCGCAAGTCCCAGCGGACGGTGCCTAGGAAGGACAACATGGAGCACAAAGTCAAGCAACCCACAGGTACGTTCACCCAGCTTGCACAGTACACGAATCGCTATGCATTGAAAGGCTTGTATGAGTGGCAATGCAAGGCCTAGGCAGTAGAAATTAAGCCATGTGGGCCCTTGTAATGGCGGCTGCCTGACCTGAGAGGTGTGACAGTGGGATATGAGGTCAACGCGCTGGCGTGGCACACCGTGGCGGTAGGCGGTCGAAGCCCACAGTGCGAAGGCGCATTGGTTAACATTGAACCCTATGGGTCTCAGGAGCCAATGACGATGTGCGCCGGCAGTCGCGGTACGCACCGCGGCGGTACGCACCGCCGCGGGTGTGACCGCCATATTCTATCTGCTTAACCACTCGAGACCTGACCATCCTCAGGAGAGGACCTATACTGCAAGTGCTGCTGTGACCTCGGTCTGGAAGAGACAATGGCTGCTGCGACTGGGGAAAGGGCCCCTGCCTTCACTTCAGAAGAGTTGGAGAAACTTGTGGATGGGGTCCTGCCCCAGTATGCGCTACTCTACGGTCCTCCAGACCAACAGGTAAGTACACTGGGTGCACGTTGAATGGGCTATGCCTGGGTTGTGTATGGTGGATGTAAGATGGTGGGGTGGGGAGCGAATGAGGAGTGCAAGGCACGACAGATGAGAGCATGTGCCACATGGCAGGGTTGGGGAGTGTGGGGCAATCACATCTAACATGCAGAAAATTGATAAAAATTCCTTTCCCACCCTGTACATGTCAAATAGGTCAGCGCCCATCAGAAAGTCGACATTTGGCGTGCCATCGCCAAGGAAGTCCGGGCCCTGGGGGTCCACAACAGACGGGGCACTCACTGCCGAAAGAGGTGGGAGGACATCCGCCGCGGGACCAGGAAGACCGCCGAGTCACTGCTGGGGATGGCCTCCCAACGTAGGAGGGGTACCAGTCGTACCTTGACCCCCCTGATGTCCCGGATCCTAGCGGTGGCCTACCCCGATTTGGATGGGCGCGTGAGGACATCACAGCAGACACAAGGGGGTAAGTACCAGCACATTCTGCTATTTTTACACGCAGTGGAGGCGTCTGGGTGGGGGAGGAGGTCTGTGGGTGACATTAGGCCAGGGCGCTTTCTGTAGTGTAGACCCCTCCTTTAGGCATGGGCCTGTGCCCCCGCACCCCACCTCTGTAGGGTGCCAAGTACAGCAATCCATGGTCCAGCATCACCCATGTGCGCATTTGTGGTCCATAGACCTGTTGACCTAGTCACAAGTACTGAGTAGTGTACCCCATGTGCATATGTGCATTAGCATCATCAGGCGGAGGAGAATTGGCATCGGAGCACGAGGGAGCTGCAACTCACAAGGCCCCGGTGGGCCATGGTACAGACACCGAGGTCACCAGTGATACGGAGGGCGAGGGGAGCACCACAAAGGGGACCCGTGGTGACACCAGCGACACCGACACGTCCTCGGAAGGTAGCTCCCTAGCGGTGGCGGCAACATCCGTGCCCCCCGCCTCAACAGGTACAGCCGCCACCCAGCGCACCAGCTCCGCCCTCCCAGCAGCCCCTCAGCCTTTGCTCCGTGCCCGCTCGCCCAAGAAGGCGGGCATCTCCTTCGCCCCAGGCACCTCAGGCCCTGCCCCTGTTACCCCTGCTGCCCTCAGTGAGGAGGTCATTGACCTCCTACAGACCATCATTGTTGGGCAGTCTACCCTTTTGAATGCCATCCAGCGGGTAGAGAGGGAGGTGCATCGGAGCAATGCATACCTGGAGGGCATTCATTCGGGTCAGGCTGCCCATCAACGATCGTTCAATGCTCTGGCCTCAGCACTGACGGCAGCCATTGTCCCTGTTTCCAGCCTCCCTCTTCTAACTGCCTCCACCCTGTCTCTGTCTCCTGTTCCTCAGCCTATCCCATCCACACCATCAGACCAGCCTGCACACACCTCAACACCCAAGGGCAGCTCATCCAGACATAAGCACCACAGATCACACAAGCATTCACCCAAGCAACACCCAGATGCAGACATGCCAACAGTCACTACCACCTCTGTGTCCCCCTCCTCCTCGTCTCCCTCCTCCCTCCCTGTGACGTCTCCACTCACACCTGCATGCACACCACCATCAGCCAGTACTTCCATCACCAGCACACCCTCCAGTACAGTCCGCACACGTGCAGTCACCACCCCCACTGCCATTTACACGTCCCCTGTGTCCTCTCCCACTGTGTTTGTCACCCCCTCTTCCAAGACACACAAACGCAGGCAGCCACCCACCCAACAGCCAACCACCTCACCACAGCCTACGTCACAAGCACCTGCACCCAAAGACAGCACACCTGACTCTCCTACAACCACATCCTCTTCCTCCACTCCCATACCCAGTACACCTACCCTTTACATTGGTCCTAAAACACTTTACCTCTCCAAACATAACCTCTTTGCCCCACCTGACCCACCCCCTCCATCTGCTAAGAGTCCCAAGAGCACCTCAGCCACCACCAGCCCTGCTTCAAGTGTCACCATTGTGCACAGGTTTTGGAGTCCACCCTTTCCCAGCACTGATACATCGGCCAGCAGCAAGGGGACAGCCAGCCCCCCCCCTGGAAAGAGGACCCGTAAAATCAAGGGCCGCCGCGAGAGGACTGACACGGCTGCCCCCAAGGAGCAAAGTCCTGGGCCGTCACCTGCCACAACATCCAGGGGAGGCAAGGGCCAGAGAGCCTCATCGAAGGAGGGCAAGGGCAGCAGGGCGGAGAAGTCAGCCAGCAGGGGCGCGGACCAGGAGGGCCCCACAAGCCCCATCCCGGGTGTGAGTGAGGACACCCACGGGCCCAGGACTCCGTCACAGAAGGGTCCAGCAACTGCACGGACGGAGGGCGACTAAGCAGGGAGTCCTGGCCAGGTCTGGCTCCCTTGAAAGACAGGAGATGCACCGCTGAAGAGGGCCCCGCCGTGAAGAGCACCGCTGAAGAGGGCACCGCCAAGACAGACACCGCTGAATAGGGCCCGCCAAGGCACCGCTGAAGAGGGCCCTGCCGTGAAGAGCACCGCTGAAGAGGGCACCGCCAAGACAGGCACCGCTGAATAGGGCCCCGCCAAGACAGGCACCGCTGAAGAGGGCCCCGCCGTGAAGAGCACCACTGAAGAGGGCCCCGCCAAGACAGGCACCGCTGAAGAGGGCCCCGCCAAGACAGGCACCGCTGAAGAGGGCCCCGCCGTGAAGAGCACCAATGAAGAGGGCCCCGCCAAGACAGGCACCGCTGAAGAGGGCCCCGCCAAGACAGGCACCGCCGAAGAGGGCCCCACCAAGACAGGCACCGCTGAAGAGGGCCCCGCCAAGACAGGCACCGCTGAAGAGGGCCCCGCCGTCTCAGGCACCGCTCCGCTGGGCCCCGCCGTCTCAAGCACCGCTCTGCTGGGCCCTTCATCTCAAGCACCGCTCCGCTGGGCCCGCCTTCTCAAGCACCGCTCCGCTGGGCCCTTCCTGTCAAGCACCGCTCCGCTGGGCCCTTCCTGTCAAGCACCGCTCCGCTGGGCCCTTCCTGTCAAGCACCGCTCCGCTGGGCCCCGCCTTCTCAAGCACCGCTCCGCTGGGCCCTTCATCTCAAGCACCGCTCCGCTGGGCCCTTCATCTCAAGCACCGCTCCGCTGGGCCCTTCCTGTCAAGCACCGCTCCGCTGGGCCCCGCCGTCTCAAGCACCGCTCCGCTGGGCCCTTCCTGTCAAGCACCGCTCCACTGGGCCCCGCCGTCTCAAGCACCGCTCCGCTGGGCCCTTCCTGTCAAGCACCGCTGGCCCATTGACAGTGCCGGTTCTGTGTCGAGCTAGTGTTCACGCTGCACTCGGGGCACCCTGCCTCCTCCATTACCTGTGGAGTCTGTAATCCACCTGATGGCCTGTGTCTCTGCACTCCCCAGGATGGCACAGTGGGCAGACCACCCACTGTAGAGACTTGTGAGACTGTGGCTTTGCACTCCCCAGGATGGCACAGTGGGCATGGTGGACCCTTCATGGATCTGGTGTCGTGGACTCATGTGGCTGAGGTGCCCCCCCTTCCCTTCCCCCTGAGGTGCCTGTAGTTTTGTCATCTGATGCCCCAGCAGTGTTCTCTCCAACGGACTCAGGTCTCCTGTGTGGGCTTTGCCCATGTGTTGATACACTTTGGCCCACGGACAGTGGAAATTTAAGTGACTGTGCAGGACTTATTGCCTATGTTTATAGATTTCGCATTGTTCATTCTTTATTTTTTATATTTCATATTGCTAATTTACCATGACTTCAATGGACCTATTTTATACATAAATTATAAATCTCAATTTTATTATGTCTTTGCATTTTTCCGGGGGGTTTGGGGGGTGTCACTGTGACTTGTTGCTCTGCATTGGTGTGTAGATAGTTGGGGGGGGGGGTTGGGGGGGGGGGTGTCGCATATGTGTGTGCCCGTAACCTTTCCTCCTCCCCCCTCCCCTGTGTCGTAGGTGCAGTACTCACCGTTGTCGTCTGCGCCGGCGTTCGTACTCGTGGTAGATGAGCAGGTAGACACTAGCTGGTAGGATGTTTAATTCGGGTTCCATGCTGTCCTCCTTCCTCGTGGAGTGTGTATAGGTGAGCGTTTTCCCGTTCGTAGTCTGTTTCCGCCGTGTTTTTATCGGCGGGGCTCCCGCCCCGGAAAAGGTGGCGGATTGGTGAGTTGTGATAGTGTGGGCGGTACATTGTCTGCTGCCTGCCTGTTGGCGGTGACCGCCGCGCTGTTTGTTTGTGCCGCCGTGGCGGTCGGAGGGTTAAAGCGGCGGCCTGTGTTGGCGGTTCACGCCAGGGTCAGAATTCCCTTTTTTTGACCGCCAGCCTGTTGGCGGGTTGGCCGCCGCTTTAACACTGACCGCCAGGGTCAGAATGACCCCCTGTGTCTTTGCACTCCCTAGGATAAAGCAGTGAGGAACCCACCCACTGGCGTGACTTGAGAGACTGTTGCTTTGCACTCCCCAGGGTAAATCAGTGGGCAAACCATCCACTGGAGAGACTTGAGAGACTGTGGCTTTGCACTCCCCAGGATACATCAATGGGCATGGAGCCCCCTCGTGGAGCTGGCGTCGCGCACTCATCCGGCTGGGGTGCCCCCCCTTCCCTTCCTCCTGAGGTGCCTGTTTCATTTCGATCTGATGCCCCAGCAGTGTTCTCTCCGTTTGGAGTCTGGTATCGAGTGTGGGCCTCGCCCATGCACTTTGGGCCCAGTGGTCCACGGACTATGAATGGTGCACTATCTGGACTTGTATAGTTGGTGTACATAATTGTTTATACAGTATTTAAAGTTTTGACTAATGGATTTTTATTGATTACAATCGTTCAACTCATTTCCCTTTGTCCTTGCATTTTTCCTGGGGGGGTTGTAAATGTAATGTTGCAGCAAGTATTTGTGTGTATGTTGTTGTGGGTGAGGGTGGAGGTGGGGGTTTTGCGTGTTGCGTGTCACTCTCTTTTCCCTCCCCCCTCCCCTGTGTTGTAGGTGCAGTACTCACCGTGGTCGTTGCCGCCGTCGTTCGAACTCCTGGTAGAGGAGCAGGAATACTATGGCATGGAGTATTTGGAGTTCTGGATCCATGGCATCCTGGTTCCTTGTGGAATGTGTAGAGGTGAGCCATGGGTCTGTGTGGGCACAAAAAGTCCCACAGTAGCTATGATGACTAGGATGCCCTCATTGCCTGACTGTAACCCTGAAACACAGTCATATTTCATTGTATGTGACAGTCATAACAAACATGTTGTATGTACCTAGTTTGTCCCTTGCACGTGTGTCTGATGTCTCAGCACACATGTACCACTTCAATCGTTCAGGCCTGGTATTGTGTATTGGAGTATGCACGAAAGTCAACTTTCCACTAATGAAAATCCATTAATATTGCATGATCATTGATAGACTTAAATGACCTTCAGATGTGTTCCTACATATGGAATCATTTGTGGCACTGGTTTGACTACACAGCCATTCAACAATGTCCAACATATGTCCATGCAGGAAGATAAGTTTGTGAGGATTTCATATCCCATGACACACCGCTGTGGCATTGTTTACACATGACATTACACATGTCTTTCCACACACATATCACATACCAACCTTCATTGACACATGTGAGTACACCATCCCCTGCATCAAAGATGCTTTGGGAACCATATGTTACACGTTTAGCATCAATTGTTTTGAGGCAGATGCCAATACTTCATAATTAGCTAGTCAAAAAAATGGCACTTGGCCCCTGCGTCTCAATTGCAAGTTCACAGGCCTTGTCAATCTCTATGGGAAAAAATCAATGCATGACCTTCATGCGTCAGAAAAAGTAAATGTGATGCACATGGCCAGGAAGTGATGAAACATGACTTCCTTGCTGCATACATGGTACAGTGATTTCACTTTCACTTTCACCTTACAGTCTTTTTGTCTGTGATAGTAAGAGGGTGTGTGAAGCTGGTGCTGGTTGAGGAATGGTGGTTTTGGAAAGTTTTGTGCTATGTCCTGTTGCTGTTATTTGCTTTTTATCTTTTTCCTTGGTCTTGTGTAGTGTTTTTGTCCTGTGCTTGTGATTGTATTGTGGGGTGTTTGTCTTAGGATAGCTTAGACTGTTGGGGGTATTTGGGGTTAGGTGGGGTAGTTATTTATAATTTTTTGGAGCTCTTTCATTTGCATTGAAGTTAAACTGCAAAATGTCTGAGAAAGGGAGAGCAATTAGGATGAGTGGAGATGAAGATGAACTGGGAGGGTTCATCTGACTGGTGAGATATTACCTCCCCATGATGTTAAGGTTGGGTGGCTGGGAAATTCATTTCTACCCAAAGAGGCAAAGAAGCTGCAGTGAGGCATGGTGCTCCACCACCTACACAGGATTTAGGGAGTCGTAAACAGCGAAGACCAGAATAAACACCGTTGGGCAGACATCATTGCACGAGAGAAAGATCTACTAGATCACCTGAGGATTCAGAATGGTTTACCAATTGGTAAGTACCCCATTTGCATTGCATGACAGACTGATATAAGGTTGACTGCAGCATGTTTCATCAAGGGTCAGGAAAGGAAGTTTTGGGGTTGATTTAAGAAGCCCTAGCACCACCTTAGCTCCTACAGAGCCAAATAATTGTTTATGCTAAGGCAGAGCTTAAGTGGCAATTTCCCCATGCCATATTTACAAAGTGGTGCAATACATGCATAGTGCCAGTTTGTTAAGCCTTGCTCAACATTATGCATGTGCTAGACATAATGTATGCAAAGGGGACATTCCCCATTTAGTGGGGCCACAAAAATGGGGCAGGGAAATCTTAAAGATTTAGTTGAACCATTTTTTTCAGCACTTTTAATGCCTACTCAGAGCAGGCATGAAAAGGGGGCTTAGAATTCATTATGATGGGCCCCTATGTATTCTGCAGGAGTTGCACCAATATTTTGGTGCTACTACTGCAGAGTACATCAATAGTATCAAAATGAAGTGACGCCATTGCCCTCTACCCTGCATCATGCTATGCCGTTTTTTGAATACAGCACACACATGGTGGGGGTCGGGGGTGCTAAGGGGCGCAAGGAAAGTGGTCAAGCACTAGGTGCAGCGCCACTTTTCTTAAATCTGCCCCTTTGTGTCTTTAGGCAACGGCATTTAAGGGAGCTTAGTTATGCACCAGGTGCAGACTACTTGCACATTCCTCTTTGTGCACATTGTGTATCACGTTAAATCCCATAAAGTTTCAAACAGCAGACACACATGTGCCGGCTTTGTACCAAAGGCCTGCCCTGTGTTATCAAGAGTAAGGGGCAGGCCTGCATCTGTGCCAGCAGTGGCTCATTACTTAGCAGCCTGCACCAATGCATGCATACTTGGACCACAGTGTCTAAGTGCAGGTTGGTATCCCATCCTGGACAGAAACGGTCTACAATGGCCACAATGGCTGCCAACATAGTAGTGGCAAGACATCCGTAATGTTATTCTATTATTATGTAGTAAGGGAAAACTACATCCACATAAGGAAACATCCATGGCAGTTTAGGTCTACTGTGTGTGCCTTCAAATGGTGCACACATATAAGAAGCAGGAAACAAGGATGTATCAATGCATTCCTCAACACTTTGCCATGCTCGCACCACCCCTGGGCATTGTTAGTCTTTTGGCGCTGATCATGAGTAAGATGTCTTCAACATCTCAGGCAGCATTAAAAGCAATGGGTGTTACTTTGGGACGGCCACTGCAACAACCATTGCATGCCCCTCTGATGCAGAATAATGTGTCATGATACCCATAGGTACATGAAGGTGTAACGCTACAAAAGGCTGCATTACAAATCCATGTACATATGGTGCAGTGAAATGCACCACAGAAGTGTCAGAAAAAGTGACGCTTTGGTGGTTCCAGAGCCTACATACTCTGGCCCTTTGTCTTACAGACAGAATTTTTATGTTTGGCACTTGTTGTGTCCTACCACTAAGTTGACTTGCTTACTCAGCTTAACAAGTTGATTGTGTAACAGTTGTCTATCCACAGAAATGTTCAAAAATCACTAAATGTTCCTGTCATGTCTTGCAGGTGGTCCTCCACCCTACACCATTGAAGAAGTGTCCCTATTTGAAAACCCTGATGCAACCAGTAAGTGTCACCTTGTGCATTGCATGTGTCACTCCCGAGTCTTGTGTGAGAGGGTATGATGTGTGCAATGCAATGATGAAACGTAATGTGTGACAAATAAGATGATGTCATCTGAGTTAGGATACGGACATCATGTCTGATGCTATGTCGAGTATAAGAATGAGTTGACTTTTTGCACACGTGCCATCATGTGCTGCTATGGAATAGGGGGTGTTACAAAAAGGAAAGCGTGCCCACATACACAGTGATGTCAGTCAATATATGTGTCAGAGGTGCTGTTTCTCTGAATAGTGTGCTTGTTGTCCACATATTCAGCACAGCACTTTTCACAGCACTTTATTCCACACATAGCTTTCAGTTACTCAGGAAATGGTACAGATGATGTACATGTGTTAAGGTCTACAGCTGGCTTCTGTAGGAGACACTTGCACCACTGGTGCCTCAAGGCTCTTCAGAGTTTAAGTGAGACAGCAAAATTGCAAGAAGCCTTATTGTGCTGGCCAACATTCAGTTGAATACACAATGAGAATACAACTCTGCTCCAGATGGATGTGCGGCATGTTTACGTATTGTAGCAAACTAGATGTGTGCAGATTTACCAACATGGTCTAGCCATCATTATATTTGTGAGTGATCTTGGTCAAATCAAGTTTGCATAGAATGTGAATGCTGAGTATATACCTGGTACTTAAGAGATGTTTGACATGCATGTGCACAGGTAGTTCAATAAGTCGGAATATGGTAGCTGCACCTAATGAAATGCCAATCTTTCTGTGCCCATCAGGGCACCCATACAGCCACCATGTATGTGCCTCATTCCACATTTTGCACACCATACCACAAGGTAGGGGGCAATAGGTACAAAATCTGTAGACAATATAGATGTAAAGTTCAGGCTTAGGGCAAAGTATGTGGGCACAAACTCTGAATTGTACATAGGGGCCCATTGTAAGCAATAGTGTACCCCCTTGTAATGCGTGCTCTGAGCAGGTGCAAACCCAATGACACATGAATGATGCATTGGCAAAGCTTTGAACTGCTGGTGCCAAATTCCCTGTCCCCCTACCAGATGACCCCCACCTTGCATCCATGATGCCTGGCCAAGGCTTGATGTAGCACTAGGGGTGGCAAAGTGGTAGACTGCATACATTGCGCCACTTTGTAACCATGGCACAGAGAATTGGGACTTGTTGGGCCACTTGATCCTCAGTAGTGTGATGACACAAATGTTGCACAAGGACTCAGTAGTCCACTTACCTTTGGGCCCTAATGGTCAACAATGGATAGCCGTTAACCCACTGACATGTAAAGGATAACGTGGATGGTTTGCAGGAGGATTAATCTTGATTTGGAGATTGGCACTGTTGTGCAATGTGTGGTTGACAGCATGTGTCATCTGAGGATGCTGTGCTCATCGCATGTTTGTTCTACCTCTACCCAATGCTGTATTTGATGCTGTGTTCTCCTCATGTTTCAGCTGCCACTATGACCACAGCACAGAAACGTGCATTTGAAAAGAGGGGAGACAGTTACGGCCACATCATGGAGGTACAGGCCGAGTTCTAAAGGATTGCCAAGAAGTATTGGGGAGAGAAATCTACTGAGGCATGACTTGCATTTCTACATTGGGGACCTCCGGTATAGGCCACAACTGTGCAGGCCAGATTGGGCAATACATCTGGGGTCAGGGGGGCCTCCTCTGGTCTTACCCCCTCTACATCATCTGCACCTCTCCTCACTCTGGCACTGCAACAGCCACTTACAGCAGCCACATCCTCTACCTTTGAGGTATACATGAGAAAGGACATGGCTGCCATGATGGCAAGGTTGGACCGTATGGAGATGGGCAGTGCTAGGAACTGCACGTTATTAAAGTACTGCAAGAAAAAGCTAAAGAGGATGCAGACATCTTATTGTTGCAGACCCTCTCAGTTGCTTTCCTTCTCCCTTTTTCTATTGTTATCTATTTTAGTGGGTTTTAGGTGGGTAGTGATAGGTTTGTTAAATAGTTTAGGTTAGTTGTAGGTTAGTGTAAGTATAGTTAGGGGAATGGCTTTTAGTATTTTTTCGATTTTTGGGGTGTTGCCTGGGGGTTATGTCTGGGTTTCTGTTTATAAAAAAAAATCTATTAAAGAAAAACATATGTGTGTATATATATATATATATATATATATATGCAAAAAAGAGAATAGAGAACTCTGGGTAGTTCCCAAGTTTAGGTGGAGAACAGCTCTAGTAAGGAGCACCCTGCAACACCAGCGACACTCTAGATTTGCTTACCTCAAATGTCTGTTTATCTAGCAAAGTATTTAAGCATTGGATCAGCACAGTGCTATCTGGAGTGGTAAATGGCTTTTGTCATTTTACAGCTCGGCAAGGTTGATACTGTGTCAAACCTACGCTTAAAGACTTTGCTGTATAAATGGCAAAAGACTATGTCACTATCTAGCTCGGCGTGGATAGCACTGTGCTGATCCAATGCTTAAATACTTTGCTAGATAAACAGACATTTGAGGTGAGCAAATCTAGAGTGTCGCTGGTGTTGCAGGGTGCTCCTTACTAGAGCTGCTCTCCACCTAAACTTGGGAACTACCCAGAGTTCTCTATTCTCTTTTTTGCATAATTTATGCGTCACTCTAACCCTGAAAGGGATTTGTTTTGATTTATACTGGGTGCTCCCTTGTGTCTGGACAAAGCTAAACCTCTCTGATGAGCTCTAATGAGAGCGAAACACGTGTCAGGGGTTGCTTTTACTCATTTCAGGTTGGCTTGGATGGTATTTTATCAGTCCAAAGCTGTAATACTGTGCCTGGAGTGGTAAATGGCTTTTGTCATTTTACAGCTCGGCAAGGTTGATACTGTGTCAAACCTACGCTTAAAGACTTTGCTGTATAAATGGCAAAAGACTTTGTCACTATCTAGCTCGGCGTGGATAGCACTGTGCTGATCCAATGCTTAAATACTTTGCTAGATAAACAGACATTTGAGGTGAGCAAATCTAGAGTGTCGCTGGTGTTGCAGGGTGCTCCTTACTAGAGCTGCTCTCCACCTAAACTTGGGAACTACCCAGAGTTCTCTATTCTCTTTTTTGCATAATTTATGCGTCACTCTAACCCTGAAAGGGATTTGTTTTGATTTATACTGGGTGCTCCCTTGTGTCTGGACAAAGCTAAACCTCTCTGATGAGCTCTAATGAGAGCGAAACACGTGTCAGGGGTTGCTTTTACTCATTTCAGGTTGGCTTGGATGGTATTTTATCAGTCCAAAGCTGTAATACTGTGCCTGGAGTGGTAAATGACTTTTGTCATTTTACAGCTCGGCAAGGTTGATACTGTGTCAAACCTACGCTTAAAGACTTTGCTGTATAAATGGCAAAAGACTTTGTCACTATCTAGCTCGGCGTGGATAGCACTGTGCTGATCCAATGCTTAAATACTTTGCTAGATAAACAGACATTTGAGGTGAGCAAATCTAGAGTGTCGCTGGTGTTGCAGGGTGCTCCTTACTAGAGCTGCTCTCCACCTAAACTTGGGAACTACCCAGAGTTCTCTATTCTCTTTTTTGCATAATTTATGCGTCACTCTAACCCTGAAAGGGATTTGTTTTGATTTATACTGGGTGCTACCTTGTGTCTGGACAAAGCTAAACCTCTCTGATGAGCTCTAATGAGAGCGAAACACGTGTCAGGGGTTGCTTTTACTCATTTCAGGTTGGCTTGGATGGTATTTTATCAGTCCAAAGCTGTAATACTGTGCCTGGAGTGGTAAATGGCTTTTGTCATTTTACAGCTCGGCAAGGTTGATACTGTGTCAAACCTACGCTTAAAGACTTTGCTGTATAAATGGCAAAAGACTTTGTCACTATCTAGCTCGGCGTGGATAGCACTGTGCTGATCCAATGCTTAAATACTTTGCTAGATAAACAGACATTTGAGGTGAGCAAATCTAGAGTGTTGCTGGTGTTGCAGGGTGCTCCTTACTAGAGCTGCTCTCCACCTAAACTTGGGAACTACCCAGAGTTCTCTATTCTCTTTTTTGCATAATTTATGCGTCACTCTAACCCTGAAAGGGATTTGTTTTGATTTATACTGGGTGCTCCCTTGTGTCTGGACAAAGCTAAACCTCTCTGATGAGCTCTAATGAGAGCGAAACACGTGTCAGGGGTTGCTTTTACTCATTTCAGGTTGGCTTGGATGGTATTTTATCAGTCCAAAGCTGTAATACTGTGCCTGGAGTGGTAAATGGCTTTTGTCATTTTACAGCTCGGCAAGGTTGATACTGTGTCAAACCTACGCTTAAAGACTTTGCTGTATAAATGGCAAAAGACTTTGTCACTATCTAGCTCGGCGTGGATAGCACTGTGCTGGTCCAATGCTTAAATACTTTGCTAGATAAACAGACATTTGAGGTGAGCAAATCTAGAGTGTCGCTGGTGTTGCAGGGTGCTCCTTACTAGAGCGGCTCTCCACCTAAACTTGGGAACTACCCAGAGTTCTCTATTCTCTTTTTTGCATAATTTATGCGTCACTCTAACCCTGAAAGGGATTTGTTTTGATTTATACTGGGTGCTCCCTTGTGTCTGGACAAAGCTAAACCTCTCTGATGAGCTCTAATGAGAGCGAAACACGTGTCAGGGGTTGCTTTTACTCATTTCAGGTTGGCTTGGATGGTATTTTATCAGTCCAAAGCTGTAATACTGTGCCTGGAGTGGTAAATGGCTTTTGTCATTTTACAGCTCGGCAAGGTTGATACTGTGTCAAACCTACGCTTAAAGACTTTGCTGTATAAATGGCAAAGACTTTGTCACTATCTAGCTCGGCGTGGATAGCACTGTGCTGATCCAATGCTTAAATACTTTGCTAGATAAACAGACATTTGAGGTGAGCAAATCTAGAGTGTCGCTGGTGTTGCAGGGTGCTCCTTACTAGAGCTGCTCTCCACCTAAACTTGGGAACTACCCAGAGTTCTCTATTCTCTTTTTTGCATAATTTATGCGTCACTCTAACCCTGAAAGGGATTTGTTTTGATTTATACTGGGTGCTCCCTTGTGTCTGGACAAAGCTAAACCTCTCTGATGAGCTCTAATGAGAGCGAAACACGTGTCAGGGGTTGCTTTTACTCATTTCAGGTTGGCTTGGATGGTATTTTATCAGTCCAAAGCTGTAATACTGTGCCTGGAGTGGTAAATGGCTTTTGTCATTTTACAGCTCGGCAAGGTTGATACTGTGTCAAACCTACGCTTAAAGACTTTGCTGTATAAATGGCAAAAGACTTTGTCACTATCTAGCTCGGCGTGGATAGCACTGTGCTGATCCAATGCTTAAATACTTTGCTAGATAAACAGACATTTGAGGTGAGCAAATCTAGAGTGTCGCTGGTGTTGCAGGGTGCTCCTTACTAGAGCTGCTCTCCACCTAAACTTGGGAACTGCCCAGAGTTCTCTATTCTCTTTTTTGCATAATTTATGCGTCACTCTAACCCTGAAAGGGATTTGTTTTGATATATATATATATATATATATATATATATATATATATATATATTTGTTTAGGATTTAACTTAGGTTAATATGTGAGTAGCCTTAGTTTATGTTGTCCTACTCGTATCTTGTCTCTTAATGGGGTGGGAGGACAATGTTTAGTGTGAGGCATTAAATGGTTACGATAAGTTTAGATTACGATAGATAGCTGTGGGGGTAAGTTAAGATTAGTTAGTATAGGTTTGTATAGTTTGCCGGCGGGCCTACATGGTCGCAACACCGGAATTTGACCTGGTCATATTGCTCCACATGGGCAGTGGAGAGCCTGGGAGTACGCAGGAGGGTAGAATATCCGGAATGAGCCGCAAGTTGTGATCCATACATCTTCCTCAACTGCGCCTCCCCACACCCATATGGGTCTCCGAAAGAAACTAGTTCGGACAATTGTCCTTAATGGCACCAGTTGTGTCAAAGCGTTACCAGTTGTGTTTAGCTCTGTAAGTTTTCTTTTCTCTCACATTCTTTCTATATTCACAGATCCTTTTCATGCTCGATGGGTTGGAGTGCTGGGGGTAGGGGGAGTGGAGGTTGGAGACTGTTGAGAGGCTTCCAATCCACAATTGTTATACTGCGGCGCATGATGTGCTGTGTCCTCCAATACTCAAACTGACCTGACTACATATAGGCCCTCATTTCAACATTGGCGGTAAATCCCGCTTACCGCCGTGCAGAAGTCCGCCAACACACCGCTGCGGCAGCGGAATTCCGCTACAGCTATTACGACCCACAGGCCGGAATCCGCCAAAATCCAGACACCCACACAAGTCCACAACACCAAAGGTCAGTGATAAACTAGCGATAACAAAACCTCCACCGGCACACCAACAGGAATATGCCCACACTATCACGACCCATGAATCCACGCGGCGGTCTTTCAACCCTGGTATTCCATTGGCGGTAAACACCGCCGCGCTCAAAATACACACACTCTTACAAAACACAACCACATTGGACAATTTGAAATACACACACCTGATACACGTACACACACCACACCCACACACCCAAACCAATATAAAACACACACCCACATCACCCACAAATCCTTACAACCAAAATTGAGAAAGAAGCCCAGAGAGAGACACCACCAGAAACTACACTAGCATCCACAGGCACACAACACCATCACTCACACAACATCCACGCACCTTAGACAACACACACAAACACAACCCCTCACACATAACAACACACACCACCTCACACATCACCCACACCACACCATGGCACTGCAAAGACACCCCAGGTTCTCTGAGGAGGAGCTCAGGGTCATGGTGGAGGAAATCGTCCGGGTAGAGCCACAGCTATTCGGATCACAGGTGCAGCACACCTCCATAGCTAGGAAAATGGAGCTATGGCGCAGAATCGTAGACAGGGTCAACGCACTGGGACAGTATCCAAGAACTAGGGATGACATCAGGAAGAGATGGAACGACCTACGGGGGAAGGTGCGTTCCGTGGTCTCAAGACACCAGATTGCAGTTCAGAGGACTGTCGGCGGACCCCCACCTCCTCCCCCACAACTTACAACATGGGAGGAGCAGGTCTTGGTTATACTGCATCCTGAGGGCCTTGCAGCAGTAGCAGGAGGAATGTACTCTGGTAAGTCAAATCTTAACTGTCACATCCCCCACCCTACCTGCATGATATCACATACCCCACCCTCACCCCCATCACTACAACACCTCACATATGCCCCACTATCACAACCCACATATCCAAACACCAAGCCCTACGTGCAACACCAAAGCATGGGCACCCATCACGAAAGCATATCCACTACAGATACCCACACAGATCCCCAAACCAAATATCACACAAGGTCCTAGACAAGAATGTAAGCACTGGGGTACAGGGTTGCCCACCCATTGCACACAATGGCACACACAGATGCAATAATCATGCCTTTATGCCTCTGCCGGACCCCTACCCAACGTCACCGGACAGGAGGTTCCAGACATGTCCACTCCCCCCACAGAAGAGGCCCACAGTGATGACAGCAGCTCTGTCCAAATGAATCTAGATGACCAGCCCGGCCCATCTGGGACCTCAGGACAGTCGGTTCCCCCACACACTGGCACATGCCACCAAAGAGCCTCCCCCCTCAGGAAACACCAGCACAGCACCCACCCAGCGGGCCCATCCCTCTGTCCCCAGGACACGTCAAGCAGCAGTGTGTCCACCACTACAGGGAACCCAGGGAAACCCATCACCCCAAGAACATCAGGGACCTGGGGGCAGTGGCAGTGGGCACACAGTTCAGGGGACAGAGGAACAGGAAAACCGGGGATCTGGGAGGACTGCTGTGCAACAGGGGGAGGACAGGCCCAGGGAACCCACTCTCCACAATGCCCTCTCCAACATCATGGGAGCGTACCATCATTCCCAGGAGACAATGGCAACGGTATTGGCCAAGTTTCAGGAGACCCAGCGGCTGCAGGAGGAACAGTATTTGGGGATCAGGGAGAAACTCAAGTCCATCAACACCACCCTGGTCACCATTGTAGGAGTGCTGAAGGACCTTGTGAACACCAAGAGGGACACTGTGGCACAACAAGGGGCCCCTGTCACTAGCCTGAATGATGAACAGCCCACCACCTCCGCCGGCGCTAGTGGACAGGAGGCACAGACACAGGACCACGACACCAGCACTCCACCCCTGCAGATGGAGAACCACCCCGCAAACGGTCCCTGAGATCCAGGACAAAGACAGAGAACAATGCCAAGACCCCGCCAAGAAATTAGACCACCCTAAGGCCCATATTTATACTTTTTGACGCTAAACTGCGCTAACGCAGTTTAGCGTCAAAAAGTTTTGCGCCGGCTAACGCCATTCTGAAGCGCCATGCGGGCGCCGTATTTATTGAATGGCGTTAGCCGGCGCAAGCAGACCGGCGCTGCCTGGTGTGCGCGAGAAAAACCACGTACACCAGGCAGCGCCGGCGTAGGGGGAAAATGGCGCATGGGCGTCTTAAAATGGGGCAAGTCAGGTTACGTCGAAAAAATCGTCGTAACCCGACTTGCGCCATTTATTTTCGACGCCCATCCCCCATCAACATGACTCCTATCATTGTAAAGATAGGAGTCATGCCCCCTTGCCCAATGGCCATGCCCAGGGGACTTCTGTCCCCTGGGCATGGTCATTGGGCATAGTGGCATGTAGGGGGGCACAAATCAGGCCCCCCTATGCCAAAAAAAATTATAAAAAAAAAATAAAAAAATACTTACCTGAATGTCCCTGGGGTGGGTCCCTCCAGCCTTGGGTGTCCTCCTGGGGTGGGCAAGGGTGGCAGGGGGGGTCCCTGGGGGCAGGGGAGGGCACTATGGGCTCATTTTGAGCCCACTTGTCCCTTAACGCCATGCCTGACCCAGGCGTTAAAAAGCGGCGCAAATGCGCCGTTTTTAGCCACGCCCACTCCCGGGCGTCTCTTTTGCCCGGGAGTATAAATACCACGTAAAGGCCTGGGAGTCATTTTTTAGACGGGAACGCCTCCCTTGCATATCATTAACGCAAGGAAGGGGTTCACGCTAAAAAATGACGCACATTCCGGGAACTTTGGCGCTATTCGCCTCTAACGCCATAGTATAAATATGGCGTTAGTTGGCGTTAGTTTAGCGTCGAATTTGCGTCGAAAAAAACGACGCAAATTCGGCGCAAACGGAGTATAAATACGGCCCTAAATATCATCCTTCTGTCCCACTTCGTCACCCTGTCCATCCATCAACTGCCCTAGCTCCACATCCTATCCCCCTTTGGACAATGCACCTGTGAAACAAATAGACTGGTCTCTGTCATGGACATTCCTTCACCATCTCCCCTGCCCATTTTACAACCCCCTCCACTAATTTGCACTTAAATAAACACCCTTGAATCACAAAACAATCTGGAGTCAGTCTGTGCTTTCACAAATGTGAATTTGCTATAACTAAGGAAAATAGCAATGTCGATTGTATTGTCAACATACCTATGTCACACAGCTCTAGTCCATGAGGTAATATAGCAGAGGTCACACAGTGGGACCCACATCTGTGAAATGGAATGCAAAGTAACA
Organism: Pleurodeles waltl; assembly: GCF_031143425.1. Taxonomy (NCBI): domain Eukaryota; kingdom Metazoa; phylum Chordata; class Amphibia; order Caudata; family Salamandridae; genus Pleurodeles; species Pleurodeles waltl. Next base: position 1,104,756,356 of record NC_090440.1, read on the forward strand.
AGTAAGGGTCCATACACTGGGTGAAAGTGGCAGACATATGATAGGTCTAACAATTGTATGAGATGTGGGAGGCAGTGATGTCTTCATACCTGTGTCTCACTGGATGTTTTGCTGGATAGCGTTGTTTCTGTTGTCGATATCCTCTTCTTCTGCCTCCTCTTCTTCACTGTCCACAGGCTCCACTGCTGCCACAAGACCTCCTTCTGGACTATCGTCCTGCAGAAAAGGCACCTGTCGTTGCAAAGCCAGGTTGTGCAGCATACAGCAGGCCACGATGATCTGGAACACCTTCTTTGGTGAGTAGTAGAGAGAACCACCTGTCATATGGAGGCACCGGAACCTGGCTTTCAGGAGGCCGAAGGTCCGTTCGATCACTCTCCTAGTTCGCCCATGTGCCTCATTGTAGCGTTCCTCTGCCCTTGTCCTGGGATTTCCCACTGGGGTCAGTAGCCATGACAGGTTGGGGTACCCAGAGTCACCTGCAAATGTAGAGGGACAACTGTTAGACACACACTAACCCTTAGGGACATCCCCAGACCCAGACAATCATTCACACAGTATAGGGTCCTTGTCCTCACCTATTAGCCACACCCGGTGCCTCTGGAGTTGCCCCATCACATAAGGGATGCTGCTATTCCTCAAAATGTAAGCGTCATGCACTGAGCCTGGAAACGTGGCATTCACATGGGAGATGTACTGGTCGGCCAAACACACCATCTGTACATTCATTGAATTGTAGCTCTTCCGGTTTCAGTACACCTGTTCACTCCTGCGGGGAGTACCAAGGCCAAATGTGTCCCATCAATGGCACCTATGATGTTGGGGATATGTCCCAGGGCATAGAAGTCACCTTTCACTGTGGCCAAATCCTCCACCTGAGGGAAAACGATGTAGCTGCGCATGTGTTTCAGCAGGGCAGACAACACTCTGGACAACACGTTTGAGAACGTAGGCTGGGACATCCCTGTTGCAATGGCCACTGTTGTTTGAAAAGACCCACTTGCCAGGAAACGGAGTACTGACAGGCCCTGCACTAGAGGGGGGATTCCTGTGGGATGGCGGATAGCTGACATCAGGTCTTGCTCTACCCGGGCACACAGTTCCTGGATTGTGGCACGATCAAGTCTGTAAATGATAACGATGTGTCTGTCTTCCATTGTCGAGAGGTCCACCAGCGGTCTGTACAACAGAGGATGCCGCCATCTCCTCACCTGCCCCAGCGGACGTGCCCTATGGACGAGAACAGTGAGCACAGAGTCAGCCAACACTGAGGTATTAAAATAAATATTTATTGCACACATTTGTCAATCCGCAATGTGCCTGTCACTGTGTGTATGCAAGGCCTAGATAGGTGTGATGTATTTAAAATTAATGCCATGTGGCCCCCTGAAATGGCGGCTGCCTTACCTGTAATGTGGGACAAGGGGATATGAGGTAACTGCGCTGGCGTTGTACACCGTCGCGGTAGGCGGTCGAAGACCGCAGTGCAATCCTGCATTGGTTAACATTGGACCCTATGGGTCCCAGGAGCCAATAACGATGTACACTGGTGGTGACGGTACGCACCGCTGCGGACGTGACCATCATTTTCTGTCTGTTCACTCACTTGATACCTGACCTTCGAGAGGAGATGACCTACACTGCAAGTGCTGCAGTGACCTCAGTCTGGAAGCGACGATGGCTCATGTGTCTGGGGAAAGGGTCCCTGCCTTCACTTCTGAGAAGTTGGAGATGTTAGTGGATGGGGTCCTCCCCCAGTACACGCTACTCTACGGTCCTCCAGACAAACAGGTGAGTACACTGTGACCATGCTGTATGGGCAATGCCTGTTTGGAGTGGTGTGGATGGAAGATACGGGGGGGCTGAGGCCTGCATGAGCGGACGGTGAGTGTATGTGCGCCAGGGGAAGAGTGGGAACATGGGTCAAAGACTGTGACGGTCCAGACGGGTACAGATTATCCTTTTCCCCTGTACTATTCCTCTATATAGCGCCCACCAGAAGAAGGATATTTGGCGTGCCATCACCAAGGACGTCTGGACCCTGGGGGTCCACCACAGATGGAGCACCCACTGCAGGAAAAGATGGGAGGACATTCGCCGCTGGAGCAAGAAGACAGCGGAGGCCCAGCTGGGGATGGCCTCTCAACGTGGGACGGGTGCCCGTCGCACCATGACCCCCCTGATGTTCCAGATCCTGGCGGTGGTGTATCTGGAGTTGGATGGGCGCTTGAGGGCATCACAGCAGCCACAAGGGGGTGAGTACAGTCACATCCATCTAACTCTGCGCGCATTACGAGGTGTCTGGGTGGGGAAGGTGGGCTGTGGGTTTCCCTAGGCCAGGGCGAGTTTTGTAGGCAAGGTCCCTTGGTGAGGCAGGCTATGTGGCACCCCAACCACCCCAGTGGCTCGTGTGACTTCCATGTGTGCAGCAATTGGACATAGGCCTTGTAACCCATGTCCCTGGGATTAATTAGGGAACTCTAAGTGCATGGTGTAGTGCAGAGGGATGCTGTGTCTGTAGTCCCCCCCAACAGTAGCGGTATTGCATGCACTGAACATGTCTTTCTCCTGTCTTTCCCCCACCTTTTTGTGGTGTCTCTGTTCTTGTGTGCATTAGCATCAACAGGCGGAGCATTGCCACCGGAGCAGGAGGGAGCTGCATCCCACATGGCCCTGGAGGGCGAGACAATGGAGTCTGAATCCTCCAGTGGGACGGAGGGCGAGGGGTGCTCCACGGCGGGACAGGAGGTGACATCAGTGACAGCGACTCATCCTCTGATGGGAGCTCCCTTGCGGTGGCGGGCCCCTCTGTGCCCCCGCATCAACAGGTACAGCTGCCAACCCCCCTACCAGCACCGCCCTCCCAGCAGCCCCTCAACGTGTGTCCCGTGGCCGCTCACCCTAGAGGGTGGGCATCTCTTTCGCCCCAGGCACCTCAGGCCCTGCCCCAGTCAGCCCTGCTGCCCTCAGTGAGGAGGCCATTGACCTCCTGAGATCCCTCACTGCTGGGCAGTCAACCATTCTGAATGCCATCCAGGGTGTCAAGAGGCATTTGCAGCAAACAAATGCATACCTGGAGGGCAGTCATTCTGGCCAGGCAGCCCAACAGAGAGCATTTCAGGCTCTGGCCTCTGCACTGATGGCAGCCATTGTCCCTGTGTCCAGCCTACCCCTCCAACTTCCTCCACCCAGACCCAATCCCCTGTACCTCAGCCTATCCCAAGCACACCATCAGACCAGCATGCACACACCTCAACACACAAGGGTGGCTCTGGCAAACATAAGCACCACACATCCCACAGGCACTCACACAAGCATCATACCCATGCACACATACCAACATCCACTGCCTCCAGTGTGTCCCCCTCCTCCAGGTCTCCCTCCTCCCTCCCTGTCTCGTCTCCACTCACACCTGCATGCACTACATCTTCAGCCACTACCTCCATCACCAGCACGCCCATCACCACACACCGCTCACGTGCACTCACCACCCCCACTACCATTCACACATCCCCAGTGTCCTCTACCAGTGTGTCTGTGAGCCCTCCTCCCAAAGTACACAAACGCAGCCACACACTCACCCAACAGCCATCCACCTCACAACAGCCTCCAGCCCATGCACCTTCAACCAAAGTCAGCAAACGTACACCTCCTACATCCACTACCTCTTCCTCCACTCCCAAACCCCCTCCATCTACCCGTCCCAGTTTGTCGAAAAAGCTTTTCCTATCTAATGTTGACCTCTTCCCTACACCTCCCCCCCGTCTGTCCCCTAGGGCCCGCCTATCCAGGTCCCAACTCAGCACCTCAGCCACCACATCACCATGCACAGTGGTGCCAGCAATTGCGGGCTTTTGGAGTGCGCCAAGCAACAGGGCTGCCAGTGTTCCACGGAGCGAGGGCAAGGACATTCCGCTGCCTCCAAAAGTCAAAATGTTGCCCACATCCTGGAGGGAGAAGGCGAAAACACCTGCCACCAAGGGCTCAGGCAAAACAAAAGTGGTTAGTGGCAAGACAGCTGTGCCACCATCCAAGGTGGGGAAGGGCCAGAAGATCAAGGGCAGGTCCACGTCGACGGCAACCTGCACGGCGGACAAGACCGACACCAGCACAGCCACGTGCACTGCCACACGCACCAACACCAGCACTGCAGTCACTGAGCCCGCCACCAGCACTGCAGTCACTGAGCCCGCCACCAGCACCGCAGTCCCTGAGTCCTCCACCAGCACCGTAGTCACTGAGCCCGCCACCAGCACCGCCGCCACAAAGACTGCCGCTAGCACTGATTCCACAGAGGCCGCCGCCGACACCGATTCCACAGAGGCCGCCGCCAGCACCGATGCCACAGAGGCAGCCGCAAGCACCGATGCCACAGAGTCCGCCGCAAGCACCGCCGCTACTGACACTGCCGCCAGCACCGATGTCACTGAGGCCGCCGCAAGCACAGCCGCTACTGACACCGCCACCAGCAGCGCCAGCGGCCCGCAACATCCTGAGCCAGTGGCACCACCACAGGCATGGCTGCCATTCCCAGTTGTCAGTCGTCCGAGGCTGGTGGTCAGTTCCAGGAGCCTGGGCAGCTTGCATGTTGCACCACCGTCAGTGGAGTGTCACATCCACTACCTCAGTCCTTGACAGGATGAAGCACTCTGGGCACAAAGCCCCCTCCAGTACCAGTGGAGAAAGACATCCACTACCTCAGTCCTTGGTAGGATGAAGCACTCTGGGCACAAAGCCCCCTCCTTGGCAGGATGAAGCACTCTGTGCACAAAGCCCCCTCCAGAACCAGTGGAGAAAGACATCCACTACCTCAGTCCTTGGCAGGATGAAGCACTCTGGGCACAAATCCCCCTCCAGAACCAGTGAAGACTGTTGTCCACTTGAGAGACTGTGGCTTTGCACTCCCCAGGATAAAGCAATGGGCAACCCACCCACTGGAGAGACTTGAGAGACTGTGGCTTTGCACTCCCCAGGATACATCAATGGGCATGGAGCCCCCTCGTGGAGCTGGCGTCGTTCACTCATCCGGCTGAGGTGCCCCCCCTTCCCTTCCCCCTGAGGTGCCTGTTTCATTTCGATCTGATGCCCCAGCAGTGTTTTCTCCATTTGGAGTCTGGTATCGAGTGTGGGCCTTACCCATGCATTTTGGGCCCAGTGGTCCATGGACTATGAATGGTGCACTATCTGGACTTGTATAGTTGGTGTACATAATTGTTTGTAATGTATTTAAAGTTTTGAGTAATGGATTTTTATTGATTACAATCGTTCAACTCATTTCCTTTTGTCCTTGCATTTTTCCAGGGGCGGTGGGGGGTGTAAATGTAATGTTGCAGCATGTTTTTGTGTGTATGTTGTTGTGGGTGAGGGTGGAGGTGGGGGTTTTGCGTGTTGCGTGTGTGTGTGTCACTCTCTTTTTCCTCCCCCCTCCCCTGTGTTGTAGGTGCAGTACTCACAGTGGTCGTCGCCACTGTCGTTCGTGCTCCTGGTAGAGGAGCAGGAATACTATTGCAGGGAGTATTTAGAGTTCTGGCTCCATGGCGTCCTGGTTCCTCGTGGAATGTGTAGAGGTGAGTGTTTTCCCTTCCAAGCCCTGTTTCCGCCGTGTTTTTGTTTGCGTTGGTTCCGCCCCGGAAAAGGTGGCAGATTGGCCTCTCATAATAGTGTGGGCGGTACATTGTCTTCCGCTTGTCTGTTGGCGGTGACCGCCATGCTGTTTGTTTCTACCGCCGTGGTGGTCGGAGTGTTAACGTGTCTATGTTGGCGGTTTCCACCATGGTCGTGATTCCATTTTGTTTACCGCCGGCCTGTTGGCGGTCTTACCGCCGCTTTAACACCGACCGCCAGGGTTGTAATGAGGGCCATAATGTTTTGACATGGAATGTGCTGGGCATGGCCAGTGCTACCAAGCGCTGCAGGATATATACATATCTTAAATGTCACAAGATACATATAGTTAGATTGCAGGAGACGCACCTCACTTCAGAAGACTTGAGTAGACTTAGCAGGAAGTGGTCTGGATTGGTATATGGCACTAAGACATCAGCATTTGCGAGGGGGGTGTTAGTGTGGATTGCTCCGGGAGTTCCTTACATTGTGGTGCACAATAAAAAAGATGATGAGGGTAGATATGTCCAATTTGAGGGGGCCTTGGATAGGAGACAACTAGTCATAGTGGGGCTCTACACCCCAAACGCTAAGCAGGGGGACTTTCTCTTCTCTACCACCTTACAACTAATACGAGACCCACTCTAGTATATGGGGCGGAGACCTAACTTGCGTACCAAACATAGATATGGATAGATCTCACCCACCACTTGCAGGCACCCCTAGTAGGAGAACTTCTCAAGTGCTGCAGTCTTGGATGCTAGAGAGGAGACTCAATGATGTGTGAAAGTGCTTGCATCCATTAGATAGGGAATATTCCTTTTTCTCTCCGGTTCATTGCCTCCACACCCGAATAGATTTGCTGCTCAGTTCTTACGGGCTGACTCACATTTTTACCAGGGCTTCATACTTAGCAAAAACTATATCTGCCCTTTGAGTGTCTCCATTCAATGGGGTAGAACGCTTACACATGTCCCCTCCTGTTGCCTACAACCAAACCTGGTACTACATCCCCCGTTTCGTACAGAACTAGCGGAGCATATTAACACTTACTTTACACTTAATGGGGGGACAATGTCCTCACGGGCAATGGAGTGGGATGCGCATAAAGTGGTGGTGAGGGGCTTATGTGTGTCGATGGCAGGAGGGGTGCGACGCACACTGGCACGTGAGGTTCAAAAGACTGAAATGGAGTTACGTGAGGCGGAATGTGGGGTAGCGTCGGGCCCGGTGGAACGGGAAGAACTGGGTGCGTTACGAGGGAAATGGGCCGAGGTCGATTTGCAATCACGGTAGTTTGACTACCGTCACTATGTAGCTCGGATGCTTTCCGAGGGGGACCGCTCTAACAGGCTGCTAGCCTGGTTATTAAGTGGTGAACAACAGCGCACTCCCATAGGCGCCATTCAGCTAGAATCCGGGGTCATAGTAAATAAACAATTAGAAATTAATTAAGCTTTCAAACAATATTATAGTGCTTTGTATATGGCACAATTCCCCCATCATCAGAGCAATTGGAGGACTTTTTTGAGGTGCTTCATCTAACCCGCCTCACTGCACCACAGGTGCTGGACTTGGAGAAACCCATAGATATGGAAACGACGGCTTACCAGCGGAGTACTACCATGCATTTTCCGCACAGACGCTTAAACCGTATCTGGAAATTTTAAAAGAGGCTTTTAGTGAGGGTCGGCTTCTGGAGTCACAATGCAAAGCAGTAATAGTGGTTCTCCCTAAGCCGGGTCGCGATCCACTAGACGTCCGCTCGTATCGCCCTTTGTCACTGCTGAATTCAGGTTGTAAATTATTGGTTAAAGTACTGGCGAATTGCCTTCTCACGCTGATGCCATCCCTGGTTTATTCGGACCAATCAGGTTTTATACCTGGCCGCAACACCTTCATTAATATTCGGTGTCTACTGAGGCTCATGGCGGAGACCCCGGAGCTAGAGTACAGACGAATAGCGGTATCTCTGGATATAGAAAAAGCAGTTGATACTCTAAGCTGGCCCTTCTTAATGGAGGCATTGAAGCGCATCGGTTTCGGCAGAATATTTATGCGTTGGATAACTGTCTTATACTCCAATCCAAAAGCAAGGGTTAAAACAGGTGGGATCATATCAGACGGGTTTAACGTCAGCAGTGGCATGAGAAAGGGCTGTCCCCTCTCGCCGATACTGTTTCAATTGGCAAAGAAACCACTGGCAGCGCGGCTGCGGAGTATGGCTCCAGAATGGGGCATACTGGATGGGGATAAGTATCGAATTGTCTCTCTATATGCAGACGACGCACTAATATACTTACGCAATTACTCTGAATCCCTTCCAGATTTATTAAGTCTGCTGGATCTATTTGGAGACCTGTCTGGTCAGCGGGTGAACTGGACAAAGTCCTGTCTATTTCCGATGAGATTGGTCCCGGAGTCTCAGCAGCCCACAGCCTCGACTTATGTTTTGCCATGGTGTTTCACTACTTTCAAATACCTAGGGATACATATATACCATGGTGTTACAGACCTTAGAGAGGGTAATCTGGGACGAGCAATCAGGTCCATTAGAGGCTCCTTACCTTTTTGGTGTTCACTACCGCTGTCCCCGTTGGGGAGAGTGGCGATCGCAAAGATGATCATTCTTCTGCAGTTCTTATATAATTTTTCTGCACTGCCTCTGACACTTCCTCAGGCTTTTTTCGGGATCCTGTCCAGCCTGCTGACCAGCTTAGTGTGGGGCAATGAACAACGTCGGGTGGCTCTAGCCAAAATTTACTTGCTACTGGCGCAGGGAGGATTGGGAGCCTCGCATTACGAGCTGTATTATGCAGTGGCGCAGATACACTGGATCTTGCGCTGGATGCAGGACCCCCTAGGCTCAGAGGCTCGAATGGTGAATGCTTCCTTGGGCCACATTAATGTGCTGGGATGTCTGCTAGACCGTGATGGCCCTACGCACCTACATAATATCCTGTTGAATGTAGCTCGGTGGAATTGGCGTTGTTACGTGTTAATGGGGAATCGGGCCACGCTATACTCACCTAGGATTCCCCTGATGGCCATCCCGAACATAGGGAGGGTGGCTGGTCAACATAGATTGTCTATTTGGCCCACAAAAGGCATACAAACAATAGGGGAAATTTTTGAGAACGGTCATTTCCTGTCATATGCAGCATTGGTGAGCGCTCATGATCTGGGACAAGGTTGGTTCATAGCATACGGTGCTCTACACCAGCTTATACGCGCCACATGGAAAAGTGGGGAACATGAACCCCCGACAGCCCCTATTCTACATGAATTACTAGCTGGTATGAGCACACAGTTTAACATATCTTGGATATATAGAACACTGCCGGCGTGCCCATAGAAAGGAACAGATACAGGTGAAGGCTAGGTAGGATGCGGTGCTATCCGCGCCACTGACACAGCGAGCGTGGAACACAGCACTAATTTTGTCATACGAAGTTTCACGTAACTCTCGATTCTGATACACAGCAATTTAACTATTTACACCAAACCTACCTATCCCCACACAGGCTCAAGCACATGTTCCCACAAGCTGACCCGGGGAAGCCCAAGATGCGGGGATCCGGATGCCACTTTCTTTCATATGACGTGGGACTGTCCTCCGGTGTTGTGCACATGGCAAGGCATAACTTCACTGACTGGTGAATGGTTAGGACATCCATTATCGCCCATGCCCGAATCCTGTTTACTGGGTATCCGCCCGAGACACAGAGGGGGGAAGCAGGTGCACCGGTGTATCGACTTGGCGTTCGTGTTATTTAAACACCTCCTGCCGATGCAGTGGAAGGCACCGAGTATGCCAGACACACACCGCTGGTCAAGGGAGCTGTTGCATTGGGCTAGAGCGGAGGCGCAGGCACTGCACTCTTTCCATGATAGAGGGGTGATGGTCAAGGGGGTGGACACATGGGACTCCCTTATTACCCAACTAGAAAATAAAGATGATACTCAGCCACCTTGAAGTCCCAGTAGCTCTGACTTCACATGGCATGCACACTCACGTGGCGGTTTAGCATGGGGATCAAGAAGTAGAGGCTGGAAACATTTAAGAAGTTACCTCAGTACCACATAGAACTGCCCTACACTTCATATGATGGGAACCAATGTAATTGACAACATACGTAAAATATAAATAAATGGGAAAAAAAACAAAAAACAAAAAAACATGTATTCCCCGGTACTGACCACGGAGCAGACTATAACTTTACCATGAGCATGCATAATTTCACCTGCCTCGCCGCTCGGACTGGTCTTGTCTCCTCGGGTTCTCCCCCACCCACCCTTCCCCCCGCTGGGTCATCCCCCCCTCCTGCATGGGATCCCTCATGAGCCGTTCTATATTACTTTTTTGTATGTTCCTATATATCTTTTCTTTTTACTTTCAGATCTTTGAATACAGTTATTCTGCTTACTACAAATTGTATTAATTTATGTGGATACAATAACACGAGCAGTGATGTTGTTCTCGGATGTAATCCGGATTGTTATGTGAAATAAATCAATAAACAGATTTTTTTTAAAAAAGGTTTGTATAGTGTAGGGTAGTATATTGATTAGATTTTCATAAGGTGTTCTTCTAATGTATGAATAAGTCCATTTAGTTTTAGACAATTATTTCTCCATGTTGATTGAGTGTCTGGTTATTCTCCTGTGTGAGCTGGCCAAGTAGGAGGAATGCCATAGGCTATGCTTGCTGTATTGATTTACATGTATGACAATGTGCATCCCCTATGACCAAGGAGCTGTCAGATTGGCTGCAATATGACATCAGCTACTCAAAACATCAATGTGACATAATCGCTAGAATAGCATGTAATGAACAGTTAATAGAATGTGGGAGTTCACAGGTACACACAGAGAAATAAAGGCATGTGATTTACAGCTCCGTGTGTGTCCTAGTCATTGGCAGGTACCAGGCTGGGGATGGCACTACATTATGCAGAATGGTTTGTGCCTGTTTTCAAAGAATTGTCAAGCCTTTTAAAAAGGCACTTGGGTGACATGTTGAATTCCATTTATACATGGGATGTGGATTTCTACAATAGGGTTTAAGAATATTGAACAAATATGCGTTACTCTTTTGTATTATTTCAGAGAGGTATATACCACGCTTACTTTTTAATGCAAGAGAGACAGTATATCACTCGAGGGCTGGACTAAAATGCACTAGATTTGTATGCAAAGACTCCATGTCATTTGCATTAAATAGTATAGGAAAAACTACATGTCATCTCATACTGCACTCATGTGGGACTCAAATCGAGGGCTGAATGCAGGGCAGAAAGACAAAGGCCCGTATTTATACTCCGTTTGCGCCGAATTAGCGTCGTTTTTTTCGACGCAAATTCGGTGCAAAACTAACGCCATATTTATACTTTGGCGTTAGACGCATCTAGCGCCAAAGTATTGGCAAAGAGCGTCATTTTTTAGCGTGAACGCCTTCCTTGCGTTAATGAGATGCAAGGAAGGCGTTCCCGTCTAAAAAAATGACGGCGACGCAAATGCGTCGTATTTATACTCCCGGGCAAAAATCACGCCCGGGAGGTGGCGGGTCAAAAAACCCCGCATTTGCGCCACATTTTAACGCCTGGGTCAGGGTAGGCGTTAAGGGGCCTGTGGGCTCAAAATGAGCCCACAGGTGCCCTCCCCTGCCCCCAGGGACCCCCCCTGCCACCCCTGCCCACCCCAGGAGGACACCCGAGGATGGAGGGACCCACCCCAGGGACATTCAGTAAGTTCACGTAAGTATAATTTTTGTTATTTTTCAATTTTTTTGGGTGGCATAGGGGGGCCTTATTTGTGCCCCCCTACATGCCACTATGCCCAATGATCATGCCCAGGGGACGTAAGTCCCCTGGGCATGGCCATTGGGCAAGGGGGCATGACTCCTGTCTTTACTAAGACAGGAGTCATTTAAATGGCGTCTGGGCGTCGAAAAAATGGCGCTAATCGGGTTAAGACGATTTTTTTGCGTCAACCCGACTTGCGCCATTTTAAGACGCCCTAGCGCCATTTTCCCCCTACGCCGGCGCTGCCTGGTCTACGTGGTTTTTTTCCACGCACACCAGGCAGCGCCGGTCTGATTGCGCCGTCTAACGCCATTCCATAAATACGGCGCCCGCATGGTGCTTCAGAATGGCGTTAGACGGCGCAAAATTTTTTGACGCTAAACTGCGTTAGCGCAGTTTAGCGTCAAAAAGTATAAATATGGGCCAAAATACTTCGGATATAAACATATTAACATGTACGAAAGCAGTGCATACAGTGCAAAGGGCATGCAGTACTGGCAGATGTACAGAATTCCTAAAGCAGGGATTATTAGTCACGATGTGTGACATAGTCAAAAGCCGAGACTATTAAACATAATGAAAGCCTTACAAACATCCCATACACAGTTTTTTCATAACTTCAACATCTTTTAAATGGAAGGTTCCTAGTTGCTACATTGCTGCCTGGCCCCTATAGATCACAAGAAAGAATCTATGGCACATATGTACTAACATATTTTTCCTTAGTCATGGAATGGGTACAACCCTTTGATGCACGAGGCCCTAAATTCATCATTGTAATGCAAGACATGTTGAGTTAATACGGATGTTGGAAGTGTCGAAGGCACGTCGGGCACAATCAACAAAACTAGTGGAGAATAAAGTCCACCTTGTGCGAATTATTCTGCAGAACATCTCAGACGTCTCTGGACTCGATAGATTCAAAAGGGTTGGACATACAGTGGCATGATGGCATGCTTGCAACATGGTGGCACACCACTGGCTTATTAGGCTACTCAAATCCGGAGATGCTGCTGACCTCCCCCAGCAGAGAAACCTCACCCTGTTGAACAAGGACAGCCTGGAGGTCGTGTGTGGCCTACCATCTTGGGGTGAGCACACTTGTCCGTATCCTAAATCATAAGAATTCACGAGATTTGCGTCTCGTTTAGCCTATCAGATTTTACTAAGTTTAACATGCTGAGTTGATGCCCCGAGGGAGTGGCCAGGTTTCAAAGAGCCGCAAAGGCTGTTTTTTAATTAACTACTCATGGAGGAAAGGAAAGACTCCTGCAGGACCAACTGAAACACAACAGACACAATAAACACTAATCTGACTGTAGCAGGGAGGGATCCAACTGTAGGCATATTAATCTATTACATCAATGAATGTCACAAGCTCAGGACCAGGATAGATGTCAGACATTTTCTAGCATAGCCGAATGAGCATTTTTTAAAGCCAAAGATCTTTGCTGTCGTGTGGTTAGCATTTTTTAAAAGTTGCATTTAGCCAAAGATCTTAGTTGTTGTGTGTTTAGCAAAGTTCATTCTTAGCAAATAGTGCAGTGAATCCGGAAAAGCCCCAGGCATTATACAGAAAGAACACCAAGGGATGAGGTGTAGCTATGATTTCGCCGACCTTGCAAAGATTTTGCAGACATGTAGCATAAACTAGTATGCCCAGGTATACTGCGTGTTGATTGCCATCACCCAGTGAGGAAAGGGAATAATATATCTTAGCAGTTTCTGTTGAGAGAAACAAGTTTTACAGCTACACAGATCTGCTGACTCAGGAGAAGTCAACAAGAATGCCCAGGTGATTGACTACTGTCGAAACATATCTCTCTAGAAGGGAGGCAGAAGCAAGAGTCTCAGCTGGGGAACAACTACAGTGAGCAGTATTTTAAATGTTTAGGAATGCTGAAATACTTCCATGAGCATCTAGGAATTTAGATGAGAGTCAGATATTGGGAAATATAATTCACATTTGTAAACCAGGGGTGAGCAATGTGCACACCGACTGGTTTGAAAATGGGAATGGTATTTGAGATGCAACATAGGATGCATTGCCAATCGGCTATTTAAAGGGGGTTGCAAAACGACCGTCCTAATGATTGTTTATTAGGCATGTTGCAATTTGTGACTCCAGGTCATGGCTGGCAATGCAAGGATGGAGGCATGCAACGGTCAGCAGATCTCTTCTCTGCATTTGTTCTCACAACAGTATTTGTTTTTAAAGCACCCTCTGTACATGAAAAGGACACTGTGAGTGACTTAACATCCTACAGTGTCTGCTTGAGAATAGGGGAAAATGTGTACATAAAATTAGTGGTTTTCTGAGTAGCAGGCATATGACGCTAGAGTTTATGATGATTGCCTAAAGAACATGTGGGGAAGAGACCTGGAGAATGACATGATGTCAACTCAATATTACCTGCCTGGAGGGCTTACCTAGGATTAAGGGGCCAATTACGAGTCTGGTGGTCACAGACGGCCAGACACGCGGTAACAGTGAGGACACCCCAGCTGCGTCAGTGCGACCACCACATTACAAGGTTGGCAGGCAGACCCGCCAACCTACCGCCATCCCCACAAGGATCCAAGATTCTGACGTGCTGATGGCGGTCCTGGTTGTAATCAGCCATGGCGGCACTGAACTCAATGCCGCCCTGATGAATACAACCTTGTTCTCCGCCAGCCTTTTTATGGCGGTTTTACCACCATGAAAATGCTTGCGGAGAACAAGTGCTGGGGGCTAAAGGGGGTATTGGAGACAATGAGTGCCTCCCTCACAAGTCATTGCCTATCCAATTTCTTTTTTACATCATCTAGCAGGGCTACCCTAGAAGATCCTTAATTAAAACAAAAGACTGTCAGTGCCAATGTCAACAATGTGTTGATTTGGCATCAACGAAGAAATATTTTGTTCAACCACCATGCTTGGTTTGGAAAAGGTAACTACTACTAGTAGTAAAGTAACTCTTTTTGCACCAATGAGTGGTGATATATTGAGTGTTTGTGGGTTTGTGAGTGATGACTGATGTATGTGGTGGCTGACATTAAGGAAGGGAATGCAAGAAATGTGTAAACTTGTTTCCAAGCATTTGCAATGTTTGGGGGCTGAGGGGTGATTATTTTTTCCTGAAAGTCATTGGCCTTTCAAACTTAGTGAAATTTACCTGCAAGGTCCACTCCTTTTTTCTGGTTCCTCAGAAAAGACCAGCCACTTTAGTCACCAAACACAAATCAACACAAAATACTCCAGTTCTTTTTTTCTGTTTGTATTAATCTTTATTTAACTCAGTTTGGGACTGAGAGGGAGTTACTCAGAATCAGGAGGAGAAAGTTGAAAGGACTCTGGGCGAGACTACCTCTACAGCTAGAAGGAGAAAGTTATCAACTTCAAAGAGAAACCATAAGGATGTCAAAGGCTCTAAGACCTAGTACTCACTCGCTCAGCTCTGTGAACTGGAGCGAGATGCATTGATTTGGAAATGCTGCTGAGTATGTGTTTGCTGTATTGCTGACTCAAACGTGAAACTTCTTATGTTCTTGCTCCGCCTTTGAGTCTTGTTACACTTCTGGCCCCTCATGAAGCTTACCTTGCTTCCTTTTGTCCTTCTCATTTACCCTGTATTACAGCTACTGTCTTTTCTTAATATGCAAGCATTTTCCTAGTCCTCTCCTGCATCAACAAAACTTGCGGAAAGCTCAAGACTGTATCTTACCTACAGAACAGGTTCGGACTTCAAACAGGCAACCAGGGATGAACGACATTCCAAGAAGAATAGAGAGATGCATTTCTCAATTTGGTAACACTGTATCATTTTCCTTTTAACAATCATAATTTTGAGAACTGTGTGGATTATCTTCAATCTTCCATAATTTCTATTTTTCAAAAATAGAAGACATAACATTTGGGATATACTGTCTGGGGCCTCTATGAGGTAGAAGGGCAATTTGTTGCATGCATTCAACTCAACTACGTCATACTTTTCCCTTTGTTTCCACTTTCCTTCCACAACAGATTGATGATGTGTGCTGCTCAGTGCCCCAATGAACACTGCTGCAGTTTCTTTTGTGTATCATTTCTCTTTGTCACACTCTTCCCCCAGGCTGTGTGATTTATTGAGGTGTGACTTAATTTTACACCATACACAAATCACACACTTGGTGGGGCAGATGTGGTGAAAGTGACTCCAACTCACTCCATGACCTTTTGCCTTCTTCTACCTGAGCAATATTCCACACCAGCCCAATCAAATCATCACCATTCATGCCTTGTGTGTGCCGAGAAGGCCTAACCTGGTCCAACCCTTCGAGTCTGAGCCCACTTCTCCTGACTCCATGATTCAATTTCCTACATTTTGTTTTTATAGCCCCCCACCATTGGTCAGACGAAATAGATATTGCTAGATTTTGTTATCATATCAGGTCTGACTTTTCTTTGTTTTGTGTCATTGTGGTAGTCTGGTTTCAGTTTACTTAAAGGTATGATATGATGACCCACTAACTCTGTTTTACTTTTCTTTCAATCGAGTTGACAGTGATGCATAACCGTTTTATTAATCCTGTAGTTGGAGTTCTGTCTTCCATGTTAGCGTGCTAGCCTGCTATTACTACCACCTACAACCTCCTTAAGAGTTACAATGCCATTTTGGGAAAAATACTGCAATAAACAGAAGACAACTCTCTGGCTTCATCTATTCAGGTAAGAAAAGAACCATGAATTGAAGTAGTTAACTTGTTTAGTTAGGAATTTAACTCTTACTAAAGACAACTTTGTCTTACCTGACTATGTGTATCTAGTTTATTTCGGCAAATTAGGCAATGGCAATCATCCACTAGTGATTAATATAGGTCAGACACAGAGGGCACTGGTGCAAAGAGTAACAGTATAAGTAAATGACATACACTTTTTTAACAGATTTAAAAAACAGGCTACACTAAAAACAGCAGTGCAAACTAAAACACCAAAATAAACATTTAACTGAGGCATAAATAAAGCCAAATAAATTATCCCCTTTATTATTGTACAAAATACAACACCCACCATTTCCACACACATAACACCTCCCATAACAAGTGTCCCTCCTACCAAAACAAAAAATTGAAAAAGGGTCCAAAGAGGACCCATCAAAGTTCAGACTAGATTAGGGTCTGGATATCATTGAGGGCTTACTCAATGCATCCCACCTGGCGATCCAGTTGTGCAAGGCATTGTAGGACGCGGCATTGAAATATGTGGTCATGGGCCTGGCATGAGGAGGGGGCAGCAGTGGTGGAACTGGGACAGGTTGATGGCTGCTGGCTGCAATGGTGTTCCCAACGCCGCTGGGAGGCTGGAGGCACTGGCAGCTGGCTGAAGGAGCAAGAGCCGGAGGCCATGAGTGCTGCCTCGGCCTCCATCTCCTGGAGGGCTACCAGCTGCTGGTATTAATTTCTAATGCCCTCCACCCTCTGCTGTGGTAGCCATGCTGCTATCTCCTGGCAAGATAGATGATGATGTCCAACAGGAGTACACATAGAGGAAAGAAAAAAGAAAATGACAAATTATAAACTGTGCTCTGCTCAAACAATTTAAAAAAAAGTACAGTGGCACAATAGCATTAAATTGATCGTCCCTTAGGGCCATTGGAATTTTATGTGCTGATTATTTACAACAAGTTACAGGGCTAATTGTTACCCAAACATGCCCCACTGGAGTTGATGTCCGATTGTCAAAAGGGTAAAATTTGAACTGGCATGAATCCACTATGGAAGCCATGACATAATAACTCATGCATAAATGTGGTGCATGCCAAAAGGGATTTAATTTTTTTTTAGGGTGGTCTAGGACAGAACTTTGGAAAAAAATAAAGGACTGGAGTACTAGGAGGTGACAGAGTGGGCACTGGGACCAGCTGATCTGCCAGCATCCACTCTGATGGTGGTGCTAGAAGTAGAAGCACCATCTCCTTCTGGACCCCTGGACGCTGTTGTCCTCTTCTTCCACTTGGGTGCTGAGGTAAGAAATAAAGACGATAAAAATAAAAGATTAGTGGTACAGTTAATCTCCCAAAACATATGTCTTTGACAAGCAGGGGAAAATGGAGTACGATTGTACTTTTCAATTTTAGATTGCCTAGTAAGAAAGACTCAACTCGAGTTGACCTATTACTTTTACTTTCCTAATTCCTCCACCTAAGCCCCACTCCAGTTTTCCAAAACTACAAGCCATATTAATTACAAACATTTGATGCAGGACAGTGCTGCAAGCCTTCTTCCAGCACTTCACTTCATCAAAAGGAGAGAGCAGGAAAGTGCTGTATCTACAATAGATATGGCGCTTTCCTGTCCTACTTTTACCCTGTGTTGGTGCACAATGGGCTGCCATAAGCCAATGGAGGCACTCCGCATCATACTGCAAGGGTGCCTGCGTTGACGGGATAATTGTTTTTGTCCAGGAAAGGACACCTTTCTGCAAAAATCAATTGCAAGAGCAATTTTCCATCCTAACACCCATGGCATGCCTCCCAGTTGCAGGGTGAGTCAACGCAGCGACATGCATTGGGGAACAACACACACAACAGTAAATAAATAACTATTACTCACCAAGCCCTGACACCTCAAGCTCAGCAGGTCCTGTTTGTGGTCAATGATATCCTCCCAACAGAGCATCAACTGCTGCTGGGTGCACTGGCTCCCAGTGTGCTGAAGAACCAGCCTGTGCACCCTCCCCCACAGCAGTCGACACTCCCAAATGGGGTAACAAGATTTAGGCCTGCTGTCAGCATGAAGGGGTGGTGGCGCTGCACAAAACAACTAGTGCTGCTACCTCATCCTCGCTAAGATGGAACAAGGCTGCACCTCTTGGCGACAACGCCACCCACAAGGTAGGCGGCTGCTGCTCCTGTGATCTGCCATGGTGCTGGGTGGGGTGATGAGATAAGAGAAGAAAAAGAGAATGAAGGAAGGAAGAAATAGCGAAACTAAACAAAAATGCAAAAAAAAAAAATGGTAGAATGTATAGTCTGTACAAGAGAGGCTAATAAGATAAATAAAAGGGGTGGATTAATTAAAATGCTGGAGGATTAAATGGATAGAAAGGGATGGAAAAACAGGCCCAGCACCATAAGCAGAGTGAAAAACAAGATGTCCTTGCAAACAGGATGGTGCCGTTTGTGCATGATTTTCAACATGATTACGTGTGTTGTGTTGCTTTTGACATCAAACGCAATGTGAATGGATGCCACAGAGAACTCCACTCACTTGCAGAACTCCGCATAGCGCAGAGGAGTTTTTTTGCAACTTCTCAGAGTTCCGCGTAGCGCAACTCCGTGCACTGTCCCACCCCTAATTAAGACCTGTTGGAGCATAATTTTGTGTGGATATTTGTGATGTATATTCTAACTGGAGTTGTAAAAGGGGAACGCATGAGGTGCTGAGAGAGAAAGGTATGATTGGTGGTCTGCAAAAAAGTGTTTTTTAAAAATATTTTACAAATAAAGCAACTTGCCTTTCACTTGCAGAAATTTCATAATAGGTACCCTTTCATTTACCTTGCTATCACTAATATCCTTCCCCAAAACTGATGGCTCTTTAATATGGAATTTTGACCTTGTTTGCAGTGGTTGCAGAGTGTAAATATGTCTTGAGGAAATTCCATGAACAATCTGATTATTCAACATGTGAAAAAAGAAACCACAAAAGAAGCCAGGCTCGTGAGACTGCAGTTTTTCCTCATCCATGTTAGTTTCCTTTACCAGCTCACCATTATGCTACACTGAAAAGTGTTATCTCCCTCTGTAATGACTTCTCCAAAGTGAGGCCTCTATAACTCAAAGCATTCAGACAACTAGGCTGCCAGGCTGATATTAAGTCTTAACACACTAGGATGGAAACACATTGACTTCAAAGCAGCTTTACTCCTTATTAGCCCCTCCTGCACAGATTTGGACTGGCTTGTATGCAGTCAGGGAGTTCCCTAAAGGCTTGTGTGACAGATTAGTGTGTGGGCTTATTTTATGGCCATGTGGGCCGGCCTATTTTTTTGTCCTGGACGGACCCTGCATCTGCATGAAATTCAAAACCTTGTTCCTCGTTTATGTGTGTGTCCATAGAGAGGCTGCCAATGGCTTTTAGCACCACATTGAGAAGGCACGAGCCAAGAAAACTCACACTACCAATTCTCTTCTGCCGGGTAATCCTACATTTTCACAAATAGCGTTTGGTGCTCCATATTCTAGGCTTCAATCCTAGAGCTGTCTCAAACATTCCATTGTGTGTAGGACAAAACCACTTCTGGATGTGTGAAACTCTTAGAAATAAATACCCAGTTTCAGTGTATGGACTCAGCATCCATTTCATGAATTCCGCTTGTAGGTCTCTTACCCGTTTTCATCTCTGAAAAGCAAATGGTTAAGGTTATAAATGTTACTATACAAAATAACCTGTTGAGACAACTAAACCTTTAAAAGTAAAATCAGTGACATAGCTGTTGTAATGTGCCCATTGTTTTGGGTATTTTTCACTTTTGCTGCCTTATTTCCGTTAGAATTTTGGAATGGTAATCCCCACTCCATCAGTGTGACTCCAAATGTCAAACAATCATGCAAGACAGCAAGCCTTGTTGCTGTGCTGCAAAAGGCCAAAGATGTGTTGTATTTAACATTATACTGCGCATTCCCATCCTTTCCCATTGTTGGTGCACTTTTGGCTGCCTAGAGCCAACGCAGATACCCTTGCACCATGGTGCAAGGCTGCCTCCGTTGTAGGCAAGATTGTTTTTGTGCAGGCAAGGACACCTTCCTGCACAAAAGCAATCCTCAGAGGCTGTTTCCTCTTTCTATGAGTGCAGCACACGGAGAAAGAGGAAAGAAAAAAGGAGCAATAAGCATATTTCTCCTTGTTATGCTGTGGAGGAATAGGGCGTTGAAGCTTTCCTAGGTCTACTACTAATGGTAAATCTGGGGATGACCAAAATACATGGGAGCATCCATGGGAACAATCATGCTCCACACATGTAATGGCCCCCTATGGCAGAGTAACGCAAGACAAAGATTTGCACTACTTTGCGTTTCTTCAGATTTATAAAGCAATGCAGGGCCATGCAAGGTAGCATTGTTGTGTGGCTTGACAAATCAAAGTTAGGTTTTGTGTCGCGCTTGTGCCTCTTTGTGTGGCTCAAGGGGGATGGAAAACCTTAAAACATTTGGCACATAGTTTCTTTCCTATTTTGAATTGCACATTGTGATTTCTCCTGAACACTAAGGACAAGCTGTGCAGGGGACAGCATCCGCATCATCACTTCTGACTGAATTTCATCCACACATCATGTATGATTACAGTGAATCTTTCTTTCAACACCTTGAAGCCTCTCATGTGTGGACTGATATTGTACCAAGTACAGTTGTGGTAAATGGAGTTCTCGATGTACACTGACTTCCCATTAACTGGCGTGTGAGACATTCTGTGGTCCTGTTGTGCAGTCACACTGTGGTCATTCAAGTCAGACACAGTTGCTTGCATATCCATTCTAGTGATTGTTGCTGAAGCGGAACTGTCAGTCAAAATGCCTGACATAGTTTAAACCCCTGTCAGTGTAGGTTTTCTTTTCTTCAGCATCACTGTGAACTGTGATTTTGATAACCATGTACCTGCTTCACATACTTTTAAATAAAATGGTAATTACAGTTGGCACATGTGGGCCCATACATTTTTGCACTATACAAGGAGGCCAAGGATAGTGCGTACCCACCCACAACCTGAACTCACCCAGTCATCTAGAGATGACACAGTTCATGTTCTGAACTAGTATAAAAAGTCACATGCAATGTCACATCCCACCCCTCTCTTACCGCCCTCGTCAGATGAAAGCAGGGTGCAACTTCGGATCTTGCAAGTTCTGGTCTGGTCAAGATAGTGCAACCCCTTCAGGCAACCATGGTGCTGTTGACAAGGTAGGTGCCAAGGCAATCTGTGCTCTCTGGAAGAAGTCCCAGAAGAAAAACCCAAAAGGGGAAAGAACTCTGGGCAGGAACTCCAAGAAGCAGGGGAGAGAGCGTCTGGATACCAGGACTTCAAGGACTGGAATAACAGGAAGCTGCATGGAAAACAAGCAGGAACAATTCCACAGGAGCAACAAGCAGGAGCGAGGACCACCACCAGCAAGAAGTGTTGCAACGCAAAGAAGAAAATAACCCAAACTCCTTATATACCGATGGACAGGAAGTGACAAACTGGAAAAGAAAAAAACTACATATTGGATTGGGAATATGCCCTAGAGAAAATTGCACAGGTTGTCATCTTAAGAAGGAAAAAAGAAAAAGGAAACAGTGCATGCTGGGAAAAGAATAGCCAGAGAACCCAAGGAATGGTAAGCAATTGTGTGTGTGTCACGGGGAACACCCATGATGCAAAAGCAGGCCATGAACTATCCGCAGGGTGATCCGCAGCCTGACCTCGCTGCTAGGAAAAAGAGAAATGCTGCAGCGAGGCATGTGCTTGCGGCAGGACCAACGGGCCGAAAAGTGGATGGCAGACCTCACCGCAGGCCGAGAACGTAGCCCCACAGGTTGAATACCCGCCCAAGGCGTAACATGCAAGGTAAAAAACTACAGAAATATAATATAATTGTTATGAAAAGAAAACAGAGTCCGAGGCTGCATTGGGGATATAGATTACCTTAACGGTTTACAGTCACTTTTGAAAACAAAGGGGTTGTGTTGGCTACGTTCCTGCTGCAGTAGCAAGCAGTGGCATTTGACTGCTCTTCTTAGTAAGAGTTTCATGGACCCTGAATTTGTTATCATGGCAACTAGAGTCAATCCTTCCTTGGGCCTCCTCACTTTGCACATGGCATTTTAAAAGATCAAACTGGAACCATGCCAAGCGCTACACATCTAGGGATAAGCACCTCTAGCAATGAAGAGGAGTTAAATATAAATGATATTGTATTCAAGTCCGGTGTTGCGGAGAAATGCACTAAAATTTGTTGTATTAACCTAGATGTGTGGCTCTTGGCAGGGCCTAGGTTGAAAGAGGACACAGTTTAAAAACTTTGTACTAACCTTTTTGAATTCGAACCTAGACAGCGCTTGCCGTCTCAAGACGTGTAATATCTACTCTGTGGACTTACAGCCTGCCTCTTGCTTGCTATTTGTTTGTTAATGTGTCCTTTAAAATCCTTCCTTCCCATTGCTTAATGTTTGTTTTTTGTCCTGCCCTTTTGTTTTTCATTCACGTCTGCAGAGCAGCACCCCAGTACTTGTCGCCTTCCACTCATCCTGTTTTACTGTCTGCCTTAGGGACTCTTTTTTAATTGGGAAATTGCATTTCAGAAGAGTTGACTAGCCATCTCTATTCTCTTTCTTCCCCACTTCCCAATCAGTCCATGCCTGTTTCTTCTCTTATCCAACCCTGCTCATTGTTGTTGTTGACTAGCTCATTAGCAGCATTCCACATCACCACTTCTAATCACTTCTTTCAAAACACCCACCTTTATCCATTCTTTACACAGGCCTCCTGGGACTTTGCTCGTGGCTTTCCTGTCTGCCTCACCCGGTCCACAGCTTGTCAGCTGCAGTGGCCATCCTGGCACCAAACTCCGAGTCTGCCATCCAGTACAACTTATTGGCATTCCACATCTGGGCTATGCCATCTTGTTTAGTTAGTGATCAAGCATTCACTGTGCTACATTTAATCGCGATCCCTAGGAATATGGAAGCAGCCCGCTCCTCGCTCATGTGCTTTTATATCTATCCCCCCACCAAACATCCATGTCACATTCACATCCCCCCCCACCCTTCCCTGTGTTGCCTATGTGCTCACTGCCCAACCTTCCCCCTTGTTTTATTTTTTTATTCTCTGACCAGAGTCTAGCCTCTTGGCTGCCACAAAATCAGTCCTACTTCAGTTTGAACATGCTCTGCGGAAGCCTCATGAGACTTTGCTCCAGGCTCCCCCATCTGTAATCTCTACTTTCAAAACTTCTAACTTATCCATGCTCTGCACAGGCCTCCTGGGACTTTGATCAAGGTTCGTCCCTCTGCCTCATCCGGTCCGCAGCTTTTCACCTGCAGCCTCCATCCTGGTGTCAGTTTGTATAGTCAGTAATCAAGCATCCACGATACTACATTTAATTGCAGTGCGTAGGACTTTGGAAGCAGCCCCGCTCCTCACCTGTGTTGCTTTCATATCTATCCTCTTACTCTACCCCGTGTTACCTCTGAGATCACCACCCAACCCTCCCCCTTGTTTTTATTTTCTGTCCAGCCTCTCGTCCGCAGCAGAAACAGTCGTACTCTGGTCCAATCATGCTCAATGCAGACCTCGTGGGACTTTGCTCCAGGCTCTCCCATCTACCTCACCCAGTCCGCAGCTTGTTCTAATGCTGTCGGAATGAGGAATGCAGCTGCTTCCCAAACCCCATCCACATATCATCCCCACCCCCTGTGAAGTAAGTTTCCGCAAAAAGCAATTGTCAAAGCTAATAGGTCCTAAAGCCAGACATATTGGCTATGCCAATGCTTGTTTACTTTGCAACTTCAGTTTTATACATTGTGCCTGGGAAAGGAAATAAAAGGGGTACTGCTCTACAAATTCCCTTGAGGAACATATTATGTGGATCTGAAGCTGAACGTTTTTTTCCATATGAGAAGCTAGCTCCTATTTTACTTTCTCATTTTAATTTGTTATTTTAAATCCTTATTTTAGATTTTTATTTTACAGTTGTTCTCACATATAATTGCAACCAGCATGTTCCAACCACTTGTCTTTCCTAAAGATTATGGTAAACCAGTGCCACCTTGAAATGAATGGGTGACGCTATTTCAATCTTACTTAATCACAATTGGGAAAGAAAAATGTAGTCCTCTGGATAAGCAACACATACTACTCCACAACTTAGGGGCATACTTATAAGCCCCTAGCGCCACCTTACGCCAAATTAACATCATTTATTTTGACGTTAACATGGCCTAGTGAGGCCAAAGTCCCCACGCCTTATTTACAGGGCGGCTCAATGCATGCATTGTGCCACTCTGCAACCCTGTGCGCTAAATTATCCCTGAGCCAGGCATATTGTATGCAAAGGGGGCGTTCCGCCATTACGAGCGCCTGTAAAATGGTGCAAGGAAATCTATGAGATTTACTTGCGCCATTTATTGCGGCACTTTTAAGGCCTGTTCAAGAGAAGGCGTTAAAATGGGGCTGCCATTCTTTAGAATGGGCCCTATGTACTCTGCAGGAGTAGCGCCAATATTTTGGTGCTACACCTGCACAGTACATCAATAGCGTCGTTAAAAATGACACTATTGCCCCCTACCCTGCACCATGGTAAGCTGTATTTTAAATACGACGTACACATGGTTTCGGTACAAGGGGTGCTAAGAAGCGCACGGAAAGTGGAACTGCATTCGGTGCAGCACCACTTTCCATAAATCTGCCACTTAGTTCTGAAATGCAAGAAGGTTTACAAGAGTGTGCTGAACCTTCTCAAGAAGGCAGTTTGGTTGAACCAGCAGATGTATATCAGGTTACTTTTTGGAAGTTGAAAACACATTTTGGAAGGAAGAGTAATGTAACCATGGAGAGACACAATTGTTTGCTCAGCACACTTAGGGGGTCATTCTGACCTCGGCGGTAAAAGCCGCTTACCGCCGGTCAGAAGACCGCCACAATACCGCCGCGGCCGCGGTCAGCCGCCACGGTCATTCTGACCCACAATTGCCAAACCTCCAAAAATCCGACCGCCATTGCAGTCCGCCACATCAGCGGCCCGCGATAAACTGGAGATGACCAAACCTCCACCGCCACGCCAACAGAAATACGCCCATGCCATTACGATCCACAAATCCACGCGGCGGTCTTTCAAACGCTGTAGTCTATTGGCGGTGCACACCGCCGCGGTCAAAATACCCACACCTTTACAAAACACTACCACATTGGACAATTTGAAATACACACACCTGATACACATACAAACAACACTCCCACACATCCAATACAATATAAAACACACACCCACATCACCCACAAACCCCTACTACCAAAAATCAGAGACGAAGGAGAGAGAGACACATCAGAGAATAGAGAGCCAGACACACAGAGGCACACTACAACATCACACACACCACATAGTAGCACAAAGCACCACACACCAACACACTCATCACCACATACACCACCCCACACCTCATCCACACCACCCCATGGCACCACAAAGACACCCACGCTTCACGGACCAAGAACTCAGGGTGATGGTGGAGGAAATCCTAAGAGTGGAACCCCAGCTCTTCGGCTCGCAGGTGCAGCACACCACCATAGCAAGGAAGGCGGAGCTATGGCAGCGGATCGTGGACAGGGTCAACGCGGTGGGACAGCATCCCAGAAATAGGGACGACATCCGCAAACGATGGAACGACCTACGGGGGAAGGTGCGCTCGATGGTGTCGCGACACAACATCGCGGTGCAGAAGACTGGCGGAGGACCCCCACCCACCCCACCAGAATTCACAGCATGGGAGCAAGAAGTATTAAACATCCTGCATCCTGAGGGCCTCGCTGGAGTACACAGAGGAATGGACTCTGGTAAGTCCTATCTCATATACTTCATCCCCCCTACCCCACCAGCATGCCAACCCACACCCCCACCCTCACCCCCAACCCACCATCACACATCATCCCTGAGAATGTATCCCTAGCACAATCCACCCAACCCCTCACCAACCCTTGCATTCCACCACAAACATTGGACACCCATTACCTAAGCATGACCACTGCACATACCCATCCCCCCCACAAACCACCCTCACAACACCACCCACAAGGGAATGCCTGCACTGGGGGACAAGGGCACCCATAATTTGCACGCTTTTCCACACACAGAAACAATAACCATACTCTCTCACCCCATGCAGGACCCGAACGCCAACACACCGGTCAGGAGGGTCCTCAAATGTCCATCCCACCCCCGGAACAGGCCCCCAGTGAGGACAGCAGCTCTGGCGACCTGGAACCTGATGACCAGCCCGGACCATCGGGACCTCTGGGCAGTGGGTTCCCCAAACACAGACACAGGCCACAGCAGACCCAAACCCCCCTGGGAACAACAGCACAGCTCCCACCCAGCGGGCCCATGCCTCTGTCTCTAGGACAGGTCAAGCAGCGGTGTGTCTGCCACTACAGGGCACCCAGGCTAACCCAACACCCCAACAACAACAGGGACCTGGGGGCAGTGGTAGTGGGCACACCGTCCAGGGGACAGAGGCCCAGGCAAACAGGGCAACTCGGAGGGCTGCCGTGCGACGGGGGGGGAGGAGAGGCCAAGGGAACCCACTCTCCAAGAGGCCCTCACTACCATCATGAGAGCATACCACCACTCCCAAGAGACGATGGCGACGGTACTGGCCAGGTTCACCGAGATACAGGCACAGCAGGAAGAACGCTACATGGGGTTCAGCAACCAACTCACCACCATCGCTACCGCCATGGGGAGCATGGTCCAGGCCCTCAACAGGATAGAAGACACGTTGTGGGACCATGTGGCACCACACAGGGCCACTGTCACTAGCCAGGAACAGCCTACCACCTCCGCCGGCGCTAGTGGACAGGAGGCCCACACACAACGACAGGCCACAAGAACCCCACCTCCTGCTGAAGAACAACCACCCCGCAAGAGGAGCCTAAGACCCAAAAAAAAAACAGAGTAGCATGCCAAGACCACCGCCAGAATGAGATACCCCCAGAAGTCATCCCACTGTCCCACATTGCCACCCTGTCCAAACTCAAACAGCCCCTGCTCCGTCCTTCCACAGGCATATGGACAATAGACCTGTCAGACTGAGAACTGGACTCTGCCATGGACATCACTCCACCCCCACCCATCACCGTCATCATATAATGTACCATTATCTGAGCACACAAAATAAAACAATTATTGCACAGAAAACCGTTTGGAGTCATGCTGTATTCTCAAAAAATCGTACAACACATAACAGTTCACAATATGTGATGTCAGTTAGTGATGACAACATACCAATGTCAATACGCTGTAGTACATGGCCAAACCAAGCAGAAGTCGGGCTATGAGTCATTAAGCACTGAGAAGGGAAGGGAAAAAGAATATGTTATTTAAAAGAGCTGGGGGGAAATACATAAAGTTGAGATGCATGAGGCTCTAAGTAACTGGGAAATGGCGTGGCTGAATCTTACCTGTGTGCTACTGAAAATACTGTTGTATGACAGCTTCCCTGTTGTCTGTTTCCTCACCGTCGTCTTCCTCCTCTTCACTCTCCACAGGCTCCACGGCTTCTACGACACCACCATCTGGACCATCCTCCTGCAGGAAAGGCACCTGGCGTCGCAAAGCCAGGTTGTGAAGCATACAGCAGGCCACGATGATGTGGCACACCTTCTTTGGTGAGTACATTAGGGATCCACCTGTCATATGCAGGCACCTAAACCTGGCCTTCAGGAGGCCGAAGGTCCTTTCAATGACCCTCCTAGTACGCCCATGGGCCTCATTGTACCGTTCCTCTGTCCTGGTCCGGGGATTCCTCACTGGGGTCAATAGCCACGGCAGGTTGGGGTAACCAGAGTCACCGATTAGCCACACACGCTGTCTCTGTAGCTGTTCCATCACATAGGGGACGCTGCTATTACGCATAACATACGCGTCATGCACTGACCCAGGGAACTTGGCATTTACATGGGAGATGTACTGGTCTGCCAAACAGACAACCTGCACATTCATAGAATGGTAATTTTTCCGATTTCTGTACACCTGTTCATCGTCATTTGGGGGTACTAATGCCACATGGGTCCCATCAATGGCACCAATGATGTTGGGGATATGTCCAAGGGCATAGAAATCACCCTCCACTGTGGCCAAATCAGCCTCTTCTGGGAATATGATGTAGCACCTCATGAGATTCATCAGGGCAGACAACACTCTGGACAGAATCTTTGAAAACATAGGCTGAGACATTCCAGATGACATGGCCACTGTTGTCTGGAATGAGCCACTTGCAAAGAAATGGAGGACTGATAGAACCTGCACTAGAGGGGGAATTGCTGTGGGTTGGCGGATGGGTGACATCAGGTCTGGCTCCAGCTGGGCACACAGTTCATGTATAGTGGCTCGGTCAAGTCGGTAACGGAGTATTATATGGCGTTCTTCCATTGTCGACAGGTCAACCAGCGGCCGGTACACGGGAGGATTCCTCCTTCTCCTCGCAAGTCCCTGCGGACGGTGCCTAGGAAGGACAACATGGAGCACTGAGTCAATCAACTCACAGGTACGTACAACACAGCTTGCACAGTACACGAAAATGTTTTGGCTGCTATGTTTGTATGTGTGCAAATGCAAGGCCTAGGCCTGTGTGACGCCGTAGAATTTAAGCCATGTGGGCCCTTGAAATGGCGGCTGCCTGACCTCTAAACTGGGACAATGGGATGTGAGGTCAATGCGCTGGCGTGGCACACCGTGGCGGTAGGCGGTCGAAGACCGCTGTACGAAGTCGCATTGGTTAACATTGAACCCCATGGGATTCATGAGCCAATGACGATGTGCGCCGGCGGTCGCGGTACGCACCGCCGCGGTACGCACCGCCGCGGGCGTGACCGCCATTTTCTATCTGATTAATCACTCGAGACCTGATCATCCACAGGAGAGGACCTATACTGCAAGTGCTGCTGTGAACTCGGTCTGGAAGTGACAATGGCTGCTGCGACTGGGGAAAGGGCCCCTGCCTTCACTACCGAAGAGTTGGAGAAACTCGTGGACGGGGTCCTCCCCCAGTATGCGCTACTCTATGGTCCTCCAGACCAACAGGTGAGTACACTGAGTGCACATTGAATGGGTAATGCCTGTGTGGAGTGGGGTGGCTGTCAGTTGGTGGGGTGGGGAGAAAATGAGGAATGCAACGCACGACTGATGAGAGTATGGGCCACATGGCAAGGGTGGGGGGGCATGTACTCCAAACATGCAGAAATGTGACGTTTTCTCTTTCCCACCCTGTACATGTCAAACAGGTGAGCGCCCATCAGAAAATCGATATTTGACGTGCCATCGCCAAGGAAGTCCGGGCCCTGGGGGTCTACACCAGACGGGGCACCCACTGTCGGAAGAGGTGGGAGGACATCCGCTGCGGAACCCGAAAGACCGCCGAGTCACTGCTGGGGATGGCCTCCCGACCTAGGAGGGGTGCCAGTCGTACCCTGACCCCCCTGATGTCCCGGATCCTGGCGGTGGCCTACCCTGATTTGGATGGGCGCTTGAGGACATCACAGCAGACACAAGGGGGTGAGTATCAGCACATTCTCCTATCTATACGCGCAGTGGAGGCGTCTGGGTGGGGGAGGAGGGCTGTGGGTGACAGTAGGCCAGGGCGATTCTGTAGTGTAGTCCCCTCCCTTAGACATGGCCCTGTGCCCCCGCCCACCACCTCTGTAGGGTGCCAAGTGCAGCTATCCATGGTCCAACATCACCCATGAGCGCGTCTGTTGTCCCTAGACCTGTTGGCCTAGTCAGAAGTACAGAGTAGTGTACCCCAAGTTCGCGGCTTAGTGCATGAGGCACCTGTGTCTGTCCTCTCCGCAAAGGCTATTGACAAGGCATGCACTCAACTTTGTTTTCTTTCTCCCCCCACCCTTATTCTTTGTTTCTTGTGCATTAGCATCATCAGGCGGAGGAGAATTGGCGTCGGATCACGAGGGAGCTGCAGGTCACCAGGCCCTGGTGGGCACTGACACAGACACCGAGGGCACCAGTGATCCGGAGGGCGAGGGGAGCACCACAACGGGGGCCGGTGGAGACACCAGCGACACGGACACGTCCTCGTTTGGGAGCTCCCTAGCGGGGGTGGCAACATCTGTGCCCCCAGCAACAACAGGTACAGCCGCCACCCAGCGCACCAGCACCGCCCTCTCAGCAGCCCCTCAGTCTTCGCTCCATGCCCGTTCGCCCAGGAAGGCGCGCGTCTCCTTCGCCCCAGGCACCTCAGCCCCTGCCTCTGTTACCCCTGCTGCCCTCAGTGCGGAGCTCATTGACCTCGTGAGGACGCTCATTGTTGGGCAGACTACCCTTTTGAATGCCATCCAGGGGGTGCAAAGGGAGGTGCAACAGAGCAATGCCTACCTGGAGGGCATTCATTCGGGTCAGGCTGCCCATCAACGAGCTTTCACTTCTCTGGCCTCAGCACTGACGGCAGCCATTGTCCCTGTCTCCAGTCTCCCTCTTCTAACTGCCTCCAGCCTTTCTCTGTCTCCTGTTCCTCAGCCTATCCCATCCACACCATCTGACCAGCCTGCACACACCTCAACACCCAAGGCCAGTCTCCCTCTTCTAACTGCCTCCAGCCTTTCTCTGTCTCCTGTTCCTCAGCCTATCCCATCCACACCATCTGACCAGCCTGCACACACCTCAACACCCAAGGCCAGCTCATCCAAACATAAGCACCACAGAACACACAAGCATTCACCCAAGCAACACCCAGTTGCAGACATACCAACAGTCACTGCCACCTCTGTGTCCCCCTCCTCCTCGTCTCCCTCCTCCCTCCCTGTGACGTCTACACTCACACCTGCATGCACACCAACATCAGCCAGTTCTTCCATCACCAGCACACCCTCCACTACAGTCCTCACACGTGCAGTCACCACCCCCACTGCCATGTACACGTCCCCTGTGTGCTCTCCCACTGTGTCTGTCACCCCCTCTTCCAAGACACATAAACGCAGGCAGACACCCAAACAACAGCCAACCACCTCACGACAGCCTACGTCTCAGTCACCTGCACCCAAGGACAGCACACCTGACTCTCCTACAACCACATCCTCTTCCTCCACTTCTATCTCCACTACTCCTACCCTTTACCCTGGTCCAAAGAAATATTACCTCACAAATGTTGACCTCTTTCCCTCCCCTGACCCACCCCCTCCATCTGGGAAAAGTCCCAAAGGCACCTCAGCCACCACCAGCCCAGCTTCCAAGGTACAAGTGGTGCATGGAATATGGAGTCCACCCTTTGGCGGCAGTGACACTTCACTGAGCAGCAAGGGGACTGGCAGCCCCCCCCCCAGGCAAGAGGACCCGGAAAGTGAAGGGACTGAGACGGCTGCCCCCAAGGAGGTGACTCAGGCCACTTCACCTGCCACAACAGCCAGGGGAGGCAAGGGCCCGAGAGCCCCATCTAAGGAGCGGAAGGGCAGCAGGGCGGAGAGGCCAGCCAGCAGGAGCGCGGAGCAGGAGGGCCCCACACGCCCCATCCCGGCTGCAAGGGATGACACCAAAGGGCCCAGGACTCTGTCTCCGAAGGGGCCTGACACTGCACGTTCGGAGGGCGAGTGAGCAGGTTGTCCAGGCCAGGTCTGACTCCCTACACTGACTGGAAGAGCACCGCTGAACAGGGCCCCGCCGTGCAGAAGAGCACCGCTGAAGAGGGCCCCGCCGTGAAGACAAGCACCGCTGAAGAGGGCCCCGCCATGAAGACAAGCACCGCTGAAGAGGGCCCCCGCCGTGCAGAAGAGCACCGCTGAACAGGGCCCCGCCGTGAAGACAAGCACCGCTGAAGAGGGCCCCGCCGTGAAGACAAGCACCGCTGAACAGGGCCCCGCCGTGCAGAAGAGCACCGCTGAACAGGGCCCCGCCGTGAAGACAAGCACCGCTGAAGAGGGCCCCGCCATGAAGCCAAGCACCGCTGAACAGGGCCCCGCCGTGAAGACAAGCACCGCTGAACAGGGCCCCGCCGTGAAGACAAGCACCGCTGAAGAGGGCCCCGCCGTGAAGACAAGCATCGCTGAACAGGGCCCCGCCGTGCAGAAGAGCACCGCTGAACAGGGCCCCGCCGTGAAGACAAGCACCGCTGAACAGGGCCCCGCCGTGAAGAGAAGCACCGCTGAAGAGGGCCCCGCCGTGAAGACAAGCACCGCTGAAGAGGGCCCCGCCGTGAAGACAAGCACCGCTGAAGAGGGCCCCGCCGTGAAGACAAGCACCGCTGAACAGGGCCCCGCCGTGCAGAAGAGCACTGCTGAACAGGGCCCCGCCGTCTCAAGCACCGCTCCGCTGGGCCCCGCCGTCTCAAGCACCGCTCCGCTGGGCCCCGCCGTCTCAAGCACCGCTCCGCTGGGCCCTTCATGTCAAGCACCGCTCCGCTGGGCCCCGCCGTCTCAAGCACCGCTCCGCTGGGCCCCGCCGTCTCAAGCACCGCTCCGCTGGGCCCTTCATGTCAAGCACCGCTCCGCTGGGCCCTTCCTGTGAAGCACCGCTCCGCTGGGCCCCGCCGTCTCAAGCACCGCTCCGCTGGGCCCCGCCGTCTCAAGCACCGCTCCGCTGGGCCCTTCCTGTCAAGCACCGCTCCGCTGGGCCCCGCCGTCTCAAGCACCGCTCCGCTGGGCCCCGCCGTCTCAAGCACCGCTCCGCTGGGCCCTTCCTGTCAAGCACCGCTCCGCTGGGCCCCGCCGTCTCAAGCACCGCTCCGCTGGGCCCCGCCGTCTCAAGCACCGCTCCGCTGGGCCCTTCCTGTCAAGCACCGCTCCGCTGGGCCCCGCCGTCTCAAGCACTGCTCCGCTGGGCCCCGCCGTCTCAAGCACCGTTCCGCTGGGCCCTTCCTGTCAAGCACCGATCCGCTGGGCCCCGCCGTCTCAAGCACCGCTCCGCTGGGCCCCGCCGTCTCAAGCACCGCTCCGCTGGGCCTCGCCGTCTCAAGCACCGCTCCGCTGGGCCCCGCCGTCTCAAGCACCGCTCCGCTGGGCCCTTCCTGTCAAGCACCGCTCCGCTGGGCCCCGCCGTCTCAAGCACCGCTCCGCTGGGCCCCGCCGTCTCAAGCACCGCTCCGCTGGGCCCTGCCGTCTCAAGCACCGCTCCGCTGGGCCCTTCCTGTCAAGCACCGCTCCGCTGGGCCCCGCCGTCTCAAGTACCGCTCCGCTGGGCCCTTCCTGTCAGGCACTGTTCAGGGTTCACTGTGCCCACCATGCATCCTCCTTGTCCAGTGGGGACCTTTATCCACCTGATGGACTGTGGCTTTGCACTCCCCAGGATGGCACAGTGGGCAAGCCACCCACCGTAGAGACTTGAGAGACTGTGGCTTTGCACTCCCCAGGATGGCACAGTGGGCAAGCCACCCACTGTAGAGACTTGAGAGACTGTGGCTTTGCACTCCCCAGGATGGCACAGTGGGCATGGTGGGCCCATCGTGGATCTGGCGTCGTGGACTCATGTGGCTGTGGTGCCCCCCCCTTCCCTTCCCCCTGAGGTGCCTGTAGTTTTGTCACCAGATGCCCCTGCAGTGTTCTCTCCAAAGGACTCAGGTCTCCTGTGTGGGCTTTGCCCTTGTTTCGCTACACTTTGGCCCACGGACATGATGGATTCGCAAGATGTGCAGGACTACTTGCTTCAGTTATCCACTGCTGTGTAAATAATTTGTTTATCAGAAGAACGTTTTGATGGTTGATAATACTTTTCTGAGACTATTTTGTTCATAAATATTTATTCTCAATTTGGTTATGTGATTGTATTTTTTACGGGTGTTTGGGTGGTGTCACTGTGACTTGTTGCTCTGCATTGGTGTGTACATCTTGGGGGGGGGGGGTGGGGGTCGCATATGTGTGTGCCCGTAACCTTTCCTCCTCCCCCCCTCCCGGTGCAGTACTCACCGTTGATGTCTGCGGCGGAGTTCGTACTCGTGGTAGATGAGCAGGTAGACGAGAGCAGGTATGATGTTCAATTCGGGTTCCATGCTGTCCTCCGTCCTCGTGGAGTGCGTAGAGGTGAGCGTTTTCCCGTTCGTAGTCTGTTTCCGCCGTGTTTTTATCGGCGGTGCTCCTGCCCCGGAAAAGGTGGCGGATTGGTGAGTTGTGATAGGGTGGGCGGTACATTGTCTGCCGCCTGCCTGTTGGCGGTGACCGCCGCGCTGTTTGTTTGTCCCGCCGTGGCGGTCGGAGTGTTAAGTTGGCGGTCTCTGTTGGCGGTTCCCGCCAGGGTCAGAATTCCATTTTTCGGACCGCCAGCCTGTTGGCGGGTTGGCCGCCGCTTTATCACCGACCGCCAGGGTCAGAATGACCCCCTTAATTTGGAACGAGATGTGATAGGAGATCAATTAGCAGTATGCACAAACAATTCTGGTATGCAGGACAATCTCATGCATGTAATACAAACTTAAGAGAAGCTATTTAAAATACAAAAAGTGTAGAACACACAGCTAAAAAAAGGAATTAAACAACCCACAGATCAAGAAAAGAGGTAAAATATACTAAATGAAAGAAGGAGTCAAGTAAAAACAAGGAGTTCACTGTCACCAAACAAATTTACAAAATTGACAGCAAGAAACTAAAATGTTCTGTTGACGACATTATAGTCATTCAGCTAATAACATTTATTTTAATGTATGCAGTGCAGTGTATAGAAACAGTTGAAAACATAACTGTTGGGTATGGTCCTCACTGCAGGAGCAGCATAAACATTTTGCCTTCATCCCTCCTGTTATTCTGAATAAAGTTTTCTTGGTTTTAAGACTTTGTACAATTTACTACCTATGCTAAATTGCATGTGCTCCCTCCCTAAAACATGGTAAAATTGGCCTACACCAGACTGGCACTTATAATTTACTTGTAAGCCCTAGTATGTGGTACTATAGGTATCTAGCGCCTATAAATTAAATGTAGCACTTGTGCCTCCCACTAAAGTAGAATTTAAAAAGATGTCTTAGGCCTGCAACTGCAGCCTGTAGTGCAGTTTTAAACTGTCATTTTGACCTTGCAAATAAAACCCACACCCAAGCCTAAACCCTGATTTTTAATACTTATAAGTCACCCATAAGGTAGGCTCTCAATGCTCAAATGGAAGGGTGTATGGTATTTTAAAAAATACTGAAGTCATTTTCTCTACTTTAAGGCCTTCCTCTCCCATTGAGAATTCATAGATAGAGATATGGAGGTATGCTGTTTTGGCTCAAATTAATTATTTTTTTAATCCTCTTCAATGCTAAAGTCTGATTTTAAGTCACAGTTCTGAAAATGCCACTTTTAGAAAGTTAGTAAGTTAATGGTCAATGCAAGGGGGAAGTAACCTAGACTTCCACGGTAATCCAATCACTAAAAGATACTAAGTATACAACCAATGTAACATCAATAGTAATTTATTGCATTATGCATCTTTTTGACATGTTATTGTAGACACAGAGTTATATTTGTCTAAATAGGTGCTCCAAATAAAAACAGTGAAAGTGAAAGTTGTGCAGCGAAGTGAAGGTGATATATACAATATGTACAACGGGTGGTTTAAGAATATTATGGACTTCTAGCGGCTCAGTTAGTCCAGGAAGCCCTGAAGTCACATAACATTTCTTTATGGTTATATATTCCACACTCAAAGATATTGTCGACGTTTCGACCCAATTGCAGAAAAAAATCAAAGGTGGGTCATCATCAGGACAGGGAAAATTCAGGTTGGTAGCACTTGTGGGTAGTATAAATACCTAAAGTTACTAAAGGTCTGTGGAATCTGTTTTAAAGATTAACAATGGGGAGGGACTAAGGCACTCACCTAAGATCCAGTGTAGAAATACGATATGGTGGACTGGGACATCTTCCTAATTTGAAAATGAACTACAGTATGGTACTCTGTTTATATATTAGAGTTTAAAAGCAATTCATTGGTTAATCGGTGACTACTTACGTGTTGAGTAGTTCACTGTAGCCCAAGGATGTGGTGTACTCCAGTCTGGGGGTCAATAGGAATGGTCTGTTGTTCGGTGTAGTGTCTTCAGGATCAAACAAGCACTGAAAGCCTTTCACAATTGCAGGCTGGGGCTCATGATATCTAATAAACAATAATTAAATGAGCTTGCTTGAGTGTAAGTCTATGTGAGTGAAGAAAATTGTAAATCTGAATATATATAAAACATGAAAAAAAAAATAATAAGGATATATCTGTAGATGTGTATCTGTCTGCACTTACTATTCTGATTGAATCAGAGGAATCAATTCTGCTGGCCTGGGCAAGTCATCTGGGATCTCCCGGCACTGTGTGTTCGATCGTGGAGTTAACTCTCTGTTTGAAGTAAGCGACACATATGGGAAACGTGCCTGCTTAAAAGCAAAATCCCAACCATTTTGGACCGTGTAATCTCATCATCATCACAGGAGCCGCAGTAGTGGTGTAACGTCACCACCGGCGTGCGGACCAGGAAGGGAAGGTTCCCTTTCTGGTCGACTTTGAAAACGCAAATGTATTCGCGCATGTATGTAACAGAAAGGGGGGGTTCCTATCTGGTCCGAGTGGGCCGGTCATCCCGAAGGTGTATGATCGGGCGGAAAGGCCTGATTTGTTAAAAGGGAATAAGATCACATATAGCACGATGCATTCTGTGAGTGTGTATTCTATTGTAGTATGTGTACTCTGATGGGTCCATATGTGGACCCACAGGGTGGCCGAATATTGGTCCGCAAAGCCTAATAAGTATACAGTTGTCTCGGGAAGACCCCTGCTGGACAAGGGGTGTGAATCGAATTGCGGGTTCCCTATAAGGTGCTAATGGCTTTGTATTGAAATTAAAATTAAAATTAAAAACATGGGCCTAAGGAGGCAAACCAATTGGAAGTCCAGACCCAGACCGCATGGTGGTGGACTATGTGTTAAGCATTGTTGGCAAAAAAGGGGATATGTGTTTATGGGATAAGGGGGTCTCAAAGTGAGGCATGGCTCAATCTTCTATTGTGTTTAGTCCTTCTTTAATAGTGCCACATTTCTCTATCCAAAATAGTTCCCGCTTTGCTAAGACGTATTCTTTGTCACCTCCCATTGGTCCTAAGGTGATTTGTTCCACTATTTGCCATTTTATGTCATCGCATTTGTGTTGTTGTGTTTCATAGTGGTCTATCAATGGGGCACCTAGAGTTTTGCATTTGATCCTGCTTTTGTTTTGTATGATTCTGCATTTAACTTTCTGCGTAGTTTGTCCAATATACAGCAATCAGCAGGGACACCAAAAGGCATAGATAACGTCATGTGTGTTGCAGTTGGTGAATTTAGGTAGGGTAAATGTATAGTTATTGTGACAGAATTCTGTGGTGTTAAAAGTCATCTTGCATGTCGCACAATTGCTACATTTGTAGTGGCACACTACAGCCGGTAAATCCCATAGTGGGTTGACTTGTCTTTTGGGCGTCTATGGTAGGAATGCGCAAGTAAGAGTATCCTTAAGGTTTCTACCTTTCTTAAAAGAAATGAGCGGAGCTTCCTGTGTGTGGAGGTGTTCCTTAATGAGGGCCCAGTGGTGTAAAACTATTTTCTGGATGTCGTTACTGGCCGGGCTGTATGTAGTAACACATGCTAGCCTGTTACATTCTTGTTTCTGTTGTTTGGGTTCCAGGAGGGCTTCTCTATGGTTGTACCACGCATGTTTCCTTTCTCTTTTCACTAGTCTTTTAGGGTAGCCTCTTTCGACTAATCTCTTGACTAAAATTTCAGATTCTTTGAAGTAATCTGTTCTCTTTGTGCAGTTTCTCCGAATACAAAGGGAACTGTCCAAAAGGGAGGTTGTCTCTCAGACCTCTCAGGTGGTGGCTGGAGTAGTGTACCAGTGTGTTTCTCTCAGTGGGTTTGCGATAAAGGGTCACAAAGAGTTTATCTCTCTCTACCCATATTCTGAGGTCTAAAAAGGGGATGTTTTCTCTATTGGACTCGATAGTGAACTGGATATCATTCAATTTATCGTTCCACCATGTATGAAAATCTTGTAGTTGGATTATGGAACCATGCCAAATGAGCAACACATCGTCGATGTATCTAGACCATTTTCGTATGTGGCGCACGAAAGGGTTTGTTCGGTTGAAAATGTATTGGGTCTCATATTCTGACATATAGAGGTTTGCCAAGTTTGGTGCAAAGGCAGCTCCCATTGCCACTCCTTTGGTCTGGTAGTAGAACCTATCATTGAACAAGAAGTAGTTCTTGTCCATGGCTATTTCCATCATGGAAATGAGGAACCATGTAGGTACTTGTACCGGTTGAGTCCGAGAGTCAAATATTTTGGTTAGTGTTCTTAGGGCTTGTCTTTGGGGAATGTTGGTATACAGAGATTGTAAATCCATTGTGACCAGAATCTCAGTGTCGGGAGAAAAATCTAACCCTTCGTACAGCATGATAACGTGCATACTATCTCTAATGTATGCTTTTGTGAGGGGCACAAATGGCTTAATGAAGAAATCTAGGTATTGGCACAGTAGTTCTAACATAGAGGCACAGCCCAATACAATTGGTCTGCCTAGAGGGTTTTCCAACCTCTTATGTTTTTAGGTAGGGTGTATTTTACTGGGATATGAGGGTCTTTTTTGTTAAGGAATTGGTGTTCCTTTTTGGTAATAAAGCCTTGCTCTAGCCCCATTGTTGTGAGTTCCAATATTTGTTCTCTCAGTGTTTTAGTTGGATCAGAAAAGATCTCCTTATAGCAATTTTTGTCGCTAAGTTGTTTGAGTATTTCTTGTTTGTAGTCATTTATATCTTGTAAAACTATCCCTCCGCCTTTATCGTCTGCTTGATCACTAGATCTTGTTTGTCTTTTAGATGTTTAAGGGCTGTGTTTTCTTCAGAGGTGAGATTGAACTTAACATAGCTCTGCTTGGTGCTCAAAGATTCAATGTCTTTAAGAACAACTTTTTTGAAGGTTAATATTTCAACAGGCATGGAGGTCGAAGGGGGTACACCACGTCCTTGGGCTACAGTGAACTACTCAACACGTAAGTAGTCACCGATTACCCATTGAATGGCTTTTAAACTCTAATATATAAACAGAGTACCATACTGTAGTTCATTTTCCAATTAGGAAGATGTCCCAGTCCACCAGATCGTATTTCTACTCTGGATCTTAGGTGAGTGCCTTAGTCCCTCCCATTGTTAATCTTTAAAACAGATTACACAGAGCTTTAGTGACTTTAGGTATTTAAACTACCATAGGTGCTACTGACCTGAATTTTCCCAGTCCTGATGATGACCCACCTTTGATTTGTTTCTGCAATTGGGTTGAAACGTCGACAATATCTTTAAGTGTGGAATATATAACCAGAAAGAAATCTTATGTGACTTCAGGGCTTCCTGGACTAACGGAGCCACTAGAAGTCCATAATATTCTTAAACCACCCGTTGTACATATTGTATATATCACTTTCACTTTCACTTTATTTGGAGCACCTATTTAGACAAATATAATTCTGTGTCTACAATAACATGTCAAAAGATGCATAATGCAATAAATTACTATTGATGTTACATTGGTAATATACTTAGAATCTTTTAGTGACTGGATTACCGTGGAAGTCTAGGTTACTTCCCCCTTGCCATGACCATTAACTTACTTGCTTTTGCTTCCCTGGTCATAAGGGTTAGAGGGTACCTGCCTCATTAATATTACTCACTTTTAGAAAGTTGGTATTTTTTATCCTGTCCATTTTGTGTCTCCTACCAATTTTCTTTGTGACATGACTGTAAACTGCTCTACTGTTGTGGTTTGTGTATTTCTCCTAGACAGTGATACAAAGGGCCTAAGTGTGAGAAGGGTGGTCCATCCTGTAAGAACGGCTGAGGGAAGAGCTGTGCCCTGCCCCACTTACACTTCAAACAGCTTTCCTTCAGCACACACAGGAGAACTTGACACCACCCTTTTCTCACCCCAGACAGTTTGGACACTTGGCAGGGGAAGGGAAGAAAACGATTGTCCCACACAAAAAGCCTGCCGCCAGGTATACGTATTTGATTCCCAGAACCACTCTCTAGACCACTGCTGGACCTGTGCAAGGTGCAGAAGAAGGACTGCTCTGCTGCCACAAGACTGCCCTGCTGCTTGAGGACTGTCTTCCTGTCTGAGAAGGAAGACTTGACCTGCTTACCTTCATCCCAGGCTAAATCAGTCAGTTGTCTGACCTCTTGTAGGAGCTGCAGGTACATAAGAAGCTCTACAGACATACCTGCAGCTGCCCAGCTGACCTGCTGCAATTAGACATGCTTGGACCTGCAATAGGACATGCCTGAGCCCTGTTGCTGGCCTCTGCCTGGAGAGAGTCCTGATCCCTAAGAGGTGCCGTCCAGGTCCTGGACCCAGAGCTGTATCAGAGTATACTCCTCCCTGCCTATCTGTGGGTTTTATCCAATCTGATGCAGTGCCAACACGATGCAGGACCTCGCATCCCAGTACCTCTCAGTTCCTGCTCAACTGCTTCATTGGAACTGATTCAGCACTAGAAACTTGATTCAGGACTTCACATTGCAGCCCTCAGAGCTTCTGATCGGAACTGACACAGCAAGATGCAACTTGATGCAGGACTTTGCATTGCAGCTCTGCTCAGCTCCTAATCGTAACTGAAGCGATGCAAAGCCTTGCATCAAGGAAATAAAATATAACTTTCAGTGGGACTAACCAGGTCCCTCCACCAAACCCGCGCTCCATCACAGTCAGACTGAACTGGTGACTTTGTCCCTGTCTGCTATGCCCAAATACCCACAGTTGGAGATTTATGCTTCTTGGTGCTGTTTTCACTGAAATTTTTAAAATTCAATACCTCTGGTTGTAATGGCCAGATTTTTCTCATTCTGGTATAATTTTATTTATCAAACTTTACTCTATTTTGCTCATTTCATTTGGGATTGTTCTTGTGTTCTCACATTCTTACTCTTACTTTTTGTGTGCTGTATAAACATTTTATACATTTCTTCTAAGTTAAGCCTGGCTGCTTGTGCCAAATCACCAGAGAGTTAAGTTAAGCACAGTGCAATCTCATGACTTTTTGTGGCTCACCCTGACAAAGATTGTGTACATGAGTGTTGTAGACCCTGTTCTAGATGGTAGGTGATCCCTATG
Organism: Pleurodeles waltl; assembly: GCF_031143425.1. Classification (NCBI taxonomy): domain Eukaryota; kingdom Metazoa; phylum Chordata; class Amphibia; order Caudata; family Salamandridae; genus Pleurodeles; species Pleurodeles waltl. Next base: position 1,104,797,574 of record NC_090440.1, read on the forward strand.
TGGTAAAGATATATGTGTTGATTTCCCCAATGTTTTCACAGGCCAGTTGTTGTACTTTGTCCCTTCAGCACAATCATCCCCATACTGTTTTCCTTCCTCCTCCTACTTTTTGCTGAATTTGTTTTTGTTTGATGTAGGACTGTGTGGACTTTACCACTGCTAACCAGTGCTAAAAGCTTGTGCTCTCATTAAAATATGGTACAAATGGCTTTTACATAATAGGCATTTTTATTTACTTTTACATCCCTAGTAAAGTTCACTACATGTGCCCAGGGCCTGTAAATTATATGCTACTACTCGGCCAGCAGCACTGACTATGCCACCTACTTAAGTAACCAGTTATGCATGCCCCAAGCCTACCATTGCAGAGCCTGTGTGTGCAGATTTATCTGCCATTTTGACATGATAAACTAAACCTGTTGCCAGACCCAAACCTTCCTATTTATATATATGTCACCCCTAGCGTAAGCCCTGAAGAGCCCAGAGGGAGGGTGAAGTGCATTTTAAAGGTACAACTTGTACTTTTATGTTTTGCATGTCCAGGCAGTGAAAAACATTATTTTTCACTACTGCAAGGCCTATTTCTTCCATAGGATAACACTGGAAAAAACATTTTACATTTTATAAGTGCAATTTCCAAATTACAAGAGATAAAAGGTTCATTTTGGTGCCTCTGGGTTCGGAGAAAAAAGCCTAATTTATGGTGAAATCAGATTTTAGATTACATTTCAAAAAATGCAATTTTTTTTTTAAACTGACAAATTCTTGCCTTAGCCATTTGGTGCCTGCAACCTGTCTCTGGTCACATGACTGGATGTAATTGGCAGTTGGTCTTTGCGTATTCCTTCTAGACGGCCACACACAATGGGAGCTTAGGTGTGACTGGATGAGCCATCACTGGCAGGATGGAAGGGAGGAGCTGAGCCTAGCCTCACTTATACTTTAACAGGCTGTGCCCTATTCCTACACAAAGGGCTTAGCAGCTGATCATTGCCACTTCAGCCAGCTTGGAGCCAGGACAGGGGAGGCAAGGAATTCATATCCTTCAAAAGCACTATCAAGAAGCTTCTCCCACCTTCCAGAACCAGGGAACCAGTGTATAAAAGAAGGACCTCAACACCAAAACTTCAGTGCACCTCTGAACCTGATGCTCTGCCAGGAAGAAGGACTATTGTATTCGTAAAAAGACCATCACTCTGCTGGACTGCCACTCTGAAGAAGCTTCTTCTTTGCTGTGCTGACCTTGCCTGCTGCCCTCTTGCCTGGCAAAGAAGAACTGGACCTGCAACTCCTTCTTGAGCCCAGGACCTCAGAGTGACTAAAAGGGATCGTCTGCTGTCCTCCTGATGTGAGCCTCAGGAACATAACAGAATCCCAACATTCCTGAACTCATCATCAGTGAGCTCCTGACCCTTGAAGAGGTGCCCCTCAGGTCCTGGACGCTTGGTGTGGCTCTTGAGCTCTTACATTCAAGCTTTTGAGCTCCTAGCAACCACAAATGGGCTCATTCACACCAGAACTGTGCCGCTTACACAGAAGATCAACGTGAGCCACTGCAAGCCCATCTCTTCACCCAGCAAGCATTGATCACCTGAGGAGGACCACCAATGTTAAGTTCCAGTGCAGCTGTCTATGACACCAGGCCTGCTGTTCGTGCCATTCCAACCACCGGCAGCAATGCTCTCCTTGCTCTTCGTGACTTTCTTAAACGTGAACAGGGGTCGTGGTCCAAAACCTGGGAAGGTAAACCTTTGACAGGACTGATCTGGGACTGTATCAACCTTGAGCTCCATTGTGGTTGGCCTGAACTTTTGACTGTGACCCGGTCCAGCACGGCCAGATATCCCCAGTTGGCACTTTATTCTTTTAGCTGCTATATTGCAGTTTATTCATTAAACATTCATAACTTGTGCTCTACCGATTGTATTTTTGATGTTTTGGTCTTGTTTTATTTACTAAATTAAGCTCTATTTTTTAACCATGTGTAGGCTATATTTGTGTGGTGTTTTCACTGTTTTACTGCTTGACGTGTTGCACAAATACTTTACACATTGCCTCTAAGTTAAGCTTAACTGCTGTATGCCAAGCTATCAGGGGGATGAGCACAGGTTAATTTGGGGCTTGCTTGTGCCTGAATAGTATTGTGGTTGATCTTTACCAGGGCTTACACCCCAATCAACGCGTAACACAATATCTAACAGCCATTAAACAATTTTCAGCACTAGATCAAGCTAAAGGAAAGAGTTGTTCTAGTTGTCCATAAAGTATGTCCTGTGAAGCCCCCAACTTATGCTAAAACCATTAGATGCCTGATTTACAGACGTCAGTGGAGTGAGGAATAGTTAATCTGATAGAGTTATCAGAGTAACACCATAGTCCTGGATAACAAAAACAACAATGACGGTATATGTCTCTGTCAAGATCGGTGTGATTTAAAATCCTGGATAATGGTAGATCATCACCCATATCCTAATATAAACAAGCTTCTCAACCTGATAGCAGAGGCGTCTTGTTTTACTGTAATTGACCTATCTTCCGCCCATCATCAGATTACGCTAGACCCCAATGCCATGTCCCTTAAATCCTTTGTTACTGTTCTAAGTGCCCACCATCACATTTTTGATTATCATTGGCAGCTGCTCTATTCCAGCGCACCATGCCGCAAATCTTAAATGGTTTACCAAATGTCTCCAGTTTCCAAAACTGTAGATCTGGTATTTAGTTTAGCAAATGGGTATTTTGTCACAGACAAGACAAATCTCTTGTATGCCTAATTATAAATGCTTTAGGATATAACCAGGGCCACTGGAATTCTGCAATGACATTGCAATGTTTTTTTTCTAGCTTAAACAGATCAAAAAATAGTGAAAATATGGCAACACCTGTTACCACACAGTGGAAAGCCCTTCACAAAATTTGACTGGTAACTTTTCTGTTGCTTATTGCTGTATTTGTTTGTCAAACGGGTACCAGTGAGGTGAAACATTTCCTCAGATAGAGATAATGTGCACAGATATCAAAAAATGGGTTTTTACTTATCACAACATGTTGCATAATTTGCCTAGTCTTGCTGCATAATTTAGTCAACGCTTCCACTTAATTTGGCCTTCCCCTGCTGCATAATGCCAGTGGCCCTGGACCTTATCCACTTGTGATTAGACTAAATGGATATCCTTCATGTTTGTGACAGAGTGCAGGGCAGCCAAATTTTAAATCAGGCCTATTGTTCTAACTTAGGATTCTGGCAATGTCCAACATGATGTCCTGTTGAAAGACATTTTAAACAGGTTAAGAATGATGGGGAAGGGATGTCCTGTGCATCGTAAACAGGTCTGTACCCTTGCAATGCGTGACATAATAGAATGAAACAGCTAACACACTAATCTTATGTGTGTGCTGAAACCTGGGCCTGTCCACTAAGAAATCTGTGGTACAGAACCTACTCAATGACCCGGAGCAGTGCACCCAACATATCCCATAATTCAGCATGAGATTACTGTCCATATTCTGGGTAGTTGACTTGAATCGGTGGTGGCAGAGTCAGAGTACTGTTTGTTTGGATAATAGGGATGAAAGTTAATTTTTTCTTGTTCCAATTGAGTGTAATGCCTACATGGCCACTCTTGCAAAACTTCACTTATGTGTGGCACCCAGACCCTTGTTCTGAGACTATGAGTGCAAATTGAGCGAGTGTGCATAAAGCATGGTGTAATTGGTAGCAGGACTTCGCGATGTTGTGAGGGTATGGTTGTTGAGACCAGCAGTATCTATTTTAGATTGCCGTTTGTTTTGCATTGTCATTTGGTTAATAATGGGAGGTTGGGAGTGTTGTTAGAAGGTAGGAAGTTCCTAGGCAGGGCCTGCCACTTTTGTCTCTCCCTGAATGCTGCTTCAGTAAGGCTGATAACAATAAAATGTAGAGGTTTCACACTTCATTGTGCTCATGTTTTAGATAATACTGCTTGGATCCAGGTTTGCCACTCACTGGTTTCAGAGTCGTCACCTTCCACAAAGACTGAGTTTTCACTACAACCAGGAAATCAAAATTGAAAAAGAACCATTTCAAACTGATTTTTGAGCTTTAAGTAGTAGATCAACATCCCCTGTCTGAAACATAATTATAAAGGGGGGACCAAATCATTCCACTTTGTGTCAGTTCCAATTTCTTCTTGACCAAGGAATGGAGTGCTCTGCAGAATATTCAAAAACCTGCTGTGAACTAGAGGTGAGGGGAACATCACAATTAGCCTGCTCAACTTGCTGCAGAGTTGTGGGTCTGCCTAGTTACTAGAGGCCTACAGGTCTGTTCAGAGACGTACTTGTGCCTAGCTCTGTAGGAGGAGAGACTGTTCTGGAAGGGAAGATTAGCTGTGTTCCCAAAGCGTGGGACATGCAGATTAGCTAATTACAGTATAACCAGCACTTACCCGAGCAACTGGGGATACCCCAGCCTCAATGGCAAACTACATGAAGGAACTGCAACCTCAACCCACAATGTTTCATCTGGCATCAACATGATATCATCTGAGGGAGCAGTTATGCCTCTGTCCTTGATATGCTGGTAGTCCAATGAGGCCCACCAACACTTCCATAACAGAGGACCCCCACCACTTTAAAGTCCACAGCTGCTGAAGGTGATTGTCCACTATAAAGGCCTACCTAGCTGTTCTTCATCTAGCGTGATGACCTGAGAGGCAGAGCCACTGTCTGCAATCACTTCACCCAGATGCTGGCTGTGCAACTCCAAAAGGTGCATCACCAACCCCTCACCAGTCTGCATCCAAGTAGACAGGTAGCACAATGGCTGAATCTAAAATTTGTAAACGATAGTGTCTTGGATTCAGAAAGATAATTCTAGCCATTAGAGAGATTAATGATTTCCTTTAAATGATCTTATTGATCAAGATACCATACAACTTGGCCCACGGGTTCCTGAAAAGAGTAACTGCTCACATAGCCAGTCATGAGCTTGCATTCATGCCTGATTCAACCCTATGATCTTTTTGCATTGTTAATAGAACTATAAAGTCCAGTTTGAGATTCCTAAAATTCTGGTACAGCTTTACTGGACCTCCACACTTGTGCTTTATAGAACCCTGTAGCTGCACCCCTATTAATGTGCGCAGTGTTTAATTTTTCTGTGAAATTAAAATGCTTCTCTTTTTAATCAGACAAGACTGAGCTGGACAAGATATTAATGGGGCTGTTGTGTGACTGCTTGATGTTTGAGTCACTATCCTGCACATGACATTTTTTAAAAGCTGCTGACTGCTCACTTTGGCTATCCTGAGAGTCAAGTGCAGTGACCAGCTATCAGAGCCATAGTAAGCTAGACCAGATAGACCGGGGGTCACCCAAGGCAAATGATTCTAACCAGCACAATTATGGTCTAGTTGCCCTGGCTTGGCCTTTGAAACTCTCACACGAACGGCCTCCTGAAGGGATCTGACACTAGGTTGATGGTCAGGAAAAAATAAAAGTCAAACAGATGTTAGTTTTGTCACTTATTGTGGACACCCCTTGACAAAGGATGGAATAAAACCAAAATATGATAGTGGAATATCAGTCTAGGTACAAACACAATCTTGCCCATGAAGTAAAGGATGAACATTGGAAGGTGAGTGAGATAGTATGAGAAGAAAAAAACAGTGCTGAAGTGTGAAAGAATATCCTCAGTTTCCAAGACACTTGGAATTACTAAGGTCAAGCATAATAAGTTTGATCTTCAAAATGGGCAAGTGTGGATCAAGGACAAACTATGCAAATCTTCTTTCGCTAATGATGAAGTTGATGCCCCTAGCAGAGATGTGATTGCTACCTTTGATGTCACAATGATGAATCATATGTAACAAACTATTTTTATATTAATTGAAATGCTAACAAGTAAACTGTAAAGTGATCTAATGTGATGTGGTAAATATTTATTTTATTAAAAGAAAAGTAATTTATCTTAATTTTACATCTGTCCTTAGGTTGCTAAGAAATAGTTTTCATAGAACCGATATTGAATTTGTAGTTCCTCATCATTGCCATTGAAATGTATTGACAACCTATATTACTTTTGCAAATTAAAGTAACATGAACACTGAACAAGGTTTATTAATGATGAATTCATAATCACAAGGTTATATGTGCTTTATTTAACATGAATAAACCTGCCAAATCTATTTGCTTTAGTTAGCCTATGTAAGGCCGTCAAGGCCCTGTTTTTATAAAATGTGTGACAAAGTGTTTCCACATGTCATTTCTTTGAGACTTAATTCCCATAGAATGTTAGTTTGGAAAAAGATGTCCCCTTGTTTTACTCATAGATAGCTTGAGAAATTGACCTTGAAGCCAGTAAACAGTGAGACTGAGAACATGGACAATATACATTTGTTGCACAGCCTTACAGGAGACCAAAAGATGGATGCCTTCCCATGATGGTCTTCCGGCTCATATGGTGTGATCCATGGACAAATCATTTTTCACCTTTTACGTTAATTTATCATTCCCTATTTGGATTCGAGCAGAAACCATTCAGATTTTAACGAGGACTCTTTCTTTGGACTTTGAGAGATCTCTGCCCTTACACTGCACTTTCCCAATGCTTAGCTGAGAAGATGTAGACTTTTCCCTGATCCACGAAAAGACTCTTGACCCAGTTTCTGAAATTCAGACACCTTCCCTTTTTATAGCTTTAGTTAGTTTTATCTTGCTACAGATGTCATTTTTACAAATTCTTTATGTCTTTATTTCTTTTTTACTCTTTGTCCCCATGTTATGTAGCCCAGCACTAGAAGAAATTTGAAACTTTAAACCTTCAAAGGATTCCCATTGCTTGGAAAACTACTTAGATAATTAAAATATATGCAAATACTTGGAAGAAAGGATCATCATTTATTTTCCAAGCATCAAGTTCTGATGCTTTTGTTCTGCATTGCATTGATAGAATGTTTAGTCTGTTGGATGTTAATTAAAGCCTCGGTTTTAACAACGTCTAGGACATCTGATGCTAAGTATGTACCTTTATAATCTTGTCTTGAGAACTGTCTATATTCACCTGAGTTTGTAAATGAAACCCTTTAACTGTATTTCCGATTTTGGTTTTCCTTGTGTGGTCGTATTGATCATACTGTAAATTAAAGTTGATTGGTTATGCTGATGATTTTTCTCTTACCTCTTTAGTTAGGGTGAAAAGATCTATTGACCTCGTTTAGAGCATACCTGTAATGCTCCAGCAATGATTATGTAAAATTAATATTTTGCCACCATTTAGACTAGATCTGTTGCAATTTACCCATTGTCGTTACCCCTTACCCTACAGCCTAACATTTTGATATGTTCCTTTTTCATCTCCATTGTTCTTTTTAGAATGTTGGCGTGGTAAGTTCCATCCCCTGTGCGTGCCTCCAACTGTCACGCTGTTGGACGCTTGAAAGCTGTCGGAGAGGAAGAATGTTGCTCTCGCTTTATTCTTCAATAATACCATTTCTTTCCTACTCGAAATTGCTCATTGTGATTTCAACATGACAATGAGATTTTAAAATACGAAGGATGTTCCAAACTAGATAACCTTTGGGAATGATCTATCCACCACGGAGACCTCCAGTACAGCATGTCAAAACACCAGGAGGCTATAAGGTGCTGAACTGAGAAGGATGACTAGAAACCACAAAATACGTTCTTAGTGCATTGGCTTCTTCATGCTTGTTTAAAGAGCAAATTGGCGGAAAATATCAATAATGTATAGCCCTAGACTGAGCACACTGAAGGAAGCAATGCAATTACTGAAAGCTACAGGGAACAGAGACGCCAGGACTGCAGCGATAAGCTGCATGTGTCAGGATCTGAAAGAATGGCGGGGAATAATGAAGCAACTGGGAATGGAAACAGCCAGGAACAAAGGCTCTTAAGGGGGCAATTAAGAAAAGGCAGACTCAGAGCTGATGAAATTGACTCCAGTTAGGGTACCTTTGACCCACAAGGTAACATTTAAAGAGTTGAAAGAGTTGGTAATCAATACGCAAAACAAGCCCCCCAGGGCTTGGCAAGCGTTTATGGCATTAGTGTAATGAGGTGTGACTGGACTGGGCAGTATACTTCCAAGATAACTCTTTCTTCACTGTTATCAAACAAGCTCCCTGCAAACCAAATCATACAGGCCCCCAAGATTGTCCTGCGATCGGGCTGTCCACTGTAATATTTCGCAGCTATCCCTGAAATTAATAGATGTGCAAGTCTGAAGTGGTAATACCTTTTAAATGAGTGGTAAACCCAGACGCAATATGCTGGCACCCTCCAAATAAGGGAGGGCAGTAAATGAAGAGGACTTGCAGTAATGTTATGTTGTGCCAATTATCTGCTAGTCACATGGACGTCATTGGCATAGCAGCGACCTCCTTTCAAATAAGGTCTGCACCTTCCTATTGCTGGATGTAAGGGCAACAAAGCTGGTCTTTGGTAAGCAATTTTAGGGTGGTGCAATGGGGGATTTCTCCCAGGACCCAATAGTTTGTTGGGGACCTTGCTTTACCCATGGTAAGGTGAAATAGAGAACCCTATAAGTAAAGAACTTGAGGAAGGGCACTACGTTATTATGTACACTTTTTATTTTTTTGTAACTTGTTTTTCATTCAGCAATTGCATTGTATACAATAACACAGGATGGCATACATGTTGGCATCACAGAAAATGTAGCAATACAATCCAGTACAGCCATCAGTGAAAACGGAATATATAATACAGTGGTCCAACAATTGAGGCTGAATGCCCTATAAATCGGGCAGCGCTGGAGAAATTCCCAACTGTGTGTGTCAGAGTTACAGCATGCAAATTTGCATGTTTCTTGTGGTGCGTGAGTATGTTGCCAGAGCAAAGTAACAAGCAAATAATGCGTTAAACAAGGAAAACTCTAACAGTGAATCAACAACTACCAGTATTGGCAGCAGCTAACCAGCATGTGTTTGCCCTGCTCGGGAACCCTGTCTGTGAAAGGGTAATGAATCAGCGAGATGGGGGAGACCTTCCTCCTCACCCCCATGTAAAGGTGGGGGTGACGGGACAGGTGAGCAGGGCAGACGGAAATTAGACAGCCAAGGATATTCAGACCCCATCCCTGTGAGACTGCCTTCCTTATGTCGCACTCAGAAGCTGCAGCACTTGTAAATATATATACACACCAATTCACCCCCTGCCCATAGGCACACGTTCGCTCCCTCACACACGCACCCACTCACATGCCCACACATACAAACACGACATTCAGTTGTCCAGGGAACCTGCCTGTGTCATCTGTGAGGATACAGCCAAGCCTGTGACAAGTGTGGGCTCAGAGGGCGTCACATGCTGTGACACCTCAGCCACCAGACCTTCTAACATATCGCCCCATAGCTCCGGGTCCATCTCCGTATTTTCATCAGTGTGGACCAGCCTTAGCCATTGTTCTTCCACAACATCCCACTCGCGCAAGTCTGCCTTCCATCTGTCCAGCGTGGGGTGATCCAGGTCGTGTCCAGCAGGGTCGAACAGCCCGGGCACCCCAAAAATAGTGGCCCACATTTGCAGATTGCAGTGTTTCATGAAATAATGCTGGATCAATCTCAGACGGGGCTCATTTTTGCAAATATGTGGGGTAAATAATGCATTTGAAGACAAGAAATACTGTATATTTAAAAGCTGAATACATACTTGCAGTGTCAAGCATAGAAATCTAGCTTAAACCCAAGATGTAAGAGTTTAGGACAGCTTACATTGGTCAGTCCTCTGGGTATGGGAGTGGGGGTGATAGGTGAATGTGATTGTCCTCTGGGTTTGATGACCTGTGGTCGTTCTGGCTTAACAGAGTTACAGAAAAAAAGTGTTAGGTAAGCCTGATTAGACTTGGAGGTGTTAGTTGTGGCCTGCCTTCTGTTTGGGCCTCATGAACTGGAGTGGGCCACTGAAGGCCTTGGTTCAGGCCAGGATTCCTTTCTTAGAGGGAGGAGATGACTGCACATAAGAAGTTGAAGAAATGGTCAGAAACACAGTCTATTGAAACAGGTTCTCCTGTCGACCTGCAGGGCTGATTAGCTCTTTTCTTAGTCCTCCTCCTGCAACGTTTTGATTAAAAGATGCTGGTAGTGGGAATTGTAGAATTGAGGTGCTTTATTGCTCTTGCCTGGAAAAAGCAGGCATGGAAATTAGGAGGCAGGAAGGAAATGTTTAATTATCCCTTCCCTTCCCTACAGAAACCCCACTTTGCTGACTGGATAACAATGGAGTGAGGGGACAGCCTGGACACACAAACCCCCTACAGGGCTTGTATTTTCAGTGCCATCCTAAGGATTTATGGGGACCCAGGCAGAACTTATTTTGGGGCACCTTTTCAGAAGAACTGTGATTTTTTAAAATCAATTTTCAGTTAATGTAAGCCTTCATTATGTCAAACAACACTATATTATATGTTAACCTTCCAGAAATGGGGGCACACAAAAACAGCCACAAGCTGGAGCTACCTTGCATCTGCCAGCCAAACAGTTCCAAAATAAAGCTTGAACAAGCATTGATAAACAATGTAGACTCAACTGCAAAAAGAAACGGTTTTGTCATGTAAAAACAATTCTTTATGTGCAAATCACTCTCTAATCCACCAGTTCCTCCCATTCTAGGAAAGACACAGTAAGGGTGGGTTGGTGGAACAGGGCATAACATTAAAACATATGCACATAGTGCTTCCGATTGTAGCTTTGACTGATGAATAGCTACAATCTTACATAAATCTCTCTTCACCACTTTCCCTCTTGCTGCAGTCATGAAAATCCAAGTACTATGAGGATTTTCCCTGTTATATTGGGTGAAATAAAATACTGTTCTGCTTAATTCTCTTCCCCTGTCTTGTCCCTCCTTTCTTTCGCTGGTTTGACAGTAAGCTCCTCCTCTGTTGAGTAAGCAAACTTGAAAGGACAGAGAGGTAATGAGAGGGACAAGGGGGGTAAAACTGAGATGATATAGAGAGATGAGGACACACAGGTAGGAAGGGAATGGTAAGGAGTCCAGAAAAAAGATATGGAGATGTAGGAAGAGGTAGATAGGAAAAGGGATGAAGAGTGATAGATAAAATGTTGGAGTGGGGCAGAGAGGTAGATACATATATAGAGGGAGCTAATAATAATGACATTAAAGTAAGAGGGTGGGGTACACAAAGGGATGGAGTTGAGGGAAAGGTAACGTAGGAAGAGGATTGCTGCAGGAGTACCCAGGCAAAAATATGAGGCAGAAATATATGGAAATGCAAGATAGAGACAGCTGTGAGGTAGAGAGAGGGGCAAAATGATAATTAAGGTACAGAAAGATTGGTTAGGTAAAGTGTGCTGTTAGGTAGAGAGAAAGGTAGGTTGAGAAGAGTGAACGTAAGAAAATGAGATTATTTGTAATAAAAAGAAGTGAAGTAGAGACAGTGGTGAGGTGGAGAAAAAGAGTGGGAATTGAGATAGATAAAGAGTGAAAGTGTGAAGGCGAGCCAGAGAGGTGAAGTAGATGGATGTAAAAAGAAAGAGCCAATGATGTGAAGCGCAGAAGGTGTGTTTTAAGGTGGACCAGAGAGAAAGAGATGGAAGACAGAGAAAAAAGCAATGATAGTTTAAAAAGATGGCTAGAAATATTGAAAGAATTAGTGATAAAAGAGTACGGTTGCGAGAGAAGCAACACAATGGGATTAGAGCTAGAAAGAAGTGGAGAGGTGAGGGAGTGTTCAAATGATAAGAGAAATTGAGAGAAAGAGAGAAATGTGACGGGAGAAAGATGAGGTAGTGTATGATATGTGAAGTAGAGAGAGAAATGCAGGAGAGAGATAGGCGAGAAAGGTAGAGAGAGCTGAGACATACAGATAGAGTGGTGAGGTGAAGACATAGATGAAACAGATGAGGCAGTGAGAGTGAGAGGGTGGAGGAGAAAGACAGTGCAGTAATATGAAAAGGACTGCCAGGGTCAGGTAGTGCCAGGGTAGGGAGGGTGTGGAGTTAGGTACAGAGTAGGGGACTATAGGCTAGTGACAACTTTTACCAATTTCAATTGGCATACTGGAACACCCTTCTAATTCCCTAGTATATGGTACCTAGGTACCCGGGGTATTCGGGTTCCAGGAGATCCATGTTGTTGGACTTTTGCTTATGCAGGGTCATCCCCAGTCTTTTTCGCCTCCTGCCTCCTATGTTTTTCTGACATGTTGCTGTTGGCTTTTCAACTCTGAGCACTTTACCACTGCTAATCAGTGCTAAAGTGCATATGCTCTCCTGTTTAAATTGTATGTAAGTGGTTTATCCATGATTGGCATATTTGATTTACTAGTAAGTCCCTAGTAAGGTGCACTAGAGGTGCCAGGGCCTGTAAATCAAATGCTACTAGTGGGCCTGCAGCACTGGTTGTGCCACCCACATAAGTAGCTCTGTAATCATGTCTCAGACCTGCCACTGCAGTGTCTGTATGTGTATTCTTACACTGTAAATTCGACTTGGCAAGTGTACCCACTTGCCAGGCCTAAACCTTCCCTTTTCTTACATGTAAGGCACCCCTAAGGTAGGCCCTAGGTAGCCCCAAGGGCAGGGTGCAGTGTATGGATAAGGTAGGACATATAGTAATGTGGTTTATATGTCCTGACAGTGAAATACTGCCAATTTCGTTTTCACTGTTGCAAGGTCTGTCTCTCTCTCATAGGATAATATGGGGGCTACCTTTAAATATGATTAAAGTGTAGATTCCCCTAGAGAGTAGATGGACATGTGGAGTTTGGGATCCCTGAACTCACAATTTAAAAATACATCTTTTAGTAAAGTTGATTTTAAGATTGTGCGTTTGGAAATGCCACTTTTAGAAAGTGAGCATTTTCTTGCTTAAACCATTCTGTGACTCTGCCTTGTTTGTGGATTCCCTGTCTGGGTCAGTTTGACAGTTGGGTTGTTTTTCACCTCACACCAGACAGTGACACAAAGGGAGCTGGGGTGTAATCTGCATTTCCTGATTAGCCATCTCTGCTAGGAGGGAGGGGTGGAGTGGTCACTCTCATCTGAAAGGACTGTGCCTGCCTCTGACAATGCTGTCTCCAACCCCCTGGTGTGTGTCTGAGGCCTTGCCTGGGCAAGGCAGGATTTCACAAGAAGGTGTGAGTCCCCTTTGAAGAAAGGTGACTTCAAAGACTAAAATGGGTATAAGAAGGGCACCCAAACTTACAAACTTGAGAAACACTTCTGGAATCAAGAGGAACCTCTGCCTGGAGAAGAGCTGATAGCTGAGGAAAACGTGCTGCCCTGCCTGTGACTGTGCTTTGTGGAGCTTTCCTGCAGTGCTGCTTCTGCCAGAGTAAGAGGGCAAAGACTGGACTTTGTGTGCCTTCCATCTTGAAGAAGAAATCTCCAAGGGCTTGATGTAGAGCTTGCCTCCTGTTGTTGAAGTCTCAGGGATAGCAAAGACTTCTTCCTGCCAGCACCTGGAGTCTCTGGAGAGACCCCTACTCTGCTCTGTGGTGCCCTTCCAGTTCCTGGGACCCTGAAAGGAGAGGCTGGCAGCCTAAGGACAAAAATACACGCACCGAGCGCCGTGCGGAGAAAAGATCGACGCGAATCCGATCGCGGCTGAGAAAACGACGCGACGCCGGCTCCGCAGCTGAGAAACGACGCCGCAGGAAACGCGACCGGAGAATCGACGCCCGGAGCAGGAGAAACGACGCGCAGCATCGCTGACGAAGGCTGAGAGATCGCAACCAGCGCCGCGGGACTTTCGGACCGTCGCGTGGCTGGCTTTTTCGACGCGCCTCGCCGTGCCGAGCTGTTTTCGACGCATATACCCGTGCAGGGTTATTTTCGACGCACACCGCCCGTGCGGGGTTATTTTTGACGCAAACCAGGTACATTTACACGCTAGCAGCGCTAGTGTGTTGTTACAACTACCTAAAGACTCTTTTTATTTTAAACCTTTTAAAAATCATAACTTGACTTGTGTATGTTGGATTTTTGTCGTTTTGGTCTTGTTTTGTCTAGATAAATATTTCCTATTTTTCTAAACTGGTGTTGTGTCATTTTGTAGTGTTTTCATTAAGTTACTGTGTGTGGTGGTACAAATACTTTACGCCCAGCACTCTGAGGTTAAGCCTACTGCTCTGCCAAGCTACCAAGGGGGTAAGCAGGGGTTAGCTGAGGGTGATTCTCTTTTATCCTAACTAGAGTGAGGGTCCTTGCTTGAACAGGGGGTAACCTGACTGTCAACCAAAGACCCCATTTCTAACATTGGTGACCAGCGGTCGGGATTGGACTTGTATTTGTACTTGACATACAGTAATTAAGTGTACACTACTGTTTTGATCTCAGACCACTACGTGACCACATACTACTTGTCTTGTGATTCTGCTTTTTGTTCTCTGATGTCCTCCTGGAAGTATTGATAATATTTTTGGACTTTGTTTTTTGGTTGTGAAGCCTTTGCAGAATGGAAGTCAATTTCTGGCACCTATTTATGTATAAAAAGTGGCAGCTTAAAGCATTTTGCATTAAAATGGGAACTGGCTGTGAACAAGAAATCCAGAAGGGAGGATCTTGAGTCAGCCCTGTTTCAGTATGAATTGAAACGTTGTCAGGCAACACCACCAAATGAGTCTGAGGAGGATGACTACTCCGAAGAGGAGGGAACAGAAAGAGATGAGTGGCTCCTAGCTCGAATCCGGAGTCTGGAAGAGCTAGATGCAGAGCTTGAGAGGGCTGAGGAGAAGAGAGCCTTAGTCCTGGAAAAAGAAAGGATTGCAGCTCAAGAGCTGAGCTGTGAAGAGCTGAAGCTGGAGGCCATGAGGGCTGAGTCCAGTTCAGATGGTGGCAGCAAAAATCTTGTATCCAGTACTGCTGAAGAAGTGCACATGCCCAGAGATGTGGTGCCCTACTTGAAGGAGGGAGTTAACACACGCCAGGAGGTTCAGGGGTATGAGGTAGCTCCAGTGATGCACAGGGTCCCTGAGGTGGATTGGGGAACTGGCATGGGGAGTCATATTCCTACTGGTGGGAGGGACACTCTACTGACTCTAGGTGAGAGTGACAGGGAGAGGGGTTCCCCCCAAGTAGAAGTCCTGGTTATGGAGTGTGAAGACATCCCAGAAGAGTGTGGGTTGAGTGTCAGGGACAGTCAGGTACTGTCTCACCAGTCTCAGGAGGGTGATGTGGGGTGCTTTGTCAAAGCAGAGTCACTGGATGGTTGGGTGAAGGGTACTTTGGTTAATTCATGTGAGGGGCTGAGTGATGTAATTGCTGGAGAGCATATGTCTAGTCCTTATTTTCCAGAGCTATGCCAACACCAGGTGGAGTGTGAGTTCTCTGACCCCAGGGAGCTTACAATGGAGGCAGACTTCTGGGTGAGTACCAGAGAGTCTGAAGAGGCATTTGGGGGTGCTCCTGAGAGGAGTGGTCTAGGTAGTTCCCAACCAGGTGAGGTAGGGAAGGATTGTAGTGTCCCAGGTAGGTCCCAGTGTAGTGGGATGGGTGAGGGACCCCATGTCCAGTCTCAGAGGAGAGGGAATGGGGATGGGTTGAGGCCCAAGGTGCCCGAGATCCGGTCCCAGGTCCTGGAGGGTTCCCTGCGGGAACACCAGGAGGGGAGCCTAGCCTGTACCATAGGGCCATCTGTTGAGGGAGACCCCACCGTGTCAGGAGAACTTGGGGGGGCCGCTGTAGCCAGCGTCCCACCAGTTCTGGTGTCTGGCAGTACCACTCCTAGTGAGGGGGTGCAGAAGTCCAGACAGAGGGTTGAGAGGGGGTTGCGGACCCCAGTGGAGAACCTGGAGGGTCAGGGGTCAGCTCTGAGAGCAGAGCCCCCCATGAATGACCTTGGTGAGACCATTTCTGGGTTGGGGGGAATCCAGACTCTGTCAGATGGGCAGAGGTCAGGGGACCTGCGCCAGCCAGACTCTTGTGTGGCCCTTCGGGACAGTGTGTCCCTTGAGGGGGGTAAGTGTGCCCCCCTGGAAGTCCTGGTGTGCCAGGCAATGGTTCAACCGCAGGGTGGTGACTCTGGGTTGAATGATCAGGTTCAGGGGGTAAACTCTGACCTGATGGGGGGTAAGTGTGCTCCCAAGGAAGTCCTGGTGTGCCAGGCAGTGGTTCAACCGCAGGGTGGTGACCCTAGGTTGGATGACCAGGTTCAGAGGGTAAACTCTGAACTGGTAGGGGGTAGGTATGCCCCCCAGGAAGTCCTGGTTTGCCAGGCAGTGATCCAGTCTGTGGGTACAGACCCTGGATTGGGAGGCCAGGTTAAGGGTGTCCCCCCTGACCTGGAGGAAGGGGCTACTGCTAACAGTGCCCCTACCATGTTGTCTTCTGGGGGGGCCACTCCTAGTTGGGTGGTTCAGGACCCCAGAAGAGAGGGCAGGGGGAGGGAAGCCTCACCCCTGGCCCTGGTCCAACCTGAAGGTACAGACCCCAGGTTGGAGGATCAGTTGCAGGTTAACATCCCTGCACTGGTGGAAGAATTGTGCAGGACTGCTTCTACAAGCACCCTGACAGTTTTTGACTCTGGGGGTGCCGCTTCTGCAGGGAGGGTACAGAGCCCCAGAGGGGAGGACCAGGGTCAGGTTGTCATCCCTGACCTGGTGGAAGAGAGAGTGGTCAAAGGGTGCCAGGCACCTGGGGCTACCACCCCCCACTCTCCACAGTCACAGTGGTTAGAGAGGCCTGAGGTCGGGCTCTCATCCCTGACAGTTGTCTGGGGCCACTGTGGCTTGCTGTCCTGGTGGACAGAGTTGCCCCTGGGGGGGGGAGGACGAGAGTCACACCCCGGGGGTGGAGTGGGCAACACCACTGTGTTGGCCCTGGTGGTACTATCTGCCCATTGCAATTCATCTGTGAGCAAAGTAAAGTTAGGTGCTGCACAGATGGTGTCTGTAGATGTGGAGAAGGGTCCCCCATGGGTTAGCTTAGTGGGCCCTGAGAGTATGGACAGAGGGATCCAACTGGAGTCAGGAAGGCGTAGAACTGGAACATGCCCCTGCTGTTGTGGGCCTGGGTTCCTGTTCTATCGCCCCAATCAGGGAAGTACATCAAGGTATTGATTGTTCTCCCCTGGCTTTAGGCTGGTAGGGGGTCGTGTTGGACTTTTGCTTATGCAGGGTCATCCCCAGTCTTTTTCGCCTCCTGCCTCCTATGTTTTTCTGACATGTTGCTGTTGGCTTTTCAACTCTGAGCACTTTACCACTGCTAATCAGTGCTAAAGTGCATATGCTCTCCTGTTTAAATTGTATGTAAGTGGTTTATCCATGATTGGCATATTTGATTTACTAGTAAGTCCCTAGTAAGGTGCACTAGAGGTGCCAGGGCCTGTAAATCAAATGCTACTAGTGGGCCTGCAGCACTGGTTGTGCCACCCACATAAGTAGCTCTGTAATCATGTCTCAGACCTGCCACTGCAGTGTCTGTATGTGTATTCTTACACTGTAAATTCGACTTGGCAAGTGTACCCACTTGCCAGGCCTAAACCTTCCCTTTTCTTACATGTAAGGCACCCCTAAGGTAGGCCCTAGGTAGCCCCAAGGGCAGGGTGCAGTGTATGGATAAGGTAGGACATATAGTAATGTGGTTTATATGTCCTGACAGTGAAATACTGCCAATTTCGTTTTCACTGTTGCAAGGTCTGTCTCTCTCTCATAGGATAATATGGGGGCTACCTTTAAATATGATTAAAGTGTAGATTCCCCTAGAGAGTAGATGGACATGTGGAGTTTGGGATCCCTGAACTCACAATTTAAAAATACATCTTTTAGTAAAGTTGATTTTAAGATTGTGCGTTTGGAAATGCCACTTTTAGAAAGTGAGCATTTTCTTGCTTAAACCATTCTGTGACTCTGCCTTGTTTGTGGATTCCCTGTCTGGGTCAGTTTGACAGTTGGGTTGTTTTTCACCTCACACCAGACAGTGACACAAAGGGAGCTGGGGTGTAATCTGCATTTCCTGATTAGCCATCTCTGCTAGGAGGGAGGGGTGGAGTGGTCACTCTCATCTGAAAGGACTGTGCCTGCCTCTGACAATGCTGTCTCCAACCCCCTGGTGTGTGTCTGAGGCCTTGCCTGGGCAAGGCAGGATTTCACAAGAAGGTGTGAGTCCCCTTTGAAGAAAGGTGACTTCAAAGACTAAAATGGGTATAAGAAGGGCACCCAAACTTACAAACTTGAGAAACACTTCTGGAATCAAGAGGAACCTCTGCCTGGAGAAGAGCTGATAGCTGAGGAAAACGTGCTGCCCTGCCTGTGACTGTGCTTTGTGGAGCTTTCCTGCAGTGCTGCTTCTGCCAGAGTAAGAGGGCAAAGACTGGACTTTGTGTGCCTTCCATCTTGAAGAAGAAATCTCCAAGGGCTTGATGTAGAGCTTGCCTCCTGTTGTTGAAGTCTCAGGGATAGCAAAGACTTCTTCCTGCCAGCACCTGGAGTCTCTGGAGAGACCCCTACTCTGCTCTGTGGTGCCCTTCCAGTTCCTGGGACCCTGAAAGGAGAGGCTGGCAGCCTAAGGACAAAAATACACGCACCGAGCGCCGTGCGGAGAAAAGATCGACGCGAATCCGATCGCGGCTGAGAAAACGACGCGACGCCGGCTCCGCAGCTGAGAAACGACGCCGCAGGAAACGCGACCGGAGAATCGACGCCCGGAGCAGGAGAAACGACGCGCAGCATCGCTGATGAAGGCTGAGAGATCGCAACCAGCGCCGCGGGACTTTCGGACCGTCGCGTGGCTGGCTTTTTCGACGCGCCTCGCCGTGCCGAGCTGTTTTCGACGCATATACCCGTGCAGGGTTATTTTCGACGCACACCGCCCGTGCGGGGTTATTTTTGACGCAAACCAGGTACATTTACACGCTAGCAGCGCTAGTGTGTTGTTACAACTACCTAAAGACTCTTTTTATTTTAAACCTTTTAAAAATCATAACTTGACTTGTGTATGTTGGATTTTTGTCGTTTTGGTCTTGTTTTGTCTAGATAAATATTTCCTATTTTTCTAAACTGGTGTTGTGTCATTTTGTAGTGTTTTCATTAAGTTACTGTGTGTGGTGGTACAAATACTTTACGCCCAGCACTCTGAGGTTAAGCCTACTGCTCTGCCAAGCTACCAAGGGGGTAAGCAGGGGTTAGCTGAGGGTGATTCTCTTTTATCCTAACTAGAGTGAGGGTCCTTGCTTGAACAGGGGGTAACCTGACTGTCAACCAAAGACCCCATTTCTAACACATGTGGACTGCAGCGTTTCTTTTGCCACCCATAGGGAGCTCAGATAAACCTTTACACAGGACTGCCATTGCAGCCTGAGAGAAATAACGTGGGCGTTATCACTGCACTTAAGTAACTTATGAGTCACTTATAAATCACAATTCTTCACTTGCTGAAGGTTAGGTGCAAAGTTACTAATTGTGAGGGCACCCTTGCACTAGCAAAGGTGCCCCCACATAGTTCAGGGCCATTGCCCCGGACTTTGTGAGTGCGGGGACACCATTACACCCGTGCACTACATATAGGTCAATACCTATATGTAGCTTCACAATGGTAACTCCGAATATAGCCATGGAACATGTCTGAGATCATGGAATCGTCCCCCCATTCCAAATCTGGTATTGGGGAGACAATGCCATGCATCCTGGGGGCTCCACTTTGGACCCCCAGTACTGCCAAACCAGCTCTCTGGGGGTTTCTCTGCAGCTACAGTTTCTGCCACCCCACAGACTGGGTTCTGCCCTCCTGGGGACTGGGCAGCCCAGTCCCAGGAAGGCAGAACAAAGAATTTCCTCTGAGAGAGGGTGTTACACCCTCTCCCTTTGGAAATAGGAGTTAAAGGCTGAGGAGGGGTAGCCTCTCCCAGCCTCTAGAAACGCTTTGAATGGCACAGATGGTGCCCTCCTTGCATAAGCCAGTCTACACCGGTTTAGGAAACCCCCAGTCCCTATTCTGGCACGAAACTGGACAAAGGAAAGGGGAGTGACCACTCCCCTGTCCATCACCACCCCAGAGGTGGTGCCCAAAGCTCCTCCAATGTGTCTCAGACCTCTGCCATCTTGTATTCAGAGGTGTGGGGGCACTCTGGAGGCCTCTGAGTGGCCAGTACCAGCAAGTGACGTCAGAGACCCCTCTTGATAGGTGCATACCTGACTAGGTGGCCAATCCTCCTCCGAGGGCTATTTAGGGTCTCTCCAGTGGGCTTTTCCTCAGATTACGACTGAAATAATTAATCAGGGTTACTCTGCACTTCTCTCTTTGACTTCTGCCAAGGATCGACCGCTGACTGCTCCAGGACGCCTGCAAAACTGCAACAAAGTAGCGAGAAGACCACCAGTGACATTGTAGCGCCTAATCCTGCCGGCTTTCTTGACTGTTTCCTGGTGGTGCATGCTCTGGGGGCTGCCTGACTTCACCCTGCACTGGAAGCCACGAAGAAATCTCCTGTGGGTCAACAGAATATTCCCCCTGCTTCAGCAGGCACCAAACTTCAGCTTCACCTGTACACTGGGTCCCCCCTCATCCTGACGAGCGTGGCCCCTGGAACAAAAGTGGTGGACCCAAGTGACCCAGACTGTCCAGTGGTCCAACTGTCCGAATTTGGAGGAGGAAAGTCCTTGCCTTCCCTCCCCAGACAGTAATCCTGTGCACCGCGTGTTCTGCAGCTACAAGGGCTTCTGTGCACATTTCCAAGAAATCCTGCATCCACAGCCGAGCCTAGGTCCCCGGCTCTCTGTCCTGTGATGCTCAGCTCCCTGAGTTGATCTCCAGTGTTGTGGGACCTTTCTTTGTAGTGTTGAGACAATTGCTATGTTCAGACTTCTTGAACCCGTGTTCAAGGACTTCTGTGGGTGTTTCCTTTCTGTCCATAGGCTCTCTACGTTGCTGAGGGACCCTCTGTCTCCTCTCCCAAGTGGCGACATCTTGGTACTTCCTGGGCCCGGGCAGCACCTTTTTTCTTTAACTGTGACTCTTGCAGCTAGCAAGGCTTGTTTGTGGTATTTTGCAAAGGAAACAACTCTGTATCCTCCAGCACGCCGTGGGACATCTTCTGCATGAAGAAGAACTTCCTACCTCCTTTCGTTGTTGCAAAACCTGCAGCTTCTTCGAACCAGAGACAGCCATTTTGCACCTTCATCTGGGGTTTAGTGGGCTCCTGCCCCCCCGGACACTTTAGCAACTCTTGGACTTGGTCCCCTTCCTTTGCATGTCTTCAGGTCCAGGAATCTGTCTTCAGTGCTTTGCAGTCTGTTGTGGTCCTTACAAAATCATTTATCACAACTTTAGTGGGTTTCTGGGGAAATAGTGGTACTTTACTGCTACTTTCCAGGGTCTTGGGGTGGGGTCTCCTTTACACCCTTAGTGTTATCTTACACCCCCAGTGACCCTCTACACACTACACTTGCCTAGGGGTCCATTCGTGGTTCGCACTCCACTTTCTTAGTATATGGTTTGTGTTGCCCCTAGGCCTATTGCATCCTTTTGCGTTTTACAGTGTTTGCACTACTTTCTGATTGTTTTAGTTACCTGATTTGTTAGTTGTGTATATTTTGTGTATGTTACTTACCTCCTAAGGGAGTATATCCTCTGAGATATCTTTGGCACATTGTCACTAAAATAAAGTACCTTTATTCTTAGTACCTATGAGTATTGTTTTTCTTATGATAGAAGTGGTATTGCATGAGCTTTGCATGTCTCCTAGTTCAGCCGCGGCTGCTCTGCAATAGCTACCTCTATCAGCCTAAGCTGCTAGAACACTTCTACAGTCTACTAATAAGGGATAACTGGACTTGGTACAAGGTGTAAGTACCATTGGTACCCAACTCAAGTCAGGCCAGCCTCCTACATTGGTGGTGCAGTGGTGGGATAAGTACTTGTTACTGCTTTACTACTTTGTCATTGGTGCTTTTCATAAGAAAATCATATTCCCAATACTTAGAAATATACACAAGTAAACCTAACAGTCTTACTCTCTCTCTAAAAACGTTCTAAAAAGTTTCTAAGAAGTTTGAAAAAGTTTTTTCTTTTCCTTAAAGGTTTTCTAAACTTTTTCTCTCACCCCTAACCTTTTTCCTTTCACCATGTCTGTGGTAGAGGCCACTCCCAAAGTTGTAAAGACAAATTATGACAATCTAAACTTTAAAGGTTTGAGGGGTCTCTGTATAGAAAGATGTTTAGGGATTGTTAAGAACCCTACCAAAGATCTCCTTCGTAGCCTTCTCCTTGATAGTGACCAGAGTCAGATTGGTCAAACCCAGGATCAGGAGATAGAGGAGGGGGGTACCCATAAAGATTCAGGGGAGGGTCCTGAGAACTCTGGGGAGGGTACTTCCAAAGACCTTTCACTTATCAGGCCACCAAGTGAAGCTGGTAGTGGGAAGGGATCACACAACAGTAGGACACCTTTCACTCCAAAAGGCCAGGTCACTAGGGTTCAGGTAGTCAGAGAAAGGTCCACTTCTGCACATTCTCACATTACCTCTATATCAGAGAATTCCCAACCTTCCCCCCTGAGGATAACACCCTATACAGGGAACTCAGAAAGCTGCGGTTGGAAGAGGCCAGACAGAGGCTAAGGCAGCAAAAGTTGGCCTTCGACAGGGAATCCCTAGATGTAGAGAGAGAAAGACAGAAGTTGGGGTTAGTTCCCCATGGTGGCAGCAACAGCAGCAATCTTGATAGTCATCCTGTTAGAGAAACAGATTCAAGAAACCTGCATAAGATTGTCCCCCCTTACAAGGAGGGGGATGACATTAACACGTGGTTTTATGCACTTGAGAGGGCCTGTATGGTACAGTTGGTCCCTCAAAGCGAGTGGGCTGCTATATTATGGCTCTCTTTCACTGGTAAACATAAAGACAGACTCTTTACTGTCAGGGAGAGTGATGCCAACAATTACAAAGTTTTGAAGGATGCACTCTTAGATGGATTTGGCTTAACCACTGAATAATACAGGATAAAGTTCAGAGATACCAAAAAAGAGTCCTCTCAAGACTGGGCAGACTTTGTACACTGTTCAGTGAAGGCGACTGACTTTGAAAGCCTGTATAATCTAATTTTGAGAGAGAATATCTTGAATAATTGTGTGTCAGACTTGTTGCCTCACTACTTGGTAGACTCAGATCTGACCTCTCCCCAAGAATTGGGAAAGAGGGCAGACAAATGGGTCAGAACAAGAATGAGCAGAAAAGCTCACACAGGGGGTGACAAGGATGGCAAGAAGAAGGATGGTAAGTCTCATGACAAGGGTGGGGACAAAGACAAAAAGAAGTCTGAGTTTTCATCAGTCCCACAAAAATCCTCTGGGGAGGTAGGTCCAAATCTTCTTCTAACAATCAAAAGAAGCCATGGTGTTATTTATGTAAAAGTAAAGGCCATTGGGCAAGTGATCCCACTTGTCCAAAGAAAAACACCAAGGCTCCTACCACCACAACCCCAACTGCGTCCACTAGTGCCCCTAGTAATAGCAATGGTGGTGGGAAGAACACTACAAATAGCCAGACAAAGGGTGTAGCTGGGCTCACCATTGGTAATGTAGTGGGGGTTGGTCTAGTTAGGGAGACCACAGAGGCTGTTTTAGTCTCTGATGGTGGTGTTGATTTTGCCACCTTAGTTGCTTGTCCCCTTAATATGGGTAAGTACAAGCAACTACTCCTAATAAATGGAGTTGAGGTTGTGGCCTACAGGGACACAAGAGCCAGTGTCACCATGGTGATAGAGAAACTGTTTGCCTCTGAACAACACCTACTTGGTCAGCAGTACCAAGTGACTGATGCTCATAACAACACTCTTAGCCACCCCATGGCTGTTGTGAATCTCAACTGGGGGGGGGTGGTTACTGGCCCAAAGAAAGTTGTGGTAGCCACTGATTTACCTGTAGACTGCTGACTAGGAAATGATTTGGAGACATCAGCTTGGGCTGAAGTGGAGTTGGAGGCTCACGCAGCAATGATGGGCATTCCAGGGCATATCTTTGCTCTCACAAGGGCTCAGGCCCAGAAGCAAGGAGTACAGGGAAACTTGGATCCTGGAAAAATGGACCAAGTGCTCCCAAAAGCTTTGGGTAGAAAGGGTAAATCCTTGCCCACTATCCCTCCCTCTCCAGAAGATTCCCTTTTTGAGGAAGAATAACCCTCTCCCTGTGCAGAACCTACACCAGAAGAGCTGCCAGCTGACACTGCTGAGCTTTTGGGTGGAGGGGGGCCTGCTAGGGAAGAGCTGGGTGTGGCACAGCATACCTGTCCCACACTAGAGGGTCTTAGACAGCAAGCTGTCAAACAGCAGAATGGGGATTTTACTGATACCCACAAAGTCTATTGGGAAGACAACCTTCTCCATACTGAGGCAAGGGACCCTAAACCTGGATCTGCCAGGAGATTGGTCATCCCTTTGCAGTATAGGGAGTTTCTTCTGACATTGGCTCATGATATTCCTTTGGCTGGGCATTTGGGCCAAAGTAAAACATGGGACAGACTTGTTCCATTGTTTCACCGGCCTCATATGCCAGAGGACACAAAGGAGTTCTGTCGCTCCTGTGTGACCTGCCAAGCCAGTGGAAAGACTGGTGGCACACCCAAGGCCACCTTAATTCCACTTCCAGTGGTTGGAGTGCCCTTTGAGAGGGTAGGGGTTGACATTGTTGGCCCTCTTGACTCTCCAACAGCTTCAGGAAACAGATTCATCCTAGTAGTAGTAGACCATGCTGCTAGGTATCCTGAAGCTATACCCTTAAGGACCACCACAGCTCCTGCATTGGCAAAAGCCCTCCTGGAAATTTTTTCCAGAGTGGGTTTCCCTAAGGACGTGGTATCAGACAGAGGTAGTAACTTCATGTCTGCACATCTCAAAGCAATGTGGAAGGAGTGTGGTGTTACCTAAAAGTTCACCACTCCTTATCATCCACAGACAAATGGATTGGTTGAGAGATTTAACAAAACTCTCAAAGGCATGATCATTGGACTCCCTGAAAAACTCAGGAGGAGATGGGATGTCCTGTTGCCATGCCTCCTTTTTGCTTGTAGGGAGGTACCCCAGAAAGGAGTGGGCCACAGCCCCTTTGAACTCCTCTTTGGACAACCTGTAAGAGGTCCCCTTGCTCTTGTGAAGGAGGGTAGGGAACAACTTTTAAAAGCTCCCAAACAAGACACTATAGACTATGTGCTTGGCTTCAGATCAAGGATGGCTGAGTACATGAAAAAGGCCACTAAAAACCTTCAGGCCAGCCAAGAGCTCCAAAAGCAATGGCATGACCCGAAGGCTGTCCTGACTCAGCACCAACCAGGACAGAAGGTGTGAGTATTGGAGCCTGTGGCACCAAGAGCACTTCAGGACAAATGGAGTGGACCACATCTCATTGTGGAGAAGAAAGGTGAGGTCACCTACTTGGTGGACCTGGGCACTGACAGAAGCCCCCTTAGGATGCTTCATGTCAATGGCCTTAAACCTTACTATGACAGGGCTGACTTAACCCTGCTCATGGGCACAGATGAGGGGCAGGAAGAAGAGAGTGACCCTCTCCCTGATCTCTTCTCCACCACTGAAGCTGATGGCTTAGTGGAGGGAGTTGTACTAGCAGATTCCCTTACTGCTGAGCAGAAGGACAACTGCATAAATCTCCTTGTACAATTCTCTGACCTCTTCTCACTAGTTCCAGGTACAACTATCTGGTGTGAGCACACAATTGACACTGGAGACAGTTTACCTGTCAAGAGTAAAATTTATAGACAGCCTGACCATGTCAGAGACTGTATCAAACAAGAGGTACAGAAATGTTGGACCTTGGAGTGATTGAACCCTCTGAAAGACCCTGGGCCAGCCAAGTGGTGCTTGTCCCCAAACCTCATAGTAAAGAAGGAAAGAAGGAAATGTGGTTTTGTGTGGACTATAGGGGTCTCAATCAAGTAACAAAAACTGATGCTCACCCTATGCCCAAGGCAGATGAGCTGATAGATACATTGGCTTCTGCCAAGTATCTAAGCACTTTTGATTTAACTGCAGGATATTGACAGATTAAGTTATCAGAAGATGCTAAACAAAAAACAGCATTTTCAACCATAGGAGGGCATTATCAGTTCAAAGTTATGCCCTTTGGATTGAAAAATGCACCTTCCACTTTTTAGAGGTTGATGAATACAGTCCTCCAAGGATTGGAAGCCTTTAGTGCAGCATATCTAGACGATATTGCTTTCTTTAGCTCCACCTGGGATGATCACCAGGTTCACCTGTGGAATGTTTTGGAGGCCCTGCAAAAGGCAGGCCTCACTATCAAGGCCTCAAAGTGCCATATAGGGAAGGGGAAAGTGGTTTATCTGAGCCACCTGGTAGGTAGGGAACAGATTGCACCACTGCAGGGGAAGATCCATTCCATTATGGAATTGACTCCCCCTACAACTCAGACCCAAGTGAGAGCCTTCCTGGTCCTCTCTGGGTACTACTGGAGGTTCATCAAGAATTATGGCACTGAAGCTGCCCCTCTTAATGACCTCACATCAAAGAAGATGCCTAAAAAGGTATTATGGACAGCTAGCTGTCAAAAGCTTTTGATGAGCTCAAACAGGCCATGTGCTCTGCACCTGTCCTCAAAAGCCCTTGTTACTCCCAAAAATTCATAGTTCAAACTGATGCTTCTGAATTAGGGGTAGGGCAGTTCTATCACAGCTAAACATTGGGGGGCCAGGATCAACCTGTTGCTTTCATCAGCAGGAGGTTGACCCTAGAAAAAAGCGTTTGTCTGCCATAGAGAGGGAGGCCTTTGCTGTGGTCTGGGCCTTGAAAAAGTTGAGACCATATCTCTTTGGGACTCACTTTATTGTTCAAACAGACCACAAACCTCTATTATGGCTTAAACAAATGAAAGGTGAAAAGGCTAAATTGTTGAGGTGGTCCATCTCCCTACAGGGAATGAACTATACAGTGGAACAGAGACCTGGGAGTACCCACTCCAATGCAGATGAACTCTTCAGATATTTCCACTAAGACAATGAAGGCTCATCTGGGCAAGGTTAGCCTCATTGCCCCTCTTTTGGGGGGGGGGGTTGTGTAGGAAAGTACCATCTTTCTTGGCATGTTACCCCCAATTTTACATGTATGTCAGTATGTTTTTGCCTGTCTCACTGGGATCCTGCTGGCCAGGACCCCAGTGCTCATAGTTTGTGGCCTAAATGTGTATGCGTGTGTAGTGCCTAACTGTGTCACTGAGGCTCTGCTAACCAGAACCTCAGTGCTCATGCTCTCTCTGCCTTTAAATTTGTCACTATAGGCTAGTGACCACGTTTACCAATTTCAATTGGCATACTGGAACACCCTTATAATTCCCTAGTATATGGTACCTAGGTACCCAGGGTATGAGGGTTCCAGGAGATCCATATGGGCTGCAGCATTTCTTTTGCCACCCATAGGGAGCACAGACAAACCATTACACAGGACTGCCATTGCAGCCTGAGTGAAATAATGCCCACGTTATTTCACAGCCATTTTCACTGCTCTTAAGTAACTTATAAGTCACCTATATGTCTAACTTTCACTTGTTGAAGGTTAAGTGCAAAGTTACTAAGTGTGAGGGCACCCTTGCACTAGCAAAGGTGCCCCCACATAGTTCAGGGCCATTTCCCCGGCCTTTGTGAGTACGGGGACACCATTACACACGTCCAGTACATATAGGTCAATACCTATATGTAGCTTCACAATAGTCACTCCGAATATGGCAATGTAACAAGTCTAAGATCATGGAATTGTCCCCCCATTCCAAATCTGGTATTGGGGAGCCAATTCCATGCATCCTGGGGGCTCCACTATGTACCTCCAGTACTGCCAAACCAGCTCTCTGGGGTTTTCTCTGCAGCTACAGTTGCTGCCACCCCACAGACAGGGTTCTGCCCTACTGGGGTCTGGGCAGCCCAGTCCCAGGAAGGCAGAACAAAGAATTTCCTCTGAGAGAGGGTGTTACACCCTCTCCTTTTGGAAATAGGTGTTGAAGGCTGGGAAGGTGTAGCCTCTCCCAGCCTCTGGAAATGATTTGAAGGGCACAGATGGCTCCATCCTTGCATAAGCCAGTTTACACAGATTTAGGGAACCCCCAGTTGCTTCTCTGGTGCGCAACTGGACAAAGGAAAGGGAAGTGACCACTCCCCTGCCCATCACCACCCCAGGGGTGGTGCCCAGAGCTCCTCCAGTGTACCTCAGACCTCTGCCATCTTGTATTCAGAGGTGTGGGGGCACTCTGGAGGCCTCTGAGTGGCCAGTGCCAGCAGGTGACGTCAGAGACCCATCCCGATAGGTGCATGCCTGGCTAGGTGGCCATTCCTCCTCTGAGGGCTAGTTAGGGTCTCTCTAGTGGGCTTTTCCTCAGATTACGACATGCAGGAATTCATCAGGGTTTCTCTGCACTTCTCTCTTTGACTTCTGCCACGGATCGACCGCTGACTGCTCCAGGACGCCTGCAAAACTGCAACAAAGTAGCGAGAAGTCTACCAGCGACATTGTAGCTCCTAATCCTGCTAGCTTTCTCGACTGTTTCCTGGTGGTGCATGCTCTGGAGTCTGCCTGCCTTCACCCTGCACTGGAAACCATGAAGAAATCTCCTGTTGGTCGACGGAATCTTCCCCCTGCTTCAGCAGGCACCAAACTTCAGCTTCACCGGTACTCTGGGTCCCCTCTCATCCTGATAAGTGTGGCCCCTGGAACACAGGTGGTGGACCCAAGTGACCCAGATTGTCCAGTGGTCCAACTGTCTGTATTTGGAGGAGGTAAGTCCCTGCCTCCTCTCCCCAGACAGTAATCCTGTGCACTGCGTGTTCTGCAGCTACAAGGGCTTCTGTGCACATTTCCAAGAAATACTGCATGCACAGCCGAGCCTACGTCCCCAGCACTCTATCCTATGATGCTCACCTCCCTGAGTTGATCTCCGGTGTCAGGCGACCTTTCTTTGCAGTGTTGAGATGACCGCCATGTTTAGACTTCTTGAACCCATGTTCAAGGACTTCTGTGGGTACTTCCTTTCTGTCCATGAGCTCTCTACATTGCTGAGGGCCCCCTCTGTCTCCTCTCTCAAGTGGCGACATCCTGGTCCTTCTTGGGCCCGGGCAGCACCCTTTTTCTCCAAACACAATACTTGCAGCTAACAAGGCTTGTTTGTGGTATTTTGCCATGGAAACAACTCTGTATCCTCCAGCACATCGTGGGACATCTTCTGCACAAAGAAGAACTTCCTACCTCCTTTCGTGGTTGCAAAACCTGCAGCTTCTTCCAACCAGAGGCAGCCATTTTGCACCTTCATCCGGGGTTTAGTGGGCTCCTGGCCCCCCAGACACTTTAACGACTCTTGGACTTGGTCCCCTTTCTTTGCAGGTCTTGAGGTCCAGGAACCCGTCTTCAGTGCTTTGCAAGCTGTTGTGGTCCTTGCAAAATCCTTTATCACGACTTTAGTGTGTTTCTGGGGAAATAGTAGTACTTTACTCCTACTTTCCAGAGTCTTGGGGTGGGGTCTCCTTTACACCCTTAGTGTTTCCTTATACTCATGTGACTCTCTACACACTACAATTGCCTAGGGGTCCATTTGTGGTTCGCATTCCGCTTTTTTAGTATATGGTTTGTGTTGCTCCTAGGCCTATTGCATCCTATTGTGTTTTACAGTGTTTGCACTACTTTCTGACTGTTTTATTTACTTGATTTTGTTAGTTGTGTATATTTTGTGTATGTTACTTACCTCCTAAGGGAGTATATCCTCTGAGATATTTTTGGCAGATTGTCACTAAAATAAAGTACCTTTATTCTTAGTAACTATGAGTATTGTCTTTCTTATGATATAGTGCCTATATGATATAAGTGGTATTGCTTGAGCTTTGCATGTCTCCTAGTTCAACCTTGGCTCCTCTGCTATAGTTACCTCTATCAGCCTAAGCTGCTAGAACACTTCTACACTGTATTAATAAGGGATAACTGGACCTGGCTCAAGGTGTAAGTACCATTGGTACCCACTACAAGCCAGGCCAGCCTCCTACAGTGCTTGACCAAGATCTCAATCTGGACCCGCATGACCTCCTAGAGGTCGTGCATTATCCCGTCCCAGTAAATTCTCAGTTTACTGCAGTCCCAAGTCTTATTGAGGAGCATTGCCAGCTCCTCTCCGCATCGAGGGCTAGCAGGAAATCGTGTTACAATAAATCTATGAAGCAGGTGAAGTGTAAGATAGGGGCAATGCAAATAGAGGAACTGTGTGAGCATGAAGTGGGCGTTGCTGGCAACCTCCCAAAGGTGTGCTGGACAACTTTTTTTCAGTTCAAACTGCATGTTATGGCAAGCTCCCACAGAAGGTTTAGGAGGAGAGGAAGGTATTTACAAACTCCTCTGCATCGCCGGAACCTCACTTTTAGTGATGGTCCAATGGCATACACTGCAGGGCCATATATACAAGGCCACTTAATGCCACCTTGCATGGATTTTCATGGGCTTGTAAATATGGACTGAGGCAACATAGTGCAAGTCGCTGCGTTGCCTCACCCTAAAACAGGGAGGCATGCAACACCGATGGCATTTGACACATTCCCAGATTTACGTGGTTTCGTAAAGCTGGGAATGCGTCAAAAGCTTACGCCTCCCCACAGGAATCATAAGTGAGGCGGAACGAGGAGAAATATCTTTATTTCTCCTCGTTTTTCCTTTCTATATGTGTGCTGCATTCTGGAAAACTCCTCTCGTGATTGTGCACAAAACAATCATCCCTTCAAAGCAGACACCCTTGCACTACATTGCAAGGGTGCCTGCATTGGCTCATAGCAGCCCATTGTGTTACAGAAGAGGGGAAAAGGGCAGGAATGTGCCATATTTTATAGATACTGTGCTTTCCTGTCCTTTCCTTTGACGCATGGCAGCGCAGCAAGAAAATGTACTGCACCAAAAACGTATAAATTTGCCCCTAAATTTGGTGCACTGTTCCACAAAGTGGCATATGGTGTATTTTCATAAAGTTCGCATAACAAGTGCCAATTCTTTTTCCAAATTATGCAAATCACGCTGGCATAATTTAAATGTCACCCAGGCCCAGGCCTAATCAGCAAGTGCCTGGCAGCAAAAGACAGCTGGAGACACCTCAAAATGGAGGAGTGAGGTATTATTAGGACTCATTCTGGCATAACTGCCTCAGCACCTTAAGAATCTGTAGCTGTTTTTAAAGAGCCTGGATTTTTTAGGTCAGGCATTGTTCTGCAGCAGGAACATAATTTAAACAAGCAGATGTGTTTAAAAAATCCCATTGTTTCTTAAAATGTATAACACTAACAAAGAAAAATACCTTATTAAGAATTTTGGAAAAATTAGAGAGTTTAGAAGAACAGGCAATACCTTTTATTGGATTTCTGTAACAGTGAAATGAAATAGCATAAACAATAACATTAATGTATTTCAGATGATGCAGTAGTGTTGCTCTATAACACAGGAAACCATTGACTCATTCTCATGTCTTCCCACTCCACAAGCCACGCTACACACAAACTCATCAATAAATGATGAAGCACGTTGGATGTAGCACGTTGGAGTCTAAAACAGTGATTCTTATTGTATTTGCCAATGCTTGTTATACTTCTATATTTAGTTATTTGCCCGGGTGTAGGGTTTTGGTGCTGAGGGGACCCGCAGCAGAGAAGATGTCTCTTCTCTTGTCTAGTTAATAGGCATAACTTAGGCAGAAGTTTTGACATGGTAGGATTTTTATCCCATCATGTACAAGTTATGGTGACTTTTATTGAGTATGATTTTTAGTCTGTTGATATGCAGCACCAGGTTTCTTACCTCGGCTCACAAAATATTCCGGCTCTCTGCAGCTTTGGTTGTGATAATGAGATGATACAGTCACAGAGCACAGCCTGGCTTTTATCTAAACTTTGCTTGCTTGTTGCTGCCCAACTCCAGTTACCCTTTGCAACCAAAGTGCTAATCTAATTACTAAATCTCCTCATTAGAGTGACCTCATCTGTCTGAACGCATTAAAAGCGATGCAGGCAGTTACCTCTGAAGCAACAGCAGACACCCATGAGATGACCTTGAATTTAAGCGCGACTCGAGCCTGGAGATGAACAGTATATGAAATACACAGTTATAGTTTCTATTCACTTTAATTTTACTTTGTATCCTCTAGAGGAAGCCAACATAAAACACTGAAAACCAACCAAATTTTAGTTATATAAAAATTATGTTATATTTCCATGAGGAAATGGCCATGTTAAAGTTATAAAAAAACTCGATTTATCCACATTTCTTCTGACAACTGCAATCACTCCTAGATGTCAACTCCTTACATTACCTACTTCTTTGCGAGATTTGAAGACCCTTTAGCATTCAAAGTAAACAATAGTTGTCAGTGACGTTAGGATATCTCAGGCTCGGTCCCTGCACCTTGCTAGCTATCCCCTCACCAAGGGCGTCGTGTTTAAACTATAACAATAATAGCACAAACAATTATATTAACACATTATTTTACAACACTACATTCCCAGGGGCTCACAAAGAAAAATGTATATGATATTATTGGTACCGAATCCAAATTACTCCTCATTTTACCAATCCCCGATAGGTAAAAGTTAAGTCAACCTTCCCAGCTTCCTAAAGTCTGACCTGCAGATCACTCACACAGCTCAACACAGCTCGCGGAGCTGGTACCAGCACTCATTACAGTCTGATTTATCCTTCGTTCGTAGGCCCGCACTGTTTGTTTTTTCCAAGGCCATTTTCTCAGTGGACTAGATCCTTTGGAGGCTTATTTATTAGGGCAGAGGAGCGCTGCTGGCGCCTCTCTCGCGTTCTCCAGCTTCTTCATATAATTGCAGGAGGCACGGTGGGGTTTCAGGAAAAAGAGAGGAGAAGATGAAAGACTGGGGAGGAAGGGAACACGCTGGTTTGCACATTTTTGTCTGGGCTTCTTTGCTTCCCAGCCCTGCCCTGTTTTTTAGACAGCTGAAGTCACATTTTTGGCTTTCAGACCGCAGAACTCAATTCAGTGAGCAGAACTCAGACCTTGTCTGGAAATACCTTCTAAGGGCAACATCGTGTCAACTCGACCAGAAGGGGAAGAATCTCCAGGTCGGGTACAAGTGGAAATGGAAATCGAGACTGCACCTGGCGAAATAGATGACTAGAAGGGGACATAGGGAAGCCAGGAGGCATTGGAAGACAAAAGAGCCACTCATGAGAAAGGTATGACCAGGGTGTTGATTTTGCCTTGTTTTTCAACTTCTGTGGTTATCGGTGTGTCTATGTATTTTGGTGGCATGATATTTGCATGAGGACACTCATTTTCATTTGCCTACAAATAATTTTAATCAACATTTTTATTGTGGCACGACCATCCCTAAAATGAGGTGATGTATACATTTTTTCCTTGTGTTGATGCCTATTGGTTATATACGGTATTCCATAAAGTATATACAGGAATTGGTGAAACTTCCCAATTTGTTTTGTCATCCTTCCTTTCTGCCATCAAACGCTCACAACAGCATGAACTATTGTGGCCGAATGCAAAGTAACACACAATAACTAATTCTCAGGGGTGACAGTGTGTAGATCGCATGCACAAGTCTCACCACAGCTCAGATTATGAGGGGTGAGCATACAGTACAGCCCGCTACATAGACTCCATCAATGTATTCATCCTGAGAGGGCCTTGGGCTTCCTGTTAAGTCCTGTCACAGAGAATTAAATTAATCAGTGTCATCTTTGATGCTTCTTCGGCCTTACTTCCTAAATACATGAAGCAAAAACTCCAGGCTCATATATCAAGCATTTTGTCAAAACCCCAAGCATCAGTCAGAGAGTGGCTGTTGGTTTAAAGAACATGTTCTCTGGCGTCACAGTTGTCACTTGGGCCCAGGTTCGCCTGTGCTCATTGGTACATCACCTGCTTAACTACTAGAATTTACAATCCTAGGATTTGAAGGCTTTCCCTCAGGTAGTTCAGGAACTCCAGTAGTGGCTTCTTCATCACTCTTAGTCCAAGGGGTCTCCCTTTCTTCTTCTCACACTGAAAGTACTGACAACGGAAGCGGACGGGAAGGGGAGCCTTTTTGGAGGACAAACAGGTGCAGGGTAAGGGAGCATTTCAGAGCCTGTCAAAGTCTTCCAGTCGGAGGATACCAAAAGCAGTTCACCTAGGTTTGCTATATGTTGCCTCAGATTTGTTAAACCATGTGATCATGATTCTATCAGACATCTGAGTGGTCACGGCATATATAACTCTCCTGGGGAGTGTGGACGTATTCCTCAGCTATAGCCCAACATGGTGAATTGATTTTTTTGTGAGCAGAGACTCATATACAGGCTCTGTATGCAGTATATCTTCCAACCTTGAGCAGCTTCTTCCCTCCCACAGCATCCCTGGTATTGAATCGCAAAATATTTCTCCAAATATTTCATAGTTTCAGACCACCATGGTTAGAACTGTTTGTAACCAAGGAGAATGCTCATGTTCCCAAATTCTACAGTGTCCACCTGGTTCCTGAAGTCTATGCGGTCGGTGCCTTCCAAATAACATAGTCCAAGGGATTGCGTTATGCATTTCGACCAATTTCTGTGATCCCAAGGGTGTTATAAAAAAATGCTGACAAACTATGCATCAGTTCTGTTAGTCTTTCCACACTAGTCCAGAGGTACTTGCTTTCTGCTCTTCCTGCAGAGATCACTGACAAAATATCAAAACCAAATGATTGCGTAAACAGATTATCATGTAAAAAATATTGAGGACCAAAATATTGAGAAGGTAAGTGCAAAGATAATGTAAGTATAGATTTATTATTCTTAACTCCACATCTATGTACCTTGAAGGTATATGTATATTTTGTCAAGGTACGTACACATGGGGTTTTATATAGTAAAACTTTACTTACTTATGAAACTTACCTTCACAATATTTTTGTCTTTGATATTCTTGACATGATATTTGGTCCACAATACTTTTGGCTACAATATTCTGTCTAAACACTTCCTGCAGCTAACAGTAGTTCTGCATAGGTCCTTTCCTGGGGAACCATTACCTTGTCTTGCCTTCAGTCCGGAGGATCTGGTTCAGGCCCAGCTGGGGGGTCTGGAGCATGAAAGCTTGACTATTAAATCTTTGGGTTGCTCTTTGGAATTTGCAGCCTCAACTGAACAATTTAGATGTCCGGCCCCTCTCAAGCTCTATCATCTTTGTTGCAATTTATGATTTCTCATTAGAAATCTTTGTACATCAGGCCCTGTATTCCCTCTTGATACAGAGACACCTTACGTGGTAAGCTCAGTCCCTTTCATTGCTCATTTGGAAAGTAAAATCTCCTGCATTCTCCGTGGTGGCCTGCTTAATCTGACCCTGCTCCTGTCCCCTTCAGTCTCTGACTGATGTCTAAACCTACCTACCCTAGGTTGTCAAAATAGTCAATAAGTTATATTTTACAGTAGTAGTTCTTGTATTTCATTGTTGATTCATGTACTTGTTGCATTGTTATGCTGTTCCTACTAATCTAATAGGACTGTGTATTAGTACTACAGAACTTCAGAATGTTGGGGACTAACTCCGTCCACACCATCAGAAGCTGTTTGAACAATTCCTGGCTAATTTATAGTGCCTCACCTGAAGCCCTAAACCAACTGGGGTGGAAGGTGATTATGGCAGTCTAAACATGACAGTCAGACTCCTCAGGGAAGTCATAGAAACAGATCTTAACCCATTTGCTGTATCAATCATGCATGCCAAGACAAAACACAAAGGAGAAATTAGATAAGTTTTCAATATATTTATTGAAACAGTCACAATCTGTCATGAAGAGAATTAGCTGTGATAATTAGGTAGCAGAAACAAAGAAAAGTTATCAGCACTATGAACATGGTACAGAAAATAAACAATTTAACCATGAAAAATACGGTTCTAGATGTTTTAGAGGTTCTAGACGTTCCTACCTAACTATAAGACTCTGCTGAGAACATAGTGGATATACCCTTCTGCCTAGCCCAATATAAGGGATTGGTACCACGCCCTACACCTATAAACAGTGTCAGAAGTCAGCCTGCAGTGTATTTGGCAATCCTCTTGGGAAGCTGGTAGATTAGTGCCAGCAGAGCTGCATGAGTAACACACCATTCAACTCAGGACAGTCGTGGCCAGAATTACCTCTTCCCTTTCTGGGTCGTTGCACCGTTTATGTAATAAAGCCATGTTGTGTTTGAAGCACAGCTCTAATGCAATACTGTGTCTAGATGTTAGAAGCTGTTTGCTGAATGAGCAACACAAGATTTAGGATATCCTGGACAGTGTTCCAAACCTTGAACAGAAAGTACTGATTACATGTTGTGCAAAAGCTAACTAAACAAGCAACTCATATCACATATACCTAGAAGAATATCATGCACGAATTGCCTTTAAAAAATGTCATTGATAAAAGCAGTATACCTAAAACTAATAAAATATGAAACATAAAATGAAGCTAAAAACAGGGGGAACAAACATAGGCCCAAGAGGTCCTCATGACAGTAGTGGTTGATACTTGATTATGTGATATGTAACTTGCAGTTCCAGTAAGCACTCAAAAGCCTTTGGGTCTAGGTAACGCTCTATAAAACTTTGTAAATAAAAGGCATATAATGGCACAATCAAAACATAATAGGGCACAGCAGAACTAAACAGTCACAACAACGCAACACAACAACAGCTTTACAACACAAGGGCATTACATTACAATAATGGAGCACAAAAACAAAGCAGGGCAAAAAAACATCAGAATTCCTCACCACCACAGCACAGTGCCACCCAACAAACATTCCAGAAACGTGCTTTAATCATAAAGTGTAAAAGGTGTTTGCATCAATCACTGCCTTAATTTACACAAATGACATGTAGTAGAACCATTCAAAAATATTTTCTGATCCAGGTGCAGGCTCAGCTTGGGGTACAGATGAGTCTACTCCCTGTGGTGCACAGAGTGAAGTCAAGACCTTAGACTGCCATGGTCAAGGGGCTGGCAACACTCCTTGTGGCATTTCCATCTAATGGTGTGATCATGTATCGGCTTCACTGATACAACTCTGGTTCCAGAGGATGGTAAAGCAGAGCAAAAATTTCATTTTTCCATTACCACCAAGATTCTCTCTCTGACTGGTTTTATTCATTAAAACATAAACACAGAACCATTAAATATATTTCACACATCAATGTATGTCAGCAAAAACCTCTCTGACTCCTCTATGATTTATCTTGGTTTTGGGTAAGCCTGCTCAGTTCCCTATGCAAAAGTCAAATCCAGAGGACTCTACCTGCATTACTTGTGATTGAACACTGCCTTAGGGAGCAAAGAGCTGTCATGCCCAGAGGTGGTCCCACCATTAGATCAGAGGAGCATCGCCCCCTTGCTGCCAGTGCAGCAAACGTGAAACTAAAATGGTAATAAAATTAATTATTATTTTATTTTTCACTGCTCCCAGTCCGAGCAGTGTTTTGGGTTGGAACATTGCCGCTGACTGGCAGCAGGGGAATGGCGCTCACTTCCCCCGTTTACACAGTGCATGGCAGTTTGGCCAGCTATCATTAGCCAGCCAGCCTCACATGGGCGGTGTAAGCCTCTCCACCTTAGCTGTCTTAGCTAGCTGGTTGGAGACCAGGCACAGGCCCTCTGTGCCTGCTGGAGCATTGAGGCAGCCCACTCCAGGCAATTCTGGCACTGCTCTCATGCTTCTCATCTGCAGCATGTAAGCAGCGTCAGGATGTGGAGAGAGGAACTGCCTGAGGCTCCAGGCGGTGCCATCACACTGACTACACGAAGACCAGGTTGAGAAGCAGGAGTGAGGGTAAGTACATTTTAATTTTTTCCTTTTGACCCATTGACAGGCACTGTGAAAAACTCACATTGCTTCCAGCTTTAATTCCAGAGTTCTCAGTCATGGCCCGTTATAATAACGAGCTATAATTAAGAGCTTTGGAATTTGAGCCTAAGGCACTGTGATGTGATTTTTTACATGCTTGCCACTGGACTGCGGCTCAACGACCCTCCATTGTTGAGAGCCACCGTCTGCCACTGATCATTCCCCTGGTTCGTGCTTGTTCCTTGACTAGTTGTGGTCGCCACCAGTAGCCAGTCATCCATCACGGTCCCCATACACTAAGGAACCACAGTCATGATGGCTTATGTACATAAAATGCTTCTGTTCTGTGGCATTGATTTTTCTTTATCATTATGTCTTACAGAACTAATGCCCTGATTTATACTTTTTTTTTGCGCCGCATTTGCATCATTTTTTGATGCAAAAGAGACGCAAACTCTAAAATACAATTGCACACTAAAGTTGTATTTTGTGAGTTTGCGCTGCTTCTGCGTCAAAAAATGACGCAAATGCGGAGCAAAAAAAGTAGAAAATATATATGTGAAGTTGTGTCCGATCCAAGTTTTTTCAGATAACATGGATTAGCATAATTTGTTTCAGCGCATTAGCACTTGCATATCCATTTTGAAAGTGGTGGCTGATGTCGTTTCTGTTCGCCAATGCTCAGTTCTCTGAATTTTAATTGGCAACCATGATTTGGAGGAGTTACTGCATTCTCCCATTTTGTGCTGCTCGCAGGTGTCATCTTTGTAAGTGGAAGCATACACTTGGCAGCTTTTTTCCATTACCATTAACGATGACAGAAAGTGCTCATATCATAAGTTAACCGCAGGCATGCTCAAATGGTATTTAAAGGAATTTGTAACATTTTCAGCTCAGACCAAGCACGGAATGTATTGATATTTTCATGCAGCTCTAGCCACAATGGAGAATAGTTGATCAGTACAGAAAACAGTAATCTATCCTAATTAGCGCCTGCTGTTTGTGATTGACCTTAGTGCCTTCTCCAGTCCTGGAGAAGAGGGGTCTCTTGAGGTAGCATACAATAGCCCAGTGGTCAAAGGAATCTACTGCAGAATTCATGTGTGAAGTACATGCAAAGATACAACTGCCTCTCTTTACTCCATCCCCCTAGAGCATCACTTGCTTGTGTTTCATAGCTTTGATGTTCCCATTTCCACACGTATACACGCGTTTCCTTGGCTGACATTGTTTGCTCTGAACTGCTTTCGACTCCTGTGCAGGGCGATGGCCATGGGGTGGGGGATGTCTCCTCTCGGCGTGATTCTCGAGAAATGGGATGTAATTATCCTGGACTTCATTGGTGTTTTCCACACAAATGATGCATCTGATTCAAGAAAAACAGATACCAGTAAAATGACTGCTTAGGGGCAGTAAATTAGATGGCCGTAGAAAATATATCGCCAAACCAAGGTTACATTAGCAGTAGCATATATATCTAATCTAATGTATGTTGTAGTGTTAAGGAAGAAATGCACTGATTTTGCATTTTAATGTGGTGGAACTGGTTCAATAGTCTATTAACTCTTCACGGGGACATTATTTCGAAAAAAAGGATGGAATATACCTCATACCTTACACAACATGAGTCCATCTCCGGCTTTCCCCAATATTCTCTGGCGTCCACTGGAGCTACTTAATGGAAAGAATCCATAAAATGTCCTGAATCCCCAGAAAGATAACGGGTCGCATAGCTTAGTTCATTATTGTATCTACTTCAGCAAATTTGTATGACATTATAGTCATATGCTTTAATCCTAGTGGGTATACTCTGCCTTTCATCCATCCGAGTATAATAAAATGAGTACCCTAGAGTTGTATAACATCACACATGCATTAATAAAGCACCGAGGGGCATATTTGTACTCTGTTTGCACCGAGTTGGCGTCATTTATTTTTACTCTAATTCGGTGCAAAACTAACTCCATATTTATACTTTAACGCCAAATCTATGGAGTTTAAGTCATTTCTTGGACGAGGAAACCTAACTTGCCTTAATGAGATGCCTTAACACCATATTTATACTCCAGTGCAAAAATGGTGCACGGGAGGGAGGAGGGGTCAAAAAATGGTGCAAAGCTTGCTTTACCCCATTTTTTAACGCCTGGGTCAGGGATGGCGTTAAGGGACCAGTGGGTCTATTTCCATGGTGGAACACCATGGAATAAGCCCCCATCACCCTCCCCAGGCCCCAAGGACACCCTCACCCACACCAGAGGGACTGTGAAGGATGGGGGGACCCATCTCAGATAAGTACAGGTAAGTACAGGTAGGTATTTAATTTTATTTTTTAAAGTGACATGGTGGCCCTGAAATGGGCCCCCATACATGCCACAGGGTACAATGGCCATGCCCAGGGGTCCCTTGTCCCCTGTGCTGGCCATTGGGGTGGTGGCCATGACTCCTGTCTTTTTTAAGAAAGGAGTCATGGTATGGATGGTTTTGCGTCAGAAAATTACTCTAGGCAGGTTAGAGTCATTTTCTTTACTCTAACCTGCCTAACGTCATTTTTTGGTGCAAAACCCCCTTCTTCCATACCGCCAGCCCCACCAGACTAACGTCCTTTTTTTACGCTAGCCTACCCTTTGCACCGGCTTGCACCATTCCATAAATATGGTGCCCTGCTGGTGCACAGAAATGGTGCAAGCCAGTGCTAAACGTTTTGGTGCAAAACTGTGTTAGTGCAGTTTTGCACCAAAAAGTATAAATCAGGGTCCAAGATGCTCCAAGGGGTGAACATGTGTTTTACAGATACTCAAGTTAGAAAACAAGTAGAGCGTGTGCAAAAAACATCTTTTTATGTTGGGACAAATTACAGGATGGTCAAAGTGATAGCCTTAGTACATAAACACGTGTTATGTGTCCAAGCTAAAAGAAATATTATGACTGAAGGGCTCATCTGTGATAAATCATAGTTGGTGATCAGGTTTTAATATTGTAATTGGGTTCTACTAGCAACCTTTGGTATTAGTTTCTAGGAACTTGTATTGAGTGATCTGGCGTACTGGGCCAGCAAACGTAGTCACTCTAAAAAACACTGCAAAACCTAAATCTGTCTCCTTTATTCTCTATTAGCATGATCAGCACATCCTTGGGACAGGCAAAGGTATAGGATTGTTTAAAACTGGGAAAAGCTACCCAGTGATAAACTGGATTAATAACTAAGGGTAGAGCAACAAATAAGATCCTTCCAAGTTAAATATCCCAGTGCCCAAAGAGTAAAAAGCAGGATTCGAGGAGGAATTCTGGGCTTTCTACTACCACCATTGTTGTAAAGAAACAGGCTTCCCATAGAGAACATATGTGCAGAGTACTTTGGCAGCATGATAATAATCTAAACCTCAATGATCTAAAGTGATAACTTTGACAAATAATTTAGTAAAAAATAACTAGAATAATAATGTTATGATTAAAAGAGCACAACATGTATGAATATGTGAAAAAGGATTCAGGAGACATACATTTTTAATGAAAAGTAAAAACTGTCCATTCTATACTGGGAATACAGCAATTCATTTGCTGAAATATAAAGAAGGAAAAATAGGTATCAAGAAAACCTTTGTATTTCCAAAATGGGCACAAGATAAGGTGTTGAGAAGCAGTGGTTATTTGCAAATCTCTGAATTCCTGGGTGCCCATACTACCATGTGAATTACAGAGCATTTCTCAATTACACGTCTTTTTTACACACTGTGTTACATTTGGACGGAAAAAATGAAGAGAAAGACAAGGAGCAATAACACTTGTTTTGCTATTCTGTGTTCCCCCATGATGAAAATGTTACCTCACTTGCGTGGGGAAGTCTGATGCTCGCAACAGGAAACGCAACATGGACACATCACATTTTTACATTGAAATCTGAAGTGTTTTTGGCAAACTGCCTAGCTGCAGATTTTGGCCTCTAGCTCAGCCGGCACCTAGGAAAACCTAGCAAACCTGCGCATTTTTGAAAACTAGGCACCTAGGGGAATCCAAGATGGGATGACTTGTGGGGCTCTCACCAGGTTCTGTTACCCAGAATCTTTTGCAAACCTCAAAATTTGGCCAAAAAAAACACTTTTTCCTCTAATTTCGGTGACAGAAAGTTCTGGAATCTGAGAGGAGCCACAAATTTCCTTCCACCCAGCATTTCTCCAAGTCTCCCAATAAAAATGATACCTCACTTGTGTGGGTAGGCCTAGTGCCCGCTACAGGAAATGCCCCAAAGCACAACATGGACACATCAAATGTTCCCAAAGAAAACAGAGGTGTTTTTTGCAAAGTGCCTACCTGTGGATTTTGGCCTCTAACTCAGCCAGCACCTAGGGAAACCTACCAAACCTGCACATTTTTGAAAACTAGACACCTAGGGGAATCCAAGATGGGGTGACTTTTGGGGCTCTCACCAGGTTCTCTTACCCAGAATCCTTTGCAAACCTCAAAATTTGGCTAAAAAAACTCTTTCTCCTCATATTTCGGTGACAGAAAGTTCTGGAATCTGAGAGGAGCCTCAAAGTTCCTTCCACCCAGCATTTCCCCAAATCTCCAGATAAAAATGATAACTCACTTGTGTGGGTAGGCCTAGTGCCCGCAACAGGAAATGCCCCAAAACACTATCTGGACACATCAAAAATGATCAAATGCTAAACTTCCTGTTTTGAGGGGGAGAGGGTGGCAACCTGTGTTTTTGGTCCTGGGCTCAGCAGCCATCTAGGGAAACCTACCAAACCCAGACATTTCTGAAAACTAGACATCCGGGGGAGTCCAGAGAGGTGTGATTTGCGTGGATTCCCCCAATGATTTGTTACCCGGAATCCTCAGCAAACCTCAAATTTAGCTGAAAAATCATTTCCCCCACATTTCTGTGTGGGATCACCACACCGGGATACATTTCCTACCACCCAACGTTCCCCTCAGTCTCCCAGTAAAAATTATACCTCACTTGTGTAGGTGGACCAAGTGCCTGTGACAGGGAAGAGCCAAAAACAAGTCGAAATTGAGGGGGAACCAAAGCGGGTTCAAAAGGGCAGTTTGAAAAAAAACATTTTTAGGCTGACAAGTGCAGCAGAATTTTTATCGGTATAGATGGGACAATGTTTGGTGGTAAGAATTTTGCGGATTCCTGCAGATTCCAGAAGGTTCCATCACAAAAATGTGGGAAAAATGTGTGATTTTCAGCAAAGTTGGAGGTTTGCAGGGCATTGTGGGTAAGAAAATGGTGCGGGTGCATGTTAAGCACACCACCCTGGAATCAACCAGATGTTTAGTTTTCAGATTTGTCTGGGTCTTGTGGATTTTTCTACATGGCAGCGTCCCAAAGTCAAAAAAGTGCAGCCCTCACCATTCCAAGTGGGACGATTTTGAGAGTTACCAAGCTTTTATGGCCCAAATGTAAAACCAAAACCTAAAATAATCAAATGTCTTCCTGCTTGCTGTGGGATAAGATGTTTTAGTGTGCAGGGGGAGACCTGAAAGACTGTTATCCCCTTCTGTTGGGGTGGGGGCGTAACCAGGCCCATACTGGTTGGTAGCCACCACCCCACAATTATTTATAATTTTTTTATTCCATGCCA
This sequence comes from Pleurodeles waltl, assembly GCF_031143425.1. Taxonomy (NCBI): domain Eukaryota; kingdom Metazoa; phylum Chordata; class Amphibia; order Caudata; family Salamandridae; genus Pleurodeles; species Pleurodeles waltl. Next base: position 1,104,840,937 of record NC_090440.1, read on the forward strand.
GCTAGTAGATTTTCTGCCCCCCCGGGGTGTGGATCGGGGGTAATTGCCCCATCTGCCCACTGGTGGGCAGAACAACTTTGGCCCCATTTATTTGTGGTGGAGGTATGCCATAGCCCCCCCTCTTATTTTGAGAAAAAAATCTTCCCTGATCTCTGGTGGGCTTTCTGTCCCCCTTGGGGGCAGATGGGCCTTCCAAAAATAGGCCGATTTGCCCCCAAGGGGGGCAGATATGGCCAACAGTAATGTGCCCCCATGGGGAGCGATCCTTGCCCAAGGGACAGGCTCCCCAAACAAAACACACACATACACACACACCAATCCCTGGTGTCTAGTGATTTCTGCACCCCTTGGGGGCAGATTGGCCTAACAAAAATAGGCTGATCTGCCCCGGGGGGCAGAAATGGCCTAAAAATTGTTTGCCCCCCTGGGGAGTGGCCCTTACCCAAGGGGCCACTCCCCTTATACGTAAGTATATGATAAAATAAAAATTCCCTGGTGTCTAGTGGTTTGGCAGATCGGCCTAATCATATTAGGCCGATCTCCCCCCGGGGGGGGGCGGAAATGGCCTAGAAACAATTTGGTCCCCCAGGGAGCGACCCTTACTGAATGGGTCACTCCCTAAATATAAAAGAAAACAAAAATCCCTGTTGTCTAGGGGCTTTTCTGCCCCCCCGGGGGCAGAAATGGCCCAGAAACAATTTGGCCCCCCAGCGAGTGACCCTTGCTGAAGGGGTCACTCCCTAAACATAAAAGAAAAAAAAATCCCTAGTGTCTAGGGGGTTTTCTGCCCCCCCCGGGGCAGATCGGCCTAGTTATATTAGGCCAATCTGCCCCCAGGAGGGGCAGAAATGGCCTAAAAATGATTTGCCCCCCTGGGGAGTGGCCCTTGCCCAAGGGGCCGCTCCCCTTATGTTAATTTTTTAAAAAAAAATCCCTGGTGTCTAGTGGTTTCTGCCCCCAGGGGGGTCAGAAATGGCCCAGAAACAATTTGGCCCCCCAGGGACCGACCCTTGCTGAAGGGGTCGCACCCTAAACATAAAAGAAAAAAAAAATCCCTGTTGTCTAGTGGGCATTTCTGCTGCCCGATCACATCGCGATCAGGCAGCAGAAATGCTTGCAGAGAATTGAAAGAAAAGGAAAGGCCTTTCCTTTCCTTTCATGTTTCTGCTGGCCCCCTCCTCCTGAGCAGAAGAGAAATGCTCTTCCGCATTCGTGTTGGAAGCATGCTTCCAGCGCGATGAGAGGTGACCTCTGATGAGGTTAGCAAGCTTTCCGGTGCTGATGTCATCAGATGTCACTGGGGGAAGTCGGGGAGTCAGGGGTGGAAGAGGAAGCGATTCCCCTTCCAGCCCTGAGCTGAGGAGGTGGGGGGGCGGCCCTCTGGGGGAGCGCTAGCGCTTCCCCCGAGGGCCGGTACACAGACGTAATGGTTACGTCCGTGGCGCCTGAGAGGCGCAGCCATAGACGTAACCATTACGTCCGTGGTGGCAAAGGGGTTAATGGGAGCTCTGTTAGACAGATCATATTAAGGGTAATTCACATCTATTTTTGAGCAACCCTGGGCTGAGGACATCTAATTACAATAACACTAAAAAGAATACTGCAGGTTATCTGTCTCAAACCAAAACATTAGCCTCAATCGTATGGACTTAATTTGTTTTGGGGACAGACACTCTCATCCACCCAAAGGTGGTATGGTTCATCTTACTGCTCTTCCTCACACCAACACTTTTGCAGTACCAGTGTGTGCTACAACCCTCGTGGAGAAGAAGTCTTGAAGGGTAAAATAGTTGAAGGAGAATCCAATATGAGGAGTGGTGTTGGCATCTAAGTGTAACCTGCGTGGGGTCAAAGAAGTGGAATAAAACTGCCAAAACTACCTCTTTGTGGACCCCAATTTTTTATCTTGTCCCCTGTGGGTAGAAGCTAAAAGAAAAATGCAAGCATTAGTTCAACCCAACAAGGGTGGTCAACATGTTTTTTTCTTGGTTGTACCATAAGACAAGAGGTGTTAAGACATTCCACAGCACCAACCCCTGACTGCTGGTGAATGAAAGTGCAAACTAAATAAAAAAGATACCAACCCAGTGGCTCATGGATTGTACCTTAAGTCTACAGTCTGGAAAACTTATCTTGAGCTAGAGTAAAGCCACAACTCTACCACCAGAATAGGTATGAACAACATTAAAATTATGCAGGTATAATTTACATATATTTGTGGATGTCATGTTCTGTTTGTTATTAGATGTGTCAGCCTTAGAGTGGTGTACCAAACATTTTGCCATGCTCTTTCATTTGTGCTGATCTTGTTTTGTTGGCCTCAGATCTCTGTGCACTTTACCACTTCCAGCTACTGCTAAAGTGTGTGTACTTTCTCTGTTACACTTGGTGAAATTGACTAACACCCAATAGGCACATATTATTTACTTGTATGTCATGAGTAAAGCGGTAGTACATGTACCCAGTGCCTGCAAATTAAATGCTTCTAGTTGGCTTGCAGCACTGATTGTGCCAGGCACTGACATAGACCTTTAAATATGTCTCCAGACTTCCATTGCAGCCTCCATGTGCAGTTTTAACCTGCCATTTTGACCTGGCAAAATCAATATTTTTGCCAGACCTGAACCTGCCTCTTTAATACATATCTCAACTTTAGACTAGGCCCTAAATAGTCCATATGGCAGAGTGCAGTGTATTTAAAAAGTTGGACATGTACGTTTAACGTTTTAATGCCCTGGTAGTGAAAAAAACTTAAATACATTTTTCACTGCTGCAAGGCCTACCATTCATAGAGGATAACATTGGGTTGCCTTCTTACATTTAATAAGTGATTACATTTAATTGGGAGCAGGTAGGAATGTCAAGTTTGGTACATAAAGAATTGTTATTAAACGCCCTATTTAATGGTAAAGTTGAATTTTAAATCACAGTTCTGACCTCCCACTTTTAGGGAGGTGAAAGTTTCCTCTCCTAACTATGTGGCACCTGCTTTGTGTTCCTGGGTCACATGACTTTGAGTAAGTTGCAGGTGGACTTTGCGTATTGCTCCCAGACAGTGAGAGAAAGGGGCATAGGTGTTGGCAGGATGGGCTATTTCTGAATTGATGAGGAGACGCTGTCATCTATCATACTTGCACAATACAAAGGCTCTGTCAGCACACACTTATAAAGGGTTTGACACTAGGCTATTGCGACCTCAGACAAGCTGGGGCTAGGGCAGGGAGGCAGGAAATTCCAAACACCTCTGGGGATGGAAATCTTCAGAATCAACTCCTACTTCAAACTGGATACCTGGTATAAATAATGGACTCTCAGACTCAACTCTAAACTACTCCTCTGGAAGTGTGGAATACTCAGGAGGACTGCTGTGCTGCTCTGAAAGATGGACTGATACGCTGCTGCCCACTTGCCCTGCTATCCTGCTGCCTGACTGAAAGGACCGTACCTGCATCTTGAACCCATCATCACTAGAGTGCTTCCAAGGTCTAGTTGGCTGGCCTCCTTATCAGAGCTTCAGGGACATAAAAGGTCCAACTACCTTTAACCCAGCATCTAGACTCTGTCTGCTCTGAATTCTACCCCCAAATGGTGGCACCCCAGTCCTGGACCCTTAGAAGTGGGCCTGAAGGTGCACTGCCAGCCCAGCTGAGGATCTGTGGTCAGAAATGACACAGCGCAACTCATCTCCTCGCAGTTCCACTTCAGAACTGCTGCAGCACAATGCATGCCCAACACAGGACCTCGCATCACAGCCCACAATTTCCTTAGAACCACCACTGCATGACTCATCCTCAATGCAGGTCTTTGTATAACAAGCCCCTCGTCAATGCCTCCTTGACAACAAAGCTCAACTTCTCATGGCAGCCAAAAGCTTCTTCTGAACCGCCTGTGTGAGGTGCATCTTCCTTGCAGGACTTTTCAGCGCAAGTCTCGAGTTGACGGCAGTCTTAGCAATAATGCAGTACATTGCATCACAGCTCCTCGTAAAACTGCTGCTGAATGACATATTTTTGATGCAGGATCTCTCAATGCTCCGCAAACAAGGATTTAAGGTACTTTCTTCAGCGGATTTGGTTCCTGTATCCAGCCTGCACTCCATCCTGGTTGGCCTGAACTTGTGACTTTGTACCGGTTATGCGTGACCAAATAACCACGGTTGGCACTTATAGGCACCATTTTTACTTAAAACTTTCAAAGTGTATATCTCCAGTTCTACTGATTGGATGATTGTCATTTTGGTGTCAAAACATTTATTACATTTTACTCTATTTACCTAAATTGGTATGGGATTTTTCTTCTGTTATATTTTCACTTTATTACTGTTTGAAGTGCTGCATAAGTACTTTACACATTGCCTCTAAGTTAAGCCTGACTGCCTTTGTGCCAAGCTTCCAGAGGGCTAAGCACATGTTAATTCAGGTTTAGTTTTGGCATGTGACCACTCCAACAGAAATTGTGGCTGCTGCATGAGCAGGGTTTCACCCACCTCACCCAGTAACCCCTTTCCCTACATTCATATTTGGACTTGTGTCTGTGCAGTGCCATGCAGTGATTTTGTGTATCACTACAATTCTAGATAAATAATTTGAGACCATTTTGAGTTTCTTTTAAATTCTCTGTGACTGGCTCTTTTGCTTTTTCTAAATCTATTCTCATTGCCACCTGACCATACCTGTGATAATGGAATTTGAGCTGACCAACCTGGAAAGTTACCTTGTAGTTGACCACAAACAGTTTTGTAAGAAAAAGGGGTGGAAAACCAAAACAGGTACCATTTAATTAGAGCTTCGGAAAGCTCTGAGGGCCTGGTCGGTGGTCCACCAGTTACTGACAGCAACAGAGCACTGGAAATGAGAAGATGATATGGATGAGCAAAAGCAGATCCTGGATACCCGCCCTGAGATGCACCACTCAGAGGCGGGGCAGAGGTCTGCCCTACTGAGTTGGGACTTCCTGCCAGAGCAGGAAGCAGTGTATCTTCACTGGGCCATTTCCCAGAGGAGCTGTCGGACAGGAAGGCAGAGAGGAAGTGTTTCAGTTGCAAGTGGCCAAACTCAAGATTGGGAAAAGGACATTTGCCAAGGAAGAGATGAGAATGGCCCATGAGCTAAGTATCAGAGAGCTAGACATCATAGGTAGACAAACAGAGTCCATCAACCATGGTGGCAGCATACCCACAGTTTGAAATGGAGAAGAAAGTTGCATACCCAAAGATCTGGTGCCCAACTATGTGGTAGGGGATGACATAGACAAAGTTTTGTGCCTATAAAATGGCCTTTAAGATGTACATGATCACAGAAGAGATTTGGGATGGCTGTCTCTGAAAACACATGCCTTCAGTGGAGAGGGATAACTTGTTTACACAAAAAGTGGGGAACCAGAGGATGTACATTACAATTAAAACCATCCTTTCACCTGGTTTGGACTCACCCCAGAGGAGCACTGCATTACTCTCATGGATATCCAACAGATGCAAAACCAGTGTTGGATGGACTTTCTTCATTATGCCAGCAAGCCCAGGGCTGGCTTTAGTGCTGGTGGTGTCCAGTGCGACAATCATTGCTGGTGCTCCTGTCCCATGATCTCTGTCTCAGATTTCCTCACTACTACCCGGCCAAAGTGCCCCTGATCTCTCCATTGCCCTCTCTCACATACATTTCATTTGTTTAAAAGCACTGGTACAGGCTGGCTTTACTAATAGAAATGTATATCTACCAAAACAAACCCTTTTTTAGCAACCTTAGGAATAGATGATGAAATATTGGAGGAAAAATATAATGGTCTAACTTGTTTTATACAGTTTCTATGCAGCTCTTTGATGACAGTTCATAACAGTCATTGTTCTATATTACAGTTTGTTATAATGAACTGCAGTACCAAAGGAATCTCTGTGACAAAAGTAGTAATCCACTCAGCGAACCACATACAATACAGATCTGTGATCTGCACTGTAAGCGTTCTTTGCTGCAGGCACATTAACCCTCTGCACTACTTTATGGTGAGTCAAAACTGCCACTAGACAAAACTCCAGTCGTTCTCTCTCTCTAGCAAGAACATTAATCATCTCCACGTTTTTATTGATGCCTGAAAGCTGGGCGCAAAAGGAACTCTGTAGCAGGTGTTTTTAAATCGTAGGTTATTGCTAAACCCATTGCCCCCACTTGAGGTCACTGCCCCTCTCCCCATTTCAGTGTCCAGTGCATCCGCACCAGTCGCACTGCCCTAAAGCCGGCCCTGAGCAAACTAATGAATGATTGGGTGCGGGGTAGCAATGATTTTACTGGGTTGTTTAATCTAATACTTAGAAAGCACATGCTAAATATCTGTTTTACAGACCTGCGCCTAATTGATAGTAATCTCTCTGATCCCTGGGAGCTTCCTAAGGAAGTGGACCTCCGGGGCTGCATTTGAGTGTCTGGGGAGATCACCAGAAGAGTGGTCAGGGATCCCACCAGAAGAATGAGGGGAGTGAAAACCTTAAAAATAAGGTATTGTCTAATGGTTCCCAAAAGTAATTTATAAGGGAGCAATAGTGACCGGTCCCCGCCTGAGCCTAAAAGAAAGAAGTTCTTGGATAGACAAGGAGGTTCATCCCCCAGTGTACGGAATGCTCCAAGGGAGACACCAAATTTTCCAAGAGGGCACAACCCCCACCAGTGGGTAGACACCTGGCTTGGCGAGTAGCACTTGGAGAGGAGTTGGTCCCAATTAGCTTGGTAAGAGGACAAAGGTTACCAAAGTGTCACTAGGGTATAGAGAGATGGTGCCAAAAGCCCATATGCCTTTTAATACTTCTAAGTACAGTCAGTGGGTCACCATCAATGGGCAAAGGATGGAGGCTCTGAGAGACACATGAGCTAGTATAACTGCTTTGAAGTGTCATCTGGTGCACTCAGAACACATCATCCCTAACACATTCCACCGGGTCACAGTCACAGACAACCTTGACAGACACTACCTAGTGGCTCTGGTTTTCTCTGGGGGGCATCTCTGGTTCTCTAAAGGTAGCTGTGATCTCTGTCATGCCTGTAGAATGCCTGTAGGGCAACAACGTAGAACACACTGTCCGGAAAGAAGTGAAGCTAAGGTCATACCTGGAGATGTTATGCTTGCCTGAATTGATATGTATGGCCACTAGGTACATGGTTGCTCAAGAGGGTAGTCAAGGGAGCCTGGAGTCTGGAACAGTAGCCCAGGCAGCTGCCAAGAAGAAGAAGGGCAAACAGTGTGGGAAACGAGCTCTGGGAACTCCCACAGCCCAGGTTGACAGGGTGCCTGAGGAATCCTCCCCCAAATCTGCCGGGGAGGACATTTCCTCCCTAGCAGACCTACCTGAGCTTGCTGACTGTCGAGTTGAGGGGGGCCTACCAGGCAGGAGTTCTGCTAGGTACATAAAGAGTGCCCAACTCTAGAGGGCTTGTGGTAGCAAACTGAGGCCCAGGCAGCAGGTGACACCTCTGGAGATCAGCTTATCCATTGGGAGAATGATCTCCTATACATTGATCCTAAGGTTTCTGAATCTGAGGCAGCATGTACGCTGGAGGTCCCCCAGTGTTACAGGGCCTCCATACTGGAGGTTGCTCATGATGTACCCCTAGCAAAACATCTGGGGCAGGACACTACCTTTGCCAGGCCTGTCCCCCACTTCTGTTGGCCCTGGACAAAGACAGCCTCATATACACCCTGTAGGTCTTGTCTCACCTGCCAAGCCAGCAGTTAAGTAGGGAAGAAGCTGAAGGCTCTCCAGACTCAGTTGCCTGTCACTGGCACCCACTTTGAAAGGGTGGACATTGACATTGTGGATACCTTGGTGCTCAAGACAGCCTAAGGGAGCAGTTCATCTTGGTCTTGGTAGACCACACCACAGAGCTAGAGGTCATTCCTCTAAGTTTGGTGACTAGGGTCCTTTTGGGATTTTTACTCATGTAGCGTCCCCAAGGAAGTAGTGTCTAACAGAGATACTAACTTCATGTCAGGATACACAAAGTCCATGTGGGATGATTCTGGTGTAACCTATAAGTTCTCCACACCCTATCACACCCAAACAATTGGGCTTCTTGAAAGATTCCAAAATACTCTCAAAGTTATGTTTCTAGGCCTTCCCAGGAACCCCTCTCATGATATAGTCAACTACATGCTGGCACTCCACAACCAGATGCAACACTTCTGGAAAAAGGCAAAAGAGGTAATGAACCTCTGGTATGACCAGAAGGCCACTCTGGTGAAGTTTCAGTCTGGCCAGAATGTGTGTGTCAAGGAGATAGTTGGATGGGTCCAAATGTCGTGGAGAAATGAAAAGGGGACACCTCCTACTTGGTGGATCTCAAGACCACAGAAGCCACTTCAGGGTGTTCCACATAAACTACCTCAAACCCTACTTGAGATGTCTGAGATCATCATGCTGTTGATGACAGATGACGGAGTGGAAGGGGAGAGTGAACCTTTCACTGACCTCCTGTCTTCCAGGGAACATGATGAGTCAGTAGAGGGTGTTAACCTCTCCCTTACTCTGACCCTAGAACAGCAGTGTGACTGTCGGTAGTTACTGTGGCATTTGTTTCTCTGGTTTCCTTCACCCCTGGGGTTACACATATGTGTACCATGACATAGATACCAGAGAGAGCATGCCTGTCAAAAATAAAATGTATGGGTTGTCAGAGAAGATGAGAGCTAGTATCAAAGAGGAGGTCTCCAAGATGCTGACCTTGGAGATGATTAGGCTTTCCAGCAGTCTCTGGTCCAGCCCAGTGGTGCTGGTACCCAAGGCTGCCCCACAGCATGCAACTCCAGAATTTAGGTTTTGTGTGGACTACAGGGACTCAGCTGAATCACCAAGACTGGCGCTCACCCCATCACCCAAGCTGATGAGCTCATAGACTAGCTGGCCTGTCAAACGCCTCAGTAACTTTTAATCTCACATCAGGGTTCTATAGATTGCTCTTACTGAGAGGGCAAAAGAGAGGTCTGTATTCTTGACTGCAGTGGGTCACTTGCATTTCTGGTTGATCCCATTAGGCCTAAATAATGCCCACCCACCTTTCAGAGGTTGGTGAACAGGGTGATGGCTAGGAAGGAGGCAGTCTGTGCCACCTACCTAAATTACATGGTTTTCTTCAGCTTTATCTGGTTGGAACACATGCACCAGCTCCAGGGGTGCTTGGGGCCCTGGAGCAGGCAGGCCAGACTATCAAGGTCAGTAAGTGCCAGATAGGTCAGAGTAACATGGTGTATCTGGACCACATGGTAGGAAAGGGCAAGGTGCAGCCCCTCCAGGCCAAGATTGAGACTATCCTAGCCTGGTAAACCTCCAAAGCACAGTTTGAGCTGAGGACCTTCCCGGGACTCACAGGATATTACAGGAGGTTTGTTCAGGGTTACATCACCATTGTTTCCCACTTAACTGAGATGACCTTGAAGAAGCAGCTCAAAAAGATGATCTGGACAGAGCCTATCAGAAAGCCTTTGACTCCCTCAAGGAGGCCCAGTGTACAGCACCTGTACATAAGGATCCTTATTTCACCAAGGTGTTCATTGTGCATACAGATGTTTTAGAATATGGCATAAAGTCGGTCTTAGCACATTTAAATGAGGAGGGCCTAGAACAACCTGTATCTTTCATTATCAGGAGGTTACTTCGCTGGATGGAGATGGTGTGCTTTGAGAGAAAGGACTTTGCTGGGGTCTGGGCACTGAGATTATACCTGTTTGAGACTGACTTCATGGTTCATACAGACCAACGGCCCCTCAGATGGCTCATGCAAATGAGGGGTGAAAAACACAAGCTATTAAGGTGTTCTATCTCCCTTCAGGGAATGGACTTCACGGTGGAACACCGTTCTGGGCTACACCACAACAATGGCGACAGTCTCTCCACATTTTTTCTGCCTTATTGATGAGAACACCCAGGAAGTTGGGTAGTTCTCGCCACTTTACACTGGGAGAACACATTTGAGACAAGTCATCCTTAGGATGGTCCTTCCTCAAAGTTTTTGCCTTACTCCTACATTTTTGATGATCTCATTTTTTTTGGCCTTGAGACTCTGTGCACTTAACCACTGCTAACTAATGATAACGTGCATGTGCTCTCTCCATTAAACATGGTACATTTTTTACACCCAGTTGGCACATTTAAATTACTTGCAGGTCCCTAGTAAAATGGTACTACATGTTCCCAGGGCTGGTAAATAAATGCTATTAGTGGTCCTACAGAACTGATTGTACCCACTTAAATAGCCCTATCAACACTTCTCAGGCCTGCCACTGCAGCCTGTGTGTGCAGTTTTAAACTGCCATTTCGACCTAGCAAAATAAACCTTTGTGCCAGGCCTACATTTTCCTTTTTCATACATATGTTACCCCTATGGAAAGCCGTAAACAGCCCATAGGCCAGTGGGGAAGCATCCCTAACAATGCAGTCGGTAGCATGAAATGTCTTTACCATGGGTCTATTACCACGCAGTACCTTTATCAAGCATTGCCTTTAGCATGCAAGTCTTTACCACTCACATACCTCTACCACACTTGCCCATTTGGGTGGTAAGGGTATTTATAGAGTTAAGGGGTGGGTGATCTCTGTTCAGGGGTTAGGGGCTGATAAGGGAATATATATATAATCGTGCACCTACGCAGAGGAAACTAGAGGGTTGTGCCGTATTACTGTAAAAATGATGCATCTCTGCCCTTTCCTAACGGTGCAGCACGGCGCAGCAAGCTGGCTTGGGGTGCCAGGCTGCATCATGTTCTTGTAAATATGGGCTCTAGTGTCATATTCAGTGATAATACTTTTTCAGAGTGATCTGGCCCCAGATGTTTTCCAAACTGGTCAAAACATTTTAATTCCTGATTATAATGGATTGAGAGGGCTCATTTTCTAGGGGTGGCTGTCGCACTTAGCTGCTGTTGGAAAACGAGCTTTAAAGTAAAACCTAAGAGAGATTTTTTCTGCTAAAAGAATCCTAAAGTAACACAACAAATAAATAGACAAATCTATAAAGGACCTTTGGAAAAAATTGCTGTATTTCGCTTTTAAGAAGTGTGCTTTACCACAAGGGGACTGTCTTTACTGGGGGCAGCTCTTTTAAAGCAATTCCGCTATTTAAGTAAAGTAAAGCTATAGACAACCTACTAGCACACTCTGTTGCAAGTGAATTAGTATAAAGCTACCTTTCTGATTATGTATGTTTTCCTTCACATGTAAAAATTGTTTAAAGTCTTCAACAGTGCAGATGTAATTGGATGTATAACACACTGGATTTGTCGGAGATGACTGTGAGCCTGATTTAGAAGTCAGCGGAGACGAATGCTCCATCACAAATGCTGCATTACAATCCCATTCTATCCTATGGGGGTCGTAATACTGCAAGCGGGATCTCCGTCAAGTTGTGAGGGAGTATTTCCTCCTCCGCCTTCTAAATCAGGTTCTGAGTCCAATGTCAGCGAAGCTCTTTCTTGTTTAACCTCAATAGCTGTGCTTCTCTGGAGAAGTGATTTCTTTTAACATGAATATGAGAAAGGCAGTGATTACAAAAGCAAAACTTGATTAAGGCTACAGTGATGCTGGCATGGGATTTTGCATGATATGGCCGGAACAGATGTGTTTCAACTAACTTTTTGTTCCAGCTCCAGGAAGGGCATCAGAGTAGATTCAGAACTCTGAAGATGGATGAAACTTTTGTGGAGCCATTGAAAACCGCCTATACTATTTTTGTTATTCTGTTCTATGTTATGCTGCTTTTTGGAATTCCATTTCTACAGCTCTATCAGAAAGTGTTCAACGTTCTGGCACTACACTACTCATCTGAATGTTGTCTAAGGGAATCAATGGACAGGTGGCTGCTCTCAGCCTCTTTGGAATGCTTAAAAACGTGACTAACAAGCGTCCCTTCTAATATTTTTAAAGTAAGCATGCCTTTAACTCCAGCTTCGTTTAATATAGTAACATATTAAAACAGCATTTTGCACACGTGCTTTCATGCTTTAGTATATTATAAACAGACTGGTCAGCTTCGCTTATGATAATTTAGCATTTGCAGCCTACATGTACTGAACACACACTTCGATCATCCTTTCTGAACAACAAGAATTGAAGAGCTCTCTACAAGTGAGCAGTACCCACTATGCTAGAGCAGACATTACCCCAAACACTCTGGATGTGTACCATTGTCCTTATCAATTTGAACATTAACAGATGATCGACTTAAACTATAAGACCCTGACTAAGTGAGCCCCTCTGGGGAACTACTGGGGGCTTGGGAATCTTTACAACAAAGGTGCGGGGCAGCACAGCAAGTGACCATGCTGCCCTTTGTCATAGGGAAAGGGCAGAAATGCACCAAATTTACAAAGGTGCATTTCTGTCTCTTCACCCTGCGCTGGTTCACAATTGACTGCCTAGCGCCAATACAGGCGCCCTTGGACCATGATGTACCACAGTAAATAAATCTTGTTTAGTCTGAGTACATTTTGAAGGGGTGCTTATAATAAATGTGTACATCGGAGATAATAGAAGAACAAATGTCAGTTTTCTCTTGCAGATGAACTGATTGCATTTAGAAATGAAGACGTGGACTTTACAACTGGCAGGGCTGGGAAAAACTCTGTTAGTTATCATATAAATGTCAGCTAGAGCCCAATATAATTCTGATTATGTACCAAATCTAGCTGCCTTTCAGAGGATGCAGATCATTGAGAACATTACGTTTCAAGTGTCACTTGTACATTAGTCTACATTGGATAACTATAGGGCTGTAAAGTGGCTAGATGGGCAGTGGAAATCACCGTATAAAATGTAACCTTGTTAATAATGAGAGTCAGTGCATGGATTGGTTGAACGACGAAAGTTAAAGGGGGCATGGAGTCAGTCTTTGAAATTCAGTTGTGCTGTGTATGAAAGCACCAATATTTAATACAGATGTTTCTGATGGTGTTGCATAAAATTATTGCCAGTATTGGGCTTTTATTCGTGAAGTTTCTTTTTTTTATGACCTACTGGATTTTGCGGCTACACTGTGCTCTGTTTGGGAGCCATTTTGGTTGGATTTGGAGCCATTGGCTTCTTTATCTGACGTCTAGGCGTGGTTCCTGATATTATATTGTGCTTTACGATTTTTAAATTGTCCAGAACTTTTGGCAGAGTTGCCTTTTGGGGGGTTTCGGAGTATGACAGCACAAGGGAACCAAGGGTACTTCAAAGATCCGATGTCTGTGTTGCGGCAGTTTTATTAGAGCATATTGAGGCTCTAGTCCTGGTATTCCCAGCTCCACTTCTCCAGACTTCTGATGTCTGGAGCAGCAAGGCTAGGATTAGAGCATACCTTGCACAACAAACATTAGTTTAAAACCCTGCATGTGAATTGTAGGCCACAGACTCCGTTTACTGGTTGCCACATCCCATTCCTTTACTTTTTTTGAGGTGATCATGAAAATCCTCATAACTTACTGTTCTGCCACATAAAAACTTTTCCATGCCCTCTTGGACATACCCAGACAGCTTTCTTTGTGTGCCATCATCATACCCCGTATGATGTGTTCAAATTATTCCATTAGGTTCAAGGACCCTTTTCCTCCAGGCTGGCAGACTACTACAGTGATTTCAGTGCCTGAAGCTACATGTGCACCCTGTCTTGATGGTATTCTTTGCAGTGCTCACTATTACAAGGCATTTTGAAAGGATTTCATCCAGGGGCTTTACATTTTTGGATTAAGTGTTCTGTGTGAAAGGCTGACCCAACTAGGGGCTAAAAAAACAAGCACATGATATCATGCTTAAAAATCTTTGCCACAGATCTGCTGAACCTTTGCAAATTTGCAGCAAACCTTTTTTTAAATATGCTTTTGGCCTCCCAGTGAGGTCACTGTGGAGCGCCACCACCAGACCTAGGGGGTTAGGTTATTCCAACCCCCCCCTTGTGTTTTTATAATGTTTTTACTAGGTATCAGGCCAGTCCAGAGTCCAAAGAAGGCTGCCACCACTTCCTAGTGGAACTGATGGTAGCCAATCAGATCTAACCACGAGATCTGTTAGATATATGGAGGATACATGTCCCTTGATATAAATAAATCTTTTTTTAAATGACTTAAAAACTACTGAACAGATTCACACCTGATTACAAATGCACTCTTTCTGGACCAAAATTTAGCTCTCTACCAAACTTAGTGCAATAGCGTTCAGCGGTTCGGGATGTAGTTCGGGATGTAGTCATGTCAAAAATCCTTATGGGAAATTGCATGGGGAAAATGGGTTTTGGGACCCCCTTTTTCTTGGCTCGAGCTTGACGAATCACCCCAAAACTTCCCAGACAGCAGCTGAAATGAGTGGCAAAACTATTGTTGAAAATTTCATGAAGATTCGTGAAAGGATGCCAAAGATATTAGCAAAACAAAAAACACTTTTCCTATGGAAACTAGGTCCTAACTATAACCAGTGTTTGAAATGGGGTTTCTGGTTGGCTAGGGTGTTACCTCAGCCAGGCAGAACCTACCCACGCTAGTCAGGGTTAGGGAGTTACACGTCCAAGATAACTCCTGCTCACCCCCTTGGTAGCTTGGCACGAGCAGTCAGTCTTAACCTGGAGGCAATGTGTAAAGCGTTTGCACAACACACAACACGCTTGACGCAAAATGTACACCACAAAGTAAACACAACACTGAGCTATGTAAAAATAATCTGTATTGCACTAAACATAATTAGACCAACATTACACGTGAATAATACCCTGCTACCTTAGCAGTTGTCACAACGTTACACAAGTT